>NC_134352.1:61908693-64308693 GCF_964195595.1 Calonectris borealis | reverse complement strand
GAACTTCATAGGTGACTACCACATGCAATATGTACAAATCTGTCTGTACAAAACTAATTGTCATTTTTGCAGGGCTGCCAAATGTACAGAAAGCATTATAATCATTTTTGCAACTGTGACTGTACTTTGTAATATTTCCTCTTTAGTTTCCTGCCATGCCAATAGCACTCTGCTGTGTCTTTGCCTCAGTCTCATGGATCCCAGGTACTTGGTTGTGTTTGGTTCCCACGTAAGAGAACACGCAAATAATACACAAAATCGTTCTCAAGCATTTAGATAGGTTTTGAGGAAGACTGACTGTCACCTTAGAAATACTCACAAAATATTTTGAGGTGGCTGAATCACCAAATTTCAGATCTTTTTTCTGTTTCTGGTAGCACTGAACTTGACTCATTTCTATCAATAATGCCGGGTAATAGTTGCTTAAACTCTTCATTAAATTCTTTCCTTAAAAGTAGGCTTTGAATATCTGGTAGAGATGAATCCTGTCCTGGAGTGCTTCTGATAATTCCGTTCCTTCCAAACTTTTTCTAACATTTTTCCTTGTATCTCATCAGATTTGTGTCATTTGTAGATAAATAGGAACAGTAATAGAACTTGAAGAACATTCTTTGATCCCTAAATGACTATGAAGACCTCATGTTCATGCCAGCCAAATGAAACTAATTCACCTTTCTTACTTTTACTACGTCAGTTTTTATGAGGAACAATTAATAATGGATTGTGCGGTCCTTATGTACCGCAATAATGGAAAATAGAAAGCACCTGCTGTTTTGTTTCTTTGTACTGAAATAACATTTCCACTTTCTAATTCTACCTTCCTAAATCTATTTGATATAAACTACACCTAAAAATTAAGCAATAAACTTTGTGTTGTCTCAACTGAGATGTTTTGTATGTGTTTTTGACACAGTTCAAAATCAGGCTCTGATTGAGAGAATTGAAATCCTTAGCTTGGAGATTTTTTTTAAATCATGTTACTCCTCATTCCTAAAGAGTATAAAATATTTTTTTCCACAAAAATATTTTTAGACACATTTTAATTACTATACCAATCTTTTGTAAATATGACTAATCCTGAGTGCTCATTCCTAAATCACACAGGTGCTCAGTGGAAATTTCAGTAGTTGTCTGATTTTATCCTGGTCAACAACAGCTGCCTGGATAACACTGGGAGGTCTCTGCTTTTCAAGTGAGTGACAGACGAGAAGAGAGGCTGAGAGAAAGCCACCTGCCAAACTTTGCTTGCTATCACTATGTTTTAGTCTAGGGCTGCAAACCTCATTTGTGACGTGTTGCCTGACATTTAGCATTCACTAGCAAAATCCCATTTGACTTTCAAAGTGCCTTGGAGTCTCCAGTGCACTAATGTTTGTATGTCCTTTATACATGCAGGATGGAGATTGCCTCCTTTTATAGAATATAGCAATATGATTTGCACTTTGCTGCTTACTTGAAGAACCAGAAGCGCTGTCTGGTATTCAGGAAGACAAAGGAAAGGCTGGTCATGATTGGCTACATATGTAATATCCCAGTTATCCATGATGTCCTTGGTTTGTATCTCCAGTTGTCCTTGGTTTGTATCTATTGTGACTGCACTCTCATTAGCCATATCCATTCCCCTTTCCAAATCTTACTGAGCTCACATATCATGGCAATGGATTCCAGAGGCTAATTTTATGCTATCATATGAAAGAAACCCTGTAATTAGTCTTACATTTCTTGTCTTGAATTTTTTACTGGATATCATTTTATTCTTTTGCTGCAAGTGTTGGCAAACATATTTTCCTCATCTCTTTCCTCTTTTGCATTTATTATGTTCAGTAACTATAATTAATCTCCTCTGCAAAGCAAACAAACCTAATCCTCTCAGTCTCCCAGAGGAGGAGTGCTTTCTGTATCTCTGATTATTTCTTGTCACCTAACTGCACACCGTATTTTATTTGCATTTGGTAAATAACTTGGTTGAAATATCACATTCAACTCTGTGCAGTCCATCTCAAGAGGTGGCATAGCACTGTTTTTTGTATTCTTGTGTCCTACTATGTCCTCATTTGCTGTATTTGCTGCTCTATTTTTCCACTTAAAAGGTCAAAGTTTATTTTGAAAACCAAACCAGTAACCAATTATCAGCAATGCAGATTAGTTATTCCAAGTTTTCTAATGCAGCATTTTTTAGTCTTTGTTTTTGAAGACTCATTCTCATCTGCCATCCACCTTAGTCACCTGCCTGTGAAAGGACCATCTGGAGTTATTCAGCTTTCTCTAGCACTTACACAGAATATCTGAAGTGAAGATAATACGTAGATGGAAATTTTAGCACCTCACTGCTGAGTCTGTCATTATTCACATCCTATCTTGTGAAGCTCCAGTCACTGCTAATGTATCAGGTTTCTGCACCAGGTTTTGCATGCTCCCGTGGACCCAAACCCCGCTGCAGGTCTTGTTGTATCTCTCTGGTGCTGTTCTTGGATGAATCTTGGACTTCCCAGTTCAGTCTCAGAACTGCTTCCATGACCCATTCTGGCTTCTCAGCTACTGAGGAAAAGATCCTTAAAAACTTGTAGAAAGTACTAAGGAAAATGGAGTTTTGTCTCCATCACAGTTTGGCAAGTCAAGCCTAAAAGCCATCTTGAAAGTTCTCCATTAACCAGAACAAATTCTGTGTCTTAATATAGGTGCAAGTTAGTCTCAGATTGGCAGGGTAACATGATAAACCCATCTGTCCTTAAATTCTAATAGTGTCTTATTAACAGCCCTTGCAGGCAAATGAATCAAGCATTGCCAATTACAACATCCACTGGTGTATGTGTCCCACAAGGTGAGTATTTTAAAGAAGGCAAATTGAAGTCTCTCTCCACCCTCTCTTCTACCAGCCCACCTCTCGAAATAGGCTTATGGGCTTACATCTTTTCACTCCCAGAAACCTGACCCAAAGGTCAAGACTATGCAAACAGCTATCAACTCTCCCTTCCTTGCACAATACACTCACCCATCCTCTAATGTGGAAAACAAGATTTTGACTTGGTATGGCTGTATAAATTGGCAGAGAGTTTGCTGTGGTCTGGTAGGCTGCAGCTAGGAGAAAGAGTACAACATATCTGGGATTCATGTACCATATTACAGGAATGGCATCCACAGTTTGCCTTCCCACATTACACGCAAATCATCAGAAGTTAATCTTCCTAACTGAACTCATTTGGACAGGCCTTCCATTTTGTGTGGTTTGACATTGGGACACTGTGTATTTTATAAATCAGGTGGTATTTTTTTCTGTGCCCATATCAAGCTTTGTGTATACTGGACATTTATTTAAAAACACTGCGTTCAATTTCTTCCTTTGTACTGTAAGCAAAACAGCAGAAGTCTAGGGAACACTTCATCACTCCACTGAAAACAATACGTGCCTCGTGGATCAGGGCTGTAAAAACACATACTGATTTACTGATTTAGGCCGGCATTTGCAATAGTTAAACTTCTGGCTTAACTCTTGTGTATGGTTATGTCTCACAGCTGGTGTAATACCTGAACTTTCTTTTATAATCCCTTACTTCTCTCCATCACACACAGTGTCTTAAATTGCTATCTATATTTCTGGCTGTTGTTCACTTTAATGAAGATAATATGAGAAGATGGTAATAAAAACATATTTTCCTGTTGAATAAGCAGAGAGTTTTTGCCAGGGTAAAATGTGAGTAAAATACCACTGCTTCACTTCTTCTCTTCTCAATTGTCTATCAGTATTGAAAGGTAATTCTGTATGAAATACTACAACATTCACTCTTCCAGCATCTTAATTTGATTTTTTGTCATAGTGTGACTGCCCAGGACATTTAAGGGAATATTTAACAGGGTATTCAGAATCCCAAATGTGAGCAAGAATTACAGCTTTCCATTAGCTCCTAAGGAAGACATTGACATATAATTACCTGATAATTACTTATGTGCAGACTACATATAACGCTAAAAGTATATTTGGGATAGCGTTTTAAACCCTTCTCAAAGACAATGTAATTGAATAGCACAACAGTTTCTTCACAGACAGGTGTTTGTCACTCTTCCACTGCTGGGTATGAAGTTTGAATAAAATATTTATATTTCTGTGTTACTGCACACGTGTGCATGCCCATTTCTGTGCCACTGCTCCACCTTGTGTGGAAATCCTGAGAGCCCGGGAAGAATTGCAATGCTCAGTCTTAGCTTAAGAAGTGCCTCATTGCTCCTTTGTACCGAGCAATATTTGAATAACCATCTACAGGCTCCAACATGGCCCAATAGGTTTGTAGCAGTGCAGATACTGCAACATTTAGGAGTGACTGTTTTCATGGACTTTATAAGGGCCCTCAGCTCTGTTAGTAGAGGATCATTCAGCCCTCTCTTGCTCTCTCTTTAACAGACTCCCACCTACAGCCAGCAGTTAACATCAAATGTTCCTCCATAGCCTCTGTAGCCTCTGGGGTTCACAAATGTTCTCTATCCCTTTTCTCCCTTCTTTCAATGAAATCCATGACCATCAGCTGACTATAAGCATCAATGGAGATAGCCCAAGTGCCATGCCAGTCCAACAATAAGGTGCCTCCAAATTTAAGATGACTCTTGTTTCTCAGGACAAGCCAAAATTCACACTAAAAGAATGAACTTGCTGGTGCCATTTCACAAACCATCTCCTCACAATATCCAGTAGCCTGTTTCCTCCCAGAGAAGCTGGGAAGGAGCTTGGCCTACCCTCTTCATAGACTGTTTCCTGGACAAGCTTTGCCAGGCAACAACCAGGTACAGGAAAAATTTAAATGTAAGATCTGGTGCTTTGACCTTTGCTTGCTGAATCCAACTTTGGACTTCAGCAGTGCTGTCAGGGAGGCATCAGTGCCCTGAACCTTAAGTCAGCCACCTCCTGTGGCTCCTGCCAGCTCTTTGCTGACCTCTCCACCTGGCACTGCCAAAGGCTTTTGCAGCTCCTCACCCTTCTGCCTTCTCAGCGTGCCCAGCTATTAAAAACCACGAGGTAAATCTAGATCCAGAGTCTAGTCTGTGAAAATAGGAGAGTTTTTTTTCAGATGAAAACAAACCCTGGTTTTATATTGAAAAAAGGCAGGTGAATATTGTTCTCCTTCTTTATAACTGTATCTATCTGGTACAATTTACTTCTTTGGACCAAACTGTACAGCAGTAAAGCTGTTACTATAAAGCAGTAAACATTTTGCTGCAGTGTGTTTTTTCCCTGTGGCTAAGCCCTCTCAAACAACCCTGCATAACTTAAACTTACAGTCATTTCTATTAAAGTTTTTCCTGCTCAGCCTCTGCTCTTATACTGAGAATAATTTTAAATTGTTAGTCCTTATTAGTGGCTTTTTGTACAACTTAAGATTCTGCTGCTGTGAATGTCTAGTAATTTCAAGAATCTTCCAAGTATTTCAAAGCCTTTCTGAATTTTTTGCTTTCCTTAAGCAGAAACTGAAACTTCATTTACTAAAGAGGGAAAATCAGAGTAGCACTGTCAAATTATAAGGTATCAAAGTATATCCAGCTGCAGACTCAGATTCTTCAAAAGTTAATCTGCACCATTACAAATGCAAATAAAATTCAGGGTTTGGGTCTGTTGCTAGTGGTAAGTTAAAACTCGAATACTCCTTACTGTGTAAGCGGAAATCAACCTTCACTCTGGAGTCTGCCCAAAACGATCCTGAATGAGCATCCTCACCATCAGGTGGGCTCCCTCAGTTGATCTCAAAAACCTGAAGTGTGCTGATGAACACGGAAAAATGTTCTTGGATTAGACCTATGCATAGCCATAGTGCTTGCAGAGTTATCTTTATCTCAAGAAGCAAATTAATCTCCTTTTTCTGAGAATAACAGGCTTGTTTTCTCTTGTGTGTCTTGGGTTCAGTAGTGTATCTCAGTTGAAGTGATAAATTTGGCTGGAATAATTAAAAAGAAGTTTTAGAACACCACACAAATGTGATGTGATGTGATGTGATTGTGATCAGGCAAACCAGCGTGCCTCTGGGACAGGCCATCACAGCTGTCCAATCTGCGACAGCTTGCGTATGGCTTAAATGGTCCATTAAATTACATAGTCTGATTCTCCTCTATCCATGAAGTATTGCAAGATGAGCTTTTAAGGAAACCAAGTAGCTACCCAATTCGTATATCTAAAACTGCAGTCATGCAGTCGTTTAATACAGATGCCTCTTCACTCCTTCATCGACCTCAGCATAGCTGGCACAGGGCCGTAGGCAGAGAGTAGAGAGCTGGAGCTGACAAGGTTTAGCTGATCTGGCTCGACACCTCATCTCTATTTCTTACCATCAGCTGTTGCTGAGAGAAGGTGTAGGAGCCAAAGAACCAACCCCTGTCCTGGCAACTGGAGAAGCTCTTGTCATTTAGGTGCTCTCCTCTGATTCTCACTTTTCCTTCCCCGTGGCAATGTCCTTGGCTAGTGTTCCTGCTTCCTCTCCTTTCCCAGAAAGGAGTCACAAGAAAATGAGTGGGGGCTGATGTGCAGGAGGTTGCATGGCTCCTCTCAGAGGCTAGAAGTAGGTGAACAGCTGAGGAAGGGAGGGTTTGTGGCTATGAGTGTTATACTCAAAGGTACCAGAGAAGGGCACCCTAGAACGGCTGGGTCATTGGAGGAGGAAAAAAAAACCCAGGAGAGGTCCCATTCACTGCCTCCACAAACTCCACTGGTCCCTCCCCACCCTAGAAATCCTCTGATCCTTTGGGGAACTCACACTGAATCCTTGTGCTGGTTTTGTAGAGTTAATTTTCTTCATAGTAGCTAGTATGGGGCTATGTTTTGGATTTGTGCTGCAAACAGTGTTGATAACACAGGGATGTTTTTGTTATGGCTGACCAGTGCCCACACAGAGTCAAGGTTTTTTCTGCTTCTCACACCATCCCACCAGCGAGCAGTCTGGGGGTGCACAAGCGGTTGGGAGAGGACACAGCTGGGACAGCTGACCCCCACTGACCAAAGGGATATTCCATACCATATGACATCATGCTCAGCATATAAAGCTGGGGGAAGAAGAAGGAAAGGGAGGACTTTTCAAGTGATGGCGTTTGTCTTCCCAAGTAACGGTTACGTGTGATGGAGCCCTGCTTTCCTGGAGATGGCTGAACACCTGCCTGCCAATGGGAAGTAGAGAATTAATTCCTTGTTTTGCTTTGCTTGCACACACAGCTTTTGCTTTACCTGTTAAACTGTTTTTATATCAACCCATGAGTTTTCTCACTTTTACCCTTCCGATTGTCTCCCCCATCCCACCCAGGGGGAGTGAGTGAGTGGTTGTGTGGGGCTTAGTTGCTGGCTGGACTTAAACCATGACAATCCTGAAAATCTTCTTTATCGCTGCCAGCCCTCCTCGTTCATCTTCACCTTCTGAAACTCCTGCAGATTCATCCCAGTCCTGCTCCCAAATTCTTTTCCCACTGAAATCCCTTCTGCTGTAACTGCAAAACTGAATTTTGCCTTTGAGCCAACCCTGCTAACTGTGTCTTCTTCACTTGTACTAAGTGTACATATGTAGTTCCCCAGGTGCTTGCTTGCTTGCAAGATTATCGTACGTGAATTTCTTTAAACACATTTTTGACAATAATGTCCTCATGAGTAACAGACTGACAATCCACAAATACAAAAAAATAGTTTCCTGAGTACACCATTTAGAAAAATTTACCAGTTCTACTCCAACTCTTTCAACACACGGCAAGCTCTGTTTCTCAAACCACCTTTTCATTTATACAAATTACATTGCTTCTATACATTGGTATTATGTTTTGCTTGAGTATTTCCTATGTTGAACAGCCCAGATGCTATAAGACCTTCAAAGCTGGAAGAATTCCTCTGTACCATGCACAATTCTTAACTTTGCCAAGCTGAAGTTAAGTCTGAGCTGCCAAGTTTGGAAATATCCCTAAGTGATATTTCTCTCATCACACTTTCCAAATAAATTTATCTTTTATTGTTGTTGTTGTTGCTGCTGCTTTGCTTTATTTATAAATCTTTGAAAATAGAAATTTATAATGAACACACAGTCAGTTTCTTAAATTACAGCACTGAGGCTCTAGCAAGTAAGCACCACTATAATCAAGCTAATTAAAAGGCCACGTTAAGGTTGGGAATCTGCATATGAAAAGGAACATCATTTTCCTGATGGTAGTTTTACTATCCTCTTATATTTGCATGCACCCTGTAGAGTGTCACCATCATTTGAAGCTGAGCTACTTAAAGAAAAAGCAGGTTTTATACCCTTAATCTCTTTAAACCAAAGCAATATTTCCAGTCTTGGCCAACTGGTCCTGTGTTTTTCAAACTTGATTCTTTGAAGAACTGAAACACTTTCATTTTTCCAGAACAGCAGATACACAGTACACTTGGGGACAAATTAGATGAGTGAGTTGTGTATTGAATTTTAACGATGTTTCCTTGGTAAAGACTTCAGAAAGCACTTTTGAAGATTACAAACTAACTCGATGATGAGCAGTTTTCTTCATTTCAAAAATATGAAACTACGGGCTTCCATATTCAGAAGCTACTGCAGGACATTCTGGTCTCAGCTTTTTTTTCATTGCCAGAAAGGTAAAAAAATGGGGTGGAGGAGACATTAACAAAAGACAATGTAAATTGCACACAGATCTCCTTTCCATTCCCAATAAAAATCCTTCTTGTGACTAAGTTTTGTCTCATAAAATCCCTGTTTTGGTGACAACTAATATGTTTTCTGAAGCTGAAAAGACTTTATTTAGGATATGAAACATTTCAAGGAGCTCTCAAGTATGTAAAGTAAACACAAATTCAGACAGAAGGGCATTGAGGTCGCTTGGAGCTTAGCTGTTGAGGAGCATGGGACTCATAACTTAAGTTACATACTTTGCCAGACTTTCTTTTTGCAATATATCCTTACAGTTCCAGCACTAAATAAACACTGAAAACTCAGGAAACCATTTCATTATCTTCTGAAAAATTGCTGTGAACTTGTAAACTTATGGTATATAATGCCTGTCAACCATCACAAAGTTTCTATTAACTGTCCACACATTTCCTAGAGTTGGTAATCATTTAAGGCCTCAGAGAGTGCAGTGCACTGTGGAGAATTGGTTAGTCAGCTGTGGTTTATAATGGTTTTTTGGCCACAGTCTGGTTTTTTGCTGGTTGTCTGTAAATGGAAATCTGAACCACAGTTTTTCTGGGTTTACTTAGAAGTTGATGCTACCTTTTACATTAAGCACATGCAGATTTGCAAGAATTTCCAGCCATTGTAATTTTGCTGCTCAATGAATGGCTTCCACAAGTAACTCAGCACCTCCTGTTATGTCCCTGCATTTCTTTTATGTGTTAAGTTCCCTTTGGCCAATTTCAGGTACAATCAGGTTTAGGGAACATTTTGTTAACAGTTAGCCATCAAAGTTTACAATAACCTTCCAGGCACTCCATTGGATTAAAATAGTTGTTTCTATACTGGGAAATTTTCTCAACTGGGAAGAAATAAATCATCAGGAAAGTACTGTGCTGGCTCCCTGACGTGGGGCACAAGAAAATTTCCACTGATGTTTTGCAGATAGTAAATATCCATCTGCATTATCCTAGTGCAACTTAAAGCTACCATAGAGCAAGCGTACCATCTTGTGAAGGAAAACACATATCTGTTGCTTGACATCATGCAGAGTCCATAGGTGGCTAGAATATGTTGTGTAAGTGATAGTCTGTTTGACTGTTTCCATTTGATGTTGTAGGGACGTAAAAAAAAAAATTGTCAAGAAATACTGAGCAGCATTAAACAAATTTCCAATCAATAGAGAAAGGTCTAGATTCTCATATTTATATAAGTATTATCTAATTCCAATTTATTTCAATCATATGAATGGATATATTTGTTGTAGAGAAGTTGTGTGTCACTACTAAGTAGCCATTGCCATTAACAATTTTAAAAGGAACAATAATTATGTTAGTGAGAGTAGAATGGGATGAATATCTCACCCTTCATATGATATACTTGTGAAGAGATTGATGTGTACTACACTACTTACATCGTCAAGAAGAAAATTATATAGATGTAATATGTACAAATAAAAAATAAAAAACCCCCATATTTTAGAAGAATTGGAACTGTTCTAAAAAAACATGCAAATTTCAGTGAAAGAAGTATTTTTGCAGAAAATGTTTTGGCTAAAAATTCGACTGGCTATAGCTATCAATTATTCAAGTAACATAAGTCCAGTAATTTCTATTGACAGTACGTTAGTGTTGCTGGCTTTAATGGAAAGAAGGAGAAGGGAGGTTCATATAGGTCCTGACAAATGTACTACAACCAGACCCTTCAAAGCTGCTTCCAGAAAAGTGTGCTGGTCTTTCTCTCCTCACTCAACGGCATCTTTGAAGCAAATTCTATGACTGGATATGTAGGCATTGGAAGGACCAAAGTCCACCTGCTTTACTCATAATAAGAATCACATTGAGCGGTCACAGATGGACGCACGTAATTTTCAGCTGTGCTGCTTGAACAATGATAGTGGTAAAAAAACCCACGTTTGTAAATAAAATCATATAAAATGCCCCTGACATAATTTCTTTAAAAGTATTCCAGAATTCCTCACAATGTTTTACAAAGCTTCTGTCAACCAGCTAGCATCCTGTCTTGAATCTTTCTTTTGCAGAAAACAACTAAGAAGATCATAGTAGGGCAATTCTGGTTTCTTGCTGGAATCTTTGTTTCTGTACCTTTCAATCAATCTACAAATGTGAGAATGATACAGAGGCTGGTTGGCCTCATGCACCAACTCATTTTTTACCAACAGAGGCAAGTGCCCACACAGATTCCCTTACATTTGCCGGCAGCTTTTCAAATGATTGGTCATGGTCCTTCCTGGTTAACCTTCCTTCACAATGAGTGAATGAGACACAAGGAGAGCTGGTGAAAGGATTTTAGTCAAGCTGTTTCCAGTGTGCACCCTTTGCAAACAGGCCAGTAACTTTCTCCATCAAGGGCTGAAGGCTAGTTGAACTGGAGGTGTCTGAAACATAACCCTCTCATGATGAAGGAGATGTCAGTGTGGCAGGGTTGGTTACTTAGCAATGCTCCAGCTGTCTGTTTCTTGCCCTTACTGTTCTTGCACACCACTGAGTACTGTTGATCCTGGGTTTTGCCAGTGCTCAATGCATCATTGCATCCACCCTCTACTCTGCTGTTTCCACGGCTCATCAGTTTTACCTACCATCTGTTCAGTGACCTGGGCTACAAGGTCTAAAACATTGCCACAAAGTCCAGGCAGGGAGCTCAGTAAACATCTCCATCCCTTGGGCACATAGGAAAGCTCATCCATGCAGGAGCAAGAACTTCCTCCCGGGCCAGCTAGAGCGAATCTTTCATCACAAATGTTCTCCACCTTTTCTTGCTGTGTCTGCAGGCTTCTGGGTTTGCTTTTTTTTTGCTGTTTTCATGCCTCACATCCCACCATTCCTCCTTTTGCTGCAGAATGACAGACTGTCTGCAAAGATAATCTCAGAGGGCTCTTTTCTGTAGTTTACCCAAAGAAAAGTGCTGGCTAGTTTGGCGTGCATTGCAAGACCAGCAATCTGGAAACCTGATGGTGAAGAAGAGACAATTATTTCAAATGGGTCTGGTCACCTCTCTTTTACAGTAAAAGCATCTGAGTATCATGATTATTCCATAAAAATGCAGTGACACTATCAAAATGAGTAGAATTAGCCCGTACTTTTGTCTTTGTAATACAGATAGATTAAAAAATTGGCTTGCATATTTCCTGAACCCTTTTTTAAGAGCGTTGATCAGTCAGCACGTGGAGGAAGGAATCTCATCCTTTTTCTTCAGTGATTTGAAAGTGACATTTGTATTAGGTGGGTTCTTACACAGATTTTCAGTTTTATATTCACCCAACATGCCCAAATCAGTCTGCTTCTATCATTGCTATGCTGAAGTTAACAAGGAGAAAATATTTTTGCTCTTCTTAAGGTCCTTGTTTTGGGGTGGAGAAAAGGAGAGAGGCTGCATGTGAAGGCAGAGATTGCTAAAGGGAACATATTTTTAAGTACCAAGATACAGTGATGTATTTATTTGGAATGTTATTGTGATAGGACATGTTCGGCATCAGAAAACTAAGGCCAAATGCTGTCGAGTTCGCATGTACGTGCAGTCTGTATGCCTTTTAATGGTATGGCTTCTTGAACCCAATCCTGCCTTTCCTAGTAAGGCAAAATCTGGTGGCTTCCAACTGAGTGACTAACTCAATTGCAACTTTCTTGACAGGAATTAAAAGGCTTTAAGGTACGTTTCTTTGCATGTTCTCATGGCACTCTTAATACTCTGACCTATGAATGCTCAGGGGAACGAACTATGCAAAATCCTTCATAGATTATTCATTATTCCCTAGTTCACTTTTTACAGTAATCTTACTTAGAAACTTAGAAACTTAAAGTTTCTAACTACTTTAAGTAGAACTTCTATAATATTATTAATGAAAAAATGTTGCCTGGCAGACATGGCTGAAGAGGGAAAACACTTGCAAGGGCTGTTGAGTGCTGGGTCTGTGTTGCTCTTGGTTACAAAGTCAGTGCGATCTGCAGTGCTCTGTCCTGAAAAGAAGCCTCACAGGCCTCATGGAAAGGATATTCCTCTCATCAAATTTAAGGAGTCTTTGACATTTCTGTAATTGGTTCTTCCCTTTTGCAGCTTTTTCCACTTTCCCCAACTTCTATGCCTTTGAAAATCTTGTATTTCTTTTATGCACACTGTACTGACACCTTTCAGATGAAAAAATAAATCCACTGTACATGAGAGAGAATCCCTGCCTTTAGTAGCAAGTTCACTCAAAATTCAGAAATTAAATAAAAAATTGAGATGTGGAAGAGCAATTCAGGGAGGTAACAAAAAATTCAAGAATGATTTTTCAGAAGAAGACAATATGAATACTTTGTTTTCATTTGAGCTGGGGATCTAGAATTTATTTCAAAAATAAAACACATCTCATTGTGACAGATTCTATCTTCAGTAATGTATGCAGCATTTTAATTATTCTTTAACCTCTATAAAAAGCCACTGTGGAGTGACATGGTGATTTCCTCACCGTGTACAGGAGGTCTACTGTAGAAATTCTAGTAGCAGTAGGACTTTTCTAGACACCAGAAATCGTCTGTAAACAACAGCATAAACATAAGCAATGGAAAGAAGAAGGGGAATACAAAACAAGCAGAGGACCCCAGTCAATGTTCCCCTCCTCCCGTTCCTTCCTTCCTCATCCCCATCACACAGCCCTGCATAAAATGTGCAGCTAGCTGGTGAGTCCAAGAAGCATTAAGTTCGGCAGTGACATCCGGAACATCACATGCAAAGCTGAAATTTCTGGAAAACAGAAATGGTTGCAAAATACATCCTTTCTGTTTTCTTGGAAAGCAAGAAGTTTGCAGCCAACGTATTTTTCAGATTTAGCTTTGTTTTTCAGTTGCATATTCTGATCAGGAATGTCTTAAACTGGAAATTAATTAGTCAGTGGTTAGAAAATATCTAAACAGAACCAGTGAAGTACATCTGCATACTGATGAGACAGTATCTTAAGTCTTTGTAGCCAGAGGTAGGAGTTAGAAAAGCAACGTCAAGAATTTCCAGATGAGAGTCTGCCATGCAGTTGGCTGGGGAGGAGAAGAGTCCAGAGGGAACATCGTAATCTTGCATTTGACTGAGCAAGCACCTGATCCAAAAGCCAGTAGGGAATATCACCAGCATAGCGCTGTGAAAGGCAGAACAGCAGTCTGGCAGTGGTGATTATGTTCTGTACCTCTAGCTAAGAAATGTATGGAAAAGTCACAATCAGGAAAAGAAGCTCCCAAATTATATTGATCGGATCAAAACAGGAATGTATGAAAACCTGTGACAATACTGGGGAAAATATCAAATTGTGTTCATCTTAGGGGATTTTTCAGACTTTGTCAAAGGCATCGTATCTTGCTCTACGTTTACCATTGATCAAAGAGGGCTGAACTCTGCTTCTTCATTAATGTCACAATGTGAGTTCCCTAGAGAGGTCACCAGAAATGCATCAAAACAACTCCTGGATGCTACTGGCCTAAGTGTAAAGGAAATTTGAATACAAATATTTCACATAGAAGGCAATGTATTGGTTTCTGGTCAGAAAACATGTTCAGTCATCTTCAAAGAGCATTAAAGAAATATTGATGTTGTTTTGAATTTTTTAAACAAATATTCTAAGGACTTAGTGCTGAAAGCTTGAAATGTAAGCAAGTAGTGTAAGTGCTGCATGTTAATTTGGACTGGCTGAAGAAAAGACAATAGCAAGAAATTTAAATTATATTCACAAAATCAGGCCAAACAGTCTTAGAAAACTGAATCTGGATGCAGCCCATTGGTTTCCATGAGCATTACTCTTAAAATCTGTGCATAACTTGTGAGGAATAATATTAGTTCTGTAAAACCCTTTCAGTTGTGCTGCCTAATTCTAGAAATGACTTAGTGCTCTATCCAACATAAGCATAGCTTGAAAACCTAAGTCAAAGCTCTTTTCTTTTTTGATGTACATACAGATCATACATTCACTTAGTAGTGCCATGTGCAGTGCTAAGTTTTGAGGTAAGAATTACTGTGGCTAAGGGGCAGATCTGCCCCTGTACTGGCTCCTCTTATCTTGTAGCTTTTAAAACACCATCCTATCTTCTAAGTTTTCCTCATGTGAGCATAATGCAAACAAAAATAAAACTAGGCATAACACAGGCTACTGGAAACACAATATGTTTGAAAAGTGGTGCCTTCCCTAGGACATCACACGCACACATCCGTCACTGTTTATACAGAGCCTTTACCAACAGCTGATCACTGTGGCCAATAATCCACAACTTTAGCCCGTTCCTGGAGCTCTTTATCAGCATTAGGCAGAATCACGTGATGCAATTAGAGCTTGATTGCAAATCAGTGTCGGATGTTAAGATTTTTTATTTTATTTTGTTTTTGCTTCTCAGAGCACTACGGGAGACAAAGCGAACGATTTACATTACCAGCTTAAACATTTATGAAAAATAAATACAAGTAACAGAAGACTGACTAGATAGACACAAATAAGACTAATAGCACGGTATATCTAATCCCAGACTCCATGTTGCCACAATAAATAGTTCATTAAAAAGTATTTCTCTATCCCTGGTGTACTTTTCATGACAACAGGGGTTTTTATTCAAGTAAGTGAGCACAGAGGGGAGCACTTGCAGAACTTCTTTTTTGCTCTGATTACTTCAGTTATAAAAAAAGATTTTGTCAAATTAATGTCTACTGAAGAAATGGAAATAGAGCTGATGCAAGTCTGGTGGAAGTGCTCAAAGACTGGGACTGTCTCATGCTCTGTACTCAGGCAACACTCCAACTAGTTCACTGCTTTAAAAATCTTTGCTTGTGTTCAGCATCTGCTCTGAGTGTATTAGGTTTCACTGAAAAACACAGACACAGTCTGTTTGTTGTTTTTTCTATTTACTTCTACATGTAATTGACTTTAAATGGAAGAGAAAACACAAAGGCATAGCTAATGCCCAACTATGGATAACATGAATAAGTCTTCATATCCAGTGAAAAATACGAAGCCGTGGAAGCAAAGAACTCAGCCTTATTGCTACTTCACATGTTAGTTCCTTCCATGATCTTAATACTTTGCTTTGGTTGTTTTACTTTGAATCCCATTTTGTGTAGCAGAGAAGTGATAAACTTACGTACGCTTATAAAGGACTTTGAGAATTATAATGAAAAACACTGTAGAAATGCTATGTGTTCTTCTGGTTTAGTTTGATACATCTTGGTGACTCACTATCTATTCTTACTGCTCAGTGTATCTGTAATGCAATGATTGGCAAAGCAGGGGATATTTGCAACAGGGAAAAGTCACCATCTTACAAATAGCTTCTTATCTTCTTTCCACTGAAGTTGGTGGGAGTCTTGCCAGTAATTTCAGAGGAAGCATGTCCATTCCCTTAATCTCCTTTGAAAATTACACCCAGAGGAGAAGACAAGTAGGTTCTAAAAACCAAAGTGCTCTTAGAACAGCATTCAGTGTTGTGGCAGCGTCAATACTGGAGACTTTAGCAGCGTCTTTCTGCTGCTAAAAAATATAATCCCTTAGGCTTTATGTCACAGTCACACTCATTTATATATGCACTAACACATATTTCTAACAGGACTCTTCACAGAAATATGTGGCATAGATGCAGTTTGAAAGAGCTATTATTTTCCAATATCTGAGCTATATTGTGTAACTAGTTCTGAGTGCGCCATTCACTTTGCTTCCATAAAGCCAAACTCACGCTCTTTCCACGGGGAAATATGGGGTGGGGTCCTGCATAGGTAAACTACACCCTCATATTTCAGGGTCAGAGAGTATTTCTGCAGGTCCCCCCCCATTTCTTTGCCCTGATGATGCAAGCATGTATCTCTGTTGGAGAGTACAGGTGGGGCAGCTGAAAGTGGATTTAAAGGATGCAGCAAAAGGCTGCAGAGGACATCCTTTCTCCATGCGGATGACCATGAAGAATGCTTCTAGCACCTGAAACATCTTCACCGCAAAGCAAAAATAGTGTTGAGAGTCTGAGTGAGCTTTCACTTCTGGTTTATCATCACCTATAGTTACAGCAGTGGTAACATTCCCCTGTGAGCAGGAGAGGAAGAGGTGTTGGGATCAAAAGTGTGCTCAAGACACATGGACATTTCAAGATGTTGACACAACTACCAAGGTGCTTTTTTAAAAGAAATAGAGATGAGAAATTGATATTCTCCCACTCCTCAACCCTATAAACAGCAGGAAGAACAAAGGCCCAGGAACAAAGGAAAGTGTCTGCCCTTCAGTGTTTATGAAGGCAAAGTCCAAATCACTTGTCTTAAATTCATCAATGTTTTAATGTCTTCAGTCTCTCTTATTTATGTGTGATCTAAGTGCCTGGCTACTAATAAATATGCTTCCTCTTTTAAAAAGCCTGTAGGAAATAGAAAGCAATTAGTAAGTCATGTCCACAACCAAAAAGACAATCAGAAACCAGGAAAGGAAACTGAACTTCGCCTGCAATCAAAAGAAGCAGGATGCTACACAGGGAAGTCTGTATCAGGCATAAAGTGCCTCAAAACTTGGCAGAGTTCAGAACACAAATTAAGTCTGGCTTTGTAATTGAATCAACAGAGGGTTTGGATTCACTAACCTCCTTATTAAAATGATGAAACACATCAGAGGTGCCACTTGCCTCACAGATCCCTTCATAGTGATTTGATCTGAATTTTTTAAATGTAGTTAATTCTCCACTTTTTGCATGCAGAGCACTTGGTTTGCAGTCACTGAGAGCAAGTGTGCAGCAAGTGTGCCAGTCCAGGCACCAGGGAGATGATTATCTGAGACAAACAGAAATGTCCAGCCAGCCAAAAAAGAGTGCACCTGCATTTGCCAGAGTGACCCCATGTAGACATTTCCAGGTCTTAGCCATGCTTCCTTGTTCCAAGGACTCCTAGGTGTCTAATAATTTTGTGCGTGACTCTGGTGCCACTCCTGAGCTCAAACATCCTCCTCGAAGCATGGCACCAATTGGGCTGGTTTGCAAATGCAACTCATGCTCAACACAGAGAATCCTGTGCCCAAAGAAATAAACCCTGCTGGATATTAACAGGCTCTATGGGCATCTGCGTCACAGTAGTTGCCATAAGAAGGAAGAGATCCTAAGAGATCCTATAATTTTCTGATTTTTCTATTTTCCAAAGCATACTGACCATACATTTCCTAAGGAGCAGAGGTCTGAACTGAACTAATTAATTCTTCATTGAGAAATATGCAAGTTTATCTTGAAAAGCTCAATGTTTAAAGGGCATAAAGTGGAATTTAGCCACCAAGCTGCCCAGGGGTGGGTGACTGGCATCCCCTGGCCCAGTGCCAAGGGAACTGAAGGAGCAGCCTAAAACCAACAGGATTACAAGTAAGCCTCAACTTCTCCTTTTTCCTGTATTTTTGTATACAGAGTAAAGAAAGAATGCCAACAGCAGCATTCAAAAAGAGAAGATATAGTCTAAATTTTCCATTGTAGGTCATAATTTTGTGATGTCCTGTTTGAATTCTCAAACTGAAATATGCTCATTTACCTTTGGATTTTATTTCACTTGTCATGTATCCAGTTGAAAAAATGAATTTTAAATGAGCAAACTTTTTTTCCCTTTGATTTAAAGAATGAAACTGAGAAGGTGGGTCAGTATATTCTGTCTATCTCAATGGTGGTCCAGTAGGCAGGAATAAATACAATTACAAATTCTGTCTTTCTGAAGGTTTCATAGCCATATACTTCTATGCGAAAACCTTCCACGTCACAAGTTCACAATAATGGCAGTCTTAGCTGGAGAAAAATAATGCCAACTGACAATGTTTTGGAAGCAGGCAGAGGTAGGCCAAACATTGTCACCTCCTGTAAACTGATGTTTTCAGTAGCAAAAGCTTCTTTTGCTGATTTTTTTGTCAGAAGAAACATTGGGGTGCTTCAAGTGCTTCAATTCAACCAAACAACTTCAGTTTTTATTTTTTTATTTCAGCTTACATATGTACAAGAAGAGATTTCCTTTCTTCCTTTTATGGTTTTGGGATCACAATTTTTATGTGAAAAGTCAGAATACTTTAAGGCACAACATCACCATGGAGCAGCATTCTGCAGGGTGTGGGAAAATATGCTTCATGCAAGGAGGGAGGGAGGTACAGAAAGTCAGGCCCCTCTGGCCTCAAGTGAAGTCCTCAGCTTCTGCCTGGCCAACTTTGCCGCACTGCAGCACTGCTGCAGGACACTGGCTGAGTTTTCCTCCCATCTCCAGAGGTTGAGGTGCATATGTACACATGTCAGCACTGTGGAGGACTGGCCCCAACATGTTTGCTTTAGCTCTTTTCTGAATAAAAATGGTAGAGCCTTAAATAATGTGAAGTCCTATCACCTCAAAAACAGCATTCTCAGTCTGCAAACTGGATTCCTTCGTCTTTCTGTCCCTGGGTAATATGTGTGTGGATGCATACATTTTAAAGACGTGTTCTTTGGATGGCAAAGGAAATAATACACTCAGTGCAGCTGGTCATCACTAACACATTAAGCACTAATGTGTTTTCACCTGTCATTTCTATTGCATCTAATAACTAGAGTGACAGACCCAGATAAAGCCTTTTTTTAACCACTTCTTGCATTACGGCTTTATATTTTGAGGAAAGAAATAAATGTGTTTTGGCTTAAAGATGCTGGTTTGGAGCTGCTCTAATCAGTGTTCTGGCGAGAGATCCCTGAGTGAAAGCATTTGCAATTACGTCTGCTGTATTAACATTATTGGGAAGTAGGAGTCCAACACCTAGCATAACCCTCTGTCTTTCTAGAAAAGAAAGATACAGAAAGCCTAGAGCATGCATTTAAAGAAGCTAAGTTGTGCAGCTTGCTGATAGCCACAGTAAAAAGTCAGTGAAGAATTTATCCACCCAGGAACACTGAAGAAAAATTCAAGCTCTAGGCAACTGTCTAAACATTACAGTTACATCAGAAAAGAGCTATCTGATGAAAATATCATCAGACCAATGGTGCCACATATCACTGGTTTTATACAAATATAAGCCAGATGGATTGAATCTAACATGACGTGTACAGCCACTACCCCAATAATTCCTCAGATTCATTCAGTTTTAATTTTTTAGTTTTTCTAATGTCCCATAGCTTGGGTTATGAATGTAGTTTTGAAATCTTTCTCCTCCTGCTTTAAGTTTTGGTGTCAAATCACTATTTAAGCCAACCCAGACCCAAACAAAGGCCAGGGTTCATATCTACAAAAAATATTCTAGATCCCAAATATGTGTAATATTATGTGGAAGGAAAAGAATTCATCACTCAAAAAACTTAGTGACAGGCGACCAGATTTCTGTAGGTAAAGTTGAAACCCTGCCACCGGCATAACATGTACACTATGACCACAAGTTTCTCATCCAGCACATAGTGGCATTCACAAAAATACCTGGTTTGTGTGTGAATCAAACAGACCTGGATGACCAGATGAAATGAAATCAGAACTGTCTAAAACCTGGGTCAACTACAGAATTCAATTCATTGTTCTCAAATTATGAAACAAATGGTTTCCTGGCATGTTATGTAGTATCCAACAACTGTTCAGGGACAAATAAATACCAACTGCAGCTGAATGGCTGGTGCCGCAGAGATGGATATAGTATTGAGTGACTTACCTTAACTCAAACCTCCTGACTTTTCTGCATCGCTATAGAAAACAAAGTGTAATGACTGTTCTCTTGCTGACAATTTTAACTCTAGTAATTTTAAAAGATTCAAGGCCAACTTAAAAAAAAAAAAAACAACAGTTTAAGCACCTATCAAAAAACTTAACAACATACAGTCTCCCAACTTGGCAGCCATCTGCCCCTGGAGATGACTGGACTCCGAAGGTTCTCTCAGTTTTAATCTGAAAGTGCCCTAAGCACCCTCAGTTGTGTCTTCTGGACATATGCAGAACTGCTCCAACTCAGCTACTATACACCTTTCACCTGTGTAAACCTTCTGGTATCCACAAACTAGGCTCACTTAAGGCTGATGAGAGGCAGCCTGTTAAATCGAGTTATAGCACTTCTACACAAAACAAAGCAGAGAGCTCAGTAACAAAGAGGAAGCAGACCCACTTCTATTTGACCTTTTGAAAGGCAAACAGAGATCCCAGCCAGCCTTTTAAGCAGCAAGAAAGTAGTTAAATGCTCACAGATTACTTGGGAGGCTTGTGGTTTAGGGCCCTCTGCAGTCGATGCAAACAAAAGGAGGGTTTTTATAAACAGTGCAACTTTCAGCCTCAGGAAAGTTATGGGTAGCAAAAGCTTTCATATCTTCAAAAAAATACACAATTGCCATCCTATACCATGTAATTCTTGTCTATATGCACAGTATGAACCGGTTGTTTTTACAAGCATAGAAATGAAAGCCATGAATAAGCATTGGAGACACCAAGTATTTGGAATATGTGATAAATGAAACACATCTTGCTGGTTCTGCAAGACACCTTGAAACCCTAGTGTTACAGAATGGTCTTTCTTCATAAACCAGGGTAACCCTGAAAGCGGAGCCTTTTCATATTTCTTCACACAGGAGGTCTCACTGCCTTACATTTTTTATTAACGCCTTCCTCCCAGTGACGAGAAACAGGTTAGGAGTCTCTGGCTCCCTGTCTATTTTAGGTGATGTTTGCAATTGTTTTACCATTAACACTGTATGAAGTTTATCTTGAATGGCACTAAATCTTGCATGATACAAGGGGAAGCAAAACATAAGAAGAAGGTCTGGTTAGGTCTAAATTGTCAACTTACGTAGACCATCCACATAAAGAACATGAGTCTGTATAATGCTGCCGAGGCTTATCCCTGTGTGTGTTTCCTCATCAGTCACATGAATTTTGATAATGCAGTTTTCAGCCTCTTGAGCCTCTTGAGCTGAAACTTAACAACATGCTTCGGGATTGCTGTATACAGGTGATCAGGTCCAGTCAGCATGGGTTTATGAAAGGCAGGTCCTGCTTGACTAACTTGATCTCCTTCTATGACAACATGACCCACTTAGTGGATGAAGGAAAGGCTGTGAATGTTGTTTACCTGGACTTTAGTAAAGCCTTTGACACCGTTTCCCACAGCGTTCTCCTGGAGAAACTATCTGCTCGCAGCTTGGATGGGCGTACTCTTTGCTGGGTAAAAAACTGGCTGGATGGACTGGAGTTAAATCCAGTTGGCAGCCGGTCACGAGCGGTGTTCCCCAGGGCTCAGTATTGGGGCCAGTTCTATTTAATATCTTTATCAATGATCTGGATGAGGGGATCGAGTGCTCCCTCAGTAAGTTTGCAGATGACACCAAGTTGGGCGGGAGTGTTGATCTGCTCGAGGGTAGGAAGGTTCTGCAGAGGGACCTGAACAGGCTGGATCGATGGGTTGAGGCCAACTGTATGAGATTCAACGAGGCCAAGTGCCAGGTCCTGCACTTTGGCCACAACAACCCCAGGCAACGCTACAGGCTTGGGGAAGAGTGGCTGGAAAGCTGCCCAGAGGAAAAGGACCTGAGGGTGCTGATTGACAGCCGGCTGAATGTGAGCCAGCAGTGTGCCCAGGTGGCCAAGAAGGCCAATAGTATCCTGGCTTGTATCAGAAATAGTGTGGCCAGCAGGACTAGGGAAGTGATTGTGCCCCTGTACTCGGCACTGGTGAGGCCGCACCTCGAATCCTGTGTTCAGTTTTGGGCCCCTCACTACAAGAAGGACATGGAGGTGCTGGAGCGTGTCCAGAGGAGGGCAACGAAGCTGGTGAAGGGCCTGGAGCACAAGTCTTATGAGGAGCGGCTGAGGGAACTGGGGTTGTTTAGTCTGGAGAAGAGGAGGCTGAGGGGAGACCTCATCGCGCTCTACAACTACCTGAAAGGAGGTTGTAGCAAGGTGGGTGTTGGTCTCTTTTCCCAGGTAGCAAGTGATAGGACGAGAGGAAACGGCCTCAAGTTGTGCCAGGGTTTAGACTGGATATCAAGAAAAATTAAGAAAAAGGGTTATCAAGCATTGGACCAGGCTGCCCAGGGAATTGGTTGAGTCACCATCCCTGGAGGTATTTAAAAGATATATAGATGTGGCACTTAGGAACATGTTTTAGTGGTGGACTTCACAGTGTTAGGTTTACAGTTGGACTCAATGATCTTAGAATTCTTTTCCAACCTAAATGAGTCTATGATTCTATGATTTTTAACTTCTGCACTTTTTCTTTCAGACACCATCTAAGACCCCACGTTTCATCCATGAGATGCTGAAAGCATCCTGTGTTTTGTCAGTCTGTTTATTCTTGCTCTTTTATACATCTGTTGTGTAATCCCTCTTATTTAGTGTGTGCACGCCTCTACAACTACTAAAGCATGTTCATAAGCTGTGATTCTCAGTAGATTACATGGCAGCACTTAATGGAAAGCATTGCAGGAAACTTACCTTTTAATATAATTTGGCTTTTTCCTAGTATATTTTCAGTCCTACTAAATCACAGGAAGAAAAAGGGATTTGCATTCATTTATAAATTCAGTTTAAAAGACTACAGCTAAGAATGGCCATCATAAAACCTTTTTTAAAAAAACCTCGCAGTAGTTTTTTTGCATAGAGTAGTGCACTGTGCAGTATTTATAATCAATAAACACCGGGAAAATTGTCACAGTCTTTACCGTTTTCTCATGAGGAGAGATAACTAATATGTATTGTGTTTTGAATGATACTTAAGAGCAAGAAGGAAATGCCCAGGCAGTGGAAGCAAGGGCAGGTGTCCTGGGAAGAGTATAAGGACGTTGCCTGGTTGTGTAGGGATGGACGAAGGCTCAGCTGGAGCTGAACTTGGCAAGGGATGCGAAGAATAATAAGGGCTTCTATAGGTATGTCAGCCAGAAAAGGAAGGTTAAAGAAAGTGTACCGCCCCGATGAACATGACTGGCAAACTGGTAACGGCAGATGAGGAGAAGGCTGAAGTACTCAACAACATTTTTGTCTCAGTCTTCACTGCCAATCTCTCTTCCCATACCTCTCGAGTGGATGCACTTCAAGACAGGGACTGGGGGAGCAAAGTCCCTCCCACTGTAAGAGAAGATCAGGTCCAAGACCACCTGAGGAACCTGACCATACATAAGTCTATGGGACCTGACAATGAGATGCATCCCAGAGTCCTGAGAGAACTGGCTGATGTAGTTGCCAAGCCACTCTCCATGACATTTGAAAAGTCATGGCAGTCAGGTGAAGTCCCCAGTGACTGGAAAAAGGGAAACATTGCACCATTTTTAAAAAGGGTAGAAAGGAGGACCCTGGGAACCACCAACCTGTCAGCCTCACCTCTGTGCGTGGGAAGATCATGGAAAGGATCCTCCTAGAAGCTATGCTAAGGCACATGGAGGACAGGGAGGTCATTCGAGACAGCCAGCATGGCTTCACTAAGGGCAAGTCTTGCCTGACCAACCTAGTGGCCTTCTATGATGGAGTGACTACATCATTGGACAAGGGAAGAGCTATGGTTGTCATCTATCTGGACTTCTGTAAGGCCTTTTACATGGTCCCCCACAATATTCTTCTCTCTAAATTGGAGAGGTATGAGTTGGATGGGTGGACTGTTCGGTGGATAGTTGCATCCAGAGGGTAGTGGTCAACAGCTCAATGTCCAAATCAAGATCAATGACGAGTGGTGTCCCGCAGGGGTCCGTATTGGGACCAGTCCTGTTTAATATCTTCATCAATGACATACTGGGATGGAGTGCACCCTCAGCAAGTTTGCAGATGACACCAAGATGAGTGGTGTGGTTGACATACCTGAAGGATGGGATGCCATCCAGAGGGACCTGGACAAGTTCAAGAATTGCACCCGTGTAAACCTCAGGAGGTTCAACAAGGCCAAGTGCAAGGTCCTGCACCTGGGTCGGGGCAACCCCTGGTATCAATACAGGCTGGGGGAGGAAGGGATTGAGAGCAGCCCTGCCAAGAAGGACTTGAGGGTACTGGTGGATGAAAAGCTGGACATGAGCCAGCAATGTGCTTTCACAGCCCAGAAGACCAACCATATCCTGGGCTGCATCAAAAGAAGCATGGCCAGCAGGTCGAGGGAGGTGATTCTGCCCCTCTACTCTGCTCTGGTGAGACCCCACCTGGAGTACTGCATCCAGTTCTGGAGTCCTCAGTACAGGAAAGACATGGACCTGTTGGAGCGAGCCCAGAGGAGGGCCACAAAAATGATCAGAGGGGTGGAACACCTCTCCTATGAAGAAAGGCTGTAAGAGTTGGGGTTGTTCAGCCTGGAGAAGAGAAGGCTTCAGGAAGACCTTATTGTGGCCTTTCAATACTTAAAGGGGGCTTATAAGAAAGATGGGGACAGACTTTTTGGCAGGGCCTGTTGCAATATGACAAGGGGGAATGATTTAAACTAAAAGAGGGTAGATTCAGACTAGATATACAGAAGAAATTTTTTATGATGAGGGTGGTAAAACACTGGAACAAGTTGCCCAGAGAGGTGGTAGATGCCCCATCCCTGGAAACATTTAAGGTCAGGCTGGACGGGGCTCTGAGCAACCTGATCTAGTTGAAGATGTCCCTGTGCATTGCAGGGAGGTTGGACTAGATGTCCTTTAAAGATCCCTTCCAACACAAACCATTCTATGATTCTATGATTCTATGATTCTATTCATCCATGTGGATAAATGTCACAGAAGAGGTGACAGAGCATGTGACTGACAGTGTCTAACTGCATTTATCTTCATAAACAAAAAGATTAGCATATGCTGACTACTGCAGAGAATATTACCAATCAGCCTTCAGAATGAGAATCTTGAGAACCTCAAGAGTCATTAAAATTCATCTTCCAAAATCAAAAAAACAAAAACCCTAGAAAAATAACCCTTAAGATTATATCACGCTATTTCCATACCTTTGAAACTATTAAGGCATTTGAGCTTTTTAAATACACATAAATATTTGTTGTCTGAGAAATAAAAGGGTTTAAATTTACATAGATGGTCCAGGGACAGCCTTGACTCTGCCCCTTTATTCTCTATGTCTATTATAAACATGCATTTAAAGAATGAAGGTGGGGGACAGGGAATTAATTTCATAGATTAATACTGCCAGGTTACATGTTTTGTATTATGGAAGACAGTTTTAAATTATATGACAATATGCCATTACCATGTCTTATTCACCCTTCATCTACAATGCAAGTCAATTAACAAATGAAGTTAAGGTTTTACATAGGCCTTTCTTACTCTGGACCAAAATGTTATCACTATTAAAGTTGTGTACATCTGGATGAATTACACTGAATCAACTGAATTATTTCAGAATTACACCAACATAATTAGACGAAAATTGTCCTCACACAAGGAAATTGTTTGATGAGTTTTCTAGCAAGCTGAAATATATAGTAAAGGAAGCAGGGCTCACGTAAAGTGAATTGAACATGGTCCTGCAGATGAGATGGCAATGCTAAGAGAGCAGGGGTGCAAAATTAATTTATGGACTTGATTTTCCAGCACAGTACACCTCTTGTCAACATAACATCATCCTCAACTGAACAACAACATCATACTGGGAAAATGGGGATCTCAATGGCAGAATACCAGACAGGCGCTGCCCCATGGCAGCACAGCATGCAAAAAGGGATTGCCAAAACAGGCAGGAGTGTCTCTGCCCCAGTTCCCTGTAATCTACATATGGTCAGCCACTTGGGGTTTATGTCTACCTTAGGGATGCCCTAACTCAGCATAGAGAGAGCTGCTGTAAGTAGAACTGCAACAGGACTAGGCGAATGAAATGGAGTTATTTGCATTCTATGAAATTGTTCCCTGCACCTTTAAAACATGCATATCTCCTAGTATCTGCTATATTTTTATTTTTCCATGATTTCTAGAAAGTACATATCTGAAACAATTACTTTCATTTTTTTCTAGTATATTGCTAGAAATGTGCCCATTTCTGTTTAATACAGCCTGAAGAAATGGGGGATGGGTCCTGTGGAAATAATAGCAGGAGACATTGCAGTTAAAGGCTTTATTGTTAGTCATGCACAGGAGGTGGCAAAATAAGGAATATAGTTCTGCCATGAAAATTTACTTTATCTGAAAAACGTTGTAGGATTCTAGTTTCAATTTTAAGGGCAGCTTTCAGATTTAATGTGCTAAGCATTCAGATATTTTTTTCCTTTTGCTACCAGTCCTTTATGTCAATGGTCAAATAACCTTCCCATCCTGCTTGGTGTGCTAGTGTCATTCACGCTTTTCAAACTCTTCTGCCTTTAATACCAACACAAATCAACTGGATTGGAGTGTAATAAATGTATCCACCAGGGACTAAATATTGAGGAGCTGACATTTTCAGAGGGAAACTACATTTTTGAGAGTGCACATCTCTTTTAATTAGTTAGCTCCTCCCTTCTGAGTTGTTAGCTTTTCTGTAGCATATATACATACAAATCACAGCAGTCGCTCCTAGCTCTGTGATGTCTCTGGAGACATGCAAGGGGAATCCAGAACTGCTGGTGACTCACCACTAAATTGGAACTACCAGGTAAGGGGACATTTTTCGGAGGACTGTAACTAGGCCATCCCTCAATTTCTGTGATTCACTTGTTCTCTGAAACAGCAGGTAGCTGGGCCTAAACATGATATAAACTGCTTTAAGGTATTAGCTGACAAAAGAACCTCAAATCTGAGTTATTTCTTACATAACCCCACTGAAGCCCCAGCAAATGTATCTAGTCCAACATTTTCCCTGTGTCCTCATGTTGTCTGTGCCATGAATTATGTTTGCTGTAAAGCTGTGTGTCTGACTTCTTTTCTGCCTGCTTATGAACATCTTCTAGGAATACTTCAATATTCCGGAAGCTAAGCAACGTAAAATAACGACACCATTCACAGAGACTAGTCTGGCTCACATATTTTTCTTCCCTTGCGTGTGCTTCTCCTATAATCTGAGGTGAAGGGTATATGGGGAAGCTCTGCTGCTATAGCCAACAGTTCAAGTGCAGTTCCCAGGCCAAAGCTAGATCACAGGACTGGGGCTGTGATGATGCTCAAACCAATAGGTAAACTTAATTCCCAGTGTCAGGAAAAAGCAAAGCAGCAAGGCCAGCTCGGGGAAACATTGGGACCCAGCTGCATGTTGAACCCATGTCTCAGGATGACAGATTGGGACTCCCAGGGAGATATTTCTCATCTGTGACCCACTCCCAGAGGTCTCCTTCCCTCAGGTCTCTACGGTAGCAGTCTGCCTTCTGGCTCCAGGCCCCAAGAGACTTTGCTATGCTATGCTAGAGTTGGTAGTTGTTTCTCCCTCTCCCCTTCCTGCTTTGTACCATCACAAATAGAATATACCATGTTTCCAATAGATACAAGTAATAATAAAAAATGGAAGATCACTCCTGCATCAATTTTTAATATTTCCAGTCATTCAGAATAAACATCAGCATAGATGTCTCTGTTTCTGGAGGAAGAGCGTGGCTGATTAAAGACTTTAAATAGCTTTCTCATTGTTTGAGAAATCAATGCAGAGTGAAATTCTGAAAGGTACGGTGCGTACTCAGTAAATCTATTAATTGTGATTGGCAAATTAGACAGTGTTTTAATCTTCCTAATATCCACCCCAAGATTTTTGTGGCAGTCCATTTTTTGGTTAATGCAATCAGGAACCTTTAAAGAGTTCGTTAGCATTCACAGTGTTTGAACCAGTAATTGAAGACTGGAGAAAGGTGAAGAGAGACCAGGCTATCTGAAGAATGATTAGCAAGTCTGTTGCAGTATGTTCATATATTATACTTGTGGATAAACAAGGAATTATCCCTTGCAATAATACAGTGTTTGACATTTATAAGAGATTCTGAATGAGATCACAGAAGCATCTTTTTTTCCTCTCAATTCACTGGAAGCAACATAACTTCCTTCAGTAGCTACCATAGAAAATGAAGTGGTTAATACAGACTTTGTATTTTAATTAACTTACACAGGAATTTTTCCAAAGTGTAAAAGCTGTCACAGTATGAGCAAATGCAGCAATTCCACATGCAGCCAGCATTTTCATTCTCGTTTGTGAATGCAAATGCACTGCTCTGACACTGCCTTATGGACGTGCCTTTTTGACACCCAGGGATTAGATTTGTGAACAGTCATTAGTTATCCCTCTTTTTCTTTAATAAATGCAAACTTTACATTTATCAGAGAAGATATTTCTTCTGACTTATAAAGAGCTTCTGTAAATGCAGTGTTTCCTAATTATGAATTTCTGAAATCATTTCAACGCCTGGCCTTTGTCTAATGCAACTGATCCTGCTTGTTCTGCCCATGTAGATCAGTCCCTTGATAGAAACGGCACTGCCACCCTTAGTATTTGTGGTTGTGGGAAGTCCAGTTCAGAATATCCAAATTTCCAAGTCCTTCAAGACTCTGAAAATGGTGTAGCATCACTTAGTTTGCCTAGGAGGTGTCAAGGACAGCACATACCAGTGCTCCAATCCCAGCATCCACCAGCACTGCCAAAGAGTTTCCTAAGCTACTTTTACTGAGGAGGGTCCACAAACACATCCCTGTACTGCTCTCCAGGAACAGATATGAATTCCCATCATGTCCCAGCTACCTGCCTTCTCCAGAGACTTGTACACAAATCCCTGCCTTGCCATATTTTTGTTTATTTATGTCTTTGGTGTACATATGCACCTCCTAATCAGCTCCACCAAAAGCTGTCCTTCGAACTGTGGCAACACCAGCCTGCGATTCACAATGCAGGGATGATGCCCTGAAACTGCTGTTGGCACTGTCTGAGCTCTTCCTGTGCTATGAACAACAAGGACTGCCAATTTCCCAACTTTCAGCCACACACCTTCCACTGGCATGCTTTCTCCGAGCAAGTTATGTCTCCTTTGACCAGAAGTGTACTGCAAAATAGAAGAATAAAAACAGAAAAGGTAAGAACTGCCTCCAAGCTCAGGCAGCCAAAGGGCACTCAGAAAAACTCATTATAGAGATGCAAAGTAGTTAAAGCTGCTGCAAAAACTTAACAAAATTCAAGAAGAACTTGAGACAGGTTTACTAGATATTGGAAGTTTTGCTCGAAATAAGAAATGTTAACCAAGGCTTGAAACTTTATAAATGTTAAGAGATTTTTTTTTTCCATGAAGTCCCCTGATTTTCAGACAACTGAGGAATCATCTGAACCTGATTTCTAAATGTACATCCTCTTCAACCATTAGACAACATTCTTCAGTTTAAGCTCATTGGGGCTAAACTGATCACTGTTTATCTTTTTTCTCTAAACAACGGTCCCTTTTGGGAATGCTGCACCTGTGAAGTCATTAACACAGTAACAAGTATACAATATGGATGAGCCAAGCCAGCCATTATCCATCTTACAAGTTTCTCTCCCTGTAACAGGCATAAGTAACATGGATTTGTTTCTCCCATCAACAGAACAATGCTAAACAACATGGCAAACTTCAGCCATCATCTAAAGAGATGTCCTCAGCTGTCCATTTTCCAATGTGAAGTCTTAAGCCATAATCACATACATATTTAGATACCAAAAGATCTGGGGCATGCACAAAGGTTTTTGAAAGTACAAGATAACTAATGGCAGATTTTGTTCTAGATTCCTAGTTCATCAGTTCTGATGATACCTAAAACCTGAGGCATGCATCTACAACTTTAGACTTGGATACCTGTATAAAATGTACATGGCTTTCTACATCAAGTACCAGACTGACAGCATCATATGATGAATCATACAGTCCATTTCATTTTAAAATGGTTATAATGAATGCTGCGTATAGAATCATAGAATCATAGAATCATTAAGGTTAGAAAAGACCTCTAAGATCATCGAGTCCAACCGTCAACCCAACACCACCATGCCCACTAAACCATGTCCCTAAGCGCCTCATCTACACGTCTTTTAAATACTTCCAGGGAGGGTGACTCAACCACTTCCCTGGGCAGCCTAGTCCAAGGCCTGACTGCTCTTTCAGTAAAGAAATTTTTCCTCATGTCCAATCTAAATCTCCCTTGGCACAACTTGAGGCCATTTCCTCTCGTCCTATCGCTAGTTACTTGGGAGAACAGACCAACACTCACCTCGCTACAACCTCCCTTCAGGTAGTTGTAGAGTGAGATGTGGTCTCCCCTCAGCCTCCTCTTCTCCAGGGTAAACAGTCCCAGTTCCCTCAGCCACTCCTCATAAGACTTGTGCTCCAGGCCCTTCTCCAGCTTCATTGCCCTTCTCTGGACATGCTCCAACACCTCCATGTCCTTCTTGTAGTGAGGGGCCCAAAACTGAACACAGGATTCGAGGTGTGGCCTCACCAGTGCCGAGTACAGGGGCACGATCACCTGCCTGCTCCTGCTGGCCACACTATTTCTGATACAGGCCGGGATGCCGTTGGCCTTCTTGGCCACCTGGGCACACTGCCGGCTCATGTTCAGCCGGCTGTCAACCAGCACCCCTAGTGCCTTTTCCTCCAGGCAGCTTTCCAGCCACTCTTCCCCAAGCCTGTAGCGTTGCCTGAGGTTGTTGTGGCCCAAGTGCAGGACCCGGCACTTGGCCTTGTTAAACCTCATACAGTTGGCCTCAGCCCATCGATCCAGCCTGTCCAGGTCCCTCTGCAGAGCCTTCCTACCCTCCAGCAGATCAACACTCCCGCCCAGCTTGGTGTCATCTGCAAACTTACTGAGGGAGCACTCAATCCCCTCATCCAGATCGTTGATAAAGATATTGAACAGGACCGGCCCCAGTACTGAGCCCTGGGGAACACCGCTCGTGACCAGCTGCCAACTGGATTGAACTCTGTTGGCCACAACTCTCTGGGCTCGGCCGTCCAGACAGTTTTTTACCCAGTGAAGAGTGTACCTGTCTAAGCCGTGAGCCACCAGCTTCTCTAGGAGAATGCCATGGGAGACAGTGTCAAAGTCTTTACTGAAGTCCAGGTAGACCACATCCACAGGTATGTATATGTACCTGGTGTATTTTGAAATGTTTCTCTGAGTCTAACCTTATGTGTCCAAATCCCAGCTCACTGACTCATAGCAAGGGAAAGGTTAACATTTTCCACTTTCAACTTCTATCTTTTTATAAATAATTTTAAAACTTTGAAAAATATTTGATACTTAAACTACATACACCTCCTCAAACAGCTCCAGAATTATTTGGGTTTTGCATTGGATCCCAATTAATTGAATCTGAATTGACTTATCAGTGCCTGCTGACAACTCTGTAGTTGTATTCATCATATATGACCAATATTGTAATGAGGTCACTGTTCTGCACATTCTCCTCTTACTCATTCATCTCTTTCTAAGCATTGATCAGAAGATTTTTGCAGTACACTTGATACCTATCAGTTTAAAGGAAACCAAACACATTCACTTGGTGAATGCAAATGGAAGTTACAGCAGCTACTTGCAAAGCCCTTGAAATGATCTGCCTGTTTGGGCTACTTTCTGTGGCAGGGGTCATGGATGTAGCAAAGCTGGAAAAAAGATTTTAAAATGTCTCAATGAAAATATTCTAGGGAGAAGCAAACATTTGATAAATCTTTATGGTTTACTGAAAAGTAAACTCCCCTTACCCTCTCCTGGTTGAGAACAGGAGCAGGTATGTCCGAGCTGAAGGGGTAGAAAACTCAATTTTCTGGCAGGAAAGGAGACTTCCAAGGCTGCAGGGCTTTCTTACTGCTAGGGCTCAAAGCAGCAGAAGCCCATGGATGTCAAGGAACTGACTTGCAACCGACAGTTTTGTCAAGGAATTAATATAGTATGAGACTTTTAAAGTTAAATCTCAAGTTTCTTAAGTAGGAAGAAACAGGATTTTGAAAGAGGATCAGCAATGATTAAGCAGCATATGCAGCTGAAGAGACTTAATGCAGGGAGATGTGGATGTGAGGGATGTGAGACTCCTGACTCCTGGCTGGGGAGCGCCCCTTACACTCTGAACCCCCATCACCATCCCTGCAGGGAAAGCTGAGGAAGGGACTTCAGATGTACAAAAGACTTGTCTGGTTCAAAGGTCTCCACAGGTGCTGGCTGAAGTTCAGTCCTCCCTGACCTAGGGAATATTAAAAGCCCAGTCTTTTGCGGTGGAGGCAGGATGGTTTTCCTCTACTGATGGGGGTGATCAACAGGGACTATTGCAGATACGCTTCAACATTTTCACGGATCAGGAAATTCCTGATGTTCAGGAATTTGAACACTGGCAGAAGCATACGTGCTGCTAGTGGCGGTGGAGCAGCTCACGTTAGTCAAAGACTGTACTTATTACGTAGCATTAGCATTAATTCCCTAAGTATATAAGTAATATATTCATAACCTAATTCCATAATGTTACACCATAATTATTTTTATCTAATACTGCATCTATGTAACACACATATCTAAAGACCTTAGTGACTGACCACTAAGGACTGACATACTTATGACTAAGTTTTGAGCATCCTGTCCTCCAGCCCATTATTATGAAGTCAGAATCCTCTATTAGAGGACAACAGGAGTTTAGGAAAGAAACCCAGACCTCTGTGGCTGAAAGGACTGAACACACAACACCCAGATCAGTGATTTTTCTACTTATAATTCCAGCACTGATCTAAGCATTTTACTATAGCTAAAATATCTAAATGCAGATTTTTAAATAACAGATAACGATTTCTATTTTAGCAGACTATAAAAATATTTGCAGACAGTTGTGCCAAAATCAGATTCCCTGAAAGGAGAATAAAATGCACACACACCAGATGGAAGGATGGTCCAGCAATTAGGCCATCAGTTAAATGAGAAGATTGTTTCTCAGTTCTGTCTCTTTCACATTTAGTGAGTGACTCAAGGATGATGTTTCCTCCACGTTCACCCTTTTCAGATGTTCTAGCTGGCTTTCCCATTTTGTGCACAAGTCCTAGGCAAAGCAATCTAGTGAGCGTGCCAACCTGCCTTCATACGCATCATAACTCTGAACAACATATTTAAGATAGGGTCTACCTGACAGCTCATCTTCTTTCTCAGCATCATTGGGGGTTTGGTCAGTCATCCCTGCCTTGTGTTACAATAAGTCTTCCCTCCTCTGTACTGTCTGGGGTGGGGGAAGTCCTCAAGTGCTGTTGTGATTGAGGCAAGCAGTCCTGAACTCAATAGCTCACTTACATATTATCTAATTGGGCTGAAAATTTATATAATTAATTTATAATGAAAACAAGGCTGGAAGCTTAATCACTAAAACAGTGAGAGCTATCCTGACAAAGTAACTACTTCTAGCTCAAAAATTCTTTTGAAAAAATGGATGTGCAACTTATTCATGAAGAATTTTTAATAATTGTGGTGCAGTAGCATTAGCAAGGAACCCACAAAACTGAAAGAATATTAATTTCATTTACAGTCCTGGATATCATTACATTCAGCTTTGATGCCTGAAGCACAACCTAATTACACCAGTTTTTCACACAGAGCCTCTTCATTTTATATGTTTTTGTAAATCCAAATCAATTTAGCACACTGCCTCCAGAGCCCTTGAAAACACCAAGGCTCTTACAGCCAGTTTCTGTAGCAAGGGCTGAAAAACTCTGGTCAGGTTTCCTAAGTAGCAAATCCCTAGGAGCATTTTCACACCAGTTTTAATAGCTTAGTCCATGACTGCTCGCTCAGCTCTCCCAGCTAAAAGATTCTGCAGTTGCCTCTTAGCAAGTTAAGTGTAAAACACGAGATGTGACACTTGGTCTGCAGGAGGGGTTCCAACTTTCTTATGTCCAAGATAAAGAGAAGTTTGTTTATTTATTTTGTTGGCCCTCAATGGAGTGAAAGCCAGACTGATTGTCTATCTACCCTCTGCCTAAGATCACACAGCAGCTCTGCCTGAGGCAGGTAAAAAGAGGCCAACTCTGCAGTCACTGCATCTGCGTGGAAGAGATTTGGTCATTAACTTTCATCCTTAGTAGCTTGCTACCAGAAGGAACATAAATTAGCAGAAAGCTTTTTGAGTCTGACATGCTTTTAGTGGCTGGATTTTTCTGTTGTCAGCAGAAAAGCACTGTGGTGATGTCTGCCAGCAGCATCGTAAGCTGGAGCACGGCCAGAGTTTCTGCCATAAACCTCAGAGGTATATTTTCCCTTTTGTAATAACACTTATCACAAAGGATCCCAAAGTACTTTGAAACTGCACCAGATATATTCAGCGAGTGATTCATCACTAGGGCTTCTCCAGGGTACAGTTGTCCCTATATACGCTGTTAACTTCTGGGGTCTTAAATAGCAGCATCTTCCACTCAGCTTTTTAAAGAATAGGGTGGGTGTTGTCTGTGCTCAACTAACTCTTGTCTGTGGGGTTCGTCCTGTTTAAAATAGAAATGGAAACAACAGAAATACTGAGCATCATCTTGGGTCAGTTCCTTGAAAGTGCTTATTCACAACACAGACATATATGCTTGTCACTGTTTTAAGACCAAGCTGTTACCATCCCCCGAACTGTTGAAATTTGATGAAACCATCACCACAAGTTCTTCAGGACCTGACTGGAGTCCCTGTGTCCTGCAGAGGTCTGAGCTACCAAAATTCTGCTAGATCTGAGGCAGCTCGGATTACTGCTGCTTCCTGAGCATTTCCATGACAATTTGTGGTTACACAGTACATATACATATCTGAATATTAGAATCATAGAATTATAGAATCATTAAGGTTGGAAAAGACCTCTAAGATCATCGAGTCCAACCGTCAACCCAACACCACCATGCCCACTAAACCATGTCCCTAAGCGCCTCATCTACACGTCTTTTAAATACTTCCAGGGAGGGTGACTCAACCACTTCCCTGGGCAGCCTGGTCCAAGGCCCGACCACTCTTTCAGTAAAGAAATTATTCCTAATGCCCAATCTAAACTTCCCTTGGCACAGCTTGAGGCCATTTCCTCTCATCCTATCGCCAGTTACTTGGGAGAACAGACCAACACCCACCTCGCTACAACTTTCTTCCAGGTAGTTGTAGAGCACGATGAGGTCTCCCTTCAGCCTCCTCTTCTCCAGGCTAAACAACCCCAGTTCCCTCAGCCGCTCCTCATAAGACTTGTGCTCCAGGCCCTTCACCAGCTTCGTTGCCCTCCTCTGGACATGCTCCAGCACCTCCATGTCCTTCTTGTAGTGAGGGGCCCAAAACTGAACACAGTATTCGAGGTGTGGCCTCACCAGTGCCAAGTACAGGGGCACGATCACCTGCCTGCTCCTGCTGGCCACACTATTTCTGAATGCCGTTGGCCTTCTTGGCCACCTGGGCACACTGCCGACTCACGTTCAGCTGGCTGTCAAATATTACCCTGAGTCCTTGAAATAGCTTGTATGAACACTGCCTCCCTCTCTCTCTTCTGCTGCAAATAGTAAAACTGTATCAAGTAATTCGCAAATTATTTGTCATTCCTGCTTGGAATGGATAATAACAGCTATCTTCATTTTGGGATCCTTTGGAGTAAGGGATAGAAGGGAGATCATACAATTGCTAGGTTGGGAGAAACTTCATTAGAACTGGTATCCGTAAATGCTGAGCACAGTGAAACAAGATTATAAGATTGTTGAATAACATTAAGATTTTTTTTTTCACTCAGAACAGGAAATGATTGCCATAAACATTACCAAACTAATGAGCAACCTGATGCACTTTAAAATCCAGTAAATGCGGAACATGCTAAAAAACCTTAATATAAAAATAACAAGCCAGGAGGACATGCCTCCCTAGGACTGAGGGAAAGCTACACAGGGACAAACAGCGAGACAAAGAGAGTTCCAGTCTCGACACGTAACCTAATCTCTTCCTAGAAAGAAGGCAGCGATACCCAGTAAAAACCAGTAAGAGTTATAATTTAGAATTAGTTTAAATATATCAGGAATATTGCATCAACTGAACTAATTACAGCCAGAACAAAATCCTATTGTCATTCCATAGGGATTCCAGTGGCCTTGATGATCTCAGGGTCTCAGTATCTTAAAATTACAAAATCACTATACCACAGCAATAGTCTAAACAATAAGAGAAAGCTGTACCCTTCCCTGTATAATAGCAACAAACAGGTGAATGCTCCTCATCAAAAAAATCAATGCAGTATGCCATTTGAAGGGAAGTTCTGTCCTGTGAGTTCTGGCATTGGTGTTTGACGGATGGTCATTTGTTATTAGCTAGAATGAGGGAAATGACATTACCAGGTATCCAGGTTTAAATTTATGACAATCAATTAAACTACAAGAAGAAAACTAGTGTTAAGTGAACAAATACATTTAAAATACACAATTTCAAATCATATCACCTGAGAACAGAACCAACTTAGAAAGCTAGTATTAAAACCAGCACAAGAATTAGCACAGAACAGAAATTCTTGGTGGCTTCTCCTGCCAGTAGCTTAAGAAAAAACTGTACCAGTCCAAGATTATTTGAGATGTATAATTTCTTTGTCATTCAGAATTGCAGGAAGACAATCACAACCCTAAAAAATGCTCTAGCAAATTATCCCAGGAAAAAAAAAATGAAATTTTTGAAGCTTTCTATTTCCAGAAAATTTATGACATGAGATGCTTAAATTTCAGAACAAAGCCAATTCAAAACTAGAACACTGATTTTCTTTGAAGTTTGCTTTCCTAAAAGTGATATTTATGCACCTGTGCTGTCTATTTGTTTATCAGGGCAGATACTTGGTGTTTTGTATAAAAAGTATTTAAAAGGTATTGTAAGAGAAAATAAAAATTAATCTTTTCTAAAGTGATTTTTGCAAAATGAAAAATGTGCAAAACCTGATGCTTTCCCCAAAAACTCAACCTGGTGAACCAGTGCCTTCCGATAAAACTTTCTTGATTTATAAATAAAATTAGTTCCATGTGCCCCATGCAATCTCAGCAAAGTTTGTTTCTAGTAGATATGTTGTAGAATAAAAAAAATTTGTTTCACGTAAGTATTCATAACCTATACTGAATAAGATTTGAGTCAACCACCCTAACCCAAGAAATAAAAGATATCTGAAAAAGGTGTCATAAACCAAACCAAATATGGAATATATTGACCATAAAACACCTTGCAAAATTTATATGATATCTAAAGTTTCAAAGGCAAAAGCATGGCACACAGAGATTAGAAAGTGATACTGCATGGTGGAAATTCTAGATTTTAAATAAAATATTCCTTTGGCTCAAATTTTTGTAAAGGCCATACATTATCAAGATCATACATAATAAATGACAACCTGCTGCCTCAAAAATCGATGTCTAAGCAAACAGAACGGAGAGGGATGACGGAGGAAAAAGGAATAATAGTAGGATGAACTGAACAAGATCACATAGGACAGATGTCCCCTGAACAAAACTAAGAGGCAAGGCTATTTCCTTGCCTGTCATTTTGAGTTCGCTGAGGCCTTGAGACTGATAAGAAATGTGTGATGAGCAGCATAAGGGTCAGATTTCCAAAATGCATGTAATGGTGGGTATTGAGAGTGCCATCAATCAGAAAAGCACATTTCCATGGGTGTGCTTGGCAAGAACCGGGGCGGCAGGTCTCGTCTTTGACTGCTCTGTCTGGAAGACAGCAGAGGGTGCACCACTTCGGTCCAGAGCCACTTCCCCAACACAGCTCCTCTCCACTGGGTCATCAGTTACACGGTCTGCTCTCACTACTGGTTTCATATTCTGGTAGCATGAAGGAAACACTAAAAAAAAAAGAGACAGAGAGAAAACTACACAAATTTTCAAACAAGCCCAAGTCCAGGCACAGTATTTGATATTACTCTTACTTACCTATCCCCTTTTACTTACTCATTTTTCAGTTTATGATGTGTCCTTAAGGAATATGTATTAAAATAAGCAAACCATGAAGCAATACGTGTATTGACATCTCTACAAAGTTTTAAGGAGTTGCTTAGATCAGCAGAAAATGCAACTGTAATAACCTGAGAACTTCACAATTATCCTAGCTATCCTTTACCATACAAGTCCCTTTAAAAGAGTTAATTTAACTCAATCCTATGTTCTTATTCCAGAAGCCTGCCTGAGTCCATGATTTTGGAATCTGTCACTACGGTGGTGCTAATTAGCTACATAAACCAATGAAGAATTATCAGAGTCATGTTTTTCTCGATACAGAGGTAAGACGGTCAGCACAAACGGTCATTTGCAAGAGAAAGTGTTTTTTCATTCTTGTCTTTGACTCAGCATCAGCTGTAGTTTCTAGTGCAGTAGCTGGTCTGGCTACGAGCAATTCAGAGAAGCAATGTGCTTCCTTCCAGATGCAAAAAGCATAAATTTTCCAGCTAGGATATATGTAAATATGTGTATTTTTCTGCTGCTACCTGGAGAAAGTTCTGCACTAACTGAGCATCATTTCAAGTAAGCCTACACCATTTTCTATTGCAGTCAGTTTGCTTCATACCATAAACAAAAAAAAGCCTATTTAACAACACACACAGCCAATATGGCCGCTTGCTACCCGGAGCAGAGCATTCACGGGATCTCTGGTGATGGAGATAACAAAACCTTTGCCTTTGACCTTCTGATTGATATCCAAGAAGGTATTTCACAACTGTAAGTGGTGTGATAGCTAAGTAATCATACCATCAGCGCTGAACTTGTTAGCAAGAGAAAATCCTTTTGTACAAAAGGCCCCATATGGCTAAGTATGTGTTTTTCAAAGAGAAAATAATGAAGCTCTTTCTTTCATTACACATTAATGGCTTCTTTATTCTCTGCAGGAAAACAATGAGCCACTGAAGAAAGAATATAGAATGAGACTCATGTGTCAGTTAGTTGCAGATTTATTTTCAGGGCTTAATATTTGTCTGGGGATTTTCATGTTAACAAATCTGCCTCTTAAAAATAATATTTTGTTAAAGATTTGGCACTTAACAATATATAACTTAACAACTATAACAGGAAATGTAATATTAGAATAAAAGTATGACTGGCTGAAAGCAATCCTGAATATTCAGATATCACAGACTGACTCCAATTTGGAACCCACCGCTATTAAGGCCAAAGTAGCAGCCTGTATCTGTGATTAGAGATACGCTAAAGAAACAATATGGATTTTAATGGCCTTTCAAAAGTAAAGCATTTGATTTTGAGCCTTTTAGGAGTCTTTCCTTACTAAAATAACCACATATTTATATTGTTTACAGGATAGCTATGGAAAGCCATTTCATTGATTTTTTCTAACTTTGGGTAAAACTGTTTGCACACCTGAAAGTAAATGCTGCAAATGACAATATTTTTTTTCTCATTTGGCAGTAGGATTACCTAGCAAACAACAATGCTTTATTTCTGTCTAAAAGGATAATTCCAAAACTGGCAGAACTTCAGAGGACCTGTAGGTCATTAACTTTATGAGCCATATTTTTAACTGAGATACTGTATTCTTCAAATAAACTTAAGGACAAAAATCAGATTTTAGCAGATAGCTTGAGATGTGAGTCAAAATCAATATCTAACGTTTGCCCTAACTAGTGAAAGAATTTCAAAAAGAAGCTGATATTTAGTCACAGTAAAAATATTTCCAATGAAGTGAAGACACTAGCTTTGTTTCTTGCAGCAGGAAGCAATTTAGTATTACACATGGACGTTACTATTCCATTAGCTTTATTCATTTATTACGATCTGCCAAAGGTTTCTCATAATACAGCTGCCATCTAAACACCAGGTGAAATACGGTCTTCTGTAACTGGATACATCAACATACTAGAAAACAATAGCTATAATGTTATTTATGAATTTAAAATATTCAATTTTTATTAAAAGCAACATTATTATTCCGGGTTTGTCTTATTTCAGGTAGCAGGTGTATGTACTTCTGGTGATTTTAGCTGCTCAAATTGAGGAATTCTTCCACGGATCAAGAAATTTTTGAAGACTAATATTGTGGCCCAGTCTGGGTAGAGCTCCAGAGGAGTAACAAAATGCACATCTCTAATGATCAAAAGTAAATCTATTTCAACACTCAGTGTATTCATATAGATTAAATATTTTCTAAAATCTTCAACATTGATAACAATACATTTTTTGCTAGTATTTGAGGACATTATGAAATTATTATCTATTATTTAATCCTAGAAATTTCTTCTGTAACATCCCTGCCTCATTCAGTGCTTCCAACAGGCAATACCAGGGGATTTTCCTCTTCATTACCAGTCGTTCTCAAAATCTACCTCTTAGGTCCCAATTGTATTAATAGTAGTAATCACATGTTCTCTAGGATGATCTTTGTATATCATTTTAGCATTTCATAAAGTACCTAGACCTAAGTGATATTGCTACCTTCATTTTAGAGATGGAAAACAGAGAAAGAAACATATTAAGGTCAAAACATTTCACTAATTTGAAGTATACTATTTGTGGATACCTGAGACCCTTATTTTGAGAGAGTTTTGCATTATGCACACCACATAGGGCTCTCCATCATTTCATTTGCAGTTATGTTCAGGTCTCATCAGACATTCTGCAGATAGGACCCCACAAGATGAACTGAGTAGCTATAAAATGCTGACAGCTACCAAAGATCAGGATTTGGTCAGCTAGTGTAGAAGTAAATAAGGGGTCAGTGGCAGAGGTAGAGCAGCTGTCATTTCTTCCAAATAGCACCCAGCTGCATCAGGCAGGCTTCCCTCTCCTGCAAGCTGCTGTCTCATTCAACAGGTGCCCTCCCAACCCTGCCCCACGCAAGGGAGGGTACTCTCTTCCTCCCCTGCTCTCTTGTGTGGTCATTGCTTGGTTGCAAAGCAACCCCCTCGCTCATGCTTACTGTGACGAAGGCCTAATGAGGAAAACCCATGAGCATGAAATAAAAGTTAAATGAAGTAACATTTACAAACTATTGACCTCAGCCACACTTGCAGTCTTAATAATGAAGTTCTGCAACCTTTGACCAAATTGCTCTGCACTCTTAATAAAACACGAGCAGATTAAAGGGGATATTTTCCTACTTGTTTTTCTTTAAAAAATATAGAAAATAGCAGAAAGCTCATATTGAGCTTTCCTATTTGAGCATATCACATTGGCTCCCAAGAGTCACTTCCAGGCTTTAGACCTCTGCGTCCACCACATCTCCCGCTGCCTCTGGAGCTACTGAGAGAGCGGTCGCATCAAGAGACTGGCACCCCAGTGCTGATGAACGTTAGGGAGGGACGAAAGATGTACTTTCCCCATGCACTCCCTCCTCCAGCCTCCCTTTCCTCAGTCCCCAGTTGCTGGTCCCAGCCATGTCTTTTCCCCATCCACCTTCCTTACCCAGTGCCGGCAGCCCCTGACATCCACTGTCGCTTTCCACCCCCACGTCCTGCTCCCTCACACCTGGGGATCTCCTTTCCTCCACAGCCTCTGTACAGCACCAGAGTTGCACAAGCAAGTACATATATAATGCACTATAATACAGAGAAGTGTCATGCTGTTCTGGCCTGGAGCAACTAAAGTTATTTTTGGCCCTTGGCTGGAGCATGTTCAGTTGCTTTTTAAGGATAGCATTAGTATCCTAGTTCTATAATAATTAATTTGTTTCTAGTTTATAGAGGGTAAATTTCTAATAGTTCCTTTCTAAATGGAAACATTATTAAGCTAGTCCTAGCCCATAAATAAATTGAATTTAGTTTCTTTATATAGACCTTTAGAATATTCTCTGGTTTCTGATGACCAAGATAAATTTACGTTTATTACATACTTGAGAACATTTAAAAGTTAAGTGATGCTTGCTAGAGGTATAAGTCATCCAGGTTTCTTTCCTGCTTTCTGGCATGAATGCTGACGTGTAAGAGTCGAACACTTGCTGTCAGGATGCTTTGGCATAAATCTGTTGTCATGCAACTCATTTATTCACTTCAAATTCTAATGGATAACAAACATGAAACAGGAAGAACATTGATAAATCAAGTTTGCCTAAAGACTAAATGCATATTCATGGAAGTGCATTGCTCTACAATCGTCTATCATTAGTGGTATTTAGAAAAGACAATTTCATCTCAGATCTCCAAGAGAGCTCCACAAATAGTAATTATTCATAATGAATGAAAAGGTACTTCTAAAAATACTCTATGACAGAAGTGGAATAGAAGAAAAACACAAAGTTTAAGCAGAATTACTTTCTACAAATATTTGCAGTATTCCACACTATAGCACTTTGTAACACTTCTACCACCACTGGTTTCCTTTCCTTATGGGGTTCATGAACTTTCTAGTAAGAACTACATAGTGAGTATGCTGAAGTTTTAATAGCTTTACAAAGCCAAAGGAGTACTTAATAGAAACGGCGGGACAGAGCAGCATGCATTTATGGGAGCAGTAGATTCAAAAGACCATCACCACAATAAAGCTCAAATACTACTTAAAAACACCTGTCAAGAGGCAACTTGAAGCGCTGAGGGATGTTTAATCTTCACTGGCAGTGTCCCGTGAAGCACTAACAGCCACCTTCACACTGGCCATCAAAATATTAGTTAAAATGCCCCAGGGACTTCAAAGTACCCTGGCAAGAGCAAAACTTAAAGAGTTGTTGCAACAGCACCACTGCATTTCATGAAACTGAAGAGATGTATTTCTGTCGTCTTGCCTGTCAGAGCACCTGAGAGGAGTATACTTGAAGGTTGTAAAAAAAACTCTTCCATGGCTTGCTGCAGTAGAGAGTTCTGTAGTTTTCATCCCAGAGTAAGCAAAGCTCAAAGACACAGCAGGAGCTCTGGATTCAGAAGGTGCCAACCACACTGAGCTTTGAAACTCCTGCTACTAAAATAATTCAGGAGCTGCACTGGTAGCATTTCTGGAGCTGGGTGGATGCTGGCTTTCTCTAACCAAAACAAAGTTCCAAACGTACAAAGAAAAAAAAGAGAAAATGTGCACTACTTCAACAAAAAAGAAATCGGGCAGATCTCCAGCTGTGTATTACTGCTGTAGTTTCTAATGCCCTGAATGTAAGACCGAGGGTCAGGAACACCAGAGTATAGACAGTATGCCTGTCCTGGGTTTGTACTGCAGCCAAATTACCAATCCCATCTCTACAGGCAGCAACAGTTTATGGCATTGTACACTTCTTACAGCTCCATCAACCCTTGAAAACTAGCCACTGTATTCCTGCAACCTTTCATCATGGCAGGAATCAAAGGCTACATCTTGTGCTGGTATTTCTGGGGATCTGAACCTCCCTAGCATGAGCACAGCTTTCAAACCTGACAAACCTACAGAGGGGACTTGTCTGTTTTGTCCTCCTTTCAAATGCTACCCAGGTCATGCCAGTCTCTTTGCATGGTTTGCAGCAGTTTGAGTTTCATTCCCGAATCTGCACCAGTCATCATTGTGATGGACAACTTTGTTCTGTCTTCTGCCTCTGCTCTTTGAAGAGCCTTGTGCCCCAGGAAACACCCATAGGAACTATGATTCTGGGGAGGTTTTTCCATTGGCTCCTTTGAGGATGAAAGAAGCCTGTAGGGAGAGGCTTACTTTACCATTCCCATATTATTCAATCTGCACAAAGATTTGCCACAATCAGTTTGTGCCTAATTACTTCTCTGTCATTCCAATTAGTCACTGCATATGATGCCAGTAGCTGAAGGAACTGTCTGAGGCATAACAAAGGCTATCTGATTTAGTTATCTTTTATATCTGACATCTGGTATTGGATGCTATATCAATTACAATCTGCGTCAATACCCTGTAGCTTTCTGCACCATTGAGATGGACATTTTATAGTGCCAACCAAGCACAGCCCCTACTTTGTCCTTGAGTCCATCTCAGAGACATGCTGACAACATCTTTGCTTTCAACACTGGCCCTTACATTTTACAGACTCTGCAGTCTTTCCTTGTATGTATGGTATGACCTTTTGCAAACATCAGAATAGCTGTGGTGGTTCAGAGCCCAATTTTTCCTTTAGTTTACTGCTAACTGTATTTGTTACTTTTTGAAGGAACATCTCCTTTATAAAAGCTATGTTAATGACATCCAAGACACATATCACTGTATTTCTATCCTTGCTTTATGCGGGCAAAGGAGTGATATCTGCAGTTTATTAACATGCATAGCTTAGTCCATATCTTCTGCATTATTTCATGTCGAGGTTGAATCACAAGTAATCATGCCCCAAGTTTGGGATTATTGGACAGCAAACTATTGTTTCCTTAGAAAATGGGTTAGTTCTCCAAAGTCATGTAAACAATGGGGGGGGGGGGGGGTGTGTGTGTTGTTGTTGTGGTCATGTTATTGCCTTCATACCAATGATTATCATACCAAAATTTATCTTCATACCAATATGTCAAATGTCCCAGGCAATATTGTTCTGGGAAAAAAATCTTGATACATTACACAGCTTGCAATAGCTTTGCAATACCTATTTCTGGAGCTCTTGGAGAGAGACTGTTTCTTTCTTAGTTAAGTGCCACATAGGAGAAACAAGGAGGAATAAAACAACAATTGTATGGCCAACAAAAAAAATCAGTCTGAAATAATATGTTGAAATAATTTAATATTAAGGCCAACAAAGAAAAAAAAAATAAAATAAAGATGAATATAAGATGAGAGGTTTTGAAAAGTAGATGATCGTGTATAAAAATAAACTGTGCCTCATTGGTTGATATTTTAAGAAAATTTGGGCAGATCTTGTTCCCTAGGTCTCTGGGTAACTGACAGCATATGATTTAAACAGAAATGGATTAGGAAGTTCTCACCCCACGGCCACACTTTCTGACATGAGTTTCTTTGCTGACTAATCCATTAATGCATTCCTTGTAGGCAATCTGCTTATCTTAATATTCTTTCTCTGGTGGTCTCTTACATACACCTGGAACTCTTTTCTACATAAATTCAATATAAATTCCATAAAACATTTGCATTTTTAGCTAAAAAATTTCTAAGCTTTCTCAGTTTTCCTTTGAAATTAAAAAAACTTACCTAGTGACCTACTTCTATTTGTTTTTCCATTTAGTTTAAGATTAAATAAGCTCTGTCATTGTTCACAGCATGTTTTTTCTAATCTTTACCTGGGAAGTAAAAACCTGGTAACTTTTACCTCTCTAATAATATTTACAAGTAATATATCCATGTCAAAAATCTAGTCCTGCAAGGCAAGAGTGGAAAAAGCCCTATCAGTTGTTGGCTCTTCCAAAGTATCCAAAGAGACGGTACCAGCTCTTCAGCTATCCATCAGCCCTTCTAAACCATTTAGATCTGTCCTTGCTGTCCCTGTTTTCCAGAGATAGTATATGATTGATGTGTAATGTTACCCTTCTTTACCTCATTTCTCTCTCTCCTTAACAGTGCGGATCTCTCAGCCTCTGTATTCTGGTCATGACTGTGTTTCTTATTTACCAGAACATCTATTTGGTCCATTTTGGTGCTCACTTTCTTTATATTATTGAACACATAAGTCTGTACTGAAATACGTGTAAGAACATAATGACCAGCCATTCCCAAGTCAATGCACAACCCTATAGCAAATGGTTGGAAGATGATTGATTCAAGAAACAACGTGCCTGATCCTCTCCAGCCATACCTTCCAGCAGAAGCTGTAGGAACTTCCGGGCCCAAAGGTTACACCATGATCACTGTTTACAACAGCCTCCAGCAATGTAGACCTGCCCCACTCCCCCTCACTTGGTCTGAGACCAGGGATCTTACCCTTAGGCCAATGCCTGTAATAGTATAAACACATATTGCAGTTCTGCAATCTGCATGGAGCCAATGTAGTGTACTTATTTTTCTGTGTACTAATGAATGTTTTATTACCAGTTTTGCATTTTGCAAATGCATTTTGCATTTGTCATTCTCAGGTTCCTTACTGAGCACCCTTCTGTCCTTTAATGTGAGGCTTATATGCAATAGGTTACACACAAGATTTAGTATATTAGCAATTTCAAATTCAGTAAGAACTACTGGATGAATATCATCATACCTTGGCAGTTTGAGTACTATACTGTTGATTGATTTTGTTCCTGTGGTGAGTTGACCCCAGACAGCAACTGCACCCACCAGTTGCTCGCTCAACTACCCCACAGCGGGATGGGAAGAAAATCAGAAGGGCAAAAGTGAGAAAAACTCATGAGTCAAGATAAAGAGAATTTAGTAAATGAAGGGGAAAAAAAGAAAAGAAAACTAAATGTGCTGGACTATAACAGCAATGTTAACTCCATCCCAACCAGACCCAATACAGTTCCAAAATCTTAATTTCTTGTGTTTCAACTGTCTTCTTTTATCACCATTGCCTATTGTCTCTCTGATGTTCTTACCTCCCTGCTGTCTCTCTTAGCTGTGATATATTTCCTCTTTCCTCTTTCTGTGAATTAAAAGTAATCGCAAAGAAACTGCATGAGTCTCTCCTTCAAGCACTGTTGTTGTTTCCAAAATTAAAATTCATTTTCTCAGTTACAATATTTAACAAAATCCTGTATCCAGGAAAGTTACATAAATCCTTGAAGTTGAAGAAAACACTTTTTCAGTATTACTCAGAATCTCACTTGTTTTTCATGCCAATAAAATAAATTTTGTTTTAATTTTGAAAAAAAAAATTAATTTTATCTTATAGTTCACGATGCTCAAGGAAAAAAGGTTTTCATTAGGAAAAAATAAGCAGAGGGAAAAGAGAAACAGGTATTCTCCCACTTACAGTAAACAAACAAAATGGTTTGGGAAAAAAACCATCACTTTTTAAAGGTTTTGGGAAGAAGAAATCTATAACTACGTTTCCCCAAACACGTTTAAACAAACAAACATTTAAACATAGCACAGGTGTATTGAAAAAACACTTATTTCTCAACATAAATAATAAACTGATGAAAAATTACAACCAGTTCCATATGCATTGGATGATTTACATGCATAACACTCTACAGGGTTGAAATTGTAGGCTAGATCTCATTTCATGCCTAAAGCACTGTTACTTTTTATCCTTAGCACTTAGAGCTGTTGGCAGAGGGTAGGGGACACATTGGCTTGTCAAAAAAATGTAGATCTTCCAAGGGTCTTCTTGCAGTTGCCCAGCTCCATGAGCTGTGCATTAACGCACATCACAGCTGCTGAAGCTGTACCCTTGCTTCGGCAGCCACAAGCGCAGGAGCCACTGTGCATACTAGTCCCAGCCGGCTGCACGACCCATATGTGGCACTCACTCACCTCTTCCCTTCTCAGCTTGTGAAAACTTGACTGTGACAGTTGTGTCCAGGCATCCCTGGATGCAGCTAATCTCCTAGTTTCTTATCAACTAAGTTTAGAGTCTTGGTATTCTACTGCAATTTCATTAGTACTTTTGGTCATTGACATCCTACTGGCAGTTGGCAGAGGTCAAGCATCCTTGCCATTTTGTTATCTATCAAGCAGCCTTTGACACTCATGATAGAACAGAATAAACTATTTCAGTTGGAAGGGACCTACAATGATCATCTAGTCCTACTGCCTGACCAATTCAGGGCTGACCAAGTTAAAGCATGTTCTTGAGGGCATTATCCAAATGCCTCTTAAACACTGACAGGCTTGGGGCCTCAACCACCTCTCTAGGAAGCCTGTTCCAGTGTTTGACCATGCTGTCGGCAAAGAAATGCTTCCTAATGTCCAGTCTAAACCTCCCCTGGTGCAGCTTTGAATCATTCCCACACATCCTATCACTAGATCCCAGAGAGAAGAGATCAGCACCTCCCTCTGCACTTCCTCTCCTCAGGAAGCTGTAGAGAGCAATGAGGTCGGCCCTCAGCCTCCTTTTCTCCAAACTAGACAACCTCAGAGTCCTTAGCTGCTCCTCATAGGACATGCCTTCTAGCCCTTTCACCAGCTTTGTTACCCTCCTCTGGGCGCATTCAGGGACCTTAATCATCCTTCTTAAATTGTGGGGCCCAGAGCTGCACATAACATTCAAGGTGAGATCGCACCAGTGCTAAATACAGCAGGATAACCACCTCTCTTGGCCGGCTGGTTATGCTGTGTTTGATGCACCCCAGGATGTGGTTTGCCCTCTCGGCTGCCAGGGCACGCTGCTGACTCATACACATTCCACAAAGGGAAAGTCACTGTTCCGGCACTTGTGGTCCACTGACTCAGAGGACCAGGCAGCCCAAGGTCTATCAGTATTATTAAAGACTGAGGTAAAAAATGCATTGAATGCCTCCACTTTTTCTTCATCCCTATTAGTCAGATGACCATCTTAAACAAGTATTAGTCCAATGTTTTCTTTAGACCTCCTCTTGCTATTAACATACTTTAAAAAGCCCATCTTGTTATCTCAGGCAACACTGGCCAGTTTCAATTCTAATTGAGCGTTGGCCTTTCATGTCTTCTCCCTGCATATATGAACCACAGGTCTGTAGTCTTCCTGTGTAGCCTGACTTCGCTTCCAGAGATCATACAATTTCTTTTTTCTCTTGAGCTCCACGAGGAGTTCCCTGTTCAGCCAAGCTGGTCTTCTGCTCCACTTGTTTGACTTATGACACAATGGAATTGCCTGCTCCTGTGCTTCTAAAAGGTGGTTCTTAAAGACCAACCAGCACTCGTGGACTCCTAAGCCCTCAAAAGCAGATTCCCAGAATACTCTGCTAAATAGCTCCCTGAATAGCTTAAGGTTTGCTCTCCTGAAGTCCAGGGTAGCAACTCTGCTGTCCTTTTTTCTTATTACACTGAAAATTTTAAACTCAACCATTTCATGATCACTGTGGCCAAGACAGCCACCTACCATCACATCCCCCACAAGTCCTTCTCTATTCTCAAATAGCAAATCTAAGAGGACATCTTTCCTAGTTGGCTCGCTGAGTACTTATGACAAGAAGTTATCTCCTACAAACATCAAGAATTTCCAAGACCTACTTGTCACAGCAGTATGATATTCCCAGTTGATGTCTGGGAAGTCGAAATCTCCCATAAGGACAAGGGCTACCTATCCAGAAATTTCTCCTAATTGCCTATAGAATAACTCATCAGTGCTTACATCCTGGCTGGGCAATTGGTAGTAGACACCCACTACACCACGTCCTTTGTTTTCCATGCCCCTAATCCTCACTTAAAGGCTCTCAACCACATCATCACTAACTGTAAGGGCTGTACAATCAAACCTCTCCCTTACGTACAGAGCAACACCTCCATCTCGTCTGCCTTGCCTATCCCTCCTGAACAGCCTGCAGCCCTCCATCCCAGCACTCCGATCATGGGACTCATTCCACCAGGTCTCACTAACACCAATGACATCACAGCTCTGGGAATTAACCAATGCTTCCAGTTCATCCTGTTTGTTTCTCATACTGCGTGCATTGGTGTACAAGCATTTCAGATACACTGCTGAGCCCTCTGTGCTCCCAGGAGCCGTGTAAATGTTCTCACTAGCATTGCCACCCTCAGGCAATGCCATGCCAACCCTTGGCTTACCTACTGCAATCCTGTTGGTATTCCCTTCCCCCATCAATTCTAGTTTAAAGCCTTCTCGATCAGTCCCGCCAGCTTATGCCCAAAGATGCATTTTCCCCCATTGAGACAGGTGGATCCCGTCAGGCCCCAACGTACCTTGATGAAAACACGAACTAGGTACCATGGGATCTCAGATTACCTACCCTGTGTTAATCTCTCACATGCAGGCTTTTATCCTCAGTAACCGTGATGTAGCTCACTCTTAGTTCACCAGGGATTAAGCTAGCTCAAATTGCCTTGTATTTACAAAGACATAATGGCTCACACACAGGGGAGCTTGGGTCTCACCCTGCTGCTGCACCATGTGCTCATTCAGAAAAAATGCAAGGTAATCTAAGGTAGTTTTGACTGATACCAAAGTGCTGAACTCTCTGCATTTACTGTCAGGAGGAATAAAGTGACAAATTGTTCTGACCAAAGGACTTTAAATCTCTAAAAGCTGCAGAAATGTTAGTTTTCTATTCAAGCAAATACAATGTTACACAAGTGGAGACTCATCCACGAAGAATTTTCCTCTTTCCTTTCAGTATTTTAATACTCTTTCCATTACTAATAGTACCAGTTCTTGAGGATATGTTAATCCTTAGAAACAGGATATCTCAGCTGCCTGAAAGGAAAATCATGTCTCTCTCATATGTCAGGAACCTTCAATAGCAGTTTGAGGATGACAGCAAACATAGTTTATGTCACTATTTTAAAATCCTATACCTTTATGTCATCCACAGTCATTTTTAGCAGATTTTTCATGTTGCCTTTTTCATCAATAGTTCTTGTTTTATAACGTAGTAGTAAGTCCTTTGCTGTCCCCAGGTGAGAATATAACATATTGTTTATTTTTTCTACAGTGCCACCTGACTGCAATGCTGCAGAGCAAGCGCTCCCCTCCTAGCTAGAAGTACCATCCAATTTAACAATGTTTGCAAACAGTACACAGGAAAAAAACATCAGCATTGTTGCTGGCCAGAATATCTCTGTGGGACAATAGAAAGTCAGTCACGTAGAACTTTCCATGGACTGCATTGTCCTGTGGGGCTGGAAACTCCACAGGAACTGCCACGTGCCTATTGGAACTGTTAATTTAATCAGACCTTTTTCTGTCAAAGGATATGTAATAGGCTTCTTCCTGTTCCTGCTATGCAGTCAGTGAGCAGAATGCTTTCAGTAATGGGATGCCCCTTTGAAAAGCCAAATGAACCTTGGGGTGCCAAGAATGACATCCACTGAATGCCATTGGAAAAACAGAATAAAAACTTGAAAATGTGTCATCAGCATTCAGAATTCTCTGCATAAGACAGGTAAATGTAAAAAGAGGTGAAGTGTCTGCACAGAACATTGCATGGCAGGTGGAAGGAAATGGGACAGAGTGAAAAAGAGAAACTTGCAGAATCAGGAGGAAAGAAAAGCAAATTAATACGATTAATAACGTAGTTGGTCAAAAAGAAAAAGAAAGGAAAACGCAGAGTGCTGACTGATCTAGATTTCAGCCTCTCTTTATACCCCTGAATACTTTTGTCTCCTAAGATGCTGTTTAGATGAGCAATAGATGCATTCTGTACTAGCAACTGCAGTGCTGAGTTATTTATGTGCTAGAATGTACTCTGTGGATTTGCACCAGCTACTTTCCCTAAAATAAAGAACCCAGTCCCAGACTTTCTAAATTTCAGGGCCTAACTTAGGAACCAAGATAACAAGATCTAGAACACACAGGCCATCTGGTTTGCAGATTCAGATGCCCAACATTTCCAGGTTAGCAATACTCAGTTAATATCTCTCATAATGAAATATATCCATCCCAAGCCAGAAAGACAAGTTGCCACAAAAGATTTCTAATAGGGTCTGAAAACTTTTATACCTAGATTTTTTTTTTAAATCCAGACCAGGTGTGTAATCTCAGACTAGCTGTTGACTACTAGATATCTGCCTGCTGTCAACACTAATTGGCACCTCTGGTACCAATCTTAATATGAAGTTCAAAAAGTATGCGGCTATAGATCCTGACACATACTTCTACCTCTGCACCAAAAGGCAGACTAGGAAATCGTGACAGGAAAAAGTCTATTTACTTTGCCCATGAAGTATCCACGCTAAAGAGCACTTCAGCTACCTGACTTCATAACGTGGTCCTTTCACATACTTAACTTCAGCTGAAAAAAAACAGGAAGGAAAAATTATCTCTGTTATGTCTGTCCTCATTTAGGAGCCTCCAGTAGATCTAGCATTTCCATGCAACGAATGTAATCAGATTTTTACCAAAGGAAGCGAAGTTCAGGAAAATATTATTTTTGTCTTCATAAACTGTCTCCTAACTCCCATGTGCATTATAGTTGTTAGTGATTGGATTCAATATGTATTCATAGCATAATGAAAATTCTTTTGGTTTCATTTGACAATTCTTGGTACATTGATGAGGAAAGATTTTTAAAAGGCATGAGTAAAGACAAAAAATCTGAACTTTTAAAAATTGATTTTGTTTCAGATTTTCCAATATGCTAAATTGACTGAAAAGTGGCTTAAGCATAACTTCTTACTAGTTCAAAGGCTTTGTGGCATGCGTTTTAAATGCTGTATTTTGAGGTAACATTTTTATGTATTTATTTTTAATATGCCATTTTCCAGCTTAAATCAAAAAGTTGAGTCTCAACAGTTCTCGGAGCGCTTACTGTGCTAAGAAAGTTGACTTACTGCTTTGCAATAACTATTATATTGACATATTACATGTCACCCGACTGCACATTTCCAATTTTATGTCTCATGGGCAGATTTTAACTCTGCATTTAACATATTTACTTTCTTGTGTCTTGCTATTTCCTACCTCTTTTTTTCTACTTCTTTTTTGGCTATTCAGTATAGCAAAACTTAAATATTGTTTTAACTTTCCTGACAACAGTCTTACATGCAATCCATTAGCTTAGCTATGCCTTGAAGCTGAGCTGTGTTTTGTTCCCTCCTCGGCACCCCAAATACACTGACAAAGCTTGTGGATAATTCTTCTAGCTTGCAACAAAATTGTACAGTTGGTTTCCCAGATGCCAGATGCTGTTAAAAATATTGAAATAATGCAAGCCATAACACAAAGGCAAGAAAAAGTCATCTGCAATATTTAGGAAAATCTTCATTTTCTTTCAAATAATTCTTTCTTCTTTAGAACATGTGCTCAGGGATTGACTTGTGGTGCAAATGAAGCCAAAGGCCTTAGATGAACTTCATCTGGCCAAATATAGATACTTACGCTTGAGCTACTTGTTTAGATCATAGTCACATGATTTATCTTACTGTAGATATTACTTTAAAATGCAGTAAATTATAGCCAGAAATACCCATTTTTCTCCTACAGGTGATAGGGGTGAATAGTTTATGTAGACCTTTGTATTGTATAGGTTCAGATTAATTACATCCTCAATGTCCAAAGGAAAGAGGGATGCTAGCATGCACAATGCCATGAATCAGAGGAGATCACAGTACCTCTGGAATGATAATGGAGGTTACAGAATTTGCCACAGTCATATGTGGCTTTAAATTTTACATGCCCTGAGTTGAGAGATGTTTTGTGTGGGTTTGCAGACTCTGAAAGAATAATCGATCCCTGTGTTAGGGAAAATAAGTCAAACAGGAACGGGAAGAGTATATAGCCAATATAATGGTCACGGCACTGATAAGTGCTGCTGCCGGAGGTGCTTAGAGGCACCAGTTTTTGTAACCTGCAAGACTGAAGACTGACATGATGCTATTGCTGCCTGTTAAAGCATCCTTGGGGTAAACGCAAAAGAAAGTAAAGGAGAGAAAGTTGGTATAAGAATATTCGTTGGGTATGAACACATCTAATCTGAAATTTAGAGGAATGCTTCTAATCATCAGAGAAATAAGGTGTAACAATATCTTTCTAATGGGAATACTCAGGTGAGAAACCTGAATGGTTTCATGATATAAAGGACCATATAAAGTCATGTCTGTTATAGGAAGGGCTGGAATCTACAGTCCAGCAAATCTCACCTGTGTGATACCTCTTTGTTGTAATATAGCCCTGTGCCCCTAGCCTTTTATCTTTTGAGGCCATGAAGCTTTAAAATTAAAATTAATTACTTTAATATTTCATTATTCAAAGACTATTTTGTAAGTTGTTTTTAGATATAAATGTAGAGAAAAAAATTAGCCACAGATTAATTACATGATTGCTGCAAGTTACAGTGCAGAGAATGGGATTCAGATTGGGAAAAAGGTCAGAACTCCCAAGGGTTTTGGATCCAAAATTGAATTCATGACTCAGCTCTTCTCATTAAGTCATATGGCAGATCAAAGGCCATAAACCTTTGGATTACTGTTTTTTCAGCTCTATAGACATTCAAAATTAAATTATTCTACAGTGTTTTAATGTCCCATGCCACAGTGGTTGCAGTTGAACATCTTGAAAGGACATGGTGTTTACAGAGAAGAAACATTATCCCAGGTCCTCATCATGGGTAGAACAAAATCTTCTTGTCTCTGGCTGGAAGTCAATATCTATTTCTTAGTTCACTGGTAAGCAGGTGCTACCTGAGTAAGATTCTGGCTGCAAACAGCTACTAGTGCTAGTATGTCCTGACTTACAGGCATACAGGGACCACAGTCTAGTCCAGAGTTGTCCGAATCCATGATCAGGAACTTGCTCCTCATAGTAACACTGTTTTTGCTGCAGGCACATCTCCTGGTGGCCCTCTAACTGTATCTTAAGTACACAGACAGGCTCCTTCTAGCCTTACTTGAGCTGCTCAGACTCCTAATTCATTTAATTGACATGATCTGCATGACACAAAGAAACTGTAATCTCTGCAATCCCTTTTGATCACACAAATGTGCCTGAGAAATACCAAGGATTAGATTCCTTCTCAGACTTCCTGATTATGAGTGTTAATGCTAACACAGAAACTCTATTCCCACAGCAATGCAGCAGAAGTAAAATGTTTTTAAATGAACTTATCATTAGCTCCCACCAGATATTTACTCATAAAACAGTCCCTGATTCAAGAACATCTTTGAAGCTGACTCTTCAAAAGATGCAGCACAGGAAGGTCCAGAGCATTTTCTAGTACAAGTAGAACTACAAAATTTGAATCACAAATTACTTCCTGTGCTGATTTTGGCTGGGATACAGTTTTCTTCAGAGTAGCTGGTATGGGGCTATGGTTTGGATTTGTTCTGCAAACAGTGTTGATAACACAGGGATGTTTTCGTTACTGCTAAGCAGTGCTTACACAGAGTCAAGGCCTTTTCTGCTCCTCACCCCACCCCACCAGCGAGCAGGCTGGGGGTGCACAAGAAGTTGGGAGGGGGCACAGCTGGGACAACTGACCCCAACTGACCAAAGGGATATTCCATACCATATGACGTCATGCTCAGTACATAAAGCTGGTGGAAGAAGAAGGAAGGGGGGGACATTTGGAGTGATGGTGTTTGTCTTCTCAAGTAACCGTTACGCATGATGAAGCCCTGCTTCCCTGGAGATGGCTGAACACCTGCCTGCTGATGGGAAGTAGAGAATGAATTCCTTGTTTTGCTTTGCTTGCATGTGCGGCTTCTGCTTTCCCTATTAAACTGTCTTTATCTCAGCCCACGAGTTTTCTCATTTTTACCCTTCTGATTCTCTCCCCATCCCACCAGGGGGGAGTGAGCGAGAGGCTGTGTGGGGCTTAGTTGCCGGCTGGGCTTAAACCACAACACTTCCCTACAAAGGCTGTGATACTGTTTCTGTTGAAGTACATTTTACTGTTGGAACTTACCCACGATTTGATGGAAGGCGTCTATATAAACCCTCAAAACTATTGTGCGGAAAGCCTTGGAGGGAAGGCTAAAAGGAAGATCAAGAGAATGGAGAATAAGTTTCTGGAAGCAATTACATGGGCTAATGCCCGCAACAAACACAGGCTTGTCCAGAAGGGCCAGATCATAGAATGCCTCTTTTTACAGAACTGCTGACTTGCACTGCGCCTGGGAGCCAGTTGCACAGTGAGAATCAGACTAGAGCACCATCTTCATGAAAAAGATCATCAAAAACAGTGTTATAACAGACATCACTAGTCTAAAGCCTAGACACTTTTTCCTGACCTCAGTCAGTTCACACATGGTGCAGACATCAGTCCAGACCATATCAGAAGAAAAGCGAGAGGCCTTGAAGGAACATACATTTTCTGCGTTTGCTGCCACGTATGCTTTATACCTCTCTATAGGATTTGGTTCATAGCTATTGCCTTTGGAGGTAGTAGTGACCAGTCACCTCCTCATACTACTTTTGTAATGACTCAAAGTTATGTTCAACAGTGATTTATAGTTGTTTACCATATTCTTGCAGATTGGCTTACACTGGGCTCTGGGCATTAGTACTTTGATTTAACAAACTCAAATAAAAAGCTTGTATGTTTCTGTTTCATTCTAAAATAGCATAGTCTAAAGCCAAAGGAACAAACAATTCAGGAAAATAAATAGAGATGCACCACACCAATGGTAACTGGTAACTCACACCAGCATGGAGAGCAGGCAGCCTCTAGGGCAAATCTCTGTGCAAAAGTGGAAGGGTGGCAGGAGAAGAAACCTGATCTCACCACAGAAAGTTTTTCACACAGACATTCAAAGCTTTTTTTTCCCACCAGTGTCAATACTCAATTGAGGAATAAATTAGACTACAGCTTTTTTTGAGAAAACTGAAAAAGCAATGATTGTCTTTAGCTTAATGGGTACTGAAGCCTTATCAATGAAGTATGATGTAGTTTATAAACTTGAGAAAATGCACGCTACAGTATGTCAGAGGGACTGGGCTGAATGTTTTTTCCTTCCATGCATTTTATGGTCTCTGCCATCCTAATAGAGAATTTTCCTTTTTCAGCTATTGCTAATGAAAAGCCAGAATTCTGGTTTTCATGAAGTTGTTTTTGACTACAGAAAGTTTTCTTCTGCAGTGTCACTTTTCATCTCGTGTTGGAATTGGAAGGCAATATCTTGAAATCTCCACTGGAAATCCCAGGTGACATACTTCCCACACTCCAGCCCATGTACCCGTCATGCACCCACCAGCACAATGTGTTTGGCTCACCGGTGACTCCACCCAAGAGGAAAAGCATCTCTCACAGAAGCAGCAGCACTTCCAGGTGGCTGAAGGATTACTGTGCTGAGGAAAGCATGGGGATGTTTGTGAGAGAAGCTGAAGGAAACAAAGATCAATTAAACTGTGCAACCAGAAGATAGAAGAGGAAGGGCAAGAAGGGAAGCATTGATCCCTCCACTTTGCCACTTGACCTGTAGCATGACAACACTGGTGACATTGGATCTTTTCTGCCAGCATAGCATGGGATAACAGCTTTCCTTCATGTTCCAACTTTGGGTGGGCCAGGTGACCGAGCATCAGGGACTTTGGTCCCTTGAGGCCCTAGCCACACCTGTCTGGAGACCATACCTCAATGTGGGTGATCTTCAAAGCAAAAACATGGTAGCAAAGGATGCTCCATTAGAAAAGGGCAGAACCATTAGAGTGATAATTGAAGGATTCTTCAATTAATTACAAAGTTGCATGGGCAGCTACGTACTACAGCTTTTAACTTAATGAAGCATTTCCCTCTACTTAGCTACTGTGGGCATGCCAAACATTTAGCAGCTGATACAAGATCAAAGCTGCAGCAAGCAACTGATCCCTGTGTAGTTTCTCTACAGCTTCAGCTTTGACATTTTGCAGTTTTTAGATAGCAACCAACCAAGTGTGAATGGCTCCTGCGTCAAAGATTATAGCCAGCCACGCAGAGGATCAGCAAGCATGTTTTAAGCAATGACTACTCCCTTGTATGATCTATTTATTCTCAGTGAGACAGAAATCAGAGAAGATAGTGTTTGCATGGGGCAGATTCAGCTATCTGTCACAGCAGCTTGGCAGAGTGGTGACTTGCTCGTGTCAAGTCTTCCCTGAGGCTGAGAGGCTGGTTTGGCAGCAATGCTCAGACAAAGCCGCATACAGTGGGGAGCTGATTGATAACCTACCTTGCTGAAAACGACAGCTCCACTGCAAAACCTCACATCCACATATAATCCCACCCTACAGAAAGAAACTTAATTTAGGAGAGCCGGTCTCCTCCACTCATCCGTGCCTTTAGCCCCCTAAGGCTCAGCTGCTCACTCAGATGGCTGGCAAAGTACAGAAGCACAAAATAGCCTGCGCTTTTGAAAGGTATCCAGGAGTAAAGAGGGACTAAATACTTTTGAGTTCATCAAGTCTTTTGTTTGCTTGCAAACTACCCATAGAAACTAATCAGATAAACTACTTCCAAAGGAAAGCAACCAGTTTCATTTCCCTGTTCTGTACCTAGAGAATCCAACCTTACCCTGTTCCCTGCTACACGCAATGCATCTGCATGCCTGTAGAAATAGCTACTCTCCTACAGACACATCTACACATCCGTAGACACACCAGCATGCTTGTAGATATTAACCCTGAGTGTTTGAGTTTAATACATGAAATGCCTTTATTTCCTAAACCAAATCATCACTGAGTATATAGCTCCCAGCATAGCACAAAGGAGGGAACAAGGTGCTACTGGTGAGGGAGAATGCAGAACTCAGAAAATTAATGCGGAACTGCACCCTGCAAATGGCTGACTGTTGTGCTGTCACATTAGTCTTGACACACAGTCCATCAGATTCAGCAAGTTTGCAGGTTTCTCTGTGTGTGAGAACAGCGGGTGAGTCATTTTACCAAGAAGCACAAAATAACAGAGAACTTGCAAAATTCCCCAAGTAAACCCAGAAAAGCTTACGCTCAACAGCTTTTTTATACATACTACTAACTTGAGAGTTCTTCCAAAGTATTGTCTTTCATGTAGAAACTCTCTCCTTGCTTTCCATTGTGGCAACAGGAGCTCTGTTCCTGTGTTGCACAGACAGAAGAGACCTGCGTTACCAAATACAGTAAACAAAAACTTTTCAGCTTATACCATTTTAATTCTGCTTTTAACACTGTTGTGATATTTGGGTCATTTGCTGTGTTAAAGTTGCACTAGGGTAGTAGTTAAGGACAATCCAGTCTCAAAACTTCATGCCACTTTACTGCACTAGATTAGTAATACACTTGCTAGAAGTCACCCTGAGTCAGATGAGTCATTTCAAATACAATGCTTTACAATAAAGCCTAATTTACTGGTACTTACAGTTCTGGTTTCCTGATGTTTTCTCAGGTACAATGGAATAATTGGTGCTTCCAAAATTAAAAGTGAATTTAACAAAAACGAAATTTGAATCGCAGCTGGTCTTTCTACATACCATATGTTCAACATTGACTTTTTAAACTAAGGTCCCAGGAAGACTCAGTTTGAGTCTTGAAAACGTTATATTACTTTCTTGGAATTAAAAAGAAAACATCTGTACCTGTGTTTTAATCTTAATTACTAGCATCCAGCTCTGAATACTGTTCAGTCAAACTAAGATAGCATTCCTGTGTCATCAAGATCTTGTGGAGAACAAGCCGATGTGCCCATTACACCACCAACCTCCAAGTTCATCACTCAACAAAGGATGGTTTGGGCTGTTTCACATGGCCCAGTCATAGCTTGCTGGGATTTGTTAATTCCCACAGGAAGTCATAACATAGTCTTCCAGCCATGTAAAGTACACGAGCCATGGCATGCTCTGGAAAGCCATTTAACTGAGTCCCTTTTATATGAACTAAGAGACTGCCAGCTAGTTTTGATGAAAAAATCTTTACGTTCTCACTGCAAGCATTAAGAAATAGGATGTACGCTTCTACTAGCACATACAGGTTACTGCCACAAGCAGTAACAACAAGTATATAGCAACTTTTACCCACCATAGCTTGTTAATAGAGCACAAGAGAGAAATATATTATTATTGCTTCTGCACTGCTTGGAAGTGCCTTGGCAGCTCCAAGGCTCATAAGGTTCACTGCCCACATCATGATTGTTCCTCTAATACTTCAAGAGGGGCTACAGACTTCTTCATTTTTCCTTTCTTTTTTTTTTTTTTATCTGAAACAAGAGTAACATCTGAAACTCTGCAAGTATTTTCAGCTTGAGCATCATGGTAACACTTGCCCATCATCTAAGCAGGATAGAATACCGGAGCCCTTAGTCAAGCACAGATCTACTTGGGACTTAAAAATGGCTATGTTTATACCCACAATGTTCACATCCTGAGCAAAAAAAATGAGTGTTCAGCAATATACTGCCCATTTTTAGTGAGGATGAGTGATGCACGTCATATCACTGCAGAAATTGATATCCTCTTCCCCAAATACATCAGCTCCACTCACATCTGTCCCAGGCAGCAGAGAATTGAAACTTACTTGCTCATTTAGGGGGTTGTTTACGGTAATAAGGAATCCACTCAAATTTTTGCTTTATTACCAGAAACATGAGAAAAAAATCTCAACACCAGCACAAAAAATAGAGGGCAAAAAGAGAAGTGGAATTTTTATTAAGGGCAACAATGGAAAAGGCTGAAAACTGGTGAAGTTCTAAAAAATTCAGACAGATCTGTATAGTTTATAGGACAAAAAATAACAGCTAGTTGATAAAAATTTTCTAAAAGTTAATTCCTCATTGTGTATCAACTAAGATACAATGCTATCAAAGCTAAAAAAAAAAAAGGAAAAAAGAAAGTATATAGAAAGATAATAACAAAACCAAATAGCTTGGCAGTTTTCAGTCTGGCTTTCTAAATAAATTCAGTTTGTGTAATCATACATCCTGCATGGCTTTAGCTGACCCTCTCTTTGCTCTTTTCTGCAGTAGTTGACCATTTTCAAGTTAATTTGAAAGAGTGAGAGAGAGATTTCCAAAATTATTGTCTTCACATTAATTCTGAGAAAAAAAGTACCTGGATGAAAAAGAAAAACCTAAATCTGTGTTTCAGGGTGGAAAAGGGAGAAAAACAAGCAGTGGCACGCACTTGGCAGTAGCTGATGGCCACTCAACTAATAAGTATTGTCTGGCTCATCAGCACACCTATCCCCACACTACCTGCAGCAAGCGCTGGCTTTCCCTGGGGAAGAGATCACAGCTGTGATGGGAGCCAGCCACTGGAAAAGAAAGTGCAAGGAAAATGGGACATACATTTAAGAAACTAGACTCTGCTGTTTTCTTCCTTATAAAAAGAAAATCAGAGACAAAAATTCTTTTTCACTGTGGAAAATAGCAGGTTTTCACTGAAAAAAATTATTGACATGGTCATTTTTACAGCAAATTCTACCACAGACAACAGCTAATGAATGTTTATTGTTCTTAGGATAACACAAAAAAGAGAAGCAACAGTATTTGTCTTAAAAAAGAATATTACTGTGCATTAACTGTGCATGTCTACAGTTCAAGATCTGATTATATCAATCACATTAGTGTACATTAAACAGCAATCAAATGAAATGTCAACATCTGCCTGGATGCAGAGGTTGTCATTAAAGTTTTTTTACAAATGCCATGGAAGTAATTAATAGTTTGGTTGCATTCACAGTATCTTCCTAGGTGGTACCAGCAACACAAGTGTACCTGGAAGAGCGGCAGAAAAGGTAACAGCATTCACAGTGCAACCTCTCCATTTCTTGTTTTGTTGTTGTTTTAGCATAGATGCTAAATTTTCACAGGTGTGTACTGTTTTGTTTTTAATTGTTTTCTTAACCCTCAGTAGTAAAATGTAGGAAAGAACTATTTTGGGCAAAGGTAGAGGTTTGGATTACATTAAACATCTTAGTAACAGTAGAGACCTATTACTCTAGTGACTGTTTTTTTCTCTAGATCGCAGTGCAATTCACAGATGAAGATAAGTTTTCCATAGAAAGAACACTGTTTGCTGCATAATTTTATTTTTTGCCAAAGACTTTATACACTTTTTAAAATACCTATGTCAAAATATTTGCTTTTAAGAGAACACATCTACGATTCATATTGCAGATATACTTTCATACAGTAAGTGGTAAGATCTGAAGCTCACTGGCCTTATCACACTTTCCTCTTCAACAGGAACTGTACAGATTTGCTTCATTCTCCCAGATGGATGGTTTTTTCTTTCTGGTTTGACTTATTTCACTGCATTAAAGAGGTGTTTTGATTAACTGCAAAATCTAACTAGGTCAGGATGTATTGAATCTCAGAAAAGACTATTTTGTTTGACCTAATGACTCTGTTCTTGTGTGTTGGAAAAATAAAACTCTGTGTAAACATCTGCAACATTTTTGTTTATGGCTTTTAAAAGTGAGGTGAGCGCTTGAGTTTCCTAAGACTCCCTGACTGACACAAAACCACTACCCCTCACACCTCTCGCAGAAGTGAGCTCTTTGGCTTATAGAATGAGAAATGGTATTTGAACATGAAACAAGTAGGATAAAATATCTTAACTCACTCTATTTTAATTGTACCTTTTCTTTCTTTGCCCTAGGTGATGCCGTCCTTAACTCCACAAGAAGAAAACCCAGGCAGACAGCCTTTACCCCAGCTCCCTGGTAATTCTGATCCTTGGATTCAGTATTTTCATTTTAGACTTTATTATAGGTGAGACATCTACCTGCAGTGTATAATAAAATGAAAATGCAGTAGGCAATTTGTCCTCTGTGTTTGTTGCCTTAGAAATATGTTCTTTTTAATGGGCTCTGCCTAAGCAAATTCTGTAACTAAATAGTACTACATGAAACTAGAACTTCACACTGCAATTTCTCATTAAAATTTGCTTTCAGCAAATATTGACACATTTAAGCTTAAAAAAAGTATACATACTCAGCAATGCTTGAGTATGCCAGTATTCTCAGAAGTAGAACAGAGAAGATTCACGGTCACAGATGAATCAGAAAAATCAGTCTTGAATATGCATAGAAAGTGCTTCCTAGTATTTGTTCAGCTTTAAAATTCTATTCCTTAAGTGAAATACTGCCAGCAAATTTCCCATTTGTTAATAATACTCTAAGACATTACCTATGAACATAGAGTTGTACATTTCTACATCAAAGTAGTCCTTCTTATGAAAACTGTAACCACTAGCCATAAAACTCAGAGTTTGATCTGAATTTTAAGCTGGACCCTTTTTTTCACATGCAACATAACCTGTAAGGAAAACAGCAGAATTTGGCTCTGTGGAACTCTGAGAAGTAAAGAAGAGTCTGTATTGGTTTATTCCTTTCTATTTTCTGCTAAGCACAGCTCAGCCAAGTCTATTTTCAGCTAAGCATAGCTCAAAGCACCTGGACTATCAAACTATCTCCTTGCTTAAACCAGTGGCTAAAGAAGATTAGCAGACAATTTCAACGCGGTTTCCAAATACCTGCACAGGTATCTAACTTTAGAGAACTTTCTAAACTGGCAGACAAATATGTCCCAAGAACCCATGACTAAAAATGAAGTTTGAAATAAAAATAAATTGCAAATATAATCCAACTCCTTAACAGTGGCTGTAATGAGTCATTGGAACACAAGGGAAGTGGTTCATTAGTCATGAGCTTTAAATTGCATGTCCTTCTGAAAGATAGGCTATCACTCAGCCGCAAATTATTGAAGCTGATAGTTTTCAATTACATAGCATGGAAAATAATAACCTTCTCTGCAGGAATTACTGAGTAAAATTTGATGACTTACATTATGCAAGCATTCAGAAAAGGTTGATCATAGTCCTTTCAAAATTTGCATTTTAGGACTGTGTTTTCTGACTATGTCACCAGATTGGGATTTGGCTTACAGGGAGCTGAACTGTTGAATCAGAAGTTACTACCATTTTTACATTGTGTTGTTATTATAGTCACGCTTTCATGCTTAGTTAGATTGCTCAGAGTATACTTTGCATTCTGAAAAGGTTACACGCCCAACTTTTACGTGTTTAGACTTTTTTTACAAAGGATATCCTTAAAGCCTACTATTAATCTAATAGTGCTGTGATAATATACTGCCTCTGAGAAAGGAAAAGCACTAACCACAGTATTGTAGGTGACATTCAACTATATACCTTATAAAGCAACTTGTCTCATTTTATTTGCATTAAATGCCTTTTTTTGTTTATGTCAAATGATATAAGCTTACTTTCATGCTTGCATAAGGCTAGTGATTCTTGAGAACTATGCCACTTTAATCCCGGTCTATCTTCCCTTAACATTTATTCATAAATGCTAATTTTATTTTCTAATGTTTTTTAGGATTTTCTACGAAAATTTCCCACTGACTGTAACCAACATTCTGTCTGATCCCGCCTTGGTTTGTCTTCAAGCTTGTTTGGCTATATAAGATTTTGTTTCCATCTACTGGCACAAGTTCTTAAGTATAAATCTCTGCCGGTTTATTTTGCAATGTTCAGAATAATTTATTATGTCCTCACATTTAGACCAACTATCTGTCTTTGATAAATTACTACCTTCTAGCTTGGTGTCCTAAGAAAATCAGGTTTATGCAACCACTCTGTCTGTTTGCCAGTCCTTCCCAACAGCTTTTTAATCTGTTGGCCAATTTAATTCGAATTTAACAGAGAGAGGTAAAGTCTCCATGACGTTATGTTCACTGGAGTTTTGTGGAGGTTGGTGATCTCGGTGAAGGAAAGGGACCCTTTGAGGTATTGAAGAAGCAATGAAGTTGGGGATGCAGAGAGAACAAAGGAGAGCTGCAACAGAGAAGTTGGAGATGATGTAGGGAGGGCTGCCGTTATTGCAAGGGGAAAATCAGGGGGCAAAAAGCAAAAATCTGGGGAAAACTGACAGTTCATTTCATTGCTAAACTCTATGATTTCCAGTAATTTCATTTACATATTACCACAATATTACTAATGAGAGAAGTCCCAAATCATCCCTAGGGAACCTACATTTCACGGTTTAAAATAATTCTCTTCTATTCAGTTCTAGGCAATCCATTTAAATACAGAGGTTAATTTTTCACAAAAGGAGAAGTGGTGATATTATTCTGGTTCTGCCACTTGGTAACTATTATTCCCCTCTTATGTCTACACTCAGGAGTCTCAGCTCTTTCCCAACATAAAGAAAGAAATGACCAGAAAAGCGATGGTCATGTCTCCTTTCAACAGCCTTCCTCAGCATCTGCCAGTTATTCTTCAAGTTGATGTGGATGCACTGTATGTTGCAGATCTGAGAACTGTGTATTTACACCTTGCTTTCAGAGGAGAAGCATCCCAGAAATAAAATTTATAAGAATAGTTGTGCAGAAGCTTTAACACTGAGCAATGCTGAATGTATTGACCAATGACACAAAGTACTAAGAGGTCATACGAAGAGGAAGCAGTGTGTGCCCTTAGAGCTCATGAGACGATACACACCAAAAAACAGTTTTTAGACCTGGAAATTATGAAAAGCTATAAGCTGAAGAGCAAACAAAGCTTCTTACATTGTTTTCTGCCAGAATGCTGTTGTAACATATTACATAATAATTATTTTGTAGGTAAATAGATCTGTGGGCAACAAAATGTTTCATGGACAGACTTATCGTCCATGAAGACTGTGCAGTGGCTAAACCCACCTTAGTGTTGCAAGCTCTCTTGGAGTCTTCAGTAGACAACAGTAGACACAAGTGAACAATGCTGCAGCCTTCAGCTCAGGCAGCGCTGGGCTCAGAGTAGATGTTTTGTGCTCTCAAGGCTGAGGCCAATGACTTCTTACATCGTCAATGCTGGCTGCCTCAGCCACTTGGCAGCTCTACTCAGTAAGTCTGGAAAAAAGGTATTACCAGCTCAGCCAGTAGGTTGATTTCTGATCTTACCTTCCAAGCAGTTTGAGGAGAAAAACTAAAGCTGAAGAGCTTAATTTATATGCATGGCAAATCCACTGTAACATTTCAAGTATATCTCTCTCTCTGTGGGTTGTTCTTTTTGTTGGTGTTTGTTGGGCTTTTTTTGTTTGTTTGGGATTTTTTGTTGTTTTTTTTTGGTAGGCAGTAATGGAAGCCACAAATGGAAGCCGAAGTCTTGCTGATCTAATCTTTATAGCCTTTCTTTCTTATCCTGGCTCCTTTACTAAGATAGCTAGAAATATTTCCTTTTTGCCCTGGCAGTTGCGCCTGGCAGTAGTGCATTTGTGACTGAAATGCCTGGGGTAGCACCAGCTTTCAGAACAAGAAAACAGGCAGATTGAGAAGAAGACTCATGGTGTTTTAGAAACTATTGATCCAGTGGGAAAGGTTTATCATAGCAAGTTCAGGTGTGCAGCAGTGCAGAAGAACATGACAACCTACTGGATGATTTCTCTATTTTACCAGCTCTCAGAAACTATGCTATGCAAAAGCCAATAAATACAATAGTATACTGCGCGAATAAAGAGATCTTGCTCTTGCAGTGATGTGTACTGAGGCTTAGTCCCTCTGCTTACAAAAACTGATGCTCTTAAACACACAGCCTGGGGGAAAAAAAAAAAAACCACCAAAAAAACAGTCTGCATGTTGGGAAGGCAGAAGACTGAATTTTGCTCTCATCGTACTGTGAAAGTAACCTACTGTTTCAGGACACGGAATCTGGAGATGGGACTTGATTTAATGCCCGAGATCCAAGAAATTTCCTGAAGGCAGGAAAGGGTGCCACTGTTATTTGCAAGCAAGAATGTGCATCAAGACAAGCAGCTTCCCTCCTGGTCATGGTAAGGGCTGGTGCACCACACACGGTCCACTGCTGATGTCAGGGACAGGGGAACCCTTGGGAGCAGGGCTGGAGCATAAGCTGGAGCCGGGAGGAGCCAGGCTACAGAGAGGAGAGTGGGTGAGACTGATGGAACCAGGCTGCTCCCTAAGCAGTCCTATGTCTTACAAAAGAGGGATAATTAGCAATTTTATGAGGTCACCCAAAGACTCATACCGACATCTTCAAACTTGGGTGCCTGAAGTCATGGTTCCTAAGCACAGAGAGAGAGTGTGCACCTCCAGCAGAGAAGTGAGCTGCTTGTCACTTCGCAAGATAGACTCACTCTGCCTATATCAAGGAGGCACTTAGGTTTTAATGTCTAGCTTGAGGGGATCTCAAGTTGTTATGCACCTAAATGCAACAAAAGGAATAGATTTTACCTCTCCGGGCACCTTTGGAAGCTCCAGCGTTAGATGTGGAAATGAGAATAGCTCTTCCAGTTGTACCAGCAGCAGAGGGGTCTGAATTTCTTCTCAGTTCCAGTAGGAATTGTTTAAAAACACATTCAAGAGAAATACACTTCAGTTACTTAGTCCAGCAAAATATCAACTCAGTGTCTGGGGCTAGCTTTCCAGCTGTCTGAATTAGATGAAGGCAGAACAGGGAAATTATCCAGCCTAGCCTGGCATAACATTTAATCCTGAAAGGTCCTGAGCACCTCAGCTGTCAGTTGAGCAAATCTTGGAAACAGAATATGGTTTATTTCATTTGCAAGAGTGATTTCTGCGATTCTCTGGTGCATTCAGAGTAAGCAACTGCTTTTAAACTGCAGGCCATTACATTATTATGAAAGAAAGAACCTTAATTGCATTAAGACCTTCCAAAAGCACAGTTACAGCAGAAGCATTGAGGTTTACTTTGAGTAAGTTGCAGCACACCTTCCAGCAAAGGAAATGCTTTCATTTTTAACATAATAGTTGTTCTTCTATTACAAACCAAAGAATATAGAGAAATGGGTTCATTACCCAAACCACTCTGACATTAATCAATTCCCAACCTTTGCAAATTATGCTTATTTTAGCAAGTAAAATTGTATCATCTTACACCCCAATAGAATCTGACACACGCACACATACACATTACAAATTTACAACAGAAGCCAGGACTCCTCTCAGTGTTGGGTATAAATGAATCATTAAGGTCACAGCAGGCATTTTGCTGGTACCATGAGGGAAAAGCAGGTGCTAACTACATCAAAGTTAGCATACCTGCAATTAAAACACCAGTCAGGGAGAAAAAACACAAACATATTTTCATTTTGAGCTTGTGAAAAATGGCTCTACTTGCCCTGAAGGGCACAGGTTAACGCTGCTTACACCTGCTGAGCAGCTCTGTCTCTATCACCAGGCTTCAAGCAGTAGGAGAAGCTGAATGACAGCCCGGTCCTTTCCGTCTGCTCTCCCTTGTGCTCACTTGGCTCCCTGCTGGTTTGCGTGTTTAAAGAGAAGTCCTTTCTCCTCTTTGTTTTGCTGGAAGGCACAGTCAGCTTTTTTCTTGTCCTCAAGCCGCGAAGCAGCACTCAAAAGCTGACTAACCAACTTTTTCCCTGCATGGCAAATTGATGTTATAAAGTGGTTGCTAATAATTGAAAATCCAAGTAGTACAAATAACAGCTGTTATGTTTGTGGCTCTGCAAGTGGCTAAGACCGGCTTCACCTTGCCCCCATCTAATCCTCGCCTTCCCCATAGCTATGTCTGAGCTGGGGCACATCAAACCTGCCCTCTGGTCAGGGTGCCTCTTTCCAAGTCACCCCTCTGTCTGACCAGAGCGCAGAGCTGAAATTGCTTAGCTCCTGCTCAGAAACACGTACGTGAGGCTGAAACACTATACAGGTCTGAGTAACATTGGCAGGTCTGAACTCTTTGGCCAGAAGTTAATCTAAATCAGTCTTTGAGAGTGCTCACAGGTAATTTCAGCGACAGCTTCCTCCCAAAGGCATTTGCTAGTTATACGTACTTTTTGCTGGCCTCCAGCACAAGCTAACTGTTAGAAGTCATTCTCCTTCGCCTCTCTAACTCTACCTCTAACCTGAACTGAAGGTATTTTTTATTTATTTTTAGGCATTCATCAAATGACTGTTTCATCCTATTTTCCTCCTGAAACCTACCCAAGAGTTTTGGGCTCATCCAAATGCAGGACAGCTCGCACCAATTCAAGTGACGCCCCTGCTCTACAAAGGATTCAGCTGTCTTTGGAGAAACAACTAGTCATCTTGCAGCTCCTCAGAGGTATTGCCAAAGCTGTTTTTCTCAAATACACACATACACAGAGCCTCACCCTATTTCTCTCATTTTGGTAGCAGAAACAGCAGCAAGCATCCATATGGGACTCTGGCAAGGACCCAGACCACGCTCTTATCACCTGGCAGTTCAACATCCACCAGTTTTGTCAGTGCTTACATGTAGCCAAGCCGAAATACGTTCAAGTTTGGAATCTTTTTTATTATTCTATTCCTAACCACTCTACGGTTCAGTTTCTGCCTGCTTACACCCTTTGCACTCTCTTCAAGACATTCAGGTGACTTTGGTGTCAAGCAGATTTTGGCCCCATTCCTGTTACTGAGAGAACAGTTTTGCAGTACTGTGAGAAGATCTTTATCTTTTATAAGTCAGGGCAACTTTACCACAACTGACAGTGTTACTGTGGGTTTGCAGAAAAACAGAATCTAGTCCTCCGTCTCCAAAGAGGCCAAGGTCCTGCTTCTTTAAATGTTAATTGCTGCTCCATCATTTATGGTTAAAAATAATAGGTTAATAAAGTTTACCTATTTTAATCAATCTTATAAACTATCATCATTGTATAAGCTGAATCACAGCTTCCCACTCTCGCAACCCTTATTCAGACTGAGTAGCCCCATGACTATTTCAGTCTCAAGACAACAATGAATATGGGCAAGCATAAGTGAGGGTATTTTGAGTAAGAAAAGACTTGTGGCATGTCAAATGAAAGCTGGAAAATAGCCTCAAAAATCAGCCCAGATTCTGGGAGACAGAAGTTTCTTTGCCTAAAGCTATAACAAAGTTTTGCATAATATATTGCTTAATCTCTTTGAAGAGTTAAAAAAAAAAAAAAACCAAAAAAAACACAAAACAAAACAAAACAAAACAAAACAATAAAACCACACTAAAAAACTATTCAGTTATTTCTGGTGAGTTACCTTGGAGCATGGTGCCTCAGGATGACCTGATAGCTGAGCATACAAGTAACAGCACATTGGTTGGCTTTAGCTGGTTTAGAAACTAAGAATCATGACTTTGAAGAAGCCGTTTGTGCTCCTTGTTTGTGACTAATGCGACCCAATCTATCCAATAATGATTGGTTGGTCTCCGTGTCACACAGAAACAAGATTATAAAATCTAAATTTAAATCCTCATTATTCTGAGTTCACAGTATGATTCAATGAATGAATTAGGCACCCTGGAGATAGATGCATAAGAGGGAATAATCTTTGATAGACTGTGCAGTGTCTTAAACTAGCAGTGAAAGGAAATGATTGACTGTGGATAAGATCAACTAAGGAGTTGTGAAGGCATAAGACTGATCTGAAATTTTTTATGAAAAAAATCTGCTGTCTTTAAGCATATATTGCAAAAGAAAAAGAAATAATTTCACTGCAAAAGGAATTGTTAGGGGTCATAGAGCTTTCAACTATAAAAATGCAGTTACCCATTAAAAGTCAATAATGCCCACATACAGTGAAAAAGTTTCAGCCAGTTCTATTGAAGGATAGTCCTGGCACAAAGAAGAATATGCTCCACACCACGTATATCTACAGAATGAGGTGCTTGCCCACATTTGTCCTTCTCTGCGGTTTTGTTCATAAGTAGTGCAGGGTCATGGCCCTGATTCTACTCCCCTTTGTTCCTCATACCCGACGGGGAGACTGAGATTCTTCTGCCTGGATTTTGTTGGCTGTGTAGAGAGGGGGAGACGCATTTCATCCCTTTGCGTTTTTATAGGCAGGAAATAATCAAAGCGGTAATAATGTAGTAGGGAGTGTACTAGTCTGGTTCACTAGATGGCAATCAGGAGTAGTTTTGCTTTGAGCTAAGCAAAATGTTCCGGTATTTGCTATGATTTCAGACTATTATGTCATGATGTAGCTCCAGTCAGACTCACAGAAGCTCAGGGCCTGAGTTCTCTAGCCCCCCGTTTAAGAGTTTGCATAACTTCAGCATAGCAGAATTAAACAGCATTTCTGCTCAAAAAAGAGAACTGAGAAAATGTTTTAAGGAAAAAAAAAAAAAGTTAGTTGTGTTGTGTCTTGATTTAGTTTAAAAATCGGGCTTTTCCAGAGTGGTGGCGGCTGGAGCAACTCTGTGGGCCTCTCCCAGGTGGTATAACACTTCTCCACCAGAATGGCTGACTCCATTGATTTGACTGAAACGTATGGGTATAAAGCCACACTCAGACTGTGTGTTTCACCAGTGCAGAAGATCTTCAGAATTTGGGGCTGTAACACTTTGGGGCAGATACTGATGATCTTATTACCTACATGTAAATCAGAAGAGGCGGTCCGGGCAACGTTGCTCTAATGAAAAATCACAACCTCACCACAGTTCAAGGCTCTGAAACTGCTCTGCTTTCTCTTTCATGTCTTTTCAGTGTTAATGGGCTCAAAGTTATTTTGGTAAGTATGCTTTGGTTAATACAAAGATTGTTCTACAAGAAAATCCTAAATGCTTTCCAAAATTTAAAGGCAACTTGCACTACATCAAACCATGAATATTGAAGTACTAATCAAAATTATCCACACTTTTCTGAGTTGCAAAAGCAGACCACAGTTACTAAGAATGTCTTTTCTGTTGTGATTTACTAACACATCTCTTCCTTCTCATTCTTGTGCCAGTTTTCCACTGAAATACACAATTAATTCCATTGAACTAATCCTGATCTGAAGCCATATGAATAAAAGAGCCAGGCCCTTAGTCTTTAGCCTGTAATATTAATTTACCATGAGAAAAACTAATATGTCAAAATTGAACTGTGATTTTAAAAAATAGCATCATCAGCATAAATTCACCCAGAATGCTCTTTCCAGGCCAAATCAGGAGCAGGGTTCATAAGTAATCACAGCCCTGACAAAATATTATTCATTCTATGTATGGCATATTAGTTCTATGAAAGAGTCAGATTCTGGTTTCTCTTGCCCTCTGCAGTGTGTTATTATCTGAATAGACTTTTCCATGATGCAAAATCCTCCAAGATACAATTGAACTCATAGAAATCACCATATCCAAAGTAAAGTAACAGAGGACAAGTCTCCAGATTTGCGTCTATAGAGTATAAAAACATTATTTTCTTCTATAGAATGATGAATTTAGCAACCCGGCATTTTAATCAGATTAACAACCAAAGCCTGTGCCTCCGCCTCCAGCTTCAACTGAGTCTTTTTGTAGACAATTTTTCAGGATGTCAGCTGTAGTTTTCTTGACTGAGGACTGCAGATACTGGCCCAGAAATTCTTAGGAGTCCAAGAGTTTTCACTAGACATAGAAGAGGGGAAGAATGTCTTATCAAGGATCCATTACAGTTTGGATTCTGCTTTCACGTGTTCTGCAAAAAAACTTTCTGATCTCATCTTGAGAGATTCTAAGGAGCCACGGATGCCAATGCACTTCCCAGATTCATAAGCAAAGTATCACAGTTACTTCCAATTCAATCCAATAACTGAAGACAATGGAAGCAGAAAGAGTCTTTAATTTATCTCTTTGGTCGTTTGGACGGGGTGGGGTGTGATCACAGCAGCTAACTCAAATTTTCCCATGCAGCATGACATTTGGTTTGTTTCACTTCACACAAAGATAGCCTACATTATTTGTGCAAACCAGGAGAAACAGTTTCAATCCCAGGCAGCATATAAACTGTGTCACAGAAGAATCTGGGTCAGGACTGAAGGAACCACCAGCCCGCATGAACAGTCCACTTGGAAAATCAGTCCCTTTCCAGAGTCACAGTGCTTCTTCTAGATGTTACAGAGCCAGGACATGTTCTGTATCATGCTCAGCAAGCTTTCTTTGGCATTTATTGAGGCTTGACATCGATTTCTAAGGACAGGAGTCATGAGATATCTCTTCCAATATTAGTTTCCAAGTTATTTAAGGCAACACTATGAAGAAACTAATTCCTTTGATGGAAACACATCAATCTCACTGAAACTAGTGGAAATTACATGCCTGCAATGATGACAGAATAAATGGAGCCCCTGTTTCAAGTGCCATATGCCATAGCCAAAATATGTCCTTATTCCTTCTAAGTCTAAAGGAAGCACTTGACTTGGAAGAACTGTAATTCCAGTCAAAACAAACTGATTTTAATCTAACTTTTAAAACCCAAACCAAAATCTTTTCAACTAGAAGAATATTACAGGCATGAATTCCCAATATTCCAAATAGGAGCTCACAAAAAAAAAAAAAAATGTAGAAGTCCTGAAAGCATCATTAATTGAAACTATTTACTTACCACAAGGAGTATCTGTTATGTCAGAGAATTCGTATGAACTTCTCCAAAGTATCATGCTATATATTCAAAACACATTACTGCTCAGCTATTTAGTGATCTTTTCTTAGGTTCAGCTGCAACAGGAGCAGGCAGCCGTATTCGTACAGCTGAGGGGGCTGTGTGACACGTCTTGCTCAGATAGCCCTGCTGTTGTTTTGTTTGCTGTTATTTTTCCACGGTCTTTCAATAAAGAAATCGTCTCAAAATCCTTCTGGGAGCACTGCTGTGAATACATGAAAACTGCCATCTGACAATAAGGCTTTAAGGTCTTAAAAATTGCCTTTTTGACTCAAATAGAGCTGTGTGCAAAAACCAAAGGCCAGATTCTGCTGCCAGTTTTACAGTGTTTATCTGTAAACTTCACTGTCATTTAATGGTATGAGCAATTTGACTCATATCACTTAAGTCCTGATGTGTGGGATTTTCACTGGGCGAAGAGGCAGCTTAGGCAAAGTAGGAGATGTAATTGATGTAAAGGATCAGTATTACATAAAATCATGGGTTCAAAACCATTGCGTTAGTTTCCTTAAGATCCTTGGCACTGATTTCAGTGGAAAATGAAGCAAAGTTCTATGTATAAAAATACACCTTATCATATTTCTTCAGTGCAAGGAAGTGAGGCTTGGAAGTCTTATTTTTATTAAAGCTACAAACAAAATAACACAGAGGTTAACCAACCGCGGGCTCATTAGATTGTAAAACATAATGTGGTGCTCTCTTGAGGGACTGAAGGATGATTGTTTTCAAGGTGAAAGATTACGGTGATCAAAGTTTTGCCTTTCTAGAGTTGGGCATGTCAACCCAAGCGAGCAGCAGTGGAGCTTTCTATTGATAGCAATAGTGGGTTTTTGGACAAGTCCTATTTCTTGAATCAAAATTTCTGGTATTCTAACAGGCAGAAATAAGAAAAACTGTTGCTCCATATGCTTCCTTGACTGACCTCTTCAGTGAAGTCTCTATTTCTGCAATACATATTTTCAGGAGTTTTAAGGAAGTTTTACAGAGTGCCAAACCCTGAACTAAACCTTAGGGGCTGACTAAATGCTAGTTATTTAGAAGCAGCAGTAGAAAACTGTACGTTAAGCAGTTATGAGCATTTAGCATAAGCATGAAGTTAAACGTTTCAAACATCTTTGGAGAATGAATTCTTGTCCCTGGTGAATCAGTGGCACATTTGCCACTGATACATTGGAGTCACAGATTCATCTTGGATAACATACTAAATAAAAGCTATATCTCCTAGTGTGTTCTTCCTACGCATCGTTCAATACATACCTCCCTGCTTAATCAAAACATAACCATGATTTCTAACTGCAAAAGGTTTTTCATAAACTTTTTCAGCACTAGGGGAATTCAGATAGCATCACCTCACTAATTTCTAGCACAAGCTACATGGCTGTAGCTCAGGTCAGCCTTCTGCATCTGGGTCTCACATCAAATGTAGAAACTTTGGGCTTTGATCTCAAATGGATGCAATTTACCCAACTTCCTAAATAATTTTTTTTTTTGTTTATGGACCTTAATGTAAAATTAACTAAAGACAATGGTATTATTCTTACTGAAAATACTACTCTCACAAGCAAGACATGTCTAAGTAGGCAAATATAGCGTGCCGATAAATAACACAAATTACAAGTTAAATAAACAGTTGTAATTTCTATGTTAACCTGACATTTTATTTTTAGTTAGTTTTTTTTCTCTATTTTTAACAGTCTTTTTTTCTCCTGACCTTAACACTATACAACCTTAAGGTGATTTTATTCTTACAACTTTACCTTTTGGCCATTCCATAAAACTTTGTTTTAATCCTTTAATCCTCTAACTTTCTTAATTAAGTTCTGAGTATTTAAAATAACTATAAACATTTTCTGGGGGGATTATTCACTTTAATTACTGTTCTATGATGAATATTTAACGTATATGAACATTGTAGACTCAGAAACAAAAATTATAATCCCACATAAAATGCTGCATAAAATTGTGAAGTGTGGGAAGCGTCCTACAAAAGCAGAGATGGAAATTAAGAGTTGTAAGGAAGTAAGTAATTTACTTTCTACTTCAAAAATAATAGGTTACTACTTCTAAATTACTGACAAATTTGTCACATACCTATAAAGCACTCAGTCTCAGTGTTAATTTTGACACATCAAAGAATGTAATGGAATAATTTCAGACTTGCTGCAAAGCAGATTTTTTCCACTGTACTCAGGTATAACTGGTATCAACACATGAGCTCTAATGACTTTTTTTTCCGCAAGTATGCTGTCTTCATTGACCTTGAGTTGTCATCTGCCTGCAACAACAGCAGCCAAGCTCCTCTGGGATCCTATTTTTCTTTAGCGCCCAATATTCTGTTCTCTACTGGTTTTCCTCCCTCGTCCCCAGTTGCTCCTGTGACATGTAATTCAGAGGTTCCTCTTCATCTCTTTTCAGCTTTCTGTGGGAGTTCTGCCCCTGCCACCCTTCTCTCCCCTGCGCTCATCTCAGAAACAGTCTCATCTCAAGCACAGACAGCTCACGGAGCTACCTCTCTGCTCCTTATCCATTCCTTTCAGCGCAGACTGAAATCCCCTGACACTCTGACACTTTTCATGGATACCTGGCTGCCAGTTCAAACAGCATGTGGCTAAGGGACAGGCTTTAATATCTTGTCAATCCACCCTGATGCTTCAGGACAATGCTACAGTCCTGCTTGTCCATAAACCGTGTCTTTCTTGACTCAGACATCCCTCCATGTCTCTCTCATTTCCCAAATATCCATAAGGCTTCCATTTTATTTCTGCACTTGTCTTTTCTCTCCACCCATACAGATATAACTGATGCAAGTGGATAGCTGATACTAATCGCCTTTCCAGTACTGCGGCAACCTTTTCTCTGACCTTGACAGCTACACCTTTGCCTTGCTAATGTCTACTCTGAACGCTGTTGGATGGTCTGTTGCCTTGACTGTGCCTTTCCTCTCTTTGCATCTCTCCATTATTCCTTCTTTTTTGTTACATGAATTGTGCTTCTGCTTTGTGTTCAAGTCCCTTTTTGGTTAGTTAGTCCCTTAGCCATCTCCTGTTTAATAGCACAAGGCCAGCTCTCTTCTTATTTCTACTCAAGGGCCAAAAATGTCAGCCACTACCTGCCACTTGCTATGTTTTCAGGAGCCCTTGGTGCTTTCTCAGCGTTGCTGCATACACTTAGGAGAAGCTTCTATAAATAGATGCTAAAATTAACTCATTAATCTTCTTTAACCTCCCCTTTTCTGTTATTTCCACACAAAAACCCTTTAACGATTAGGCTATTTATCATGCTACCTAACATTGTTTCATTGCTTCCTTGTACACTCACAACTATCTGGTCTCCATCTGCTACCTCATTTGCTGTTGGGGTGCAAGAGAATCAGAATTACCTTCTTTGTTTGTATAACAACAAAACAAGTTCTTGGTTCAGAAGGGTTGTTCAAAACCATTGCCAAAATACAATAGATAGAAGTGGCACATACCAAACCCTGTAAAGTTAAATGTGTGGTCTAGGTGGGAAGCTGTGCCTGTTCTGCAAAAACTGGAGCTGTCCATGAGGCCAAACCTGATACTTTCTATAACCCACTCTGGTGGTCACATGCAAATGCTGTAAAGCCACTGGGGCTTTATAGTGTTCTCAGTCTGTTCATAGTTCAGCTGGAGAAATGGATGCCATAAAAGAAATTCACTGCTCTCATCCCTTTACAAGCAATTGTACAGTGCAAATGGAAATGAAACTACTAACTCAGAAACCATAACAGTGAAGATTGTAAAACAGTCTAAACCCTGATCAGAAGATGTGCTGAACCATGGCAGGGTAAGACTATGAAAGCAGCTTGTCTTTCATTTAATTTTGCCTTGCCCAGTTAGATGCACTATAGAAACACCTGCCTTCAGGAAGCACTGGGCACTTACTGCTGAAAATCAGGCCCTGGTAAAGATTTGTCCTTTGCTAGACGAGGTCCTGGCTCACCGTAAAGGATGTATATATTCCTCACTTCACTTTTCTGTCAAACTCCATCTGCCTCTGGGGATGACGCCTCAGGATGCAGAGCCCAGTAACCCCTGCACTACACAGCCTCATGACCAAAGCTATGTGCACCTGGCAAAATTAAGCTGCAACTGCAGCACGTACTGCTTTGCTGTACCAGCTTAATCTCACTGGCATAGGTAAAACCCACAGTGAAGGTAAAGAGAAAAAGGCTTTGTCCTATGTAAGCAATATAGATTAGACACACATCCAGGATTCCCAGGCAGTACCTGTGCTATCTGGGCAAATCTGCCAGAGACTGTCTAGGACCTTCATTCTGGTGGGGAACCACACCAAGGAGAGAGGAGGATCAGGCCAAGCAGGATATCGTTGTATGCGTGAGACAGATGGCTGCCTGGACGCCAGTGGAAGGCAGTGATTATCCCAAAAGGAGAGCTGTCGGGTGTTGAAAGCTCCTTCCTTCCAATAAGCCAAAGTTTCACCTGTGGGGTGAGTTATGATGTGCAGGTATTTCAAAGGCTGTTTTTGTTCAATGCACTTACCTGCTTAGTTGTTGACGCTTGTGGGTTTATGTGTGATAGATAAATCCACCACCTATCTAAACACTCTGAAGATAGTGAAAGATAGTGGTAAAAACAATCGGTTCTCATAGCCAGAGGCATAAATGTGTTATTTGCAGGAGTCAAGAGAAGCGTGTCCCTCCTACATGCTGCAGGAGAGATGAACAGTCAAGGTCTCTTGCATATTGAAAGGCAAGATGGGATGAAGGGGCTGCTTAGAAATGGCACATATGGTATCCTCACTTCTGGAAGGTGAACATGCAACTGCCCAAGAGCAGAGATCCCAACCATAACACTGGTATTGAAATTCTGATGCATTCCAAAAATGTTGAAGTAGGGAAGTTATCTGGGAACATCCACGCACCGCACATTTGGAATCATGGCTGCAGAATGAAAGAAAAAGTCCCAAAGAATATATTTAAATCAAATGAGCTGTAAAGGATCTGAAATTTGTGAAGATCGATATCCCAATTTGATAAAGTCAAAAATATTGCTGGTTTTTGAAGTTAAATATTTTAACAAGAGCAAAGAAAAATAGTCAATTGTCAGATTTTTCTTTTTCTAAGGTAATAGAAGTGAAAAATTAACTGAGAAGATTCACTGCAAAAACACTGAATAAGACTACTTCATGTCACAAATCATTGGTCTCCTCTATAGAAAAATCATCAGTTCATTTACCCCAGGTATGCTCTATTCCAGCACTTTCCACAATAAAACTTAATTCTAGAGAGCTTTATAAACTCAAATCTAAAGCTCATGTAATAATATTTTTGTGTCTGACTTGCATTTCTTTTGCCTATTTAACAATTCTTCATAACACGTAATCAAGAGCAATTATCTAAATATAGATCCAATTTCACGTTTTGTATATAGCAAGTAAATATGGGGGCTTCTATGTATATTGACCTATTTCTATTTCTATTACCGTGTTCTGATTACACTTCACAGGCCTATTTTCTCCCCCATTATACAAGAGTGTTTGAGAAGATAAATCTTGGCAAAGCTTCTCATTTGACCTGCAGGCAAACTGCAGAATTTCATTGTTTTCTCCTTACATCTTCCACTTATGGGAACTAGTTTTCTCACAATGATACTGGGGGTTTTGTGCTTAGGTGGCCAGAGTATGCTGAGATATTTCATGGCACCCAGTAAATGTGTGAACCACTTTCATGTGTAAAGTATTTCCTGAAGAATTCCTGTTAGGAATACAGTCAGGATGTGTACATGCATCTGGAAATAGTTAATAGCATATCAACATCTGGTAGGCTACTGAGCTTGATCATGTGCCTACACAAGTTAGGAGGAACTTTTGCTTAGCCTTTCTGGGAGCAGCATCTTGGTCCAAGTTACTCTTTTACACATTTGCAGTTGCAATACTGTATTCTCACCAGCATTGCTCAAAATAAAGACATCTACCCCCTAATCCAAAGCCAAAGAACATAGCCTCTTAAAGTTGTTTCTGGTAACTCAGTCTGTGACATGGTTCTGGGTAGGATTGGCAGAATGGGCCCATATATTACATCTTCACTACCATGCTAATACAGAGACAGATGTTCAAGCTCAAATGACCCTGTCACCCCCACCTGCTGCCCCTCCCCCCCCCCGGCCCAACTCAAATTTGGAGTGAGCCATGTGCTTGCCAAAAAGGGAGCTCTGTACTTCTGGTGTGGGAAAGGTGAAAACCTCAACCTCCATGTCTACAAGGATCCCAGGCAGGCTCATGCCTACCACCAGCTCACCATGTCACCCCAGCACCCTCCTGTCTCCCCCTTCCTATCTACACCCCTGCAATGTGCCCAAGTCACAGCAGCCTAAAAATCCTGTCAGGGAAGGAGCTAAGTGGTGCAGCAGAGCTAATGAACCTGGACTCGGCCCTGCTGAGAAAGTAGTGGGGTTGTAATTGAAATGAGCCATAAGTGGAGAGCTCAATTAAAAATGGCTTAAATTCAGTGGCACAGTTAAGCTCTGCTCAGGTTTAGACATAGCTACTTTGCTACAATCAAATTATTGTCATGGGCATTAAAAGGAAACACCAAGAAAAAATTTATTGTTCGTGTAATTTAAATCTTACCAGCTGAATAACTGACTCAAAGAATTATTAGTCTAGATCTAGTTATTACAGAAAAAGAAAAAAAGAAGCCTGGACTTGCCACTCTCCTGCTGTGCTTCCTTGGTTATCATCACATCACTTCACCCCGCACAAAGGCTCTTTCCACTGTGTCCCTGCTTGCAAGGCATTTGCTGTCTCACCATACTTATACTCCTCTATATACCATCATCATGCTACAGACGTAAATATTGCATTCTACACAGAATACTACTTATTAGTAGCTAGATAAAAATTATCGTTATATTACATGATTATAAGTGAAAGTAAAAAAATCAGGCAATAGCCACCTGACCATTAGGAAAAAAATGCAGTTACAATTAAACAAGCTCAAGCAAAGCTCCAGGCAGCCCAAGTTTAGACAAAACCTGACAAGTTCTGTGACCTTGCAGGGTTAGCTTGAAGCCTGCTGCCTTTTTACTAGTGATAGCAATACCATGTTTACCAGGCTACAAGGCTACAACTAGGTTAGATGCCATCCTGGTTGTTGTGGTTTAACCCAGCAAGCAGCCAAACACCACACAGCTGCTCGCTCGCTCCCCACACACACAGTGGGATGAGGGAGAGAATAAAAAAAAAAAAAGTCAAATTCGTGGATTGAGATAAAGATAGTTTAATAGAACAGAAAAGGAAAGGAAAATAGTAGTAATAATAATAATAATGGTAGAATATACAAAACGAGTGATGCACAATGCAATTGTTCACCATCCACCAACCAACAACCAAGTAGCGATCGCTACTTCCTAGACCATGCCTCCTATTTATATACTGAGCATGACATCATATGGTACGGAATACCCTGTTGGCCAGTTGGGTTAGCTGTCCTGGCTATGCTCCCTCTCAGCTTGTGGAGGCAGAGCATGGGAAGCTGAAAAGTCCTTGAATAGTGTAAACATTTCTTAGCAACAACTAAAACACCAGTTATCAACATTATTCTCATACTAAATCCAAAACATAGCACTATACCAGCTACTAGGAAGAAAATTAATTCTATTCCAGCTGAAACCAGGACACTGGTGTGCAGATGTATTTCCAGGTGTGTACACACATAATGTTCCTCAGCCAGAGAGAATGGAATCAGCTTAAATTGCCAAAGTCTACAGGGTTATTACCTTTTCTGTACAGTTTCGTGCTGTGTCATACTAGTGATGAAATGCCAGTCTCTTCCTAATCTGTTTTCCGTTGTTCCACGCTGGGCTTCCAAACAGACCAGAGCTCAGCAGTTTTGTAAGGAATCATAAATGAATTCCCTAACAGAAAATACAAGCATTCATGCCGCCAAATTAGAGCTGCCATTTTCTTCTGTTGTCCTCTATCATTTCTGCTCTACCTCATTTATGACCATTTTGTACTCAGCACTGGTGTTTTCTACTTTAAAATCAATTCCAACCCACCTGGGAATTGCTTTGCCTTTTTTTTTTTTTCCTAAGGGTGTCCCCTCCCTCCCCTCAGATCAAAATAAGACATAGTTTCAGATTTGGATGCTTTGAACTATTATCTACTGCCCCTGTCTACTATGTCTTATTTCTTCACATTTCTCAAAGGCATGCTTGCCCTAGAATTGTTTCTAATAAATCTAGCCCACAAACTCATGTTCTGAAATACAAAGAAGCAGGTAGACCAGACCTTTTGAATAAGAGTTTGGGGCTTTTTCTTCCAAAAATCTGGGGGAGGAATAAAACTTTTTTTCAAAAGACATGCTAAGCATACATCCTTCCCAGACCCAGCTGTTTTGAAATAGAGTGCATTTTTAAAATATCTATTTCTAACAAAACTTTGTTGCTCTTACTTATTAAATTTCTATTCATGTAGTCCAAACATTACTAAAATTAACTAGTTTACTTTGGAGATGTTCTCTGCGGAAGAAGTTTCAAATTATAATCTTTCTTGCCTGTAATCTGGCTAGAAAAGACAGTCATTGGCTATCTTATTAAAAGCTTTGTTGGGAACCAATTGAGAAAACAATTTGGTCTCCTTGTGCTAAATATGACTGTCAAATATCAGGAGGCTTACGTGTTTCTCCTTTAAAACAGCTTCCTTTGCAATCTGTATATGAATGCATATGTTGATGCTATCACCACTTTGTTGGGATTTTCCCCAGCTCACAGAGCTAGTTTCTAGCTGGGTGCAGCAGCTGACGCAGTGGAAAATAGCTGGGAGATTCTCACTGCCACAAGCAAACACCTCACTCTCATTCTGGCATCAGCTAGGAGGGCTCAGCTTGATCCCAGTCAGTAGATACAGCTGGAACAAATCCACTGTGAGAAACACTGACTTCAAGGAACATTCTTCTATTGCACAGCTCATCTGGGTGCAGAAGTACCCAGAAGACTCATACCCATGAGACACGAGGACTTCCTTGGCTCTACCTCCACAGTGGTGTGAAGCAGAGCCCCTCTAATTCCAGTCAAAAGGTGCAAGAATATCTCCATTCTTTGGCACACAGAGGAACTGAGGGAACTATGGCAGAAAGGCAACATCTAGGTTCCCTAGCCAAGAAAGTGGGCTAGCTAGCACTTGAAGTTAAGTAGCTAAGATTAAAATCTTAAACAAACTAGCTCAACCAAGTGTAGATTAGCATCATACTCCCATGGATTTGTGTGATAGAACAGAGGGTTCATTAGAGACACCATCCAAATAAGAGAGTGAGATAACCTGTCATGGTTTAACCCCAGCCAGCAACTAAGCCCCACACAGCCGCTTGCTCACTCCCCCCCCCGGTGGGATGGGGGAGAGAATCGGAAGAGAAAACTCATGGATTGAGATAAAGACAGTTTAATAGGGAAAGCAGAAGGCACACACGCAAGCAAAGCAAAACAAAGAATTAATTCTCCACTTCCCATCGGCAGGCAGGTGTTCAGCCATCTCCAGATAAGCAGGGCTCCATCACGTGTAACCGTTACTTGGGAAGACAAACACCATCACTCCGAACATCCCCCGTTTCCTTCTTCTTCCCCAGCTTCATATGCTGAGCATGACGTCATATGGTATGAAATATCCCTTTGGTCAGTTGGGGTCAGTTGTCCCAGCTGTGCCCCCTCCCAACTTCTTGTGCACCCCCAGCCTGCTCGCTGGTGGGGTGGGGTGAGGAGCAGAAGAGACCTTGACCCTGTGTAAGCACTGCTCAGCAGTAACGAAATCATCCCTGTGTTATCAACACTGTTTGCAGCACAAATCCAAACCATAGCCCCATACCAGCTACTATGAAGAAAATTACCTCTACCCCAGGCAGTGACAACAAGCCACTGCAAAAGTGTATACTCTTGCTGAGGGATCTGACAGATTCTGTGTCTGAGGCAGACTGAAGCTGCCATGGATTACTAAAGCATACTCCCAGATATTGTTTAGGGCATGTTCGTTTATAGCTTTCACCAATTCCTTTTCAGTGCATGGTTTTATCCTGTATTTATACAAAAACTCAAGCTTCATTATCTGCCTTTTCACATACCTTGAAAAGAGCTTTCCATTTCCTGAATAAGCTTTTCAGCAGTGGCTGTGAGGATTTTATTATTTTTATATGTTTTCGTCAATTTTTGCAGCTTTATTTATGAGGTCCCATTGCTGTGCTGCCTCAGAGGTTAACAGATTACTACTATTGTAGTCAGTGAAATAGAATATTACAGTGAAATACATACCATCCTCCTGGGAGCCTCACTTTGAAATAAGTCTTTTATTCTGAATAGATTTCCCATATGAAGCCAGACATGCATAACATTACTTTGAGCCTATCAAGTCATTTTCTGGAAACTGACATAATCTGTCTTAATAAATAATGATCTGGTTCAACAATGCTCCTCATTTTGAAAAGAGTGGGGGTTACTGATCTTTCTTACATAGTGCATTATGAAAAAAAATCTGTTTTAAAAATCATGCTTACCTAACAGTTTAGGAAGTAGTCTCATCATTTGTATTGTGGGGTTTTCTTTCATTTCCTCATCTAATCTTCCTCTCAGCTGGCCATATCATGTAGGCAGTTTCTCAACACAGTATATTTCAAGGCAGTAAATATACCACCCAACTGACTGAGAACCGAAAGAGCAGTTAGTATTTTATAAAACCCCAATGGAGTAAAAAATGCATATCACAACTATGGGAAGAAACTGGTAAAGTACCAGGTGCAGAGGACCATTTACTGGAAAAAAATCATGAATAATTTTGAATAACAAATAATTTCATGATCTGTTCATGAACTAGCTAGGAACATTACATTTGTCTGCTGGATAAATTATTCATTGTGAAATATTTCCTCAGCACCATCTGTGACTGTAAAGTTCTTCTCAGAGCATTGTACTGTCATGTCACTAAGGGCTTAAAGTTATTATTTAAAGCTTGTCTGTGCCTGAACATCCTAGAGTAGAGGCTGCAGCAAATGTTATAGTAAATATAAACTAATCACTCCAAACACAAATAAGGTAAGAGAGGTGATCATATCAAAAATGTGATTAAATAATCATCTTGTGGAGTCTAAGTGCAGAAAACCATCAATGACTGAAATTGAAGAAGGATGGGAACAAGCTAAGACGGGAGGGCCCACCTCTCTCTTCTGCTGACACATTCAAACTCCTGCCTGACCTTCTCCCTCTCCGGTTTTCCCACAAGACTTGTGAATCCTGCTTCTCATTCTCTCTCTACTCTCTAGTCCTCCCTCTTTTCTTCCTTCCACATCAGCACTCCCGAGAGCTTTCATGTGCTTCTCCTCTGCGAGACTCTATTCAGCACAGATGCCTTCATTCTTGGCATTACTGGGCCAAAGCTGCCACCGTTTTAGCAACGTGCTCATTTAAGCTGGGTGCTGCTGTTTCTCCCTTCGTCCCTTGCCTTTCACTCTCCCAAGGCTCAAGAAAAGAGCCCCAGATGTCACCTGGGGGAAAGACCAGCAACGTGCTCACTGCTGAGTCAGTCAACACTCTCCTCTGCCCAACAGCACACAGACCAGCACGAGGGGAATGTTTTGGAGGAACATCCCACGCTGGGCTGGGGAGGAGCAAGAACAACGTTATTCCCTTTCCAGCTTGCTGGAAAAGGCTGTCCTAGTTCACAGCATTTTGTCTGCCTTAACACATCAGCCACTTCTGCCTTCTGCTCCACAGGCACTGACATGCAATGTGATTGCTAGTATTTGAAGGTTACTCTAAAACCGTTCTTTGTAATGTGTGTGTATATATGCATGCACGAAGAAAAAAAATAGAGCATTTGCATTCAAAAGCGCCAGGCTTACAGAAAAGAAGTGTGACACTATTGTAAGTCAACTCCACAGAAGTTGTCAGTGTTCATTTTTGGCATTGACCATTTTTCTTCTGTCAGAAGACATCAAATGTGGGCTAAGGTCTGCATAATGCTCACAATAAGTCCAGAGTAAAAAAATCCAGTAAGTACTGTTAGAGAGGGGATTGGAAAGCAAAGAGGCCTTATATGTTCTCTGTAGTTCTTATGTGTGCCTGTAGTTCCAAAAAGCCTGCTGTATGACTAACATTATTCCCCAATACATCTGCTAGAACATATTTCAGAAAAGTAATGCTTTCTTCCCCCACCCCCGCCAAGTGACTGGAGGCAGGATGTCTGAGAAAAATAAAGATTTGCAGATTCTTTAAGACCCACTGTTGCCCTGCTTTTTCCCAATGTGGCTCAGGTGCCAGAGCTGCTGTTACAGAAGTTGTGTAAAGCACACCGAGGTCCAAATCCAGCCAACCAGGGCAGTCTTTGCTCCTCAAATCCATCCAGACCCTTTGGGTTGAGACCCATTTCAGCTGAGCTCTGAATCCATCTGGGAGTTAGCTGCAGCCCAATCCAAGTACATCACACACATTAAGACACAGTTTTGTTTGCAGCTCTGAGCATAAGTGAGGTCGCATTTGAAGGGACTCAGGATACCTGAGACAAAGCTGAGATATGTAGCTGGTGGTAAGGATTTATTTTCTTTACTATTCAGTTTCTCCTATTAATTCATGAATTGACATATGAACTCTCATCATCAAAACCTCTTTTCAAGATGTGCAATGGCAGAAAGTAGATCTTCCTCATTCAGGGCTCAATTCAGGGTAAAATGTAAAAGCCCCCCACAAATTCCTGTTCTCCCAATTAATCTGGAGAAAATGTGGTTCAACAAGCCACTGGCTCTGTGATCACACTGACAAAAATCTGTAACAGTTTTAACTTCCTTGTATATATTAATCTGAAATTCTTACATAATGCCTAAAACTTCTGCCATTTAAAATCTGATCTTTCTTTACCCCCTGGAATCCATTTTATTTTTCACAACAAATTTTTTGTTAAACAAAAGCTTTGGAGAGTGCTGCCATAAAAACTTGTTTTTGCTGAGACTAATCTGAGGGAAATAAATAATCTTTTGTGTGTGTGCACATTAGTATAATAAAAACCTGTTCTCTGCCTGCAATATTGTCTGTGCAGCAATCTTAGCAAACCTTGTATGAGTAACAAGGTACTTTAACTAACTAGGTCAAGAGTAAATAAAAAAATGTTTCACTATGTAGAAAAAAAAAAAAATGCCCTGTCTTTCATGTGAGGCCTGTACACAATACTAAAATTTACAGATACTAAATACTAAAGAACAGTCACAGAACTGAAAAATCCTGAAGTTTAGCCCCTAAGCAAGTTTGTGAAGGCCCTAGAAATATTTTTTTCATCCTGGTTGCCAGATTTTTTTGCTCTAATCAGACTCAGTTTTCCTATAGGGAAGAATAAAATATGAAGAGGTTAGAAACAAACATTTTTGTGAGGAAATGTACACCTAAGCATGATATTTCATTGGATTATTCTTAACAAGGACTGAAGAGGTCTATTTGCAGAGATGAAGGTACTCCAATTAATATAATATGGATGTTTACCAGTTCCTAGATTCATAGACTACTTATGAGCAAGATACTTGTGATATCCCATTTATCTGAACACAATTCATTAAAAAGGTCAAACATAGTAAGACCTGCAGCACATGGAGTATCTGGCCAGAGTCCGTGTATTAGAACTCATGTCACTTTCTAAAAGCTTTTTACATTAAAATCAAGTGTTCATCACTGGTTACTTAGTGATTATATTACTATTTAATAGAAGTGTATAAGAGATACCAGTTTATGATATACACACTGATAATGCACGTGCTTCAATTAGAAAAAATAATCCTTTCCTAGCCTCATCACTGTAAATACATAAAATAAGGTATTTTTTTTTCCCTCATGAAATATTAGCATGAGACATTGCTTAAAAGGAGACAGGTTGTTTCATCTGGAAGTGTCTATGTTATCCTTTGAGAGTAAAAAAAATTTCTATGAGACAAAAACCCAGCCTTTTCACATTCTCATATTTCTTTAGGAAGGCTTAAAAACTTAACATTTTTCTTTGCCCCAGCTCAGCTACACTGCTGTCTCATAGGCCCTGATCTAGTCAGTTCCTGCTGAAATTACAGTCCTCACAACATATCCCAACTAAAACTTAACCAAGTAGGAATTTCAGAGGCAGAGCAATATTTTTTCTGATGATGAAATATGAAAGCTTGGCCAGTTCTTTTCTGGAAACTACGTGTTTGCAGGAACAAGAGATATTTTTCAGAGGAAATTCCATAGTTCATCACTCAGGAACGAAGGTCCAACACAAAGTTTCGGACAGCAGAATTTTTTTACAGAGGCAACGTCAAACCTAACACTGATGGGAATTGCCAGGGATTACTTCTCCATGTTTTGAAAGTAAAACTTGAAACAAATACACACTCTCATGTCCCAAGCAGAATACATGTCTGAACTTAATAACTTCTGCAACCCGCATTCCTTGCGATCAAGTCTGTAGTCACAGCAAAGAGTGATTTTTTTAAAGTTGTTAGATGGACAACTATCCAAAACCAACATGAGGATACTCTGCATTTTATTACACGCATAATGTTAAACTGTTAAACCTGCTGCCTTTCAGCAGTACTTTACAAAGTAGATAAAATTTAAATTGGGACTCAGAAAATACATTTCTCAAAATGAAGACCATATTTGATATATCTACACATTATTTCCCTTATTCTTGCTAATGAAAAGGGAATTGCTTTCAATATTAAATATTTATAAAATACGTGCACCACCAGAGAAGTAGTTTTATGTTCCTAGCTGTTCAGCATAAAGTGGAAAATAAAGACCAGGTCCTGAGCACAACGAATTAAATGGGATCCAGTCACTACTCCACTAGTGCAGAACTAGTGGCTAAATGTACAGCTTCATTGTATGTCACCTTAACCAAAAAGACATGCTTATACAGAGGAAAAATCAAAGGGACAAAAACAGTTCCTAGTTTGGGAACACTCTTCAAGCACACAGCAAGCTGGTAGCTGACTCCCCGTCGTGATTTTGAGTACTGTCAGGGGCTTTCTCTTATGGTGGAAGCAGTTTTGTAGGATACAAAAAAATAATGCTCTGCTTCATCAGAAAGAGAACCTGACACAACATGCTCTGACCTGGGAAAGCTTTGCCAGTGATTTACAAAGCATTTCCAACATCTATTGATTTGTGGACACCTTAAAGTTTTCCCATCAGCAGGAGGCCACCACTTAGCAAGTGCCAGGAGCTCACACAGGCAATGCCAATAGACTCTTTCCTTAATTGCTTTTCCCTGACTCATTAGCAGTGCTCCAGGGATGCTTCTTCTGATGGGCTCTGTGGGCCACAGGATGAAAAACCACTGAATTTTCAAGAGAAACAGGAGAAGAGCCAAAGGCAGTAGCTATCAGCAGCTGATTCCAGCCAAGTTTTATTTCATTTATCTTGCCCCCCCCTGTGGCTCAGCAGCTGCTCCTGCAGGTGCAGGGTCAGGACAATGCCAGCAGGTATTTGGCACCCATGCTGTACCATCCTCTGGGCTGCTATCAGTCCACCTGAGGTGAGCAGGAGAGGTCAGAGGCAGCATTTTGACACCAAGGCTTATTAGTACAGACTGAGACAACCAACTATCCATATTGATGTTATTTATTACCTTTAAGCATTTGTAAAGTTCATGCCTGGTAAATAAAAGTTTTCAGTACTAACACTTGTTAACGCTTGACATCTTTTCCCAAAGGCCTGTTTCAGTGACTACTGAAAACAAGGTAATTAGTCCTGTTGAATTAACAAACTTTTCAGTCGAATCTTGAAAGAGTGGTTTCCATTGCAATTGAACAAGACAAATCCCAAAAAACCTAACCAAACACCTAAGCGGTAACATTTGAAAAGCAGTCCCAATGACTAGTAAATTTTGAATTCCTATGGGATTCTTTTTCACCTCTTAGAAATCTCAGCACCATTTATATTGGTATGATGATTATCAAAAAAACAAACAACCAGATGTAAATAATAGTGTCCTTCAGGCATTAACACTTACGGTGTGAATTTTCCTTTCCAGTTTAGTCACTCAAAATATTGCAGAGTATTTATCCTCACAATATCCTTCCAATGAGAAGCAATGAGAAACTGAAGGTAGGAAGATGGAGTGATGAAGCCCATGGCCAAAAAAGGAAACAAAACTGTCTTGCAAGCACTAGGCTTTATTCCCGTCATTTTTACCTTCGGTCTGTATCACTTGAATTCTACAACTCGCAGAGGTGACTGAACAATGCAAGAAGCTATTCACTAAGCTCTTCAAATAAAATGTGTCCTTTCACCTCTCTGTTGCTCTTTGATAGGGGGAGGGGCTGGAAGGATTTCTCTGGAGCATACTTACAACTCTTTGCTAATATGTCCTTTTATCTGCCCAATCCACAGAAAATGTTGGGCTGTTAAAAGCAAGGAGAAAAAAGCAGCCTTTTTTCAAGCAACTGAAGAAAGTTCTGCACAACACAAGGCTACATAGGGCCCTACAGAGCAATCGGGGAGCTGCAAGGATTGTTGCCTTGCAGGCAACCCCTTACCCCATGGCACATTCAGGGAACAGGACCAGGACATCATTGACCCTACTTATCAAATGCAGCCAGGTCCAAGAGGGGTGGCTGCCATCAGAAAAACCATGCTGATAATCTGTTCCTGAGCAGCACATGGTCTCTGACATACCCCTTGGTACATTATTAACCGCATATTCAGACCCTGTTTGGGGGAGCATGGGCAACTTGACTATGGGGGACAGCAGCTTAGGAGAGATGAGGAAGTACTGGCAAAAAGGGAAGGGAACAAGATTTGTGTCTCTGCTTATGGAATAGAAAATGCAAGATAATGCCAGAAGAGTACAGTGCATTTAGTGATCCTTCCTTGTTGCACACACCTATGTTAAAGACTAACTTTCTGGTTCAGTCGCCGCTGTGCCAGCAACGACGGGAAACATCACAAACATCATGCAAGCAATGAACGGCTTGCACCTCTTGTCTCACTACACGCTTATGCTCCAAGATCCCTGGCACAAGACCTGTCGCCCTGCAGCGTGAGCACACCCTGCTTAAAACGGTGGCACCGTCAATAGCTACAGCCGTACAAATGGAGTATTGAGTAATTGTGTGAAAGTCATAGGAAGACCACACAGGAACAATCTTAGCCTAAAAGTTGTATGCTTGAAACTTTCTCCAGTTGCACTGTGTTTACAGTGAACAAAATTTAAGATAACTCTAAAAATGTTTCAGTAAATGATTCATCGTACATAATTATGAATAATCCAATCATCTCTAACAAAATTACACTGTTTTGTTTTGGAAAGTTGCACTTCCCAGAAAATTATATATTGACTCTTTAGAATCCTAATGAAAATTAATATAATCTCCCAGTATCTGGGAGATCTGACTTTTTTCAGTCCCTTGTGATTTTTTCAGCATATAAAAATACGCTTTTCTTTAGTTCTGCTACTGTTTTATCTTTTCGTTTATTTTCTGTCCTAATACCTAGAATTATATTACCAGATATCAAGATTTAACCTCCCCTTTTTTAAAAAACACACCATTATAGAGTCAGACAGTGTTAGAACATTAAATATAGGAACAAAAAGTTGCTGTTAGTTTTATGGGCAACATCAGACTCTGATAAAGTACAATAGTAAACTTATTAAACAGTACTCCAGTCTGTTATGACGTTTTTCTGTCTTTTTAGATCCAGTTAAAAATCCTCCCTAGTTGTTCTTCTGTATATTCCTAATAAAGACACTTCACTCAACTGTTCGATTAAAGGATAATAAAAAAAACATACATGCAGTATGTTGTTAAAATAAGCAAAACACAGCTTCCAAAAAGCACCATATACAGCACATGCAATAGATGTAATATTGTTTTCATCTTCAACCTGTACTTTTTAATAAAGAGACATTGTTGTAATGCCTCTCCACTTTCAGGAACATGTTCTGTTCTCTTAAACATGTTGACAATTACCTCGTCCTACTGAGCTAATGAGTGGAGGGACTCCAATAACCAATATATGTTGACTTATGAATTCTTTCAATGGAGTTATAGTCTTTGATAAAAGAGCACAAATACACATTTCAGCACTGATAAAATAAACATCTGGTGACAAAGCTCTGTAGCTAACATTATGGGTTGTGTTCCCTGGTAGCTCCTTAAACATCCTTATTAAAGCAGCAGCAAATTTGAGTGATGAACTATGCAGATTGACATCTGCCCTCAGATTTGCCTCTCACATAACACTTTTCACTCTTCTTTTCCCTTTGTACAATACGAATAGAAAAACTGTGATTGCCTTTGAGTGGGAGATGAAGAAAATCAATCACTTGTCACTCAGCAGAAGCAAAGTAGCCACAACTGGGTGAAGAGTTGTTGATTTTTCCCCACCCCTTTGCAAGGCAGCAGCTATTTGAAGTATACAAAGGCGAGAAGGCAGAGGGAGGACTTCCCTCAGGCAGTTGGTGCTTACAGGTACCACAGGCCATGAGACAATAACAGAAATTAGGGACTACTGTTTAGAGGCCGCAACCGGTCACTGCTAACCCCAGCATGGGGCAAAACTGCCTTGGGCTTTCTTGAGACATCATCTTTCTGCAGGGGAGTGGATTTTTCTCTACAATAAAACCCTTATTGATATAAAAAGCTCAACATTAGGCATCATGGAGGTTGATATGCATCACTGTCCTTTGCAACAGACAGCAAAGAACAGATATTGTTATTAACCCTTGGAATAATAATTAGATTAATTTAAACACTGAAAAGGCTGACTGAATAAATAATGCTATGACAGACAAAAAATTCCCAACAAACTAGAACATTTATAAAATGTGCTATACAACCATCTGCAGAAGCAGCCAAATCACTACACATGCTTTGTCAATTGGTAAGCAAGAAATATTGACAGATTTCCCAAATGTTATTCAGCTAATTATGATAATGATACCAACATTGTATCACATAATTACTGAGGAGAAACCCACGGGAACTCAAGCCTGATAGCTCTGATGAGGCACACTATCAAGTCCCATGCACTGAGCTCTCTACCAGCCACGAGTATTTCAGATTGCTTTGTTCTAGTTCCCATCCCATCTGGCAGGCTGCGGATTAGCTTGCACTGTGACTTCTGAATCACAGGAAAATAAAATTTTGTGATTGTCAGCTGCACCTTGGAATCCTGAGCTTTGTCCAGAAAGAGAGCTAGAGTGATGGACACACACACACAGGTCTCCCAAGGATGTCACTAGGGGATAGCTCTTACTCTCCTGCAACAAAGATGATCTTCAGGGTTCAGTTTGCTTTCTCTTCCCCAGAGTTTTTCTGAACTTTGGATCAGAATGAGATTATGTCTGTTCCTGGCTGCATGCTGAATCAATAGTTTCAGAAGGAAATGGGTATTTTCTATTCTCTCTCTCTGATCACTGGCATGGCTGAGCTACCACAGTATCAACAGCACAGAGACATCTGCCAAGGAAGTCTTTTCAGGACTGCTCTCTGGATATGCCTGTCCTAGAAAACATGTGCACAACTGGACATCAGCAAATATTTTTCAAAGTCTCCATAAAGCTAAAGGGACAGGTAAGTGGGACCAGTACTTCTCCCTCTGGCCCTCTTGGCTCTTCTTTGGGTTATTACAAGCCAATCCCATCTGGCTTGCAAAGATTTTGGGTCAAATCAGCACAGGGTATAAGGGAAATTGGATTACAGGGGGCCACATTCTCTCTGGTGTGATAGAGAAGACAAGAATGTTGCTCCTGGTTAAGCAAATCTTATCATACATAGATTTTTATCTTCAGGAAGGCAAGCTGCCCGTGGAAAGCCTCCCAAAGCTTTTATATAAACCCTTTACAGCCCACGCTTACTAAGTTTAAAAAAAAAAAAAAAAAAAAAAAATCATTGAAAGCAAGAAAGAGAGAGGGTATGAGCAATTCTCTCTCTATTGAACCTGAAATGAAAGCCAATAATAAACCAAATGACTTCAGGAGCTTTCAAGAGCATTTCTTTATTTTTTTCAGCTAAAATAAAATGAACCCACGTGCTCAACTGTGCCTAAGCAAAAAGAGTTACCATGGTTACAGGGGAGTTTTTCTAAATAGTACAGTATATGAAATAATCAGCCAAAATGACTATGTATAAACTGAAGGCAGGTAGGCAAGCCTTTTAAAAATACCAAGTAAACAGAAAAACCCCTCAGTAAAAACAATTCCTCAAGATTTATGCCATTACCTTTATCACATTGTGAATAATAACATGGTAATGGAGAGAGAGAGAGAGAGAGAGGTGAGAGCAAATTCTTGAAAAATTATCCATTTAGCATTTGTAATACTAGCTACAAAGGAGCTAACAACAAGATAATATACTAATACAGGTAAGCAAATTAATATATGCTCTAAGACATAACTCAATGGAACTACTCTTTACAGAGAGTGCTGTTTGAAACATATAAGGACCATTATTAATCAAAGAAGGTCTATTGATCCACAGACAGAGAAAAGAAAACACAAACCAGACAGACTATATTTTACAGGCAAGACCCTGTGTACAGTAGAGGCTCGGCACTTTGGCTTACAGATGACCCTTTCCTTTTCCACAAGGGAGAACAACATCTGCATCCATAACAAAAGAATTACTGTTATTCACAGGAATAAAACTTGGTTAACAAGACTGACTTACTTAAGAGGATCATTCCCTCCCCTCTCACCTTTTGTCTTTTTCTTTGTTTACATCTTAGATCAAATTTTGGTTTTTGTGAAGGATTTCTATATGTAATGACAACATTTGCCTGAAAAGGACATGATAATTGATGGAAAACAAGCATATTGAGAAACAAGCCTCCTACTATCTTGTTCAGCACTATAACATTATAGATGAATAAGCATAAAAAGGGTTAATAGCTTGCCTTAGAAAAAGAACATAGAAAGCAGCCTCACTCTGCCTAAATTGGGGTGAACACAGAGCCTGGCAGGAGCCCCTCCATCTGTAGCCATCATCAGAAAAAGGCAAGTTAGTAGGGGGAAGAACCTGTCTCTTCCCCTGAGCCTCCTAATAAGTAGACGTACCTTCTCACAGGTAACAGGTGTAATGACGAGAAGCAGCTGATGAAAAGGAAGGGTTGGGGGTCCTTGAGAAGAACAGAGGATTTCCAACAGACCACCTGACTGTTATGAATGAGCAGGGGAACCTAGTCCTTGACAACTTCCCTGAGGAACAGCTGTCTGGTACATGTTTTTCCTTGCTCATATGAGTTGGAACAGGAGCACAGTTGGGGATAGGCCTATTCTGTGTCAAGCGGTTGTTTGAGAAGGCGTTCAGCCAACAGAGAAGGCTCACCGTATCTAAGGGCTACTGCTGGGACAAGTTTATGCTGTCCTTGCCTAGAAGAGCACTCAGTGGGAGTTAAATTCTGCCTTCTGGGTTATCTGCCTGGTACTCCCCAACTAGAGTTCTTCTCCTTGGTGCATAACATGAAGCGTACCTCTGTGAGCTGGCTTAACACCTGCTATGCTGCAGAAGAAAACTAGAGACCTCTAATTTGTAAGGCGATTCAAGGAATACATGAGTTTAGAATTCCAGAGGACCTCGCTCATTCAGTACTTGCTGTCATGATCTGAAATACTATAGGCTCTTCTAGTAGTAGTGGTAGTGCCTGTTCATTTTCTGGGTCACATCCAGTTGGTAGTATGATGTCTCTCACTTTGGAAATCCTTGCTTTAAGGTCATAGTCTAACAAGTTACTCTGAAAAAAACAAAGTTTGACTGACTGACCAGGAAACCCCCTGTAAGTAGTTAAAAGAGAGTACAAAGATAAGGATACTGCATGACAGTGCACAATGTCCATAAATTAGATAGGCAGAATTAACTTTGAGTTATAATTCGCAACAGAATAATAAATTTTCCCTAGTGTTACATAATTGCTTTTATCAAATATATAGATGCTATCTCAGCTATACTTCTATTAAGTCCTCTTTGTAGATGAAGCAGAGTGAGGGTACAAATTAGTGAGATTTTTCTACTTTAGAACTGGAACTGGCCAAGGATGTTGGAAAGACAGACAATCACTGAAGGAAACTCTCCAGCCAAAGCTCTGGACCAGTAACTGAAACAAGGATTAGGCAAAATAGAGTAAGAAAACCTAGACAGAGGGACTTTCAGAGCTTTGACTTTCCTATCATACCACACAAATTTAGTGAGATTGGATTTTATAATCCAGGGATCAGCGAATTATTTTAATATCTTCAAAACACCTGATTAAAAAGTGGGAGAAAAACCTGAATACTATGGGACAGTAGAACTAAAGCAGCTCTGGTTACTAGATGAACACTTAAAGTAAAACTTTTCTTTTCATACAAAAATGTAAGTTAAAGAAGACAGTGCCCAGTTGTTCCAAAGACATTAGAAATAGTAGAACTGTTAATGATTTTCAGTACAAATTATAAGGAAGGAGATGGTACTAGTACTGTTATTTATTTCCTCATTCTTTTGAAAGCAACATTGGATAATAATTGGCTACCAGCTGTTGATGGATCTGGTCTTTGAGCTCTGGAAAGGGTTAATGGACAGAGAACAGCTAATTTACAGTGTTAGTTCCCTTTTCAGGGTAGAAGAGACATATTTTTCCTCCGCAGGTAGGAAGTTCAAGCCTTTTGCCCTATTCAAAAAAAAAAAAAAACGGACACAGGGAGATTCAGATGCAGGTTTTGAAGGGTGATTTACTAAAGAGATGCTAAAGGAAGTTTTCTTCTAAATTAAATTATTGTATCATATTGGAAACCACTTTTGTACTTAATGCAGTGGGACCCCATATGAAAGGCTGTATTTTGCATTTGAGGGTCATGTTATAAGACCAGGGTCTTTATGCAGGTGATAATTACAGTGACAGTATTTTCATTGGAGTTTAGACTCACATTTTTTCTTACCATCTTTTTATTGCAGCAACAGTGCTACCAGCAACACCAAAAGTGTTGATTGTTACCATTATTGATCATAGCTGTTTTCCCCCTTTGTGTTGGTTCCTGTGCAGTTTCAAGTATCTTATGCACTTCTGGTAATACAACATGTTCCCACTAGGAAATCCTTACCTTAAAAAAATTAAGGCCACAGTCCAACCAGTTGGTCTGAATGCCATGAGGCTACACATGATGTTATTCTCACACAAAGCTATATTTGCAGATCACAGCTAAAATTCTTTAAATTAATTTACAGTTCAAAGCTACAGTGTCCTGATGTGGTCTTGCTAGCTTTTAGTAATACTCTAAGATCTCATTTCTAACAAGAAATCTTACATTTTGCTCCTTGGACAGTTTTTTGTAACTCTCTGGCCTCACAAATATGTGATTTAGGCAAATACTTAAAGACTTTGTCTTCCAAAGTTGCTCGGCATTAGCTTATTTACAGAGGTGTATGAATTGTTCAAACAGCAAAAATGCAGTGTACTCTAAAATATAAACTGGCTTAGGCGGGTCAGCAAATTAGGCAGAAAAGCTGACTTTGTCCAAACAGTGACATGAATTTCTATAGTCCATGGATGGTGATAACATCCTGTTGGTTTTGCAAGTAGCCTGTCTTGAAATGAGCCTGTGGCAAACAAAATTATAAGTATGACTTATTGCTACTACAGTCCAGAGCTCAACTTCAGTATCTGGAAGAAGGAAGAGCGGGATGGAGCAAGCTTTCTCAATCCCACTGTCTTCTAGGATGCTGAAATCTATTCAATGCCCCAGGGCCTTCACCCTCATGATCTTGACCAGCCAGAAAGTAGGCTCCACATAATATTGCTCCCACTCCTGGAACAAACATAAATAATATTTCAAATGTGGGACTTATATTCCTCACTTTTTTTCCTTTCTCACTTTTTATTGCTTCTCTCCTGTTGGTTATTAAGAGCCTTACTGCAGCAGCGCTGCATGCTCTGCAGCACCACTGTGAGTTGCTCACCAGAAAGGGAAAAAGCAATCCTTTAAGCAGCCTGATATTGAAAAGGGTTTGACAAATCTTTAAGTAGCTTGGTTTGCATGTTGTGCTAGTCTTTCTCCAACAGCATGGCTGACAATGGGACACTGAAAGAAAAGTATCAGCTATTCTTGCCATCAAGGTTTAAGATATTACCACCTCCAATAACTTATCCTGCACCTTTGCCAGAGGTTACTTTCCACATAGCAGGGACAGTTGAAGAAACGTATATATGTATCTTAGCCTGCCTTCTTAGCTTAAACTGATGATAAAAATGGGTTTGTAGCCAGGAAAAGATGCTTTCTTGTCAGACAAATTATTCCCAAAAAAGTATTTCCTTGTTTCTTCTTAGGAGGCAAATGGAAGTTTTCCATGATAGAAAGGGCTTTCTCTTCTCCTAAATATTTTTTTCTTTGTAATTGCTATTCAAAAGGTGCTTGTTTGGTCCTTTAAGGGATCAAGTTTAAAGGCACACTCCTTTGTGCCTTTGTGTGTGCAGTGTTATGCAACTTGTTACCTCACTTATTTGGAAAAAAAAAAACTATTATTATGTACTGCTTGTGTGGTTATTGGCCTACAGAGAGCAGAGTCAGGCATCCCAGAGCAGCCTAGCCTGTCTAAACTCTTGAAACTATTTTAAATAGGATCTTGCCATTTTAATGCCATAACTAACTTTTAACTAGCTGTAGAAACAGATAATTAGCACATCCTGAAACACAATATTTTAACAGAAAATCAAGGCAATGGGGGGAGCAAGGATTTCTGTACAGATTACTCAAGTCTGAAAATACAGGTAGTGGTATCACTGCTGAATCTCCCTCCCATGAATAATCAGGTTTGCTTATTCCAAAAGAGGACATTATAACTTGTCTGTTACATTAAAGCAGCATCGATGGGTGGAAAGCTGATGACTGCAATGTTGATCGGCATTCTGCTACGCCACCTGGATGCTCACAAGTCTATGGAGCCAGATGGGATCCACCCGAGAGTACTGAGGGAGCTGGCGGAGGAGCTTGCCAAGCCACTCTCCATCATTTACCAGCAGTCCTGGTTAACTGGGGACGTCCCGGATGACTGGAGGCTCGCCAATGTGACGCCCATCTACAAGAAGGGCCGGAAGGAGGATCTGGGGAACTACAGGCCGGTCAGCCTGACCTCGGTGCCAGGGAAGATTATGGAGCGGTTCGTCTTGAGGGCGCTCATGAGCCATATCCGGGACAACCAGGGGATCAGGCCCAGCCAACACGGGTTCATGGAAGGCAGGTCCTGCTTGACCAACCTGATCTCCTTCTATGACCAGATGACCCGCCTCATGGATGAGGGAAAGGCTGTGGATGTGGTCTACCTGGTCTTCAGTAAAGCCTTTGACACTGTCTCCCACAGCATTCTCCTAGAGAAGCTGGCGGCTCACGGCTTAGACAGGTACACTCTTCTCTGGGTAAAAAACTGTCTGGACGGCCGAGCCCAGAGAGTTGTGGTCAACAGAGTTAAATCCAGTTGGCAGCCGGTCACGAGCAGTGTTCCCCAAGGCTCAGTTTTGGGGCCAGTTCTGTTCAATATCTTTATCAATGATCTGGATAAGGGGATTGAGTGCTCCCTCAGTAAGTTTGCAGATGACACCAACTTGAGCGGGAGTATTGATCTGCTTGAGGGTAGGAAGGCTCTGCAGAGGGACCTGGACAGGCTAGATGGATAGGCCGAGGCCAACTGTATGAGGTTTAACAAGGCCAAGTGCCGGGTCCTGCACTTTGGCCACAACAACCCCATGCAACGCTACAGGCTTGGGGAAGAGTGGCTGGAAAAGCTGCCCAGAGGAAAAGGACCTGAGGGTGCTGGTTGACAGCCGGCTGAACATGAGCCGGCAGTGTGCCCAGGTGGCCAAGAAGGCCAATGGCATCCTGGCTGTATTAGAAATAGTGTGGCCAGCAGGAGCAGGGAGGTGATCGTGCCCCTGTACTCGGCACTGGTGAGGCTGCACCTCGAATCCTGTGTTCAGTTTTGGGCCCCTCACTCCAAGAAGGACATTGAGGTGCTGGAGCGTGTCCAGAGAAAGGCAACGAAGCTGGTGAAGGGTCTGAAGAACAAGTCTTGTAAGGAGCAGCTGAGGGAACTGGGACTGTTTACCCTGGAGAAGAGGAGGCTGAGGGGAGACCTCATCGCGCTCTACAACTACCTGGAAGGAGGTTGTAGCGAGGTGGGTGTTGGTCTCTTCTCCCAAGTAACTGGCGATAGGATGAGAGGAAATGACCTCAAGTTGCACCAAGGGAGGTTTAGATTGGACATTAGGAGAAATTTCTTTACTGAAAGAGTGGTCGGGCCTTGGAACAGGCTGCCCAGGGAAGTGGTTGAGTCACCATCCCTGGAAGTATTTAAAAGACGTGTAGATGAGGCGCTTAGGGACACGGTGTAGTGGGCATGGTGGTGTTGGGTTGATGGTTGGACTCGATGATCTTAGATGTCTTTTCCAACCTTAATGATTCTATGATTCTTCTTGCATAAATTTCAATAGATTCCCTTGCATGGTACTCTATATGTATATTTTCTGTCTTAGCCCTGGATTGGTAGGCCAGAAATAGAAAAGAAAGCAAGTGAAAATTGGTTCATTTCAAAATTTTCTGTAGGATTATGACAATGCAAATGTGGGTCATGCAGTCATAAAATCAATGGTGGACTGAACATCACAGCAATTGTGAGACCATCAAAAAATAGGATGTTTGAACATAAAGGACCATGACTTTACCTGAGGAAATATAAGTAGGCATATTTTTTAATTGTCTTTGAGGCCTGAAGAATATGCCCTGAAAACTTTAACACCAAGAGCTAATTTACACTGAGGGACTGAAATGTGGCTTGTCATGCCTCCTCCTTCTGGCCAGTTTTCCCTCCTTTCCAAAATGTTTTCACACACTTTCCCCTCTCCTGAGCCCATGGGACACACTTTTGAGAATTTGGGGCTCTATCATTTTGGAATGGCTTTGTTCAGCCAAAAGGAAGGAACTGGATGCACACAGTGACCACTCGCATGGAACACAGCAAACATGAATTTGAGCAAAATACCTCCAAGCCCTCATCTGTCATCTTCTCATTTCTCAACAGGAGGGTGCTATGGGACATGGCAATGGGTGAGAGTCTACAAGGGATTTAACAGCAGTGCTTTCTAGTCCTTTTGCATAATTTTAAATATGTATGCATGGCTGCTTCTGGTCTCTAAGATAAGAGCCTGCAAAAGAAAATATTCACTTGAGGTAAAATGTTTGTTTATTGAGGTACATAATAGTTTCAGTATACATAAGCTTTAAATAATGTGTAGCTTCATTGGAAGAATGAAGTTCTGTAGAATTAGAATGTCTCTATTCTTTTTTATTAAAGTGTTTGACTTGATACTTCTTGTACAGAAAAAATAGATAATGAACATAAATGAAATAATCTGCTGGATGTGATAATCACTTTATATTACTTCCTCTGATTTGTTTTTGGTTCTGTTATCAATGCATATTGAACTCTCCTTTAGACGTGATTGTGGTCTTACACTAGTTTCATGCCTTTTTCAGACTCAGAGATATTACTATTCTACTGGAATAAGCAAGTCTTTAATCAGGTTTTCCATCTTTTTGTGCAGTACAATTGTCATAAAGTATTTGTTTTCTTTGTAGTTCATAATTTTCTTCCTCAGTCAATATGCAGTGTGATTGGTGCCTTTACGCTCTGTTCTACTTGGTTGATCTCTACTGATTATTTTACATTTACATGAGAAAAGCATCATTTTCTATTAAAATTAGTAATAAAATTAGGCAAAATTAACAGAAGTGTTGCAACACTTGCCAGCATAGCTACAGTTAATGTTTTTGGAAGTTACATGTAAAATCACTGCTGGACTTTTAAGACCGTTCTAAGTGAAATAATAAATGTTACAGCTACTTCTGCAATAAAGGAGAAAAGATTTCAAATTACAGTAAGCAGAAAGAAATTTTAATAATCTGCTGTCCTACCAGGAAAATGATAAGAATTGTGGAGGCTGACCAGGTAAATCACACAAAACTAACAAATAGGTTAAACTGATTGGAGAGATATTATAGGATTATGTAGCATATGGATTTAAATTTCTCTGGCTGCTATAGAAAACATGCTAAACTTCATACCTATACAAATATAAATACCGCTAATATAGAGCTGGATTGAGAGCTCTGATATGTATCTAGGAGATTAATTCTTCTTGACCTGCAACTGCATGAAGATACATAATTTACAGGGGAGATTTAAAAGACTTATTCAGATTAAAAAATGGAATAGCTACTTAATACAAAAACTATTTGTAAAGTGCACACGTGTCCCCATTTCTCGGTAGTACTGTGAGGCTGTCAGATATTAAGATGAATTATTAAATAGATTGAAGAGACCAATTCAAAATCATGCATGTTGACATTGTTCATCTATATCTATGAATGTTATTGCCTTCCCCATTTTCATGTTTAGTGATCTGAATTTAGGCTCAAATTTTGTTCTAATCTTACTGCATTTACAAAAGACCAAGGCACTTAAGAAGGGACAAAAGCTGTATACGAGAGAGCAAGATCCACAGTGCCACCTCTCCTACACCTGGTCCTGAACTCCTCCCTTGGGCCCAGGGCATGGAGGAGAGAGGGCCTGAGCCCAGAGCTGTTCTATGAAAGCCTGTCCTCCTGGCATGAGGAAACCCTGTCCCAAAACAGAAGACAAATGGGAAACTCTGAAACATTTCCATCTCCAGAGATTCCCACAGAACAAAACAAGCTGGTTCTTTCCCACAGCAGTGGCATTGAGCTTTCTCAGAGCTTTTTCTTTTTCCCAGAAAATCCTCCGAAAATGGTCACAAAGTTGTCTTATTTCCCTAACGTATTGCACTGAACTTCTGTGTTTATCTGTTTTTTCTATCTTGCAAGGATTCTTCTGGAAGAAGTGTGCTGAGAGCATTTTTTTCACTGTGGGTTTTTTTCCTGGATTTCAGAGATGGAGCTTTCAAATACCATCCAATACTGCAGTTAACAGCGGATTCATTTGCTTTAGACTATCATGACGTGTCCCCGGGACCTGCCTGAAAAAGTCTGGTCACTTCTTCGCTGGAAACTTATTCTTTGACAACCTGCTCTTTTACACTGTTGCTGTAATTGACTTTTCCCTTTAGCACTCATTTAGTGAAAACGTTTTTTAAAAGCCTTATCTTGTCACAGTACGGCTACTTAAGTTTTAGATGACATTTCCAAGTGCTCCTATTTATTCTTGTAACTGCTTCTCTGGTTCCAGATTGTTTATAAGCAAAACCACATTGCTTTTTCTTCTCTGTTCACCTTGGTGAGAGATGTAAACTCTTGGAGTATTCTCTCTTCTAAAATACACAGGCTTTAGAATCAGTTTCTCCCATACATTAAAATTAAAGGAATCCCTCTGAGCAGGTTTTAGCATGCAAGTGCTATTTACTGCAAACTAAGCTTGCAAAAACTATTGAATTAATTGGCACTCTGTGTCTTTCTGTGCACTTTTGCTATTTCTCATTATTTTTTGAAAATATTTTTAAACAAAATCCTTTGGGAGTTTTTTGCCTTCAGCTGTCTGAAAGTCAAGACTGTACATTTATTTCTGCTGGCACTTTCTCCTTGTCCTACTCAGATAGTGCCCTGAACATCAGATAAATCTTATTTTGATAGGGGATTTGAGATTTTTAGAAAACAATTTTGGTCCAGGGAGGGCTTTAAATAAAACAATTAAAGAAATGCAGAAAAAGAGTCACTAAACAGGAGTTTTTATTCCAGGTTTATAAAATTCCTTTTCTTCCCTCCTTTCCCTAAGGGATGACTCACAGATAAAACAAGCGAATCAAACAGCAACCAGCTTGCAGGCTTGCTTTTCATCCTCATGCAGATGGGCAAGTCTGCAGGCATTTTGAAGCAAGCCTGCAGGGCCATATGCCAGGGCTCCCATCTCTAGCAAACCCTCACTCTACTTGCGCACATCTTCACATCCCTGACAGAAGCGCTGGGGTATCTCTACAGCATCTGTCAGCTCTCGTAACTGGTTATAGGTTACCGATTTCAGCCTTGAAGACACAGTAATGTTGTCTCTGTGACTTCTACTTTTAACAAATCCTTTGCAAAGTATATTCTTCTGGATTTAAAGCCAGCAAGATACTCTTTTCACCTGTTTCATCTTTCTCCTAAATGCTGAGCAACCCCTGAGAGGTGAGGCCACAAACTGTTTCTTTAACACTTCAGAAAAGAAAACTCACCTGTCAGAAAGGCTGGTCACGGGGAATAGGGCAAGCACCTTTTCCCAACACAAAGGCTGTCACCTTTGGATGGGAATGATGCAGAGCAGCCCATGTAATGGCCCAGGCCACAGGTTATCAGCTGCCAGGGGCCTGCATTGTGCTGCCACATTCCTAGTTTTAAAAATTCTTCATTTTAGACTGCAATATTCATGAGTTATGCCCTGATTCTGCTCCCACTGAAGTTCAGGACAGCTTTATAATTGATTTAATACAAGTAGAATGAGGTCCTGAATCTTACCAATTGTAAATTCTGTTAGGCAGATGAATAGTTTTATGGTGTATGAATTATCCATCCAAATACACATTGGTTCCTCAAAATAGTTTTAGTCCATTAAGCCACGTTTCGTTACAAAGTTTATATAATAAGGTTCATCTAAGCTGAATTCTGAATTCACCCAATACTCTAATCATCAGCAGTGGAAGAAAACATGGAGGATAGAAGACTGACTTTGACTAGATGCATTGACTTCCTTGAAAATATAATTTGAACTGTTTAGTGCTTATGTACATAACTTCCCTCTGTTCCTTCTGTGCTATACTTTCTCATTTTTCAAAGCTTTGTCCGAATTGCCTTCACATGAGTATCTGGAGGGAAAACTTCTAATGATTCTCGTCTTAGAATAATCCTACCCTTTAAAGCAAATCAAAACTGTTACATCACTCTTTTGTGTCTTGAGTTAATGAAATGGAAGAATATACTCAAGAATTCTCCAGCAATAGTGGCTGTGGCATAGCTGAAGCCCACCAGTTAGATACCTCTGTAGGGTTCAGGCTCCTAAACGTTTATCAACACAACATCACACCCTAGTCCTTGAGCAAAGTGTTATTCAGCAGGTACCTGGATAGGAGTACTCAGACCTTCTCTTTTGTAAAACAGGGAGCACATACGGTTAGACTCCCCAGAAGAAGCAATGGGAACTGCCCCCTGTGTTATGCCCTTTCATGATTCCCCATAGTCCTCCACATCTCCCTGCAAGTCCTCTGGCTGGTCCAGCTCCTCCACATCAGATCCCTGTTTATACAAAGTTTAAGAACTGAATCGTGCAAGATTCATGTAACTTGAAAGAAGCTGTCTGGTCTGAATGGTCTTAGAGTCCATGCGGTCTTGCTGATAAATAACAAGTATGGCTCAATGTGGTAAAGAACAGCAGCTTCCAGTCTACGTAAGAAACTAGAAGGAAAAAAAAAGGAAAAATCAGCTGTTTCATTAGAGACCCAAGGCTGGATTAGCAATCAGTATACTACATACCAATATACTACAGGTATGAGAGCTGACGCAGAACTGATGCGTCTCTTTAGGAAAAGCAGTGCATTTCTTTCACAGGCTAGTGCAGTGGGAGCAAACACCCTCTTTTCTCCAATATGAAGAAGCTGCCAGTACGGCTCCATGGTAACCAGGCTTCACATGGATTAATCACAAGTTCAACTCCTTTCTGCTGGTTTTGGCTGGCGTAGAGTTAATTTTCTTCATAGTAGCTAGTATGGGGCTATGGTTTGGATTTGTGCTGCAAGCAGTGTTGATAATACAGAGATAATTTCGTTACTGCTGAGCAGTGCTTACACAGAGTCAAGGTCTTTTCTGCTCCTCACCCCACCAGCCAGTAGGTTGGGGGTGCACAAGAAGTTGGGAGGGGGCACAGCTGGGACAGCTGACCCCAACTGACCAAAGGGATATTCCATACCATATGATGTCATGCTCAGTATATAAAGCTGGGGGAAGAAGAAGGAAGGGGGGATGTTCGGAATGATGGTGTTTGTCTTCCCAAGTAACCGTTACGTGTGATGGAGCCCTGCTTTCCTGGGGATGGCTGAACACCAGCCTGCTGATGGGAAGCAGTGAATGAATTCCTTGTTTTGCTTTGCTTGTGTGCACAGCTTTTGCTTTACTTATTAAACTGTCTTTATGTCAGCCCATGACTTTACTCACTTTTACCCTTCCAATTCTCTCCCCTATCCCACCAGGGGTGAGTGAGCGAGCGGCTGTGTGGGGCTTACTTGCCAGCTCGGCTTAAACCATGACACCCTTGTAAGCTCCCTCTGCCGTCCTGCTGCCAGGCAAGCAGTGAGCAGTGCTTTCAAGGTGGCAGAAGCTCAGTGAGGGTGCAGTGACCCTGGTCTAGGTTTGTAAGGAGCAGAGAGGCTCCTGGCAGCCTTGCCTATATGGCCCTGGGCTGCGCTCAGTGCTCTCCCTGCCTTCCAGGGCAGCAGGCAACGGTGACCCCCACTATATTTCAAATAGCACTAGGCATGCTTCACAGAGGCATTCCCTACAGAAGTCTAATAGCACCCATGTTCCTTCATTGAACTATTTAACATGATAGCTCATTGGTCATGTTTGAAATTTATAGAAGGACTGACTTTCATGTCATTACCTTCATGCAACTCAATGACAGCTCCACTGAAATCAGTGATGTTCCCTTTCTATAGAAACCAAGTTCTGTAGTTTCTATAGAACTAATGAAAGTTAGCATCAGTTTCCTCAAGTCTCCCTGCAGCAAAAGATCCCATCTTACCATGGTTTCAACTGGGATAGAGTTAAATTTCTTCCTAGTGCTGTGTTTTGGAGTTAGTATGAGAAGAATGTTGATAACACACTGATGTTTTCAGTTGTTGCTAAGTACCCTGCTAGTCAGGGACAGCTCCCATGCTCCCTTCCAAGAAGATGGGAGGGAGCATAACCAGGACAGCTGACCCAGCTGGCCAACGGGGTATTCCATGCCATGTGACATCATGCTCAGTATATGAATGGTAGGCGTGTTCCAGGAAGTAGCGATCGCTACTTGGTTATCAGTCAGCAGAGGTGGTGAGCAATTGCATTGTGCATCATTCATTTTGTATATTCTATCATTATCATTACCATTATTATTACTATTATTATTATTATTTTCCCTTTTCTGTTCTATTAAACTGTCTTTATCTCAACCCACGAGTTTTTCCTACTCTTACCCTTCCGATTCTCTCCCCGTCCCACCGGGGGTTGAGGGGAGTGAGCAAGCGGCTGCGCGGTGTTTGGCTGCCTGCCGGGTTAAACCATGACACATCCTAAAAAAGAAGCAGCCATATTTCATCCTTAAGGAAGATAGACCGAACCTTTTTAAATTTATCATGTGAATTTTCCCAGCGAGAAATTTCTAAGTGTTTCAGGATGAAAAATTTCCTATAAAAATCCCTACAAAAGTTGCCACATTCTCCAAGGGAACAACCTGGAACTAAATTAGGGAACATGTCCTAGGATTCTGATTTAGCCTATGGCTTGTCAATGCTACTGTGTTGCTAGAAGTTCCTCCATCAATAAACAGTTAGGGAAAAAAAAAAAAATTGTTGTTTCAGGCAACCAAGTTCCATCTGGAAAAGGCATTTAATACATTTTGACTCTAGCATGCTACATTATGTAAGTTGCATATATGACTTCTCAAGTCATATGCAACCTTTGCATTCAGGTTTTCCTTTGCAACCTGAGCATTTCTATGACAAACACGCAAAAATCCAGAGCAATTTGGTAACAGAGCAGAGGGTGTACTTTTTAATTATTGTTTTATCTGTTTTGTTGATCTCACTGAAATTCTAAAATAAACCTAACAATTCACTCTCTATTATAGTTTAATTAACATAGAGACTAGAGTATCCACACACTTAAACTAGATTAATCTCTCCATCACCACAGTCAGGCCCTAAGAGAAGAGAGGACCTCTCGATACAATATTCCAGACATGCTGACTCCAGAGGACCGCCTTCGGGCTAGGTACAAGAACCAAAGCAGGGTTCCTGCTCCGAGCACTCTGCAGCTGCTGCATATACTGCAACCTGCTCTAAGGAAGTTTTTTTTTAACAATTGAGGAGTGGGGGAAATGAAAGAGGTCTTTTTAAATTTGCATTCTGGTATCTTCAGAAGAGAGCTACACTACAGAAGGCCATGCTACATAAATACATAAACACAGACGATAACAGTAAAAGATGTTCCCATCTCAAGCAGCTTGTGAACTGTGCAGCTTAGGCTGAGAGTTGGAGGAAAGGGATACAGCAGATAAGCAGAGAAAATGGAACAGCAGCTCATCAGTATCACTCTTTTTTTCTGCTATTCTTTCTTTTTGTTTCCCAAACAGGCCTCTGAGCATACATGAGTGTGTGACCACAAAGCTGACTCTGACTTTTTAGCACTTCTTGCCTGGCTGTTGTTTGAGTGGAGGAAGGGAAAGGGAAGGCTGCTGCTTGCCGCCTTCTGCTTTTTCACTGCTTTTCTTTTCTCCTCTGCTATCAGCACTATTTCCTTCATTGGAAATTGCCTGGAGGGAACATCTGAACAGCTGGTAGCCCACCAGCAGAGTGACATAAAGATAATCTATTTGCAAATAGAAGGGAGAAAGATGCATATTAGAAGTGAGGTGAAAAAAAGTGTCCAGCAAAGTGTTTGCAAGAAATACTGAGTAGGAAATGAGTGAGAACAACTAGAAAATACAAGGTCATTACAGACCTTAGCTGAGAGCATAGATCTGCTAACGAAAAGTACAGATGATACAATATTAGGAGCCATTATCAATGCAGGAAGATTGAAATATCATGCAGAAATTACTACATGACCTCAAGGTCAGGGGTAATAGAGGCTGATTAAATGAATTCATACAAGGTGCAAAATAATGTAAATGTAAGAAATGCCTAGAACTTCTCCTATAAGCTTACTGAAGATCATTTGGAAATGACAAAGGCATGTTAGCTGATGCCAGACTTTCTATTGTATCATCAGTGTAATGCAGCCACGAAACAAATCAAATGCTCTCTTAGGTTACAACATTTCCTGAGAGAATTATTACTGCCTTGGTAGCAGACATTGGCTGCAGCACTTCTTGAATTCTGTCTGCAGTATTGTCATGAATGTGAAGATTAACTCAAACTAGGAAAGGTACCGTGAAAGGCCACAGGCATGCAGCGAGGAGTAAATGAGGTTGGACCACTCAATCTGTTAGACTGAAGGCTGAGAGAAAAGAGGTGACTGATGTATTGTCATTGAATGGATAAACACAAGTGAAAGAGAAGAGCTATTTAAGAGGGAAGATGAAGCTGGCATTAAGAAATGGGTACGATTGCCATGGATAAGTACAATTTCACCACAGAAGGGAGGTTGCAAAACTGCGCCGAGTGCTGTGTGTAAGCAAGCTCCTTGATACCAGCAGAAAAGTCATGGCAGTCAGGTGCAGTTCCTGGTGACTGGAAAAAGGAAAACATTGCACCCATTTTTAAAAAGGGTAGAATGGAGGACCCTGGGAACCACCAACCTGTCAGCCTCACCTCTGTGCCTGGGAAGATCATGGAACAGATCCTCCTAGAAGCTATGCTAAGGCACATGGAGGACAGGGAGGCCATTCGAGACAGCCAGCATGGCTTCACTAAGGGCAAGTCTTGCCTGACCAGCCTAGTGGCCTTCTATGGTGGAGTGACTATATCAGTGGACAAGGGAAGAGCTACAGATGCCATCTATCTGGACTTCTATAAGGCCTTTGTCACGGTCACCCACAGCGTCTTTCTCTCTAAACTGGAAATGGATTTGATGGGTGGACTGTTGGGTGGATGAGGAATTGGTTGGATGGTCACATCCAGAGAGTAGTGGTCCACAGCTCAATGTCCAAATGGAGATCGGTGACAAGTGGTGTCCCTCAGGGTTCTGTATTGGGACCGATACTGCTTAATATCTTCATCAATGACATAGACAGTGGGATTGAGTGCACCCTCAGCAAGTTTGCAGATGACACAAAGATGAGTGGTGCGGTCGACATGCCTGAGGGATGGGATGCCATCCAGAGGGACCTGGACAAGCTCGAGAAGTGGGCCCATGTGAACCTCAGGAGGTTCAACATGGGCAGGGTCCTGCACCTGGGTCAGGGCAACCCCTGGTATCAACACAGGCTGGGGGAGGAAGGGATTGAGAGCAGCCCTGCCAAGAAGGACTTGAGGGTACTGGTGGATGAAAAGCTGGACATGAGCCAACAATGTGCACTCACAGCCCAGAAGGCCAACTGTATCCTGGGCTGCATCAAAAGAAGCGTGGCCAACAGGTCGAGGGAGGTGATTCTGCCCCTCTCCTCTGCTCTGGTGAGACCCCACCTGGAGTACTGCATCCAGCTCTGAGTCCTCAGCACAAGACAGACATGGACCTCTTAGAGCGGGTCCAGAGGAGGGCCATAAAAATGATCAGGGGGATGGAACGCCTCTCCTATGAAGAAAGGCTGAGATAGTTGGGGTTGTTCAGCCTGGAGAAGAGAAGGCTCCAGGAAGACCTTACTGCAGCCTTTCATTATTTAAAGAGGGCTTATAAGAAGGATGGGGACAAACTTTTTAGCAGGGCCTGTTGCAACAGGACAAGGGGGAATGGTTTTAAACTAAAAGAGGGTAGATTCAGACTAGATAGAAGGAAGAAATTTTTTACGATGAGGGTGGTGAAATGCTGGAACAGGTTTCCCAGAGAGGTGGTGGATGCTCCATCCCTGGAAACATTTAAGGTCAGGCTGGACGGGGCTCTGAGCAATCTGATCTATTTGAAGATGTTCCTGTCTATTGCACAGGTGGTTTGACCAGATGACTTTTAGATCCCTTCCAATCCAAACTATTCTATGATTCTGTGAAAACATACAACAGGAGATGTGAGAGGGATACAGCTGGGATGGTGCAGGGAAGATGACTGACTGACTTCCATTGAAGAGATGTAGTAAACTCCTTTTAAAATAGTAGTATAGCAGAATATCATAGAAACATTAAAGAAGGACTTCTGAAGGTCACCTAGGGCAGTCACTACTCAAACATTACCACAAAAACTAGATCAGGCCAGTCATTGCTGACTAAGCAAATTCCCTTGCTGAGGGATTTCTGCACTTCCCAGGAAAACAAGAAAACCTTGGCTCTAAGGAAAGGAATTAATAATTTTGCCTCTCAAAACTTCATTTGTAATAGTGGAATAATTCCTCAGTACCAAAGTAGAACCTGGATGAGAAACAATTTTTCCAGTAATTATCTTCCTTTTCCATAGCATGTCACTGTTTGTCAGCTTTATTACTGCGCAGGCACCAGTGCTAGGCTCAGGTTTTTTCAGGACTGAAGACCACATGTTCCTACCTAACTGGCTTGCAATCTATGCCCTACACACAGGCAGTACCTTTCCCAGTGTTAAGAGAGGCAATTTAACATCATCTTTACCCTGATTTGGTGCCCCAGTCCCCCCCTCCAAGAAGAGAAGCTTTATAAAAGAAGCTTTATAAATCCTTCAAACAATATCAAAATAAAAGAGGGGGGGATGGATCTTGCTTGGATAAAATCAATAATGTACGATGGCAAGGGAATTTTCTGCCCACAAAAGAAACAGAAAAGACCTACCAGATTACTGCAGAATATTTGCCCCTTCCTGTTGACTTGCTTCAGCATTGTTCTGAGTTATCTTACAAACAGGAGGCTGGCTGATGAAAAAAAAATGGCTGGTGAAAATGAATGAGAGAATATGTGAAAGCTATAATACCTCATCAGTGGTGATTATTCTTGTTTCACGAATCCTTTGAAATCAAGCTCTGAGGGTTTATAAATTAGATTTTCCTAGCCCCTCATTCCTGCAATGCAACTGTCAGTGATGAGTTCAGTCAGGATAAAAAGATTAAGAGATCTAACATCTGCTCCAAATTTTCCAAACCTAGCTTAAAATAACAGTCTGTCACTACACACCTAAGCAGAAGTGCTCTTCAGTGGTACGTCTAGGCGTATTGGTTTCCCAAGACAACTGGACTTGCTGGACTCAGTCTCAGGAAACTGGTGAATTGCAGGCAAACTCAGAGCACATAGATTTCATTTATTTATTAACATTTTTGCCCATTATTGTTACCAGGATGAACGGTTTATGAGGATGTTCAGAAACAGTTGCCTAAGTTTGTCTGATCAGCTGCTGGTCTCATGCACCCACAAAGGATCATCGACGTGCAGGGGGCTGCAGCCAAACTATTCGCCTTTGCCCAGCCAAGGTGGGGCTGGCCTTCAAAGCCAGTCCAGGAGCTGCAGCAGACAACCTAGTCAGAGTGGAGACTTGAAGAAGTCCACCCACAAGGGGACAGAGGAAGCCAAGAAGCACTGAGAAGAAGCTGTGTAAATTTGGCAGTCCAGAGCCCTGCTGCACAAATACGGAGGCTGCAATGGGAATGGGGGTTACAGACCAAGCCCAAATCAGGGTCTTCTACATGTCAAACTATTCTGACTCAAACCAAAAGTTTCTCAAAACTGAACTTTGTTTCAACATTTTATAACAGAAATTTGAAACTGTTGACAGCACTGAAATTTTCCAGCCTGGAGGCTGACAGATAAAAAAAATATAGAATCATAGAATCATCGAATCATCAAGGTTGGAAAAGACCTCTAAGATCACCGAGTCCAACCATCAACCCAACACCACCATGCCCACACTACACTAAGTGCCTCATCTACACGTCTTTTGAATACTTCCAGGGATGGTGACTCAACCACTTCCCTGGGCAGCCTGGTCCAAGGCCTCACCACTCTTTCAGTAAAGAAATTTCTCCTAATGTCCAATCTAAACCTCCCTTGGTGCAACTTGAGGTCATTTCCTCTCATCCTATCGCTAGTTACTTGGGAGAAGAGACCAACACCCACCTCGCTACAACCTCCTTCCAGGTAGTTGTAGAGCGCGATGAGGTCTCCCCTCAGCCTCCTCTTCTCCAGGGTAAACAGTCCCAGTTCCCTCAGCCGCTCCTCATAAGACTTGTGCTCCAGACCCTTCACCAGCTTCGTTGCCTTTCTCTGGACACGCTCCAGCACCTCCATGTCCTTCTTGGAGTGAGGGGCCCAAAACTGAACACAGGATTCGAGGTGCGGCCTCACCAGTGCCGAGTACAGGGGCACGATCACCTCCCTGCTCCTGCTGGCCACACTATTTCTAATACAGCCAGGATGCCATTGGCCTTCTTGGCCACCTGGGCACACTGTCGGCTCATGTTCAGCCGGCTGTCAACCAGCACCCTCAGGTCCTTTTCCTCTGGGCAGCTTTCCAGCCACTCTTCCCCAAGCCTGTAGCTTTGCATGGGGTTGTTGTGGCCAAAGTGCAGGACCCGGCACTTGGCCTTGTTAAACCTCATACAGTTGGCCTCGGCCTATCCATCTAGCCTGTCCAGGTCCCTCTGCAGAGCCTTCCTACCCTCAAGCAGATCAATACTCCCGCTCAAGTTGGTGTCATCTGCAAACTTACTGAGGGAGCACTCAGTCCCCTTATCCAGATCATTGATAAAGATATTGAACAGAACTGGCCCCAAAACTGAGCCTTGGGGAACACCGCTCGTGACCGGCTGCCAACTGGATTTAACTCCATTTACCACAACTCTCTGGGCTCGGCCGTCCAGACAGTTTTTTACCCAGAGAAGAGTGTACCTGTCTAAGCCGTGAGCCGCCAGCTTCTCTAGGAGAATGCTGTGGGAGACAGTGTCAAAGGCTTTACTGAAGACCAGGTAGACCACATCCACAGCCTTTCCCTCATCCATGAGGCGGGTCATCTGGTCATAGAAGGAGATCAGGTTGGTCAAGCAGGACCTGCCTTCCATGAACCCGTGTTGGCTGGGCCTGATCCCCTGGTTGTCCCGGATATGGCTCATGAGCGCCCTCAAGACGAACCGCTCCATAATCTTCCCTGGCACCGAGGTCAGGCTGACCGGCCTGTAGTTCCCCAGATCCTCCTTCCGGCCCTTCTTGTGTAGACGGGCATCACATTGGCAGCCTCCAGTCATCCCGGACATCCCCAGTTAACAAGAACTGCTGGTAAATGATGGAGAGCGGCTCGTCAAGCTCCTCCGCCAGCTCCCTCAGTACTCTCAGGTGGATCCCATCTGGCCCCAGAGACTTGTGAACGTCCAGGTGGCGTAGCAGGTCATTAACTTCTTCCTCTTGGATTATGGGGGGTTTATCCTGCTTGCCGTCCCTGTCTTCCAGCTCAGGGGGCTGAGTACCCCGAGGATAACTGCTCTGACTATTAAAGACTGAGGCAAAGTCTCAAAGGCAAAGATTAGAAACTGAATTTTCTGTCACAAAAGCATGTGGACAGATGAAGTTCCAAACATTCAATGTATTTCTTGAACGCAATTAATTTATTCTTAAACCTCCTTCAATTATTGAAATACCGAACACTCAAACATTGTCATGTGAGCGTGCCAAGAAACTGCAGGGAATGTCATTTTAGCTTGAAATTAGGTAAAACACTTACAAAGTTAAAGAAAGCAGTTTTATTCCTATAAGTCTTTGTATAATTTCCATCAACAAGCCTTTCCTTGCTGCGTTTTGATTTTCAAAATTTAAAGAGACAATTCCCATGCTGTCTACCACCCGCTGTGGTGCGATCTCTTAATTTGCATGAATAAATCCTGACACGGACTGGAGCCCACGACTGTCTTAAGCAGCAGACAAGCTCACTCTGTTTATGAGAAGCTTTTTAGTTCAAACAGTTCAGCTGATTGTAATAGTGCCTGCTGATTGCAAATATCAGAGTACCGCTATGGGAAAGAAGTAGAGCCTGGGTACTGTGGGGACTACAGCTAATACACTAAGCTTTGCAGTGCTCCAACATAGAAATAACAACAGGATGAACAACAGTACTGCAAGGAGAAAAAAGGAAGTATTCCACCTTCAGCAGAGACAACAGACCTGTCCGTCTCCACTGTTCAAGTCGCAAGGACATTGGCAGATATCTTGCAAACCACTGAATGTTGCATACAACGACTGGTTATTGGCGCGTTCAAATGACTGACTTACCTTTCTAACTGGCTGTTTGAATAGCCAAAATATAATTTGCCTATGCTATCAGACTAGTTGTGTATGCAAACTCAAGACATATACTATACTTACAATGTACACAAAGTTTTGAAGATGCAGGCAAGCCAGGAGCTAAGGGCAACCCCAGCACAGGACACACTTTCACCCATGGGGCACAGTCCCACAGGGGCTGTGCACATCATGCAGAGCTGGGCGCTAGTGACAGGGTCCATCAACAGTCCCAGACACAGTAGGGAGCTCAGTAAGGAGCAAAAGGAGATGATGCCGCAGATAGGACTGAAGACAAGGCTACAACATGAGTCCAAAGTCCACCCTGCCAACAGGGCCAAAGGCAGGACTGGAGACAAGCTACAACACGTGCCTGGGGTCCATCCAGGAAACACAAGCGTGTCCAAGACCCGTGCAGGAGACAGACCTGGAGACAGGGACATCCCTAATGCAGCTCAGGCACAGACTGGGTTCCCAGGCCTGAGCTGAAATGGGGCTTCCAGATCCAGGGGCTTGGAGCTTGGGTGGAGGCTCAGATAAGGCTCCTCAGGGCCATTAGCACATATTAGAGCCCTCGGGTCCCAGGCACTGGAGCCTCCCTTATCTTTTTGTTTATATGGAGCCTCAAAAGGCCATTAGGTTTTGTCCTGTAGATTTTTTTTAAGCAAATGTCTTGAGAACCTGATATTGGGCTAAAAAAGTACTCCAGGCTTCTCTTACCTTTGAAACTTACCCAGAGATATTAAATGGACAGATTTCTTCTGATATCTATGCAGATTACTGCAGGCCTCTCAGATCTCCTGCATTTGATTTCATCTTGATTACTAGGTCACCTCCCAGGACACCTGCATCTCTCAGATCTTTAATGCAGTGCACTAGCCTCCATCTAGGATCTCGCAAGCCATCTCCAGTTCTCCTGCTTCACTGACGACCTACCAGGGGTTATGCCCAGTGCACAGAGTAGGACGGGGGCTAACATGTGGTGCTTCCACTGGGGAAGCAAGGAATGCAGCACACAGCAGAGCCTTGGGTGCAGAGAAGCCCTCGTAGACAGTACAGCTCCTGCCCACAGCCACACGTTGTCACTCCTCCTCCAAATAGGAAGACCAAAGGAATTTGTCAGGGCTCGAAGGTCAGCAGCATGAGTGCTGTTTTTTGCACAGGTCCTCCATTTCTTTTGCAGTGACTGTTCCAATTTCAGGAAGATACTGAGGCACTTCTAGCAGAAAAAATGTCTAACTTCTTAGTCATGGGCAGCGTTAAGCTTTGGCAGACACTTGTGCATCACCACAGTCTGTATTTTATCAGTTGCACTTAACAAGCTATCTGCAGCTTCCTAGTTTCCTCCAGCACGTTGCACATTCCTTCAAATTGAAGCAGTGAGAGCCAGAATTGCTGACAGGTTTGTTCGCTGCTTTTACCAACAATTTGCAGACATTATAAGCCTGTCAGAAAGATATCATTGGAGATTTAAGGGATTGCTTTCTAGAGTCATTCTGAAATGACAGTTAATGTGCAGATAGCTTTCCATCACACTGTCCCACCCAAAAATGCTTCTTATGTACAATAAAAGGATGTTGTATTTACAAGAAAAAAAGCAGTACATTATGAAACATATTTGTGAAGAAATACATATATTTCTTACAATTCTACTAATACATATATTCGTTTTGGAGCTACAAATTTTCTTGTCATTCCCCTCCCATCATGAGTTGTATAGAAAAGGATCACCCATCAGACTGGGAAAGCATCACACATATTAGAGTAATAGGTTCATGGATCTAGCTTATGCTGGCTATAGCAAGGAAAATCAAACATAAATCCCAGAAACTGTCTGTAGCTTGTGGCACTGCATTCTGGTTACACAGAAACTTGAGCATGACCCATGACTGATGGGCCAGAAGCTCTTTTCATAACAAGGTTCAACAGCAGGAAATACGTACAGACCAAATACTGGTTTCAGCTAAGCAGCATAGTAGTAACATAACTGACATTTAGGTGGACTTAAGTTTTAATGCTGACTTCCTCTGTGGTAGTACATACCTAACAACCTCTTTTATTTAGCAGTTAAAATTAAAAAATGAGTTAAATAATAGAGCAAATGATACACTCAAGTTTTACCAAGTGGAAAATCATTAGCTAAAAATGGCCTGTTTTTCTGTCATTGCCCATATACCAAAAAGCTCCACTCAAAGTCAGGTTTCTATAACAAGAAAAGTGAGAAGAACTAAAAATTCTTTTTGCTGTTGTCAATCTATTTTAAACCACAATTCTGGCAGCTGCACAATACGTTTTAAATGAAGGGGTATGAGGCATTAAATGACAGTGGTATCATTTTTTCATAAGCTGACACTGTTTGGTTGAAAGAAATTCAACTGCACATGTGTGACTCTCTTGATCTATTGTTCCACCACAGCAAAGGACAGTCAGCCACCGAGAAGCAACTGGATTAGAACAGGAATTAATTCCTTAATGCCGAATTGGATAAGTCTTAAACAGCAAGGTTCCTCACATCCTTTGTATGAAAATACCGTGCTCAAAATTCATTGTAAGAATAATAAATAAGATCAACTTCTTGGAGTAGAACATATATTCGCGGGGTTAAATGATGCTGTCAGAAAGAAAGAGCATGAAGGCAAGGGAGGGGCTGCTCAGAAGAAGGCTGCAGGTTTGGGCTGAATGGATCTGAAGCGTGTCTTCAGGAGAGACTAGGTTTTATCTGTACCCCTGGCCTTCTGAGATATGTGTTTATTCACTTTCCTGCCTAGAGAGGAGCTGTGTTTTTAATGTTGTTTTGTTGCCTGTACAGATAATTTTGTTTAACTGGTGTTGTGTTTTCTCCTCGATAGCTGTGCTGCTTTGGGAGTAGTCTTAGTTTTACGCACATAATTCTCAGCACCACCACCTTCTGCAGTTACCAAGTATGCCCAGCCTTTCTCTTTATCCCTCTTTCCACATTTTTTTTTCACCATATGCTGGAGTAGTAGATGCTACATCTTTTTTATCCCTTTTTAAACTCTATATTTTGTCCAAAGAAAGAATTGATGAAAAGTGTGATTTTTTTTTTTGTCCTGGATTTTTTTATGTGATAAAGCCTTTGTTTTTTTCATATAAGGATATTTCAGAGTGCGTACATATATATGTTTTCTGCTGAAGTTAGAGAAAACTTCAGAGGTGATGAGGTCAGCCTGGGCAAGCCTGCAGCTTGATCTCCCATGGAGCTACTGATAGTAAAAATGAGCATTTTGATTGCTTCTGATTTTCCTGCCCCTGCATGTATCCCTATCAGAATGATTCCTACTCAGAAGATAGCATCATCAGGTGTTAATTAGTGGAAGAGCAGGGACAACCAGGCAGATATTAAGGGCCGGTCATACACATACACAAATAACTTTGAACTACAGATGTTTATTTTCTGTTCTCGACTTAATGTTCATGTTCAAACTACAGTATGTTTTTTAACATGCACATCTTAGCAAGTATAATAATAGAACTACGCAAATTTTAAGAAGACGAAATTTTCATATCAAATCTTCTCTGCAAGAGAATGTTGTTGAACTGTAAGTTTTCTCCCTATCAGATAACTCAAGAGAATATTTTGATGTCTGATTTGTAAAACACAAAAGAGGAAGCAAGCATCCAGCACCCTTTCTGCCTTCTCCCACTCCCTCCTTCGGTGCACACTAGTGATCTTAAGCTCTAGACAGACCGTATGCTCTTCAGTGTCAGTAAATATTTGTCTAATTTTTTTTCAAGGTATCTAAATGCATTCTTAATCCTAAACCCCACACCTATCAATAGCAAGGAAATCTAGGTCCATCTCTTCCAGCTTGCTTCCATCTTTGAATAAAATTTACACATTATTGTACGCTACAACATGACATTTATTAGAATAGAGCAAGCTGATTAAACATATAGATCATCCCCCCAGCTCTAATCAGATACCTCTTCTTCAAAATGCATGTTTTTATGACTCAGCCTCAAGTCTAAGTGAACAATACACACAACACCAAGTTTCTAAAATTCTTTGTGGTCCTGCAGCTAACAGAAGCTCAATATTATCTGCTACGCATAAAGATGTGAATAAATTGCCACAGCTTAACCTCTTCTCACTGAGTTTGAGTAATTACTTTCCCAATTAGTCACTATAAAGCATTGCTAAAAAAAACTGTATTACGTGGTATTTATGGGCAACATAAGCACACATAATGCTTTGCTGTAGATGGAAAGCGGAAGGCAAATACAACAAGCCTCTCCCTTTGATTTAAGGATGAGGCTTGTATAATACAGTCTCCCTAATAACAGGGCAGAGCAAGAAAGTACAGTGTTTAATGATAGCAGGTTTCTTTATGGAAATCTTTATGGATTTTCGCAAGTGTTTTTGATGGAACAGCAGGGTATTTTACATGGCAGGAAGTCCCAACCATGAGAAAGGCATGAGTAAAGCATTTAAGAGTTCATAAAATGCAAAGCTATGTGAAGTGAAAAGAAATAGTGCTGTGGGTTTACCAGAATGGGCTCAAAAAGAGCAAATAGGAAGAAGGAGACACGGTGCCACCCAATCATGTCTATGGGGAGAGACAGATTCTTTGGTGATCCTCAGTGGAATGATGACATAACAAAGTTGTTACAATCAAAACTTTATTTCAACCTGGACCTTCTGCAGATCCAGTCAGTTTACAAAACTAGTATCCAAGACTGTCTGCAGATGAGGTCAACCAACAAAAAGAGTAATGTTAATAAAGCAATATTCAAAAAAGTACAGTAAAAATTAAACTGCTGTATTACCTTTCAGGAATTGAAAAGTAGCAAGAGAGAGCTTGAGCTCAGCTGCAGTCTTGAAGGTGTAGACAAAGGTGCCCCCAATTACTCCTTTTGGGAGTGCCAGTGCACACTGTCCTGAAACCCTAATGCCACTTGTTGATCCTGTCCTCAACATGTTGTTTTTCATGTTGAAGGAAGAGCTAGTTAGCTCAGAAGAGGATTTATAAAATTCCAGGACTGGATGTCATAGGAGAACTCTGTGTACTTTCCAATGGGGCTTAAGACATAGTAAAATCTGTTCAGTCATGTTTCTCTTCCAAAGGATGCAAGCACTATTCTCGTGTTACAGCATGGGAGTGAAGACACAGCCATGAAAAGAAAGTTAAGCACTTGCAGTTGTTAATGTTAATCTTAATCAACATTAATCTTTAAAGTGTTATCATCCTGTGTATAGCCCTCACCCAGAACTGGGTTAAAAGACCAGTTAATAAGAAACCAGAATGATGAAACTAGTGAGTGGGGTTTTGATTGGAGGAGATCAAGATGTATGTGTTTTAATTTAAGAGTACTATGGTGATGGATGGTTTGGTTTGTTGTGGATTCTATGTTGCTCGCTTCTGTAATTTTAAACAATGAAGACTTGTTGCTTAGAAGTTAGGTAACTAACAGGGGTGTGTTTTAGAAGTAGTGATAATTAATTTTAGCTATGGAAACTATAAACAGACGTGGTCCAAGCATGGCTCAGGGAAAAATCGCGACCCTATAAGGTAAAGAGGAAGTAAGTTCATGAAGAGTTCACTACCCTGCCGACCACCAGAGACCACCCGAGACCCCCAAGAAGACCCTAAAGGCTTTAGTGCACATGTGTTTAAGATGATGTAATATTATAATTAGTTCTCGGAAATGTAATGAATATGTAACAAGGAAATTCAAAATATGTATGAGAAGCATGGATATAAACAGAAAGGTGACTAGACCAGGTGTGCTTGATTTGTGGCAAGTCCACCGAGCACCCAGGCCTGAATAAAACAATATCTCTCCTGAGCGTGTGGAATTGGTTACTTGCACGCCGGGCACGAATCCGCTTTTCGGACAACAGTTTTTGGCGACCCAGATGGGACTGCTGTGAAGCCTTGCCCGGATCGACTCAACGGCTCTCGGTGGGGAGACCCTGCTCTCCGGACTCCAGCGCGCACCGACCTTTTGATCGGGGACTCCGTGAGTATTCTCCCCGACCGGAGCAGGTGAGCGACTCAACGGTGCAACGCTAAGGTAAATGAGATATTGTTCTGGGCTATAAAACTGTGAAGGAATTGTGGCCACAGGTAAAGAGGTATATTCATATGCGTTTGACAGTGACGACTGGAGTATATGAAGTTGAAGGCGCCAGGGGTAAACCGGTATATTCATATGCGTTTGACAGTGACGACTGGAGTATATGAAGTTGTGGTAAAGAACGTTCTTTTTTGGTAAAGATATGGGAGCTCAACCATCAAAAGTAACACCTTGTTCCCCCTTAGGATGCATCATTAAACATTGGGGAAAATTTGGGGGTGATCCTTTGAGAAAGGATAAATTAATTGAATATTGTACTAAATGGTGGCCAATATATAAATTAGAAGATGAGGAAAAATGGCCAGAATTGGGAATCTTGCAATATAATACTATTTTACAATTAATGTTATGAGGTACCTTATGTAATTTGTTTTTTTTTTCTTTGAGAAATGATCATGAAATTTGGAAAAAATGTAAACTTTTAGATTTAGATTTTAATGTGATGATGATGATGATGGAAAATAAGGAACCAAAAGTGCATTGTTGTTCTGCTTGTAGCATAGGAAAATGGTGTTTAAAACTAGGAGAAGAAGAGGAGGATACACAAATGTTAGTACCACCAAGTAAAAATGAAACTTCTGAAACCGAAGCAAGAGGAAGCAATACTTTTAGTCCGATAGCTGGCAGGACTAGAACCCAGCAAGGGTCTGTATTGTTAGCACCCCTTCGCCAGGCAGTGGGCCCAAGGGGGGAGCCAGTATTTGTGAAAGTACCATTTACAACTTCTGATTTAATGAATTGGAAAGAATTAGCAGGATCATACAGAGAGAATCCAGAAAAGGTGTATAGATCCTTTCGAACAATTATTGAAAATCATAATCCAGATTGGAAAGATATTCAAATTCTTTTGAGTAATTTGTTTACTCCTGAAGAAAAGAGAGTAGTATTAAAAAAAGCAAATATGGAAAATGAAAGAATAAATGCAAGAGAAGGTCCTGCTCATTTTATGCCAACTCAAGACCCAAATTGGAATCCTAATAGTAATGATGGGAAATTGATGATTAAACAGTATCAACAATTAATTTTGTATGGAGTAAAGAATGGAATATCCCGCCCAAAAAATTTGGCGAAATTGACTCAAATAATTCAGGGAAAAACAGAGGACCCATGCACCTTTTATGAACGATTATGTGAGGCAGCTAGGAAATGGACAGACTTAGATCCTGAGAGTGATGAGAATAAAGCAATATTTACTACTTTGTTTGTAAAGCAAGCTGCTCCAGATATTCGAAAGAAATTGCAGAAAGTGGATGGGATTACAGGAATGACTACATCACAGTTAATTGAAATTGCTTATAAAGTGTATAACAATAGGGAAGAGGAGGAAAAGAAAAATCAGGAAAAAGAAAAAATAAAAGACAGGAAACAAAAAGCTGCTATTCTAGCAGCTGCTTTTGTAAATGCCCAAGGATCAACTGGAGGAAGAGGTAGAAGTTATTTGAGAGGTAGAGGTAGAGGATATTTGAGAGGAAAAGGCAGAGGAGGTAGAGATATGTTTAAACAATATACCCCATTAGGATTTAATCAATGTGCTGTATGCAAGAAACAAGGACACTGGAAAAGTGAGTGTCCAAAGAACAAAGAAGCAGTCGTGACTCAGTCACAGCAGATACCACCTGAAGCTGATTTACTTATGATGGGAGGAGATTCTGAATGATGGGGACCAGGGGTAGAAAATGATATTTTCCCAGCTGAGCCCCTGGTTCCAGTAAAGCTGGAAGATGAAGTAGTCGATTTTTTAGTAGATACTAGAGCAAAATATTCTGTTATAAATACATGTAAATGACCAATGAGTAAATTTAATGTATCTATTGTTGGGGTCACGGGAAAGGAGGAGGTAAGGCCTTTTTTGAAACCTTTAAAATGTAAAATTGGAGGAAAAACATTGAAGCATGAATTTTTATATATACCGGAATGCACCATGCCTCTCTTAGGACGGGATTTATTGAATAAATTGGGAGCACAAATCAACTTTAAAAAAGGAAGAATCCAAGTTCATTTTCCTGAAGCTAATGCCTGGCAAGCCCAAGTTTATTTATTACAGACAAACACAGATGAATCTGAAGAAATTCCAGAAGAGATTAAAGATGTCGTTTACCCTTTTGTTTGGGCAACAGAGAAACCAGGAAGAGCGAAAAATGTGGAACCGGTAAAAGTTGAATTGAAAACAGGAGTTCGACCGGTAAGAAAGAAATAATATCCTATTAGTATAGAAGCCAGAAAAGGTTTGGAACCAATAATAAATAATTTTCTTAAATACGGACTTTTAAGAGAATGTCAATCTGATTATAATACTCCTGTCCTTCCAGTGAAAAAGCCACATAACCAAGGATATAGGCTGGTTCAAGATTTAAGAGCGATAAACCAGTTAGTGGTGGACATTCATCCAATAGTCCCTAATCCATATATGCTGTTAACAACTATCAATGAATCAAATGCATATTTCTCTGTTATAGATTTGAAAGATGCTTTCTTTTGTATACCTCTGGAAGAAAACAACCAAATTAATTAAAAAATTGTAGTTTTAGGAATAGAAAATATAAAGCCTGTTGATATTAATTATGACGATCAGTAAAGCTGAATCCTAATTTCTATTGCCAAAATAAGGTAGAAATTCCAAATTTAAATTGGCACAGACAATTGTTCTTATTTGCAATACTGATCGTCATCTTAATTATAATTATTTGTTGTATGATTTAATGTATGTCTTTTTGTAGACCAAATGCTTACAAGTAAATGATGTGAGACTCATGATGCTTAACATCATAAGTCTCAAAGGGGGGAATTGTTAATGTTAATCTTAAACAACATTAATCTTTAAAGTGTTATCATCCTGTGTATAGCCCTCACCCAGAACTGGGTTAAAAGACCAGTTAATAAGAAACCAGAATGATGAAACTAGTGAGTGGGGTTTTGATTGGAGGAGATCAAGATGTATGTGTTTTAATTTAAGAGTACTATGGTGATGGATGGTTTGGTTTGTTGTGGATTCTATGTTGCTCGCTTCTGTAATTTTAAACAATGAAGACTTGTTGCTTAGAAGTTAGGTAACTAACAGGGGTGTGTTTTAGAAGTAGTGATAATTAATTTTAGCTATGGAAACTATAAACAGACGTGGTCCAAGCATGGCTCAGGGACAAATCGCGACCCTATAAGGTAAAGAGGAAGTAAGTTCATGAAGAGTTCACTACCCTGCCGACCACCAGAGACCACCCGAGACCCCCAAGAAGACCCTAAAGGCTTTAGTGCACATGTGTTTAAGATGATGTAATATTATAATTAGTTCTCGGAAATGTAATGAATATGTAACAAGGAAATTCAAAATATGTATGAGAAGCATGGATATAAACAGAAAGGTGACTAGACCAGGTGTGCTTGATTTGTGGCAAGTCCACCGAGCACCCAGGCCTGAATAAAACAATATCTCTCCTGAGCGTGTGGAATTGGTTACTTGCACGCCGGGCACGAATCCGCTTTTCGGACAACACAGTCACACCTGGGGATCAAAAGCCTGGGGAGAGCGGGCTGTGTAACCAGACCAGGACCACAGCGGATGGAGCTCAGCATCAGCGCTGACTTCCTTAGTGGCCTGTGTGGTTCTGCCTCTCCTGTTACTGCATTGCTCCCCCTTGGCTGCTGGCAGCCAGCTGGCAAGCCATATTGGTGTTGTGCCTGGTAACCTGCTCAGTGCCACCCTCGGGCACTGCGAGCTTCAGCAAAGGCTGTCCTTAAACTCCAGCGGGTCTCAGCCCATGGCTCAAAGCCTAGCGCTGCCTGGGATGGGGGAGAGCTGAAATTCCCAATTTTTACTGCTTATTTGCTTCAGCTGTATTTGTGTGATACAAGAAGCCTACACAGAGCTGCTTGGTATGCCTTGACAGTGGGAGACATTATTGTGAAGGATCCTGCCATCAATGGTGTCGGAAGACTGGGGGATAGCATTTGCACAAGAGATTGGAAAAATAATCAAATAAGTAGCACTGATTAGTTGACGATCTGCTGCTGAATCCCTATTTAAAATGCTGGTCCACTTTTCAAATGCTTCTCTCATGTGCTGCATTCCATTTTGCTTAGTAAATGAGAAGTGTTTCAAGATACTACTCAAGTGCTTTTTCTGAGCACTTGAGAATGCTAAGTGCATTTTGCTGGTGATTGAGAAAGCCTATTCCAGCCTCTGGCAGGAAATGACCAGGGCTGTCAGGTCGGACTAGGTAGAAAAGAATGAAAGTCTCCTCATATTCAGTCAGCCCCCAATTACAGTTTATCAGCAAGAGACCAGATCAGAAATGAGTTTCTTTTCAATTGGAGCTCTCTGCATACAGCCATATGAGCCTTGGTGCTCCATATCTAATAAATAACCCTTGGTATTCAGTTGCCTTGAAACAGATCTGTCTGATCTGTCTGCTGCTTCTTATGATTACAGGTTTCTTTAAATGAGAAAAAAAAAATCAAAATATCTAGCTAATGAGAGATCTTATTTTTGTTTGTTCAAAGTTTCAAGCAAAAATTGCAGCTTTATCCTTTTACCTTTATGCAAGGGTTCACCCAGCTTATTTCCCGTAACAGATCAGTTTAGTCTGTGATGAATCCATCATATTTTGAAAACTAAACCTATCCAGCCTTGGCTAAATCTATGAAACTTTACACAGCAAATCTTTTCTCCTGAATACTCCATGAACTCAGATATTACAATATGTCTGTTGATTTTGCTGAATATTTGTCTAAAAATGTTTTGCTCTTGTAAATAAGCTAAACTCCTTTTTCCCCTTCCTGAAATAGTTTTCAAGCCTACAAGGTAAGAATAGGTTATGTATTAGAATAAATGTCCATATTTCTTTTGAAATAAAACTGAAAAAGTAGTGAAATCTCCACTATTCAGATGCAGAAAAGCTTTATTTTGTCTGTTAATCTCACATCAGCCAAGCCCTTCCTCAGTAATCAGAAAAACACATATTTCGGCTGCTGACAGAAAATGCCCAGCACTAGCAAATGTTCTACTCTTTGCTTTATGCAATGGTCATGCAGAGGTACACATAACTGACAGGAACACACACCAAAGAGAGTACAAAATTGTACAAGAAAGACTATAGACTTTGATTTAGAGACTTCAGTAACAAGTCTTTTTTTCTCTTCATGCATAGCTGTGCACTACCTACTTACAATTAATGAAGTAGAGGCCCCAAAAAAGTTATTCAGCTAACTGATGCTGACATGCTTCATATGGGCATATTCATGCATGTGGTCCTTATTCAAATATGTGTATTCAAAAAGAGGAAAATGATTTCTGTTTTATATAAATATAAAATAGCCACATGTATATAATACATTGAAATGTATACTTTCAGAGTATCATTTACTGTGGATTATTCTGTAAACCTATGTGGTCTAAAATATAGTATTATTTTAAGCTTTCCTTTCTGCACTATTTGCAAGTATCCAAGAAAAAAAAAAACTTTCAGGAAAGGAATTAGTTCAGTGACTTTAAAGCTTTACTTCAGCATCTGTTCTTCTCCATGTGCAAGAGAGAAACTGCTTCTAATGATTAACAATGCCAGCCTTCCCAACATAGACCATTCTGTGATTCTGTGACCATAATGGCAGTAATTTTTCTAGAAACAGAGAACATTTAGAATATAAATTAAAAAGTGCCACCTGAAATGTTCACCAATAGGTAGTCTTGTGAGCACAGCAGTCATGGTACTTGATGCCAAGGGCTATCAGTTCTCAAGCAGAAGCCGGGATCTCGGGAAGTGTGCTGGCACATACCTTTTTTAAGCTCAGCGGTGAAATGATGGGCCAGGAGGAAGCTTTGACATTCAGATCCTGCAGCAATGGTAGCAGCATTTATTAGTCCTGAAAGCAGGTCTTCGTCTGACATGGCCTGTCACAACTCCACTGAAATTAATGGAGCTGTGCCAAATTCCACCAGCCGAAGGATATCTTTTGGGGTTTGAGGTAGGGAAGATGAGGAGCTAAAAAGCCAAATACTAGCAAGTCCCAGTTAACAGACTGTGTCAATTTGTATTGTATACTTTTTCTGAAAGAACTGTAGGTGGGGTTGCACAAATGGACTTTTTTTCTCTAGTAATATTTAATCCCTTTTTTGGGTGCAGAATATGCTCACTGACCATTAATCGGCGCTTCCCCTACTCCATGTATCTTCCTCCCCATCCCTCAGGCTTCGGAAGGAAACAACTGCTCCACTTTCCTCAACACAGGGATTTCCTAACCCTTCCTCTGGTCACAAAGGGTGGAGGAGACGCCTTCCAGCACTTTGAAGCTCCCAGTCATGTGGGCCATGATCGATGTGGTTCAGATGAACTGTAGAAGCTGGAAGCCACGGAGTGCTCTAGGTTTTCTTCTTAGCATAAAACCACTGCCAGTGCCTCCTTTGATTGACATAAGTCTTTGTGCTGGTGCATCTGAAAGGGGACACCAGTCTCCATGCTGGATGCTAGAGAGATGAGATAGCTGAAATGATAGTAATTTCCTCGGGGTTTTTTTTCCTGTTTTTCATCATTGTGGCAAAGAACAAATGGGGTTTCATTCCTCCTGCAATACTCAGCAATATTAAGACTGAGTATTTTGAATTTTCTGCGTAAATGCTCATGCTAACTGCTGACATCTGTTGGTTTTAGGAAAAAGAAGAAGAGGTTTTTATTCCCCTGGACCGTAGAGTGAATTCAGCTGGAGTTTTTCAAAGGTGCCATTAGCAGGGATTGGACACCACAGTTTTTAAATCAAATCTTGGTCTGAATATCAGAGAAAGATGCAAAGCCCCGTTATTCAAAGCTGTGCAGTTGTCCTTTGATCTATCACTGGTAATTTAATACAGGGCTTTACTAGCTCTGGTCAATTATTTTCCATTGCTGTTTCTGTTCTAAATGGCTTCTTGCTTTTGAGTGTTTCACGCATTTTAGTACAGTTTTCCCTGAGCTATAGGGCTGTAGAGAGCAAATTCAATGAGAGCAGAGAGCTGATTTGCTAACATAATGTTTGCAGCTGCGGTTAAATGAAAGTCGCCATAACAATGTGCTCCCTCTGCCCACAGTGCAGCAGCAATACTTCAGTGATCACTTTTCAAAGAAGAGAGAAAACAAAAAAGTGACTAATTTCGAGCTGGATGCTTGTAGTTTCTAACTGGGGAAAAAGCATCTACCAAAATATAAAAGAGGCTTTAAAATATTCCTCGGCAATGGCACTGGGGAGGAACTCATGCTGCTTACTGCATGGCAAGTTGAAAAAGCAACTCCCTGACGGTATCTGTCCTTGCCCTGTTTCTCAGCACATTTAGACATGGCAAGTAAGCCACGCACATCACGGATCCTCATGGCAAGTGTGCCCTTGACTTCTGGAAGGGCAGATTGCATTTTTCATGCCCTCTGACCCTTCACGTGACTATTTTACTTAGAGAAGGTCCTAGAAAGGTCCCAAATTGGGCCAGGCTCAGATGCATTTGTCCCGGTACATGCCCGCTCAGGTCATGGACAGGCTGCAGGATAACGCAGCAGGCTGGGGCCAGGTGCCTCGTGGGGCACTGCTTTCTCCTTGAGCAACAACAACAGCGTCAACCATTGCCCCAACTGCTGCACAGCTGGGCTATGCCCTTCCTTCCCCGTGTTTCTCCTCCACTAGCCTTCAGATCCTTCCTTTTGCTTCTCCTACTGAAAAAAATTAACATCTGAAGTGAGAGTGGGGAGAAGAGGCAGACGAATGCCAGCCTGGAAAGCAGTAGGGTATCAGTGTTAGTTATCCAAGCTGAAGTGCTGCCACATGAGCAAGCTTTGGTTTAAAATACAAAAAATGCAGATGAACCAAGGGTGCAAGTCCAGCTTCTGCTGGGTAAAAGTTGATTTAGAAAATGAACCTCGCAGTTAGAGTTAGCGAAGTTTTTGTCAGCAAATTCAGCCAGGGCTGGAAGAAGCCCAGAACAGCTCTGAAGCCTGGGGTTATTCTGCTTTTGAGGAACCTAAAAACAGAACCGCTTCCTGTTGTATTAATTAGAATAAGTACTAAAAATAGCAGATACCAGCTCTTTATAAAAGCAAGGTTGCCTTTTAGAAGTGCACTCTGTGGTGATTGCTCTGATGGGGAAGGAGGGGAGCCTCTCCTGGGCAGACACGTGGAACTGTCCATGGCTCCTTGGCCTCAGGGGGACGTGTCCAGCAGGACCGGGGGGCTCCAGGAACTTTCCCCCTTGCCGTCTCCCAAGACATGGTAAGTGATTTACTCTTTTCCAGGAGATGGTGGCTCTGTGTGTTAGCACGGGGCTGAGGAAGATGCAGTGCAGGCTATAAAGGATTCTGTGACAGTCACAGACAGTACAGAGCTGGGCAGTGAGGGGTGGCCCAAAAGGTATATATTTAAAAAAAAAATTCTTCCTTTTGTGCGTAAACAAGAAAAAAGTAAGCAAGAGTCAGACATTGCCACCTGCAAGACAAAATAAGGCACAAGCAGAAATATGCAGACCTAGGGAGGGACAAAAGTTTGGCTGTTTGAGAAAAATGCCACCCTAGGATGAACCCCTTTCAGCCTGTTGGGATGTGAAAGCCTGGTGTATGGGACTCCTATTTCTTCCACTTTTTGCCTTCTTACCCTTCTCTCAGTCTCAGTTTTCTCAGTGGAGAAAACCTTATATAGCTTTAATTTCTTATGTCTATCCACTTCTTCCTTGAAGTCCCCTGTGAAGCCAGTGCTTCATTCCCCTCCCTGTATGACCTCTCTGATTCCTTAATTACTCTGTGCCCCGGTTCCAGTTTACAGCCTCCAAAGGCCTCGAGGTCTTTTGGTTTGGGTATCCCACAAGCAATACTGATGGATGTGACATTGTAACTACAATAGCAGGATTTCCATTACATCCTCATTTTGCCTTGAATATAGAAAGGATAACTATTTTTTTTTTAGAGTTTTAACATCATGTTCCAGACAAACCACTGAGTACTTCCATATGACATTCCAGTAACAGTGCCTTGCCGGCTTCAAAAAAGTCACTTCCTGCACTCTATTCATAATTTAAATTAAAAATATTGATCGCCTATTATAAGACCTAAAACACCTACTTCTTATTAAACCTAATTAAAAAACATTATCAAAGAAGATTTGAAGAATTCAATCTTATTAGACTGATGGAAATTTCTTGCCAACAGCCTACAGCCACAGCTTGTTGAAGTGCTGAATTCTATGGTTTTTGGGACATCAACACCTAGCTCCATAAGTTCAAAGCAGATATTTTCTTGATTTCAGTTGATTTTAAAGTCCATCTCAACAGCTGGGTCATTTAAAATTGAGAACTTATTGGGAGCTGAGGGAAGAAAATACAGGACATTTACCTCCTATGCTGCATGAATGAGATGACAGGGAAGTATATTTTCCAACCTAAAATCCTGAAGGATGTGATGACTGGGATAGTTTGGTTCACGTATGTAATTTTCCTTGAGAATAGGTTGATTGATTTTAAAAGCAAAACATTCTGATTGCTTAAGAAATAACAAATTGCATATAAATTATATGCAGCTATCATATTTTAAAAATATAATTTTCATAAAATGTTTATTTATAAATTAAATAATAAATGAATTATTGAAATACATATTTGAAAGATGAAAAATTATTATACCAATTTTAGGGATTATACATGTTGATTTTCAGTCATGATTTAAGTGAGTGATTTGAAATCAATTGAACTGAATTGAGTCACCTTGAATGTCCCACCATTTGCTCTTAACCAGCTCATAACTGATCCTAGACTTAGAAAATGTGCACACACATCAAAAGTGAATCAATTATGACAGACAGAACTTTCCAAATGCCCTTTCCTCTTCAATGCCTGTACTTCCAGAAAAGCAGTGTAATCATTTGTGAGCAGACTTGTTGATATTTTTTCCTTTTGAACATGTTTCCACCTAAAAAATTGCTGTTATTTCCCCTTCAGTTAACTTTAAGTCTTTTCCTTCATGGATATCCCACCCAATATTCAGAGAAGAGACACTAAAGCTCCACCTCAGCCCTGAATTTTCTAAGAGGTTCTTTATTTTTTGTCAGCAAAAAAGGTTTTGGCTATGCTAAATCTGCAATGTACAGATTGCTAAGAACCTGATTTTAAAAAGGGAAAATGAGGTCATGCATCAACATTCCACTTCATTTTTTTTAGTTTTATCTCAAAAACTACTGTAATTAATCCTCTGTGAATGGATGGTTGTTAACCATAAATTGTCCTTATATTTATAAGCTTTGCTCTAAATATAAACTGCCTCCATTGTTTGGCATAATCGTTTATACTGTATAATCGTTTGTTTGGCAAAATGACCTAATTATTCACATCTATTACCTGATGCATTATCCGTCTACTGCTAAAGTCTTTGCTAAATGGCTTCAATGGTATTAAAGGATCCATAGGTATTTAAGACAGATATAAGTGGAGGTGTCGGTTTCGGTCATTTAATAATGTGCATGTCCATCTTTTTGTAGATAAACAAATGAAAGCTCCTAGCCTAAATTAAGATTTGCTTCTATCTAGTCCCACTCCTGCAGGTACAATTACTTTTTATAGCTGACTTTCCAAAACCTAGCGCAGAACATGCTGCCATAGCATTATAACTGTTTAACCAGGAAGACCTTTCAATTAATGTATAATTTTTATAGATTCACTAAAAGGGGGGGAAAGCTAACCTTAGTTTTCTTAAAGAAAAAGAATTAAGAGTCTGCTAGATAGCCATATCCAAAATATAGCTAAAATTTACTATGTTGTTCAGAAGTCTCTCTTTCTATTAAAACCTGTAACTGATGAAGTCCAGACTGCTGCTGAAAGGGAGCAGGCAAGCGTATGAGACCACCTTGCTTTTCTTTGTTAATCTGGCAGAATATTTTGCCTGTGCAAAGAATGCCTAGCTGGAGAGCATACATGCGTCTGCTCTTGCCGAGGGGTACATCAGACGGTACCTGTTAAATGCTTTGCAAAATTTTTCTTTAACTTGGTCTGTTGGTCTGCAGCCAAACAACAGACTTGTTATGGATTTGGGCAAGAGAAAAAGGAGTAGCAAAGGGATAAGAGGATGAGGCTAATTCTTCCATAGAAAGTATTGAAGGAGACAAGCAGCAGTAGCTCTAAGTAAAAACATTTCACACAGGACATTTTAAAATGAGGTATTTGTCTTTTTTAAATATCAGATGTGTAGATTGCAGCTCTCCACTTCCATAAGCTGTGTTTTCAGTAAACACTCAGAGAAATTACCATACGAAGACTCAAATGGAAAATTTGTTCAATTACTGGGTCACAAAGCCTCAGAAAAAGTCCCTACTTCCCCCATTGAACCCATGCAAGGCTTGCTGATCTTTTTTACTATATGAGGTACCTGAAAATACAAATGCCAGCAGAACTAAATAACAGGCATGGATGGAAATAGCCATTTATAGTGCTGCTTTGGTTCAAGCAGATTAATATGTGGCTCACAGCAGTGACCTGACCATTTCTAACCAGTGACAGGAAAGTCTAACTCATCTGGACAACATCTGCTCACTTTTTTGTTTCTATTTAAAAGACAAAACAATATAAAAATAACCCATCCAAACCCAAGACAAGAGAAGCATCTACCTCTAAATCTGTTTTCCCATTTGCAACATGGTTTTAATGCTATCTCCTCATGTCTGTTGAGTTACAGCAATGCATATCAATGCAATTGGCAAAAGCCAGGTAAAATCCCTGGCCCTGCCAGGCTACCTGTCTTGCCGAAAAAAAGCCCATCCTCTGACCCATGCAGCTGCAGGAGGGATCACTGGCTGCTGGGGGGGCAGCCAACAGGTACCTGGGGTGACACACAGCCAGCCCATGCACTGCTGTCATTGCACAAAGCTCTTCTAAAAAGAAAATACGCAAGACAGAGGGGGAACAAAAGGTCAATTTTCTTGAGCAGTTCTTTTAACAATCACTAATCACCTTGGTCTCCAATTTTATAGCAACTGCAGCCAGTGTATGAAGCTACTGTGTTTGTTCAAGTCACTGTATACCTGCAGCATGAGAATTACATGCTTTGCACTGATTAATTTTTGTCACATTTTTTCCTGACAACAGCCTGTTCTATTTGTATTATGCAAAGTGAGTAAGCTTCTACACTGTACATAACTTTCTTGCAACAAAATGAAAGTCGACCAGCATCATTAAATAAGCCTCATTGTCTTCACATCAACAATGATTTCATCCGACATCAGGGACTGTAACTACGCTGCTAGATGAGTTTCTCCTGCTATATTAGGCAGCACTGATTTTCCTATTTGTTCTATGCTTTCTTTCACAGAAGAGAAATTGCTTCATTTTGTCAGCTAATGCTTATGGCAGAAAGCAGTTGAATTTGTTCAGGAAAAACAAGTCAAAATACCTCTGTATTCTGTATTCAGAAATCTACAGAGAGACTAGAGGCTATTACTTTTTTAATAATTAATTCTGATGGCCACACATTTCTGAAAGCCAAAGTAATATATTCACGAGACTACAAAAAAACAAGACTGAATGTCCCCTGTATTGTCCCTGTCTAGCAATTTATCAATCTGTGTGCAGTGAATCACTGGTGGGCCATAAATTAGGAGATGCTACAGCTGCAGAATATTATGAAAACACACAAACCTCCCTGTGAATGGGAAAGGAATAAAATCAGGGAAGATGAAAAGTAATAAACATTGAAAGCATGCCAGCTGACATTTGGTTGAAAATGAACACTACGGTGTGAGCATTGGAAAAATGGTATGTGGATTATTTTCAAAATAATTAGACACCTCAAGTGATTTTTAAAAAGTCTTAGGTGGTCCTTTGATTGATAAAGGCTGTGGAGCACCAGGAGATATCACAGTCTTGACGTGAGCAGCCCAAACACAAAGGCAAAGGGTAGCTCTGACCAGGCATGCTCAGGTGTTTGCTCCATTCAGATATTGCTGCGCCTGCCACAGAGGCTCGAACTTGGAGTGAGAGGCATACATTAAAGGACAGACTGTTAAAGATAGAGCTGTTGAATTCACTTGTTCTCTGTACTGGTCTGCCCTCATTATGGCACATCTTATTTTAGCTGACTGAAATGGCCATTAACAGCCTTCAGCAATACCCACAGAAAGGGATAGAGTGGTTGGGCAAAAATACTGTGTGCCTGAAATATATTATGGAAAAAAAAAACCAACATTTGTATAACCAAGAGTAAGAGAAGGTTTTGTTCCCTTTTCTTATTTACTTTTATTTGGATATTGCTAATAAGATCTTGTTAATAAGAATGTTCAGAGAAAGTTTGTACAGCTTTATACCAGTGGTAACAGTTGATCTTGTTCCCATTCTGAAAGCTCTTAAATTTTTTACAGTGCAACCCACAAGGCCTTGCAAACAGGGAAAGAGACTAAATTAAGAGGAACAGTTGTTTACTCATGTGCTAAGATCTGCATTTGATTAAGGGAATTCATTAGCAGGTTGTTCAACATCACATGAATTAATGTATCAGGTATTTCTAGATAATATACCTATAAACAATAATTAAACATGACTAGCTCCATTGTTTGTTCTTTTAGTTTTGCTCATACAGAAATGTAGCATTAATTTTAAGCATGTTTTATACAGCAAAAAGATGACATATAAATAAGGAGTCATATGAAACACAGAGCTGGTTAATTCTGCAAAAACATTTTTACAAATAGTCATACTCTGAACTGCAGCTCTTACACCAGTCTCAACTAGCTCCTGTGAACAGCTGCATCAGTGGAGCTTTTGCGTGACCATTTGGCAAAGGACGATTCCTCCCACAAGAGGAGGTACTGCACCTGAGGAAAGAGCATATCCATCCACAACAGCCCATCTGCTGCTGCCACCCCTCTGCTGCTGTTAAACAGTCTCCTCTAATCCTGAAGCAGAGCCGATGCTAGGTGACATGGGTAATCAGCTGCACCCACAGATGGAGAACAGGAGATGGGCAACACCAGTGTTCATGAACACCCAAAACCAGAGAAAAAAAGAAGTGCCCAATGTGACTTTCCAAAGCCAGTGGCAACGCTAGGGCACCAGGAAGAGGTGGGTGTCAAAATGGCATGGAGTATGTTCATTAATAGCTTGTGAGCAGAAAAAAGAACTGAAAAATTCTCAATAATTTGTTCACAATGACCGGTTGAACTTTGCTTCCCAGTAATACACATATCTCCACTTCAACTGCTGTATGAAAGTGCATAAGGAAAGCAAGTACTACAAGTGCTCAGTTTCCATACCATCCTCCTCTGGAAATTACCCCTCCACCCCAAAGCTGCAAGTAGTAAAACAGAGATGAAGAGACCTGTGCTCTGATCAGCTTTCACTAAAGTGGCCCATTTTAACTGACCTCTCTCAGATTTTTATAGGAGGGCACTTTTGATACACCACTACCTCAGAGAGCCCAGATTTGACAAAGCATTCCTGGAGGAAATACTGTCAGGCCATTTACCAGCCCTCCTGTATAATGAATACTGTTTGCAAATGACTCCTGGTTACATGGCACTGCAAATCCATACAAAGGAACTTCACTGAACTGTAAAGAATCATTACCAAGAATTAAAACTTGGGACATGGAGGTTTAAACAAATGTTAAACCTTTAAATTATGCAGCTGCAAGGCACTAGAGTAAATCCAGACACAGCAATGTGAAGCAGCTACTTGAACATGGTGCCTTGACTTCCCGGGCAAACAAACGATAAAATACAACCTAGAGAGATCTACGTTCAGCTGCCATTCTAGGTGGGAAAATATTCCTCTTGGTTGTTTCTTTTTCAGACACCTCCCTTAGATTCAGCTTCTGACTTGTGCAATTTACAGTTACAGCAGTTTTGTACCAAAAACGTAAGACTTCAAAGCTGGGCAGTGTAGCACATTCATCAGAGTCTGTGTCTGCTGGCACACAGATAGCCATGCAGTTCAGCCAACCTTATATTGAACCCATTTGAATTAATGTGGTCTGACTGCCTATCTGCCAAGTCTTGCAGTCATAAGCCTTCATCCAAAATGTGATAAGAGGAAAAGACTAACTGGATCCAGCTCCAGATACAAACCATTTGTCTCTAAGGGATGTATTCCAAGCAGGATATCGCACCCACAGAGAACTGAAGTGTGAGCATCTATAACAATTGCCATACATTTGGACGTTGCAAGTAAATAAAAAACTTGTAAAAACAAGTCCTACTCATTTTTTATTTACAGAAGACTTCAATTCCAAATATAATTTCTCTATTTATTCGTCATATGCTTTTCATAAATACTGTCACTTATTACAATTACACGTCCAGATATGTAGATCTCTTACTCTACAGTGGGAGTGATGCAGTTTTCTGTGGACAGCATCACAACACCAATGCTTAGCAGTGGGAAAGTACTGCAGTATCCTACCAGCAGCTGGGAACAGCACAAGAAATTGTGCTCTCAAAGCAGGTCCCTTAGGCAGCTGCCTACACCTAAGGTGATATCCCTGCAAAGGCAGGGGTTTGAGCCCCTGCGCTTTGGGGGTGGGCGGTGGAGAGGCACATCTAGAAGTGCTCATCTCTCCTGTAAATACAACTGCTGCCTCAGAAATGTGACTGGGCAGTAATTTGATGGGGAGAAAACAGTTTAGCCAAAATGCCATTTTTTTATAAAATACATGACATTTTTAATGAGATAATGTAAAATTCTACAACATTGGTAAATTATTTCAATTCTGAATGTGGCTTGTGCCTTTTACATTGCTATTTTCACATAATTTCATGATGTCAATATTAGCAATATATTATAGGACATAAACTGTGTCCATGTCATAAGTCACTAAACACAGCTGCCACTTTGTATTGCTTGAAACATTTTTCTCCACTGAGTGGCTCATAAAGGAGATGATTAAATCTAGGTAAGACAAGATGTTACCTGTCTTGCACTTTAATAACTTAAATATTCTTTTTATATTGTTACAGTGGCCTTTTACAACAGATCACATTCTGCTCTGATGCTGTGAAAACTTGTAACATTCTCAAAAACATTCCACACACATTTACTTAAATTTCATAAGGAAGCATTGTTTTGCCTGCTTCTACTAAAAAAGCCACAGCTCTGTAAGGGAGTTGATGGAGAGACAGAGAGTACCCTCTGTTGTTACCCTCTGTTTCTCTTGCTGAAGCCAGACTAGAATTTGTGCAAATCTCGGGGTTTTTTAAGTTTTAGAGAACTGCAGAAGAAAATGAGGCTTCAAAGACAGATCTCACAGTAATTTCACTGCAGCAATTTTGAAAAACTAGAGAACTTTTACCCAGCAATTTTGAGCAATTGCCTGACTTGCCCACAGGAAAGAGGGGAAATAAATTCTGAGGGCTACTGAAAATGGCATTTTCAGGCAACTAGCCCAAGGATTTTCACAATATTGTCTGTAATTGAAGTACAGTGGGGGAAACTGCCTTTTTGACCCATATGGTGTTTTGATTAAATGCGCGTGCACTGAACTATGACAAAATAAGGTAGCATATCAGCTGGCTCAAGACGTAATAAACTAAATTCATGCCTTCTGCAATTCTTCTGAAGATAGCAGTATTTTTCAAGGGACAGCCTTGATCCAATGAGTTTCCTGCCTTTTTTTTTTTCTTTCTTTATCTGGGTGTTTCTTCCTTTGCACATAAGATGGCTAAAACAGGGTATTAGGCTTTGCGAGGAGAGCTTTGAACCTGGGAGTTCCCAATCTTACCTCCAAGTCTGTTGCCATCTAACCACAAATGCACATCACAGGAATAAAGACAAATGTGATATTAAAGAAAATAGCTGTGTATCCTAAATATACCTGGTATGAGAAAGGACAATCTCTGCACCTATTTTATAGTTAAGTAGGCTTTGCTGATTTGTTACAGATAGTTTCCCTTCTTAAAGGGTAAGAAAAAGCCAGAGTCTATAAACATTGCACACTCTCGGACATCAAAAATAGTGAACCAAGCCCAACCCAAAAGTGTGTTACTGTCCCACCTACATTAGCTCTCCTGAAAGCATGAGCGACATTGGAGGATACAACCAGCAGTTTTCAACTCTCCTTGGCCAGAGCTGCAGAGGCTCCAGGAAGCCCAATCAGTCAAGGCTGTTTTGGACAAAGAGATGACCCCTCACAGTTGTGTGCCACTAACAGGAAAAGCCACCTGCCTGGCTTGCACAAAAGCTCTTAGGACTGGGTACAGTAAAGTCGAAGAGCAAAGTGTGCTGGAGGCAATTTTCAATGGGCAGTTCGACCAGATCAGACCCTCTTTGACTCAGTGCTGGCCTGGCCAATCTGCCCAGTGTGATGAGAGCAGTCATCTCTATTTCAGGACCAGAAATTTCTGAGACTGCTTTTCAGTGTCAAGCTTCCTCTCTGAAAGCAGGCTGAGCTAATTCTCTGTCCTGAATGCTCTCGCTTTCTGACTGCTCTTTTCTTGCCTTCAAGAGACCACAAGTGCTAGAAATCCCCTCCAGGGCAAACCCCAAAGACTATCACCGGCAGCTCTCCCCTAGGGCCTTTGCCTGCACAGTTCCACGTGAATTGCCCATGTTATTCACCACACATGGGAAGCTAGAGAAAGAGACCAGAAGATGGTGGAAGCCAAAGGGCCACCAATTTGAAGGCAACAGCCAGCCTGGTATTTCATTTGCACTAGACATGACTTTTCCACAATCTCTGCCTGAGATGAGCATCTGGATGACAGGCAGCCAGCCAAACCTGGGTCCAGGCAACACCTCTGAGTGTGGTCCAGGTGCTGTATCTGATGGTTCAGGTGTCTGTCTTCAAATCCAAGCCAGCTTCACTTCACCTGGCAGCATTCTTCCAAAGCCCACCTAGAAATAAACGTCTACTGAGATCTTGACTTCAAAGACATAATGTTTACATGTCAAATTTAGTAGCTTCCCAGATATTTCACAACTCACTTCAGTTCAAAAGACTTATGCTTGGACCATAGCGGTTGAAGCAGAGGACCATTATATCTATTTTCTTTTGTCACTGGATAGTTTGAAATCATAACCAGCCACTTAGATATCAAACTGAAAAATGACATTTTCCTTCTGAGCCACTTGAACAAATGACTACAGTATAAACCAACTCCATCCTTCCAAGCAGATTTCAGCTTAAAGATTGGATTGCATTTGACATTCCCTAGTGAGGATATGTGTGAAACAGTATAACGTATGCTGTATGATATTCCCTCCAGTCCGTTCTGTACAAAATCCCTTAGGCCTAAGTCCGCCCACCAAACCCACCATAGTGGGAATGCCAAGAAGTAGGAACAAGGTACAAGTTAAAATAGGCCACAGATAACACCTTTAGCTTACATCATCCTCATCGCTTCTGTGTGCAAGTTACGGTTCAGTAGAGTGGGTGTAAATAGCTCTGAAATGTGAGAGTCGATTTTAAAGGATTATATTGACTCTGCCTAATAGCAAAAGATGCTTCAAGTGCTATTTAGTACAAGCAATAAAACAAGATGTTATTACAGCAGGAACAGATACTGACCTCTGCTTGTGCTGGCCAGCATTTTCATTCATTCTTGTGCCTTTTTCATTTGTCTGCCAGTTTGTTTGTTTGTTTGTAAGAATATTTTTTTTTCCTTTTTAAGACCCTCACTACTTTCAACAGGTCTGTGAAGCTTGCGGGAACCATCGGAATGGTCACGTGCCTTTTTCTCATTTTTTTGTAGTCCTATTAAATCTTGTTCAGGTTTAGTAGTTTTTAAAATATTTTACAATCCATCTGTTTCCTATCCCTCATCTACATTCTGCAGGACAATGCTGACAGCCTGCCAAACTAACTTCTCACAGACATCTGCAGGGCTGGGATTTGTGGCCACATGTAAGTGTTTGTAAGGGTTGAGTCTCCAGTCTCCTGTGTGCCTGAGCATTGGCCTTTTCTCTTAATTAAGAGAGGTGTGAAAACACCAACAAATCTTCTGCCACTCGCTGCCCAAGTCAAGAAGCCACCCCATTAAGTCAAATAGTTTAAACTACATTCTTGCTATGGAAAGGATCATGCACCGGAAGTTTTTTGCTTCCAGTCCAACAGAAGGAATTTCATACTGTGCAGTTGCCCCTCTTTGTGGCTGGAAGTCACACTGGTTACTCAGAGAGAACAGGACCTCAGCAGCTCCTGATAAGGCAGCAAGATAAGGTGAGGCTCACAGCAACATATACCCAAGCAGTGTGACCTGGGCTGAGATGCAGAAAAACAGAAGATACAGTATTTTTTAAAAGTATGAGCGGTGTGATCATTTTTAGATTTTGCAGGACTGTTCGCATGCTATATGATAGCTATTTTGGATTTTCTCCAGCCATATCCAAAGAGGTAATAGTCACCTGTACTGTTAAAATTTCTTCTCTGAACAGCTATGAAACAGAAATTCACTCCCAGAATCCTTTTCCATTTCTGCTTTCTGAGGGATTAATTTCTTGGTTATGTGTTTTAATGTAAGACTCACAATGTTGCCCTGAGTAATGTTTGAAACTGCAGATTCTACAGACCAGAGTTTTAACTATGAGGAGATCGGGAGACATTTGTTTGGGGAGACATTTTGTTGTTGTTTCTACCAGACCTACAGCATGTTTCTGTCAGGATGGGAATGTCAGGGAAAAGTAGGGGCTCTTAAACATTTTACGGGAAGATTTCTACTTAAATAGATGAAATTGCATCGTCACAAAATCCATTTTGTAGTTTGATTCAGCACGTCTTTCCCTTTTTCCTACCCCTTTGTCTCCGCAGCCCCAACCGTAAGTACAGTTGGCCAGTGTAAGTATGCTTGGATTGCTCTGCCAGTACTTCTTGTCAGATGTGTGATTCAGACAGATTCAGCCTGGACTGGAGCCACAGAGCAGAGAAAATTCTAAGTTATTAAACTTCCTTCTCGTTTTACAGCAGTCTAAAGAAGCATTTTTAAAGGAAGAAAATGTTAAAGCCTTTAGACTTATGCCCATCTTTGGTATTCAGAATTGACTCAAGTTGTTAAAACTCAATTTTCTGCGGCTCTGTTTAAAGCATAAAACCTTTTGCTTTCTATTTGGATTTTTCTTTATTCATTGCTCAAGCTTCCATAGGTCCTTTAAAACTGAAATGAAGCTCTCTAAACTGTGAGGAGGTTGCTCATTAGTGGAGCAAATACAATACTGCAACCAACCACAGATATTGATTTAATATAACATTGATTTCTCCCTTAAAAAAACACTAAATCCTCTGTTTGGTTAGGTTTTTTTTTTTAATCTTAGTGGAAATCACATTAGGAATTCCAAAAATACAGCATAGGAACAAAAAACCCCATCTTTCAAAGCAGGCCGTTTCCTCCACATTACAGCATTTAATACAAGGGAGAAAAAAGACAACAGAGGGAGTGAGAAACGTAAAACTGTTCAGAGAAATACTGTCCCCACTGAGGTCAGGGGCGATATTTCCGTCGCGGCTTGTGCAGCGCGGCGGGGCCGCGGAGCAGCCGGGAGGGGGTTGCGGTGAGAGCCGCCCGCGGCACCACGGCTGCCGGGCCGGCGTGGGCGCCTCCGCGGTCCGGCCCGTTTGGCCACGCCGCGTCCGGAGAGCCGCCGGAGAGCTCCTTTCCCTGCCGAGGAGAGGCAGAGAGGCTGGCGGTGGCGGGCACCGAGGCGCCGGTGCCCCGCGCCGCTCCCGCGGACCTTCCGCCCGGGGGAGGGTATTGGGGTCCGGGGTCGCTCCCCCGCGTCCTGTCCGTGCGAGGAGCGGGCGCCCGCACGGGGAGACAGGCGGCAAATCTGGACGGAGACAGGCGCACCTCGCCTCCCTGTGCCAGCCGGAGGGATTTGCGCTCCCGAGCGCCGAAGCTCGCCCCGCTCCCGCCCCAGCCGGCAGCGGCACAGGGCGGCTGGGGCATCTCGCAGTCCCCGCGCGGATTCGGGGGCTGTGCCCGTGCTCCCGCCAACCCTCGCCCTGCGGCGCGGGAGTGGGAGGCAGGTGAAGGGGGCATAGGGGCTGCACACCTCTTGCCGCCCCGCCTGACGCGGCTGCGGGTGGTCCCTGCCTCGAGGCCCCGGGGCTCTCGGCGGCCCCTGTCCCGCAGTCAGGCGACAGTGCCTGGGGCGCGGGGAGAAACCCTGCGCGGTCTGTCGTGCGGGGCCGGAGGGTGGCCACGCTTTCCCAGCTGGGATCGTTGCCGAGGAGTTTGCAGAAAGGCTTGCAAAGAAAATAAAATTTAAAGGGCAAAACGTGCAGACACGCACTTGCAGGAGTCGGCGGGACTCGGGGGACTCGGCGGCGAGAGGAGCAAGCTCCGCTGCACCGCAGCTCTCCAGCCGCACCGAGGCGCATCCTCCCCCGCCGGCGCTGCCGTGCGCTCCCGTCCCCCTCCCGCCCCTGCACCGGGGTGCCCGGCGGCTCTGCCCAGCCCGCACCGCCCGCGGGTGGGGCTCCCAAAGTCACAGAATATCCGAGCATCCAGGAGAAGTTTCGGCTCCCTAATCGCTGCAGGCTGACTCTTCTGACACTCCGGCACTTAAGGAATATCTCGGACACACGTGGTTAGAAGTGATCAAAGAGGAGATAAGATCAAAGATCACTTTAATTGCTAAAATGAGGTCAAATAAGATTTTCAGAAGATCAGCTATATGTCTGAGGCTGTTAAAAGCACTATTGTCATTTAATGTAAGCGGTTGAAGTTCAGAAATGACTGGACACTTACATTCACGTAACGCACAGATTTAACATTCCCTTTTACCTACAGGTAACACAGATTGCACAAAAATAAACAGGAAAATATATATATATATATATATTTGGTCAAGCATTCATTTCAGGCAGCCCGTCGCAGAGGTACGGGGCAGCCGGCCCAGTGCCAGTACCCGGCCGGGCGCCATCCTGCCCCCGGCCCGAGAGCGGCCCCAGGTCCCGGCCGCAGCCGGCGAGAGAGCCAGGGGCGCGGCAGCAAAGGGGCAGGGTGGCAGGGCGAGCAGAGAGGCTGTGCGGCGGGCAAGACTGTCCTGCTGTCGTGCTCCAACCCCGGGCCAGGCGGGGAAGGGGAAGCACCCCCGGTTTCCTGGGGCTAAGCAGCTGGGATTGACGGGGGAGGGGGGGACCTTTTGCGGGGGGAGGTTTGCGGAGCCGCCGCGGGGAACAGCCAGGCCAGGCTTGGCTCTCCCTGCCCTTGGCATCGCAGTGACACTGCCTGCTTCTGGCCGTAGCTCTCAGCTTGCGGGGCAGGTCGTGCTTACCCCCGCCCGGGGGAGGAGGGAGCCTGCCCCTTCCCAGCCGCTTTCGCTACCTGCGGCTGCCGCCGGCGGATGCTCTCGGCCCCTCCCCTACTGCCACGGAGCACATGGCAATGTTTTGGTTGATCGGTTTGGTTCCTTCTGTTGTTGTTTGTGGTCTGTTTTGGTTTTTTTTCCCCGAGCAAAATGTGCCGCAGCTGGCTGCCTCCGAAGCATCTGCAACGTCTCCGGAGAAACTTTCAAGCGGCTTCCGAAAGAAAAACAAAACAAAACAGAAAAGAAACACTAATTCGCAGTCTGCGTGAGCGGTGAACTCAGGGACGCTCATACAGCGCCAAGCCTTTTCTTGGTGGGAAATCCTCGGTCAAAGGCATTACAAAGAAGTCTCTATATAACGAGGAGTGCGGTTGGGATTTAAGCCCCCATCACCTCCCCGCACTGTAACGAAGGGAAGCCTGATGAACTAGGAGGTCCTAGCATAGCATGACAGCTGTTAGACACACGTAGCGCAGATGGGGATGTTGCTGGAAGTACCTTGCAAGATTGCAAAACACAGTCGCTTTTCCCCCAAGAAAATCCACTTCGTTCCACAGCCCGGGAAGCGACGAGCCCAAAGCCCCTTCCCGCGCTCGGGGAGTCGTCTTCAGCCTCCGTACTCACACCGCCAGACCGAGTTCGGACTCTGAGCCCCCCGCTGTCTCCTCGTAAATCCAAAAAATATCCCCGATACGGCGGTTTTCTGCATAGGGTGGTTTATTTTTACCGATGCTACTCGGGCAGACACTGTGGTTTACAGCGACCACAAGCAAGGACCTGCAAACGCTACGTCTACCCAGAATGATGGAGGGGAGGGAGGGAGACGGAAGCGCCGGCGCCCGGCAGCGGAGCCCTGGCGAGGGGAGGGCGGCCGCGGAGGCCTCCCGGCCCAGGCATCCCCCCGCCGCCCCCGGTGGAGCCCTGCTCTGCCCTGCCCTGCCTTGCGGGGCTTGTCCGACGGGCGGAGCAGCGAGGGGCTCGGGTGCGCAGTGGAGGGGGGTCCCGGAGCCCCCCGCCCTTATGCCGGTGCTGGAGAGGGGCTAGGCGGGGGGCACACTGCGGAGGGGGCCAGGCGGATGGAGCGAGTGGCAGGAGCCCCCGCTGCCCCGTCCCGGAGCGGCGGGCCTCACTGCCTGCAAAATTTGCACTTGATAATTTTCTTAAAAGCACTTTGGAAGTCTTTGTTGAAATAGGCATAGATGATGGGGTTGAGGAGGGAGTTGGAGTAGCCCAGCCAGTTGATGACTGCCCCCAGCCACTCGGGCATGTAGCACTTACTGTCGCAAAAGGGCAGGACCAGCGCCACGATGAAGAACGGCAGCCAGCAGAGGATGAAGGTGCCCATAATGATGCCCAGGGTCTTGACAGTCTTCCTCTCCCGGGACAGAGCCATCCTCCGCTTGGCCTCTGTGTTCTTCTCGTTGCGTGTCTCGAAGCAGGGGGGCGGCGGGGAGCCGCACGCCTCGCTGGGCAGCGGCAAGTGCGTCTTGGAGGAGCTGTGGCAGCGCTGGACCTCGATGATCTCCAGGGCGGCCCCGTCTTCGCCCTGCCGTACCGCGCCGTTGACACAGGCACCGGGCTTGGGTTCCACAGTCCGCCGCCAGCCCTTGCTAGGCTCCCCATTGCTTTTCTTCTGCAGAGCGGCCGGGGAGAGAGTGAGGCAGGTGTCGGCTATTTTCTTCTTCTCCGCTTTCTTGACTGTCTTGCGGATCCTGAAGCGGGCCGCCTTGAAGATGCGGCCGTAGAGCACCAGCATGAGGAGGAGCGGGATGTAGAAGGCGCCGAAGGTCGAGTAGATGGTGTACCCGTGGTCCTTGCTGATGGTGCAGGCATCGGGGTCCGAGCGGTCCTCGGGCGTCCTCCAGCCCAGCATGGGCGGGATGGATATCAAGAAGCCGATGAGCCAGGTCAGGCTGATAAGCGCGGCGGCCCGCCGGGGAGTCCGCTTGTTGACATAGTCGATGGGGTCCGTGATGGCCCAGTACCTGTCCAAGGCGATGGCGCACAGGTGCAGGATGGAAGAGGTGCAGCACAGCACGTCCAGCGAGATGAAGATGTCGCAGGTGACTTGCCCCAGCGTCCACTTGTTCAGCACCTGGTAGAGGGCCGCCATGGGCAGCACCAGCACGGACACCATGAGGTCGGTGACGGCCAGCGAGCCGATGAGATAGTTGGCCACGGTTTGCAGGGAGCGCTCCAAGGCGATGGCCGCGATCACGCAGGCGTTGCCGCTCACGGCGCACAGGATTAGTGTGCCCAGGAGCAGGGAGGTGAGCAGCTGGTAGCCCAGGGTCACCTCGGCGAGGCCGGGGCCGCCTGCCCCCTCGGGGGAGCGCTCTGAGGAGGTAGTGTTGTTGGCCACATCCATGCCGGGCGGGGGGGTCGCTTCAGGAGACGGGCATGGGAAGAGTCGCCGGTCACTTGTGCGCTCCCCTGGCAGGAGGCATCGCCGCCCCGTGCGCTTTGGCCACGCTGGGCAGCTCCCCCCCCCCCCCCCCGCCACCCCTCCCTCCCCTATATAGCGCGGCGGGAGGCGGCCGAGGCCCGGAGGACGGCGGCTGGCGGAGCCGCCCCGCGCCCGCCCATCCCCGCTGCCTCTGCCCAGCGTGCAGCCCCGGGCGGCGGGGGCGGCCCTCCCGCCGCCGCTCGCCGCGCTGCTGCCCCTCGCTCCGCCGCTCTCCCGCGCCGCTCCTTCCTGCTCTGCCTCTCCACTCTCCCCTCGCTTTCTCCCTCCCTCCTTCCCCTCCCCTTCCGTCCTTCCCCCCATCCCGCCCTTCTGCGGGGGGGTCTCGTTGGGTCGCCATCGTCCCCTGGCGCCGCCGGCGGACCGGGCGGGAGGGCGCCGGTGTCCGTCACTTCCCGCCGCCCCCTCCCCGCTGGGGGGACACCGCAGAGAAACCCACCACGACTTCCCCCACACACACCCTCCCCCTCCAAATCTCCTCCCCGCAGCTCCGCCTCAGGCAGCGGGAGCTCTGGGCTTCCCCCCCGGCAGCGGCGCCGGGGCTTGTGCAGGGTGTGCGAGGCGGGGGGTGGCCCGGCACTGCCGGCTGGGGCGGGGGGCACCGCACACCCCAGGGCTGCCTGCGAGTGGGGGGTCCCGGTGCGGGTGGCTCCGGGGCTGCTTATCGCCACCTGCAGGCAGGCGGCGGCGGCCCGAGGGTGCGGCGCCCGGGGGGAGCTCGGCCGGGCACCCCCGGCCGCGGGGCCGGCGGGACTTTCTCCAGGTCTGCACCCTCGCCCCCTGTCCGGCCGCCGCTCCGGCCGCGGCGAGCATGGTGCTGCCGGGGTTGCCCGGCGAGCAGCACCAGCCACGCCGGCGCGGGTCCAGGGAGAGGGGGATCACTGGGAAGCAGTGTCGCATGGGTATCTCGGGAGGGATTGCTGAACAGCCCAGTGCCGGGCAGGGCTCCCCATCAGTCGCTTACGAGTGCTGTAGCGATGAAAATCCCATTCGTGATGATTCATGCCCTCGGCCCAGCGTCCTGCCGCGGGGAGGGCTGTCGCTGCCAGTGCGCGGCTCCCCGCCGTGCAGTTCCCCGCAGAAAAACGGCATTGCCCCCTGGCCCTCCCGAGGCGGGAATTACAGTGCAACACACTATGGAAATCACTGTCCTCTCAAGACAAAAACGACAGCAACAACAACAACACGGGGGGGGGGGGGGGGGGGAGAAAAAAGAAATATAATGCGTTACGGTTCCTCCGGATAGGAGGGGGAAAGGCTGAGTCTGAAAGTGAAATGAGAAAAATATCTCTGGGGACAATCTTGAATAAAAAAGAGTGTCAGATTGACACATTATAAGCAAATCAGTTACTATCCAGTAAATAGAACAAACAATCACAAACCTGGGAAACATCTGTCATTCAAAGGAAAAGAAAAGTGATGTTATCGACAGGCTTAACTCTAGCTGTCCGTGAAAGGTAAAAGAAAGTCCTCTGACTAACTTCTGTGGCTGGCTTTCTACTGTCTTGCGGCTCACTATTTTTAACGATGTGAGATCTTTCACTCTGCTTTGTAATTGTGCGGTGCAAGCTCAGAAAACGCAGAAAGCCAAATAAGTAATTGCTTAACAGGAAGATTTGCCAGATTCTAACTTAATCAAACTTGAGACGAGGATCACAGAGCCTGGCTTGCACACGCTCGGGTTTCCTCATCTTCTCTCAGTCAGCACTTAAAAATAAGGCTGAGTTCACAACTTCACAACATTTGGACAGATTTCCGACAGTTCCTCTTTACGAGGGGACCAGGCTACATTTCCTCGCCTCTAGGCTTGCAATCTTAACTATAAATGATCAAGGCGCGGAGATGTGCTGTATAAGCGGAGCAGAGCTGCACCCCTGCATGCCGGCTGTGTCAGCCGATCGTACTAAAATTTACATTCTCTGTGCCCTATTGAATGAAAACTTCTACTGTTGAGACACAGACAAAACAAAACGTAATCGATATTTAAGTATGCTTTGCTCCTTCACTACCAAAACCTATTTTCTTTTTAATGTCTCCTCAAATGCACGGCACGGCTGGCTTCTAAACAGCTGTCTATTTAAAGACCCTTTCCCTTCAGCGAAATCGAAGTTTGTGCTTCTTATAGCCAGCCTGATGCAATGAAGAAAGTGCGTGCCTGGGAAGCAGGAAAATCTCAAGGAGATTGTCCCACCTTTCTTGCATGGCGGTGGGCAAGCCATTAACCTAATTAGATTAGTCTGAAATTAGCGTTTCAAAGCCACAGGGCATGCGGGTTTTAGGAATCCACGAAGGGCTCTTGGGGAAACTGTTTCCAGAGGTGTTTTGCGCTGACACGGCCAAGGGAAGTCAACCCCAGACACTTTTTGCCGAGAAATTGCACTGGGGAAAACTCGACAGGGTCCCTTTTCAATTGAAATCTTTAAATCGGCTTTACTTTTTGAGTTTGCTTTTTGTTCAGAGACTGAAAGTCATTTCACTCTGAATTAAATTGAGAAGCAATTTAGGCGACCATGGAGGAAGGGGAGGAAGTAGGAGGTGGAAGATGTAGACGAAGGGAAAACTCCCTCTTTTGATGTGCGTCTTTAAGCCTACTAAGCATTTAAACAACAAAATGCCCGTTAAACTTTCAAGCAACTAAATGATGTGCTAATGTCTTTAGATAACCTAGGTGAAGCACCTAGGGAAATTCTTTAAGGAAAGCCACAGTCTCATAAAATCCAAGCTGATTTGAGAGTAAATGAAACCTTAACACCGCACAACCTTAAAAAGTCCAATTAAAATATTAATGTTATTCAGTTATGACACAGCTGCAGCAATCAGGAGGTTGCTCAGTAAGTACGGAAAGAAAAAGCATTAACAACTGTGGCAGAAGATGCTTTCCTGAGCAATTTTATTCTACACATTTCAAAAAAAGGGAGAGCTACATATTCTTCATGCTCTCAGATTATGACTGTAATATCTATTTGCCAAAGTAAAACTGAAATGCTGCAATTTGATCGCAGCATTTTGTTCATGTGCTTGCATATTACACTTTGGTTTGAAAAGGATTTGGGTCTTGGTTTTTTTTTTTTTTTTGCTATTCACCAGGACAAGACACAGCATTTGTGCTATTCAAGAAAGTATATTCCAGTAATGGTTTCAAATGAATGGGTTTTACTAGGGAGCTAAGGAAATTAACAATTTCAGTCCACTGAAGCTGACCCAGTAGGTGCACTTTTCTGTGAGAGAAGTTCCAAACAGGTAGAAGGAAAGATGTACCAGTAGAAAACCTACCAACTACAGCCTTCTTGAATTTTCTCATTAGGCATCTTGGAAATACAGCTAATAGGAATTAGCACTACTCCACACTGTTTGAAACCTTCTGAAGAACGTCTGTGATTTTAAAACACAGAAAAGCAAACAAGAATTTCATGGCTGAAGTGACTGTATCATTGAAACCCATCCCTTTCACACAAGCACATTGCACTATGAGATCCACTTCAGGATACCCGCTCCCACCTTTCATTAAGCACAAAATGTTTCACAGTACTTCAACAAATTTAAGCTTTTTACTGTAAAAGACCAAAAGCTGTAAGAAGGGGACAGAAAACTTTAAGGCCATTGCTAGTAGTGTAGCTACATAGCTCTCAACCAAATTGCTCTGGATCAAAATGAGTCCAAATTTGGCAATCTGTTTAGTCCTGACTTTGTGGACAAGATGAACCATCCAGGAATATAAGTGACTTTCAGTACCAGTAGCAGAATTGTTCCCTGTATCCTATCTCTAGCTGTGGCCAGTTTGTGAAGCCCTGCACATCCAACTCATATATATGAAGAGGGGGAAAAAATCCCTCTTGAATTCTATATTTAGTCTGCTCAGAATTGATACACTACAAATTCAGTGCAATAGCACAGTAAGGAAGCCTAAATTTCCAACTTCTGGATCACCTTTGTGCCATCTCAGTATTTTTTCCCTTTTGGGGCATGGAGGTGGGCTGGCTAGTTCTCCAGCAGTCCTGTCCAGCCAGCTCAGAGCTGGCTGGCTGTGGCCCACTAGGAGCTGTGCAGCGCTGAGACATTCCAATAGCTCTGCAAGAACCAGCTCAGATCTAACAGAGGTAACAGCATCAGCACAGCACTCAGCTTCAGGGCTGAGTTAGGTCCTGCAAGATACTGAGATGTCTCTCAACCTGCTCCTTAACACTCCCAGTTCTGCAAACATACAACACTGACACCCACGGTCAGGCCTGGAAAGATCTGCTAGTGCAGATCCAAAAGCCGCAGTGCTGCTTCATGGCTTTAACAGGTCTGGGTTCACACACTGCTAATTCAGCTTCTGGTGGCTCTGCACTGAACCCAGACAGATTTCTGTTTCCTCTTCATTGCATAGTTAGAACCAGATCAATAATCTGGGCCTGATAACCCAGAGGAATATCCTGGAAGATGCAGGAATAACCACCATCTCGGAATGCTGGAGTGCCTGTCTATTATGTTTCCCATGTTATTAATCATGTTTTCCGTTGCCTGAGATATCCCAGTTGTCACTATCATCCTAGATAATGGTGAGCTGACTGCAAGTTCCACTGTCCTATCATCATTCCATTCAGCTGCTTTACCGCAACTCTCACGTTCATCATTTTTATTAAGGCCAGAAATGAATTATTTAGATACACAAGTATTTATTTTCTACTTCTGCTTTTCTCTGCCAAGAGCTTACAGTAGTAACTAAGATTATAGCATAACCCACAAAAGGGGATAATTCATTCCACCTCACAGTCTTAGAAGTAACAGAAGAGTAGGTAAATATTTCATCCAAAATGAGTAAGTGTTATGTATATTCAAGCAAGCATCACTGAAGTGAGACTGTTACTAGTGATGCCGGCTATCAAAATCGGGGCAGCTTTTATGCAAGTCCAGAGATTTAGGATTAATTTTGAAAGATGTTCACTTTAATATTCTTCCTCTGTGAAGGAAAGAGACTTTCAAGCATATTTGTTCAAACATAAGTTTTCATAAGTTTATAGAAACTTCTCAGAATTTTGACACTCTGGGAAAATTCAACTTTAGGCTAAATTTTCTGTGTCGCCCCTTCTGTACGCAGTGCAGCTGTGATGAAGAAAGAGCTGGAAGATTGCCTCTTAACCATTTGTGCATTTTCTTAGTACTTAAGCTGCTAAGCACGGATTTGATCCCAGAGAAACTCTGGGAAAATCTACTTAGTCGACTCTAATCATGCTGTGGAGAACAAAGCAATGTTCCAGCTATGCTGAGGTTTTTATCAGCACATCTCCTATGTCAGAGACAAGGGAGAGCAATACACAGAGCTGGTGCATTATGTAGCTGGTTAATAATCACCTGTGTGGTGCAATGCAGTCCCAAGAATCCAGAATATGGCTAAATGGTTTCTTAAAAACTATAATCTGATATTTGTAATTTAATTAAAAATACTAGCTCACAAGTAATTTTTTCTCAACCAAAGTTTGTAAAATAAATCATCTTAATAACATCCACTATACAATTCTAAAATTGCTGACTAGCACTGAGCAGCTTCTTGGTTAAATCAGGCTTTTTCTTGTAGCTAATTAAGATTATTCCATCTACTTATTTAACATTCACATTCATCCTATAGCAAAATACACAACTGACTTAAAGCATTTGCTGACAATACATATCAGATTTCGGTAGCATTCTAGATCTTAAGCAATTTTTCCAGGTATCAAACAATATTTGTATGATTGTTTAAACAAGGACTGCCAATATATTCCAAGATTTTTTACTTTATTTATGGATACATTCAAGATTTTTTTGTTTTGTTGTCCCAGTCCCTCCCCCCTAGACTAGCTTCTAGAAGAGAAGGAGTTTTATACAGTAAGCACTAAAAGACTTTCAAATAAATTTTAGCTTAAGGAGATTCATGCTCCAAAGATTTTTATTGCAAGGACATTTTTGCCGCTTTTATATACAGATATTATTTCACTTCAGAGGAGACAAAGTAAGAGGCAAATTATTCTTGAATAACAGCAAATTATGAAAAAACATCTCGTTTCTCTAGCTACACTTCTACAGGCCTCAGCTTTAAATATCAGGCCAATCTAAATGAGTTTATCAATATTTTCCAAAATAAACTTAAGGTACTTGAATCTTACAATTGAGTTGCAGGCGTAGCAACAGATGACTTCCTCTGCTCTTACCATGTCAGAGTTTCAATTCTGCACTAGAGATTAAAAGTAAATTACATAGCATCATTGTCTCCTTAATCAATAAAGATGGCAAGTAGAGTTTCAACATCATTGCTTATAAAGGGTATAAGCGATGATGCACACTGACTGGAGCTCAAACAGTATTGACTGCAGTTCAATAGTATATTAATCCAAGTGCATTTTTTTCCAAAGATGTTATTGTGATATAATTTTATTTTCCTTACATCAAAACGAATATAATACTATTATTTAAAAAATACAATTTGGAAAAAGCAGGGTTGATGTGTAGACATTAAATTTTAGGAAGGTCTTGTCTTTGCAGACTATCTTTATCCTTTTAAATGAAAAACAATTTATTTTATCTACACAGAGACAAGTTACATCTAGTCGTAGAGGCCCACACAGTCTGCTTTTAGAGTGACCTTGACAAAGGCTACGAGGATATTGTCCTTCATGATCTATTAATCTCCTTTACCTAGGGCATTAGTTGGCACAATACTAAACTACCACGTCTTCCCAGGAACCTGGGACCTTATTCATGGAGGAAGGTTGTCTTGTTTTCTTACTGGAAGTAAATGTGCTCTTGAGGAATTACTCAGCTGCAAAGCCTTTCTTTTTCTTTACGGGTTTTCCTAGTACAACCACTGCACCATGCTAGTGCTTGAAGCAGTGGGAGTATATGGCCAAGGATACAGTGTAAGGCAGAAACACCACTTTTAGCAGCATCGCTTACTTGAAGTCAGTTTGTAAGGGTTGACTCATTGTTGCTGCTCATTAACTTTTAAGTACCCTACTAACTAGCAGGGTTCAGGTTAAGTGAATCATCCAGGATTCCTATGTAACAAATGGAGTTCAGAGATCCCTAAAAAACAGATCCACAAAAGTTGGCCCACTGAGCCTGTTAATCCTTCCAATAGCAAATGCTAAGGAGAAGAGTGTTACTGTCATGGCTTAAGCCCAGCTGGTAACTAAGCCCCACACAGCCCCTCACTCATTCCTCTCCAGTGGGATGGGGGAGAGAATCGGAAAAGTAAAAGTGAGAAAACTTGTAGGTTGAGATAAAGACAGTTTAATAGGGAAAGCAAAAGCCACGCGCACAAGCAAAGCAAAACAAGGAATTCATTCACTGCTTCCCATCAGCAGGCAAGTGTTCAGCCATCTCCAGGAAAGCAGGGCTCCATCACGCGTAACCGTTACTCCGAACGTCCCCCCCTTCCTTCTTCTTCCACCAGCTTTTTATACTGAGCATGACATCATATGGTATGGGATATCCCTTTGGTCAGTTGGGGTCAGCTGTCCCAGCTGTGTCCCCTCCCAACTTACTGTGCACCCCCAGCCTGCTCACTGGTGGGGTGGTGTGAGGAGCAGAAAAGGCCTTGACCCTGTGTAAGCACTGCTCAGCCATAACAAAAACATCCCTGTATTATCAACACTGTTTGCAGCACAAATCCAAACCATAGCCCCATACCAGCTACTATGAAGAAAATTACCTCTACCCCATCCAAAATCAGCACATTCTCCACCCTTTATTCCATACCATTTACTTCATGCTCAGGCCCGACACTATCCAATACATCCTCGTTAACCACCACCACCCTTCCCACCCTTTGATATAATACTCAGATATCATTCACTTACTCTATGGACCTCCCCTGTGAAATGTCTGTAAGATGTCCATAAATGTCCACAGAATGTCCACTGAGTTCATTTAGTCCATGACTTTGGGCTCCATCTGTTATGGTGGTCACTCAGGACAGGAGAGGTGATGTGTTATGTGGAGTTACTGGGCACCAAAGCCGGCTCAGGTCGGGTCACTGCTGCACTTGCGCTGCTTCTTGTAAGGCTTGTCCTCCATTGGTTCAGGTGGTTCCTGCTATAGCAATTCCTATAACATGCAACTCAATTTAAAGCTATTTCCATTACAGTCTCCACCTCTGGTCCCTTTGGACCAGACCATAGGGTTTAATATTGCAATGAACTCCTCCCTTGTCCCTGCTTTGGCTTGGACTTATCCACTTGACTGCCGTTCCTTAGGGATGTACCTGATCCAAGTGGAGCCTTATCTATGAGCCATAGTCTCTCCAGGGGTATACCCATTGTGGCATAGACTTATCCACAGCCACAGTTGCTTTGAGGTGCACCTGTTCCAGCATGGCCTTCTCCATGGGTCACAATGCCTTCAGAGATAGACCTGCTCCAGCGTGACCTTACCCACAGCCACAGTCCCTTCAGGGGTGTTCCTGCTCTGTCATGGGCTTATCCATGGCCACATGCTTTGAGGTGCTCCAGCATGGCCTCATGCACAGCCACTGATGCTTCAAGGTGTACCTTCTGCAGCATGGACTTATCCTTGGGCCACAATCCCTTCAGAGGTACATCTGCTGTGGAACAGACATCGTCACATCCACAGACGCTTCGAGATGTACGTGCTCTGGTGTGGACTTATCCATGGCCACAGATGCTTCGGGGTGTCCTGCTCCCACGTGGACTCATCATAGGTCACAGTCCCTTTGACTCAAGTTCGCACTGAGGAGCAGAAAAGGCCTTGACTCTGTGTAAGCACTGCTCAGCCATAACAAAAACATCCCTGTATTATCAACACTGTTTGCAGCACAAATCCAAACCATAGCCCCATACTAGCTACTATGAAGAAAATTACCTCTACCCCATCCAAAACCAGCACTGTTACTTAGCCTGTTCTCACCAAAGTCGTTCAGATACCTAATTCCATCAGCAGAGCTAGAAACCCCAGGAAATTGCTGTCTATTTTAAAATAGTTTTAAAAAACCTGAGGTTTTGGGTATAAGGTGATGGGAGGCACCACTACTACCTCCTTTTGGTTATGTTTGTATAGGATTAGGCTGGTTCAAAACAAACCTGCTAGACAGTTGTCACAGTTTGTGAATCCAGCGAGAGCTTAGATATGAGCTGGCGTTGCCAGGAAATAATCAGTTCTGTTTATTCATCACAGCAACCATGTGGGCTCTCTTAGGTTGACCAAGGAAGTCACCAGTGGAAAAGTCCAGGATACAGATGAGTAGTGCAGGCCACTGCCCCCCACCTCACTTCAGTCCATTCACCGTATGATTCTTAAAGGAGGCCAGCAAGGGAGAACATACAATGAGGCCAGATAGATATTTTGGCTAACCATGGCACTTAGAAACACAAAGAGAGTAACACATTATATAACCTAATGACTGAGTTTACTATCAAGATAAGCCAAACAGATCCTGTCTACTACAAAGAAACAAAGCTAATGAAGCTACAGTTAAGTGAGATTTGATCAGATCTTAAAGAGTATGGGGGGTTTTGTGTTATTTCTTGGGTGCTGGTGCTGTGCCTTGATGACATTAGTCCTTTCCCAATGTTTTTTTTCTTCTCTGCTCTCCTATCCCATTAATCACTTTTTCTAAGATCCTAAGTGCTACGCAAAATTGCTGTACTCTCAGGAGCTTCATCACATCTGTCACAGACACTCAACATTCCCTTTCTAGTTGTAATGGTCATCTGAATTCCCTCCTCGCAGTTTCTGTTATCACTCAATTAGGTTCAAAATAAGTAAAAAAGGAGGTTTTTTAGCCTGAGATCACCTAGTTATCAGTTCCTCATTTTTAGTCTCACCTGACCAGATAAGATCAGATTTTGAGGCCCTCAAAACTATCTGAATGGCACACTATAACCATGGAGGCTGTAAAGTGTAATTGTAGTGTACAGTGTCCTGCTGAAACTTTTAGGAATCTTCATCTATAAACAGGCTTTGCCATGATCAAAATTTTGCCCATGGGCACATGTTGCAGTAATGAACTTGGTTGCAAAGCCAGCCCTTACTACTTTTGTTAGATGCTGTCTCCAATTACTTATATCCAAGAACTCAGCATTGTAGCACCCGTATCTTTACCACTACAAAACAAAATCTGAGAACAAGGTGTTAAGAAAATTCTAACAAACCAGACCCATCCTCTCCATTCTCTCCAATAACTTTATCTTCATGACTGTTCATACAAAAGAGTCACAATGTGTTTTATGTATCCAGTACACCATGTATCCCTCAAGGTCTTCACAGCTTTTCTTGCTAAGACACATTTTATGTTATTCATGAAAGGCTAGATAAGCTTTCTTTCACCTGTACTCTGGTGCAATATATAATTGCATTACTGTAAAGGAGCATATAATTATGCCTCTTAGAGGAGCAATTCATTTCCTCCTTTCCACTTGTCCAGAGGGGAGAGTAATCTGCCAGTTGTTACCTGTTTCTGTCCATCTCCTTTAGAAGAAAAAGGAGTATGGCAAAAACCTCTTCCTTCCTCTCTGTCTGAATACCTGTGGGGCATTCTCCTTTCCCCCATCCAACACACTGATTATGTGAACCAAGAAACAACATAGTTTCCTCACTAACCAAACAAAGTTATTAGGTGTTTCTAAAGACAGTTCCATGAAAATCAACACTGCAGCCATACATATACTTCATGTATCTGTTCACTTTGAATCAGTCCTCCTCTGCATCATATTTCATTTTTAGTAAGAAATCAGTATTATGATATTGCCTTGAATTCATTTGCATTTTGGTTATTCTCCATTTCTGTTTCTGCAGGACTTTGGTAAGTAATTATGCTGGTTAAGGCTTTTCAAACAAAAAAGGGAGTAAATTGTTTTCTGCATAAATGCACATATCTGTTTTTGTTTATCTTGATGTCAGAGTAACATTGCCATCATGGGGATAAATTTACTTGTATTTGATTATGACAAGACAATGAGAGAAACTAGAGCTGAGGAAGATGGTATTTATGACTCCGTGTCCGCAATACGGTTCAAGCTAATAATCTATCTGGCTTTAAACCACACAACAGAGTATCACAGGAAAAAAATAATTACCTATTCTATTCCTTACGCAGATCAAATCCTGAATGTTTATTTAGGGATTCATATTTTAAACTGTGGCTGCATCCTCCTCTGTGGGGACTTCTATCTGACCATTCACGAAGTCGTAGGTAAGTACATAAGGTTCAAAAAGGGAGAAATGCCTGTCCTTCATTTTTGTCACCAGAAATCCTGCCTTTGAAGTCTTGTGGGGTCTGGACACTATGCCTGGCTCTTCCCAACTTAAGTCCATTTTTTTTTTATTAATCTACAAAAGTCAAGTTGATTGGATTGCAATTACTGAAGTCCAAGGGGCTTTGTCAGGATAGCTCAGAGGGAGGTTTGGCCTCATCCCTTTTATTCTGAAGTCCATGTAGGCTAAGTGCAACCTGCAGCTGGGAGAAGCTCCACTCTGAGACAAGTGATGCATCTTTATCTGTCAGTGGTCACAAACTGGAGTTTCAGAGGAAGGCATAAACCCCCACCGGACAACTATGCACAATATAGCTATTGGAGAAATGACTGAAAGATTTTGCAGTCCCACACAGTTAATGATTAATGTATGTTCAAAGACAAGAAAGAATCTATTCATATCTCTTTACATACATCCTTACCCTAATGTAATTAAGGACATAAAAATGTCAGGTTCAAAAAGAAAGCATATTTTTACTCTTGGCCATTGTTTCACATTTAGCAACAAGTTGCATAGTTTAATTATATAGTGTAAAGGATTATAAATGGGTTTTTACATTTTTATTAGCGAGCCTTCTATTTGTGTATTAAGAAAAGCCTGGAATACCTTCTATATCCTTATTTTATCTACCTCTTTTATATCTTTCTAATAAGTTTCTGTCTGAACAGAATTACTCCAGTCTCTTCAGATGATAGGGAAGCTTTTCTAGCTCTCTAAGCTCTTCTCAAAACTGGAGTGCCTGTTGTGTCTCTTGGAAGCATTGTCCCAGGAGAAGTGAGCCTGTAAAGTTCTTTTTCCTGAGAGGATTCACTTCAGCAAATGTGAAATTTTCACCTGAGAAACTGATTTAGTTATTGCTTCTAGTCACAATTTTCAGAAGAGCATTATCAGTAACTAGTTCTATAGACAGCTCTTCTCTCTCCTTGAACTACCTTACTCAATGCATATATAGTTTGGAGCAAACTCCTACTTCTGTATAATATTTGGTTCCTCTTCCATCCATCTTTCTGATGGTTCAATAGAGAAACAGATTTCAAGTCTTTTCAATAAGTAATAGCATATTGGCCATATTATTAATCATGAGTGCAGGTAGAAATTAATAATCAGTATTTAAATTAAAAAGTCTAAAGAAAGTTCCTGGATTAAGAACAGTGGAAATTGGTTAGAATAAATGTCATTATTAAGACATGTGGGTTTGGTTTCCCAGCTGCTGTAAATCAGGATAGTTAAATCAAAATGTGATTACCAAGAGCCAGAAATTATAACAAAGACTGAGAACATAGTAAAATTCAAAGAAGTTTGTGACAGCTAAAATAGAACATCCTCTGTCACATAAGCACAGACAAAAATGTAACACTGGGTTCCATTGCACTTGGTCACCGAGTGTAGGTTAAAGATCTTGGCTGCTGTAAATAATATTCCATTATTCCGTGTTTTTAAAGTAGTTGAATGGGGGAAAGAAGGTGGGCTGAAAAATTTGCTGTTGAAAGGAAATTGTTTCTTGGTTACTCTGTACCACAATAATAGTTGCATTTTTTTGTATCTAATAAAGCATGTCCCACCTTTCTTAATGAGATGCAAATGAGGGAGATGTCATCAGATGCAAGAAACTGGATGCAAATGTGTCATTCCTTTAAAATACAGGCAGTATAGAAATGCATACCTCCCAGATGATGAAAATAACTGCAAACTGTTCTATGAGACAATACTGGAATATCTTTTCTGCTGCATGATGGCTGTAACCCTGCCTCCATCGGGTTTCATCCACAGGATCACCGCTGTTAGTGCTACATTCCTGATTTTGGGTATCTGTCAATTTTTGCTCTAATGTTTATCATGTCATTCTGATCAGCCTTTAACAAATGCTTTCTCTATAATAGTTGTTACCTGTATAGCAATTCCATCTGCCTGCTATATTGGGGGTCATTGTAATGAAGACCACCCTAAGAAAAGTTCTGGTATGTACACGTCACTTTTTCTAACTCCTTTTTCCATTTTTTATTTGTCTTCTGTTGAGGTTCACTGAAGATGAATCTTTATCAGTTTCTTCCTTCTATGGTTATACTAGGCTCCTGGTGTCCTTCATATCTGAGGTGGATGTTCCAATTCCCAATAGGATGATGTTCCCAGAATGGACACAGGATGAAGACGGTTAGTCATAAGTTAAAGCAGCTCATGCCTCAGGAGAATCCCCACTGATTTTAGTGAAAGTTCTGCAATCATAAGGGCTACAGGTTTACCAAGTATATATGGACAGCTTCACAATACTACTTTTCTTTAGAACTACATGAAAATAAAGATTATGGCAAGCAAAAATCCATCCATAAATGGACTCTTGGAATAAGAGTCTTTGTTCAAACAACAAATTATTTTCTTCTGCTCGTGACTTGAATTCATTTCAGCCAAAAGGAGTTGAGGGTGCAGGTTTTGTAAAGTATTTTAAGCACATATGTAATGTTCAGCAAACATACAGGTCTGTTTGCATGGGTATGTCCTGCTGACATACATAGACAAGCCAGCTACCCCACAAATATTCAGAACTCAGGAGGAAAACAACGGATGAAGCTCTGGCCATGTTAAAAGCAAGACTTTTTTGCATTGAAGTTCTTTCCATTTTCTTCAGGGAGGACAGGATTTATTCAACATTTTCTTTTCATGTTTATCATCTGTTGGAACAGATTCTTTTTTATTTTCCCAGAATATCAAAATCCCCAATTCAAAAACACTTAATAAAAACTAATATTAATGACTAACATTACCAGCAAATAACACATTTGTCTAAATCTAAAAGAAGAGACCCAGTAGTCACTCTAATTCAAATAATAATGCTTCTATTAATGTATTGTTGATACCAGCTGATTGTTCATTTCATAAATGGTAGACAGATAGCAAGGGAAAGAATAGAGTCAGTATTTGCTCTCTAATTCTCTCGTGATTAAAACTATCCTACTTTCTTTAAATAAATAAATAAATAAATATCCATTAGTACATAGGGAGAATGATTCAGTGGCTTGGTGCATATAGCCATAAAGTGGTTTCAGATCCCTATCCCTATGACAAATTAATTGTTTATACAAAGTGGCACAGCTCTAACAAGTTGCTGAATATCTCCACCACGAGATGAAAAGTGCCTTACTTCAGCACAGTCAATAGCCTTACAGCCAGGATGCCTTCTGAGCATGAAAAAGAGCTAAGCTCAAGTCTCTCCCAACAGAGTTTGCAGGACTTCAGTCCACATGTTCAAGACCTTAGGGATGTATCCTAATGATCCAGCTGTCAATTTTGATAAGATGTTTCTCAGTTTCAGGCCTTTCCTAAGGAAAAGTAATTTCATCTAAGTATTACTGTCCTTCCTACAGATATTAGCCCTAAATTTGTACATCTATCCTGGAAGAAAATTATTCTTGGTTTCAATATATTTTCCTCCAATGTCACATTCTTTAGGCTTGGTGTCTGGGAGAGTTTACTGAAGACTAGACTTAGGCTGTCATGGAAATCCAACTCCTTTATATTCTAACCCTAACAAGTTCTAGCCTAACAGCAAAGCAGGTAGAGATGTAACATTTTTCAAGCTGAAAAAAATCAGTAGTTATCACAGATAACTGCTATCCATGGTAGCCATGGAATGACTGTTTTCTCAATAGCCACAGATCGCCCACATGTTCATGGCAGTTTATTTGACTATCAAGCAGAATAACATCTTTCAAGGCCAGACTGTTAGTTGCTGAATTGAGATTGGAGGTCTCTTTTCAGGCTCTGGATTAATCAGTCAATTGCATTTTTGCGCCAGGAGGGAGTTTTCCCAAAAAGCTAGAATAATCCAGGCTAGACAGGTATTTCCTTCCTGGCAGCCTCAGCTTTGGTTGCATATTTGGTAATTCAACATCTCTCTCTGAATTTGTCACAGTAACAGCCTGGTTGCAAAGGCCAAGGACAAGCACTTGTTTCCACGTTCATGATTTTAGACTGGCAAACTAGGAATTGTGTGAAAGACCAGAAGCTTTGGATACCTGCAGGCTGGATCTTCTTCTTCCACAATAGGATTCTTAATTGGACCAAATGGCTAATACTCCCTAAGGTAGGTGTGTGGTCATGACACTTTATCTGTGCACTGGATACTAACTGTACTTGGATGTATATTTTTCAAAAAATTGAGCTGCAGCCCACACTTTGTCCTATAAATTCTCAGTCCCAAAAATTAATTCCTAGGAGCACAGTCTCTGTCAGGCTTTTAGAGGCTTTTAGCCATAAGTAGTCCAACAGTGACTAGTTATTTGCTTCTTTCCCGTGCACCAGATTTACTCCAGTGTAATTCAATGCACTTTCTCATAGATTACTACAAGGTGATGAAAACGAAGCTCACAGCATGCTGCAGAGATCTAAGACATTTCTATACATGATTCAGCTGTTGCAAACCTGCAGCTAAGATAGTGTTTGCATTTGTATTAAGCCCCCACTTTTCCAATTACAAATGGCAGGACAATGATCTGATACTGGAAAAAATCAGAAATAATTCAATTAGAACCACATTGGTTTAAAATTGAAATAAGTAAAAGCAAAATCAGCTGTATGATCATCTGCATACTACTCTGCCATCCATCTAGGATTCTGTCTTAGAGCAGTCATCTCCAAACCTTTTTGATGGCGCACCTCCAGTACATGTATATTTATTCATTTATTTATAAATTATATACATGTACTACTGTACTAACATATTATGCACATTATAAAATGCACATAAAAATAGAAATTAGAAAAGGATAAGATAAAGATGAAATAAAGACATTTTAAAATCTTATTTTATTTTATTTATTAAAGGTACAAAAAATATTTTCTTCCCACACCCCAACAGATTGTTTTGTGCACACACTCCACTTTGAAGACCACTGTCCTAGTTCTGTCATTGCTGTTCCTTTTCCTAAGCAAAGACTGTCCCCGTTCAATTTACTATCAATGACAATGGTTTTTTTCTGCATTGATGGTTTAACTGGCAGGAAGCATTCAACAGCTTAAAATGTACAACAATAATGTAGCAAGCCTGCCAGCTCTGCCGTCATAGTTTCTACAGCTAAGATTAAATGTCTTATTTGTTGCCCAGGACCACAACGTTGAGTTATTTTTTCTGCAAAGACATCATATATCAAACAATTACTAACACACAATTGCATATGAAAATGTAGATGCCACTCTTTTGAGCACTTGACATGAACTATCTCTCTGGAAAAGTCAGAGAAAGGAAACAAAAAAGGACTTAGAAGCATGAAAAGAAAAGAAATCTCATAGATAAGAGTATGAAACTTGTGAATAAAATCCTGGTTCCACCAAAATTCTGAGTCCGGCAAATAGCATCTTATAAACTTCCTATAGAGCTTGCTGGCTCTTAGTTGTCATTCCAGTTCACGTTAGCAATCCTAAAATTAAACCAGATCTCAGCTGCTGCCTGGGCTGCAGTGAGGTATAAAGAATTGCCAGAAATGCTGCCAATGCCCTCATGTGCACCTGAAAACCCTGAAAGGGGTTGAAAGTTATGTGGGAAATTTCACACACTGCTTCAGTTTTAACAGAAGTTATCCAAGCTATGCAGTACCTATGAAATACATTGCAATAGATCTAAACATTAAATTAGCTCAGTTTATATCATATTCTCCAGGAACCTTTTGCTTTTTGGGGGCTTGGGGGGGATTTATTTGGTGATGAAGTAACAAATATATTTGGAAATAATGCATATGGGACCAGGGGAATATAGCTTAGTAAATATTTAAAGAGGAACCTAATGAATTGATTACAGACCTCAGGAAGTCAATTGTGCAAAGACAATAGAAAGAACAAGTACAGTTTTCACATTATAGAAGAAACAACTCATTAGCACTTGAATGAAACAAGTCTGTGTCCTGGCTGACTAGAGCTGCTAAAAGTCATCATTTAGCTGGGAACCTGCCAAATGTTCCTTATGTACACAGGGCGGAAATGTTGAAAAAACTGAATGAACAAATACAAGTTATTATGATTGAATCTCTTATGCAAAGAAGTCTTTGTAGCATAACAGAATGAAGTTGGGAAGAACTTTGTCACCAAATTATTGGTAGCTCAACTTTTAATACCTTGGTCAAGGTTTTATGTTATGTGCTCTAGCTATATATAAATATAGCTAGAGTTGAAAGAAGTAAAATAAAAATTATTGGCTGCAGTGAATATAATCCACCATCAAAGAAAGTGGTAGTTTAGAGAACAATCTTTCCTTTGAAAGGAAAATCATGGAATGACTATCTAGGTTATAGTGGTCATACGATATATATGCAAGTATGGGAGCTTGTGAGGAAAAAGGAAACAAACCATAGCCATTTAGCAATCTCTCCTCCAGAAACTCTTTCTGCTCACACTTAGTACATTTCTCATTCCCGTAGGCACAGAGGTCAAATACTGTAGTCTGGCTATGTGGAGGGACCAGGGGACAGCAAGCTCACATGTATGTGTACTCTCCAGGATCATCTTCCCTCAGCAAGCGAGACTGGTTTTGATAAATGGCCAGAAATTGGACAAAAATATTTCTGATCAATTTTTAGCTACACATATCCACTATTTATCACTCTGAGATATGGCGTCACACTTGATACAAAGCAAAACACGCATTTTTGTAGATGCTGCATATTTGTGGGCTGAGAATTTCATGGACATCAGGGGAAAAAAATTAGGCTAACACTGAGTACATTTGAAAATGGTTCCCTAATGAAAAGAAAGTAGTAACAGAACAAGTAGGCATTTTAGTATATTTAATTACTGCTTCAGTTATCATTTTCTATTAATAATTTAAACAGTTTGAGGAGCATCAGCCATTGACAGCACCCAGTTCTGCAACCACATACAGTAAAGACCAAGGCAGGCAGCTCACACTGTCTGTTCTAGTCAATTAAATGGGAATGTGCTTGGGCACTGAAGTGAAATGCGTGAAAAGGCCCACAGCTATGCTAATAAACTCTCTTAGCATGCAGAAGATGGTAGTTGCATGCAATATGCCTTTTAGTAACGGTCCCAGAGAAGGCACAGGAATTGACTGCAAGTGGCAGATGACCAGAGTTTAAGGCATCAGAGGGAAAGCTCACACAGTACAAGGGGAGATATTATGGTGCATGGGCACATTTGGGCTACGCTTAGCATTTTGGGAAGCTAGTGGTAGATGTAGTCACAGAATTCAGGTGTATTGTCACCCCTATAATTTGTTGTCTGATGCCCCCGCCCCACGTATGTGCAAATCTGAACAGTCACAACCGCACGTTTCAAGAATCTTCTGTGATAAACTGCACAAACTCTAGAAAAGGAAAGACTGCTCCTTTATCTAAACAATACAAATTTCCTATCATTCTAAGTTTTGTTAATCTACTTCACTTCCACACCCAGATTTTCCTCTGTTCATTTAGTTTGACTTTGGCACCGAACGAGGCTGCAGTTACTAGCCTTTGGCATAAGATTGCTGAAATGGGATATTGCTGAAATGGAATATTGCTGAAATTCATAAAATGAGAAAACGTGCAACAGATGGTTATGCAGGATCCTGAGCTAGTGAAAGGGCAGGTTTGGCAGTAGTAAAGAAAGGATTTTTCCACAGATTGGTAAAATGAAGTCCCCAAGGAATTTCAGATCATTTAGCCTGGTCTTCTATATGGCAGAGGCCATTTTATTTCTGCCAATTACCCCTATACTTATCCAAATAATTTATTATCCAATTTTGATCTGAAGGCATTCGGTTATAAAAAAAAAAGGTTTTGATTGTTTGTTTCAGTATTTTACTCCTTCATTGTTAAAGCCCATGCTTAACATCCAGTTTGAATTAGCCTCATTCCAGTTTCCAGTTCTAATTTATAGCAATTACACTTCTTAATAATTTTTTTTCTTCACAGTTAGAGAAGAGAGTTTTTAGTGTAGGATATTTCAAAGAAAAAAAAAAGAAGGGATTGTAGTAACTTTCAGAGTAATCATCTCTCCCAGTTTGGAAAAACTCTTCAAAAGTTTGTCATACATTTTTTCACTGTACTTCTCCATTTAAGAGTCATATTCACCACCAGTTTTGGAGGTATTTCTACATCTTCATAAGTACTCAGCTCCTTCCCCTGATTCATTGCTTGAACACTAACACACTCAACTCATTTTGAAAACAAAAATATTCAAAATCACTTTTTCTTTTCAAGGAAAATTGAGACCTAGTGTATTTTCAACCTTAACAAAGCCTTTTCCAGTCTGTGATGCTATCATCACTTGTAAATGATATTCACACTGGCTGGGTGTGATAAATGCATATTGAATACACAGCACTTCTCCAAATAATTTTTAAAAAATCTGTAATGTTCAGTAATTCAGTTATGCTGAATCCACTGCAAAGCAGAGGCTTTTGGGTCATCTGCAGAGTACTGGCCATTTGAGGCAATTCGAGAACTGGTAGGCTCAGGGCAAAGCCAAGGATTTGGCTGCAGTCAGACTCAGTAGTATGTTACACTGCCCGTTTCTTTTTTCTTTCCATGGTGATTTTAGCTGTCATATAGGGTTTTACCCCCTCTTCCCAGATGAAACCTTTTTGTTTTGTCCAGAAGACCTTTTTAGTTTTATCATGGATGATGTTCTATGGACATTTCCCTATGTTAAAAAGCTAACCTAAGTAACTCCTGTCTGACTACTTATTCCTATCTCATGCTACAAGGCATCATTCCTCAGCTGTTTTTGCACAGCTCAGTGGTGTCCCACTGGAAACTGAATCAATGAATCATTGAATCAGTGAGAAGGCCTGACCTAAAAAAGAATAAACAAACAACAACATTTTGGGGGAAACTTCCTTCCCATGGCCCCCCCCATGCAGCACAGCTCATGCATTCTGGCACTGCCAAAAGTGAGGTGCCAACAAACTACAGTGTAGAAATAAGAACATGCATTCACAAGCAAAGCAGTGGGAAATGTTTTATATCAGCTGGGATATACTTGGGAAAATAACTGCAACTATGCCATCAGTCCGTAGTTCCTTGATACACTGAGTCTGGCTTTAGGGCTCCCAGTACCAGATCAAAATCACTACCATCACATGATACAAAAACACTGATCCAGCACAAATTCATTGCAGCTTGAGATGTTTTCACACATGTTTTGATGGACTGACTTTGTACCATGAGACAAGTATCATCTGACCTCCTGTATCTGGCTTTTGGCATAAAACCAGTCATAAATTTCACAATGTGCTCCAGCTAAAGCAACATAAACACAGCCATAAACTGCATGGTTGATTTGGATCAATTTCTTATAAATGAGTGCTTCAATAATGTGTTAATTTGATATTGATGACTGTGAAACTATGGCCTCGCTCTGGAGTGAGACAGTTTAAAACAACGGCCATTAAAGAGGTGTCAGTGGTACAATTATCTCGCTATTTTTCTAACTCTGATATCTGATGTGAATTTCCAGCAAAAGCTGTAAAAAGCTCCCATTATATGGAGTTTAGGACTGCAGGGTCGTGGTCGAGTCAAATATCACCTCTTCTCCTATATGTATGTGTATACAAACATATACTTCCAATATCCACTCCTTTGTCTCCCCAAGTAAAGATTGGGTGTAATAAACTGGAACCTTTCTTTGAGTTAGGGATTGTGTAAGCAGGACAATGTTCTGCTCCACTCTTTTACCCTCTCTTAGCACCAATTTAAATAACAGATTCTTTGTTTCCTGCGATAAAGAATTCTGTAATCTTTTTCTGATAACTATTGTTCACATTACTCATGAAAGAGGAGTGTCGCGCAGTGGTTGAAGGAAGGTTTCCATCCAAACAGGTTTCCTGGTCTCAAATGACCCTCTTCACAGCCCTCACAGGAAGACCAGACCAAGGATTCTACTAATCTAATGACTTACAATAAAGAAAGTACATAAGGTTCCACCAGTATCTTGTCCCTTCAGCCCAGAAAACAAACGAAAAGAAAAAAAATTGGAAATATTAAACGGATATTCCCATCCCCATTTATCATAAAAAAAATCTCTGGAGTCACACCTCATGAAACACCACTGCAAACTGTACTCCTCCATTTCACAGCACACAGCAGATGGTCAGACCTGCCTGAGTCTCCACTGATGGATTTCGAAAAAACTAATGCAGCTCCACTGGGGGAGCACAAAAGGAGTCAACAGCCTGCAATACCAAACACAGCTGGGGAGAAGTTCACAGTCCATTTCAGGATTCCCTTCCACAGAGAAAAACCACAAAGGAAAAACAGATACCAGGAATATCTTGTTTTGCTGTGAGGAAATTATTCCCCATGTGTATAAACTGGTGTTGCCAATTTAGACAGCCTGATGATGTGTTTATGGATCTTCTCCCTAGCGTTAACAATATAGCCTGTTGTGTACAATATGACATTGGCTGTTCTTTTAAATTTGCTTTTTCACTGTAGTTCTGTCATAATGGACTCTATCAGTTCTGTTCACCTCCCATCATGTTCCATTAGTATCTCCCTTCAGAGTAGCCAATTCTGTGAATTTTCTCCATGTATCTTATATGTGATTATGCTTGATTGCTTGTTCCTAAATGTTCATCACAGTTTATTTCATCTATCTGGCCTGGTTTGTTTCTCTGGGTTAAGTAAAAATAGCTTCTAATTGCACCATTGCTCAATGAATTATGAAAATCTTACTCATGTATTCCTCAGAAAATATGTACACTTCCTCTGTCATTTTTTGGGTTTTGGTGCAGTGAATTTCAGGGTCACTCAATTCTGTGAAGATCAGTGAATGCTTATTAGGATCTTTTCCCCTAGTGTCTATACTCTCCTGCTATGAATTTAAAGAAAAAGCTAACCTTTAAAAATAGAATATATACAAATAAAGGGAATAAGATTTGCATTTGTTTTATGGATGTGATTCACAAAAGGAATGCTCTTTTGAGCTTGGATTCTTTATTATAATAAGAACACTCTGAATTCCAGTCCTCCTGACTTTCCTCCAAAGTATTTAAAACCCGCTGTAGTCCAGTAATGTCTACAGACTTTCTCAATATGTTCTTTATTTCACCATCCAGGCCATTAGTGAAATTCTTGAACAGAAGCATGCCCTAAACAGACTTATGCAGTACTCCTGAAATGACTTCCCAGATTGAGAGCACACTGTTGAGAATCACATTGTGTTTCCCCACGGGATGACTACTTCATTTCATCTGGACCGTTATTTCCTTAGTTTGCAAATGAGAATGTCATGCAGGACAGTGACAAAAGTCTTACTGAAGCCAGTATATCATATAACCTGCTTCTCCCTCATTTACTAGACTGGTTCTCCTACCAGAAGAGGAAATTACATTGGCTTCCATTATTTGACCTTGACAAATCTACATTGGATACTTTAATCGGCATTGTTATCCCACAGATGCTCATAAAATTGATTGTTCTGGCACTTTAACCAATACTGACATTAGGTTGACACACTTATAATTCTCCAAGTCCTTCCCTGCTCCTTTTCAAGGTGTCATATTTGCCTTATCTTTTCCAGATTCAAAGTGATAATCTCTACTCATTCTAAGATTGCTCAGGATTTCTTCAACAAACCAAACTAAGTTTCACCAGCCCTTGCAACCTGTAGTCATACAGCATATACATACACTTTATTTTCCTTTGTGTTATGGTCTGTTTACCCTTGTAAAGAAAAGTTCATTAACCAAGTGGTAATAAATGGCTCTTTGAGATAATGTTTCATCCTTTTCTGCACCCATGATTATTTAACCACGGCTCCCTTTACAGAATAGGCGTACCTGTTCCTTTCTCTTATAGAAGAATGTCTGTTTCTTGATTTTTTTTGTGTCATTTACTCTCAAGTTTAGTCTTTTTAATTTTGTCCTTAGATACCTGTGCTTGCTTGTCCATTAAAGAATAGCAGATGCAGCCATATTTCTCCCTTTTTGTGTTACCCAAACTTTTTCTCCACAGCAAGTCAGTTTGCCATTCTGATTTCAATAAATTTTCTTTCATTAATTACTTTTTCTTGCATATTCCTTGAAATGATCACTGTAAGATCCCACTGACCAGTTCTTTGCATTCATTCAGGTCTCCTTTCAGGAACATAAGAACATCTGAATTCTGTTCTATATTAAAGTACTCCCAATTTCCAAAGTAACAGAGGCTTTTTTACACCTGCCTTTGTACTCTTACTTCTGCATGCATGGTTATGACTACTAAATATGCAAATCTAAACAGTTTCTACTTGCTATTTAGAAATTTCTGTTCCCTAAGGAATTTTCATTTGCTGCAATGGTATTGTTATTCCCATTAGTTCTCTGATACAACATATTAGCAAACATCTCCTACTAGTTTTTTTTTTAATTATCTATTGGTTCCTCTTAGATAAGACTCCAGCCACCAATTCAGAATAGTATCAGATTCATTCAGGATCGTGTGTTGGAAGAAAATAAATTAAGTAAGAGAAGAAATTATATTATCCCTATTGCAAGCAATCACAGCTGATTCCAGACAAAAGGTAATAGATCCGTAGTCTTAGTTTCTTACGCATTATGCTAGAAATTAGGTGAACAATCACATGATTGATAGGTAAGATGCTCTGTTGTGGTGTCTGACATAGGCAATATTTCTCGTGTCCATCTGCTTGCATTTGTGTGAAGTGAGGCTTAATTTGGTAGGCTGAGTGAAAACTGAGCTGATTCATGAGTGATCAGGTGGGTTTGCTTCAGAGGCAGCAATGCTATCAAGGAGGTAGGCAGCACGGTTAGGGCAGTAAGCTTTCTGGTTTTGCTCTGACAACATATATCTCACAATGCTCAACTGTGGTAGCTTGCTCAGGACTACTACACATTTCAGCTATATGGAGCCATTAGATTAGGACTTTGGTTAGCAGTGGATTTGCTGAAAAATCTATCTATCTATATATATGTATATGTATGTATATCTTCTGCAAGACTAGTTTGAACATTAGCAGCACCCAAAATTTACCTCAACTCCAAGATAGGCCAGTTGGTGAAAGCTTAAAACACTACTTACCTCTCTCTAGGGACTTATGGGTTCTGCTAATGCTAAAAGGATGAACACAATTTTTTATACCTTTATGTTTTGTCTTTATGCTATGTAAATCATACATGCCCAGTGTAACAGGGAAGAATGTGCAGACTTGTGCTCAAGTATTACAAAGTTAAACATACAATCTTAACCACCTCATACACATAAGTCTGTACTATTCAGAGCCTGTTTCTCTTCTTGTGGATGATTTCCTCCTTTATTACCTATAAAATTCTCTACTTTACAATAATACATAGCAAATGCTAAAATGCTGCCAAGATAAGATGACAGTATTGTATGTTCCTTTTGCTTTGATGCATACCACATCATGCAGGATAATAGAGAATTACTGTTTTAAGGAACTCCAAAATGTAACAATAAAGAAGAAGATTCTATTTCACCATTTCTTAAATGTGAATAGAAAAATGACACTCAGAGTTTGTAATTTCTGTCTGCCTAAAGGCTGTCAATCACTCCTGCTACGCAACACCTAAAGGCTGTCAGCAACATCTTTTAGAGGCGTCTAATCTTTTAGAAGTCTCACTGCAGTATTTACTGATTATAAAAATAATATACAGATGCATGCCATGCATCACATGGCAGGGAGTGTGTATTCTTTAAAACAGATTTATTCAGCCATTGTGCAATAGTCTCTGCAATGGAAATCATGTTCAGTGACAAATCACTTTCTACTGGAACCATCTGTATCTGCATGAAATCATGAAAATAATGAGTCAAGATTGAAACGTAAGGCAAATAAACCTATTAGATACAATACCAAAGAATTATTTGTCTCATTGTTTCTCCATATTTTTCGACTCAACAGGACACCAGAAAGAATAAGGCAGGTACAGCTTCTCACAACTATAATAGACTTTGTACAGCAAGAGACGCAGTAAACTCACAGCCAGACACACATCGCAAAAACAAAACTCTCTTTCCATTAGTGATCTTCAAGCTTGTTAGAAATCAGTTCCTTTAATAGCGGAGAAGAAACCCCTTACACTGCTCCTCTTTTCTTCTCAGTTGATACGTACCATATGCAGTGTGTTGTCCTCCAAAACAGGGCAGCCATTCTGTTTCTATAGGCAGGATCCCAAAGACGATGCTGATGCCACAGGTAGATTGTAGTTCCTTCGGGAGTGTTGGGCCCAAAGGTTTGGCAGGACTCATTCATTCATTCATTCACAGGTCTCCACTTGTGTTATTAGCATTTTCCCAAGGTCTATTCCCATGTGCCCTAGATAATCCAAATAGCAGCACAGTGAGTTGGCAGTAGCTTTGGCCTGTGGGAGGAATCCTTCCCCTAGTCATTAATATTTGTCAGGTGTAAATTCAGAAGGAGTCTGCTAACGCCAGCATATCTTTACAAGACAGTCTGAGTATGAATCTTACAGGTCATACCCACTCCTGTTGAACAGCTATTTTTTCCTTCCAGTACCCAAGAGCATCCCCCAAGGAGATTTTACGTGGGTTATGTTAACTTCCTTTAGATGCCATCTTGTGTGTCTTCTCCTTAGCATCTGTTCTGAGGAGCAGACACATGTGGCATGGCCCTTTCAGAAAAAATCCTGTCATCACAGGTGCTAATTCCAGGTTTAATCAAGCCAGTTCAAACTAAATTTTTTAATCTGCGGGAAGATGCTTGCCCTCTCTCCCCTTCCCACTCCTGGACCACTATGTTCTTTCAGTCTTCTCCCTGTGTCCTTGATTTTGACATTCACCACAGTTATATAGTCAACTTTATACAATTATAACTCAAGAAATGTAACTCACTTTGAAAGCCCAAACATACTTGTCAGTTTTCTCACTCACAATGACCTACACAAGCATATTTGTGGCATACTCTTCTAGGAACAAAACTTTCGGTATTATTTGTGATCTGAGAAGCAAGTTAATGCCTGCATGCTAATGCATTTCATCTACTCTTCCTGTGAGAACTTCAGAGTCTGTTTTTTCTTCAGTCAAGACACCTCCCTCTCAATGTTTGCCACTGAACTAGATAGATTCTGTAACATCAGCAAATGCTAACAAGTAAATTTTTATGCCACTAGTACATAAGAGAGCAAGGGTCTGGCATGAAGAAGGATGGAGATCTCAGTGAAATATATACAGGAAATATTTTCCCAAAGCCTGAAAGAGCAGACAGAAAACACAGTAAACTGCACTGAAACTTGGACAGTTAAGCATAGGTAAAATTAGAGAACAAAACATAAAAAGGACATTAAAAAAACGAACAGTTGCATTTTCTCTGTACACAGTTCTTAGAAGTGAAAATAATTAACTATTTTCTGCTTAAAATAGGACTTGCCTATAGTCCTAGCAATTAAAATATTGTGTATTTTCACACTTTTATCTGTATCCAAATTTTATTCTCTTCAGATCACAGCTGAGTAAGCTTTCCCATCATTACAGAATTCTCATATGCATTATCAGGAATGTGATTCTGCACATTTTTCTTTTATTTGATTGAAATTCATGGCTAACATATGTTGATGTTTTCTTCACCTCTATTTTATCCAACCTGATCTCTTCTACGCTGTTCACTGGCAGAGAATCATAAAATTACAGAGCAAGATTGGGTTGTCCTTTGAAAACCGAACTTTCTTTTGATTTCCCTCTGCTTTGCTACTACAACTGTTGAAGCTTTTCCCCAGTGTTTCTGTTTTAAACATTTATCACAGTTTTGTTACCTTCAAAATCCAGTCACCTTTAGACAACCACAATTCGATAAATCTAAATCAACTTATTCCCCCAAAGGTATTGGTCCATTTTCTTGCTCATAAAGTCCCATAACAAACATACCGTAGCACAGTTCTATATGAAGAGAGTTTTCTGCATATCTATAACCTGACTATCTAGACAATTATAAAATAAGGGTCCACGATGTCTCAAAAAAATTTATATATTTTCTGTTTTGGCTTAAGGAAAAGAGAAAAAAATCTGGACCTTGGCATTAAGCCTGGTTAAAGTTGCACAGTCTTCTAGATCCAACAAATTCTTATATCTTGTAATAAAAACAGTTTTTCAATATTCAGGCGTCTGTTATGATTCATGATGCCAGGAATTACTTAGAATAGTAAGCTCCCTGGGAAAGTCCTACGGAATGCAAAAGTGAAGAAATCAAGGAACAAATTAGGAAATCAGATTACAGAAATTACTCAAACAAGCTATGATTTGTGCTCAAGAAAGACATCCCTCCAAAAGGATTTTATTCAAATAATTGTACACGCTTGGATGATTATTAAAAACCTCTATGGCCCACTCATTTTTCCATCAAGTTCTGTTAATATTTCCCCCATAAATGTTACTTCTGAAAAAGTGAATAGAATCTGACATTTGGGTAAGTGAACTTGATATAAACTTGATATATTCCCTTTAAAAAAAAAAGAAGTAGGAGGAGTTTAAAAGCACCTGGACAGTTGAATACATCACAAATTCTAGCAGAAAGGTCACTGTGTTCCATAACACCAGGAAATAAAAAAATTCTATTATTGCAAGATTTTATTCTTTTTTTTAAACTCAGGTTTCACATGTACTAGAAAACAGGTTCTCAGTTTGCGACTTGTGAGCAGATTGAGGGATACTGAGAACATCTTTTTCTTAATAGCTAGATGAAGACGTTGAAATTCAGGGGCCAAGTATACTTGAGAGCAAATCACATAATAGTGTGAGAATAACAGCACTAACATATTTTCCTTGGCCAAACTGTCAGAAATTTTATATTTCTATTTTATTCTATTTAAATATTTCCTTTTCACTTTTTCATCCTGAAAAGTCTCACTGACAATCTATTGCTCAAGATACTTAACTGTTTTAAAAGAAAACATATCTACCAAGGGCAGATCTATCTCTCAAAAAAACTGAATCTGGAAAAAGTGTTTTACAGAAGACCTCCAGAGAGATGCTAACTTTTACTGGAAGCACCAAAGCTCTATTTACTAACCGACCAATTTTCCTAGTGGTTACTGCTTATAATGATGTAAAAAACTATTGTAACATGAGGGCAGCACCAGGATGCCATTTTCGATAATTTCACCTCCAAGAGGAGCTGGGAATAAGTCAGGAAAAGCAGACACAGTCTTTCTAGGAGCTTTTGTACTCACTATAGCAGTGATTCCTTTGAGAATCAGCACACGGTGTTTATATTGGACAACTAGATCAACCACATCTGGCAAGGCTGAATCATCTGTGTCATATTCCATAATTTTGTAAAAAAGTAATAGAAACGACACAGACCCAGTGCTGGAAAAACCAGAGAACAGAAAGGGGAAGCTGAAGAGGGAATAGCCAAAGAGAAAATCTCTTCCTTTTATGGACAAATCCACTTTTGTCACATTATATAATGTTCATATGATTGGCAGACTCTGGTGGCATGTCTCATGCTATGACTACCACACACTAAAGCTTTGGGCTGGTCCTACTTGTTGTTAAGCAGGTCCCAAAATGCCAAGAAAGGCTGAAACATCAATGAAACAGCAAATTCAATGTAATTATTTTTAAGTGCTAAACATAGCATTACTGTACAGCTCTTGCATGTAGCATCAAAAAAAAAAAAAAAAGAATATGCTCAATTAATCATAAAAATAACGTAGTCTCTTTTTCTGAGGAGAAATAAAGTCTGGCAAATTTTTTCATAAAAGCTTATAATCAACAACCCACCTCCTGCTCGGATCTTGTTAGTGTAGCGAATGGACAGGGGCTGCCTCTGAGCGTAGGATCTGATGTAATTGCACGAGTTACACCTGCCTAAAGCTGGTTTTAGACTTAGGTAGTGGGGAACAAGCCTCAAACCACTATGGTGAATTAAGTTTTAATTAAGCTGTGCCTGATTAAAGCACAGATTTACCAGGAAGACAAGAAAGGTATAAATTCTCTTTTCTGTAACCACCCAAAGTTGCCTAATACAGTAAAATCTGATCTTGAGGGTAATGCAGTAACTGATACTCGGTAGAATACAAATTCCATCAGCAGCCTTTGAATGAGTGTGTACGTTTGAACAACTTCATTTTCTGTATTTCAGATTTTCCTGCCTATGGAATAAAGGAAATTATTACCTTTCCAACACTGATAGATTTCAATACTTTTTTTTCCCTTCAAATAAATAAAAGTTGCTGTGGAAAAATCATTAATAATTATTATCAAAATCTGATCTCAAATTCATCATGAAATGCAAAGAATTCCTTCTTTTGCCTGTTGTGCTAAAGGTTATGCAGAACTGAACAAACCCTTCAGATATCATGATGTAGAAATTCTAACTGGATTTTTTCTGAAGCTACGTAGAAGGTGTGCTTCAAATGACTATTAGCATTTGTTCACAAGGAAACCTAAAATTCAGAAGAATAAATATTTTTCAGCACTGCTACACTTAAAATTTGTCTCTGTCTATGACAAATGAAGTCTTTAAAAATTGTTATGTGTAGCCAGGTACAGCATTTTCAGTATTTCTTACTGCTTATTCTCATAGCCTGGTTTTCTTTCCTGAGTATCTTTCAATCTCAGCAACTGCAATGCAGTTGTTATCATTCTGTGAAAACTTTGCTATGACTGGATATAATGCAGATGGATTAAGACATTATCATTTTAGATCTACTGAACAATCTTCAAAGTATTATAAGATAAGGTGTAACTAGGATCATTTCTAAAAAATTGTCAGTGGAACCAGATGTCAGTCATTGCTGGCTAAGACTATTGCTGGGTACATTTAGAATGTGGTTTCATATTACTTTAATCCCAGCATAAATGCAGGTTGCTACTGAAGGAGGTGATTTACATCATCCACATAACCCTCATCAGCACATTCACAGCACACATGAACATTTGTTTGGTCACTTGATGAATCAGAACAGGAAACTGATTCAGCTGAAAATTAATCTTTTAAGCTATTTGTTTATTTTGCTGTTTCCAGCTGGATCACTTCCCAGGCCCAGCTCACTCACCTCAACACTAAGATCTGCACAAGAAAGGGACTAGGAACAAGTGGCTGCAGGTAGAGAAAAGGGCATTTAGATCCAATTAAAGGAACCATGAAACAACCACCTCAGAGCACAACAGTCAGTGGCTGCGCTTCTTTATTTGGGTGCTGTCTAACACTTCTGAAATCTGTCACTTTTTAACAGCAAATCAGAATCACAGAATCATAGAATAGTTCGGGTTGGAAAGGACCTTTAAAGGTCATCTAGTCCAACCCACCTGCAATGCGGAGGGACATCTTCAACTAGATCAGGTTGCTCAGAGCCCCATCCAGCCTGACCTTGAATGTTTCCAGGGATGAGGCATCTACCACCTCTCTGGGCAACCTCTGCCAGTGTTTCGCCACTCTCATTGTAAAAAATTTCTTCCTTTATCTTGTCTAAATCCATCTTCTTTTCATTTAAAACCATTCCCCCTTGTCCTATCACAACAGGCCCTGCTAAAAGGTTTGTCCCCATCTTTCTTATAAGCCCCCTTTAAGTATTGAAAGGCTGCAATAAGGTCTCTCCGAAGCCTTCTCTTCTCTAGGCTGAATAACCCCAGCTCTCTCAGCCTTTCTTCATAGGAGAGGCCTATTATATTCTACCATATTCGATTTTGTCAAAAGGAACTCTGGACGAATCCAATTCTTGAGATAAGAGTTTATGCTGACTACCTAATATATTCAAAACATAATATGTCTGTGCTAGATCTTTAAAATGCTATTTTAAAGATATTAATTAATGTGTATAAAAAATCCCAGTTTTACCTGGAGGTAGAGGTACACAGAGAAGAGAACCAATATAAAAATACCCTGTGATCCTATTCTATCAAAGACCGTTACAATAATAAAATAGTTTGCAGGTGTTTCAGATGAATCACACAGAACTTCATTGGTAATCTGTAAGTATCAAGACAAGCTATGATTTATACGGTTTATCAGAGTGCAGCCTATGATATCAGCACAAGGGAATCTTAATTTTATTAACTATGAATGTTAAACATAACCATGTAATCTTTAGGTACCAGATTGCAAAATAACAAGGACAACATTTTTCATTGGAAAATATTTCACTCCTGTGTACTACTGCCAAGTAGCCCAAACAAAATTGCATTTCTAAAGCCAAAGTAAAAATCACATTTACTGGCCTCCTGTTTTCTGAGCCTCTGAAGATGAGCATTTTCAGATTTTCCCCTACTGCTCACCAAACTATAAAAAGGCCCTTATTGCAGAAACACTTAAATTAGTTGAACTCCTGTTTATGTTTATTTTGCCCAGGTAATTTATTGACTCAAGTTAATTCAGTTAAACAATAATTAAAATAGATCAAGCATATTTTGTTAGGCCTTTGAAGTGCTCTATGTAAGCTTCTTCGATTTACTCTACTGCAACATTTTACATATGTGGGCAACTCAAAGGGTTTGTAAAGGCTCCCTCCTGTTCAACACACAAGGACAAAATGGGGGACTTTTGTAACTGGAAGAATCAAGGTTGCTGCAGTTTGAGCTAAGGAATCATGACTCAATGGTTTGAAGGTATAGGCACAAAGAGGAAATGGAAATACATATGCAAGCATATAGACAAGACTATGCAACGTTGTATAAGCAAATTGGCTGGAAAAGTCAATATTTTTATAGGCAAATCGTAGAGGTTATAATTTTCAGGAGACAGCTTTTTGTATGTCATGTCCACTGATACACCCAGCCAGGCAAATCTATCGCTAAATGCTCTCCCATATGTGGAAAATCCCCTGTTCATAGAATTAAGAAATAGTCTCAACTGCAGAACTTTGGATGCTGGCTATCTCTCTTGGGCACCTTTTGCATCATCTTGAAGAGAATTCTGTGAAGACAGAATGATCCATTTCAGTAACAGAGGAAATTCTATCAGAATCTGTTCTAATAAATTTTATTGAGTAGAACAGGTTGATACATCAAAAAGAGGAAAATCGCTCAAAAATATTTGTAAAGAGTGGAAACTTGAATAGATGACATGACAATCCTCTCATATAATTTCATAGTCATTTTAGCGGAAGAGAAAAATTCAGCAATTTTTATTTTGCTCATACATCTTGCCGAAGAGACAAGTGATGTAAATATTCATCATAATTTCCAATATTCAGTAAAGATCCCCACAAAAGCTCTCTTCAACAGTTTTCTTCATGCAGATAGCTCAGTCTCATTGTAGCCTGGCCCCATCTCTGTTGGGAAAAATTCTCTTCTTTTAATTTGGGTATTTCTTTATGGCTGTTAATGAAGTGTGGCTTAAGCACAGGACTGTTAAAATAGCAACCTGTGAGCTTAAAACATGTTACTACTTTTTAAAAGTAAAAAAAATAGATTATTTAAAAATTAACATTATATATTGTCACAAATGAGTGGAATTCCATGTAGAAGCAGGATGATTATGTTCTAACGTGTTCTTTAGTTCAGGTGACATATATGCACTGTAAAACTTTTTTTTCTGTTTCTTAGTCCTGAAATCAGTTTGGTTTTTGTTTTTTGTTTTTGTTTTTTTACAACTATGGGGATTAAAGAAAACATATCCATGCAGCCTAGTATACCCTCTACACAGCACTGACACCACTTTTGGATTTAGAACCAATCCTCAATACCTTAAACAGGGTCCATGCAAGGGCCCTGGTGGAGCATGATACCAACACAACTGAAATCTCCAAAAGCAAAGTCTTCTTTCAAGGCAGCTTTGCAGAAAGATGCTGGAAGAAAACTACTGTAATGGACTACAGACTGAGGTCTTTTACCATTTCATATTGTTTCAATACTGATAAAAGAACATAGCTCCTTCAGTGTCTGATGTGTACAATTCACCAATTTTATTAGTCTGAGATTTAAATTCTGCCCTCATTGTATAGCATCATGTTCACTAAAGTGCAAGAAAATCTGACATAAAGAAAAGGCTAGTAAGTCTTTCCTGTGTCTATCAGAGCAACAGATCTGCTCAGCTATAGAGGAGAAAGAAGGATTTAACTCTTTATCAGTCAAATGTGATCTATGCAGAACTACATCTTTACTGAATACTGGAAGAAAAGAATACACTTTTATTTTCTGATCCCAGTTGTGTCTGCACATAAAGATGGGGGGGGGGAAGTAAAATAAACAGATTTGGTACAGAAATAACTATGGTATTTTTATAGACATTTCCCTGATTAAGAACTCACTGTGATGTTTGAAATAACAATGCATTGAACACAGTGGACGCTGCCAAGAAAAATAATATATTTCACAATTGCTATCAGATTTTTGTATGGCATTGTGAATTTTTGCAAAGCAGACTGAAAAAATATGCAATTATCTGCACACTTGAACTGGCATGCACAGGCTGTCTAAGTCAAAAAAATACTCCAGCCAGTGGAGGTTTTGTCGAATTATGATATCGAGCAGGTCTCTCATAAAACATATTTGAGGACTCCAGAGCATCTTAAATGAGATTTTTGTTTATTTTTATTATTCTGAGTTCAATCACATTGTTGCAAAGAAAATTCTAGAGAAAGAGAAAATAATCACAGATTATTTATTTTTATTGTGAGAAGTGCAAATTTTGTTCTGTAATTTTTTGAAAAGGGAAAGATCGTTTGTAGTAACTCACACTGAAATCAATAGAAAGCAGATTTATCAATGTTGCCAAAAATCCCACAAATAAATGTCTTCTCCAAAAACTTGCATTCCTCTAATTAAAACTGTCATAAGAAAACAATTTTCAGAAAACAGCAAAGATGAAAAATATTTATTTGTATGACATGCCTTCATGATCCTAAGCATGTGATTGCTTACAGTGACAAGGGGACTGTTCAGCCTGGAGAGGAGAAGGCGCGGGGGGGATCTTATCAATGTATATATCTGTAGGGAGGGTGCAAAGAGGACGGAGCCAGGCTCTTTCCAGTGGTGCCCAGTGACAGGGCAAGAGACAATGGGCACAAACAGAAAAACAGGAGGCTCCCTCTGAACACCAGGAAACACTTTTTTACTGTGAGGGTGACTGAGCACTTGCACAGGTTGCCCAGAGAGGTTGTGGAGTCTCCCTCCTTGCAGATACTGAGACCACACCTCGAATACTGTGTACAGTTTTGGGCCCCTCACTCCAACAGAGACATTGAGGTGCTGGAGCACATCCAAAGAAGAGCAACAAAGCCATTTTTGCCAGTTACATCATCTATAGATTGTTCTTCAAATGATTTTTTTCATTCTACAATACTTTTCTATGTCTTTCACAGTTACTTTGTCAGAAATTAGCTACACTGATGGAACATTTGGAAAATATGAACTCTGGTCCTCACAGATAATCTCTTAAATGGAGTAACAAAAAGGGCATTTCAATGACAACACACTAGACTGCAAGCAAACTGGTGAGAAGGGGTTTCTTTTTTACCTGTGACTTCATTAGTACACCTGACCTTCAAAGGAGTTGTTAGATAAGACAGATAGTTCCAAGTCAAGGCTGTAATACAAAATCTGGTTTATTGTTATTCCAAAGATTGTCCTCATAAGAATGTTTTGCCTGTATCTCTGTTGCTCAGCTTGTTTTGTGGCCATAATGCACTGCCTTGATTTAACTGCCCAAAAGATCTGCTCTGGAAATCAGAAATAAAAAAATAAAAAAAATCAGAATTCATGTATAAAGTCACAGCTCAACTCCAACAGAGTCACCAAAATACTGTTGTTAAAAGCCTCCTCTTGTTGCTACTCTGTATGAGAGTGGAATATACAATTACTAAGATTCTGCTAAGCTAGTGTTTCCTCATTTAAAAAACAAGGAGGGATGTTTGCTTTGTTTTTATTAGACTTCATAGACCATATATACAGCCTGACTTCCATGAATGTCAGCAACAAAAAAGCCATAATGATCAAGAGTTCAGTGAAAATCAGCAGTGAGACAAACTTGCTAGCCTTCTTATTATAATTCATAATCCATACAGCCATATACAGAAATTAGCATTTGTGACTACATGCTGCATTCCCTTTCCTCATCCACTGTCTTTTCTGTATGTTCAGACTGAAAGTTCTTAATTTGGGGATTCTCACTTTCTTACTAATGCTTTGAACCTGTGGTGATCAGTCAGCTTCCTGTGCATCTCTCCAGAGTTATACAGCACACTTTACATGAGGAGAAGGAGCAACGGATCTCCCCGTATGCTCCAAATCTCAAAAGTCTTTTCTATCTGTGATGCCAACTGCTTTTGCTCATAGCTTCTATTCAGCCTAGGAATGATGGAAAGATATAACTGAGAAAAGATTGCAAGAGCAATTGAGGAAAAAACAAGGCTGTTTGTTTAACAAAACTGGCTGTACACTTTTCCTGAGGAGTTCATTATATTTTGTGGAATATATGACTTGCAGTCAGAAGAATCACAGCATTTTTGCCTCCCCTTCTGTCAAATCCACAAGCAATTAATTGCATTGCACAGCTGTTTTTAATATCTCATTCCTGTGCAATTTTAGCATGACTTTAGTTACAAGGTGCTTGAAGGAAATATGTGCAGCTTTAAAAATAATAAGCAGCTTAAAAGCTAACACAGACATTGTCAATGGACAGACACTACACTAAAATGCAATGTCCATTCAAGATTTATTTATACCTTATATTAATGACCTTTAGAGGGAAGGAAAAAGAACTTTGAAACTGAAATCTTCAAACAGATAATCCTTGACATTACTGAAGTCTTCAAAACTGTTTTCCAGACAAGAGTAAGAAATGCTGTTCAGAAATACTTCCAGATCTTCGCACATTTGTGGCAATAAACTTGCAGCTGTTGATTCTGTACCTTCATTATTTGGCTCTTTGATTCTTTCAGCTGGAATCTGCAGCACCACAGTCTTAGTATGTGACAAGCAGAATACCGTGTTATCCAGGAAGAAGAATGAGACTGCTCCAGAATGTAGGAAGACATCAGAATAATGGATAAAGGATGCCTTAACAATCAGAAATTATGATACAAAACTCAAGACTTCTGTCAGTGCTTCAGTGCCATTTAGGATTTGAGGCAAAATAGATTTCAATTGGTCTTAAAGAGAGAATTCCATTTCCATCACTAGTGAGGACATGACATGTTTGACTACTTATCTCAGATTTCTATTAGAGAATCTATTTAACTTAGACAGGTGTGATTAACAATTAAATCTCTTGCCTTCTATGTGTTCAAGAGTTTCTTTGATATGTTTGTATTTAAACAAGTAGGAAATTGCCTTTGAGAATATGAGTTAATTATTTTCATTCAGCTACATCACTGTATTAGCAATTGTTTTCAAGCAAAGCTAAATTATCTTCTCAGAGTACCTTAAGTTAGAGTAGTTTGCACTTTTAGCATCTGTACAAGTTGGCCTAAACTGGATGGGTACACACAGAGCAGGCACCTGTCTTAGAATGACATTCAGAAACATAGCTCGTACTCTGCCTGTTTTATGTCTTTGGGATTTCTCTCTTATCTCATAACACCTAACGAAGTTTCCTGCAATACTGTATATTGTCTGCAATTTTTAGTGTGCATTTGCACTTTTAGCTTGTTTTTTATTGCCTAGTTAGAGTGAGAAAATGCTCTCACAGATGCATTTTAAGAAGCAGGATCAATGCTTTCGCACTAGTAAATCCTGTGACTGAGATCTGGCAGCACTTTCTGAGCATTAGCATGCGAAGATTTTGTTACAGTGAGCATCATCACTTCTGGCTGAGATTTGAGGGAAGGAAGTAAGCAGATTCGTCTATCAGCTGGTCTTAGGATGCTCAGCCGGCTGTCAAGGAGCCAAGGTCATTCTGGATGGCTACTCTGAAAGGGGGAATAAGTGAACCTTACAAAGTGAGATTGTTACTAAGCCTTCATTATGCCAGTGAACAAAATGTAGTCTTTCTTGTGTCACTTGATATACCATAAATATAGTTAAGTGTGCCTGCGTACCAGTTGCTGATGCCAACCAGGAAAGAACAGCTCACTTCCACACAATTAAATTATCTTAGCCTCTAAAGCAGCATGGGCACATACAAACTGCCTAGTGGAAATGATCCGTAGCATATCACAAACTGGGCCTGGACATTTTTTGGAACAGCGCAAGCTCGCAGGGGCCAAAATTATACTAGGAACCACAATAAAAATTTCACAACATGTACAATTGAATTTCAGTGCTCAGGAGCATTCCCTTGCACTGTTCAATTTATTAGTAGGTTTCAAAAAGACAACTGATGATAACAGTGAGGTTCTTTTGCCCCTTAGAACTGTTTGAGGTAGTTTGCTGGATTAAGCAATGCTATAATCTAGACAGTGATGCAACTGTCTGTGTACATGAAGTGTAATGGCTACATCTACTTCCTGTAGAATAAGAATCATTAAGACAAGGCATGAGTTAGGTAGTCATCAGACTGAAAGAAAAAAGGAATTGCTCATTGTTTTTTTCTGCAAGAACGTAATATATATAATTTCAGCCCTTGCATGAGCAATTCCCCACCACCTCTGTGCAAAAATAGTAATAGCTACATGGTAAATAGTATCAAGACGTTTTTTTCCAACATTCCTATTCACACCTGTCAAGAGTTCCAGAGAGCCAGCCAGTCCCTGATGGAGCAAAAGTTCTTCAGTTTCCTCAAAATTTGCAGAAGACAGAAGAAGAAAAAAATCCTAATCTGAAGGATCCTGAATTCTCAAAGAAATTCTGACCAAAAGAAAATGGCTGATACTAGAGAAGGCTAACTGACTTACGTATGTCTTTATGATCCATGCCCTTGCTGCTTATCTAAACATTAAAAGCATTTGGGGCATTACTGCTAAAGCTGCATTTTAAAGAAAAGTATCTTAGAGATGAAAAGGATGTACTCAGAATGGATAATTTTTAATCCCATCCACCTTCCAGAGTCTCCTAGTTTCATATGAGCCTGAGAATTCTCAAAGAAGGAAAAAGTAGAACAAATGAGCTTTCTAGCAGAAACCTTCAAGGAAGCAGAAGAACAAATAAAATTCTGTCTTACTTAAGATGCTTTTAGTTTGGAAGTGTACAAGACTTCTCAACCAATGAGAAAACTCTAAGAAAGATAAGCATAAAATGTTATGGAAATCCAGTTCAACCAAACAGATTAATAGTCTATCTGTGCATTTTTAATATCTCTTAAAATTTTACCTAGTACCTAAACCTCCTCTCTTTCTCTTTTCCATTTTGTTTTGGTTTTTTGTTTTCTTACTGAAGGTGAACAAATTTCCCTATGCTTTCTGAGTTTCAAAGATTTCTATCACAACTTGCTTAAATTTTGCGTGCTTAGCAGTTTTGCAGATCAGGCCTTTCAGATTCTACTTCCTCCATCGGCAGCTGTGTCTCTGTGCTTGAAACCTATGTGCGATCCAAATGAGAATGCAGATCAGTGGAACAAGAGTTCAGAGAAAAGAGTTGAAGTGCCTCATTTATGTATGAGGTCTTAACTCTGGAGTCAAATGTAGACATTTGAAATACCAATACTGACAATTATGTTATATTCAGAGGTCAAAAATTAATCTGAAAGGGCATTGCAGGGGGACGACAAAGCATTAGGGCTTGAGGATGTTATGCCTCACTAAGAGCACAATTGCCAGTTCCAGAATTCAAGGCAGGGTAGATGTTACACCATTGTACTTGCTCACCACTGGGGACCCCTGTCCTCCAGTTAATTGATCACAGTTAGCAGAGGGTAGAAACAAAAGAACTAAACTTTGGAGATACTGATTCAGTTTCCTTCTACGAAAACTGAGATTATTCCACGTTTCCAGTAGTCCAGCAAATGCATTGGCGTGGAGCAGGCTTCCATGAAAGGCAAGCAAATCACTGCCACTTCTGAAGGGGTGGAAAATAGCTTCCCTCCAGTCTTGCTCTACTGCATGAAAGTCCAGCTCAAAAGTAAGGACTTGTAACTGAAGTTTTGGAAAGTACAAAGCACTGGATTGACCTTTTTTTGCACCGAGGTAAATCTTACTTATATGTAGAAGGAACTAAGTTATGTTGGTGGATAACACCTGGGCCCCACTGTGCAGACATCCCAGTAGCAAGAAATAGCAATGGCAAGGTGAAGTATTAGCTAAAGAAGTCAGTGGTATGCTTGCATTCTGTTGCCTTTCTAAATTGTAAATGTGGGTTTATAGCTGATTTGCCTTATTAGTAGAAACTTTTGTCCCTTCCTTGCACCACGCTTTGAGAAATCATTAGCTGTTACAATGACTCTTGAATAACACCTTTGTTTGCAGGAGGGGAGATTGTTTTCTAGAACTAACACATTAGACTTCTTCCACACACTGAGGAGGTTCACAAGGTCAAGCATAGGTACGAGGCAAATTTCAGCCCAGCTAATTTTATTACTAGACAGTGGAAAAATCCCTTTCACCGTGGACTAACTATAACTAATCTATCTGTTTTTCATCTAGTAAGCAAAAAGAGAGTCTGTAGATCTCAGAGCAGATGGTAGATTTATGCTACAGTCTGTGTTCTTTTCATGGAATTTATTACCATATGTACTGCTTCTATTTTACCATTCTTCTGTTTTGATTACTGATACAACTCTATTCGAATGCAAGAAGGATTAGGGCTCAATGTAATGAATCCAAGTCACATTCCAAAAGAGCAATAAACAGTGCACTCATTCTTAATGTAAAGATGGTACTAGATCAAAAGTTAAAATCATATGAAAGAAATTATGAAATTGATTTAGTTATCTAGTTTTTTATATACTGTACCCTGGGATTTGAATTCACCAAAGGAAGGGGTTAAAGGCCACCAAAACCTTTAAGAACATTAATGTTAAATTAGCAATAATTAGCATTAGTATTAGCATTTAGCTATACGCTCAAATCCATAAGGCAGCTGGCAACTTCAGGAAGCCTTCTTGGGTGGACTGCTAGACAGGCCTCTCCTCTATATCTCTTCATTCCAAGCTGCAGTACTATTATTCCTATTCTTCTTCCATCCCCTCATCCCCTTCTTGTCTGTCTCTTTCTTCATTTCAGGTAGTTGAATTCAACAAATGGCAGAGGAGCAGCCGAAAGGTAAAAACACTCAGCCAAAGATGAAGTCAAATGTACCTTTATTTCCCTGAAAAAGTAGGGGCCTGTTACTAGATTGCAGAATAAGAAAGAGAATTAGTATATCTCACTAAAAGTCAGAAATATTTTTGCAATAAAAGCAGCCCAGAAGAGATCTGTGATTTCAGTATCAATCCTAGAAGTTCGAGAAGAGGCTTTGTTTGACATCCTATGGCTCAGTGTTCTCCTGCGTACCTTTATAATGAGGAAAAGAATGGCCAGCATATAGCCCTTAAAAACCAGCTATGGTCGTGGTGCTGCCTGCGTTGAGCTATAAAGTGCCCTAGGCTGACCCATAAAAATCATCATCTTTCCTGGTTTTCATTTGGTTTAGTTTGTTTGAGGAAAAGGGGAATCCACCTTTTCAAGGATCTGGTTTGGATTTTTTCCCCCATAATATTCTGGAATGAAAGAAGTTCATTGCATATTATTCATATCTCACCATGGTCTTTTTCTATTCAGGGAAAAATCTGTGACTTCTGGACAGCCTAGGACAGCTAACAATCACAGAGTTGTGTATTTATTTGTCCTATTTGTTTAGCGTGATATAAATACTAAAGTTATGGCAGACATGCTGGAGAGGGCAACCACTCAAATCTGTATATACTTTACACATGAAACCTGGCAGAGCCAATAAGAGTCAGTAAATCCCCACTCAGAGCATCCATTACTGACACACACATTACAGTCTGTATTTAAAATAGAGACACACTAGATACCAAGAGGTGCCAAAAGAAGGATTATTCTTCAAGTTTCTTATATTTTTTGAAGTATTACACCTGAAAGCACTTGCCATGCCTCAGGGTACATTCTGACAAAAATCAGTCAGAAACACAAGGCCTCACCTCAAGGTCAGTTATAAATAAAGGTAACTTTTAAACAAATTACAATAACAGAAATGGAACCACATTTCACAGTGAAAGCCTACTGCAAAGATGCTTGAGAAACCCTCGAGTATACATGCCTGCTCATACTCAGCACCACTCAGCACCAGTACTAGCAATCATCATGCTAACTTTAAAGAAGCTAGCTCGAGAACCTTTGACAGTCTAGCCCCAGTCACATAGCTCAGCAGAAGCTAAATTTAGCCTGGTAAATACCGGTTCTTAACTCAATACTTCTTTGAGTGGACAGCTCTTGATTCTCAGTCCGGGTTTGGTACACCTCTATAGTTTAGAGCAAGTCATAATCTTTAATAGCCTGTAGAAAAGCATCCCGGTATGACCTGGAGAGTATACTAAGTGAAAGATCCTGCCTGATCTATGAGAGGGTACAAATGACTTTCTGAACCAGTTGTGAAAAAGAAAAACCTGAGTGCCAACCCTTACCACATCTTTGCATTGGAATGTAAGATTTTTAATTAACTGATATCTGTGTGTGCAAATGTTTATTAAGCACATATTCATACATTCATTATTTGTCTTAAATATTGGACCTTACTTTCTTAAACATTGCTCCCTTAGTGCTTTTAGAAACTGCACAATTATTGTACTTAAGCAAACACATTGCTGCCACATGACACTCCTACTAACAGTAGGCTCCTAGGCGATAAATAAAATTTGTAAGTTGACGTACAAGTCAACATACAAAACAAGCAGTAACATCCACCTCCATCTTTTTAAGCTACTACAAGTTCTTTTCAAGGTAAATACTACTGTATTATATTGTAGCCGACAGCTAATTATACCAAATATAAAATGGTGACTATAGAAACAATAACAATGAATGCACCAAAGATACTTTAGGTGAACGTCTAGAACAATGCATGCCAGAACAAGGAAGGTTCTTTGGGGAGGAGTAATGGGGAAATAACACCTCTGCTGAAGGAAAATACCTATTTTCGCTAGTAGTAGTTGCTTTTGGGAAGATCTAATTTTAAATATATGTTTCCCCATTTCTTTCAGTAGGTTCCAATCTCTTTTGAAGCCTGCCAAAAGCATCAACCAAATAATAAGTTACTAATTCCCAGAAAAAATCAGAGAAAAAAAAAAAGTGCTAGTCATTTTGACTGTTCTGTTATCGCAAACCTGATGTCTTTTCAAAAACACAAAAAAAGTTGAATATATGCTTTTTAGTCAACTTGCATTAGTGGTCTCTTCCATCATGCATTATTTTCCTTGGAAAAAATATCTTCAGAATACAACTCTGTATTTTGGAGGATATTTTGGAGACAGTTTGATGGTGAGACAATGGTGGGAGTTAAAATACATGATTAAAGTGTCATTGATATATCTCACATTAAAAAAGAGATTTCATCAGACAATCATCTAAAAGTTAATTAACCTTGGGGTGGCACTTGCAGAAGATGCTTTGCGATGCCCAAAAATCAGTGAAAATTTTCATCATTGATGAAAATACCCCTGTGGGTGAAGATGAAGTAAGTAAGTATAGCAACATATTTGAATAAAGTCTCTGTCTCGGTCTTGTTCTCGCAAATACTTCAGGCATTTATCATGATATTGCGATGTTGTCTGCAGTCTGATGATGTCTCTTTTTAAAGAAAGTCAGCCTTCTGAAATACTGTTTGATTTACTTCTGATCCCATCAGTCAGTCTACGATAAGCTATTAACCCTCCCTAGAAACCTGTTCCAAATAGGTTTTTTCTTCCAAATAGAAGAAACTGTCTCAACTTTTAAAAAAATCCTAAAAATTATATTTGCTGGCAAAACACTTCCAAACACTCAGCCTGTCAGAAATACTCTTTCATATATTTAATATCATATTATGTCTTTCAAACCTTGTATCTATATGAACAATTCACAAGCATTAGCTTCCTTAATGCTGTATCAAAATAATCACAGCAGCTAGAGCCAAAAACAGCTAGTGGGTCGCCCACCAATCATCCCCCTGCCAATATTTAAGTTTGCTCTTGTGGTTGTTACATGTTGACCAGACTCAATGATGTCATGTAGAAATCTTGATGTTAATCTTCGTGTTCTTTTGAGGGTGCCAGTGCCCATAGCCTTTGCCATCCCTTAATACTTCAGTTTTAATGTTTTTCACTGCTAACAACTTCAATCTCCTTTATCTTTTGAAATTTTAATTTTCTGTCAGGATCTGAATTACATGTATTCTAGTCAAGAAAAGAAATTAGGATCAAAACATGACCTACTATCACCTCCCTTTTTGTGAAGAATACAAATTTGGCTGATGTTATCAAACTGCTAATCCTGAGCCATATTTTCAGACTGCAACAGACTGTTAAAATAAGAGCCACAGGTGTCCATCACTTGATTTAATGCTTCCGTTTTATTAGATGACAATACCTGTAGGATTTTTCTCATTGATGGTTCCCAGCTTGAGGTGGGATTTTTAGGAGAAGCATTCTGTCTCAATATGGTATCAAGCACAATAGGCCTCCCTCCCTCAGCTGCGGCTACCGTGAAATTACTATAATATTTTGCAGTTAATTATGGTGAGCAAGATATTTGTATATTCTCCCTTTGAATGTTATTACTAGATATCCTTAAAGTAGCTCCTAATGACCAAAGCCATGCCAAGTTCTATTCTGGCAGGTGCTGAACAAATAGTAAGTAATTAAGCAATGTTGATAATTTTCAGATGGATTTGCAGGGCAGTTCCATCTCCTTTGTATTGAATTCTAGAAGTATTTCCATGTATTATATGAGTCATTTATGTCCACAGTTTATAATATGGTTTTGATATATTGAGAAAATGCTATCAAAACGAAGTAACCACCTCTCACAAAGAAAAATATCCTTTCACTACCCATACCAATGACAATAGTCTAGGTAAATATTACTTTGGCATTTGGCATGACCTAAAGATCAACAACAGTAAGCCTCCTTACTTCACCCAAGTTTCAACCAATCTGTACATATTACAGATTGGATTACTTACCCAGAACTCCACTGGGTGTGTTTTACTTTGTGATTTAGTATTGTCTATTGTTAATAAACTTTGTTACAGTATGCTTTCTGAAAACTACACACTATTCTGTAATTTCCTTTTATCTTGTGCTTTGATCTAAAATGGCATCCTAGAACATTGCCAATCCATAAATTAAAATGTTATTTCAATCATTAAGAAGGCAAATTGAATGATACTGTTCCTCATAGTGACTTTTTGTTGAATCCTGACACTTACCTCTCTACAATTAGTTTCACTAATTATTCTTTAGGTCATAATAACCAATCCCATTAATTTTGTTCTAATCTAGAGGCACAAGAGGACTATTGCCCAGCAGCCTTATTTTTAATAGAACTAAAAATTAATTTCAGTAAGTTATGGAAGGAAGGGGGGATACCAAACATAATCGCAAGCTGTTTTGGGTCAGTTTAATTGCTGGGCTCTTATTCAGGTCAGTCCACTTTGCCTGCACCTCATCTCTATTCACGCTTCTCTCTTTCCAGTAAAAACTGAGAGAAACCAATAGCTAAATACTTCAGCACAGTCCACACCTTTCTTAGAGGTCATTACACCTAGAGATCAATGACTGCTTGCAAAATGCTGACGGCTCATGGATAAGTCAACCTGCCTTTCCCATTCATTCCCAGGAATTGTACTTCAAGAAAATCTTTAGAATCATTAAGAACAAACATTCTGCAAAAACATCTAGAGATTTTTACCTTGTTACTTGCTCAGAACATACTGGTCAAAATGAGATTCATAATGTTCCAGGCACTACCAGTGAATGAATTACTCATTACATAGGTCAGCTTTTATGTGTTGTTTGTTTTTATCATTTGTTTACATTATTTCCATAGTTGATGGTGAAATTTTTGTTAACTAATAAGCATTTCAGCAAGATGATGTATCATTTCAGTTTACACTCTAATGAACTGATATGAAAAATTACATGTTCCAGTAATGAAATAAATTTCCCTATTAAAGATTTAATCTCACTTCATCAATACTTGATTTGTAGCAATTGTGAAGATAAGTATCACCACCATTAATTAAAATTATTTCCTCAGTAATGTCTCACACTTCTAGTCAGCTAACCATTATTTCTGTATTCTTACCTCCTAAATTCCTCAAACTTTTTAACAGTTAAATACGAATTGCAGCCATTTCAAGATAGTGCTTTCTGTTTAGGTAGTTTACATATTTTCCTTTAGCTATCTCTTTTTGTTACACATCTCACAAACTTCATGCTTGTGCCTCTGCTGGCACTCTGATGCTCGCTCTTTGGGGCTGGAGTCAGGGCATCCCTAATAGAGGGGTATTGACTGTGGAAATCTCTCCCTCTGCTGGTCATTCGAACCTCTTGCTTTTACAGTTTACAATCTCAACCCAGCATTTACCAGACGGATCTAATCTACGGTTTTATCTTTTCCTATCTGTTTGGTGGCCCACTGTCTGGAAGCACAGTCAGTACTTTTGCTTACATAAATCTTATACGTATTTTTATAGTGAGCAAGAGATACTGTCTGTATGTTTCTGTTGAGGTCAGAAAATTAAGAGAGATTGATTTAATGGAAAGAGGAGATGGTACTTGGTAAACAAATAAAAGAAGAAAAGCAGTGCCAGATAAAGAAATATACTGAACGCAAATAAGAAAAGGGTAGATAAAAAACAGAACACAAGAATATTAGTACCTTGACAACATAAGAGATACAAAAGATTGCAAAGGGGACAAAGAAAATGTTTTAAAACTGTTACCACAGAAAAAATACACAGGCTAAGCAGGTATCAAAAAGTGCATAAAAATGCAGCTAAGAGAAACATAGAAAACACAAAAAAAAAAAAACCACAAAGGCAGATACCTAGAGTTGGATTCTGTGGCTACCCCAAGCATGCGCTTTCTACAAGGCAGTGTGAGAAATGTAGTGTAGGATTGTGACTCTGCAGGACCACCAGTTTAGACCAGGGCAGTACTGCTCCTGATCATTGACAATTCACCCTCTTGGAAGATTATGGATAGCTAAAAATACAATTTTCCTGACATTTCTACTTTATTTTAAAAATGTTACATTAAAAAGATGCCAAAACACACAACTGATTTCTCAGGTTAGAAGATATGTGAACATGGTTACGGGCACAAGTCTGCTAATGACACCTAGTTGTTCCTTCCCTCAGATGCAGAAATAGTATCTTTAGCTCTTTCAGTCAGTGATGTGACACTTTAATGCTGCACCACAGGTGGGTTGCTTCAGGAGATGCCTCAGGATCATTCAGAAGCATCCAGAGCAGGGACAGATGTGCTGCCTACACACAGTGACTAATCAGGAACAGAAAACTGAAGGGCAAGTGTGTGCCTAGGAGGGAGAACTCCAGTCCACAAATCTCTCCAGCTGTTCTCCTGGAGCTCTCCAAGCACTAGCTCAAGTGGGCTTTTACTGCCAACCTGACACAGGCAGTACTCCAGGTGGGCAATGTGCTTCTTTGACCCATCACTTAGCTTCTCCTTGGCACATTGCCTGGCTGTGAGAACAGGCAGAGCACAAAGGACTTTCTGACATTATTTAGATTCTTTTGGCCATCTGTTTACATGCTTTAAAGACGTATTTTTTCCCAATGTTTTAAATGAATTCCTTGTTTCCAATATAATACAAAAACATTGTTATTCTCCTTTTTATAATGCATAATTACACTTTTAAGAATTCATCTTTAAAGGACAGTAAAATGTTACTGTGTGCATTTCTATAGCCCCATTAACTGGACAGAGACTGTTGCAGCAAACTAAATTTGCTTGCAAAGTACTAGCAGCTCTTATCACTTGACCTCACCCTATAATGGGTAAGAAGAATTAAATTTTTTTTACTACTCATTATTAAAATTAAAGAACAGCTTCTTATGATCCTTATTATTTACATTGCATGTTAATTTACGATGATTTTGCTGTGCTGCATTTAGCATCAGGAACCACAGGCTCCCTTGTAAAGTACAACACTGTTAATATAGAGATCAACAAATATTGTTTCTCATATGTCATTAATATTAATAATCTAACCAAATGGAAAAAAAGTGCATCAAAACAAAAACCTGAAACATACACAATCACAGATCTTAGATTCCTGCAGCAGAGAAAAAAGAGGTGCTGTAGCAAGTATTTGGCACATTCTGAAACAGTGGTATCATTGACCAAAGGACAAAGCATTGACTGAAGAGTGCCATTTAATATAAAATTATGATTACATGCCAAGTGTATATTGCATTGCCACTGTTATACAGTAGCATCATTTAAGAATTCCAGTCACAGATCCAGTCTCTGTCATGCTCATCCCTGAAGATACACCAAAAAAAAATCACTGCATCTGCCCTGAGGATTTTCAGTTTGAGTAATGTGAGTGGACCATCTGAGTGGATGTGGGAAGTGGGAGTTGCATGTACTATTATGTTACAAAGAGTGTACAGATAATGTTGATTGTAAAGATTACGTTGTGAAGATTTTGTGTTTTGTGTTATTTTTGCTATGTCTTGACTGACTGGACATCTACTGTGACAAAAGAAATTCTTCTATCATTTTTAGTTTGGTTAAAATAAGACAACTCGACAGCAAATTTATTAAGAGGGAAAAACTATGGGAACAATTGAAAGGAAGAAAAACTGCTTTTAATTAACTGGCTAACTTCCAATGCTTTATATGTGAATGAACAATTCTTCTTTTAAGCTTGATAATTTTAATAAATTAAAATTCTTAATGAAAAAAAGACTCAGTTTCCCACATTTTAATTGTACCTGGTATTTATGAACTCAAATATTTCTGAAGGCATTTAATCTGTCTAAGATCATGGAATCATAGAATCATAGAATGGTTTGGGTTGGAAGGGACCTTTAAAGGTCATCCAGTCCAACCCCCCTGCCATGGGCAGGGACGTCTTCAACTAGATCAGGTTGCTCAGAGCCCCGTCCAACCTGACCTTGAATGTTTCTAGAGATGGGGCATCTACCACCTCTCTGGGCAACCTGTGCCAGTGTTTCACCACCCTCATTGTAAAAAATTACTTCCTTATATCTAGTCTGAATCTCCTCTCTTTTAGTTTAAAACCATTACCCCTTGTCATATCATAACAGGCCCTACCAAAAAGTTTGTCCTCATCTTTCTTATAAGCCCCCTTTAAGTATTGAAAGGCTGCAATAAGGTCTCCGCAAAGCCTTCTCTTCTCCAGGCTGAACAACCCCAACTCTCTCAGCTTTTCCTCGTAGGAGAGGTGTTCCATCCCCCTGATCATTTTTGTGGCCCTCCTCTGGACCCGCTCCAACAGGTCCATGTCTTTCCTGTGCTGAGGGCTCCAGAGCTGGACGCAGTACTCCAGGTGGGGTCTCACCAGAGCGGAGTAGAGGGGCAGAATCACCTCCCTCGACCTGCTGGCCACCCTTCTTTTGATGCAGCCCAGGATACAGTTGGCCTTCTGGGCTGCGAGCACACATTGTCGGCTCATGTCCAGCTTTTCATCCACCTGTACCCCCAAGTCCTTCTCGGCAGGGCTGCTCTCAAGCCCTTCCTCCCCCAGCCTGTATTGATCCCGGGGGTTGCCCTGACCCAGGTGCAGGACCTTGCACTTGCCCTTGTTGAACTTCATGAGGTTCACATGGGCCCACTTCTCGAGCTTGTCCAAGTCCCTCTGGATGGCATCCCATCCCTCAGGTGTGTTGACTGCACCACTCAGCTTGGTGTCATCTGCAAACTTGCTGAGGGTGCACTCGATCCCACTGTCTATGTCATTGATGAAGGTATTCAACAGTACTTGTCCCAATACGGAACCCTGAGGGATACCACTTGTCACTGATCTTCATCCAGACATTGAGCCGTTCACCATTACCCTCAAGCCAATTCCTCATCCACCCAACAGTCCATCCATCAAATCCATATCTCTCCAATTTAGAGAGAAAGATGTTGTGGGGGACCATGTCAAAGGCCTTACAGAAATCCAGATGGATGACGACATCTGTAGCTCTTCCCTTGTCCACTGATGTAGTCACTCCATCATAGAAGACCACTAGGTTGGCCAGGCAGGACTTGCCCTTAGTGTAGCCATACTGGCTGTCTCAAATGGCCTCCCTGTCCTCCATGTGCCTTAGCATAGCTTCTAGGAGGATCTGTTCCATGATCTTCCCACGCACAGAGATGAGGCTGACAGGTCAGTAGTTCCCAGGGTCCTCCTTTCTACCCTTTTTAAAAATGGGTGCAATGTTTCCCCTTTTCCAGTCACTGGGGACTTCACCTGACTGCCATGACTTTTCAAATGTCATGGAGAGTGGCTTGGCAACTACATCAGTCAGTTCCCTCAGGACTCTGGGATGCATCTCGTCAGGTCCCATAGACTCGTGTATGTTCAGGTTCCTCAGGTGGTCATGAACCTTATGTTCTTTTACAGTGGGAGGGAGATTGCTCCCCCAGTCCTGGACTTGAGGTCCATCCACTTGAGAGGTGTGGGAACAGAGGTTGCCAGTGAAGACTGAGGCAAAAGTCTTGTTGAGTACCTTAGCCTTCTCCTTGTCCGTTGTTACCAGATGTGCTAACCCATGTTTCCCTCATGGATTTGTTTTCCCATGGTAGAATTCAGTAAGGTCTTTGGCTGATTATTGTGAAAATATTTTTAAATAATGAGTATGTCTTTGTTATTAAGGCTTGAGAAATACAGTAATTTGTTAGGGAAGCTAGAGTGCCTGGATGTTTGTTTTGTACCAAAGTTCATCTCTCTGTAGCAGTTTCCATATTTCAAAGTTCAAAAAATAGTTCTTTGTCCCCATACAAAACACATACAAAAACATTTTATATGCCAGAATGTGAGAATATGCCTTGCTACTACATACAGAGATTGCAGGAATTGTTCTCTTTTTCCTTTTTCCTTTTTCTTTCCCCTCCTCCTTCTCCCTTTCCTCTGCCCTCTCCTTTTCCTTCTTTCCCTTTCCTTCCTCCTTTCCACTTGTAAAATTTATTTATTCTATGGTAATCACGATAATTACCTCAAGTTTCATACAGAATAGGGAAAGACAGGAAAGGTTTCTTGAAATTCAGTCTGCAATAGGTTTTCTACCTCATATCTTTTAAAGGTTCTGCTGTCAAATATTGATCACCTGATCAGCTCACTGTAAATCCTGACATTTTTTTCATATTTGAAAAGTCTTGTGTTTAAACTGACTGACTGACTACTATCTATTTTGGGCTCATTCAACAGTACCTGTGTCCTGAGAGACTGACAGGAAAGCACATTTATCACAGTGTGGAACATAAATTATGCATATGAGCAGTCAACTCTACTGGGCTAATGAAAACTGTTTAACATCAGGATGCTGAGTACATTTTAAGTCTGGGTTTGGCAACCCAACCAGCAGTTGGGGGAGTGAAGGCAGATGGAAATAAAACTTAACTGCAGAAAACTGTAACCTTACAGAAGAACAGTGTGCTGCATGACCACATTCTTATTATCTTCTATGGAATTATTTTTATCTGCAGATTTTTTCCCCACTATTAACAGCAGTTATTTTTTCAGTGTCTTGTTACTCATTAGAAATTTTGACACTAAGCAAAGTTCATAGCCTCAGCATAATTTAAGTTTCATGATTCAATTCATGGGCCTATTTTTTATTATATACACAAAAGAGGGAAGTTATGTATGATATCAAACTGCATTATAAGTTCTGCATCACCTTTGCAGCTGCTGGAAGTTGTCTCTGGGTATACGAATCCCAAGAAAGAGTTCACATTATTCCCGACTACATCCTGACATACTTGGCCACTTAACAACTTAGGTTTCAAAATAGCAGTTCTTACTGATTTATTGATCTAAAGGTGAATTTTTGACACCTTCTTCCAGAAATGATGTAATAGTCGATAGCTCTGAAGTGGGGAGGACAGTGTCCCTGTGCTCTCACTCCTGACGAGAAGGCAGGCAGGGGAGACATCAGGCCATTGGGGGATGGACAGACCAGACAATAGTACAATTCAACTTCCATTGCTTATGTGAACTGTGCAGTTTTCTGCTGCCAGGTCAGAACAAGCCCCCAAGCATGTAATTTCTGACTGCAGGCATAAGTTTTGAAAACCAAGATGGAAACAGCAGATCTCTCCCCAGAAAAGGCCACACACTTGCAAAGACTGGGGAGATGAGAAGACAGTGCGAACTGATTGCAGTTGCTGTGGGTTCCCATGTGTTCAGAAGCTATTGTCAAGTCCCTGGCTAGCAATGCTCTTTCTTCATGCACTGCAAAGTGTATCCACACCAGGGCTCCACACAGACCTCCCCAAACTGTTTGTAACGCACCCAGATCACACCAGGAAGATGATTCCCGTGAAGAACAGCTTTGCTAAAGCCAGAGCATCCCTGAGGAAGAGTTTGGTTCAAGGCATTCCCACCTTCTGCCAGGGAGATCCAAGCAGAGGGGATTGAGCCTCTGCTCCTCCCAGGACCTGAGCCCCACCCTGTCTCCTGTCCACATGCCCAGGAGCATGCTCCTGCATCCCAACCCTTGAGACTCGTAGCCCCGGAACAGCACTCGGCCATTGCCAGCAGCAGGGCACAGGCTCTGCATGGAGCGCACGAAGCCTACCAGCTGAGGCTGCTCAGGCTTGCTCTGCCAGGATGTGGCTAACCAGCCTGGAGCTGGGCTTTCACCAGGCTGAGCTGCCACAGCACTTTCCCTGCTGAGCAGGCGGCCACGGTGCCTTCATTGCACTCTTGCACACCTCGGTAGGGTACAACCATGGTTTTACACAGACCAGCTCCAAGATGTGTCTCTGCGCAGAAGGAGATATTGGGTACAACTATATCAAGGTCATGGCAAGCAGCGAAGGCTGGCAGGAGAGCAGAGCCTCAAGACGTCAGGGCAGAGAGTGAGGCACAGAGGAGGCCAGGATTGGGCTAGTGAGCGATGGGGCACAGGTTGGACCTGGAGACCTCCCCACCCTGGCAAAGGTGGGCTGTACCCTCTCCCACCAGACGGGCCCCATCAACCTCACGTTGCAGCAGACACAAGGGGGAAGGTGTGCACAGCACCAGGAGGAGGAGTAGAAAGCATCATGGGTGGGGATAGCAATATCAGCTGCACTGTTTGTAATTTCTTAGACTTTTTCTGCAGTTTTCATAGTTTTATTTTCTTCTTTTATAATTAGATTACTAACAAGTGCCTCCAAGTCCCACTGTGGGCCAGCGCATGCCCCAGCTGCTGGCCTGGCCCTGGTTTCACTGGCTTCTGGGGCACCCTAGTGTTGTCAGAGACATGGCCTCTTGTGGGCTGAAGAGGCCTGGGAGCCGCTGGCCTTCCTTTTTGGGGGGCACTGGGGCCACTCAGGTGAGCTGTCCATGCCCTGGCCAGCAGCAGAGGGATCTGCCACCGCCTGCCCCAGCTCCTGGTGTGGCTCCTCCTGCTCCCTGGAGGTGGGGGCAGGAGTCCCCCCCCAGGAGGCGGCAGGACCAGGGGTGGCCACAGGGCTCTCCTCCTTCTCCTCAGCAGCATAGGAGTACAGGAGGTCCAGCTGCTGGAGGATCTCGCTGCACCGGTCTCCAGCGACGTTGATGAGCTGGCACACAAATGTCACCGTCTGCTTTTGCAGGGAGGGCTGCAGCTCCCAGACCAAGGCCTCCTCATCCAGCCCATAGCGGCACAGATTTACTATGACGGTGCCCTGTGCCGCAGCCACCTCCCACCAGTGGGTCCCTTACAGCACCTGGTTCATCCAGGGCAGCCGGGGCTCGAGGATCTCCCAGCAGTCCCAGAAAAGGCTGGAAGCCAGCCACGTAAGTCCTGGGCACTGGTCCCACAGCCCCCTGCTCGTCCTGGTAGCCAGCAACCAATGGAACAACCATCTCCAAAACATCGTCCTCTGACCGCATGGAGTAAATGATGGTGTTGACAGCCTGCCTGCAAAGGGGTCACTCCCATTTCCTCTTTGCCCACCGCACAATGCATCCCAGGCAGAACTGGTGGACACAGAGGGTCACATAAGCAACACCACCTTGAGCATTGCGGCAGATGGGGCAGCTCCACTCTGTCTCCAAGGCCATGTTTGCTTATTGCAGCAGGCTGGGGAGAGCTGAGGACAAGGAGCTGCTCGCCCTCATTGGCGCCACAATGCCAGGTGTCACACGCTGCAAAATGGAGAGAGGCCATGGTCATTCACTGTCCCAGGGAGAGGAGGGGAGGAAGAAATGCCCAGGTGTCTCTGGAAAGACACCCTCCCGCAGCTCAGGAGTTTCCCAGGGACTCCCCACCCAGCAGGGCCAGACTCTGTCTGTGAGGGCCGTGTGCTCACAGTCCATCACTCGGTGATGTCACCATCCACCGCTTGGTGATGTCACAGTGGGCCGTCTGCTCCTTTGGTGCTTGCATGGGTAGCATTCTAACTGGCACTGGCACTCGTGCCTCTGCACATCTGGGGCTACTGCAATACCACTTTCCACTCCCTCCCCTCACTTTGCCATCTTGTCCCCTCCGCTCACCTTGTCTTCTGCTTGCCATCGGTGTTTCATGCCAGTCAGCAAGGCCTCGGCTGTGTCCTCCCAGAGTCCCATCAGGTCGCTCTGGCCATGGCACTCATCTCTGGCAGAGCTGAGTCAGAAGGTTATTTAAAAGGTCTCACTAACCTGAACAGCCCCGCAGCAACTATATCCCACAACATACAAAAGATGGCTTCTTTTTTATCCATTGCCCCTGAAATGTGGGGGTCCTAATATTCTATTGAAGTGTATCTGAGATGCCCAAAAAGTAGCTGTTCTTATGAAAATGAAAGAATTTAAAAGGTTTGTTTCTAGTTGAAGTTTTTTGTTCACACTTGGTGTGTTAAACAAAGACTTGGCAGAAGGAAAGCTTTGGCATGACCAATGAAAAGGCACTAATAGCACCACCAACCCCTTACTCAGCAGGGCACTGGTGAAAACACTAGGAGAAATCCCAGTGTGAGAGAACCACTTTCAAAAGCACTCTTTTTGAGCAGTGCACCTGGCACCTCACTCCCTGTTCAGAACTGCACCTACAGTTGGCTATGCATTTTAATCAGCAAGGATGTTCTAAGTTATACTGACCTAAGCAGATAAAGTTTTCAAAGGGATAAAACTTCATGATAAGTCTCAAGCCAATCCCTTGCAGAAAACCTGATGAAGCATGAAGACACTTTAATTTCTGGTTGTTCTTATGCCTTCAGGCCCTGCCTGGAGCTATACTCTGCAGGAATATGGGACTTTCTCACTGTGATGGGCAAGACAATCACAACCTTTTTTTACACCAACTACAGAAAGGTCGAGAATTCTAAGGTAGCTTAATTACAGTGAGGTATTTCCTCATAATGTGTAAGGGTAAGACCAGTCCTCGTATAGGAAATCTCAAAATAACTATTTCACAATTTTTTCATTTTCAAAAAGTGAAGAATAAAGTGGACTTTCTTGAAGGAATACTCTTTGTATTAAGGAAAACCTAAAATACTAGGTTTATGTCTGGCTTCGCACTACGTACCTAGTGAGATCCTACAGAACTACTGAGAAGTGGCTGTCAGAGAGTGCCGAGTGTTACCGTATTTTTCAATTCATGCATAAGGCTAGCCAACAAACACCATAAGGTATATGGAGGCTGGTGAAAAATGTAATCATTCCCATATTCCTTGAACTTAGGAACTAGCCACTCCTCTATGGCTTGAACATGTTTGATTGTAAGCAGAAGTTGTCTAGAGATAACATAGATGAGGCATGACAGATGAGAAGAATTTTTACTGCCTAAGAAGCCATGTTAGGAAGCTCAAAAGGCACAGTTTGCACAGAAAATGCCCTGGATACGGCAGAAGCACAAATCTCATTTTCAGAGATTTGTAGAGAGCTGTTCACTACAGGAAACTGATACCCAAAAAGGTTTTCTCTGACTTTCTTTTCCTACTTATCATCCTTAAAAACTGAAATACTTGGGAAAATAAGAACAGTTACTTTTGGGGCATCTTAGATACACTTCAATGGAATATCAGACCTCCATTCAGCTGCCAGTAAATAAGCTCCTAGAGCCATCTGAGATGCCTTGAGGTACTGAACCTGGCCTCCATCTGCTGCTCCAGAGGGCCATGTCATATCTGCCAGTATCATAAATACGTGAGCATTTTAAGTAGCACTGAAGACATGTGTGTGGGTATCTCAATCAAGCTTTGTATCAAAATCATAAAAAAGACTCAGAATACCAGCTTTCCATGGCCAAGCAGCTCTTAAAGTGCTTGCAGTTTATAATGTCCACATTATGAACAACAAAATTTTCTAAATATTTAAGCCTAGTGTCTTGCTTAGAAACTGTGGGCACATAGCTTTGTCCTGAATTCTGCTGTGGCTTAAGCCTGAAGCGGGGATTTGACTAAACCATGTCAAAGGCCATAAAAGCAACGGCTCTGTTAGTTTGTAGCATCAGTGCTTCTACATAAAGAGAGTTCAGTGTCATGATTACATGGGTGTATGTTCTTACTCACCAGCTCTGGTGGCATCCTGCTCAGTGCTGGAACAGAGAATCACCCTTTCAGGAATCTCACTCCTCACTGACTCTGTCAGGCACATAGCTGCCCCGAATCACCTCAGCAAAGCAGGCAGTTTCCTTTCAGCCCATCAGTACTTAGTTTTGGCAACCAAAATGGTCACTTTAACAGGTCCCTTTGTTGGGATAAACCAAAGTTTACATTTAAGGATTACAGAAGGGCTTCCATGGCAAAAGTAGTGCAGTAACACTCAATTCATATAGAATGTGGTAACAGATTAATAACTAAAATGAAAACATTGTTTACTGTAGCATCTTACAGTATTACAGAATATTACATATTCTAGATGACTATATGACAAGAAGAGAATTTTGGATCTCTGTGAGATCTGGCAGGAGAATTCATAGCCATCATATTTTAGTGACAGCAAAAATATTATGCATAATGAGGCATGAGTGTAGGAGGTTCTTTTGACTACAACAAAAGAGTATTTGAACACAGTATTGTGTTAGAAAAATAAAGCTTTGAAGTCGTCTCTTTTGCTTTTGTTATGCCACCAGATTGCAAATACCAATCACAACATAGCATTTGTCAGCCCACAATTCTCAACTTAGAAACTGTGAAATATAAATAATTAACATAATTTTCCAAAAAGTAAAGCTAGAAATTACCTCAGAATTACTATGTCCTCAACTGAAATTGATATCTGAATGAAGATATCATCCTCTAAGAGTAAGACAAGTAAGTTTCCCATAACTGAACATTTTAATTACGTAAATTAAACTGGAACATGTACGTAAACAAGCTAACTCCGAAGTAATTTAGAGATTAATTTATTGCCCATTGATTTATTATATACCAAGTTTTTTAGTTGATAAATTCCAGCAATTTAACAGGCTAAAAAGAGTTCAGAATGTCATTAATAGAAAATAAAAAAGAATTTAATACAACTGCAAAATCTGTGTAAATCATTATTTATGCAAAAATTCCTTGTTCACAGTATATGACCACTTAAACAGTTCTTATAACATTAATATTTTGATCTTTTCTCAAAGAGAATGAGATACCTTAACCTAGGGTGTCTTCTAAAATGAAAACCAGATTACACTGTTTTCTTCAGCAGTCAGACAAGTTCCCTCTACTTCCTCTCTATTTAATATTTATAAGACATAAGATTAAATATATCAGGCATACATTTATATAAAAGGAAAACACTGCTTAAAAGCTAAACTGATTTGATGATCCTATACACTAAAAACAATTTTCAGTTTAACGAGATAATTAATTTATTTGTATCTCAGCCTGAGAACAAGCCTGTTAGATGCAGGCATTAGCACTAATGAGTGAAAGAAATTTCACTGCGTTCTACCAATTCCTGCTGAAAAAGTGAAATTGATAATTCTAGAAAGGGAATTAATTTCAGGCTGCACTCATAAACTATATAAGACTGGCATAAAAAAATATTTGCAAAGATTTAATTTAGACAATGGTAAAACTGCAGATGATGCTGGAGTCTTATGAAAGCTAAAACTTCACCAAATAGAAATTATGTGCAGAGCTGTTCAGAATGTTTGAGTGACAACAGCATTGAAAAAAATCCCTTCTGAAGGATATAAAATATATTTTTACACTTCTTAGGAAATTTTGTTTTTCTATACATATTAAGTACTAACAAAGCAGGGCCTCTCATGGGACAGGAAAATCGGGACTAAGCACACAGAGCCACACTCAGTCACAAGGTAGCAAATTACCAAGGATAACCTCCTTTTCCCAGAAAGTGTAAGATTAATAAAAAAAGACCCAGCTGGGATTGTAGTCAGAGACAACTGGAAAGAATCTTCTAGATCTTCAAGTCCCATCACCAACTGTTGTAAGCTTCATATCATACAGCTCTACTTCATCTTCAAGCTAGTTGGTGGTTTTCTCCAATACTTTTCTTAGGAACCTCTTCCAGTAATCTCCCTGGTGGAGCAATTACAACTTTTCAATTTCCACCCTAAATTTCTTAATGGCCAAGTCACACCTACTTTTTTTTACGTACATCTCCTAGGCTATATAAGGCTGTCATAATCTTCTATTTCCTCACTCATGAACTATCAAGAAAAACTTTTATCAGCATTTGTTTTGCTGAACTGAGTAAGCAAAGGTCTTTCTGTCTTCCCATAAGGCAGGCTCTATCCATTTTGATCATCTTAGTATTACTTCTTTGTGCCTCTCTAGCAGCAATTTCTTTCTTGAAAAATGGATCATTACAACTATCTGTATTATTTCAGATAAAGAATTACCAGGGCATTGATATCCCCCTGTACATATTGGAAATACACCCACAGTCCAGGTCATGGTTTGCCTTTTCAGAGCTATATGACACTGCCAATGCATAGACATCCTGTGACCAATTAGCATACTCCAATACTTCTCGTCTTTATTGCTTCCATTTGATGAGTTCTCAGCTGACAGCAGAAATTCTCGTCAGCAGTCTCCAAGTGCACAACCTTGCACATTATTCAGCTGAATCGCATTTGTTTTCCACTTCTTTAACAGCCAAGGTTGTAAAGTTATTTCTTGATATTCTTTACAAGTTCTAATCCAACTTCGATTTAAACAGTTTTTATTCCTGCTCTACATTCTAAGTATTAACTTTATTTGCTTATCAATATTTTTTAATTCCTTTCTGTTCTTTTCTATTCCTTGTAGGTGTTCACGTATTTCTAAAATCCTTCTTTAAGTAACTATCCATTTAGGTCTGGCATTATTTCTGAAAGTCTTTTTCTTGCTTGAATATAAATTCTTGGACTTTTAAATAAATTTAACGTCAATTTCAGATATCCTCTCCATTCAAATTCCTGAGCAGTTCAGACTGTCTGAGTTATCACTGCAGTTTCTTTAGCTTATCTAAGCTTGCTCTTCAAGTCAAGCACTTTACTTGAAGACATACTTTTGTTTGTCTTTCCATTTAATCTAAACTGAACCAACCTAATCAAAAGCCCTGATCAAAATTTACAATGACTGGCTTAACTGTAATGTCCTTATTATTTACCCAAACTAAATATAAAATAGTACAAAACCCTCTTCAAAGGCTTGTTAATATATTTTTACATGTCTGCTTAGTGTAAAACACTTAAGTTAGTCCTTGAAGATCCCTGAAATTCCCTTTCCCGTGTGAGTTCTACAATTCTTTGGGCACAGGCATGTAATCTTCCACCCCTTACAATCCCATAGATCATAAATTATTTGAAGCTTTGCCACCATGGACAAAAGAAAATGTGCTTTTATCTTTGGCTGGGTAACTAGTATGTTCTCCCAAGTTATGGGAAATGTGGGATAAATAAGCAAGTTGTAGAGAGAAGTGACCTTAGGTCTCTTTTCTGTATGAGTACTTTCACTTCTAGGAACTAGTTCCCAACAGATGATAAACAGAACACATCTAATAAACTTCACTGACCTGACTCATTTTCACATCCCACCTTCAAGAGAGGGAGAAGTGGCTCAGATTCACAAATCCCCTCAGTGTGGATTAAGGCGAAACGATCACTCAAGGTCTATGCACAAACATCAACTTTAATGGAACAAATATTCTGCAAACGTTATTCCTCTCCTCTAGACAGGGAGAAAAGGAGAGGGAAGGAGGGAGGGAGGGGAGGAGAGAGAGAGAAAAGTACTCCCGCAATTTCCTCCCTTGCATCTGCTGGGCTACCAAGATCTCTACGTGCCCTATTTCAGCGAGATGTAAAATTAAATACTCTGGAGGGACACATGAAGGGGAAGCCAATAGAACACTGCAGTCCGGCCATTTCATACATATTTACCTGTGAATATAATTTTCCATTAGAACACGCCCATACCACTGCTTGTGGGGCTGAATACCTTGCGGTAGAGCAAGTAGCTGATTTCCCTTTCTCCCCTCATGGGAGATAGAAATGCACTGTTATAGTTCCCTAGTCGGATACACAAGCTTTCACTCCGTTGTCGGAAACCATATATTGGATAACCCCAACAAGTACACACATCCCAGATGAGTGCTCTCAATTCTGAAATATACCAAGTTTCAAGTAGGTCACTTGCTCCCATAGAGCAGTTTATAATTTGGGTACAATTAAATAATGGGGATTTGGTCTCATTTTTAATCTTTGCCTTATCCAGATCATCAGGGTCCCCCGTTTTCAGATTTAAGCAGTTCCTCCAAGACCAGGCCCAATGGTGATTACTATGATTTCGTGCAGTTGAATTACCTTCCTAGTTCAGAATGCCGATACACCATTTTGGTCCCACCGTACATCATATTCATATTCAAAATAACTACTTTCAAGGGGGGCATCCCCCCACTTCACATGAGTACAAGAGACGTTCTTACTATAAATGCTGTTTACAATTTGGACACAAGTTTGGTTCCACAAATTTTCCCAACCAAAATTGTTCGGGAGTTGACACTTGGTTCCTGAGCTATCAGCTAATGTGTTGTTTTCACCAATATCTCCTTCCAATAATTTTGTAAGATTTAGAAATTTAAATCCCTCTGCTGCCAAACCAGGGAGGGCAACACATATCCTCTGGTCCATTTGGTTCCAAATATGCATAAAACTTTGTATCAACTCCCAGGCTAAATTAGGAGATTCACGCCATGACCCCATTATCCCAACAGTGATGGAGAAGAAATATGTTTTCCAACCCATCTTTCCTTAGTACAATTCAAAAATATTCCTACCAAGATCAAACAGACAATACAAATAACAATCTACTCTGCGATTGTGAACATAGGTCCCACGGTGGTTTGTCCACAACCTGCAATACACATACATATAAAGCAGAAGGTGGTTAAAAAGATGGAACAATCCACCGAGCATGGATTTAATGGTCCTTTCTGTGGGCATCTGTAGCCACCCAGGCATATGCATTGATGGGTGTCTTCAGGGTCAGGGGCACCTTTCCCACGGTAGGTAAGTCCACTAAAACGGACTGTCCCGTTAATGGAGCAGAGTCGCAAGGTCCTTAGCCTCCTTTTCTTTTTCCACGCCTGAATGAGCTTTTCTAAGGTCACAGTAGGCATACCACCCATTAAATCCCAGGGAATCCCCTTTTCGATTCCCTCAGCCCACAATAGGTTTCTCTTTGCCTCCTCACAGCAGGGAGGTTGATTTTCCCGCTGCTCCACTCTGCACAGCGGCTTTTGATTTAGTAGCTCCCCCCTTGATCCCCATTCTCCTACCATAATTTATTAATTCTTGGGCTACTTCTCCCCAAGTCATGGCGTTCCCTCTGCGTCGGACCCCCATACCCGGAGCTATCGCATCTCGCAAACAATCTTGCAATTGTATGGCATACAATTTCAATGAATCAGGTAAACCTCTGATTAAGGGGGGGTCATTCTATCTGGGTTGGCATTTAACAACATCGGAGAGGCTTGTTGGGGAACTAGGCACCAATCTTGCATTAATTGTAGACATGCAGCCTTTTGGATGTTCTCTGTTAAGTAGTTTATGGTAGGTGTCTCAATGCATGTCACGTCTCCTCTTTTCAGGGCGTCCAAACCTCCTGCCCAATAAGCAGTCCGCTGGGTCAGCGACCGTGGTACTCTCTGCTCATCAGTAGTGAGGAAAACCCCAGGGCCCCAGTATCCTAATGCCTCCTCTTCTGACAACAAAATTCAATCCCCTCCCATCAATGACAATCTCCAAACATACTCCGTCTCAGCCTGAATCTTTGCCATCTCGTGGGCTTGAGTAGTGAATGGTCCAGGTGGTAACCTGTGGGTTCCCTCTACCCTGCCTGTCATCAGTAGTTTCAGTTTTGATAAGCGGTCTCATGGCAGCCTCTACTTTCTCTGGGTAAAATATTTCTTGGATGGTTTCTAACTCGCGAGTCGGGTTTTGTGACTGCCTTTCTGGTAGTTGGGCTAGGCTCAAGAATCCCAGCTCTGTGTCTGGCGTCGAGTCCAACTCAGGACCAGTTGACCATAAATCTGGGTGTTTTCCCTCGAGTTCAGACTGCAAAATCTTTTCCGTATCTAATGCATCGGACAGAGCCACACAGAGTTGCTGAGTGTGATTACGTTCAGCGATTAGTTGGTTCTGCAGGGTTTCTGTTTGTTCTTGCAAGGTTTTAACCATTTCGTCATTAGTTTGCTTCATCAGGTGTTCCTCTTTCTGCTCCTCGTCACCACTTTTGTTCCTTCATAAGTGTTGTAATTCTATCTGCTACAGCTTTCGGGTCGTGCCAATTACCATGGGCCCATGCCACTCCTGGTGGGGAAGGGCACGCCTTATGTTCCTTCAACTTTTCAATAACAGGGGAGCAGTCAAGCACCGGCATATCCCAGGCAGCCATGGCTTGCCATTGCTCAAACCTCTCCCAGCTTATCGCTGAGAGGTCACTTCCCGACTCTCCCCACCCGCACTCACCCGGTAGTGGAGAATCAGTATCCCTTGGATCTTCCAGCCCTGAGGGATTCCTGTCCATGACGCCAGTTTGGATGTCACATCCCACCTTCAAGAGGGGGAGAAGTGACTCAGATTCACAAATTCTCTCAATGTGGATTAAGGCGAAACGATCACTCAAGGTCTATGCACAAACATCAACTTTAATGGAACAAATATTCTGCAAATGTTATTTCTCTAGCAACTATATCTACCTAAGCTATGCGGCTTTATGACGAACAAAGGAGGGCTTTAAGAGAAGCTTTAAGAGAAGGGCGGGGGGGGCAGGGAGAGTGACGGGGAGAGAGAGGAGGAGATCACCAATCCTGGATCCAGCGTCAGACCTGCCAACATGGGGTTCGGTAGAGAGAGCACCCCAGAGGCTCATTCGTGCCCCTATTTCTTGCCCAGTTCCTGGGCTTCTGGAACCTTCTCTCACTCCAATTTCAGGAGTGCTTGAGACACCAGTCAATCAAGGGGTGTGACACCAGGCCCCTCCCTGTGATTTCTGGAACCTTCTCTCAGGGCTCTGCTTCCAGGAAGGGTTGTTTAAGCTTATAGTGCAGTTACTTGGGCCTCGTCCCTTACACTCATTTGCAGAACGTGTCTTCTTTATGGCGTTTTCTTTATCATACCTCAAGATAGCAGGATTCTTTGATCACCAGGATTCTGAAGTACAGAGAAGATCCCTGCGTTTAACACAGTTCTGGATTCCATTCCAGGGAACAAGCGACCACAGGCTAAGAAGATGGTGTTAAGAATTACTTTATTAGATCTAGTCCTAAGTGGCTTAAAAAATGTTTTCCCTAGCTCTAATACAGCCTATGACCATACACAGCAATTTTAGACTGATCTGATTGTTTTTCAAAAAGAAGCAAAAGAAAAGCAAATGACTCATTAACTGATGGATATTCTGTATAGGCTTTAGATTTCTTATAGGAGTATGACGAACTTTACAAATCAGATTTGGACCCTTAACTGCAAATATAAACCATTATCTTCAAGGGAAAGGGGAAGAAATGTCATTTTCTTACAATTTACTTTGTAATAGTGTCCTGGTTTCGGCTGGGATGGAGTTAATTTCTTCCTAGTAGCTGGTATAGTGCTGTGTTTTGGATTTAGGATGAGAATAATGTTGATAACACACTGATGTTTTAGTTGTTGCTAGGCAGTGCTTACAAAGTCAAGGACTTTTCAGCTTCCCGTGCTCTGCCAGGTGCCCAAGAAGCTGGGAGGGGACACAGCTAGGACAGCTGACCCAAACTAGCCAAAGGGGTATTCCATACCATAAGACGTCATACTGAACAAAAAAACTGGGGGAAGTTGGCCGGGGAGGCGTGGCTGCTGTTTGAGAACTGGCTGGGCATTGGTCAGTGGGTGGTGAACAATTGCATTGTGCTTCACTTGTTTTGTACATTCTTTTATCATTAGTTTCCCTTCCTTTTCTGTCATATTAAATTGTCTTTAGCTCAAGCCATGAATTTTACCTTTTTTGCGATTCTCTCCCCCACCCCACTGTGGGGGAGTGAGCGAATGGCTGTGTGGTGTTTAGCTGCCTGCCGGGTTAAACCACAACAAATAGGAAAAGCTCTTCAATGATAAGTTAAATTGAAAACCGTTTTTGAAAGGACAATAAATGATGCTGCTCTCTGCTCTCTGTTGCCCACAGTCTTCAAAGCAGTATGCCTGCCTTCTCTCCCATGCAGCCCTGCATGATATGCAGCAATTCCCTACAGAGGTTCACAAGTTTACTCCATCCCTCCCCTTCCCCACCCCTCCCACCCCCCTCCCATATTTCATTTAAAGCTTCCTCTTTGCTCTTGCTGCCTATTAAAATAGTCAGGGGCTACTGATGACACCCTGCCCAGTGTGCGATGGCTTGCTGGCGCCTGTCGGTCCCTCTGACGTCCCCGGCCCCGCTCTTTGACTGTAAGCTCTCTGGGTCTGGGCTTGTTCCTTGGGCCCGGATGAATGTATTTTTTTGTCCCAATGTCTATTGAAAAGTTTTCATTCAGTTCTCCGTAATTCAGTCCCGCGCCTCTTCACCCTTGTCACAGCTTGCGGCCGGGGCTGACCCCACCCCGGCTCCATCTCTGCCAGTCAGGAGGCGAGAGGACGTGCCACCCTCAGGCCTCGCCAGGGCGCAGACTGGCGCGGCCGCTGCCCTCTTCCCCGGCGACAGCAGGGCTGGCCCCGCAGCCGGCGATGGGCCTGGACTCCCGCGGGGACGAGGGACGCAGCAGCCGCCTGAGAGGACTGGCCTGCCCCAGGGTGACTTCCACGGCCGGCCGGGCCGGGCAGGCGCCGCGCTAGCGGAGCGCTTTCCGCCGCCGTTTGTCTCCCGTCTCTTCCCGTTCGTAGGAGCAGCTGCTGCTGCGCAACCCCTTCCCCGCCCGCCGCTCGCCCCAGCGGCGTCGCGTCCTCCCCTCAGCCTCGCACGGCGCGGCCCGGTAAGCTGAGCGGGGCCGGGGGGCGCGGAGGGAGGCGCCGCCGCCGCCCGTTGGGCCGAACCGGGCCGTGGGCGGGGGGGCCGCCGGGCAGCGGGGCGTTGGGGGCGCGGGGTGAGCGCTGAGGTGCGGACACCTGCCTGGAGCTTGGGGGGCGGCGGGGCTGCCCGTCCCAGGGCGAACCCAGCGCCTGCCTGAGGGGGCGCCGAAGCGAGGCGGCGACAGCCCCGACTTCTCCTCAGAGTTAACTTAGAGGTGCCGCCGCCGCCGGCTGTCAGCACCCGAAACGCCCCACCGGCGTGCGCGGCAGCGCGGGGCTGCCAGCCCAGCCCTCCCTGCGCCGCTCTGGGGGCGGCTGCCAGGCCCGCTGCGGTCCCCTTCCGCTCAGCCGAAGGCGCGGCCAGGAGGCAGTCGGTGCTCGGCCGCCGAGCGGGCTTGCACCGGCGCCGGAGGTGTCCAGACACCGGCGGGGGCGGCCGGGGACAGCTGTTGCGGCTGTGCTGCCTGCTGACTTGCGGTCAGGAGCTCGTGTTGCGCTGGGACGTGGACACCGTATTCCTGCTTGTTTAGTCCTTTATTTTGTGCAAAAGCTGATGTTCGTACATGCAAGAGCATGAAACAGGCGGTACTGGTCTGCGGGATCTTATGCAAGAAAGAGATTACGCGCAGTCCGTGGTTTTCCATTGACCTGTTAGGTCTGTTCCCTGTCAAAGCGATTTAAACACTCCACGTTCTCTTGCTGGTATCTATCTGGTAGACCTGTTGACTTCAGCAGCATGCAGTAGGATTTTTTAGCAAGTAAAGTAATACGTTACAAGTAACATTCTTTTCCATTTTTATGTTAACTGCCTTTTAATTACGTGGGCTACTCTTGCTACAAGAGAAAGAGTATCACATGCTGGCCACCCTCTCTCATCGGCTGGTGGTCCGTGATATGGAAGCTGATCACACAACAATAGCTGAACTGGTAGAACAGTTCATAATCAAGCAGGAGCTGGCACAGGCGCAGATGGCACACCTCTTGATGCATCTTGCTGCTTTGCTTCTCTGGCAGCACGGAGGCAGTTCTTTAAACTTTCTTTTCTGTCTTCCCATCTAAGTGCTACTTTATTGAGAAACACTGGTTAAGTATGCTTTTAAAAGTGTCTCTTTAAGCAGAAATACCTTGGAAATCAGAAGCTAGCAGCAAGTTTTTATAAGTACCTGAATGCCTTCCATGATTATTTCTTTGTCCAGTGAAGTATCAGTTCCTCCCTTTCTGGGAGCAGGAACTTCTGGTATGGACACTTGTTGGCTAGGACAGCTCATCTAGCTTCTCTCTGTCATCCTCCTTCAAAGCTGCCACTCATCTAATATTTTTTCAAGACTCCTGGTAACTAATGCTCAAGTTTCTGTGCCCTAATTTCTCGCTGCAACCTAATTATTGTTGTAATCTTCAAAGCTGCAGTGTTCTGAAGGGATCGCAGGTGACTTTTGAACAAAAAAGCATTGAGAACTACGTGTCCTGCTGTACTCATTTTCTTATTTTTATGCATTTGGGGATGAGGGGAAAGCTAATTGAAAATAAATTCTAGACCAGGTTTTCAGCAGAAATTTAGATTTTTGTCTTTAGTTCTTCACTTTGAGAATTTCAGAATTTTTTCTTGGGGTTTTACTTCATGTTTTCTAGCAATGTTTTTGAAGAAGAAATGGCCAAAGCTTAATACATTATACAATTCAGATTGTGTAAGAAACTTCGATATAAATGTCAACAGGGACTTCCTACTAGTGAGAGGATGCCAGAAGGGAAAGTGTCCCATTCAAGGAGTGATGAATAAACAGGAAGCAGATCAGCTCTGTACAGTTTCTCTGGCTGCTATGTCTGCTGCTTGATCCTTTACTTATTTTTTGTTGTTTTCTTTGTGAATAGTTCTACTAGCTTTCTGTGGTGTTGCTCATAGGTTTTCCAGACAGAGTGGGAGGAGAGGAAAAATACGATTGCTGTTTCCTCTTCTCCTAACATATTGATGAGCATGTATGAATCCAAAAATCTTAGGGATCTCATGCTGAAATTACTTAAAAATTGTTTGCTGCCGGGGAGTTGTTATTTAATCTTCCAGTGTTTCCTGCCCTTACAAATGTAAGAAACAACATTTTCAAATGGATTTAGTGAATTTTGTGTTAGTTTCCACCCTCGTAGGGCATTCTCCGTTCTTTTTTTACCTTGAAAATTTATATAATCTGTCTAGTCTACTCAGTTCTAGTAAAACTTCATTTTGAGTTCTGTACCCAGATTTGAACACTGCTGTGCAAGAATAGCTGACCCATTTGGAAGAGTTCACAAAATAGCAGCAACAGTTGGAGATCAAGAAAGCATGATCTGTGAGAAAAGACAGAAAGAACTGGATTTATTTAGCCCAAAGACAAGTTTGAAGGGGAGCTTTGTATAATAAATGTTTAAAGTTGTAAAATGTTCCTGCACAGAAGAAGAGGGGCCATTTTGTTCTCTGTATTCACAGCGAATAAGGGAAATTGCAGGAAAATTCAAGTTAGATGTTAGGGGAAAAGTTAAAATAATAGAAGATCAGGTAATTAAATAGTTTGGGAAGGCTGTGAAATCTCTGTCAAAGGACTGTAAGAGAAGGTTAGGCAAATGGTTTTCAAGAAAGGGAACTGAGACTGTGACTTGGGAAGGAAGTCTTAGGACCCTCTGCTCCTGGCTTTTGTGGGACTGATCATAGAAAAACATTAGAAGGATGTAAAACAAGAGCCATGGAGGAGCATAGGCTTTTTAACACTCAGATATATCTACATGATATTTTGGAGGCAAACATGAGCTCACACAAAGCAACTGATCTGAAAGCAGTACAGCCACAACAAACATGGCCCAGTGCCAAGCTGAAAAGGCCCAGTGCCAAGCTGAGAGTGACACTATCTAATTTCTGAGTGCCAAACAGGAATCTTCTAGCTTTATGTTGGCATTTTTTGCTGAAAGACAAAGCAAGGTGAAAACAAGATGCCTTTTAATAGTTTTAGATGCAAAACAAGACAAATAAAAACTTAGGAAAATATATCCAGAATGGTTAAACTGCGTTTAGCTGTAAAAACACTTCAAAATCCTGTGTTTGTATGCTTTTATTTGAGTTCTGCTTGAAGTTATGTGCAAATCAAAATAAAAATGAATACTTATGTGACAAATTAGAAACATGTCATTTGCTGTTTTCTGGCATGATACATGTAGAAACCTCTCCAATGTGTTAGTGTGCATTTGTAGCGTTTCTTCTGTCCTCTGTAAGAACTACAAAAGGCACATACATGCGGAATCTTAATAGACTGACAGGAATTTTCCTTTTTAAGTTCTGCTAGGCCAGAACAACACTTCAGCCTACTGTAATATAGTCTTAAAAAGTATTTGCACTTTGAGGTGTTTTTTTGCAGCTAGTTTACTATCAGCATTCTTGGTTACACAAAATACAACCTGTGTTGTGGAGATCATTACACATATGTTATACACTAATTCTCTTATGAAAGTGTATTTTTAAATGAAAGGTATATGCAGAAGTAAGAAGAAACTTTTAAAGTGTGTAAATCAAAAAAAAGAGCTTTTATTTTGCAGTAAAACGGTGCTTGCTTGCTAGATACTGTTCAGGTGAGGGGGATGTTTACATCACTTAAAATGCCAGTGATCCTTAGACAGCATTTGTTTGCATGACTTGAACCTTGTCTTTTAAATATAGCAAGTGCATTTATCCATCAGTCCTTTATCTGTTGGTTCAGAAGTCTATCACCAATTGTTTTATACCCCGCTCCAGTAAGCATCATCAGCCTCAAATGAAGCAGCTGTTCAACAGATAGCAAAACAGCTTTTTCTATAACAATTAGCATAAGGGGAACAGAATGCATACAGAGACTTAAACATATACCATTTGAATACACAGATACAGCATATAAGGTATGCAAGATGTATATCACTAGCTGTAGTATGGTTCAAGAATGTATTTTAGTAGATGAGTATATGGCTGTACCTGCAAAGCATGTCTGAGCTAGCCTTATGCAAAAAGTGTTTCAGTCCTTCCTGGTTGGTCTTAGATTTGAGGTTCTCACTGAGCTGTTGTAAGATTAAATTCATTCTAGAAATGTGTTATGAAATTGTGAAGAATAAATTAATTAGAATAGCTTTAAGGTGTTTGAGTGATACAAACAAATTCGTAACTGGTAATCTTTCTTTCAATACCCTGTGACAGTCTAATGCTGCATTTATCACAGCGAAGTGATATACGCTGCTTGTAAAAATCTTTCAGAGCTTGAATTTTTTTTAAGAAAGAAAAAGTCATTCATAGAGAGATCCAGCATTTTTATACATTCCACTTTTGAAATATGTCTGGTACAGAAAGTAGCAGCACTGACATTGCAAAGTTAATAAAAACTTGAGAGAGATTCTGCTTAAAGTCAAGGCATTTAAATCATCACATTTTTGTCATGAACAAGACAGGTTTCCAGTGTAAATTCTGCCTTTTCTGTAAGTGTCTCTTCCATGATCTTTTGCTTGGTCATCTTAACTTACGTTAAAATACATTAATGGAATCTTAACAAAAAAACATTTTAATTTATTGTGGTATTGCAAGAAAAGATTTAATGTTTGCCTTAATTTAACTTTCTAAGTTTAGTGTGGGTCTGGTTGTTAAAAGCTGCATCTACACTTGAGCTAGGAGTCTAATGTGGGCCCACGTTGTTTCTGTTCTTCCTTGTCAAACTGTATTTCAGACTCTTTACATATATAGAAAAAGTGGGAAATCTGCTGAAAGAAGACCTCAGATATAAATGAAAAATAATGAATAACCTCTGTATGTGTGTTTCATAGTCTTTGATTAATTCAGAAAACAAGGCAGAAAAGAGAAAGGTAGAAATGGGGAAAATGAGGAAAATGCAAAAGTCTGTATGGTTCAATAAGGCAAACTGCTCTTCAGACAGCTTATACTGAGGAGCTCAGAGTTTCTTTAGTTAGTGAAGACTAAATAAAATTAAATTGTTGAAATAATTGCAAGATCAGATGCTTGGACTGTGGAAGAACACAGATTCTTTTAATACTGGTTTTAAGTTTTATGCGCCAGCTTCCCTATCAGTAAGCGCTGTGCGCTTTAGCACTGTAAGTAGGCATAACCCTAGCATAGTGCTCTAGTTGAGTGTGTAGATGTAGAAGATTTTCTTTTTTTTTTCATGTAACTAGCGCAAGGGGGTAAAAACAGAAGCAGGTAGAAAGAAGAGTTGAAGGACCTTTGGAGAAAGCATGGCGAAAAGGGAAGGCTTTGGAAACAGATTAGAGAAGACCAGAGAGACATCAGAACACAGCAAGGCACGAAGAGAGAAAAATATTTGTCTTGTCCTTCTGGTTGTCTTAATTTAGATCTCTCTTTTACAAGGAGGTCAGTTCAGGTCTGTGAAAAGCTCTGTGGCACCAGTAGTATTGATCCTCCTACACAAAATAATTTAAGGGAGCAAGCTCCAGGGGCACATTAAGATAAGGGCAAGTCTTTGTCTTCTGTGGTTTTATGTCAGTATTAATTTTTGTAATGTGGCATCACATATATGTGTGTGTGTGCATTTAATGTGTAAGATAGCAATGACTTATTTCTATGGACATATTCTGGGAAAACTGGAATTCTCTTGTGTAAACATTGAGGAAGTTGGTTTATTTTTTTAATTTGTTGCTTGCTAGTTCTGTATGCAACCTGGAAATAAAAACAACTGTTTTGCTTTGCTATTTAAAATGTCTAGGTGGTATGCTATACAAAATCAGAGAATGTTTGTAAATAAAATATTAGTCTCCTCTGTAGTGAAGAGACTACTGACAGGCTTCTGGGTCGCAAGAGGAAAGCATGCGTGATTTCAACAGGTGACTGAATTGTATGTTTTGTGGTCTTTACAGATAGACATACAGAGTTGAAAAATCACAAGTTGAAATGAGTGATCAAGAGGCTGATGTTCTACGTTGCTGGAGATGCAGAAAATACATAGCAAATTCTGTTTGCCTTGCAAAATGTCATGGAAAAGAACCATCCAAAGTAAGTATAGCATGTGGAGGGAATTTGTAACTTTTTCCAGTGCCATTGGTTTTAATTAAAGGAGAAGTATTAGACTTGCCCTCACTTAGTAATTAACCTCCTGTGGAGATAAGTATTAAAATATGGACAATTCCATAGAGAGCAATGTAAGCAGGAATTTTAGTGAAGCTGAATAGGCAGTGGTGACCTTCATGTTCTGTGATATGAAGGCTGGTATTCATGATACTAGCTTGTGTATAGTGTTACCATTTTTTGTATAAAAATGTTTTTGACAGTTTTAATGCAGTCATTTTTTGTTTCAATATCTCTTAAGAGAGAACTCTTTGTTTCTAAGGTGTGTTTTAAATACTGATACTAATTTCCACTGCAATAGTTAACTGTGTGTCAAATATTCCTACATCAGAAACTTTTGCTGTTCATTTTGAAAAAGTGGGGGGTAGTCTGTACACAAAAATAGTTCAGAAGATTAGCCTGCCCTGAGCCAGGGGGGATGCCCTGCCAGGCTAAAATACCACTTAGTAATTCACATCATCTTTGTTAAAATAAACAGAAAAATAATCATACAGAATAAAACAATGACAGAGTATTTCCTGCTGCTTTATAATGGCAGTTAGTAATCATAAAGAGCTAGAGTCTTTCCAAATATGCCAAGAAAACTGCATTTACATCCTATGATCTTGAATCAAAGTGAAAAAGCAAGTAGAAGGGAAGGTGTTGATCTTTTTTATTAACGCACTAGAAATGCAACAACATTCTTTTTGGCACAGGAGAAGGGTATAACCAATAGAGGGAGAAACAAAGTTATTATTTTTTAAGATCCTGATATAATCATTATTATTAATAAACCCCATTTTAATCACGCCACTTACAGAGTTGGAGGTTCTGGAATATTTTTCGTGCTTTATACTTGAGGAGTTTTTATTTTGTGCGTGGTTTCAAGCGTTTTTTTGGGGGAGCGTGGGGAAATTTCAATTCCTTTAATGGAAAAAATGTAGTGAAAAGAAGGAGGTATCTTCGTCCGTGCCCCATGGCGGAGCTTTTAATTGCTAGTGGAGATCTACCATCATTGTGCACAAGACTGAAGTAGCTCCTTCTGTGATTATGTAGATAGCAGATAAAAAAAGGTAATTTAACGCTACTTCCCAAGACATTGGGAAGCAAAGATTGCACTACGATGAGAAGAGTAATGTTTTCAGTACGTCAGCTTTCCCTGATGAATTTTAGACCTTCAGTCAAAGACATAGCTGAAATATGCGTAAAAGAGAGAAATCTTAGAACAAATCTTAAAACCAAATGTTGAAGTTACAAATGCAGTATAAACAGTTTAAATCAGAATTATGTCCAAGTTGAAGTACAGGTACTCTCCACAGATAGGAGGAAGATGATAGCATAGACATGGTAAACGGATCTATCTGTCTGCTGTCAATACTTGGAGAATTTCTAAAAGCTTCTGTCTTCTGTGTATAGCCCCACTTTCAATTTTCAGTGTAATGAAACTTTTATTCCCGTGAATTGCATAACATAGGAGGCAGTGATTTTCCATATTCATAAACTTTAACAACTGATTTTAAGACTTTAACACTCACCAGAGTTTCATTGTATTTTTAGCCATATTTATAACTTTACTGACATTCTAAACCATATTAAAAGATCAAATTACACTTGTATGACTTCTGTGCTAAAAAGTAGTTAGGTAATTGTTTTTATTTTAGTATCAGCTAGTGAAATGCCACTGGGTTTTAGATTTTGGTTTCTCTTCAGTTGGTCACATCATTGCAGTAAAAACTCAAAAGTTGCTGAGCGTCCCTCGTTTCTCTGCTAGTTATTCTAACAAGCATTAGAAAATTAATGTAAAACTATTTGTGGCATAGTTGTACAGTACTGACCACAATCTTCATATAAACTAGAACTTAAATCTTCCTGTCTTTATTGGAAAATTGTGCCAGCTGATAGCGCTTCTGAAATCAATTTCCCAATATACTTTGAAGATCAGCAATTGCATACTTTCTGTTCTTGTAAACAAGACAAACCACCTTCAAACGCCTCCATCTCCACAGTAGAGTCTATCCAATGTCCTTAGATTCAGAAATAGAGAATTATTGACAGCATCTACCCAATTTTTGGCTTAAAGAATGCACCAACATCTTTGAGTTTTATCATTTGTTAATAAAATATTTACTGAATTTGGGAAGCTGACTTCTGGCTATATTCAAACAAAAAAAGCTTACATGAATGTTGAATATCAATACAATAATTCTTTTTTTAACAGACATCACAACCTTCCGCTGCTCAGGTGTCTTGCAACGTATGGCATGTGAACTTAGAAGCCATTCCAGAGTGGGTGAAATGTGTCATTGAAAAGGTAGATCTTTTTTTGCTTGCATCTTTATAATTCAAAATGTGAAATAAGTAAGGGGAACAAATTCCAAGGGCACTTTTCTGCCAAGGTCCACATATATTACAGAGACCACCTAACTGAGGGAATTTTTCTCAGTAACTTCTATGATTACAATTTACAGAGGCTTTTTTCCCTCTTAAATGTTTTTACTATGTATGCACAAAACCTACAAGTGATAAATTCTGTTCCTACTCATTTATAGATGAATGTATTTATGTTTGTCCAAATAACTGTCATGGGCACCTCTGCATATTTTGTCAATGCTTAAAATTATGCTAATTATCTAGGCTTTGGGGTTTGGTTTGTCTTGATCATCGTATCTTGCAGTACTAACACATATGTTGACAGTGACAGTAAGAAGCATGTTTCTCCATAAAACTGGACTGGAGGTTTGTTAAGAGATCAGTTGTTGGAATATGATGTGATGTCTTTTATATTTAATGTGCTATTATGTCATATGAATAGAGAGTAGTCACCTTCCTGCAAATTCAAAGGTCTGATGACAAGCCAGTGTCACTGCTTTTGAGTTTTAACTGCCCATTTGAAATTACAAACCATCTCATAACTTCCCTGTTGTACTGATTGCTTCAGCTGAGTATTTTCTTTAAGGTCTAGAAGTTAATGTTGTTGCGTAAATACAATAAGCAGAAACAGTGCTTTCCTTTTGCCCGACAGTTTTTCTTTGATGAGTCTTTGATTTTGAGAGGGAAATGATATCTGCACTCTTTTCTGCTTAGACTTCAGTGTCTAAGTTTTACTATATTGCAAGTAACTTCTGATCTAAGCAAATCCACCCTGAAAATGATACACAAAGAAAAAAATTGTTATGACTGTAAAACTAAGCATTCAAAAATTAAGAAAATTTGTTTCATCTTCCTTCATTGTTTTGCTCTATGTTTTATTTTGTTAAACATTAATTAAACTCTTTTTAAAATTAATGATCTCTTATACTTCAGTAGTGCATGACAGAATAATGTATCTGTTTCAGAAACATTAATCTTGGGGGAGGGGGTGAAAATTAGGGGTGATGAGGTATTTCCCCACTTTACAGAATCGTCTAATCCTGAATGCCTGATCATAAGGATGCGGTTTTTTAAAGTACTTAATTGGATTCAATATTGATACTAATATCATTCTTTTCACCTTTAGCTGTAAATGGCCAGCCTTCTACATTTGAAAGCCTAGAGGGTCAAGTTGGAGACCTGGGAAATACAAAACCCATAGACTGCTCAGAAAAGGCTTAACATATTTGCTCAAGATTGCAGAGGAGCGATGTTCCTCTGGTGGCAGAGGCAGAGAATGCAGTTCTCTATGAATACCTGCGATATCTTGGTGTTCATTTTGTCCTTTAATATCCTGGGAACTCTTGCCTCATTCATTTCTGGAAAGATCCTGTGGGTTTATGGATAAATGTGTGGGTTTTTAAAATAATTTTGACTTACCTCCAGATCCTCCTGGGTTCTGAATAATTTTGTGATCATGTGTTATTTTCTCCTGTATGACTCCTGAGTCAAAGGCTAAATCATTTCACATAAGCACAAAGTCTATTTGCAGGCTGTAAAAACCCACTGCTTCCCAGCCAGTTCTTTTTTGCCATCTGTCCCTGTTCTTAACCAATCTCATTGGGTTTCATGCACGCATTAGTGTATAGATAATCTTCAATAATTACTAATATCTAGCTAGTGCTGTTAGTAACCTTTATTGACCTGCATTTTCTTTTCCCCATCACTCATCACTTGTTTTAGCTTCTTTGGCTAACCCTTCCCAGTTTTCCCTCTTTTTGCAGTCCATCATTAAATCTGTGTACCCTCAACTCGTTTTCAGGTCTTGCTGATTTTTCCCCTACCACTTCCTTTACTAGTAGGCTGTTACTTCTATTACTGAGTCAATGCTTCCACAGTCCGTTGCCAAACTCATGCTAAATCAGTTCCAGAACCCCTTGTACTGCACCTCATCTCCCAGTCTCTGTGCACGTAAGACATAGAGATGTCCTTTTTCTTTCCTACCGTCTTTTGCATTCCCATTTTTGCCAGGCTTCTACCCATCTCTAACTTTCATGAATTACTCCTCCTCTCCATTTGGAGATCCAGGTTACTATTCCGTAGTGCCTGAGTGCCAGAAAGACTCACTAAAGGCACTAGAAAGTGCGTTTGCCTGAATTTTAGTGCCTAGCCCACGGCATCTGGGAAATGGAGTGTGGGAGATAGTAAAACTCTGAACCAGCTTAATTCTTCTTTGGGAATGGCATATGCACACGTTGGTCAACCTTACAAACTGAGAGAGGCTGTGCATGTTCAGGGAATTTTCAGGGATTTGAAAGCCTTTGGGCATATGTAAACTGAGATTTTTTTTTTCTCTAAGTTAAAAACATGTCCAGATTTAAAAAGATTCTCGCAGGTGCAATGAAAAGCACATTTTTGATACTTTGTGAAATTTTGAGGTTTTAACCCACAAGGCAGGAGTAAGTTTCTCAAAGAAGTGTTTCCAGAACTACTTCTATCATGGCATGTGAAAAATAACCTTTTTTCTGCACAAATTTTTTTCCTGAAACTTTTTTCCTGAAACAAAATTGGTTTTATTGAAACTTTCTGAAGCCTTCAATCAGACAAGTATCAGTCATGGAATCATCTTCCCAAACTACCTTGAAAGACATTTGCAACTGAAAGCAATGCTTTAACTAGAAATGTTGGGCAGCTTCTGTATTCACGGCTCAACTCCACTTTAGGCACACTAGTGAGTAGTGTGTGACTGGAGTTCATAATGTTGTTTCTCATCTGGGCTTTAATCCTACGAACACTTGCATAACTTTAATCCTTAAAAATGTTTCTGCTGACAGATTAATATATTTACTGAAAATACTGACAGTTGTGCAAATATGTAGGAGTTTATAGATCTTTGGTATGTATTTTCTTTTGAAAAAGTGCCTTTAGGATTGAAATGAAATTCACAGAATTACAAGTAATGAAAAAAACTGTCTCCTTATAGAGAGAGTATTAAGGATTTGTCATGTTATCTGCACACAGATTATGTTGTAATACTACATACACCAAAATACAAGTACCATTTCAAGATTTCGTGGGGTAAGCAAAGTAAAAAGCTGTACACTTTTTGTAAGAAATCTGGTTCCACTGTACTTAGTATGCAAGAAATGTATCAGCACTCAGAAGACTCAGCTGAGAAATTGTGCTTGCCAATTCCAGACTGGCAATGGTAAATTGATTTCATTGCTTTAAAGGATCTAATGTTGTCATTATATTGCAGCATTATTCTATCTATGGACAAATGTTAAACATATCTCAAAGCCCCTACATTTTGAAATGTGTGTTCTAGATTTCTCAGAATTAGTTATCACTGGAGCAAGCTGAGTTTTGACCAGAACATTATTTATGGTTGCATTTTCTTTCTGCTGTGAGGTCTTTTTTATTGTGTTTGAAAAACAAAAAGTAAACTCTTTTATTAAAGGAGAAAAGTAACTCTAGTAATGATTTCTTAATTATTTATTTACAGTGAATGTGTTGGGTGTTTTTTTTCTGTTCTTGTCAATAGGCACAGTGGACAATTGGAAAACTGCACTGTCCATTCTGTGAGACCTGCTTAGGGGGCTTTAACTTTGTTTGCAACACAAAATGTTCCTGTGGACAGTTAGTAAATATACATTTCTGCAAAAGTCGGACTGACTATCAGCCAGCTTTCTCTGTTAAATTGGCAAAATCATCAGGAAAACACTTACCTCTCCTCAAAATTCAGTCTGGTTTTAGCAAGGATACCTGCCATGAAGTGGTAACTGCAACTTTGGAAATAAAAAATCAAGGGCTTTCATACAGGGCTAGAAATAATAATGGTACTGGAAGATTAACAGAAGCACTTTGTCTGGAAGTAAGAGCTCCCAGATTTGAGATGAAAAGTAAAAAACTTCCCTTAAAGGTATTAAATCAAAAAAGGAATCTTTCTGCTTCCTATCCTATGAATGATACATGCACTGTAAAACCTTTTCACAGAAGATCGCGTAGTTTGGATTTAAATATCAGAGAGAGACTTGTTTTGTCACCTGCGTTACATGAAACTTGCAGTATGGGAACAATTTACCATGGCCAAAATGAAAATCCACCTGTTTACACACAAAGTGGCTTGCAATTAGAGTCCGATCGGAAAGATGGTAGTTCTTTTCAGGACCTATATAGTTCCAGTGCTGACAAACTACAAAAAAGGTTTCGAATTACTTCCCTTACCACATTACTACATAGAGAAACAGAAAGTGAGTGTGATTTTGAAGATACTGGACAATCTTCTGGGAGTGCCGTTGCTGATGGATCACCTTTTGTGATGAACCTTTCTTCACCTACAAGTGCTGTAGAAGAGGAACGATACATCACACCTGTTGGTCTTGTGCAGTCTACGAGTATTTCCTTCAACCAAAAGCTGAATAAGAGAGAAAGAAACAAGCTGAAAAGCTTGAGGAGAAAACAAAGAAGGCAAGAACGATGGCTACAGAAGCAAGTAGGTGTTTAAAATTAATTATGCTATTTCTTTTGTAAAGTTTTGTTTGCTTTTATAAATCATTGTGACTTGTTTTGATGCTGTCTCTTAATACTGGTTTAGCATGGTACTGGCTAGAGTGTCAGGTATTCTGCAAACAAGGATTAATGACCTCTTCCTACATAGAGTTTTTCTAATTCAACCCAATCAGTTTTTTTCTGTGTAAAATCAAACCTTGGTGGGTATATATAACTAGTTTCTGTTGGCCTTCTTATTGTTTTGTGATATAATAATAAATCTGAAGTGGGAAAAAATACAGTAAAATTTAATCAGTGTGATTAAAGGAAAACTAAACGTTCAAATCTTCTACATGAGAAACCCTAGCATTTCAGGATTTCCCAACTTCTAAGTAATGGCGTTTTGAGTTAACTTTACAGTGAAGAAAAATTTATGTTTTAAAAGATGTTTGCATTTATTATTTGTTGTAACACAGATATTTTTTCTTTGAGTAAAGAATTGATTGTTGTTATTTAAAATAATTAGTCTTTAGTAGATAAATATTTTGTCTAGAAATCTAACAGAAATGTTACGTATTCTTATCAATTATACAACAATGGTTTCCTTCTTCAAACCATCTAAAGCAGAACAGAATTAAAGACCATAGATGGTCATGCAATTTTTGATGGGGGGGCAGGAGAAAGGCCAGGAATGTGTCTTAAAATGAATAACACAGTTTTTGTTTGCTCTGAAATTCAGTAGAAACGCTAATGATATGTATGCTTTCAAAAGAAAATTCCTCATCATAAAATTCCTGCTATAAAATACTGTGTGCCAGCAAGAGCAAACATACTAACTCTCATCATAGTATCTAACTATAGAAAGTATATAACTCTCATCTTGAGTATCTACTCAAAAAATCATTCCCACTTTGGGTAGATGTGTCATTGTGATAATCTTAGGATATTCCACAGATGAAGTGTAGTGACATGTAAAGCTCATGTAAACCTTATTTTACAGGTGGTTTTTTTAATGTGATTGCTTTACATTTTATAGTAGTCAAGTCTAATTTAATATTTATGCCTTATTTGAATGGACTATGCTTAGGTTAGATATTAAATTGTTTTCATTGGTTTGCATTTAATGCAATAATATATATAGGACCAATAGTTCATGTATGGATCGTTTGTTCGTCCTTTATACCTAAATGATTTTCACCCTTAATATTCTGCTGTCTCTATACAGTTCCACTCCACTTAGGCACCAAGTGCCTTCAAGCTCTTTCCTAAATACAGTCGACAGACCCTTTAGAATATAGTACAGATTTGAAGCAGAGCAGTGAATTGAGGATCGAGAGAGAAATACATAGAGGCTGTCTCTCTCAATTAAATGTAAGAACCAGCTTGAAAATGCGATGAGTCTGGGACATATTATGAGACCTTTCAGTATGGCATACATATCTTCTTTTGACCATGGGAAGGTTTTTTGTTTTGTTTAAAGAAAGATTTAAATTGCCATTGTGATATTTTGAGAACTTGTTCTTATTTTGTAAAATGCTTCTCTGAAAATGAGAGTAAAGAACCTTTCAAGATCTGGATGTCTTAATATTGAATACTTGTTTTCTAATAAGTCTAAAGATTCTTAGGTGTCAGAGTCCCTAAAATCGCTTTAAAAATTCTAGGCCTCATTGTTTCTGTTAAATGAAATGATGATGCAAAAACAGTGTATATGAGCATTTGCACAGTTGTGTCATCTGCAGTCTCTCCAGCCACTTTAATCTGTTAGATGTTACTTTCAAGAATAAAATGTTATACAAATTTTCCAGATTTGTGATAGCGAAGGAAGAAAAATACCTTTTCATGATCTTAGCAGATCTTTTTCATGTTAAACCATGCTTAACTAATTCCTACATTATTTTTAAGTTTCATATAGCAAATTATATACTGTTGTTAAGGCTGGTGTGTCTAATCAGTAAGCATACGGTTTACAAAGTACAAAAAGTTAAAAAATAAGTATGTAAAATAAATAATCTGGTTTCGAATAGTAGTTTTGAGGGGAAGATATTTTGTTTTTGCATTGATTTCTTTAACCTTGGTGCGAGTCTGGGATCATGGCATGGAATATTTAAACGGGCCTACTTCGCAGACTCTGTGTCAAGCAGCAAATGAGGCTAGTGCAGCTGTGTTTCCCGTCGCTGTAGTATCTTCCCAGGAAAATGTGGATCTAGAAAATCTCATCCTCTGTACAGTTTGACATGTTGCAAAAGGGAATGTTCCTCTGCCACACACTCTTTTTCGTGGCTGCTCCCCTCTTATGTGGCAGTCTAGGTATCCTCCCTTTTCTTGCAAGTTCTACTTGCTGTCCTTTTTCTTCAGCGTTCTGACACTCCTCCTTGTAAAAACGTGCATTTTGTTACAGTGGTACTTGCAATAGGAAGCTGATCTGTGGTACTTTGTAACCGTAATTTCCAGCGTCCTTACCATGTATGCTTAAGTAATCAGATAGTAAAACTTCACAAAGAGAAAAAAGCATAAACCTCTGAGTGAATGGAGTGAAAGAGTTTTGATAAATGACAATGGGAAGTATTTCATTTCAGTGCTCTTCTAAGAAGTACTTCAGTGCAGGGTGTGAGGTGAATCTCTTCTATGCTCTCTTTGTTAAAGATACTGTGCGTCTCATTTTTATCTTTAATTAAAGCTTTTCTGGAGAGGAGTCCAAGAGAACAGACCTGGTCAGACTTTGGAATTTCTTTGTAAATGCATAGGCTGCTTCTCTAAGTTTATTTTGTAATGCGATAACTTTATCTGTCAAACGTTTTTTCAGCCTTGCAGTAAGCCAAAACGTTGTGTGGTGGCAGAATGCACTCCATTATTAAGTTGAGCTGTATACACCTTGGATTGTAAATAGGAGAGATTCCGTGAGCTCCTGACCTGCCCTGGCCCACGGAGGCCTGCACTGATGCAGGCTGTCTGGTGTAGGTGCGGGACTGAGCTAGCCTGCTAACAGCAGAGGGACCCAAGCTTCCCCTGTCTGCTCTACAAGGGAAAGCTCTTAATGCCTGTGCGGGGGATACTTGCATTCTGTGTGTGTGTGTGTGCGCACGTTTGTGTTCATGGGGGACTTTTAGGTTTCTCGTATATTGTTAGAGTATGATAATAACTACTTAAGTCTAGGAATTGCCAATATTAATAATGGTTCTTGTTATTGTTGCTATAACTAAGAAGATGAAGTATTTCTGTTACAAATTCCCTTTTGTGTTTGTAATAATTTTCTGAAAGATCTCAGACAGAAATACCATTTGTGGCTCCTCAGGTTTTATTTCATTTCTCTTCACAATCATTTTACATAGAGGAAGACTCTGTAGCCAGCTTCATTTCTGCGGTATCCTCTTGGAAATGATCCTGATCCATCGGAAAAAGTATTATTGGCTTTTTTGCTTCATTCTATAACTTGACACATCACCAGTTCTTTTGTAGCTTTTTTAAAAAATGAAAGTTTTGTCTTATAAAGGTGACTAGTGGTCAGTTTCCATGAAATGAGTTTGCTTTCATGCTCCCAGTTTATCCTGAATTCAGGATAAAAGACAGAATAATACTACCATTGAGACTGTTACACACACTCACTTGTTCCTCCCCGGTTCCTGCAGTTTTGCCCATGGCGCTGCGCCTCGGGGTCTGCGGGCTGGCAGCAGACCTTGGGGTCTGGTGGTGGGAGGTGTTACTGTGGCTTGCCAGCATCTGGAGTCCTTCGCTGGGAGCAATACGATGTTCATGTTGATGGTTTCTTTTTTTTTACTCCAGAATTTGCTTGAGGTCATTTTTGTGTGTTTGGTAACACACTTTTATACCTTTGCTCTTTGTTCACTACTCTGCAGCTTCATGCTACATCCAAATTACCTTATGTGGTGCCTTTTATGTATGTAAGATACAGTTTCTTTGTTCTCTTTGTTACCCTTAAAACCAATTCTGCCCAGGCCCACGTCTGCATTTCTTTTAACAGATCCCTGGGAAGTTGCTCATAGCTGTTGTGGTCTCCAGTGCCAACGCAGCGCCCCATCTCATGTGATCCCATGCCTGTACTCCTTCGTGTTGCATCCTGGGTCTCCATTTCTCAAGGCCTCTGCTATCTTCAGCAGGCCTGTATTTCTTTACACTACATCATTATATTAGAGTTATAAATATCTCATTCTACATGGAATAATCACTGTCAGTGGTTGTACCATACAAAGATAACAAAAGTGAAACAAATTAGCCGCAGACATCTGGTCAGTTAGAGAAATTGTTGTCACAGGTAAACCAAGTAAAACCAAGCAGCAGGCAGGGCAAGGGCAGTTCAGCTACAGCCTCAGCCCTGAGGCCTTGCAAGTTCAGTACTTGCACAAAGCTTGTGGCTGTTCAGCAGCGGCAATACTGCATTACGGGGCTGCATGGTTAGAAGTAAGAAGCAGTATCTTTTTTAACTAGCTGATACAAGGAGGGGAAAAATTTCGGGCATGAGGAGCTTCTGAGCTAAAGCTTGTCTATCTTTGTTTTTGCTTTGGTTGTAACTATTGTTACTACATGGTGACTGTTGTAATTAGGAGATTAATTCTGTCACTGATTATAAACTGGATTAACAAGAAGGTATTAAGAATGATGGATTCATACCCAAATGCATGACTTACCTTTGTTAAATTGCCATTGTGGTTTCTGTGGGAAATAGCATGCAAAACTGGTTTCTGAGGTGTATCTGGAGCTCCTGTTGCAAACATTTAAACCTCAACATTTTAGAGTTTAATTACTTTTAAATTACTTTAATTACTGATTACTTTTAGCTGAAATCTTTTCATGCTGTTATCTGTGATTACAGCTTTTGAAGGCGTTGTCTGATCTGATCTCTTCTACTGTTTGATATGTCTTTTACACAATTTGGTGTTAATAATAACCAGTGGGATAAACAGCCTTGCAAATTTGCCAGGGCTTTGTCAGGAAGAAACTCTGCTTGCCTTCTGCCATGGATTGTATTGTAAACTACTTAACGCTTCACTCATATGTTGGAAAGGAGGGAAAATTACTCAGGGAGCTACTGGATAAATACAATGTATCAGGATTGTCTCCGTGTATCTGTATATACTCTTAACATTTTTTAAGATCATCTTGAAGCTAGAATATATAGACTAGAATATAGTGTGGCTACACTGTCATAATATAGCTTTACTGAAGGCCAAAATAGCTGGCTGTACTGTGAATATATTCCTTCATTTAAGTGAAATAGATATGAATAAGCTGTTTGTCTATAAGACACTTTCAGAATGTACAGATACTATAGAATAATCTCAGCATAGCAGAAGTCCATGAGCTGTTGTGCATTAAATGCCCAACTTGCAAAACGGGATCATCTGCTCTTTCATGTATCAGGCCATCTTTGGTGGTTAGTATGCGAAGAAGAGGCAGTGGTTTTCACTGACCTTCTTGTGCTGTTCCAACATCCTTGTTAATGTGTAGTTTTTCTGAAGAGAGACACACAGTCTCCAAATGCAGCCACCTCTACCTGAAATAGTAATGTTGTACTGGTAGCACTACAACGCTAAGGATCAACAGCTGGGGTAATGTGCCATACCACGGATAAGATCCTGATCCATCCTCACAGACATTGTATCTTGCTGGACAAAAGCAACACAGGAAAGAAACTTAGCCCAGTGAAGTGAGTTACGTATTTTATTGTTGACTGTCTGCCAAAAAAAGTGGGGTTTTTTAATAAATAACATACGGATCATTGCTGCTGTTCCAAGGTTATATTGATTGCTATTCCAAGAAAATATTGATGAACAGCCTAGAACTATAGAAATACTGTATGCCTTTTTCTTGTATAAAGTGTAAGTATTAGAAACTATTATTTTAGTTTTTCTAGAAGCCCACAGACAACTTAGATCATAACAATTTATGAGACTTACTGTCCCTCAGCTAAGAAAGACAATAACCCGTTCACGGAGGTGGGTTGCAATGGTGTGCATTTAGGTACATCCCATAATTTCAGCATGGATTCTTATTACACAGATAGAGTGAAGAGCAGACTAAATTGCAGTTATATAAGATGACTCGTGGCAGATAAAAATCCAGGTTCAACAACGGTATGAAGAAGAATACAGGAGTACTTTCATATTTATGAGATTTACTGTGTATTACCAGAAGGACCGCATCAAATACACAGTAAGGAGAGAGTTTAAGATGAGACTTTACATAAGAAAAGAATGTATTGTTATAAATTCTATAGAATTTTGTGCCCCAGGCCTGTAGTCCTTCACTTCTACAAATTGTTACTGACTCAGTGACTAAGAATTTGAGTAAGTTTTATATTTCTAATTGGTTTTCATGGTACTAAACTCTCTGAATATGTATAAACTGAGGTAAATTAAATGCTACTTGCATGGAGGTTTAAGTAGAGTGCAGACCTTGGTTCTTCAAATTCAAAAATAAATTTTTTTTCAGGAAAAAAGAAATTCCTAGGATCTGGGAGAATTAAAGCTCCCCACCTTTTTTTTAAAGAAGTATTTCTTCGTGCTTTGTAGTGGTCAATGTAGCTATGAATGTTTCTCATCCATGACCCCCCTTTAAATTTTATGGTATCCAACTTCGAAGCATTTTTTTTCGTCATGTCTGCATTTGGGAGAAAATAATGCTATCTGAAAAGAATTTTTTTTTTCTTTACATTTCTTCAGCCATTTTAGGTAAAACTATAGGCATTCACTGAGAAGTAGAAGTCACTGTACGCATCAAAAAGATTTCACACAAACAGAATAGAACAGAGTAGGTTTCATACAAATTTACTATTTCTGAAGTTGATAAGCAATCAGTGTTACTAGTAGGAAATGGAAAAATTAAAGTAGCAAATTAGTGAAATGAATTATTATATATAGTACTGCAAAATACTGAAGACGTTGTATGGTAGCTACAATTCAGAATTAAATATAAGGAAAGATAGCATCTGCTGTTACAGTTGAAGAAGTTGGCAGTCTTTTGGCCATATGAACATCTTTTTCACATGCAAAGTACAGCTTATACCAATAAGTTAAATAAAACAAAAGTTTCCTGTGTTATGATCTAACACCTTTATGGCTGTAAAGCTGTGAAAACATGTATTTTTTAAGGCTAGCTATTGCCAATATTTTATTTAGTACAGTGCTTTTTCTGATATTATGTGCTTCCCTAATACTTTATATTAACACCTAAATTAAAATGATTACACATCAGAAGGGGAAGGTTTCCTTTGTAGATCACTTAGCTAAAAACATGCATCACGTTTAAGACAATTTAGAATTATGGGGGATGGAATGTGTGTGGTTTTTTCCTTTTTTAATTTTCTTTCAAGAGTATATCTGCTTTTTGTGAAGATGCTAGAAATCTGTCGGTTCCCATTATTAGTAATTTGCAATCAAGTTTCTAATAAAAATTATTTCACCTTTCATATGAGCATCAGAAGATTTGATGTGTTGTTTCTAAAGACTGGAGATCGGAGTATGAACAAGAAAACGTTTGGACATAGTGAACATAAAGAAAAGAAACATTCTGATTCAGTAATGATCTCGCATTTTTTAAAATGCCATCAGTTAGAAAGAAACATATTAATCTTCATTAACTAAGACTTCCTCCCCATAGTCTTTATGAAAGAAATCCAACAGTTTGACAAAAGGTTAATCAAATCTTAATCTTTTGTAGCTCAAAAAGTTGAAAAATTTTAAGTAATCTTATTTCCATATTTTGTGTATCTTATTTTCTTCTATGTACAGAGTGAGGAGAGCTTGCAGTACTTCTACGAATCAATTTTGTATGATTAGTAAAAGTATGTAGAATCAAATAAATATTTGACGTTATGAACACTTACTCAAAGAAATAAGTCATTTGATGCTTCTCCTAACTTCTAATGGCTTTATCTATTTCATTTATATTTTGTTCAATAGCTTTTAAAAGCCATTTTCAGTTTTGATTGTGATTTAGACTTTTTGCTAAAGTGCACTGCCAATACAGATTCTGAAGCAAATTGCAAGTAATTAGCTAAATGTGATCGTAGCTAAGGGAGACTGAGAGGAAGCAACTGGTGAAGAAAGGTGATTCTCTAATTCTTCCATAAACGCAAAAATTTTCATTCATGGTTTGGTGAAAGCTGTATAGAAAATGAAGAAATGTCTAGCAAAAAAATAGGGGTAAGAAAAAAATTTTTTAAAAGTAAAATGAGAAGATCCAAATAGATCTAATTTAGAATATCTCAGCTTCCATTTGCAGATGAAACTTAGCATGTCTCGGGAAGAGGAGAGCTAGAATTACCATGCAACTCTGAAATGCACTTTACCGGAAAAACAGAACTCCAACTGTGTGCTTACTCCACTATTATTCTTGTGATACTAGTTTTCATGCAAAGCAATCCACGGATTAAGAAAATAAGTCATAGAAAGCTATTTAATTCATAAGAAACAGAGCAAAGAACATTCATTAAAACATGAAAAAGGGCTTGACTGCAGACATCGTGAGGGAAGAAAAAACATTAAGTAGTGAAAGAAACCATACAATGTGGAGTGTTACATTCCGTGGGCGTCCTGAATTGGAAAGAGTAGATGATTTTGGAGCATTCTGACTGTTTTCCAATTGGATATAGCAGAAGGTTTGTTGTTAGGAAAAAAAAAGCGTGTATGATTAGAACAAAACATTACACCTGAGATTCTGGAGAAATGTAACAACTGGGTGCCAGTCATTCATATGGAAACAAACATACATTCTTCCTTTTTGTGTGTTTCCTCAATATTTTTTACCCTCTTTGTTCATTTCAGCCACAATTTATGGTGTGGTAGGTTTTATCTTCAGATAACTGCTCATATTTAGGAAATTTTAGGAAGGTAGGTAAACATGGGAGACTCTTAAGTGCTCTACTGTGGGAAGTGCTATACATGAACTTTGCAAAAGGAAAAAATACCAGTCATAAACCGAAAAGCTGTAGTAACCAAGCCCCATGGTAGCAGTCCTGCCAGCACTGGCACATCCAGAAGCAGCATGTCCTAGATAGGACCTGCTGTTCTTCAGTAAGATTAATTTGCTTATAGTCCTCAACTCTGATGCATACCAAATATACTTAACTTATCATACCTGTTAAGATCACAGAGACTTAGTCTTGCACCTTACAGAAGCAGATACTATTAGGTATATTCTTCCCTATTAGCAGCAGTTTTGTCAGATTTTCTATGGTTTAGAGAACTACTTGTTTGTTTTATTGACAACATTGGAAAAGTAGGATTCTACAATAGCAAAAAGAAAAATGCAGTGTTGCATATGTACAATTTGTATGGTTTTTATTATTTGCGTGTCTTCCAGATGTTAAGTGGGTTCGGTGCTCAATCTCACTTGCTACAAAACAAGCAAGGTTGTATGAAACGGTATGTAAAGAGACTGCTTGAAGATTAGATACAGGCAGACCTGGTAGTTTCTCTTGGCTGTATAATGAAACAGCTTGTACTGTTATGTAGTACTCCCCTTGAGGTGGGTCCAAAATCCAGACTGAAATGAGAATGTTAATTATGGTACAGTAAAGAGGAATACTGATTTTGGTGTACTAGCAAACTGAATTTTGGTTTAATACATTAGAAAAAATGCTGAACAGCAACAGATCTCTTCTGGGTGATTAAATCTCTTCTACAGGGAACTACTAAACTGAAAAGCAGAACACCGTTTTTGTAGTTGCTGTGGCAATATGTTGTTGTTTCCCTTGTAGCACAGCACAATAAACCAATCTGGTTTCTAAAAGGAAGCTGGTTTAGGACAATATAAATAATGCATTAGAATTACTACTAGATTAATCTTTCTGGATTGAAATCTGTTAATCTATGGAATATATCCGTATTTAGAATGGTATTAACTACTCTGTGGATCTCTGGTTTTGAATTTCTTTTGTTCTAAAAGTATCCCAATTCCCTTTAGCTTAAGTATAAACGTAGCATTGACTAGTGCACTGAAACTATTTTTATACAAATATGTGAGCAGTACTGAGTTTTAGAGACATGTGCTGAAAAGTACACTATGTGACTCACCGCAGTGGGGACAGAATGTGATGAGGATCTCCTGGGATTAACTTGATCCACTACTAGTAAAATATAATCTCACTTCTTAATGGAGAGCTGCAGCACGAGGTGGTTGCTCAGCTAGAGTGCTGAGATGGGCTCCCAGTTGTTCTCTGCATGTTCTCTACATGTAACTTCTGTAAAACTTGTCTTGGGCAATAGCAGTGCAAGATCTTGCTGATCTCTAGCAGCATGTTATATGAATTTTCTGTTTCACTTTATCTATACCACTGTTTCATCACCTTCAGCTACAAAGATATGTTCTTCTCTTGCTTCTAACAGAGATTTTGTTCAGCATTTTGAATCTCAACAAATCCAGTGATCTGGTTAGATGAGATTCAGAATATCTCTTTATCTGTCCTAAGTTTCACTACTTCACCTTCTCCCTGTGCTCTTGGCAGCAGTTTGTCTCTTTTCGCCCTTCCATGTGCTACACGTGGTACCATATCAAAAGGCTTTGGACAACTGCAGTTGCTTTTTTGAAGTCTCATGTGCGTTTTCTCATCATCTTATCTTCAATTTCTTATTTGCGCTTTAAGACAATTTTTTTTCCTACTTGCCTTCCATCAGTCTCCTCTCATTATTCACATATGGGTGTGCATGTTTTGTGGGAACAGACTGAACAGACTCATTTTATCATCATTTATTGCAGGTAGGTTTCAATTGTTCAAGTAATTCTTCAGGAAAAGCAGGCAGAGTGTGTGATTTTGAGCACAGTGGAAGGAAACAATTCTTACACCTTAAAATGGATACTGTAAAAAATGTTTGTCAGTATTTTCCTAGCTATATAGATGATGTATGGAATGAAACCTTTGCAGCAAGTCTCCTCAACTAGTAAACTGTGGCCCAGATGTAGCCCGCATGTCACCTTCTGCCCTCCTTTGTATCCCAGATACTAGTTTGTAAAGGGTCCTTTGTGTGTGGAGGGGGAAGAGACCTGGCACAGACAGAGCTACCTGGAAGTTCGCTGACAAACTGTGAATCTTCAGTCAAAGAGTGAGGCCGCTTAGCCCAAGAAAGTAGAGGAAATACAGGGTTTTTTGTTCATCTGTCTCTTGTCATGCTCCTGCTGTGTTGGATAGGACTGCAGCTGGAGGTGGAAGAAGAAGAACAAAAAGTAGTGGAGCTGGAGTGCAAATGCATGTACCTTCCCTGCTTCTACTGTGTTTTGGATTTAGTATGAGAAGAATGTTGATAACACACTGATGTTTTCAGTTGTTGCTAAGTATCTTGTCAAGGACAACTACCCTCCAGGAAGCTACCAAGCTAAACTGGGAGGAGGGAACACAGCCAGGACAGCTAGCCCACCAACAGGGTATTCCATATGACGTCATGATCAGTATATGAATGGTAGGCGTGATCCAGGAAGTACCGATCACTACTTGGTCAGTGCAGGTGGTGAGCAATTGCATTGTGCATCACTCATTTTGTATATTTTATTATTATTATTATTTTCTCTTTTCTGTCCTATTAAACTATCTTTATCGCAACCCACGAGTTTTTTCTCACTCTCACCCTTCTGGTTCTCTCCCTGCCCCGCTGAGGCGGGGGGGAGTGAGCGAGCAGCTGCATGGTATTTGGCTGCCTGCCAGGTTAAACCACAACAGTTCCTTTTTGGCACCCAGCGTGGGGCTCGAAGGGTTGAGATAATGATAGATCTGACCAAAGCGTGTTAAGGAAAAATTGTTATAAGCATTCATTATATTGATTGGTCACAATGTTGATTTATTGGCAGTCAAAGTTGTGGGGCTGGCTCTCAATGTTGCAATATGTAATACCTTGCTTGCAGTATATGTTCCCGGTATCGCTATTCAGAACTGGGCCAAGTTTATAATTTTGCTGCTGTTTTATGATGTGATAAAATCATTGGTTGTAAGTCTAATCTGGTATCTGTACTCAGCACTGCTGTCACCTCTGTACCTCGGGAACCACCTCTTAGAAACTATTAGTAATTACTCTTTTTTCTCTTTGGAAAATGAATCTAAGGGGGAGACAGGATGGGACACTTTCTCCGACTTGTTCATCTTCCCTTCCATATCTTCAGAAAGTCCTTTTTCTTCTATCCTCTTCATGAATACGTCCACAATATTCCCTGAGAATTTTGAATATCCTTGGAATGTTCAAACATGCATGATCATATTGCTATGTCTCCTGAATGTGGTTCATGTCTTGTTTAGGGTAAAACAACTATTTAGGAATACACTCCAGAGATCAACCCCAGCAACAGACACGGTGGCTACTCGAACCCCAATGACAGGCACTGCAGCTACTTCAACCCCCACGACAACCACTGTGGCTACTCAAACCCCCAAGACAACCACTGTGGCTACTCAGACCCCGGCAACAGTCACCGCAGTTACTCCAACCCCTGCAACAGGCACTGTGGCTACTCAAACCCCAGCAACAGACACCGCGGGTACTCCAACCCCTGCAACAGGCACTGCAGCCACTCAAACCCCGGCAACAGTCACTACAGTTATTCCAGCCCCCGCGACAGGCACTGCAGCTACCCAAACCCCAGCAACAGGTACTACAGCTGAACCAGAGGACCAACCCTTGCTGGTATCCGTCACCCCTGTACAGAAGAGGAAATCTTGGAAGCGGAGATCAGGTCGTTTAGAAAGGGATGATGGAAGACCAGGGCCATCACGAGGAGAGGAGGAGGAAGAGGAAGAACTCATAAACGAGACAGAAACCACCCGATCCCTATCCCTGAGTGAGCTGCGAGATATGCGGAAAGATTTCAGCCGTCATCCAGGCGAGCATATTGTTACCTGGCTGCTCCGATGCTGGGATAATGGGGCCAATAGCCTGGAATTAGAGGGGAAGGAAGCCAAACAGCTGGGATCCCTTGCTAGGAAAGGAGGCATTGACAAAGCAATTGGAAAAGGGACACAGGTCCTCAGGCTCTGGAGGCGACTCCTGTCAGGCGTGAAGGAAAGGTATCCCTTCAAGGAGGATGTTATATATCGCCTAGGCAAATGGACCGCTATGGAGAGAGGTATCCTGAGAGAATTAGGCATGCTAGAGGAGGTTTATAGTGACCTGAACAACAACCAAACGCCCAAGGATCCAGATGACGTCCAATGCACGCGGCCCATGTGGTGGAAGTTGGTACGGAGCGCACCAGCGTCGTATGCCAGCTTGTTGGCAGTAGTGTCCTGGGCAGAGGAAGAAGCACCAACGCTGGATGACGTGGTTAGCAGACTCCAGGAATATGAAGAAACTGTCTCCTCCTCCCTTGTCTCGGCTGTGGAGAAGCTGTCCCGGAAGGTCCAGCAACTCGAAGAGGGTGTGTCCTATTCCCCACCTGTACGGACCAGTATCTCAGCCATTAGGAGTCAGCGTTCTTCTGCTCAAGAGAGAGGATATAGAAGGTACACACCACGGGGCACCCTGTGGTTTTCCCTGCGCGACCACGGAGAGGACATGAGGCAGTGGGATGGAAAACCTATTTTGACCCTAGAGGCACGTGTACGTGACTTGCAAGGAAAAACAATCACACAAGGGGGTTCTCTCAGGAAAAATGCTGCTCCAGTTTTCAGGAAGAACCTGTCTCACGATGGTCCAGTTTCCAGTGAACAGTTCCCCAGACAGAGTAGAAGGGCTGATCTTACTTTGGATTGTAACGAAGAAATTCTTGACTCATGTTTGCAAGAAGTGAGAAACAGGTACTATGACCAGAACTAGAGGGGCCCTGCCTCTGGCCAGGTGGAGGAAAGGGACAACCGGGTTTACTGGACTGTGTGGATTCGATGGCCTGGCACATCAGACCCACAGAGTATAAGGCTCTCGTAGACACCGGTGCACAGTGTACCCTGATGCCATCAAACTATAAAGGGGCAGAAGCCATTTGTATTTCTGCAGTGACAAGGGGATGCCAAGAGCTAACTGTATTGGAGGCCAAAGTGAGCCTAACTGGGAATGAGTGGCAGAAGCACCCCATTGTGACTGGCCCAGAGGCTCCGTGCATCCTTTGCATAGGCTACCTCAGGAGAGGGTATTTCAAGGACCCAAAAGGGTACCCGTGGGCTTTTGGTATAGCTGCCCTGGAGATGGAGGAAATTAAACAGCTGTCCACCTTGCCCGGCCTGTCGGAGGACTCTTCTGTTGTGGGGTTGCTGAGGGTTGAAGAACAGCAGGTACCAATCGCTACCACAACAGTGCACCCGCGACAATATCGCACCAACCGAGATTCCCTGATTCCCATCCATGAGCTGATTCGTCGACTGGAGAGCCAAGGAGTGATCAGCAAGACTCGCTCACCCTTCAACAGTCCTGTATGGCCAGTGCGAAAGTCTAATGGAGAGTGGAGACTAACAGTAGACTACCGTGGCCTGAACGAAGTCACACCACCACTGAGTCTTGCCGTGCCGGACATGCTAGAGCTTCAATACGAACTGGAGTCAAAGGTAGCCAAGGGATACGCCACCATTGATATCGCTAATGCCGCCTTCTCAATCCCTTTGGCGGCAGAGTGCAGGCCACAGTTTGCTTTCACTTGCAGGGGCATCCTGGAACCAACTGCCCCAGGGGTGGAAACACAGCCCTACCATTTGCCATGGACTGATCCACACCGCACTGGAACAGGGTGAGGCTCCAGAACACCTGCAATACATTGATGTCATCATCGTATGGGGCAGCACAGCAGAGGAAGTTTTTGAGAAAGGGGAGAGAATAGTCCAAATCCTTCTGAAGGCTGGCTTTGCCATAAAACGAAGTAAGGTCAAGGGACCTGCACAGGAGATCCAGTTTTTAGGAATAAAATGGCAAGATGGACGTCGTCAGATCCCAGCAGATGTGATCAACAAAATAACAGCCATGTCCCCACCAGCTAGCAAAAAGGAAACACAAGCTTTCTTAGGCGTTGTGGGTTTTTGGAGAATGCATATTCCAAATTACAGTCAGATCGTAAGCCCTTTCTATCACGTGACCAGGAAGAAGAATGACTTCAAATGGGGCCCTGAGCAACGACAAGCCTTTGAACAAATTAAACAGGAGATAGTTCATGCAGTAGCCCTTGGGCTAGTCCGGGCAGGACAAGATGTGAAGAATGTGCTCTACACCACAGCCGGAGAGAATGGCCCTACCTGGAGCCTCTGGCAGAAAGCACCAGGGGAGACTCGAGGTCGACCCTTACGGTTCTGGGGTCGGGGATAGAGAGGATCCGAGGCCCGCTACACTCCAACTGAGAAGGAGATATTGGCAGCATATGAAGGGGTTCGAGCTGCTTCGGAAGTGGTTGGTACCGAAGCACAGCTCCTCCTGGCACCCCGACTGCCGGTGCTGGGCTGGATGTTCAAAGGGAGGGTCCCCTCTACACATCATGCAACCGATGCTACGTGGAGTAAGTGGGTCGCACTGATCACACAATGGGCCCGAATAGGAAACCCCAGTCGCCCAGGAATCTTGGAGGTGATCACGAGCTGGCCAGAAGGCAAAGATTTTGGAATATCCCCAGAGGAGGAGGTGACGCGTGCTGAAGAAGCCCCACTGTATAATAAACTACCAGAAAATGAGAAGCAATATGCCCTGTTCACTGATGGGTCCTGTCACCTTGTGGGGAAGCATCGGAGGTGGAAAGCTGCTGTATGGAGTTCTATATGCCAAGTTGCAGAAACTGCTGAAGGACAAGGTGAGTTGAGCCAGTTTGCAGAGGTGAAAGCCATCCAGCTGGCATCTTTCATTCACTTGGCTCTATGTTTCTACTTTTAAGAAAGCGGTAACTTAAGACATATTAGTAAAAAGGAAATTGCGGCCATTTCCATGGTTTATCCAAGAACATCCTCTATATTTTCCTGTGATCTTATGAATTTCTCTAAGGAAACTCCCCTAGTTTTGTGTGGAGCAATAATGTTGAACGTTTTTGTGTTTATGAAATATTTGTGTTTAGTGTCAGATTTATTCAGAAACACCCAGTGCTTTGTCAAAGTTCTGTTTCAACAAAAATTTGTGCTGAAGTGCAAACTTCTTATCAATGCCAATAGCTCACCTTTCCTGATTCAGAGCCTGTTGGTGCAAGATGCATCTTCTATGGGACATTCTTGTGGAAGCTCACTAGGAGTTCAAGGTACCTGCTACTTTAGAGAATTGTGTTTTGTTTTTGCCAAGCATGAGCAGCAAAGAAGATGTATGACTCACCATGTCAATGATATGCTATTGCAACATAGTTTTATGAACTGCTTTCTGGGCAATTTGCACAGTTCTTTGTTCAAAATACCAACATAGTTGGAACCACGTGGCAGTGCCGAAATACACCAGTATCTAATTATCTTTTTAGTTTAAATGATAGTGTGAGTAGGCAATGTAGGCAGTGGTTTCATGTTACAGTGGGTGAAAAAGAATCCCCATACAATTCTGGCGACAACTGTCTACTTCTCTCGTCTTAATCTGAGTCCACAGTGTGCCAATTCAGAGACCAAAAAAAGGCAAAAACTAAATAGTTCTCTATTGATTTTTCTGCCACATCAGCTCAGCTGGGTTCAGTAGGTTGCTGCAGCCAGCATAAGAGTATAGTTGGAACTGTGTGGTTGGAGGCAAAGAAATGTTAGCTGATAGATCAGCCGGGCTATAACATGAAGGCATGGTTTTATACTTACTATTTTTGCTAACTATTCATTTGTTTCATATTCTAACAATCCTGCTAGAAAATGTGCTGATGTTAGAATTTTGGTCGTTTGCAGTCATACTGTTTCCTATCAGCAAATCATCTTCACTTGTTGGATGTTTCTTATGATGGCTATAACAATGTAATTATTCTCAGTAGGAATGTATGAGACATTATCCAGAACTGATTTGCTGCGAATGGAATTAAATTGAGGGCTAGTGCATAATCACAGTGTGTTGATACCCTGACTCTGTAATGTGAATATAAAAACTGATCCATCTTTTATCTTCATAAATTTTTAAGATGAACTTTTGTATTTCATTTTTGGAGCTTTTGTTGCCTTACATATTTAATGTATTTAATCCATACTTAAATCATGAATTATTCTAACCTAGCATGTCTACTGATACATTGCTTTACAGTATAGTCAGGGAGTTTGTATTTTGGCTTATAGCATTTTTATATTGCTATAGAAATTACTGGGTTTAGGGTTTTTTTTGAGAAGGACTACTTTTTCAGCAGCAGAATCTGAAACATTATTCAAAAAATTAAGAACTCTGAAAGTAAATGTTCTCCTATGTCATATATAAAATCTTAAAATATTTGGGAGGGCTAGGATGGGGAGAACGAGTACCATGGAAAGAAGCATGTATTGATTCTTATTTAATTAAGATCAGCTTCAGTAACTATGCAGTACTATTCATGTGCGGGAATTTTTAAGAGATATTAATACAAATATTTATTTGTTTAATTCTGAATAGGCAAATCTGAGACCTCAGTTCCAGCTCTCTCTTCCAATTCTGTAATGAAAAGTAATTGACAGCAATCATTTTACAGAGCACCTCTGAGGCACTAAGAACAGCCTGCTCATCTAGTTATGTACAACCATCTTTCCACAAAGCACTGGGGATATTCCTGGGTTAAAAAATGGGCATGATAACAAATAGCAGAAGTACAATGCAAACTACGTATCTGGTGGTTCCAGTGTTTCCTAAGAAACTAAGATATCTAATTCTGTGGAGTACATTTTAATTTCCACCCAGTAATGCTAGAACAATGAATAGGACATCCTTCCTAGTAATTGTGCCTGGGTGACCTGCATGCTGATAACATTGGATAACCAAAGTCTGAAGATGTACGCTGAGGTCAACCTTAGTCCTCAGTTGATTCTAGGAAAGACAGATTTTCACTCTCATGTTTGGCTCCTTACTTTTGTGCTAGATGTAGCCTGAGTGGACATGGCAGTACATTATAAACATAGTTACAATTAACTAGTCTCTACAAGTATTTTCAAACTAATCTGAAATTACAGAAGTTATTATATTTTTATCATTTGATAGCAGAAAAAATGTACAGCCATGTTTTAGAGAACTTCAGTCAGTGGCATTTTAATTTTATCTCTGTAGAAAATTTTTAATGCCATGTCAGAATTTCTGAAAATGAAAAATGCGCTCTGAAAAAGATAATGTGTTCTGGGAATACTAGCATAGCTTTAGCTATTGCACTGCCTCATTAATAACAATTATATTACATAGAAGCATGGTGTACTCTTGTATTCTATCAAGCAATGAGAGTGTTTTTCCTGCTGTTGTTTTCTTCTTAGGAATAAACAATTTCCAAAACATGGTCCATTGCAGTAAGGGCATTGATGAATTAGCAAAAGGTATACAGCAAACTTATTTCGATGCTGCAGAGTTGCCATAGAATATTGCTCTAACAATAATGCCAAACTATAATGATGCCAAATATGCGGATACCAACAACTACACGATTGAAAGTAAAAGGTTTGCCAGTATATTAAAGCTAATTCTTGTGCTTGATTAATTCTCTCCATAAGGAGGACTTGATTTAGCTTAGCTTCATCATACTGCATCAGACATTCCTTCTGAAGCCTATAAATTTATTTCATATTCTTTTTCTGATAGTGTTGTTTTAGAAAAGACTGCTCTATATCTAAACAATAGCCATCATCACAGATGATTTGTAGCCCACAAATTGTATTACTTCTTGAGGTACATAAGCTTGCTTATGCTAGTCACAAGTTGGAAGAAAGGACATCGCATTCTGGAAGGACAGAAATTAAGTTAAAGGTAGAAATGTGCAGTCACACTAAATGCACAGTGATGGTGCCTAAAAGCATAAGAAATGCAAGAGCTCCCCATAAAAACTGCTATACCGTTTGTTTTTACATATTGCTAAATTCCTACTAAACCATTTGGTTTGTAAGCAACATTTTGTTTAGTGTGTAGCTTTTTTGTAGAAGTGATTTGCAGCATTTTCAATGAAGGCTTTAGGAGGCAGAGTATCCTAGCATCTTTATTTGTTTCAGAGAACTTCAGAAGTGTTAGATGCTTTTCAGTGTAGGTAGACTGAATAATACCTGCCTCAAGGGCATGCAGTTTACTTTCAGTAATGATTCAGTGGAAAAGAACAGCCAACTATAAGGATGAGGATCAGCTGAAGAAAAGAATAAAAATTGGAGAAATAAAATTAAATGCTCAACAACGCCTTGCATATGAAGAAGCACATGACCAACTGAATTTAGTTAACAAAATCAAAAATAAATAGTGTATTCTTTACTCACTGTGGCTGAAATAGGTGCTATGGAGACTAATGGTTAGACAGTTCAGGGAGGTTACAGCGGGAGAAAAAGTTTTTAGAGACTTGTGGGAGAAAAAATGACATGCTATGGTGAGGCTAGAAACACTGACAGACCAGGGGCTGTGAGATAAGATAGATTAGGTATGTTAATCCAAATTTCAATTTGATCTGATGCAAAACTAAGCATGTCATGTTTTCCAGGCAGAGGTTTTTCTTTGAGAATACTGAGCATAGCATAGGTACTTCATCTGGAGCACTAGGAATCCTGGGATATTCCAACGGATGGAAATGATGAAAAACCCAAGTAAAATGGTTCTCCAACCATGCTGAAAAGACACTTTGATTGTTGCACGTATAATCACTCTGGATCTGGCCTGGCCAGTGCTGAACTTGTGTCCAATAAACCTGTCTCGGGGAGCAAGCAGAATTCTGCAGATGTTCTGGAGTTCCTTTGCTCTCCTCTCCAGCATCACAGGACAAGTAGCATGAATGCACTTAGGGCTACATACAAGTTGATTCCATGGTTTGCACCCTCACGACAGAGCATGATGCAGAACCATCTGAGAGCTTCTGTGTGAATCAGCCTGAATCTAGGCAGGATCACTCAGGTGTCTTCACCGTGCATTCCCATTTCTGGGTTCATCATGCGGAAGTATTTGAGCTAACATTGCACAGAAGTGTCTCTGATGTGCTACATTTATTTCTTCACACCATATGAAATGGCTAGACTGCTCATTTATCTAACTAGCACTGAAAGCTTAAGATCAGCTTTCATGTGATTCTGGATCTGTCCTATAAGACCGGTTAGATATCAATGACTGTGCAAAGAGCCAGTTTTCTTTGCATTGATGACAGTTAATCGCAACCCGAACAAATGTCCCAGAAACAGATAGTTGTCCGTACAGAATGCAGGATTAGTCCATATCAGAATGGCAGCAGACACTGGCTAGTGATTTTTCACAAGATATTTCCAGTGTTACAGTGTTAACAAAAGGTTAAATTTCAAGAAGCAATGGTATCTTTGCTTTGCAAGGCATTTGGGTTGTTCTTGTTTTCTTACATGACCATCTTACCCAATTGCAAGAATTTTCTTTTATATATATGTATGTATATATGTAAGTGTATGGTGCAAACCACAAATCATCTCTGATTTGAAAGATCATAATCTTACGAAGTATTTTTCTCAGTTGGGTTAAAAGCTGCTGCATTGATTGTGGTATTATGGAGCAGTCTGAATTATTAATTTAGTTTCAATTGGCAGGTAAAATAGTTTTTAATTGATTATGTTATAAAAGATGATACATGCTTTCACAGAGCTGTTATCTGCATTTTAAAGATATTAATGAATATTTAATGTTGAGTATGCATAAATTAGTGTGCTCAAAAACAAAGCATAATCTGAAACTAAAAATACATACTTGACAAAAGGACAGTTCTGTGAAAACAGTATTTTTTAAAAATCAGAAGTACTTAAGAGGCTCTAGTTCAGGTAATAGATTTCAAGTTTTAAGAGATGAGTTGTTTGCTGGTTAACTGTTGCAAATTGCTTTGGAATAAGTAGTTTTGTTTGAAGCTTTATTGGCTTTTAATTGGCAAAAAACCTTTGTCAAGGTGGGTAAAAGGGATTCACACTTTACAGTAGCTGTCTAGAAACACAGTTTCTATTGGTAACATACAATTGTCTTGCCTTGTACTGAAAACTGAGGTTGAAACAGATATGCTCAAACCTGGGAGAGTGGGGGTAATTATTGTGTTCTCTAAAGACTTTTCCTGGATTTTTGACAAGAATATCTTGATACCTTGTAAAAATTGTTCCAATTTTTAACTGAAATAAGTTAGGTTATAGTTGTTTTAAGAATAATGTTAGCCTTTGGATTCTGAAAAGAATTCCAGCTCTATTACAAGGAACTATATTAGATTGCCATATGGCAATTATAATGTATACAGCTACACATATTGTGAGATCAATAGCTGAGGGTTTTTTCCATTATAAAGTTCAGGTTCTTGACCTGTAATCTCATTTGATACAAGTGAAGAGCTAAATGGTGGTATCTGTTCTGCAAATAAGTGTAAGGAGAAAAATGAGACACCGGCATCTGTTTCAAGTTAGTGTGTGTACCTTTTAAACTTCTGGAAGATTGTCCTTTTGAAATACAGACCTAGAAAAGTGTATGATTCAGATCGTCAGATTCTGTGCTTTTTTTGTAAACACAGAAAATTAAATGTTCTTCTTGTGAAAAATAAAAGTCATATTTGTCCTGGTTTTGGCTCAGTCGGTAGAGCATGAGACTTAGGCATGACGTAAATGGTATAGAATAAGGGGTGGATACTATCCTGGTTTCAGATGGGATAGAGTTAAATTTCTTCCTAGTGCTGTGTTTCGGATTTAGTAGGAGAAGAATGTTGATAACACACTGATGTTTTCAGTTGTTGCTAAGTACCCTGCTAGTCAAGGACATTCAGTTCAAGAAAAACAAAACAAAACAAAACAAGCATTGGGAGGGAGCACAGCCAGGACAGCTAGTATTCCATACCATGTGACGTCATGCTCAGTATATGAATGGTAGGCATGTTCCAGAAAGTACCAATCGCTACTTGGTTATCGGTCAGTGCGGGTGGTGAGCAATTGCATTGTGCATCACTCATTTTGTATATTCTATCATTATTATTATTATTTTCCCTTTTCTGTTCTATTAAACTGTCTTTATCTCAACCCACGAGTTTTTCTCACTCTCACCTTCCAAGTCTCTCTCTGTCCCACCGGGGAGGGGGAGTGAGTGAGCGGCTGCGTGGTATTTGGCTGCCTGCCAGATTAAACCACGACAATATTCTAAAGAAACTTTTTGTCAAAGACAATGTATGAGGTCCTTCTTTTCAAAGTATCATTTCTACCATGGCAGAGGTAGGAAAGATTTATTTTTTATACCATTGGATTTGACTTTTTGTTTGTACCATGCTTAGGCACTTAGAAAGTCACAAAGCACTGGAAATCTGCCACACCTAGAGATGAGGTAGGCAGAATGTTTTGGCCTTAATTTCTCAGATACTGGGTTGATGGGTCATCTTTGCACTCTCAGGAGTAACCTAATGACTAGATTTGGTGCCAGGAAGAAATTTTTCACACCAGTTCACAGGTTGAACTGGTGAAAGCAGATATATAGTACAGACCTCTGGACAAGTTCATAGTTTCCTTCCCAATACTGTCTTACTAGGAGTAAGATCTAACTGGTTTTTATTACATTTTAGTCTTGGTTTGGGGTTCTTACAAGATCTTCTTAAAAATAAAAAAATATTTTTATAATATTTAATACGAAGTGGTCTCTTCTGGCATTTAAAAAATAGCTGTTGAAACTCAGAGTTTACATACAGTAATGTAAGGAGCAGTGTGAATGCACTGTGACTGCAGGCTGAAGAACTATTAAAAACTTGTGTACATCATTTACTTTAGTACACAGAGTAAAATTTATAATGCTTTCTTATATTCTTTAATCGTGTAATTATCCTCCATAGTTATGCAGCAGGTGACTTGGTTTTTGTTTTTGTTTTTTTTCTTCTTTTTTAAAGAAAATTATTTTGTGATCTGTATGCCTCTTTACTCCTGACAAGATACAGTCTTTGGAAGAATAATTAAACACTAATTTAGTAATATCTGCTCAGTACCTTCAGGGCTGTGGTGGGCTGACCCCAGCCAGCAGCCAAACACCCACCGAGCCTCTCGCTCACTCTTCTCTCTCTCAGGGTTTGGAGGAGATAGAAGGAAGACAAGAAGACTTATGGATTGAGATAGTGACAGTTTAATAGGGAAAGTAAAAGCTGTGTGCGCAAGCAAAGCAAAAAGAGGAATTATTCACTCCTTCCTATCAGCAGGCAGATGTCCAGTCGCTTCCTGGGAAGCAGGGCCTCAGCACACGTAGTGTTTGCTTGCACAGAGAAATGTCATAACCACAGACGTCCCACCTTCCTTCTCATCTCCCTGAGGATTTATTGCTGAGTGTGACATCCTGTGGTATGGGTCAGTTGTCTTGGCTATCTCCACTCCCAACCTCAATCCCACCCCCAGCCTACTTGCAGTGGCGGGGAGAAGGAAGCAGTGACACTGTGCAAGCACTGTTCAGCAATAGCCAAAACACTGCTGTGTAATCACTGCTGTTTTCGCCACAAATACAAAGTACAGCCACATACGGACTGCTATGAAGAAATTTTCTTGTTCCTCTCTCTCACTGGTAGTTGGTTTTTGACACACCTTCGTGCTTTTCTCTGCATTTTCTTCCCAGCAGCATCTCCAGTTCCCAGCTGAGTCTGTTTCATTGCCATTTCATACCCTGTGTATTCACTAAATGATCTGTGGTTAAGTGACTGAAGTTGACAGTGATGGACTTCAGAGCTAAGACTGCATTCAGGCTTAAGAAGGGCAGAGTTCGCATCACTGAGTTTTTCTTTCAGGTTGTCTCCACCAGTTAAATTTTATTACTTTTGAAGGTTTATCTGCAGAATGAGGGCTAAGAATTTCTTTTTAGTAACAAAATGTTGGATGCTAGAGGATTTGAATTTGTCATGTGCATTCTTAAGTATTTGTGCTGGTCGTACCCTTCACAAAGGCTTTATGTTGCATCTTCTGCTTGAGGGCTTTAGCCCTCAAGTACATCCTTTAAGACCCAAAATAAAGTCCTAGCTTCCCATTGAATGCACGGTGAAAGCCATAAAATGAAAAGTATGTAGGCTAACATGTTTTATTCTTTTTAAGATAGGCAGGTTTTTGAACAATATAAAAGTAAGCTTTGTTGCTCCAAACACGCCCTGCTTTTGCCTGAAGAACTGACATAAATAATATATCTAAAAGTGATCACAGTTTATCAGCTACAAACTTACATTAAGGAGGCAACTAACTCAGCACAATCAAACTAAATGGCAGTGGTTCACTTTGTGTGCTTCACCGTATTGGGTCTTGTGTCTTTACCTGTTATATTCCCTCATTAGAAAAGACTTTTTCTGTTCTGCTAGACGAAGACATAGGATGCTGCCCACATTAAGGAAATTAAAATTAGTAGCTAACATCAGAATGTTTCCAAGACCTATCTTGAGAGTCCTGAATTATGCGGGATGCTTTTGTCTGCATGAAGAAGTCTAGTACGATTATTCTGACAGTTTCTCCTTTTTTTCCCCCACTGTTTTACTAGATGCAAAGTAGGAAGTAGTGTCCTTTCTTACTGTCAGTATAGATAATTAAAAGTAAAACCATCTTTAACTAACATGTTAATAGCAGTGGGCAGTATTAGAAATCTATTGAATTTTTTAAAAAGGGGTTATATATTCTAATATCAAGCTAGAATACAGTGCTTTGCCACGAAAATAATTTGTAGTTCATTTTGCATCATTTAGAGCAATGAGTCTGAAATAACCCTTTCTGATGTTCCTTTTTTCCTTGTGTATATTTTGAACTGTTCTTCACATGAAAACATTGTAAGCTGTGTGTTCCAGTTTTGTTCATATTTCTACAATTTTCCAAACTCTTTTATACCTTCTTAGTGTCAGCCTTGCAAAGACTTTCAGGCTGTCAGCAGTGAAATTTTTGAGATGCTTTGTCTGCTGATGATGAATTGTTTTGTGTGTTGGCTGCCATAGTCAGATCTAAGTATTCATTTTGTCATATATCTAAGTTGGGTCAAATGCGTGAAGTATATAGGGCAGTGTATTCACTTCTGTAAATCCAAGTATCTTGAGACTTTTAATGACTGTATACGATGGTTTTGCTGCATTTAAGCAGTTAAGCTTTTTAAATAAGGTGTACCAGTGCTAAGATAAATTCAAAAGCTTGAGATCCATTTTAGATAGGAGAAGATAATCATGTTTCAGGGGTGTTTTTTTGGACTACTTTTTGAAAAATTTTAACCCTTAAACAAGAATCTTGCCTGCATCTAAGGATCACAAGTAATATTTTATGGTAATGTTGCTTCTGTTGAAAGATAAATAACTGCTAAGACTTACTCTGTGCCTCCATTTATATCATAAAATTAATAGCTACAACCTGTACATTTATAAATATAATTTTTTTGTGTAGTAGTTCTAAATGAATGCATGTTATACTGCTGTAATAAACTTCTACTAACCTGCTTAGTCTTCTTATCTAATGCTGCAGAACAAAATCCTAGACCTGTCCAGGTGACTTTAATGGGACATCAGTTTCACCCTATTGTTTACCAAAATGCCAAAAGTACTGTGGCTTTACAGTGCGTTGTTACTATTACAGAAGATTTTGTGCATTGTATTAATTTATACTTGCTGTTTGGTGGAGTTAAATTGCTTTGTTTCCTGTAGTCTCATCCTATATTGTTGTCGTGGTTTAACCTGGCAGGCAGCCAAACCCCACGCAGCCACTCGCTCACTCTCCCTCCCCGTGGGACAGAGACTCGGAAGGGTGAGAGTGAGAAAAACTCGTGGGCTGAGATAAAGACAGTTTAACAGAACAGAAAAGAGAAAATAATAATTATAATGATAGAATATACAAAATGAGTGATGCACAATGCAATTGCTCACCACCCGCACTGACTGATAAGCAAGTAGCGATCGCTACTTCCTGGATCACGCCTACCATTCATATACTGAGCATGGCGTCACATGGTATGGAATACCCCTTTGGCCAGCTGGGCTGGCTGTCCTGATTATGTTCCCTCCCATCTTGTGTACCTAGCTCAGTCAGTAGGCACGGGAGCTGTCCTTGGATTAGGAGAGTACGAGTATTTAGCAACAACTGAAAACATCAGTGTGTTATCAACATTCTTCTCCTACTAAATCCGAAACACAGCACTAGGAAGAAATTTAACTCTATCCCAGCCGAAACCAGGACAATTGTATTTCAGTTTTTCAATAACAGAAATTAATTCTGTCTTATTAACTTCTTTTTTTCATATCCTCTTGGGTCTTGAAGGATAGGGCCCAGCAAGCTTTTGGAATTAGTGAGGAATCCCACTGGACCTTGTCTCTGCTTCTTAGCTATGAAAATGTTCATATGTAACATGGCTATGAAGTGGATTCTTCCTAGAAGAGGTTGTCCTAACATCTCAGTATGATTTTTTTGATTGACCCTAAAAAGTGCTGTTTTACTGAAGCAGTATATTCCCAGTAAATTCAGTAGCAAAAAAAAACGTGTGAAGCTTATTCCATTATTCCAAGTATGTTTTTTTTCTTAACTTAGTCTTTATTTGGCTGCTGGTTCTGTTTGACTGGTGAATTCTCCAGATACTGCCTAATTGGTTAATTGAATATCAAAATTATTTGCTTTGATTATCTGTCTCTATGTGCTCTGTGTTGCAGCCAGAAGTATAAGCATTGTTTTCAAATTCTATTTATTATTATTTTGTATCAGCTGTATTTTCCTGGAGTACTAAAATTATGTTTGAGCATTTCCTTCTTACTCTTTTTTTAGCAGTTTCAGATATCCAGACACTAGAGCTGTGCTTGACAATTTGTTGCTTTTTTTATTCTTAATAAGAAAATTATGTTTCCTGTATATTCTAGTTGACAGTAATTTTCTGTAACTCTTAGGGAGGTCAGTAAGTGAAATGGGATCCCCTGAACACCCTTGTAAAGGACCTTCGAGAAGAATGACCTAACCGATCTGAATGATAGCCTCAGCAAAAGCTGGTGAAGATTTCTATGGTAATTTAATTAGCTATAGGAGTATCACATTTTAGGACTGAATTTGTCCATTGAGATTTTTCTGACATTTTTATAGGTGATCTTTTATTACTCACTGTCATTTACCAAAGTATTTTTGTTCTTTTTGTAAGGAAGCTTTATCATTTTAATTATTTGTGCATGTAAGCAAAATGGAAAGGAAGAAAGTTAGTTGGAGCTCTATTTGGAGACGAACATAGATGAAATGTATTAGCCACATAAAATTACCAAGAAATTGGAATTCTTCAATTATAACAGAATGTGTTGGAGTAGCTTCAGTTTCTCGAGACGATGTGATTAAAATACTGTAATAAGTTTCTGTTACATTGTAATCACAAGGTTTAAAACATATTTTCTTCTTACAAAGACATTTTATCAAAAGAATAATTTGTAGGTGAAAACAGAACGCAAAGAGTGTTTCTGTACAGATCCCTTCATTAATTAAATATATTGCTGTTTTATATTTCGCTAATAATGGAAAGATAAATACCAGGTTACTGTGTGGTGTGAATGTAAATGTTACAAGAAAGAAACAAAATACACCTGAATGAAAGAACATACGTGGTAGGAGAATCATAACTTACTGCTAGGCAGATGTTGTGGTTTAACCCCACATTTTCCACCCCTTATTCCATACCATTTATGTCACGCTCAGGTCCCACACTATCCAATTGTTGTGGTTTAACCCAGCAGGCGGCCAAACACCGCACAGCCGCTCGCTCACTCCACCCCGCGCCCAGTGAGATGGGGGAGAGAATCGGGAAGAAAAAAGTAAAATTCATGGATTGAGATAAAGACAGTTTAATAGAACAGAAAAGGAAGGGGAAATACTAATAATCCTAATAATAATAATAATAATGATAATAACAACAACAACAACAACAATAATAATGGTAGAATATACAAAATGACTGATGCTCAATGCAATTGCTCACCACCCGCTGACCAATGCTGAGCCTGTACCCCTCCCTCACCAACCCCCAGTTTATGTACTAAGCATGACGTCATATGGTATGGAATACCCCATTGGTCAGTTGGGTTAGCTGTCCTGACTATGCTCCCTCCCAGCTTCTTCTGCACCTGGCAGAGCATGGGAAGCTGAAAAGTCCTTGAGTAGTGTAAACATTACTTAGCAACAACTAAAACATCAGTGTGTTATCAACATTCTTCTCATACTAAATCCGAAACACAGCACTATACCAGCTACTAGGACAAAAATTAACTCTATCCCAGCTGAAACCAGGACACTAATACATCCGCATTAATCACCATCCCCCTGCCCATCCTCTGATATAATACACAGATATCATTCCCTTAGTCTGTGGTCCACCACTGTGAAATGTCTGTAAAATGTCCATAAATGTCCACAAAATGTTCACTGAGTTCACTTAGTCCATGTCTTTGGGCTCCATCTGTTATGGTGGTCACTCAGGACAGGAGAGGTGATGTGTTATGTGGAGTTACTGGGCACCAACGCTGGCTCAGGTCGGGTCACTGCTGCACTTGCGCTGCTTCTTGTAAGGCTTGTCCTCCATTGGTTTAGGTGGTTCCTGCTATAGTCATTCCTATAACATGCAACTCAATTTAAAGGTATTTCCATTACAATCATCTCCACCCCTGGTCCCTTTGGACCAGACTATAGGGTTTAACATTGCAATGAACTCCTCCCCTTGTCCCTGCTCTGGCTTGGACTTATCCACAGACTGCTGTCTCTTCGGGTTGTACCTGATCCAAATGGAGCCTTATCTATGAGCCACAGTCTCTCCACCCGCTGTGGCATAGACTTATCTACAGCCACAGTCACGTTGAGGTGCACTTGTTCCAGCATGGTCTTCTCCATGGGCCACAATGCCTTCAGAGATAGACCTGCTCCAGTGTGGCCTTACCCACAGCCACAGTCCGTTCAGAAGTGAACCTGCTCCAAAATGGCCTTACCCATGGCTGCAGTCCCTCCAGGGGTGTACCTGCTCTGTTGTAGGCTTATCCGTGGCCAGCATGACCTCATGCACAGCCACTGCTGCTTCAAGGTGTGCCTGCTGCAGCATGGACTTATCCACAGCCACAGATACTGCGAGGTGTACCTTCTCCAGCATGAACTTATCCTTGGGCCACAATCCTTTCAGAGGTATACCTGCTGCGGCACAGACATAATCACAGCCACAGATGCTTTGAGATGTACTTGCTCTGGTGTGGACTTTTTCATGGCCACAGATGCTTCGGAGTATCCTGCTTCCTTCGACTCAAGTTCGCACTGGAGTTCCAGCCTGTCCAGCACAGCAGCACAGAGAGAGCAGCGATGCCCTGGCCATCTGCCAGCCCAGGCACATCCCCACTGCTGTTATCAGAATGTTCCTGGCACAGCACGGTAAGGTGATCAGCAGTGCAGCAGTCCAGCAAGCAGTGAAAGCACAAAGCAGCCACTAACGAGCACAAGACTCTAATATACAGTGAGGCAAGCAAGCCCCATGGCAAGCACAGGAGCCTGCCGATTAATAGCTAAACAGCAGTAACAGCTATAAATTCGATCTAGCACATTGCAATCAAATCTGTTGTTATCTCGAACCCTTCAAGCCCCACGCTGGGCACCAAAAGGGACCGTCGTGGTTTAACCCCAGCCAGCAACTAAGCCCCACACGGCCCCTCACTCACTCCCGCCAGTGTGTTGGGGGAGAGAATTGGAAGGGTAAAGTGAGAAAACTCATGAGTTGAGATAAAGACAGTTTAATAGGGAAAGCAAAACCTGCGCACGCAAGCAAAGCAAAACAAGGAATTCATTCTCTACTTCCCATCGGCAGGCAGGTGTTCAGCCACCTCCAGGAAAGCAGGGCTCCATCACGCGTAACGGTTACTTGGAAAGACAAATGCCATCACTCCAAACGTCCCCCCCTTCCTTCTTCTTCCCCAGCTTTATATACTGAGCATGACGTCATATGGTATGGAATATCCCTTTGGTCAGTTGGGGTCAGCTGTCCCAGCTGTGTCCCTTGCCAACTTCTTGTGCACCCCCAGCCTGCTCGCTGGTAAGGTGGGGTGAGGAGCAGAAAAGGCCTTGACTCTGTGTAAGCAGAGTTACTGCTCAGCAGTAACGAAAATATCTCTGCATTATCAACACTGTTTTCAGCACAAATCCAAAACACAGCTCCATATTAGCTACTATGAAGAAAATTAACCCTATCCCAGCCAAAACCAGCACAGTATATTTTCTAGAAGATAGAGAAGCATTTGTTTCCACTGTCCTACACAGCTAATCAGAATGTGGATTAATTTCATTAGAGCAAGAAGACCAATTCAGCTCCACCGTCCCACCAAAAAAGTAATCTTTTTTTGTTGAGCATTGCAACAGCGGTGCTCCATGGTGGCCCATCCCCTGAATTGTCTTTGCATATCACATCCCCTCTGAAGAGAGAGGCATGGGAGCCTGTCTAGAGGCAGGTCCCTAGTCCCATACCCTCTGAGTCACAGAAGACAAATTTTTTCAGTTGACATCAGCTTGTATCAATGGATCTCATCAAGACTGAAACTGTAATGTTACAAACAATGGATCACAGTTTAGTAATTGTCAGTGAGGCTTCCTATCGTGGTTTAATCTGGCAGGCAGCCAAATACCACGCAGCCGCTCACTCACTCCCCCCGCCCCCGCAGTGGGACGGGGAGAGAATCGGAAGCGTAAGAGTGAGAAAAACTCGTGGGTTGAGATAAAGACAGTTTAATAGAACAGAAAAGGGAAAATAATGATAATAAATAATGATAGAATATACAAAATGGGTGATGCACAATGCAGTTGCTCACCACCCGCGCTGACTGATAACCAAATAGCGATCGGTACTTCCTGGGTCACGCCTACCGTTCATATACTGAGCATGGCGTCACATGGTATGGAATACCCCATTGGCCAGCTGGGCTGGCTGTCCTGATTATGTTCCCTCCCATCTTGTGTACCTAGCTCAGTCAGTAGGCACGGGAGCTGTCCTTGGACTAGGAGGGCACTTAGCAACAACTGAAAACATCAGTGTGTTATCAACATTCTCCTCATACTGAATCCAAAACACAGCACTAGGAAGAAATTTAACCCTATCTCAGCCGAAACCGGGACAGTATCCACCCCTTATTCCATACCATTTACGTTATGCTTAGGTCTCACATTTTTCAATACATTTCAATTAATCACCACTATCTTTTTTATATTATACATATATAATACATATACATACATATATACATATAATACATATACATACATATATATACATAAATATATACAAATGTCCATTAAGTTCATTTAGTCCACAACTTTGGGCTCCATCTGTCATAACAGTCTTTAAGGGCCAGAAAGATGGTGTGTGGTGTTGGGCTGTTGCATCCTGAAGCTAGTTCTCATTTCGGTACTGCTGCACTCGTTCAGTTCTATCATCACTTTGCTCGGTTTCATCAGAGTTAGTTCACTCTTCGTTAATCTGGGTGATTTTCACTGCTTTACCATTGATAGCAACCATAGAAATAATGATATACAATATCATATAACAATTAACATCATAAAATTCAGTTCATTGGCTATTTTCACCCAAAATCAAATCCCCTTGAGGTACACACCGGACTTGCCCATTCTTTCGCATCACCCACCAAGTGCACCCAGGTCCTTGAGCAAAAGCAATCCCACGGATGGGTTTTCCCTTGCCAGAGGCAGGAGTAACCCAGACTGTCTTCCCCAGCATATTTCTTATGGTCATGACAGGGACTTCATCTCCATCTACAGTACGTAAGGGTTTGGATTGGGCAGGGCCAGCTCGAGTGACAGATCCCCTAGTGTTGACTAACCAGGTGGCTTTTGCTAAATGTGTGTCCCAATGCTTGAATGTCCCACCACCCATTGCCCTCAGTGTTGTCTTTAGCAGCCCGTTGTATCGTTCGATTTTCCCGGAGGCTGGTGCATGGTAGGGATGTGACATACCCACTCAATGCCGTGCTCTTTGGCCCAGGTGTCTATGAGGGCGTTTCGGAAATGAGTCCCGTTGTCTGACTCAATTCTTTCTGGGGTGCCATGTCGCCATAGGACTTGCTTTTTAAGGCCCAGAATGGTGTTCCAGGCAGTGGCATGGGGCACAGGGTATGTTTCTAGCCAGCCGGTGGTTGCTTCCACCATGGTGAGCACATAGCGCTTACCGTGTCGGGTTTGTGGGAGTGTGATATAATCAATCTGCCAGGCCTCCCCATATTTGTATTTCAACCATCGTCCTCCATACCAAAGAGGCTTTACTCGCTTGGCTTGTTTGATTGCAGCGCATGTTTCACATTCATGGATAACCTGTGCAATAGCATCCGTGGTTAAGTCCACCCCTCGATCACGAGCCCATCTATATGTTGCATCTCTTCCCTGATGGCCTGAGGTGTCATGGGCCCACCGAGCTATAAATAATTCACCCTTATGTTGCCCAGTCCAGATCCACCTGAGCCACTTCAATCTTGGCAGCCTGATCCACCTGCTGGTTGTTTTGATGTTCTTCAGTGGCCCAACTCTTGGGTACGTGAGCATCTACGTGACGTACTTTTACAACCAGGTTCTCTGCTCGGGCAGCAATATCTTGCCACAACGTGGCAGCCCAGATGGGTTTACCTCTGCGCTGCCAGTTGTTCTGCTTCCACTGCTGCAGCCACTCCCACAGGGCATTTGCCACCATCCATGTGTCAGTATAGAGATAAAGTACTGGCCATTTTTCTTGTTCAGCAATGTCCAAGGCCAGCTGGATGGCTTTCACCTCTGCAAACTGGCTCGATTCACCACCTTCTTCAGCAGTTTCTGCAACTTGGCATATAGAACTCCATACAGCAGCTTTCCACCTCCGATGCTTTCCCACAAGGCAACAGGACCCATCAGTGAACAGGGCATATTGCTTCTCATTTTCTGGTAGTTTATTCTACAGTGGGGCTTCTTCAGCACGCGTCACCTCCTCCTCTGGGGATATTCCAAAATCTTTGCCTTCTGGCCAGCTCGTGATCACTTCCAAGATTCCAGGGTGACTGGGGTTTCCTATTTGGGCCCGTTGTGTGATCAGTGCGACCCACTTACTCCACGTAGCATCGGTTGCGTGATGTGTAGAGGGGACGCTCCCTTTGAACATCCAGCCCAGCACCGGCAGTCGGGGTGCCAGGAGGACCTGTGCTTCAGTACCAACCACTTCCGAAGCAGCTTGAACCCCTTCATATGCTGCCAATATCTCCTTCTCAGTTGGAGTGTAGCGGGCCTCCGATCCTCTGTATCCCCGACTCCAGAACCCTAAGGGTCGACCTCAAGTCTCCCCTGGTGCTTTCTGCCAGAGGCTCCAGGTAGGGCCATTCTCCCCGGCTGCGGTGTAGAGCACATTCCTTACATCTTGTCCTGCCCGGACTGGCCCAAGGGCTACTGCATGAACTATCTCCTGTTTAATTTGTTCAAAGGCTTGCTGCTACTCAGGGCCCCATTTGAAATCGTTCTTCTTCCGAGTCACTTGATAGAGGGGGCTTACAATCAGGCTGTTGTCTGGAATATGCATTCTCCAAAAGCCCACAACACCTAAGAAAGCTTGTGTTTCCCTTTTGCTAATTGGTGGGGACATGGCTGTTATTTTGTTGATCACATCCATTGGGATCTGATGACGTCCATCTTGCCGTTTTATTCCTAAAAACTGGATCTCCTGTGCAGGTCCCTTGACCTTACTTCGTTTTATGGCAAAGCTGGCCTTCAGAACGATTTGAATTATTCTCTCCCCTTTCTCAAAAACTTCTTCTGCTGTGTTGCCCCATACAATGATGTCATCAATGTATTGCAGGTGTTCTGGAGCCTCACCCTGTTCCAGTGCGGTGTGGATCAGTCCATGGCAAATGGTAGGGCTGTGTTTCCACCCTTGGGGCAGTCGGTTCCAGGTGTACTGGACGCCTCTCCAAGTGAAAGCAAACTGTGGCCTGCACTCTGCCACCAAAGGGATGGAGAAGAAGGCATTAGCAATGTCAATTGTGGCGTACCACTTGGCTGCCTTTGACTCCAGTTCGTATTGGAGTTCCAGCATGTCCGGCACGGCAGCACTCAGTGGCGGCGTGACTTCGTTCAGGCCACGATAGTCTACTGTTAGTCTCCACTCTCCATTGGACTTTCGCACTGGCCATACGGGACTGTTAAAGGGTGAGCGAGTCTTGCTGATCACTCCTTGGCTCTCCAGTCGACGAATCAGCTCATGGATAGGGATCAGGGAATCTCGGTTGGTCCGATATTGTCGCGGGTGCACTGTTGTGGTAGCGATTGGTACCTGTTGTTCTTCAACCCTCAACAACCCCACAACAGAAAAGTCCTCTGAGAGACTGGGCAAGGTGGACAGCTGTTTAATTTCCTCTGTCTCCAAGGCAGCTATACCAAAAGCCCACGGGTACCCTTTTGGGTCCTTGAAATACCCTCTCCTGAGGTAGCCTATGCAAAGGATGCACAGAGCCTCTGGGCCAGTCACAATGGGGTGCTTCTGCCACTCATTCCCAGTTAGGCTCACTTTGGCCTCCAATACAGTTAGCTCTTGGCATCCCCTTGTCACTGCAGAAATACAAATGGCTTCTGCCCCTTTATAGTTTGATGGCATCAGGGTACACTGTGCACCGGTGTCTACGAGAGCCTTATACTCTGTGGGTCTGATGTGCCAGGCCATCGAATCCACACAGTCCAATAAACCCGGTTGTCCCTTTCCTCCACCTGGCCAGAGGCAGGGCCCCTCTAGTTCTGGTCATAGTATCTGCTTCTCACTTCTTGCAAACGTGAGTCAAGAATTCCTTCATTACAATCCAAAGTAAGATCAGCCCTTCTACTCTGTCTGGGGAACTGTTCACTGGAAACTGGACCATCGTGAGACAGGTTTTTCCTGAAAACTGGAGCAGCATTTTTCCTGAGAGAACCCCCTTGTGTGATTGTTTTTCCTTGCAAGTCACGTACACGTGCCTCTAGGGTCAAAATAGGTTTTCCATCCCACTGCCTCATGTCCTCTCCGTGGTCACGCAGGGAAAACCACAGGTTGCCCCGTGGTGTGTACCTTCTATATCCTCTCTCTTGAGCAGAAGAACGCTGACTCCTAATGGCTGAGATACTGGTCCGTACAGGTGGGGAATAGGACACACCCTCTTCGAGTTGCTGGACCTTCCGGGACAGCTTCTCCACAGCCGAGACAAGGGAGGAGGAGATAGTTTCTTCGAAATCCCGAAGTCTGCTAACTAAGACACCCACTGTTGGTGCTTCTTCCTCTGCCCAGCACAGTACTGCCAACTAACTGGCATACGATGCTGGTGCGCTCTGTACCAACTTCCGCCACATGGGTCGCGTGCACTGGACGTCATCTGGATCTTTGGGCGTTTGGTTGTTGTCCAGGTCACTATAAACCACCTCCAGCACGCCTAGTTCTCTCAGGTACTGGATACCTCTCTCCATAGTGGTCCATTTGCCTAGGCGATATATAACATCCTCCTTGAAGGGATACCTTTCCTTCACGCCTGACAGCAGTCGCCTCCAGAGCCTGAGGGCCTGTGTCCCTTTTCCAATTGCTTTGTCAATGCCCCCTTCCCTAGCAAGGGATCCCAGCTGTTTGGCTTCCTTCCCCTCTAATTCCAGGCTACTGGCCCCTTTGTCCCAGCATCGGAGCAGCCAGGTAACAATATGCTCGCCTGGATGACGGCTGAAATCTTTCCGCATATCTCGCAGCTCACTCAGGGATAGGGATCGGGTGGTTTCCGTCTCATTTATGAGTTCTTCCTCTTCCTCCTCCTCTCCTCATGATGGCCCTGGTCTTCCATCATCCCTTTCTAAACGACCTGATCTCCGCTTCCAAGATTTCCTCTTCTGTACAGGGGCAATGGATACCAGCAAGGATTGGTCCTCTGGTTCAGCCGTAGTGCCTGTTGCTGGGGTTTGGGTAGCTGCAGTGCTTGTCATGGGGGTTGGAGTAACTGTAGTGCCTGTTGCCGGGGTTTGAGTGGCTGCAGTGCCTGTTGCAGGGGTTGATCTCCCACTGCCCACCGCCCCTGAGACTCGCTGCTCCGCCCGCCCCGACGAGGCAACGCCGTTTGCCCTCCCTCTTTTCTTGTTCCTGAGGGTTGATCTCTGGACAGTATTCCTGAATAGTTGTTTAACCCTAAACAAGGCCTGAACAACATTCAGGATACATAGCAATATGAACACGCTTGTTTGAACATCCCAAGGATATTCAAAATTCTCAGGGAATATTGTAGACATCTTCGTGAAGAGGATAGAAGAAAAAGGAGTTTCTGACAATATGGAAGGGAAGACGAACAAGTGGGAGAAAGTGTCCCATCCTGTCTCCCCCTGAAATTCATTCTCCGAGGAGAAAAAAGTGCAATTACTAATAATTTCTAAGAGGTGGTTCCCGATGTACAGAAATGACGGCAGTATCGAGTATAGATACCAGGTTAGACTTACGACCAATTATCTTATCACCTCATAAAACAGCAGCAAAATTATAATCTTGGCCCAGTTCCGACTGATGATAAACAGCACAAAAGGGAACACATACTGCAAGCAAGGTATTACATGACCCAACTTTGAAAGCCAGCCCCACAACTTTGACAGCCAATACATCAACATTGTGACCAATCAATATAACGAATGCTTATAACAATTTTTCCTTAACACACTTTGGTCAGATCTATCGTTATCTCAACCCTTTGAGCCCCACGTTGGGCGCCAAAAGGCACTGTTGTGGTTTAACCTGGCAGGCAGCCAAATACCACGCAGCCGCTCACTCACTCCCCCTGCCCCCGCAGTGGGACGGGGAGAGAATCGGAAGCGTAAGAGTGAGAAAAACTCGTGGGTTGAGATAAAGACAGTTTAATAGAACAGAAAAGGGAAAATAATGATAATAAATAATGATAGAATATACAAAATGAGTGATGCACAATGCAATTGCTCACCACCCGCGCTGACTGATAAGCAAGTAGCGATCGGGTACTTCCTGGATCACGCCTACCGTTCATATACTGAGCATGACGTCACATGGTATGGAATACCCCATTAGCCAGCTGGGCTGGCTGTCCTGATTATGTTCCCTCCCATCTTGTGTACCTAGCTCAGTCAGTAGGCACGGGAGCTGTCCTTGGACTAGGAGGGCACTTAGCAACAACTAAAACATCAGTGTGTTATCAACATTCTCCTCATACTAAATCCAAAACACAGCACTAGGAAGAAATTTAACCCTATCCTAGCTGAAACCGGGACACTTCCTCTGGAAGATTGTTGTCCAAGATGTTCTAAGCAAGGAGAAGTCTAATTCTACCTCCTAAATATTGCCTGTGTCAGAGTACCCTGAAATGCTGAGTAGAAAACAGGTTCTGTTATTTTCTTATCCAGCTCATTCTTTGCAAAACTTTTTCTGCCACTTCTATGTCATCTACAGGGCTATATTCCTGTTACACAAAGACAAGAGAAATTTTGAATTAAATTCCTGTGCAAATGTTGTCAAGTGCTTTTTTCCCTTGCTAATAAAATTTCATCAGCAATGCAAATAGAAAAGAAAATCTTAGAGCATTGCTGTTCTTCTGATTTTTTTTGTCCAAAAGTCTAGTCTCATAGCAACGTGTTGTTTAAACAGAAACTTACGGCATCATAATTAGCAGAGTAGCATGCGTATCATGAATAAAACTGCTTATAACAACTTTATGCCACTTAAAGAGGTGTCACATATCATGCCTACCCCACTGCTAACAGGTGAAGAGATTTCTGTACAAGAGAAGGGGACAGCTGGCAGGGCTTGTCAAAACATCTTACCATCAGTCTGCTGCTTAAAATTCAGAAAGCTTCAATTTGTGGACTGTCTAGACCCTTTGTAAGGTTTATGTTTTAAACAAGTTATTGCAAAGGAAATGGTGTTTGAGAAGTAATGGTCAAGGGTAAATGGTCTGGGCTTTCTTTTATCCATATGCTCTCTCTCACACAGTTACCAATTATTTTGAGGTTGCTTTCTTTTTGCTACTAATCCTATTTATAGTCAGTTATAGATGTTAGCACAGTAATTCTTAAATCTTTCTGTTGGGGAGCATGTTGCACCAACATTAATAGTTGCATCCTACTTTTTTAATCCAGGCAGAGAAATGTGAAATAGCAGATGTTCAGCTCGATTTTTCTATTTCAGCATCCTGTCATTCCAAAGAAAAGCCTTAAACTCTCTGATTTTTTTTTGGGGGGGTGGATTTTCATATTTGGTTTCTGAGAAGGTTTGTGAGAGACTTCACTACAAGGAAAATCCGTAGTATTAAACTATAGCAGGGAGAAAAGATTGAAATAGTCAGAGGTCGTTATTCAGACCCGTCAAGGCTTTTGTAGGAAGGCTCACGAGAAATGTTGCCACCCTAAAATTTAAAATGGCCTTTCCATCTTCATAAATAATTTCTGGGGAAAATTAAGTAGGATGCAATATGCTGCTTATAAAACACAGAAAATTCACGTCTTGCATAAAATAAAGTCTGAATGTTGTAATACCTGTTCAAGGAATGTAGTTTGCTCTGTATGAAAGGAAATATTTATGGAAGTGTATACGAAATTACTAATTATTACAGAAACGTGCATGCGTGCATACAAGATTTTTTCACTTATACTGAGGAATAAAAAATAAGCAATAATTTCTGCTCTGTTTATCAGAAAATATTTGGATAACAGCAGCTTAAATCAAGGATCTGGAAAGAAGATCTATTTAGGTATCAGTATACTGACAGCTGACCCCTTTGAAGCCATCCATGTTCAGCACTTTCAGACTGAGGCATCTAATGGTTAAATTTGAGGAAAATAAGCTTTTGCACAGTTTGGATGACTTTGGATATAACTGAATAAAACACCAAGGAAAGAATGTAGTGCTTATTGCTGACACATGCCATCACAGAACCATAACTTATGATAAAATTTCTGATAAATTTTCTGATAAAATATCATAAAGAATAAGAGTTGAGGAGAGTTTGGTTAACCAAATTGAGCATCTAGATATTATTTGTCAGAAAAGCAATATAAGGAACAATTGGATTGCATTTTGTTACTGCAGATCCACCTTTGTTTTAAACAGTGTGGGATCAAATTTCAGTGTCACTCTCCAAAGGTTGCATGAAAAGAAGAAACAAAAGGGACTTTTTTTTTCTATTGCTACATGAAGACATCTCAAACACCTTTGTATTTTGGTGTTTTATTGTTTTAATTTTGCATTACAATGTCTACTACAGATGGATTACAAACTGCAAGTTTTACTGAGTCAGAGTAACTATGTGATCAAAATGGAGAAAAAGATCTTGCTTCTTGTTGTTGTTGATAACTCCTGGAGTCTTAACCTTAAATCACTTTTTCTTTTCATAGTGTCATTTGCAACTTAGAGAAGATCTCCAGAAAAGCAATACAAGTTCTGTAGGAAATCAAACAGATTTGGACTTCTTGCAAATTTGTAGTAATGGAAAATCTACCATCATTTTCCTGATTTTTTGAAGTAAAAAGATGTATTTCAGTGATTCGTTTGTTTGCATTTTAAAGCAAAACTGTATATGATTTTTTCAAGTCATCCCAGAACTGCATAAGAAGTGAATTCAAAGATTCAATTCTGATAAGTTAGGATTATTCAGTGGTGATCTTACTACGTATAAAAATCTAAGCAACAGTGATGAAATCTGATTACCTTTCCCGTAAGTTTCTCAGATATATTCTTCTTTGAAACCCTTTACTTGTCGTTATTTTCCTTCAGTGTAAGTGAATGGTGTACTTTAAACACTCTTTAGAGATGGAGTCTATTTATGTAATCAATAATTAAATTGAGTTTAAGAAATTCGGCCAAGACGCTTTAAATAGGTGGCCTGATTGTTCTGAGCAAGATGATCACCCAGTTGCTCCATCCAGGTAAGGAAACTTTTGAGAACTGGGACAAGCATTTAATTGTCTAAATATAGTTTTAGGCTCCTAATTTTAGGGTGACTTATTTTCAAGCAATTCATCTCACTAGGTGAATCCTTCTTTTACTGTAATATGTCACAAATTATGCCTCAATTGTGGAAACAGAGGGTACTTGCAGATTCGTAAATCTAGGGTCTCCTGTTTGTATCTTCATTTTGGGGTGAGAGGTAGGCATGTCCCAGCCCAATGAAAAGGACACTGTGGGCACCCAGCCCAGACAGAAGGATGTCACATTCGACAGGTGCCCAGCTGAAGGGTCAGGGTTGGGCATACCGTAATGTGCATCCTGGTGAGTACAGATAGAAGCACAGTTAATTTATCTGGGTTAAATACCTCTTTTGGGTCATAGTTGTGATCGTTCTTACATAAATTCTCTTCTATCTGATGAATAAAAGGCAAGAACTTTCTCACTTCTGCCCCGGCCTGTCTTGGACATCTGTTATTATTGTATTAATAAAATTTGAGTGATCATGTAGCCACCACAATTAATGACTGAAAGGAAGGTCATGCTTATGTAATACTACTAAGGAATTTTTGTAAAATTTATTTAAAGAAATTTTTGAAAAAGCCTGTGATAAGAGTTAAGTTCAGCAAACCCATCTTTCTGTCCAAAACCATATCTAGCAGCCAGAAACTGTGTGACTCTCATTGTGTTGATCTTTTGATAACTGTTAGCAGCCAAATCTATGCAGTTGCTGCAGACTGTACGAGCAGAGAGAACTGTAACTTGGAGCTGGCAAATCCCAGGAACAATGAGGCTTTGGTAGGAAACTTGAAAGCTGTAGATTGATGTTATTTATAAAGCCATGTTCCAGAAGTGTTATGTAAACCGTTTGTAAATGCCATTGAGAACAGGAGTGGACCTTCATCTCTGACCAGCACTCTTCCCATGTCGTCTACTCCACTTTCTGCTGTATAGTGCTGGGGAAGAGACCTATTTTAATGATAAGAGTAGGTGTTCTGCACAAAAGGGCCTTTTGTATGCTATTTGTTAACTCAGATTGTGTCATGCATCACTGTAATTTGCTTTAGATTTATGCTGAATAACAAGAAGAATTTCAGATGTGTTGTTTGATATACTATGACTATATTTATGCAAATCTGCCAAAATATTGCAGCACTGTTCCAGACATTCTTTTACAGATATTTTGTTATGAGTGTTTTCCCTAATAGAGTAATAGTATATACATACACACAAAGCCTGGAAGTAGAATGGAAAAAAAAATGCATACAATTGTCTGTTACTTCAGTGCTGCAAATCTCTTTGTTAAAATTAAAAGATATGCTATTTTTACAGGTATAACATTAATATTTCAACAGAAATATCTTATTGATTCTCTAGCTCTTTATGTATGTGAATTGACAGGACCCTGTCTTTTTACCATGTACCAGAACAACTACTGGGTTGTCCTAGAGAGCAGTTGTACTCTGGTTGTACTAGAGAGGAGGAGTCTTCAGATGTAGATAGCAACTGCTTTGATCTAACTAACAAAAGGCAATCTTTGTGCTTGCAGCTTGTTTACTTCTTCAGGACTATAATTTAACCTTCCACTCCAAATACGTCTGTAAACCTCAGCAGTATGTTTAGCACACGTGTTACTGCCAGTTCTACATCGTTTCAGTTTCCAAAATGCAAAAGAGATCTGTAATAGCAAAAGAAGGAACAATACTCTCCTTTTTTTCCCTACAACTTCTGTAAGAAAAAGAAGTTGTAAAAAAAGAAAATGCTTCCTCCTCGTGGAATTCACACCAGAAGGGCCAACACAACCTTTTATCTGTTATTTAGGCATTGCATCAAGGCTCTAGGAGATTTATAGAAGTTTCTGCAGGCCTGTGCAATGAATTTTCCTCCTCTATGTTTGAAATTCTGGCTACAATAAAGATGAAAGATTATTAATATTTGCTTTATTGTTAGGTATAGTGACACTAATAGCTGTGCCTGGGTGCCTGATGCTCTAGTCTGCATATTTATTTTTGATGTGAAACTTCATTTGCCAACTTAGCTATAATGCTCACATCATTCTCTTAAATGCCTGAATAAATAATGTGTATGTTTATTAAATGCAAAATCAAAATAAAAATTAAGATAGGCTTGTAACATGGCACTTATTTCTTATATACTAGTTTAGGGGTGGGTATAAATATTAAAGCATTAAGATGATTGTGGTTCAAGTACTTTGAGTAATATTTATTCCAGTGGCTTGTGTCTGAATTCATCTTGATAATTAAATTATTTTAATAGGAATAATACTTTATGATAAGTCAATGAAGCAGTTGCCATGATCTTCAAGAGATCTTCATTAAAGCTGTATTTACAGATGTTTCTTAAACAATAAATATGATTCTCCTAAGAGAAATTTCCAAGAAGGTAATAATATCTACAGCTGCCGATTTAGATGTATATTCCAAAAGCTTACAGGCTCAATTACTCCATAGAAGGAACTGCAGAGATTAACCAAATTGCATAACAAAAAATGCTTAAATGATTTCAAATCCACCATAACAGGAAAATGAAATATATTATATAAGATACTTGGAAGGATGCATTATACCCACGTAAAACATCTAGCACAAGTTCTGATATTCAACATGATATTCAGTTCTGCGTGGCCTGTTTCAACCTGATAAAAACAGTACGAATCAATAATACAATAAAATAGTAATTATTCTAGTTCTGTGAAGTGTGTACAGGAATAAAAAGAAAAGATATTACATAATTTTCTTCTCCTTTATCTGTTTTTCTGAGTTTTGTTTTTCACTTCTTCCACAAAGTAAGCCTTTATCTCCTGACACAAATAAGATTAAAGATCTGCTGAAGTAAAAATATTTCAGTGAGACAAATTGGTTAACTTGCCATGTATCAAGGCATTTTATAAATTTATTTTTCTTCAGGTACTCTAGTTATGTCCTCAAATTGTCCTTTTACTTAAAAGAAATCATATTAACAATGCATTTAACTAATATTAAATAATGTCATTAACAGACTACTGAGGTTTTACAATTCTCAATGAAGTTACAGAAGTAACTTCTAACTGGAAGTTTAAAAAATGCTCTAAATAATGTTCTTTAATTAATTTGGTAGTTAATGAAGTGTGTAAAAAGGACATGGTTCCTTGAACAATCAGATTAAATAAATACCTATAAAACTTTAAATTCATTCCGAGTACGTCATGGTTTTTATTGTTTCTTTGTCTCTGAAAGTCAGATATTGTCAGATTGCCTTGACATTTTTTGAATATAACTTCTTCTCCAGAGAAGAAATGCAGGCTGAACCTACTTAGACTTCAGTGAAGTGTCCATGTACAAGGATGGGCTTTATGTTCCGTAGAGTGCGGAATTAATCCAGCCATTTCAGTGCTAGTACTGTCTCTTAGTTAACTTCTGTTCTGCCGCTGGACTGTTATAGTTATAAACTGATAAATAGCCTCCTGGAGGCTTTCCACTCAGTGTCTTATACCAACTCCATTAACTTACAGGCCATGAGATTAGCTATTTTGGAAAAAATAGTCCGCATTTTAGCCTTTAAGTGGTAGAGAGTTTATCACATTAATAATCCATTAAATTGTTATTGTTCTCACTTCAAATTTGTGGCTTATTTTCAGTTTGAAGTGTTAATTGCATCTGTAAGATGTGGCATCTTATTATTCCTTTTTATGTCAGATTTTAAAAAATCAAGTTGATTGAATTCCTTTGCCTTCTGTTGTAGGATGTATTTTAGGCTTTTATATGTTTTTGTTGTGCCCTCTCTGGGCTCTCTCTTTTCAATGTCAATTTTAAATTGTAGATGTTCAAACTTGGGTATGTTATTCTAGAAGAGATTTCAGTAACAACCTGTACAGAACATCAGGAGAGCCTTTAAAAGCAGTCTATGTAGGCAGCAAGAGAAGAAACTCCTTTTGGACAAGCACAAGCTATATTCTTCCAATGGTTTTCTATATCCACATTTACCCTGTGGTTATGAAGGTGTCCTGGCATTCAATACTTGAAGAATTTTTTGGCTTACAAGGCTCCATAGATTTGGCGTGTTTTTCATTTCCCTATATCTTCCATTGGTGAGGCTTCTGCTGTGCTGATGGTGTGAGTGGCCTCATCAAAGGAGCAACATCACATGGGTTAAATGAAATGCATAATTCCTTGACTCTGGACACTTGACTTCTTGCTTAGTAGTGATAAGGAATAGTTTCCAGTACAGCTGCTCCAGACGGTGTTTGTAAGCACAGAAGCAAGGCGCTGTGTCCATGCATATCAGTTGCTCAGCTCCTAGTTCCCAATTATCCCAAGTGTTTCCATCTGGGACCAAAACAGATGTTTTGGTCTGTCTCCTTTCCTATCTCCTTCTTTATGCCTCAACAATCTCTTCAAGCTAACTTTTCCAGGCCAGCACATTAGAAGACTTATTTATATTTCAGGGTGCGTAACACATCGTCTTTTAACTCTTGAGAAGAGTAGCGAACTTGGAGCAGTTCTCAAAGATTTGTTGACTGTGTGCAGCCTTGTCAGCACCTTTGATCCTTCCTCCGAACTGTGTCTTACTTCACCTGAACAAAAGAAAACAGTACTAGTGCCAGCTCACACATTTGCTCTTTTTAAGCATCTCATCTTCAGGCTATTGGCTCACTGGTTTAATCTCTAGTATCTTTTCTGTACACTATCCAATTTTTCCGCATGTATTTTAATTTGTGGCTAACAGTCTTGGACCTTCTAATGACTCAGCAGTGATTTGTGCATAGGCAGTCACCTAGTCAAGTCCAAACAGTACTGTGCAGAACTTCATGAGTTTATCATAGCTGAGTAGGTTGGTGATAGTACAAAGTCACAGTAGGCAAGTACAAGAAGTTTTAATGCACACTAGAGAAAATAAATTCAGCTAACCAGACAAGTAGTGATGAGTTGCACTCGTGAAGTGCTCAGATACTAAAATAATAGACTGGATAATTATCTTAGGCAGGAGTATGATAAACTCATAGAGTTATTGACCTGATTCTGTTTGTAGCATGTGTAATGTTTGGATACAGTAAACATTAAGAACCCAATACTTAATTTATGGCTTATGCATAATAATTCAGTAAGCTTTAACAGACAAGAAATTTAACTTGCCTGTGTTGTTCACTATGAGATCATTTAGGATTAAGAAAAGATGGTAGTAATACTATTGTAGCCATCATTACCTAAAGATAGAAACAACTCAAGATTGATAGAGAGAAGTTAGTATATATATGTATATTTGATTAAACAAGTCATTAGGCAAACTTCCAGAGTGTGGAAAAAACAAAGTTTGGAGGGTCAAAAAGTCTTTTTAGGTCTGAAAAGCAGTAGCCCTCATGAATAAACATAACCTCAGAACAACCTTTGACAACTCAAATAGAGAGGGAAAGGGAATTAAAGTGTTAAGGAGCGTATCTTCTTTGAGAAGCAGGAAGATAGGTAATTTATTTTCTTTGGAACATGGAAGGTGCTAACTAGAGGTAGAGTGCAAATATCTGTTCAGAATGTTCTGATCTTCACTTTCATTGTTTATTCTATTCATTTATTGTTGTCTCTTTAGATCCCCATATACAAAAAGTATACGTGTCCTATCAGTAGTTGCTTTAGAAGCCTTGGTCTGCAGAGTACTTAATCACTCAAGATGAACAACTCCACTGCCTAAAGCTATTTCTAAATGATATAGAATAAAAAGAAATAAAATACACTGTTAGCTTCAAACAAAAGTTCTTTAGAAGGAGAATGAAGAAAATGTCCTTCAGTTGTTTCCCCTTGAGCAATTTATCCAATCCAAATGCAACAGAGAGGGTCTGAACGGAGGACATGGCAGTAGGTAGCTCCAGAGAGCTACTTAAGCTGCTTTGCTCTGCTTTGAAGTTTTTGTCTTGCTTTTGGATTTTTCTGAAATGTTGTATAAATAACATAAATTTAGAGTGCAGGGAGTTCAGACTGAATTATTGATTTGTACAGATATTTAAGCCATTGGCATTGGCACCTCTGCCCTATTATGATTTATATGTTTCAAGCTTAGGTTTGCCAGACACCTGAAAAGATGCCTTTTTGCATTCATCATACCAGTCAACTAAAACAGAGTGCTCAAAGGCATACAAACCCCAGTGGACCTTATGACCTGATTTGGAAGAACTTCTGCTAGTTTAGCTAGTAAAGATTTTTGGTAGGGTTTTTCTTACATTTTAAAATTGGACTTGAATTTGTTTTCTGAATTTGCTTTTGAAATTCCATAAAAAGTCACCAATTTAGTCTGCAGAAATTACGCTAGATAAATTCTGTTCAAAGGAACAAAGCACCTGCAGACTTTCTGATAGCGATGGCACTCACTTCAGTCTCTCTACTCAACCTAGCTCTCAATTTTTATGAAATTTTCATGAAGCCAATATACCTGACGTCACAACCCTTATGTCAGTTTTGGTTACAATTGACTAACGGGTTCAAAAGCTGTTGTAGGATGACCTGACAGATGGATAGATATGGTACTCCCATAAGCTGCATTTCTGTTGGAAATCAGGCTAAACCCACTGATTTTTTTCCAGCAGCAAAGATTTATTTCTTTTTGATCCATTTTTGTACAAAACAGGATCTATATTCATTTTTTTAAACTTTTTCAGACCTAGGGTGCATGATTCTGATTAGATAGTATAACTGAAGGCTTAAAGTCTTATTTTAGAGCTGCAAATCATTGTGGATTTATTTATGTACAGCTTACAAATAGTGTGGAACAGATTACCGAGAATCATAGAATCATAGAATCATACAGGTTGGAAAAGACCTCTAAGATCATCGTGTCCAACCGTCAACCCAACACACCATGTCTACTAAACCATGTCCCTAAGGGCCTCATCTACACGTGTTTTAAATACTTCCAGGGATGGTGACTCCACCACTTCCCTGGGCAGCCTGTTCCAAGGCCTGACCACTCTTTCAGTAAAGAAATTTCTCCTAATGTCCAATCTAAACCTCTCTTGGCGCAACTTGAGGCCATCTCCTCTTGTCCTATCGCTAGTTACTTGGGAGAAGAGACCAACACCCACCTCGCTACAACCTCCTTTCAGGTAGTTGTAGAGCGCGATGAGGTCTCCCCTCAGCCTCCTCTTCTCCAGGCTAAACAACCCCAGTTGTTTAGCGCCTCATAAGACTTGTGCTCCAGGCCCTTCACCAGCTTCGTTGCCCTGCTCTGGACACGCTCCAGCACCTCCATGTCCTTCTTGTAGTGAGGGGCCCAAAACTGAACACAGGATTCGAGGTGCGGCCTCACCAGTGCCGAGTACAGGGGCACGATCACCTCCCTGCTCCTGCTGGCCACGCTATTTCTGATACAGCCCAGGATGCCGTTGGCCCTCTTGGCCACCTGAGCACACTGCCGGCTCATGTTCAGCCAGCTGTCAATCAGCACCACCAGGTCCTTTTCCTCTGGGCAGCTTTCCAGCCACTCTTCCCCAAGCCTGTAGCGTTGCCTGGGGTTGTTGTGGCCCAAGTGCAGGACCCGGCACTTGGCCTTGTTGAACCTCATACAGTTGGCCTCAGCCCATCGATCCAGCCTGTCCAGGTCCCTCTGCAGAGCCTTCCTACCCTCCAGCAGATCAACACTCCCGCCCAGCTTGGTGTCGTCTGCAAACTTACTGAGGGAGCACTCGATCCCCTCATCCAGATCACTGATAAAGATATTGAACAGGACCGGCCCCAGTACTGAGCCCTGGGGAACACCGCTCGTGACCGGCCGCCAACTGGATTTAACTCCGTTGACCACAACTCTCTGGGCTCGGCCGTCCAGCCAGTTTTTTACCCAGCGAAGAGTGTACCTCGAAGAGAGGCAGCTTCCAAGAGAACAAAGGAGAATATGCATACTGTGCTCTTTTAAAATGTGAGGTATGCAAATGTGCAGTAAATCAGGTCTTCCTCCTGGTTTGTTAGGGTGAAGATGAACCTTCCACACCACTGTTTCTCCTTTTGAGGTAATGTTTGAGGTACTGTTTATGTAAGAGAACAGTGAAGGAGTTGCCTCCGCAAAGAGACTGCAGTTTTATCCACCTTTATATTAAGCATACAAGGACAGAAAGAAATTTTTTCCCCTCCTCACCAGTCTGTGTAACATCTAACAGAATATGTATTCTGATCACCACATATGTCAGTATTTTTTAGTAAGGAATTACTGAAAAAGATTATTATTGTCCAGTGGAGCATGTAGTAACTGTTATGTTACAAGTGCAGGCTGGAATGGGATCTCCACAGTTTGGGGGCAAGGATGTATAACCTTCCTCATTTGAAGAGAACTTTTGGATTTATTTGGTGGGCCACACACTAATAATGCATCTGTTTTGTTTCGCCAGTCTCCATTCCATAGGGCTCTCCATCACTTACACAATTTTCTGCGCCGTCTTGTGCTTCTTAATGCCCAACCATTTCACAGTGCACATTACTACTCAGGCCAGCATTTCACACTGCTGGGTGTTTCTCTAGTCCTTCGTACTGCACAGCACTGTGCTGCTTAGCACATCCCATCCCAGACCATACAGATTATTTCTCATTCTTAGTACTACAACACTGCAAAGCACTCCCCCTGAAAATGACATGTCCATGCTGAATGCCTTATCCCTGACTCTGCTTTCACACTAATTTCATTTAGGTGGGGAAGAAGAGTCCATGGCATTCTTCTATTTTAACTCATGGTTAGTAAAAGAACGTAACCCTATGAGGCGTTTAGATTCTTTTCTGCTGTCATTTCAGGGCAATTTATTGGTACAGTTATTATGCACTAATAGTAAATCAAGTACTAATTAACTCAGAGTTGTGTTTGCATTGACAAAGCATACACAGGTATCTTTAGGCTTTCATTCTTCTGTTTAAAAAGTGAAATATATGGAAAACTTTCTCTAATGTTTACTTAACTTCAAGGCCTTTAAAAAATTCCACCTTTGATCATTAGCTGGGTTAATATTTCTATGAAGTACAGTTTTATGTCTTTTTTCCAAGTTTTATTTCAGGCAGTTATCTTTGCAAGATAATCATGTGAAGTATAGAACTGATTTTTTTTCAGGTCATCATTTCCTTTAACTGTGGACATTTTTGATCTTACAAAGCATTCTAAATTGGTCTGTTTAAAATGAAGGATTTTGCAAAGTTTTTTTCATAGTTTGGCATCTTGGGGCGAATGTTATATGTGCTTTATCTAGTTTTATCACTGTTCTGATCATGCTCCCAGATTTTGCTCTGAACCTCCTTCTACTGGTTGCATACATATAGAATCTTTTCTTGTTAGTGTCTACGTCCACTAGTTCTAGGTCTTTCACATGATTACAGGTAAATCTTACATTAAATATCATGTTATTCATTGGTGCATGTGTTCTCTCTGAATGTGGGACTGAGTCAAATACTTTCATGTAGTCCAGCCAAACTGTTAGACTCTTTGTTAGTTAACATTCTTTATAGACTTTTCAAGCAGAAGTTGATCCTCTGTTCCTCTCTTTTTTTTTTTTGTAACATCCTTCTGCCGTCCAACCAGTGAAATATCAGGGGTTACCATCAGGTAATACAGTCAGTATTGGCAGTTCCCCAGTGATTTGGGAAGATGGAAACTTTGAAGGCTCTTGCCTTTCTTTCATTTCTTAGGAGTAATAGTTTTGCTTTCAAGGTTTTTCTGTTCGTATTTGGCAATCTTTTACTCCCATCACTGTCGTTGATATCTACATGGCCTTTCTCAATTTTGTCTGCACTATAATTCTTCAAGAGCAACATTCTGGTTTATGCTTGTAAAGCTCTCAAACACCAAAGCTCTGGCCCTAGTTGGAACATATAGGTACTGCTTAATTGCAACCGAAAAATAATACCTGTTTAAATTATTGTGCATTAGCTTCTTGCATAAGGAAGTTGCTCTGATTTTAGCTGTGTAGTACTAAATGATGCCGTGTGCCTAGATAGGTCTTTTGAGAAGAGGCACAAAGCTGTAGGAAAGACAGCTCTTCCCCTGATGCGCTAAGCAGATTACTCTTAACTACAGTCTAGTTTGCACATTAGAATAATTTTGATCTTCTTTCTAATTGCAGTTGGCTCGGAGATTCTCCTGTCTGTGCATCTTACTATGATTACAAACCTATCTCAGAACCAACCATTACCCTTGAGTCCTCAGCCATTTTGCCTCTAGCTCCCTCATTTACGTAATTGGCTCATGCAAGATGTTTAACTTGCAGCCAGTGAGACAGGCAGCTCCTCTATACACATTGTGTGTTTCCTTTCCCATCAGTGCTTATCAAAACCAGACAGCAAAAGCTCACTTCCCCCCACTCCATCTTTCGGTTTTGTGCTAGCTTTTAATTATGATTTTGTCCTTACATAGAATCATACAATCATTTAGGTTGGAAAAGACCTTTAAGATCATCGAGTCCAGCCGTTACCCTAACACTGCCAAGTCCACATGGCTGGGTTGGAGGGGGTTGTTATTGTCACAATTAGCGTTTCCTAATTTCTGCTGAAGTCATCTCTGTCATGTATTACGCTCAGACTACTTTCCTCACTTTCTGTGCCAAATTATTTTCCACTTTTTGTCAAAGAAATGGTATTATGAGGCTTCCTTCATTCTAAAATTACCTAGCTGTAATCAACTCTCAATTACCTTTTGCCATTCTCTTCTGGTGCGGGTTGTCTGTGCTGTAAGTGTAGAGACAGTCTGAGTTAAACAGTGTTGTTGATTAGTTGTAGTACAGTGCTGCTCTAACACTCTTTCCTACAGCATGGAGCTAGAAGTAATAGACCCAGTTGTGACTGTCTGGGACTAGCTTCTATAGATGCTAGAGAAGCTGGCTGCTTGTCAGTTCAGCCTAGTTGCCTCTGCAGTAAATTTCAGTACACACTGAAGTTTTCTGGGCCCATCTCAAGTCTGGCATGGAGAAGATCAAGCTGGAGTAGTAAGTGCTGAGGTCAGTCCTATAAGAGCCACACAGTTATTGATGCTTAGGGTTGCACAAGAGCTTACGTTTGTACGCAGTGCTAAACCCAAACTGTCTCCATGCGTTTGTGTCACAGCAGGCCAGAATTTATAAGCCCTCTTGGCACCTGCTATTCTGGAAAGTGCGATGTGAAGGCTGAGCCGGACTGGCAGGACGAGTGCTTATCCAGAACTGATAAATTCTGGGTAAATACTTCTCTGTATTTTTAAATGCATTCCACAGTACCCATACTGTTAGGGCTTATTCATTATTTGCAGTATTCAGTATCCCAGGTAGAAGAGGGCTGACTGTAATGAGAGACAACAGAAATCCAAACCAGTAAGCCCTACACATAATCATCTCTGAAACAGATCTAGAGACTCCCATCTCTACAGTAGGCACAAAATAACAATTGTCATTAATATTTGGTACACCAATATCAGCCAGTGGTTGTCTGCCATGGCCTATGAGTGTCAAAAGTGGCCTGTGTAATATACAGCTAGTAGGTATGCAAATTAGGTGCAAATCAAGCAGCTGCTCTAGCACAGAGTAGTATTTATTGGGTAGAAGTGCGTCAACAGGTGCTTAATGTCAATTATAGGTGTCTGGAAGGACTTGTAGGATTGGCATTGCAGGACTAGCAAAGAAGTAGGTACAGAGCAGTTGTTGAGCGAGGGGCATGAGAGTATTAAAAATGGATACTGGAGCTTGCAAGAAGACACTAATACTACAAGGCAGCTTAGAATTAAGACACTTAAACTGAGATCATTAGGCAAGGATTGGGAGTTCAGAACAAGGGGCATGAGAGAAGAGTTTTGACACTCAGCAGTGTCTGACACTGTCCTCTATCTTTCCTGGTGGGTTTCTTGGATATTGGGCTATGTTGTGTTCTGTTAACTGTGAAACAGAGAGGATGTTTAGAGGAGCTAGAGCAAAGTTGATGTCTCTTGTGTGGCTCTCATAGAGATGAAAAAAAAACTTTTTTTTTTTTAAGCCAAAAACCCTGGATGCCATTAGTATAAGATCTTCAGATCACATGGAAAGGTTTAGTCACCTTACAAGAGCAAAGCAGGAACCTGGCAATATACAAAACTTGTTACACTCATATGGCATGTACACCATTTGGGAAGTCCAAATATGTCTCCCTACAAATATACCAATGCGAGGAAATTCGGAGCATATGTGCTGGCAAAAACAAGCAGTTACCGAATATGTTAGGGGTTCCTAGACTTCCTACTCTAAGGTTTAAATTCCACATTGTAGTAATAAAGTTGTGGCTTGTTTCAAACTGTGAGTCATTATTCTGCTGAAACATGCCCTTCACAAATTTTCTTTCTAAGGCAGAACAATCTACAGGTTATTTTTAGAGATTTTTGTTTTCTTTTGCCTTTCTTTGCAAAGTAACCAGGTATTTTGGTAATAAAGTTACAAATAAATTGTTAAAATTCATTTTAAAAGAAGAAATCTGATCGTAGTATAGTTTTACTCGGCCTTTTTGGTTATTTCCTTCTTTTACTGTCTCATACGATTTTTGTTTTCCTTTCCCACAGGGTGCTTGTTGTGTCGTTCCTGTCTTATCAGTATGTTTCATCATCTCATTAAAAGTAACCTGTATTAAAAATAAAGAATATCACCAGTGTGTACCAACTTCTTAAGCGTGATTTAAAGTCACCTTCTTGCCGATTGGTTTATCCAAAGTAATTATGAGCTGAGCTGTGAAAAGATGTTTTCTTTTTCTTTTTGTTCTTGCAGACTGCAAGTGATAACCTGCATACAGATGATGAGCATGAACTTAGAGGAGATAAAGAAAGCTATCTCTGTGCAGTGTGCCTGGATGTTTATTTCAATCCTTACATGTGCTATCCATGCCACCACATCTTTTGTGAACCTTGCTTAAGGATGCTTGCCAAAGACAATCCAGCCAGCACTCCATGTCCACTGTGTCGCGCTACAATTGCCAGAGTCTTTTTCCAAACAGGTATAAAAATGAAAGTTTTTACAATACAGAAAAATATTTGTAGCTTTTCTTCCTGTATTTCTGGCCTGAATAAATATGTAGTTAAAAGTATAGTAAAACCCTGCTAACCAAATATAGTCATAAAAAGAAGAAAGAAAATAACAACATGCAATGGGCCACATCCAAAATGCATGCAGAGCAAAATTTGGTGATGTTAATCCACTGTGAGGTTTTCTTTCATTTAACGCTTCCTAGGACTATTCCACGCAGGCTTTCTTCCGTGGCAAGAAACTATTCTGGATGCATATTTTAAAATTTTTTTATTTTGAAGTGAGGTTCTGATATTTTGCATTTTTTTGGCTTCCGCTTGCTAAATAATCACAAACTCCAAACATAATAAATATTTTCTCAAAATATCCTACCAGAAAAGCATTTTTTAAATTATTAACTTAATGACACACAAAAAAAAATGCTCTTTTCTTGGCTTTAATTTAACTACAAGTGAAAATAAAGGGTGGCAGAACTACAGAATCCTCCTAACTAGTCTTGTTTTTAAATTCTCCATTTCTGGCCTCTTATACGCTCATCTCTAGTGTTCCTGACTTTCAGCAGTAGGAAAACATGGTGGGTAAGGGATATTTGATGTCAGAACGGGTACAGGAATAGAAGGGCGTAAGTAGTGCTGTAGATTGGATACCTGGAACAGCATGAGTCAGTCTCTTATGCCTGGCGCTTAAAAAGGTAAATTCAAGCACCGTAGATAAAATTGCACGATGATATCTGGAGGTAGGCCCTTTACAGCGTTTAAAACTATGCACAGACAGGTCACAAAGTAATGGAAATGACTCAGCCATGCAGGAGTGTTTGTTTATTTTTGCATGCTGCAGAGATCTTGCAGTGATCCTCTTTAAACTGGGAGAGTGCTGTAATGATGACAGGTTGGGGATGCAGATTAAAGTATGATTTGACATTGATTAGCAGAGCTGCCCAGCTCCTATTTCTGGTTGTGCACAGACTTCCTCTGCACAGGCACAACTTTGTATAATTTGACGGCAGACCAGTTCAAGGAACTGACTGGGCTAAGTAAGAACTCTTTTGGGTGGAAAGGAGTCATTTTTCAGACAAACTAATTGCCCCAAGATGGTTCAGTGATAAGCTGCTGGTGGCCAGGGATAGGGACTGACTATGTCAGCACAGCAGCAGAGAAAACGGATGGAAAGCTGCAGCCTGAGCACTCTCAGCACCCTGCCTGGCTGGTGTATAGAGGTTTCAAGGTGTTCTCATTTCATTTGCTAAATGTTTGATTCTCCTTTGGATTTGATGTACAGATGAAGTGTGTTTCACCAGTAGAGAATTACTTTTAGTTGGTTTAGGGCTATTTAGATTTTTAAAAAGCTATTTAACAAATTTGCTGCAGTAAAATACTAGTGGGAGAGCAAAAGAGAGACTATAGGTGCTTGCTAAAATGTATTTGCAAAACTTTTCAACACATTTAAAGCACTGTCATTTAAGTGAAACATTACCGTGATTATTTGTGGCCTTTGAGTACTTAATATACAATGTGTAAAAATACCTGGTGGGAGGGAATGAAGAAGAGGGAGCCGGACTCTTCTCAGTGGTGCCCACTGACAGGACAAGAGGCAGTGGGCACAAATTGAAACACATGAAATTCCACCTGAACACAAGAAAACACTTTCTTCCTGTGAGGGTGGTCAAACAGGTTGCCCAGAGAGGCTGTGGAGTCTCCATCTCTGGAGGTACTCAAAACCCAACCAGACATGCTCCTGGGCTACCTGCTGCAGCTAACGCTGCTTGAGCAGGGTGGGTTGGACTAGTTGATCTCAAGACATCCCTTCCAACCTAGCCCATTCCGTGAAAATATTAAAAAGATATGTAATTTTTTTGAGGAAAAGGATTTGTGTGACAGTGTCATAAATATGTAAATAGTCTACTATATAGAGAGCCATAACAGTATGAGATGTGTTTAGTATTAACAACTTCAGATGAGAGAAATCCATATGGCCTTACAGCATTTATTTGTATATTGCTATTCAGTATATAGCAATATATGCTTGACTTAGCAATATATTTGAAAATAGATACACTACATTTATATTAAGAAAAATATTTTGTAACTTCCCACTGCATAAATACTGATGATGATATCATATCCTTAGAGAAATCAGTAAAGTCAACACATTAAGGAAGATGGATGGTGCCAGACCAATATAAAGAGTGGTAAATATTTTTTTTTCTCAGGAGATTTATTAAGCCTTTTAAAAGTTGTGCTAAAATCAGTGCTGCTGTAGGTTTGTGCAGCTAGCAAAGCAAAGTTGCTAGCATTCTTTACATACTTCTCTAATGCTACAGATGGGATGTCTTATTTCCCTCACTAATTTATTCAGGATACTTTCTGCAGCTTTCCTTTTGTATAACTGCATTTTAGTTTACAAGGATATCTCAAAAATAAAACATTTAAGGATATATTCAGAAGTTCACTTTTTAGCGCAGTTTTGCAATTAAACATAAATGCAACAGAAGGATGCATGTAACGTCAAAAAAAATGAAGACTAACAGGTCAATTATCCACCAATTATGAAGAAAAAGAGTGTTTAGACCAGCGCTACAAAGCCAGATGTGACCCACAAGGATACTTCCTCTGGCCTGTTGCCTTGATCAAGTGAGCCTTTTCCACTGGTTCCCTTGAGAGTGAGTTCCAGTCCAGATAGGTTGCTCTGATGGTATCCGCCCTGCATTCCCATCTGTCTTAAAGGCTTTCTCCCATCAGGATAAAGTCACATCTGGTCAGATGATAGGGTGCCCAGGATAAGACGACAGCTTTTGATCCGATTGCAGTAACCCACTTCAAATAACTCTGTCTTTTAAGTGCCTCTCCTGTCAGGGGGAAGAATGAGCAAGGAATTGGCTTCTACACTTCCGTTCATATAAAGTTTCATTTATGTTAAGTGTTTCCAAGAAGGGCCAGATCTGGCACTCATGTACAGTAAATCCACAACTTTGGAGAAACGCAGATTCAGCGTAGCGGTTGTGCACGGGAGGTCCAGGTATGTGGCAGGGAGAGGGTCACATACCTACAGACAGATGGGTGGCCTGGCCAGCCGAAAAGGATCTTTCATTAAAAGCCTAACCAAGCAACCTTTTAAAAGCTGGTAAGTGTTGTCACCACTGCCTTTCCTGAAAAACAGGAATTAGATGCCTCACCAGAGGTTTCAGTGTTTAAATTTGGACAATAAAGTTGAAAGAACTGAGTCAATTTTTATGGTCTGTAGAAGGAAACTAAAATATTCTCTGTTGATTGCTGTGAGAGGCAAGCAGAGTCTCATCAGAGGCTATTCCTCTGAATCTGAATAGTACTTAATCCAAATATGGTCAGTAGCATATAAAGCTCTTACATAAAAATTAAAAACCGCCAGTGAAAAATACACAGCTTGTTCCTTTTACATTTAGGAAAGAAAATGGCCTCTTCCCCTCCACTGACAGAGGTTTATGGGTGCAGTAGCACTGTTCTCACATAACGAGATGGAAGGATTTGGAGATTTCTGTACTCTGCATGTGTTGTGTAGCTTCATTCCATCTGCGTTCCAACACAGTGAAATGCAGGGTAATTTTTAGAATAAGACCAGCATATTTTTTTTGCTTCAAATCATCTAATGCCTTCCTCTTACATAGAAAAAGCTACGGCAACCAAAGGACATTTGGAATTTTTTCTTCTTTTTGGAACCTGCTCACAAAAAGCTTAGCTTTCTCAAATTTGCCAAAGAAGAAGATTTGATCCTTTCATAAAATATTGATTATTGAAAAAGTATGTACAATTGCAATGACCCAAGTAAAGTAATAATACATAAGTCTTTTCAAAGATCTGTGATGGGCCTTTTCTTTCTTTTAAGGTACAGAAGGAATTATGGTAGCGGGTGCTATTATTAGTATTTATCTGGAGCCATGGTGGTTTGAAGGGCCAAAATGGGGTGTTTTGAAGTTTTCCCTGTTAACTACTATCTTGGCAACTCTGTCTGTTAACAGCAGATCCCTTCTTTTCTGTGGTAGGAAAATGTGGCTATTTTTAAATTGTTTTCCATTGTTGTATTGCTATGGATGGGTTAGTTTTGACAGTTTTGAGTTGCAGTCCATGTAGATATTTCCCCAAATGATATCCTGAGAAGTTGATGATTTTTTGAGATTAATAAGTTATGTCAACCTTGGAATGTGTCATTAATCATTCTGCAAATGTGTTCTTAATTCCTGTTAATCCACAACATTTAAAAAATCTCAAAAAAAAATTTCAAACTCTTCCCCTCTCCTTGCATTACTGAGTGCTACTGTTACTGAGTGATGGTGTTAAACAAAAAACAATATGAACTGAGAATTAATACCACAGTCAGTTTGATGTCCTTTTGCCCTGGTTCCAGCTGGAACAGAGTTAACTTTCTTCCCAATAGCTGGGGGGGATGCTGTGTTTTGGGTTTGGTAGGAGAGGAACGTTGATGGCCCATTGATGCTTTGGTTGGTGCTGGGTGGTTCTTGCACCGGGGGCTTTTCAGCCTCCCATGCCCTGCCAAGTGCAGGGGAAGCTGTCGGGGGGGAGCATAGCCGGGGTGGTTGACCCAGCTGGCCAATGGGGTATTCTGTACCATGTGACGTAATGCTCAGTATAAAAATGGGGCAGGGGAGGCCTCTTGCATTTCGGGACACATGGCCAGCAGGCAATGGGCAGTTGCATTGTGCATCACTTGCTTTGTATATTTTATTATTGCTGCTGTTATCATTGTTATTATTACTGTTCTACTTTGTTTTATTTCCACTATTAAACTGTTTTTATCTCAACCCGTGAGTTTTCCTACTTGTGCCCTCCCGATTCTCTCCCCCATCCTAGCGGAGGCGGGGATGAGTGAGCAGCTGCGTGGTGTTTAGTTGCTGGCTGGGGTTAAACCACGACACCTTTTCATTCATAGAGGTCATCATAGTTTTGTAAGTTAAATAGCCTGATTTGTTAGGTACTTCATTTTGCTAGAATTTGACATCATCTTTCCTAAATGCTTTTTTTCAGAGGAACAAAATCAAAACAGCATGTTTAAGACATTCTTGCTATATCTGGTAGTGCTTGGGTTTATGTGATTTTAAAACAATTTAAGAGATGTTATAATCAGAAAAAGGATTACACAGTAGATAAGGCATTTTTATTTTGTAGTATAAACATATGCAAATTATTGCTCTATTTACAGCATTGATGTATACATTCTTTTCTATTAACTATTGTAGAACTGAACAACTCTACCAAATCTTTTTTCCCTACGGAATATTTGAAGTTAAAAGAAAATTTTCAAAAATCAAATTCTGCAAAATGGCCTCTACCAAGCTGCAAGAAAGCCTTCAGAGTTTTTGAAGGTAAGTTTTTAAATTTTTCCCTAAACTTCACTCAGTCTTCAGTATAATATTTGAAAATAAGTCTCTAGCTAATACATGCCATAGGAAATCAGAGATGGATGATTATTAAGGTAGAGCCGAGTTAAATTCTCCTGGGTGACTCATACACAGTGCTCTGAATCTAATGATAAACAGCAAATTGTAAAAAGACAATTTGTGTGTGTACCGTTTTATTTATTCTTAGACCTTTAATTTTGTGCACATTATCAGGATAATTGCATTTAGTTTCCTGTTTGGAAAAATTTGTGTCTGCATAGTGGAATACATTACTCTGGGAAAAAAGTTACTAGTTCTGAGTGTGGTTAATAAAGACCTCTCCAAAAAAAAATCAGAATCAGTCTTTTATGAAAGAAGTCATGTAAAAAATTCGGAATAATATCATATATATTATTTTGTATTACTAGTTTTATACATATGAAATGGAGTAAGGGCTGTGGGTGTTTTAGCTTTGTTTTCTGCTTGGTATATGATGAAAGCTTAGTCCTCTTGTTGCTCTTCAACACTTAAACATTTTTTCATAGTTATTAACTGGCTGTTAACTGAAAAACATTTAAGTTAGATCACTGAAATGTGGGCTTCACTATTTACCCATGCTTCCCTGTTTTCAGTCTAATGGCCTTTCTTCAACAGGCCTCATCTATGTTTACTTACATAGTTAGTTTCTGTAGTGCTGAGTCTTGCTAGCAGATATATTTTTCCTGTTTGTAAGAAGAATATAGATTGCTTCTAAAAGTATGTGGAAAAAATAAAACAGGACATGCTTTTTATATTGCCTTTGTGAGTCTACCCAGGCCTTTCTGCAGGTCAAATTTGATAAATTCTGGTCCTCCACTTATAAAACTTCGTCACAGAAGGTCATGATTTCATACTGAAAATAACAAGAAATGCTCCTAGCTATCAAAAATGAGCAGACTTGAGAAGTTTCAGGACTGGTAGATCATCTTTGGTATTACTCAGCGGGGAAGCTCTTGGCAGGGAAAACAAAGATGAGTATTTCTTTTCTCTAACAGCAGTTAATGTAGTGTGGATGTTGATGCTGAGCTTACTGATTTATTGTAATACATTACTTTATGTTCATATATGTTCCATAGCGTCATATGAATTACGTCTTTCATAAATATGAAAAGCTACCATGCTGAGTTTTGTACAAAACATAAACAATTAAAAATAATGGAAAATCTGGAGAGGTCACACAGCTTCAGTATTGTACTACCTGAAAATTGGGCATGTTGTTCCACAAAGGTAATTCAGACTGCTGGATTTACGTGTCTCCAAAGGATAGTGGGATAGAAATCCCACACCGAATGGGAACATGAGTAGATCAAGTTAATAGGAAACCCAAACCACATAGCTGTCTGAAACTTTGTTTTTGCCTTCTTAAATACCAGTGTCGCTGCCATGTCTCTCTATTCTGACCCTTTATTTGAATAAAAGCTACTGCAGGGTTTGTGTCAGTTCAAAACACCAGCGTACAGTATTTTCTTCCTGGAGTGCTTTTTTGGGCTTACATCTAAATTGTGCTTGGCAGCATCTAAAGTTCCATATTTGGCTTTCTTAACTTTGCTTGTGTTCCCTGCCTCAGGAGGCTCCCAGGGGCTTTACAGGTGTAGAAGACTGAGCATACTGGCAGCAAATGACTTCTGGCACCGTAATAGATGCCCTCGCAAATGAAAACCCTAATATCACTGAGAGGGGTAGGGGGAAAGAGGCTACTTAGACTAATTTTTGTTTGATTAGGAAGATAACAAGCTAATAAGATGTTAGAGTTGCAGAAGGCAAAATATAAAGAATGGGAAGAAGAACAGAGTAGGTACATGACTAGAGCGGCTGGAATGAAAAGGGATGTGATTGCAGTGCTTAGAAAGCAATGAAAACATGCAGTTTTGAATGTGAGAATAACTGCCTCTTTATAAGACTATACTGCATTGTTAAAGAAGAAATTCTGTGGCCCTGTTAGAAATGCATATGCTCTTTTGTCTCGTTCATATCCAGCAGGTTCAGTGATCACTGAGAATCTAGCAGCTCTTTTCAGACTTCGTATGATTCCAGTTTTCCATGTGACAAAACCTTTTCCACAATATTATTTTAATACTCCAGACATAAAAATGATAATCTTTGAATAATAAACCACTCATTAGAGATGATAGACCTGATAAAATCAGACCTCTGAATTAGATCGGGGTGCAAGGAGAGAAAGATGGCTGTTGAGAAGCCTAGATTATATAGAAGATTTATCAGTTTGAACTAATTTAGACTTTCTGAACATTGCAGGACTGCTAGATAAAATCAAGTGTATTTTCTTTTTCCTTACTTTTTTTCCTGAACTGATTCACCAAGCCAAACAAATTTTGTAGTCAATATGTGAGTCTCTTTTCATATAAGAATTTCATGAGGAATGTAGAATTATCTTCTAACTAAAAAAACCTCAAACATCTGTAGCTTTGTATAAAGTAAGAAACCTCAGCACTGTAGCACTTTTGTGCTTTCAAGCTGATAAAAATTGCTCCAAAGTAGTTTGTCCTTATACTGCACTGTATTTTTTTCCAATTAAAATCATTAACAGAATTCCCATTCGTCTCATAAACATTACATATGGTATTGCTCTGTATATGTTATGCTCTATTTGGTCAAGGATAGGTTAATGATAAAATGAAATGCTATTCAAGAATGAAAGCCAATCATTCAGATTTTTAATATAAGTGAGAGTTAACATGCTAATTTTAAATATTCCTCTAAAATGTCTTCTATATGAAATAAACAAAGATATTACATTAGTTATTGTTTTGAGTATTGTAACTTTTTAAAAATGTAATTGCACAATAGAAGTAACATCTCAAATATGGTTTCCTTAAATAGATTTAAAAGTAAATAAATAGTGTAGTTTGAATAGGATAGTCAAATAGCAAATATGCTCAATTGGATCCTGTTATTATATATTTATAGTTTAATAACATCATAAAGGTAGCCTTTGCATGCCATTAAATTGGAGTTGCATTCTATAAACACTGTACAGTCACAGAAAGTTCACAAACTAAGGGTAAGTCCCAAAATTAATTTGATACCAGAAATGTTGACCAAAAGAAGTAATAAAGATCATTTAAACTGGAAATACGATACTTAATTTGACAGTGACTTTGGTGTAGTCAAGTGCAGGAATTAAAAAAACAGACTGAGACAGTTAGCGCACTGGGCCTAAAACGGTTATTTCAAAAGCTTCTGCATAAATCTGAGATAGAAATACATTGAGGAGACCAGAGATGCAGGACAGAGTAGTCAAGATAGTGACAGTAACGTTGTAAAAGGGTGCTGGCTGGCTGCACATAGAGAAAGATTGTAGATATGCCTGAAGATAAGTACATAGCTGGCTGTTCAGAATGAGAGAAGGGGATTATGAAACCTCTGAGTTACAGCCTAGTGACTATTTCAAGATATAATTATTCCTAGGCTAATAGGTATTTCCCTCCAACTGTTTTTATGCTAATGTTTGTATTTAAAATATGATTATTAAATTGAAAGTGGGGCAGCCTATTTAGAAATAAAGTAATTCTTTTTATCTGTTTTTTTTTAAATGCTTATTCTAGAAAACATTCCCCCAACGTTACATACAATGAAATCTGTGCTAGTTCTTTACTGATCTCATCTGTTTAGTGGCTTAATAAAAAGCTGTTGATTTCTGCATCAGTCAAGGATTGCAAGATACAGTGTTTTCAATGCCTGCTAATACAAGTGGAAATTCGCATCACCTCAGGAGGTCACATCTGCCATGTCCTTTTATGTAACCATTCTCTAGAGAAAAGGGCATGTAATTTCCTACATATTTAAAAAAAAAAAATGTTGTGAAAGCTTTTAATAATACCTGTTGATACATTTTTGTATTTCTCTGTCTTTAAAATTGGGGTACGACACTTTAAAATCTACATTCTTGATTCAAGATTCTTGTTATCGTGATTTCAGTTAGATAGGCAATAAAGGAAAGATGTTAATAGCTGTGAAAATTTACAGCTATAAAATTACTGCAACTAGGTTTTAAGTTCATGCTTCTCAGTTTAAAAAAAAGAAAAAAGTGATACTGGTTTTCAAGTTTCTGATGCTGTGATCTATTGAGAAGAGAAGCAAGATAGATGTTACTGAAAATAGAAGGTGCAGCATTGATTTAGCTATAGAGAGTAATACTGGAGGAGAAGTTGTTTCTCTGAATAATTCTTATATTGAGCTGGTTTTCCCAAGTCCTACTATTCCATCATTCCTTATTGCACTTTTTTCTTTCAGTTAATTTCCTTACTTCCTCATTTATTTGTTTTAAGTTGTTTGTTCCTTTGTCATACTACTCAAGACTGCAGTTGTGGGACCATGCAATGCTTCTTCACCAGAAGGCTTTCCTTTTTTAGCCAGGATCCATCAGATTCTTCAGTATAGCTTGTGGAATCACAAAAAGCTAATTTGCAGACAAGCATTTCTCGCAAGATGCATTTACAGTCTACAGTCTTCACAGTAAGTGAATTTTCTGCCTCCAGGACACTTTACTGGGAAGTGTTTTCTTTGAGCATCTGTTATGCCTACAGTACACTAAGACAGAAAACACAGAATCCAAGCACTGCTGGTTGAGTGTGTCTTAGGTCAGCTGCACTGATGGCAACTTTGTCATTTTGCTGATTTGTCAGCTCTTGGATCCTAACGCTTGCACCCATTTTCCTTGCCCACAAGTCCTTTCAGCTCCAACAGTGCACTCGTAAGAAACACAAGACTGATTTCTTGATTCCGAGGTCCCACTTGGGTCCCACGGTGCAGCTGTGCTCCGACTAGCCTTCAAGCCTTCACTTCTGCACCTCACCACGCAGAAGAGAATCTGAAAGAAAAATAAAATAAAATGGAAGGAGAACTTTAAGGTACAAAGGTCAGTGCCACAGAGATGTCTTAAGCTTCAGCCCTGTTAGCACTGCCACTTTCTGTCCCTGCTGTTTTGCCAACAGCATTAGTACAAAGCACTGTGTAAGTATCAATAGCCTCGTTTATCTTTTAAGCTGTTTCGCAGGTGTTCTCTAAAGACTTCTTCAGAGCCACAGCCCCATTGGAAAAGATATTTCATGGCCTTTTCCCAGACCTGAAGACTGCATCCAGAGCTAGCCTGTATAGGAGAGTGATGTACCTGTCAGAAATTGTGGCTGCTCAGTCGTTTCTATTGGTTCATCAGTGCATTGAAGGGAATCAAATTCTAGCTAATCTGTATGTGTCATCAGGATTGCGTGTCTCCATTTAACCGTGATATTACAAGACTGCTGTACCAGGAATATTGATAGCTATAATTATGCAACACCAAGGATTGTGATAGAATGGCCATGGCATAATCCAAAAATCATACTGTAGCCTTTCCTCGTATATTTCTTGACACGTCCCGGAATGGATGTTAGATTGGCATCTTTAGTTATGCTTAGGGAACCAGGTGTTCATACTGGCTGGTAAGACAAACTAAGAACATTTTAGACCTCTTACTCAGCCATGGTTCCACAGCTGTACCGGAGGGACCCAAATGAACTTGTAGGGGAGTTAGAGGTATCATGCCTTTCAGTCTCCAGCTTACAAATTCCAAAAATCTTTTAAGAAGATTCTTTTCTGAAGATGCTTGAAAAAACATAGCTGTGTTCAGCATAAGAGGGAAAGCCCTCTCATCCATTAATAGCTGGTTAAAAGATACCAAACAAAGGATGGAAATAAATGATTCATTTTTCTCACTGGAGGGACATTAGCAGTCTGGTCCTAGATGGGTATATGGTACACTTTGTACTATCCAGCATATTTGTTACTAGAAACGGAGGTGATAACATTTGCTTACAGTACTGAAATATTCGGAATAATAAAAATGAAAGCCAAGTGCAAGCAGTGGCAGCAGACTGTCACGGTACTGAGTGATCTTCAGCAATGTTAACATTGTTTTCTTTTCATCACAAAAGGGGGTAGTAAAAATGGAAGGATACAGAAAAGTTTTAAGTTACTTCCTGATGAGGAATATGTAAATAGACTGGAATGCTTCAGCCAAAACAAGAGATTACTAAAGCGGGAGGACAACAGAGGTAATTAAAATCATGAGAGGCATGGCAGAAGTGAATGGGCTGCTGTTATTCACTGTCTCATAATAAAAGAAGTAGAGGACATTAAATAAAATTATCATTACCCCAGAGCATGGGTTCAATAATGGCAGATTCTTGGAAGAAAAATGGAGTAAAGTGTATTAAACTCAAAGATGCCACATTTGCCTGCAGAGATCCTTGAACTGCAAGTCCCTGGGAGCTGAGAGAGAATACCAGGAAAGTATTGCAATATGCTTGCCCTGATCTTATGTTCTTTCCTGGCCCTTCACCAATTCCTCATTGTTTGAACTTGTCAAAGAAAGAATGATAGGGTAAGAAGACTTTTAGTCTACTCTTAGTATGCCTGTCCTTATGAGATATCCTGTGATTTGATGACAATGGTGTCTTCCGTTATAATCTTAACTTAGGCATCGTAAGAGGATTTTATGTGTTTATCAAATAAGATTACATAAATATTTATTATTTGCCCTCTAAAGGCAATTGAGAACAATATATGACCCTAGTTAAACCACCCTAGGTAAACTTTGAATTACTAGCTTTTTGAAGTGGTAGTTTTTCATCACAGAATCTGTTTAGAGCATAAAATATCTCTTGGTCTTAATTTTTTATGTTTTTTGTAAGATTGTGCTGAGACTGGTTCAGGTTATGTTGGGTCTCTGTGAACAAGTGGAAGCAAAGATGCCTTCTGTCTTTATCACTGGCAGGAATTAGCAAATATCTTTCTATGCATTTTAGTGGAAGTGGGGAATGATCCTTGCCAGCTATGCCGGATAGAATGGCAGAAAGATAGATCATGGCCACTGAGCAATGATCAGAAAAATTAGTTATATTCCTAATTAGCTGTGAACTAATTATGTTTAGTAAAGGTTATGCCAGACATGCTTCCCCAGCACACTCCCTCGATCCACTTAGCACTGACATGCACTGCATAGGAGAGCAGTTTGTACTGAAGTAGCCCCTAAACAGTCTCAACTCTGCTGGTGTAAACACATCTTACCTTGAAAATTAAGTTTGCCTGGTGTTCAGTCCTTTGATTCGATGCCTCACTGAAATCCCAATTACTATAAGAATAACGAAGAATTTTTGGCTGAGGATAGATTGTAGAGATATCAGTTGGCTTCATCACTATCAATGAGTTAATGGAGAAGAAAGTAGGACGAACACATACGTTGCTTCTGCTACCTAACATGCCCGTGATTTCTGTTTCATACGTCTGTACCACAGATAGATCCACACCATTCCAAAATTCGGACATGAACACGAGTTCAGTTTGATCCTAGAGCACTTACTGGGTAGAAAACTGCTAAGATTTGTGGAGGAATATGGTACTTGCGTAGCATGATTATAAAAAGTGAGGCAACATTTTTAGTGCAAGGCAGAGTTTTGGAGACCCCTAAAAATGAAAACAAAAGCTGAAATTTGAATTTGATGAAGGACAAAAGAGGAAGCATGAAAGCACTCAAGATGACATGTGAGAATAATAAGCAAGAAAAGGTGATAGTATTTTTATTAGATAAGAGCCAGATTAAGCATACCTTCTCAAAGAAGCAAGAGAAGAGCAAACAGCAGAGTAAAGTCAGGATACTTCTGGTGAATATCTTAGCTGAGTAGATGAAGATGGATGTTTGAAATGGTTTCAGAAAAAGTCAGAGATAACCACCATTACCATTAAATGATGGATTAAAGGAAGGATTTTTTAACAGTTCATAAACATATTTTTTAATTTTAAATCGCTTCTTTCTTGACAAACTTTTAAGTAACTTTTCTTCATGAAAATTTGTTTTTAATTTTCTGTGGAACATATATGAAGGCTTTTCAGATAGCTCTTTTTGTAAAACCTTGGTCAGCTTCCTAAAAACTGGTTAAGTACTGTCAGTATCAGAAAACTTTCAGTTCAGAAAAACTGCCAGCTTTCTCAAGATAAGCTGGTCTTGTGCTTTGTATTTTTCATTCTCTGGAGGAATTAGTATTTCTTTTGTTTGCTCAGATGGGAAGTAGGAATTCTTGGAGTTGACATTAGCTAAAGCTGAATACGAATTTGTTCGAAGACAATGGCATGGCTCCAAGGTCATTCACCAGTTTCTCTGGAGGAATTAAGGCCGCCATGTTGCCAGACAGCTAGATTTGCAAATAAACTAAATGCTTTGTGTAGATACACACAGCCTTATCTTACAGAAGGGTGTGGTGAGGCCCTGGCATGCCTATCTTATCTATTCTCTCTAACCTTTGCTGTCAGACTGATCCTGTCTTAAGACGGGTAGAGCCAATTCATGAATTTATTTTTAAGAAAGTATTTGCATTACCGTTCTCTTACAGTGTTCCACTAAAAGAGGCTTAAAACATTAAAGCCTTGAGCACTGCAAGGCTTGTGGACAGCAGTCTATAACAAAACTCTGCAAAGTTTTTGTTAAATTATCTTTAGTATTAAATCAATGTTATTTTTTTAACAAACTATAGCAATCATGCAAGTCAAGAAATAAGTATCTAAAGAAAATTGAGCAGTATGCCAAGTAGCATTCACACTAGAGACAAGCATCGGTATGAGATCCTTTTTAATGCTATTTTATATTTATTCAGTCATCTTGAGCTATTACATTAACCCTACCTATAAATATCAGTACTTTTTGCCTCTACATATTTTCTACGGTAGAAGTCCAAACAAATGGAGCCTGAAGGGATGTAAGTAGTTAGGGAGGAGTTGTAGGGAAGAATGAAACTAGAGGGAGGTGATGCCGTTACAGCAGTATGGTACAAAAGGATAAAGGCTCTTATGATGATAAATTAGCAAGAGTTGCTGACAGCTGAAATATGGTATTTGATCAGCTGGGGAGATGACAAATGTAAAGAAAACATAAACTTGCAACATGACTTTTAGAAATGTTCAGTGAAAAAAGTAGGAACAACAGAAAAGGGTGTTGATGATGAATAGAGTACGAGACCATGATGAGTAAGAGATTTAGTGAGGAGGCAGTGGAAGAGAAATGGAAAATAGATTAAAAAAAAATAAGAAAATTCATGAAGTCAGAATATTCTGAATACTTTTTAAAATTAATTTTTCATATAGATTATTGGTGCACATACCACAGAAGGTTAAATACTTCAGGTTGCTGTTTGAGATTCCATGGTTTTTGTTGTCTGCACTGTCATGGCAAGGAGGGAAGTTGTCCACAAGTTAAATTCACTGTTAAGATACAGTTTATCTCATGCAAATGTGAACAAAAGTGATTACAAATCCCCATCTTAAAGACAAATGTATGAAAATTACCATAACTATAATATGTATGTCATCAATATACGTGTAGAAAATCTACCTTTAAAATTAAAGGAAGACACTTTATGGTCTAGAATGTGTGAAAACTGTGCATTTAGATCCATGACATGATCTCACAGGGAGACCATGCAGCTTCATTTCTTAGTATCAGTCATCAAGACTATACGGATTGCAGTCAGAACAGGTATGGTGAAGGGGAGGGCAGTTAAAGAAGCCCGTGTTTCATTTATTCACAGAACTAATTTCCACCCTCAAAAACAAGGACATGCATTTCAATTACTGTATATTTTTATTTCATCTGTATATTATTTTTATTTCATCACCCTTAACTGAATCTTGAAATAATGTGGTTTTAAAGTAGGAAAGTAGGTTTTGCTATAAATCATTTTAAAAAACTGTTATATGATGTCCTGCCTGTTTGGTACTTAGTGTGTTATGGTTTAGGGGAAGAAAGAAAAAGCAAACAAATAATTCATTTGGTTACTTAAAAAAAAATCTGCTTGCAGACTGGCTATCAAAATTCCTTCATGGCTTCCACTATCAAATAACTTTTACATTGTGAAATGTGAGATTAATTACTCCTGTTTTAGTATGCATCCCAGGACTTAAACTAGCCAATTAGCTTGTATTCGTGAATATTGATAATTATAGAATAATCACAGATGTTTGGACAGAGTATGTTTTCTAAGCTCATCCTGCCCTCCCACAGTTCTCTTGCTTCTTGGTTTATTTACTTCCAGGGAAATAAACAGCCCAAGATAGAAAACATGAGTTGTTCTAGTTTTGCTTTGAATTTATGAGAGGGACTGGGCACAGTAGTCGTTGAATTTTTCTCATAAAGTTGGAAAATAGATTTCATATTTAATAAATTAGTGAAAATGTCAGTTATGCAAAAAACTCAATATGAAATGTGTATGCATGGATTTAATGTGGCTTTATGGACTTTGTCATTAATTTTTAAAGCTTTCTGTTGTTTTTTTTTTCTAATAACCTGATTCTTTGATAAGATATACTAGCTAGCTTTATGGTTTGTGTTTTAATCGGTAAAAGCTGAATTATTAGTCTATAAAATAGCAAGAGGTAACTGCCTTCGCACATTTTTTTTTGGTTATTTACTTAATATTCAGAATGTCATTGTTAATTTATGGCAGAGGCACTATATTTATGTCTTAGAATTCAAACTAATGTTAGGAACATGCAAAAAACTTCAGTTATAAATAATCCTCACTGAAATCCAGTGAGCTGTATTTGAATGGGAAAAAATCTCATCTTCATCTCCTATCCAGAGTAAAACTGTCAGATCTCTTTGTCAAGTGTAAATATTTGTAATTTTCCTTGAATGAAATTTACAGTATTTCACAGAGGAAAAAACTTCAAATGAGGAGTTGCCTCCTCTCTATCCTGAAGGCCTGAGAGCTGTTAATTGCAGTGATTAACAATAAATGGTCCAAAGAAATGCTGAATTCAAGTACAGCTTTTATGTATTGATGTGTAGTATATAACCTTAAATCCTGGGCTTATTTTGGTTACATATCTCTGTAGAAAAAGTCAGAGAACAGCTACCAAAAAAAGAAACAGATGATCATATTTATAATCTTGAAAATAATATGGAAAGTTAGAGCAGTGTGAAATAAATATTTGTAAGAACTGTAACTGCTACAAGAACTTCTAAGAATTATTGGGGGGGTGTCTTCTTTTAATTACTAAGTACTTTCTGTTTCATTTGTGTGTATTCTCTTCCCAGATCCATGTAGGATTTATAAAGTTTCAAGAGAGTAGAGATGATTCTTAGATATAAGTGCCAATAGTTATGCTGTTACTGATCAGCAAGCAGCATTATTTGTCTGGTGGTTGATTCTGTAAGACTGCAGTTTTTACAAGCTTTTTGCTTCGATAGGTGAAATGTATGTCAGTTAGTGACATTACCACATTTTGGGATTTCTGCATAGTTTTGTCTGTAGCATGATGTTCTTTTTCTTATGTCAAATGCCTTATGAAAGTCACAAAACAAAAAGCTAGTTCTAACAGTGGAGAACAGTGGTTCCTAACTGCTCTGCCTTATAAAAAAGAGTGCCCCTTATGCAACCAAATCTTGTGTCCCATGTGAGAGGCTTCAGGACATGGCTTTTTCAGATTTTCACAGTAATCAGTTGCTTTTCTAGACCCCTTTGCAGACAATATTCTTTGACATCTGTAAAAGCAGTTACTGTGTATTCCCTGCTAAATTGCCTGCACGCTGCTGATTTGTTCATGTACAGAAGGACTCTGTATCGTATGCACAGTGAGTTCAATAAATTGCGTTTTATGCAAGTGCAAATAACTGCTTACACACAATTTACATCTCTGGGACTGTCGTAGATTTCAACATTTAAACAAAAAGCCCTGCAAAAGTCCTATAGCTAGTAAGACAGACATCATAGTGAATATAAATATGGTTTCCATTAAGGATTATGTCCAGCTTAAGTACATTTTACATCCAGGTTTTCTAAAGACCAACTGCTACCAGGAAGTAGGACATGGATTTTGGAGATGGAAAAGGAATGGAGAGATGTTTAGGCCATCATGTAGGTTTAGTCACACATGGATATGAGGTGCTGGCAGCCAGTGAGAGTCCACGGGTGAAATCAAAAGGGCAAGAGCAGAGAAATATTCAAAGAGAGCAGAGAGAAAGTGAGAGGAAGGTAGCAGTAAGATAGCGAGGGAGGTTTGGGAAGATGATTGGACTTTGCAGTGAGAAAGGCCTTGAAAGGTGATGGTAAAAGTTTTAGCATAGGAAAGCTGGAGGTTCTGGTGTGCATCCTGGGGCAAGAGGAGTTTGGAATTTGAGGGCTCTCTCTAGAAAAAAATGAGGTTTTGACTTCTGAGAGAGTAAGTGTGTGGAGCTGAAATACCTGAGGCAGGAGCGTAGGGAGGTTCAAGCTTTTCATGCAGGAGCAGGAGAAAAGCTAAAACTCTGGGTCTGAGAAGGATGGTGATTGGGTTGAGTGGCCTTCGTTTGGGGAAGGAACTGGATGCTTTGGGGACTTGAGTTTGGTGCAGGGCTTGAGACTGAGTTAGAGCTTGGGACATGGGATCAGGAGTCAATGGGACGCTTGCAGGCATTCACACAGGATAAGTGCCATCCTTTCATAAATCTCTCTAGCAATATATGCTTGTTTCTTTGTTGGAAATACAGATCTCATAGCTCATTTTAACTACCAAATCTTGCAGTTTAGCTATTATATTAGCATAACCAGAATATGATGCTGCATGATGTGATTTGGAAGAAGGCTGGTGTTTATGCAAGAAGTTCGGGACCATACCTCGTTTGTGAAAGCAGTATAGAAACACTATACCCTTGAAAAAAGTACAGAATGCTGGGAAATTTTAGCCCATTCCTCCACACTGTCATCAGGTCTGCAGAGGACAACAAATTGGAGGACAGGTCAACAAGGCCAAGTGCAGGGTCCTGCACCTCGGTTGGGGCAACCCCGGTATCAATACAGGCTGAGGGACAAAGGGATTGAGAGCAGCCCTGCCAAGAAGGACTTGGGGGTACTGGTGGATGAAAAGCTGGACATGAGCCAACAATGTGCGCTCGCAGCCCAGAAGGCCAACCGTATCCTGGGCTGCATCAAAAGAAGCGTGGCCAGCAGGTTGAGGGAGGTGACTCTGCCCCTCTACTCTGCTCTGGTGAGACCCCACCTGGAGTACTGCATCCAGCTCTGGAGCCCTCAGCACAGGAAAGACATGGACCTGTTGGAGCGGGTCCAGAGGAGGGCCACAAAAATGATCAGGGGGATGGAACGCCTCTCCTATGAAGAAAGGCTGAGAGAGTTGGGGTTGTTCAGCCTGGAGAAGAGAAGGCTTCGTGGAGATCTTATTGCGACCTATCAGTACTTAAAGGGGGCTTGTAAAAAAGATGGCGGCAGACTTTTTAGCAGGGCCTGTTGCAACAGGACGAGGGGTTTTAAACTAAAAGAGGGTAGATTTAGACTAGATATAAGGAAGAAATTTTTTACGATGAGGGTGGTGAAACACTGGCACAGGTTGCCCAGAGAGGTGGTAGATGCCCCATCCCTGGAAACATTCAAGGTCAGGTTGGACGGGGCTCTGAGCAACCTGATCTAGTGGAAGGTGTCCCTGCTTATTGCAGGGTGCTTGGACTAGATGACCTGTAAAGGTCCCTTTCAACCCAAACTATTCTATGATTCTATGGTCCTAGGTGATAGACTCAGCAGCAGGGCTGCCATTCAGAGAGACCTAGACAGACTGAAGAAATGTGCTGAAAGGAACCTTGTGAAATTCAACAAGGACAAATGCTGAGTCCTGCACCTGGGAAGGAAGAGCCCCTGGCAATGAGACAGGTTGGGCACTGACGGCCTGGGGAGCAGCTCTCTGGAAAGGACCTGGGTGTCCTGATGGAGACCAAGCTGCGCATGAGCTGGCAGTGTGCCCTGGCAGCGAAGGCGGCCAACAGCATCCTGGCTTTATGAACAGGAGCACGATGTATGAACAGCAGAAGATAAGGGAAGCTTTTCTCCCTTGCTACTCAGCAGACCACATCTAAAATACTGCAATTTTGCACCCTCCCAAGACTAGAAAGATGGCAGTAAATTGGAGCACGTTTGGTGGAGGGACATCAGGATGCTCAGGGGCCTGGAGCACCTGACCTGTGAGGAGAGGCTGAGGGAACCGGCTTGTTCCGTCTGGAGAAGGGTAGGCTTCGGGGAGGATCTCCAGTCAGCCTTACCATACCTAAAAGGAGACCACCAAGAGGACAGACCAGCTGTTCACAGTGGTGCGTGGCAGGAGGATGAGCTATAACGCATGTGAGAGGTTCAGACTGCAAGTAAGAAAAACACTTTCACTGTGAGGACAGTCAAGTGGTGGAGCAGTTGCCCACAGAGGCTATGCAATTTCCATAATACATAATATTCACTATGATGAGCTGTAAATTAGCTATTGCCACTTAAGAAAAGAGGTCTGGGTAATACTATGATTATTTTTCTGAAAACATTCAATGCACAGCCATAGTCAAAAGGTAAGCAGGAATTATTAGCATCATAACAAAATGGAAAACGTTATGTCATTGTCTAGGTTTGTGGTGATCCCACATCTCCAATTTTGCATATAATTTTAGGTTACATCATCTCAAAAAAGGATAAAGCAGGGTGAAGTGTAATGCGGAAAGGATGATCTGAAGTATGGAAGCTTTTCCACACAAAGGAAATTCACAAGTTTGTTGTTTGGAAAGGATATTACAGAAGATACAAGAGGTCTGTGAAATGATGAATGGCATAAAGATGTTCTAGGAAAGATTGTTCACTGTCTTTCAGAGGCATTCTTGCATTAGCAATTATATCAGCCATAGTAGATAGGGCAAAACAATTGGTGCTGGGGGCCCGATGTCCACATTTGCATTTTAGGGAACAGGGGCAACTTACTTCCAATCCCAAGGGCTGAATGCCTATTAGTGGTTGAAGCATATTACTGGAACACATCAGAGCTCTTGGAGCTCATGTTCTGGTTTAGTTTCACCTGAGAGGAAATTAATTTATTGGCTCTAAGACTACGCCACCAAGGGACAGAAAGCGCAGTAAGTGGAGGCAATACGAGATCTGGTTCAAAAGTATGCACAGACACAGATAAGGAAAGAAAATGCCATTTTAACATATTGTTCTGAGCACAGCTTCCAAAATACTGGGGTCCTAAGCTGCTGGTTGCTGCAAGGGCACATATGGGAAGGTGTCAGTCTGTACTTGCCTTTTTTCTTAAGCTCTTTCAGTAGCCTTATCTATCTGCTGCAGCTCATAATCAGAAAGAAGACACTGCGTCAAAATGACCTCGGTACATCTGATTACCTAAGAACACTTGTTCTTAGGTAATTTAATTTTACATGAGCACTTATAATGTAAATGGCTATTATAGCTTGCATATTATTCATTTGGACACATTTTTAGAGTAAAATTTTCCATCTCATATCTTATATTCTTTAGTCATAGCAAAATGAGTTCAGTCAAATTATAAAATTGGGAGAATTTTTTAAATTGTTTGTAGTCTTATTTTGAGTATTGCTAGTACCTCAATAGGAGGTTGCAAAAACTTTGGCAGGCACACATGCAACAGATGTGCCTATTGATGCTCTGGTGAAAATCCTTTTTGATTTGCACGCTTTGGTGGGTATAAAAGTGTGATTTGCACACATTGTTTTTGTAATCTAGTAACAGGTTTCCACTAACAGTCTGCCAGACTCTGCTGGCACTGTGCATGCATATTCATGTGATTTGAGTGGAAGTTCTTGTTCAGAGTGTAGCAACACAGGCATGCACAAAAAAGTTAAGTAAAATAGATGTTTTAACAAATACATGCCCATGCAGAAATTATTTAGGGACTGTATTCATCAAATAAGATGATGAATTTGCTCTTTTTTAAAAAGGAGCAAATACATTAGAAGTGATTTGAAGCTCCCTCAGCTTTTCTGTTTCATAACTCAAACTCCTACTCCATGTTGCTGTATAGTTTTTGAGGAACTCTACAGATCTCAGTTTTTATCTGCAGATGGCTAGAGTCAGATGCAGAGACACGGCTTATTTCCACTCTAGCTGGAAAGACAGACATCTGAAGGTATTTTTCATGTCAGAATTTATTAAAGACAGTAGTCACAGTATGGATCATAGAGTCTGCAGTAACTTTTGTGCGTGATCGTACAGGGTTTCTAAATCTGATCCTTGGCTTCAGTACTGTACGCAAGTTTATTTGGTAATATACTTCAGGGAAAAGAAACAGTTCTTGTTCTTTGTTAGCCTCTGTTGAGTCCTAGAATTCGGTTTACATAATAGTTGTACTATTGACATTTTCAGCTGAAGCTTAATCAATTTACAGATGGTAAAAAAGAGACTATTTCAGCAACGGAATGGAAATCTATTCCACATAACTGCCTGTCAACTTTCAATAGCTTTACTCACACTCAGGGAAGCCACAGGGATTACACATGGTGTGTAGTAAGCAGTTCCTGATTGTATACATGGAGTCTCAGGGTGGCTAGGAAGTGCGTCCCCTTCAGTGTGCACCACTGCACACCAATGTGCCTCAGCATGCCTTCCTCAGTTTTAGTCTACTATCATGCTGCCTGCTAGTGCAGCTTAATTAAGCCTCCTTGAAGTTCCTCAGTCTTCTGTTTTTGACTAATATAAATAATTGTGTATAATTGATGTTCATGTGCCAGTGATTTTCATTTTAACATTCTCAGACCTTATTAAAGATAATTCAGAAATATATTTTTTAAAAGTGTCCTAATACAGAACTTTGCTGGAATTTCAATATTTTTCCTTTTCAGTTTTACTGTTTCTTTTTATTTTTTTTTGTGAATTAATATTTTGCCCACAACTTTTATAGCACAATTGTTTCCATGCCTTCCAAAGAAAAGTGTTTTGTCTCTTTGGTATCCTTTTTAAAATAGTTCTTTTGACTCCAAATTATATAGGTAAACTGGTCCTCCTTTATTCGCTTAATGACTGCTTTATTTAGAAATTTGACTGGACTACTGAGAGACAGAAATTCTTCCTGCGGAGAATCACTCATGGTTAGACACCATGATAACATTGCATTTCTTTTTTTTTTTTTTTTAATGACAGTTTGGATCAGTTTGTCATGTACAAATACTGTTTCTAGATCTGTATACATCAGTATCTCTCTAACATTATTTACCTCATTTTAGAGACTATACATGAAATCTTGATGCTAGTCAAGAGAGTTTTATGATGGTTTTCAGTGACTCGAAGTGGGCTAAGATTTGCCCCACAGCTAAATATGCTATACTGACTCTAGAAAAAAAAAGCTAAAAATTCCAGGGATTTACTTTTAAAAGTTTTAGATTATAATACCACAAAATTTTATGCAACTGCATGAGCTAAACATCTGCTTAAAGATGCTGAAGATCTGTTTAAAGTATGATATGGAGCTCCTTGTTCTTTATGTTATGCTTTAAACTATGTTAATCTAAAATTACATTAATTTAAAACAGTATCTTTGATTACTGAAAATAACATTAGTAGTTCAGTAACAAAATTCTGAAAAATGTTAGTCGTCTTTAAATATCTTTCTGCCAAGACGTAATTTACTTCAAAAATGCTCATTTAAAAACTTACCTCAATTTCAAACCTGTATTTTTCTTTTCTAACACTTTTTAAACACTATTGTCAAATAGGAACCTCAATTTATGTTGTTATATTCTACTTTTTAAATTTAATTTGCAAACGGCATTAGATTTTATCACTAATGCTATATGTGATAATATACAGACAGCATTACTTTACTAGAGTAGAGAGCGCCAAATCCAAACAAACAAATACATTATTTTCCAGACATGGAAGACAGAGTTACTTCTTAAATCTTTCAAACTCAAGTCCACAGAGAGCTTCTTGTGCAACAAAGTGAGGAAACCTAGCAGTGAGGAAACCTAGCAGTGAGGTGTGAGATTTCCTGCTTTCATTTGTCCTGTAAATAACTGGGGAAAGGAGGGTTAACTTTTTTTTTTACTCAATCTGGTAGCTTTTATACAGATTTTTATCTCCTAGTCTATTTTTCAGCAGGTTTTCAAAGACGCTCAGATACTGTAACAAGGAGGCATTTCCCACATGCTGCTCACAGGATGGACTACATGGACTTTGAGGATGATAGCCGTGGGTGGCGGTTTGATATGGACATGGTGATAATCTACATTTATTCAGTCAACTGGGTAATAGGATTTATTGTGTTCTGTTTTCTTTGTTACTTCTTTTTCCCTTTTTAGTCTGTAGTAATCACAGTTAAGGAAAACAGCAGTCATGTGAACCACAATAATGTGAATAGAAAAAACTTGAAGAAGGCAAAATGTTTGTTTGATATTGCATTTTTATCATTCAGAATTGTAATAGACTGCATCAGGCATGCTGTGAGGCTATTTGATACTTCTGCTATGTGTGACAAAGTACTTGAGTTTGGTTCCAAATATAATGTGAAATCCAGATCATACGTCATTCAGTGGGAGTTTTGCCTTGATTTTGGTGGGAACAGCATTTACCCCTAGTGAATAAAATAATTACTCTGTAGAAATATAGAATACTGCTTCTTAGGGGAGTTCTGTGTACTCCAGAATATGATCCATAGAGTCATTTTGGGGTTTGACTCTGTGTTGACCCACTTTGCTCACTCATTGGTGCTTCAATTCCTCATACATAAAAGCAATAAAAATGCTTCCCATTTATAGTCAGTTGTTTTTGGGAACAGGAGATTATAAGCACTGCAGTGCTGCACCGTGCATTTATATAGACATTCGTCAGAGCTATTTCAATAGAATAAACCAAATCCTGGAAAATTTTGACAATTGATAGACCTGTTAGCATTCTACTGTGGAGATGTGCTGTACACAGTGTCTGAAATTTCGAGCTTATTAACCAGAAGGAGAAATGATACTGCACAGTGTGCTGACAGTTCATCTTTTCAGCAAATGGCAATCAGAAGGCATCAACTAACCCCAAGTTCTGCACGTTAAAGGCACCATTTTTGTGCAGATTCCCACTGTACCTTTTTTTACCCATCCAGATGAGTGTGTTTGAATCCACCAAGACAACTAATGGGGGGCAAGCAGCAGTCCTGCTGGCTATGATGCCGAGACACTAACCCTGGTAAATATTGGAGAAAGAAGCATTCTCCAGTGTAAGAGATCAGTATCATTATTAAATTGCTGTAACAATTTGAGGATACTCAAGTGTGGGCTCACCAGGACTATGTGTCTCCAGGGAGATCACGTAAAAGGACACAGTATGTATTTGCACCTTTCATGTGAAACAATTCTAAAGCACTTTATAGTTATTCTATACATAGATTGCTAAGTTACAGTACCAAACTGCAGCCAGTTCAGCAATCATTCCATACTTGCTGCTTTACACAGGATTTTCAAATGAAAGTGAAAAAGTATCTATTAAATTATAAAAAGGATATTGAAACTATTGCAGAAATCAGGTGCTGAAGAATGGTACAAAATAGTTGAAGAGCTTACTTTTCGGGAAGGCACAAGGAAGATTTTATTTCTAAGGGCATGACCCTGCAAAGTACACTGTGGTTTCATGCAGAAGAGCATGTGATTGTGTGTATGTAGTCCCTCTGGTATCAGGATTTGTGTGGGAGACCTGTGGTTTTTCAGTGGGTGGTGTACTCCCCTGTTCTAGCAGAGAACAAGGAGAAATGTGTTGTGGAAGGAGCCATCTGCCAAATGTGATGGAATGGAGTGAATTCAGGGGTTTCATTAAGCGAGTGCTTATGCTGCTTTACTGGAGCAGGGTCAGCATGGTCAGTCTCTGATCGGCTATAAAGTGATCAGGACCAGAAACTTTCACTTAATCTGAAAAACAGACGTAAATCAACTACTAATATTTAGTTTTCTTACAGGCTGCATAAAATAATCTCTTTGAGAATATATGTGTAGGATTAAAAATTACAAGTCTAACTACACTGATTGGACTAAATAACTCTTGCCATCGTTTTTTAATATATGCAAAGTTAAGGAGATATAATGATTGAAATTCACCATCACCACGTAGTCATGGTTGTGACAGAAATGCATCTTCTGTAATTACAGTATATCTAGTTACTTTGTCTCTACCTAAAGGTGATTGGCTCTATTACTGGTGGCATTAAGCGTAATGTTTTAAAAGCTTTAAGGTTGTAGGAAAGCACTTTTGGTGAATTTGCCTCTTTATGTTGATACAGACAAGTCTTTTAAAAGCTAGGTTTCTTAGGTCGTAGACTCATGTTTTGCTGCATGCAGATACATGCATGCTACATGCTCAAATATTATCAATAATTTTAAACATTTTTCTTATCTATGCCAGGACTGGGATTCTAACTGCAATTTTTGTTTGTCTCTCTAATCTTATGAATTTACTGCTCCTATCTCAGCAAAGAGAGGGACTGATTCACCTGTTAAGCTAAAATTGCTTTTACCTTTTGATCTCAGAAAATACTAAAATAAAAAGATGACAGGAAAAATGACTTTAACTTAGCTGACATAGTCTGAAATTCCAGTAATAATGTAATTTAAAATTATTTAACCAGGATATCTGATAAAACAATATCCTTAAGTAAATATTCCAAAATATATTGAGACAATACAGGTACTAACTAATTATGTAAGAAAGAGTTACTTACTTTTAATAGCATGTTACCATGGTTTTATTCTGAAAAAGGCAACAAAAGAGAGTAAAAAATCCAGTGTAATATTGGCCTCTTTTGTACATTTACAGCAAGAATTGATGACTGAGGGTGGCTGCATTTTCCTAATTTAGTAGGAGTGACAATTTTGTATGGCATTTCTAACTGTGTAACTCTACCTTTCTTTGAGGCCTAAACAATAAACTGTTTCTTGGGCTATATTGTTTTACTGGTTGTTATTAATTCCAGGGGACAATTGGTTTTAAAAGATTACAAATGTGCATAATGAAGACTGTTGCAATGAGACATCCTCCATAGGAAAACACCTAAAAGGCATAGAGTGGAGGAACTTTTTTTTGTCCTTTATTGCTTTTTTGAGATACATACTTTTGTAAAAATAAAATACCAATTCGAAAACTCAAATTTGGTTTTCCTTGAAGTCTGCCTGTAAAATGCTATTGATATCTGGGAGCAAGAGCAGGTCCTTTGTAAGCAATTTTCAGATTAAATTGATCTTGCTCTGCAAGCTTGTCTTTCTTACCTACAATAGTATTAAAATGTTTGCAATAAAATTTGAGTTGTTTGTAATATTTTGCAGTCATTTCACTAGATTTTGCTTGGTGGAATTAAATTTTAATATTTTTTTCAATCAATGTCTTCTTTGTTATCCTGTCTATTCTATTTCTGCTTGGGGTGCAGCTAGGGTTTGTTGAATTTTTTACTACTGTGATTAAGTCTTCTCATACTAGCAGCCCTTTATTTGTTTCAGTACTTTCCACGAAACGGTCAGCTTTTGTCAGAAATCATCTTGGGGCAACGTGTGGATCTTAACACATTCTGATAATGGAGAAACTCAGTGCTGGTGCTAATCGGTAATCAACCAATTAACTGTTGAAGCCAGCAGAAATCCAGGACAAGACTAAGTTTGGTTTTGACAGGCAAAGGGACTTTGTGCACACGCGGAAGCGTATGAGTTTCTTGCCTAGCAGTGGGTGTGTTTGTAGCTCTCCTACCTGCCAAAGGTCCAGTCATCTTGCTTCCCTCACAAAATCTTAAAAAAATTCCCAAGCAATAGCTGCACAGGGAGTACCGCTGTGAAGCACAACAGATTCTTTCACAGCTGTGTACCTGCCTGCAGTTGAGCTCAGATCTAAGTTAAGCCTTTACCAGTACACTGCACACACACCTGAAATATTTACCGTATGTCAACAACAGCATTACCACAGTTACTGATATTGAGATGGAAAAGGATGATGAAGAAGCAGAGTTTAGGTTTATTTTGTCATTTTTAGAGAAAAGTAGTGCTGATAACATGAACCTCTGGCAGCAAGAGTAGCTATTGTAGCTATTATGTGACAAGTAACTGTCTTGATGGTATGCAGTGTTGCTTTTGTGGATGTGTTTTCAGCATCTTTTGTCCCTGGCAATCCCGACCACTTCATAACCGTGGATGCTCAGTCCCCTCTCGGGAATTCCAGGTCTGTACAAGGGGAGTCACAGGTGGACGGAAAAGATGGAGGTAGGACATCGAGAGCATTCTGCTGGTGTTTAGCCCCAAACCCAGGCAGATGCTTCAGAGAAAGGAGGCAAGTTATGCTGTGGATTGCTCTGGGCTAGATGTGGAGCAAGACAACAAGCTCTCCTTAGAGATATCCTTTATTTAGCAGAAAGTGCTAATACAGACAGTAATAGCAGACAGTGAGGTGGATTTAAAACTGGCTGAGCAGCCAAGCTCAGAGGGTTTTGATCGGTGGCACAAAGTCTACCTGGAGGCAAGTAACTAGTGGTGTACCCCAGGGGTGAAAACTGGGTCCTGTCCTGTTCATCGTCTTCATTAATGATCTAGATGATGGGGCAGAGCATACCCTCAGCAAGTTGCAGAGGACAAAACTGGGAGGACTAGAGGGTTGTGCTGCTGTCCGATGGGATCTCAACAGGCTGGAGAAATGGACTGAAAGGAACCTCATGCAGTTTAACAAGAAGTGCAAAGTCTTGCACCTGGGAACAGCCCCATGCTCCAACACATGCTGGGGGTTACCCAGCTGGTGGAAAGCAGCAGAAAAGAACCTGGGGGTGCTGGTGGACACCAAGTTGAATATGAGCCAGCAATGCACCCTTGCATCAAGAAGGCTAATGGTATCCTGGGCTGCATTAGGCAGAGTGTGGCCAGCAGGTCAAGGGAGGTGATCCTTCCCCTCTACTCAGCACTGGTGAGGCCACGCCTGGAGTGCTGTGTCTGGTTCTGTACAACAGAGATACAGAGCTACTAGATACAGTCCAGCAAAGGGCCGCTAAGATGATTAAGAGACTGGAGCATCTCTCATATGAGTGATTCGGTGAAGTCATCACACAAGACTGGAAAAAGTGGATCCTTCAATAATGGGTAAATAAACCAGAAAGTTCTGAGTAGAACATCATGGTTTCCCTTAATAAGGCAGTACAATGCTGGAAGAACTTGACCCACATTTATGTCCATTTCTGTTCTTTTCTATACATATCTGTAATTCTCTCGCTGGAACAATTCTTTTTTTTTTTTTTCTCTCACTGGTGTCTTGAGTCAATACAACCAATCTTTCTGTGGGTACCAGTTCAAACTTTAAGGAGTTACCTTTCCTCCTACTTACTGAAATCTGTGATTGTTGCAGTCCTCTAATGGTAAAGTTCAGAAGAGCACTAAGGAAAGAATCACAAAAAAACTAGTCGTATTATTCCAGTATGAGTCATCTTACTGTCAGAAATAGATATTCAGAATTTGTTATTTAAACTTGTTATTGTTATTTAAATTTTAAAGTCTAAAATCTGATTTTTTACAGGTAAAGGTTTGAGTTCAAATTTCCAAAAGCACCTCCTAATTTTCGGTGCCTCAGTTTGGCATTCCCAACATGAGGCCTTCCTTCTAAAGGGACCTGATGCAGAACTGAAGATCACCTTTTTCCAAAATAGTTTCTTTAGGATTTCTTATGTTGGGAGCCAAAGCCTGATAAACCTTAAATACACCTATTTATGAGGAATTTCAGCAGTGATCCAGATCCCAGCAAATCAATGGGAGCCATCACTGTAAATGTCTAGTTTCTTATATATATCTGCAACTGGATTTTTGTCTTACAAACTTTTTCCATTATTGTAAAAGATATTCTGATGGAATTTCTGAAATGAGTTTTCAGAATTTCTTGTGGGACAAGCAAGTTCAAATTTTGTATTTACTTATGTTTGATTACCCTATGAATGAAAGTAAACTCAACCTCCACTGTCTTAGACATGTTAGGATTTCTTTGTTCCTGTGGTGTAATCCTGGAAAATACATACTGTCAAAATGAACTCAATAAAATAACTTAGTTAAAAATAAGTTAAGAATAACTTAATAATAATCTATTTCATTTTCCATCAAACATTTTATTCGGTTGAAATGTTTCTACATTTCCGGTAAGGCATTAAAATGTAATCCTATTTGAAAGTACTTTCCAGTGTTATGCTGTGGAAGTTTAATCACAAAATGTAATCTTTAATTTAGGACATTTCACTTTTCGCTTGATCATATTTTTACAAAGTGATTTCTTTTTTTTTTAAAAAAAAAGTTCCTAAAAGAAGACTGAAGGTATGTGTAATTCCGTATTGTGATTTCACTAAAATTGTTTTACTACGGACAGATCCTACAGGACAAACTTCATCTCTAACACACACTGGAGAAAACGTGCTGAATAAGCTGACAGATTTGATCTGAGGAATGCTTCTGGGCAAATCAGCAGGTTGACACTGTAGAACAAAAAGCTCAGGGCTCACTTCTCAGGGAAAGGCTCTCAGCAGGACAGAGTTACGTAGGAGACCAAATGGCTTTCCTTGCCCTTTGAATGCTGCGCAGGGCACTCTCTACATATTCGGATACACGGTCTCCAGTGGCACTTTAGGGTCAGCTTTTGTCCTCTAATGCACAGGTGTCCCATGCAAGTCCTTGGGAGTTATCCAGGGCATCTGATGGCATTGATTTTCCTTCTCTTCTTCATTAACACATTCCTGAATATTGCCAGTTTTCTTAAGGTCTTTTGCTTGACCTGTGACTGCTGAACTCTACCCAAAGGAGACAAGATGATATGCTGTTATTTTTCATTACCTTTTGCCCTTTGGGGCTGCTCTTCCATTTCAATCAGTTGATGTTCTGAGGCATGACATACCCCCCTGAAACTTTGAACTTGCACTCAGGTAAGAATCTGTGACCTAATTTATTTTAGAGCCTTTAATGAAAATTGTGGCAAACGTAAACAGAAGGAAAATATATACCCTGCCAAAGAAATGCACAAAACACTTCGTAGCACCAGATACAAACAAAACGCCAAGACCTTTTCAAAGTGATTTCTGGGTCCCTGTATAGAAGTTCTCTATACAGGATTCCAGGAGTCGGAGCATGGTTGGTTCTTGCAAGAAGCCAACCATGAAGGCGTAAAGGTGTAGATAAGCAAAGGACAGCAAAGCAGCCGCTGCCAGGGAGATACTGGATAGCAGTACTGGGCAGCACTGGCAGGTACTGGATGCCTTTCAGCCTGGCCTAGAAAAAGGAAGGTCAGTGTTAACGGCACAAAGCTATTTCACTGACCATTGCCTAAAAAACAGCTGACTATCCCCTCAGCTTTGTTCAAGGCTGGTAGGAAATGAGAACAGGAGCAGAAGAGTGGCTTATGAACCTATTTGCTCATCTTATCTGTGAAGATGAAAGCCCTCGAGGTCCTGGCTCAGCCTGCCTGGACCTGGTTTCCTAAGGGCTCTCGGAGGCATAAGGCCTTTACACGTTAATCCTTGGGCGGGAAAGCATGCTCCTTCGTTCAGGATTGCTCATGATACATGAAAAATGTTACTACTGAAAAAAGCCCCACGGGATTGTTTGAAATTTCGAATATATCTGTTAGCACTTCCTTTAATATTGTAGCAGCAGTCAGTATCCTGTGTGTACTTAACTAAGTAGTTTTTGAGTTTGAAAAATATTCTAGACCTCAGTACTACAGCATATCCTAACCAGATACTCCTCTAGCACCCATCAGCAATGCTGCCTTCCCTCACCCACATTTTTTAATGTCCGTTCTGCTTTATAAAATTCGGAAAGGCTCTTTCAGCTTCATGCTCTCGACATCTCATACTAACTTACAAGGGAAATAAAACTGTTCCTGTGATTTCTAGATTGTTGTTATACAAGTGATACATATCACTATGATACTGTATTAGTGATGGCTTATTTAAATTTGCAGTTTGGTTTTAGGATGAGAAAACTGCAGTAATTACATTCTGACTTTTCACTAGATATCATTTTAACTTAATAATAATCTATTTCATTTTTCATGTACCACTGAAACATTTTCAGCATTCACTTGAAATATTTCTACATTTCCGGTAAGGCATTAAAATATAATCAGGCAATCACTTAAAATATACTCCACATGTAATCTTTTCTCCTCAAACAAGACAATGAAGCAGAAAAAGTAAATGCCACCAATAAAAAGATCATGGTAAGTCATTTGATATTGATACAAGCATTAAAAATTAATTATTTAAAATCCTTTTTACTCTATCATAAAAAAATGAGTATTAAAATGCTAATCATGTAATGTACTCCACTGTTTCTGAGCTGCAGAATGAAATTCAGACTGAAATTTCAGAAGGGAAATCTCATGTCCCTCACTGTATTACAGGATGTTAGATATTGACATAAAAATCTAGATGACCATCCTGTTCGAAGAAAAGTGAAAAATAATACTTTAAAGAATCCTATGTAATCCCAATCTCCCTCAAATAATCCCTGGTTTGGGGGTATTAACTCTTCATATAATTAGGTTGCTATCCAAGAAACATTGTTTAGACTTACAATAAGTGTGAAAATAAGTGAAATTCACAAAAGCCTGTCCTTAATCCATGCAGATTATAAATCCTTGGGGATGTACATGATTCCAGAATTCATTACCAGTCATAGCATGGCATCTGATGTGCCTGAAAGACAACACGTTCCAATTAGAAACATATGAGGTAAGAATGTGTTTGCCTTGCAGATGGCTTTAGCTAGCTAATGTATGCATTTCAGCTGTCAGAAGTTAAACTAGTTCTAAAATAATTTGAATTAGACTTCAGGGGAGGAAGAATATGCTAATTTTCTTTTACAGCTTATCAAGCAGAGAATGTTTGCAAGAAGTTAATGTTACAGGCAATTTATAGCCCTATCTGGTTCCATCTTAAAGAACTGGACCCCACTTTTTATTTTTTTAAAGGCTTGTGAACTAAATGAACGAAGTAGTTAATAATTAGCTGTATGGTCACAGATTTTTCCAATGCATATAGTGCAATTTTACATAAACAGCAATTGCATGACCTACAAAATTGTCTGATAGTTTTGCATTATACTCACTTAACAGTTAAGGCTCCCAAACTCATTTTTACTTGTCATCTAGACTGTGACTTAAATTCTAAAATACAAAAAATGACATAATGGCATTAAATTACCAAGCTCTACTGGTATTTTTCTTTAATTCTGCTTAAGACAAGAATGTAGTGTAATGATAACAACAGCATAAATCAAGATACCCTTCTCTTTCCGTATCTGTTATTCCTAAAATGCCTTATTTTCAGAGTGATTTACAGGTCAAATTCTCATTATGTTTAATCTCTAAAACCAAGTTCTTCAGAACTTCCATTTTCCATGCAGAACCCGGTAGCAACAATGCTCAATGTACAAAGCACTTAGAGCTTCTCAAGTGAAAGGCACTTCTACAAGCACAAGGTGGTATCTAAATGCAAGTATTACAGTGTTAATCCAATAGGTTAATAAATATTTTGGCAACAGTAACAAAATTATCATTATTGTCATAATTTAAATCAAAGGACAGCCAAATTATACATTTATGGTTTGTGTAGATACTAACTAAATTCTTGATTGACTTAAAAAAGAAAAAAAGCTGATTTAGCATGTACTGCTTTACAGGAAGTTTAACATTAAAAATTTTTCAGGATTTGTCTGTGACGCACGGGTAAGAAGGAGATCTCTGGAAGAATCCCACTAGCCTCCACGTACGGCTTAGCTAAGTACCCTCAGCAGGAAAAGGAGAAAATGTCTAAACCTTTAAATAGTGCAGATAGAAAGTTGCTTCAGGCAACAAAATATAAATCACAATGTGATTTATTAAACATTTTTCTGTTTTTTTACTCACAAGAAAGATGAATTTATTTCATGTCTAAGTTTTTAATACAAGTAAAGCAATCCAGTATTTATTGCACAAGAGTCAAGAAACCTTTCCATTGTCAGCATCATCAGCGATCAGCAATGTGATTATAGCAGCCATAGAACTTTTTTTGTAGAAAAGGATGCTCATAAAGACTGTTGAGCTGTCTCTTTGAAAAACACTATAAGCATAATTCAGCATTATATTAGAAAAGCAGTGCAATTGTGAAATATGGTGAATTAAAAAAAAAATCTTATGTATTAAATGTATTAAAATATATTAAAATGTATTAAAATGTATTAAAGTGACTCACTTTTTAGACATTAATAATGGGTAGATTTCAAAAGCAGGGTAACAAATTATTTCAAACGTAATGAATGGTATTACATTTTTAAAAAATCTTCAAATGCAACAACTGTGATTCGTTTATGTTTCTTCCTGAAAGGTAAAGCAGTGAGTCCAACCACTGCTCAGTAACTGAGTCAAAGTGCACCTAAAATCAAGGACTTGAAGGAGAAAATGTCAAGTCCTAGAAAAGAGAGTCTTCCAAACAGGTAAGGATGAAGTCCTGATTCAGCAATGAAAGTTGTCCATCAGCCCCTTGTTTTTAACCTACTGTTACGGACAAATCCAGTCTCTCACTAGTCCTTTTTCTGTACCACTGCAGCAGCCACACTGCCCCTGAAATTGCTGTGCTCTACTCCCCTTTTAGTGCAGGAATCCTCATGTGGACTAGAGCCAGCATAGCTGGCTGCGTGCAGTGCCACTTGGCATTAGGAAATCACACAGATGGCAGGGAGCGTAGTCAGATGACACTGCAAACTGCCCGTGCACTGCCAGAACAGGCTCTAGCTGACTGTTTAAAAAGTGGAAATTGTGTGGCTGCAGCTCTCCAAATATTTCTCCTTTATTCCCAGGAAGGAACTGTAACAGAATGAATTCCGCCTATACTCTCCAAAGGTCCTGGACACCTAACTCCCCTTAGAATAGCATTATGTATAACAATACACGTGCTTGTCACTGATTACAGTAATCTTTTTCTACAGTTCGGTGGCCAGAGCACTTCCGGGAAAAGGTTTAAACATAACCTCCTTCCCTTGTCCACAGCAAATGCCCTAAGCACTGGGTGATTATGTAGGCACGTGAGGGGGCAGCAACACTTTACTGTCAAGTGAAAGGAAGATGCTATATTACGGTTGGACTCGATGATCTTAAAGGTCTTTACCAACCTAAATGATTCTATGATTCTATCTGAATTTAAATACATTATTAACTGCAGAACATGGAGTTTCTAAGTTCCTATTTCACAGAAATTTAATCTTTAAGTTACATGCGTTAGTTGGGGGTATATGGGAGAAGGGGAAAAGAGGCAAATGCTGGTCTTGGATATGCCTTTCACCCTTTCACGTTTTAGGGGCTGTTTCCCCCAGTCATCATATGACTATTGTGAATCCCATTCTCCTGCATCTCATCTTCTCTCTTCTAGATAGAGGGAATTCTAAGTCCAAGTCCTATTTTGAATTTCAGTTCCCTTGGTAAATGCCTAACTTGAAGATCTGAGTATGTTGATACTTCAAGCCCTTTTTAGTCATGATCTTCAGTCCAGCTCCTAGAAGACAAGTGTTGTTTGTACTTCTGAAAAAAAAAAAACCATGTCAGTGTTCTAAAAGCAGCAACAGCTTGATGAGGGTACTTTCAGTACATTCTGTCAGGTCCTGTAAAAATGAAATAGAGTTAAATGCAGCTAAAACCACTCTCTGTTTAAAACCTCTTAATATTTAATTAATGCAATAGTATATATGAATGTGCTTACTAGGGTTTTTTATATGTTGCTAGAGAGAGAGAGAAGGTATAATTATAGTACTAAGCATATTAAACCCACAGTATATCAAAGTAAATACCTGATTAAAACTGTGGAGATACTTCTCTTTTAAATAGTCATAAGAAAAAATATTGGGGGGATGAAGGGATTGAGAGCAGCCCTGCCGAGAACGACTTGGGGGTACTGGTGGATGAAAAGCTGGACATGAGCCAACAATGTGCATCACAGCCCAGAAGGCCAACCGTGTCCTGGGCTGCATCAAAAGAAACATGGCCAGCAGGTCGAGGGAGGTGATTCTGCCCCTCTACTCTGCTCTGGTGAGACCCCACCTGGAGTACTGCGTCCAGCTCTGGAGCCCTCAGCACAGGAAAGACATGGACCTGTTGGAGCGGGTCCAGAGGAGGGCCACAAAAATGATCAGGGGGATGGAACATCTCTCCTATGAAGAAAGGCTGAGAGAGTTGGGGTTGTTCAGCCTGGAGGAGAGAAGGCTTCAGGGAGACCTTATTGCAGCCTTTCAGTACTTAAAGGGAGCTCATAAGAAAGATGGGGACAGACTTTTGAGTAGGGCCTGTAGCAATAGGACAAGGGCTAATGGTTTTAAACTGAAAGAGGGTAGATTCAGACTAGATATAAGGAAGAAATTCTTCACTATGAGGGTGGTGAGGCACTGGAACAGGTTGCCCAGAGAAGTTGTGGATGCCCCCTCCCTGGAGTGTTCAAGCCCAGGTTGGATGGGGTTTTGAGCAACCTGGTCTAGTGGAAGGTGTCCCAGCCCATGGCAGGGGGGTTGGAACTAGATGATCTTTAAGGTCCCTTCCAACCCAAACCATTCTATGATCTATGATCTATGATCTATTGGAATACATGTTTTCTCTTTCTATGACAATTTATACCAGTTGTCTAAGCATCCTCCTGCAATCATTACTGTAACCTATATAAGCATTATTATGATTGTACTAGTTATTTTTATATTGGAAACCAGCAGGTTTCTCATTTATTTTTATATTGCTAAATATATTTCTGATTTAATATTATAAACAAATTTATACATGCTATCACTTTCAAGCAGTGGACTTCAAAATTAATTGAAATTTTCTTCAATAATATTTAAGCAAGAACAAGAAAAAAAAGGTTTAATAAAGCCATCAGCAGAAGTAAATTACTAAGTATCTGAACATGTTTCTCAAGTTTTTAAAAACCTTTTTAAAAAGCAAGAAAATATATTTCTCTTGTCGGATAATGGATGAATGCAAAAAATGTCCAGTATTTATTTCAAATAAATGTTTGTAACAATGAAACTTTTCAACTTTAATGGAAAGAAAAAGCAAAATAACACTTAACAGAATTATGCCGAGTGTTCATTAAGAAATTGGTGTTTGACATTACCAGTTTATAGGAGATGCAGTTTTTAGGTACTGTATTAACCTTGATGCTGTTTATCACATTCAGTCAGAGTCAGAGTTGCTGCAGTCCTTGCTGAGAGCCATAGGGAACATGTACAAAACCTCCCCTCTCACCATTCCGGGTTGTCATGAGTGTTCATTTTCTGGGAAATGTGACAAATCCTTCCTTCTATAGCAGGCACTGCATTTACTGATGTTTTTTTAACTGCGCCTTCTTCAAAGGCCTGTGGCAAATTAAAAAAATGTTACAACAAAGTAATATAGAGATATATATTATTTAAAAATAGAATAAAAATAATTATATGAACTACTGATCATTTACATGTTACAGTTTACATGTTAATCTGATTGTATGGTAACTCTGGTATATTTAATAAATACTTTAAACCCCAGTTTTTTATTATAACCTATAATTTTGATAAATAATCCAAACTTCATGGATGACAAACTTTAAACCCCAGTTTTTTATTATAACCTATCATTTTGATAAATAATCCAGACTTCATGGATGACAAAGACCATGATTGTGGAATTACTGTTTGTTCAAGTTTTTGTAGGATGAATTGTTCATTACCAGATCTCCACTTTCAATCTCATGCAGATGAGTTGAAGCTAAAAGTTAAGCTTTGACTTAACTACTACTGCCTTTTGCTAGAGATTTCTTACATGCCAGTTACACACAGTGTTGTTTTAAGACTTTGGCCCTCAAATCCACAGCTTGAAAGAAGATCTTAACAGATCTCCTATCTGTTCCTTCAGAAATACCATTAACATACCATGCAGTGAGTGCACTAGAGATCTACGTACGTGCTAAGTCTAACGCATAGGTTGCACACGAGCATGTAGTGCCCAGGAGCTTTTCAAAGATTAAAAACTCCTGCTGATCCACAGACTGAGAACAGTACCCATATTGTGCGAAGTGAATACGATGATTGATTATTCTAATAGAAGAAAGTCATCAGTGAGTTTGAATAGTATGACAATGAGAGGAGAGAGAGAGAATCATGAAAAAGAGTAATCTATTTTTAATTTTCTCTGTGAGGGAAGAGTTTAAATATGATATCGTGATAAGGAGGGAGCCAGTATGGGATTCAAAGAGGGAGAATAACCTGGCTTGACCTGTATGCATGTATCAGGGAGCCCATTAGAGAACCCCAGCCCACTGTTCTCATGAGCCATTTAAAGTAATAGGGGGGGCTGTACTAGCTCTGGACAGGCTGTGAATAGGATGACTCTTTCCTGCACCTAACATGCCTGCTGCAGCAGGATCAGTAAGGAAAGGTAAGGAAGACATCAATTAGGGTACTTCTAGTACCCATCAAAAGATGCTTGTGCTAGGAGTAGGTCCAACAGAAAAAAGGTTAAGTTTTTTTCATTGGCTTTTTAAAGAGAGAAAAAATGAGAATAAAGCAATTCACACAGCTGTACGGAGATAAAGAGGCATAGCCAGTGAACCTAAGGGAGGACAGTGAAAGAAAAGATGTAGAAGGAAAATGAGGAACTTCTATTTCTCACTGAACTTTGAGACATCTGCTTTCATCAGAAATTAGATCATCATTGCATAATCTCGAGCTCAGCATTGTGAAATGCTAATATTGTTTCTAGGTTTTGTTCTGTGGCTTTGACCTGATTTCTTTCATACTTTCTCAAAACAAAGCCATCTACTCCCAATAGAATTTTTGAAACCTTTACAGACATGGAGTTATAAATTACTTTGGCAAAATTACAAATAGAAGGTTTTAGCTAATGTGAATGCTTTGAGACAGACTTTTTTGTGCTTTTCAGCACCATTCCTAGGAGCATGTGACGTTTTGTCTGGCTTATGTAATTTAGAGCCATGAAAATGGTTTCAACTATCTTCGCTTTTCACACCATTCCTAGGATCAAAAGCATGTATGTAACAGGTGCTTATCCCAGAATGTCAGGTAGACTTCCCTTCTGGAAAAGATTAACACGAATTTGGTATTGCATCTACTATTAAGTGACTTCTCTGTCCCCCTGTACAATCGGTTTAAAAACCATACACCATATTCTGCATTTCCTGTCTATGAAGCAATAAATATTCCAAATAAGAGCCATCATTGCAAGTTCGCAAGGTGAGACAAATGATACAAATAAAATACAGCATTTTATTTGCAGTCTTTTGGGTGTAGGAAAAATGGAACAAGATGCAAGATAGCCAGTATTAGAACATGCCATAAACTGTTCATTTAAGTGCAAAAATGTAGATGACAAAGAATAATGCCTCACTTCTTGAGCGTTTTATCTAAATACACATCTTTGACTAAAAGATAACTGCTTTCTGGACTATGAAAAGGATTTTACTCACTGTCTTAAACTGCCTGTAAGTAAATTCCATTTTTTAGCTTTTTCTTCTGCATTTCAAACTTGGGACACGGGTATAGTTAATTGGTATGAAAACAAGAAGAATATATGTCAGCCTGTAAGGTTCATGAATGGATGGCAAAAGTCTCTTACAAAGAAGACTTTTAAGTTAGCATTGCAGTCATCTAAAGAATTCCTTAGATCAACATCCGTCCCTTCTCGTAAGTAAATAGTATTCTGAAAAAAACAGCGTTATTCACACATCGCTGAGAAGAACCTGAAAAAACCCTGAAGGGCCTTATTCATGGCTGTAAAGTATAAAATCTTAGGTGGGATTTTTCAGACCTGCCCAAGTAAATTGGGACTTAAAATCCACATATCCCACTTTAATCTCAGGTATATCAAAGCTGAAGGGGGTCTTCCAATAACAATATGGTCTTAGCTGCCTTTAAAGCCTTCTTTTTGGTATTGAAGTTATTTTAAATTAATTCCAACTTTTGTAACCATGGAAAACCCAGTACAACAAAACTTCTGCAGCTAGTGCCAGGAGGAGATAGAGTGAAACAATCTTCACTCTCTCCAGACATTTATGGATGTTTAAGAGATGTTTATGAGGGGCTAAGAAAGAAAAGGAGAGAGATGGTGACAGTGCCAGGATGTATCAGTAGACCTACATCCTGCAAAAATAATTTTGTCACAGACTCTTTGTGAGGGTAAAGAGGGGACTTTATCAGAAAGGCTTTTGTCCCTTGAGAGCCTTATATGCTAAATCCAAAGCCTCTGTATGTTAAATCCATTTCCCTACAAGGGGACTAGAATTTCAAAACGGGGTTTGACCTCCTTAAGGGTCTTTTCTACCTCCTCCATTTTCATGAAACCCATCTCTACATGCCTGCAGGAGTGATCATCCTAAAACAATCGACTGTGAATAATCTGTGAAGCAGCTTGTATCTGAGGAAGTATTACCAGATTCATAAAGTAGCAGCTCTGTGGACTTACAGGGTTGGGTACTGGGGAGCTGTCACAGATCTTTCCTGCCTTTTCTCAGCTGCACTCTGGAAAAGTTCCCATAAACTAATGTCCTAATATTTTGTATTTTGTGTATTATATAGCTTTATTTGCATTATTCAAATTCCAAGTAAATTGGATGAATAAAAGATGACCATAAAAAACAAGTCTCTCAGAGAAATAAAGTCACATTCTCATATATGACAGTTCTGTAAATGTACACATTTAAATGCCTATTTCAAAATTACTTTAAATTGTAAGGTTGCAAAAGCATTAGTAATAAAATTATTCAATTTTTGCTTTAGTATGAATTTTTTATTCATTGGAAAAGTGAGTTGAAATTGCTCGGAGCTACCTTCTTAACTAACTTCCAGATCGAACATGTACATTTTGCATGCAAATAAGACTGAGAGATTGTGGCTACAAATAGCTATACTTAACTTGAATATGCAAAAATTGTATTTGCATGTGTGAACTTTACTAGAAGATGAGTAAGAGAGTTTAAAAACAGGCTTGCTACCTGTGTTTTCTAATCTTCTGCAGGATGGCAGGAATATTTTATCAAACTAAAGACACATAGGAATATCAGGAAATGAACAAACTTGAAAACTGATGGAGGAAAAAAGGGAAAAGAATCAAATTATAATCCAGTATACTCTCATAATTCAGCAGTCAATCAGATTGTGCTTTATGGAAATAAAGCTTCACAAGCATGAATAATAACAATAAACATATCACAACTTACATTAGCAAAGTATTTCTTAATGGCAAGTTGGTAGACTTTGCTTTCCTTCAGATGTAGTCCTTGATTTTTTACTGACTCTCCTACAGTTCTGTGCCCTGGTTCTGCATCTGAATGAAGTCCAAATTCTGTTCCTGCTACGTGAGGAAATCTAGAAGTTAGGAAGACAAATACTGGATAGGAAAAACGAATAAATCAAATTAATGAACCATTCAGAACAATGCAGTAAGAGCCAGACTCAGAGCAAAAAAAAGACATTGCTCTTAAAATAACAAGATTAATAAGATCATACTTGCACCAAATATCCTACAATTAGAAGGGTATTTGAGGCAGCAGCTGTTACAGTCCAGAACTGATCATCTATGTTAAGACACTACCAAATGAAAGGTACCTAAGTTTTTATCCCAGTTTTTGTATTTGCATATATAGTAGTGATATTAGAAATGTTTCTGGTAGAGAAGTAATCACCATAATTTGTACAAGTATGACACAAGGTTTGTGATATCATTATCAGTGTTAACTGAAACTGTGTGAAAGATTTTAAGTGTCTAAGACAACTAGTATTATCATACACAGGTAGAACACACTGGATGATCCCTCTACAGACTTTCCATCGAGAGCTGGATATCTGTAAAACTCCTTTTAAAAAGCTTCCAATAGTTACCTCCCTGGAATTCTGACTAGTAGCAGTGGATCTACAACAGGGAGGATAGCAAAAAGATCATACATAATAAAATCCTCTGCTCGGTATACTCAGTTTAAACAAAGGGTATATACAAAATCATAACAGAAAATAATGAAATTTCCTGTAGGATTTTTCTTCCATAAACATTTGGCTAAATAATACATTTTCTTATTGAAAGATTTGAAGTTAGCTGTGGTTTGAAGTTATGCTAAATACGAAAGAATGTGTGTTAAAAAATTGTTCAAATAACAGTGATGTAGGAGTCAATACTGCAAAGATGTATACACATACTTTATGTGCAGTTAACAGTCTTAGAAAATTAAGTAATCATGTTGATTTAATGACTTCTATAATTAGAAGTGTGCTGTTTGTTTTTTTTAAATATTGCGTACATGGGTAGATGGAGAAGCCAAATCTCAATCGTAATCCCTTCCATCATAAAATAATGATAAAGCCAACTTAAAACCAAAGCCATCTGGGCACCAGGTAAAATAGTGATTTAAAAAAACCAAACCAACAAACCAGTAAAAACAGAGTAATTATTAGCTAGGAAGAACAGGAGAATGGAGATAGCAACACTACCAAAATTGATTGTATATGAAGACTTGTAGAAGCTTTCATTTTTTAAATAGTTCGGTAGCATTTTGATTTAAAGCATTTTTGGCAAAACCAATTGCTCTGCAGATTTAGTAAGATCAAGGTTTTATATGTGGGAAATGTGTTCTCAAATTGCTTCTCATTTGATTGAGGAGTGGAAATAATAACTGCAAAAATATGTTGCTTTCAAGACTACAACCAGGATTTCACCCAAGCTATTTTGTCTCATTACAGTACCGCTGTACTTTAACTAAGCATCATTCTTCACTCTTACCATATTTGCTCTCCAAACACAATATGCTTGATTCCTGCCTTGGATACAATATACTTTAAAAGACAAAAAAAAAACCCACAGAGAATGTACAGAAAAATAGATCTTTTAAGTAAATGGTAATCACCAGTCTAACCTATATACACCAATTTTAAAATTATTTGTCATAATATTATGTGTTCATATATGCACCAGTATATATATTATTGTACTCAATCATAACCTGAAGAAGTTAGCTTATGTGATTAGTTCACATGTTAACATGCTGATATTTTCAGTATGTGTATTGCTATATGAAGCATTAAGATTTACCTTTACAATTTTTTTGCTAATTTTAAGTTCCTAATTTCTTCAGAGGCTTCTTTTCCTCTAATATAACTATATTTGAATGTTTTCTTTTGTGTTATAAATCCCTGACTTTTGGATTTGTTCTTACTCAGGTATTTTGGAAGGGCTACTCCAAACTAAATAATTAAGACACATTTCCAAGGTTAAATATTAACATATTCAAAACATTTTAGGTTACCAAAAATGTTTTAAATGATGACCTGAAGTAGCTAGTACTACACCAGCATAAGCAGCTTCTAGTATTGCATTGGCTATAGGATTTCCTAGACTGCTTTCTGCTCCTCCCATAGTATTTATACAACCATCTGGTTCTGTATCAGCTGGACAAAGAACTAACTTCTAAAAGATGCTGAATAATAAGATTCCAAATATACTTATTTGCAGCAAACATTCCTTAATTCCAGAAATGCTTCAAAAAACAGATTTTTTTTCTAATTTTCAGTAGAAAAACATGAAAAATACGTATTATCCCTTCAGTCCCATAAATCTGAATAGACATATAAAACATCATTTGTTTTGACCTTAATTAATGCCAACACTTTTAAAGCCACCTAGCTTCCACTCTACATGCGTGTTACGAGAAGTTTAACAATACCAACAAAGCTACAAAATACTGGAGTTTATCTAAGCAGGGGGAATTCCAGTCTAACATTCCTTCTTACTATATCTGATATAAATGATTTGCAGATAATGATAGTGGACAGCAGAAGCGATCAAGACCTGCTGTAAGATGATAAACCCGAGACATTGCTGCAAGAGTAATAAATACAGTTATATTCATCATTGTCCTTAGGAAGAAAGCTTGACTGGACTGCAAGAAATTGCTCTGCAGGTGACTGAATTAGGGGAGTTTGTTCTCATGCAGGGAATCGGCTCTCAAATGCAAAGGATATCAGGGATTTTACTTGTGAGCTTTGAAAAGTCAAAATTACCCTTTTTTTTTGTTTCATGTTGCCTTTGCAAAGGGGAAGGTAAAAGGATTCAAATGATTGTACTAAATCCTATAAGAAGACTGAGAAGGATTTAGCCAGAACTTGAGAATACATGATAACAGGTGGTAACAGTGTACATCAAATTAACAGGTTGTAGCTCATTGCTTACATCCGTTCTTGGAACCATCATCAGCCACGTGCATTTCCTGAGCAATTTTCTTAACTATTCTCCCAGTTAAATGTTCAAAACAAACTCACCTGTGGTCAGCAATAGAAACGTTTCTGCAGTTTAAAGACAGTTAAAGACAGGAATTGCAATCAACTTCACAGTCAACTTAAACAGTCTCGAAGTTTTAATGTCATGTGTGCTAGTTTTTAGCATCTCTTGTGAATACCAATGATCTAATTAAAATTGTCTTGTGTTCTCCAGAGTCCCCCTCAGGAGCAGAGGATATAGCAGATGCACATACTACTACAGCATGGCAAAGACTGCTTTTCGGAAGGTACCTGTGGTTGACTGTAAATGGTATCAATGCTGCATATCAGAGAAGATAGCTTATTTAAATTTAATATTTTTTCAGAAATATTTTATTCATAGTAGGAATGCACTCTGCAACTCAACAGCAATAACCACATAAGGGATTTAAGTATAAAGCTTTAGGGATTGGAGTGTTACAATAGTATTACTAATAAATATCTATAATAAAGGAATTCTTATGGGTGGTGATCTTTCAATTAGAAAGTCCCAGCATCCATAAAACAGAATGTTATTGAAAGCTGCATTCTTTCACTTTGCCATTGCTTCTAACTGTTGAATGAGTAGCTATGTCAAGGATAAATTAATTCATATTAATCCATATACCATTCATATAATTCATATGCAACATAATTCATATACTGTTACCAACTAATTCTGTCAAGAATTCAGGAAGTAACACACAGAGGGATGTCAAGGGTACTGGTTTTCACTGTGAGCTTTCCTGTATTCTGCAGATACAGTAATATTTTAGGATTTAACGGCATAAATGACAATATTTCTAAATGCCATTTTCATAGGTGAGCTTAAAATTAAATTTGATAAGGTGATGTCTTTTAATAGTAATCAACTCATGGATGCACTAGAGTGACCTTCCATTAAAAATTAAACTGAAACAATTAAAGAAAAAGTAGGCCACATTCCTCTGTGGTCTAAGTTTGGTGACGTCAGTCGAGTTATATCAGGAAGAAATATGGATCTCATTTCAAGACAGAAGGGCAAACTAATTCACAAATTCCTGTTAAAAATATATCTAAACTGTATTTATACAAGCAGGAAAATCCCACGGCCACAATGTAAACACAGTATAGTTAATTGCATCTAGAATAATACCAAATATAGGACACAGACCACTTACAGCTTCCCCTAAATTCACACTCAGATACGGAGTCAGGATGCAGCCATGGTAAAGCTCTACATCCAGAAATATGGAGATGCTTCCTGGCCCACTATTATTGATATGGCCATTGAAAACAGTTGGGTTTTAATAAATTTGAACCTAATTCTTATTAGCTGTTTATTTTTTAAATAAATCACTAAGAAAATCACACCCATCTGAAAGTTCTGAGTATACTCACGGATCACTGATATTATACATAAATCTTTTTCTGGATTTCCCAGAATATCAGTTCTTTGAAAATTATACTGAAAGGATGAACCAAAGAAATTTCTAAAATCAGACTTTTTCCATAATGCATGTTCCACTAATCTTTTTGATTTCGTAATCATTGTCATGGCCAACTAGTATCAGATCTACTCCACGGATATTCTGTGCAAGTCTGACACTTCATTTGTGTCATAAACTGTGATAAGCTCTGCTCCTTCTGCTTTAAGTTTTGCAGATATTTCATTAGCTGCTTTGATATAACCTGCATAGTTTAGGTTAATTTGTTTACAGTAGCGAAGGTATCTAGCCATTTAACCCAATTTTTATACTATTCCATTTAACTATGTTTTTTGACTGTGCTGTGACCTAATGGTTCCAAAGTAAATTTGTCATATACATTGCGGAGGAAACATGGAAAACTGCATTTGTTGTACATACTCTTCCAGAATATCCAACGCCAAAATCAAATTCATCATTTCCTAAACATAAGTTCAGAAAGTAATTTTTTGAACTTCATACAAATAATTGTAAATTTTAGCCAAGTGCCGCTTACCATAAGCTAGAGATTGAGGAAACATACATTTCACCTTGTCCTTAAAATAAACTTAATAGAGGAACTTCTATCCTTTATAGCAAAAAAAGTTGGATCAATTTAATTTATTTTTGCAGCTATTCTAGATACACACAGTTGTGTATAGATGCACTTCTGTGCATCTATTACTTCGAATTCACAAGTTATCTAAGTTTAAACGATCATAAATCATCCTTATGGGAGCACTCTTTTATGAAGGCTCAAGAAAAAAGTTTACAGTTAATGCCCAGCCAGATAGTTTAGCTAAAAAAAAATATCTCTCAGCTTAGTATGAAACTATTTTCTGTATTGAACATGAAATAATAGAGGAAAGAAAAAAATCATTCTCAGTAGCCTACAAAAAACATTAAATAGTACAACAGTAGGCATAAGAAATACTGGCCACAGTATTCTCAAATCTGTGTATGTTCCAGAATCCTACATAAAGGCAGCACTAAGTGAGCTTTCAGTTCAAATCCTGGACCTGCTACTGGTGTAGTCCCTGAAAAGGTCCCTCTTTGATGAATTATCCTGGAGGGTTCTGGACGCTAAGCTGCTTCTGCAGAGGATTTAGTTGCTAAGGGCAAAATCCCACATACTTATTAAACTTGAAATAACACTAACATGAGCAGAAAGACTATTTAATATGAAAGTGACTGTTAGTGTGTACACAGGCAGATTTTTATGGATACAACCACTTATGGTACTTTTATTTGAAAAATATGATCTTTTCATGTTTCATGCTGTATAGATTCTTGTTTTGGAGTATATATAAAATAAAAGCAGAAAACCAAATTTGATTATAAGGAATTAAATTTACTTCCTAAAAATTAACTAGCCTCTGAGCTTTGCAAAAGAGTAACCAAAAATAGTAAGGAGTGAAAAAAGACTAGCTGACCTCATCCTTCCACCCAACTAAATCCATGACTGAAAGGACAGATATGTTTGGAAACACAAAGCAAAACAAACAAACAAAAAAATCCATAAAGAGAAAGAATCAGCTACTTGACATATTTTTGATTTCCCTTTTTGTGTCATAAGAAGCCTTGTGCTGGCTTAGGAACCCTAAAGGACCTTTGCCTTACTTATATGGGTAGTTGCCAAACAAACTAGCTTGTGTTTCATAATTTCCTGGGTTACCGCACTGCTGTTTTCAGTAGCCAGTTTTGTTGTCTACTAGTTCTGAAACTATTTGTCACAATCTCATTTGGGAGTCTCAACACTTGCTATCCACATCAAAAGCAAAGTCTGTTTCAACTACGAGTCAATTACTCTGTTTAATAAACAGTATTTCTTTACAAAAATTGCACTTTGTATGGTTTGCCTGTTAATTTCGAAGCAGATTGTAGGCCAAACCAAAAATCTAACATAGACTTAAATGGTCTTGGATTTAATTCTCCCCTGAAGTAATGGTCCCATAGTTGCTTACAAGTAGCACTTAGATTAGAGATGAGCTGTTTTCTTTTTTGAAGAAGTTACTGTTGACTGGTGATTTTATATTACAGCCCCATACCTCTGGGATTAGATTTTCCTTTTATTTCTGCAATCTTAGAGGCAAACTTTGACTCTTCATTCATTCCTGAAGAGGATATCCCACTTGTAGAGAGGACTTTTGGGGAAGAGCCTGCAAAAGTGCATGCCCTACACCCTATGTATCCTATGAAGCTGGGCTCTGCAGAGCACGGACGTACTGTGGTGTACCTCTAGCAGGGACTGGAGGAGCCACAAAAATGCTGCAACTATGCAAATCGTATGCTTGTCCTTCTGTGACAAGGGCTATGCTGAGGCTTGCATAGGACCACTTGAGGACCACTTCAGCCACTGGATCAAAACAATGTCTTTCTAGCCATCACATCAAGAATTTAGGCTGTGTTGACAATGCAGGCAGGCTGCATTAAAGCTAAGAACACAAGGTCCTGCCTGAGACAACTTGTAATCAAAAAGCTGCAGATGACCACTCACAACCAGGAATAAATCAACAAACCAGAAACAACATTATGAAATTCAACTTACCTAAGATTTATTTACCAAAGACTGCAAATGGGCAACACATTTAAAATAGGAATCATGTGTATTCCTTTTTTTGCTACACATAAAGGTGATGGATTTAAGCAGTCTCCACTAAAAATAAGAAGTGGATTCAGGGAATCAAACTTTTTATATCTGTTGCAAGTCTACAAAGGAAAAAAAATAACCCAGGCCCACTTGACACACTCTTGTTGCTGTTTATCCATACTTGTAGCTTCCTTTTCATTGCTGAATTAGTAAAGCTTTCGTTTGGCATTTCCTCAAAATAACTGAAAATATTTACAAATAAAACAGATGAACAATGCTTAGAACACTCCATTCTTTTTCAAATGTCAATAGCAGGTGTTCTCTGAATAGAAAGGGTGGGAAAAATAGAAAAAGGCTACAGGCAAAATGTGGACTTGCTCTTTTTCTGTGTCCCACTGACTTGCATTTTCTCACCGTGATCTTCACTCCTAAATAACTGCTCTCTTATCGCTTTCCATTTCACTTTATTTCATCATTCATAAACATTCTCTGTTGCTGTTCAGCTTTTTCCACCCTGTTTCTTCATGTTAGTATATGTTTCTCCTTTTCTTGTCCTTCATTTCTTCCCCACTTCTTTATTACCCTTATCTTTAAAAGCTGCACAAATTTCTGGAATATTTAATAGCACTGATACTGCTGTCATTAAATCACTTACCTAGTACTCTATTGGGAAGAGCATTTCCAGTAACTGAATGTTAAGAAATGTTGCTTCCAGCAGTACTGAATTTGAAAAGTGGAAAAGATGCTGAAATAGTGGCTAATACAGTGGAAGAAAGTATCTGTCTCATGAATTGACAAACTTCCATGACATGACAAAACCCTTCATAAGACTGGGGAAGGTTGCGAAAGCAGAAGTTTTTATCTCCTGCAGGAATATTTATAAGCTACTATTTCTTATGAAGCTGACATGGTATTTTTGTAATTCCAAAAAGTCCCAGAAGAATAGAGTTGAAAAGGATCTTGAGGAGCCCAATTTCCCTCCCAAGGGGTGATTAACAACACATACGTGATTTCTGGCAGAAGATTGTCTATACTTTCTTAAAAACCTTCAGTTAAAGTCTCCTGTGGAAAACTAATCCAGCCCTTCATTATCCTTAACGTTAAAAAGAATTTTCAATCTAACCTGAATACTCTTGCTGAAATTTATTATATATCTCTATGATGCCAGAAAAAAAGATTATTCCACCTTACAATTTTTTTCTCCCCCCGCTTCTCTCCAAGTGGCCCACATCTTGCTTGAGGTGGAAGGCACCAGACTGGATAGGCCTTTACCAACTGGTAAAGCCGAGACTGAGTAAATATTAAGTGGAATTATTATTTCATATGTCTTGGTAGCTGTAACACTAATTCTACCTCCTGGTATAATAGGGGGTTTTCTTGCTAATAGCTTCATCTTCATGTCAACAACAAAAATGCCTAGATCCTGTTCTGCAGGGTTTTACCTACCCCAATCTTATATTTGTATGGTGGAAAACTTCTACCAAAGTGCAGTATCTTACACATTCCCCTGTGTGATTTCACAACGTTTTTAAAGATGGTATCTTTGATTTGTCAGGATCACAATGAATTCTCATGTGTCTAAGTTCCAGCACCTATCCCTTTCACATTCATGTAACCTAATTTAGTAGTCATATTCCCAGTATTGTCATCTGGGGGATATGGGAAACACTGAACAGAGCTGGACTCTGAGCAGGCATCTGCTGAACCCCATTCATGTTAACCCCATTGATTACACCTTGAGCTGTTGTTCAAACTATTTTGTTCTCCCTTAGCTTTGGCATTCCTCAGAAAGAAGGGGAAAAAATAGTATCTAAGCAGGTATTAACCCATAGTATATATATATTCTATATATACGTAGCATATATTCCAGTCCCCTGGATTTCTCCAGTCCCCTGTGGTTACTCATGGTGAAAAAGGCAGGACTAGGGATCTGGCCCATGTAGTGTAGTCTGTGTCTACATATGAATCTTTAAAGCTCATTTGCATAATAAATCTTCCTCTCCCATCATGAGTTTTAGCCTATGCAGGGTAAGTTTTGAATTTTGCTCATATTTGGAGATCTGACATGCTAACTTCAAAACTATAGTTCCACTTGTCATTTAGAAGAACAGAACCCAAAACTGTTCTTTGATCACACGTAAAAAAAAAAGATGGGAATGTGGACAACAGAGAAACGAGCAAGAAACAAAATGGGAAAAATAAGGACAAAATATAGAGTAGAAGGATAATATGAGACTAGAAAGGAAAAACAGAAGATAAAAACAGGCCAGTTAAAAAAACATACAGCATAAACCGTGAGGAAATTAAAGCAAAGAAACAATAGGACAAAGCTAAAAAGAACAGGAAAAAAAAAGGGAAGAAAGAAAATGCAAATCCATGAAACACCATTGAAACCAAGCACTTGTTTCTTTGCCTCTATACAGTAATTCAGTCCTATGTTTTTAGGAGAGTAGTCATACATTCTCAAATCTTTAGCCCTTTACTGGCAGCACAACAACCTCATGCGGGATTTTAAAAGCATATTTCAAGACAAGGATGTGCTATATCTTTCGGAATCTCTGCAGGTCTTCCCACATGCTGTGTCCTTTTCTCAATCTAAGTAAGATTCATTAAAACTTAAGCTGCTTTGCTTTTTTTGCCTTTGAAATACGGTGTCAGAAACATTGGTCTTCGTGAATGTGTCTCCCTAAACCCTCCCTCTTCAGAATTCATGATCGTGTTTAATCATTTTTTGACTCTTACAAAGCTATTTATTTCACTATCATGCAAAGCCCAAGTAAGAATTATTAGAAAGGGTTCTTCTTCATTCTGTCATCTGCAAAGCAGAAAGGAGAAGGAAGAATTAGAGGAGATGGAAGTTGCTCGCCAGAGCCTTCATCCTGGTGCTTCTCAGGTTCCAAGCAATGCAGCTGCCACCACAAGCAGAAGGCCACTTCTCTTACTTATGAATCTCTCCATTGTCTCCACAACCAACTAATAAGGTAACACTGCAAGCCTACAGCAGCAAACCAGCACAACCACACCACAATAAGGCTTACCAAACTTTCTGCACAGGTAAAGAGAGAAAATTAAAGCAATCTTCAACTCACTACAGTTTGTAGAATTGGGCATATAATAAAACAACAAAACTGGAAATCCTGGACAGTATCTTCTGAAAAGCCACCATTCTACCATTCTAAAATACCAGGAGAAAAAAAAAACTTTCATTTGCTTTCATATGGATAATCGTATGCTCTTTTCTGGTTGATTTTCATATTCTATTTTTCATATTCTTAAATTCCATAGTTTCTTCAGTTCTAGTTTTCCTTAAAACTCTCCCTGCTTTCAGTGAATGTCCTTGGAATAATATCAGGCAGCACCATTGTTCTTAATCCTTTTCTAGATTTTTAGAAAAATAATGCAATATTTAAAGGTCAGGAAAGCAAAAAAGGAAGGTCCTCATTACTGTCCTTGTATGTCACACATGCACAGCCAGATTCTCAGAAGTGCACAGCATTCTTCAAGAACAATGACAGTTTTTGTTTGCTTTGTTTTGAGTTGAAAATTATACCCATGAAATTTAAAAATCATGTGAATTTAGAAGGTTGATGAGTTGGTGAAAGCAGGTTGATAACTGATTAAGGACAAGCACAACAAAAGCACTTGGCAGTGTATGTTTCTATTAAGAATGGCTTAATTTCGGTGCAGTTACTCAGAGCAGCAAGGCTAAAAAGCTTGTAAGGCACAACAAGAGCTCAAGTTTCCTCGCTGAAATCACGGATCATTTGATCCAACCCATATTGCATTTTCAAGTAAAAATGAACTGTGCTGCACTTGCCGCAAGTGTAGATGTAGCACACCACAAATGTACCACAAGGAGGCTGTGTCATTGTTTGTGGTGTGCTGTAACGACACTTACATGGGAACCACATAATTTTCCGTGTGATTTAAGCTTTCATTTAAAGAAAATATGAAAACGTGGTTATTAAAATAATCTTTCAAATGTGAAAATGTACTGAACCTGCAGAGTAACAGTCCAGATGATGGCTCTTAAGAGGATGTGATCTATTTCTGTTCATTTCCATAAAACATTAATTCCTAAGTGAAGTAATGATAATTTTAAAAATCAATGTTGCATCTCTTCCAACTATTTAACAGAAGTGTGCAACAACAGAATAACTGAAATTGAAGTCAAAGTTTGGTTTGTAGGGCTACATACCTCTTTCAAACATGTAGCTAGTGAATAGTTATCAGGACAGGCAGAAGAGCAGAGATAGTAGTGAAGTAAAGTAGTAAAGTAGTAGTAAAGGCTTTTTCACAAAGGCCCAATTCAGATGGCAAACAGAAGAGGTTTCAGAGTACTGCCGCCTCCAATGAGTTTACTAATTTTGAGTTGTATTTTCTTACAACACAAACAGAATTTGTCAAACTGAATAAGCCTGTGTGTCCAGTCTGATTTAGTTTCCAGATTTTCATTAGGTCACTAGCTCTGAGAGTTATATTTGGATTATTCCTTTTAACAGCATAATTCTTGTGCTGTATTTGTGTTAGATACAGTAGTGAAGTTTTACTATCCTTGACTTGCTTTTGAAATCTGAAAATATTTGTCCTTCTTTAAGTGTTATGGGACCTTTGCTTTTTAAAATCTCGAAAGAGAACAGCTGAAATATTATAAAAATAATCTTTCTTAAAAAAATGTATTCATGTAGCCGACTAGCAAGATTCCTCTCGTTGGTATAGTTTATGCTGCCTGCTATTCCATTGCTGAGCATCTGAACCATGTCACTAGGAGACAGTATAGACACAGCGGCAAACCATTCCTCATACTGACTAAACCAGAAATTTTGTATAGGACTTTTATTTCTAGTAACCACATGGGTCTACAGAACAACCATGGACATGATAATGACTATGAATTTTGCCATCTATTCCACTTCTATAAAGCAAATGACTTTTTAAAACATTCCTGAAGATGAAGTGGAGGGCCTCTGTATTGGTCGAGGCATTTTTCCTGTAGGGGTAAGGGGGATGAAGATTATTTCATTTCAGTGTTTATGTGTTATTCTCAAAAGATAATACTTGTTTTTTTGAATTAAGTATATATTCCCTGAATACACAGAGGACTGCAATTTATACATTTAATATAAAAACACAAACCCCACATACTTCCCCTATGCATCCATGAAGCAGTCTCTAAACCACTATATGCCAAACATTGCATTTTCTAAGTCGCAAAGCACTGATACATATATAGACATTAACTTCTTGAACATCTATTTGGCTAGAGCTGTATTCTCTCACTCCTCTGTCTTACTGCTCCTCACAAATCCATGGTGTTTTCTTTTCCATAGCTGTTCCTATTCTACTTTTAATAATAGCAATGTTTTACTTAAAGAGTTTAATCTTCACCATTCCATAAATAATGTACAGACTTATTATGTGTAAGACTTTCTTCTGATATTTTACTACCCAGTCATTTACGAAATTTGTCATAGGACTTGTTATTCATAAGAAATTTAAATAATATCATAAAACTTAACTTGTTTAGTTCTTATAAGTATTTTTAAATTATTTAGGTTTTTGTGCTTTATGACCTTAAAGATATTTTTTCTTGGCTTTTTTGCAGACATTTACAGGAAGATTTATCAGTCATCTTTTTTAGCTTCCATTCATTGTGTGACTTTGTTTTTATGTCAGATTTTCTATCATAAAAAAGATAATGGTAAGGCAAATTTATATTTATTTATTGCAATAATTCTCTATTCTATTGACTACACTAGAGCTGAAGGTAAATTATGCAATTGATACCTTCATAATGAGAAACTGATGTTAGCCTTGTTCTTTTCAGAAGTAATTCTTAATTTCTGCAGTTTGAAGATTTGTTATGCTACTGTTTATTTTTTTAAAGTAGGCATTTGTTTTCTTCTGTAATAACAGACGTGCTGATAGCATTAGCATTATGTTAGTAATGATGTTATGTTTAAAAAAATTATAGAGGAGAAAGCAAAAAATATCTAGTTGTATGAGCCATTTTCTTAGATTTCCTTGTCATTAAATCCTATATTGTGTTGGGCAAATCTAGATAAATTTGAAACACCTAGTTGTCTAGCTATTTGAGTGCTCCCACAGCTATTTCCATATAAACCCATGTGGAATTACATACGTAAATACATGTTGTAAGGGAAATAGGGAAGGTGGGAACATATCCTGGATTATCTGATTTAGAATTTCTTTCATTCTCTGATTTAAGGAATACAATAGTTCTTAAGTGCCAAAAATCTCACATCAATAATCTGTAGCATCCTCAGGGCATGACTTAAGTGTCAAAAACAGGCTTTTGCAACACTTACAGAGAAGGCAAGTAAAGCACACTAAGCCATTTTGACATATTTGCTAGCTTAGGCATGTTATTTCATGCATTCATAACCAGGAGCAACATGCCTATATTGGGCTGACAGCTACAGATGGACTCACTAATGACTGCATTTTTTTTAAACTTCTAGTGACTGCAAGCAAAGTAAGCCTCTTCCTCAGCATCTCCACTGCTAATACACTGTGTGGACATTAGTTTCCTAAGTAAACTTGGAAATTGTTGAGACTGACACAACAGAACTTAGAAAAATGTTCCTATTTTCTTTACAATCATCTCATCTAATATACTGCTTGTCTTTGTTGAACTGTGGCTATAAATTTCACAGGATGGGGATGTTTTTGTTTGCTTTGTGGAGTATCTATGTACATTATTTTTAGACATTTAAAAAGAAGACTCAATTACTGTATTTGGGGTCAAAAACACTGTATTGACTTCTAAAGAGACTAAGTATAATGTTTTTCTATATCTTGGTATTAGACTAACAAACACTAAAAATATACTAATGTGCAATCTTTGCTACAAAATTATTCGACTTGGTAAGCCCTGCACTGAGCACAGGCTGAGGAGAAGGGGTGCAGGAGCTGCCACTGCTGGAGGATCTCTGAAGTCAGGAAGGCTAACACCGAGGACACATAAAAGACTTATTCATGGAACCAGGCCAGAATAGTGCCTCCTGTGGCACTCCTTTCCATAACTTCCCAACCTGTAGGAAATGATTCATGAAAGAGAAATGGCTGCTGAAGCTGTGATTCTCAAATGCACTATTACATTGTTATTTATGAGAGTTAAACAGTTTTACTCCATAGGAAGCCTAATACAAAACCCGAGTACTTTACCTCCAGACACTGATCTGACCCTGCATTTCCAGGGAATAAATTTGTGCTCTGTTTAAAGTGTACCGTATTTACTTAGAAAGAGAATCAGTTCACTTTCTTTAAAGAAAATATTTTAAAGAAATGTGAAAAAGTCTCTGTTGTTATTCTTAAGTTTTCATTTTCAATCTAACTTTAAAACTTGTATTTTATTTTTCTGTCCTAAGGAGATCATGCAGATTTACTTTCCTTTATTTTCTTCAGTACCTGTTTCTGGGTTTCGTCTTCTCTCTCTGTATCTCTTTCTACAGAAATAGCCTATTTGCCTTCTCTATTCCTTTGCCTCTTTTTGCCTGCCTTTTTTTTTTCCTCCGAAGACATCTCCTCACATTTCTCAGCTAATCAGTATCTCTTTCATAACTTACCTAGTCCATTACATTCTATTCACCTTACCAGAAGCCAACAACCAGAGAAATAAATGGATTAGACAAAGATTACAACAAAATGGAACAAGAAAGACTCCCAAGTAAAAAGTTGATCTCAGTTCATTTTTTAGAATTTTAGAATATAGGCTAGGTATAGCAAAGCCTACATATTCACTTTTATTTCATTATGAGCTTTGGCGTTGCCAAAGAATTTGACTATGTAACAGCCAAATGTACTCTTTTAATTTATTTCAAGGTCACTTAACCATGGTCTTGAGAGGATGCTGCGGGAGGGAGCAACAAGCCCCTGCTTATTGCAATCCATTAAACATCAAGAGACGAAGCTAGAATTTGTGACATTTGTGACAGGAATTCTAGTTCAGCCAAGAGGAAAGAATCATGTGTCTCTCTTTTCAGGAAAGCGTTGCAGCCTATATACCTCTGTTTTCTCAAGAAAGCATTTTGTCTCCTGGTGGTATATATTTTCAAACTGAGTCGTATTGCTCCCGCTGCCTGCCGTGCCACAGCATTTGGTGGCTTAGCTTGGAGCTCTTCCCCCAGCCAGAGAACTGGGATGCCTACAAAAATCATTGTTTCTTATGCATCCCAGACTGACTCGTTCCCTGTCACTCCTGCTTCTCCAACATAACACCGGGGTGCCATCAAATTCATCATGTTCCACGATGATTTCAGAGGTCAGCGGGAAGAATTATGAAAACATGCAGTCTTATAAATTACAGAAAGAATCACTAGATCTACTTCGAAATGTGGACATATTGAAGATACAATCAGGAGTGAACACGCTGTAGGTCTCTGGGACTTCAAAACTGTTCCAGATGTTGGCTGAAGGGCAAAACTCAGCTGTGACTCAGCTTTATACAGGGCAAATATATCACCAGGAACTAATTTCCAACCTTTTTTAAAAGTCAGTGGGACTTCTGGCATTGACTTCAGGGGACCAGAACTTCAGCCAAGACAGGTAATGTACAAGCAAATACGCTGCACTCTTTGGTAGATTTATTGTTATTGTTCTTGGGTTTAGTATTAGTATTAGTTCATTATTGCTATTAAAGTAGCTCTTAGTACGACCTGAAATAGACTGAAATAAGACTAGAACATAGGACTAAAATGATACATGAGCAACGACTGAAACACTAGCACTGATGTGGCATAGTACTATGTTTGAATTTCCCTTTACAAATATGTATGTTTTGTTCTATACAGATGTGAGGAGATGTGTTCATTTTGCTTTTTGCCAGTATTGAAATATTCTGCTTGTCATTAGGTAATCGTTTCTCTGTATATGGAAGCAATATGATGTCCTGGCTCAAAGCTTGTGTCTATGCAGCACCAAATTCAAACATTTATTTCCTATGAGTAATAGAATTAAGTTTACTACGAAAAAAAAATATAGTGTCCTTAAAATGGCACTTGCAAACTGCAAGTTCTTGCTGCTCTGGATTCTGAAGATCTACCAGTATGTTTACAATGGTAACCTTATAATTACAAGGTCATTTTAGTTTTACCTAAAGTGATGACAGTGCTTGCAAGCGCTGCAAACCCATCAACACTAACACATATCCAGTAGCTTCCATTTCTGGGAAAATAGCAGGCAATATCTAAAAAGAGTTTCAAAGTAGACTAATAGGCTACATCCAGACCCAGGTAGGTACCAGGGTGTCTGTGTTACAGTAATGCTCAGCACAGCCTGAAAAGAGGCCCTCAACCTGCCAGAGTGCCATCGCTGGCATATTCAAGCTCCTTGGCAAGGCTGGGTTTCTATGTGTGATGCATTTGGCGTTCTCTTGGTATCCAGAACATTACTGAAACATAAAAAACTTTTATTTAATGTCCTGAAGAAATAAAATTATACCAGAAGTGAGCTAAACAGCCATAGCTACCTGGCTACAGAGAGGAACAGGACCAGCCCTGGAGCTGAAGCCGACCCAGGCCGTAGCTCGCCCTGGGGCAGTGCAGTCCCCAAGGGGCCCTGGGGAGCATGGCTGCAGATGCAGTGTGGGCACAGCCCCACGGCCGTCTGCTTTGGAGGGGCTGGTGCCCAAGGCCTGGGGGGACTGTGAGCATCAGCCTGGTGAACTGCAACTGCACTGTCGTGCTGGAGTACAGAGGAAACAATTTCTCCTATCGATTATTATTAAATTTTTTCTACAATGAACAAATGCAATCTACAGCGTAGTTGCATTACACCCTCCAAACATTTTTCTTAGAGCCCCAAAGTAACATGTATTTTACTGAAAGAAAACAAATTTGAGCAAGTCACTGGTTAATAGATACAACAGAAATAAACAGAAAAATATTTTCTAAGTAAGCTTCTTGAAGATTAGCATCAACTTCGGCAAAAGCTGGACGGGCGATGTGCTAACGCCCGTGGGAAAACTGCCCCGGCGGCCCGCCGGTGGCCCCCGCTGCGGCTGCTGCTGCTCCTCCCTGGGGCGCGCACCGGCAGGGCGCTTCGCCCCGGCGCTGACCCGCCTCCCGCGGCGGGCGGCCGGGCGGCCGGGCGAGGGGCCCCCGCTGGCGGGCTCGGGGGACGGCGAGGCCCGGGGGGCGGCTGCCGCTAGCGCTCCCGCCCTGTGGGGGCGGTGCGCTGTTGACGGCGTCAGCCTGCCGGGCCCCGCCGACCCGCCGTCCCCTCCGAGCGGCTCCCGGCGGGCGGCCCGGCGAGACGCGCCGCGGGGGAGCGCGTAGTGGCGCGGCGGGGCGGGCTCCCCCGCCGGGTGCATCGGGCAGGTTTCGGCGGCCGCTGGATGGGAGCCCTTCTCCGCGGGGAACGGCCGCGCTCGCCCCCCCGCCGGCTGCGGGAAGGAGGACGGCAGAGCATGCCACCGGCGGGGCGGTTCCGCAGGGACTGACATGCTGCTGAAGGAGGGAAGGCGCCAGCCCCTCCGCCTCTCCCCGCGGTAGCGGAGGCGATGCTGCAGGGCGCTCCCCGGGCTCTCCCGCAGGCGCCAGGCTAACGCCCACAGCAGCCGCGCTCGCTGCCGTGAGCGGCGCGGTGCCGGCCGGGCCGAGGCGACGAGCGGCGCGGGCCCGCACCCCTCCTCGGGGCGGCGGCGGCGGCGGCCGCGGCGGCGGCGGAAGGCGCTGCCCGCGCCCGCGGGGCCCCGCGCGGCGGGGGGCTCCGCGCGGCGGATGCGTGTGCATGAGCTCTGCACCGAGCGGGCGCAGGAAGCGCCCCCGCTCCGCCGCCTCCATCTTCCAGGGCAGCAAGACCTCGCCGCACGGCCGCGACAGTGAACGCCGGGGCAGCGGCTCCGAGAGCGCCTACCAGACCCAGAGAGCCCTGGATGACTGCAAGATGGTGGGTACCAGAAATGGGCTTGCCTTAATTTTTGTCGTTTCCGAGTGTTCTCGTCGCCGGCGGCGGTGCCGCTCCTCCCGCCAGCTTGTCTATTCTCATCACGTGCAGTTGCACTATTTTTAAAACTGCAGTCCCCGTCGGGGGTGCTGCCCTGTACCCTAACTCGCAGCGGCTCAAAGGCGGGAGGGGGGAGGGAAAACGAGACCTGTGGGAGCCGGCCGGGTACTGCCGGACAGTCAGGGCGGGGACCGGAGCCGAGCGCCGGGTCCTGCAGCAGCAGGAGCCCTCGCCCCAGCACCCGCCGCCTTCGCGGCGCTGCCAAGCAGCTGGAGTTGCTTTTTGCTGGATCCGGCCAAATCTGTCCCCAGACTTGCACTCAGTGAAGCCTAAATAGGTAAATAGTTGCCTCCACTGCATCACTGCTCTCTGGGCTGCCTGTCTTGTGCAGCAACCACACTCCTGCCCTAAAATCCTTCTAAAACAGGACTCAGAATTTGAGGCCCTGAAATTCTCTCTCTGACGTACGTGGTACCTGTTTCCAGTCTCCCCGGAGTAGCTGGGTGCAATTGTAAAACCTCAGATCAAGCAACTGCATCCATGTTATTTTTGGACTGTCACATTATGGTATGACATTTTTCTCCATTCACATTCCAAATGCTTGGATCCTGACACTTTCCTCCAAACAGCGCCATATACCCCATATCTAGCTCCTTGAGCTACAGTCAGCTGGACACTGGGCCCCAAAATTGCTCCGTTAACTAATGACAGAAATAGAAAAAAAATGAAGTTGCTGCTACTTTACTTGGAAAATCTGGATCTTGCTATAGCTCTGTCCAGTAGCATTGGAAATGTACCTGCTACTTCTGTTCTGCTGGATTCTGGCAGTTTTTCTCATCTAATACTGCAAATTGTGCTGGCAGATACCCACTCTGACATTTCAAAATCAGGAGCAACTCTCAGTGCACCAAGGAACAAAAGCTGCCACAGTAGCTCTATAAATATATCCAACAAGTGGATCCTGTTGGGTCCTGCCTTTTTTCTCATTCCCGACAGCATAATGTGGTTAATTAAACAGAAGTGCTAGCTTTGTAGAATTCACTGATTAGAAATAAAATACGATTTACAGATGGGTTGTCAAGATGCAGTAAGATTCAGGAGATAAAACCAATGGTTTTTTTTCTTGTTCTCTGTCTCAGTGCTGCAACATCAGTGTTGTTTTGTTTTCCTTGGCAATGTTGAGGTGGCTGAATGTGTCCTCTGTTTAGACAGGGGATGTCAGGTGAGAACTGGCAAAATGTGTGTGGCACGACCACTTACCAGCTGCAGGATGAGACACTTTTCTCTTTTTCTTAATGCAGAGTAATTACGCTATGACCCAAAGTAGTACAATTTTTTTTCTCTCCATGCTTTTCATTCATTGTCTTAAGCTACAGAATGAGAGTTGAAGCCAGGTTTAGCAAATATTGTGGCCAGGGCTTTGTTTGGTGTGTGGTTTTGACTTTGTTTGTGGTTTGGGGGTGGGACGGTGCCTGTGTACTGGAATGCATTGGGATTATTTTGCTGCCCCAGAAGCAGAGAAACCTATTTGTGACTCTTACAATGACATTTAAGAAAGCACGGCCAAAAAACGGGTCCCGATACTAGTTCTCAGTTATACAGAGTAATTTCAGTGGGGTGTATGAAGAGTCAGAATGTAATGCTGCAGGAGAAGCGACTCATTTCTTTTCTGAGTATGAGAATTTGAGGACTTGACTTTAAAATTTAGTAGATCTGGTAGAATCTAGGTTTTTAGCATGCTTGTATGTTGGGATATGTTGAACTCCTGGTGGTAATGATGGCTGCAGAATTATGAGCAGTTACTCTTGTTATATGTAGTTTGGAAATTGAGGTCAAATTAGGAAAACACAGCTAAATAAATATTCTGTTCTATTGCTCCCTGCCTTCCACCCCCGCCACCATGTGCAGGAAATGGCCTGATGTGCTTTCTTTCAGAAGACAGCAAATGCTTCGTTTCCTTAAAATATAATCCCATGAACATGATCAGTGGAACTAAACAATAACAATCTTTCCATCACTGTAAAAGTTACCCATTTATCCAATAGCATTCATGTGTACCTGCTTGATACTAGATTTCTGTAAAGGTTGAAGTGTTTATTTACTTCTTTGTCTGTTTTCCCCACACGCACATTGGAAAAAGTGCTTTCTAGAATCCTAACTGGAAAGTGCCTATCTGGTACATCTTCTCAGCCAGATCAATTTTAAGTCTGAAATCTGGGTTAGAGGCCAGTGACAGAACATAAATCATTACAAAATAAATTAGCAAAATCGCCAGTGTAAAAGCAAATGCTACATTCCAATCCCTAAATGTGCTGTTAATCAGGAAGCAGGAGGAGCAAAGGCAATAATTTCTGGAGATATTTTTGTCTTTTATGATAGCAAAAAATAACCTCATGCTACTAGTAAAACAGCTGGGTTTTTGTCTGCTTAATGTTTAAGACTAATAACTCAAACACTTTCAGAGATTAAAAGGAGAAACCCTACTTTCTGCAAATGAACATTTATAGCTTACAGAAGAGGCAGCTGTCATGAAGGCCCTAGTCATTTAATAAATCTTGGGCACTTGATCCCATATGCCATGAAATTGGGAGCAGCAGGAACAAGCCCTACATTGGGCATGTTTTTTAAAAACCTGATTGTTTTTATCAGTGTAGTTAAACGTCTCATGTAAGTAAATCCTCTTTGTTTTTCAGCTTGTCCAGGAGTTCAATACCCAGGTGGCTCTATATCGGGAGCTGGTCATTTCCATTGGGGATGTTTCAGTCACCTGTCCATCTCTGCATGCGGAAATGCACAAAACTCGAACTCGAGGATGTGAGATGGCCTATCAGGCTCATCAAAAACTAGCAGCAATTTCTGGGTAGGAGTCTACTTATGTTTAATTAAAGCTATACTCATACGCGCGTGTTTGCTAAACACTACATTATGGAAGCTTTCAGCAAAAGTATTAACTTGTGTTTCTGTTTTAAGCATAGAGATGTATGACCACAGATTCTACAGAATGCTCATATCCTTATGATAGTGCAATTTTGGGTCAAATCCTGGTCCCCTTACCGAGATGGTATCCTACTGATTTCACTGGATGCTTTTATGTAAGATGAACAGGATTTTACTCCGTATCACTAGACAACTTAAAAAGATCAAGGGAGAAGCCTTGCCTTTCAAGGGTGAAACAGCAATAACTTTCTGCCCAGTCCTTTGTTGAAGGACTAATTGAACCATTAGAGAACTAGCTCCGCGCAACTAGAGACTCAACAAAATTAGATGAAAAAATAACTAGGTGAAAATTATGTAAAGGGGGGGAATACAAATACTATTGTGAAAACTTGTGTTTACATTCTACATGTTTTTAAATCCTTATTTCTGTTGAAATGAGGATTGAAGCCTTGCCAGCAGATAATGTTTTCATTTATTCTTCGATACTACGTTATATACATTCCTTTCCATGGTGACAGAATGTATCATCACATACTTGAGACTGTGCCTCAGTACAAGGTAAACTAAGATAAATAATATCTGTGTCTTACAAAATGGGAATTCATGCTGCTTACACCAAGTCTAATTATTTGTGCGTTCTTCACGGTGTGATGACAAGGGCATTTGTATTAACACATTTACCTCCTGAGTCGTGTCTCTCTCTGACTACACTTTGTCAGAACTTTCTGCACCTGCCTTATCCACCATAAACCATTGTGTACCACTGGAAGAAACCTTTCTTTTTTTGCAGCTCTGCCTAATCCCCGTTGAAGTTCTTTCATCACTTTAATGTATACAAGAAATCTGTCATAGATTTAGTATACAAGGGAAGACCACACTAACAAACTAAACAGAAGAAAATACTGGTTGGTCATTTTAGTAGAATTGTCAACATTTTCAGATGTGATTTTGTGCAAAGATTCTTAAATTGATACTGCAACCTCTGATTTATTCCTCGAACAAAATACGTGCTTTTAAGTTACTAAAGTCTGTGAGAATTTTAAAAAAACAGCAAACCAACCAAAAGATACAGTTCTTTTTAACCAGTGTACAGTATCTCAACACAGTAGCACTGAAAATGCGGAAGCAAACAGTAGTGAAATTGATCTTGTGCACTTTCAGACTCAAAAGAGAGACTAATAGCAGAACCAAAATAATACATCTGAACAGCAGAACTTAACTTGGATTTTTTTAACTTTTTTTCTTCCCCCCTTAAAGAAAACCATCGATACATGCTCATTTAGAAGTATGGAGTGTTTTTTAAGTAATCATTTCACAGTTGGGAGTCTGTCACATACACGAAGGTATGTCCTGAAGGTTGTGCAGTTGCTGCGAGATTGACATTTAGCTAATCAAAAACTGTTTTAAATAACTGTGATAATAATGTGATATCCATAACAACTGGTAGGTGTTAGAAACCCTCTAGAAATTACTTGTTTGGTTTGACAAACATTTTACAAGATGTACTTCACATCCCTACCCTCCTACAGCTGAGCAAAGTCATATAAGCCAACTTAACTTGTTTTGGTGCATCTGTGAGGAAAGATGGGAGATGAAGGTGCAGAGCAAGCATTCAGTGTGGATAAGAAATAGAAGGAGAGGAGTAATAAGTAGTCTCAGAGGTTCAGTCTTTAATTCAGCAGGAAGTGCAATGTAGTACATATGGCATGGGATCTGGAATGGGAACCTAATTTGGTAGGAAGAAAAAGTATCAGGAAGAAATCTACTTATGGACAGGAATGTATTAAGTCATCCTCAGTATTAAATAGTCAGGAGGGTAGTGTATTGCTCAGAAACCACTGGTAGACAGCAGACGGGACATAGGCTCATTTAGTTCACTGCTTTAGTTCAAAATGCACAGCACTGCACTGTGCGAATTTCTGGGTAACATGACCAATTCTGTCTTCCAAAGCTCATTAAAGAAAGCCTGTTGCTTTCCCACCCAGAGACAATAATAGCAATTAGCTAATTACGTTACTAGACTATAAAATTTCATTACATACCAGCATTCTATTAGTTAAGGTCATCAGTAATGTTCATTTAGTCTCTGAGTGACATGAGCTGTTGCTGTTTCTTTCAAGAAGTTGGCATCACTGTCTAGGACAGCATTAAGTTCATTAATTGTTTGTGTTGATGTCTTCCTTGGAAAATTAGCAGACAGCTACATTTTATGCTTCCTGTTTGAAGCAGGAAGGATACGTCAGGATTTAAGACTCTTAAACACACTCCTGATTCAGGCAGCTAGAAGAGGCACCTATTTCCCTTCCTAACTCACCTGTTCTACAAGACTAGGGAAGGTAACAAAGAGGAAAGGTGCAAGGACTTGGAAAGAAAGAAACAGGAAAAGATCCACTACAGCTGAGAAAGGCAGCTCTGGAAGAAAATGTGGGAATTGTGGGAAGGGAAAGAAATGCTGAGGTGGAGATAATGCATTAGGAACTGAACAGGATAGAAGTCATGAGGAGGAAAAACTTTGATCATGGGCATATCAGTTCTGGAATATTAGAGGGACATCAGAGTAGGACAGTGGTGTAATATGAACGAGAAGAGAAAACTGCAGTTGTAGCTGTAGAAAAAGTATACACTGATGCCATCAAAAGGAGATTCAGCTAGGGAAGCAGAGGAAGTGAAAGCCACACTTACATTTTAAAAACTGAGAGGAAGAAAAACAAAGGAGATCATGACAAAGATAAGGAAGTAGCAAGGAAACATAAAATGTTGTGAAGTCTGCACTAGATCAGAGCGTATCACCCTATCTAGCTCAAATCTGACAGCTGCTGGTAGCAGAGATGTTGTAAAAAAGCATATAAAAACAGGCCGTGCATAAAACAATACCTTCCCTCATATACTTGCCACTGCCCAGCAATTAGTAGTTTAGGGGTTTCCCAAGCCAAAGGCTGCATCTGAACAATTTGTACAAATACAATCTGACAAATACGAGTTCTCACAGAAGATTTCAGGATTTGTCTAAATATGAAGGTCTTTTACTCAGAAAATACTGAGGCTGAATAATGACATCTTTACACTGTGGTGTGTTTAAAAATGTTACAAATCAATTTACAAAAAAAAAAAAAGATTATTGAGAAAGGAAACTTCAAATTCAGTCTCCAACTTAATAGGGCCTCACGGCTATTACATCCTCTTCTTAACTTGCTCTCTTACGTATTTTTCTTGTAGAACTAGGTGAAATTTTATCAAAGAGCAGATGCATGCCTGGGTTTACCAACATTATCATGGCTTTCAGGGAATAAAGATTATAAATAAAAACAATTTAAATTGAAATATCCTAGTTCTAGTTGATGATCTTTTAAGAATGCAAGTCCAAGTAAACTCTTCTTTCAGTGTTGATTTTCTCAGAACTTCAGGTCAGTTCCTGCTCACTGCAGTAGTACTAAAAATTCTTAGTGATTTTTAATGTCTTCTGAAGGAAGTGAGTAAGGTTTGGTCCTTTCATTACATTTTCTGCTGTATTAACTTACTAGAAATTAAATATCTCAAATTGATTACATTGTGCACCCTTGCAGTATCAGATATCATGGTCAAAACTGGAGAAAGTAAAGCAGCAAGAAAATGAGTCAGCATGATTTTTTTCCAAAAGAAAAGAAAGGAAAAATACTTGTAACAATAGGAAGATGGGGGGAAAAAATGCAAATCTCTGTTTTGGAAGGGGGTCTGCTTTGTGGCATGATGAAGACTCGTGATATTTTAGAAGTCATCAAATAGAGAGCCAGCTTTAAAGATGAAGTACACTAAGTCTGGGATGTAGACGGAAAGATAACTCACAACTGTATTTTAAGATACAGGTTTGCACAACTGTGTGCACACTTTTGTAAATGTCCCTTTCATATTCTCAAGCACTCGATATGCTTACATAATGCAAGTACTTCCATGTGCGCTTGGCACACTGAAACCAGAACTGGCAGTATTTCTTTGACAGTCTGATATATATGTTGACAGTGGCTTTTTTTTGCATGAAATGAAACTCTGTGAGGAGCTCAGAGGTGCATGGCAATGTACATCTGTGTAAGCGCAGCTTTGAAAGTGGTTGTCCTCTGTTGTTCAGGCTGGTGTTGCAAAGTCCTGAATCTAAGGAGGAATAAACCCATACACTAGTACAGGCGGGGGGCCAACCACCTGGAAAGCAACTTTGCAGAAAAGGACCTGGGGGTTCTGGTGAACACCAAGTCGAACATGAGCCAGCACTGTGCCCTTGTGGCAAAGAGGGCCAACAGCCTCCTGTGCTACATTAGGAAGTGTTGCCAGCAGGTTGAGGAGTTGAGCCTTCCCTTCTACTCAGCGCTTTTGAGGCCGTATCTGGAGTACTGTGTCCAGTTCTGGGCTCCCTAGTAGAAAAGAGAAAGGGACATACCAGAACGGGTCTACTCAATGGCCATGAAGATGATAAAGAGCATGCAACATTTGACATACAAGGAGAGGCTGACAGACCTGGGATTGTTTAGCGTGGAGAAGAGAAGGTTTGGAAGGGGATCTTATCAATGTGTATTAAAAATACATGATGGGATAGTATAAAGAAGACACAGCCAGACTCTTCTCAGCAGTATCCAGTGATAGGACAGCAGGCACAAACTGAAATACAGAAAATTAGATTTAAAGATTTTTAAAACCCCTTTTTTACTGCGAGGTTGGTAGAATATTGGAACAGGTGCCCCAAGAGGTTGTGGAGTCTCCATCCTTGGAGATACTCAGAACTTAACTGGACGTGGTCCTTAGTAACCTGCTTTAGCTGACACTGCTTTGAGCAGGAGGGTTGGACTAGAATAGTCCCTTCCGGCCTGTGACAAAAGTCACTGTAAATCTTCTCACTGGGAAAATTCCAAGATAAAGTTTCCTTATTTGACGTTGAGGTGGACCTGTTACTTTTATAAAACAGTTGTTAATGTAACTTCCCGTGAGTTCAAGAAAAGTTAAGGAAGTAGACCTAAAAATCACATCCTGATTGCATTCACGTCTTTATTACACTGCATAAAAATGTTACCATAGCATTGATTTAAGTATGTAGTTTTAATTTATACTTTTTTCTTTGCAATCTACAGTAGATTTCTGATCTTTTCAATAAGCAATAGAGGGTAATTTCTCAGACCTAATTAATACTAGATCAGTTCCTAAGGTTGTGTTAAAACATTCTATTGACACCCAGTTGTGGCCAACTGTCTGAATTTTCCCCAAATTACGACACTTTAAAATTATTATCTGCTTTCTAAAGCACACAAGCAAACAAAAAAGACTGCTGCAAAATGTTTTACAATTAGGAGAGAAGGGGACTTCAGGCTTATAACTTAATGAAAGCTGCTTTAAGACAGACATAACAGAAACCAGTTTAACTGCAGATGTTAAATAAAGCATTGCTGGCAGGCAGTATAGCTGAGCAGAAACAAAATGTAGCAACACTTAGCTCAACAGGAAAGAATTTTTATAATCATGAATCAAAAACAAGGTAATGCCAGCAGATAGAGCAACAAACTAGAGCTCTGCCCAAGCTAGATACCAATCAAGCACCATGTATGGAGATCTCTGCCCTCCCTAGATGTCTTTACAATCACTGCCATTGTACTGTCCTCTAAGCGTATGTGTCAGAGGTGGGGAGAGTGATATTAATGTTGATCCCTGGAGTTCTGAATTACAGGCACTGCCCCTGTATCCTACCTCAGTTACAGCTGGCATTGTTTCAACAGCCAGATGAAAATTAAGAATAATGTAAGTGCTTCACAGAGATTGCACTATGATTACTAGAATGTGGCCTGCTGAGAGTATCATTAAATATTAAAAATAATGTGATGACATATAAGAAAACAAAGAAAGCAGTCAATATTCACTGCAAGAATCAATACTGTTATACATGATAATGCCAACAGCATAATGCCCCCTGAATTCATTTGGGGATTTTTTGCCAAAATATTGCAGATATTTAAAAGAGTAAAACCTTAAAAATCTGACCTTAAAAATCCTATTAGGTAAGTACAAAATGCTGAGATTCTCCGCTTCTGAAAACTGTTGGAAATATAAAACTTCCCATTTGCACTCACAGGCATATACTAAAATCACCTCAGTAAGTTGTTCCAATCTGGCAGGCCAGATCCCACAATTCTTACCATCATTAAATAGTATCTTACTCAGCAAGGTGTCCTGATGACTTAACTGGGATTGTCCAAAATGAGAAAAGTTAGGGAGATCTTTGTCTCCCTCCAAAGAAGAGCTTTCAGGATCTGGAGCAAGTTCATTACTGAGTATTCTTATCATATAAAGTCTCGTTTTCCCTCAACCTTTACATTCAGCTTGTGTAAACATTTACTGTAACTTAAATGCCTACAATTTTCTTGCGATTTTGAGCGTATCAAATTCTAGGGGCAAATTCTGACTGTGTTTGTTCCACTTTGCTTGGAATATCTTCACTGATTTCTCAGTCATGAAGTGACTCCAGACTTACTACCGTGTATCAGAGACCGCACCTGTTCCAGTAACTCAAATCCCATTTTTGACTAATGGGAGTTGATTTACGTGGGAATGTTTTGGGAAGTAAGCTCAGATATGGATATGTTGTGAACTCTTACTGTTTGTTCATACTCTTTATGGACAAATTAGCGCACCATAATGCAGTAAGTATACCACAGCTTACTCCTTTCTCAAGAGGATAAGACACACATACATCGTACTCACTAGATTCCTTTGCAAAAATTTCCCCAATTATGTAAGGCATGTGCATCTAAAATGATGGGAAGGGACGTTGAAAAGCTAAGGCCATTTTCTGTGGAACTGAGTTAAGGTGGGTTCTGTTGTTGAGAATAAAATCTGTTTACTCAATTTAAGTTGCAAGTTGAAAAAGAAATAATTTAAGTCAGATACCTCAAGTTCTAATAGGCGAATTCAGAAAGCAAATACTGGAGGAGAAAACAAGGTTACTTACTAAAGCTAGAGTTCTCAAAATAACTTACCTCTACAGACTCACTTTTCCTTTGTACCTTTGTCTTTGGAACTGTGCTCTAATAGGCAGTTGGGACTTGAAGATACGAGGTATTAATATCTCCCTTTATAGATCTGTCTTTCATAACTGGAGGCTAGATTTAGTAAAGGGCAAACATACCTAAAATTGAATTTAGCATTTACTTCTCTATGTCCAAAACAGCAAGTCTGAAGTTCTACATCTGCAGTGACACAGCGTAACTTAGTTTTGACAAAGCCAAAGAGCTTGCTTAACAGTAAACCTAATCAGCAGGCAGAAGTGAGGCCTTACTGCTTGTCCAAGCTCTGACGAGCTTGATCCCATAGGTGCTGTCAGAGCATCCTCAGAGCCTAACACATACTGACAATTTTGTCTCCTCACAAACCAAAGCTGAAGGCGAGTCAACTTAATTTCTAGACTACTTGCACCTACGTCCCAGAAAAATGCCCTGACTACAGTGAGGGGAAAGTGGGAGCTAAAAGTAGGATGGACATCATTTTTGTCAGTCACTTATTTGCCCCTTTCTTCCATCTCACACTCAACTAGCACATTCACAGCACCTCCCACTGCAGCACTGCCACTGCCGAGATGCTCAAGGACTGCCCATGCTGGATAAGCCAGACAGGTAAGCCTGCCACTTACGTGAAGGCTTCTCTAACGGAAGAGAAGCTGTGTTCCAGCCCAGCAGCCAGGGACTCTGCCCCGTGCTCAAGGATCACGCCAAAATAGCCATATTCTGCCTGGCAAGCATGGAGCAACATAGCTTTTCCTCTGTGACATGACCTGAAGCTGTGAGGTAACTGCGGGAAAGGAGAGGGCCTATTGCCATCATCTGATCCAGTGGGCAGAGTATTCTGCACAAGGGAGCAAAATGGTGTAGAGGTCTGCCCTGTACTTGGATTTCAAGCAGGGCCGGTGCAGGTAAACATAGAAGACCGTTAAGGAACTTCCTTGTTGGTAAGGAGAACTTGTATTCTAGTCCTTGCTTCCATGTTTTTTTCTGTGTTTTAAGAAAGTAAAACACATAAAGATCCAGGGGAGCAGAGATTTAGAGCTCGCATAAATGCTGAGTATTCTTAAGCATTCTGCATCTTCAGCCTGGTGAACTGTAAATTCATCTACACAGTACCTTGCTCTGGGGTTGAAGTAGGCTGCAGCTTTAGGGTGGTTTGGCTTCCATTTTGACATGCCTTTTGACAGCACTCCATTCTGGGTCCGAAACACCAGCCTGGAAGAGGATACCAAAAAGTAAGGTGTTGCTGTATTTTAAGTCCTTCACTGGAATGCCCTTCTCTGCTATGCATGAGCAGCGTTCCACTACAATTAGATTTCAGGGCTTTTTTTTCTCTGAATCTAACTCAGGAATAATGGAGTATTCCAGCCCTAGGTAAGCCTATTTATCTGTAGCAATGGTTGAAATAACCACTCTGTTTTACAGTCCTGTTTTGAGCTATACAAACCTTTTACATCAGAAATTGAAGTGAAGGAAAACAATATGTAGCCATATGTAGAGAGATTTGGGGACTGAATTGCATTGGCAGGGTCCCTTCAGAAATGCTGCAGCATCAGAGCTGACCTTGTTCAGGCAATTCAGTGTTTCTGCAGGCATTCTCTAACTTCATGCCCTTCTCTTGCCCCATTTTGTCCTTCCTTCAAAGTACTTGCTATCACTGTTGGACATTAAAAACCTTTTCAGACTTCTGTGAAAGCAATTTTCTTAAGGAGTAATCAGCCAGAGGATTCAGCTGTTAGGTACATCTATAGAAGCGATATTGAAAAGCCCACAAAACTTAAGTAAGTTTTGACTGTTTCTTGACAGTTGCTGTTACCTTTGTTTCACTCCAAATTTTCTCATACCTTCTTCTCTCGTGTCATAGCTTTTCTTCAGTGTTTCTGTTTCTTGCCTTTTTTTTCCTCGTAGCCCATCTCCAAACAGTAACAAAATTCATATCAGATTTGCTGCTGTCATATTAACTATTTGGAAACTCTTCAGGGCAGAGACCTGAATGTACTTATAGCAAGCCCACTGCAATCCACTCACCTTTAGATCTGTGGTATTCCTGTAATAAACATGATTAACAAGCATAATGGATGTTTTGAATTTTTTTTTTTTTAATGTTTTGGGAAAAGTCTTGAAAATCTTTCATTCAACCTCTCACTAACGTTTTAGGTGAATCACTTATTAAATAGATGTACTTACTATCTCTGAAAAATACTGTGTATATTATTTAATGCTTTTACATCATATTTCAGTATTTCAAGGGAAGGCATAATATTCAAATATTTTATTTTATTATTGGTATAGCGTTTCCTAAACAAAGCATGTGAAGATTACATTTTTATCATATTGTTTTTCTAAATTCTTTCTTAAAAAATTGATTTTAAGTGTCAATTTGCTGGAATTTTAGACCCTAACACATAACAGTACATAGCAACTCCTGTATGCATCTTGGCATGTCACAAGTGGAATCAGTCAATAAGCTCTTCCTGAGCAAAAAACTGAGTGATACTAATATATGTATGTCAATAGTGCTTTAAAAAGGGATTTAGAACTAAATTTTGAAAGGTATTTAAAGACTTACAAGTGCAGCTAATTATGAGTCTCTTATGACATGCTAATGACCCTATGTCCACAAAAATTAGGGGTACCACAGAAGCCTACATGGATTCAAAATTAATGTTAGACCAATCTGAAATAATTTTTTCATTTCAGTACTTCTGGGAGAGAATTTCTTTCTTGGCAAAATTTTGCAAAAAACATTTGTTGAAAAAAAGTATACTGAACCTTCATGCCTGGCTTCATAGATGTGATTAAAAGTTGTAGTTGCGCTAACCTGTAACGAAGACGGTCAAGAAGAGCACCTTTATGTCCTATTTAGGCCCACTGCTTCAAGATCTGTCTCACCAGCATATTTCAGTAATTTTCTTCTCTCAATTTCTACTGAAACACAGCTGAGGCCAAACCTGAGAATTTAGTCATGAGTCTTATGTGCTTCTTTCCTGATCATTTTCTTAAAAACCATTTGATTAAGAAATCCCACATGGCTGCAATTTTTAGTGTTATACACTCTACTTACCTTGGTTCTATATAGCTTTGGTTATATTGTTTTCAGAAAATTACTTCTGATTCTCACTGAAGTTCTTACAAATCCAGACTATTTTAGCAATATGTTCATATATCCTAAGAGAAGAGAGAACATAAGATAATGAAGTTGGGCATTAGAAAAAGACTTAAACATGGGCTCTTAGAATTCCACATATACTGGGGTTTTGCTTCTGATTTCTTAATTCCTTTTTTAAGTTTTGAATTGAAATTTTCCTGTTAACAAATATCTTTACTAATTCTCAGTAGTTCTCAACATTCTGAAGCACTTTTCTCTGATTAGAAAAAACAATTTTGATTCTGGGCCCCTCACTGAAATCAGCCAGTGCAGTTGCTAAGTTAATTGGACAGGACCATGCGATTAAGTGCATGTCCTTCTCACAACCCATGTCCTGTCATGGCCCTTCAAGTCAAGATGACTTCCTGCAGTCATCTAAGAAAAGACTTCGTATTTATCATGAACTTCGGTGCATGGAGGTTTGCTCTAGTAAGATGTCAAGTACCAAACGATAAAGGATAACTGCTTTCAACAGCATCATCAGAAACTTGCAAAATCAGTCTCCAAGCAAGGGAGATCTCGGATCTGTCAGGCTTACACAGGGAACATTCCAATCCAATTCAGATTTACTATAAGGTGTGTAAAATCTGTTCTAGTTTTTCTAATTGCTTTATAGTTCTGTTTCATAACAGTTAAATATTTGAAACCATTATCTGGGCATTATAGTGTCATCTGAACAAAGCATTGAATTAAGCATTCCTTAATCAGGAATCCTTCCAGTACTATCAATTAAATGATGTTTAAATTCATGTTTTAAAATTAAACATATACTGAAGTGCTGGCTGTTATTGAATACTATTTCCTCTTTGCTGGACACATTTGCAGATCTACATTTAGATTTTCTACATAATTTTTAACTATAAGAAGAATAATGCACTCGGTTATTTGTATATGAACAATTATTCACTGTAGTTCTTCTTTTTCTCTCTTATGTTCCATTTTTTACCTTACTATTCTTATCTTTCATATGAATACTTTCTGCATGAACATTTCCTGTGAGCGTAGGAATTTGGCATAAGAATTCAAATACTGTCATATTATATTAAATTATGTGCTCGAAGTTGTTGAAGAAACTGCTGTCCTGTTGCAGAAAAAAACAAATTTGCATTTATTGGGTGAGCAAAGAAAAGCTGACACTTTGTATTAGCAGCTGCTAAGCCAGGATACTGGACACCCAAGGAAGATTTTGTGGAGGCATTCTTGCTTCCCAAGCGGAAATAGGCATTTCAAAGGGGGAAAAAAAGTAACACCAGTTCACAAAGTCAAATGGAGACTAGTGCAGGATTCAAAAATCCGAAGTGAAAAAAATGCAAAGTTTTTATGTTAAAATACTGCTTCCTGAACACATTTTATCAACAGATGGTTTAAAAAATTTCTTTCTCCATATATGAATTTAAACATTTCAGGAAGCTAATCTATTTCTTTCTTCTGTTTTTTTTTTTTTTGACACATTCAAGTTTTCTCACAGTCTCTCAGCTGTGATTTTTAACTTAACTATTCATACAGATTTGATCTGTGAAATATCTGGTGGGGCTGTGTGAGATAATTCTACTGACACTATACCACAATTTCTTTTTCACTTGGAGAATTTTTACATGGAGGTATTTGGATATTTGTTTTTAAAAAGATAAAAAAATACTCCGGGGCATAAGAATGACTTATTCAAAGCACTCCTAGAAGCATTTGATATATTAAGAATCCCAAATACTGTCTTATTCTGAGCAACCTAGTAATGATCTGCTTGGTGGACTGTTTTCCTTCCAGTTTAGAACTGTAGCAGTCACATTGTTTGACTAAAAGAAAAAAAAAGGATTATGAGAATGTATGGATCTTTTCAGTAATTGCTAATGCAATTCTTATCCAAATCCCAGTGAAGGTTACAGAACATTTTTCCTTTAGTTTCAATAGTCCTTAGACCAAAGTGTTTTGTCATATTTTTGAGGGAATGCAAATACATTGTTCCTTACCGCTTCTCATTTTACCATCTCTTCACATCTGCTCTGTTTTTCTCGTTTTGAAATACAGAAAACCAGAAATCTAAGTTGCAAACAGGTAACAGGTATCCAGATCACATAAGCACTTCACGGAATGCCCTTTGGAAAAAATTTTATATTGAAATTTATATTCAAAGTAGATACTAGAGACAGAAAAAAAAATGGAAAAGAGAAGTGTCATAAATCAAAGCAGTCATCTGGTTTAGTGTCCTGTGGATGGTCAACAGCAGATGGCATCACTTGCCTGCAGCAGAGTTCCTTCTAAATCCCGTATGTTACTAGTTTGTTGTGACCTAAATCGTACAGTACAAATTCCCGAAGCATTTCATTCATTTTCAAGCCTTTCTGGGAAGTCTGACCCTATTTGTCCACACAGATCAGAACAAATTTCATAGATCATCCCACATGAGATACTTGTTTTGATAGTTTTCAAACATTCTCTTTCCAACTATTAACCAAAGGAACTACACAGGAATGTAGGTATGAATTCTTACCATTTAAGTTTTGCGGACTTTTGAAAGATAGAGTTTATAAAACATTTATTAATGAGTAGTAAGTGATTAAGAGACATTTTAAAGAACTTAGAAGCTTAACTGAAGTCAAAGGGGAAATCCATAGGCAGCATGAGTCTGCAGTCAAGTTGTAAGAGGCAATATGGAGGTATAAGAGGCAATGTGGGCTTGAGCCTCTTAGCTGGCAGAGACCTGTCTACTCTCACTACTGATTTATCAGAGAAATTCATTTGAGAACAGCTTGCAGATGTTGACAAGGCAGGGTGCTGAATAGGAATTTCTTTGGGAAACTTCAGAATTGTTGCATATACAACTAATCTGACTGCCTCCTTCTTGGTTAGCACAAATCTTTTCTGGAAGGTCTGTGTCGTGGTTTGGGTTTATCTGTTATTTAGTAGTGTCTATCATATAATTTGATGCAGTGAGGCTATGAGATTTTTTTTGTCCAGCTTAGGCTAGAGCTAAGCAAGGCTAACTTGAGAGCTCACCAAAGATTTCTTTTGTCTAATGTGACACCACCTCTTCTCAACAGGAAACCTGATAATGTGCAGAGAGAAAGACCCTGTTCAGCTCATCTTTGGCTAGTGCAGAGGTCTTACGGATTTCCCTGAAGTAAAGGCAAGCGACAGCCAGCTGAAGGAAAGAACGATGGAAAGGGGGCTTAGTTTCTCAAAGGTTTGATTGTCAAGCCTGCATTTATTTTTTTAAAATCGTAAAATAACTCAAAAGCATAATTAAAGACACGTGCAATTTCACTTGGAATTCTTAGTGCTTAGAGGTATCCTGTTGGGGATTTTAAGCTTAGCTAGTGTGGCGGTTTAGCCTTGACCAACAGCCAAACTCCCACCCAGCTGCTTGCTCGCTCACTCCTCACAGGATATGGGGAGAAAACAGGAAGAACAGGAATGAGAAAGCTGGGAGGGGCATATAAAGACAGGGAGATTGCTTACCAACTACTGTTGCGGGCTCAGGGAGGGGGGTGGATAAAGACAGGGACATTGCTTACCAACTATTGTTGCAGGCAAAGCAGGCTTGACTTGGGGAATAGTAACCTAATTTGTTGCCAATTAAAATAAAAATAATTACTAATTTGGGTAATGGGAAGCAAAAAGACAAACATTAAAACAACACCTTTTCTGCCCGCCCTTTCCCATGCCCAACTTCACTCCAGACTCCTCTACCTACCCCCCGAAGCAGTGCAGGAAGGATGGGGAGTCCATAACAGTCAGTCCATAACAGTTCCACTTTGCCTCTCTTTCCTCCCTCACACTTTTCCTCTGCTGTAGTGTGGGCTCCTCCACAGGCTGCAGTCCTGTCAGGGAAATCTGCTCCAGTATAGGCTGTCCACAGGTGGCAGTTCCATCAGGAATATCCATCTGCTCTGATGTGTTCCCCTCTGCAGGCTGCAGGGAATATCTGCTCTGCCATGGAGAACCTCCTCCTCCTTTCTCTGACCTTGATGTTCTCTCTCCTGTTTCTCACTCTTTTTGTTCCCTCTTCCTCTCTCCCTGTGGCGTTTTCTGCCCTTTTCTAAAATAAGTTTTCAAAGAGGTGCCACACACTTGGCTGATGGGCTCAGCTCTGTCCTGCCCTTGCAGAGCCGGCAGGAACTGGCTGGAACCGGCCGTGTCTGGCACAGGCCAGCCCCTCACCTCCTCCCGCCGAGGGCACCCCGCAGCCGTCACCGCTGCCAAAGACTCACCACCTACACCCAACGCACCTAGGTGTACCTGAAGTGGAGCAAGTTTGAATAAAATTTCTTGTATTAGTGCTGTTTTGTTCAAGTCCAAGAAGGTTTACCATGTGAGGGTAATCAGTTTTGCCCTCTAGTGGAATAGTTTGGATAGTCCTCTGTTAATTTACTTCTTGCCCGCCCTTGAGTTAATTCAGCCAGTAAAATTCACTTCTGTGGGAACAAATCTAGAAAATTCTGGTCTGTGATTCTGATCGTTTCAAATAAATGTTTTCTGACTAGCACCTGCAAATACTGGATACGCTGCTAAGTACATGCACAGCTCTTAAAAACAGTGTGTGATACTTGTTCTCCTGACAACATAAAGTCAGGGGTGTGGAAGAATCACAGTATTTATTAATTAGTAATTAATTAATCCGTTTCAAAGGTAAGGTTACTGCATCTGTAGTAATTATCTCATATAGCGAGTTTCCAAAAGAATTTTAGAACTTCACCATAAAAAAACCCAGAAGACTTCAATAATATAAGTGATGCTATATTTTTTTCCTTTGGGGGTATTTCTGAAAGAGTGGAGCCCGCTAGAAAAAGCATATTCAAAATGACTGTAATTTGCAGACCGTATATGGCCCTTGGTTTATCAGATAACTTCTATGGAAGTCAGTGAGATTCTCTTGAATGGGTAAGAAAAATACATTTTCTACCGTTAAAAGTTGTATCTAAATTATTCTAGCATGAAAATATCTAAACTGCCATCAGCTTGGGAGTTAGAAATGTCTCTGCAATATGAGTCACTGCATTGTGGTTTTATTCTGCTTCTATTATCATATACCTAGGTTGACTCCGTCAGCCTTATCGGAGTACTTGGAGATTTACACTGGTCTAACTAAACAAAATCTAATCACGTGTCTTCTGTTATTGAGAGCACTGTTGTAAGTGCTTCAAAACAACGATCTGATTTACTAAAGACAACATTGCAGCCATTTACAGGTCTACTAGAAGGAACTAGCCCTGCTTTTCTTCTGGCTGGATTGGGATGTTGTGTAGCAGTTTTATCATAGTATTACAGCGCATTGGTAGAAAACTAAAAAACAACACATGATACTGAAACTGACAGCAGTTGTGTGAAACACATACATGTAAAAAAAAAAAAATAATTCCAGCAGATGGGAGGAACAGAAATAAGAATGTTTTCTCAAGATCTGTTCAGAAGAAAACATTGTTGGATGACTTTTCTCCTTATATTCAAAATGAGTCAGCAAGTCTTTTGTTACCTTAAAAGTTGAATGGTTAAGTGATAAATAAAAGATGTGTTTAAGATAGAAAAGCAGAGGCAGGTTTAGTAGGCTGTTGCACCTGAGCCATAATCAGAGGGGCCTCTTGCCCTCAGTATCTAAGGGGATTAAGCGTATCTCCTCTGCAGTATTTGTCACATACTTCAGTCTAGCAGAAGAACTCTAACGTCTGAGGTAGGTCTTGTTTCCAGATCATCTCTGTAGCTGCTGTATATTTCTAAACTGCAGTGTTTCTGATGCTAAATTAAAAGACAATCTACAGGGTAATATTTGTGGACAGTGATTTTCCACAGCTTATCAAGCCAATTTACATTCCTTTTCACGAGAAGTGCATATATGGGGCATAAGGCAGAATTTGATGAATTCATTTTCACTTCTGATTTGCCAACGGTTTATTTTCCTTTAGCTTTTGAACACAAGCAGTCTTCATTATATGTCTAGATAGTTCTTTCAGCTCATAATATTTCAGAACCGTTGGTATTATTCATAAAAATTATACTTTTCCTTAGAGTTAAGCATAGAATTTGTCAAAACAATACTTTTACAAAAAGCTGTGTCAAACCTTTCATATAACTTAGCTACTTTTTTAACCAGTGATAATACATCAGTAAATATTTTTAAATGTTGTTGATATTAAAAGTAAAATGCTGCTCTGTTGTAAATGTGTGACTAAAATTTTTAAGTTAAATTCAGAATCGGTTTTAATAGTCTTTAAGTTTCACTAATTTCAATGGAACTATGAATGCTGGACACCTGTGGGAATTCAGGAAAACCTGAAGGTGTTTTTCAGTTGTAACCAACATTTTGGCAGTACAATAAAATAATCTGTCAACTATTTTGGAAAAAAAAATCAAAATTTTTAATCGAATTTTCACTCTTTACCTTTTCATGTTAAGGAGGCGCATTTTAATCATGTTTATTCTTGTATTTTAAAATGATTATCCAAAGAGCTGCATTCATTCACTTTTCTTATGTATGCCGGCTACTATATGGTTGGTATAAGAGCTCCCTCTATAGGTTTTATTTTAAATACCAGTGTAGGAAAATACAGAGGAAAATAAATTCCACTTCTTGTCAGTGCTTTGTAAACATACTCAGTTGAACAACATGACCTCATTTTTAGAAAGCAGGATTTTATGAAAAGAAAACCATCGCTTTTATCAATGGTTAAAGTATGAAAATGTAATGTTATAGGTTTAAGTTGTATTCACAAAAATTTACACTTTTAATTTTAATAGCAGCCTGATAAACTGCGTAACTTCAGCTGCTGATATGTAAAGGAATAAACCAGCTTTTTTTTTTTTTTTGTAACTACTTTTAATACATGTAGGTATCAGAGCTCTCGAACTGCGGAAGTATGGCTCACAGAGTAGTACGAGTTTCTCATCAACTGACTAGTATTCATGTCTTTGAATAAGGACTTCTACCCTTGATGGCACCCTGGTGGTATAGTATTCATGTGACAACTACAGAAATTCCTAGTAAGGGAGGGACAGGATATTTGAAACTATTTAATATACAGCTATCAGCATCATTTAGCAGAGAGAGAAAAAAGGAAAATCAGAGCCAAATGACCTGCAACTTTTCCCTAGACATCAGCAAGTGTTTCTAAGTCAAATAAGTAATCCTGCATACCTCATGATGGGAAATGTGGTTGTCGGTAGTAATAAGCTAACCATCTGGCCTCCTTTTATACAGAGATCTTATTATTAAAAACAAAAGCAAAAAATCTCTGTAGGAAGGAACTCATTCTCTTAGTTCTATTTGAAAATCAAAGCCTACTGTTTTCTAGTGAAGATCAGGCAGGAGTGAGGCCTGACAGTTACTAAGCAATGTGCCAGCTTGTATGGACCTATTAACTTTACTCTACATGCAAAATATTTGCATAAGCACATGTACACCCGTCTCACCATTTCCGCTTCCTCGTGTATGGGAACACCTGGGTCTTGCCGCTTCACTGGCAAGTCAAGGGGCTTTCTCAGAGCAGTAGAATTCCATAAATTCAATCTTTGGTCCCTTCCTATATGGGCCATTCGTTGCATTCATCTTGTGAAAGGCAGCAGTGCTCCCCTGTCAGATGAATTATTCCCAAGAAGGCACAACCTGTGTACCCAAATCCTGTAATCCGTAGGTTATCGGTTAAGGTTGTCAGTACCTCCTTATCTTACCTAAGCGGACAGGGAGAAGGAAAAAATTTCTGCCTCACAATGGATGCAGAAGGTGAGCACAATTCCTGTTCACAGCGGTGCGGCAGCTGTGCTCGGAAACCAGCGATGAGGAACTGGTCTTTGGCTGATGGGCAGGTGCTCAGTGCTGTGCTAGCTCTCACACGTCCAGCTGCACATAAGCTATTATACGGCTCCATTGAGAATACAATTTAGCACAGTATGAGGTTGCGTTATAGGAGATTTCTCTTGAATATCTTAAGTGGTCTTCATGAAGAAATCAGCTGCACTAACTGAAACAGAGGTAGCTGACTTCAGGGTGTATTAATACAAGTTTGCATGAACTTTTCTTTGTAGGTAAATATGAATTTGGTATATAGCTCTCTAGTATCATAACCAGCATTCTGAAAGTTAGTCTGTACTAGTCCCCTGTTCTACATATCTCATGGCATGACACTGAACATACAGAAATAGAAAATTACTGAGATAAGTGAAATTGATGATGCTTTAAAGGGAAATTTTAAGCCCACTACACAGAATGTGCTTCAGGGATTATAAAAGAAATCTTCATGTGCATTGGCTTTCAGAGATGAAAATGAGGCCTGTATACATGCATGGAAGAAAATTGTTTGGTTGCAAGCTAATGGAATTCTTGTGGTCATTATTGCAATTAAACAGTAATTAAACAGTTTGAGACAATCAGTGAGGGTAGTGGCCTGGAAATAATTCTCATTGTATAAACTTTGGATAATTAAAAATGTTTTTCTTGGATGTCACTGCTGTTACTCTCGATTTGCAAATGAGAGAAGAATTTTGCCTGCAGTCCAATTACAGATGCTTTATATTCTTGAAAAAACAAGAATGGGTCAGAACACATATATATTGTAGATGTTTCTAGTTCTTATTCTCATGCTATTCATAAATATAGTTTACAAGAAAAATATGTTAGATTTACAACAGCAAAAAAGTCAGTTAAAATACCTATTACTGTGCTTTCCAATTACTCTTCCAGCTCATTTGTGAATAGGAAGCCACTAATAAATTCCAATTGCCTTATGAGCCATTGGTTTTGTATGTAATTGCTGCTTTCTTAGTCTGCACAATGAAAAATTCTGTCAGCAAGACCAAAAATTTTAAAGACAGGTTTTCATCATTTTTGCTTCTTAGAAATTAAATAGCTGTGTGAGGAAAATACTGTTTTCTTACACCTGTGTGCAGACCCTCAATCTTCTTGCCAGTGACAGCTGGAAAGGAAGAAATACATTCAACATTGTAAATAAAGCTCCTGTAATGGCCATGACTTCTAAAAAATCTAAGGATTTCTAATATTTGAAAGAATGCAGAGGAAAATTAGAACAACCATAATCCAGTTTTATCTAAATCTGCTACAAGGAAATTATTTTCTCATAATGTAAGTTTCCATACTCCTCTTAGTGATAGATTTGTGGTTAAAGGATCCTAGCTTTCAGAAGAGCTAGATAGATTCGGCTTTATTTACATAAGAGAGTGGAGTAGGTCTGTATCTCCGTATCGGAAAGAGCTCCCATCACTGAGCAGAAAAAGTTCATTACTACCGTCTGTGGTAACCGGCTTTGTTTTTTGCAAGTTCCACTTTGCACGTGAATGTTTATGGGGCAATGCCCTGCAGGTGGAATAGGCAAATCAGTTACTCATTTTTCCATTACTAGTTGTGTAACTGTTAATATTCAGGACAGAGGAAACCCTGCTCAGAAAGAAAGGCTTAGGCACCTAGGAAACTTACGCAGAAACTCAATATGCTTGTGTGCATATTGGTGGGGCTCCAGGACTTAGGTATTACATGAAATAAGCAACAATTCTGAAGAGCTAAATTTTGGATCTGGGTGCTAAGTATGGAAAGTAAATGGAATTCTGCACTCCTAAATCTTTTTGTAATCCCTCTATTGGTAAGGATAGCTCACAGGAAATTACTGTATGTACGCTCACGGGGAAACAAGCTGCAACAGTAAGTGATGCAGACGTTAGGGGAAAAAAAAAGCTGTATCTCCATCTACTGCAGTAATTCCATGGTGCTGAACTTGGGAATGCTTGTTCAATGCACATGTAAGAATATGTGACACTAAGGGGTATAAAAAATTTCATCTGTAAGCTAAAAGGTAGGACAAACCAGGATAGTAAAAGCCTCCAAAAGGCCATGTATTATCTAAATATGTATCGCATGTTTCTTAAATTTACCTATCAGAGAAAAACAGGTACATAAGACCCAAACTTCAGAAAGTTAAAATACTATTCCAGAGGAAGAAAATGTGGTGGGCTGTACTTTTGCTGTATTTGGCTAGTTCCTTGTTTGTGCTGTATTTGGTTAGATGAATTCTGTAAGGTTACATTTACTCCTGAGACTGCCTCTTACATCAAACATCAGAATCCTATTCTGCTCTAAGGTTCATCCAGTTTTGTAGCAACTCTTTTAAAGAAAATTTTGAAATCATTAGAAGCATTACATGCAGAATGAAGGACTAGATGCTGGTCTTGAAAATGCTGGTATGATTTAGAAATAACAGTCTACTTCTGAAGAACTGCTCCTGATCTATACTAAAACAGATTAAATTTATATCTGGGCTAAATGTGTTTTATCTTCTTTGGTTAATACTAATATGATTACATTAAAAACCCTTCTTGCCATCTGTCAATTTGAAAAGAAATGCTGTTAAATTTATGGTTATTGTTTATGCAGAGAGAACAGTCCGTTTCTAATCAGCTAAGTGATCATAGATCTAACAATGGCAATTCCTATAACAAACAGATTGGTTAAAAATGAAACAGCAAACAGCAAACACAACTGCAGAGAATGTTAAGATTTAACTCTTGTTAAATCAGGACTAGATACTATGGATTAATGCAAGATAAAAAGTACTAGACACTTAATGCAAGGTAAAAAAGTATAAAATGTTGTAATATACTAAGTAGAACTTCTAAGTGTCTGAGGAATCTGCAATTAAGTACAGTTTTTAAAAAATAAAATTCACTTTATCCCAAAATAATTTTGTGTGCATGTATGTGTGTTGTAATGCTGTGTGTCTTCTAAGCATAATTTTCAGCATTTCAGAACTAGCATTCTTTATTTTGTTATACTACTGCTTATGCAGTCACTAAAAATATTTATCCTTATCCTTTGAAAAGAATTGAGATTTCAACACAGATCCATTTCTAGGAAATACATGTTTTCATATGCAGTTAAGGACTTGACTCTGAATAAACAAAAAAAATTCTGTCAGGTAGCTAATTTTTCAGGATAATTTTTCAGGGTCTTAAGGCTATCAAATGTTTTCCAAGTTGGAATCACTGAGAATAGGAAGAAACATTATAGGAAAGACATCTTCAGAGTATTGGGGGTGAGCCCTTTTTGTTTTGCCACCATAGCTATATTCTGTATTTACGATAAGATGCAGGAAGTACCATATCGTGCATGGTATAATTGTTCAACAAACGCAGACTTCACTTTAAAAGTAGAAAAGTAGATGTGGCTTAAGACAAATGCACATATTATAGTCTAGCCAAAAGAAATAAAGCTCCTAGGATGGGCAGGTTTATTATCATGTGTATGCTATCGCTCCTGAAGTAACACAGGCCACAGCAATTGTAATTTGTACTCCAGTCATTTCCAGCCTTTTTGATGAGGTCTACTTTGTAACGGAGTGGCAGGTGGGACCGATCTTCCTTTGTCCCTTCTGACTAAGTCCAGCATGATTTCTTTTCAATCTTAAGTCTTCTCCAACCTTGTCTTTTTTTCTTTTTTGGCTGCGTTTTTTGCTTGTTTAGGCATTCTTGATTGTACGGCTTACCACTCCTGTGATTCTTACCAGTTTTCATTGGCAAGTACAAACACCAGTAGTCTTCCTTCATATGCTGTGGAAGTGCTGAGGTTGCTCTTCCCTTTTAGGAAGGTCCTCACCAATTCTGTGAAACCTTCATGGTTGCTTGGAGGTACAGGAACCCTCGAGAACCTTGGAATACCACACAGTCTCTTCCTCGTTGGAGGCAGATGCAAGTCCTTGCATCAAATATTCCTTTGAGATTGCTCCTTTCCCCCACCCACTGAGCCACATGCATCAGGGCCTACCTTATACTGGCCCTATTTTCTTACACCAGCATATGACTAAGTATATTCTTCCTTGGTGTCACTGAAATCAGTGGCAGAAGATGCACGCTTTCTAGGCAATGTATGGTCTCCTTTGTTAGAAATAATGGTGAATCTCAAATACAAGAATTAACAGGTTTTATTGTGCAGTATTTATTTGAACTGAACTTCAGTAAGATTGCATCAGCACAAACTGATAGGATTTTCCTTAAAACAGAGTTTTTAAGCTTTGTTCTTCATAGAAGAATTGGCCTTAATATTTTGACTGGACCCTGGATCTAGGTATAAATAATGACCTCTTACCTTAGGTCAGAAAGAACTTATTTTACTAGTTTAAATAGACATTGTCTGCTGTAGGTCTCAAAGCCTTTGGCCTAGATTGGTATTAAGAAATTATTTGACCATAGCAGCCCAATAATAGTGTTACTGCAAATAATTTAACAGGTAAGTTGCTTTGGTACCATGAGGGAATCCACAAGTCTAATTTTATTTCATATACAGGAGGGTCTTTTGAAGCGTCAGTTTAACCACAGGAAATTCAGTCACTGTAAAGAATGCTAGCAATCTTTTTATTCTGAAAGCTTCATTTATATTATTCATAGGCTAGAAATCTGAAAGCATGCTGAAAAGTTTTTTTCATTTCATTTCTGAAATGGCATTTCAGAAATGCCATTAGGTTCAGGTTATTTAGAAAAGCAGGATCCTCTAGTTGTTATAAAATCCAGTTTGGGGGATTATCTTACCGTTTAACCTCACTACGTAGCAAACCAATAGCAAGAATGTCTGAACATGAAATGGCTGAAATCCTAACTCTTCAATCTTACCACTTACTGCCCTATTGAAAGTACCTTTGGAAGGAGCATCAAAAACCTAATTCTCAGGTATGACTGGGTAAATCACTTGGTTAGCACTCACAGAAACAGTTAAGTTTATGAAGAAGTATGTTTACACCCATGCAGCATTCTCAGCCTGCAAAAGTTAGGTTTAATGTCTGATTTTACAGCCAGGCATGAGAACTGGTTCCTGGATCTGGATAAATTATTTTCTTAGTGTCCTAAGCAATTAATTGGTGATTCAATTTATTTCAGTTTTTGTTTTCAAGATTGTTATTACTTTTCTGAAAAAATTCTTGAACATCCCATTTTCCTCATAGTGCAGTATCACACGACTACCAATTTAAACACAGGGAAACAAGAAACTCAAGCAGAAACTATAGAACCAAAAGACTACAACTGACTTGTTTCCGATGAGAGTGTCTTCAAAGTAGGGTTGATTATGCCTGATCCAGGATTTGTAACCTGACTGTGAAAGTGGCCCTGCAATCTCCTGCACCTGCACTGGACCGAGTGTAACTGAAACTGGATGGCAAAAGAACCCTTGAATCTACCAGAAAATACTTATCCAAAGCTTTTAAAGAGGAGAAAAGCTCTCAGTCACTTATTTACCCCTTTTCAAAAAATACATAGAGAAGAAAATACGGACATGCAATCTTACCAAGTTTAGCTGTTTTAAGCCTAGACCTTTATCGAGTTAAAGGATTGTTTGGTAGAACAATACAGTTTGGTAGAAACAGGTTTTTTATTATACTCTCATAGCTTAATAGTTTATGAAGCAGATTATGATGTGGTTGCTTTCAACAGCAGGGAAGTGGATTTGATGACCCTCATGTCCTTCCACTCCCATTTCTAACTAAAATTTTTCTCTTTTACTGCAGACCAGAAGATGGTGAAATTCATCCTGAAATCTGTAGACTATACATCCAGTTGCAGTGTTGCTTAGAAATGTACACAACAGAAATGCTTAAGTCCATATGTCTGCTAGGATCACTGCAGTTTCATCGGAAAGGTATTGAATTGCACAAATATACAGATGCTGATTTAAAAAAAGAACAGTCTTTTGGGGCATGCATGGGTATTCACGAAAGACAAAGCAGCAAATTGTAAAATGAACTATACCACTGAAGCTTTTCAGCTACTGAAAAAAAAGCTGTATTTCTATTTCATTATCATCATTTTGCAGAAGTGTGTCATATCAGGCACGTATCAGTAATGTCTTTGTAGTTTAGAAGTCTTGAATTTTTTTTTAAAAGAGTGGTCCCACAAGTTTTAGCTGTTGTTAGTCAGATCAGTGATTTTATTAGAGGTATTTGTTGGGTATGATATTTGAGGGCAACTGTTTGGTGGAGGAATATGGCAAGGTTTTAGTACTAAACTGATCCCTTACTATCCCTGTTGTTATTTATCCAGCAATGCCAGCTTATAGCAAAAGATGGATAAACATGGTTAAAAAGCTGTTATAAAACTAGATACTAGATTCAGAACTGAAATCTACCTCATAGAGTATTTTTACACACAAAGGAGATCTTTGCTTCAGTGAAAATGCATCTCTCTAATGATTTCATATTTGATTAGCCACCTACTGAAAGGAAGATGTAGAAATGCAGATAATTCACTGAATAGGTTACTTAGTAACCTCATTACTCAGTGATGGCACGCACTGATTGGGACTGTATCTGTGCTAATTGTAACTACTCTTTCTCCAGATACTACCTCAGCAGAATATACCAGGTAAAGACAAGACAAAGTTCTGTAATGAACTGTCTTGTAATGAACCTTACATATTTCCTGTCATGCTGAAAGATCCCATAATGTATTTTTCACATCCAGCTGTAGAATACTGCTAAAGCCAGTGATATTTTTACTATGAAAATAAGAATTAGAAGTTTATAACTGCTCGATAGAGCTTCTCAAGTCAAAAAGAAATCTGTAAAATAGGAAGAGAGAGAATTAACAGAGCCGTCATATAACGATGCCAGTAGCTGCTAAAATGCATCATCATTTTTTAAGACAGATTGTACTATATTTCCTAGCATTGGCTACAGTTGTCAAACCACCTTCTGTAACTGCAGAAAGAAAGTAGCCTGAGATGACCTGAGTAACCCCAATATGCCTTATCTCTCCCTTTTGCCTCTGGATGGAATCTACATTAATAACTTAAACTAAACATCAAACAATTAGATGTCTGAAGTTGGATAAGATGAATTACAGCATTATATGTATGGGCCAGCTTAGTTCCTATCTGACAGTACTTTTGATACACATTGGTTCCTCATCTCACCATAGAAAAAGTCATGGTAGCTATTCTGCCATTGCTAAATAGAGTAATTTTTGTCCTGTGTCCATACAGAGGTAACCACAGTAACTTTGCTCCAAGTTTCTGTGACATTCTTTGAGAAAAATTCATAATAGGCAAAAATTATATAATCACAGGGATTTGAATAATTTGAATTTTGGAACTTAGCTCATAGAACATTGCTTTTGTATATTAAATACTTTATATTTACAACACCTAGAAGTATTGTAAAGGCATCATGCAACAAGAGAAATTCCAGTTACATGTCAAGTATTTTTTCACAGTGAAGGTAGTCATATTCTAGAACAGGCACCCAAAGAGGCTGTGAAATCTCCATCCTTGGAGATATTGATAACTCAGATAGCCCTGAGCGATATGATGTAAGTTGGCTCTGCTTTCAGTAGGGTGTTAGACTAGATGACCTTGCAACTTATTTACTCTATGTTCTGCCAAAACATACTATTTTCCAAGGAGTAGAACGAACCCATACCTTTCTTTAATTTCTTTACTTATGTAGAATGGTACTGCAGTGTAGGCAAAGTGCATAAATTTATCTCTAGGAATGAAAGAGCCGGTAATTAATTATAAAATATATTGTGCTGTTGCTAGTATATAGCTTTTTTACTTTTTCACCTGTTTAGCTTTTCACTGGTTTTTCACCATCTGAGTGACCATATTAAAAAAAATCGTTTTCCTTGTATACGAAGAGTACTACCCTTAGAAACTTTGCTTAATTCATAAATGTGCATGTCTGATGTTCTTGCTGTGTCTTGAAGCTCATTTTTCAAGGTAATATTTTCCATTTGGATGTAATATTTTCCATTTTCTAGTCCTCTTACCTGTTGGATAAGTGGTTTTTTAGGTTTTTAAATCTCTCATGAGATTTCACCAATTAATGTTCTTACTTGGGAGCCATCAGAGATTCAAGTAGAATGACATGCAGGCTGTTCTCAGCAACCTGCAGCTAATAAATAATAATGTGGGTCCTGGTATCTTCACCGGACATTATAAAACAAACTATAGAACTGATAAAGCTAAGGCAGTTCTGATGCTCTTTTCCCAAGAGAAATTCAGCCAGTGCTCCCTACTGGGAAACAGATGCTCTTTAATGAAACACCATACTACAATTTGAAGAGCTGAGCTCTGGGTATTTTCACTGTCTTTCGCAGCACTGATCTTCTATCTCTCCTTATCTTTCTGTTCTACTGAACAAACATTCCTGTATATACTGTATAGTATATATCAAGCTTCCTGTACAGAAATTTCTTGCATATTTACAGTGCTTTAGATTAACTTACTACTGTCATACAACCGCTCCTAGAAAAGTCAGATAGTTTGTTATTTCTTTGAGATGTAACAGTCACAGTGGGGCCAAAAGCCATAAATATTTCCAGCTGTGTTATGCAGTAAGTAAACTGAGCTAAGTGCTCTCTAATAAATGTTTTTCTAAGACACATACAACACAAAAACACTGTGTTGAAAATACATAATGATTGCAAAGTTCAATATTCAGAAAGTTTGCAAAGGACACAGTGAAACGTGCGCAAGTAGCCTTAATTCAAGCTTTTTGTAGTTACTAAATCTTTGGTTACCTGATCACATATTTTATTACTCCTCCTTTCCCAATCCCAAGAATCCTGGCTAACTAATACACATGTAAATATTTACTTGGGCATACATCTTTCTTTTATCTTAATTGTTCAGTGTCTTACATTGTATTTTTGCAATTGCACACAGTTCTGTTCTCAAGGCAGAATCCTTTGGTTCTTCAGACCTTTCTCAGTAACTCATACTGAGTAACTGATGGGAGTGTCTTCAGAACTGCCTTGAGTAGTGAGGTAGTAGCAATTTTTCCCATTGTAAAGAAGGAACAAAGAGAGATTAAGCTAAAGATTGCTGATTTAGAATCTGAGATCGCAGTGTACTTTATGCAGTGCTGTATGGGTTTATAAATGAGTAATTTTTCAGTAGCTTCATCTGCAGCTAAGTGCGAAGAGTCTCTGGGTTGAGCAACCAGACAATTAGAAATACTTTGGCAATAGGTATTTTGAGGAGCTGGTTTTAAGCAACTTGGATAGGATCACATGAAAGCTTTGGGTAGGTATAGAGTCCAGTTTTCAGGGCAGCACTGTATGAAACTCTCCTGTGTCTTCCTGCAGTCCCTAACATGATGGCTTTAAGGATCTTGCTGTCCCTTTTGTCATAGCAAATACCTGTTGGGGGTGACTATAGTAAATACCTATTGGGGCAGATATGGCAGATGGCAGCTCATGTTCCAGCTCTTCCAAGAAATCTTCTGAAACTTCTCACTGCATTTGTTCACCTAGTTTTCTTCTGCATCTTTATCATACTCTGGCAGAACTTCTCTGGATAGAATCATCTTTCTCAGACTTTGCTAAGCAACAGATGAGTTCACTTACCTGGGACCTGCAGCTTCTCTGCTCGTCTTGGTTTTGCTTTATAATTTATTTCAATTATATAGCTTTGTGCCTTAGGGAGAAGTGTCAAACACAGTTCTTAAACCTAGTAATACCTTTTAAAATTTGAATCAGAGTTTCATGGAAAATAAGTTATTCTGAAGGAGCCTAGGTACCTCTCTGAAGTGTTTACAAAATTCAGCTCTAATTTCTTTAAATGTTGTATGTCTATGTCGTGGTTTAACCCCAGCCAGCAACTAAACACCATGCAGCCGCTCGCTCACCCCCCCCCCCCCCCACCACCTCTGGTAGGATGGGGGAGAGACTCGGGAGGGCACAAGTGGGAAAACTCGCAGGTTGAGATAAAAACAGTTTAATAATGGAAATAAAACAAATTAGAACAGTAATAACGATAATAACGATAATAACAACAATAACAGAATATACAAAGCAGGCGATGCACAATGCAACTGCTCACCACTCGCTGACCACGTGTTGCAAACCAGGGGGGGAAGTCCCCTCCCCCCCCCCCCCCCGGTTTTTATACTGAGCATGATGTCACATGGTATGGAATACCCCATTGGCCAGCTGGGTCAACTGCCCCGGCTATGCTCCCCCTCGACAGCTTCCGCTGCACTTGGCAGGGCATGGGAGGCCAAAAAGTCTCCAGTGCAAGCACCACCCAGCAACAACCAAAGCATGAATGGGCCATCAACGTTCCTCTCTTACCAAACCTAAAACACCCCCCCAGCTACTGGGAGGAAAGTTAACTATGTCCCAGTCAGAACGAGGACAGTCTGCTTTATTGACATTGCATGTTCCCAACAATGACTATTCTTTTGATTAAATAAACAAGTCCCGGCTTAGCTAGCAAGGTCTTAGAAGAAGTAGTTGCCATAATTTCTGTCCATGGAAGCTGCTGGGTGTGATTACCCTTTTTCTAAATTAATACTGAGGTTGTCAAGGTCCCACACTGAGAAAACCCAGAACTACCTCAGAGTTCTTAAGTACACTTCAGCATACATTGCTGTATTCAGCCACAAATATTTTGGGGTCAAAAGTTTTCATTGATACCTTACAAAGAACTTAATTGCATTTTTAATATGTAAATATAACACATAAAAGAGCTTTGCTGATTCATATATCCACAATAGTAATATATTCCTTTCATTGTAAGGAACTGTAAAATATTGTTATTATCATTGGTTCATTACAGCATGTCACTGTGGAAGTGCTCATTACCGAAGTTTAATGTCTATACATGTTTACATAGAAACCGTTAATTTCTTAGGATTCTCTACAGATGTAATTGGTTATATAATTACATATATTAGAAAATATTTTTTAAAATCTTAAATTGCAGATTGCAATCATTCTATTAGCTAGTTCTGCAGCATTTGAGCAAGGCACTCATTTTAATAATTAAGGGAGTAAACCCATGTAACAAATCAAAGACAAGAGGGGACAGTTAAAATGAACTGGAAGTGTTTTCCAGAGTTCAAAACATGCTGTAAAAATACCTTAAGTTAAAGTTAAAGCTACCTTGTCAAAGAAGTACAAGGTTTGAAACTGGTAGCCATTTACGCTGAGTTTGAACAAAATAAGTCACTGCTCATGTATAGTTATAAGAATGTATTATTCTTGTGGTCCAGAATCAGTACAACCTGCTATATTTTTTGTAACTTGTTGAAAAAGAACCATACACACATGGAGGGGTAATTCTTGCTGTCAGTCATTTATACATAGCTCTCGTCATTTTAGTAGAATTTGGATATCTATGGGAAAAAATGAGTCCAGAATCTTACAGTTTCTTGTATGCAATTGTCTCAAAGTCTTATTTTTTCCTGTGTCTTTTTTTCTAAATGATGTGTTTATACATGAATAATTTCTCAGAATAAGATGCAAAATGCTTTAATGCTTGTAACCTACATATTGTTTATTCTTACCACAAGCCTATTTGGAAGCCCTGAAGAAAAAATTACAGTTCAATCACTGTAATTGAGATGGGTGGGCCCCATCTGACTTGTATAAACATAGCTGAGGGCAGAAGGATACCAGCACTAAGCAGAGTGGTAGGTACCTGAATACATAGGTAAAAAAGGGAAGAATTGAGTCTTATGGGAAAATCATGTGTGCATACTATGGATAGAAAACATTAGACTTTTGTGATGTAAATTCAGACTGAACTCATTCCTGCATTGTGGGTACATCAGAATGAAACCAAACCACAGACAACTGTGTATCGTGTACCATACAAGAAGTTCATAGCATAATTGTTGTTTTTCCAGTATGTGTTTTGTGATAACAACATACATTTCCTTAAAATCGTACCTAGAGGCCTGTGATAGCTTATATTACAGATTACAAAAATAAACCCTCAATTCAGTGAGGGGATTTTTGTTTTATTTGGCTGTGTTTAAATTACATACTATTTAGAGTTTTGAAGGAGAAAGGAAGGATCGTTTAACGGATGTGCTACAATCTCAGCATTCTGTTTAAAGACTGGTAGATTTGTGTAGTTACTTAGACATATTACTTACACAAATGGGATAAGATGTGAGAGAGAAGAGAAGCACACAGGTGTGGAGAAACAAGCACTTAAAAAATCCAGAGAATCACCCATTCTCACTGTGAAGAGGCCAAAATGAATAGAATAGAAACAGGCAAGGAAGTAGGAGAACACAACTTCTACCACAGACTTGTTGTTCCTACTGCATTTTCCTTAATAATCATCTTTCCAGTGAGACAGTCTCATGAGTTCTTCAGGTCCCAAGTGTAAGTCAGGAATTAAGTTCATCAGGCTGTTAGCCATATTTGCCACCTTTCTTCTTTACTTCCTACACAATTCTTTCCTATTCCCCATTTTATGTTCTCCTTTTCATTTACTTTATCTCTGATCTATAGCTTGTGCATTTATCCTTAACTGCCAGGTTAGAAGCCTGATGCAAATGCTGCCGCCTTTTTGAGAGCGGAGTTCTCTCAGCTGTGTTATATTCTGTTACTCCCCTCAGAGATCTTTCCAATTCATCTGCAGTGAAATCTAACTAGCTCTGAGGGACCTATAATAGATGTTTTTTTCATTATGTAAGTTTCTCTGCGAAGTAGGTGATGACTAAGAGTAGGTGCCTAGGATAGCATGACAGAAGCAAACACAGAGGTCACCACAGAAGCAGCAAAGAGCACAACAGGTGAGACACATAAAGCACAGTGATCAAAGATGTTGGATGGAGCCTTTCTGAACTGATCATTTTCTATCCTTTTATTTATCCTCACTCAAGTTTGATCTTCAGCATTATTTAATTCAGTGAATCTAATTTCATACCAAAGGCATTTTTCTGCTTCTTAAAGTAAAAAAAAAAAAACGCTGAATTAGAGGCTAGAAGACGAAGAATACATCATGCTTTATATTAAAATTTCACAGTAAAAAGAGCCTCTGTCTAGTCAACTGGCAAGAGCAGCAAGCGTATGTGGACACCTCTGAAAACACTGTATGCATGATCAAACTCCAACTGAAATTAATTAAAGTCTTTCCACTGACTAAATTGAAAGTAAAATTTAGGGTTCATATCCCTAATTTAAGAATGTGTAATACAAAAGATATCCTTGCCACCAGTAGAAGGATGAGAAGATTAAAGAGCTTTTGTTTCTCTATAGGCTGTGCTGTGTAGTAGAAATGTTAAGCCTGAGTCATACACATTATTCAAGCAAAGCCTTTATTATTAGCTGACACTTTTACTGTTTTCAAGTGATTGAGCAGATGCTCTGAAATTCAAGAACGGCTTCATGAATTTTCACAGTACAACAGAATTACTGGTAAAGAGCTTTTTTCAGTTGAAATCTGTGCCATTCATTCTGCTAAACCTGCAAGAGCTTGCCTTTGTGCTAACAAAAAGAACATTACAGTCTCAGTGCTTCTGTTCTCAAGTTGTGAAAAAGAACCTTTTCTGTTATTTCATCTAGTATTGTTATTGTTTCCATTGAAACACCTTTCACATCCCTGAAGGATCCATCTATAGACAGGATTGTTCTTGACAGCATGTCACCAAAGGTCAGGTCGGAGTTCCAAGATAACACTTCAAAATAATGGAAAAATTAACTAATACCCAGTTCCAGCAGTAACACCTTGTGATATCAGTGGCAAATTAGATGGTTTCCCTGGGGCAACCCTCTTTTGCAAAGAAGTGGTGAGTGAGATATTGGTAACAGTGTATTGAGTTATGGGCTTCTTGTAATGGGAAAAATAATGAATAATGAAGGTTACACAAATGAACAATTAAAATTGTACAATATGATCTACCTTAAAATGGCAGCATAATGTACAGTTAAGAACTAGAAAAATTTGAAAGTTATACCTACAGAGTGATAACGGAGTAAAACATATGATCTGGGAAGCAGGCTTAGGCTGCTGTGTCACAAGCAATTGAGTCAGCATAATAACTTGTTATTACCAGAAAGATCTTGATCCGTTCCTCTCTTATCTCCCCTCCGCTATCATGCCTTCACTTCTTCCTCCCTTCCACTGCTTCTGGCCATATGATCATCCTCCTCCTCTGGCACTTGCTCTGGAACATGTAGGGTTCTTTACTGACCTGACTTAAATGACTGCAACATCAGAAAACTTCACATTTTATTTTTCCTTTTATTGGGGTAATCTTCTATCATTTGATGGGTTAAAGTGGCTCACAGAGGGATCTGGCAAAGCAAAAGTTAGCAGTGGATGCCAAAGTAAGCAGCAGAGGACAGACACAGGACATCATTCTTTTATAGATGATAAACTTATAATATCAGGTCATGCAAGCTCTTGGAATCATAGTTAGATGACTTAGTTGGGGGGGAAGCAGGGAAAAGGGTTTCCTATTGATTTTGGAGGGTAATGAAGACATTAAGCAAGTAACTTAGGTAGTAAAGTCATGTCTAGGTTGACATTCAGACAAGTAGCTAAGAATATTTTTTTTTTCCGCAGAGGAATAATTTACCAGAATACAACAGTTTAGAGAACCTGCCCAAAAAGAGCTTCTTAAGATCCAGGAATACTTGTTTCAAAAAAAATCAAGGTTACAAGCCTGGTAGCAGGGATATTTATTTGTGATGTGGAAGAGCAATATAGCATGGTCTGCAACTTTGGTCTCTAGTGTCCCAGAAAATGGGGCTAAATGACTAGTACTCTGTTAGCTGTTCTTGTTCTTCCTGTTCTTTGTCAGACCTTATAGGAATGACTCAGGTTTGTCCTGATGTGAAAATTTTTCAAATTGCAAAAACTGAGATGAAAAACATTTCTTACTCAACTCCTCATACCACTGGTTTAAACATTGACCTTTTTTTCTCTATTTTTGGAAAGTTTTATTTGTTTCTTTCTGAGGTTATTTACTCCATTTCATGAGAGAACTCAGAGGGGGAGAAACTTTAACTTCACAATAACGTGTCTGGGATGCACTCCAGTTTGAATTTTCTCATTTAAATGTACTTGGTACCAGGACTGTAGTTGCCACTACAGAAAAGGAATACCATCAGACAGTCCACAGGAGGTTTGCAAGGATACAAAAAATCCCACTAGTATTTAACTCTGTGGCATGCTCCACTGTCATGGTCCACATCCTTTGTCCCACTCTCTCCCTGATGAAAGATGAAAGCCCTGGCAGATCTGTCATGAAGCCCCCATTAAATTCCAACATTGCATTTCATTTTCATGTAGTGAGCATGGATTAGGCAAGTGTAAGCATGGAAATTCAGAATATAATGCGTATTGGGCTGTGAGTGGTGGCAGCTATGTATTGCTTTTAAGATCACCAAGTACAAAACTGCACATTTTTGTCTTTTGTTTTGAATTGCTGTAATACTAGGCGACATGGATTGCAATGTTCTTTAGTGTCGAAGTTTTTGAAGTTGTTTTCAGAACGCATGCTGTAGTTTCCTTACTTTGTTTTGTTTTGTCCTCTGGCTCTTGTTTTGTGTCACATGTGAGCTAATGGAGTTTAACTGAAACCCTTCATAATACTCACTATGTAAAATTCTAAGCTCCACACATGCCTGTGTGGGACTTGCCTTACTTTTATTTAGTAGGAGTAACATATAGCAGCACTCTGATTAGCAGATTGGTGTGGTCTGCTCTCTTTCTGAACAGTTCTTACTCAGAGTTTGCATTCACCACCCTCTCTCTTCATTTATACTGTGCAAGATCAAGGTCAAAACATCAGTGATATGATCTGAGTATGCATTTTAATTAATGAACAACGGGGATATATGTTTTGTTTAAATATTTTAAAGGAAAAGAACCTTGTGCCCCACCCAAGATCCTAGATACTAAAGTGGAGGAGAGTTCCGAAGTACCTATTTTAGAAGACACGTCATCATCACCAACAGATATTCAACAGCATTTATGGCAGGTTTCCACAGATATTGAAAACACGGAAAGGTACGTGTAGCACTTCATTCCTAAACAAAACAAAACAAATTTCTGTCTAGGGTTTATTTAGTCTTTTCCAATTAGGCAGCCAGTGTTGCTACTATTAAAGGTATTAGTAAATTAAATAACCTGTTAACATTTCTGTTATACTTAACATATCTGAGAGCAACTCCTAAAAGAAGGACAGAGAAAAGTGACATCCTTAATTAGGCTAATTACCAGAGGGTAATTGTCAAAAACAAAAAGTGGGAAATGGTGTTGCTAGTGGGCCAGGTTCTCTAAAAGAGGCAGCTTTTGTCTCATCTTGAGTGGTTACTGATTTTGTACCTGAAACCTGCTGGCCTGCGCTTAGGCATAGAATCTAGTTCATGTCCGTTGTTTCTGCCCTTAGTTATGAATGTGGAAGCCGTAGGAGGGGAGAGGAACATCACCCTCAGGTTTGTCGAAGTGGACTTCTCTTACCTCCTTAACTACGCAGTTGAAAGACAAAAATGAGACCCTTTAGTAGGGAGTAATCCTTATGGCCAACATTTCTTTGAAAAAAATACCTATTTTGATGGCTTTGTATATTAAGCTGCTGCTGAGATTTTACCATGTTTATTTATTTAAAATGAAGTCTTGTTCTACTGAGAGAGTAACTTGGAGAATAAAACTGAGCAATTTCTTATTAGTCATGCTGCGTCATTTCTAAGAACTGTTTTATATGTAGATGAATGAGGCAAGACCACATTTTTTTTAAATCCTGAAAGCCTTAAAACATGACAAGCCTGCACACAAAATTGCTGGTCTGCCAGCAGGAACCTTTTTGCACCTTCTGGCCTCTCTCAAAACATATCCAAATGTAACTTGCTTTGTGAGATGATACTTGTTATCTTATTTTCCATCTTCTGCCTTTTAAAAAATTTCATGCCAGAGTCCTCCTAAGAGAGGTGAGAGTGACAGCCCTGTTTCTAAAATTTTTACTTAATGTGCAGGGAGCTTAAGTGTCATGGATTAGCTACATGTATTATAATTTCCTTCTGAACAATGAAATGCATTCATGGCATAAGCTACAAAATGCTGATAAGGGGTATTAAGTTGTCATTAGCACAAGCTTGTGCTAATTTTAAGGCATATTGTGTATTTTGCCACTAGGATCACATTGTGCCCGCCAACTTATTTAATATGGAATACTCAAGTGCCAGAATAGATCATAAATTTGGACCAGATATGACTAGTTAATATCAGACGGGCTTAAAAGTGCTCCCTTATTAAATCTACTGCCCTTTATTTTGGTATGCATCTTCTGATAGATGTATGTGAACCAAATGCTTGCCCAGTAGATTTTTGTATTTATCGCTCCGTTACTTCAGCGTATAAAGCTATACTATGAGCCATTCCCCATTCAGTCTTCAACTGCTGTTCTATTGTATCTCTTTCAACTTTTGTTTCCACAGAGATATGAGAGAAATGAAAAACCTCTTAAGTAAACTCAGGGAGACTATGCCTTTACCACTGAAAAATCAAGGTAGGTTTCCTTACTTCATGTAAGGAAAATTAAGATAATTAAAGGGTTTGCCTTCCATTATATCCGAAAAATCTAGGTTTTTTTTATAGAAGTTACAAAAGGAAAAATCTAGGTCCCTACTGATTCAATGGAGCCAGAATTTCGTATGTGAACGTTGGCCTCTCAAGTTTCACATGAAGTATTCTGGAATTTTATAGATATTATAGATAAAATAATAGACTTTTCCCGGTGACATGAAGGCAGCAGCACAATTAATTCCCTGTGTCAGGAGGCTCTCTTTTTCAAAGAGTAACGAAGGTGTAAATTGCAAAGACGACGATAGGGATCCTACTGAGTGAGGGGGTTTGCTTTATTGCTACAAGGCTTGTAGCTTCTGTGACATGGCACTGACCCTATGCAGAAAAGACACTTGCCTTGAGTCTGCTAACAGCCTGCTTTTCCCAGTAGCCAGCTATAAGGCACCCTATACAAATGCACAGGAGGGCAGGATTCTCTGTCCTATGCATGTATTTAGCAATGGGCCTTCATTTTGTGGCCCAGCAGTGTTAAATATTCTGCATCTACAGGGACTCTCTTTCTTCATGTGAACAACATTAAAAAGATAATTATTTTCCTTTTTGATTTCTTTTTGATAATGTGTATTTCTTAAATGCTGTGTAGTCTTTGCACAGTGACAGCTGATGAAGTATGCCTAATGTGTCCTAGATCTTGTCCCAAGTGACTAAGCAGTCTAGCATTCATCATAACATGGTAAGAGAGAAATATATAATGGATGAATTCATTATACAAGTAAGAGTTCATGGCAGGATGGCTTGATGGAAAACTATGTGAAAGGAGAAAGGGAATTGCTTATGATACATGATACGGATGTGCCATTGTAGAGGCTGGAAAAATGCCATAAAGTCTATGCCTCAGCCTAAAAGAAAGGAGTGTGGTGGAAATAAGGAAGAAAAAGACAAATTTGGGGGATATAAAGCATACAGAAACTTGAATTCAGAACAGAGATAAAGGTGTACAGCATTCTTCTATGCTGTCTGATGTCTACACTGCCCTTCAACACTGGCCAGAAAATCACTGATCACCTGTGCAGCAGGATGGGAAACATGTCAGCTAGAGTTTGAAAGCTCTGAGGCATGCCCCAGGATCGGGTAATCATAAATGGTGTTTTTGCAGCTCCCATAGACTCCAACTGTGATCCTAGTTTACAGATGACCTCTGAGAATGGATGCCTGAGGAATGGACAGTCATACTCATTATTCATACAGCCCTTAACATTTTTTAAATATTCCAAGACCTTTAATTAAGTAAAGCTAGATAACAGTATAAGTAAATAGAACAAAAAAACAACATTATAGGTAATTAATATGGTCTGGACTGTAATTTTGAAATGTATATGAATCACAAGCACTATTAAGAGAATAATTATGACATGAATGAATGCCATTGAATGAGTTGATCTTTACAAGACCCGATCCTGCTTTCAGTAAATGAGTGAGTGTTTAGCTCAGTTTAGCAGTGACAGCTAGAACGGAGTTAAGGTTGCAAGCCCACAAAAGCTTTACATAATGTAACTGACTGCTCACAGACCTGTTTTTTGTATGGAATTCTCCTAAGTGACAACAGGAAAGTTACTAGGCTAAGAAATTCAGTTGATGTGGTTCGTAAGCCTTGAGTCACAATATTAAATGATGTCTTACCTATGTTCTTACAGCTAAGTATTTGTATTCCAGCAGTGTCTAGAGCCTACATTCAAAACTAGGTCCCTGATGTAACCAGAATAGGAACGTAATGAGGCATACATAGCTCTTAGCCTGAAACCATGCCTGAAGATGGCTCAAATTCAAAGTGAATTCTAAAGATTTTGCAAGATAGCTCGCTGACAGTGCATGAGTTAACATGAATATAGGCACAATATATACATTTTGTATTAATTTAAAAGGAGTTAATATAAAAAGTAGGAAGCTAACCAGAAGCAGGGTGAGCATATTTTGCTGACTTTCCCAGACAAGTGCTTTTTCTCTTGATGTGCCAAGATGTTCCAGTTTTAAATGGAAATTCTCCCTGATGTGCACAAACGGCCACCCAATAGAGGTTTTTTTATGTTTAAATCAAGCCGGAATTTAACCTTAGGTTCGACATTTCTAAATTGCATGTCTGCGAGATCTCAAGCTACTTATCTTTAGGTTTTATTTGGGACCCTAACATAATTCATCATGCGGGAATATTGTGGCTTAGGTCTCCCAGTACTGGAGGTGTAATTTCGTTTAGGTTTCATCATTGAACTGGTATTATTCTTGCCAAAATTTCTATTGTATTATCATGGAGATCCTGATAATTAGCATTGTAAAACTCTTATATACAAAATTCAGGTATATTATTACTTGCTCTATGCCTGGAACAATGGGATCCATTATGATCGTGTAGGTGCTGTTAGGATACATAATGATACAAACTCTTCTCTGTGTGTGCACGCTTCTCTGTGTGAATATGCTTGTATTAAAACCTGGGTTTTTTCATCACAGATGATAGCAGCCTTCTAAATTTGACTCCGTATCCATTGGTAAGAAGACGGAAGCGAAGATTCTTTGGACTGTGTTGTCTTGTCTCAAGTTAGAAGATTAAGTACAGAAGCACCAAGAAAATCATAACTTTGATTAAACCACTATTATTTGACCACTGAAGAGATGAACATTGCTGCTCTTGATTATGAAGTACATTTTCTACACTAGCCTGTTCCTTTTTCTCCTATGCTCCATCCCCCTTTTCAAAATAAGGGGTTTAATAGTTTAAAGTTACGGTGGTCAAAAACCAGCTGTGGAACAGATCTAGCATAACTAAGAATGTTTTTAATACTTTTTAAAGTATGTTTTGCATGCTTACTTTCAACCACTCAGAGAAAAGACACATGAATTATGGTTAATCGATAATTTTAAAGTTTTTTTTATTGTTTGAACTGCAGCTAAAAGTTTGTGCATAGTACAGTACTCTTATTAGTATCATATGAAAATACTTGATCATATTCTAACGGTCTTTAAGCATAGAAAACTATTTAACAGCAAAAGTATTAAAGTTCTAAAACATTTAAACAATATTGTAACAGAATTTGCACAAAATCTCCAGTTGCTTTTTGTGCTGTCATTCATATTTAGTCTTCCACTATATCTCAATTTAAAAGCTTCATAGAAAAATATCTTAATTTATGATACACAAACCATATAGGAAAATACTTAGAACTTGTAAATACAAAGAAATCATAATATCTACATACTGTATAATGCATAGAAGCAACAGATTTCCTTTTAAGCCAATAGTGTCTCTACAAGCTTTTGGAAAAAATAAATAATTTATTAAAAGAAGGTGTATTAAAATAAACAATGTAAAACACAACACCAACCCATTTTGTTTCCAATAGAATTCAAAGCATGGTGTCTCCGTATCACTAAGTATTAACTCTTATAGGGCATGCCAGAATGATCTGAGACTGTAAGATATTAAACGTTTTACATTGTTAATAAAGTTTTTTATTTAAATTAAATGTCTTGTTTCTAGTTATATTGCTGGAGTATGTCTTTTTTTTCTAATTTTGTTGTCAGAGTACTACACAAAGTTTTGATAATTTTTCCATTTCAAGAAGTACGTTTACAAAGACAGATTAAAAATTATGACGAATATGTAAATGCTAAAATGACAGCTAGTAGCAACAATAGTTGTGAATGGGTCAGACTCATTGTACTGATATTTCAGGATGATAGGCAAGACACCAGAACTAAACCTGTGCTAGACTGCTATGAAACCCGTAACAATCTGTAACTACTGTATAGAGCAGGTCACCATAGCCTTGTAGTCACTAATACATGAGGAAGGTGACTGTAAGCCCTTCTGACATTCCACCATGACCCAGCACGTCAATAGGAACCAAATTCCTTCTTGCTGTGTAAGGGTTTAGCGGTGGGTAGGGAGGCATTGTTTCCTTGTCACAGCAAACACCCATACAATTAAATTCTCCATGGTTTTTTTGCAGGATATTAATACACTCCCCAAAGCAGTTTGTCAGGGATAGCTGTTCACTGAACTAAATGGCACCTACAAAGTTTGAACTGACTAATTTTTCTACCAAGTTTTTCTCCTGGAATGCTGTTTGCTGAAGACAGAAGGAAAGACCCACATTGTCAGAAATATTAGTGTACTGTCTATAGCAAGGACCAAAAATTTTGATCTAATTCTCAAGAAGGCAAGGCAGGAATTTTTCTTCCTGAAGAGCCACACCACTCCTGTTTTAGGCATTCATGTAACTGAGCTTCCAGCATTTCTCTGGAGGGGTATTTTTCTTTTCACTCAGATAAAGCAGTGTGTTTTGATTTTTTGCCGGTTGGACTGATCTGTTCACTTCTCACCTTTCAGTGTCCCAGAGAGAAAATGTACTTCTGAGTAATCAGGCCCCCAAATAAATACTTTAAATGAGGACAAATAAATTTAAAATGCTCTCATGGAAATTGTGTGTTTCCGTAAGCAAAATGAATTCCATTGGGGGAACGCATGACTAAATTCTTTAAATAGCACAGAAAAAGGTAACTGCAATGTGTTTTAAAATTTCGGGTCACAAACTATTCCTTGGCGTACACGGCATTTAATGCGGGGAGATGACTACACACTCACAAAGCTGTGTGCTTGTGAGCACGAATGCATTTTTAAGAAGAATGGAATCAAAGTCCACAGCAGGACTTTTTTTCCAAAGTTAATTCTTTGGCGTTTTCCCCACATCCCTCATGAACAATGTCCTTGTTAATCAATCCTGGTTTTCTGTCAGTAGTAGTTCAAGAATGTCCAGAAGATGGCAGCTCTGGCATGTTTTCATTAAAAGTCTACAAACCAATAGACTTGCTCTATGACTCCACCCCCAGAGGTACAACAGGTTTTGCAACTGTTAAAGCTTTGGAAAAAAACCTTTTGATGTCTAATGGCTATTAAAAAATATTGTCTTGGGAGATGATCTGTAATTACAACTAATCGATTAATTTTGGTTCACCATAAGTTAAAAAGACAGACTGATACTATTGTATTAATCCTGTAGACATTAATGCCAAAAAGCAGTCTATGAACACAAGACTGGATATGCAGCAATGCGACGAGAGAGAAAGGGAGAAACAAAATTTCACACAAGCAAACTCTGTTAATTCTTTTAAAATCTTGTTGTATTGGTACACATACAGAAATTGCTGTATCAGGTCAGTGTGATGTCTTTTTTTAACAATTACTTTCAAAGGAAGATTAAGCAGTAAGCATGTCTAGTGCAGTACCTGCCCATATATCACACGTACGGTAACATGCTAAGTTACATGACAGCTCATATCTCTATATTTTTATCGCATCTATTGCAATGGAATATACATTAGTGAGACAAATGTATACATGTTAATTAATTATGCAAAGCTCTTGACATCGGTCATACCTCAACACAATGAGCTGCACAACTTTAGTACATTCTGTGATGGAAACAGATGTATGGTGTTTTTAAAGTCCTTTTTGTTTGCAGTGTTTTAAAGCGTACAGTAATATGCACATCCTTATACCTTTTGTTATTCTAGAATCTTTAGTTGTATCTCCTCTTCCTGAACTAAAGACTACTAAAATTTCAGTCTTTGCTCATTTTGAAGCCTTTCCATACTTCTAACCAATTTTGCAGCTTCTCTCAAACACCTTGCATTTATACTAATCCTAATGGACACATGCTTTAATTCCCAAGCTTTATGGCCTCTTAAGCAATATTGGTGATCAAGGGTGAATGGAATGTCCTCCAGTTATCTTTTAATAGATAGTGGCTACAAACCAAGGCCTGGTAAGTATCTGAATTGAAGAGGTGTTAAGGATAAATTGGCTTAGTTAGGAATGCAGAGGATTATCTTTCACTAAAATTCAAAAGAAAACAAAAGAAACTTTTTTTGAGCCCCAGAACATCAGGTAGGTCCAGGAAGGATAAATGTTAATGATATTGCTACATTTTACTTTAATGGAATCAGGCAATGTGGGATCAAAGTTAAAAAGTTCCCACAATTGTAGTTTAACCCCAGTCAGCAACCAAACACCACACAGCTGCTCGCTCACCCTGCCTCCCCCTGGTGGGATGTGGGAGAGAATCGGAAGAGCAAAAGTAAGAAAACTCGTGGGTTGAGATAAGAACCATTTAATAATTCAAATTAATAATAATAATAGTAATAAGAATAACAACAACAACAATAGATTGTAATGTAAAGGAAAACAAAAGAGAGAGAGAGTGGAACAAAACCCAGGAAAAACAAGCGATGCAAGCACTAACCACCCACCGACTGATGCCCTGCCAGTCCCCAAGCAGCGGTCACTGCCCCCCAGGCCAACTCCCCCCCGGCTTTTCTACTGAGCTTGACGTCATATGGTATGGAATATCTCTTTGCCAGTTTAGGTCAGCTGTCCTGACCATGCTCCCTCCCAGCTTCTTGTGCACCTCCTTGCTTGCAGAGCATGGGGAGCTGAAAACTCCATGACTCGGTATAAACGCTGCTTAGCAGCAACTAAAACATCAGTGTGTTGTCACATTATCTCATGCTATATCCAAAACACAGCGCTATACCAGCTACTAGGAAGAAAATTAATTTTATCCCAACTGAAACCAGGACAACAAAATGATATACAAATCACTTAGAGGTGATTTAGAACCATTTTTTCATTTGTTTATTTTCCAAGTATTATGAAAAAAAGACAACTTCACATCGATAAATGCCTGGATGCATGGAAACAAGCAACTGAGGGAAGATACTGAGGAAAACAGTACTTGCTTTCTAAATCCTTAATGGGGTTTGAACATTTTAGTTGAAAACGATGTGGGATAAAGGCACCACAACTCTTTTCAGGGTGAGAAACGAGAAACACAACTTCTGTACCCACCAAATATGTCAAGTTCCACCAACTCTTTTTTACTAAAACTTTGTGCACGAATAAACCCCCTCGGGACTAACAGCAAGGGAAGAGATGCCTCTCCTTCAGCGGGAAACGGACAGAGATGGCCTCACTCCCGCCACCTCCCCCGCCCCGTTCACGCCGAGGGCGGGCCGGCGGCCGCGGCGCCAGGGCTCCCCCCGCGGGGCCTCCCTCCCCCTCGGTGCCCGCCCCTCCCCGCCGCCCCTCCCTCCCCGCGTTTGGCGTGGGCAGCCTTCACGACACCGAAGAGGCCGTAACAAACTTCGCGGGTTTCGGTGGTGGCTGCTGTGGGGCCTCGGCGGACCTGCGCCTTGCGGGGCACGCGGGAGCTGGAGGCAGCGCGTGCGTTGGCGAGCCCAGCGGAGGCTGGAGAGGGCGCGGAACTGGGCGCTTCACAGGCAGCCGGTGTTAATTCTGCGGGTCCTGCCCTCCCTCCTTTCAGTCCTTGTCTGCCCGTCTGCGGTGCCGGGTCTTGCAGCAGCTGGGATTACTTCCCTGACTTACCCGAGTGCTCCTCTGCAGGCAGAGCCCCAGTGCTGCCTGCGGCCCCGCCGGGAACAGGCCTCTTCCTTGAAGTGCTTCGCACGCGGCTCTTCGGGGTTCAGCGGTGTGGGCCTGTGTGGGCTTTTTGTGTTTAGATTTAAAAACACTGGTGTGGTTCACCCAGAACCAGGTGTGATATTTGTCAGAGATCCCATCACATCCGTTGTTAATCTCGAACCCTTTAAACCCCACGTCGGGCATCAAAAGAGACTGCTGCGGTCACGCATCTGAAACATGAGCTGCTATGGAGAAAATCAACTCCATCCCAGCCAAAACCAGTACATTGCCATCGTAAGGAAAGTTTAAAATTACGATTTTAAATTATACTTTTATCTTGATTTGATATTCAACTTAGAAAATCTGTGTCAGAAAACGAGGACAATACAATAACCACCTTTTATGCCATTTCAGGAATAAATGCACAGTGATGCACTGATGTCTCTTTTTAAAGCGCCTGCTGGTCTTACGTCAGTGTAAAGGTGAGATTCCTTATTATCTATGTAAGAGGTATTCTACCTGTTGTCCAGCTTCATGGACAAGAGGCAAGAGAAGGTAAAGAGATACTTGTTTCTACTCCCACTCAGTCCTGAGTTGCTTCAATCACTGCAGAGATTTGTAGCATTATTTTGGGAAGTTTGTGGTCCTGTTGAAGTTCCAGGACCTTGAAGGCACTGACTGACAGGCAGCAAAACTTATCCTTTACCAGCAGAACCTTCCTTTTCTGCTTCAAAAAGAGCTGAGCCAGGCTAAATGCAGGTGGACAGAAGACATTTTCTAGGGATCACAATGTGGCAAAGGTTGAAACACTGACTTTAAACTGTTCCACAGCTGAATCATTTATATTAAATCTAAAAATCTTTTTCCTGGAATTCTATTTCCTTTTCGCATTTTTAAAAACTCAATTACTGCCTCAGTCATGCCTCAAGTAAGAGGTATACCTTTACTCCTTAGTTGGTGGTTGTACCCTCTAATGTGTTTTATTCAACTTAACCTGCTCCCAGCATATGCATCATCTGTCCAGATCTAGCCTCATGTTGCCAGTCTGAGACATTTTTCATTTTCCTGTCTGAACTTGTCTAGCTTTGAACTATCGGTCTCCTCCTCACTAGTACTTGAGACTTCACCTTATGTCCTATTATCTGTAAATTTTCTTGGTGTGATATTTATATCCCTTCCATTCCTTTTAAACATATTTAAGTACCAGTAATAACAGGAATTCTGGAGTTGAAAAGAGCACCTGGTTCTATTTGTCTGGTCTGCTGCTGTCTTATGCAACCACATCTTCGTTTCAGCCATTTTATGTACCAAGTTCCCTACTTCAGAATGTCTTTCTTGCTCTTCTGGGATTGTGGTTCTCTGATGTGTAGAAACTTTCTGCTAATTTCCAGCCTAAATCTACTCACGGACCACTAAGAACAATTTGTTTGTATACTTATCTTTTAAGTCCTTTCTTTGCTGTTATTGACATCTTATCCCCTAATATTTAGGGAGGACTATACCCTTATCAACTTGCATTTTGCTAATTGAAAAGTCAAGTTTTTCTAGTTTCCTGTAAACATTCCTACTTTAGAGTGAAAATGCCTTCCTCCTCAAAGACTGACCTGGTTCTTCTGGTTTTGAGTTCCTTCAGTAACAGTTTACTGAAACAATACAATGCACTTATCAAATTTAAGAGGGAAAAAACTTAGTACATGAAGGCTTTGTTTAGGAATACGAAAGATCTGTTTGAGGCATCCAGAAAAGAGTAAAAACAGCCTTTAATTTAATAATATGAAGTGTGTGATTTTTTTTTTTACTCATATTAGGAATAGCTTATTCATTTTTAGCCATCAAATGAAAAGTAATCTACACATATACTCATTTCACAACAGAAGATAAACATTTATTCCTCTCTGCTTTTTCTTCCTTTAATTTAATTAGCTCCTGTATCCTCTGCATTAACTTGGAAAATTATTTTGTAGACATCGGGAAAATTTAAAGAAATAATTTGTATTGTCAGCATTGAAAAGAGGCTTTTTAATCTTTCCAGTGCTGCAACTTAGAAGAAAAGTAATAAAGCTTCTGAAGCTGGGGCGGGGCCGGGGGAAGGGGAGAGAAAGTTGCTGATCCCAAGAGCGACACTCTTTGGCCACGTTTTTCCAGATTCAAACCATTAATCTCTTTCAGTCAGGAGAAGATATAGTAACAGCAGAAACAGCAATTGCACATGGAACAGATCTGGCAGATGTTCTAGAGAGCATTATTTAAGATTCAGAACACTTCAGAGGTTTGGAAAGGTTTGGCAAAGCAAATTCGTAGAATTTAAATGTAACAGAAGAGATTTCTTTAAGGCAGTCAAGGTTATATATCTAAAAAAATGGTATCTTTCAAAGGATTAAGAGTCTGCTTCTTCTCCTTTAAAAGAAATATTCAAGTTCTCATTGGTACAAATCCACAAAAAGACTTTTTTTGTTAGATCCCAATCTTTGATCCTTCTTCCAGAACCTTGCATTCCTAGCTCCTGGCACAAGCAACCTAGTCTCTTAGAAAACTTCATCCTCCTTATCTTCCTTACTTCTTTTATTCTGAAGTTGGGCTTAATACCACAGGAACTTCTTTAATTTCAATACCTCACTAGACAGCTGATCAGAACTGAGGAAGAACCTCAAAGGGAAACTTAAGCATCCTGTAGTAATTGTTTGGCAAGTTATCCTTTCTATAGCAAACCACCACATACTGGTTATCTAAATACAGAAATAAAATTCTTGAGGTAAGTGTTGTATTAAGAAAGTTTTTAAGATAAATGCCCAGATACTTCTGAGGTCTGTGAAACCCCTACCAGCATCTGAGTTTCTTACATTTTGTTTTAAAAGGTTTCTGTTACATATTATCTGAAGCCTGTTTGAGACAACTCATTATTAGTGTCCAGTATTGGATGCTTCCTGTTGTCTTCAAAAATAGATTATTTTCCTTGTAATGGTTACCTCATTTGAGGTTACTTGAAAGTTTGTAAAAAACAGTGGTTTACAAGCGTAAAAATCCCCAGACTCCTTGCATAAGTCCAAGTCAAGAGTTTAACCCATTCCTTTCTAAACATAATGTGGAAAACTGAAGCCTGGGCAGTGAATTTCATATACCATAGAGTCCCAGGTACCCACATTTCTTACATATATGGGACAGGAAAACTTTGCCTTACTGCACTAGTTTTCACAAATTTGGGGGGGTTTGTTGTTGTATTGCTGACTCCTTTTTTTTTCTGTAGTATTTCAGAATTAAATTAATGTTTGTTAATGTAAAATTTAAAAAATAATTTATCTGGATCGAATAATTAATTTTCAGCTTAATCTTTTTTCTTAACAAGTAGAATTGACCCCCAACTCACAGAAAACATACTTTTCAGACTAATACAGGTCAACTGTTTTGGAATAGATGCTTGCCCTGCAAATGGAAGAAAAGATAGATAGGAGTGAAAAGAGTGATAAAGTAAAGAGAGAGAAACAGGAGGGGTGTAACAGCTGTAAAGTATTCCTTGGTGTTGTCCTTTGAAATGCATACAGTCCAGGATCAGTTAAGGCACAACTGTCTTTTTGTGAACTGACTCTAAATTTTCCTGCAAACTAGAGCACCAAAATTTTATTAATTTAAAACATTAGTTGCTTCTACCACTAAAATAATTTCCATTAAGTTCGTAAGTCTGAAAAGTTGTTCACACTTGGTTTGGCTGAAGAAACAGCTGGTTTTTATGGACTTTGCTGAACTTCCTGTAAGAGGACAAATGACTTACAATAGAGGAAAACAAGCGATCTGTAAGAATTTAAAATAAACACTACAAGCATGGAGCATAGCTTAAACTAGTATTTCTGTTATATTCAACACAGTCTTGAAACTCCCTTCTCCTCAGATCTAGGCTGGATACTAAATAATCTATGATCAAATATTTTGAATTAGATGTACATATAAAAAATTGGTTGCTGAAGTTGATCAGCTGTTCTCGTTTGCATTGTCTTAGGACCATCTGTCACAGTGTTAAATTACTGTAGTGGAGTTGTCCCCAAAATAAGCTATAGTTTTGGTTTTTTTAATTAAGTGTAGGAGTTTTATATAGATAAACATTGTAATTTCCGAACTGTATCTTCAGAATATCACTGCATACTATTGTCGTGGCGGTTTGGAATAGAAGATCCATAAAGGTGGCTTATAACTATTAAGCTTTGAAGTGCACTGGGACGAAAAGATGCTAAGGCAATATTCATACACTGTTATTATACAGTGTGTTTCTTACAGCTCAACTTAATTCTTTGTTGAAATTCTCTGATGGTCAAAATTCTGCCAGGATATTTTATAAATATTACACTAAGTTAAAGCTTCAGGAATATTTTTGTACAATATGGATTAATCATTCTTCACTGTACACTTTCTCAGTGGGACAAATATTTAGCTTACATAGAAAACTGTAAACAATAGTTGGTCACATTTTGAATACTATGCTAGAGTTTAAATGAACTCTACTAAATAGCTTGTTTCTATTACAGACTTTTCTCCTTTATGGCTGTTATTTAAACGACAACATTTTAGGAGAATATTTGCATTTCTAGACAAACATTTCCCTTTGATCTGCTTTCTCAAATAATTTATCAATTTTTTTAACATAAAAATATATCATATTCTTGATAGGAAAGGATTTTCCTGTACTCGATAATCATTGGTTTAGACTGCTTGTATCTTTTCCATCCTTGTACTTGCCTTTCTCTAATCCCTTTGGTTTCTTCATTCTTGTACATCTTCTGCAATTGCTTATTTTCTTCATCTCGTATTCTTCTTTATCCCCTAAATTCATCTTCATGATTCTTATGCTAGAATGCCTTGTGAACAGTTTCAATGTTCTGGCATTTTTATTATGGAAGCATTTTTGGCACATTTTTCTAGCCATCCTTGTTCTTATTTATTGTGATTTGCAGCTTAGAATCTCCATTAATGCCCTTCTCGGGTACTACTGCCTTGAGGCAGAGGAATTGTGGTAAGAGGCACCAAGTGTGTCTTTTGCCTAAAAGAGTCTCTGATGTACAGTGATTTTGACAAGTTAAGATAGGTGAGTCCCCAAGACATGGCAATGTCAGAACTACTTTCTACCAAACAGCTTCACTGCTGGCTCTACTGTGGAGACTGCAGGGCACTACTGAATAATCAGTTGAGTTAAAAGGTTTGTGATATATGACATTCTGTTCTGCGTACATACAGATTGCACCCTTTTTTGACTGGGAAGAGAAGACGTGAGAAATTGCAAAAGACAAGCCTCTGAAAACGCAGCTCAGAAGTTCCTGGAACTGATTATTGTATGAAACAGACAAGAAGACAATGTCAGATTATAACTCATGAATCTCCTTGGAGTGACTTCCAGCTACAACTTGCTTTGTTGTTGTCTATAAAAGCACTGAGTAAATACAGAGTTCAATATGCACTGATTATCTCAGCAGCTCTGATCTCCTTAAAGATCAAACCTGTAAGGTTACTCAGTTTGTTTCAAGTTCATAGATAGACACTGGAATTTTTTCTAGGAATAACTGCCTTGTTGCTATTCTTAGCTATATTATGATTCCTCACTATGATTTATTGCTGAAAGAAAAAAGAAGACAAAACCCTTCAGTTGTAGAGCTGTGTAATAATACTGTATCACTCACAATTTATTTTTCTTTCAGTTTTAGTTCCACCTCTTGGGTACCTATGGCTAACACTTTTGTTTGTCCGTCATTTATGCTCCCTTGCAGACTGCACAGGAACCAACGTAGACCACTGAAGAGAGCTCAGAATACAACAAAATAAGTCTCTGACTAACCTGCAGAAAATACTCATGAAAAACAGAAAATACTCCTCGAAACAACACAAGCTGGCACTACACAATGCCATAATCTAAAAAATGTAAACTCAATGAGTGATGGTGTAATATTCATACAAATTTTGATGGTAAAGGAGTATGTAATGGTAAAACAGAAAACTAATATTAAATTGTTAAACAATCAGTGATGTACACATCATTTTTCTCGCTCTGCAAACTGATGCTAGTAACAACTAAAATACTTCAGAAGTTTAAGCAATCATGAAGATAGCAAGTATGTTCATAATGATAAAATGCCTCTAAAGATCATGAAAACTACTAAGCATGGAAGTGTAACTTTAGCAAAGTCTACAGAGAAGATGATTATTGCACTGTTGTCCAACCCCTCTGACAATCTGGTATGTATTCAAATTAAGTTAAAACATATTATACAAACTTATTTGATTGTGCTGAAAATAACTTTCCATTACTCTAGGTACATTAAAAAGTATCTACATCATGAAAGAGACTAAAGGGTCCATGGTGTCTCACATGCTGCAGAGAATGGTGAAGCTGTAATTTTTGTGCTGTGAATGTGTATTTCCTTTAGCTATTTGTAAAACAATAGCTTAATTCAGATTTGATTCAGTGATTCCAGCCTTTGGTGCATTTTATAGCACAGTCTGTTCCCCAGCTAGTAGGTGGATTGCAGATGTGCACGTTTTTCTTCTGCTATGTGGGAAAGAAGACTGAAGGAAACACCAGGTATCTACTTTGTTTCCTGGTGCCTATTGATAGGGGCTGATTTGCATTTCAGAACTTCTTGTAAGGCATATGGAGGTTCTTGACTCTTCATTATTCTACCCATTTGGCATGCTCTTGGCTTCACTTCTTTTCTTCATCCTACCCCATATACTACTCGCATGCATTATTTTTGTCTTTCTTTCTGAAAGTAGGCATTTCATTCTGTAACTGAGATAAGTTGATAGGGAATGACAGTCCTTGTTTGTACTGGCATCACCTTCATATTGTAAGATCTTTGGTGCTTGTTGAGTAGCAGGCATACAATCAATATCTGAGGCCTGTACAACAGCAGCAGTTACGTCAGGCATTGCCCTTGAAAGTGTGATTCATGAAAACTGAAGCTAATAACAATTGATAGGAATGAAGAAATAACTGAGTTTTAATATTAGAAGTCTTGTTTTGATACCCAAACCTGCTGAATGTTACTTCTTTTTCTGGAACCAGAGTAGGCATTTTGGTTCAAGCTAAGACTCAAGTGAAACAATAACATTTGTTACAACACATCAGAATCACTAAAATTATGGCTAAATCAAATAAGAAAACCAGTAATATTTATTTTTATATCACTTTTAAAGATTAGCAAATATTAACTTGGCAGAGAACTGTTCATTGCAGCATCTCCTTGATATATCAGTTAATATATCTGAAATCTTGAGCACTTCTGTGGCAAAATCTATTGACTTCAATGTACATCTTTGTAAATAAAATGGGAATACGGCATGAAAAATAAGCTGATACATGATATTCTATCTATTACATAAATGCATGAATTGAGAGAATAGTGATATTTAAATTGTTCAAGTTAGAAAAACCTTTTTCCAATATGAAAATCTATGTACGCTAGGAACAAGCGGCAAAACTTGAACATTGAAATTCACGCCTTACATCTTGTACAAAATACCATTGCTACTACCATAAACAGTTGCTGTGATGCTACATGGAAGGTAATTGCACTATCATTTAGAAAGGTAATCGTTTGATTTCAACAATGAGAACTAGAATCTAAAATGGCTATTTGAAACTACACAAAAGTGTAAGGAACACTACTAAAATATATACCCGTTGCTTTTCTGAACTTTAAGCCTCTCTCCATTCTCTAATTTGTCATTAAACATAGTTTGATGGATAAATTTTACTTATGCATAGACATAGACTAACTTTAATAAGGGTTGTTTAATAAACTCTTCAGCCATTCTGGTATAGAAAGCTTAGTAAAAGTTCGCTTCAGTTCCTTGTCTTCAGATGAAGCTTTCAAAAAAATCAAGTAATACATAAGGTACAAACTCCCATTCCCCAGAGCTGGCATCATGGGATCATCAGGAGAGGACAGGAAGATTATGGGAGAATTACATACGAGTTCTGAATTCCCCTAACTCCAATAACCCTTCCAATCTCGTTAAGTAAGGAACATTTTAGGGGAAAAAAATCGCAATGCGTTGTGTCTTAAGCTGTGGCTTGATTAAATATTTCTTTTGGCAACAGTATTAGCTTAAGTAGCCCACAACTCCCCTGTTGCTCTCTACAGAATGACTGGCTTAGAGAATTAACCCAGTCAAAAATAAGCTGTAACAGCCACAGCAACACTAAGGAGACTAGAATGAACAGGGCGGCAGAATCTGTTAAATTAGTACTTATTAAAGAAACGTTCCTTATACCATGCACAGGTATTAGTTAATTAAGGAGTCCAGTCTCTTTTCAGTTATATTATCCAATTCCATCCCAGAAATCATGATATATGACATGAAAAATTAGATTGGACCAAAGCCAGTAAGAAAAAGAGCAGATGCAAGGAGTCTTGTCATCCTCTACTGAAAGACCTCCATAGAAGGCTAGAGATTATTTCTCTTTGCTCTGCGAATTCCGTGAGTATTTTGATCTCTAATGTTCCCTAGTACAGCATCTACAGCACGAGTTGCCCCATAATAAGGGCACTGATCTGAGACATAAAAGTTTGAAAGACAGAGTTAGAGCTAGGTATCTCTCTTTCAGGCCAAATGCAGTAACCATTAAAATACCATAAAACATTTTGTACTGACTCAATGCTCTAATCCACTGTAGAAAACATAGATAATGGATATTATTTTTAAGACAGCTTAGGTGTTGCTCTTTCTCATATTTTGACTCCCATGAGACTTACACTGCAGCTGTATGCCAAGCTGCTCAGGTGGAAGCAGTTCTGTGTCTAAGCAAAAAAAAACCTGAACTACAGGCATGAAGAGCATTTTCAAGAAGCTGAAAATGTAGGCACTTTGAGGTTTAAGCATGTCAGGGGTAGGATTATACACCTAAAATCTGCTCAACTCAAAAGTGTCAGTCTGTCTTGAACCTGTACCCTACCACAGTACAAGTTATGAACTGGATACTCCAGAATCCAGTTATAAAATTTTGACATGCTTAACATTGCTCCCGATAGCAAATGGTAAATTTTGCTACTGACTTCAACAGGATAGATTGCTTACATTCCACAAGAGGTTGGTTGGTTGGTTTGTTTTTAACTTTTCAGTGGGAGTTTTATTAGAAAGAATAGAGGCTTCACGTTTCTTGTCAATTGTCAGTCTTTGAATTTCCTGTTTTGGTTCATGTAGGCATTAATCACCACATACTGTATTAACATGGTTCTCAGAGCTTTGTAAACAATCTCGCTGGACAGTCATGTAGTGTTAGGAAGTGGCACTTTATATCTACATCAAAGATGAAATGGCTGTAATTGTAAAAGAATAAAACCTAGACAGAAAGGATGGACTTCAAAAAATTAATAGCTTTTGTTTGCTTTTGTTTGTTTTTAGCTTGCTTACAGTGATCCTGACAAAAGAACGTGTAATTTTGTTTCACAGTCTATGACGCAATCAATTTTAGAAGATAATTTTGAAGGAGCAATCTCTTTTAGCTTCTCATTGCCCATTCTTTCCTTTCTCTGGACCCGAACACTATTTCATATTTGCACTTACTGATTAATGTATGTAAGTAGAAAAAGTTATGCAAAACATACATTTATTTAAAGGATAACAGAATAGAAAATCTCACTTGAATTTCCAAATTTAACCATTCTGACATTAAGCATATTTAAGTCCAAATCTTTCTACACAAAGACTTGCAAACTGAAGTTTACCATATCCTAGTGTAAAGGATTCCAAACACAACTAATCACAACTGAACTAAGAATAGGAGTGAAGAACTAGTTAATCTTGCATGATTTAGTACTAATAAACTTGAAATAGAAGAGCAGATTTTTTCCCAAATGGTCCATTTAATAATTTGAAGCACTGATATTTGTAAATAGATTTCTTAAAAATATATATCTCTCTCATTTTAAAACAACAACATTGCAAAGCATAAATAAGTTTGATTTGAAAGGAAAATCATCTTCTCTGCAGAAGTGAACGCAAAAATAGGCCAGCACTTCAGTCACTACTAGAACTGTCTGAACTATCAGAAGATGAACTTTTTTCCTTTCGTCTCTTCTTTTTCTCCTTTTTATGATGTTTTCCTTTCTTAGATTTATTTTTTTTTACCTTTTCTCTTTCTTTTTTGTGTGATTTTTGTTTTTTTGACTTTGGCCCATCCTCTTCAGCTGCACTTGATGAGGAAGATCTAGTAAAAAAAATATATACAGGTTGATACATAATTAAAGAAGGAAAATGCCACAAGAATAATGTATTTATATAAAGTCACAAATAGAATTTGGGGTAAAGTTCGTACAGTAGCATTCACTGGAAAGCTTATGATATCTCAGTCTGCATGTTCAACTGAACGACTTTTCTAATTAAGACTATTGTACCAGAAAAGCAGTATGTTTATTATACAGATTAATTAACACTGGAATAGTCAAGCTGTGTGTTTTTCAGCCTTCAATAAGAAAAAGATTAAGAGTACAGACTGACAGAAAACTGAAAGTATGACAGTAAGATAGAGCTTCCAGCTTTTAAAATACCCCATGACCAATAACAATGCTACAGTAATGTCTTCAGACAAATCTTATATTTCTCTCATGCGAAAATCTAAGAGAAACAAATGTATGACAAATTTGGATGCTCTTGCAGCTGGTAATACTGGTCTCTAACCAGCAGTGATGAGTGATTACATACATACAAGAATTAAGATGACAATAAAAGAAAAATCACAATTATTATACTCAAGAGGTCAGTTTTGTGCTATTGTTTACATGATTAACTATTAATTACTTACATGTAAAGACTACAGCCAGCAGGCTGACTCTTTTCTAGTGTCTTCATAAGTGTAAGTTAGAGCTACACTATCTAAATAAGGAAGGGGAAAAATGCCAATACAACCAGTGTTAAATCCTGTTTCTTTATTTCTGAAAAACATCTTACTGTGGCCTCCAAATACATTATACATTTCCTAGCTCTCAGTGCAGTTCCTGGGATATTGTCTCAACAGTCCTAATAACTAACCAGTCTACAGTCTCATCTAAAAAAAAAAAAAAATCCGTCAGCAGGCCAAAACTCAGATTCACAATAAATTTGAGTATTACGACATTTTTCTTTAGGACTGGAGTAACACTTTTTTTAGGCTTCTACAATAACAAGAACATTAAAACTCAACACATGCTAAGTAAAACTACAGAAGTTTTCCTTTTGATAGTTACAAGTTACTCAGAGTGTGTGTGTATGCGCGCGCGTGTGTATATGTCTACACATGCATGTGTGCACGCAGGGAATCTTAGGGTCTCTGAACTGCAGAGAGGCTTCTCCATGCGAGCTAAGCTGGGGACCAACTCCATAATCCCCTTGACTCCTTGGTCTTTTCCCACCACATCTTGCCTAGTGTTGGATAGTCAGAGAGAGTATTGCTTTCTCAGACCTGCGGACCTCCAGCTTGCTAGAGCTTTCTAGACTTCCACGGTCCTAACTCCACAGCAGAACGCCTATGGCTTTACCATTACTCAAAGAACAAACAAGTTCTCACTGGAAAACAGGAAGCTTTTCAAACCAAAGATGTACTTGCAAATAAAGTTGCATCAAAAGAAGCAATGTTTTCTGAGAAAAAACCCAAACATCAGAAATATTTCTGAAGTTCTGTTTTGAAATTAAAATAGGTGTGTGATAGTTACCTTTTCCTTGGTCTCTTTAATTTTGCTTTTTCTTTGCTTTTTCTTTTTTGTTTCTTTTTTTCTTCCTCCTCATTTAAATCTATGGATAAAAAGTTAACAGTTTACAAAACACTTGTCTGAGTTAAGAGCAGCATTAGAAGAGTGGCTTCAATAGCAATGTAAAGTTACTACAAAATTCTTGTTAAAAGTTTTTCTTTTCCTTCCCCCAAATTTTGGTCTAGTATAGTAATTTCAGAAATATTTTCTGGAATAGCAGAACTTTTTATATAACTTACACTCTAATGACTTTGATCTAAGCACTAAGAATGAAGGAAGGGCCATAAAACATAGCAAAAAGTTGTAACTTTTCCTATATGTTTACATCAGCTTTAGGTTTTCATATCCATTCTTCTGTATTTTAAAAGACTTGCCCAAGTCCAAAAACAGGTCGTTTAACTAGAACATATAAAAAAAAGAATATTCCCTTAGGCTTACTTGAACTACTTTCACACATCCTCATTTCACCCTTCACAAATAGCTATGCCATAACTAAGCTAAATTTGCGTTAACTGTCAATATACTGTCTACAAAAACTGGCAGAAGAGTCACCCCTCATCTGGTCATGTTTGTTTCCTGCCCTAACACTGTATAGTATTGCATAGTATCTTCACATTTCACTTACAAGCAATATTTTTATCACACTTTTCTATACCAGTTCAAAAAGTATTTCTGAATTCTCCAAAATGCAAATCCACTACATAAATACACATTACAATGTCAGCTAACAGGAAAATACTGTCTTTAAAATTTAGCCTTAAAACAAATAGCTAATTTTGAGCATTTCATCTTATTTCTATCATATAAATAACTTTCCATAGAGTCTGCATGCTACTCATTTGCTACCACAAATAGAAATTACTGGTCTGCATGTTCTGGAGCGAAATTTGAAAGAATTCAATATGAGTTACAAAAAGAAAAATACTTTTGGACCAATTAAAAACCATGAACAAGAATGTGTGAACAAGCAGTCAGTATTTTTTTTAAGAAAATGGTGCAAAAATGTAAGTGCAAACAGTGCAAAAATCTTGAGAAGATGAGGCCACTTGAAAATGGCAAAATGCTGCCCAGGTTATTGACAGTTAAAGATACATAGCTCCTTACAGTACACATAGCAGCCACAGTTTGAGAAAGAACATACGGATATTACAAGACCAAGTAAACAGCTGTTCCTCCTGCAGATATCCACCTTCAATCAGTTTAGTGCCAAAAAAAACCCTTACATTCAAAAGTACATAGTAAGTGGGAACAAACTCTTCCAAAGAGACTTGTTCCAAGAAAAGTCTGTTGCGGTACCAATTCAGCACTCCTGACAAGCAGACTATCCATTTCTTTTGAAGTGTTCCAGCAAATTACAGGGTTCTATCTATCTCTTCTCCTTCCAAAATAGCATCGTTAGTAGGAACTGAATGTCGTGTCTGGAATGTGAGAGCAACAGAACAAAACATGATGTTTCAAGGGGCAAAGGGGAAGAACATTCATTCATTTAAAACACGTGATGGTGGAACAACGTCTCCTTCTTACTTAGGGGAACAGCCTCTTTGCAGTCCAAACTCAAATGAACTCAAGTATCTGCTAAGTAACCCATCTATTCTCTCTCTGACAAACAGTTGATGCTTAGAACTTCCAAACAGAGAACAGTACGTTTCCAGATACAAATGCTGAAATTCAGTTCATTAGCTGTTTCAGTCAAATCACTATTTAGAAACTGGAAATTCAGCTGTCATATTTGTCATAACTTTAAGAGTTACTATCAACTTTAAGATGTTTAAACTACATGCCATAATCAAAATATTAATTCAGAATATCCATGGCATTTTCTCCTAAGCAGCTTCTTAGTAACAGTCTTGTAAGCTTTTGTATTTAGGAGCCCTTTTTGAGATGTTCCAAATGGATACATTATTCATTTCCTAAGACAGGAGTTAATAATAATAAAAAAAGATGTGGGTGTATCAAATCTCTGAAGTCTGAACACATGAAGTAAAAGACCTACTTCTAAAGCACAGGCTAAAAGAACTAATAGTAGTTATCAAAAAGGAAAAAATGAGAGTTCCAGTACTTCAGAAGACGATTATCCAATTTACTCTTTAAGAAAAAAAAAAAAACCACCTTACTCTTTTTTTCACGCATGGCTTGCAATCTCTGTAGTTCTTCTTCCTCACTGTCTTCACTGCTAGTGCTGCTAACATCTAAAACAATATCTCTTTGAGGATCTACCCGGAGAAAGTTTCGGCATTCAAATGTCAGATGACCAGCTGAACAAAACAAATATTCAGAAAGAAAAATTACAATTTACCAAAAAATACCAGAAACTAAAGAACATCCATTGTAGTATTATTCAGTTTTGACAAGTGAAAAAAGGCTAGGCTGCAATCTGTAAACACGGAGGGAGAAGGCTTACTTTAAAAAAGCCTGAAAGAATTTTGACAGGTTGTGCAATGTTACTCCATTTAATAATGCTTTATGACCTCTGTCTTATTTCTGTTAATTTACAGTTTTTGTCCAACCTTTATTTTCTATTTTTTTAAAGATCTCAGATCCTTCCTGGAGAAATTACCTAAAAGCATGAAGTGAAGTATTTAAAAAAATACAGCAAGTGTGTTGTATTGCTCTTTTGCAATATTGCTCTCGTAAAACAGAAGAATCCTATTCACTTATGAGACATAAACTTTAGCAACTAGTACATCACAGAATCATAGAATAAAATCATTAAGGTTGGAAAAGACCTCTAAGATCATCAAGTCCAACCGTCAACCCAACACCACCATGCCCACTAAACCATGTCCCTAAGCGCCGTATCTGAACGTCTTTTAAATACCTCCAGCGATGGTGACTCAATCACTTCCCTGGGCAGCCCGTTCCAATGCTTCACCACTTTTTCAGTAAAGAAATTTTTCCTAATGTCCAATCTAAACCTCCCTTGGCACAACTTGAGGCCATTTCCTCTCATCCTATCACTTGTTACTTGGGAGAAGAGACCAACACCCACCTCACCACAACCTCCTTCCAGGTAGTTGTAGAGCGCGATGAGGTCTCCCCTCAGCCTCGTCTTCCCCAGACTAAACAGTCCCATTTCCCTCAGCCGCTCCTCATAAGACTTGTGCTCCAGATCCTTCACCAGCTTCGTTGCCCTTCTCTGGACACGCTCCAGCACCTCCATGTCCTTCTTGTAGTGAGGGGCCCAAAACTGAACACAGTATTCGAGGTGCGGCCTCACCAGTGCCGAGTACAGGGGCACGATCACCTCCCTGCTCCTGCTGGCCACGCTATTTCTGATACAGGCCAGGATGCCGTTGGCCCTCTTGGCCACCTGGGCACACCTGCCGGCTTATGTTCAACTGGCTGTCAATCAGCACCCCCAGGTCCTTTTCCTCTGGGCAGCCTTCCAGCCACTCTTCCCCAAGCCTGTAGCGTTGCATGGGGTTGTTGTGGTCAAAGTGCAGGACCCGGCACTTGCCCTTGTTAAACCTCATACAGTTGGCCTCAGCCCATCGATCCAGCCTGTCCAGTTCCCTCTGCAGAGCCTTCCTACCCTTGAGCAGATCAACACTCCCACCCAACTTGGTGTCGTCTGCAAACTTACTGGAAGGAAGCACTCAGTCCCCTCATCCAGATCGTTGATAAAGATATTGAACAAGACTGGCCCCAAAACGGAGCCCTGGGGAACACCACTTGTGACCGGCCGCCAACTGGATTTAACTCCGTTCACCACAACTCTCTGGGCTCGGCCGTCCAGCCAGTTTTTTACCCAGCGAAGAGTGTACTGGTCTAAGCCGTGAGCCGCCAGCTTCTCTAGGAGAATACTGTGGGAGACAGTGTCAAAGGCTTTACTGAAGTCCAGGGAGACCACATCCACAGCCCTTCCCTCATCCACTAGGCGGGTCACCTGCTCATAGAAGGAGATCAGGTTGGTCAAGCAGGACCTGCCTTCCATGAACTCGTGTTGGCTGGGCCTGATCCCCTGGTTGTCCTGCACGTGCCTCATGAGCGCCCTCAAGATGAACCGCTCCATAATGTTCCATGGTACCGATGTAAGGCTGGCAGGCCTATAGTTCCGTGGATCCTCCTTCCGGCCCTTCTTGTAGACGGGCATCACATTGGCAAGCCTCCAGCCGTCCAGGACCTCTCCTGTTAACCAGGTCTGCTGATAAATGATGGAGAGTGGCTCAGCAAGCTCCTCCACCAGCTCCCTCAGAACTCTCAGGTGGATCCCCATCCAGCCCCATAGACTTGTGACTGTCCAGGTGGCGTTGCAGGTCGTTAACTGCTTCCTCTTGGATTATGGGGGGTTTATCCTGCTCTCTGTGCCTGTCTTCCAGCTCAGGGGGCTGAATACCCTGAGGATAACTGGTCTGATTATTAAAGACTGAGGCAAAGAAGGCCTTAAGTACCTCAGCCTTTTCCTTGTCCTCGGTGGCAACGTTCCCCCCTGCATCCAACAGAGGATGGAGATTCTCCTCGGCTCTCTTTTTGTCGTTAATATATTTGTAAAAACATTATTTGTTATCTCTTATGACAGTGGCCAGATTGAGTTCTAGCTGGGCTTTTGTCTTTCTAATTTTCCCTGTGCATGACCTAACAAGATCCCTGTGCTGACTAAGCTACTACTTGACTAGTATTTTTAATTTTCTAAGTTACATCTCAATAATCATGACCAGAGTTAGAAACCTTGTGCTGAATACATCTATTGGAATAATAAAGAGAAATAAAACAAATTGAAGATACAGTTTGGGAGAAACTAAGCTAAAGTCACGGGAGTTCAAGTAGCAACTGAAATAAACTCATCTTTTTCATATCAAAATACCTACATCTTGAAGGCAGAGCTTTTAGGAACATAAATACAGGTTGTGTGATTTGACTACAAGTTTCCTTCTCTTCCAGAAAGCTTCTGATACTTACTGCATGTAGAAATGAAGCACTAAATCTATATTGATTTCCGTGTTCCTTTGGAAGAACAGATACACAAAGCAATTCATTGACAAAATTTGTTGGAGACAAAGTTTAAGTGAAAACATGAAGCAGCTTTTTCTCCCTTCACCCCACATAAAGCTCACAAAAAAAAAAGATTAAATCACTGTTAAAAGTTCAACACAGTTCACTGCAAAACAGTGTCCACTCCTCCATTGTTCTAAAAAGAAGAGTTAATGATTAACAAACTAAAATCTTCACTAAGACCTGTCTCCATTCATCAGGAGATTAGCCACAGACTATGATGGCTTATATGATCAGAGCATAATGCAAAGCATGAGCTAAATGCTAACTATAGAACTTTAAGTGACAAAATTAACTGTTTCTTGAAATATAGAATACACAAAGAAGTATGTTTTCTTAGCGTAGAAGATCATACAGATTTTAAATTATTTTTTCTTTTAAAACAGATTGGACTTAAGTTGAGCTGAAATGCCTGCCTAAGTTTGCAGTGAGACTCAGAAGAAACACAAATGCTAATCTCAGTAGATATCAAAGACCATGCTTTCAACTCAAAGTTTCTCAAGTAATTGCATTGCAAATGTAGTATATATGAATACGATAGCATACTTTTTTCTGTCTCTGAAAAACTCAAAGGTTTTCAAAAGCAGCAATAGGTGTGAGGAGCCAGAGAATGAATAGGAAATAAATAAATAAATAAATTACGGTAATTTAAACTGACAAATGTCTGGGCAGCAAGGGAGAACACTTCTTTTTTATTTTTTCCCCCTCCTCGAAAGGAAGTTCATAAATTGAAGAAAGCATTTTAACTTCACTTTGCTTACTACAGACTTACGGTAGCCACACTTCTTGCATCCTGCTCTGATGTTATCCTTATTTCCACCTGAAAGAGAAAATTTCCTCAATTACTTGTTGCTAAACAGAACTCTCTAGTTTCTTTTAAATCTGGCTTGATAATGTCAATACACAGACAGGAGAGATCACGCCTCAGAGTATTAAGTACACCAAGATCTCTTAAAAAAACTGCAAAACAGTGCATTTCTAAGGTTACTTTTCTGCACAGTAATCTATCAGAACAAATTTGGCTAGTATAAACTGCTACAGATCATTTAGTTTCACATAACTTATTGCCAAATCCTCATTTGATTTATTATGACCTTTCCATTATACTTTTAATAATTATTCCACTTCTCTGAAAACTTATGCATTTGTTTAGTTACAGTATGAACACAGTAATAGCTATCTGACATTCTAGTGATCCATAACTGCGCACTACAAGTGTACTTATAAATTCTAGCAGTGCATGGATGTCGACAGACATTACTTCAGAAACTCTGAAGTAATTTATATTTTAATTACAAGAACTGTCTTAAAAAGGCAATTAAAAAAAAAAAGTGATAAACAATCACTCCTGAAAAGTGACAAAAGACAGATAGAAGCAATTAAAAAAAAAAACAAACCCTAAACAAATTGTTAAATGATTCTGAATCCAGGCAACAAATACAAAGAATTAATAGGTGCAAGAAAGCAAATGTGCAATAAAGTGAAGAAAGTAACAGAAAAGTCCGTAGATGCAGGAAGGAGAACCAGAATAGTGCAAATTTTAGGTACAGAAAGTGTGTGATTTTCCCATCTGAACCTACAGTTAAGTTAAATAGACATAGTAGGACATGACTCAGAAGAAGAGAAACCCCAGAGACCCGCCCCGCAAAAATAGATCAGTCTTATTTTTAATCATCTGAGCCTATTCATAATAAAAGTCACAACTGAATTTCCAAAATCAAAGGGTGCCCTTCTATATTCCAACTGAATAGAGTATGAAAAAACCAGCAAGTTAAACAGTTTTCTCAATAACTAGGTCATTTATTTGTATAAATAATTAAGCAAACAAGAAGAAATCCATGACAGAAATTAGAGAACCAGAAAGGGGATATATTGGCTCCATGAATTTAAACTTTGATTTACTGAGACAAGCACTGCCTTTTGAAAATTCTACTCAAAATAACAGAGAAACCTTCAAACCCCAGGTTGAAAAACCAGCTTGGAAACTTGGACAACTCACTGGTCTACACCCTGAAGAGTACTGGAAAGCTAAGCCATAAAGATACATACATTCCATTATGACATGTCGTTTTCTGCGGATCCCAAAACCTTAGTATTACATATCCCCTTCAAGGTCTATAAACTCAGCAGTGTTCAGATGCCTGTTTTACGACTACCTTTTGAGAGAAACCCATGAGAGGTAAGGAGGTAGAGAACATGGAGGAAAGTGTCAAGAAGCAAGGAACAAAAGTATACCTGTATCTTGCAATGTCATGTCAAAGAAATATTCAAAACAGCATCTGCTTGTTCACTACACCTTGGAACTAGAAAGCAAGATCACCCAAGCTACCTACTTTGTCTTAGCTTTCTGAAATACTCAGTAAAGTTCAGTCCTACCATGTAACTGACCTGTATGTAAAGAAAGATTTGGTATTCCATGCGAGGGAGGTCAGTACAGTCATGCATACGCTACATAATCTCCCATAATATGTGCAGGTGCCATTTGTCAGGATTTCCAATAGAAACATCCAGCAGATGACAAAACTAGTGTCACCAAATACTCCCACCAAATTCCTAAGACTGAAATTTTGTTATTATTTTTGGCTTTAAATAATAATGTTAGAAGCAGGGTTTTAGACTAGGTGAAGTTTTAGATGATTAAAAGCAACAAATTACTAGAAGTTTCCTTTTCTCACTCTCTTCTTCCCAGGTGTTAATTCTCATGAAAATTAACAACCGATACAGCAGCAACCATCACTAAGGACCTCGTTCATTCAGTGGAGCACAAGGTTGCAAAAAAAGCTTTGGAAACTTTGAACACAAACAGGAGATGTCTTCCTCAAGAACCCCTTTTAGAATGGGAAGAAGCTTATTAAAGTCTTCTCTTTTCCTAAGAAAAGAAGCTTAGCAAAGCTCAGGTTCGTTCAGCTGTTCTCCAAGCAAACACTCCTCATGGCTCAGGATCACGAAAAAATTAGGAAGCGACGGCTAGATGTTTGGCTAACATAGATCTAAATACCCTGCAAATAGCACAAGCCTTTCTGCCTGTCCTGTCTCACCATCATTCTCAACGGGTCTATTTCAACAATAATCTAGTGGGACACAAAGGTTAATCCAGAACAAAAGACGAGAAGAAAAACCAAGTCTGACAACAACCATTCTTTGGATCCAACTTTAAAGAAGGTGGCTTATACTAATAGCTGATTTGAACGTAGCAGTCGGTCATCACTCATCCACAACGCTGGGGAGAGGCCCCGCAGGCCTAGAAGGACGCGACTGCATGGCTGCGCTCATCAACGGCTGGCCTGACCCTCGCCCAGCCACCTCCCTCCCGCCGCCCCAACGCCAGCTGGTTTAGAAAGCCGGCTGTGCAGACATTTCCCACCGGCAGCGCCTGCGGCCTTGGGGAGACGCGCCACCCTGCCGCCCTCCCCGCCTTACGCTTCCCTGCGCGGTCGCGCGCCCTTCCCGCGTAATTTTCCATCAACCCGCCGCTTACTTCCCCTTCCCAGCATGCCGGCCCTGGGGCCAGCCGGCTATTGCCCCTTCTCTGCCCGCAGACCCGGCTGGGAGCCCCTTACCCGGCAGAGCCATGGCGCCTCCCGCCGCCGTCCTCGCCGGCCCGGCCCGGGCCTGCAGCGGCGCCTCTCCCCGCCGGAAGGCTTTGCCCGCCGCACTCTCGGACCGTGCCACTCACAGGGAGGACGGGGGACCTCAGAACAGGGCGGGAGCCACGGGGAGGTGGCTGGAGAAGCCTCTGGTTCTTTATGAAAGGACTTCCTTCCACAGAGACTCCCGCAGAGACTCCGACCGGGGGACTCATCCTTCGTCCTTCCTCCTGGCTTGGGCAACCTCCTCCCTAATTCCCTGGGCTGCATAGAGGCGCCCAAGATGGCGGGAGGTTCGGGGTGGTAGGAAGCGTTAGAGGCGAAGCGTAGCCGAGTGTCGAGCGCGGGCGGTTGGTCACCTGCCGGGACGCTCCTCTCCCGACCATGAGCAACATCTACATCCAGGAGCCCCCCACCAACGGGAAGGTGAGGCTCGCCGGGGGCAGGAGCTGCGGTGCGCGAGGGGCAGGCCAGGCCAGGCCAGGCCCGGCCGTCGGGTGGAGGAGAGCTGTGCTGCAGCGTAGGTGAGGGGGCTGCGCGTGGTGTGCGGGCGGGGAGCTGCTGCCGGGGGCGGTGTACGCTCCTCGAGGGGTGCGGGTGAGGAAACTTTCTGCTCCGTGGGGGTTTTGCAGGCGAGCGGGGTGCGCGCTGTGCGTGGGGAGCGCGGCTGAGGAGGTTGCGCTGTGTGCGTGCGGCGGTATCGGGTGAGAGGGTGCGCACTCAGCGTGGGGGGATTGTGCACTGCGATTGCTTTTGAATGGGGGTGTGAAGAAATGGTATGTTGCAGGGGGAGGGGGGGGACGGGGAGAGGCATATGCGCTGTATGTGTGGTGGTGATTTCCGTGTTGTGGTGCTCTTTGGTTAAAGTTGGTTTGAGGTGTTATATCCCTTAAAGACATTACCTGAGTCAACGCACGACGTGTGCTGTGTGGATACATAACACAGAGCAGTGCTCGAAGCATTTCGTTTTATATCACAGAATCATTAAGGTTGGAAAAGACCTCTAAGATCATCAAGTCCAACCATCAACCCAACACCACCATGCCCACTAAACCATGTCCCTCATCTACGCATCTTTTAAATACCTCCAGGGATAGTGATTCAACTACTTCCCTGGGCAGCCTGTTCCAAGGCCTGATCACTCTTTCAGTAAAGAAATTTTTCCTAATGTCCAATCTAAACTTCCCTTGGCGCAACTTGAGGCCATTTCCTCTCCTATCGCTAGTTACTTGGGAGAAGAGACCAACACCCACCTCACTACAACCTCCTTTCAGGTAGTTGTAGAGCGCGATGAGGTCTCCCCTCAGCCTCCTCTTCTCCAGACTAAACAACCCCAGTTCCCTCAGCCGCTCCTTATAAGACTTGTTTTCCAAAGTTTATCTTTCCTCAGTCTTTCCTCTGTTCTTGACTATATCTTAGGTTCTTAATTTTATTATGATCTCTCACTGAATTTAATGATATTATTTGTAAGAGGAGTGTATGCCTTTGGAGCATAATTTTTTTTTTCCCATGTTGTTTCATTATGGAAGTGATAAAGGGTATCTAAGTTTCTATCATGTGTCAGGTATCAGGTCATTGGTCTTGAAGCCTTATTATATATATCGGTTCAAAACTGTATCTTAAGTTCTGGCAATACTGTGTAGAACTAACAGTAGCTACCTGGCACATTTGAATATTTACTGCTGTTACTAATATAATGAATTCAGAAGCATTTTTTTAACTCGGCAATGATATTCTTTGATCAGTGACTAAGTTACAATAAAACTAATGGTGTATTTATCTATATTTTTATAGGTTTTGCTGAGAACTACAGCAGGAGATATAGATATAGAATTATGGTCAAAAGAAGCACCAAAAGCATGTCGAAATTTCATCCAGCTTTGTATGGAAGGTAATGACTGAATGGGATAGGAGTTGTTGAAATTATTTCCTATGCAATCTTTGTGCCTTTTTTAATAAAATAGAGGTCATAACTATGTTTTAACTTTAATATCTTAATGAATTTATTTGTATTTAGAAAATATTAACTAACACTCAGGCAACGTTTTTCAAGGTTATTAAGGAACCTGGTGGAAAAAAAGAAAAATTTTATATGGTTTTCTCAAATGTAGGAGATGATGTAGTATTACCGAAAAGTTGTATGTCAGAGACTTGGGAAGGCTGATTCTCAGCAAGTCTCGACAAAGTATAACTTCTTTAATGTGTGTATGAAATGGCAATGATGCAATGTTGGACATCCTCCAAAATTCTCATTTCCATATCACCATTTCATTTTTTTCATGAATGCTTCTAATGTTTCATTTGCTGTAGTTTTTTGTTGATGGAAGCTCTGTAACACTCTTCACTGGAGTAGCGGGTACCAGAATGAGAAGCTCCCTAGTGGGAAAACTGTAACAAGAATTTGTGAAGGACCTGGTGCCTTTATGTGTTTTCTCGCTGCTGCTATTATCCCATTTATGCCTTCGTAGAGTGGTTAAGAGTTTTTTTAGCCCTTCTCTGTTAGGGGAAAATAGCAGTCTAGGATTTGTGCCTCCAGCAGGATCCAGCCTGTTCCATGTTCTTATACCTAATGTGGAGATTTTTTGCAATGGTAAATCAATTTCTTAGCTCTTGGTAAGTCCTAAAAGTTCAGTTATCCTCAGTGTTAAAGAACTGGGCTTTATTTCTTTTCTGAATTTGTCTGACTGCTGTGTAGGATCCTGTGCTTTGTATAATAAATTTGAGTATTTCTCCGGTGAGTATCCTAGCATATAGCTATCCTGTAACATTTGCAAATCCTGCTTTGTCTTGCAGCATGCTGCAGATGTTTTTTTTATTATTTAAAAAAAAAAATCAACCTGAAATATATGTCAGGTAAAGTTAGGTTTTCATTGCTCTTGTTTTCTTATGATCTCCTAACCCTTATCTGGTAGATAAAAGAAGACAACTTAGGGTGCAATATGTGCCACATATTTCATTCTGTGAAAATGATCAGTTTGGGTACAGGGTAGGTCGTGAAAGGGGTGACACCTGTGTTCCATGCTGGTGAGTGAAAATGCTAATCATTTCGCGTGTGGATATGGCTAATGATGTATGTGAGATTTTGGCTGGGACAGAGCATAGTAGTTTTAGCTCTCGTTTTAAATTGATGTATGTTGGAAGTATCATTCCAATGATAAAACTTAAAAGCTGAAAAGAAAATAATTCATCAATATCATCTTGTTGGTGATGTGCAGTGTCTTTTGCAACAGAAACACGACACCACTTTTTTTTCATAAATGTCATCAGCAATACTTTGTAGCTGAGATACACTCACACTGAGCAAGACAGCGGACGAGGAGGGAACCCCCACTGGAAATAGCAGAATCCACTTACACTGCTTGCTTTCTGGAACTTCAGTCTCTGGGCATCTCTGCATAATCTATATGAAAGTTTGATTTTGAGACCACTTACGTATGTTTAATATCCTCTTCTTTTTCTCTCTTTTTTTTTTTTTTAGAGTATTACAATAACACAATATTTCACAGAGTGGTACCTGGCTTTATTGTGCAGGGAGGTGATCCCACTGGTACTGGATCAGGTGGAGATTCAGTCTATGGCGCTCCCTTCAAGGTACGTATCTGTATATCTTATGCATTAATTTTTGGTTATTCTATCAGTTGTTCATCCTACTGTGTTGGGTTGTGAGAAAACAAACCTTATCTTAGAAATGCAGTGTTATACATGTAGAGTAATTGCTTTCACATGTTGCTTTAGTATTTTTGAATATGCCTTTCTGAAATGAGAGTTTTTAAATCTAGCTGTTCTGGTATTATGATAATTGTATAACCTTATTAACATGAACTTCACAAGGAAAAATAGGGAGGAGGAAGAGTGAAGGGTAGGTGTTGATATGTGGCCAACTCAGATGCAAAAATGTACATTGTTTACGCACATTATATCTCACTTAGCAAAGGTCTCTGAATGTTGTATATGTGTTCATAGGTATTATTGACACCAGCATGGCTCATCTCTTAACCAGTAGGCTCAAATCCTGAGTGAAGCTACCCACGCGCAGCAGTTATGTTCTGTTCTGCCTGATTGTTTTATTTCAGATGGGGCAGGCACCTTTAACTCATGACTGAAGCTGCATAGCCTGTCTTTGGGCCTTCCATCTCTCTGCTGCTAGAGCAGACTCACACATACAAACACGAACGTGAAGTTTGTGGAAGGGATTGGACCTGAGCAGAGAACAAAAATATTACTGATATTGTAGCGGCATCGCTGCTTAAAATTAGTGGTATCTCAATATTGCAGTGTTTAGAATTGTGATACTACCATGGTATTAATACATTACTCGTCGCTTTAACTTTGCGTTGTAAGTAGTTCTATTCTGTCTTCTTATGGTCCAGAAAATGTTCTTCCTATGGATTTTTGCAATATTGTGCTATTACAACCTGTTACTGAGCTTCCAGTTATTTTACACAAATCAGGATTTTTCCCCTAAATACAGTGGTTAACAAGAATGATAGTTTTACAAGAAATGTATGAAATGCAATTGCTTTTAGAAATGCTTTGGATTTTTTTAATATTGGGAGGATAATAAATTCCAACAAAAACGAATAATGATTATTAGGTAACGATTGGAAAAAGAGAAAGTTAACAAGATAGAACTTAGAGTTTTTATTAAATCATGTGTCTTTCTATTATTGATACACTAGTTTAATTTTTTTCTTTCAGTGTTTGTTGCTTTTGTGTTTATGGTTTCTTTTGGAAGAAGATTGTTCATTTGTTTGCATTATTATAGGCACTAAGAAGAAAAAACATTGACTAAAAATAATCTTTTCTGCTGAAAACAGAAACTTTTAAATACAACTGTGGCATTAAGTTTCAAAAGACTTTGGTTTTATTACTGTCTGAATTTAAAAGAAAATTAACAGCATATTTTCTGTGTGTGCATATTGATGTAAGTAAGACGTAGCTAAAGAAGTGCAAAAAATAGTTACATACTTAAATCGTGTTCTTTTCTCTTCTGTCTCTGCCAGGATGAGTTCCACTCACGATTGCGATTTAATCGAAGAGGACTTGTTGCTATGGCAAATGCTGGGCCCCATGATAACGGGAGTCAATTTTTCTTTACATTGGGTCGTGCAGATGAACTTAATAACAAGCACACAATCTTTGGAAAGGTCTGCTACAAGGACTAAAGTCCCAGTTTGAGTTTGACAGAAGCTACTATAAGTTTCTCTGTATTCAAAGGCTATTTCAGTGTTTGCTGCTACGTACATTTGAAATTTATTTCACTGCTTTCTAAGCTGTCTCCGTTCTCTTTGTTTCCCGTGTCTGGTAGAAATATTTCTACGGGTTGTTCCCATAATTATCTACTTTACTGTTGTTATTATTCTAAATTATATTTTCGTGTTGTGCTTCCTTTGAATAATCTTACTAATATTATTATGGGTCTGTCTTATTAATCAGTTCATCTAATACTAGTGACATTTTAGAAAATTCTGTTTGTAAATTTTAATCACCCGTGAAGAGTCAGGAAAATGAAAAACAGGTGAATTTACCACTCTCATGATTTACTTTAAAGAAAATAAACTAGCTATTTTTTTATTTCACAGTGTCTTTTATTTTCCTGTTTCACAGCTCATAGTAAGAATTTGACATCTTTCCCTGCATACGCTCTCAAAAATGCAGGTTTAGCTGCCTGTATTCCTTCAGCTTTTGCTGTTAAATTTTAAAAAACCAAACCTTTGTACATTGTACGTGCTGTCTTTTAGAAGTCTTACATGCTTACAGTATTTCCTATATCATTTGTATTTTCAAAATTCTTTACATAATAATTGCCTTGCGTTTTGCATAATAATTAACAAAAATTATAGGCAAGGATTTTCAAACCTTTTTTATAAATTTGACAGGTTACAGGGGATACAATATATAACATGTTGCGCCTGGCTGAAGTAGAAGTTGACAAGGAAGAGAGACCTCTTAGTCCACATAAAATAAGAAGTAGCGAGGTGAGTATGTTCTAGTTTGAGATTTGAAGTTTTAAAATTCTTTTGTTCAAAGCATTCAGAAACCTGTGTTCTAGTATGAAAACTTGGCATGTCTTTTTATATATTGTTTTAAAATATTGAATCATTTAATGATAACAAAATACCTGTTAAAGATGTGTCTAAAATACTACTTTTTTAACAGGTTTTGTTTAATCCTTTTGATGACATTGTTCCAAGACCAAATAAAAAGCTGAAGAAGGACAAACTAGAAGACGAAACTAAAAAGTCCAAAGTAAAAGGCACAAAGTAAATATATGCAACATACATGTCATGGTTAATTTTCTTTCACCTTTAATTTGCAGCTTGGTAATTTTCTATTTCTGCTTTTGAAACACAACGCTTAACCAAAATGCCTAGAGGAATGTTCTCTAACCTTAGCAAAACCTACTTCCCCGTTTCGAGAGATCATGCAAATCTAGTTGCTCTGGCTGAAGTGGCTACAGCTCAGCTGATGCACAGTAACTGTTTCATGCATGCTGATAGTCTGTTGCAAAAGAGAGGTAGAAGGTACCTTAAGCCTTTTCCATGGGCAAGCACGTGCAATCATTCTTTTGTGACTGGGATGACACTGAAGTTAGTACGTGCTAGTTACTAGGTCATAGCTCAGTTGTTTGAGGTTTCTGAACTTCTTTTATCAGCTACCACTTCTCTCCCACTAAAATACTTAGCAAAAGGCAGGCGTTTTGACATGGGAAATTTCAATTTATGTGAATGAAATTTGGTAGTCGTAAACATGCAATGAAAAGTAATAGGAAATCTAAAGTGTGTGTACGCTGTCAGTTCTGTCGGACAGCAGTACAACATGTTGCGACTGACTGGTTCCAACATAGTGTAAACAATTAAATTTGGGAAAAAAAAATTAAAGATCATTATTTCTTTTAATTACATTCTATGAATATGTGTGTATTTGATGCTTTTCTGAGCTGTCATATCATGAAAATTTTGTGTCTGGTACTTCAATGTTGCTCTGCTGGAAAAAAAATTGAAAAAAATGCAACTGCTCTGTTTTCAGAGCTGTCAGCATTTAAGAGTCTGTGAAAGTTAATCAAAGCAGAATTTCTCAAATTCCATCTTACCATTTTCTAAGTGATGCTTAGCTATCCTGATTGTTTTGTCTCAGGAATAGAATAGAACATGCTTCTCTAAATATTTGTGGTTTATTGCAAAACAACATGTTGTAGTTGTTTGAAATTGGTACATTTCGCAGGGCAGAAAGTTTTTTTAAAAAATTGCATACAGTGTGAAAGTAATATGTTTAATGTTTATGGAATGTTAATAAGACAGTATTTAAAGTTTTACTAGAAAATCCGTTTTCTCTTTTAAAGAAATTTTAACCTGCTTTCCTTTGGGGAAGAAGCTGAAGAAGAAGAGGAGGAAGTCAATAGAGTTAGTCAGGTACTGTAGCAAATCATCCCCATTTTTCTTTTCAACTTAAAATTACCTTTTTTGCATGTTTGTGAAAAGCTTTAAAGTTCTTAATCTTGTTCTTGTGTTTGAGTTTTCAACAATAATAATAGAAATTACTTCAATTTTTATGATTCTACTATTTTAACATGTTGAAAAAACAGAGGTTTTTAACTCTTCTAACTTTGAAGGTGCCTTCAGTTACTGCGTGATATTTTTACATTTCCATAAACATAAAGTTTCATACTTCATAGTGTAGATCTATGTCTGCTGTTTAAAATTAATGGAAGTGATAGATACTTTATTCTTTTTCACCTCCTTAATTGTAGGAGTGTAATTTGATTGTAAAATACTTGAGGTTTGAAATAGATCCACTTGTTCATTGCCAGTGCATTCTTAGCTCCATTTTCTTATGTGTATCCATTCTGTGTGCAAAATTAAATGGGGTTATTTGTGGGAAAAATAGTGCATTATCATAATTAAATATTGCAGTATTGTAAATTGTTCACATTCACAGAACTAGGGTTGCATAGGTAGTCTTTGATCTAACATTTCCTTATCTGACTTTGCCACTTAAATAAGGTTAGTTTAAAATTCCTATAAAAAGTTGTCGTTCTCATTTCTACTGCTGACCAAATTATTTCGCTAGAGCCCTAGACTTTCTTACTTATTTGTACGGTTCGGGTACCTACCTGCTTTGGTTAGTGATCAGACTACGTGGTGCTGAGTCCTGTACCACATAAGTGAAAAAATGGTCCTCAGTCCTCACGATTTAGTTAAAATGCAAAAGACAATAGTAAATAATATTACAGTGAGATGGTATCAGTCAGGATGATAGTAGAGGTTTATCACAACAGTAGTTTTAACTGTTTTTCTTTCTTGTTTCAACTTACCAGTCAGACTAACTATACTTGTTTACCTTAACATGCTCATCTGCAGTTCTGCTCTTGGTGTATGTCTGGGTTTTAATATTGCATTTAACTCAGTTGCTTTGATGTTCTTCCCTTTCACGTCAAATACTTGCTTTTCAATTTAAAATGATATAAATAGAACACCTCTTCCATGACAAGCCCAGTTTCAGTGTTGTCATGCTGTCTTCAACTCAGTCTTAAAATCTCATCCTCATATTTGTCCTGACTAAATTCTGGACTAGCTGTAGCTGGAAAAAAAACCAAATCAACTGTTTATGAAGAACTTCTATTCATTCTTCACAACACAATGAAACTGTTTTTTCCAAACCTCATTGCTTGTTTCTAATAGGTCTAGATCAGTATCTCTATAGTTCTGGACATTATCTTGATCTTGATACATTAAGCACCAACTTTCATTCTCTGTTTTCAATAAGAAAAATCGAAGGTCAAAATTAATAATGGGATTCTTTTGACATCCACAAATTCAGAATCCTTCTGTGAGCTTTTTTTGTTACTAGATGCAGTAAGTCTTGCTTGTTTCAACATAAGAAGGGTATACTTTTAGGACTGATGTTGAGAGGAAAGTCTGTAAGTAGCTGAGGAATCCTCTGATAGATCTGAGAAAAGGGAACATTTACTATTAATTTTTAGTACAGTGAAGATAAGGCTAAAATTATCTAAAGAATAAATGAAAACACCATGTATCAGGATGAAATTTTTACGCTGTTTAATGGTTTCATGTTTACATGTGAAAAATAAGAATTCTTGTCTTAGTCACATCCTATTGACCAAGTAAATACTGAATTTAAGAATGCCTCCCTAAGTCTTTTCTCCATCTTCCCCATTATGAACAATTTTCTACTCTGGACTTGTTCAGGCTGCACTACAATTAGTCTAAGTGAAAGAATATGTTTTATCTTTGCTGCAATACATCACCTTGTTCCTGAGACTGTACAAAGAAGGGCAAGATCTGGGGATATGGATCATGGTAACTTTAAAATAAAAAAACAAAGGGAGAGGGGGAGGGAAAGATGAGAATGATTATTCCCTATTTCTTACAATATGAAAGCTGAAACACAAAGATAAATGAGCAAATAAATATACAAAGTATTTTTCCCTCTTGGAATTTAAATTGTGAACATTTATGCCACAAAATATGATTAAAGTGAGAAGTATAAATACTTTCAAAAAGAGATTAAACAAGGGATTAGGGCTGTTGGTTTCTTTTAAATGTTACAGGTCAAATTGTGTCTTCTGCATCAGGAGAGTCTCTAAATGGTTATATTATAGAGACTATGAATTTTAGAAAGAAAATTTGTGTACCCCGGGAGGTTATAGAAGGCAGAGATCACAGGATTACGGAAGTTTGTGTCAAGGAGTGGAAAGAGCAGAATGGCTGCATGAGGGAGGGCGAGCGAGGAGGCAAGAGTGATTCCAGCACAGGCAGTGCGCTCACCAACAGAGGCACAATCCCACAGAGTCTGGGTACAGCAGGCAGAGTTGGTTGCTGGTAACAGGGTCCATCAACAGGGTCCTGGACATGGCAAGCAATAACCAAGACCAAGGTTCCCTCCAGAGAGTCTAGTCAGGAGCAGTGAGAGATGGGACAGGAGACAAGACTGGAGACAAGTCCACAATGTGGGTCTAACAGGCCCATCCAGAAGACGGGGTTAGGCACAGGTACACCTCTGACACAGCTCAGGCCTGAGCTGAAATGGTGCTTACGGGCAGAGAAGCTCCAGATAAAACTCCTCAAGGCCACTAAGGCTATTAGTGCACTTGGGGACCTGACAGTGGGCCCCCCACTGATTGTTGATTAGTGTTTAAACTGAAGCTTTCGATGTCCAAACTGCTCATGTAATTGTCTGTACTTGTTTGGAGCAGTTTACAAAGCTGATAAGCACTTGTCTTATATTTCATCTAGCTCCTGAACACACACACACGAATTACTTGTTAAAGGCAGTAATTTTTCATGTTGCTAGTGCTAGAATGTGTTAGTGGTTTTTTCTACATAATAAAAAATTGAAGTCATGTTTAAATAAGTAAGATTTTGTTATCCACACAACTACTGTTTTCCTGAAGCTGAAATTGAGACATACAGGTCATAAAACAGACCGTTTCTGTAATGGAGATTTTCAGTCTGATTTCAGTCTGAAACGTAAGTGTATAAGTGTACTTTTTGGATTAGCTTGGGCAATGCTTTCTTACTGCAGTCTTTCTGTTTGAAGATCTTACGTGTTATTAAATTTATTTGACTGCTTGCTTCAGTAGATGAGTCCTGCATGATGTATTGCAGATTGATGTATTGCAGGTTGTTAATTTCTTTTTTTTTCCTAGGGTTCTAATTAGTATTCTGCCAATTGATAAGTACTGCTTTGTACATGGTAGTTCTTTGAGTTGTCATATGCCATTATTGAAAAGTCAAGTTCTTACCTCTTCATTCACTCAAGTACATATGTGCTAGACCATGTATCTTTATGATGTGTAATGATTGTGATGACTAAACAATCTCTTTTTTTTTTCTCTTTTTTTTTCTCTTTCCTTTAAAATTAAGTGCATTGCTATTGGAACAATGCTTTTTAAATCCATGGGGTCAGTTTGATGCTCCTTTTTCTGGAACGTCTTCTCTGTTCTTCTGCTATTAAAAGTATTTATATTTACTGGTTAGATTAAAGCTAACAAGAAACAAGTTATCTTTTTCTTACCATTATCTTTTTTCACCATCTCTTCTCTCAAACACTGAAATTTATAATACCTTTTTTCTTTTCTTTTTTTTTTTTTAACAGAGCATGAAGGGAAAAAGTAAAAGTAGTCATGATCTACTGAAGGATGATCCACATCTAAGCTCAGTTCCTGCTGTCAAAAGGTTAATATGTGATTTCCAATTTCCAGAACAGATTCACTTTCAGGATGTTAGACCTGATTAGCATCATGTATACTCATTGTTTGTCTGTTACTCTTTAAGAAATTAACAATGGCAATGCTGGATCGGACCAAATGTTCCTCTGACCCACTATGCTGTCACCAACGTTGGCCTCAGTGAATGCCCAACAAAGAATAAAAGCAGGGCAAGCATAATGTTTACCTGAGTAGTCTCCCACCCTCCATCTACTTTCAGCTTAGGGGACTGTCAGAATTTGATGTGGTTCATCTATTTAGTAATCCTTAATAGAGCTCTCATCAAAGTACTTATTCAGTCTCTTGTAATATTGTTTACATTCACACCCTCCTGTCTGCTGCAGGAAGGAGTACCTCTCCTTTTTGTTCTGCACCTGGCTGCTACTGGCATCATTTGATAAATTCTAACTCTCATGCTGGAAGAGACAGTGAGCAGTCAGTCCCTTTGTATCTCTCTTTACCACAATCCCTTCTTAGGCCATCTCTTTTCTAGCCTAAGCTTTTAAAGCCTACTCAACTTTTCTTCACACAGAAGTTGTTCTGTACCTGTGGTTATTCTTGTTGCTCTTTCCAACCCTGGTTCTATTCTAATATCTCCCCCCCCCCCAAATCTAAACAACATATTAAAAATGAGGTGAACCATAAATCTGTATGCTTGCGTAAAGATGGTCTCTATTTTCTTCTCTATTTCTTTTTAATACTTCTTACCTTCTGATTTGCCTTTTTAACCACTGTTGAGTATTGAGCTGAGACAATTCCATGAAATTATATCAACTCCAAGAATTTGTTTATCACAGAATCATAGAATAGTTTGGGTTGGAAGGGACCTTTAAAGGTCATCTAGTCTGACCCCCGTGCAATGAACAGATCAAGTTCCTCAGAGCCCCGTCCAACCTGACTTTGAATGTTTCCAGGGATGGGGCATCTATAACCTCTCTGGGAAACCTGTTCCAGTGTGTCACTGCCCTCATTGTAAAAAATTTCTTACTGTAAGCCCCCTTTAAGTACTGAAAGGCCTCAATAAGGTCTTCCCGAAGCCTTCTCTTTTCCGGACTGAATAACCCTAACTCTCACAGCCTTTCTTCATAAGAGAAGTGTTCCATCCCTCTGATCATTTTTGTGGCCCTCATCTGGACCCGCTCCAACAGGTCTGTGTCTTTCTTGTGCTGAGGGCTCCAGAGCTGGACACAGTGCTCCAGGTGGGGTCTCACCAGAGCAGAGTAGAGGGACAGAATCACCTCCCTCGACCTGCTGGCCACGCTTCTTTTGATGCAGCCCAGGATACGGTTGGCCTTCTGGGCTGCGAGCGCACATTGTCAGCTCATGTCCAGCTTTTCACCCACCAGTACCCCCACGTCCTTCTCTGTGAAGCGGCTCTTGGTATCTTCAGCCTGAATTGATCCCGGGGGTTGCCCCGGCCCAGGTGCAGGACCTTGCACTTGCCCTTGTTGAACTTCATGAGGTTCACATGGGCCCTCTTCTTGAGCTTGTCCAGGTCCCTCTGGATGGCATCCCGTCTCTCAGGTGTGTTGACCGCACCACTCAGCTTGGTGTCATCTGCAAACTTGCTGAGGGTGCACTCGATCCCGCTGTCTATGTAATTGATGAAGATATTCAACAGTACTGATCCCAGTACAGACCCCTGGGGAACACAACATTATCAATGAGAGCCCCTTGTTCTGTATGTGGGACTCCTTTTCCTAATGTGCATAGCTTTACTTTTATCTACTTCAAATTTCATCTATCATTTTATTGTCTTATCACTCAGGTCCTTCTGCAATTCTTCAATCTGCTCTTGGCTTTATTATCCTGAGTAACTTAGTATTAGCAAAAAATTCAGTGGCCTGGCTGTTTGCCTGCTTTGTTACTGAGCTCTCTGAACAGCGCAAGCCCCAACACAGACTACTGTGGATATATACTAGTGATCTTCCTCCATTGCAAGAAGTGATGGTTTGCTTCTAACTTTTATTTTCTGTCTTTTAACCATCTGTTTATTCATGCATGGACTTTCCCGTCACCCCAGGACTACTTAGTTTCCTTAAAAACCGTTGATTAGAGATTCTATGTGAATCCAAATATATCAGAGAGATCATCCACAGCCATGTGTAGGCCCTTCAAAACACTCCCAGAGGTTGGTAAGGCAATTTGCCTTATAGCCATGTCACAAATCCCGAGTAGGTCATTTTATCTCTTCCTGTGGCTTTTACTTGATCAAGACTGACATCAGAATTACAGACGTGGATGCATTCTAAATATTTCCTTTAATACTTATAAATGTGGTTTTGTTTTTTTTTTAAATTATAATCTTCTATTAAGAAATACTTCCACAGAGTGTTTTCTGGGTTAATTTTTTAAATGAAATTAATGTCCTTGATTCCAACAAATTTACGGTTTCTTTGATGATCTTGATTACTTATTGATGGCTTAGGGCACACCTCAAAGCCTTGATTTTGGGGACTCCTTTAATATTCCTTACTTTGTTTCTCTAACCTAACTTCTTTTTTTAAATTGTGGGATGGAAAAATCTTCAAGGGTCTTTAATATTAGTTTGTGACAATTAACAGTGGATATATTAGCCTTAGTATATTCAGATAGATTCCTTTTTTAATACACTAAACTGTAGCTGTATAACAAATTAAAATTTTGATGTTAAGCTTGATTATCAGTAGAGTGCATGTCGAACACGCCTATATAAAGAAGGCTTTCCAAAATATAGACTATTTGCAATGAAGTGCTAGAAATTGTTTGATAGATGAGATCAAATATGTCCACCTTAAGTGAGTTTTGTTGGATTTTTTTCTTTTAACTGTATACTTTACTGTTTTGTCTGGATCGCTTAATAGTTAGAATTTATCCACTGTATGAAAGTCTGTAGTTTTATCCTGTGTTTTTAAACATTTCTAATTAGAAAGGATTATGACAATCAGATGGTAGAAAATACTATTAATTGATACTTTTAAGGTGAATGTGAGGATGATATAAATGAGTAGGTTGACTAAAATTTCAAGTACCTAACCAAACAAAATTTTTTATTTAAGAACTGGGTTTTTTAAACAGTGTTTTAAATCTTCTTTGGTAATTCAAAGTATTTATGATTATTTTTCTTCTTTTAGTGAAGCAGCAAGTGAAGAAAGGGATTTGAGTGAGGTAAGTAACTTTTTTTTACAAATAAGTCTTTGTTTTTTACTGTGTGTAAATTAGATTTTCTTAGGGGAACAAATCCTACTTAGAGGTTTTTGAAAACTAACTCGAGTCAGATTTCCAGCAGAAGGCTAGAGGCCCTTTCAGAGCTCTAAGGTTTGGCTGTTGTGAACATTCACAGCAGGGTAGAGTTACTACTGCCTGCTATCTAGTGCATTTTATAAAAACTGCTTACCAGCTATTTTGGTCAGTAGATTAGGTATATGGGAGGTTATATACCACAGAATGACGAACCATTAATAAAAGCCCTGAAATTTCTTCTAAAAAAAAAAAAGTTAAAATTAAGTTTGTCATGAGTAACGATATAACTCCAATGTCTGAGGGGAAATCTGTGTATGAGTGAGAGTCCTGTTGGAAAGATTTCTTCAAGGAAACAAAATTTCAGTGAATATTTATCACTTAAATTGTATTGATGAAGACTGTCACTTCTGAAAGACAGGAAATCTGAATAACCAAGCAGTAACATTCAACCAAACATGGAAGCTATTTTAATTACAAGGAGATTGTTGTACATGGTGCAGAGTAAGATTGCTAGCTGAATTATGTCTTTGCCTCCAGCCGTAGGTCATGGGAGTACCCCTTTGAGTTGCTGTTGAGACAAGGATGTAATACTTGACTACGAATGTAATCTCCGATTCCCCAAACTGAATCCTGAAAAGTACTGTGTTCCATATCTATCCACCATGCACAGAAACTGCAGTGTTAGTTGATGTACTGTGGAAGTGAAGACGCAATCTGTCTCATTCTTGTGCCTAAGAAAAAGAAAACAGTCTGCTTCCACCCTGTTTCCTGTTGTTTTTTCCAAAAAGCATAGTATGAATTCAGGTTCTTGGACTCTTCTCCTTTGTAATTTCTGCTGTGCAGGAGCATTTAAGTGTTAGAAGGGTTCTGAGAACGGTATTTAATAATTCTTCAGCCCTTTGTTAAGTGAGCTGGATTTGGGGAATATGGAACAGGGAGATGTTAGGTATATTTATTTAAATTTTTATTTTCCTAATTAATCTGAATGCTGTTATAATAATGTCATGAAGTAGGAAATAGGAAGGCTTTTTTTTCCTGCAGGTGCTCTCCTTAGATTTAATTTCATTGAAAGATCTTAGCTAGAATCTAGCATTTCAGGCAGTTACCTGAGCCTTGTAATGTGGTACTAGTATTTTATAATCTCTCTTGGATTTATTTCAGGATGAATTTCGCATTTACACGGCTGCAGCACATTGGTAGTTTTATAGCCATCTGTCCTTTTTCAGCTGGGATAGAGTTAATGTTCTTCCTAGTAGCTGTTATAGTGCTGTGTTTTGGATTTAGTATAAGAAGAATATTAGTAACACACTGATGTTTTAGTTGTTGCTAAGCAGTGTTTATGCTATTCAAGGACTTTTCAGCTTCCCATGATCTGCTAGGTGCACAAGACAGCTGACCCAAACTGGCCAAAGGGGTATTCCGTGCCATATGACGTCATGCTCAGTATATAAACTGGGGGGAGTTGGCCGCAGGGCAGTGATCGCTGCTGGGGGGCTGTCTGGGCGTCAGTCGGCAGGTGGTGGGCGGTTGCATCACTTGTTTTTCCTGGGTTTTGTTCCCCTTTCCCCTTTCCTCTTTTGTTGTTTTTCCTTTTTATTACTACTACTACTACTACTATTACTATTATTATTATTATTACATTGTTTATTTCAATTATTGAACTGTTCTTATCTCAACCCGCGAGTTTTCTTACTTTTGCTCTTCAGATTCTCTCCCCCATCCCACCGGGGTAAGGGGGAGGGTGAGCAAGCAGCTCTGTGGTGCTTGGTTGCCAGCTGAGGTTAAACCACGACACCATCCTATGAGCAAATAATTCCTCCAGATCTCCCTACCTCCCCCAAATAACAAGTCCCTAGCATGTAAGAGAAACTCTTGTTATTATTCCCTAAGTACCTGACCTTGCTGTTCATGCTATTAAATATCATCCTGCTTCTCTTAATGCAGTCCTCAAGGTCATGCATTTCATGCTTTGAGAATCGGATCCTTTGTATTAAAAGTACCTCATCGCTATTTGTTAAACCTCTTTTTGTGCCTAAGTCATTAATGAAAACATTATATGAAATGTGTTCACAAGACTGAAATTTTTTTTTCCCACCAGTGACATTCCTCTGTTTCCCCTTCTGCACAACTTGTTTTCCTCTCCCTATTTGTCAGTTAGTTACTGAACAGTAAGTTTCATGTAGTACTATCGATAGATAAAGCTCGATATCCGTCCACCAATTCAATAATCTTCTCAAATGGCTAAATCGTATTACATACAGTAGCCATTAGCCATTCTGGCAAAAAAAAAATCTCATTACATTTTTATTTCCAGAGCAAAAGAAGAATAGGGCAACTCCACCCAGCTAACAACAGCAACAAAAACTAGTACAACTTCCAGGCAGGCAGTTCTGCATTTCTGTGTCACCAGGGGAGCACCATCATCCATCTCCTTCCCTCCTGAGTTGTTATGTAGCCTACTCTGAGTGGAAATGTTGTTACATCTATTAGCTGGTAGTAAGACTTCAGAAGAATGAGAGTCTAAAAGATACCAGATCAGATGGAGTTAATGAGACAGAAGAGGGACTGAAGGAGGAGACTGGGCAGGAAAAAAGAGTAGAGTTGCAGGAGGGAAGGGGTTGAGGAGAAAGGTTATATACTATTTTGTCAGTGTTTTTCTAGAAGAAAGCAGGTGAAATTCTGTGCAGAGTGAGGGGAATGGAAGGTTCAGGAAGTAGGGGATTCAGCTGAGTTGGACAAATTGAACCATTCTGTCTCTCCCATTTTAAAATACCATCCATGGCACCTCCCTCCTGTTACTCAGATTTCTGTGATTTTTAATTAGCTTACGATTTTTAATTAGCTTGCTCCTTAGCAACTGCAATTTGTCTAGAGTTGTCCATTTTTATTCTAGAAATTCTCCAATCCAAGTCTTCATGTTTCGTTGAAATGCTCTTACCTAAGCCCTAGCCAAATCACCAGGATTCTGCCTTTATCCTTGACTGATAACACAGTTATCCTTGAACCTGTCCTGTCACGTTCCTTTTCTGGATTCTGCCCCTGCCATTGAGGTTTGTTGTCATCCCATCTCCCTGATAATTTATCAAGTAAGCAAATCCTTTGGAAAGTTTCATTATCTCCTCTGTCAAACAATAACTTTCTGGGAAATTAAATGAAATGCTGATCCTGTTCCACTTTTCTCTTTCCCCTATTTAAAAAGAACAGACAAAACCCCCACAACAATCTTTCAATTTTTTCATTGACAAAATATGCAGCTATTTTACTGTGCTGAATATTCACATATTTTGTTTTTTATTCCTGACTGGTCTTCTCTTGTCTAAATCGAAAATCTAAGCATGGTGTTCTGAAGATTCCCAAACTGACTCAAATACAACATTGAAATCCAGCTCTTGGTTTTTCTCTTCTATTCCCAAAATTATGCCTTTTGCTGCTTTTATTTTTCTCCCCCGTCCCCCCCTCCATGTTTATGGACATAGTCTTCGTGCTATTCTTCCTCCTACCTGTCAGTCACACCCAGGACATGTACATTGTCTTTAAAGTGTTCCTCACCAAATGCTGACATCCTGCAGTCTTCTCTGTAAGTACAGTCCTCTGGAATACAGTCTGTCCTTTTTCTCTGTGTGGTTAAAATTACAATCATGTAGCATCTTACGCTTTTTCTTTAGCTAATTAGCATCACTCCAAAATAAATATAAAAAGATGTGCCATCTAGTCTTTGAGCTGACATCCTTCCATTAAGATTCATGCAGGCTTCCTTCTTCAAGGAAGGAAGTAGTCAAACTTAGATCCCTTGGCCTAGTCAGGCTTCTTCATTACTGAGAGCAATGACTTACTTCTCCCTCCAGATGTTTTTGAACGAAGGTGGTTTATCGCCTTTTGCCTTCCTCTGCTAGGCCTGGAAGCGTTAAGTAGCAAGTCAGGGTGATTGATTCCACAGGTTTTCACAGCCTCTTTTGATCAATGTGGTATTTGTAAATTCACGGAGACTGATGGGCAAACCTCTTCCATGCCATCATGACTGTAGTATAGCCCTGTGGGAGGAAGTTCTTAATAAGTTTTGGTTTTCTTTTAGTGGAAAATGAAATGTTTAATGTATCGCCTTGATCAAGTTTTGGACTTGTGAACAATGACCAGACTAATACCACGTTGCTATGAGGATTTCTGCAGACCTCTAAGGGTTTACAGTCTAGAATAGACGGTTTCAGTTTTTTAAGCCATATAAAAAAAGATGTAATTTTTGTATGAAAAAATATTTAATTATCATATTTTGAATTTTTGTTTCCCCTGAAGCAAATAAGGAGGTATTTATTTGAAGTTTGCTTTGAAATGAAGTACTTTTTTTTTTTGTAAGGGGTTATATTTATAAGAAAAACTATCCATATTCAACGTCCTGTAGTATTGGAAAAAAAAACGCTAAAGGAGAAGTTTTGTCATTTTAAATCAATAAAGGAGGAAGAAGAACATGATGAAGATGCTGATAGTGTAGAAGGTGAAGCTGCTAGCAATGAGAGATTTCAAATAAAAGAACGCATTGCCAAGAAGTTGAAAATTGATACAAGTGAAAATGCTAAACAGCAACTTCAAGAGGAAGAAACTAAGACAGAAAAGAAAACAACTAGTCGCAGGTAAGTATTGTGCTTCCCCCTCTCGCGCCTTCAGCTTGTTTACAGTTAGATTTTCTGCTCGATTCCAGTTTTTCAATTACTACATTGATAGGTTAGTATTACATTAAAATTATTCCCCCATGCCCACCTCCAGTTGTGGAAGATGAAATTGCCTATTGCTTTCTCATTTCTTAGTTTCGTTTGGCAGTTTGAGCCAAACAGTTAAGTTGCATTTTGTTACACTGAGCACTTACTGATACCTTGTATGGGAGTTTTATTTTTCCCCATGAGTTAGAAATGAAGAGTATTTATCATGCTTTACTTCATCTTTCTACACAGTTGTAAGATTGCGTTTTGGAGCTTCTTTATCTGTGATAACACATGGTGGTCATCCACCACTGAGACTTACGGAAAGCAAAGGCTTCCTAGTCATCCATTAAAGTCTGGTTTAACACAGTATTCATTCTTACAGTTGAACAAGGTTTTCAACACTGCAATTGATACATCAGTTTTTAAATACCATCTAGGGCTGTTCTTAGAGGGTTGGGATATGTCTGTGTTTAGTGGTGTGACACCGTATTCAAATTATTAAACTAGCTCTAGACAGATTATTAGGTTTCTGTAGCAGTATTCAGCTCTTTACAGGCATAAAAGCGTGGGTTCCAGTCATGTAATATAGCTGTGCCAGCCTTTGTGAACATCTGTACCGATTAGCACTCAATTTTCAGTGAGTTAATTTGCTTTCTTGGAACCTTGTGTCTTGGCAGTCTTTCTTCTGGAGCTGGTTTGGGAATTTCTGCCTAATAATATTTATATTGCATAAAAACATTAGTCATGTATGCAAGTGATGTGTAGTGGACCTGATGGCAAACTTAGTAGGAATTACTGTCCAGTATTTCAATAAACATGGGCTCCAGAAGTTACTGAACAATTAAGTCTTTGCAGTTACAAAGTTCAATGTGTAAATTTACTTATTCGGTGAAACTTACTGGGGGCTAGAGGGAGGAAGCATCAAAGGTAATTTAGATTTTGTACTCTAACTCTGCACAGTTGTCATAAATAACTGCCTGATGAAATTATTCAGGCTTTACCTATACTAAATTCTGCATTGGTACTGGCTGTCTTAGATTCTTTCCCACAACAGTTTCCTCTGAACGGAACCATTCCTCCTCTTTTTTTTTTTTTTTTCCCCTTTTTTTTCTGTTTACCCCCACTGCAAATACGGTTTTATATGTAATGGCCAAGGTATATTGCCAACATGGAAGAATTGAGGACAGTCTGTTTGTGACTAAAGAATGCCTGGTAGTCAATATAAATGCTTCACAGGTTCCATAGCAATTATCATCCCTATTAACAACTGGGAAGTAAAGGCTTTGGGTCAAGACACATGAAGATAAATTTGTTGTAATAATAATACACTTTGAGGTAAAATACATATTGAAACTTTGGTTGGAAAACAGAAGAAATAACTGAAACAAAATCAGTTGTTGTTTCACAGTCATCAGAAATTCACATATCTGACTTGCACCCCTTGCAGGTTATTCTGGTTTTATCTGAGTATATATGCTTGCTAAAAATAAACACAACTATATCTTGTTGAAGAAGGGGCTGTTGTCAGTTATGGTGGGCATTCAGTCATAATCTTACTTGTAAAACAAAACTAATTATTAAGAGAAAAGGGAAATCACACCCTGACTTTTGCAACTTGATGGATATCGATCTGATTATTTTTACTGAAGGAATTTGATATGATTTTAAAAGCAAGATTAGTAAGTTTTGAGCATTCCACATGAGGTAGTATTTTTAACTCTCTGTGGCCTATATGTTTAGAAGCAGGCCATGCCTTTAGAGTGGTAGGAATAGTTGCATTATTTTGAATAATATTTTGGATTAATATTGGTATATTAAAATATACTAACTGTAAGTGTGGCTGTTTGTCTACCTTTTTTGGAGCAGTGAGAAGCCCAGTGAGAATATTGCCAAGGAAATAATTATTATTAACCACTTCAATAAGTTTGAATAGCTCCAGAAAATAAAATATTCATGGGATTTAAGCAGGAAATTCAGTGTCCTTTTCTATATCTTCTCCAGTATTGATTTGAATCTGAGAAGCACACCAGGTACAGCACAGAAGCCTTTGTAGTTTGAGCAAATCTGAGTAGGTTCCAGTCAGTTCTTTTTCAGACCTAGATGATGTTACTTCCAAAGTTCCTCATAATTTTGTGTTTGAAGAAAGGACCCAATATACTTAATAGAGGGAAGTAAATAAGGAAAAGCATTTGACATCAAAAATCCAGCACAATAACATAAAAGGATATAGTAAATAAAATCTGTAATTTAAATGGGCATTATTTTTTCTTGTCATACGATTTTCGTTTTAGTTATAGGCAAGGCAACTAACTTTCATGCTTTGGGAAACTTCATGTAGTCAAGAAGATTTGTGAGGTCAGATCTGTAAACTGATGTTAATCCATTTCTTTTGGAACAGTACATAAATCTGATCTCTTTGTAGAACTATGTAGTGTTATGTACACCAGCATAAAACTTATTTCATGAGTATTGACTTTCTTTTTTTCATTCTTCTTTTCTCTCTGTAAGAGCACCTAAATCACAGTACATGAATTTTAGTGCCATGTTCTCATGGCCGTGCTAGATATAACTAGGTATTGTTTCAGAGGACATATACAAGAGATCTTCTAAAAACCTATCCCGTTTTTCCTTTCTGCCATCTTTGAAGTTACGCTATGTGGCTGCTTTGGAAATTGGTGGCTCCACCATCTCTGCTGTAGACAGCTGGTCCACAGGAAGTATCTAAGGAGGATGATGGGTAACTTGGATCCCAAAATCTGGTTGCTAGTCCTACGGTTGAGATCAATGCATAATCCCAGTGGTAAATTACATGTATATTTATCTTGTGTCCATTAAAATGGTTATAGATCAGTATGTGGGACAACAGTACCAACAGAGGTAGTTAGTTTTCTGTCTCAAATCTTGCAGAAACACTGTGCTGAAGCAGTTTCATAACTGCAGAAAGAAGTAATTCCTGGTTTTCAGTACTCTGCCTTCAGTGATTAATCCTGCACCCTAATACTGTTTGTGATATTACCCATAATATTCCCCAATACAGAATAAGTATAAGCTTTTCGGGTTCAATGAGCTGTTCTTGATTACAGAGATTGGGCAAAGATGGATTAGTGTTAGATAGCCGTATCTATCTAACGAGGTGAGGATTCAGAAATTTAAAAGTTGTCCAAGAAGAGCTTTTTCTAAAAAAGTACCTTCAAGTACATGGCAGCCAAATAACATCTTTAGAATAGCAAAAGACATTGGACTTTGTACATACTTACTACCTAGCTACCTGTCCAACAACCTGTCCACCAATGTGTTTAACAGTCTGTTGGGTTTTACAGGGGTGGCTGCTAGAAACAGATTTGCCTAAGGTGTAACAGCAAGTTTGTAGCATGAAGGGAGTACGAAGCTAGAGTATACTCTTAGGAATACCCAAGCTTGCATGACGTTTTAGCACAGTCAGAGACATTTGTGTAGGCATTCCATAAGCTTCTGGCTCTGCATGTGGATGGTCAATGTGCTGTGTTTGTGGTTATTCTGCTCTTTCAGGGCAGTAGCAGTAGTATTATAGCCAAATGTGTTATCTCAAGTCAGAAGAGGTTTTATTGGATGCATTTTTAGCAGTTGGGAGCCATAGCCTTGGGACACACTGCTTAGTACCGTAAGTAACATCAATTTCTAGACTTACTGTTTTCCAAATAATTGTCTGGCATCCTCTGGCTTGAAAATCAAAGGCATGGTATTGTTTGTTATAAATAAGGTGTTATTAACTTTCAGGTCTGATGAGGTAAAGTAAGATAAACATTATCAAGTTTCATTATCTGGAATAGTGACTTTTTTGTATGTGTGCTGGAGGTGGTTGATAATATTCTCATGGGACTTCACCACCCACTGTAGTCCAAGTGTGTGTTGATCAGAGAAGGCAGAGGTGTGGGAGGTGCAAATAACAAACAAAAAGTTGGATCCACCATATGTAGCTTGAAGGGTAATGTCTACTAACTTATCAGAGGACCGAGAAACATCTGGTATCTATCAGAATTGTTCATCTCATCAGATATTTAAATATACTAATAGAATAATTGAACTTCTAAAAATATTTTTTCAGAGTACTTTCTTTTAACATGCATGACTTTTTCTACAAATCTGTATTCATTTGTATCAGTCCTGTTTCTTTTAATACAAATCCATTTGTGAAGTCAGAAGTTTGCACATCTGTTTCAGAGAAACAATATGGAAACAATAGACACCTTCTCAAATTCATGGTACTGAGATCCAATACCACTTCTAAATGCAATCATACTTGGAGTGCTCAAATGGTGAAGTTAATTTTAGTTATTTCAGTATGCATTTGAACCTTTTGTGTATGTTTTAAAAAATAGCTTGAGACACTTTCCAATTTTGCATTAGGTAGGAAACCTCGGAAAAAAGAATTTCCCACTCATTCTGGCAAGTTGTTAGAGAAATTCCACAGGTCTGTTGTTTTTTATTAGAAAGCTTAAACCTAAGCTTAAACCTAAACTTCAAAGTATAGAACAGCTGTTTACATGAAGGAATGTATACAGATAGAAGAAGTGTTTGCCATCATTGCAGTAGTAATCAAATTATCAGCAGTACATCGAGTTTATAAAATGGCAGTGACTTGAGATGATCATCTGAAGGCTTCAGAGTAAACAGTCCTGTTCTAGTTTGGTAATTAAAAATACTGGGTTTACATTTGTTTTCATCCTGTAGGTGGAGCTCGGGTTCTACACATTTCTGGTTACCAGCTTTTAAAAATTTTCACTGCTTCTTGTTTGCCAGACATGCAGTGTGCAAGTATAGTACAGTTGACTGTACAGTTTTTCACTGTACAGTCAACAATTTCAGTTGCATCCTTATAATGGATGTGCTATTAAATAGCAATTTGAAATAGGTGTCTAGAATACCTAAACTAGTAAGGAAGAAAAGCTGACTTTTCTTTTTGAGTAGTTAGCATCACTTGAATTTAACTCTGTGATTGTATTTCCTGTTGTATATTTTTCTTCTAATAATCTATGAATTGCAATTGAATTAAGTAATCACATTTCTTTTGGCTTATAAACCATCACTGACTATCATAAGGAGATGAATAGTAATAGCAGTAGTTACTATTAACTATTATTGTAATTAGAAGTAGCTATATTGCCACTCCTTTGCATTCCTAGTTCTTCTTATATGCGTGTTGCTTGTCATGGGTAAAATAAGTTATCTCATGAAGCTTTAGATGTCTACTGTGTGTATATATAAGAAATTATTTGCTTCATCCTCAAAGCAGAAGTCTGTAACACTCTTTGAGGTGTAATTCCTCAGACTTCTTTTTCTCCATTTGTTAAAAGACAAAATGAAATAACTAGTTTACTTACAGATATCTGCACTTGGTCAAATGACTTGCATCCCCACTGTCATTTTGTCATCTGGGCACAATAGTAATAAAAATAGTTAATAAAGCTAGGCAGACACGCTCAAAGTCATGCTAAGTCCATTACAGACAATGCAGTAAGAATTGCATATAGTTAAGACACCACAACATTTTCTTAGCATCTGAATAAACATTGACACACTGAACATGCAAGATTGCTTTCCTAAAGTGCTCTCATAGTACTGTGATGTAGAACAGCCAAAGGTAACTTCATGTGTGATCTCATGGAATTCTTTTAAGACCTTTAAATCAAAACTTCCTTTTCTCTTTGTAGATCTGCAGTTGTTATAAATGAAGAATTGGATATAAATGAAGAATTGGATTTTTTTTTTTGTTCATAAATTAATAATACATGGTAGAATATTTTGTTCTAAATGCATTTACTATGCACTTGTTACCTTGTTTTTTATAATGCAGGCATCATAATGAAAAAAAAATTTTGGAGACTCACATAATTCTACAGTGGAAGTATTCTTGTCATTCTTGTAATTGTTGAAAATCTGTAACTTCTTTGTTATTTGTAACAGTTACAATTCTGCACATCTCTGGAATCCGTTCAAGGGGGCTAAGACTGATGTCATACAAGTCTGCTGTCTATAATCTTCATTGCAAGGTGGCTGATGTCATTGCAAGGCTGCTGTCTGTAATCTTTGAAACACTGTGGAAATCCTCTGACTGGAGGATGGCACAGATGTTGCACCCATTTTCAAAAAAAGCAATCATCGTAAGGATGATCCAGTTAGCCTCGTTTTGGTCCTTGGGCAAATAATGGGGTAGGTTCTCTTGGAAGCGATTTCTGGGCGCGTGGAGGAGAAAAAGGTGATTGGAAATAGTCAGCATGGATTTAGCAAAGGCAAGAAGAGGGGAGAGCAGCGGACATCATCTGGTTTGAGCATGAGGCTAGAGTAGATGAGTTTCTGAGGTTCCTTCTGACCTGAATGCTTCTGTGATCTTTTTTTCTTTTTTTTCTTTTTTTTTTTTTTTTAAACTAATTCCCTCCCCGCCCCCTCCCCCCCGCCCTTAGACTCTGCTGAGGTCTGGAATGACACATCCAGCAGCTCTTCAGTTGGTTGTTTTTTTTTTTTAATTGTTTTTAAGTTACATGTGTATGTATTTAGGTATTTTATTTATGCTTCTACTTAATTAAACTTAATCCAGTACCTTATCTTGTGTTCAGGAAATTACTTTCATACTTTTTTGTGAATGTTTGTTTGTTAGTATTGGCAATGTGATGTGAATACCATATATTTAGAGCTACTTACTCACTTTGGAATGTGAAGTTTATCTATTTCTATATAGAACTGTGATATTCTTTCTTCACAATAATTACTATTTCCAATTTATTAACTATATTTCTAATCCTACTAGCATTTTCTTAAACCAGTTATAACTGTTACTATTAGGCCTTGTCCAGCAATACAGCTTGTCTCCTTGCTTTTCAGGTAAGCATCAGGAAATACAAATTGTACGTTAGTAAGACTTACTTTTGAGTTCTTGAGTACAAGCTCTCATTGCAACTAACTTCGAACTTCACTATACCTAAAGAACTGCTGTTGTTCTCATATAGCAAATTCAGGTATTCTGTTAATAGTGTTTTAAGCCAAAGGAGACCATTAGATAAACTGTGCATCTCATGCTGTAATTTACTGCCAGTTACCCCTGTATTGAGCTCACTGTTTGGCTACAGCTGAACAGGAGAGGCATTCAAACGTAATTTGTAGATGTCACGAGAGTGTAGTTTGGTCCATATTTAGTCAGTGAGTGTAATCTATTCCAGTATTTAGATACCTTACTCCTAACAGTACCTTGTCCAGTTCTACATTTTAATTTTCTGTAGCCAATGAATTTTTTTGCTATGCCTTTTTTTGAAGTTAACTGCAGTATACTGTATTTTCTCTTACTTCTACTACTTAAATTCTAATTGAATCCTTTCTGTCTCTTTGATAAGCAGTACCCATTGACTTCTTTCAGTCTTTCACAGTAAGACATTTTTTCCAGACCACAAGTCACTTTATGTGATTTTTTTGTTCCTTCTCCAGTTTTTCAGCATTCTTTAAAGAGCTTTGATCAGTAATCTCTTATTAGCCTTAGTAGTGCTGTGTACAGAGAACAACTTTTTTTCCTTACTTCCACCTCCCTGTTTAATCATACAGTGCCCACATCAGCCCTTATCAATATTCCACTGAGATTGCTGATGCTGCTAGGGCTTTCCAGATTATTTTCAGTCATCACTCTCCAAGAACTGGTTTCCCATTTTGTACACTTACTCTGTTTTTTAATTCCTAGATTTTGGCAGTTAGTTGTGTTTGGCTTTTGTTTTATATAGCAAGCCCGTGTTGCCCCTCAGTCCTGATAGGAGAATTTGCTACTGTGGCAGTTTGTGTGATTCACTAGTAATGGATTTAGTACCAAGTTCCCTGGAGTGAATAAATATATTTCCAGTCAGTGTTTAACGTCTCATTGGCAACTGTTTTAAGCAATAACTTTGTAACCTAATTCTTACTTAATGAAGATGTTCTTTCAGCCTGTTTTGTGTTGCTGATTTTTTTTTAAGGACTTCCTTACTTGAAAGTACTGGGAAGCAAGTTTTCCTAATTCCATATCGTAAGAGGGGCTATTTGGATTGACTCTAAAATTAGCCAAGTTAGCAACCAGTCAGGAACTCATGTTGAATTCTACTAAGAAACTCTCTGATAGCATTATGTCAGAATTGATATACTACTCTGAAACCTTTTTGGTTTTGACTAGTATGCTTTTTCTGTGGGAAAGTTTTATTAGATTATTGTATTCCAGCTTGATTCAAGAAGTACTTTTTTGTGTGTATGTAATCCAGTACCAGATTTTTTTTAAAAAGACACATTGCCAATAAAATTGATGTAAAATTCAATTAACTGTTGAGATGAGCGCATGTAAACTGATTAGTTTTCATTTTTGGATACGTAATGAAACTAATAGCTTCAGCTGCAGCTCGTTATAATACAGACAATCCTATTGCGACAATCCTATTGCCTTTTTATCATGACCTCTTAACTTTAGATCCAAAAGTCTTTGCTGAAGTCCATAAAGTGCCAGGTTTTAGAATAATGGAAAACATCTGTTAGGTTTTAAAAGAATAAAAGGGGAAAAAAAAAAATCTGTCAAGTGGACCCAAACAGAGATTAAAATCTGTCACTGGATATACTGTACTACTACAAAAGATTATTGCATAAGATTGCCTTGACATTTGCAGTCTCTCCTGCTCTTGTGTTTTTTCATATTATGGTACCTTCGGATCTTTGTTACTATTCTGCCTACATTTAGAATTTAATTTTCTTAGAACTTTTGAATTCTTACATAAGTGCTAAGAGTAATGTTTGTGTTTCATCCAACAGTGGAAGCTTAATTGTAAATATTGGTATTTTATTCAAAATCATTCATTCCGTACTTCAAAAAAGACATGTTCATTGTGTGATTATTATGCTCCATTTGCATGGGTATTCTTTTAAAACTAGGAACAATCAATAGTTATAAACCAGCAAACCAGCTTATGTTGTTTCATTTTAACTTTCTTGAAGTGGGCCATTTTGCGCTCCACCCTAAGTGTCCAAGGGTATTTTCAACAATTTAATAGTTTAAATAAGAAATTCCAATTTTATGCAAAAGTAACTACTAATCACATACTGAAATAGAACAATTACTAAGTGAGTGGTGATGTGAAATTAGGCTTTTTTCTGTCTCTGCTTTGCTAGACAGAGGAGTGTATTCAAAGAACATTGTCTTGATTTGAAAACAGAGTCGGTTAATGATTATTACATAACACATTAAAAAGTTAGATATATATCTGTGTAATATATTGCTATAAAGTGGCAGCTATAGAGTTACAACACACTTCGTTTGACTTCATTGTGCTCTATGTAGCCTGTATTTCAAATAGGATGGTAACTAGAGATCTGTAATCTTTTCTTGGGGTGGAGAGAGAAAGTATTTTATGACCAAAAAAACCCCAACTTTCCTTCTGAATACTTCTAATTTGTTCTTCAGTGCATTCTTGTATTAAGATACTCTGTGCTGTGCTTTGCAAAACTACGTTAAACATAAAAATTCCACTGAGTAGTCTCTGGCATTCCTCACCCTGCCCTCTTGAGTTCTGATTTTTAGGTGTAGTGTAATCAGCATAACATATCGGAAATTTTGCTGGGTACTTAGCTAGAGTTTACCATCAGCATCCCCAGAGCTCCATCTGTTAGAGTACTATATGTTGTATATTAAAATACAGTCATATATAAAATATTTTAATATATAATATTAGAGTGGAAGCTAGATACTGAGAGGCCACCTTTTTACCTTCTTGACCTTATAGCTATTGTGGCTTGCAAGAGACTGAAAAGTGTTATGGGAGAATGCTATATACTAAAATTTTTGTAATTAGAGGTCAATCTCATTGTAATCTCACTTCCTGTTATGCAGTTTTGTCCCATAATATGCTGACAGAAAGGTCTGAAATTATTATCTGGAAAACAGAGCCTATAAACTTCCCAACAAAGTTATTTTGCTCTTCAGAACTGCCCTGCAGCTTTTCTCAAGTAGGATGCAGCACCTATTTCATAATCCATAAAATTCTAACCAATATTTCTGGAAAAGTGCAAAAGCTCATATAATGCTGAATTTCAAGGGAGCATGTAGGCAGCAGATCTTTCCTACTAGTCCTGTTTCAATGCAGAGTATCAAAATGTTTCTCTTAAATCCTAACCTTTAGTGGCTTTTATTACACTAAACATACTTAGGACTGTTCTAAGTGTTCTAGTGGTTGTTCTTCAGTAGTTAATAGATTTGGATTTCTATTTCTGCTCTTTCTCTCTTGGGCTTGAAATGTCATTTGAAAAGCTCTTTGGAGTAGCAGTACCTTTCTGATGGAAAGTACTGAGCATATGAAATACGCTGATATACATACAGAGCAATATGGTAGTCTTTCAGTTTTCCTGTTTTTCTGTGTCTTGATTGACTTGTGTCCAGGCAGAATTTTATTTAGGTTAGTTATTTGCCTTAGATACAGTACAGCATTAACACTAGCTGAATTAGGTAATTTTGCTTGTTTATCATATGAATTCTTGAGAAGGTATTAATTCAAGCATGTGAACTGGGCTGCGAAGAGCTGGCAAGGACATAGGAGACATAATTTCTATATTATGCAGGTAGTACCTACCTAAATACTTTCAGTATACATGAGGACGATGTTCCTTCACTAGAGGAGCACTTTGCGGGAATCTGGACAAGTCTGACCCTGAATAAAGAGGTAAAGAGTTTGGAGTATTAGCTGTCAGGGAGGGATTAAGTTATTCCATAAATTATGAATTGACTTTACAGCATAAGAATACAGAAAGCTGCTGCCACATATCAAGATCAACACATTTTCCTGGTTTTACTCTGTAAATGTAGGTGCTTCTACATACAGGCCTTGCCACACATACGCCAAACTCGGCTCAAACTCAGAGTTGTGACGTGCTTTCAGTGGGGCACTACCTTTGAAGAATTTAGAGATTATGTCAGAAATTAAGTAGACAAAATAATGGTCTATGAAATATTATTATACAGCATAATACTACTTGATACTGAAAATGTATTGTACTGGTTCTGATTTACACATGACTCCTGTGGTTTGCAAGTGGAACTCTCTTGAATCCTAAATACATTTAAGTCCGTGTTACCTGAGAGAACATGTCTGCGGTGCTTTATTGGCACAGCTATGGTAAGCAGATGTGTGTGAGCTGGAGCTACCTGATAGAAAAGGGAAAAATTTTTTTCCCTCTGTGGTGTTGAGAAAAAGCAGAATCACAGATTGGTGGAAATTCATTGTCTAAGTATCAAAAAACAGTGGGAATGGTGTTGGTGCAAGCAAAGTCAATGTGACTTTCATGAAGAAATCTGAAATAGGAGCTTATTTTGATGTATACTTTTAAATTAGTGCTTAAAAGAATGAATTCTTTTAAATTCCAGTTTGGTTGAGTGTGTGTCTGATTAATGTGGTAGCTGCCTTTTGAAAAGTATAAACGTATAAACTTCCAGATATTTGTAATTTATAAATGGAACTTCTTTTTTAAAATCTGTTTGTGAAGGTTAATTGTAATTTATCAATTAGATCTCCAGAAAAAGAATTTTAGATATTTTTATGGTGCCATGCTTGATCTTGACTATGGCTAATGTTAAACTAGAAAATCACACACACAAAAATTCTCTTTAGATATAAGGAGAAAAAGAAAGAAAGAGATTTAGTGCTATATATTTCAAGAGTGTCTGAAAGAAGGGAAATGGTTTCCAAAGCTTTTGTTTTGGTATTGATATCCTAACTTTGTAATGATACCATACACAGACTCACCCAAAGGCCATATAATATCTTACAGTCATACCTACCTACACGTCAGATACTTGTTTTGATAGGCTTCCACATTAATTCGTGTGTGTTTGGTATGCTTAGAGTGACTTACCATGGCATATAAATTCAATATGGATTTGAAACCAAAATGCTAATTTATAAATTGCCATTTATCCACAGTCATATGGAAATTGCTCACTTCTGCAAATGTTTACATGACTCAGTGATTCCAGTGAAACTATTAATGTAAGTAAAAGTTCATAGAAATAAGCCTGAGAACCACTGAAATTCCTTTGGACTGGAATTTGACAATCATTGTATGATATGAAGGATAAAGGAGAAGAAGGAATATTTTGGCTAAAATAACAGAAAAAGTCCTTACCTTTGGGGCTGAGATCGAACTGAAAATTGAATCTCAAGAGATTATCGCTTTCCTTTTCTGTCTCCTTGGACACTTTTTCTTGCCATTTTTTCCTCAATTACTGTGTTACAGTTGCTTATGGACTTCCTTGTAAAATAGATCCTTTTTACAATCCCAGTAAATCAAATTAAAAAAAGTCAGCTACAAAGCCAGGGTCAAAAGTAAGCTGTCAAAGACAAGAGACTTTTAATCAAGTTTTAGTACTGTAGAAAGTGTGCATGACCTTCTGCCCACAGCACGCTACATAAAAGATACAGACATCAATCTTCGAGAGAAATGGGGACGGCATTTTGCTGGGACTAGAACCTTGAATGATGCTCACTTTTGTTTTAATCCTTATATTATGACTTGTTTTATCAAGACATGTGGTTATTAGGATTTTTCTCTTCTGCTCAGGTACTATCATAGTACTAATGCTTTTAAGTACATTTAATTGATATTTTCTTTTGTGTTACACACTTCTTTTCCTCAGTGCATGAGGGATCGCTCACTTCAGTCTGACTAATTTTTTTTAAGGAAAGCAATAATACTTGATTTAGCTAAGTGTAATGTTTTAAATTTTATCCATTCTTCTTTAAAACTTGATCACTTACCTTTTGATGAGGTTATCTTCTTAACTATCTCAGGAAATGAGAAGAATTATCTTCTTTTCCTTTGGTAAAAAATGTTATCCGTAAGTTTAAGAAGCTAGTGTGTTCCTTTTCATTTGCATTTTTATGTTTTGTTCAAGAAATTCAATATTTCAGACATGTAAAACTGACATACAGGAAAGAAAGATTACTTCATAATCGGTTTTAGAAATACTCTACTTTTCTGAATAAGACCATTTACTTAGTGCTAAGGATTGTATGATTCATTTATTCTTTTCAAAATAATGTAGATTTTTCTGTATTCTTTACCTTAATAACATTCACTGTAAAGAAAAAATAATCCCAGACATACTCTTTGTAGACTTAATGATTGGCAGTAACTTAAAAGCAGACTATACTATATTAACTCAAACCCAGATTGTTTGGGCACAAAACCCAGAATCCCAGCACTGAAATTTTTCTTGGCTAAGCATCAAAGCATGTTAATAGGTATAGTGTTAGCCTGGGACAAAGACAGGATTGTTACTGTGGTATATTTCATCCTGCTGCTACTTGGCAAGAGTCAGTGTACTTTTAGGTGAGGTTTGTGTGTGCATTTGTCTAGTCACCTGGAAAAAAGGATGCTTAGATGACCCGTGAAAATGCAGTTAGCATGATGGAAGGTGAGAATGTGTAATCCTTATTATACAATGAATTGTTAGCACTATATTGTGAGTAAGATATCATTTCAAAGGCATGGAGCGTTCTCAGTTATTTAGCTGCACATGTGAATTTTTTTTTTTTTTCCGGTAACATAACAAGATGGATTTAACAGTGGTATAGCCATGTACTTTTTAATTGCTAAATGTTCATGCTCCATTTCCTTTCTTTGTTTCAACAGAGTTGAGTAGCATGGGAAGAGACATTTTGAGGTTTTTGTTTCTACTGTATAACACGTTTTTTGTAAATATGAGCAGTACATCTTAAAGTGCTACTGCAGTGAAGAATGACTACAGTATGTTCAAACATTTTCTTTATTTATCACGTCTGCTGTTTGTCTTTAAACAGTCAATTCAGGGTATAATTCAATATTTCTGCTATTTTACAGAGCCAAATAGGTTTAGGTATTCTTAATATAGTGTAGAACAAGTCATGTTGGTTATCAGATTCTGGTTGTGGAATCTTTCTAATTAATAACGTTTTGTGAATAAAAAGAAGTGAAATTCAATTCTTGCCGAAAAAGTTGTTGTGTTAAGTTTTTGATAGTTAGTAGTTAATAGTAGTAGTTGATAGTTTGGTAATAACAAAACAAAATAAATTACAAACTTTGAGCTAAGCAGATTTGATTTGGAAATCAGATGGTAAAGGTAATAGCTACTAAATTGATTAGTACATTTTTTTTTTCCCTCCAAGTCTGTAGTTACTACACTGTCTTAGATAAAAAGCCATGTTTCAAATTATTTTCCATCCTGTCTTATAACACTTACCATGCTGGTAATTTTTTGAGTACAGGTCTTCACTGCATTGTCTGCAAGTCTACCTATCATCTTTGCTGTCAAGTGGGACAATAGATTTTCCATCATGTTTTTTGGGGAAGAATCTTAACAAATTGTTGCCTTTCTAAGTCCTTTTTCTCTTCAGCCTGAAATACTCAATTTCTAATCAAAGCATCATCAGCATTACAATGTTATCTTAGTGATGAACTTGATGTAAATTCCTATGTAAATTAACAGTGGTATTCAAGGTTTCTTTTTTCTCCCACTTTGGTCAAGAGGGGAGCTCAGCTCTTTTCCTCTGAGAACTGTGTAGTGTAGGGTAATTAACAACTTCTTTTGCATCTTTTATCTTTGTTGTTTTCGGTTTTTTTTACTGAAAGCACTCTTCCCCTTTCCTGTGTTCTTCTTCCACAGGTATATAAGCAACCTTTCCAAGGCAAGCCATTGTACAGGATCTTTTCCAGGAGGACATTTCCTTTACTGCTGTACACGTACAGCCATATGATTTTCTGACTCTTTGCCACTAGCTGAATTTTAATTAACCAAATTTTTAGTCCTTCGTTAGGCTGTTAGGCCTAGTGTTGCTAGGCTTCTACTCTGTTTTCATTCTACTGTAACTTTGCTTTAACAGTTGGGCCTATTGCAGATCACCTACATGCCCACTTCCTGTGTAAATTTTTCATTTTCAGTTTTCTTTGCTAGCTATTCCTCACAGCAGTTTACATTATTTGTGGGGGCGATTGCTGTTCACGGTCTGTTATTAAATTAGAGTTGAATTCCACTGCAGAATATTTACTCTGATTAAAAGATTTTTGCATAGGAAAATGGTGGTTATTTCATTTATAACACATCAACTTTTTAAAATCCTTTTGAAATTTCAAAGTTAAATGATATCTGTCCTTATGTACAATAATAATGTGATTTTCTGTAGTTGCAATTTCAGTCTGTGTTTTGTTAGTATTTTATTACTGGTTTATGGATTTCACAAACATATTGTTAGATATTTATGTGCTGCTCTGCAGTATCTCCCATAAAGAAATTCAAGTTACTCAATTTAGTTTTGTTTGGTTTTTTTTTATTGCGTTTTTTTGTAAAGGGTGAATGTGATTATGTGACGTGGTGTTTTGCTTTCCACATGAACAATTTAAACCTTTATATAGGTAGCTAAGAAATAGTAATGCTGTTAATAATATCCTTCAGATTCAGTCATTTTACCATTATTTGTTAAACTTTACAGTTTCAAATTTATTTTGGATGTAAATGATAACTCTCTGGTTGCATACTGTCCCAGTTAAGATTACATGTACTTAATCATAAGTGTCCCAGTTAAGATTACACATACTTCACTTAAGCAGTGAAAAATTTTACTTGCAAAGCATGTGTAACTTAATTTTTTTTTTTATTAGTTCATCAGCTGTGTTTTTAACATAGACATGCAGCCAGTGCTGATATGTATTGGTTTCTGCCTCTTTGTGCTGATCTCTTGAATTCTATATTGAATGACTAGTGTAAATAGTTTATGGTATATAAAGACATATAGAGAGAGACATATATATAAAGACATATATATATATGAGACAACAAAAATTATTACCTCCTTTTTGAAAACATGCCTGAAAGGCAGCCTTACTGAGAATGTTGATAAGATAGTAAGTGTGACTAATATTCTGCTATAGTCTTGTAAAGTGATATTTTTACATTTATGAATTACATGGTCATAAACACACTTCAGTGCCCTGCGTGCTTGTGAGTGTAATCAATACTCGTCATAGATATTTATGCAAAATACTTTCATAATAAAGTATCAACAATTTTAAGATTTTTGTATGTATGTGTGAATGTATCTTTACTGCTACATTTTAGTATGGAATTTGGAATTTGTTTTATTTTCCCCTCTGTTTTCTTCCAGTGACATTACTTGCTTGAAATGAGTGGTAAGTTGGATAATTTCTTGCAGCTCAAATTTTTGTCTCTTTGAGGATACAAGAGTTTCTTTGAGAACAAGGGAGTGAAACATGGCATTTACAAGCTAAATCCTCCAACCTTTTGCTGCAAGTGTCATGATTTCTGTAATTAATAGTCTTACTAGTTCGCTGAGCCTGAATTCAGTAAGACTGACTAAACAGGGTAATAAGTATTACAATAAATTTTAGGAATTATGTTTTGAGGAATGAACTTTTGAGGTTCATTGCTGGACAGACTTTTTATTGGTCAAGAGTAAAGAATATGTACAGACTGATATACTCCCTTTTCAATCAGAATCCTTTGCACATAATTAAGGCAAAGCTATGTAAATAAAATGAATTGTTTTTGAGAAAAAACACGGTGTTGTTTTATTCAGCAACTGTAACTTTAATGAATTTCACTGCATGTGTTCCTTAAAAAGTGTATACAAACTGATTTCTGTTTCTTATGATCACTTGACTTTAAAGTAAGTTTAAGCATGGAGAACATAGTAGAGTTTCCTGATAATTATAAGCATGAAAAACTATTTTAGATGTTTTATCAGAAATGTGTTTCATGAAAACTATCATCACAAGCATTTGCATTGATTATTTCTGCAAAAAGATCTGAGATGTATTAATCAAGATTCTGAATAGAATTTGTGTCAGCAGGAATAAAGAAAACCCAACTTGAATCCTTATAAGGGTATATCTGCTTCTAATGAGAAGAAGCTGTTTATCTAATGAAAATGGAAAACATCCAAAAAGCCTGGACTTTGAGAGGATAAGGCTATGATCATTTAATCCAGTGTTTTACCTAACAGAGCACACAAGACTCTCTTAAATTCTTTTATTTCACTCTTATCTTTTGGTGGGAAAAAAATCCTATTTTAATGTAGAGATTTATGCTGAAAGATATCCCACTAAAATTTTCTTTGGTAAGTGCCTTTCTTGTTAAATAAATAAAAATGCCGCTTCTTTTCGGTCTGCCTCTTGGCTCATCTTAGAGCCATTAGACCCTTTTTTACTCCTCTGCCAACCTTCTGTTAGCACATTTGTCTTCATTTGCAAATTGGGACCAAACCACCTTTGAACTTTCATAGAATCATAGAATAGTTTGGGTTGGAAGGGACCTTTAAAGGTCATCTAGTCCAGTGCTCCTGCCGTCGTCAGGGACATCTTCAACTCAGCTCAGAGCCCTGTCCAACCTGACCTTGAATGTTTCCAGGGATGGGGCATCTGCCACCTCTCTGGGCAACCTGTTCCAGTGTTTCACCACCCTCATCGTAAAAATTTTTTTCCTTACATCTAGTCTAAATCTACCCTTTTTTAGTTTAAAAACATTCCCTCTTGTCTGGTTGCAACAGGCCCTGCTAAAAAGTCTGTCTCCATCTTTCTTATAAGCCCTGTATTGAAAGGCTGCTATAAGGTCTCCGCGAAGCCTTCTCTTCTCCAGGCTGAACAACCCCAACTCTCTCAGCCTTTCCTCATAGGAGAGATGTTCCATCCCTCTGATCATTTTTGTGGCCCTCCTCTGGACCCGCTCCAACAGGTCCATGTCTTTCTTGTGCTTGAGGACTCCAGAGCTGGACGCAGTACTCCAGGTGGGGTCTCACCAGAGCAGAGTAGAGGGGCAGAGTCACCTCCCTCAACCTGCTGGCCACGCTTCTTTTGATGCAGCCCAGGATACGGTTGGCCTTCTGGGCTGCGAGCGCACATTGTCGGCTCATGTCCAACTTTTCATCCACCAATACCCCAAGTCCTTCTCGGCAGGGCTGCTCTCAATCCCTTCATCCCCCAGACTGTATTGATCCCGGGGGTTGCCCCGACCCAGGTGCAGGACCTTGCACTTGGCCTTGCTAAAACTCATGAGGTTTGATAAATTGATTGTTTGATAAATTAAGTAGATTGAGCATTAACCTTCCTTTTGTAGCGTTTTACTGTTTCCCCACGCTGTCATGTGTAAGCTTGGTCAGAAATTATGCTATGTTTTCTTCCTTCACACAAGGTAGTTTGACAGTCTCTCTTTTCTCTATGTCCGCAAATAGCAGAAACAAAGTAATTTTTTCATGATTCTAAGTTAATGGTTCTGTTATTTCTGCTCAAGAACAGTTTAACAATGTCAGGCTTATAATTATATCTGAGTCATATTTTCTCTTTATAAATAGTAATATAACGTTATGATTTCCCCCTCTTCTTTCTCCCTCTACTTCTCTAGAATTTTCCTCCTGTGTTATTCACAACCAGCATTCCCCATGGCTCAGAAATCTCTTTAAGTGTCTTTTAAGAAACACTTGGATGCAAATTGCATGGCCCTGTTGCTTTCTTTGTACTAATTAATTTTTAGAAATGTAGGTTTTTTCTATATGTGCTCAAAAATGCATTTCTGTATAACTTCAGCCGTGTCTAATGTCATAAATAAATGGACAATGGTTATTTAATGATCATTTTTCTATTTAAAAGTATTTTTGCCTTGTTAAAATAACATCTGAGGCCAAGTTAAGGAAAAAAAAATTTTTCTGATTGGTACTATTTTTTTTTCAGGCATTTGGCAGCATATTACAAATAACCAGCTTCCCCCTTTTCTCTGTACAGCTGTTTATTCTTTGTATTTCCCTGGACCTTGAATATAAAATTAAAGATGCTGGTAAAATCAAAGTATCAAGGCCAAATATCCTATGTTTAGGTGTGCTGATTTTGGCTGGGATAGAGTTAATTTTCTTCATAGTAGCTAGTATGGGGCTATGGTTTGGATTTGTGCTGCAAACAGTGTTGATAATGCAGAGATATTTTTGTTACTGCTGAGCAGAGTCAAGGCCTTTTCTGCTCCTCACCCCACCCCACCAGCGAGCAGGCTGGGGTTGCACAAGAAGTTGGGAGGGGACACAGCCGGGACAGCTGACCCCAACTGACCAAAGGGATATTCCAGACCGTATGATGTCATGCTCAGTATATAAAGCTGGTGAAGAAGAAGGAAGGGGGGGACGTTCGGAGTGATGGTGTTTGTCTTCCCAAGTAACCGTTACGCTTGATGGAGCCCTGCTGTCCTGGAGGTGGCTGAACACCTGCCTGCCGATGGGAAGCAGTGAATGAATTCCTTGTTTTGCTTTGCTTGTGCGTGTGGCTTTTGCTTTCCCTATTAAACTGTCTTTATCTCAACTCACGAGTTTTCTCACTTTCACCCTTCTGATTCTCTCCCCATCCCACCGGGGGGGAGTGAGCGAGCGGCTGTGTGGGGCTTAGTTGCCGGCTGGGGTTAAACCACAGCATTAAGGCATGTTTTTAAATAAAATTGTTATGAGAAAGTAATGTTTCCTTTGTATTCTAATATGTTAAAAGTTGAAAATATGTCTCTCTATGAATGAACACCTGACAGAAAACTGATTTGGTGAATTCATTCAGTTTCTTCTTGTTTTGCTGGAGAATACCAGGATAAAATGGTCTTTGTCCCAAGCTACCTTTACTAATAACTAGACCAGGTATTGCCATCCTCTATAGAGGATGGCATTCTGTAGAGACTGCCTTCGTTACCACAGAGGTGTTAAAGGGTTGGACTAATCCAGTCAGCTTGTTACTTTCAGATTTATTAGGATATTAGAGCATCTGACATGAGGAAAGAACTCTGGTAAAACAGTTACTGCTGTTAATTGCAGTGGGGACAGCACTACAAAATACACAATTTCATAGAGCTGACTCTAGCCTGTGAGTTTTCATTTGTCTCTTGCCATTAGCTTCTTTCCCTATGGTATGTTTTCTAGTTCTCTTGGGTCCCAGAGCTCAGACAATTAGTGACAGTGCCTCTTCCCTTTCCAATAAATTAGGAGAATTGCTTTGAGGCATCAGAGAGATGGGGGACATAAAAGTGGGCAGAAGAGAATAATGTAGCATGCTGCCATGCTGCATTATTCTTACCTGCCCATTTCTAGCTGGGGGACGTTATGAAACAAAGAAGTATTGCTGCAAGAGTAGGTGAGAAGGCAGTCTGAGTTTTAGTGGATTTTTTGCAGTGCTATAGAAATGTGGCTTAACTGTCTGCAAAGAGAACTCAGTTTTAAAAGTTGTATAAACCATGTTACTGCAGTGTGGAATCAAAGTTTCAAAGTTGGCAAGTCCTGCCCAGCCTATCAAGTTACATGTGGAGACACCTTGTTTATTCTTGCACATGTTCTTAGAGTGATGGAGCTGACCATTTTGGACTATATCGTGGTGTGTGGGTTCAGCATGGCTTATTGAGTCTGTTTCTGCAACATCTAGGCTGCACCCAACCCACGTTCTAGAAAATTACTGGATATTTCTGCTCATAACCCTCCAGAATGTGGAGGCTTTGTTGGAACGTACTGAGTTAAAGTGGGATTTATGTATTTACCGGGGGGGGTGGGGGGGGTGGGGGTGGAAGGGGGGAGGGGGCGGAACACAAAAAACTGAGAAGCACTCCCAGAATACTGGGAAATATAATACCAAGGTATGCAAACGTCTCATTGAGAGCTACCCTTGGTCCAATATGTCTAATGCTGAGTTAGACTGGTAGATCACGTTGGACTTTATTTGATAACCATGAAGTTAGCTGTCTTTGCACCAAGTTTGTGTGCTTGGAACAGAAGGGAGGGATGACACACCTGGCCTGGGAAAGAACCAGTTATTGTTAGAGTTTGTGTCTAGTTTTATGTCTCATTAAAGCCCTTTTCAGACTTCATCTACCTCTGGAGATGACTGTTATAGGTGAGGCTTTTCAGTCTGCCGTCTTCACACATGTATGTCTGGCTAGATGCTTTGTGATCTGCTGCTGGATTCATATGGTTCTTCAGGTCAACAGTGGCTGATGCGGGGTTGGACTAGTAAGTCACGCCATGCCCCCAGCTCACTCTGTTGAGTGTCTGTATGGTCTTCTGTTGCATCTGTATGATAGGTAGGGGTAGACTTTGTGGCATGTCTCTTTCTAAGCCTGGACACAAAGAGTACATATGTGCAGCTTGCTGCTACTGTGACTTTGAGGGAGATCCCAAAACACCATCTGTCCCTCTACTGAACTGATTGTACCAGTCTGTGTTGTAACTGAGTTGTTCCAGGTTGTCATACATTGACTGCTATGCGGTCTTATTATTATAAGTAATTTATGGAACTATAACTTTTTTCGTATATTCCGTTAAATGTGCGATGACAATGTGTTTGTAGTCTATAGTAAACCTGAGGGGTTGTTTATGGTTCAGAAAATCTGGTAACTGCTACCTAGGTATTTTATATGGCAGTATTCTTTTTTTGCAAGAAATAATGGATAAATAAAATAAGTATCAATCTCAAACAAGTTACGGTTTAATATGTATTCATCCACTAAAAAGACATAAGACAGAGGTTAAAACATGAAACAGTAATGATCTGGAGAGGCCGATTTGATAGTGGAATACATCCTAAGGTAAGCAGACCTTTAATGTTTTCTTACATGTTCTGCCTCAAATTGTAACAGAAAAGAAAAACCCAAGAAAATTGTAATCACTATGTGGTAACTAACATTAGGAAAGGACTACTGATAGAATTATAGATTGATTTAGTTTTGAGCTATCTCTAAAGATAGTTTGGACCATTATGAAGAACTGAAGTTGAGCAAACACTATATTCCAATTGTGATATAAAAATATTTTGTTCATACTCATTGCTTGGCTATATTGCAACTACTTGGTTTCTTGTATCCTTTTTTGAGAGGTTTGAACTGACATGCAATTCTTATCACTGTTTTCGTTAGTTCTCATTTTGACTCATTGTGTACTTGAAAATCTGTGATCCTCTCAGTAAAATGGTTAATGCACATTGTTTGACAACTTCCCAAGTTGGAGAACAGCAGAGCATGCTATAATCACAGTTGGATAATTTCATAGCAAAATCACTTTTTAATGAGAAGTATATCAGCAGTACCGCGCTTTTGAAGTTCTTCTCAAGTTTGGCTGATAAGCAGCCATACTGAGCTCATTGATGGAAAGGCATCATTTGCTGAACAAGCCTCATGCTTAAGACTGGAAGTCACAGTTACGTCATTGCTTGGTTAATTGGCTGCACCTGTCACTTGTTAACAGCTCTAATCCCGTAGTCTCTGAACCACACGTTGAAAGGTCAGCAGGAGCAGGAGAGAGCTTGGTGCACTGGGAACATTGTTAGATGTAATCTTAGTTTGGCAACCTGTTGTGCTTATTAAATTCAAATTGTCGCTTTTCAGCTCGTGACATGAGCTGCTCAACATGAGAATGTTGCAGATAACTTGAAAGTAAAGTACATGGTTCTTTTCCTTCAAGGCAATGCTTAATTAACTTGAACACAAATTTTAAATGTATTAATTTAAGGGTTTGTCTTTTGTAACGAGAAATTCTTTACAGCTTTGTTCTCCTTGAAGTTGGAATATAATTAAAAGATATGACTATAAAATTCATATGTAGCCAGGGAAGATATATCTCGATATCTGTATACACACACACGCGTCCGCGCATATGTATTTTTTTAGTATATATATGTCCCTTCCATGTCATAGAGTTTGAGTCCTCAGCTGTCTCAGGTGCTTGTCATTGTGCTGCCTTTTATCACATAATCCTATTTGGGGGATTGAATTTTCAGTGTAGTTATTGTATATGAATAATTATGTTGGTGTTTCCTGCTATTTATATACTTAAACTATCTTTTAATTCTAGTGTGCTTTGCAGCTAGTTAAATAGTTTGAGTTCTTCAATACGTCTTGAAAATACGTACTTTCTACATATGTTCATATTGTATGTGAATTTTGAAAATACATCTGAGTATCTTGGACACTAGACTTTGAGATAACTTGTACGCTTTGCAATTTTTGCACATTTTATAATGAGCAAGTTGCTAAACTTGTTTTGACAATTTGAATAAGCTAATTAGTTTATTCTGCAAATAATTAGCTTATTCTGCAGAATACTGGTGCATTATTATCCTTTGCTTCAGAGGAGCAATTCTCATACCTTTAAATAGAACTTAGAAATTTAGAAACGTTCTAAGGTTAGAATTTCATAACATTATGCGTTATAAGTATTTTGCTATTTATTTGTAAATTTCAAAAGACTACAAGTACACAGAAGGTGTGATAAAACAGGATTTTGGTGTTGATAGTTGTTGCTAAGAAATTAAGCAAGTTTAACAAGTGGTATTTTGCATTACTTGACTGATTCTTTTGTAACATTCTTTACCAAATAGAAATGTTCTTGCTAAAAATTATGATATCATAGAATGGTTTGGGTGGGAAGGGACCTTTAAAGGTCATCTAGTCCAGCCCTCCTGCCATGGTCAGGGAAATCTTCAACTAGATCAGGCTGCTCAGAGCCCCGTCCAACCTGACCTTGAATGTTTCCAGGGATGGGGCATCTACCACCTCTCTGGGCAACCTGTTCCAGTGTTTCACCACCCTCATCGTAAAAAATTTTTTCCTTACGTCTAGTCTAAATCTATCCTCTTTTAGTTTAAAATCATTACCCCCTGTCCTATCGCTACAGGCCCTGCTAAAAAGTTTGTCCCCATCTTTCTTATAAGCCCCCTTTAAGTACTGAAAGGCCACAATAAGATCTCCACGAAGCCTTCTCTTCTCCAGGCTGAACAACCCCAACTCTCTCAGCCTTTCTTCGTAGGAGAGGTGTTCCACCCCTCTGATCATTTTTGTGGCCCTCCTCTGGACCCGCTCCAATAGGTCCATGTCTTTCCTGGGCTGAGGGCTCCAGAGCTGGACACAGTATTCCAGGTGGGGTCTCACCAGAGCAGAGTAGAGGGGCAGAATCACCTCCCTCAACCTGCTGGCCACGTTTCTTTTGATGCAGCCCAGGATACGGTTGGCCTTCTAGGCTGCGAGCACACATTGTTGGCTCATGTCCAGCTTTTCATCCACCAGTACCCCGAAGTCCTTCTCGGCAGGGCTGCTCTCAATCCTTTCATCCCCCAGCCTGAATTGATCCCGGGGGTTGCCCCGACCCAGGTGCAGGACCTTGCATTTGGCTTGTTGAACCTCCTAAGGTTCACATGGGCCCACTTCTTAAGCTTGTCCAGGTCCGTCAGGCATCTCAACTGCACCACTCAGCTTGGTGTCATCTGCAAATTTGCTGAGGGTGCACTCAATCCCACTATGTCATTGATGAAGATATTCAACAGTACTGGTCCCAGTGCGGACCCCTGAGGGACACCACTTGTCACTGATCTCCATCCGGACATTGAGCTGTTGACCACTACTCTCTGGATGCAACTGTCCAACCAGTTCCTCATCCACCCAATAGTCCACCCATCAAATCCGTATCTCTCCACTTCAGAGAGAAGGATGGTATGGGGGACGGTGTCAAAGGCCTTATGGAAGTCCAGATAGATGACAACATCCATAGCTCTTCCCTTGTCCAGTGATGTAGTCACTCCATCATAGAAGGCCACTAGGTTGGTCAGGCAAGACTTGCCCTTAGTGTAGCCATGCTGGCTGTCTTGAATGGCCTCCCTGTCCTCCATGTGCCTTCGCGTAGCTTCTAGGAGGATCTGTTCCATGATCTTCCCATGCACAGAGGTGAGGCTGACAGGTTGGTCCTCCCAGGGATCGCCTCTCTATAGGCCCTTTGCAGAATCTGAAATTTTTCCTTAAGCTTTTCGGTAGGAATTTAAGTGGGTTTTGTTCAAATTTGTGAAGCTTTATGGAACAAGATTAGCTGCCACGTTCTGTCACTGTAAATAATATTAAAACTATAGCCTGATCTGACCAAAATGGTCCCCATTTTCCTTTAATATATGTAGATGGTCCAAATGATGGATGCTTCAAGCAAAAATATCACCTTTCTGTCTTTGTGAAGTTGAAATGATTTCATCTTCTCAGAAAACAGGAGAGAAGGATGGGTGGAAATGACAAGGGATGGGGGATGTTGATAGAAATGGGCAAGGAAGGGAAGAGTCAAAAGAGTATGGTAGACAAAACCAGGAAGATCGAAGACATGAAAAGAATATGGCTGCGTCAGCGAGGAGCACATGAGAACGGCAGGATTAGACTATGGTCGGTAGGGGCTTGTGAGAAAATGAGAAAGGAAATTCAAGTGACTGGCAGGATAGAGTGAGAATGGATAGATAATGGAGAACCTGACTGAAGGCAGGATGAGTTTATTCTCATTCTCTTTCTCACATGTGCGGTTCTGAGATGAGTCTCATGGCACCACAGGACACAGGAATCATGTTTCTTCGGAGAAGGGTATAAGTTGGTAGGGTTTTCATGATGGAATTAACATTTGAATATTAATTGTGAGATCATAACATCTAATTTGGAAGTGGTTGGTTGTGTATGGAATGAAGAATATTTCTGAATGCATGGACATTAAATACTATCCTAGTACCAGTGTTTGTGATTCATTATCTCCGAAAAAATTCAGGAAGAAATAGCACTGACTTTAAATATAGCATGTCATTGTTACAGAAATGGCATTATGGTAATACTCTCTTTAAAAGTATATGTGTACTGTAATTCACTGGACATGGAATAGATGATAGTGAATCAATCATTTATTGCTGGTTTTGTTGTGGTAGGAGATAGGGTCCATGCTAATTTTTATGGATGTATTTGCCCTCTTTAAGATAGCATTCTCAAACAAGTTGTATGGCTGTTTCAGTGACTAGAACACAAAATGGAAAAAAAATACTTTTGTTATGAATTGAGGTCAGCAGTTGCATAATCACCTCCAGGAAAAGAGGACTACTTAATATGTTCAGCTTACTCTGAACTGCAAAATTTTTTTTTTTTTTTAATGTGTAACATCTGTGAAACACTCAAACTGACAACTTCTTCAAGACTTACTTAGCGATATTAATTACAATTTACTTTGGAGCATTCTGATGATTTATTTTATAATGAAGATGTGACCCAGGTTTCGGATTGTTTCATAGATGCTTTATGTACTCATTTTTTTTCTTACAATTCAACATTGAGCAGTTTACTGTTCATTCACAGTAGCCGAAGACAAATAGTTACTAAACTATTTCTAAAGTATATTTGTTTTGATTACAAGATACAATTTGTTAAATTGCCCAAAGAAAAACAGATTGTAAGATTTAAAACAAACAGCAATCACTTCAGCCCTCTAAAATGTGAATTTGTATATCAGGGTTATAATATGTTTGAAGTTAAAGTAACCTTTCATCAACGAAGTATGTTTTTCTCATTTGCAAAAATAACTGCTTAAATGAAAAATAAATATTTGGCTACTTAAAATAGCTGTATTTTTTATGTCATGGCCTCTCTTGTATTTCCTGCTGAGGGTAATATCTTTATTATAAATATTTTTAGTGGAATATGTCGTTGAATTAAATGTGGTAATAATCATCAATTGTTATAAAAGTGTAGAAATTGAATTAAAAGCAAATCATTCTTTTTAGAAACAAATGCATGATCCAGTAAAAACAATCTTTTTAATTGAAGCTGTTGCGTTTTTTTTTAATATACCACCTCTGCCTAAAAAAAAGAGTTGTAGTTGGTGGAATTTTATCAGGATTTTAAAGCAACATTGAGACACCATCTTATACCCTTCCTGTATAACTGAATTCAAACCTAATTGAAAAAAAGATTTATGCCTACCGAGAAAACAGTATTCATACTGCTTTATGTATGAATCAAAACCCAATGATAATTTTAAAGGATTATTTTTGCTATTAAAACTGTTATAATCTTCTTATTTTTGTTTGGCAATTTTTCAACAAAGATGATCAAAATAATATGATCATCCTTAATTGGAGATGATTTTTTTAGTCTATATTGCTCTCCAGGTCAGTTTGATGAGCTGTCCCTCAAATCCTGTCCATAATTTGTATGATTAGAAGTTTCTCCTGCAAAATTTCCAGTGGCCAGACAAAAGAGGAACTGTTACTGACTGTTACATAAATAGTTTAACTTGTTCATACGAAATAGTTCTATTTTGCATCTGCAAAATTGTATCTGCAGTCTGTCCATTGCAGATATATTAATATAAGGTTATAGCAAAGCTTTAGAGTTGTAGTTGTAGACATTTTCTGATGGGAAGTTTAAAGGATTAAGCAGCTGTTTTCTTAGCTGTGTAATCAATAAGGTTGTAGAATATTGGTGGGGAGAAAATGCATTCATGGGTGTCTGTTTTCATTCAAGCATTTCCTCCACAAATTCACTGCCCAGTAACCTTTAGGCTTACTGTGTTGTTTTTTTCATTGACTGCTGAAATGGTAGTTGCAGCCTGTTGGCAGAAAAAGACGGTTTTGAATGGTGGCTATTGTTCTATTAACGTTCGAGCCCTCTGGCTATAGGGTCAGCAAGAATGCCTGCTAAGATAAAGTGACAATGTTGTCTCTTGTTCATGGGAATAACTTGCTGATAAACTATGACAGTACAAAACGCCCTAAGGGCTGACAGTGGGAAAAGCTACATTAAACTTAATGTACTGCTCAGCAGAGTTCTTATTTACAAGTTAATTAATCCATTAGTACCTATTAGGAAGTAAGAATTCTAAGTGCATCTTGCACAATAAACCTTATTTGTACTGTTGTTGTTATAAAATAATTATTGAAACAGTTACAAATCATGAGGTTCTATTTCTGTCTCTCTGCTTTCATGTTATTTTTTAATGCCAGAACATCTAAGGCATCATCTAAGCCTTCGAGGGAAGGAGTTATGTTTATTAAATAAGTATATTTCCAGTACTCTTACTCAAACTTGTATGTTAAAAGGCTAAATAATAAGTTCCTCCCTCATACCTCCAAATCTTTGAATAATTCTTACATTCAGGCTAACTGTAGGTAAGGATTGGTGCCATTGTTTCAGCAGGCTCTGCTAGAATACTCCTAAAGATACTCGGCTTGATTTAAATACATTTATAACAAGTATTATTTGTGAATAATATAGTGTTATAAAAATGCATGCTCCTAAGTACCTCTGGAATTAAAATGTTCTGTGGTTCTTGAAACATTTTAGTATGTACTGAAGATTGGAATTCTCGAAGACTGGTATTTCATCCTTACAGTAATGTATACTTTTAGAAATTTTATAACAAATGTTGAAACTCTTAACTTAGAATCATAGAATCATTTAGGTTGGGAAAGACCTTTAAATCATCGAGTCCAATGGTGAACCTAGCACTGCCAAGTCCACCACTCAACCATGTCCCTGAATGCCACATCTGCACGTCTTGTCCATAAATACAATGATGCACAACCAGCATGAGGTAAAAATCCAAACTCTTAGGAACTAAGATTTTAATGTCGTTCTTAAAGATGTATTTCTAGGATTTATATGTATTTGAAGAAGAAAATATGGTAAATATCCTTTTATTTCCCTTTTTTTCTATCTCAAGTGATGTTTCTTACATAAAATCATCACATTGTAATTATTGTTCATTCATTTCTATCATGATAAACTTTAAGTGTATATTGTACTGAAATTGGTGAAGTACAGATGTTCCCTTTGTGGCTGGACAGTTTTTCAAAAGTGAAGTTGTTGTCATGCGGAATGAATAACAGAATTAATCTCCTACATTTTAAGTTCCTACTGTGGTTGTACAGTTAGTTTCATAGCCATGTATTTGGTTACTTTTGTGAAACTCCATCAAGTTTGTGAGGCTATCCCTTACTTTGAGATCTAAATAATGCGTATTGTAATCTAAATCAGTGGAATGAAAATTACCTTTTTAGACTACTTGCAGGTGAATGTGTTTTAGAGCTTCCATTGTTGCAAGTATGCTGGGTTCCTTGATAACTTATAGTCTTACCGGAATCTTAGGACCCAGTCTTAAAGTGTGTGGTTTGCATACCTTTATTTTATTAAATACTAAAAATTGTTCAGACTTGTACCTGAAAGTTCAAGTTATTCTTAAGTCTTCTGCTTGAGGGTCTGGCTAAACAGGTAAGTGTAAAACAGAGTATAAATATAAAGGGATCTATAATTCCTGTGTGGTTACTCTCACTCTAGTAAAACTGTTTTTTCTGGCTTAACTTGAATTCCTTGAAACTTATTTGAACCTTGCCATGATAAAAATTTTTTTATTTTCCGAAAAATGAGTGCATCCACATGGGGAATATACATTGTTGTAATAGTAGTGGTCAGTTGGAGACTAAGCCCCTGTTCTCTGCATAAGCTTTTAATTCCCTTTTTCTAGCTATGCAGAAAGAAGCTCTAATATAGTCTTTCTTGCACTTCTAAGACTAATCTGAATGCAGTATGGAGTAAAATACTTCCTGCAATTGTCTCATTTATATGACCAAAATGACATCACCCATTCTTTGCCCAAAGAGTGGAGGAGGCCTGTTCCATGGCCCAAAACTGAACACAGTATTCGAGGCACGGCCTCACCAGTGCTGAATACAGGGGGATGATCACTTCCCTACTTCTGCTGGCCACACTATTTCTGATACAGGCCAGGATGCCATTGGCCGCCTTGGCCACCTGGGCACACTGCCGGCTCATGTTCAGCCGGCTGTCAACCAGCACCCCCAGGTCCTTTTCCTCTGGGCAGCTTTCCAGCCACTCTTCCCCAAGCCTGTAGCGTTGCCTGGGGTTGTTGTGGCCCAAGTGCAGGACCCAGCACTTGGCCTTGTTAAATCTCATACAGTTGGCCTCGGCCCATCGATCCAGCCTGTCCAGATTCCTCAAGCACATCAACACTCCCGCCTGACTAGGTATCATCTACAAACTTACTGAGGGTGCACTCGATCTGCTGGTGAAGGATGTAGAGCACAAGTCTTATGAGGAGCAGCTGAGGGAACTGGGACTGTTTAGCCTGGAAAAGAAGAGGCTGAAGGGAGACCTTATCGCTCCTTACAACTACCTGAAAGGAGGTTGTAGCGAAGTGGGTGTCAGTCTCTTCTCCCAAGAAACAAGAGATAGGACAAAAGGAAACGGCCTCGAGTTGCACCAGTGAAGGTTTAGATTGGACATTAGGAAAGACTCCTTTACTGAAAGAGTTGTCAAGCCTTGGAACAGGCTTCCTAGGGAAGTGGTTGAGTCACCATCCCTGGAGGTATTTAAAAGACATGTAGGTGTGGCACTTAGGGCCATGGTTTAGTGGTGGACTTGGTAGTGTTAGGTTAACGGTTGGAAAGGTCCTGATTCTATGATCTTCAAGAATAATCTCTCAAAAACTGCACTTATGGGAACTCTGACCTGTTTCCCTCAAATCGGTAGGTTCTTACATTACCAGAGGATGAGACCCAGAGTTGTGAAAACCTTTGCATACCAGCTGAGATTCTTTGTATGAAGCATCCTCTGCAAGGGCAGAGTCAATCATCTTAAGCTTTGCAAGCTCAACAATACATACTGTCCGCACCAATCAAAGTTTTTGCCATACACAGGCTCCATTCCCCTTTAGGACAAAAGATCCAGTGTCATACCATGGGATCTTTAATTGGTCATTCTAATTTTAGACGAGAGATTTGGTACTATCATTTCCAAGCCCTTTTCTCCCTGTTGTAAGTATGCCCCCTTGCACTTTCTTTTCATGCTTAATTTCAGTCATGGTTATATTATTTTACTGTTTGAAGCCTTATAGTTGCCAAGGAAAGACTTGTGTTCAAAATGGATACGTAAATGGAATTATGGAGGACTATTGTTGTTGGAAGTGTGTGTTAAGGAGCTCTCAACAGAAGTAAAAGTTTTAGCTTCTGAGGTTCATATTTCACAGTATAACAATGTATTTCATATCTTAAGGTCTCTTCCTACAATCTGTCCTTTTTCTCCTCGTAAATCAGCCAAGAAATATATTTCGTGCCAGTGTTGATGTAAAGAGTAAAAAATTGTTGTTCTTGCATCCTTAGGGATCTAAAATTAAAGGAAATAGGTTTTCCATTGATATGAGAGGTCATTTATAATTATTGAAAGCGAAAAGAGAAACTTATTTTTCACCATTAAAATAAAGATGTAAAATACCTGCAATTAAGTGAACTTCCCAATAGCATAAACTCATATTAAGTATTAATCACATGTATTTCTTATCTCTGAGTCTTGTGGTTGTATGCTAAAGGGTATGTTCCCTCAATGTACATACACAGAAGCAGAACATGTAACAAATCTGGCAAATGCCATAAACTAGCTTACTGATTATGAGTATTTAAAGAATGACCTAAAAACCTAAACGATAGAGGGGTGACCAGATTACTTAGTAAAAATGAAAATTTATTTGGCAATTCCAAATAATAATGAGCAGGTCTGCATTTTTGTAGACAGGATTAATTTACCTATTTCTTTTTAATGACTCTCTTTTCCCTATACCCCCAGCTCCTGCTTGAACATTTTTACCATTTACTGTGTGCACCTCTTTCAGCCCTCATCGGAATCTCACTGACTTATTTCACTTTCCTGTAAGAAAATTAACTGACCAAAAGCCATAAAAAGTATGCTTTTGGAACGGGAGTAAGGCTGTCTAAACTGGATGTCGTGGTAGAGGAAGAAGGAGCAGATTGGGAGGGAACAGTAGTGCAATACCTTTTGTTTTCAGTGTCAGCAGACTATTAAATCAGCTGAGCTGTTCATGAGACGTTCATCTATGCATACTGATAAATCTCAAACATTTTCTCTACTATTTCATTATGTTAGTTTCCAGCTGTCAAATTGTATTAAAGCATATTCAGTATTTTCCTATTTTCTGAACTTTACCTTTCCACTAAATCTTTGTTATAGTTACAGGTAGAGTTGTTACTTAACTGGAAATGAGAAATGTGGACTGTTGTGATGCTATGGTAGAAAATTCTTTTTTAAAAAATATGAAATAGTGTGATTTTTGTAGAATTGGTATTATTGGAGCACTCACCCTGGAAAAGAAGAGGAATGCCAGACAAGTTATTTTGGTACGCAAAACCCTAATTTAAGATCAGATGTATAGTTTTCTCTCCCTACTGTGTCTGACAGTCCTGCAGAAGTAGGATGTAATAGTATGTCCTGAGAAAGACAGCAGACTTCAGTTTATCAATAGAAATTGAGGGATATACTTCTAAGAACCTGAGAGGCCTTATATTCTCTCATAGCATGTTGCCGATAAAGAAGTTTTCTACTTCACTGTGAATGAAAGAGTATATCAGTGAAGCTTATGTGGTCAATGTTTTGCCACTTCTTTCATTAGTACCATTCTTCCAATAGCGAGGAGATGCAGAACAGCAAGCTTCTTCCCACTGTTTCCTTGGTAACTTACTTTACTTGATGAATCCAACATGCTGAATTCAAATACATAATCAGATGCTTTCTCTCCTTCAGATGTGTTTTCTAGGACTTACATGGTATTGTTTCTGCTCACTTTGTTGGGTTCAGATGGACTCAAAATGAATTGAAGAAGGGGAGATTTTTTTAAGTTGATTTCCCTCTCTCCCTGCAAATTTTCGAAGAGAAAGCTAGAGAAATTACTGATTACTTTGAAGTTATGTTTTCTTTTCTGTGGCATACCTACTGCTGTAGCAATCTGCCACTGTGAGATCTTGTTATCCTGTTTTTCATATCTGCATAGTTCATTTCTCTCTCCCAGTTTTTTCTTTCCTATTTAATTTTTCTGTCTGATTTACTTTGACCTCATGTTAAGCATTGTCACAAATTAGATTGATTTTTTTCTTTTCTTCTTTCTTCTGTTTCCTCCTGCTTCTGTCCAGTTGCTAATAAGTTATATTATCCACTGCCTAGACTGATTTAAGATTTTAAATGTATGCTACTATAAATTCTAAATATTTTCATTGTTTTAATTTTAAAGCTTTATTTTTTTATAGCTGGGCATTTTAGAACCTGATTTATTTCATATTGATTTCTTGAAAAATATGCCAAAATGGAATTCACGTGCACCCAATGTTCTTTTCAGGCTTTAAGTGCTTCTAACTAATAGAACAGGAAAAAATTTCCATAATGCGAAATGAACCATATTATGCCCTCCAACTCACCCTCCACAGAAGAGTCTAGGGTTACACAAACTTTTTGCCGACCCCTCAATAAAACTGCATTTTTGTCATGGCTGTCATAAGAGTTGTGGATTCTATGATTTTTATGTTTTTTAAAAAATGTGTATGACTTTTGACATGGTGTTTTTTTGCATGTGTGTGGGAGGATGTGATGGTAAACAGTTTGAACCATTTTCAGTGAGAACTTTCAGAGCTGCCAAGTTAAGCTTTGAGCTCCATGGGAAGCAAGTGGAGAAGAGGAACTCAGCAGCAGTTCTGCAGTGACACACAGGATTAGGCATGTGAACTCTCAGTGAGAACTTCTAATTCTTCCAGAGGTAGTTATGCTTCCACTTCCGCAGGAGGGTGGGGTTTTTTTAATACTGTTACTTAGAAAGGTCAATAACTATATACTGATTCCTGTTTGAGATCACGCTGTGGTTCTCAGAGCAAACTTCACTCTGGTTTTTGAGGGGGTTTTGCCTTTTTTGGTAGAGTCAAGTACTTTAATTTCTTGGTATAAGAAACCATCACTTATGACACTTCGCGCTGCATTTCTTTAACCTTTTACTTCAGCTCATGCTCTTAGCTTTTAAAAAATATCTAAGGAAGGGCTCTTACACATGGTTGTTGATTATAAACAATTGAATCAATTTCAGTAAATGCCATTTTCTGTTTTCCTTTGAAAATATGATAAATTAAAATAGCAAAAACACTCAGTTTGTGGGTTTTGTGGTTCCTGAATTTGGCTGGGACTAAGGTTTGCAAATAACTTCAGGGACATAAATTAAAACTGCATTGGATTAAATAATGGTTTAGAAATTTAATCTGTTTTTACCTTAAATGCCTCCGTCTTTCCCAGTTGTCTGTATACATGTGCCAGTGCCTCATGATTTGATACCTAACAGATTATTGGATGACAGATTGGCTTTCAAAAGCACACAAAAATAGTATACAACTAAGCTTTGTATTACAGATTGGTTTTGAAGAGAGATATTTACATTCATGTATGAAATGCTTATGTTAAACGCTGTTTGCTTTTGATAACCTGTGGCACTTTGTAATCTGTCTCAAATGGTCTAACCTTACGATTGAAAAGAGATGCAAAACCAGTTATGCTTAATCAGGAAGTATTTTAAGCCATGCATGCTTTCTGTCAGTGAAGGGGTCGGGTTTGGTTTTTTGTCTGTCTAAGTAAACCGAGTTTTGCAACAGCAGAGTACAGGCAGCTAAGGCTAGGCAAGCTTCTGCTTGATGAATAGACCCAATATCATTGAGGCACCATGTCCATTCAGAGAAGACCACTGTTTTCAAATTTTAATTTTGGAAGTCCATCTTCTTCTGGTCAATGTGTTAAATTCATGGGACTTTTTTCAATTTTCTATCGGTACAGCATATATAGGTAACATATGGGACTGTATTGTTTTAGTGTCAGAAAAATGTGGGATCTTCAGATACCAGTGACTTGTTATAAAGGTATATGAATTAATACTTTTGTTAGTTTTTGAAGGCCAGAAAGCATTATTAGGTTAAGTAATGTGACTTCTTTCATACCACTCATTCACTTTCACAGTTACCCAATACTGAAACTAATTATTTCATGTTTTAGTCATTAAGCAGTTATTGTTAGTAAACTGTTATATGCCTGAATTGTTATATGCAACAGCCAGAAGGTTCTAGTGAAAAATATATCACCAGTACTCAAACACATAGTATACTAGACAAAATATTAAGATTTGCCCATATTAGTAGTAAGAATGTGAACTCCCAAAATTTCAGGTCAGCTGGACCTGTGGAGAAAGTCCCTTGTGATACCCAGTTAGACATTTTGAGTCTTTATCTCAAGATTTTACATTATTTTTTTTAAACTACCTGAGAAGAGTGATGTAGCCCCTCTGATACTTTATCCCTATTCTTTTTCAATCACTGATTCTATAAAGGAAAGGAAAGAACTCCAACAAATTTTATAAAAGTGGGATAAAAATCTTTCTTGTCCTTTTTTGTGTAGTATTATATATGATTATCACTACTGTCTTAATTCAGAATTGCTAATGTCGTGACCATGTTAGAAGAACTGCAAACCGTATGCTTTTCACCACAGACTGTAAAGTATGTGCAGGGAAAGCGGGGCAGTTTGTTTGTTAATGAGTAGTAAAAATAGATCAGAGGCAAATGTTATATTCTTAAGATAGCAAAGTTTTTGCTTATTCTTTTGTCACGTGGGAGGTGATTTTAATAAATATATGCTTACTGCCAGGAAATTTTTGGGTAAGCAAAGGCTTATTCTGGTCTGCTTGCAGAGGAGCATGTAGGAGTCTAGGAAGAGAGGTATAAATGGGACCTTCGAGGGCACTCAGAATAGGTCCCTGCTATCGCAGGTACCAAATTATACAGTCCCTTTCATGAATTCATTGAGATTTATTTTAAGAAAGAGTGTGCTGGTTTTTTCTTTGATTTAGATAGGTACTACCATGCACATATATTTTCACTGTTATATTTGGATATTTTTCTTTTTGTCATGTCAGAGTTTTACCTGGACATGATTGTCTGGAAAAAAGTTAGACTATTCTCAGAACCTCGTTATTTATACATATATTTATATATAACTAGGCTTTTTCAGAATTTTTCGTCTAGAAACATGACAGTTGGCTACATTCCCTTTCCCCAATGTGCTTACAAAGCTGTCTTTTATTCTGCTGCTTCTCTCTTCTTCACTTCTTTACTATACATGCTTTTCTAAATACATCCTTTACTACCATGCTGCCTAAAAGTCTACAGTTTTCTTCAGAATATCTGAAAAAACAGACTAGGGTTTTATTCCATCCTTGTCATTATATCCTTCATTTATATGACTGACATCCATGAACTAGACTAGAGATATCATAAGAACAAAAAGAAGAAAAATAAAAGCAGACATATTTTCCTCTTAATGTGCTGCTTACATGTTGGAGATTATCTTCATTCTTTTGTTTTACAAATACAATGACTCTTTTGTTTTCATAAAGTCCAGCAGTCCTCTTTGACTCAGAGTTATGATTAAACACAGGAATATTTCTGCCATCAAATACGTCAGGTTTGTGCAGAAGAGGGTAGGAGGAGTTTTATCTGTCTTTTAAAAAGTCTACCATGCATTCATAAAATGTGCAGATCAGGAGTGAGATCTAACGAGTTAATTTAAGAAAATGAAATTTACTCGCAGTCATCATTTTAAAGCCAAATATTTTTCACATATCCTTCATAGATTATGCAGAGCCTGGAAGAGACTGGGAAGAGAGTATTTCCGTGTTGGTCTGCATGATTCTGGCATTAACTCAAGTAGCCAGGGGGTTTATTAAATTTGCCCAAATACTTGTGCTCAAATATTCTAAAACAGCTTTGGAAAGTACAGCAGATCCAAAGGATTTTCACTGTATTTTCTTTCCAGTTCTTTGTACGTAACTATCCAAAATTACAATGTTAGAGTAGACCATGCTGTCTCCGTGTATAAGTGGTATGATGTGTGTAATGGTGCCTGATTCTGTCACCTTCATACTAATGATTGTTCAAAGAGACTAGTACATGATGGAGACTTTGGTCAGAAATCTACGATTTGCACAATTCATTTTTATACAAAGTCTGCGTTCTGGTCTGTGAATCTTAGCTAACTCTGGGCACTATAGGTTTTTGAATGCTTGGCAAGGAAGTATGTTTATTTTGGCTGAGAGTGTGGAAACATGTGAAACTTTCCTTTTTCCCATCATGTAAACTAGAAATAGAAAAAAGTAGCATGGATTTTTGGAGCTATTAGATCATCTAGTCTGACCTTCTGTATACCATGGTTTGTCCCACTTACCCTCATTGTAAGCGCAGTAATCTGTGTTTTTTGAAGGCAGAATTTGTGTTCAGTTGCAGAATATATTTTGGAGAAGTGGCTATCCTGATGCGAAGACAAGAAAACGTGGAGAATGTACTGCTTCTTTTGGTAGTTTCTTCTAGTGATTGGGTATGCCTCCTGTGAAACATTTGTGCCCAATTCGGTACCAGCAAATATGTCCTTTGTTTTTCTCTGCTTCTCGATTCTCAGTATTATTTCCTCTGACTTAATTTGTGAACTTATCCCGTCTATCTTCTCAATTTTTTTTTTTCTTGGAAAGACAGAATAGGCAGTCTTACAGTCTATACAAGGTATTTTCTCCAGTAGGTGAGCAGTTTTTTGGCTCAACTTTCTGCTACCTATGAAATTGCACTTGTTAGGTAAGAGCTATTTTCCATTTACTTCTTTAATAGTTGAAACTTTACCGCTTACTATTTACAAAATGCCCTTTTTTTTCCCCCCCTCTCATTTTTTCTTGTATTTAGTAGTTTGTTGATACCAAGCTAATTGTCGAATAAAACCCATGGATAATCCTAAATTCACTTCGCAAAGATTGGCATGATAATTCTCAGTTTCTAATATTCATATGATATATTGAAAGATGAGGAGGCAGAAAGTCTCTCATCTAAGCCTTTTATAAATTTAAGTGGAAGTTGACAGATTAAAAGGTATTTATTATTCCATTAGATGAGGACTAACAACTTCCTTTACAACTGATTGCCTGAACAATACTGCAGCATTTTTGTGTGCTATGGTAAGGTGATTTTGGGTTTTGACAAAGAGAGAGAAATATTTATTCATGTGTTCATGGTTAAACATACTGTTTTTCAGTTCTACTTGCTGCCTTTACTTTGATAGTGAACCTGGTTTTCTACCAGTATAGTCCTTTTTCTGTGTTGCAGAATTGTGACTTTGGGTCAACTAAATTGCTGTCTTTAAGGACTTTCAATTGCAATCACAATTTCTTTGCATTTCTCAGTATTCTTTGTATTCTCAGTTTTGTAGTAATTCTACAATCCTTTTATAATTTTTATCAGTATTGGAAAACTAGCTCAAATGTCACACTCTTTTCATATGGTTGTGAGCCAGGTTGCTCTTATTTTCTCTTTTATTTTGGTTTGTAATCAGTGGTCTCTAAGCAGTTGCTCACAATTCAGTAACTGACTAACCTTCTTCTCTCATAGTGAAGTCCAAAATACTTTGTGTTGGATGCAGTATCAGTGATGTTAAAAGGTCATATGGTACTCCTTAAACTTTGCTTGTATTGGAACTCCCAATCCAATTCCTGTTTTTTCTCTCAGTTTCTCATTAACAGGTAATTTTAAAGTATTCCGCTTTTTTTGTTTGGGTTTGTGTTTGGTTTTTTGGTTTTGTTTTATAGACAACATCTACAAATATTCTTTTTTCAGGATGTTCATTTTTTATCAGCTATCAGAGTGGTCTGCAGGCCTGAAGACTTCTTCAGCTCCAAAAGTATTTTAAACTAATTTCACTTTCCTAACCTTTTTTTACCCTGCTCTATCTTTCTTAACTAGAATTCTGGTCACTAATTTCTACCCAGAGTTTTCAACACTCCAACCGTGTGTATTGACCCAACAGGTTTCAGTAATGTCAATTATATCAGATAGCCAATTATACCAATTAGTGTCATCTCACTAAGTACTTGGAATGTGGGATCATTCCTACTAGAAATAAGGGCGTTACAGTAGATTCATGTAGCTAAAGGCAGAAGCGATATATTAGGTCATCTAGTCTGTCATCTCATCAGTGGGGGATTATACTCTCTCATACTTTTCTAAAATTGTGTTGAGGACAAAATGTTCAGAGTTATGTTACTTCCATCGCTTCTCTTAATTACTCCACAAGCAAGTATTTTTTCCAGCAGCAAAATTCCTTTCTTTTTTGTGTTTCCTGCTAGATTATTAAGCAACTGAACCATAAGGTACTAGCAGTTGTCTTGGTCAAGCAGAACTGTGTCAGCAGTATAGTTGTGTATTTGTTATTTTTGTGCCCTATTCTTCTTTTAGATTGGTTTCCCTCTCCTAAAATCCAGCTTATATGGATTCTTCTAAACAGGAATCTTTTTGTGCAATTCTGATAGCTTTTTCTAGTTTTATGAAGAGTGCTTCCATAAGTGAGTTCATGTGTCTTAGCCACAATATTTTCCACTAGAATGTCAAACTGTACTAATTTCATAGCATCTCTTACTGTTGTAGTGTACTGACTTTTTACATCAATATGTAATCATGCTCCTGGAGAGGAAGGAGAGGATCATGTACCTATCAGAAATTTCATTGAAGGGGTTTTAATGTGGTGTGGGGTTTTTTAATTTTTTTTTTTTAATTCCTATATGTATGTGGATAAAAGTTGTTTCATATACCCATCTTTGGAATGTTTTTTCCTCTCCCTTTTCCCTGCAGTCAAATCATAATTTCTTCATTTAGTTGTTGATCCGAATTGTTTTTGTATATTTAAAATACCTAAACAATTACAATTTTTATTGTTAAAAATTAATATGGATTAATCATGAATGGTTCAGTGCAAATCCTTGGCATCTTGTAATGAGAAGTTACATAGTTGGTCATTATCTGTTTCTCTCCTTGGTGCTAGGCATCGAGTTTCCTTAAAGTTGGCAGTTTCTGGGCATGGTTTATCGCTAGCTTATACCTGGCAGCAGGTAAAAAATTGCAACAGTACAGCTGTAGTAATCTGAGTTCTAAAAATGAGGAGAAGGTTCACAAAATTGTTCTAAATATTCAATGAGCTTAAATGAAAGTAGATAATGACTCTATTTGCCTTTTTTTTTTTTTTTTTTAAATAGTTGTTTCTATGTGTAGTGTATACAGTTTGCCTTTTGGTGGAGACCTAGAATGCTCTGCAAACATTTCACTGGAAGGTAAAAGCTGCTGACTCATTGAATTCAAGAGGCTAGGCTCTGGGTTATGGGGTAAGAGGAGAGGCTTGTTAAGACTGTGAAACAGGAGACAGACAAAACAGTGTCCAAGTCTTAGAACTTCTTACGAAATACATAAACACGTAGCACAGAATGGAGGTGAGAGAAGGAGTTTGGAGGTATCTCAAGGAAATGAAGTTATAGGGAAAGGATGCATTTTAATGAAAACTCGCTATGTGTGCTGGAAATGTCTTTTATATGCCCCCCAAGCAGATGAAAGCGTGCTTTTTTATTTTCATGAATTGAGACCAAAACATAACATCACTACTCCACTGGAGACTCCTGTGGGACAGGTGTGGTCAGAAAAAGACTGCTAACGCTGTCTGAAGGGAGGGATTCTGAGTGAGCAATGCTTTGAGACAGTTAACATTCACTGTTCTGTAACAAGTTTTTGCACACATTTCCAGACCATTTTTTATAAAGCTTACTTAAACAGTGAACGTTATGTTTTTTATATTTTCCCTTTTTATTTAAAAAAAAAAGAAAGGAAAAAAATCAGGAGCTTTTTAGGTTTGGTATCTTTTAGGTTATTGACTTGAAGTTCTTTGTATATAATTCTCTCTATCTGTGTTGAAAGATAACATGAAAAAAGTATGTGATATTGAGTTAATCGAACACTAGTATGAAAAGGAACGTGGACAACCCAGAAGTTATCAATTACAAGTAGTTTGATCACCAAGGGAGACAAAGGCATATTTACTCTATGACCAAGAAAATAAGTATTTCAGAATTGCAGATGGGTAGTTGAGCACAGTGAGGTATATGTCTCCAACGTAATAGTATTTCACGTATATTATTCTGTGGGACAGTACAATGATAGTTGAATGTTATGTTTTTAATTCTGTGGTCATACCTTTTTTTTTTTTAAATTAATGTAAATATTTAACATACAAGGGTAAGCTACTTTTGTATCAAATACAAGAACAGGCACGTATTCAATATAAAGAGTCTTAAAGTACTTGCATTAAGTTTAGTTGGCTAAATTGCAATGTTCTCATAAGCCTATTAATGTTACTGGAAGGAAAAAACTGCACAAAATATACAGAGGTACAAATATAATAAACTTTTTCTCATTAGATCAAACTATTTCAACTGTACAAGATTATTCTTTTCTATGGGAGAATAAAAGAATTGTCAAATAGTACATTAAAATGTCACTGAGATCAGCCTTTTCTTTATCCTTCTTCCTTCTTATCCTTCTTCTGTATTTTTCTGTATTTTTGGGTATAGAGCAGGGGATAGGCATACCTTCTTGACAAAGTTCTTTTCTTCTGATTTTTCTTTCCAGATTCTTAAAAATTGTATTAATTCGTGCATGAAGCAGGTAAAAATGCAAAACCCCACACTTGCTGCAAAACTTGCTATCCTAAGAGCAAAACTTAGAAGTTGCATTGAGAAGATCATTCCTATAAACCCCAACCAGCTGACACAGAACAACATGGAATTTTATTTTCATGTCAAAATGCTTTTAAGTTATGTCATTGTTTCTCAGGCCATAAGATCAGATTGTTCAGTTCTAAACGATTTAACATCCCTAGCCCATTCATGCAATGCTAAAAATGTCAGAGTGGCACAAATTTGCATTTCAGTGTGATACCAGAGATACTTCTGAGTTTGAGATTTCAATTTTTAACATTTTTGGTTTTTTGAGCAGGGATGAAAAGAATCAAATTTACATCCAGCAGATGACTCCTCCTTTGATCCCAGCACTTCACATGCTACTAAACTGTACAGTAGTGGTGCAGCTTCACAGCTAACAACTAATCACTTTTTACGTGTTCCAATGTACCTTTTTGGAACTTCAAAATATAGTGAACAACAGAACAACAAATGGTTTTTTTTTGTTGTTTCTATATATAAAAATATGTAATAACAGTTTAATTCAGTTTCAGTTTTAGTTTCTGAGTTCAGGAACAGAGAGGACATCAAGCAGTAAAAATCGCCTGCAAGTGGTATTATGGATCATAAATTATTCATGAACGAACATGTAATACCTATAATAATACTGCTAACAAATGTAAAAAACCCACTCAAACCCAAACCAAACCAAACCCCATCCAAACAAAGCCCTGAAACATGAGTCAAAATGCATGTGTAGCAATAGTCTGAAAATATTTTATGGAATCTGTTTTCCATGCATATTTGAAACTCAGACTATTCAGTTAGGAAGTACTGTTTAATGAATTACTACCTTTTCTCCTTAATTTCTCTCTGCCCATCAGTCAATATGTAAACATTTGCAAGTGTTAAGTATATATAAGAAAGCATATATACCATCTCCTCTTGTTCTTCTGGCTACTAGCCTGTCTGATTGGATGCCTGGCTGTTAACTAACCACCCTTGCAACTGATAGTTTCGCAAACAAAACGATTACTGAATTTCTTAACATAGCAAGTGTGTCTCCACCCCTAACTCTCTTAGGAGCTCAGGAAAATATCCTGAAGGAAATTAGTAAGTATTTTAAGGTTAAAGGGAGTGTATCTTTTAGCAAGGGTGCTGCAGTTGTGCACCATCTCTACCCTTACAGCAATTGGAGGTTGTTTACCCTGCTCCAGATCTCTGGCAGTGTCATAGATCTGATCAGATCAGGATGTATACAGCAGAATAGGAGGGAATAACAAAAGAAAGAGTACCATCAATTTGGTTTGGCCAGGATTTAGGCAAAGCAGGATGCACATGGGTTGGATGGATGGGTGGAATAGCTCACCAAGGCTGGCAAAAGAGTCAGAAGAGTAGAGGGGGAGGGGAAACTAAGAATTGAGATTATATCTATGATAGCATTCACAGTTTCAAACCAATAATCAGTGTTTACAGGTTTTGCTATTTAATTACTGGTTGTGATTGCTTGCCAAAATTGCCGTGGCTGAAAGCTGGTTCTTGTGCTTCACGTGAAGAAGGTTCAGAGGCTCAAGAGGCCTTGGGAACTCTGACTGAGACATTTTGTATGTATTTTCCACTCTCTAAAATGTGGTGGCTTCATTCTTAAAAATAACCAGTATAATAATCTGCTATGCAGGTTTTTTCAAAATTCCTTTTTTTTCCCTCAACTAGAATAATTTTACAGGACTCTAAAAACCATTCCTTGCCTGCATAAACCAGTTTGGTTTGCACTGGCATGGAAAGCAACATTGCCAGTTATCCCAGAAGTAGTTTCATGCAGACTAACACCATGAGCTGTATTCAGTTAATGTTCCAACATAAAGGTTTGTTAAGTATGAGCTTGATGCTGCACTGAATTTGGTCCCTGTAATATTCTTACCTTCATGATGCGTATTTGAACAATAGGGTTTTTTCCCATTTACCTAATCAACTCTGTAGAAATAAGTCTTTTTATTTGTATTTATATGTGAAGGCGTTTGGCAATTAAATACTGGAGAGAAAAAAAAATTACTTTTTATATGTGTATATTTACAGATAAAAATCCAATCTGGTGGTAGATCATGCTTATTTTTAACAATAAGACTGTAAATTGCTATTCTGTGTTGCCACTGGATAGTGTTGCCCATTTGGAAGATGGTCTCATGATAATGATTTTTAAAATAATGTTTAAATATTTCTGCTGATTTTGAAGCGCTCAGCAAAGTTGCTATTTAAAAAAAACATAATTTATTCTCATTACTTTTGATGATTATTGACAGTGAGGTCATTTATGCCACCATATGTAACTGGATTCTGTGTTAACATGGAAAGGATACAATGTTCGTTAATGTACTTCCAAGCTATGGGCAAACAGAGAAGTGAGGATTAGGGGTTATAGATATAATACACGAATACTGAGCACCAAATCATAAGATTGTCTTTAGAATGTAATGTAGTTCCTCTCTTCTTGTTTACTATTTTGATAAGTGGAAGTAGAGGAAGACAGTGAGGAAAAATAAAGAGGACAGAAAGTGGCTATAGACTGGCATCTCTTTACCCGTGGTATCAGTCAGGGGTTTGTGGATATTTTGGCAGAGGATGAGTAACACAGAAGGCTTTTGAGGAAGAAGTGTTAGTCTCTGTCTGAATTTTATCACAGAATTTCAACCCAGACAAAAGAGGCAGTAAAAAGAGAAACCAAAATAATATTTAGGGGAGGAGCTGACAAGTATTTATGTACAGAGCTAGATATAGCTATTATGGGAACCCTTTGAGAATGGGGTTAACTGTATCATTTTACACCATAGTAGACACATGAAAGGCAGTTGGCTGAAGTCTTTTTACTCGTCTGTAGTAAACCCAAATTTTCATATTCCTGGTGATCGTATAGTCTGATTGGAGTTAAAACACAGCAGTTGTGTAGGATTGATCTCCTGTTGTACAAATGTAATTAACAGTGAACATGTGCTGTTGCCATATGCAATTTATGAGTACTGAAAAACTGCCAGGGCAGCATTTTGAGCTAGTAGTTTGTACTACCTGTACCCAAGGCAGTCTCTGTATATGACATCTGTTCCTGGTTTAGCCCTCACTACCTTGCTTTGCTTGCTAAAGAAGCTTATCACCTAAATTTTTAAGGCAGTGTTCTCTGTCAGTATCGAATCTTTTACCTAGAAAATGCTGAATATTGTAAACTGCAGGAAAATACAGAAATAATCAACGGACTGCTTCTTTTTCTAATTCTATGCTTTATAAAATGTAGCTAGTATATTTAAATATACCTGTATAAAAAGTATTTCTTAATTTTGCATTAGCTTCTTAAACAGTTTTACTGCTTTCTCTGGAATGTTAAAGAAATTACTTTCATTTGTCATAGGGTTCTGGCATATCTGCTTAGTGTCAGCGGTGGGTAGGAAGGGCAGATGTGAAGCGTGGCAAGAGAAGGGCGTGGCTGTACTTCAGTAGGACTCACTACAGATCCTGCTGTTTTCACTCTTCCACATACCTTAAACTAGTTGTGGAAAAAAATGGTCTTAATGAATAAAACCTTCTTTTTAACCTTTGAATTAGTTTTAGTAGAGACATTGATAAAAGTATAAGCAATATGGCTCCTCAGTATCTTGTATACCAATCATAAATGTTAAATGAATGTGTTCTCTTTTTTTTCTTATATTTTATACCACATCACAAATAATGCAATAATTTGTAAATTTAAGATTGCATCATTCTTTGTAATAAGTGCTTAATCTTCTTGCAAGAAAGATAAGGCAAATATTCAAAAGGCAGTATTTGGCAATAGTTTGCGTAAGAGTGAATTGTTAAAAGTAGATAGTAGAACAGTCTGAAAAGAAAAATGACAGAACGGCAGGAAAAAGTGTTGCAAGAGTAACTACTGGAAAACTAATGAGCCACAAGCCAAAAATGGTGTCAAACACATTAATGCTTAACTGTGATGAATAACCAAGTAAGTATCAAGCACTTTTGCACCTAAAATAAATGCTAGAACTAGATTGACTCAATATTCAATCTTCTCATGTTTTTTTAGGCTTTTAAATATTTATGTCAAAAATGGTCTGGTTGGTGTTTTTCTTATCTAGCAACACAGTGAGACAGGAGAGTTGGGCAGATTCTTGCAGTTGTGCTGACACAGAAGACAGACTGTTAAAGACAAGACAATCAATGTAACTCTTGTGAGGAAAAGGGGACAGTTCTTTTTCTGCATCCAAGCTACACAAAGCTGATGTTAAGTACCTACAGAAAGAGTGCATGAAAGTAGCTGGATAGCAGCCAGCCTAGTGCAGGGTTCATTATCAAGAAAAAATACATTTTTGAGGAAAGAAAGCCTGCAAAATAACTTGTGAACAAACTTCAAAAACAAAAACAAAACAAAAAAAAACCCCAAGAACAGATGGAGGCAACCTACATAAAAGATGGATTTATGCAGCTGTGGGACATAAACACATCAGCACAGCAACTTCCATGTAACTGTGCAGTTGAATTTTTCTTTATTTTCTGTACACATGTTTTACAGGGAGTGTACTTTAAAAATGCTGTCAACATGCAATTAATAGTTCCATGGTTTTATGGTTTGGGGAATACTTCGATCATGGTATGCATATCAAAATCCAATAAACGATTGTTGATTTTTAAGGGCTTGTATTATACACAGTTTAAAAAAAAAGACTTGCCAGGTTTTAACTTGGAGATTCCTGTTAGTGCTTTCTCTTTTAGTAATCGCTTTACTGTATCACTTGAAAACAATATTGGCTGTTAGGCAAATCCGTTGTTGAGCAAGATTCTGAAGTAGGGAAATTGTTTGGAAAGTAATGAGTTACAAAAAAGTTTCTACATGTATTGCTTGCTTTGTTATTAAAATTTTGTTTAACAGAGTTTGGTTTAACTAATTGTGAAATTTTCTGCAATATAAATGTTAGTAATATTAATCATTATTTATTTTTCCTTTTTATGTTTTGTTCTTGTAAGACTTATTTTAAACAAAATGTACTATGGTTCATGACTGTTTGGTCATTTCTGAGAACAGATATGCAAGTGAGGTTATTCTTTTATATGAGGCACTTAAAAAAAAAAAGTGTAATATTTTAATGCTGAAATAATTACTTCATGAATTAGAATCAGAATACCATGAAGACTAACTGTTTTCCTCACCTAAATTGTATGAAATATGAACACCAGCCTTGTCTTGAAAGTCAGAATTTTAAGGATGTGACGGTATAATAGTAAACTTACTTAGGAGTAAGTTTTGGAAGGCATTTATATAGAATATTAATCAGCTACTTGCAGAGTACTAGACTTATAGATATGTAATACTGTTTTGTTACTGGTTTTGTCTTCCAATGGCCATAACCACCCAAAATTGTACATCATGAAACTTCTCTTTTTATTCACTAGAAATATTAATTGCTTTATAGCTTCATGAAAGTAGCTGTCTAGCTTTTCTTTACAAACCGCATTTTTTTTTTCGTCTTTGAAAAATACAATACCTACTAAGGGATAAGGAAACCTCAAAAGGAGCATTTTAGGTACTAATCTGTCTAAAAATCTGTTTGGGAAGTACCTGTGCATCTTTTGGTATCTCTTGGATTCCATTCAGTTTAGAAATTTAATATAGTCTTAACCTTGCACATTCTGTATGGCTTGGCTTACCAAAAATGTTAAGAATTGAATTGATATGGTGCAACTACAAGATTAATTATCTCAAGTAGCTGTAATTGACATTTTAATTTAATTTTAAGCTAATATGCTTTATTTTGAATTTGTGATTGCCTGTGTATATACAGCTATAACTGGTCAGTGGATGCAAGGTCACTTCTAAAGCTTTGGTATCTACCCATGTCTGAGGGTGTAAAATAGCATGTTACTTATGGGAGTTTTAAAAGAACAAGAACAGAAAAGATTCAAGATGTTTAAAGGAAGGGGGAATCAGAATATTTGAACTAGATATCAGAAATATTTTCCAAATAATGAAACATAAGGAAATTATTGTTTCAGATTTTTAAACTAAGAGTACCAAAAAGTGGTATGTGTCTTGTAGAAATGAGGAAGCAGATAAACTAAGGAACCTAGTAGATCTTTTGCATTTTCTTCCTCCAGTTTTAAAAATTGTTTGCTACAAATTTTGAAGTATTCCTTTTTAGCTGTTCCAAAAATCAGTTTAACATTTGTTATATCATTCTTCACAGTGGAATTTCAGCCAGGACTGTTATGACCAGAATATTAATTCCACAAAATTTTTTAAAGGGAACCGTGACTATGCTGACTTAATTAGGTTTGTTTGCATTGTCTGTGGGTTTCATGTTACTGCTTAGTTTTTCCTACTGACTATTTGTACTTTTAACTATCTTTCCCGGATGTTTTTTCTTGCACTTTTCAAGACAGAGTTCATTTCCACCCATATTTGAATTTTTGTAAGTCTGTTAATGCATTTCTGTTTTCTTACTGGAGATAACCAGTGTCTGCAGATTTTATTAATGTGCTGTTTACTGTCTGATTCATAATTTAGCCAAGTCAGTTCACCCATCTCTAATAGCTATTGAAGAAACACAGTGTGATGAGCAATACCAACAAATTCAAAACACAGATTATCACTGAAAGGTATGATTTCTGGTACCAATAGCATGGCAGACTGTGTAAAAACCAAAAGAGCAAAATCGAATATTTCTGAAGTAATCTGGCCACATGGAACAAGCTTATCTCATGTGTGTTGCATCAGTATAACTCCAGCTAAGTCATAATGTGAAATGAAACACTTTTTACATGAATAGTATTTAGTCTGAGCGTAAATGTAATTCAGTTTGTGAAAGTGCAGTGCATCTGTATTAGCAGACACACAATGATTTTAACAACAACAAAAAAAAAAAATTCTGCTAGCAGATGGTGTCCAACAAAGACCACTATTGTTTCAATGTGGGATGCTTCAAATGTTCTGGGCATTTAGCCCAGACAGAGCCATTTTTCCTATAGTATGTGACCAGGCAATAACAGAAAGAATGAAAATAGAGGTGTCAGTCCATATAAAAATATTTTTATAACTTAATATATCTAACAAGTCAGTGGCAATTATTAAACCAAGTTAAATGAACAAAACTGATAAGATCATTCTTTTTACATTTTCACGTCTCTCTAAACAGTTATTTGGCATTCTACCTTGTAGGAAAAATGAGTTTGGAAAAGTTAAGCTACCTGCTGGTACTGTTTAAATGCCCACAGATAACATAACTCAAGCTGCCTGGTGCCTGAAACTGAGTGTTAGGGCAATCAACAGGAACAATAAAAATCTGTTCAAACAGAAAATCCACAAATCCCAAGGATTTGGAGCCTCCCTGTGGATTTTCCACAATTTTTGCTGTTTTCAGCAGAATCTAAGCTTTTATTTTAAAGGTGAACTGCAAAGCTGAAAAGAAAATTGAGTTAATAAAATATGTGCTGAATCCCCTGCTCTCCTTTTGCAGCCTCCTAACTGGGGCCGTCTGCCACATACGTTTTAAGTTTTTCTTTTTATAAGAAAAAAACAACAAACTCCCTCTTTGAATATCATCTAATACTTACTTGTTAACTTCAAGAATAAACTTCCATTCTTTTCAATAGTCTATTAATAAACTCTGAAGTATTTCTTAAATCCATGAATTTGTTTTCTTCAAGTCAAATGACTGCCATCTCTCAACTTAGTCTTGCCCACTTTCTTTGTCTGCATTTAACTCTCTAGAACATGAACTCTTGAGCATACAGTTGTATCCTTCCATTTATATCTGACATATTTTTTAAGAAGAATGAGATTAAGTGTTTTTGGGAGAATACAAGGATATTACAGATATAAAACACATTTAGGATAAAATTTTGGTACAGATAGCTTGAATGAGGAGTGACTATTGATTTTAGTTTAGAACCATCAAAGTATTTTTAGTTTTAAAAAGTAAAAATCGGACGAACTCTCACAACTGTTTTGAGAATTTGATTTGTGGTAACTTAAGAGCCATGAGAGAGTTTTATGTCTATATATATATAAAAAGCATTTCAACTGGCATTTCTTGTTTGAGAATATTTAGTGATAATCATTAGTAGTTCAGTGAAAACAGGAACAGGATTTTACTGACTAATCAACAAATGAAAACCAGATCCCAAAATGCTGATAGTGATAAAAGAGAAGTAACTAATACTCCTGTTAGTAGCTATGAATTTTTAAGTAAAAAAACCTAAATTACTGTACATGTATTATTTTTTATTTTATTATGCATGCACTGTATGATAGAAAGGAGAAATCCTATTAAAAATGCTTTCTTTTTTTTTTTTTTTTAAATATAAGGGAGAAATAGTGTTGAAGACTATGGGAATTGTTCTCTGTGTTCAGTGACCTGTGTTATTCTAGCAGTGCATAACAGGTGCAATGTAAAAACTAAAGCAGAAGATGCACCCTAGTGAAATAGTATTGACAAAATTATTAATTTTATATTTTTCCAGTAAGACTACTTCTTGCTATGATCTCTTTATCTTTTTCTGTATAGTATTCTTTTTCTTCATTGATCTTGACTGGCAATAAATGTTCTTTGAACAAGAAAATGAAAACTTTTTAAAAGGAAAGGGCATTCTTTGATTTCTAAGTGCGGATGTCATCATTCAACTATCTGTCTGACTTCTTAAGTGCTGAGTTTTATTGGTTTACTGGTAGACTTTAATATTTTTAGCTGATTAAATAGATTTAAATTCAAAGCAGCTTAGAGATAACATATAGTTTGATGCTGAGAGCCTTTTGGACAAATAGACTCCTATCAACTCTGAGAATTTCTCACATAACAACGTTCAGCCTTAACGTTATGTATTTAATTAAAAACACTGTTGAAAGCATTGTTTATGATGCCATGAGCCTATCCACAGGTAGGGATGCACTAGTCCAGTTACTAACTTTTTGTTTCTTAACCCAAATCAGCACTCTCTTCAGCAAGTCATAGAAATATTTCATTAGTGTTACAGCTGAACTGGTTTTCTTGAGTGTTTAAAGTAACTCGTCTGTACTAGGAATAAATTGCATTACTTTATAGAGTGTAAAACATGTTAAAATGTTGATAGTGTATGAGGAGTATTATGTAGGATGTTGATAGTATGTAAGGTATATTATGTAGTATAGTATTTAAGCAATAGTAAAGCAGTTGCATTATTCAGAAGATTTTTTTTTTAGTACTATATTTGCACATGATAAAAATATTACTTTACATAATAAAATGTTTATATTTGACAAATAAGTGCCCTCTACAGCACTGATCAAATTAATGTCAGTGGTGGCATTGTTACGAGAACTGTTCTTGTGATACTAAGTGTAAAAATATTACCCATGTCAGCTTAAATATAAAATTTAGGCAACTGTTTTATAATAAATTAAACTATTAAGGACAAAAATTTAGTTGACTAAAGCCTAAAAAGTTGAAAATTGCAGGATACTTGTTGATTGAAGCAGTTGTACTTGGGATAAATTGCATGTCAACTGGCACCTGTCTTACAAATGCTCAAATATAATCTTAACTTTACTTGCATGCTTACAGCTGATTGTTTGGAAGTGTTTCAGCCTCAACATTTTAAGTCTATGTAATACACAATTACATAGACTTCAAAATTTTTTTACCATTTTATTTCATTTTGAGATACAGGTATAATAAATTAAACTGTACTTTGAATAACACAGTGGAATGATTTACATGTAAAGCAAAGTACAAAAGTGCAGGATTGGAGACTGTACTTACAACAGAAATAATTAACTTGGTTAATCATACCAATCTATTATCTCTGTGTTATGGCTACTAGAATAAAAGATAATTTTGAGCATCATAAAATAGATTTGATACAAATAATATTCATTACTAGTCAATTACCTGCTTTGCTTTTTAAATCAGAATAAATGTTTTCAATTACATCTGGGGGTGAGATGATCATCTGAAATGAACTTTTATTACATCATATGATTCAGGTCCAGTTTGAGATCTACTGCAAAAATAAAACATCTTTGCTGTTTGATTTGAATTTTTAAGAATTGCTTTAGCTCGATTTAAAAATACTTTTTATTCAGTCTAAAGAGGTTCTCAAAATGTTTTTTCTGGCTCACATACAGACCATGCTTAATTGATGTACAGCTGTGGGATAATAATATCAGAGGCATTTTGGAGCCATTCTTTCTTCACGTGAGAAGGGAATGGGTAAAGGGAAGAGATTAGAGATGGAGCTACTTCATAAGAATGTGAAATCCATCTGGGGTAAGGAGCAGATCAGCTCAAATATTGGGCTGTAAAATAACCTAGAGCTCAGACTGTGCTTCTATAACTGAGTTAGTGGACCTTGCTTTTTGTTCTTCACAGATTTAAATAGTTGCTATAGGAACTATCACTTTAATTTGCTGAATTCTTTTTTAGTAGTCTTACTGTGAAGCTAATATGTTGGTGATTTTTGTGACTAATTCTATAGTTGAAATAAAAAAATAAGGTGCACAGAATATACTAGGCACACTGAAGTACATGCTTGATCACACGGTGGGAAGCTAGGGGAGTTTTTCTGCTTGTGCATACATCAGTGTAATTAATTCTATAGTCTTCAGGTATTTGCTGGATAACTCTACATCAGCTGTGGCATAACTGTCATGCGTTAACTGTTCAATATGGAAGAAGTTCACATAGATCCTAAATACTGACTTGGGCTTTGATTATATTTCAAAATCCATCTAATGATTATTAAACTGCTTCCTTATTTAACCATTCATGCATTACAGAAAATTATAAACTTTTTTTTCTTTTTGTTTTACCTTTACCTATCTCACAGTTCTTGCCTTCAAAGTTATATGAAGCTTTTCCAGTTATATAAAAAAGAGGATGCTCTTTCCTAGAGCTGTGAAAAAGCTTACTTTCCCTCCATTCAAAAACCAAAAATGACAGATCGTTTTCTCTGAGGAATATTTTTACATAAGAGATATTTAATCAAAAAATCAAGCAAAAAAACAAATATATTTGTGCACCTTTAAACATGGACCTCTCCAGTATGGAAAATATCACTCCATGCTTATGTGCTGCTGAGTCAAAGTAATAAATGTCAGGTTTTTAGAAGTCATAATTGATTTAAGAATAAACTATGCTGGATTAGATCAAAGATCCATTTAGCCAAATATCCTGTCTCTGACAGTGGCCAGAAGCAGGGTATTTCTGAGATACTACTGGGGAACCTTTCCTGTTTCCAACAATCCCAAGTTTAAGGCTTATTCAGTCAGAAAGTTCATTTGGCCTGTTGTGTTTAATGCTCTTTGGTGTATTTTTCTTCAGTGAATAGATATAGCTGCATTGAACCTGTCTCTAATGTCTGAATTCTGAATCATGAACAAACTTTGGAAGTGTTGAGACATGAGGGATCTCTTTTTTCGCTGGGCAGACAGAGGGCGTTGATGGCCCATTATCACTGAAATCCCAATTGAAAGTGGTCTGCTCCTTCTGTCAGCATATTTAGATAGAGGGGATCATAAAAATAAGGCAAGGGGTTCTTAAAAGATCACCCTTGCGTTCTAATACAGAAGCAGTTGTAGACTGGGCTATGGTGCTTGGCTGGTGAGTGAGGCACATAGTTTTTCCAGAGATAGAGAATTCTGAAATATTGGCTATTGGGAATGCATTGTACAATGCATCTCTGAGGATCAGTTCCCTGAAGTGCTCTATTTATTGTGTATGCCTGTGCTTTCTGTCTTAAATAGGAAAAGGGAAACAAGGAGCAGGATGCTGCTACCCGAGCATTTCATCCAGCCCCTACCTAGCACTCTCTGTCTTCAGGAGCCCTTCATACCTGGACAAAAAGTATGATGTAAGCCAGAGAAATTGTTCTGACAGTGGAATCCTGGCTTTTGACTTTCCCAGAGAGTCCTGCATCCCTCCCCTGTCGCATCATGTACATGTGGTCCCTTCATGTGACAGAAGAGAGCTTGGGAAAGGCAGTGCTCCAGCTAGGTTTTTTTCTTGCTGCCAGAAAAATTCTTTCCAGTCTGCTCTCTCTTGTCTGGATCAGAGGAGCCCCCAGAAGAGGGGGCAGCCAGGAAGGATCCCCAGGCTGGATGAATCACCCTGTTGGATCTTTTGAGGCTCAAATAGTACTATTGGAAAGAAAAGGGTTTTGTTAGCTTTGAGTGAGGCTCAGTGATTGCTTCTAGACTTGAAACATTCTGCAGATCAGTCTTGAAACTGACATTAAGTTGATGACATTTTTATGTATAGAAAAGCAATTTTATGTAATGTTGAGGTTTTAGAAGAATTAAGTTATTTTGTTTCTCTTCAGAGATCTGCTCATTTTGAGTCAGTAAAAAGAGAATCTGTACTTGCTTGTGGAGGAATACAATAGGTAGATTGAATAGAATGTTTAACTGATCTTTCAGACAATTTGGCACTGATCCTGCAAACATCTCAGCACACGCTTAACTTTGAGCCTTTTTTTACATTATTAGAACTACTAACTACTGTGTACTCGGAGTTCTCAGTTGTAGTTTGCAGTAGCAGAGCATTTGAATACGATTTGTTTGTTTAAAATATGCATTATATCGAGATTGCAGAGCAGACTCACTTGGGAATGATGTTGCCATTTTGTAATAGGGAAGGATGCTAAAATCTAGAAATGGCCAGCTAACTCTATGAAACATTTTTGGCAAGATTGTCTTCTTTGAATCTGGCTTTTCAATAAAATTACAAATCAGGTAAAGTTGACTATTTGTTTTATTAAAGACTGCTCCTATGACAGAATTTACTATTTTGTATAGACAGGTGATATGGCAGGTCAGAAAAGGATTCTATATGTCTGTGGTGACTGTATTTTACAGTGTCTGATAGGTTTTTATGGAAGCCATTTGATGATCTCATCAACAACAAGTCTATTGTTTCATTACTATCAGATTCAGTGTGTTTGTGATTAAATCAGCAGAATGGAGAACATGAAGGGAGTGCTGTTCACTTTGCAATCATTTCCATCTGTTATAAATTTTTATCAGATGTTGGGAAACAGCAGGCAAAACTCAGAGCAAGTGTTTTATCCAATTTCCAAGAAACAGTGATTGGCATATTGTGCTCTTAGTTTAATCTGTCCATTTAAATATTTTAAATGTCCTATGGTATACCGGTATTAATAGAGTATATGGAAAGCTATTTCCGTCATCCCTTGCATTATTTTCTTTTGAAGGCTCTGATGCTGATACAAATATTTTTGTACTTAGTAATAGTGAGCACTGATGACACTTTTCATAAAATGGATAGTCAGATTGAGACTTGGAGAGGAAAATCCCCATTAGGTTTATGCTGCTGTCCTAAGTGTCTTTGCCTCCGTTGATGATGTAGGAATCTGCAAGTGGAATTGGCTGGCCAGTGGCCACTACCATTTGCCTTAGACAAGTGGGAGAGGAATCCATCAGCAATACACATAAGCTGATTTATAATTAGATGAAGTCTTACATTTCTTCTGAAATTCATTTTTAGTGTTAATTGTTCTAAATAGATGTTCCTACTTTTCATGTAAATGTTTGAGATACTTTTAATAATGTGAAGGTTTTTACTCCAAAGAAATTGTCCACATAACGATTGTGTGGTCTCATTTGAAGAGTGAAAATTTTTTTTCCCCCTAAATTACTGAGATTTTACTGAGTGTCTCCTTGACTCAGATATTAGAGGTCTGCAGTATTTGTGTTTTTCCTACCCTTTTTCATGTTTTCTCTGTCTCATTTTCTTTCTGAAATGAATAACTTCATTTTTCTCCATCTTCACGTCGGGGGCGATTTTTCATGGTGGCAATAATCTTTGTCATCCTTTCTGGAGTTTTCTGTATTACTGTGTTGGCCATTTTGACATTGGATATCCAGTTTCATTTATAGTACTCTGAATTGAGCAATATTGGCTGTGTCTTGTAGTGCCACTATAATACTTTTTGTATTATTCTCCTTAATAAGTGTACATTTTATGTTATTGTTTTCCACGACTACATATTAGTAGAAGTCTTCATTGAGCTGTCACTAGTAATGTTCAGAGGCTTTTCATGAATTCATTCTGTTACTTTAGAGCTGTGTAAGGCGTACAAGGATTTCCCTCTGCAGTCTCCTTCAATTTTGTACAAGAATTTAATCAGAATTTCTGAGAACCTGACTGTGGCCATTTGTTCCATTCTCCATTCCTGTGTTAAACCCATGAGAAATCACCATGTTTTGTCTGAGCTCCTGATTTTGGATCTTCCGGAGATGTTACCATCATGTACCTCAGTTTTTTCAGAGTATTTAACTTGAAGTATTAACTTTGCCATATTGAAAGGTAATTGCTTATTCTTGTCTCAGTTTGGCTAATTTTTTTCACCGTGTGCTTTGTTTTCAATACATTTCTCACCATTTGCTTTCTCTTTTTTAAAAATATCTTTTTGAATATCTAAAGCTGTTCACCTTGTTGTCCATTATTCTGTTCATCCACACCTTCACCAACACATTGGAATGAAACTACTAGATTAGTGAGACAATATAGAGACTCACCGTTCAAGATGGTGTTCATTTTATCAGTTACTTAAAACTACTCACCAGAAGCTGCCATGAGGTTTACTGTTCTTTCCTTGGTCATCCCTTTTGTTCTAAAGGTACAGTGTTTGTTACTATCTGGTCATCCGATACAACATTGTTTTTAAGGTGCGTTAGTGGAACAGCCATTCCTGAGTTCCTTCCAGAGGATGTACTCTGGAGCTTTTTCACGCTTTAATTGGTTGATATCCCTTCTTCTACACCTCTGTCTCTGGTCTTGTCTCATCTTTATGTCCACATCAGATCAGGCTCTTACAGAGTTATCTCCCTAGCATCTTTTTTTGAGAAAGCTGACACAAATCAATCATTTATCTTATCAGCAGTGGTTTTGTTTTACTTTATTATTCCCTTTAATCCCATGTGACCTAGTGACCTCTTCCTTCTTTTATGTTTTCTTGTTTTAGTTAATTAAATCATTTTAGCATTAATACCTTCAGCTGTTTCCTCTTTAAAACTCATCATAGCCCCTTTTATATATCTTCTAATGTACAGCCTTCTACAATCTATTCTGACAGCCCTAGCTTTATATTTACAGATACAAAATTATTTGGTTTGAATAACCTCTTAAATCTTGTTGTTTAATCACACTGTTCTAATTCCTTGCCTTTCTGGTCCCTTTTTTGTGAGCTTTGCATTGCATCTAATACTTTCTTTGTTTTACAGGAAGCATCCTTGTTACTTCTAAAGCATTTAGTACTTTTATCTAAGATATTAGAACTTGCCTGACTTACGTGGTGAAACCACCCCTCTAAATTTTCAGAATGACTTATAGATTTGGTTTGCTTCCTCTAAGATGGTAGAACAATACGGTACTATGGTCTAGATCTGAAAGTAAGAATAATTAAAGGCAACGATTAGTGGCTAATAGAAAAATATGTTGAATTGGTTTACTAAAAGAGATTCTGCTAAACTAACCTGTTCTTATGTATTTCCTGAGCAAAAGTAACCTTTTTGCTAAGCTAAATGTATATGATAAAATTTACTCTGGATTAATCTGGGGGAAATGGTTAAAATGAAGGAGGGGGAAATATGGAACAAGAACTGTGAAATAGGTAAGAAGTTGGTTAAAGGAGAACATAAATTATGTTGAAAGAGCAGCTATTGTTTGGGGTCAAATTTATTAGGATAGTTCTTATTTCAGATTTTCAGTAATACTCTAAATATGAAAAAAAAAAAACAAAGTTTGTTAAAAGAAGCTTGTAGATAGTACGAAGTTGGAAAGTAATGTTAATGAGATAGGAATAACTTAGACAGGAATATCCTGATGGAAAATTGGATGATCTCAAAAGCTTGAATGATAGAAATAGAGTGAAACTTAACAGTCATAGAATCATGCAGTAAGGAACTAAAACAAGAATTCATCCTGCAAGCCATCATTCAGAAGTGACAGAGGAGGAGGAAAATCTCTTAATTACAACAGCTGTGAATGACCAATGTGGTGTGCTATTACAAAAAAGAAAGAAGGCAAATGCATTTCCATCAAGCATTAAACTAGGCATTTGCAATCCAGGCAGATATACCATTGATCAGGATGAGAGGTGCTGGCAGTCTTCTCCAGTTTTTCTGTTTCTTTGTTTTAGTTTAGTTAAGTTGCCTATCTTACATTATCCAAAGTTAGGTTCTTCTCTTATTCTGGGAAAACGTAGGTTCTCCTGTCTGTTCCAGAATCTGCTGTGAATGTAGAAGTACAGATAGTGCCTAAAATCAGCCTTAAGCTAAAACTATGATATATGCTTCTATACATGCCCTAATGCATACATCTGCAGTTTCTGGCAGTGTAACTGGTGGCTGAACAATGTAAGTGAAGAAAGTTTGTAGGGAAAGCTAATACCTTTTATTAAGCAAACTCTGGAAGAAAAATAAATTAGCTGAAGAAGAGCTCATGTGCCCTGAAACCTGTGGGGTTTTTTTTCCCTCTCCATCTGTCTCAGTTGCTGTAATGAAATATATTGCCTCTCCCTTAATATCTTTCTTCTTCTTGTGCAAGTTTATACTTCATGCTCAGTCTGCCGGCCCTGCTGTTTTGCTGAGCTTCTCCCAACAGAGTAAAATGCTAACATTCTTCAGTCTCAGCCTGAGAATTCATTGCTCAGTACTGAGACTGCTGACATACAGTGTAGTTTATAGTCCAGTATATATAATTACATTAAAATAGAGTGCCAATTATCTGATGCTTTAATTATGTGATCCGCTTATTTACACTCAGGTTTATGGAAATGGAAACACAGTAATGGCTGCCCATGTAGTCTTTAATAAACATGCCGGTCCTGTTAGATTTCAGTGTTAAAATCTTTCAGTAGTCCTAAATAAAATATATAAATACTGGCAATTCATCCATAAACTCTTTCAATGTGGAAGTTTTTTAAACAAAAAGTTACAGTACCAATTGCAAACTGTAATATACCGAAATAATATACTGTCAAAAACAGCAGTAACTGTTAGGATTAGCGTTAGCGCAGGTGTCCCTGCAGGGCCCAGCAGCTATATTAAAATATTTCGTTTACAAGTTTCCAGTGTCGAGACCTGTTGAATATGTCTTCCACCATTTTTGTATCATCATCTTATTTGAGATATGACTGCAATGTACCGTTTGCAGAAGATAGATAGATGTATGTCTGACTCCTCCAGCAAAACCAGGCTGGCACCAAGGCATAGTGCATATTCCAAACCCATAATTTTCGTTCTCGTTTTTACAGTTGTAAAATTCTTGCGGTGCCAGAGAAGAACAGTAATGTAATCCAGACAAAAATAAGATTCTTGAACTCTAGAAAAGTCTTAGATCTACATGCCAAATGGGGGAATTTGCTATCCGTTCCAAAAATTGTATGTTCTGCAGGTACCCCAAGGGGCAGAAGGGGGAATATCAGAAAAGGCTTCAAAACTGACATTGTGGAGCAGATATTTCCCTTGATTCTTCGACACATTCTGCAAATCAGTTAGTTGTACAAACATGACATTTTATATTGTTTCATTAGAGTTTCATATATTGTTTTATCATTAGAGTTCTCTCTTTGGAAATAGAGATATATAAATAGAGAATATAAATACTATTTATATTTTAACTTAGAATTGGAATTCTCAAACAGAATATTATGCATTTTTCAATACTATCTAGCAGAAACTGAAAGCTATCATCTGAATAGCAATTCTTTCTCATTGGCCCTGATATTATTAAGGTGTCCACTTGTCAGTTCAAGAATGACCATTCTATATAAATCATGGGTGCTAATGATATAGTAGGCATTGAAAATTATCACTAATCAATTTAAGAAAGAGAATATGGGATGTGCTTTTTACAGAATTAATAAATTTGGGAAAAGAAATGTGACTGCCTGTAATAGGAGGGGATTGAATCTAGAACTTCTTTCCAGGCTATTAGTTTACATTATGAAGGGATAATATTGTACTACAGCTTGATTTTTATTTGGTTTATCTAAACTAAATTAGAATAATCTATTCTGTTATGAAATTAACATAAGCAATGTTAAACTGCTTCAGTATTCATTTTATTTTATTAAGATGTTAAAGGATGCTGCTCATGTAAAAATTAAACTTACATGACAATCTTGACGTGCTTTTATTATTTATAACATTTTTAAATGACTTTGTAAAATGAAAAGAATATTTCTTTTTTGTGTGTGTTCTGATATGTTACTTTGAAGAACACTTACTAAGTAATGTTACCATTTAAGGTTAGCCGGTTAGTAATTTTCCTCTGATGCTGCTGAATGCGAAGACAGCAAAATCAAATGAAAGGAAATGGTCTTTAAAAAAAAAAATAAAAATAATGTTATAATACTATCAAAAGAGGAAGGGAAACGACATGCTATGCCATCAAAAATAATAATTTAATCTAATACTCATTATTACATAAAACACCACTTCCCTGAATTAATTCTTGTTTCAACGACAACATACCTTTTAGAAAAACACCAGGTCCAGTGATGCAGAATACATCATAATCTTTCAGTTGTTCAGTCACTGAATAGTTCCTCCATTATAAATTCACATTTATCTGAGTAAATCCTCTGAATGTGAGGCTATCTGTATAGTTTTGGCACCACCTAAGTACATAAGTTTTGAAAGAATGTGGCCTTGTTTAATATTGTTTGTACCAGGATCAGTGCGCTAGGGTAACCTCAAGCAATTTGGGCCCCTCTAGGGGCTTAGGTGGAGTTTTGAGGGGGAGTGGTGAATACTCTGAATTGTAGTGAAGTTTAGACTGGAGTTGGGATAAATTTGGAAATGCATAGAAGGCAAAGTTTTCAGGCATTTTGTGATTGAAATATAGGCATCAAATGAATTTTAGCATCTACTGAGCTTTGTCATCACTGGATGAGGAATATCTAAATTACAGTTTTGAATATATGCAACCATCTTTTCCCTAAATCACAGTTGAATAAGGTACTGTGCCTCTCTGGGTCTTATTTTGTGTCTGTGTATCATATATATTTTATTAGTTACAGATTTTATATGCTTAAATAAATACAGCCGGTTATGGTTTATATACATGTGTGCATGAGCATACAAGTACAAAAAGACATATATATGTACATAGAGAAAGAGGGGTGGTTTTGTGTTTGTGCATAGCAAGTTTAATCCTATGGTCCCTTACAACAAAGTCACAATTAGTGTTTATTTCTGTAATCAGTTCTCTCTTCTTTTTCCAAAGTGAAGTCGAATATGGAACAACTCCTTTTTAATTAAGAAGTTACTTTGTAAATTCAGAAGACCCCTTATTACTTGCAGCAAGACATCTTCAGTACATAGCACTTAGGAACAAGTTTATTCATTTAACTTAGAATATTTGTCTAAATTTCCAATAGATTTTATTCCTTATTAATTAAGTATTAATTCCTGATTTAAAATACAAAAGAAGAATAAAATAGATTTATTAGAAAGCTGAAGCATGGAATATATGATGTTATAAAGATAACTGCAGAAACCTCTACTATTAAGGTACAAGTATATTGAAATATAAAGCTTTGATACTGGTACAGCTAAAAGCTGAGAGATAGAGTATCTCCTGCAGTAAACAAACACTTACAAGTGGGTTTTGCAGGCACTTTAACCAAGCCAAAAAGCAACTGAGCTTGAATCAGTAAAATGGCTAAGGTAATGAAACTCCATACCATAGCAATACCATCATGAGTTTTTGGATCTATGCTTGCTCACAGCTTGTCAGTGTAGCAAGTGTGTGCTTGCTCATTTTTGGGTTAGACCCTTAGTGGCAGAACCAAGATAAAAGTTATTTTATTAACCTTTAGTCTTGTGTTCAAGCCACTGCTTCCCACTGTATTTCATAGGGATGGAATCTTGATCCACCAAAATCTGCTTTCTTCCAAATTCAGTAGGAGGATTAAGGTCAAGCAGTCTCCATTGTGTGTGGAGTCTGTCCAGCCATATGGATGTCTCTAGGCTTCTAGGGTATTCTAACTTTGTATGACTTGTGACATTAATGTCTGAAACAGTCTTAGACTTGGAGTCAAGAAACTTTTGCAGCTTAGGTATTGAAACAATCAATGAAAATAGTCTTTTAACCTTGGGATCATAGAAAATAGAGGAAGATTTTCCAATACTTCCACGTGTCTGAGGCCTGCTTCGCCATGAAGTTATTAGAACTGCAAATAAATCATGAAGATACTTCTGCCATGTTGAAGTTAAGAAAAGGTTCTTCTCAGTCATTAGGTGCAAGCTGAATTGTTTGAGATATGTTGATCCACTTTATTGCTGGCTTAGAAATTAGCAGTCAAATCGTGTTCCTGATTGAATCATAAAATGATATGGAAGGGACCTTTAAAGGTCATCTAGTCCAACCCCCCTGCAATGAGCAGGGACATCTTCAACTAGATCAGGTTGCTCAGAGCTCCGTCCAGCCTGACCAGGCTGGATATTTCCAGGGATGTTTCCAGGGATGGGGCATCTACCACCTCCCTGGGAAACCTGTTCCAATGTTTCACCACCCTCACCATAAAAAATTTCTTCCTTATATCTGGTTTGAATCTACGTTCCTTTAGTTTAAAACCATTCCCCCTTGTCCTGTCACAAGGACCTACTGAAAAGTCTGTCCCCATCTTTCTTATAGGCCCCAACTAAGTACTGAAAGGCCACAATAAGGTCTCCCCAGAGCATTCTCTTTTCCAAACTGAACAAGCCCAACTCTCTCAATCTTTCCTTATTGGAGAGGTGTTCCATCCCCCTGATCGTTTTTGTGGCCCTCGTCCAGACCCACCCCAACAGGTCTATATCTTTCTTGTCCTGAGGGCTCCAGAGCTGGACGCAATACTCCGGTTGGGGTCTCACCAGAACAGAGTAAAGGGGCAGAATCACCTCCCTCAACCTGCTGGCCACGCTTCTTTTGATGCAGCCCGGGATACGGTTGGCCTTCTGGGCTGCAAGCGCACATTGTCAGCTCATATCCGGCTTTTCATCCACCAGCACCCTCAAGTCCTTCTCTGCAGGGCTGCTCTCAATCCCTTCATCCCCCAGCCTGTATTGATACTGAGGGTTGCCCCGACCCAGGTGCAGGACCTTGCAACCTCCCAAGGTTCACATGGGCCCATTTCTCATGCTTGTACAGGTCCCTCTGGATGGCATCCCGTCCCTCAGGTGTGTCAACTGCACCACTCAGCTTGGTGTAATCTGCAAACCTGCTGAGGGTGCACTGGATCCCACTATGTCATTGATGAAGATATTAAACAGTACTGTTCCCAGTGCGGACCCCTGAGGGATACCACTTGTCACCGATCTCCATCCGTTGACCACTACTCTCTGGATGCAGCATTTTATTTAATTTGTATAACTGAATTGGAAAATTAAAGACAGAATGAAGTGTATAAAAATGTAAGAATTGTTCAGGGATATCCAAATTGGCTGTGGAATAAAGTCACCCTGGGAAGGAAACATTCTGGTTTAAAGAAATACGAAATCAATGAAAAAGAAAAAGGATATGGCTAAGAATGTGTCAAATTAAAATACAGCTACCAACAAGAAAAAACAGAAGAGTCAATGAAATATTGATGACATTACCATGATGCTTAAAGTAAGCAAGGAGGCATTTCTTAAACTGTTTAGATTAAAAAGGAGGAGGGAAAAAAACCGCAATGGAGGTTATATATTAAGTCATCTGCTATATTAAGATGGTAAAATCATTATATAGAAAACGGAAAATTGTTCAATACGTATTTCTGTTCTGTGTATGGAAGAGTGGAATGAGAAGTTCACATGCATTAAAAAGTGGGAAGTTGGGCAGCATCTTTTAAGGTTAAGCATTTCCAGATAACAGGCCTAGCTAACTTAAGCCTAAAAACTTTGGTGAAAATGTAACACTTTCTGCTCTACTAGTGTTGATTTTTAATAAAAATTGGAAAACTACAAGAATTCCAAAGAATAGAACTACTATTTCAAAGTCTAATCATGGCAAAAGAGAAATGAAGATAGATTAGCCTTGCTCCACTCCTAACTAGGTACAACAGAATGCTTTGGTTGATACACTTTTCAGCAAAAAAAAATAGACTGAAATTGTAACTAATGCTGTTTAGTGTGATTTTGTAGGTAGTAGATAACTATGTTGCCTTTTGGGGAACTTGGAGGTAGGGGATGATACAGGTTTAAAAAGAGTTGACTTTTTTGATATATAAAAATAACTGAGTTGGTACAGTATTTATAGTACAGGTAGATTTGTATCGAACATTTGTTTAAAAGCCACTGACATTTTTATTTTTAGAAAGAAAATAATAGGGTACATGAGAACACCCTGTAACCAATAATTTGAATTAAATACCTAAGTGGCCACAATGCAATTAAAAAAAAAAACTTCTAATACAACTAAATACCAGGCTATACAATTGGAAATCAGAATGCAGATTGTAGCTGCCGGATAGTACAACTGCTGAATGACATTTTGGAAAGAAGTGACTAAGAGGTGGGTTTAGAGTCATTGTGGAAAATTATGTGAGTACTTAGTGCAGTGAGTACTTGGTAGGTTAAAACTAAGGTAGCAAGTACACCATCAGCAGAGCCCTACAGGAATGCTGTAACCCATCAGTGTATCTCATTCTGAAGTCCACTTTCAAAAGGGTTGTGGAAATACTGCAGGGATTTCTGAAGTAGGCAGAAGTGATTAAAGCTAGGAGAACATCCTTTCCTTTAAAAAGAACTCTTAAAAAAGTATAAATTACTTAGTCTGCTAAAGAGAAGCCTGAATGGTGACCAAGATAACAGTATAGAGGTGTTTGTTGATCATGCATTCGAGTAGTTTACTAGGAAAGCTGATGCCTTCACCGTGCATGGTGTCTTTACGGTGTAACTAGATTTCAGCCTGAAGTTACCCAAGTTCTCGTAGCTTCTAGATTCTGGAGTTCCTGTCAGTCCTATCAAACTGATGCACAGTCCTATCAAACCGAGCCACAGTGAAGCAGAAATTCAAAGGAATTTCTAGACTTGATTTCACTAGAAATTTTCTAGATAAAACAATTTTATTTGTTCTGAGGAAGTAATCTGAAAATTTTGGAGTTACACAGTTTGTTCAAAAACCGTTTGGCTAGATTTTTTTCAGTTTCTGCAGAATGAATATTCTGATTTCAGTCAACTCTGATATGAGTAGGAAAAATGAATAATTCTTTTGATATTGCTGTTTCATTCTAGTTTTAGACTTTAATGGACGGTTTTCGGGGTTTTCTTTTTTCTCATAGTGCTTCTTGGAGCTAAGTCTCCTAGAAAGTTTTGGCAATGTTATTTAGAGAAAAAGAATATGTTCTGTAATTCTTGTCTTCGGAAACATTCAATATATAATTTATTGTATGCATGCATGCATATACACACACATATATGCAGAGTTATTTCTTTGCTTGATCTTGAATATGGAACAGATGGTTGAGACAGTTATGACCATTGTGCTTGGCCCTAGAATAGTATCAGCCTATTGGTAAAGTTGTTTAACAGCTGTTATCTTTCAGAATGTTCCAACTTCAGTCAGAAAAAGATACTGAGGATTATGTAGTTAAGAGATTGTAGTAATTATAGAAAAATAATTAGGCTAAGCTACTTCAGATAAAAGGTTAAAAGCTGTTGTTCATGTATAAGCTGGTGCTAGCCAGTATTTGGAAAGTTACGGCTTTCATTTACTGGAAAATGTAGTTTACTTTCAAAAGCTATAATAAAAAATCACTGGTAGTAAGAAATTTGGTCCATGTTGTCTAGTTCTAGAACAAAATTCTGTAAGGTGGAATCCAGCTTGGTACTTAAGCAATTTCACTGAAACATTCTTCACAAACTGTGGAGATAAAAGATTATCATTTTAAAGAATGAGCTACTTTTCTGTTTTCAAAATATGAAATTTAGGAAGGAAATACTTTTTGGTTTTGTGTGCAACATTGGCAATGCCATTTCAGGAAGAGAAGAAGCAGTTGCATGTTACTTGTTTGTTTTCTATTTGTGCCTTTTGGCCCTACAAAATGGTGGTAAGTAGGCAGGGGAGGAGATTACACCTGCTCTGGAAGTACCTCTCTGTGTTGACGGAGGGAGGACAGCCTCCAGGCTGCAAGAAGTGGCAAGAAGAGGAAGAAGCAGGGAGCAGGAGCAGGAGCAAGAGGAGAGCCTGCAGCATAGCAGCGTGACCGAGAGAGCAATGAGATAAGCATGGAGCAGGCAGAGCTATGCCTCTGTAGCAACAGAAGCTTTCCAGGGACAGGAGGCAACTGCATAATTGGCTACAAACCAACAGCTAAGTTATATGAAACTTGAGTGCAAATTTACTGCATGCAAAAAAACTATGCTTCAGAGACACAGGGGGCAGGTACAGACGTACAGACTGATTTGTAGTCCCTTATTTTGATTCTGCTCTACCTCATCAATTTGACATTTTCCTGTTTACAAAAACTCAGTTATTTCTAGTGCTGTCACAGTAAATCTGGCCTGTGAGTATAGCCTGGCTTTCCTATCAGTCAGTTCTTGTGGCTTCCTCTTTAGCATGCAGGCTTTTTGGATTACCTTTCTCATCAACCTAACTTAGTAAAGTGAGCCTAGGAATAAAAAATGTAGGAAATGTGGAATCTATAAGGAGCCAAGTATCAAAGTCCTTTATTGACATAGTACTGATCATAGAGGGAGCTTGAAGAAACATTTTAGAATTAGGCTCTCTAGGTAGGATCTTCTGTGTTCTGTACAAAAACCTCTTTCCATTGTCACTAGCTAGTTCGTACTTCATTCCACAATAGCGTAAGATAACTAAGAGAAAGAGTAAGTGTGTCCCTTTTACAGGAAAACTTCTGATGTCCTAGGCTCTGTTACTCGTAAGTGCCATTTGTAACGCCCTCTTGCCGTGTTGCTGTCACTATGTTCTGGCACTCTAAATATTTTAAACATATAACTTTTATTGACATATATGTTGTTCCTGCTGTACAACTTCTATAAGAAAATGTTGCAGTATACTAGATTAGTGTTGTAATGCAGCTTACTTACCATACTATCCCCAATTTACATAAAAGCAATGGAGTTACTTGGGTTAAAAACGTCTCTTTATCCTTCCTCTATGATTTTCTTCTCAGGATAGAAAAGTAGAACTGTAGTCTTACGTAAAAGCTGTTAATTTGGCTTACTATAGCTTCTGCCATGCTGTTGAAAATTAAGACCTACTGCTGTAGGATTGTTGGAATACCTTTACAATGGCAGTCTTTTTCTAGTGCTTTTCATAAGCTCTGTATTTGTGCATACATACACATGAAAATGAAGTTCAAAAGAAATCATCACCCCACAATTCCAAGTCTTTGCTTAAAAAAGGCTGTTGTGTTGTGAGTAATGGTATTACAGATGAGAATTGAGGTACATAAAACAGCTGCAGAGAGATGCTTGCATGCCACGTTCTTGCATTGTAATAATTTCTGCTATTCATTGACTTTGATGAATACTGAATCAATCAGAACTTAATTTTTTTTGAAAAAAAAGTGGGAAATACAGATTCTAACCTCAGAAGAACTTGAAGTAGTTATCAGTTCTTTTCCACTGGTAACCATTAGACTGGCACAAATAGGCACGAGCTGAAATTCAAGAAATTCTGTTTGAACGTACAAAAGAGCTTTTTTGCATTGAGGCAGGTCAAGCAGTGGTTGCCCGGAGAGGTTGTGGGATCTCCATCTTTGGATATTCAAAACCTGACTGGACAATGCTCTTGGCAACCTGCTTTGGGAGCTGGACTGGCTGATCTTTTGAGGTCCCTTCCAACCTGTGATTCTATGAAGACAGGTATTTCATTTGAAATTGGCACAATGACTTGCAAATTTTGGCTTCTTCTTTCTAGTGTTGTCACCTGATTATTTCTTTGTAAAATTTGTAACATGAAATTAATTTTCACATATAATAGTATATGTTTACATACATATCACGTCTTTGTCACTTAACTACTACATTGCCTGTCCATCTAAGAAATCCAGGATGCTAAGATTTATTACTTCAGTAAACAGAATTTTACAACACGTAATATTTATTTGGCAGTGCCTGTCTTTCAAGTTCTCTTTGTGTAGTTCTCATATTTAAATATTACAATGTTAAATTAAAAATACAAAAGGGGGTTCTCTGTTTTATTATTCATGTCCTTGACAATATTTCTAATGGGGTCTTAAAATAAGTCATCTGTTACATTCTTTGTTTGTCTCTGCTAATGAAAATATGAACTTTCTTAGGTTCTAACTGATTTTTAAGCCATGTTCCTAGCATCAGTGAATCAGTACATTCCCTTTGTTTATATCAGAGATTTACTGCCCATTAACTTTGATTCTGTTTCTCCTGAGGGGCTTTACATTCCCAGAAGATTAAATTCTTGTAAATATTTTTCTCTTTGCAGTGAGGAGCTACGGAAAGAAGCGCGACAGCTGAAACGTGAACTGCTGGAAGCAAAGCAGAAAAAAGAAGAAAGAGCTTTAAAACCCAAAGAAAAGGAAGGTAAGAGTATATTACAGCAGGTGGTGTGTAGATCTCCAGTTAACATTCCAGTTTTAAAGTTTTTTAGTAGTTTTGTGTTTCATGTGGAGAAATAGGGTCACTATATTGTTAAAATATGGATTTTTTTTTTTCCCCAAGAAAATTAGTTTTCCTTAAGAATGGTAGTAATGTAAGGATGCCAGTATATAAACAAATTGTACAGGTAGCATTCGTTCTTTCAAACGAGGTGGTATTTGTCCTTCCAAATGTTCTTTAGTTACCTCTGTGTAGTTGGGCAAGCTTCTGGATTTGAAATATCATGGCCTATGATTGAATTCTTTGGTGGGGACATATCTCTTCTGACCTCTGACTTGGAAGGTCTTCTTGACATTCTGACTTGGAAAGGTACTTAAATGCAGGTGGTTAACTTTGAACTCAAAGCTGCTGACTTCAAACTTTTATGCACCTTGTAATACCAGTGGAACTCAAATTCAGAAAGTCAGTTTCATGTTTATTTTCCATGAACCTTAGCAAAATGGGATCCTCAGATGCCCACTTCTTTGTCAGACAAATTTTATATTCTATTTCTTTCTAAATGTGCATAAGTTTATAATAGTATGTAAGGTGAGTGTTTTAGTGCAGGTGAATGTAACACCCTTTATTAGCTTAATTGAAGAAAAAAAAAAAAAGGACTGTGTTTTAGAATCATAGAATCATAGAATAGTTTGGGATGGAAGAGACCTTTAAAGGTCATCTAGTCCAACCCCCCTGCCGTGGGCAGGGACATCTTGAACTAGATCAGGTTGCTCAGAGCCCTGTCCAACCTGACCTTGAATATTTCCAGGGATGGGGCATCTACCATCCCTCTGGGCAACTTTTACGCACTCTGGAGTTGCTAGACACATTTCTGGAGTGGATTCTTGGTCCAGTTCTTAATACCATAAGAAATCTGGAAGAAAATATAAAATTATTCCAAAAATTTCCAGTTGACACATAATTTAGAAGAGTAGTAGAACATATAACATAATTTTTAGAAAAACTCATGGACTCTCTTGAATAACAGGTGAACTTGATCAGCAACCAGTTTGGCAAAATAAAAAATACAGTATCTTGAACTTGTATATGAAATTTAGCACCAAATTTTACAAAGTAGTGGCTCTGAAAAAGTTCTAGGAATCGTGCTCAGTCACTGAATGAATATGAGCTCTCATTGGCAAGATAATGGAAGTTGTCACTGCCCATGTAAAAAAAGAACTGCAAGTAGAAGTGTAGAAAAGGTAAAGAGTAGCCCTTATGTACATATATGACATGTAATACTATCGCTTAAACATTATCCCTGTTCTGGTGCCTGTTAAGTCAGAGGACTTATTGCAGAGTAGTTAGAGTAAATCCACCTTTACAGTGACAGACTAAAGTAATGCTTGGGCAATACTCGTAGTTACTACTATGGTACAGTTTTGAAGGATACCTTTTATTCAAGGAAAGGGAGCTTATATAACAGGGTTGTTGGGTTTTTTTACTTTCTTTGAAATAAATAGCAGGTAGGAGATAAACCTGTTGAAAATCTGTAGGTAACAGCTAATGGTGAACATAATCTTGAATAATCTTGGTTTTCATTTTTGTGATTACTGTCGGAGCACAGGAAGGGGTCTGTTCCAATACCTGTTTAGAAAGATATATGGCAGGAAAGAACCTATTCAACAAGTTCGTGGAGTACCTAAGTAAAAATTCTGAAAATAAACATGTTCTAAAATTTAAGACAAAATTAAAAAGGCATTAAATGAGATGCAAATGGTGAAGGGCAAAATGATTAATGAAAATACAGTAACACGACACGAATGAGCAAGAAGAGAATTGGTTGTCTTTGGCTAAACAAAGAGGAAATAAGCTTGCATGCTTGTTTTCACTTTGTCTTTAGCATGGCGGTCAACTTTGATCATATGGTTACATATGATCAGTGACACAGAAGGAAGCGTTCAGGTACAGAACAAGCAACTACAGACTACTTAGATCAATTAGGTGCATTAAAATCATTTGAACTTGATGGCATTCACTGAAGCATGTTAGGGAGTTGGCTAAAGCAGTCCCAGAGACATTAAATTAACAAAATGTTAACAAAATGCTTTAAAAGAATTGTTTGTAAACAAAGTGGAAAGCAGGATTCCTGGGAATCTATTTATTAGTGATCTGGAGAAAACAACAGATTACCTTTATTAAATTTGCAGACTAAAAAATAATGGGACAGGGAAAGGGAAGATGGAAGAAAAAAATAAAGAAAAATGTGAACTTATATGCTAAGGTTGCATTTTCACATGCAGTTGTTAAGAGCTGAGTGGCTCACTGTCTTCCCTTACACTCGTCCATGTTGGAGCTTTTACTGATCTGATTCAGTTTAAATCACAAGAAAAGTGTTCCTTTTTTTCGTTGGTAGATTGAGTTGGTAGATTGAGTCAGTTCACAGAAGTTAAAAGTCAGGTCAAGGTAAACAAAATATGTTTACCTTGGGAGATCTCAGGGGAAAAAAGATTATTATAGTAAGTGGTTTGTATCTCTCTCACAAATTATGAGTTGCGCAAACACAAGATTTTAGGTAGCACTTAGGCAGCTTAAAATCTAGGAGACATTAATAATAAGTAGAAAGCTGAGAGCAAGTTGATAGTGCCATGCTATTGAAAAAGACTAAAGTGTACTGTAAAATGTATAAAATTGGGCTGATTCAGGTCTTCAGCCTGAATCCTTTGCCCAGTTTTGGCAAATGCACTTGAAAAAAAGATATGAGGCATCTTAAGGGAATACAGAGGAGAGCAACAGAAGTGATTGATGATCTGGAAAGCATAATATTTGAAGATTGTAAGAATTGGGGCTGTTTCGTTTAGAGAAGAGATGACTTTGTAAAAGGAGAAATATTAATGATCATCAAGAATGTTAAAGGCTATCATGGAAAGGAAATTATTCTATGTAATCTTTATGGAGAGGACAGGAGATAATAGGCTTCAATTGCAGCTAAAGAGATTTAAGTTAAATGTTAGGGAAAACTTCCTAAAGGTAAGCATTGGAATAGATGACCTACAAAGTGGAACTCTTAATAGCAGATTAGGCAAATACTTCTTAGGACTGATGTCGAAAAGGTTGATCCTGCCCTTTCGGAGGAATGAGCTTAGATGTTCTACTTTTCAAGATTCTGTGAAGCACAGCTTAATCAAAGGGAAGGTAAGATATGACCTGGAAGAAGGTTTTGCTGGGGAAGACAAACTAAGCATCTTGTTAATGGTGATAGTAGTTAGAATCACAGAATCATTAAGGTTGGAAAAGACCTCTAAGATCATCGAGTCCAACCATCAACTCAACACCACCATGCCTACTAAACCATGTCCCTGAGCGCCTCATCTACACATCTTTTAAATACCTCCAGGGATGGTGACTCCACCACTTCCCTGGGCAGCCTGGTCCAAGGCCTGATCACTCTTTCAGTAAAGAAATTTTTCCTAATGTCCAATCTAAACCTCCCTTGGCGCAACTTGAGGCCATTTCCTCTCATCCTATCGCTAGTTACTTGGGAGAAGAGACCAACACCCACCTCTCTACAACCTCCTTTCAGGTAGTTGTAGAGCACAATAAGGTCTCCTGTAAGCCTCCTCTTCTCCAGACTAAACAGTCCCAGTTCCCTCAGCCACTCCCTCAGACTTGTTCTCCAGGCCCTTCACCAGCTTCGTTGCCCTTGGGTGGAAGCATTATCAAAAGCACTGCATTTACCGTCACTGTAAGTCTTTAAATCGAGCAGTTAAAATAAAGACTTGGTTGTAGGTCTGCCAAAATAATTCAGTAAGGCAGTACTCTGTTTACATTTTGCTTTCTCTTCAAATAACTTATTCTGGTTATCTAGTGAGTTATTTTGTCTATACCCTGAAAAGAGAAAGTCAATGTCCTAATGATGTTTCCCTTTTTGAGGAAGTCTTGCACAAAGAAATGTAATTCACCATATGATCAAAGGAAGTAAAAAATTTTCTGGTGATAGAGAATCTACAATTGCAAAATCCACACCCAAAGAGTAAATGTAAAAAACTCATTAAACATAGTTGATACGGTCTTGAAGGAGAGAAGACTGTTCCTACATTTAGCTAGAATGACCATGTAGTGCTTAAAGGTGATGACTGAAAGGCAGATGGCAAATTTACTGTACTGGCATATAGTTTGGATTATAAAGGATTCTAGATTAAATATAAGAACAGCTTTAATTAAGAGATGAGTTTATGACGCCAGACATTTAAAAGTGTTCAAAACACCACTGTGAAATATCAGAGTTTACTGAGCATTACCACATGGTCTTTTCACTAGACATTTAATTGAAAAATACATTAATGGTTCTCTGTCTAGCTGTGGACGCATGTTGACACTGGTAGCATAAAATAGCCATAAAGTTGCCATAAATAGTGTGTGTTTTGACACCAGAAGTTAGTGAAGCCAATATAACAAATTTAAAAATGTTAATCATTGAGGGAAAACATCTAAACAAAATAAGTAGTTGTCATCATATTTTCTTCTGTGAATAACGAGTTTTGCCAAATGGGATGGCCCTGTAGGATAACCACAAATAGTCTTTCGGAAAAGGTTTTATTTATAAATAATTAAATAAATAAAATTTGTAATCTCCCATTCCTGCTTCTAAGGGATTTAGGTGGTGTCTAATAAAATCCATATGTTAATAGCTAGGTAAATAGTCAAAACTTACTTTTTTTGTTTTATTCATCCATGCTTTAATGTTTCTTCTACCTCTAATCCTTTTCCAGCTCTCAGTTTGGATATTTTTTCAGAGCCAGAAGCAATCAAAGCAGAACAAGGTAGAGATTCAAGCTTAAGTAATTTTTTTTTAATCTGTCCTTAAAACTTCAGGAGTCAGATTGTCTTTGCTAATTTATCAGGACAACAGCTCACTTGTCAGTATTGCCAAAATTCAGACTAGGAGGGAGGAACTGAGCTTTTAAATAAAGGAAAGATTTTAAAATGCAGGGTGAGTGTCTTTTGCAGCATTTTGCAGGTCACGTTGTGTATGTCATTTGAAGTTTCATTTACTGTCTTCAGTAGGTAGATTATTTAGTAAAGAAGTAGATTTATTTAGTAAATAAACTTAACTGTCTAAATTTATTTAGTAAGGAAGCTTTCTGTCTTTATGGAGTCAAGAATAACAATAGCATATTCTGTGCCTTGGGGTGCTGGGTCCACATTTGTGACATACAGGAAAAACTAAGATTCTAGAAATACATTTTCGATTTTTCAGGGAAAAGGAAAGTGTTTTGCTTTTCTTATTTAAAAATAAATAAAATGTATCAAAGTATCAGCTACACCAGAATCCACCTATTCTCAAACATTAACATCTGATGATTAAATAACATGCTTAAATTATTTGTAATACAAAAATAATTAGGTGATGAAACTAACATTTTGCTGTTGGCTGCCTTTGTCTCGACTTCAGATGATGTCAGAAAGTATCAAAATGCTGGCAGCATCAACTGGCACTTGGTAAATATCTCTTCCTGTAATGCTGGCTTTCTGATTAGTTACTATGATTTACATTAAGTTAGTATGAAGTTTAAAATGGTCAATTTTCACTTCTGGATTCTATCCACTGCATTTTAGAAATCATTCTCCGGCTGTCCTTCACAAGCCTATCAATTTGTTGTCATTTGAATTGTACAAAATTTCTTATCTGTATGGAAAGAACAAGTACAGTTGTATGACAGGTACATTTCTGGTAAAGGATGAAAGAACTTGCAGACTTCAAGAATACCTGGGGAAAGTTGAAATTTTAATAGGAATTTTAAGTAAGAGGTTACATCTACATTAGTGTTTTACCACAGACTAGATGTGCAGTTTTGGATGAAGCCATACTGGAAGATGCAATCCAGGAGCACACCTGATGAGCTCCAACTGGTAGGCTAAAATAGAACAGACCCCAAAATATATAGTGAGCGTATCAGGGCCTCAGCGTAACAGTTTTGCTCCTGTTTCATAGTATTGTTGGGTAATGTTGAAGTAGCCAAAGTTTTCCTTCTTTTGTGAATTTCACCCTTATAACTAGAGGTGACCCAAAGACAAAAAAGTGATCCAGAGCTAACTGCCTAAATTTTTAAAATGTTTGAGTCTGTTTGCACTTATGACAAAGCTTTTGTTTTCGTCATGGTTCGTATGGAGCTAAAAGCAGTTTTCACTCTAGCCAGATACTCATTTTTTTTTCTCTAAAGTCTGTTGGAACATTTCAGTTCTGAAGCATCAGCTTTGAAGAACGGACAGATTAAAATTTAGAATATATGTTAGAAAGATTAAGTAGCAGCTTGTGACTGCTAACCTAATAATACTGCTGTCTTGTAGTGATGTTGGAATAGTAGTTTAAGAAGCATAATTTCGAAGGTCTCTAAACTTTCTTAATAATACTAATTGTGAAAACACTTAGAGCTGTAAATATTTGTAAGTTTTTATAAAACTAGCATGATGTTGTATCTTAAACTGCACTTTGGTCTGTGTAACATCACCTCACTATATTATACTTTATGGTTGCTGTGTTATCAAAATTGAAATAGGACTGAGATTTACACTGGATGACTATTGGAAAAACATTGTTAGAAAACGACGAATTTATTAATCATCAAGAAACAAAAGTAAATGTTACTAAATGGTAGATTCTAGTACAGGAGGTATTAGTTTGGGGGAGGGAAGAAAAGGTATGGAAAATGTCATTGAAAATAAATTGAGAGTCATGTTGGGATGTTAAAAGGTTATTTCCTTAGTATTAAGGAAAAATAATTTCATGCACAAACTCATAAAATAAAGAAATTGGGAAAGCCACAATAGGGAAAGCTATTTCAGGTTCAAACTGAACATGAATTTACATTGTGATGTGGCTGTGGTTGTGTGGTCATTGCTACAAAGGCACTAACTGTAAAAGCACAATTGTATTATTTCACTCAATTCCAGGTATTGTACCACCAAAAAAGATATTGAACAATTGGACACAAATGGACGAAAAAACCCCAAAACTAGCAGAAGACTAGGTAAACTAACTTATTAGGAGATACTTGACGATACATCTAATTTAGGTAGGGACTGAGATGGAAGGGTGGAGTCTTAAATATTTAAAGATGGTAAGTGAAAGGAATGAAGGATACCTTTACTGTGAAACAGCCATTTACAACTGAAGAATAACAGAAGAGACTTTAAAAACACTTTAGTTTGAATATAATGAAATCTTAACAGTAGTAAAACAGTGTTGTACCTAAGCAAGTAATTTTGCCCCAAAGTTAAAAACATTTATTATAGCTCACTTAGTTGACTTAGTCATTTTTTGTTTATTGGCCTGAATTTTCATCAGTGCAATAGAGCTTTCAACATGCAAGACGGTCTGCTAAATGTATAACAGTTTACCTATTCCACATTAGTTACATACAAAAAATTGCATATATTTAAAACAAACTACTATCAGGAAATGAATGTGTATGTAGCAGGAGATTTTTCCATTGTTCGCTGCCTATTCTCTTGGGGAATGTGGGATGGAGAGTGAGTTGTGTCATGCTGTATCAGGTATGTCTACGCAGATGATGCAGACACTTGCACAGTGTCTGCCTATGCTCTGAGCTGGCTGCATTAGGAAAAAATGCTAGTTCAGAGGCTATGTAACTGCATTAATATGATTCTTTGCTTGATTAATAAACACTGCATCTCAGCCAAAACTTGCAACTGTAGTGGGAGAAATTCACTGAAGACCACAGAACTGTGAGAATGAAGCTTAGGTCCTATTGGACTTTTTGCAGGATCAGGGCTAATTCTGAGAGGACGCTAATGAATGGGTGGCAGCACGACACATCTATTTTAGATCTTTATTAATACTGGTATCACATTTAGTATTGCTACTTCCGATTGTTCATATTATGTATTATGCCTATCTAATTTTTTTCTGTATTCGGAGATTAGAGTAATTAAGGAAGATTGGGGGGTGAAAATTTAAGTGTTTACTCTGTTTCAAGAGGACAGAGAAAAAAACTAATTCCCTCCGTACATGTTTGATTATAACCAGCCTTCCAAATTGTGAATAAGATTGTTGACTATGCCAGACTGCTGTCAAGACCTTACTTTAAGTAAGATGTTTTTCTTTTATGTGACATTTGCTGTAGTGATGCCAGAAATTACATCAAACAGTATAATTTGAGTGCTGAATTACTGAATTACTTGAGCATTTTGAAGTACTTAATCAAATATTTGAAAAAGGTACACTTTTCAAAATTCTATAGTATAAACCTGTGAATATACTTGAATGAAATTTGCTTCAGACCAATACCATCTGCCTACTTGTGTAACTATCTTGGTTTTAAATAGTAGTAGTATTTAAGAAGTAGTATTTTAGTTTTTCTTGTTAGAACATTTTTGTAAACTGTCTGATAATCTGTGGATGATGAAATTTAATTGTCTCACATGAGAAAACAGGAAAGCTACAAAATACTATCTGAAGAGAGAAACCTAACAACTAATGTAAAAACCAACATTGAAGTGTGAGAATTCTACTGAGGCATGAAGTATTTTCTGCTTTATTTTTAATTGTGGTATGGGAATCAAATGATTGAAGTGTTTAGAAAACTCTCAGAATCTAGCAAGAATGCCAGTTTAAGATTATGTTTGGTTTCTGTTTTATTATTAAGTTTGGGTAATGTCAGTGGCACTTAAAGATTTAAGTCCTGACTTACACGGAAGGATGCTTTCTTGAAGTCTGAGATTTTAATAGAATTGTGCACCCTTGAGAATATCATGAAAACAATGAAATCCAAATTTTGGTGGTTTGGGAATTATGCAACTTAAATACGTTAAGTACGAAGATTTTGCAGTATATGCAGTGTAGCTGCATTGTATCAAAGTATGCATCTTGAATATGTCTCTTTTGCAAACCTTTATGTTTTCTTCCACTGTTTAAATTTTTTTTTCTCATTTAATCTCATAAAATGATACCCAGCATCCTTATTCAGTCTCTTCCCTGCTAAAGTGAATGCTTTTTCCTCTTGTCTCTCTGTCTGCAAAAGAAGAGAGGACAAAAATCTCACTGTAAGCCAGCTTTGATTTTAGTAGTAATCTTAAGCATGTGCTCAAACTCAACTGACATTAGAAAATTAACCACGTTTTAGACTGGGACTGTGTGCCTAAAAGCTACAGTTCAGAAGATTCACTAGAAACTTCCACTATTGCATATTAAAGTTTTACAAATCAGGGGGGCTCTGTTCTTTCAAAGAAATGTTTTGAAGCTCTAGGAATTACTTCTAAGATTTTATTATTTGAGTTGGCTAAATGAGCTAGTAAGTTTCTTCTAGAACTCTTGCTTTTTTCACTGTAGCAAACTGAAAATCCAGTAAATAGTCCACCCCTGGAAGCTCATTCTGTAAGCAAATCTGTTCAGTTATTCACAGTTAGTAAATACTTCCTGACTCTTACCTAACTTGTATGCAGTGGCTCTTCAAGAACTTAGGCAGGCCAGAGCTATAGTAACAGTAGCTGAATAGTAGTTAAAGGTGCAAAGAAAACTACAAGTAGAATTAGTCTTAAACAAAAATGTACCAGAGAGTATGTTATAAATTCTTTCAAGCATAATATTATTTCATAGTGTATTTTCTGGTATATTCATTTTTAAACTACTTTGCAGTAAATTAATGTTTTTATTTTCATAGACATAATATTTAATGCTGGAAGAAAATTTTTTCCTAGATTCTGGAAGAAGTGTGTTATCTGTCTTAGATCTTAATTATAGAAAGTGGCTTTATGTTCTCCATCTGTCACTTCTGATAGGAATTCCACTTTAATTCATGAAATACTAAGGCGTATCAGAATTTCTTTTGTAATTCATAAGGGGTTTGTTTGGTTTGGAACAAAAATAATTTTTCTTTTTGAGATTCGAATCTCATTAAGGTTTTTAAAATCAGTACTGCATATCTCTACAATTCCAGAAGAATGCAATATAAACAAATTAATATTGATGAATAGCTGGAAGTGGAATGTACTGCACAAATACAGGAATGTGTTTTAGGCCTCTTATTTTAATGCACAAAAACATGCAGTCATAACTTCTTTCATTTCAAACAAGAAGTTGTGCAGGGTTTTTCAGTTTTTTTGTTTTCCCCTTTGGTATTTAGTCTATCTATACCATGCATTTCTTGAAATTTCTGTCCAGTAGGCCTTTTATCATATGAAATGTATCATCTGAGTGGCGAAAAAATGCATTTGAGATACTGACGAAAGTTAATGGGTCCACCACATTTAAAACATATACAAACCCTGCTAAATAAACTGGGGTGCCTTTTAATACAGATTTCTTTGTACACTCTGCTTGTTATCTTACTTCGGTTCTGCATGAACTCATGATTATATATGCAAAGTGCATTACAAGAGTTAATGGGATTACTTTTGTGAAGGTCAGCATATCAGGAAGGTTTTGCAATGTAAGATACTTCAGTGTATTTGTGTAAAAATCTTCATGCTAGCTGTACCGCATCAAAGAAAAAAACATAAACCAAAATTCTTTCATTGATCCTTGTCAGCACTGTAGGCTCTTTCTTTTTTTATGGTGACATCAAACCTTCAGAAACAGCATGTATTTTTCTCTGTCACAATATGTATTGTTTCTACCCTTCTGAAGATTAGTGTGTTTCTGGTAATACTTGCAGCAATCCAAACTGCTTCTTTTTCTAATAAATGTTTTATGTGCAGCTTCATTATCTCTTAAAAAGGAAACAAAATCTCTAGATTTTATACAGATTCTACCTCCTTTATTACAAGACAGTCATTATTACAAGGTTTGTCAAGACTGATACAAATAACAACATGGTAAAATAACGAAGTTCGTACTGTGGAAAATTATATGCATACTGTCAGAAATACATTTGTCTCATTGTACCTTATCTGTGCCAAAAATGGTGTACACGCTAAGCCAAAGTTACCCCACCTGCAGTGCTAGAAACGAAGCTCAGTCATTAAGGCCAATATGAATGTCAGCATAAGCAGTAATCATACTTTTCTGATCTACCACAGTCAGCAGGCCTAGAACTCATACTTCTTGGTTTTCATAAAGTGGAAGATAAAACTCAGTTGCAGTTTCCGAAATAGAGCATGTCTGATGCAACTTTTGTTGAGTGTTTGTTATGCTATTAAATTTACCAGGTGCTTTAGGAATTAGGCTTAAAACTACTTTATTAAGCTTTCTCTTCTGCTCCACTTGCTATTAAGTTCAGTTCAACACCCTCAGATCAAGTTCTCATGTCTTTGTTATACTTCTGCAATTCTGTAGTTAAAAACTGACATAATTTGAACTGTTCCTAATTTAAATGTGAGCAAAATAAACCCTTCTGTATTTTTTTAAAATCAATCTCTTCCTTTCTGGTTTAAAGACTTCTGAATCTCCTCTTTAGTTTCAGGCTATCATTGGAAACCATGTCCCAAAAACAAAGTTTCAGGTTAGATTACACCATCAGGTTGGCATCTGTTACTCCTTAAAGGAATATTTCAGGATAGAAGAATCTATCTGAAAGAGAATAAATTACTTAAATGCTAAAGTTTTTGTCACAGTAAGATGAGAGATCTCTTGGCAGTAACTCAAGCTAGCTGAAGTAAGTAGCAATGTACTTAAAAATCCTGTTAAAAGTAGGATGAAGTGTTTTTTCAATAAGCAAGGTTGTCTTTTTTTTTTCCTCACCTTCATTACTGACAAAATGTACTCAGCAACTTGTTCAAACTAAGGAAGAAAAGTCTTTCTTTGCCTGATGCTATTTATACTTTGTGATGAGATGCCTCTAGGACACAAGTGTGCAAGATCCCTGTAACTTAAACCAGTATCTTTTGCATCCTGCAGTACTTAAATAAGGCATTTAATTGTTATTTCACTACTGTGCATCCATGTCATGTTTCGTTTTTGTCTGAATAAATCCTCTTAGATTAAGGAGTTTGGAGCTTAAATATTTTCATACCAATGTAATGATCCCTATACTTTTGCTGGATCAGCAAGCTGGACCTAAGTTTGTCAAGCTTGATGTGAAGGTCAAATCCATCATATGCTGTGATTCCTCTTTTTTCCAACTTTATTGCAAAAGATTTGGAGGGCCTTTAGGGTGCTGACTGGGAGATATGAAATAGTAGCCAGCAATCTATTTTTACATTTTAAAAGGGTTCTTCCCACTAACAAATCTCTCTTCCAGATGTTTTCTTTTGTTTGCTAGTTACCTGAGTTTATTCGGGCAGACACAAAATAATTTTATCAAAGAATTGTTACTTATCAAACTGAATATTTTATTTATATTAAAAAATAGACACTGTGGTTTTGAAATGATTGTTTGGAGTTTTCAAAAGTTCTAAAATGTATTAGAAACCCATTGACTTAGGGGCTCTTGAAAATCATGTTGTGTTACTGGCTTTTAATGTGGAGTAATAGGTTGTAAGACCTCATGGAGAAATACAAGCATGTCTTTTAAGTTATTTTAATGAAAGGTGCAGAAATATGATGCATACAAGTGCATAACTGTTTTGGTTGACTCACTCTGAAGTTAGTTCAGGTGGATCTGATTATCTTTTGTCTGACTTACGAAAAGGCTTTCCTAGGAGGTGGAGAGAATGAAGTTGAGGATTAAAAAAACTCTGACAGGCAAAGACCCAAGAAAATAATCTCAAGAGAAGGCTTAAACTGAAATTTAAATTATTTGTGTTAACAGTAAGTGACAACCATATGAGTGTGATAAAAATACACAAACACACAACTGCAGGGGAATTTAACCTATTTGTATGAGAATTATGTTTGAGCTGCACTAGATTAAACTAAAATCTTAGTCAAAAACATGTATGACTAAGGATCACATCTTCTTTAAATTCAGCATATGTATATGGAAATTTGGATCACAGGTTTAAAAAATGTTTATGGCCAACTTGTGACTGGCATTTTCATAAGTTTTCAAGAACACTCTTCTCTGTTCTTTTGCTTGTCATAGATGGGCAATTATCATCAGGTAAATGGGATTCATTTCGAAGCACTCCTTTAGGTAAATGTCACCTGAAGGGTTGTTTTCTGTAAGAAAGCAGATGGTTTTGCAAGTTCAAGTTATTTATCTAGAGGCTGAATGATAGTAAAACAAGGCAGTGTGTTGTTTCCACATAGTCAAAAAGTTTGATTAGATACATGCATTTACGCAAAAACTAGTGTTTTGTCTTCACAAGGGGTTAGTCTTGAATTAAGAATGGGGTTTTTTATCAGTAAAAGAGATTGAGGTAATAGGGGAAAGGATGGAGATGAGCCACTATGATTTGTGGGTTTATACTGTCCTTTGTTATTCTCCTCAGTTCATCTGATATTATGCTACATGAGATTTTATGGCAGATTTTATTTCATTCACTCAGCTGTTTAATCATCCCTAAATGTCTGTGTGCATTTATCTTTTTCGATCATTCTAGAAGATGGCTTTTTCTTTCTTTATCTTGCTGGTACCTGTAATCCTCTGTTCTTCATTATGTTCAACATGTCAACTGGAAAACAGGAAAAAACAAGTTCTGAATGGTATTGTGTATGTTTGATTGTTTTCCCTGATATTCTTTAAATACATACATGCAATGTATAAATTAGGATAAAAAGGAAATACGATATTTTATCTGCAGAAATATGTAAACAAATATTTTATATGTAGATATACCATTACAAATTTATTTCCTCTTATTATGAAATACTATGTTTATAAACTTTATAGAAAACTTTAGATGAGAGAGGAGTTTAGTTTGGAATCAGAAATTTTCTCTGTAGAGCTGCCAGCAGTCATCTAAAAAAAAACTGATACAGGGTTTGATTTAGATTTACAGTTCATCAGGCTGTATATCCTGAAATTTGTTGAAACAATTTCCTCCATAAATATTTTCTGTCCATCATTTGCAATGGACATGTGGAGGTTTTATTCTTCTGTTCCTTATCAGGAATAACAATCCTGTAAATATGTGTAAATAAATTTCAATACTAAATCAATATGTGAAAAGTCTTAATGCTACTCAAAAGGAAGAAAATGTGAAAGGATGGTGTTGATCAATTTTTTAATTGAGTTTTTGTCCTGTTAAATTATTAATTTGTCATGACAGTGGATATTCTGCAGAGAAGAAACTGTTAAAAGAAAACAAAGGAGAGTAGCTGTTGACTAGTCCAGATATTACTTTGTTACTACAGAGTTTTTTTCCTGTCTGACAAGATGGACTCTGTTTAAAGTAAAAATGTTATGGGTTTTTTCCCTGTTGGAAGATCAAGGATTTGATTTGTGGCTACTTCAGCCTACAAAACAGGAAAACTGTGAATTTGTCTGTAGGCAATATTTGTCTACTCTGTAACAAATCGTCACAGAATATTAATACACGTAACAGTTTGGCTGCTCCAAGAAAGATCTTCAGAAATGAAGGTAAACTTGTGAAAGGAATTTCAACAGTTTTCATTCCTCATCTTAACGTCAGTGTTTTTAATTCTGTTACCCTGCTTTCCCTGACTCCATAGTAAAATAAAATTGAAACAAAAATTTTTGGACTCGTTTTCTGCCCAGTACAGTGTTAGGTTTTTCATTTCAGTGAGTAGAAAAGCATTCTGCTTTCTGAGAAAGCAACACAACTGAAACATTTTATGGAAGTCTTTTGCTTCGTATTTCAGAAGTCACAAATGATCTCCAAAATTATACTAAATCGTAAAACCAAATTTAGTTTGTTTAACTAAATGTGTTTCCTTATTCAGAGGAGGAACCTGCTCCAAACAGTGTTGTTGAAGAATACCTTCAGGAGAAGAGAAAGTATGAAGACAAGCGGAAGCAGCAGCCAAAGAAAGGGGTTTCTCGTGAAGATCAGGTAGTAGTTTGACAACCTGGGGAAAAAAAAATCCCAGAAAAAGTTCTGAAAAAGTTTCTCTCTTCATTTGTGAAAAAATGAAGTTTTAAAATCCTTTATGTTTTATTTTCCATTAAAATAATCTTATTATTTGTAAAAATAAATATGTACTCTTCAATCCCCTGTTTTGATTACCGGGGTAGACAGGTAAGTGAAATTTCAATGTGTATTTGAAAGTGCTATCAGTTTAGTCACTAAAATCTTCCAAAAGGAAATGCTACCCACGCAGAGGTATCCTTGATTACATTTACAAGAGTTTACATTTCTATACAGTGCTTTCCTTGGCTCTGCAGCTTGGCATAAGACAACATTGGGACAGAAGTTTGCATACTTGGCATCTGTCCAAGCTGGATTTTTTAACATTTTTAATTATGTTTTAAAGAAATTAAATTCATCTATACCTTTTGGTGTTGTGAAATGAACAGAAATAGTTTTTAACCGAACTGTAAAAAGAAAACCCTTTTTAAATATAATGAAAATTATTTTTCAAAATTGTTAGGATGTATGTAGACTTTAGTATGCAAATATGAGCAAAGTAATACTTGACATAAATATTTGTTTCTTCTAAAATAGAGAAGTTTGAAACTGTTAAATATATGAAACTGCCTGTGAAGTGGAAAATACCATTAACTTAAAATCTGTGCAGTACATCAAACACATTGGTTTATAAGTGCATGTCAATTCAGCTACGAAGATGTTCATATTCGACTGTTGAAGCTAGAAGAGATTGGAAACTTGAGGTTTAGTAACTTCAAAGCAGCGGTTGGCAAACCTTTATACACACAGCAAGCTGATTTAGCTCTAAACTAAGAAGTTTATGGAAACTTCGTACATTCAAAGGCCATTAACTTTGAATCAAGGAGTACTAAAGCTCTTTTGGCAATGTGGATCAAGGGATTTAAAACCACTTCTACTGAATTTATATCAGCCCTGTCCTGGACATCATAGGAAAACAAGATATGACAGGGATGTATATTTTAGATGATCTTAATTTTTATTTATGTAACCCTGCTAGGAACTATTCAACAATAATTAATCAAGTTCTTTGTAAACCATTTCACTTGTAGAGAGCCTCTTCTAGCCTTGCATCCCTCCTACCTGGTCCTACAGCACAATACCATTTTCCATCCTCTGTACAAGAGTTAAAGAACGGGGAAAAGTATGTGTCTCCTTACAATAATAGGTTTTGGAAGTCTTAACCTTAAAATTCTACAAGGGTCAATTTATAAAATTATTTGATCCACAGTATGGCATCTAATCACTCACTGCAAAAATGCCTACTGAGATATTTTGAAATTATTTCTATCACCAGGTCTATTCACAGGAATGCTGGCACCAGAGAAAATAAGACAAGACACAGGGAATGTGGCTTTGGTTGGTTACAATTTCATGTAAAAAGGGTTAGTTTGTTTTCTGCTGATGGCCTAGGCAGAGATTTGCTGTCTCAGATGTTGCAAGTACAGGGTTTGTTTGCAATAGTATGGAAAGCTATAGAACTTGAATGATTTGCAGGCCCGAATATCTTTGAAATTTTCCTCTCTCCCATCTTAAACAGAAGATTAAACAGAAAATAAAGAAAACAAATGCAAAAAAACTTCCAAAACCTGCCTTTGGCAGTGCTAAAATATGTTTTTGAAAGAATTCAAAAGCCAGGAAACTCCTAAAGTTAAGATTGGTCCCAGAAGGAAATTTGATTCCAGTGAACACTTCTGGTATTTCCTATTTCTGTTTTCTATTCTTGTTTAGTTTTTATACTTTTAAATTTGAAAAACTTGACCAAACAAAACTAAACAGCCATACAGAGGTGTTTTACAACATAGGTGGCCAACCTATCACCTACAGATCAAATGTAGCCTACCACATAAATTCAGTCAAGCACTTATTCCCTGATGCTTTCCTCTCCAGGCATGTCTCAAATATCAGCAAGAAATAAGCTGTGGACTGTGCAAATTATTCGTATAGTCTGCCCTTTTTTTTGAGAGCCCCTTCTCCCAACACAAGGCTCAGGCGTACAATTCTTGTATAATCAAAATCTCATTCCAGGTGATCAAAAACAAGACCTGCAGTACGATTTTCAGGTGCCACCTGAGATTTGATGACTTTGTTGTAGCTGAAAGAGTGGGCAGTGTCAGCTGAAGAATAAAATACCAAATATAAATCAGTATAAGCTTAATGTATGCAGCATAAAAACCTGTATCTGTAGAATTAGTTAAGGTGGTTCATTGTATTTGAGTCAAAAGCTTTGAATTTTTTTCAATGTCAGTACATAATTTAAAAGATCAGCAATGTAAAGTATATAAATATCAATCAAACTGGGTCTTAAAAGCTTGAATGATCTGTATACAATGGATTGCTTTACAAGAAGAAAATAGCAGGTTCAAACAGTAAAATTCACTGTCAGCAGGCAGTGTTGTTTAATCAGGTATTTTATTCTGTAAGTAGCCACAAGTTTTTGTTTGTTAAATATGCATTTTGATTTCACTAGACAGCCAGACAAGTGCCCTCTCACACCTGTGGGGTGCCCTCCCTGCTTGCTCTTGCTGGCTCAATATTGCTTGCTCACTCTTGTTTGTTCTCTTGATGGACGCTGTCAATGCATTCTCGCTCTCTCGCCCCCCCCCCCCCCCCCCCGCTGCCTCTCTTGCCTCTCTACGGTGTTTCTTTCAAATTCATATGAAAGACCTCTCTTTCATCTCATTGTACTATTTCTCAAAATAATAATAGTTCAAAGATGTTTTATATACTTCTTGTTGTGTGTAAATATATATAACTTCTCTAAAACCATGTATTTAATTTCAGACACTGGCACTGTTGGATCGATTTAAATCAAAGTTAACCCAGGCAATTGAAGAAACTCCTGAAAATGAGGTTTCTGAACCTGAAGTAGATAATGACGAAGGATGGTGAGTTTTTCAGATTTGAATTTCTGTGTTTACTTCTGGAAATCCTACTACATAGTCTTATTGTTAAGCATAAATTTAAGGAGTAGCAGAAACACCAAATGTTTCTGTCAAATGACAGCTGCTGCAGCAGGAGTCAGCTAAAATGTACTGGTTTAGCGCTCTGAAAAATAAGGTGGGAGAGTAGAAGACATTTTTCTTTGTGTAGTTGTAAGTCCTACTAAAACTCTGTGTTGGGGGTGGTAAGTATTTTAAAGACTGATGGATGAGATGAAGATAGACTGATAGACTCATCTGAAGTGTAGAGTGACCCCAACGAAGTGGGGTAGCACTGGAATTGATAAAGCGTTGCAGAAGTTATGACTCAACACCTCCCAGTCAAGAAAGCAACTTGTACCATGTTGTCTCATGTTCATCTTCCATCCAAAGAACCCACCTTAGGTAGGGAAGGGGATAAAAATCAGTATGATTTGAAGTGTGATCCTGAAGTCCTAGACTGCAAGCTGTTAGATGTTAATAAAAATATCTGTATAAAACGACTAGGAAAAAAGCAAAAAACCATAGCAAAAATGTTTTGTAAGGACAGGTCATCTTTTTTTATAAGGCGAGCAATATAGCTGGTCTAATAAAATAGGCTGTGTCTGCCCACAACTTTTTCCTTAGTTGTATGTATAAGCCATTACAGCTACAGCAAAACTACTGCTCATAGATAAAGCTCATACAAAACTGTAAGATAACTATGTTAATGAAGTTGTTTTTCTCGGATGAGAAGACACCATTGGTAGGAAATGCAGACTGTCTAAATAACTTAGTTATTTTTATTGTTATTCTACAAATGGAAAAGATATGCATACTGAAGTGAGAAAAGATACCATAAAAAAGACTGTGAGGGAAGATAATATATGGAAAGAAAAATGTTTTTTACATCTTAATTCTTTTTTTTTCCCGCATGTTGATAAATGAAATTCTTCAACTATCTGTAAGTTACACATCAAGTTACAGTAAGCTATATTATAAAAATGTTTATTTTTTTATATATTGAATCAGAATGTCTTAAGACTATTTGAAGATACATTCCAATTGCAAAAAAATTGCAAAAATTAAAAAAAAAATTTAAAAATCATAGGTCATGAAAGGTAAGCTGAATTGCAAATTCTGAGACCACTTATGTTGATGATCACTCTTAGATAACTTTTAGATCACTCTTAGATAACTTTTGTTTTCTTGTTTGTATCATATACATAATGAATTGTTGCATATATTTTAATTTAGTAAGATAAAGCTACATGGATTCTCCAACTTTACCTTCACATTTTCTTGCTTTTCACTAAATTTAGCTGAGACCTCACAAGGAAAATTCTAGGATTTGCAGAAAAATTCACACACATGTACTGCAGAAAGGCTAACACTAGTAATATAGCACTTAGTGTAGAATTCTTGCAGTTTATAAAACAACATTTTTACATAAGTAATGTGTAATGAGTGTGTTTATTTTTTCTGTGTTTCTTTGTGGGCATTAGTGTAGTCTGCTTTCGTCTTAACAGATATCTTGGCATTTTCATCACTGAAAATGCGCTTAAGTGTTACTAAGTAGGCTATTAAAATCCTGTGATTCTTTCAAAACAATAGCAATTCAAACATTTTGCTTTTTATTTTATTGATTACAGTCTTCGTTTAATTTTTTTTTTCAAGGAGGAACTGAGCATTTCTCATAGCTTTAGAATCTAACCAAACCCTCTCTATCTCTCTCTGTCTCTGTCTCTCTCATTATTTATTTCTTTCTTTATCTATCTATTGTACCTAAGAAGAACAGAACATGGTATTTTAAAATATAAATGCAGGTTAGGTTTCTGAAGTGTAAGTTTTCTTTCTATTTTTAATGTTAATTCCATTATCTGGAAATACAGCCTTGCTTTCATGCTTATATTCTTTGGCTATTTTAATAGATAAAACACAAACATCTTGGCTTTGGGTTATTGTTTTTGAAACAATAGAGAAAATAATTTCCTAAATCTTGCCCCTTTCAGGATAACTCTTAGTACTAACTTGCTATTATTTTAAGTTTTCTCTTGTCGCCTCTATTTCGTTGCTTCTTCAAACCACGTAGTCTTCCTTCATTATGTCTTTTTCTATCTCAGGCTCTTTGAGGGTGACAGAAACATAGAGCATAAATTTTGAGGTCCTTGGGTTTCGCTGATATTTTGAGATCCTTCTGAGCTAAGTTCTTCTAATGTGCTTCTAAGTTCTCCAAGAATTACAGAATAGACTATTTCAGTTGGAAGGGACCTACAACAATCATCTAGTCCAACTGCCTGACCAATTCAGGGCTGACCAACATAAAGCATATTAAGGGCATTGTCCAGCTGCCTCTTAAACACTGACAGGCTTGGGGCATTGACCACCTCTCTAGGAGGCCTGTTCCAGGGTTTGACCACCCTCTCGGTAAAGAAATGCTTCCTAATGTCCAGTCTAAACCTCCTATGTCCAGTCTAAACCTCCCTTACGCAGCCTTTCCATGAACCTGAAGACTGGTCTTCATGTCTGATATTTTCTTGTCACTGTAATATAACCAGTCTTCTAAAGACTTTTACAGAGTCCAATCACTGTCTTTCCTATTCCTTTCTGAATAACTACTGACATCTAATTGGCAATAATTCTTTTCTCTGTAAGTATTTCATACTGAATGAAGAACAGTGTTGCAATTTCAGATTATGAAGTTGTATTTTTGTTCAGAAAATCATATTGCATTCAGAATTGCACTAAAACGAAGACTTAGAATAATATGAAACTACATAATAGGCTAATAATTAACATCATATTATTAATTTTGCAGCACAATAAATGTGCATGTTAACTTTACAGACAGATAAGAGTCTATTTTCAAAGAATTTACTTTGAAGCTAAAAAAATTGTAAAATGTATATGTTACAGAAGTTGGCTATAAACACATACAACATTGTACATGAAGCAATGAAGTCTTCTAAAAGCTATTAATGATTGTTAGAATCATTTGGAAAGTTAAATTCCATGTTTTGGGATAAGAGTTTACGTTTTCAGCATCTTTGTACTGGAATATTTGAGATAAGTATAGTGATTTTACATTTTAAAATTCTTTCTTAATTCCAATCTACTCCTCAAAAGCCAATAATTTTACTTCATTTGATTTTTATTAAATATAATTAGTGTGTGGCATATGCATATATGATATACGCAAATTATGTGATTCCTCCAGGCTGTTTTATAGATCATGGTTGCTGTTTTTATGGGAAGTGAAAGCCTGCCCATATGCTTTGCTCTACTGTCAGGGTGTGTTATCTGAGGTAAAATGATTGCCTCTAAGACGTTTTTATGTGTCCACATGAGTGGCCACACATTGAGGTATAATTTTCATTTTCTGTCGAGATAGAAACCATTACCAATTTGTTATGTTTTCTTTTATTTGGCAAACTTCTCTCTGCATATTTGGCTAAGCTGCTGTATTGGCATGGAGCATAGCAGACGTTTGGGCACTTTTCAGCAGCATTCTACTTTTTATGCAAGAAAAAAAGAAGAACTATGATTCTATTGTAAACAGCGTGTATGGTGTTTGATAATTATTACCAGATTTTACTGTCTAAGAAGGCATCTGAGGAAGTGTTGTGAAGAGAGCTGAAGAGAAATGCATAATACTCAGTTTTAACATGAAATACCAGAATCTTTGCTGAGACATTCTATTGCAAACTCTGCTGCTATGTGAGAATGATTATATATATCTGTCTGCAGCAATCAAAATCCAATTTCCCCTACAGAATTCAAAAGTGTCAAAATAAACTTGGTATGTACTACCAGAAAGGGTACTCATAACAATAAAAATGTCTGCAAACAAGTAGATAGACACATTTTTACAGCATCTGAGTACCTCAGGAAGACATACTTGATCCTAGTTCTTGCAGGCACAAGCATTATTGTCCCTATGGTTTCATATTGAGAACTATTGCTTTTCTTTTAATGATTTGTCAGATGTCTTCAGTACTATTTGATCATCAGTTGCTCTTTATTTGCTTATAGTCCAAATAAGAAAAAGTCAGATGCATGACTTCATTCTTCTCTTTCACAAAGGTTGTACAGAGTGCAGCAGAGGTATGTAGAGATGATCTTGCAGAACTCAGTTGTTCATTCTGGGCTTAAAAGTCTTACTCAAGAAGACTTTTCCCCAAAATGTAGATGAGATCCATCACAGCAGCAGTGAGGTGTCATCTGCTTAGAGACTAATAGTATGAAAACCAAATATGTCACAGCAGAAGACCCAGCTGGAATAATTCATCTACTTGGTACTTCCCAACTGGATTACTGAATAGGCCTGAATTTGAAAGTGAAAACACTGCACAGGCTACACTTTATACAGAACACTGCGGGTCCTCATCTTCTTTATGTATACAGCAGTCCAAGTCCTATAGTTGCATGCATGTGACACGCAGTCAGGCTGTAGTGCTGCTTCAGGGCACTGATTATAATATCAAATTGTTACAGCTATAGTAAAACCCAAGTTTCAGTCCAGAAAGTATTATGGCAACTGCAGATAATGAAACTGATGATGCAGATCCTGTGAACATGACATAAAAATAGAGAGAATCCAGCTATGGGAGAAAAAAATTCATATGCAATCAAGTATATTCAAAGATTGATGGCTTTAGTTAATCTGCAAAATGTTCCTTTTCAAATAGTAAGAGTAATACTTAGTACTCTGAAACACCCTCCCATCAAGTAATTCTGAGTGGTTCATCTCTCTCTCTTTCAAAGTGTGAAATCCGAGACTAGATACAACACTCGGCTAAGTCTTTGTCAGTGTTGAGTGGAAGGATTACTTTATTTGTCATTGTTTCTTTCATGCCTGGTTTCCAATCCTTTCCAAGCCACAAATCTTTTCCTACTGAACGGTTGCCTAACCTAGATCTGTCCTGTACCCATGCTGTTGATTGCTCTTACTGAAATTCAGCCATTGAACTTTCTGAATTGTATCCTATTTTTCATACTACTACTCCTGTTTGCCAAAATCACATAAATTCTAAATACTCCAATAAACTTGCAAAACACTTCTTCACAAGCCTTCATATTATACATACGTTCTGTAATTATATGCTTCTCCAGTAAAGTTGTAAGTGGAAGTGAACTAACTAACCCTACCACATTAATCTTTTCATTTTGACATTAAACTATGGCTATCTGCTCCTAAAAATAGAGCTCTCCAGCTGAATTTTTACCAGCCTTACATCCTTATGAAATGTAAGAAATACATATCTACACTTTTACAGATGGAATACTGGTCCGTGTGGAAGGACAGATTCTCTGCTATGAAAATCCACCTGTCATATCCTTAACCAAAATTCTGGACTATCTTCCGCTCTTCTCTCTCTGATCTTTGAAAACAAGCAGAGGCTTCCTGAAACTGCTAGATTTATTGACATACTGAAGTATTTCTATTGCTATGAGAAATTTTACAATCCTGACAACTTTTGAGCTGATGGGATTTTCTGCAGAAAAGAACCCACCATTTTCCTTCTTTAAAGCTCACCTGGTTGCCAAGTCAACTTACCATATTTCTATGAAGGGTGCATTCTCACAGATAAAATGCACAACCAGATTTATGAACCAACTCTGGTACCATTTTTGAATTTAAAGCTTAGTTGTCATGCTGAAGTAACCCAAAACCTAAAAGGAGCAGCACTCCATACTACTAAAAAACCAAATACATTGCACACTAAACCAATCAAGTTTACAATACCTTATAAAACCTGGAAGACACATTGGTTAGCAAATCATGGTGATTTTTTTCATGGATTGATTGAAAAGATATGCCCTTCCATTCACTTCTAAACAAACTAAGTTCTTAGTTGAAATACATAATAGCTCTTAGGCAGCAAATAGTAGAAGAGCACCAGATGGTATTGGTATATGAACATTGCATTGAGGCAATATTCTGTTCTTGCTTGAGAACTGTTTCCATGGTGGTAATCTGAGTCCTGACAAGTATGGTTTTACATTATTGTTACTACTTCAGTTTGGATTTGATGGAAGATGCCCAATTCATCCTGCTGGACCTTCAATATTTAGTGTAGAAACTGGAATATTAACATGTGAAAGCTGTTCCCTACCAGATGAACATGATTATGTGAAGTGCATTTAAACTATTGTTGCCACTAGGGAAGCAGCCAAAGTTTGTATCATCCTCAGTAGAGGGGTTTGGTCTATTATTAATCCCATCAATTCACAAGTCAGGGCTGCAAGTACACCTCCACTTGATTTTAGAGTTTGTGTTACGGTGGAGCCCAGCAATTTTCCCTTCATTTTGCACCCAGCTACAAGTTTAGGATTTATTCTTCTGAATTCAGATGTCATCATTGGCCTCTATTTGCTCTCAGTAATGCACTCTACAGCCATTTAGAATTTGACTGTGACTGCCAGCGTGCTACATAGTTCATTTAATTAATAGCACATGATGCCAGTGCTTCATAACTGAACCACTGCAGTGTTTCCTGGGTGAAATGTAAGGTGTTGGATGTGAACTACAAAGCTGCTTAATCTTCAAAAGAGATCAACTTTTTCCTTTCCCATGGAACACTGTCATAGCTGTAACTAAGTGACAAATGTAAATGAGACAGTCACTTAAGTATTTTTGGGAGGATGTCTAGACTCTGAAACTTACTCTTTCTTTTGATATGAAATAACGTAAATCCATTCAGCTTTCGGATATACTGTGGGACAAGAAAGAATGAGTAAAATGGGAATTTGGAATGAGGTGATGGTTTTTCACACGATTTTTCAGGTTAAAATTCTTATGGGTAGTTACCTTTGTTGAGTCTGAGCTATTATAAATGTTGATTAATTTGAGGGATAGGAAAAACAGTCATTTTTTAAATCAAAGCAAGTAAGTTAATGCCTGAAAATACCTTTCAACTTGCAGACAAAAGGTGGTTGTGAAAATTATGCGAGAGTAAAGGTCTTCCATCTCAAACAAAAAGGCATTCCAGGTCTTGCTTAATAGATTATTTCATGTGCATGTTGTGTAATTACTAATGTTGGCCTGACTATTGTCATCTTAGTTATCTGTGACAAACCTCATTTAAGATAGCGAGGATTAAAACCAATTCAAGTGGGAATTTAATGGCACTGTTCACTTAGACTGTTTAAAATCTTGTGGCTCTTAGAAGGCTTTTAAAGATATATTCTTCTTGGTCACAAAATATTATTTTGATTTGCACAGTGACACTTTGCATAGATCTGATCACCTGATTATACTGAAAAATAAAGTGTATGGGTCTGTTTTTATTAATTTATTGCTTCTGTGGATGAAAACCTCACTGAAGTTCAGTGCTAACCATTTGAAGTGCAGCCTGGTTTATATATGTCAAATTCTGTAATCTGTTCCCAGCTCTGAATTTTGCAAAACTACCACTGAGGCCAGTTAAATATTTTGACAACATTGGGTGTTAACACTAAGCCCTTTCTGCCAGGACATTTGTTGCAATTTGACTGAATAATTTTTTACCCCATTTGTAAAGATAGTTATATTTTACTCCAGAACAAACAAAAAATGAATTTGTATGTTCAATGACTATACAATAAATCTGTATATTCATTTTCTATCCAGCATCAATAGTTATGTCCTTTATCTTCTTTTAAAAATGTTTTTGCTGATAATACAAGGAAAGCTTCTCAGAATATTTTGCATTGGTTTCAGTGAGAAATCTGGGACAGTTAGGAGCGGGAACACAAAGTATTTAATTTATTTTGTATTCTCCCAGTAAAATGCTTTGTGGCCGAGAGAGAGAGATTTGGGTCTAAAAAAAAGTGTCAAGGCACCACCTTTCCAATGCGTGCTGTAGAGAGTAGGCTAGAATTGGTTTGGGTTTGGGGTTTTTTTAATTGAAATAGCAATTTCAGAATCAGGTAAATGTTGAAGTTAGCCAGACTGTTTTTATATTGCAAGATTTCATTTATATGAAGAATTAAAACCTGATGCACTCTGTTAGTATCTGCTCATTATCACATAAATTTGATAATGTCTTCCACATTTTATTTCCAGGATTTCCTATTTAATACAGCATCTGCTATTAAACTTTGCATAGTGGAATTCTTCTGGATAAACACCTAAAAATATTGGTTATATTTCTTCCACAAACCTACTTTTATACACATTTTCTAAAATGCAGTCTCCTTCTTTGCTGTAATGCCTCGGACTGAGGATTATGAAATATGGCTTCCTCAAGATTAGCACCAGTCTCTGCAGATTCAGTTGCAGAAGCTTAACTGTGACAAACACAGTAAGCTCCTTGAAAACTAAGCAGCAGTCTTTTTCACATGCCAATGCTAGCTTGGGGAACGAAAGAAAAAGTGCTGCTGTAATTTATGCCAGTGAGGCACAAAGATGGATTAAAGCCATGTTTGCTCCCCTCCTCCCGTCCAGACTTGAGCCAACGTTCCTCCACTAGTCTGGAAAATCTGGCTCTGTATTAGGCCTCTCCTGCTAAGGCCATTGATTTACTCAACTACATTTGTAAAAAGTTGACAAAATACTTACTTGATTGTTACAGAGGATAAATTAATGCCAGAGGTCTGTATTAGAAACACATTGGAAGGAGGGGTTTCTTTTCTGTTTGGCAAAAAATAAGTGTTTGTTTGGGTTTTAGTATTGCCACTAGCGTTTAAAGGAAGAAAAAAAAAACACCTTCTGCTGTAAATCTTTTTTTTTTCCTCCAATTTTCTCTCCACCTTCGCCCCTCTACTGCTAGAATGTGGTCAAACCTTGATTTGTTAATGCTAGCTGCTAGCCCACTGCTTCAGTCAGTAATTTTGTATTAACAAATTGTTCTTCTGCTGAAGTTGTATATTTATTGCTTCTAGCTGTTCGGCGTGCCTGAGAAACTCAGAGCATTTGGGGTGGGTTTTTTGTTTGTTTATTTTTGTTAATTCCTCCATGTCTAGGTTTATTTGGACTAGGCATCTGGGCCTGGAATCAACTACTGTTTGACTTAAATTCAGAGATGATCCATGGTTTACTCAAGGGATATCTAGTATTACGTTTACTGTCTGGAAATCTTACATTTTATTTATTGCCAGCAGACCTAGTGAAGAATGAGGAAATAATCTTCTAAATCTTTAATAGCCTAGTTTAAGCTTCCTGTGTATTTACACACCTTTTCAAGCACCCCAACTTCGTCTCATACAATGACATGTTCAAACAGTAAGGATTTGGAGATATTCAGAATGGGGAGAAGGGGGGACAAAAGATAAGGGAGGGGGTCCAGAGAATGTTGTATGTTTTGAAAATCTGAGTATTTTTGTGCTAGAAATGCTCTCCTCTCCTTCCCCTCACTCCAACCCTGTGCTCTGGTGATACAATATTGCCTGACTGTGTTAACTTGGGGAGGCGATTTGCTGACTCGATGTTGTACAGCTATTGTACAAGCTATTGCCAGAGACAGGGTGCTAGACTGGATGGATCACTAGTCTATTCCGATATGGCGGTTCCCATGTCCTTACAGTAAATGCTGTGTAAAGTTTTTCTACACTGGTACACTGTCTGGAACAACATCTGGAATTTGCATTATAGTCTTCCATACCAATCTACTCTACCAGGAGCAGTTGTCTATTTAAAGCACCCAGCTTCTTTCATCAAGCTACCTAACATTTTTGTGAAGGGGACAAGGATATAGTGTAAATATACTATATATGAATTGTTACCGAACAGATACAATATAAAAATAGGACAACTGAATTTTTTATAGAAAAATATTGCTTAAAATCATAAGTCATCACGGTTTTACATATTTCTAATTCTGGTACTATGAGAACTAATCACATTTTCCCCCGGTGCTTTGATTACCTTTTGAATTGGATGAGCTTTTTCATAGTTAAGTTGATTTTCGCTTTCTTTTAGAATGTTACTTGCAACTAAATCTTCTTTCAAGAGAAAAAAAAATGCTTAGTACTGTCTTGAACGATGGAAGGATACTCTATTACATTAGTCTTCACCAAGAATAGTTTACTTTGTTGTTAACTTTGCAAAAACTGAAGTATCTTTTGGGGTTTTTTAACCTGGATGTCCCATACTTAGTGAAACTATTAGTTTCTTATTATTTTTGCAGTGAATATTTTGGGGTAAAACTGAGCATATACCATTCAAATAGAATATCTCAAAAAAAGTATTATGTTAGAAATATTTGCAAAAGTTCTGTTCTGATCATTTTTGCTTGCTTAGAATTGGGAAGATTTTTGCTCTGTGCAAGAGCAGCAATAATACATTACCGCCATTGTTAACATCTGAATGCTGAAATATTGTAGGTTAATAGTACTCCATTCATCTGAAAGCTAGAAAATACTACTTTTGGGTCTTGTAGAAATGAAATTAACCTCAGGAGAGTGCTTGGGAGTGAGGGTATTTATAGCAAAATCTTAAATTTCAGCCTAAAATCTGTGCTTTGTACCATATTCACTAATATGGATTGAAACATCATTATTTTGATGTAGAATTAAATAATTAACCTGTGAAGTTGACTGCAATATGGCAAATATCTGTATTTACAGCAATTTTCTCAATACTCTTCTAAGCGTTTTTTTATATTGGAAACTTCTATGGACTAACTAATGATTTGAATTTGGCTATACCTGAATAGCAAATCTTATTTCTCTTTTTAAATAACAAGTCAATAAATTTGAAAAATATACGGTTTTATGAAAGCATAAAAAATGGGAAGGACAGGTGGTCTGATCATCAGGAAAGGAGATGGGGAAAGAGGAACAAAGGAATATGGAATGGTGGAAACAAGCAGTGAAACAAGAAAGAGTGAAATCTCTTAGCGATAACAATCACAACAGAAACCTATGACCACAGATTATTACTAGGAGGCATTATAAACTTCATTGAAGTTAAATCAAACAGGTTTGGTAAACTAGGCTGCAACAGGAACAGTGAGTGATACAGTGGAAGGTTTAAATACCGAGTGCTACAGAAGAGTAGGGGCTTTCATAGGTAATTTAGCACAGCTCAAATACTATGAGGTAATGAGACAAAACATACTCAAGGAAGCTTGTTTCCTGTACACATCTTTTTTGTGATAGCAGTGGCTGTGTGAAAAAGTGAGAATTAAAGACATTAATCCAGGTTTTGAGGCTATGTCTATTGCAGTACTTACGCTATCAACCCTCATTGCTATAAGAATCAGAACCTACTTCAAGTACTTGGGAAAAATTATTTTTCTTTTCGTGATCTGTAAGAGATAAACTTGGATTACAGGACTCCTTTGCGTGAAAAGAGGGATGATGGGTTATCTCTTACACAAAAAGGAAAACAAAGCTGGATGGTGAGATAGGGCAGACAGAAACGAGGGAACTTGCCTGCAAGAGCTGTATTGCACAGAGCACTTAGTGGTGATTGCAGGTTTCATTAGAGACGTAAACATATTTCGTCTCTCCCGCTGCATTGTGTTTACAAAATTATTTGTAAAGCTCTTGGACACTCTTAGCACGGAATGGTGACAAGCAGCCTGAACCAAGAGGCTTGTTTTGGTTGGAGCATCTCAATTCTGAATGATGTTATTAATATTTTAGATGTTATTAGATGTTATTAATATTTTTCCTCCTTCAAAATTTCCATTATTTTATGGTTTTGGCATTCTTTTTGTCTTGTTTGTACTCTTGTTCTCTTGCCTTAATTCAAAATTTTTGCTTGTTTTCAATTGTCATTTGACATTTTTCTTAATTTTTTTGGTCACTATTTTTTTTCTCTGTTTTTGTTTCTCATTCCCATCCTTTTTTTAGTCTTTACCTTCCTCAATTTATTTTTCTTTTTGGTCTCTCAGCTGTCTCTCAGTGTTTCTCAACTGTCTCTCCTCTTCCTGTGCCACCCGCTACTCTGCTGGAACTGAGAAGAGTGCCAGTGAGTTCATTCTTCCAGAACAGCCAAAATTTTTTTCCTTGGGCGAGAGATCTCATTTGCTTTGATCTGTGGATTAACCCATCTCTCTTCTCATCTCTTCGCTGAGCTACATTTCTATCCGCTGCCTGTGTATTATGAGGGTGATGAGAGAAAAGTGTTATAATGTTTCCTACATGAATGCTTATAGTTCAACATTCACATTTACAGTATTTGAAGGAAAATGTTAGTGGCAAGTAGAATATAATTTAAGGAAAGCAGTAGTGTTTGAGTACCTCTCATTTTTCTTTTAAATATATGGTGCATTGGTGATAATTGAGAAAAGTAGGTAGCATGCATTTCAGTCTAATGTTTCAAGACATTTCATTTTTGGAATGCAGAAGAGAGCCATGTATTGAATGTCCTTTAGTAACACTGAAGGAAAGAAGTGCAGAACAGCTGCTCCCCCATCATATGGGATAGGACAACACTTAAACTGTAGGATGCTGTCATCTGGCCAGGGTAAAAATCAACCCTCTCCAGCCATAAATCCATGCTAAGATAGCTGGTTCTGATTTGCAGCACTATCTTAATAAAAGAGGCTGAGAAAATAATTTTGTGGTTACTTTGTCTTCTAAAGAAAGTCAACAATTTGCACACCTCGATACTTTAAACCCAGAATCATCAGTTTTGGCAAGCTATTTTGTTAAAACTAGTATTAAGCAAAAAAACCTAAGCTGCAAATTTTTTTTTTCTTTTGAGTTTTGCATAGGAGAACTGACAACCTTTCATCCTTTAAATTTTGAAGAAGTGTGTTTTAAAGTTGTATGTCTCACTTGTTTAAAATGAACTGTCAGCAAGCAGTAATAAGCACAAGTTAGTAGGTTCCCAAAGACCAGAGATGAGGAGATGAGGCTAGAGCTTTCAGCACAGTGACTGCAGAAGCATGTTCATTTTAAGGAGCATGCGGAAGGGAAGGGAGCTATAAACCAAACAAGGAAAAGTCTCATGCAATCTGTATTTGTGGAATTGCAGCCCTAACTCCACACTTGGAAAATTATGCAAGTGCAAACTTTTGTTGGAGGAGCTTGAGTAAGATTACTGTAAATTCAAATAGTTCATATAGAAATAATTATTAAATACTTCCCATGTTCCTTAAAAAAGAAAACAGTTTGAATTGTTTTTGGAAAATAGTATTAAGTGTGATTTACCATTTACACAGATGCAAAACAGGTCTACTTGTGAAGATGTGTGACTTGCAAAAAATAAGCTTAAGTTCACTTCAGGAAAATATTTTTTAAAATCTCTGCTGCAGTCTGTGTTTGTTTTGCTTTACCTATGAGATACTGCATCTGAAATTGATTCTGGGAATATCAAAAAGTTTCTTAATATTGGCTTATTTTTAATCACAGCTGGGAACACCTCAGTGGAAAGTTATGAATAGGACTCAGAGACTATGACTTCTTTCAGCTCTTGGAGAGAAGTAAACACTGCTTAGTCTGAATCTACTGCATCTAATTTGCAAACTACCTGGGACTCAGTATGGCCTGACCCAAGAATTAAGAGACGTCTTTATTTTAATTCCTATTAGTTGTATCCTGCAAGTGTGCTGTGGCATTTTTTGAAAACCTGAGTTGATGAAATGGCTAAGTGTAACTACACTCCTACATATACTGATACAACACTCTAAACCACTCACCAAGGGATGACTCCATCTCTTTAGGCCTATATTTTAATTCAGACTAGGATAGTGTGATTTGGTATGTGTTCTTAAAAAAATATTCAAATGCTCATCTCTAATAAGTTGAGAATAATATGACAAATGTAGAAAGCATGTTAACTAAAATAAATTACTTCAGTCCCTCCACTGTGAGACAATGTTTTTATAATTAAACTACAAATACGCAGTCATGAGTCACTCTGATGGTACATTATGTTATTCTGAATTGTAGATATGACTGAAAAAAAACGTTTTGGTGTTAGTAGAGTGTACAGGATTATAAACTACTGAAGTTTTATACACTGGAAACAACTCCTCAGTATTTCCGTAGGACAGAGTAATATGCAGGCATGCTGACAATGCTGTACAATAAGAGATTTATGAAACCCGTATGTCAAGAATCAATTGTGATGAAAAGTCTCAATTTTTCTAAAGTATTCAAACAGATCCCATATAGTCTATAGCTTTCAGTTGTGTCTGGTTTCTTTAATAGTACTATATTGTAATCTACAGTAACTGAGCTGGTTCTCCCTCCCTCCCTCCCTCCCTTTCTTTATGTATGGAGATTTGTTCTAGAGCTCTTTGAAAAACCTGTTTAATCTAGGACCTCTTACATATTGCAAAAGACTGATAAAGCAGTATTTCATTGGCCACAAAACTTCCATTCTGATACCGACTTGTTTTTCCTGGATTTTCTGTCACAAAGACTGTAGACAAAGACGTCTAGTGCTATAAAGATTGATATGCTTAGATTCAGTTCAGTATAGTTCTTATTATTTTAAGTTGTCCCATCAAAGTCAAAGACATTTTTGCAATTGATTAATACAGAATCCAAACGTAAGTGGGGTGTTTGCCTAGGCATGTTTATTTGCACTGAAAAATCTTTTAATTCTGTTTTGGTTTTTTTTTAATTGAACATACGAACTTTGTATTTTTTCTCCTGGTTCATGAGTAGCAGCTTTACTATGACTATATTCAAAAGATCAATAGATTTACAATCGGTCAACTTGTAAGCATCTTTGGTTTGGTTTTCTTCTCTTTTCCCCCCATCTCTCTTTTTCTTTAAGTAGCGTAAATAATTTATCTTTTTGTTTAAGATTTTGTGTGTCCAAGCTAAAACTCCTGGTTTTCTGACAGCTTCTGTATTAATTTTCACCTCAGTGACATCTGCTAATAAGGCCATGGTTGATAAGCTCCAGGCTTTCCTGCCACTGACTATAGCTAACTACTTTTGACTCCAGGTTATCATAGAATCATAGAACAGTTTGGGTTGGAAGGGACCTTAAAAGGTCATCCAGTCCAACCCCCCTGCCATGGGCAGGGACATCTTCAACTAGATCAGGTTGCTCAGAGCCCCATCCAGCCTGACCTTGAATGTTTCCAGGGATGGGGCATCTACCACCTCTCTGGGCAACCTGTGCCAGTGTTTCACCACCCTCATCGTAAAAAATTTCTTCCTTATGTCTAGTCTGAATATACCCTCTTTTAGTTTAAAACCATTCCTCCTTGTCCTGTTGCAACAGGCCCTGCTAAAATGTTTGTCCCCATCTTTCTTACAAGCCCCCTTTGAGTACTGAAAGGCTGCAGTGAGGTCTCCGCGAAGCCTTCTCTTCTCCAGGATGAACAACCCCAACTCTCTCAGCCTTTCCTCATAGGAGAGGTGTTCCATCCCCCTGATGATTTTCGTGGCCCCCCTCTGGACCCGCTCCAACAGGTCCATGTCTTTCCTGTGCTGAGGGCTCCAGCGCTGGACGCAGTACTCCAGGTGGGGTCTCACCAGAGCAGAGTAGAGGGGCAGAGTCACCTCCCTCGACCTGCTGGCCACGTTTCTTTTGATGCAGCCCAGGATACGGTTGGCCTTCTGGGCTGCGAGGGCACCTTGTCGGCTCATGTCCAGCTTTTCATCCACCAGTACCCCCAAGTCCTTCTCGGCAGGGCTGCTCTCAATCCCTTTGTCCCTCAGCCTGTATTTGTCCCGGGGGTTGCCCCGGCCCATGTGCAGGACCTTGCCCTTGGCCTTGTGGAACCTCCCAAGGTTCGCATGGGCCCACTTCTCGAGCTTGTAATGGTGATGTTTTCACATTACTGGGAATTTGTTGACATCGGGAAATATCTAATGGGGGGGAAATTTCTAATCAACAGTTGAAAAAACATTGGATTGAGCAAAGCATTAGTTTAGTCTGGTATTCAAAGAATTAAAAAGCATGATCTGAACCAAGTTATTTAAGGTGGAGCAGCAGGGCATGAGGCATTCCCTTTTTGATCTTCGGTGTACCTACTTCAAGTGTTTTCCGTGCAAACTCTTTCCCCCTTTTGTAAAAGCCTAACGGTGAAAGGACATCCAAAGTAACTAATAGGAAAACTTGAGAAACAGTCCTTTTTCCTGGGAAAATTATTCAGTATATTTGGGAAGATACGTTAAATAGAAAAAAACAAGACAAGAGAGGTCAGTGCATGAAATAAAATCCAGCAGAGCAAACTCTAGCTGTATTTTTCAAGATGGGTCTTCACAAAAGCAGTTACCCTGTAATAATAGGGTCTACTAAGAAAGAATAAAGCAAACAAACAAAACCAAAAAAAAAACAGCAAAATTTGGATCTATTTTGCTATGCACAAAAATAAGTCACAGTGCTAAAATCTTGCCATGCATATCGTAATTACAAATCATAACTTTGCATTCTTTCACTGAGTTTGAGATATGTTTTATTTTTGTAGGATGTCACATGTACTTCAATTTGAAGATAGAAGCAGAAAGGTGAAAGATGCAAGCATGCAGGATGAAGACACTTTTGAGATCTATGATCCACGGAATCCTGTAACTAAGAGGAGAAGAGAAGAAAGCAAGAAGATAATGAGAGAAAAAAAGGAAAGGAGATAAAAAGAATGTAAAGCTAGCCAGAGCTGCCTTGAAAAGTGACTGCAATAAAGCACTGGCTGTTTTGTAAGCTGTAGTTCCTAAAAATATCACTGGACAAGTGTGAAAAGGAATCTCTCAAGAACCTGTCGTGCAGTTTTGAAGCTGAGCTATCATTTGTTTCTTAAGTTGTGCAGTCAAGTGCTCTCAGTGTGTTCATTATCCAACCTCTCTAAAGATTTTTAGAATTATGTATTTAATAAAACAGCTGACTTGACTTTTGTCTGTACTTTAATTACGATAGTCACCGTCATTGTGTAATCAACAAATGATAATCAAAAAGTTTTCAACATAAGGAATGAGAATTTGTCTAAGTAAGGGTGAAATGAGAAGATAGAAACCCCATCTGCAGCCTTTTAAGATTTTCTGAAAGTATAATTTTTATTATTTTTATTTTTTTTTTAAAAGGCGTAAAAAGTAAACGCTGCCTGCCTGAACCACTCTATCACAGAATTAAGACGATGCACTTGCAGAACTCCTTCGAATGGTCCCAGCTTTCTTGAAACAAACTAAGTTTAATTTGAGAATTTGGTTATTTTCTCCCTCTTTTGAAATACCTATTCCAATACAGATCCCAGCTTGGGAAGCTGGGATAATACACAATTTGGGGAGTGTTATTTCACTATCCGTACCACATGAACAAAAGGAGAATCTGAATGTACCGTAGTGGTTGCTTAAATTGTTGCAATACCAGAAACACATCCCTCTGGTAGAGTTTTCACTGTAAAGTAGCTGGTAATGAAGATTGGTTTGTTAATTAGTCCAGTACAGAAACAAAAAAAATGTGATCAGTCTCATTAAAAACATAACTCTGTTTTTAAAAATTTTTTTACAATCTAAAAATGAACAGCACAAGTTTCCAATTTATAGACTTGCCACAGATTTCCCCTCCCCCAGGTGCCCGTATTTTTACAGAAAAATGGGAATTTTCAGTGCTCCTTCCTTAGAGCGTTTCGGATGCCGCAGAAGCAAGGACTACCCATATGGGCAACAGCTAAAGAAGAGTGAGCACGAAGTGAGCAAGGTCATGAAAAAGTGCAACCAGAGGAGTGTTTTGCTGATGTTGTTTTTAGAACAAGTTCAGTAAGGTATGGTGTCCTTATCAAGCTGCCACTGCCAAATTTCTTGATAGGGTCTGAGGTGTGAGATACATAAACCTGCATTGGTGGGTTAATATGGCCCAAATGTCAGAGGTTACATTAATACACATTATTGCTTTAATGCGCGGTGCAACCTTTGAGATAAGAAGAAAACTTGGAGGTGTGATGTGAGATGCTGTATAAAGCTGTCATTATCCTCCTCTCAGGCTAAGTGAATTATACTGTACCATGGTGTAAAGAAGTTAAGAGGGGTTACAATCTTAAACATTGTCATTTACAAACTAGTGAGTCAAAGTTTTTTAATCATTAAGTCATTTTCTGTCGGGCTGCTATTTGCAAAATCAAGAACATCTCACGTCACGTGCTGTTATCTCTATTCACTGCTTTGTTTGTGGAGAAAATTTTAAAACAGTCATTACAGGAAATGAGCATATCAAACCCCCATTCTGATGGGGACGAGAGGGAGGAAGAGAGAGTGAGTGTGTCTGTGCGTGTTGGCAGAGGAGGTCAGCATGGGGAAAGTGAGGGCTAGATCTCCAAAGCAACTTGAGCATCAATTCCAGGAGACTGCTACTGCCCCTGTAATAGAAAAATGTTCTAATTACGTATTTTTCCTGTAAGCTAAAGTAGGATGTATGAGTCAATGATGGTCAAGTTGACTAACACCCATTTTAGCTGAATCGTTTTGCTGACTACCTGCAGCAGCTCTGTGTGTGCTGTATTAGATGATTCCTAGTTTTAAGCATTAGCCAGGCACAAGGAGAAAAGCTGAACTCGGGGTTTAGGGCTCTGCTCAGTAGAAAGAGGTCTGAAAGGCTGGACCTTGCTGCACAGGACTGATAACGTCACAAGAACAAGAGAGTAACTGCTGATGCTTTTGTGATAAATGAAGTGTGTATTGAAAATCAGTAAACATTTTTCCAGAGATAATGTATCTTATGTAATTAATGCTACAGCTGAAACCAAATGTGTTGCCTGTTTAAGCCAGTTCTAAGTACTACACTGTTATGCTTCGTGCTAGGAGAGCACAAGGGCTGGCCCCCGTGGAAGGATGCGTACCCCAAGCAGTCGTCTTCCCCATGTCCAATGAGTATCACTTCAGGTGTAATGGACATTTACTGCATTAAGCCCGGGTTCCCAGTAGTAAGCTGGCATGCGCTTTACACTAAGGCTGGCTATCTGGATACAAAAGAGGAAAGCCTTTTGGAAAGGAAATGGGGTTTGGTTTCAGGGTTTTTTTTAATGAGAGTTGGGACCAACTTCCCTGGCAGTTTGCATTCTGTTCTGTACCAAATTCATACATAAGAGTGAGGATATTTGGATTAAAATCCTTCAATTTTATTGTGATTGTGAATGGAAAATCTACTTTACCTTGATGATGGCTAGCACCTCACCTATCTGTGAGCACCTAAACATGTGAGTATAATCTCTACATAGTTGTAACATACAACTAGGAAGATTTGTCTATGCACTACTAATACAAAACCAGTGTTTTGACACTTACTTGTGAAGTTTTCCTTCCTAAAAGATGCTAATTATGTGCACAGATCATCCAGCTTGAAGATGCACACCACAATGCTGGTATGTAAATAATTTCTGTGAAAAAATCACTTTAGAATTGCAGGGTATGCTCTGTTTCACCACCACCACCACCTGCTTTTTTGATTGCTCATTTCAATAAGCTAAAAATGGTGTAAGTCCAAACTATGACTGAACTTTGAGTTAGAACACAAAGGTCAGGGCTACCTGTTTTTAGTGGCAGCTAAATTGCAAATTCAATACATGAGCTTTGCTGTCAACACAGTGGGCCAGTGTCGACAAACAGTCTGTGAGACAGAGTCTGTCCAGTCATGCCTGCCTTCCATGTAATGGGGCCTTTCATTTCATTTCAAGTTTAACTTTCCTAAATGAAAAGAAAAGGTGGGGGAAAAGTCTTACATCCCTGCACAGAGCATTCTGTTGGTAAAGTTGACATTTTTGTTTCCGGACCAGCTGGATTTCAAGCAGATAAGGTCCTTCTAGGCCACATCTGGTAATAGCAAGATCCTCAAGAACAGCTCAAGGCTTGCCTCACAAATACTGTCAGTGAAGCCAACAGCTAGTACAATGTGCCCTTTCTGCTTTGGAGCTAAAAAAACCCTGAAGTACAACTGAAGTTGGTTTATTTCTGCCAAATAGCCACTACGCCGAGGCTGCTAGGGGTGTAGTCTGCAATGCCACATTACGTAGCTTTCCCTGAGCTGCTGGCTTGCAGCATAAGCAGGTTTGGGAAGAGGTTGTTCCAATACTGTCTCCTTTCCCCAGTAGAAGGGTGTCAACTCTAATGATTAAAATAACTGCACACCGATGTTGTCTGCTTTCGTCTAGAGGACCTCAAGTTTGCAGGAGACACAGTTATGTTTTGGCAACATAAAAACTAGCCTCAGACAGAATGGATAGCTCCAGACTCTGCCTCATTCTGGCAGAGATGTGTGTCTGTCGTTACTTAAATGATGACAGACTTGGGCCGTTAAATGAGGGGACTCCTATGTGTGTATTCTCAGTAAAAGATGTAGATATTTGCTTACACCTTTCACTGTAACAAAACATGAGCTGATACACAGTGGCTACACTTGTAAGGTTCCTGCTGAAGTATATACAGCACAGAGGATGTAAACTGAAAAGTGAGACTATGTCTCCTGACGTTTCTTATCCTGTAGAGTGTTAGACCAACCAGGAACATCTACCAAATGTTGCAATGCAAGAGGCTGAGCACGTTATATAGCCAGGACGTACATTGGAAAGAAATGACACTGAAGTTCCTTGAGGAGGACTGGGAGCACTAGTGACAAGTGCAGCCCCCTGCTCCCTGCTTCTCTCTGCTACTCAGCATACACGTGAAGTCATTCAGGCGGGCAGGAGGAACTGCCTTACCGCAGTGCTGTTGCTGCTCCCATGGCCTCCTCTTCCAGCAGGTACATTACCCAGGCTCAGTTCAACAGCTGATTTACCTTCCTTCTCAGGCTGCACCTCAGCCCAAAAAGTCCATGAGTGCATGCTTATGACCATCAACTCTCATCCCATTTTTGAATGCAGATGATCATCTCTTGATAACACACTCCTGCCCTGCCAGTACCATAAGCTCGCCATATCTCAGTCTAATGGCGTAAAGTGATTCCCCTTCAGTTATCCCGGTCGGACATGCCACATTCCAGCTTGCAAATTCCTCATGCAGACAGACAGAAACCTCGTACCCACGATGGGGCTCTCTTATTGATAACCTCTGGTCACAAAATCTGCAAGGCACCCAGGGCAGGTGACAGCCAGCCTGTCAGTGGTCAACAGCCTGTGCACCTCAGCTGCTGACACAGCAGCAGCTGTGCACAACAGCAGCTGAATTCATTTTCTTTTCTAAATTAATTTTCTTTTTCACAGTACTGTGAAACAAATACTTGTTTTTCTTGACAGGATTTCTCTTCCACTTCAGTATCCATCTCAGATGGGGTTTTTCATTTGATTTTACACTTTCTTTTTTTTTTTTTCCTTTTTAGAACACTCTCACGTGGCACGAGTTTCGTTTATAAGACACAAATTGGAAGAGTATGTTTAAAAAGGTACTGCACACTTGTGCAGGTCTCTCTTATGCATCTCGTATAGGTGTGTAAGAATTGCTTTTTGCCTCCCCAGAATTCACCACCACACTCTGTCATCATCATGCCTTCCCTGTCAGCCACTATTACTGAAGGGCCAGAGAAAGGATTTTTACCCTCCTCCTCCCCCTTTTGAAATGATTAGCTATTACATTTATAGCTAGGCTCTGCCACACTGTCCTCTCAAACTATCTGTATGTCTCTGTGTGCTTGGCTTCCCAGTTCAGAGCTGGAGAATCTGTACGCCAAAAAAAAAAAAATCTTACTTTTTTAATTCCTGAAACATGTACTGAAATAGCATTGTACCAAAAATGCTTTCTCTGTTCACTCTTGATCCTACCTTTAAGTCATACATAAAGGATGAAAGCTGGAAGCTGCTAGAAATACCTAATATGCCAGACTGTTACACTAACCTGACATTATTTGACTAACTATGAAGCGTCTTCTACTCAGAAAGATCTGACCACAGAATGAAGATCTTCTGATTGTAACCTGTAATTGGTATCTGGTACTCCTCCAAAGTAGTACAGAAGTCTGAAAGCTAATTTTTGGGAAAAAAATTCAAACCTATCCTTTTCCATGTTTTTAAATACAAATTGGTTGATTGTAACCTTCTACTCCTAAAGCACTGTTAAAAAAAAGCACAAGGACCCTACCTTAATAACTCTAAATTTACATACAGGAAAGGAGACTACAAACAAGATAGCACTTTCTCAAAAAAAAAAAAAAAAAATCTGTTCTTAAACCTCAATGCATCAGGAAAAAAGTTGCATTTTTATGAATAAACTCTCCAAATCTAAATGCAGTATGGGGAAGGTAGGGGGAAAACCTACAGTTCTTGACTTAAAACATCACATGGAAGAGAAAACAACTCTTGATATAGAGAGCTTCTACTATGGTTCCTATTTTTAATTTATGAAATACACTGGCTGTGGAACAAAGCAAGATATGACAGTCATATTGCTCAGTCAATGGGAGTCATGAACTTGAAAGTCCAGTCCAATATTCATGAGGTTATTTAAGCTGTACACTTGCTCCCCTTTATGATTTGTTTGTAGTAGTAAAAGGGCACAGTTACAGAATAGCCTTAGCATAGCCTTTAGTTCTGGCAGCTTCATTTTGGCAGCAATAAAGCATTAAAAGCTGAAGTTCTTTATATTGAACACAGACTGGACGATCACATCTTTGCAGCAGCTATTGAAAACTTGGCTCTAAAATCATGTATGCACTTCTTCAGAAGCAACTTCTGAGTCAAACAGTTTTTAATACAACATTGCCTTCGAAGGATACTTCTTTCACCTGCTTGGACTGAGTGCCTCTCCACGTTCTTGGCAAGTGGTGAGAGACGCTGATTCACAAGTGACCTTGTATTTTTCCCATTTCTTCTTTTTTGCAGCTTCATTGTGTGAATAGCCCGTATCATCTGACCTGTATTATCAGGTAGTGTGCCCTTCTGTCTCTGAAGTTATTTCACTGGAATGGCAGAGAATAACAGTCAGTATATGTATAGTCATTTTAAAGAAGATTTCCATTACAGCTACACTGTACTGTCCCTTACATTTACAGAATATACAAACCAAAAAGTTTACACATTAAACGCAAGAATTATTTCAAATGATAGAGCATTGGTGGGTCCCATTTGTTCTTATGAACTGGAATAGACTTGGCAACATAGTATAGTAAGCATGACCATCTGAATAATGATTCAGGGTGATGAGCTGGTAAATGGGATAGTCAACTGTAATATCTATCCCTGCCCTACAGACTAGGAAGACAGTTTTTAAGATGATTGACCCTTGAGGGGAAACAGAAATATGCATGTTTTAATAGAGAGCAAGCTGTTGTCATCTAGAGCACCCAAACAATCAAGTTATCCCTGAATGACACAGAAGAACATTTGAGAGAGCTGTAAAAGAGAGAGGAAAAAAAATTTCTGACCCAACTATTCCAGACTTGCTTATATTTATAATGTAGGCAGAAGAGTTCCTTACAGTATTTCATATTATTTTATTTTATGAAGACAAAAATCATCAGACAGAAAAACCACGGTAAGCAATGCTTGCCTTTGCCAAACAAAGAATTTACATAAATGTCTGCAACTAAAAAAAAAAAACCCAAACCAGCTTACTTCAACCTCTAAATCTGATGCACACTACTGGGTTTTGTTTAATTTCAGGTGGTTTCACTGCTACAAGATGAGACCTCATATACCGGAGGGACCAGAGTATACTACCTCACTGTCACATAATTTAGGCTCAGTCATACCTCAGACAGTATTTTTACAAGGTCATTTTGCAAAAGTATGTCTAACCTATCCAAATGACAATATTATTTATGCCAAAGGTTTCGCTTTAGGGATGGAAGTATTCCAACTACTGTTTAATAGGCTATATGGAGAGGCTAAGAAAACATCATTTGTTGCACACACAGCTTATGTATATAATACAGAACTAAAGAGTACAGACTGATCATTGGCAATACAGCCTAAAACTGGCCTCAGTGAAAAAAGCCACAAAAGCAATGAGCTTTTGAGTTTTCCTCTCTGATATTATTTTTGGAATTCCTGAGCTTAACCAGAAATATGAATGCACAAGTGAGAAATACATCTGAATTCAGTAGCTACCTGGATACTCAAAATGCAAAAGATGTTTTTCAAGAGTTTGTAATACAGGCGTATGACTTTTTACAAGTAGACAGGACAGCATATTCTCAGCTACAGTCTTAGAACAGGGAATGGACAGGAGAGGAACGATAGGAACTCCGAGAAAAAGCTTTTTAGAAATAGTGAGGTGAAAAAAATACATTCTTCATAGCCAAAGTAATTAGTACAGACCAAGTGTTTCAGAAGGCGATTAGAAAGTAAAGTAGAACAAGCACATTTCTTTCTTCTCAAGTTCTGTTCTTAGAAGACAAGCTTCATCCATGGACTTTATTTCTGGTCAATTTGTAAGAGTTTTTTTCGTAAACTACACTTCTTCAGGGCTGAAAACTGCACTGCAAATTGGTCATTGTTACTGACTAAAATTATGGTGAGAATGCAATATATTTTTATGGTGTGAAATCTGCCTATATATTAGTACTGATTCTTTTAACCTGTGCTGTTTAAAAGGCTAGTTCATTCAGGAAGTATGGCATTTCATTGCAATAACAGGAGTTCTAATTGAATACTTATCTATTCAGAAAGCTCAACACTTAAAAACTGGAAAAGGTGTTTGTTCCTCTATGTGACTCTATCGTTCTTATCAAGGACACTGGCATTATTCCTTAAAGAAAGCCACTTGCCCACTGTCAGAATCTCTTCAGTCTGCCCAGAAGGATCCTGATTCTCATGCTGTGAGTGACTGAGATTACACCAAATCCACACCAGACAAGCACTGCCATATGCACCAGAATGTTACAGCACTTGAAAATCAACTGGCATCCAAACAATCCCAGTGCATCAGACTCATTAGGGTATTGTAAGAAAGATTTGGAGGAACAGAAGCTCAAGAGGAGACCCCACAAGTTGAGGAAGGACCTGGAAAAATACTGCAACTGTGTAAGGATCTTAGCTGGGCAATCATGGTTGATAGGCATGGGAAAACCCAGCCAGGCATTTTGAGTAAAAGTGCACAGCATAAGAGGCTTCACAATACATAACATATCCACTGCATAATAGTCTATGATAGTTCTGCTTTCAAAATAGAAAATTAATGTTTATTTACCCTACAGAACTGTGGAATAGCTGCCATTCTTCCTCTGTCGCCGTGCCATTCAAGTCCATGCTTTTTGACAGCACCAAAACATGCAGAAATTTGGGGCTTTTTACCATATGAGAAAAACTGCAGAAGTGTATGCAACCATTTTTTTGGTTTTGAGAATGCTTTTTGTGAGCTGTTAGTGAAAGCAGCTACATTACCGAGACTGGCACCAGACAATGGAGTGTTGCTCTCCCACATCTGGCCATTCTAGTGTTTATGTCTGATCTTTCAGTTGTCAGATCACAGGTTTAGTTCAGGTTCCAAACAGGAAGGGGAGAGGCAAGGAAAGAGCTTCGATAGTGACAAACTATTTGCTATTTCCACATTAATACCATGTGGCTTTTGGAGGAGTGGCCCCCTGTGACCACAGAAAACCACAAGCATTCAGATCCATTTAAGCAAGCCAGTAAAATATAGTTTTAGAAGAAAAAATATGTTAAACTACTCGGCTGAAGGGCAAGTTCAAAGACACCTCGCACAAAGATTCAGTGCCTCAAGTTATCTATTGATTTCTACCTTCAATACCTGAAGTACACATTTTCTGGATGGTGTGAATGCATCTAAAAAGAGAACTTGGAGGCTGAGGTGTTATTTATTCACAAACTAGTGAATAAATATGCACTATACACCTCAGAGATATAGGCAACATTAGGAAGGGAGATACAGGCATCATGGAAAAAAGGGTGATATTGTACAAAAGTTAAACCTGACTGAACAAAAGTTAAGCCTAGACTCATTTAAGAGTAGTGAATTAATCAAGAACCTTTAGTACCAGAGGCTACACAGACAGCGAGTGGGGCTTTATATGACACAAGTATTCCTGAAGCTTCTGTTTTCATGCTTTTTTGGCCCTGTGCTTACATACAGCACCCTCTTTTTACTGAGTTTTCCAAATAACAATTACATAGCCACTAAGCGTGATTTCAGGTCAGAACAGACAGGACATAATCCAATGTACCTACATAATTTAAGAGGGAGGTTTGTCTAACCTCTCTCCCTCAATAATCCACATCTCCCCAATACAGTCTTTTCCAATGCATGACCATTCTTGCCCTCACAAATATTTTCCTGAAATCTTACCTAAATCTCCCTTGCTGTAGCTAAGCCTATAAATTCTTGTACCACTCTGACTAAATAACCTTTTCCTCTCTGCAGCATTATTTTATGTATTGGAAGATTTATCATGTCTCCTCTCACCTTTTTCTTCTCTAGAATAAACAGTCCCAAATTTTTAGTCCTTTCTTTAACAGTCATGCTTTGTATATCTCTAAATCATCCCTACTGATCTTCTGTGGCTTTTACCCCAGCTGACCTACATTCTTCTTTACCTGTGGTACTTAAAGAAGCCTGGACACAGTAGTCTAGCTAAAGCCTTACTAGTGCTAAGAAGAGAGGAAAGAATCTTAAGTTACAGGACTTCTGTCTATTCATCCAAGCATGGGCTTTGCTTCCTTTTTCTGCATTGACATAATTATTTTAATGATGTTCAATTTGTGAACCATTATAATTCTCAAATCCTTTGCTAGTAACCTACTGGTTAGAAGTTATTTTTTATTTTTGCAATTGATTATTCCCAAGAGTGGTATTTTGTATTCATCTGTATTGAACTGCACCTTATTTTGGGGGGATGTTTCTTTCAATTAGTTGCTATCATGAATTCTAGTCTTATACTCCAGCATGCTTGCAGGCCCTTCTACCTGTAGTTTCACGTAGGCAATACTTCCTACATTGCTTATCAGAATGCCATATGAGATTATCAAACTATCAAACGATTAAACTTACATTATTTCTCTGCTGTTTCCAAGCCCTGTTACCATACTCTAGAAGGAAATCAGGTAATCAAAGTAAATTCATGCTATCAAAGCTAAGTGCAATTTCATCATGTTTTGAAGAATAATATGAAGTGAAAAAATCTACTCCTTGGAAGGAAAATATTTTCTGAAATGCAATTTATCCTTAATAAGATATAGTCTGTGTAAGATAAAGAATGCTTTTCATAGTTCACTAAATCCAGCAGCATGAACCAAATTAACAAAGAGTTGAGGCTTAAAGCCTGATTAGCCATTCAGTTACAGGCATTTCTTTTCCCTAGGTGTGTCATGAACAGTAGCAATATATCCTCTGGCTGCAAATTGCGAGAATATGCATACCCCAAGCCTCAAGTCCTTTAAACTGTCTGGATGAATGTGTGAAACTGAATCAAAAGCCAGTTCTGGGTGTGAACAGACAGTATGATGGAGGTAAGCACTACCGAGCTTTCTCAATCTTTTTATGTCAGCAAGGATACAGAGCTCCTTCTGAAAAAAAGGTAGCTGTAGAGGATTATTCTTTGTGTTGATATAGCAAATTGTGTCATCTAGACACAGTAACTAAAACAATTTCATTTCCTATATGTCTTTATATGAATGGTTATGATTCCTCTTACCAAGGAAAAAGGTGAAAAGGCAAAGAATCAGAGTGTCAGAACAACTGTTCTCATCTGCCATTTGATAACTGATCTGCCATGTGTGCACAAAGGAAGGGAACGCTTCCTGCAATTGTTTTCAGACTGATTTCCACATGGTTCTTTACACTTTAGTCAAGTGTACTGCCACTGAGAGGAAGCCCATATGCTACAGAAAAGGAAGATAAGGGAGATGCTAAATGTGTGAAATACTTAGTGGTGACTGTGAATGTAAAACAGCATTTCACATATGTGAAAGCCAGCTGGACTTAGGGTGAGATAATGGGATGTTCTCTAAGAAGACACCCAGCCTTGCATGTGAAAACAGAATCTGTTAGTGGTCAGGCTGAGGGTGTATCTCTTGTCTTTATCTTCTGAAATATTGGACACATAATCAGAATGCATCTTCTACTTGAATTGTTGTAACTAAGCAGGTCCAAATATATCTGTCTTGTGCAATGCATCTAGCCCTTGATTCTGGCACCTTGATTTTTCTCTGTACATCAGTGAGACTTTAGATAGCCTGATTTGGCTATCTTCTCAGGATCAAAGAACATATTTTTGTGAATGGGGTCTGGTAGTTCATTAAACAGAATCCAAGAAAAACAACACATATTGTCTTGAAAAGTCTGTTGATCCAGGAAGAAATTGCCTTTTCTTGTTCCTGCTGGCATACCAGTACAGTTTAGGGAAGTAGTGTTTCCATATATTGCTCTAATCCTGGGAATTAGTAGAGCTATCTGTTACAAGGTACAAGTAAAAAAGACTGACAGTTGTTTCCTGGGAGATATTGGTACTAGAACGTGTTTACTTGTTGGTATCAACACAGTCCTTAATGCTCTGCTGTTGACCATTTGTAGGGCCCATGCTCATGCTCTCCCATCCCATGCTCAAAATTTTGACCATTCTTAAATCAGACACTTCTTGAACAGAGCCACTGCTTTCCTCAGACCCAAATAGAATCACAGAATCATAGAATAGCTTGGGTTGGAAGGGACCTTTAATGGTCATGTAGTCCAACCCCCCTGCAGGGACATCCTCCATAGATCAGGTTGCTCAGAGCCCCGTCCAGCCTGACCTTGAATGTTTCCAGGGATGGGGCATCTACCACCTCTCTGGGCAACCTGTGCCAGTGTTTCACCACCCTCATCGTAAAAAATTTCTTCCTTATGTCTAGTCTGAATCTACCCTCTTTTAGTTTAAAACCATTCCTCCTTGTCCTATTGCAACAGGCCCTGCTGAAATGTTTGTCCCCATCTTTCTTATAAGCCCCCTTTAAGCCTGAAAGGCTGCAGTGAGGTCTCCGCGAAGCCTCCTCTTCTCCAGGCTGAACAACCCCAACTGTCTCAGCCTTTCCTCATAGGAGAGGTGTTCCATCCCCCTCATTTTTGCGGCCCTCCTCTGGGTCACAGTATCATCTAACTAAATGAACACTTCTGCATTTCTTCAACAACGTTTTTTCAGTGGACATTACCTAATCAGAACAGATGTGGCTATTATAAGAGTAGTTTGTGCCTTAGGTGTCCAAATTTTTGTTCCCAGGACAATAAGAAACAGCTGGTCAAACAACCATCAGGGATGCATCCCCTAGAAAAGGCACACACTAGACTCATTTTTCTGAAATGAGAAGATTTTTAACATGACAAGCAAGGCTGAAACCCTCCACAATAGGATCCACAGAAACTAACTTGTTTTCAGGTCTAAGGAGAAAGATTAAATATTCATCTTTTCATGATTGAATGAAAGCAGTCCTGCATCAGGGTTGAATTGGAGTCAGACTGTACCACCAGCCTCTCCACTCCCAAGCAGAGCTTAGAACGTGTTGGGCAAAACGTGGCCATGACCAAGTGCTGCAGTCTGGGCTGTGCTTCTGAGAAGCACATTACAGAAGTCTGTCTTAGCTGGAAACACTCGCACGCTGCTTCAAATACAATGCTAACTTATCACCTCTGTCTGCTTGCACCTCATTTCTGCTTTGATGCTGTGCATTGAAAAAAGAAAATTGTTTTCTTGCTAGAGCAAAGCACTAGGTGTCAGAAATAAAGAGCACTACTTCTTTATACACTGCTTGCACCAAAACAGTTGCTTTTACCTAGTGTGATATTATTTTTACTTACTTGATATTAGAAGTTATTGTTACCAAGTAGCTACGTTTGTTTTGGGGTTTCTTTTTTGGCCAAAAACTGTCTTGGAGGAACACCAAAGAAAAAAGCATATTTTAAACCTTCCATCTTATTGGGCTGGCTTTTACTAATGTGACATTTTTCTCTTTACAAGTGTTTTTCCGTAACGCCCATGCCAAACTTACTCTTAGGCTGCAGGGAGGCAGAAGACAGACAGGGACAATGCTATTTGAAAGCAATTCAACTCACCTCCAAAGTAATGCAGCTGTAGTCTCTTCCTACATTGGCCCGTGCTCACAAACAAAAATTAAATTAAGTGCTTGAAGACAGCACTTCATTCCCCTGGAATCCAAAGAGAACATATCCCTGCTCAGTACTTGGACCTTGGTTGTTTTTCGCTTCCAGGTAGAACTTTGGGAAGTCGCAGGTATTAAATACTGACCCAGTATTTCAAGGAGACCAGCTCTCATGCTCAGGACTTTAGTTTGAGACTAGTTAGAGGCATAAAAGCCATTCTGAAGTACTTGGGAGTTTCAAAACTGATAGAGTCTTGAAACCTGTAAACATTAAACTACAGTTTTTAAACTTGAGAAAAAATATAATCATGCATTATGGTGGTGTTTAGAGGTTGTTTTCTGAATTCCCTTTCAACAGAGTTCTGGGAAGATTTTTATGGAGCAAATCCATTTGATACATGAAATTGATTGAATGCAAATACAATTAAAATAGGTTAAGATGGATTTTCTGTGTTTCAGCTTGGAGATTGCTGAAGAAATAGTCTCAGGGCAGATTACAGAAAGCTTTTTCCTCCATTCCATAATCAACATATTATGGCAAGATCACAGAGTTAGTACGCAGTATTGCACAAAAATTAATTTTGAACTGTAAGGCATATGAATGTTTTCTCTCTAAAGTGAAATAAAAGGATGTTTAATAAAATAAAAACATGTTTAAAAGCTAGTGGTACAGAAAAATCCCACTAAGGGCTCACAAAATGGGCCCTCATGTAAATCAAACTTCCAACTATATTTGTGCTAAAAAGAGATAGTGCTTCTACAGAAAAGAGAAATTCTCTCTCTCCATCTTATTAGAAACTGTTGAATGGAAAGTCAGCTGCCCTGCAAGGAGTCACCGGGGAAAAAACTTCATTCCTAGCCTTTAAACATAATTACTGCGTGAAATAAAAGAATTACCATATGAAATAAGTCTTAGTCATTCTTTCAAAATAATTTTCATCATACTTTCAATTCTGGAGTCATCACTGGATTTCTTTATAGTATAAAAGATCTATTTAGAGTTATATATAGCACTTAAAAGCAAGAAAAAGAACAAATATGAGGGAAAAAAATAACCAAATAGATTACACAGCACAGTTTCTCCCTCATTTCCCCTCTCTCTTTCCACCTTTCTAGAGTTTCTTTAGAAGCCCCTTTCCCCTCAGACTTCCTTATTTTCAAATTTTAGGTTTCTTCTATTTCTTCTTTCAGCCACTTTCAATCATTTATGAGTCCTGGCTAACCAGGGAGGACCCAGTTGACTGGCGGTTAGCAAATGTGACGACCATCTATAGGAAGGGCTGGAAGGAGGATCCAGGAAACTATAGGCCTGTCAGTCTGACCTCAGAGCCAGTGAAGGTTATGGAGCACATCATCTTGAATGTCATCACACGGCACGTACAGGACAACCAGGTGATCAGACCCAGTCAGCACGGGTTCATGGAAGGCAGGTCCTGCTTAACCAACCTGATCTCCTTCTATGACCAGGTGACCCGCCTAGTGGATGAGGGAAAGGCTGTGCATGTGGTCTACCTGGACTTCAGTAAAGCCTTTGACACTGTCTCCCACGGCATTCTCCTAGAGAAGCTGGCGGCTCACGGCTTAGACAGGTGCACTCTTCGCTGGGTAAAAAACTGGCTGGACGGCCGAGCCCAGAGAGTTGTGGTGAACGGAGTTAAATCCCGTTGGGGGCCGTTCACGAGTGGTGTTCCCCAGGGCTCAGGTTTGGGGCCAATTTTTTTTAATATCTTTATCAATGATCTGGACCAGGGGATCGAGTGCACCCTCAGTAAGTTTGCAGATGACACCAAGTTGGGCAGGAGTGTCAATCTGCTTGAGGGTAGAAAGGCTTTACAGAGGGTTCTGGACAGGCTGGATCAATGGGCCAAAACTAAATGTATGAGGTTCAACAAGGCTAAGTGCCAGGTCCTGCACTTGGGTCATAACTCCATGCAATGTTATAGGCTTGGGGAAGAATGGCTGGAAAACTGTCTAGCAGAAAAGGACCTGGAGGTGTTGGTCAACAGCCGGCTGAATATGAGCCGGCAGTGTGCCCAGGTGGCCAAGAAGACCAATAGCATCCTGGCTCGTATCGGATACAGTGTGGCCAGCAGGAGCAGGGAAGTGATCGTTCCCCTGTACTCGGCACCTGTGAGACTGCACCCCAAATACTGTGTTCAGTTTTGGGCCCCTCACTGCAAGAAAGACACTGAGGTGCAGGAGTGTGTCCAAAGAAGAGCAACAAAGCTGGTGAAGAGTTTAGAGCACAAGTCTTACGAGGAGCAGCTGAAGGAACTGGGGTTGTTTAGCCTGGAAAAGAGGAGGCTGAGAGGACACCTCATCGTGCTCTACAACTACCTAAAAGGAGGTTGTAGCGAGATGGGTGTTGGTCTCTTCTCCCAAGTAACAAGTGGATGAGAAGAAACGGCCTCAAGTTGCGCCAGGGGAGGTTTAAGTTGGATATTAGGAAAGATTCCTTCACCGAAAGGGTTGTCAAGCATTGGAACGGGCTGCCAGGGGAAGTGGCTGAGTCACCATCCCTGGAGGTATTTAAAAGACAGGTAGATGTGGCGCTTAGGACCATGGTTTAGTGGTGGACTTGGCAGTGTTAGGTTAACAGTTGGACTCGATGATCTCAAGGGTCTTCTCCAACCTAAATGATTCTATGCTTCTGTGATTCATTGATGCTATCCTTTCTCTTTGCAAAGCCACATGTTTGTTTTCTCTTGCTGCAGTTAAATATAGCAGCCTGACTCCACCTGACTTCTGTGTCTCCTCTGTACATTCCCCTCTGCCTCTTTGCTAAGAGTCTTTTACATCTGGCTACAAAGGTAGAAAACCTCTTTCTTCCTCACCTTAAAAAATAAAAAAGGTAAAAAAATCCCAGGACACTGCTGGGGCAAGAAATGACCCTTTGCATAACTGCATTCTCATATCCCACCTCACCATCTATCAGACCTTCTCCCTTAGTTACATCACCACTGTAGCTCCTGGCCAGGGGCTGTTTCTTTAGGACAAGCCAGCCAATACGCCACACACTACTGAAAAGGCCAAGTAAAAACCTCTGGACATTTACCCTTCCCCTGCCTCCTCGGCATACAGCCTCAGCTAGCTTCTCTTCTATGGGAGGCTCCAGGCTTGCTGCCAATTTGGGGACAAGATGAGTTGGATGATACACATGTCAGGGTACAAGCATATTCAGCTTTCCTTTAAGAGAATTAAGACAGGAAATCAGACACACATTTGCACTTCAGTATGTGCCAATAGTTTAGTGCAAGCTAATGGCAAAGGCCTCACACACAGCAGCTGCTGTCAAGGCAGATATAGTATCATTCAATACATTTTTTTTGTAAAACAGACAAATCAGAAGATTTTTGTATTATTTACAGGCCCGCCTTCTCATTGAGCCTCGTTTGCACTGGTCAGAATAGCACCAAAATGCATAAGGATTGGCCAGTTTCCTTCTACTTAAGCCATTTCAAAATGGGGAAAATTCACAGCTAGTCATCGTTCCTAGGAGGACTGTCCTGGCTTAAGAGCACCAGCTCAGGTTAGGCAAACACTGAGAGAAAGGTACTTTTTTATGGGATCATCTACAATCCTTCAACATCCATCCAGAATAAAGGACCTCAACAGCCCCCCTAATGGCTTTGGACAGTGGGAGATAACTCAGAAAGGACATAGACAAGGACCATTAGACACATCTGAGAAATAAAAGATGCCCCTTTAACACCAAATGTACAATAGAAGTACAATAAACCAGCAGGGTCAAAAGCCCTTTTTGCTTTTTAACTAGGAATCTCAAATCCAGATAATGGGCTGTCTGCCCAGGAGCTCAATGAAACCTGTTCATTATCACAGTCTCCAGAGTGATATAAACAAGGCATTCCACCATTGGGGAGGGGAGGGAACAACTTCTTTTGAGCAATAGAAAGCAACAAAAAAAGGAGACATAACCTCCTGTTCCTTAGTGCTTCTGCAGGTTCCTATGACAAGCAGCTACTCCCTCTCACCATCTGCAAGTACCAGTCCAGGGACTTCACTCACTCTCTCCTGGACTAACATAAAGGATGCAGTAGGTGCCGCCTTCTCAGGTAGCCTGGCTGGATTTCCAAGTGCCAACGCTGGTAGGACAACTCACCCTTTTGGCTGCTCACAGGAGCATGAACCCAAAAATGGGAGGGTGAGCCAGCTCTCCCAAAGTAGAATGCTTGCATTTGACCCTCTGCTCCCAATCCTGGGTAGTTCTTGCATTCCCCACAATCTTTGTAGAAGCAGCAGAGTTCCTAGATGTAACACTTAGCACAGGTTTTCTCCCTCAGAGAGCGATCATCAACCACAGCCCTGCTGACACAAGCTCCTTGGAGTGGTCTGCAAGATGGTTCTCTGAAGAAAACATGGAAAAAGTCTGCCTTGCTGATTTTACTACTGTGCCCTTCTGGCCAAAGGGCCTTTCTGCATGCACACGCAGTTGCTGGGAAAGGTAGTCTGCTGAAATGTATAGATGGCCAGCAGTTCCCATGGTCGTGGCCCTGTCCTATACTTTGTTCCTACCCTAATGCTCAGCGGATGATGAAGGTCAACCCTAATGCTCAGCGGATGATGAAGGTCACTGTAAAATTCAATTCCCTGCCTAACCTCAAAACAGCATCTCCCCTGTCTGGGCTACAGCAGGATCATTGGAGTCCCCACTGAAACGTCCTAAACACCCCATGGCAGATGCCTGGCAAATCCAGCAGGAGTCTGAGTGTTCACAGAGCGAGTAATTCCTGCTGCCAGACAGCCTTAAAGGAGGGGCCTGTGAGTGTCTTTAGTACCTGCTGGGCAGTAACTCATACCAAATGCATCTAATTGGAAGAGACGCCATGCTACCACCACCACAGAGTAATCTTAACACACAACCAGACACCAGCCTGGCTAAGAGGCAGCAGCGAGTCTCACCATCATCCATGCTGGAGGCAGCATGAGGGTGGTGGCATGGATCTTCGCTTTGACTTGCTTTTCCTCCCCTCCCCAGCAGGTGCAAAAGGATTTTTCTCACCCCACAAGGATGGTGTTTTTCACAGCTACAGGGTGAGCAGTAAGGTACTTCCTCTAGTGCTCCTGATGCCATACCAAGTCTAGGAGAAGGGCAATAAGAGGTTACTGTTCTCTACCTTGGAGACACTGTTCTTCAGCAGTTCATTTTAGACTTTTTTTCCAACAAAGTGGTCTCCAATCCCAGCTGGGCCCTCTAGGCAGTGGTCTACATGCCCTCCTGAAGTTGTATACTTGCTCTGTATGGGGCCATGCTGTGCCTCTCTTTTCTCTTCACCAAGCAGTAGGTGCATGAACAAACATGATGGGCAATTCAGTACCATATCAACCAAAGAAAAGGCCTCTGCATTATGTCTGTGCCACTGACTTTGAAGATGTGTGTTATGAAGTCCTGGCAACACAACATGTGAGTGTGCTGGTACAACCAACCACACACACTGTACACCGTGAATACAGGGAGCTCTCTAGTGAAGGCTCCACAAACTGCATGTGGGTAGACTCAGAAAGCACAACCTGGTTGCCAAGGCTTTGTCCTTGCTCCATCCAAGCATACAAGTGCTCTCACAGTGTCCTAAGATTTGGACAGGATAAACAGACAGGAAGATTAAATCTCCGGGAGGCCATGTCAGTGGCCTCACAGGACAGCTCACCCATGGTCAAACTTAGGTCTCACTTGAGGAAGAGTATAGGGATTTTAGGATGTCAGTCCAAAGAGGAGAATGATTACCAAAAAATCACAATAGAGGCTGGAAAAGCCTCTGAAAGTGTGCAGAATATATGTAGATGCTAAGCACTTATGAAAGGGGATATGTTACTGAAAGTGTCTGGAAATCAAATCTTTTTTTTTCATCTGCAAGTGAGAGATTACTATTCATCATTTGATAGATCTCAGAGGGAAAGGGCAAGTATAACTAAACCTTTTACAGTTCATGCTTTTACCTATAGTGCATTTTCATATGCCTAAATCAGATCTGATCATTTAGATTGATTTTGCATTTCCCAGTCTCCTGTGGGATTCATTTGCACTCAGCCAATTTTCATTCCATTCCCCCTCTCAGACCAAGTAACGTACTACAATGCACAAAAAAAAAAGCACCAGTGCCATTATAAAATTTAAAAAACAACTCCAAAAAACCCAACCCAAAAAAAACCACACTACACACCAACTTTAAAGCATGCAGTAAAAGCTTTTAAAATTGCAAGCAATGTGATTGTCTTTTTGTTTGGATAATGATAGGAACAGTAATATTTTTTGGCTAAGCCCTGCAGTTCTAGGCAATTAATAAAGAAAGATTTTAAAATATAGCAACATTATTCACTTGGCAAAGAAATGCATATTTAGAATTACTGAAATAGCTACAGGTGGAATTTTATAGATCCCCATTTAGTTGCATGAGGAGAAGTTGCCTTTATGTGTGCTGTTTTGAAAAAAACACACAGCAGTAAAACAAAATTCTGTAAAAAATCAGAATTTGCAGGGTGAGCAAGGGAGAAGGGGAGCAGGTTGTCAGAAATTTGTATTTCCCAGAGGAGGAAATGGATAAAGAGATACGGGACAAAACCAAAACAATGAAACATGTAAATAAAGACAGTGTCTAAATGGAAAAAAAACAGAGAAAGGATAGCAAAAAAAAAAAAAAAAAAAAAAAAAGCAGCATGCTGTCAAAACAAAAAGAAAAGATACAGGAAGAATGCTAGAGGATCAAAGAAGAAACCTAGTGATAGATGGTTAATATGCTGCAGGTCTAAATTATTTTTTCACAACAGTTCACACAAAGGAAAGAAGATAACAGCCTAGGGACTGAGGCATGTTTTCCTAGGCTTGGGGGAGTGAATCGTTGAAAGGCATTACCCTCATCATAAAACAGATAAGAAGTCAATTAGAACTACTGAAAGCCAACAAAGCACTAGACCCAGATGACTTAAATCCCCAAATTATGAAAGCGGAAGAAAGGGGAACTGGAAACCTTATAGAAAAGATTTATGACAGCTTACTGAGAACAGGGTATTACTAAAGGGCCGGAGAAAGAACTGATGCAGTTACCACATTTAATAGAGGAAAGAAGGAGCCAGGGAACAAATGTATTCAGCTGTAGGCACAGATATAGGAAATACTCACTAGGAAAGATAAAAAAATTGCATGAGGCTGAGATGAGATATGGAAATAATAAGGAGAAAGGGAGGACAGGGAACACACATTTGCAAAACTCATTATTTTTGGTTTCTTTGGATATCTGTTCGCCTTCAGTATTGATAGTCTAACACTAGGAAAGGGCATATGTAGTAATGGCCATTTAGCTGGGTTTGAGGCAAGAGTGTAATGTGCAGCCAGAGACAGTCTCCCCCAGATCTGCATTCACAGTTGTTAGTCAAAGAGAGCAGTTCTTCCTCATAAAGAATCCAGCACAGGCAGCTGCATCAGTCAGTGGAGCATAAACGTGTTCATTCCAGCGGCAGGCTCAAACCTCGGAGAAGCAGAAGTTAATTGAATAACCTGGCAGACACATCTGACCACTTAAGAGCAGTTTCAAAAGTGCCACAAGGCATGAAGACATGTAAATAATCCTTCAGAGAATACAGAGCAGCAGCAGAACACCATTGAAAGACATATGAGTCACAACTCAACACTGAAGGGACACTTTCAGAAGTGCCCTTAATAAGTAAGTGCTTTTAGAAGTGCAGACACCACAATTTGAAATTATTTGCATGGTCAAGGCAAGTTATAAGGGGAAAACATTAAAGAGATTAATTTGATTTAAGGTAAAAACACAAAAAGCAGTAAGGGCATGCTTGTGATCCCTTCCCTTTCTCCCCCTAAACACTCTGACAAATTCATCCCTCTAAATTACGCTGTTAATTTACTCTGGACATTAATTTGTACTTCCTATTTATAAAAAATTACTAGCTTCAGAAAAAGCAAAGTCTCTAGGATCAGAAGGTCAAAAATGCCTACTTACATCTTTCTATTTGTGTATTTAGATTCTTGAGGGCAAAATTAGAGCTGCCAGATTTTAAAATACTCCAAACACTAATTTTCTTGCTATAATGTGATTTGGCACATGGAGCTGAGAGTCAGGTAGTCAATAGCCCACTAACTCCTTTAAAGATCTTCTCACATACCACTTCACATTACAAGTTGAGAAAAGTGCTATACAATCAATACACTGAAGATATTTTTCAAAACGAGAAGTACGAATGTTTCCAACAAAATGAAGCTTATAAAAGCATAACCAGAGTTATGGGAAAAGACAGAGCCACAAGACAGCCTTTATACTTAAATAAATGTACAATCTTCAAAGGCCTTCATCTTTCTTATCAGCAAGCCTGTGCACACTCTCGTCCAGAGTTTGTCACACAATCTTTTCTAAGGGGGGAAAGAGTGCTGTTAAAAGACTGGCGCACTTCGTCGGTGTGAAACAATTTAAAGAAATACTACTATTTTTAGTTTCAGTAAGACATTTAGTTCATTAAGTGGCACTTCTAGCTGTCCTAATCACCATGTCTACCCCTTCTTATAGCCAACATTTCTGATCATCAGAAAACTAAAATAAGCTTGCAACATATACATCATCCCCACGGTAACAACAGGGATAAGAAAGGGCTGGGTTCACCGAGGAAAAGAAAATCCAAAGCCAAAGAAAGATTTACCATGCAGCTCAAAATGCTCATATGAGCACCAACGAATAAGAACCCGGTACCACACTGGAGTCAGACATGTTTTATTTGTCTTCTAAAAAGTGCCTAAAGTATTTGTGTACTGAACCCATGTACCAAGATCACAACAAGAGATTTCATAATAAGATCACACATCAATTAACATGCAAAATCAGCAGAACTACCAAAAAGAATTCTTGAAATATAGGATAGCAAAAACAGCATTGGAAAAATGATTAAGGGCACTGAATTAGGAAAGTTGGGACACATAGGTAAGAGGAATGCTCGAAGTTCAAAAGCTAGTTTTTAAATGTAAAGACTGTGAGAAGAGAAACAAAAAAATAGCCATAATACTATCTCCAATATTTTATAAGAACAGTTCTTTGCAACTCCGTTGAGAATAGTCATCATCTGTCATTTAGTATCTGTGTATTCACAACTACACAGTTAACCTTATTAGAAGCTAAGTATCTAAGGACTGGCTTTCCACTCTTTATTCAATACCATTTTCTCACTGCCTTTCAAAGCATCAATTGGACAAAGAAATTAACACAGCTGGCATTAAAAGTGCTACACAACAGTCAGGAGCACACTTGCTGGTCATATACAGTAAGACCAAAATTAAGAGCTGTGATGTTTTTTGACTCAACGCAATAGTTAGCTGCTAATTCAACTTCTGACACACCTTCTCTGCACAGACAATTTTTCTTTGCTCTTTTGTTTTTACCTGATATTTTGACTTTTCATTTTACAAGGTCAGACTGTATCATCTTGGACAGCCTCAGGGGCCTCTGAGCAATCAATGGCACAGAGTACAAAGGTTGAAAAAGCAATTGCAGGTGCAAACTCTGCTATGTCTGATCCTATTTGGTGCACTGTAATCATCCATTGCTTAAGGCTTCAAAAACTCCAAAGCTGACCCTGTGCTTTATAAATCATGCTACTTCTACAGAACTATCCCCTTCAGCTATTAAATGAATTGTTTTGTATAAACATGCATCAAATCTTATTGTTCCTTTCCAAGCCTCCAAAGTGCATAACTTACCCCAGAGGGGAGAGAGGCTGAGAGAGACTTGGAAGACCATAACAAAAAAAACCCCAAAAATTAAAAAAAGAAACAAAAGAAAAAAACCCCAGCTACTATATTCTGGCTAATCAAAAAAGTATAGAAAATAATGCTTATCCTCAGGATTTATCCCTGTTAAAACACTTTCTGGCATTACTTGAATGCAGCATAAGTTTCCCAAGAACGGTCAGCTCTCCCATACAATAAAACAGATTTTGTTTCTCATTCATAATCTCATTTAATTAGCATAAGCACAGGAAAATGCTATAAGGCTGACCTTCAGGCAAATAGAAATATTTTATAACTACTATCAGGGCAGGGGAAGTCAATATGTTAGGCTCATAAGAAAGCTCAAGACTTGCATCCATTTAGATGCCCATCAAAACCTAGTTCCTGAACCCCCCCACTTATGCCTGTAAATAACTACTTAGCAAAGTTATTAAGAAACTCCACTTAGGTTTAGGTATGTACCTAAAAGCATACCACTTTAGATGCATTAGGCAGAGGGTGGCTAAGTTATTCCTTATTCACAGAATATAGGTGTTGAATCCTTCTCACTTGTGGGTATATGCCATCAGACCACATATATGTCCAAGCAAGACACAAAGGAAATATCATTATCTCCTACTCTGTGATTAAGACTGTCATCCAGGGTGTGGAAGACCAGGGTTCAGTGCCCTTATCTGCCTTGGGGATTAGAATCCATACCTCATCTATGCTTTTTTTTCTTTTTTTTTTCCCAAATGCCAAACTGTGGGATATCTTAAGCAAGTGGTGAAGACATATACCACTAAAGGGAATATCCCATTACACAGACACAACATCCTCTTGTGCATTTAGCCATTACACACTCTTTGAAATTCTCTCCTTCCCGCCCCGCCCCCCACGTAGCATTTGTTTACATGGCATTTTGCAGGCAGGCACATGAGAATTCCACCCAAACTGAGCCAGCGGGACATGTGCCAGCTCTGAATGAAAAGCCATACTGTTGCATTTAGCACGTCATTGAGCCTCGAATGATAAACCCTGCTCAGCAGTATGCAACTTTAAATCCTGGCATTTCGTAACTTTTCACTGTTTAACTGTATTAAAACCAAAAATGCCTGCTTGCAATATATTAAGTAGCAAGATTAGGAATTTTCCTCTATAGCACTTCCTTAGGACTTGAGCTAATGGTAGTAATAAAAGACTGGCTTTCATTTTGTGGCCCTATCTGTAGGGGAAAGACACACATCTTGCCAATTTGTTTTACAGCTTTTTGCAAGACAGTAATGCAATCTGCGATCTGGGAGGAGCAGTTCTGCAGGCAAGCAGGCCATACTTAATGTGCCAGTCAAAATCTAGCTGCTTCTGAGAAAAAGGTTAGAAAAAATGCAAAGCTTAAAAAAATCATGATCTTAATGAAAATATTTATCATCTTTGACTTCCTTATTCCCTTGCTAACAACAAGATCTATGAAAACCACTGCTAAAACCTCCAACGTTCACATAGAGGACAGCAACCTACTATTGCTGCCAATTACTTGCTTACTTCAAAGGATTTGCTTCTGTATGACAGAACAAAAATTTCAGTCTATTTAGAACAAAAAAACACCTTAAAGAAAGTAGTATGATTTTTAAAATCAATCACTCAAGAGTAACAAAGAAATGAAACTAAGACCTGCTTATATATGCTCAGGTCTGATCTAACAGGGAAGGGAGCTATAAGGACACCAGCCTTTTACAAAGACACTTCTCAAATTCAGGGCTAGTAATATTCACTGCAAAATGATTGCCATCTAGAAAGTTACTTACGACCATCCTGTCTAGTTTCAACTAAGAAGTAGCAATGGTTTGTGCATGCTTTTGAAATTTTCAGTTTGCCTATATGAAAAATAGGTTTCGGCGCGTAAAGCAATTATACATGCACTTACAGCCAAATCCCAAACCACCTGTCCAACATTCCCCTCACAACAGGTTAACAGTTTGTATATATTTCAGCAGCAGGGAAGTCATTAAAAGTTTCTGCTTACTGCTGGGAGTCTGAGCCTTGCCCGAGGGTCTTTCTAGTTTAAGGCAGGTAGGGGTCGTGAACAATCCACCAGCAAAAGTGTGAGACTTAACACTAAATTCTGAAGATACTTGTATTAGTAAGAGAGGGGGCTGAATCTGAACAAAACTTCAGGAGAAGTTCAGTATTATGTGTATCATTTCATATCCAAGGCAGATTTTGCAAGAGGATTGAATCTTAGTCTTGATGTGAAGAACGAAAGTCCTCACCAGATCGAAGAGGAAAAAATCCTTCAGGGGTTGATCTAAGTTAACCTTGTAACTATGGAGTTAATACTGAGTTAATACTGAGGTTGGGTAAATAGCTATTTACTTAGTTGTCTAACATTTTCTTGTGTAAATGTTGATTCCAGCCTAAGAGACCAAATGCCACTGCATTCCTTTCCTGTGAATGTGGCTATTCCTAAAACTGAGGGAAGTACAGCATTTCAGCAGAGAGAGCTTGAACCTCAGGACACTCCCTATGAGTCTGCAACACTCCCTCACTCCCCTCATCTGTCCATGATGTTATGTTGCATACTTTAAGGATCACAAAACAATTTTTCTTGAATGACCTCTGCCCCATTCTGTATGTTCCAGACTTGGAGGGTGAATCAAGGCTGCACATGCAGTACAAAAGTCTGTCTTCTGCAAGTACTCAGTTTGGCCAAGAAGCTGGAAGAAAAATTTGAATGAAGCCAGAACTGCAGAAAGAAGAGTCTGGTCTCATAGTCAAGACTGATAAGTGACAATCTGGAGCATTTTTGTCTGGACCTGTCCATGGATACACTTTTCTTTGAATTTTAACTAGTGCTATACAATACCAAGTACATGGGGAAAAAAAAAACATAGAAAAAAAATCATTCCAAGTCCTCTGAAACTGAACACCCAAAGTGGGTTATTGCATTGAATTGCAAGATTTGATTCTAATCTATTAAATTGTGAAATATGGGGTCTTTTAACCTGCTAAAAGTGTTCTGAATATATTAGTCATACCTGACAAATATTGAGAATGCTTAGATACCATTGTGGCAACTTCCACATAAGAAACCATCAGTAAGTTAATAAATCTACTTACTTAGCATAAATTTAAGAAAGCGCAGTAAATATGGTCAAATCTAGCCATTGCATTGCTTGTTATTTCATCATCAGTTATGGTATACAGAAGTAGCACAACAAATAAAGGTAGCATAATATATTTGGCCCTGTATGCAAAACAACTACGCATTGCATTAAGAACCTATTTAAAAATGTTGAGTTTTGTTAAAAACAATCCAGAATTCTGAACGGTTTTGCTGTTGCCACAATCACCCTGGTTAGGCATGATTACATTTCAAAAACAGAAACAGCAGATCTGGGGAGGAAGGTCTTATTTGTTAAACCATCATTAACAAACAAAGTGTTAGAGGAAGATGAGAAAGAACCCACTTTCTCTTATCCTGTGTAAAGCTTCTGAAACTCTGAAGCATCTAAGATGATCTTCTTTGTCTTAAACACAGAAAACGACATTTACATTTTTACATCTTGTTCTAGAATTTCATTAATGAAGTTGCTCACACTAAAGAAATACTACTAAGAGGCCTGTTTCTTTTACAAGGATTCACAGAAAAAGCCTTTAAAACTTTCTAAAATGTAAAACTTTTTAGAAAAGTAATGTTAAATAGAAAGAACTCAGCAGTTTGCAGTAAAGCTTATTTCTCAGGACAGAAAGAACATTCCTTTTTTGTGGCCTGTAAAATACAGAGAACTCTATTACAAAAATTGACAAGTAATCACAAGGTCAAAAAAAGATTTTTTTTTTCTTTGTTATAAGCTGCCTTCAGTTGATACTGGTTTGACCACAGGACTTCAGGCTACATATATTCCAAAAGCATTGCAAAATACTAAACCATTAACTTGTGATTTTTCTCCTCTTCACAGACAAATTGTGGTTTTCCTATATGGATTAATCTTAAAATGAATTGGTTACTTCTGCAATGTTATGGTTACCTGATACTTCATACATTCCTTGTTTTGTTTTTTGGACTAGAGCTGGGAGAAAGTAAGTTTCCTCTCTAACTCTAGACTCCAGGGTGCCCAAAATTCAGAAAACTCTCCCTAAAAATTGAGAGAAAATGAAGTGTCTTCTTTGGTTTTGTAACTATCCCTGCTCGTGGTAACGCTTAAGATTCTGAGAAGTTTCTTGCTGAGTCTAGACTGAAGAACATCCTAATTACCATAATAGTAGCAGGCAGTAAAAAAATCAAGCCCCCATAATCATGGTCAAGAGGAACAATTTGATATATATAAGGTACATGAATGGCTGAATATCATTGTTATGGCTTAGATTAAGAGAAAAAAGTTCTTTTAGAACTGCACATAATGGCAAACTTTTTCCAAGGTTTATGAGATTATTTACTATTTAGGATGTTTCTTCATTGCTCAGAATTTATTATCATATACTCAGAAGCCTTTGAGCATACGCTGGAATATGACATTTAGCATGATAGTATTTAACTAGCATATATCCATATTTCATACTTGAAATTTGTCTTCTTTTGAAGATCTGAGGTTAGATTTTGCTTTCTAGGCAAATGACAATGCACAGCAATTTTTTTTTTTTATTTCCAGAAAAATCCATTACAAATTCCATGTTACATATAAATTTGCTTTGAAAAAGCAAATCCATTGTGTTTGTACAGATAAACTGTGCACAGATCTTTAATCTTGTTTCATGCTAGCAAAAGGAGACATTTTAATCATAGCATGGAAATATTTTGCAGGTGCTGAGAATGAAGTATAACAGAATAGTTTAACTGTTGGAAAGATCCCATTAAAAATTCAAGAAAATTAATACTAAAAAAATAACATTCTGTCATATTTAAGATTTTGTATAATCTTTTTAGTCTTTGTCGAAATTTGTTGTCAGGAGAGAATTACTACCATTTACAAGAAGATATTCTCACCTTCTTCAAACCCTTTTGCATTTACTGTGTAGCAAGTATAGTCAGGAATTCAAGAACGTAGCCTGTGGGGCATATTTTGATGGACATACCCTGAGGCTGCAATTCCGTAAGTGATTAACAGAAAGGAAACAAATGCCTTGTTGTCATCTATTGGCTGAAGTAATCGCCATCACGGCTGTCAAAGAAAGCAGCAGAAGTTACTGAAAGGAAGAAGAAATAAGCATCCCTCCGGGCATCAAGTTTACAGTGCTAAGCTATTTCACTGCAATATATAGAGTAATTCAAAGTCAGATAATTCCTCACAACATGAACAACTGTATAGAATAACTTTTCACACTAAAAGGGTATTAACATTTTCCATAAAGTATTATTTAATCCCTTATTTTTTCCTAAAGTAAAGAAAACTGTTGAGAAGAGTCTATCACTAACTAGCAGGTTCTTTTATGACTGTTGAAAATGGAAAGGAAATGCAATTTTTAATGTCTTTATCAGAATATTGTCCTGGTTATTGGTACTGATTCCTTAATAAAAATACTGACAAATCAAATGAAACATCAAAAGAAAAACAGCCTGAAAGGAGTTCACTTTGTGAAGGAAAATTAGAAGAGCTACAGATTGCAACTTCTGTTCCCACACCTCTCAAGGGGATGGACCGCAAGACAAGGACTGGGGGAGAAAAGTCCCTCCCACTGTAAGAGAAGATCAGGTCTGAGACCACCTGAGGAACCTGAACATACAGAAGTCTATGGGACCTGAGGATGAGATGCATCCCAGAGTCCTGAGGGAACTGACTGATGTAGTTGCCAAGCCACTCTCCATGATATTTGAAAAGTCATGGCAGTCAGGTGAAGTCCCCAGTGACTGGAAAAAGGGAAACATTGCGCCCATTTTTAAAAAGGGTAGAAAGGAGGACCCTGGGAACCACCAACCTGTCAGCCTCACCTCTGTGCGTGGGAAGATCATAGAACAGATTCTCCTAGAAGCTATGCTAAGGCACATGGAGGACAGGAAGGTCATTCGAGACAGCCAGCATGGCTTCACCAAGGGCAAGTCCTGCCTGACCAACCTAGGGGCCTTCTGTGATGGAGTGACTGTATAAATGGACAAGAGAAGAGCTACGGATGTTGTCATCTATCTGGACTTCTGTAAGGCCTTTGACACGGTCCCCCACAACATCCTTCTCTCTAAATTGGAGAGATATGGATTTGATGGGTGGACTGTTCGGTTGATAAGGAATTGGCTGGATGGTCACATCTCTGGATGTGACCAATGTAGTAGGTAGGGTAGCGGTCAATGGCTCAATGTCCAGACAGAGATAGGTGACAAGTGGTGTCCATCAGAGGTCCGTATTGGGACCGGTACTGTTTAATATCTTCATCAATGACATAGACAGTGGGATTGAGTGCACCCTCAGCAAGTTTGCAGATGACACCAAACTGAGTGGTGCGGTCGACACACCTGAGGGACAGGATGCCATCCAGAGGGACCTGGACAAGCTCGAGAAGTGGGCCCATGTGAACCTTGGGAGGTTCAACAAGGCCAAATGCAAGATCCTGCACCTGGGTCAGGGCAACCCCCGGGATCAATACAGGTTGGGGGATGAAGGGATTGAGAGCAGCCCTGCCGAGAAGGACTTGGGGGTACTGGTGGATGAAAAGTTGGACATGAGCCGACAATGTGCACTCGCAGCCCAGAAGGCCAACCGTATCCTGGGCTGCATCAAAAGAAGGGTGGCCAGCAGGTCGAGGGAGGTGATTCTGCCCCTCTACTCTGCTCTGGTGAGACCCCACCTGCAGTACTCCATCCAGCGCTGGAGCCCTCAGCTCAGGAAGGACATGGACTTATTGGAGCGGGTCCAGAGGAGGGCCACAAAAATGATCAGAGGGATGGAACACCTCTCCTCTGTGCTATTAAAAAATATTTTAAAATAGCAAGGTCATTGACTATCCAAATTAGACCTGAAATTCATGTTTTATTTGAACAAAATAAATTAAATAATTTCTTTAAAATGTGAAAGTTTGGCCACAAAACAACATCCTGTGCTAATCTAAGAACAGGAGGGTAGACCTATACAAAAAGTGAAGATTGCCAAGTCTCAAAGCATGGAATACGATCTGGATCAAGACTTTGAGCAAAAAGATTAAATTAAGTGATAAGTTCATTATTTCTTAGTGTCTTTACAGTTCAAATTTTGTATAATCATTGAAAGAGCTTGTGCAACCTGATGCATGCTTAATGCAGGTACTTCCGAAATAGTATTTTTTATGACTGCACTTTACAGAACTTCAAAAGCTGTTTAATTACAAGGACTCTTACTGACTCATTATAATCTCATTGACAGATAGAGTATTATTTTCTCTATTAGTCAAAGCCTCAAATTGCTAGAATGTTTATATATGATCAAAAATATATCAGGATAGTCAAAGAACACATTTCACTTGTGCCAGGCTAGGATGGAGAATGAAACACACCTTGCAGTTTAGACTTTAGTGAGATACCGAAAAGAGGACTCTCTGTTATAAAGCCCTTATTTTGAATAACAATAGAACTTAATTGTACTAGTCATCTTCTGCCCATTAACTCAGTTTGGGATACTGCAGTGTGCTGGTTTTGGCTGGGATAGAGTTCATTTTCTTCAGAGTAGCTAATATGGGGCTATGGTTTGGATTTGTGCTGCAAACAGTGTTGATAATACAGGGATGTTTTCGTTATGGCTGAGCAGTGCTTACACAGAGTCAAGGCCTTTTCTGCTCCTCACCTCACCCCACCAGCGAGCAGGCTGAAGGTGCACAAGAAGTTGGGAGGGGACACAGCCAGGACAGCTGACCCCAACTGACCAAAGGGATATTCCATACCATAGGACGTCATGCTCAGTATATAAAGCTGGGGGAAGAAGAAGGAAGGAGGGATGTTCAGAGTTACAACGTTTGTCATCCCAAGTAACGGTTACGTGTGATGGAGCCCTGCTTTGCTGGAGATGGCTGAACACCTGCCTGCCGATGGGAAGTAGTGAATGAATTCCTTGTTTTGCTTTGCTTGTGCGCGTAGCTTTTGCTTTCCCTATGAGGTCTTTATGATTCTCTCCCCCATCCTGCTGCAGGGGGAGTGAGTGAGGGGTTCTGTGGTGCTTAGTTGCCAGACGGGGTTAAACCACGACATGCAGCCAACACAAAGAAAGATGGGTCAAAACTGTTTAAAGAGGAACAGAGAATTCTCTACAGTGTTGTTTGCTCAGACCGGATGGGATATATAGGAGACCTTTAAGGTCATTTGGGGAAGGAGCGTTCTTGGCCATTTTAGGTGCTGACATTGTTTTTCCACTAACAAGATGATTGGGGTTCGTTAGCTGGAGTACTGAATAGTTTCAGTAAAGAGCTAAATAAATGTAATGCGCATTGATTGAACCTCAAAAACTAAGAGCCATCAGATTGCTATCTAATCTGCACAGAGCTTAAAAGTCATTTGGTATTGGTGTATTTTAAACCTCACCTTTGCATCAAAAGACAGATGTAAAAACTGGGATGTTTTACTTGGGTGCCTTAAGCCTGTGGGTTAAAGTACAGGTTAGTTCTTCAATTTTGGTGGTATAAGAAACTTGTGCAAAGCATCCCTGGCGAAGATATGGCTCTTCCTCTCTTGATTTTGCATGCTTTGGTAATTGGTTTTAATCACAGGACTGTGTTTTATCTGCAGATGTCACTTCATAGCATGGAGGTAAACATCTGGCTAGTAGAGTTGTACTGGACTCCTGTTTTGTTCCCTCCCATTCCTCAAAACTTCTGTATCTATGTTTGACAGTGGGCTGCCTCCCTTCCTCAAGGCATAAGAAGGAAACATAGTAAACAAATACGTAAAAATCCAGGTGGCTAGTTCTGAATGTAGAAAACTGTATTTCAATAAATCCTCCTTAAATGGAAGCTTTCTCCATGTTGGTAACATCAGCAATGCTACTGCTTTAACTTACGGAGAACAGTTCTAAAATATGTGGTAGGCAGATCATTTACAGATGTTCAGTCCCAAAATATGTCTTGATTTATAACACAGTGTAGTATGTTTAGAAGTATTCACCTTGGTCCAAGGCAAACAAGAAGTACAAAATAGGTACAATATTTGTCACCAATTAAGAGTATCTGCATATATGAATCACAAGGTAAAGAGAAATAAAGCCAAATAATTTTGTACAAGTTTTGGTCTCTCGTTTACAGATGAAGTAATAATATTGCTACTTCATCGTCCTTATCCTGTGTGTCCTTATCCTATATCTGAACAGCCTGTTTCTCCCGAAACTAGAAGTCAAAGATCAAGAGACAATGCTAGACACAGCTTTACAGAGATTAAACCCCTAATCACCTGAATTTTTGTGACATATTTCTTACTTGCTAGGTGACTACCAAGGCCATAACAATTGATCAAAGTCTGTACAAGCATCAGGTACAGGCATCTTGGTGGAACGCTTAGGTAGAACACTAAGTAGGCATGTAGATATTTAGGTAGAGGCCAGATGAATTTGTGCCCAAGAATCATATTCAAACAGACCTCATCTTGCAAGGGAGCCACCTTTTTATGAGACAGCTGCTGAAAACACACTTTCGTTTAATTTTTCACAGCTCTGAAATAAAAAACTCTCCCTCCAGTTTAAACTGATATAAGAGAATTTCAGTTTAGCCGAAGTTTATTAGGAGTGCAGATTTCCACTTCATCAGGAATAATCCAGAAAAGTCCTGGTTTTGTGTCTGCCGTGTCTGAACATGGAAAGTTGTATCAAGCCAAACCACACTGTGAGACTACTCCTTACATAATTCTGGTCCTCCCCTTCCACTTCATTTTTTCCATTTTTTGGGAGAGGATCGGACAAGGTGGTCATTCCTCAGGAGTCCTTGATTTGGGCTTCTGCCTGCCATTGTGTGTCCCTGAGCTCCTTTGGGCTTGTGCAGATGGGCCTTTAGTGAGCTGCTGGCTCCTGTGATGGGTTCGGCAAGATATTATTTGGCCTCCCCCTCCTGCCATTGTCTCTCTGAGCTCCTTTGTGGATGTTTTATCACATAACCTACCACTTAGATTTAAAAATAAAGAAACAGGCAAATACTTTTGAAAAAAATTTCATTTTTAAGGATGTTATTTAGAGTAATAAGACATCTAGAAAATGGCTATTTATAATTTAAGCTATCCATTTATCCTTACAGTCTCAAGCTGTAATGACTGACAGGTTAAAAAAGCACTGGAGGAACCAAAGGAAGTAAAGTGGAGATAAAGTACTACTTAAAAATGAAAGTTGCATCTGGTGTTGCACCTTTCTTTCTTTTTTTTTTTTTTGTCCCATCATAGTTGTGCCTTGCTTGGCAGCCCTCAGAAGACTTATATTTTGAACACACTCTGAGCTATATTCCTCTATTCCTCCTGAGCTTATCTTATGCTTAGCTTCATCTTTTCATAAAACTTCGGCCTGTTTCAACATCACATAGCAAGTGACAGATACATGGTGATAAGTACTAACATTAGATGGGATAAATACACATTCTGACTGTGGGTTTCAAATACTGCCATTGTGAAACCACACTTGGACACAGAGAGTCTGATTAGAGCCAAAAATGTTTAATTTTTTTTCTAGAGCTCACAAGTTCTGGCACAAACAGCAGGTATCTCTTGTACTGCTTTTAGAATAAGACAAAGTTCAGTAACACAGTATAAATTCAGTAAATATAATACCAAACGGTTTTTGGCTTCATATTAATAGGGAGGCCAATGAACAGATTATAAACAGGCAAGGAGGGGAATCTCACTTTACTCACTTTGGCCTAAGACTCCCTGAGATACAGAAAAGAGAAACCATAATTGCTTTTTTCTAACACACCATAAGCTTGACTGGTAGCAATGCTTATTATTAAGATTACTAGATTTTCTCTTTTATAACGCTGTGCTCTTCAAGTGATTAGCCACTCAGCAAGACAGCAGCTTTAAATACTTCTCAATTTCTTTTTACCACCTGGGCTTGCAACATCTATAATTCTTTGACCACCAAGAATCCAATAACTGAGATTAAACCTAGCAACGTTCAAGCTGCTGCTGTTTCAATTTATTATCAGCTGTTTAAAAAAAGTACTCTAATATCTTTATGAAAGCAGAATATAATAGAGTTTATGTCTCCCTATCTCTGCTAACAGGGCTCAAAATAATTAATCAAAATAACTAATGAATGCAGGATCTAACTCAAAGCTCAGTGATGACCATTTGAATTGCTTCTTAATGTGCACACATGCCAGAGCGCTGCTTGATTTCAAAGCAAAGACTCAGTCAGATTGACACTGTATCTTCTGAAATCAGGCATGCATCATCAGACCTAGTTAGTCAGGTCAAGAGGCCAAATCTCTAGTTATTCTTACCCTTTTAGTGTCTGCATGAGCTACAACCTCTGAGAGGCACATTTTCATCAAATTACCAGATACCAAATATTTGCTGCCTCTCACAGCAGTGAAGTGACCTCCCTTGCCATCCTGCAAAGCAACATCAGTAAAACTGCACTAACTACCTGAAAACCAAGAGTATCTCAGATCTAATCGCTGTAGTGCAAAGGAGTTGTTGGGTCTGACTGCTTTGGCACCATTGGCATTGAAGGTTTTCTGATGGCTGGCAAGCTTAGTAATGAGTTCCCAATACTAGGCATTTATCAGACTAGGCCTGTTTCACTACCTCTTTGTTCTAAGCGGAGATCTAAGATACAATTACCTTGCTAGGGAGAAAGTGTTAGTCTCCATCAGTGATAAAGAACTTTTTCTTCTAACCTTTGAAAGGGATTACAATCAGCAACATCCCCTATATCTTAACCCTTTATTGAATGCCTCACAGAGTAAGAGATTAATTGTTAAAATTTTATATATTTTTATATATATATATTTAAAAAAAAAAAAAAAAAAATCTCTCATAGGTTATAAGACTCCACGACACCATAGCCAGCCTGGGATCTGCCTGTGTGCCTTCCCATTTGTCCTCATGCAACTTCATTGAGCAATACAGAATGTCTAGAATTGACTAAATGTGGTCACTTGCTCCACACAAATCCCCATGAGCTCCGTGGATTTGCTGCTCTTCACAGCTCCAGATATCAGGCATCCCCTGGGAAATCCAAGCATCCCTATGGACTGCTTTATCACTTCAAGAAATCAACTCATGAAAGCAGCACAAAGACTTCCTGAAAAAGATTTGGGAGCAACTTCCTATTCACTAGAATTGTATGCTCCAGCCCCAAGTCACAGGATCACCATCAAGAGGTTCAGCTTTCCTTCAGACAGAATTGCTCCAGCAGCAACTCCAGAAACACCCTTCCAAATCACAAAGGAAGCATTAAAGAGCCTATCGACAACCCTCCTTAACCTCCTCTTCAGAAGCCTCCCAACAGGGACAGCCACCTAAAGGTGGTTTTGAGAGGACCAGTAAAAGCTGTGGATCAACCTACTCCACAGCCGGACAGCTACTTCTGCTAGTTTTAGAAAGTGCCTGGGGTTACCTAGGACTAATGGCTTCTCAAAATTCTCAGCAAAGGTTTCACAGACAATTTCCAAACTCTCTCAAACCTTTCTGCGTTTCCAATGCCTAGCTGCAGGATGAGTGACGATGAAGAAGTCAGTTCCCTAATACACCCGAAGTAGCAGAGAAAGCACCTACAGGACCTCAAGGGGAAGAACTTCTAACTCTACTTCTGTTGCACAAGCATTTTGGAGTCTTTCATTTCCAAATGTACAAGTACTTGACTTTGTTTGTATACAATCCAGAATCTATCTGTATATGGCATTTCTCACAGCTGCGATGACAGCACCAAACCAGGGAGAGTAATAAATTGGAGAGACTATTTCAGTGAAACATCTTAAGTGTTTGTAAATTAAGCAAACACAGTACTGCATCTCACATGTATTATCAATTCACTTCCCATCTGCCTTTTGGGTTAGTCATACAGAATTACTATCGCAGAGCTTCATGAAACACGAAAAGCGGTTTTGTGCTGAAACCCCTCCACTGCAAGCCAATTCAGCAAGTGCATTCCCTCCTTTCTGTGGCATCGTTGGCACTGTGTCTGCCTCTGCCAACATCTACGCATAGGAACACGGCACAAATGTAGGAGTTATGCCTTGCCTAGAGCAGGTTCTTCATAAAGGTGACAGAGGAGTTGCTGTGCATTACACAGAACAGGAAGGTGAGCTTGGTATTGATAGAGACCTTTTAAAGCTGCATCAGGTGTGAGATTTGTTTCTTTTTAGGGAGGAGGGACGATGCAGAGTTGAACTCGAAAGCAGAGAGGGAAAAAACTGTCCAGACATAGGAACAGGCAGTCAAGTGTGTGACCCAGCCTGAATTCATTGATTTGAGTACCTTGAGATAAATCATGTGGCACAAAGCCCAGAATAGGTATAGGACTATTTTAAAATTAGCTCATTCTGTGCTATTAAAAAATATTTGTCTAAAAAAGTGTATTTCACATTAACCAGAAGTCAGTGTAAACGCACCTTATGACACTGTATTGGTTCTTGCTAATCACCAGGAAACTTGTAATTAGTCTGAAGAGAGGAAAATGTTAAAACAAATGTCATAACATGCAACTTATATAATTTGGCACTTGGTTCCAGGTACCAATGGAATAAAATGTTTGTAAGTTTTAAGGTTTAAATATGACTGCTAGTGGCCAGTTTTCAAAAAAGGAGTGACAGGTAACTTCTGACACAAAATCATTCCCAAGCTGCTTTTCAAAAAATTCCTCTTTAACAGAAAAATATACCTGTGACAAGGTAGCATGAGATACAGCTGGAAATTCCCAAAGGTTGTGTGTAACATGGATGCAATGATTATGCGATCATCAGTAAAAAACTGATAACCTTGGTGCTTGGGTATGCTCATTTACACAGGATCTTGAGAACGCTGGTGAACTTTCTGAAGCATTAACTGACTTCTGTAAAATGCATCAAGATCCACTAAAGAACAGAGTAAGCTAAGAGTATAAAATCAGTCAAGGAGGAAAGAAGGGGGAATGAAAGGAGACCCTAAGAGGGTTTTACATTTTTCTGCTGTCAATAAACTGCAACTGCATGTTAGTTATGCAATATATGGCTTTTCATTTCAATTTTTTTTTCTCTAAACAGTGCTTTGTGAGTATTTTTCCTAGTGCATGTATATGTTTTTAAAGGAGACTGCTAACAGCTTTTAAAGACTTACTTGTAATTTTAGTTCTGAGTCAGAAATGCTGTTTGTATTCTTCTTTTTTAAATTTGAACTGAAATTCCAAGACAGTCTTCAAATCTCCTTAGCCCACCACTTCTTCAACAGTTGCCTATCAGAAAAGTATATTCACTCTGTAACCATATGGTAGGTTGCAAAAGACTCTTAAGCAGAAGAAAAAGGAGGCAAAATACTTAATTTGTGAAAGATCTCTGTCAGTTTGTAACTAACAACACTGAAGGAAACTCAGTCCTTTATCTAACACATTCACATATAGGATAAAGAGTTCAATACATTCCTTTTTGTTAAGTTTTCAAAAAACTATAAAAGTAAATAAGCCTTCCAACTATTTGTTAATCATTTTGGATGAATCACAGGAGCACACAGACACCATCATATCAGCATAGTCCTTCACCAAATACTTACATATGAAGATAGGTCAGACTATCCACCCAGAAAAATCATACTCTTCTTTGTATGTTTACTTCAACAGTGTTATGTACTTATATGGAATTGTTAAACTAATCATATTTTTGCCAGACTGGCTATAACATAATCCACCTATGACTGACCAACTACAGAAGAAAAATTAAACAAACATTTTGCTGTTGGTAAATGTTTTTTTGTGGGTTTGAGCTTCTGAAGCCAGAAGGTCACTTGGATTATGTATACAATGTTGGTAATTGCATTCCTTAAATCTACAAAATGCCATGAAGCTCACTATTTTCCAAAATAGCTTTGCAAACAATGACAATTACTGCCCAGACATTTTCAAACACAGCAGGTTATTGGCTTAGGCAGTGATGGAAACCCTAAAAAGAAGATAAATATTTTGAAATGCACTGTAAATCAAATTTGTGCACTGGACTAAGAATGGATTATCTGCTTCTACACAGCAAAAGATGTTTTAGTTTGAGGGGCTTTTTCCATGCTTATTTACTAGAAATGATTTTAAATTGTGTCTTTGTGATTTATTTTTTTTTATTTTCTCAAGATTTTTAGCAGTTGCATTGTAATAAATACTCTAATTAGTTATACATACTTTACTCATTACATTTACTGATGTCCAAGAATCCAGTTTCTCAATCTTTTAATAAAAAGTACATTTTTCAGATTAAAATTGATTGGGAACAATGCTATTTCAGCTTCATGCTGCTCTGCAAGTATTTATAGCAGATGTATCTACAGTCTCAACTGGGCAAATTTCTACGATGTAATTAACTGAGCCCTTGACTAAAAATGAGTCTGTGAGGAGGATTATTATATTGTGATGTACTATATTCTGATACTGTGATACCAAGACAAAAGCAGCCACGTTTTGCATCCTTCATTTCAGAAAGTAAGTATCTGGACAAGCAAAAAAGACAGCCCAAATGGGAATTCATACAATTGACTGTCCAAGCAGCTTTGGCTAGTATCAATAGAGAGGCAACATCAGGAAGACAAAGGCGCTGGCGTTATGTATGTGCACTCAGAGCTGGTTATGAATTATCAGGTTTCTGACTTTGTGCCAGATTCACATTCTCTGGCATGTTGTAGGATGAAGACAACATTACCTTCGTACTCTCCGAGGAATCCTTCAGCAGACCACAAGTTCAGGTTTGCTGGGCACCTTCATGAAAGAAGTAATACAAGTAAGACAGGATGCTGCTAGATTATTGTTGAGGGTTTACTAGAATCATAGAATCATAGAATCATTAAGGTTGGAAAAGACCTCTAAGATCATCGTGTCCAACCGTCAACCCAACACACCATGCCCACTACACCATGTCCCTAAGGGCCTCATCTACATGTCTTTTAAATACCTCCAGGGATGGGAACTCCACCACTTCCCTGGGCAGCCTGTTCCAAGGCCTGGCAGCTCCTTCAGTAAAGAAATTTCTCCTCATGTCCAATCTAAACCTCCCTTGGCGCAACTTGAGGCCATTTCCTCTCGTCCTATCGCTAGTTACTTGGGAGAAGAGACCAACACCCACCTCGCTACAACCTCCTTTCAGGTTGTTGTAGAGCGTGATGAGGTCTCCCTATTAGTATAGAGCCGGTATTGCATCCTTCTCTTTCCTAGCAGATCACAGATGTTAGAGACAAAGAGAATGTGGGCAGAATACTCCTGGTCTCTGGCAGTTTCCAGCTGGAAGACAGTCCCTTGAAATGACCCAGAAGGAAGGAGCATTTCTCTAAGTAAGTCAGGTCATTATTTTTATAAAATGGGGATCAAAGCTTAAAATTTTATAAAACCGTTGCTTTCACTGAGAAAGATAAGTATAACTGACACTTCCTAAAAAATGGAACTGACTGTTCCATTCTTAATTAGAATGGGATATTTATCTCACTAGCCCTTTAATTTTATAACATCTGAAAGTATATGTGTTTTCTAGTGAAAGACTACTGCAATGACATGAATCCAGCTGTTGAGTTTCCTACCTTTCCTCTCACTCTTAAAAAAGTAATTTTCTAGTTTTCCTCAGTATACAGAGGGGGAAAAATGTGAAACAAGTTAACCGTAATACTTAAAAAAAGGCTAATAGGAGAATAGTAACTCAGAAGTTTGGTTTTGGTTTGGTGGGGTTATTTTCCCAAAGACAGTTTTCAAATCCTGGCTCAAGATTTTTGAGCAGTGGGGCTGACTATTCATCTGTGTATCCTTTTCCAAACTTCCATAGACTAAGTACAGGTAAGTACAGGCCATTAAAAGCAACCTCCAAGAACAGCATGAATTTGATCAAAATAAAGATGAACATATACTGTTGAATGATACACATGGTATAATAAGGAAAACACAAGCAAAATCAAGCTGACATTTTACACGTAACCACAGCACTCCACTGCACAACTCTGGACACCCTATGCAAGGTGACTGCTTTTGTAATCAAGTTGCTCAAGCCACAGAGGAATGATCAAAATTTCAGTCCAAAGTTTACAAAAACATGTTACCGCTCTCTTAACCTTTTATTTTTAAAGGAGATTTCAAGGTTTATTGTTTTGAAGGCTTTAAGTCTCAGACTGTTAACAAGCAACATACCTCTTGGCAGCTCTTCACTATCATGATGACCAGCTGAGAGTCAACACACGCTGTAAGCGTTTGTTCATCAGCTCAGCAGAATTACACAGGACTCAGCAAGCATCTGGCGTTCGAGAAGGCTGCTGTCTTTGTGGCAGGCAGATTTATGGACATCATTTTTGCAACTGCTACTTTTCGTGCTCATTTGCAGTTCACTCATCTGCTAAGTGCAGCATAGCCAATTAAAACAGGCTATCCAAAGAGGTATAGAGTTCAGCTCACTGCTGCAAGTCACCGAGAGAGTCACGGCTTCTTTCTTTTAATAGTATATATAGCATTTCAGGAGTTCACTGAAGGCATTAAACTGACCAAGGGTCTCTCTGTCTCCACAGTCCCTGCATGGGCCCTCCACTCTCCATCTGAGGACTGAGCTTCTGCAAGGGAAGTCCCCTTGGCCACTCTGAGCTCGAGGCCTTTCTACAAGTTTCTTGCACACTCAGTCTACCCACAGGAGCCATCTCCTCTTTGCTGTAGGGGCACCGCTGGCTGGGACCTGTGGTCTCCACCAATTCATCCAACCCTTGCCACGGGATCCCCTCGCTACCTAAGATTTCCTCAGCCCCTCATGCCCTCCCAGCTCCCCTACTCCATCTCACGGCCCCACTCTCCCTCCCCACCCACTGGACCCTCTGCAGCTTTCCCAGCCTGGCGACATCCCTCCTTTACTGAGCGGCCCCACCGATGTGCATGCCCCAGAGCCACGGCCTCACCGTGGCTCCCCCAGCCCCATCGTCGGCCTTCCACCTCAGCTCGAGCCCTCCTGCTCACATGCGGGGACTTCTCCCTTTGCAGCTGTGTGGCTGCTCACTGCAGCATCCCCTTCACTTCTCCAGGTGAGGAGGCAGCTGCTGTGAGATGGAGGCGGGTGGCGGTTGCTGCTCAGCCCGAGCCAGGCAGCCGGCGAGGGCCATAGATGCTCCTTACCCAGGGCGCTCCCCAGACCCAGGGCTTCCCGGTGTGAAGCTGACCCGCACCCAGCTCTCGGCCTCCCCTCGGGTGCCAGCTGCCGGTGGAGGAGGCCTGTCACAGCTTGGAGCTCAGCAGCGCTCCACGCCACACACAAGGGACCAGGGCAACCCCCAGCCCCAGCCGGGCCCCGTGACAGGCTTGCGCACGCCACCACCCTGAGCTGCCAGGGGCCACAGCTGGGATCTCAAAAAGGGCTGAGGGAACCTGGTGCTGTAGGCAGGAAGGCTAAGAGGAGGCTGCTGGCCAAATTTGAAAGATGTCCTGGGAAAAGCGTGTTTCTTGAATGCAGCCTGTCCCTGCCACAGGTGCCACAGAAACCAATTTGATGCAGTGCTGTCGAAGGTGCCACAGGCAGAGGCACCAGCAATGTCTGAAGCCACATCCACCCATTTTACCGAGCGTCTGCCCACAGCCTGGGAGGGCTGAGGAGCAGCCAGCGAGCCTGTGGTGCCAGAAATGTGTTTTGCGGATACTGGGGGAAAAAGAGCCACATGGCAGAGTTTTCCATCTAGAGGAGAAAGGGAGTGAGGGGACACATCCAGAGCCATGAAACCAAGGCCCCAAACACATAGTTCTCAGTAGTTTTTCTTTCATTAAAATTTGTGATCATCACGACTGCAAGAAGTGGCAAACCCAGCAACTTCACAAATTGAGGGGGGATACTTTACAGAGGGATGTTTGTCTTAATGCTTGAGAACCTTTCTTAGCCTGATTAGGATAAGAAAGTTTGAAAAAAAAAAAATCCATGTTAATAGAATTCAGGCCATCCTCCTTTAGCTTTACAAACATTTTACCAAGGATTGCAGTAAGCAACCAAAGCTGAACCAACTTCTTAAACCTCACTGAAAATCCTGAGATGGAATATTCTTCCCTTGTATTTTTCCTTTGCGGCTGGTGCAAAATGCAACTTAAATTCTTTTCCCCTTTTATTTAAATAGGGTGTTCTGCACTCTATTTCACAAGGACTCTGAGCAAGATGTAGTTAATTGATGTATCTAATTATAGCCATCACACCTCCCCTCTTCCCTAGAAACTCAGTTACCAGCCCTATCCTTGACAAAACGCTTGTGAAGAATAATACATCTGAAGTCAAATGTTATCTGCTAATTGACAGGATGGTTTCAACAATGTAACCTTATCTTAGGTAAATAAACTTCTAAGGAAACTTTGAGCCAGAAAGGCCAAATGAGATGTTTGAGATTCCTTTTTGGTGCAGAAGGTCTTGTTTTGATAGTGCATTTCAATAGCAAAGGCTAAATGTGAAAGAGAATCTGAGAGACCAAAAGATAGGCTCATTTCCCTCTGTTTATATTTGCTCCTAACTTAGTGTTTTTCATAATAGGAAAAAACATCTTAAGGAGGTCTTTAATTATTGCAGTAGAAAAAAATGTGAAAAATTATCTTTATCTGGTATCTTATTTGAAAAAAAAATTTTTAATGCATCTCTAGCATTTGTTTCTTTAAATTCTTATTTAGATTTTATATTCATTTGTACACTTCAATAAATAATTCACAAAACCAGCCTAAAATTAGCATTTTTAACATACAACAGTGCTAAGTCACAGATGTGAAAACTCTTAGTAACATTTACATTAAAATATCAGATCAAAGACAGATCAAAATCACAACAAAGTACACCAAATATGAGATCCAGAGACGTGTGAAAGCAGTGAGAAAGAGGAGAAGCAGTCACCAGGGGGGAGAAGATGATGGAGGGAAGAGAAGTCCTGTCCCAGTGTGTGGATTCTGAGGAATGAAAGTGACCGTCCTGGAAATGGACTGCAAACTTTTCAAACACATCTTGTCGTGTGTGTGCGAGGCTCTGACCCTGTCTCTGACCAGTATTCAAAGATGTTAGAAGGCAGTGACCCTATTAAGTGCACTGCACTTCTGTAGAATTATGTGCTTTATAAAGCATAGCTGACCTCAGAACAAATGTGGCAATAACAACTTAAACTGCACTCTCAACCTAAGTTCGTCTCCTGAAATTCCAGTTAAGTCGAGGGTCCATGTCTTTCCATAAAGATATAGCTGGAAGACATTCCCACACCAGCAGAACTGTTACCTCAGCTTACTTGCACATGAAGCGTTACTCAGTACCAATCTGCTTCCAAGGGAAGACTTGAATCCTACACAGAAGACTGATCATCATTGCAAAAGATAAATCATATTGCGAGATGGGTTTTCAAACGATAATTTTGAACATTGCAAGAGTGCGTACAGTTATAAAGACTTAGATGTCAAGGAGGGGTGGGAAGAAGAGTAAATACACGGATTTTGATGTGCTTAGCATTGAAGAAATCCAATTTCCGAAAGCCATGGCTTATCCCTTATCAGCCAGGCCAAATCTGTTCCCTCTGGGTGGTCATAGCAACGGAAGTGTGGAGCACTCTCTGGCTGAGCCTTCACTTCTAGCTTCCAAAACACTTCCTTTTCTATCTCAAGCTGTGATCCAATGAATTTGTTCCAAACAGGATTACTAAAGAAGTGAGACTATTTATCTAGTCTTCTCTGAAAAGGCCTTCCTGTTTATAGAAATGGCATCCTCCCATTTTTAATGCAGAAATACATACTTATATCCTTTCCAGGTCAGATTTCAGTAATTTTGTGACTGGCAGCTATACGACCTCTGAGCAGAAACTACGTGTCCTGTAGCCTGCCCAGCTCAATGAAAACGTCAGTCCTGTGCAGAAATAGAAAAAAATAAATGACATGTGGTGCTTAGGTGATATGCCAGTTTAAGGGACGCAGTATCCTTAAATGCACACCACACTGCATTCTGAGTGGCTCAGTTTCCTAAACTGGATGTGAACTCCCCCTTTAGCTGGGCCAAATACACTTGGGAAACTACCAAGTTGCTAGTGCTGTAGTGAACCTTGTTCTGTGGCTGACTGAGCCCTTATAAATCTGTTTGGGATTCCATCCTGATCACTGCACACAAATGCTCTTACACCATTCTGTCTAAGACAAAGATTGGAGGGACCACACAGAAGCATCCCTTCCACCTAATTGTTGTTTGTGGTGAAGGGAAGACGGCCAGATAGGGTGTCACTTCACGCAGAATGACAGCCGCAGCTTAGTAATGGCCTTAAGACTCTCAGATTGATGACTGACTCCAGATGAGGCTCACAGGACTCGTCCAAAGTCTATTGCAGTAAACCTCCACAGAAGAGTCCTGGATCTTAGTTCCTAGTAATAAAATAATTTAAAAAAAAAAAAAAAAAAGTCAGCAAAATAACCAAGGTCTGTTCAGCATTCTACAGAGAATATTTAAAAGTCCTTCTTGTAGATCAGATATAGCTTCAGAGAGAATAGGGAGTTTACTGAAGAAGGAACAGTTGTGGGGTATAGCAAGGGAAATCAGAGAAAGGAAAAGTAAGTATCTCGGGTAAAAATGGTGTCCATTTCCTCAAGAAATAAACTGAAAAAGTGTAACAGAGAATTATGATAGCAGAGTTGGCTCCAGAAGGAAGTTCAGACACAGGAAGACTGCATTTTAAGAAGACTGAAGGGAATTTTGTGTGCCAGGAATTCTATAGTCAGCATGGGTGATGTTAGGTTTAAGGTAGCAGGAAGAGAAAAAGAGAGGGACACACAACAGCATGTGTTTCAGTGTACCCAGTTTGTCATTATAATCCAAAACTCAAACGCTCCAGAGGGGGAGAATAATACTCAAAACTGAACAATAGTGGGAAATCTATCAGGTACTAACTATGAATGTATGGGAGGAAAGTCAACAGAGTTTTGGAATGACAGAGAAAACTGTTATTAGACTGTGTTATTTACTAAGACTACTTCATCTTTAACTTCTGATCTGTAGGGCAATAAAACTTTGTGGGCAAAGTTCTGTAGGGCAAAAAAACTGTGATAAAGCACAGGTAGAAATACCCATACCTATAAAACAGGTAATTGTTTTTTGAATCCTCATTTGTAAATAGAATAAAAAAGAATAACCAAAATTAGTAAATGTCTTATCAAAATGTTTAAGATTCTCTGTACTTTAACATCTCACTCATAATAGCAGAGTTGTCATTTTCATAAAACCAGAAACTAGATTTTAACTGAGAAACGAGAAATATTTCATAGGACTTGATCAGAGATTTCCGTACAAGATCTTTTTACTGTACCAGGTAAGAAAAGAAGCATCTCTCAGCAACAGTGACCTAAGCACCAATTACTTTCTTCTTTATATTTAAAAACATCATGGCTTCAGATAAACTTCAGATAAAACCTTAAAAGCTCAATGCAAGAAGGACATTTTATTGTTATTGTTATTATTGACTGGCTGTTAATGAAATCATGCCAAGAAGTACAGGATATTTTTGCTGCCATTAATTTCATTCTGGATCTACATTATTGCTTAGGCTAAAATATTATCTAATAATGTACATGACCATGTTCTTGACTTTTCTTTTCCTTATTGTTTTGCTTATATATGACAAACATCACTGCTGCCAAGGACAGGATTCTAGCGTAACATATAGATGTTACTTGAAAGAAAACATCTAATATATATTTTGATGCATCTGACGAAGCAAACGTTAAGTGTACAGAATTCTAGTAACTGTAAGTCAGGGAATAGACAACCTGTACCATGGGTATCATTCTTAAAAGCTGCAGTTTTATTTTACTAAATTATCTATGTTAAAAACAAATCTGTGCCTGGTGTGGAATTTCACTGCATCAAGTGTTACAATATTTTTGTTTTCATTACAAGCAGGAGAATGCATGTAGAACAAGTGTTAAGAAACATGACAATAAATTAGAATATAATTTACAAAAGCAAAAATAATAATAATAAAGTAACAGTGTACCACATTAATACTGAGTATAAAATAATAAGCAACTAATCACAATAATACAAAGGTAATTTCAGTCTGTATTATTAAGGATATCTATGTGACATTCACTCCATTACAAAGTTTCTAATGAAATGGACTATTTTTGGGTGTATACACGTTGAGGGGTTATTCTCTAGATTTTTCTTTCTGTTTTGATCTTTGTCAGCTGATAGCATAGCTCAGTGGAAGTACTGGCACCAGATTGATTTCTGCATTTTGTATTCTACTATTTGATTCTAGGCGTGTCATATTTACAGCCTATACAAATAGTCCTTTTGTCACTATTTAAGAATATAACACTATTTAGCTTAGATTATATAGATGGCTACAGTGTAGCAGCAGCAATGAACTGTGCTGTGGAAACCAATAATTTTTCTTTGAATTAGGTTTCATTTTTCGGTCTTACTCTGAAGCGTTGCTTGGTTTGTAAATCCACGTACATTCTGTGTTTTGTTCCCTTTAACAATACAATTCAACATTGCTCCAGGGAGTTCTTTAAATTCCAACCTCAGTGCTGTTATGTTGCAGAGTAAACATCGGACTCCCTAGTGTTCTAGCACCAGTAAGAGAGCAAAATGTGTCTTTGGAAACACTCCTTACAATTTTAATGTCCTAAATGAGGTAAAAAAAAAAGGTTTCTTTTGAATACATAGAAAACCCTTCTCTTGTTAGCTGAAAAGACACATTAGCTGATAAACAAAATCATGCCCTGGAGAAAACCGGACCCTGATAGAAAGAGGCCTCTTGGTTAGGGAATGCCATAGCAACCCCTTTCCCTTTCATCCTATTTTTGACCTAGCCAGGGCATGTGAGCACCAAGGTGTTTTGTTAAAAGGATACAGAAAGTCAGTAACAAAGAAGGACTACATACTGCCCTTAATCCCTATGAGCAACTCCCAAAGATTGGTTTTTTTTATCTATTGGTATCAGTTTTAACAGGAGTTGTTTACATGGTGATGAGAGCAGCAGATAAGCATATGTGAATACACGCAAGCCAACTGAAAATGAATTCCACTGGTCACAGGCATACGGAAGTGGAAATACTGGCAAGAGGTAGCAGATGACAGGAATTCGATGGTCATGAATATGTGGGCTACACAAAACCCCATGGACAGATTGTCAATACGTTGGGGGGATTTCATAGTACGAGTCCTGTTAACAATATCTATTGTTCCATGTTAATTCACATTAGTAAATAGTATGCAACACATTTGGCTTGTTATTGGTAAAATAGACCTGTACATTTCAATCTCATGGTGTTTTGAAATTATTTTTCACTGAAAAGAGTACTTTTTTTAAAAAGTGCTATTTGAGTTAGAATTTGTAACACATTAATTGTTCACATAATTTTAATTGCACTACAATAAAGGAGGCATAGTTGGACACAAAAGCACATTCATCAAGTACCTGCTGCAAAATGCAAGCGTTCAAGTACAATATATTAATATAAACAAGTATCTTCTTTCCTTATCTCCTTGAGTCTGTTACTGAAAAGTGAAGAGGAAAAGGAGCAGGACAACTAACTTCTTTTATGGTAGATTCTTGAATGTGACTTGCCTAAGTAGTTTGGTTTCACATTTAAAAATGCAAAGTATTTGGTGAATATTAAAAATATGGTAATATGAAATAAGTGGAGTATGGCAGCAGAATAGTTAAGGCATCTAGCTACTAATCCAGAGGCATGAGTTTGTTCCAGTCTCATGCTGAAAGCTGCCCCTAGCTTTAAATATGGTCCAGCTTTAAATATGTACCTGGCCATTTAGGTGACGGTGGCCAGACTTCATTCTAGCCACCCCTTTTCCAGTGTGCCTTACTCCTGATAGTCCAACAGGCCTTTTGGCTCAAGCACACTTTTGACTTCTCATTTGAACAGAACCTAGATACCTCCACGAGACATTTATTCTTTGGCTGTAATCCTTGCCCACTCGGATGTGGTCTCCTGAACTACACATTCACATATTCTTTCTCATAAACAAATGCCCTCTTGCTATGGTATCAAAGAAGGGAACATCTGGAATCCATTTTAACTTTCAGCTTTGGAAAGGATGGTTGCTATTACACAGTAGGCTTATCTTTTGCACTGCAATTCCTTAGTTTTGGAGAATCAAAAGTAACATGTAAACCAGATCTAGATGCCCACAAAGTTGTTTCTTCTTTGTGGCTGGTGTTGTAAACAAAAGTGAGCTGGAGTCAAAGTGTAAGTTCTAAGCAACCTGTACGGTAGTAGTGAAGGAGCTGGCAATACGGTCTTCACCACTGTTGGAGTCTGCCTCCTCCATGATACTGATATATGTTTCTTTTCAGTGGAAATCTCAGCTTCACTTGTACAATGGTAAGATGGCTATAAACCTGCAACACAGATTTCATTTCGTTTCATAGCACACTTGTATTTCATGCACCACTGCAATAACCGTTGCACCTCTTAAAACTAAGTCCCTCATGGTAGTTCTATTTAGTATAGCTTTATACATGGCTCACAGCAGTGTTCAGGAAATATGGATTACTCCAAAGGGAATTAGGTGGAATGAAGGAAAAATACTTTTTCTTTTTTTTTAAATTTCTGCTCCTTAAATAACATTTCCAAGCTCATTTTATAATTTAAAGTGTGGTGCTGTGTCGTGAGATAAAATAGTTAACATTTTTAACGTATGACTTAACATTTTTTTGATTCTTTTTTACTTCCATAGTAGACCAAGTCATAACAGCTACATTTTAAACAGTTTTAAATACAAATGGATTCAGTGTCATTGCTAAGTCCATAATAAAAATTATTTTAATGGTCCAAGGAGGTAAACAGACTATTGGATTTAGTCAAAAGAACACAAATGTTCCACAGTAAGCTATTCTATGTGTGTTGTGTGGATCTTTCCAATTTGGCATGCCCTCCTTATACTGTGTCCAGCACTTTGGATTAATAAATCCCACTTCACAGAAGTTAAAATAATATTGAAATCCTGTCAGCTGGAGCTGACCAGTGGTTACGTTTTCCACAGGGTAATGCATTTGCAAGGACGTCAATCTCATTCCGCTGTGTGGCCCTCTTCGATGGACACTCTTCCACAATGATAATAACAAGGCACATTCTTATGCTTTCTGTGGGTCAGTGTCCTTGGCAGGTCTTGCAGCACATCTGTCTGAAGTATGCTCGACTGCAGAACTTGAACTTCAGCACCAGTGGGCAATATGCCACTTTATTCACATCTTTGCACTCTAATAATTAAGAGAATTAAAGAGAAAAAATCAGAAATAAAAATTAAAGTACAAAGAAAATTTTACATTTAACATGCTGCTTCTCAATCCATCCACTTTGCCCTCTTTGTAACTACTCTTTCTAGTCCCGCCTAGTGCACACAACATATTTTAAAAAGCCATAAAAATGTTTGCAGGGCTTCTCTCCCAGACATTTAGAAGTGTGCCCACTTTGTCTTGGAAGAATTATCATTTATTGGGATAAATGATCACTTTAGACAGCTAGGAAATGTGAGTCATTTTTCTTACAATACTTTTATAGCTTCTTTCTCAGGAGTTATTTTATCCATCCATGAGAGGTTATCCAAAATCTAACACATTCGCACTATTTGGTACCATGCCTCTGCATTTGTAAGAACTGAAATAGAACGCGCATTGCAGCAAACAGGCATGGAGAATACAACAAGTGTTATGAATAAAAGCACCAACAGTGTGAGCTCAGTGACTAGACTGAATGGTGGATTATGCTTTAGGCTTGGTTCCACACATCCACAGTTTCCTTTATGCAGGAGGAAAACTATTTTTATGCCTGTAATAGAGATGTAAGAGCTTTTTTTCATAGTTTTGTTTTCCTTATATGCTGGGCTTACTGCCTCAGCAGCCCGTGTCATACTGGCATGTAACTCTCGCAGGAAGGGAGAACAAGAGCTCAACCACGCGGAGGAAGGATTCCTTCTTTTCCATCCCACACAGGTTGTATCTAAAGTGACTTGTGGGGGTACATTACAGGAGCACACTACTGGAATATGCTGTGGTTCTCCTCTGGCTCAATTTCCTTTCTGTAGAAAGAAGGTGGGAATAGGGAACGGAATAGTTTGGTCCATACTCAGTTCTTACTCTGATATAGCTGGAGATACAGCTGTATCTGAGAGCTCAGGGGTACACTCAGGTTCTACAGCTCAGATATTGCTGCTGCAGATTTCCTTTGCACTGGAGTGAATATTGCGATAGATGTCTGATAGGGGATTTTTAGTTAAAAGCGTTTGCACAGTTCCTTCCAGACTGATATTAAAATAGGACTTTGGCAATAAGCTTTGCCTCACGTGTAGGAAGATGGGAGAGATATATTTGAAGAAAAAGTAAAACGCACAAGTCTGAATTACAAAAATTAAGTGATGGGAAGAATGAAGTTAGATTAATTTCTCAGAGAATTATTTGTCTCAAAAGAATGCTGCAAGTTTTTACTCTTTTAAGGTTGTATTTCATACTGGCTTCTTCCTACAATCTTTCTCAAATTACAACAGCTATAAAGAAAATGTGAATAAAAAGGAGATGAACTAGCAGTACTTTGACCATTATTGTATTTTGTATTGGTTTGATATCAAGAAGTGAAGACTGGAGGCCAGGACACTGTTGCTCCAAGGCCTGACAGAACAACAGTTCCTTGACTTCAAGATGTCTGTAAGCCAAATATGAAAGAGACAACAGACACACCAAACAGGTAAGAAAAAAAAAAATGTACTAGTGAAACACGATCAGCACATACAATTATTCAGCTACTCCCATTTGTCTTCCTTCTACAGACAATCTCCTAGTACATTATTTTTACTCTGGAACAGGTAGTTATGGACAGTGTGTTCACGCTGCAAGCATACTGTAGTAACAAGTTAAGTGCAGATGAGAATTTTCAGTATTTGAACCTAGGAAAGCATTAGTGAGGCTGAACTTCAGGGTCTGTACTGAACAGTATTTCTGATAATGGCAATGTGCATGCTTTTACTGAGATAAGTAGAGCTCATGAAATGATTTAAACTGTCATTTCATTAACACAGATATAGTGCTTTCACTGTAATTTTTTTATTCCACCTACCCCATGTTTTATGTACTACTTTTCTAATTTTTTAATTCTCAATTTGGAAACAGAGTTGGATGGCAGGAGAAAAGACATTGGGTGTAGCTGGTTGAAACAGACATATTTCTATCAGCAACCACACATGGTCACTGTGTTTCACTGAGTTTCAAAAACTCTTCCCAAAAGAGGTCAAATATCTTCCAGAAATATTTCAGGTCCTTGTGTTTATGAAGACTGGGAATATAGGAGAGACAGATGGTGAATTATAAATGAAGTGAGGAATAAAAAGGTTTACTTGATCTTGACGAGATTTAAAAAATCCACTCAATCCCAAAAATAACCCTCATACACATTGTATTTACTTAAATACAGGTAAAGCCACTAACTGCATTTTTGCTAAAAGTAGGATCTGAAATTATCCTATTTCATGTTTCTTTAAATTATTCTTCCTCTTGACTAAAACTGGACCCTGTTCAGCCAATGCCATTTGGACAGCAGTGAGACAATATTCTGGAAGTTGCCCACAACTTCTGTTTTAAAAATCAGTTTTGAAATAGATATGGTGGCTGATGAAGTAGCCTATTCTTCATAGGACTGTGGTTGAATGGAAGAAGTTTAGCAGAGCCCTTTTCGTTCCTAGTAACTACTGTTAATAAGTTTCAGTAAGCTACAAGTATTAAACTCTCCCTTCCTGAACTTTGTGGCCAGATCAGACAGTACTACGATATTAATACTTGTTACAGTAATAAAATCACAGAACGTCACTATGCCTTCAGCTAAAGAGACTGCAAAGACATATCACACAAAATACAAGGAAAACTGAAATAACATAAAAATAGATAAAATAGTTTTTCAGGTGAAGTTCAGATGGCCTTTAGCAGTCTAGATTCAGCAGACATATATATACTTAAGAGCACAAAATAATTCTGAATACATTTCAAATCGTGTGGTACATGCTGCCTGTAGTTCACTTCCAGCAGCAAATGCAATGTTACCTTATCAATGGCAGTGTGTCAAAACCCCATCTACAATATCCTAAATCACCAACGAAGAGTTTAAAGAAAACAAAAAGCTAAAGCAGATGTAAAATGTAACAAGATATATCACAACTTTCTTTTACTGTTTCTGTATCCCCAAAATTTTGACTCTTATTTTATGTAAACAACCCATACTTTCCCCAGGAAAGTGTTTCCAAACTTTACCAACATGATCATTATACTCCAGAGTGTCTCAAGCTTCCTCAAAAACATGTACGTTCTTATCTTGGGTTAGCAAAATTAAATTGTCCAGAAATGGCTGAACGGGTTCCATAGGCTGGGAGCACTGGATTTTGGCAAGTGAAGGGAATCGGGAGGTTTGCTGGGGTTTGACGCAGGAAGGGAATCCCCTCAGCTAGTCTGACCCTGCTGCAAACCAACGACCTGTGGCTGAAGCTGCTTTTGCCCCACAGTGGGGCCCAAAGCACGAGGCAGTGCTACGAGGCGGCATGCGGACAACGTCTCCACGTGCGAGCAGGTATGCTCTGCTACACACATGCACTCCCACGGGACTGAACCTCCCCTCTGAGAGACCTGACTCCTTCCCTGAAACCTAAATACTGATACGCAGTTCACATCCCACTGCACCTGGAGAGAGAGAGAAGTGAGTGCACAGGCACAGTATGCCTCTCTCACAAATACATTCACAAACAAATACCGGAACTCAAATATTTCTTTCTCAGAAAGTATTATCATCTTCCCAAAAACAGTTGTGCTCTTTAGGATTACTTAGTTCTTGAAATCTTACAAGCTTTCCATCATCTCTAGTATGCTGAAAAAGGTATGCCTCTCTGTTTAAAGGCTAACACTTTACTAACACAAGAGATGTCACCTCCTTTTGTGTCTGAGGATTTTTTTAAGGCAGTAAATGCACGTTACTCTGCAAATCCTCAGTTTGTGCTTCTTGTATTGAAAAAATACCTTCAAGGCAAAATTTTTGTCTAATTTGGGGATGGGGCACCCTTAGTATTTCATGGATTGCAGCAAGGTTCTTCTGAAAGGATATAGCTATTTTTAAACGTTAAATGAACTTTGAGATTACATTGACTTTTGAGCCATTTGAGCCAAATCACTTAATCATTTACAAATAATCAGTGGTTTCCAGTAAATACCTTCAACATAAGCATAAACATAAGCAAAAATGGGATGCTAAGTGGCAATGTGTTGGGAACTATATCTGTTGGAAGAGATTGTGCTGTCTCTTTTTCCCCTTGATTCTTCCTACTGCGCTAATGAGGCTACATGGCTGTCAGTAAGGAGCTGGCTCACGCCTGGCGCATTCAGGGTACAGGCCAAAGAGCTGAAGTCCACCTGGAATACTATGTAAGTGATTTTCAACATTTTCTATTTGTGGATCCCAAAAATTTTCCAGTGAAGATGTAGGTCCCTGAAAAACACTATTATGAACATGCTTACTTTTCATAGTTACCCTGCACAGTTCCACTGCTACCCAATGTACATAGATCACACACAGAAAACCCCTGATTGTATTAATCTATAGGAGATTAGCGTATTTTCCTGAAAATATTGAAGAATTACTAACGTAATGACTATAAGTAACAACACAACCTTGTCGTCTTGAAATTAAGAGAAGACTGGGACTAAATCATGCCCACTTATAAGTACTTTATTACCTTCCTTACTTTGGAAAAAGTCAACATCTGTGTTTGGAAATAAAATACCATTTAGCCTTTGAGCTTTAAAGGGCAGAAAGTTTCCTAGATTGATAATCATCATGTAAAGGTTACTTGAGAGCACTAAACGTAAAAATGCAAATTAAAATAACCAAAGAAAATTCTATTATGAAGATGTTTTTCAAATGACAACATGGAATGATAAGCCTCTATTTAAAATTAAAACTTCCAAGCAGTAAATTACGGTGCTCATACACTGAATCATCAGTGTATTTCTGGGAAGATTTTAGTATGCTCCCTCTTCATCACAGACATCTTTGACAGACTTTTATGACAACTTGGAATCTGTGGTGTGAACCTGGATACAGTAGGTATTGAATGAACACCAAATCAGGGTACACTGTGGCATAGATTTGCCTTTTTTTTTTAAATTTAAAATCAGAGTATTTGTTTCATATAAATAGAATGTTAAACTCTAATGCAGTTGGAGAACCTGTGTAAAAGATACTCCATTATATACTGCACAGAGATTAGTTATATTAAAAGGAGCAGTGTCAGTGACATTGCAGTCAAGTACTCGAAACTTAGGGAATATAAAAATTTAGGGAATAACTGTTTTAAAAGAACTATTATTGCTGTGCAATCTTTCTTGATTTTTGGACTTGTGTGTTTTGGTAATTTTTCATTCCTTTTCCCCTTCCACACAAAATAAAATGTACTCATAGAGTAGAGCGGTGAGCAACTACTCTAAATTTTTTGAATCAATGAGGAAAGTTTTTTTTTTACTGCCTAGCACTCAAATTCTACTTTGAAGACAGTATTTCCTCAAAAGTTGGCTTGGACAATTTATGAGTTCAGATCTGGAACCATTATTATCTAATACATCCTCTAGCAAAAATATGTCATGATGAAGCTAGTTAATAGTCTGATTAAATTAGACTGTATCATGTAAAAAATACTGTAATTATTTCAAACAGACATTATAAATTCAAGAAATGAAAAATTAATTAGAAGCTGACAAGTAAGTCAAAGTGTAAGAACAAGCTTGTAGCACCATGTAGCATTAAATCAGTGGTCCCGGTCTTTCAACTAACATGTAATTAACTATTTTTGCCACTATACTGTTACGTTAATCACTGATGGAAGCGGCAGAAGGTCAGTGGATGAGAAGTATATCATGTTCCCTCTGCTATTATGGACATTTCCATTGAACTAATAAAGAGACTGGAAAATTAATGACACAAAACAATAGTATTTTGTCCATGACTTAGGCTACATATTTTTAAGGGTGTTTTTTTTAAACAAAGAACCTGTATTTATTGATTTCACCTTTGAACTACAATGACTAATTAGAAAATAATTGTAAAAAATTCATTCACAGTCTGAGAGATGATGTCATGTAGACTTTTACTAATAAATTAATGCAGTAATACTGACCATGTCACTTTACTCTTTCCAGAATAATTATATTAAGATGGCAAACTTACCTTCTGTGTTGGAAATGGGAGTACTGTCACATTTACTTTCACACTGCTGCATTGATGGAGGTCTAAGTGTTTCTGGACACTCGCTGGATGCTTGTCCGGTGTATGAGAGGCACTGTACTGTTCTCATCTGTTGCCCAAGACCACACTGTGCAGAACACTAAAAATAAGAAAGATAAAAAAGTAAAACGATTTGGATCCAATTTTTAAATATAAAACAAGGTAACAGGAAAGCAATCAAGAACAGTACACATGCACAAATTTTAAAGACGACGGGTGTCTGAAGAGATTTGGTTAATACAGAAAATTTTCATAAAATAGTTTAGAATTTTTCTTTTTTGACACTATATGCGAGCACTTGTCTTTCAAAGAAAATAAACAATGCAATGTTGGCTCCCTGAACAGTTCAGATTTGAGGTATAAGAATATAATTTACACTATTTCATATACCATGTCTGAGATTAAGTGCATGTTTTCAAGAGAAAAATAATCACTTTAGAATAAAAAAGAAAAAGCAAGGAGAACAAGAATTCAAATCTCCTAGAGGACTTTTTTTAAGCTTTGCTATTTCAAAACTTTTTTTAATTTCTGTAACTAAACAGTGGTATTAGTACAATATCAATTTAAGATAAATGCACATCTGAACAACTACTATAAAAGAAAAGCTGATTAGACTGTAATACCATAAATGATTGTCCTCTGGTTAGTTAAGCTAAAGTGTTTTATTTTCCTTGGTGGCAAACAACTCAGCAAACTTAGAAACTGAAACATTATTACTTTAAAAACAGGCCATTGATCACAATTGAGATGCAAAAACATAAAGAAAGAACAAAGTCAGTATATCATAATTAGAAACGCTGCATAATGGCAGCACTATTCAGCCTGTCCTGTAACAATTTAGCTCTCTGTCTCGTAATTCAGCGTATTTTATGTAAAATTATACAGATCTCAAAGTTTTTTTGGTGGCTATAGATATATATCTTACTAAAATAGCAATTGGCTTTGTATTTCTGTCATGTTTCTCAAGGAAGTTAAATGTGTTTTAAAAATACTATACCTTGCAATGTTGCTGTATCCCAAAATCCCCTTCCAAACAAACTGTAATAAGGACTATTTAATTTTTTAAAAAATGCATACAGAAACTAGATTGCTGTCAGCAAACCCTTTATAGTTCAGCAGACAACTATCATTCAGAATCACATTTCAATCCGAGACAAACAGGGGAGAAGCTTTTGTTTCAATCATGGGAACATCTCTTACCCATTTCCAGCAACATCTTATCCTTAGAAGGTGCTAACGTGTAGGAGATTAACAGCAATAAATACTTATATGAACCATCTTACCTGTCCCCAGTCTCCAGTAACCCAGCGAGGAGGGGGACATCGGCCTAAACTACAGCGGATGCGGACTGGTGGCTTGCTTTCCTCTTGGCATTGCGCAGCTGGAAAAGTTTTTAAAAGATCGCTGCTTTTGCACAGAACAATTCGGTGTTTGAATCCTGGGCCGCACTTCGGTGTGCACTGAAAAAATATTGATATAAATAAATAATGAAAATCTCATTAAAACATCAGTAAAAGTGTCAGAAATGTTATTATGGAAAACAGGAGAATGGTCTTCAATGGTCTTACAATTAAACTATAATCATCATTTTCCCAAGAGGATAATGATAATTTTAAAATGTTTAGAAACACAAACAAGCTGACTATTGATTGCTTTATTTACTTCAAGTTTTATAAGTTTTAAATTGATAAAAGTAGATTTCCTTTGCTGTTTATATTTAGGCTATGGTGTTACTTTTTGGTATTTACTTTTATATATAAGAGCCTTGAAGTTAGGTTTAAGAAAAGCACTTAGCAAAGTAGAAAGGTCTGTCGCAGGTAGCACTATTATGAAACAAACTTGAATGTGCATTTCAGAAATTAGAGCTCTCTGTTCTTAATATGAACTTAGTACAGTCTTTCTCCACCTCACTTACAGTCTACTGAGCTACAATGAACCCTTTTTTTCCTCAATAAACATATGGGAAGATAAATGCTATACTGGACATCATAGAAACCAGACTATTCAGACAGAAATACTGTGCATTCTCCTACAATGTATGCTTTTCACTCCTTTCCTACTTAAATTTTAATTCTGTTTTCACACAGTTCTTGTTTTTCCTCCTTTTATCGCTACTCTGCTCATTCTAACAGCAAGCAGATAATAAAACAGTAATTTGAAAAGAAGCAGATCTGATGACCTCTGCTTTTCCCCCTTTCTTCATATTTGTACCCCCCCCCCCGCTTTTTGCTACTGACTATTAACGGTCATTTATATTAGCACAACTGCAGAATGGGGAATAGACAAGTGCTAGAAAATTAAAAGTCAAGACCTTCCCCAAATCAGTCCCTCTTTAACACCTGACCAGGAGATCTTGCAAGCACAGTTTTAGAATTCCCTGTGGGCATGTTAACCTTTATTCCATAAGCATATCTGCAGTATTTGGACCAGAATCAGTTTCTGATAGCATAAACGTTACACACAGATTATGCTAAACCTGACAAGAGTAGAACTGCCTTTCATATGAAAGCAGCTGTAGAGACAAAACATCATCTGGGAAATAATACTACGTGGAACTGAAGGTCGCACACCAAAGGCCTTCCACACATCCAAAACAAGTCCGTATATTACTGGGGGGGAAAAAAAAAACCCTAAGATTAATTTTCAAAAAAATTACTTCAGTGATCCAAACTTTACTGTTTTATGCCTAATCCTGAAGCATCTCTGCCTAACTTAAAGAAATTTTAAAACAGTTCCACAGTACTATGTAGGTATCGATATTCCCTATACATATGTAAAGATGTGTGTATATATATACCTCAAAATAAGATCTTTAAGAAAATCTCTCAGTGGGAGCCACCTAAACTAGTCAATACAGAAGGGACAGGTTTATCCTAAATCTTATCTCTGCTTAGATTTAGATTCTTAAACTGGACTGCAAAGAGATGGGTCCTCCATTTGGAGTTTATTATGCAGAACTGGGTATATAATCACTTTCCTTAAAATTTAGCCTTTCCTTTCCTATCCTATTCCATCCTTTCCTATCAAGGTACTGCCTCCTTATCTACAGTAGTTCAGCATTTAGAATTCTGATACAGAATAGCCAGGTTCAATCATCCTCATATTGAAGGGGCTTTAAACCCAAATCTTGTGTAGCCTAAGTACCTGCCTACTAGAAAACCAGGGGAAGGAGGGAAGTAAGAGAAGAAAGATCTCTACCTCTCTGGCTGAACTGCAAAAAGAACATTAATGCTGAATAGAGACCAAAAAAGAATGAGAACGAATATGTGAGGTCTTCAGCATCATGATCATGACTCCCCAGTTCTGGTCCAAATTCCATGGAACGTTGCATGTACTTTCTCCCACAAATATTTAATGTAAAATGCATGACTTTTAAGCAGGAACTAGAAGCAAGTGCCCTTCCTAGCTGAGTGCTTAAAAATCACTTGTGCTCAATCTTTTCTTCTCAGTGATTGAGCATTCTGTCAAAAACAAACAGAAAAGAGATAAGGTTGAAAGGACCTTGTCAAAAATGTCAAAACCCAATGTGCCTATGCTGTTTCATAATCTCTAAAATGTGTTAGTAAATAAGCAAGAGTTTGAGGATCAAAATTTGAGTTTAGGTGCATCCATTTTCTAGTCCTGCTTGAAGACACGTTCTTTTATCTATGTCTAAGCCGCTAAATAAGACGGACTACACCCTGTCCCCAGAAATGAAAGTGAAGTAAGTTGTAGGTTGCCTACAACAATACTGAATCACCAAAAATAGAAAGCATCAGTAGAATTCAACAAAAAATGTATGTCTCCCAAGTAAATGCAAGACAAAATACCCAGACAAACAAAAACAGGAAGAAATGTCTTCCATGACTAAACGCTTCTAGAATTTTTGACTCACTCAGTGGAAGTCATGACTAACGGTAATATGAATGCAAAGTAAGTGTGCTTGTCTGATAAGACTCTTCCCAAGAAATCCTTAGATTATTTTCTGCCAGTTTATTTTATTATCTGGAAAAATAGAAAAGAAGTAATTTACAGTGGGCAGAATAATTCAGTCAAAGCTCAACTATTGCAAAGCGTGAAAAATTTTATGGCAAAACTGACATTACCCAAGAATGACTACATTCCACTGGGCAAGATACTGTTAGCTTTAATTACTATTTGATAAAAGCACTTTTACATTCTCCTAAGGACTTTATTTAATCTCTATGTTTACAAAATGTTTTTGTTTCTCTGACCATAAAGATACAGAATTTCTTGTTAATATCATTGAAGACTAAAAAAATGTGTATCTATATTGATGTTCAACAAGTGCCTTAGCATATAAGAGTTCTATAATTGTTTAATTTGTATCACATATTGCTTGTTTTGAGTATGAAAATAAAACTTTAGAAATGCATTCCAGAGAAAAGTAGCAAGGTTTGCCATTGGTTTCAGTAGAAGCAGTATTCAACTCTTCACTTTTTGAGTTCACTCATTTTCATTTTTCATGCTTCTGTCAGAAAATCATATAAATACCTATACATAAATGTTTACATGTATATTACTATAGGGATTTTAATACATTCTATTTCTGGGAACCCTGAACAGAAAAAAAAAGCTATTTGAGAATCTCATTATATTAAAATGGTGTCATCAGTCAAGACAGTTTGCCAAGCTACAGCAAGCAAAATTCATACCAGAAAGAAGTCGGCACTTTTTCACAATCCTGATTAAATACCATCACAACCAGAATCTCAGGAGAGCTTGAATCTTCACATTAGAATCATTTTATTCAAAATTCTAACATGCTCCCGCTGTATAAAAGGCTGGATATGAAGGCCTTGAAAAGTTGTTGAAGCTTCTTATGAGGGTGGCAATGTTGATAGCTCTAAGGATGATGTATTAGTGAGCAATGTCCCGAGGAGGTAGCTAAAGGGCAACAGTATATAGGCGACATATACCTATGGCTCTGTAACTTGTTATCTGGATACTATTATTTGTTAGTACTGAGATGATGCCTATATACTCCAATCGGAAATAAAGTACTGTGATAATGGATGCAAAGAGCTTACAAACTATCAATGCCACAGATGTGGTATGATAGAGTCTTCAACTGAACATCCTCTCCCACTTATCCACTCTTTCCTTCTCACTCCCTTCCTTTCTGCTCTAGGTCAGATTCATTTTCAAAGGGCTGGAAAACACTGTACCTTTTCAGGTAGGGACAAGGACTATTTAATACCTTTTCTGCCTTGACTTTGATACCCTACTTCTTGTGTGAAATGCTGGCTAACAGTGGGGTAAAAAAATATTGTTCTGCATGTAGAACAACACACACTCTAAGATTCATTGTGCCATTTCTAGGTTTCTTGAGGTCCTGATCTACACTGAGAAAAGCTGCTGAAAGAAACCACTTTTCTACAGGTTTCAGGATATAAAGCCACAACTTTTTATACAACTGATTAAAAAAAAAATCTGTTTCCTTAAACTGAATAAACTAGAGAGAGATTGAGGTACAGTCTGGGAATGACTCATCTGTTTTATGATAGTGGAATATCAACAAAACCTGGTACAAATAACAGGAGACTCAGAATATAAGCAAAAGCATCTGTCTGATAAACTAATGAGAACAAAAAAATTTCAGAAGTTCACATTATATTTTAGAAGATTTTTCTCTGATGTAAAAGCTCACTAAAATTCATTCATAATTCCTTACAAAACAAAACCATTTGAACAGCACAGCAAAATGACACCTTTTTCTTTTGTTCAAAGAAAAATAATGTGTATAACAATAATAACAAAAAAAGCTTGAGCAGGGGGGATTGGACAAGATGACCTCCAGAGGTCCCTTCCACCCTCAACCATTCTGTGATTTAGTGAATTATGTTACCTGTATTAACAAATTATGGTAAGAGCTGTTCTGTATCACTGCTGTGAGTGTGAGTGCTCAAAGTACTGCTAGTAGGCTTCCTTCTTTACGCTTTGAATTTCCAGAAACTGTAACAACTTTTGGAGCTAAAAGTATCTGCAGAGAAGAGATCTGTGCAACTACAGGCATATCAACCTTCTTTATAGTATCCAGAGATTTATCACTTACTTTGAATGAAAGACTGTTTAAAGGCAAGAAAGTACACAGAAAATGGGATACAATGAATCATGGGTATATCACTGGTAAATCTCCCCAGTTTATTCTAATAGAGTCTCCTTTCATTTTTTTAGACAAAGGAAGTGCAACAGTTCTAACCTACCTGGGCATCAGTAAAGTATTTGGAAGGGGGATGACAACTGGGTAAAGTTTAGGATTTCAGAGATGTTACCTGCAAAGACCTTCTAGGATCAGTCATAGGACTGACCTGATTCATATTTCTTTCCCGTCTACTTACTGATGTTCATACAAAAGTAGTTTCAGTTGTTCAGTGTTTCTGAAATTACTGAAACTAGCAGACAGCACAGATAATTAACTGACCTTGATGCTACAGAGGTATGCTCTACAGAAAGAGCTGGACAACCATGAAGACACTAATAATTGAAAGGAAGTGAATTTTGGCAGTATGACATGCAAGATCATGCATTTCCAAAAAAAAAAAAACAACAACCAAGAAATGAAAAAAGGAGGATAAAGATCTGGATATATTAAGAGAGTGTAAGATGACTTTACATAATCAATCTGTGATAGCTGTGGAACAGAAGAAGCTTATTTAGGGTATACTGATACACTGTAGGTTATGCGTATTTTCAGTAGAGGCAGGAAACAAAAGAATGAGGCACATGTGAAACCTCCTCAGGGATAATAAATACTTCTAACTCTAGCCATCCATTCCCAAAAAGACAACTTCAAACTGAAACATGAAAGCAGAATGTGATCAAGATTAATTCACTTCTGATGAACAATAGCTGGAAAGGAAGGTAGGAATAATAGCTGTTTCAGGTAACAAAAGCAAACAGGTATAAACTGGCATGAACATTAGAACACTTCTTGCAATTCAAAGAAATTCTGGAATAGTTCTCCAAGAAGCAGTGGGACAAACCCCCAAACTAACTAATTTTAAAACATAGTTTAATCAATTTATGAAAGCAATTATATAATATAGCTGCATTTGACAGCAAGGACACAGACGTGGAAGCTCAGGAAATCCTAACTCGTAAGTACTCCAAAGGGTACTTTGAGATAAAAAGTGGGGTGAGATGGAAGTCCTGGAGAGCAAGGATCTGAAAAAGCATACAGACAGTTTTGCACTCTGATTTGCCTATGATACAGTCCCATTCAAATGTATCTGCCTTCCCTTTCAGCTGCACTGGTTCCCATTCGTCAAATTTAATACTTCAATCAGAACAAGGTATAGTATAAACTTGGCTTATACTGTAACAGGTATCATCACCATACTTAATGAAAGATGTTCTTTCTTTAATAAAAAGAGTATCAACTTTCATGCCTCTGGAGGCATGTTGCTAAGAAAGGTGATGCTTTACATCAGCATGGTTACTTCGAAAAAAAAAAAAAAGCAGTTTATTCTGGCTCCTGATATTGTAAACCCACTATCTCTACTATCCAGCTACTTGCCTGTTCAAAAAACAATGGAAATGGAAATTGCTTTTTTCTTTAAGACAATTATCTCATACCAAATGGCTATTCTAGGTTTTTTTTGTTTCATTGGGGCTTTTTTACTACTTTACTATTCTATTTTGTATTTTAGTATTTTCCTACTATGATTAATAAAACAAGGTCATAATCGTTCAAATGTTCAACAAAACAACAGAACTGACAACATAGAAGGGAAGAAAAAAGAAAAAGCTGCTTCAATACTAAATTTATGAGGTTTTGAATTTCTTATTAATCCTTTACTTAGCAAGCAGCAATAGAAAATGTACTAATATTCAGTGGTCAGAGCTCTTGTCTCCACTATTACCAACGAGCTAACATCGCAAAATTTCCTTACTTCTGACCAGTCCAAAGCAACCCACTGTGGGGGACAGGACTGATTGTTACAGGGCTCTTTTTCAATAGGCCGGTGTGTTAAACAGTTGGTATTGTCCAGTGTCTCCTCCTCAGAAGGTCCAATCTTTCTGATACAGAGAACTGTTCGTGAACGCATTCCTCCATCACAGGTCTTACTGCATTCTGACCAATCTCCTATAAACCATCTGGATAGAAAAAGTTAGAAGACTCAGTTAATGCATTTCAGAAACAGAGTAGAAATTGCACAAACCCAGAATTCAAATAATTTAAATTACTAAACCTAACTTACTGTTAACAATACATGTATTCATGGTGAAATAAAGTAGAAACTTATGGGTCTTCTTACTGAACATTTTAATTTATGCCTCACTGCAATCATATCTTCCAATAATAATACTACTTCGTATTTTTGTAGAACAGCTATTTCCAGCCTAGGGTGTAGTAGTTAGAAAGGAGTGTTGAGCCTGACAAAACTATTTAAGTAGATTTGTACTGGACTTGCCTGAAATTATTTCTCTGAAAGTGGTTTGCAACTGGAAATGTTTGGGAACCATTGCTGTAGGTTACAGCACAAGTTAAAAGCCAAGATGGTTGTCTCTCTAGGTCCATTACAGTAAAATAATTTGATCTCAAAATTGAGCTTTCTGAGAGTTCTGATCTGATTATGAAATATTTCTAAACTTTTTTATAAAACGCAAAAATTCTTATTTATTAGAGTAAGTAAAGCTAACACTAGTAAAACATGAATTCATCACATAAAATAATGACCTCAACAAATATTTAAAAAATTTAAAGCACTGCATGACAGCTGCTAGGAGGAACTTCTGAGTGTTTGCGTGTACATAGTAGAAGTCAGGAGTTGTACAGTATATTTAGATTACTTTGTGTTGCCGCAGAGATTAAAGCAGCTGTTAATCTGGCTGTAATGTCGTTCCTCCCCCGCCCGCCCCCGATGAATGGTTAATGCAGCTCAATTGACTGGAAATATCGAGCACATTTGGTCTTCAATATTTCATATGTTGATTAGATACACTTGCCTGAATCATCCTTGCAAAGGATGAAGGTGAAGTTTAGTATGCTATCACATGTTGCCAACATGCCAAAAATGCCAGGCATGTCAGTCACTGTGGATGTTCCTGGAGGTACGCTTGGAGCTGCGTCATAAGATTTGTCATTTTCTGAAGCCTCTGTCAAAATAAATGTACTGCTGTCCTGTCTTGTGTTACAGAATGTGTAATATATTCTAATATGAACCTAGATCAATGCAAAGATGCAAAAAAATATGCCATATTGTGTCATTAATTTCCCAGCAAAAGAGAATTAATTTGTGATTCTTTGCCACCAAACTTACACTTTTACCACAGTAGGGAGAATTAGAAGCTCTTCAGAGCTTCGGAGAGGCTGAAGTGTTAATTTTTAGTTGGTAGTGTGATTTGCTCAAATGCATTCTCAGGTACCTTTTATGTTTATACTGTATGACAAGACAGTACTATTCATAATTCATGAGAACTATGAGAGTTACCTGTATCATTTCTTGAAAGCTGGAACTTTAAGAGTTACTTATTGTAATAACAAACAAAATATTGTGAACAAATATAGTCTTTGCTGCTGCTCAGTGACATCAAGTATAATGTAACTGGCATTCAGTTAGAAAGAGTAACATTTTCATAACTTTTGGTATACACCACAAGGAAAGCGGAATTGTGTTAATTAAAAAAGGAAATATTTGGCTTACTCTATGTAAAGAGTAAGTCTTACTGGGTGATAAATCTTCCAGCCAAAAGGGTCAAACTTCTTTGGGTAACTATCTGTTATTTGAACAGCCTTCTTCTGGACTACTTACAGGATCAGGAATCAAGAACCCTTCCTTAGGAGTTTGGCACTTTGTATTCACCCTGTGGGGAACATCAGAATGGAGGCAGATGTGGGCTGAACTGCTCTGACATATTCAAGCAGATGCTGATTAACACACTTTCTGAATCTTGATGATTTGAGTTTCACCATGTTCATCAATGTCCCTGCTGTACTGGATGGAGAATCCAGAAATGTCCCGCTTTGTGGGTTGGGGGTTTTTTCTTGTTTTTGTTTTTTAAATAATGTCAGTGCAAAAAATAAAAATTAACTAGTTTGGAATAACTATGTAAACACTACTTTTTAAAGTGCTAGTTTGTTAATAGTTAAGCCACACAAAGGAAAGGATAGGAATGTGTTTGTTAAAAAGGAACTGACTAAACATGACCACTTTCCAAGTTCTGCTCTCAGGTACATGGTGTGAGAGTTTAGTCGGTGCACTTATAGCCATGCTAAACAGTGTTATCCAAACAGAATCCAAGTGCATATCCTTGCAGGGTAAACATATATTTACACATAGACTGTGGGGACAATGATTTAGACCTACTTTAGACCTGTTTCTGAGACAGCACATTCACATTCAAACACAACCAAGGTGAGAGCAGTGTAACGGCTTCACTTCTGTTTATGTCAAATGAGTATGGTACATGACACAGGGGGGGTAAGTGTAGAAGACATTGCTCTGCCATCCTGCAACCAGTCACCACACCAGGGAAGCAGCTGATACTCTAGGAAGAAACTGGCTTCATGAAGACCTGTTGGGATTTTAATGCATTATAGTCTTGTCTCATTCCTCCCAGTGTCCTTCATGCTATAATTCTACAGTTTCTAAGAGACATTTAAAAGACACCACAGTATTTCTTTATTGTGCAATATCTACCTTTTTTAATCAGCATTAATGATTTTCATGCCCAATTAGATTTGCTACAGATATAGCTGCAGATTATCACCAAACTTGAACTAACCAGAGCTTGTGAATCAATAAACTGTTGTTTCCACATTTTTTCCACAAGTTTTATTTATCTCAAAACATAAGGAGCTGTTGTGCATATCTGAAATTATTTTCTAGTGCAAAGTATTACAACTGTTTCTAAACAACTTTTGTAGTAAGATTATACTATGCTATAGGTCCTTGCCAAATTTCATTTTTGAACAAATGAGCTGCTGTGTTCTTAATTATCTTTTCAATATATAGCATACAGTTATCTTTAAAAATAAAACTAAATAGATGTAACCAAGTAGGCACCTAATCCTAAAGGCACACAGCATTACTGTACAACACTGAGTATCCTGGAAAGTAAGTTGTTTGACAAAACTATTATCAGTAAATGGTTTGGTCTACTAAGCAGTTTCTATGTTTGCCGTTTCTCATGTGAACACTTCAACCCAAAGTTCTACTCTGAGCACTATTCACCACATCTGACACTTACACCCTAAGGAACTGCTTTGCCAGTATCTTTTTACTTACAATGTCTGAGCTGCTTTGTGTAGTTTAAACACCACTGTTCCTCAGTCAAATCAGGCCTCCCCTAGGTCAAAGTATGTATTTTCCACAACTGATTATGGAGGAACAAGAAAACATAACCGAAAACCAAAACCAAATATCCTGTCTGGTAAGACAGGTCCCCAACACTAGATCAGATTTGTATACACATTCGGTCAACAGGATTTATTATAAATTACAAAAACTTTTCTATCTATTCAAAACATATGTCCATCTTAGTGATTAATGACTTACTCAGGTGGGCAAGGCTCAGTGTTGCAGGCTCTTTGGTTTTCTGGAGGCTTACTGTCAGGGTCACAGTAATTGTTTTGTACAATGGAGTTGTCATCCAGCCTTTTACACACTACCTCTTGTTTCTGCACACCTTGGGATGAAATGAAACACCATTAATTAATCATTCTTGCTCGTCTACTTGTTGAGTAAAAGCGTATTTCACGTATTGATTATTAATCCTCCTAGCCCACTTTAATTGGCTGAATGCTGCAGGGGTGTGAATTCCAATTGACTGAATGCCCCCTGACCACAATAAATCTTTCATTTTCGTTCAATTTTAGGCCACCCCACTGAGAGAGTATTTTAAATTGCTGTTGTTTTCTAAAACAAAGGGAATATATTTATAGATTTACTAACAGATTGTTTTTATTTGTATATTGCACAAAATCCATTTTCTGTCTACCCTCCTCTCCTAGTAAAAGACACTTATGTTTCCAAAGAAAACATCACCAAATACAATGTGGTCACACTTCAATGCAGAATTATTGTTTATGTGCTCTGGTTTAAAATAAACCAGCAATACTGGGAAACAGTGTTGCATTTTATACATGTCATCCTATAAACATTTTCTTCATTAAAATAATACAAGTATTATTCATTCTGAAAGATGCAGTTTGTCTCTGTGAAAGCTCATTTTGTCTGGCACTCCCAGCTCCTCTTTCACTGTTAACCATCAACAGGGCAGTTTATAACTGATTTTTATTCCCAAAACATAATGACGCACAACTGCCAAGGCAACGTTATAAGGTAGCATGTTAAGCACATTTTCTGATTTTTAAAAAACAGGATTTAAAGAAAGGCATTAAAGAACATATGACAACAGTGCAGCTAAGAATATTGTTGTGAAGAGTAGTATATACAGCCTCCTCCTCTCTTTTTAGAGCAAGCTGTATGGTGTTCGCTAGCATAAAAAGACTGTGGATCTGCAATTCACATACAGTTCTTACTGAACGTGAGTAGTCATAATATTGAAATAATAGGATTATTTGTATGAGAAAGTTGCAAAAAACCCTGAATCTTTCTTAAAAAGAGAAGCAATTATTTAACTTCTTCCAAAACGTGAAATGCATACAATTAAATACACATTAAAACATCCTGGCTTCAAATATCTGCCAACTTTACTTTACAGCCCTCTCTTCATTTTAAGACAAGCTTTTTATAGGAGGTAGACGTGCAGTAATAAAATTAATTATACAAATATGTTTTTCAGACACTAAACATCCCACAAAAAACATGGGATTTCTTTCACCAAGTATTTGTAGTTTTGGTCATTTTAAACAATCTAAACAACTTACCTTGCAATTGCTTGCTTTGTTATTCATTATGCACAAGAATCAAATCTCCTACTTTGGTTCCTAAAATGTAACCTATACAGAGTTCAGGTATTTAATTCCAACAGTGAGTCAAGCGTAGCCTTGAGATGCCTGAAGTTTGGCCCACAAAGCATCCTGCTTGGCTATGAACACAAGTCTCTCAGTCTATACACAGAGGCATGTGAAATCTCTTCATGACATTACGTGCAAAGGACATGGGGAAAACCTCCTTTTTCATGCGTCTTGAGGATGGCATGTACCCCCCCACGAGGCTGCAGATGCAAGAGTAGGTATGATCCCTTCTCATGCTGAGGGGATTCCTAATTCCCATGAGCACACCGTAACTTCTGTGACTTAGTGGTTAATTTAGCTAAGGTGGTAAGACTGTCGTTCCTACTCTGTAGATTGTTTCTAGTTTTTATTCCATTACAGTCTGATATGAAATGTCTAAACCATCTTGAGAGCACAGATGAAAATCCATACCTGCCTAGACGAATGTCTTATTTTCTGGTTATAGATTAAACCCCTTTCTTGTCTTTCTGCCATGGGCCCCATGACTCTTGAATCCCTGGCTGCACTGTGGCCCAGAATGCTTATTAAAAAAATCTTCCCTTTCGCTACCCTCTTAGACGCCTCAACTTTCTATTGCACACAGTTAAGATACTCTTCTGCAGTTGTACTCGCAGACGAAATCTCTTCACTCTGCAACCAGGGAATTGCCATTTAATAGATAACTGTCATGGCATCCTGCAAAATATGCGTATTATCCCTCACCTAAAAACAGAGCCTTGTTAGTTCAAATACTCTCAGGAAAACCCAGCAGTCTGGATCCTAAGCACATAAAAATGTTCCATGTGTCCTCAACTCTAATGTTCATGTTCCTGACAAGCAGGAGAGGAATTAGATTCATCACTCAACATACTGTTTCTTATGGGATGCCTGTTTAGCACGTGAGGACCCTATCAACCCTCAAAATCACTTGCCTCCTCACCTCACCTCAAAATCATTAACCATATTGAGACCAAAGATGCCTAATGCTGGAGTCTTCACTCTACTGTAGTATCTAAATCCAGAGTCCGGAGCTTTGTTGCTGGGATATCTCCTTTTTGATTACAGCTACACATAACTTTCACAAAGTAGGCACTTGAAATCAGGTTGTAAATCATTTCACACGTCTGACATCTCAGGTTGTCCATAAACATCACAATCATTTTAAAGTAAGCTTTGTTTATGAAAAAGATACTGATTAATGAGACATATGTCTTACAGGTGAGCCAGGTAAACCAATCAGCTTCTTCCATTTGCTCTTCTTTCTACATGTATCTGGATGCCGCATTAGACAACGGTAGGTACCACTAAATGGCGCAGAAGGCTGCCAGACTGTTTTCCAAGTGTATCCTACATACATAAATCTACATGAAGCTAAAAAGAAAACAGCATTTTTGAACAGTATTCAATCTCCATTTTTTTTTCTATTTTTCAATTTATGTGCTTTACATGTTGGAAAAAAATCATTTTGCTAGATAGTTAGGTCCAGTTGGAATTGAGCAACAAGTCATTAGCATGGCGGACTCTCAAGGGCCTGACATACATGCCTCCACAGCTGTTGTTTGATTGTGCTAACATACAAATGCTCTCTTTGAGATATTCATCCATCAGGTATCGAAGATTTTAGAGCTTCAGATAAAGATGTTCCATTTATTGCATTCTCAGCACCTAGTATTTCAACTACATGAAATGATATAACGCTGAAATTCAGTGACATCTTGCACTATAAGGGCAATTAAATAACCTTGGAACACAGGAACTTGGAACATACAACTAGAAGCAACACCCTTCTATTACTGGGAATCACTTTATGTAACCCCTTTCAAAAACTGATCAAGCTCCACTCTAAGCCCAGGTACATTCTTCTTCTCTGAACTTCACACCTGTGACTACTATAAGCATTCCAATTTCTATTCTAGATGCATTAATTGCCAATTTAATATTTTGAAGTCAAAATGGTCTTTCAGTTTAAGTAACTATTGTGTTAACCACGGCAACTCTTGCAGTCTCTGGGTTGTTAGATACACCATTCCTTTGGTCAACCTCACAACCCTTCTGTGCATCTGCTCACACCTGAGTTTATTACAGCCACAATACAAACTGTGCCCAGTACTCCAGAGGGATTTTACTAGTGCCGTATCCAGTGTTATTAATACTTTTAAATAAATACATCCTAAAATCAAATCTGCCTTTATCATGACTACAACATATCCCAGTCTTCCCCACATGTCTCCTAGCGCTGCACTGTCAGCAAATTTCATCAGAGCTTTCTACTTTTTATGCTGCCATCAGAACAAGAAAAACTGAAGTCTCATGAGCCATTTAAGAAACCCACTAGGTTCACTGCCTTTTGGCCCAGTAATTTACATTTTAAGCATGCCTCTTGTCTACTAAGCTTTCCTAATTCTTTTTTAGGTGTAGGTGACAACAAAAGACAACATTTCCTCAGTCTAGAAAATCAGTTTTATATTAAAATATATCTGGCTAGTCAAGCATGACCTATCATGTAACACTTTGCCCCATTTGTCACTTATTTCTAGATCTCTATACTTTTCTTCAAAATTTCAAATCAGTTAGCAGTTCAATGTTGTTGTTATATATTTTTTCCTATATATATACACATATACACACACACACAGAGTGAAAGATTATTTTCTTCAGTTCCCTACTCCTTTAGTATTATTTTAGTAGAGAAAAGACATATCAATTGCAGCATGAAAGAGACAGAAAAATGTTTACCAGATTAGGCTCTCCTTTATAATCTCTTCCTTTGGTTCTTGACAAATAAGTGGAAGATCTAAATATTTGAGAAGTTGTGACAAGATGATTCACTTCAAATTCTATAATCTATGCAAACACTGCCAACACATGAGAATAATTAAAATCAGATCTGACAACCCGAGTAGGAGCATTTCTTTTGCAATTTTCTACTCAAACTCCACCATGACAAGAAATAGTATTTAAAAGGTGCCAAACAGCAATGCTAGTAACATGGTGCTGCTAGTTGATACAGAACTTATGTTCAGCTCCAACTGATGAATAATCATTTATCCTTTCTATCACAAGCTGCCTTAATTCTCTTGGTGGCTGATAAAATAGGCTGAATGTTGCCTTCATAATGATATTTACCTCAAATGTAATTGCTTAAAAATAATAATTTATACACACTTTAGAATTAAGCATTTTAATGACGCATACCATTCTCACAAATATATTTACGGGATAACATAGATATTAATGTTATGTTTTCACTGAATTTCCTACTGGCATCAGACACATCTCCTTCTAGGCTTTGGCAAAAAATTGGCAGCCTCAGTAAATTCATTTCTGAGGAGCTATGTAATATGAAAGTATTCTGACGTACTATGAACACAAACTATCATTGTGCTCATTTTTCAAAAAAATCTAAGTCAGACGTGTTATTTATTGGATGTTGGTCAGGTAGCATATCACCCATAAAACAGTATTCACCACTATTCACACACAGAGTGAAGAATCTTTAATCCATGCCAGGAGATATATTAATCCAGTTTTAAAATGTTCTGCAGCATCTTGCCACACAGTCTGTAAACTTTACATCATTGCTGTCTAATTACATTGTTATTTAAAATAAAATCTCAGAAACAAAATTCAGATTCTAACTTTAAGAAAAGAAAAAGAAATGGAAAAGCTAGAAGTGCAGTTTTTACCCAGACAACAGCTACAACTTGGTTAAGCCCTGTGGGCCCTAAAAAAATCCTTTTAAATTATCAACTCTTCCCTGAGTATATGGTCTCTCTTAAAATAATCTAAAAAGCACAGCTAAACAAGTTCATTTAAACTCTTGGGGGAATAATTACAAGCAATTAGACAGAAACACTCTGCTTTCAAATCTACAGATTTATAGTTTATAATAAAAGACATAAAATGTCCTCATGACTGGTCAATGCAATTCCAATAGAAAACAAAACTCCAGTGGTTTAGTGACCATAATCTCCAGAGAACTGAGAAGTCTTGCAGATTTCAATTCACAAGTAGTCTGCATGACTTTCAGCAGGCAAATTTAAAATTACATGGAGCACATTTTATTCTTAAATTAAAATTGCAGGCATGTAAATGCTATATCTATTTTTAAAAGCAATCCCAAAAATTGTGGTTTGCAATTGCAACAGTTAATTATAAAGATGCCAGTACCAATACATAGTGAATCCTGCATCACTAAAACTAGTGCATGCTGGTTAACCCAGACATACTTTCTGAGTTCACTCATCAGATCACAAGATGTTCATCACAGAGCCAAACTTACATTTTCTTGATGAGGACAAGTATGTTTTATTTGTCTAAAGACAGTTTCATAATTCATCTGAGGGCATGAAAAAACATAGTAGGCACCACTCTACAAGAGTGATAAGCAGCAAAGAAAACTGGACAGCAATCAATTTACTTATAATAGTATACTGACTATTTCATAACAAACCAGGAATATCTAAGACACTGAACTCATCTGGAGATAAACTCTAATAGAATGAATGAAATCAAAACCAATGCCTTAGGATACCTGGTAAATTCCAGATAATAAATGCTGTCATTTGTTGCCATTTACTGCTAGAATTTATTAAGCATGGAAGACATTTAAAAAAGGGTGGTATGCACTTACTGGAGTTTATTATTAAATGTATACAAAAGTAAAAACACACAGAAGGATTTTTTTTTCTTTGTTGGATTTTTTTAAACAATACTACCAGCAGTTCAATTCCTTATTAAGAATACTTATACCCTTGCCCTTGTCATACCCTTGCCCTTGGAGAGCTACAAGATAACATATACGGACAGGCATGAGAGTAAATAAACGACAATTCTGTGATCTGTAATTGATACATATCACCCTTTCCTATTCTAGCACTTCCCTCTTCTCTTTCCAGCCCTCATTTTATTGTTTTATTTTCTATTTCTACGTATTCTAGTTTTCCCCTTCTCAGACTTTCTCATTAAATAATAAAGTAATCAGGTCCTTAAAGAAAATCTTCCGTTGTTGTCATCATTTTTTTCTGAATTCCAGTGAACTGTTTATCCATCCATTCCTTCTGAATTCCCCGTGTTCTCTCCTCTCCCACTCTTGCACTGAACATTCTGGTATTCTCTGGTATTGTTTTCCTGTAGTCTTGTTCAAGCCTACCACCAGTTATAGAGACCTATATGAGATAGTAACAAACTTTCCTTCTAAAAACTCTTGACTCAGACTAGAACAGTTATCAGTGAACTTTCAGGAAAAAAGTTAATTAATATGGAGAATGCATGTAGCTCAGTTTTACATAATGTTCCCAGAGAAGAAGAACTAGCTCAGAAACTATAAATTTGTATTTTAAAGAAAAGTTTTTCAATATAGAAAATACTGGTTTTAGTGTACGAAATGAAAAGCTGCCATTCTGGATTTCCAAGCCTAAGAACAGATACTAAGAGATATTAAAAATGAATGAAATTATATTCTCATCCTACATATGAGTACGTTAATCCAAGAAAATAAGAGTTGTCTGTTACCAGGCAAGCCTTTTTAACTACCTGTTAAATCTGAAGAACCTATTTTTAGAAAAACTTAAGAAAATACCAAAATAAACCTCAGACTTTGGAGACTTGGTTTCTGCTTGGTTCACTGTACAGAACATGATGCTCACTGGCAAAGAAACTACGGAATATTTTGTTCTTTTCTCCTTTAACATGAATGACACTACTAAATACACAGTTTACAATCTCTCATGAAAGAAAGACTAACTTCATTCTGCTTTTTAGAGGCAATCTAAACATGTAACTGTTTGTTTTACAAACTTTAATTTATCTCCTAGACCACTCTATGAAGAATACAGGAGGAGAGGAGGTATAATCTCTACCGTGGAAAAAGTCCATTAATTTCAGGTGCCTGGCTGAGTTTTCAGAATACTTTGCTTTACACACACTTCATGCAATGATGAAATTCATTGCATGCTTCAGAGGTCGGACATTCCAGAGAGGTACCCATATAATGATGAACTGATAATTAGCAAGTAATGTGTGCTTTGAGTTGCTCAGTATCACAGGAGAACCACACAAGGGAGGCAAGAATGGAATCAAGAGCTCTGGCACCACATTGAGCTGTCGTAAGCAGGAAACCCTCCTCCTCCTTCCTACCATTCCATTTACCATGCTCTTCCTAATCTGCAAAACTGAGACAGGCCTGAGAACAGAGGTCCTGTTTGAAAAGTTAAAGCACTTTTACTGTTCAGATATGACTCATCAGCCCAGCAGAGATGAACATAATATAGAAGTCCAGCAGAAAAGACAGGACATTACCATCTAATTAAAGATTGTAGGTTGTTCCTAGCTTGCTCTTAGTTTGCTCCTTGGCTCCTGACTGCTCTAGTTATCCATCTCCAAGACAAGGCCTACAAGCAGCTCTAGGAACAGCTGACACATTGTAGTAGTAGAACATTGTAGTACATTGTTCTCAAAATACTATGAAGAAGAGACTGCACAAAGATAGGACACTTCTACAATATACAATACTCCAAAACGATTTAAACGTTGCACTGCCAAAATGCTGCTCCAGCCTTTGTGCTCTACTTCATGACATTCAACACATATGCTCAAGTTCACAATACAGAAACATCACTTACTGGTGGGCTGTAATGCAGTTCTCACCTTTTATTTTTTAGATTCTTTGAATTAAAAAACATATATCAAGTAATAACTATGTTTCAAGAGTCACAGACTTGGTCAACTGATATGTGATGCAGATACAGTCAGTCTGATTCAGAGAGAACTAGACTTAAGTAGCGTGGAGTGGACATGAGCTAGCCTGTGACACAGCCTCAGAGAATGGTCCCTGCTCAACTGGTCCCTGTTTCACAGAACAGCCACAACTACAGAAAACGACTTAAGATTTCACAGTCATCCTTAATTCTGTCATTTCTTGGCTTCTAAATACTTGCAAATTTGATGTTCTTTTAAGACAGCTTTTTAAGTGTTATACATACCTAGACAAAAAGACATAACATTAAAATACAGACACGTTCAGAGATGGACAGAAGTTAAATGTGTTGATTAGAATTTAGATTTGCCTACAGTTTTGATATAAAGCTTATGCTTTGATATAAAAGTATATCTGACTCTATGTCATCTAGAGCTTTCCTGGATCAAGATGGAATATCATATGATCAAACCTTGACCAGTTCATGCACCACAGGTGAGCTACACCAACTATGGTAAGAGGCAGGAAAATGTTGATGTCTTTAACTTGTCCACAGTCTGTCCCAAAGTCACTACATAATTTTTTAACCTCATAAATAAAAAATAATTTCCATACTAATATTCCTCACACATGCTTATTATCCTTTTTTTACTTTCTGAGAAATTCTTTAACTGCTTAATATTTTGTTACCCTTTGATGTAGAGCAAAACGTCTCTTCTGAAGGCAGAGTTCAAATAAATAGAACTTCAATAATGGGCTTTATAATGAATCCTATAGAAATAAACAAAGCCATGCAGTGGTTTCATTTCTAAGTTTTCTCAACACTTCATATTTGTATTAGCCAAATTTTCCAATTACAGTCTCTGTCTCTACAACCTTTGTCTCCCTTTTCTTTTTCCCTGACTCAGCTCCTTTTTAGAATTGTGTCTTCTTTTGGTATATGGCAAAAGGTGTTTCATAAACTGGGGGGAATAGCAGGCACTAATATGGAGAAAGCAGATACAGTTTTTAACATGAATTATACCTACAATGAAATATTTATTCCCTGAGCACAGAGCTCAGTGAAATTAAGTGACCGTAGTATATCTTCATACTAATCTGAAAGGAAGGAGAGAAAAGTGCCTGGTTTAGCCACCATAAGGTACTGAAGAAAATCTTTCCTCCCAAAAAACGTTTCAAATGAATAAATGTATGCAGTTTTCAGGGATTCACAAATCTTCCCTTAGAAGTTAATTAATTAAGTAAAAATGTTTTAATCTGGAAATCTCCTTCAGAGCCAATTATTTTTTCCATTGTATATTGTCAAATCTGTGAAATGACAATGACCTGCATGACAGAAGATCCATGGCCAAAATCTTGTCTCTCCCTAAAGCAGTGGGAGTTTTCCCATGACTTCAAAAAGATCATTAACTCATTGCCATCATAAAAATAGGATTTGGCAGTAAGGTTCTGATACTTGGAATTTTCTTTTGCTATGAGTTAGGCACTTCCCCTCTTTATACTTCTTCTTTAAAATGTTCCTTTTCCTATCAGACTCACCATTACTAAAATAGTAGTTAACCATCACTCTGTAGCAATCTGTCACCCAAGAATCCAACAAATGAATGATAAAAATATTGGAGAAAGTTGGCACCTTCCTCTATTTTGTTTCAACATTTTCTCTACTTAGCAGCACAGAAGAGAATTTCTGCTGTCCTTTGTGTGTTACATATGGCTAGGCGAACAGCTGTATGTAAACAGCAAACTAGTAACAGCCACAGCAGGTTCCATCAGAAAGATGAGTGAAGATGGTTCTAAACATGAATATCTCCAGTAGCCAGAAGAAAAAGAAAAGGACAAATATTTGGTCCAAAGGTTCTTTAAAAAAATATGGTCTCTTCCTCTTGCTACGGGCAGTGCACAGCGCAGAAAATTGAAATTCTGAGGTGGACTTAAAGCCCTCTCTGACATCTTCTGAAACTGAGGTACACTGGGGGGATGATGCATTCAGTCTTCAGAGAGAAGAAAGATACTGTTCACACAGCACTTCTACTCACCAGTCCTTGCAGCAGCAATGGTGTTGGCTTCGAAGGAAGCCAACTGTCCTGCTCTCCCAGCCAGAGGTAAAGAATTGCATTGGTTGCCACTAGAGGGAGGATTAGGAATATAGTAAATTGTGGGCAGAAGGTACCCATGATGAATCACATGGGAAAACCTACAAATACCCCACCGCTGCCAAAGGGCAACAATTCTCAGATACTGCTATGGGCTGGGAAGTATAATCTAGTTGTTACCATCTGCTACAGAGGAGCTGCCAGTATGCATCTCAAACTTTGGTGGCTGGAGGATAGGAGGGCTGACTAGGATCATGTGAAGCACACCTACAATTACACAAAGACACACCCCTTTATTACAGTTGCCTTATTTGCCTTCTGGTTTTTAATCTCCTTACTTAAAACTTCTGATGTCCTTTATCAAGAAAGCTCCTGTGAAAAGCAAACGTACCAGCTTCAAGAGAATCTCAGAAAAAGCATCAGCAGAGAGGGACTATGCCAAGATATGCTGTATTTAACAAAAACATCTGAACATAGTATATGTACTTGAAAACAACAAAATGCATTGTGATAAATGTTCTTTCACTAAATTAAAGTTTGAGGGATGTCTGAAAGAAATGTTTTCAATTAGTTACCTAGATAATTATGTAGTAAAGTGTATCTTGCAATTCAGTTTACCCTGTAGCTTAACTGCCTGGTGTCTTACCTCCAGCACAAGTGGCAGAACATTCTGACCAAGGCAGATGATTCCATGCAAAGCCAACTTCATTGTCTCCACTGCCAGTGCGAGAGATGGGAACATTGAATTTATACCTTATACCCAAATTTTGTTCCTGTAGCAGAATCTGTAGTTGAAAACAACTGGTTATACCATTAAAACAGGCAAGCAGAGGGCAGCTACAGTGACATTTAATCTAGGTATGTGTTATGTCCTGTGGAAGGGAAAAACGTAATAAAGGAAGCCATAGTAGGTCTTTTAGGTATTCCCAAAAGAATCTGGACTAACTTTTAAAACATACACAAAAGAAAAATATTATTGTCTACGGTGAGCTTTGTCTTTTTTTCCCCTTAACACAACTTTATAACCTCTGTCAGTTCTTAATTCTTGACGTAATTGTCATAAAAAGACAGTTTTCATAAAATTAATGTTTTAATGGAAATTAACTTGACAGCTGAATAATTATGTGAGGTCAAAGTTGGTTAAGGACATTACTGTGCAAACATGTAGCAGTCCTCACTGAAATCTTGTGAGGAGGTACCCACATTGCAGTTATGAACCTAGCTCTACCCCTGTTCGCACTTCTCATGACAATAATAATAGTAATAATAGTAACAGCAACAGAGTGTTGCTGAGGTCATTGTCTTCCCCTAATGCAACAGCCAACAGCATTAGCCTTGTGGAATCATACCTGTGACTCCTTTAAAGGAATATCAAAACTCTAATTGCAGCCATACCACTGCAGGTGTTACAGAGGGAAGTGGAACAATCACCATGGGTTTTTGTCTACCCTCACTATTGAACTGCACTTCCACATACCACCTGTCTAACAATAGCCTTTGACTCTCTATCAAACTTTTTCTTTCTGTTCCTAATAATATATATCATGTTATATGCAGCAATCTGACACATCTTAGTGCTACTTCTCATCCCTTCTACCTTCTGTGATATTTTGCAGGGCACATCTGCCTATCTCCATCGGACAAAGGAGCAGAGAACTTCCAGTAAGAAGGTCAGTGGCACTGATTGAATGAGAAAAGGCACTATAATAATTGTGTAACTTATTCTATATGGACTCTCTAGCTTATCCACATCTACAGTAGGATCCAGGTGTTTGAAAATGCTGCCTAAAATGTGAATATCCAGGCAACAATCATTCTATACACAAAAATATCCCGTCTGCCTCAAGCAATCCCTGAACTGCAAATCTGGCAGCTGACAGAATATACTGGGCAAGTATCACCTTGTTGTTGTACTCCTCCTCAACACAGTAGCCAACAGTAGGCTGACTATTGCCTGCTGTCAGAGACAGGGTATCAGGATCCTGGTCACATCTTCTGTCACATTCTCATATTTTGTATAATCTGTTCAGAGCAATGTGTCTCACAGCAACATACTTTAACACGGGTCAAATCATGATACTCTTGCTGTGGTAAGAGTATACTTCACGCTCAGGCCAGGCTTAAAACCACTGGCATCTACAGAACTGTCAGGAACTGTCATGCTATATTGCAACACTTCCATGTATCAGCAGTATGCAGAGGTATAATACACACTCCATTTACAATTTCGGCTACCGTTATTCTGAACAACATTTAACAGAGATGGGGCATTTTCTGTGAGATTTCCTGGGGCTCTTCTGACTTTATCCCTGTTTTATCACAATGTTTGCCGGTCAGGTTTGAAAGGTAAGAAAGCTGTGTTCAAACACAAATGCAAAGTCCCAGCTAGACAAGCTGTATACTCTCTGAAAACACAACCTATTTTGATTTCATTCATGGCCTTGTCTTTTCTCAGAACACAAATACATATTTCAAATTTCAGAAATATATTAATTATAACTTTACCATGACTATGAGATTTTCTGAAGTAGGGCCTAGTGCTTCCAAAGACTCTGGTTCATCTGTTGGCCTCTTGTAATGGAAAGCTGTTCCAGCAACATCAAACTTTCTTGGCCAGTCAATAGTCCAGGCACCATTAATATAGTAGTCATCCTCTTCAGATTTTAAAGCTTAAAAAAAAATACAAGCCACCTAAAAATTGGAAGCAGCATTTATAATGGAGAAGCCATTGCAAATCAGTCTACTAATCTGTTAGAAGTATGTGAACTTCAGCTCAATATCACTATTTTTTCAAGCAATATAAAGCCTTTTCCTTAGCCCTGGTCAAAATATCCCTCACGCAGTTTGACAATATTGCCTCTGCAATGATCTTCAACGTGCAGGTATACTTTGCAGATTTCAACATGCAGATGCTATATGGAACAAAACAGAATGCCTCATGCAACTTGCAATGTATCTTCAACTTTCAAACCGAGCCCATGTGCAAAGTATGCTGTTCTACGTAAGATATATGTAGATCTCAAAAGTATAATCAATTAGCAATCTAATCTTTAGATTAAGATGTTGGGGCATGGGATAGGTATCTCAGATAATGTGCAGAGTCAAAAAAAAAGAGAAGGAACCTTGACTCTGACATATGGTACCAATCAGCTCTTGCTTTGTTGCCTTTGTCCACTGTTTTTTTTTTCCTTCTTAAAGCATAAATCCAAGATATTTCTACTACAAACCCAAATACTAGCTAGTTAATCTGGTAAGATATTTTATTACGACTAATTTAAAGCCCTAAACCATAAAAGTACTGTAGATAAAACATAAATTTCTTAGCTAACCAACCAATTAGGCTGGACAAGCACATATTATTCAGGGATTTATCTTTGATATTTTATCAATAATATTAGATTAAGTTTCTAAATATGAAACTGACTTTGTATCTTAAGGTCTTAAGAATATTCTGCTAAATAGATATTGACTTCTTGATTTAAGGTGAAGATTAGCAAGTTACTCAGCATATTTACTTAAAATAAAACATGTTCTTAAAGGCAAAATGATGGTTGGAAATACATGATCAAACAGCCATGTCATTTTTTGTTGAGACAAATAACTGATTTTACTAGATAGGGAACAAACTCACATCACAATCACAAGGAATAAGACAACTTATGATCAAGTTTTATTCTCAACTACATCTGTGTGGACAGATGGTTTACCTTAACCTTAAGTTAGGGAAAATGTCTCGATGCTCAAATTTTCTAAAAGAGATCAGAGAGCATTCATATGAGCAGAAGATAGTTGGAGAGGCAGTAATGTTCTGCTGGCGACAGCCATATTCAGCAGAGATTAGTAACCATTTCTACCAACGCCATAAGGTCTCAAAAGGAATGTTGTTCCATAGCATAGGTCTTATTCCATTGAATTCCCTGGATTTACTTTGGAAACACTCATGTGCGTTGAGTGAAGAAACTAGCTCTGACACATTCACTTATCTGGAATTCCTGAAGTAATTCAGATTCCTTATTGTCTATATAGGTTTTGTAGTACAGGAAGGAGATGGTAAAACAGTGAGTATAGGAGAACGAGACAAATTGCAAGCAGTACTGTACCAAAAGAAAGGAACAGTACTTCACTATCTATTTTACGTGGGTGTATGAAATAATTATGTTACAGCTGAACATTAGTATTTTGTTTTATCAGAGGTCCTATTTCCACATAGCCAAAATTTCTACCCATCCTGCTTTTACAAAACCTAGCTTAACTAAAAGAAGGTCACAAAGCTACCGAGACATATTAATAAGTCTCTCTTACTGTGCCACTCAATCCCAAACATTTTCTTGTCAGTATGTCTAGTATCTACTAAGAGCAAATAATGAAGTGAATTCTTTATTTATATTATTTGAGATATATGAACAACAACAAATGAGACATATAAATGAGCACAAGAGAACAAATGTTCTCATACATGTTTACATAATTAAGAATTCTGAAATTATATGTTATCAATTATATGTATGCTATACACACTTAAACTAATGGATATCCAGAAGCAAAGCAGTTCATTTTTTACCTGACTACCAAAGAAAAACGCATTTGCATTCTGTAAATAGATTCACCTACTATCAGTTGTTATGTACAGGTGAAGGCCACACAGTTGTGAATAGCATTCCAGTAATATAATTACATGAGAATGATGATGCAGTGGCATAATGCTATTAGCATATGAGACAGAAGGAACAAGTTAATGTCCTAATCAAATCATTTATGAGAACTTGAGAGTGCAGGAAGCCCACAGAAAATTAGCACACAACACCCTGTTGCATAACAGGAATATAAGGGGATACGTCACCCCGGATCAAGCCATTTAAGGGAAAATAACAGCATTACTAAACACACATTTCTTCAGCAGCTCTGAAAACAGGAAATTTTGTTGTTGCTGGGCTATTTGTTGGACAGATCAGTTTAAAATACTGAATTATTTATGCAGCTGCAGAAACATGCTTTTGCTGTCACAACTCTAGGAGCGACATCAGTGCAGAAATGATCAGCCAGAGACAGGGGGAGGGAGGACAGGTGCTGATTGAGCTAACTGAATTGCCACAGGTTTAACTGCAGCCTAAATTTCAGGCCATGGCTTGTAAAAGAACAAGATCTTAGTTTAAGGAACCACGGGATGTTGCAAGTTAGTTTGAAAGCCTCCTTACTGAAATGAACAAAGAAGAAACTTTGAAGCCAGGGTGGCAGCTACAGAGGAAGAGGGCTTTACTTTTTCCTTTTTTTGTACCCTTCCAAATAGAGAAATTGATTTCTTAAGACTGTGGTTACACATTTGGCAGCAGTGCAGATAAAACAAAATATAGTAATATGTGTAAATGGCTATTTTCAGATGAATCAATTCTCTAATCTGGCTCATGGTGTGGCCACACAAACAGCTGTCCTGGAACAACAGAGGGAACTCCATAAAGACAGGGAAGGATCTGTGAAGTTGACACTGCCACTAAAGAAATATCCATAAAACAATACGTATTTAACATCATAAACTCATTTTTAACTACCGTTGTGCTTGTATAGTTCTTTTAAGGGAGCAGACAAATTAGAAGCCTTCCTTTCCCCAGAAATTGATCCTAAAATAGTGATTTGGTTCACACTCACAGAACAAAACATCCCATCACAAAATGAAATAGCACCTGCGACTTAGTAAGGTTATCTTTCATTAGGATATAATGGCACCTTTGAAAGCTGGAAACACAAGAAACTAATGAAGGAGAGGAATCCCCCATTTGTGTAGTCAGGGCTTCTGTGGCATGAAGCAAGGTAGTGAGGAGAGACCCTGAAACTCAGGAAACCCCTTGAAATTGTGACAAGCACATAAAAAAAGTGTTTATGTACCACTTTACATTTTTAGATCTGTGGCCAGATTAAATACCAATGAAGTTCTCTGTATTTTTTATTTAAGCCAAAAAATTTTTCACTCTTTTTATACGGATGGTGCCAATCTAAATGCTTTTCCAGATCACCTTCCTGTGCTTATAAAATAGAGGAATAACAAACTTAATTGTAGTAGCTAAGAGTTTGTTCTGGTTTTCAGCTGCCCATGGAATAGTTCTTAGCAGAAAACAACCATGATAGGATGCATTGTATGTCATTCTTCCACCACCTCTGTTTGAAACATCAGTATGGGATATATGAGCAACCTTACCCACAGTGTATTTTGACATGGGGGAGGGGCCACGGGGATTGTGATGCTGAAAGAATAATAAGCACTCTACTCCTGGAGTTGTGGTGTTATTATTCCTGCAGAATGGAGGGAGATTGATTATCTGCTGCATTAAAGAAAGGTGGGGACAGGCAGAAAGAAAAAGTAGACATCCAATAGTAAAAGATACCATTATTATCCATATAATCAATTTAGGAATTAATGTGCCTAGGAGGATAACTGCCCTTCTAACTCACAGGGCTGGCATCTAGTCCCTACAACACAGCAACACAGAAACAGTGTGGAATTAATACATTAAATTGCTTTAAGATAAGGAGACAGTATTGTTAGCATTTAAGTAAGTTGATGAATAATCATTCCAAGAATTAAATCTTTTTTTAAAATGGTATAATCCCCCAGGATCAGAGAATTCCCAGATGGAAGACACTACCTCAGAGTGGGACAATAGATCATTTGAGTGTTCCTCATCCACTTCAGCCCAGGTCTATAACTATAACTATAGTGAAGCTGACCTGATTTTGCACTGAGTGGACAAGGAGGAATCACATGATGTATTTCATTAGCTCCATTCAAGAGAATACATCCTAACCAACTGCTGCAACTGTCTGATCACAACCTAACATTAACAGCTAACAATTCCTCCTGCTGCTTCTACTATGTGTATAGTTTGGCCAAACCAGAAAATGTACCTTCAAATCACAACACAAACTCTGAATTAGTAACAGACTGCTATTTAAACCAGGCTCTTACCAATGTAGTTCTTTGACATGGCCACTTCTCTTATTTCAATGTGCACAGAACCTCTTGGAATTTGAATCACTTCCATATAGCCTATAAGACAAAGGTAAATTTTATTTGTAGTTGTTTACGTTAATCAATATTAGTCATGAAACTAACCATTAATAAATTATTTATTACTAAAAATTACTATGAGATACTATGAGACTCAAATGTACTTCAACATTTTCTTTCATGTGATGTAAAAGAAAACTCTACATTTCACACAAAAATTTGAAAGTGATAGCAAGAACTTACCATGGAGTCAGAAATTCCTTTTTTAAGTGCTAATAAAGTCTTTTCAACAATGTATCACAAGTAATTAATATATAAAATGACCTTAGGATCATAGGATAATTCAGGTTAGAGAGGACCTCAGACAGTCATTTAGTCCAGCTTCCTGCTACAACAGGGTCAGCTAGGAGATCAGACCAAGTTACTCAGCGCTTTTTCCTGCTAGGTCATGAAAAACTCCAAAGATCGAAACTGTACAACCTTTCTGGGCAACCTGATCCACTGCTGGACTGTCCTCCTGGGGAAAAAGTTTTCCTTCCATTCGGCCAGCACCTGTCTTGTTTCAGTTTATAGCCATTGTCTCTTCTCCCACCATGTACCCACCACTGTGAAGAGCCTGGCTCTGTCTTCTCCATAACCTCCTCATAGGTATTGGAAGGCTGATACTAGGTCCCCACAAACCTCCCCTCCAGTTCTCTCAGCCTCTCCTCACAGAGGGGCAAGTGCTCCAGACCCCAATAATCACTGAACTGCACTTAACTCTGGTTCATCAATCCTTTTCCTGTATTCAGGAGCCCAAAACTAGTAACACTAAGACTGCAACACTAACATTGTCTTTTTGAGCTAAGCTTTAAACTAATAGCCCATATACATTTCCTGAGTTCTTAATAAGATAAACTTAAGAGACATTTCTGGATTCTTTCTATTCTAAAATTTCATGCATGACAAAAGATCAGATTTTACCATACACATTAAAATCATACACAACATTACTCTTACTATGCCACCATAACTAAATAATAATTAAAAACCCCCACCCATTTCTTTTTAAGTGCATTAAAGAGCATGAGAACTAAGTAATGAAACATAATGTTGTATGTGACATAAATCCAAACTAATACAGAAAAAGGAAACAACAAGGCCAAAGAGTCAAAGTGAACGACCAGCAGCAATGCCATGCTGGAAATCAATGCAGCACTGGTATTTGCTGGAAAGTCATCTAAATGCATTGTGCAACAGAATGGACATGTATGTGCATACCTCCTCTGGGCAATGAATCATTGAAGAAACCTTCAATGGCTTCACATGTACTCCCATCTCCTCCGCAAACACGACATCTATCTTCCTTAGCATCAGACCCCAAAATATTATCACAACCTACATGCTGAGAACAGATAAGAACAAATATTTTAACAGGATGATGGTCTTGCACCACTATCTTCATAGGTTTTTTGAAGTGTTTCTCTCAAGTTTGAGATATTCTGTGCTTCGTTTTATCTACTCTGTTTTTGATAGCTGTTACCGTAAGTGGGTGTTCACTTACCAGAAAAAGAAAATAAAAAAGGAGAAATTTTGGGTTGTTACCAAATCTTGATTAATAAGCACTTTGTATTTCTACTGTGACTTTCAGGAAGGGATCTCACAGCTTTTTACAAACAATGTAATTATTACAGTTAACAATAAATGATTAGTAATGTTTTTATTTAATATTACAACAGCTAACTATGTTTGATCTATATTGCTTTGTTAAGGTAAACATTTGCTGTGTGTTCCTTAAACATTTATGCAGCATAAATAGTATTATTGTTCTCAAAAGCATTTACAGCTTCATAGACCATATTTCCATATCCTCTAGGCAAAACTTGCAATTATTTTCAGAAGTTTGAATGTAAAGTGTAAATGACTTCCCTGTAAGAATTAATGCAGAATGAAACTTAGTGAAAGGCTGAATTATATGCTGTATTAGAAAGGATTCAAAAGCCTTTGGAAAAAAGAGGTGTCTATAACTGATCATAAAAAGTACATTACAATTCTGATTAGCTACTTGAGAAATCTATGTACAGTGAACAATTATTAACTCCCTATAACTTATTGATTCAACATTATTACAAAGCTAATGAAAATAGAGACAGCTGGATCCTTAAGGGAAAAAAAAAAAGAGAATGAACAAGTAGGATGTAAACAGAATGGACACTGCAGCTTGCCAATTCTTTCCAGGATTTATACAAAAAAGGAGGCAGCTACATAACTTTGCTTACTGTCTAGCAATATTATCTACCACCTTGTAAACAGGTATAGATAGGTCATAAGAGAAGTTAAAACATTTTAAATAATGGACAAAATAGTATTATTCTAACTATTTACATTTCCACTTTCTGATTTATCAAGAAGACAGAGGCCTGACTATTACATAGCTCATTCTCAACTTAAGATTTAGTCTGATTATTAGTTTTAAAAGATTTCTCAGAACTACTAAAATCTTCTTATGTATAAAGTACACCAGAATTCTATAGGTTAATTCTTGTGCTTTTTTTTTTGTTAGTTTACTAATACATGTCAAATGCTTTTGATCTCATCACGTTATTCAATAAACATACATCTTCATCCCTCACTTTAGCAAAGACCTTAGGCATCGGGTTAAGCTTTAGTTATGTTAGTGGTTTCAGTGAAATCAAATAATTTTTAGAGTCACCAGCACTGTTCAGATGTCTAGACTTAAGTACGTAATTAAGTGCTTTGCTAAATTGAAGTAGTAGTGGGATGTATATAACCGAAAATATGGCACAGACCTCCAATTCTATTCAAATTCATGTAATGCAGTTCTACAGGAATCTTACAAGATAATCGGATTTTTAGTAAATGGCAAATCCCTGCATCATTATAGACTTTTTCCTACAACTACAACGCAATACTGACAACTTTCTGTTTCAATTACATTAACAGCAGAATTGTTTGCAACAGGATGAACTAGTTAGAGAGAAACAGATTAATATGTTCACATTTACTGTTTTTCAGCCACAGTGGTATTCTAATTGGAATGATGGAACAGGCTTTGGAACAGTGCAAGGAATCTGTTCATGTCCTGTTGCCCTTTCCACCGATTCTTCAACAGAAACCATAAAGTAAGAAAAAAGAAGACAAAACGAAGGATATGTGAATGTCTATGAGAAGCTACTGAAATTCAAATAATTCGTCTAATTTATGCAATACCTTTTTTATCTTTTTGTCTCAATCTTACTCTTTCATTAACAACTTCATCTGTCAACACCCCTGTTTCATATAAGTAACAAACAAGTACCATAATTAAATGTAGGAGGTATCAGACACAACAAAGTAATCCATAAGTACTTTATAAAACATTTGTAACCTTGCATTCTCCATTGATACAGATATCCAGTGAATCAGCATTGCACTGAGTCCCATCTATTACTGCAGGAGCACGTTCAGTATAAAAGTTATAACCTTCAGCCAAGCAGTTTAATGCACATGGTTTAACCCCACCTGGACAACAAAAATGAATGGAAAAAAAAACCAACAGAAAACTTGAAAAGTTAACAATTAGTTAAAAATTTATATGCATAAGCAGATCTGAAATATATAATCTTATCTCATACCTGACGTATATAATGTATACACTTTATTTAACTTCCCTTTATTGATTGCTCTACTTGACTCTTCTTTCTTGCAAAAAAGATTATTTCGCATAGTAAGATATGGCAAGGTTGGCTGGCTCCATAATGATTCCATTATGTTAATACAACCCTAATGATTATTGAACAATTCAAAACAATAAGGATACCACTTCACCATTTGAAAAACAAGAATAACAAAAGAATGTATTGCTAAAAGTATATCAGGATAAATTTCAAAACCAAGATCAGACTATTTCAATTAGGAATTTAGTCGTATTGAATTACATTACAGCTCAGACCACGTGATCACAATGATCCTTTTTAGGCTTTTAATCTAAAAAACTAAGAGTAAAACCATTCAAGTCAATAAAATACAAAAACACAAGGGAGAACACGGACTTATTCACTCAGGGTTTAAAACAGGAAAAAACAAAACAATAAAAGGGCAACCTACAAACTTTGAACTACAACAGAAACATAACTAAACTTGATTAAACTGTCTTAAAAGGAAAAAGAAATTACAACCCTCTTCCCTGTTGCAAAATACCCTTTTATTGCTCAGTGCAATTATTTATAATTAAATTATTGAAGTAGTCTTTAGAGACTCTTATAAATGCTTTTACTTCTTTCTCCTTTTCCTAATATTCTAACCTTAAGAAAAGAAAATTTATTGTGAGATTTTTTTATTCTGAACTCATCACTGTAGCATGAAAGGCACTTACAGATCATCTATGGAATCTCTAATTCTATTGCAACTGCAGTTGGAGAAGGGCTCCATATTTTTGAAGCGGAGTCCCTACAACGATGCTTACTCCCCTTCACAGTAAAACAAAACTCTACCAGAATAGAGATGGCTATTCTGCAACATTTTTAGCAACAGACAAAACTACAAGCTAAGCAAACTTAGCTCATTATATTTTAATCAAGACATTATATTTACAAACATTACTTCCTATAAAACATTTATATAATTTTGAAGACTTCACATATGATAACATTTTTGCAAAGCTAACCATTACCTCCAGTGTAGGGTTTCCAGTTATAATACTTTCCCCGGAAAGGCATATTGTCAAAATCGGCACATTGCTTTTCCCGAAAATCACGGGCCCCTGAAGGACATGGCTAAAATAATAAAGACAAAAAAAGGTTAATTTCTTCCAAATACCAACATAAAAGTACATGCTTATATACTTATATTGCAAACATAATCATGCAAGAGACTAGAAGGTGGTTCCCTGCTTTATCTTGTAGCTCTGATTCTGAAATTTGTTTTATTGCTTTACACTTGAAGTGTCTATTTTGCTGGCATGAAGTAACTGAAGTGATTTAAACAAAGGTAAGTGTTACATAACAGTTTCCATAAAACTGGACAATCAGAATCACATCAAACTATGCTTCATAATCAACCTATCAGCTACCTCCTTATGAACACACATTAAAAACAGCTGAAAAAATTAAAACAAGATCATTTTGGTAAGACCTGTAGGCTCAGTTATATTGTACTAAGCAGCTGTACTGAGACATGTTATTAAGACATCAAGAAAAAAATTAAAGCACTTTCTATAGAGAGTTGTATCACCTCTGCTTACTTGTAGCTGTACTGAGACATGTTATTATGACATCAAGAAAAAAATTAAAGCACTTTCTAGAGAGCTGTATCACCTCTGCTGACTTGACAAAAGTGTTGTGTTAAGGCTGAGAATGAGAATAGATATCATGTTTGGCTCTGATTTTTACCAGTCTCCAAGCATAAAGAAACAAAAAATGCTTTCATCTGAATTTTCATTACTTTGCATCACCAATTACAAAACTGTAAGGTATCTTTTTTACTTGGAATAAGGGTAGATGTAAGTGAAATTAATCTTGGAAAGAATTATAGGAAAAACAGAATTCTTTGCTATTTCTCATTTTTCATCAGCAGGTTCAAAATAATAATGACAACTAATCTTGAATACACCCAGAATTTAGATAGCATATTAAACATTGTTATCAGTGTTTAAGTACCTGCTGAAGTTGCAAGCTTCATCAGACAAAGTATTTGAAATACAGATTAAAATAATTTTTAAACTGAAAGAGAAAAGAATTTGTTTGACAGAAATCAGAGGTGTTAATAAATATTACTATTTTATGAGCAACAGAAGAGTCCATTTTATGGCAGTTTTATTTGTCATCCTATGTACCTAAGCCAGTTAGCACTGCTCAGGAATCTGAAATGCATTCAAGTGAAACGGTCTCTATAAACCTGGATGATAAAAATTTACTGCAAATATTAACATAATAATTATTCTACTCAGTATACATTAATCAAGCTCTTCTTATAACAGCCAGCCCATTGCGCTGTGATTCAGAAACCAGAAAATTTTTCTCCAATTTTGAAGCTGTTGCGATATAAATTAAAATAGTGGACATCACACAGTATTTAAATTTTAAATTTTCTCTTTAAATCACTCTATTATCTCCTTCTAATTAAAAGTACATTTTTGAATATAATCCATTCACTGGTGAAAAAAAAAAGTAGTGTAACTACTTTAATTCAATAATCCTTCAGATTATAACAGTGAGAATAAAAAATAACTATGTAAATAAAGTAAGAATTTTTAAAAGTTTTTTTAATAGTTACACAAATTAAATTTGCCTCTCTGCATCATATTCTTCAAGCAGTAGAAGGATCAGTCTTGATCCACCTCAAAGCTTGAGTCCGAATCTCTCTGATACTGGTCACCACACTTACTCTTCACTTGCTTAGGTACTAATTTACATGGCTGCTATTTTAGCTACACCAAGTTCCCCTTACAAGTTAATTAAATCACCCCCCACAATGAAATCCTTTTTAGTAAAGAAGGATCAAGACTTCCATATTTATACTCTTAAAAAAAATTCTCACAATCTGATCTTTGAGATGTAGTCTTACTTCTCTTGTTTGATGGTGATCTTGGATGTATTTTGGGGCAACAATATCACTTCATAAACGATCTAGATAACGAGGAAGAGTACACCCTCAACAAGTTTGCTGATAACACAAAGCAGGGAGGAGTGACTGATACGCCAGAGGGTTGTGTTGCCGTCCAGAGGGACCTTGACAGGCTGGAAAAACGGGCCCACAGGAATCTCATGAAGTTCAACAAGGAGAAGTGCAAAGTCCTGCACCTGGGGAGGAACAACCCCATGCCCCAATACATGCTGGGGGCCAACCAGCTGGAAAGGAACTTTGCAGAAAAGGCTCCGGGTGCCCTGGTGGACACCAAGTTGAACATCAGCCAGCAATGTGCTCTTGTGGCAAAGAAGGCTAATTGTATCCTGGGCTGCAATAGGCGTGTCAACAGCAAGGCCAGGGAGGTGATCCTTTCCCTCTACTCAGCATTGGTGCCTCAGTACAAGAGAGATATGGCCATACCGGACAGAATCCAACGAAGGGCCACGAAGGGCCTGGAGCACCTCTCATATGAGGAAAGGCTGAGAGAACTGGGACTGTTCAGCCTGGAGAAGAGAAGGCTCAGGGGGGCATCTCATCAATACGTACAAATATTTGAAGGGAGGGTGTTAAGAGGAGGAAGCCAGGCTCCTTCCAGCAGTGCCCAGTGATGGCACCAGCGGCAATGGGCACAAATGGAAACACAGGTTCCTCCTGAACATCATGAAACATTTTTTTACTCTGACGGTGACCGAGCACTTGTACAGGTTGCCCAAGGAGGTGGTGGAATCTCCCTCCTTGGAGATATTCAAAGGCTGTCTGGACATAGTCCTGGGCAACCTGTTTGAGGTTTGAGCAAGAGCAGCCATACAAGATGACGTCCAGAGGTCCCCTTGTAAGCAAAGCAAAGTCTTTCTTTTACCCTATTAAATACCGATTCAGTTTTTGCCACAATTTAAACTGTTAAAATCACTGTTTGTATCTTCTTTTCTTCTTGAACAGCTCTGGCAGTCTAACAGAAAACCAGCTACACACAACTATGCATAGCCTGCAATCTCACTGCTAACAAGAACAGCAGATAAGGCTGGGAAAACCTGGGAGCAGCTAAAGGAACTGTGGGAGCAAAGCCCCTCATACAGTGTTCCTGCTTTCTTGATATTTTATCTGGTTTTGGTAGTCCTACAGATTAAATCCTGGCTTCCTATACCGCAAGTACTGTTAAATTAATTTCACAAACTAATATACCAATGATATCAAAGCTTTTAAATAACCCCATGTCTTTGGCTCTAAAAATGCAAATCCATCAATCCATAGGGAGATTTGGTAACATTGGCAATAAAGTAAGTTTCATTTTAGTGGCTAAGTCCTCTCAGTGAATACTGACAAGTGCTGGCCCTCATCTCAGGATCTTGCTCTTTGTCCAAATCATGAGTTTGAATCCAGCTTTCAGGTGGATTCAGTGAAGTTTTCAGTTTAAGGAAGTCCTTCTGAAGACTGCAATTACGAAATGATAGCCTGAAACCTGCAACATTCTGTAATCTGAAGCATAAAACGCAACTTGTAAATTTTTTGTTGTTGTTGTTGCAGGGTGGCAATAAATAGCTCCTTTTCAAACCGGCAACCTGTCCCAAGTGGGCTCCCGGAAGGATCAATATTGGGCCTAAAGCTGTTTAGTATCTTCATAAGTGATCTGGATGACGGGATCAAGTGTACCCTGATGAAGTTTGCTGATGATACCAGACTGAGTGGGGAACTGGACACTTCAGAAGGGAGAGCCACCCTGCAGGAAGACCTGGATTGACTGGAAGAGTGGGCTAACAAGAACCTTATGAAGTTCAACAAGGACAAGTGTAAGGTCTTGCACCTGCGAAAACAAACATAATCCAGGAGTGCAGCACAGGCTGGGATCTACCTGGCTGGGAGGCAGCTCTGTGGAAAGGGACCTGGGGATCCTGCTGGACAACAAGCTCAATATGAGCTAATAGGGTGCTGCTGCAGCAAGGAAAGCAACAGGATGCTGGGTTGCATCAACAAGGGCATCACCAGCAGAGGCACAGAAGTCGTTATCCCACTCTACTCAGCCCTTGTCAGGCCACACCTGGAATACTGTGTTCAGTTTTGGGCCCCGCTATGCAAAAAAGATGTGGACAGGCTGGAAAGGGTCCAGACAAGGGCCACAAAGATGATCCAAGGACTGGGAAGCCTGCCATATCAGGAAAGGCTGAGAGAACTGGGTTTGTTCAGCCTTGAGAAGAGAAGGCTTAAGGGAGATCTTATCACCATGTTCCAGTATTTAAAGGGTGGCTAGAAAGAAGATGCAGACTCCCTTTTTACAAGGAGTCACATGGAAAAGATCAGGGGTAATGGATACAAGTTACTCCTGGGGAGATTCCGACTGGACACAGGAGGAAAGTTTTTCACAATGAGAACAATCAGCCATTGGAATAATCTCTCCAGGGAAGTGATGGATTCCCCAACATTGGACACTTTTAAGATTCAGCTGGACAGGGTGCTGGGCCATCTTGTCTAGACTGTGCTTTTGCCAAGAAAGGTTGGACCAGATGATCCTTGAGGTCCCTTCCAATCTGGTATTCTATGATACTATGAAAATCATAGGTATAGAAATGCAAAAACATTACTGCAAGGTAAGCTACAATATGCATTTACAATATGTCAGCTCTTTGGCACTGTCTCTTTGTGTATGTACTCTTTTCCCAAAGTAAACATGCAATAACTGCTTCTCTTTATTGGGTAAGATATTTCACCTTTTTCATGCAGTTACAGTACACGGATAACTCTTGTCAAGCAATAGGATGCTCGTGTTTCGAAATGCTCTTTTTGGAGACTGCAAATCATGAGGTAGGAATCTAACAAATGTATAAGAACTTAAAACCAAGTCTGAAGAAGGTTCTGAGAAGATGATGATGAAATAATTAAAATTTTGAGCTAAAAAAAGCCTTGACTTCAGTAAGAACATAAAAAATAATAAGACTGAAGCAAAAATAAATCACCTAAAGAGTATTAACAAATCATTGAACTGACATTGACACAACACCAAGCATCTTATCTCACAGAAATCTGTTTATCTTGGAGCTTAAAAGACAGGCAGACTTCAGTAATTGAACTCATTGTGTTTCCTATTAACAAATGGCTATATTACACCTCATAGAAGATGAGAAACACAGTCAGAAGGGTGACAATTGAAACTCAGGTACTGTTTCAAGACGTAGCTCTTCACATGAATGCATTTGAGAAAAAATAGGCTTGAAAATATTAAAATTATGAAAGCAACAAACAATATCTGTGAATGTAGGCATAATGGAAGGAACCAACAAAAACCATTTGCCTATATTCTATTAAGAGAAAAGACTGACGAACAAGAATCTTTTAAAGGTATGTATACACACATACTTTTATATAGATAAACCATTCACAGAACTTGTAAGCAAAACATGTTTCTTATCATATATAAAAAATTGGGAGGCTTTTACAGTTTTAAATGTATACCAAATTAAGCTTCACATCCTACACGCATTTTAAATCAGACAATGAGTTACTTTAACTGAGCAATTATGTGCCTTGCAATTCTATTAGCATTTTGTATTTTTTTTAAATTAAAATACTTCGGTTGGAAAAAAACATATATTTTTGTTAGAGATAGTGTGGTTGGTGGTAGAAAATAAGTTTCTGATGAGTGTGTTCTTCCTACCACCCTTTTGTTTCCAAAATTCATTGGCTCATGTTCTTTTCTGCTGATCTCAATGTTTCCATTAGCAGATGCCTTTTGAATTAAGAAGTCATATATGGCTTTGGAAGTGTTTGATGAGAAATAAGCCTAGTAGGAGTGTGTCCGCTGTTTCCAAAGAATTAAAATGGTCAAAAGAAAGGGCAACAGAACTAACTCATCTCTGAAAGAAAAATGAAGTCAAAAGGAGGTTTTTTTGGTTTATGAATAGTAGGAGCTTTAGGGAGTGCTACGTTGAAAATTACAGATGGGCAACGGATGTTGACACTGCAAAATAAACTTCAACAGAAAAGATGTACAAACAACACATTTTTCATAAAAACTGACAGATTTGCATACTTCTAATGCTTACATTAATCAAACATACCATTCCATTAAAAATGTCAAGCACTAAGGACTACCATAAATCTTGAAACAAAACCTACTAGTCTCAGCAACTCTTAGATAGAACCCTAAATATTACTATAAAAGAAACAGACTATAGTCATCAAAACCATTAAGGCAGTAAATTTAAACTTCTGTAAGTACCAGTATGTTTACATACTGGAAAACCATACCCAAAAAATATGCAAAAAAAAAGATTCACAGTCAAACTGTAAGAATGGCATTTCCAAATTGCCTGGCCCGAATCTTGTTCAAGATTTGTTTTTAAGACCTAGACAATTAAATGCGACGTTTCCTTTCCAATACTCTTGCTTAAATTATTGACTGAAATCTGAGTATAGGTAGGGTACGAACATTTTAGAATAGAGGACTATAATTTTAAAAGATTTTGATAAATTGGAGCAGTGGTTTGAAATAAAGCAATGGATGCAAATTACTACACTTGAGTAGGAACAATCAACTGTGCAAGCACAACTGAGGAATGACTTCCTAAACAGCAGCTCTTAAGAAAGGGATTTGGGTATTATGGAACAACACAGACTAAATGAATATTGTCACTCCTGTAAGAAAAATGAACAAATACTGAAATGAATAAATGGAATCCCATCACTAAGATGACACACTAAGTTTGAAGTTACACTTATCTCTGACAGGCCTCAGCTAGAATCCTGTCCAGAGGTTTGGGCACCACGCTTCAAGAAGATGTGCGCTACTGGGATCCCAAAGGCTATTAACACAGAGACTGTCTCATGTAAAGAAGACTAAGAAGAGATATGATAGTAGTCTGCAAACACAGGAAAGGCTCCCATAGAGGGAATATTATCAGCTGTCTTCTTACTGGGGAAAGAGTAAGTAAGAGTCTTAAAGGATGGGAAAACATTCACTGTATTTTATGAAAACTGTCCTGACTGTAAGGATATTGAAGAATCCTAATGATATCTCCCAGACTGGAAGTATTTCAAAACAGGTCAGCTGCCTAACCATCAGTTAAGAACGGTTTAAAGACAGTTAATTCTGCCTTTGAGCCAGGGAACAGCCTCCTCTTAGACCTTCTAGATGTTCCTTCTGTGACCCTATAAGCTTCCTCTCAGTAATAACAAATAAAGAGAGAATAAAGGTACAAACTAAGAATAAAACTGTCTGAAAAGTGTCTGAAAATAAGAAATAAAATATGATAAGAATAAAACAAATCCTAGCAACATTTCAACGGTATCACTAGGTAGCTATGGTATGATTGTTAATAATAAAAAAGCATTAAAAAATTGTTGTATATTTGTGAGGCAGCAGGATTACATATTATGTAAACTTTCTTGTATACTAGTTACTGTGGCAGATGCTAAATAATATCTATTGGAGATAAACATTTTAAATAAGAATGCCTCGACAATTACCTCACAAGAGTCCTCAAAGAGTTAAGGGAGGAGGGTTCCAGGGTGCCAATGTGAATTTTTTAACAAATCTCAGACTGTGTGTACAAACTGAAACAATGCTAATGTAAAAGGGTCATTACTTGAAAAGGACAAATAGAATATTCTAGGTTACAGTTTGCCTGATATCAATCCCAAATAAACAGAAAAGTTGGCAGATATAGGTTTAAAAGAATGATAAATAATAATACAAATCAGTATTTTGTATAAGAATAGGTTTCATCAACTAAAACTTTTTACAATTCCTAGTTAAACTAAAAGGATAATGGGATATGCTTAGATTTTGATAAGGCACTTAACTTAGTAGTACACAACATCCTGATTGAAAAAAAACAGAAACAAACCTGTACTAGTCCAGTAAAGCATACATTAAATTTATTAAATATTGACTGACAGATTTCAACGGACAGATTTCAATAAGGAATCATCACTTAGTTGGCGAATTCGTAGGTGAATTTCCTATCAACTGTAAGAATAAGAAACACACTCAGTGTAACTCAATATTTACACTTGTGAATTGGCACTATGAAGAATTTTCTTGCCTATGTAGTCTTCCAATTACAAAAAGACCATCTGAGTGAAAATAAAGAGGAAGGTAAATTAATTACAGCGGATCATCTGATAAGGTGATCCATTCAAATGAAAATTGCACAAAGACACCCAAGCACAAAGATACACATCCACAGAAAAAAATCAGATGGTCAAAGTTTCAGGATGTTGCATTGTAACTTGGAAGGTTGTATGTCTGGAGAAGTTTTACAGCTCCTACTGGACAAGCAGCTTCAGTTTCTCTTACAACACTGTGGGCAAAAGGCCTAACACACTTTTTGGCTGTATGAACAAAGCTGCTGTGATTAGCAGTAGGAAAGTAATTTTTAATTTGGAAATCTGTAATACTGCCTAATAATGAGAATAACCTCCACAAAGAATTTTGCAGAACTAATACTTATGATAATTAGTAACGATCATAAAAACAAGTTTTTTTCAAGGAATCAGCATATTAACTCTTGTATTTTTTCTTGAAATATATCAAAAGATAAACAAGAGAAACAATACCTTTAGGTACAGACTCTCCCACTGTTACGAATTTTCTTGATTTAAGAAAATTAAGACGAATTTGAAGCTAAAACAACATGAAAGCCTGTTTATATTTGTAGTGCTATTGACTTGGAAACTTTCTAGTGAAATTCTTTATTGGTGTGTACTTTTTTCTGGTTCAATTTTTAACTTACTTGAATTTGTAATTTAGGTTCATAATTTGATTTTATACATTTATACTCTGCCCCACCCGCTCAGTGGTAGTTCATTATTTGATGGGCTCAACTCTAAAATAAAACTGCATGATCATTCTGGTAAGACAAGAACTAGTGGATACTTGATGGCAAAACAAGCAGGTTTAAAACACATCAAAAGAAACACATTTTCACGCAATGTATAAGAGGATTGTGTAACACATTAGCAAGGAAGCTATAAAGGTATAAAAAGGAGAAGAGGGCTTAAAAATGGATTCATGGAGGATAGTTCCATTTGTGGCAGTTAACGTGGTACAGATATGATGTGGAGCTCAAGAAATCTTTAGGCACCCAGCTTTTGGAAACTCACACAGTATATCCACGGAAATTCATGCCTTGGCTGCTAAAAGTTTCTAATTTTTCCCTGAACACCTGTTAATTGGCCATTGTTGAGAGACAAGACACTGGGCTAGACAGACCTTTTCTCCGATGTGGAATGCTCCTTGTTAATCTTTAACATGGATGCTCAAGTTGAACTCATTCCTTAACGCGAAGATACCAGCTGGGCGTCACATTGAGATAGGGTTCCTAACATTTAGCAGAACTTGTAGGGTGGCTGCTATGTAGAAGTGCCCTACAGGAGAGTTTGCCAATAAAATGGAGAATTCACAGCTTTTCTGAACTGGGAAAAAATGCATCCAGTGAACAAAATTTACTTACATCAGTATTACAGGAGCGATACCGCTTCCTTTCTCCAAGACAATATTTGCCTCCACCTGAAGGCCTGGAAAAACATGTTTTATGTGTTAGTATATGTATTACTACAAACACAAGTTCATGAGAGATACTAATGCATTATTAGTATAAACACAAGTCCAAGAGATATATAAATAAAAATAAAAGTATGTGGAAGTTTTAAGGTGAGATTTTAAAATATTTTATTTAGTAAGAATTGTAGCATTGACTTGAATTGGAGCAGATATTAAACAATACTGGGTACTTGAAAATTGTCACTCTCATAGTATTCACCTAGTTTGCATAGATCCCGAGCAACACAGTTTAATTGTATTTTTAACATACTAAAAAGGCATTGTTTTTAATTATTTGGTTGCTTTGTAAAACTAGAGAATGAGAAATGTGTAAACAACCTATGTGATACTTTTTTTTTTTTAAATGTTCGCATATTACAGTTGAAAATATAACAAAATGAAGAAACACTGCCTGCTAAATACTGGAGCCAGCAAAGACTGCATTTTCTAGTTCAAGAATCTGATTCTGATTTGAATTAAGCAGTATTAAATCTGAGGAAACTCCAGAGTAAGCAAGTTTCTAATTAGTGTGAATAAGACATTGGCTCTTAAACTCTGAAAGTGTTCAAGAACCTTATCTATCTTTCACAGAGGTCAAATAATGAATTAACATTGACTTAAATGGAAGATTAATCAGACATCAACTCTTTGGCTCACAACTGAAAGCAGAAAGGAAAAACACTTGGTGTTTGTTTTATAATAAAGAAATAAAAGAATTTACAATTAACTAAAAAAAAGAAAATCAATACTATTTTTCACATTACAGATATTTAACGAGGCAAGACTAACCTTGAACCAAAAGGAATTTTTCTCCTAATGCAGACATAACCCACCCTCACAAATACACTTGCTTGCTATACTGTTAAACATTTAAAATTTAATCACCTTTCAACGTATCAACCCATATACGTGGTGACAGGAGTAGTTAAAAAACCTTAGGAAATTACTCATGCTCCAAACAAACATTTCACTAGCATTTTTACATACTGCTGTGAAAAAAATAATGAATTTGATTTACTATTCTCTCAGGAACATAGTCTGACATGTTATTGATGCATATGGATAATTTTTGGTTTTTAATCCATTCAGTAAGTAGTGCTATTTGCCAGATTTGATAGTTACCACTAATGCCAGGAGGTGAACAGACACCTTAAGCAGCAGTAATGTGACATTATGGTGTCTGTCTTACAGAGCGCAGTGGAAAGCTGATATACAGCCTGGCTTGCAAAACATGGGTACAAGCAACATAGAACTTAAGTGTACAGAGAGCAGAAGATAAGGAAGCAGTCACAAAAGCCACAGAATGGATTTTCATGAAAGAAGCACAAATTCTTTATATTTTCAAGAAAAAGTAGTCTTAAAAACTAGTAACGGTGATGGAAATAGTGATTATGGGACATGACAAGAACAAAGCATGGAGTAATAAAACTATCCTTCTGCAAAGACCTATAGCTGTGAGGAGGTAACCAGAACAGGGCAAGCAGCAACAGAAAAAAGCAGTGATTCATTCAGCAAAGAACAGCAATGGAAATAAGTACGCATTCCTCATCCGAGAAGCGCTAGTGACAGAGAGAGGAGCACCTACCTGACAGACCTTCTCTGGAACAGTGCTCAGGACATTGGAAAACAGACAGATGACAGGGCCAGTACAGATACACACAACAGATCAAGCTGTAGCGGAGAAGCTGCCCCCTCTTGAGAGAGAGTAGATGGACCAATAGGGAGTAGCGGCAAGGAGAGAAGTTGCTGAATTGTTTTAAGAGTCAGTGGGAAGTCACAACTAAGTGTTGGACATGACAGCATATAAATGTATGCAACATAATATTACTAACTGTGCTTTATATGTAAGCAGTTGTATGCAAAAGCTTGGAAATACTGTGTTGTTTTTTTAGTAAGTAACTGGCTATAGTTATTTTATATCCTAGACAAGCATTAAGAGGTAATATGTCTTAAGAAAGCAATCTATCTAAGGCATAATTTAAATATATTTTGCAAGAACAGCAAGTTGCAGAAAGAAAACCATTCTGGTTACTGCTAAATATAAATCCAGCTATCTTTACAGTACATAGGATACATTAAAAATGTTTAAAAGTATGTCTAGTGAACTTCTCCTGTTTAAGTGTTTCTGTCTGCTATTTTGAAGACAAATGTTGGCAAACTAGCAAAATATTTTTACAGATAACATGTGAAACCACAGTTTTGAATAATTTCCAAATGTGTCTTTTTGTTGGCTCCGGCTTACTTTAGCTACTTACGCTGGACTGTCACAGTGTCTTATAGATGAGGAGACTCCTCCCCCGCAGGTCCTGCTGCACTCTCCCCATATTGACCACGGACCCCAATCCCCATCTATGCTCTGGGGCCAAGTGCCAAAAGGTACGCACTCTCCCTGATAACACCACTGAAAGATTTCACAAAAAAACACAAAATTAGCTTCCAGGCTGACAGAGTTATCAGGACAGAAAAATATAAGGGTCAGTCAATGACCAATTATAGGCATTAGCATTCTCTGTATAGATAACAAGACTAATATTTTACTTTTTCTAGCCATGTTTAGACATTGGTGAGGGTGTGTGTGATTTGTTAATTGTCTTCACTAAGTCCTGAATTATAGGTCCCTAACACACACCAGAAGTTAAAGCAAGCTTAAAATAAAGATTTTCTTTTTTCTTCATACATTCTCCTTAATGTTTCGCATTAAAGGAACTGCAAGTTGCTTACATTCTTTTAAACACTAAGATTCATTTCTAAGATTAGTTTAGTAAAACACCCTCTACTTAGGATTCATGTAGGGGCTTCATTACGCAAAATGAAAAATTCCCCCCGATATAGTCTTTTTAAGAAAGTATTCCCTTACACTTTAAAAAAGAAAATCTGGACAATGGAAGAAGAATTTGTTGCAGTACTTCATTTATACTAACCTACAGACATAATAGAAGTAGTGCCAAAGCATTAGACGTGGTACACAGAATCATTATATAATAGCGACTGGCCACTTGTTCAGGGACAGAATGAACATGTGTACTTCACTCATGCAAACACTTAAACTTTGCAATGTTGTTACTTACATCAGATATACAAAATGACAGACAATTCGCGCAAATGGCTAATTGTTAAAATAAGTTTATCATTTCCTTAGTCAGAAACCTTTTTTAAACCATTCAGAAATAATCCTGGAGCTCATAGTTTGATCCACATTCTGCATCACTGAGAATCTGGAGTAGCTCAGTTAGATAACTCTTTCCCACCGTTACCGGCTCAGGTGACAGACTAGAGCATGGCCTCAGGTTTACTGTGACCTGAATCTGCACATTTCACTTCCAAAAGGTGGGCATCTGCTGTTTAACAGCAGAATTCCCATAACAGACGCAGTATTGACCCTTTCTAAAAAGAAACCCAGACAACTTCTGTGTCTAAAATCAGCCATCTGAATTTGACAAAAAGCACTGAGACATGCACAGAAGACATGGACAGATAGACATATGCCTGTCCTCCCATAAGCACTACAGGAAGACCCAGTGTTGAATTTACACTAATAGGTACAGCAAAGCCTAGTTTTCCCTTCTCCTGAGTCCTAAGGCTCACCTAAAGTCTCAGTCCCAGCAATGTGGGACATACGTAAACAAGTAAATACAGCCATTCACAATGGCCTGCATTACTCTGGATTTTTCTGAAAGCAACTGCAAAAAGAATTTAACCTTCATTAATTACTCAGAAGAAAAAAAAGAATTAATAGGAGTTTGACATGAACAAGGATTGTATAGAGTGTTAGTTAAAGAAAATGAGTAAAAATCCTTATTTTTTCGTTAGAAATTTCATTTTGGATAAAAGGTACTTCTAGACTGTCAGACGTGTCAGAGTCTAAGCGTGTAGCTTTCAAGAACATGCATTAAAATGATACACTAACATTAAAATGTGTAGCTTATCATCAGCAAATGCATCTAGATACAATATAGCTTTGCACACAAACACATGCTACCATTTAATATATTTCCTTATTATATTATTTCCTTGTTATTTCCACATTAATAAGTGTAACTTGTAGCATTATTTTTCTAGCCATATTCATTCTTGTTTCTTCTCTCAAAACACTTTTATCCTCCATGACCCCTTGTTTCTCTGTATGTGCTGTACCTGTTTTAAAGCACAGCTTTTATAATCCAGCACATTTCTGTTTATAAGCCTCATCTCCTATCAGTTAGAGAAATAAAAAACAAGTATTAATGCGTCAACAGAAAAGACTATTTTAAATCTCAAGTTCAAAATGCATTGCCTTTTCTACCAGGTCTGGCCAACAGAAAGCTGAACAGTGCTTGCACACCATTAAGGCTTTCTCGGTTTCTCAACCTGCCACCCAACTGAGTAGGCTGCCGGTGGGCAAGAGGCTGGGAGGGGACACAGCAGGGAAAGCTGACCCAAATTGACCAAAGGGATATCCCATACTCTCTAACATCATACTCAGCTGTAAAATTGGGGTGGGGGTGTTTCCAAAGTAGCCACTGCTCGGAGACTGGCTTGGCAACGGTCTGCTGGTGGGAGATAGTGAGTGATTGCCTTTGATCTCTTCTTCGCTTTTTCTTTCTTTTCCTTTCACTTACTAAACTGCCTACGTCAGCCCATGAGTTTTCCTCACTTTTGCCCTTCTGATTCTCTGCCCCATCGCTGGGAGGGCAGTGAGCGAGCCACTGGGTGGGGGCCTAGCTGCTGGATGGGGTTAACCCACCACACCCTTCCTCAGAAAAAAATACAAAGACACAAGGTTTCATGGAGTTGTGCTGAGGAAAGGAGAGTTTATCCTTCTTGGAGTTCTAAATTTACAAATCGGAGGTTTATGCCAATAAGCAGGCATCCATCAGAGGAACGTACTCTTCATATGGAGCTTCTCTTAAATCCAGACTATCACTGAATGTCTGCATAACACATAGTGCAGTCCGTATAGTAACTCACATTTTTAGCTAGATAGATGTATCCATATGGCACAATGTTTTGCAATGCCTCTAATGGTACTATTATGATGGAGGATGAAGTATTTATGTGAATTACACATGAGGGATTAAAATCTTCCGGTTTTCTTCTCATTATAGTGATAAATTAAGTGATAATGATTTTATTAACTAAAGACAATAATCTCCTTGCAGCATTCTATTTAAAATGCCACACAAGTAAATGAACAGTTATCTAACGCTAAAGTCAAAAGCTAAAAAATAAAATGCTTCTAAGAGTAAAAATGTATGCTAAAAATTTAATTAAAAATACATTATATATATTACATGTCAAAATCAAAGTTAAGAAATGAAATGAAATGAAAGACACTCAGAGTTAAACGCATAAGATATCACATATGTAAAACAGAACATGCAAACCATCCTAACTCTATACTATTATGACTGTATACAATAGGCAGGTGCATTTTATTTTTCTGCTTTATTTTTCCAAAGCTGTGTAAAATCCCTGTACTCTGTAATTTCCTCTGTCATGCAAACATTGTCTTCCACATTCCCTTATTCCCCTGTAAAAACTCCTTAAATGCTGTTTTTTCTCCTCTACTGAAGTTAAATCTGAGGACTTACTGCTCACTTTGGTGTCTCTTCTTAATTTTCTAGTGAAAATTTATCTTTCACCAGAAGGCAGTGATGCATAGAATCTCTGTCAGATGAGACATTCAAAATGACCAAAATCTTCATTATTTCTAATGGGACTACAGAAATATGCTTTCTTCACAAATTACAGAAACTTCATCTGCTATAATGAGGTAAGGACTATTGAGTAAAGGGTAGGAAGAAACAAGAAGAGGTGACAGCTATTTTAAAAGAACAATCCTTCATGAAAGGTTTAGAACTGAAATGTTAGTTCTTCTCTAACATTGAATAAATAATTTTCCATTAGTTCAATTAGAAAGACAGTGGTAATGCACTTGAATATGCATAAAATGTGCAAAATACTTTGTGAATAATGTAAGCAGTCTGAAATTTTTTCTTATAGCGATCATTAACAATAAAATAAAACATGATATTGTGGCACATTTGTGATCACATTTATATGAATATAAGCTATTTAACAGAACTAAGATTTACAATAGTATGCTTTTAGAAAACAGCAGGTACTCTTAATATTGAGAAAAATTGATTTCATCTTTTGTAGGGGGGGAAAAATACTAATTCAATTTAAATTTGCCATCTCAATTTTAACAATGTATTTTCAATCATTGCTTCTACAATTATTTTGCAAGAAAACTTAATGACCAAAAATAACTTAAATTTACCTTATATTAATGTCCAATAATAACTGAAATCATCACACAATCTAGCTATTTAAACTGTCCTTTCAGCACACTGTTTTCACTTTTTGCATATTTGTTCCTCATTTACATCCCTAGTATGGATCTAAACAACGATGTTAGAAAAGGTTACCTTTTGTATTACTTTAAATTCAAAGACAAGATAAACATTCCTATCATATTGTTTCATATGCACCATTTCCTCATCAGTGTCTTTTTAAAAATCTATCAGTTAGTTTACCTTCACAAACACATCTCTGGGTATACCAGAGAGAAACTTCATGTATATTTAAAATTATTATTACAAATTAGGAAAAAGTGTACCTTTTTGAACCGAGCCGATATGTAAAACCCTTCACCAAAGCATAAGCATATTAAAGCTTCAAAACAAAACAGATGTACAAGTTCCATCAGTAGCAAGAAACCACTCTATTCTCTCTCCCCGTATGCAGAAAACAGCTGAGTAACTTTTATGGAAAACACTCAAAAAACCTTCAGGCGCAGGCAGACATCTACTGTGGAAAATGTCAACCCAAAGAGTTAAAAGTTTGGCAGGTTTATATAAGCAACTGAAAGAAGGTTTCATAATAGAGTGTTAGGCCATTTTAATTGCAGAAATCCCTCCCAACTCTGCCAATAACATATTAATGTACATTGCATCAAATTTTGCTTTGAGTTAATAGTTACACCAAATTTACATTAGTGTAACTAAAATCAGAAACTGACCCTCCAAATATGATGAAGTACTTGGAGATCTTGCTAGGCCTTTAGAGCAGGGAACGTCGTTTATAATGTATTTGGACAGAGCCCAGCAAAATAGAGCGTAATTTCGTTGTGGCCTTTAGGCGTGACTGTAATATAAATGTAATAATAATAATAGTAATAATAATAATAATAATAATAGTAAGTGTTATAGAATTGTAACCTATTATTTCCTCCTTAGCGTGTGGTGAAGAGAAGTACGTATTTGGAAAGAGCTCATGTTTTCTGTTTTTTTGCTATCAGGAACTATTAATTTACAGGAATCTTTGAAGCTGCAGTTTACAGATACAATTCTCTGCTGTTAACAGGCATGAACAGTTTACCTTTGTGAAACAGTATGGATTCTCTCATTTCCCTCTAAAATCTAATGATGGAATAAGATACCAATGACTGGGAAAAGATGTTTTGTAGAGAGCAAACCAATTGAGGCCTCTGGCAAGTGGACACAGCAACAGTGTCTTAAAGCATCTCAACTTGTTCATTGCACTCTCATGGTTTAAAAAACATAAACTGAGGTAAATTGCTCCTTGTCATTGACAAGGTGTGGTGGTTCCAAAATAAACCCAGACTGTTGATTTAAGAGTAGGGCTTCTAACATTTTCTATTACTCTAATAAAAGGTAACATTCTGGTAGAATGCAAAGGTCTCTCTATTTTCATTGGCTAAGTCTAAGCACTCCATTTTTTGAAATGACCCCTTCAATGAATTTATTTAACATGGTTTACCAATATTTCCAAACTCAGCACGCTAGGTCATGGGCCCTGAATGAAACCCTCAAAAAGCATTAATAAACTGTGACAGCTGCCCAAAAGCTTTCATTCTTTTTGTTTAAACATCAGATTCAAGTCAAAATGCAGTGTAACCTTTGTTGAAACTAGCCCAGCTAGCATGAAAAAAGTCAGAATGAGAATAGGTGTCAGTAGTCATTGTTAGGAAAAAATCCAATCTGTAGCAGTAAATCTTATGGACAGATGAAGCAACTCTCAGATACCAGAAATTGTTTAATATAATAAGCTCTCTTCACTTTGTACAAACCTGTATAAAACATATTATCTTGAAAAAAGTGCACATGGAATGCACTTTTTTCCCCAGTACATATCCTGTAAATTAATAATTAAAATATTTTTCTATCCTCTTTAAGATCTGTACAGATTTTGCCTTCTAATTGAGAAACTCTTTTACTATTCTTACTCTAAAACTAAGTTTCAGAACTTGTCTGAAATTACTGATACACAGACATAATTTTAAAATAAAAATTCACATGTTCAGACAGATACAGTAGCCGTAGACATCTATTGCAACATTGAGTTTCTGTGCTTTTCTGTTAGGTAGAAAGAGTTTATCAGACTGCACAGCAAAGTCCTTAAAGCTAAACAGTTCTGCAAGTGTAACTGAATACTAAGAGACTAATTAAAAGTCACTGGGAAATACGGCCTTTTAGAAAGTCCCTTAATTACGGTAATATTTTTTCTATATGCTTGTATGATTCAGCTTATATCTGAAGGAATAAAGATTTTTTTATCTTCTAACAAAATAACAGAGTTTAGGCTCTAGATCTGTGTTACACATTTTCAAAGTCCATGCCAGACCTAGAGTTGCAACAGTCCTTTAGGGAAGAGTGCTATAAAATTTAATAAAGATTAAACTAAAGAGGTTTTACAAAAATTACTCAAAAATATGCAGAAAGTATGAAACAGGGTGGGTTTTTTTGATTCAGGCTATAGAATTTTATAGCGAGGATGTGTTATTACATTACATACATAAAACAATTGTGAAATAATTCTGTACGACACTTCCATTAGGATGCAAATGTATTCTGAAAGAGTAACTCTTCTTTTGAACTCTTACAGTTGCTCATAAGTACTTTAATTTTCTAGTTCTTTCTTCCTGTAGTCTTTAAACAATAAACTGCTTCTTCAAACAATATATTATTTGTACTCACCCCCTTTTCAATGCTCCCTGTTTGGCAAAGAGTACCTTCAGCTGCTGGAATGCTGTTGGTAACACAGCGGTTACTTTTGCTGAGGCACCAGAGCTCTCTACACACTTCCTAGGAAAGAAGGCAGAAGCAAGCTGATTAGAATAAAAGCCTAAAATTGCTTCTAGTCCTCATACACACAAATATACACAAATTTGTTCTGAACAGAGACTATTAAAAACTGGGCTGGAGAGGTAAATCTATAGATGGTTGTGAAATATTCTGGAGTGATTTCAAAGCCACCATATTTTACCTAAGAATATTCTGTCAAAACAAAATCTGGAAGCATCAAATTGTAGACTACAAGAATGTGATTTTCACACCTGCCATGCAAGTAATGTTTTATAGTTGCTTTTTTCTTGATTAGTGCTAATACTGGGCTTAGTATATTTTAGCGTTGCTTTAAAAGTAGTCTTCAGATGTGCTGTAGTATCTCCATTACTGTCATTATCTGCCTCAAAATTACATAGTAAAAGGGTACTATTAATTTTTAAATATGAAACAGCAACAATTGTTTTTGTTTCCTTTAGTTAAAATCAAAGTTTCTGAGCTCAGACTACTTGCACTCCTCTTCTGTAATACTTCCTAAAACAGTGCACGTGTATTCAGTACTAACTGAGCTATGTACTAAAATATTTCCTTTAGGGTTTTTAGATTTGCAGCTGATATTTCATAAATGATTTAGCCTATCCTATTTCCCTATGTTGTCAGTGTTAAACAAACACAGGTTTTCAAATTATCTTTTTTCCTACCATATTTTCGCATTTGGTTTTGCATATTTACTCATTTACATTAAGCCAGTTCTGTTGACATTGGAGATTCATCGTTAAAACTATCTAAGGGTTGAAATTCATAACGTGGGCATGATCCAAAGTGAGCTGAACACTGTAAATCTTCATAGCTGCTTCAGTTGCCCTTGAATTCAGCTATGTATGCAGAATGGAATCAGAAGTGTTTTGCTTTTACAGTAAATGACTTACATGATAATCTTTGTTGTAATATTTCAAGATCTGTGCAAGAGTTCACAACCTGCTTATAAATATTTTCTATTTTTAAGTATTTTTTAAATTTGAGAGATACTCAGATCTTCAAAATTATCTTATGATTGTCATTACTATTGCATTTTCTTTAACTGCTGCTTGAAATCATATCTTACAAATAATCCTTGTATAGATTCTATGGCTGAACCTTCGTACCAAGAGCAAAAAGGAAAAGACAGTGTGAGTAAATTAAAGTTATTAGGTGCCCCCCTGCCCCGCCAAGTTCATTGTTTCTCTGAGGAAATGAATGAGTACCTGGCACCTCGGCTACCTTTTCTGTACACATCAACAGGAACAACTGTTAAGTTTTACCCTAAGATTCATGTTTCTTGCATTGTACTGCATATACAAATGGATATATTTATACATTATTCACTAGCAGCTGCAGTTAACAGTTCAACAGTACAAGCTTTTCTTGAATAATGCAAAATTCTTTTTCAAGTTTAAAATCAGCTGGTGCCATTCTTGCAGGATTGTTAATACAGTGGTTTTAGTTTCATGATTGGTAGAAGCAAGGTATCTTTTTAAAAATCCATTAAAAACATACCATATTAGAATGGCCTGAAATGATGAGGAATGAGTACGGATGATTTCTGGAGTTTCCATCCAACTTTTGACAATTAGAAGCTATTTTGTCCTATTTGGCTCTATGAAAACAAGCGAATTGTTGAGCCTCTTTTTAGGAGAAATATTGCCACTTGTAAAAGCGTACCTGCAGCCAATGTAGAACTACCTTACTTTTCAGATTAGAATTTATCGTTGAAGAAATGCAAACAGTATAAATATTACTTAAATCTCTGAATAAAACACCTGCTTTTGCCACTCAGCTGATAAAATTTTCAGATTAAGATACACACTCACAAATAAATATATAGTTTAAAATATCAAATACAACAGGGAAAGAACAGAAGATCACAAAGATTCTTGAAAAATCTAACTAGATTACAAATTTCAGAGCCATTAAGGTGCTAAAATTCAACACTAAATCAACATGAATCCAAACTTCAATACAGTATGGATTTCAAAGTGAAAACCTAAAATTGGTTCCTTTCAGACACAGTATGAGGTGCTCCTGTCATAATCCTGCCTTATTTACTTTTACATTTAATTTACTTGCTCATTTTGTTGAGCAAAATTAGTGTAATTTACTTGCTCATATTTCATGTGTGGTTTACATTGTCAAATCGTAATTAAAAGTATCAGACTGTGACAATTCTACTTGTGACCTTGTGTTTATTTTGCATCTATCAAGTTCAAATGTTTAAATTAATAGCTGTGCTGACTTTGTGACATTTGGTTCAATGTTCAGTGTTTTGAATGTTCTAAAAATTCAATTGCATTAAGAAACAAAGATTTCAACCATTCCGATACAGACAGAAGCAAAAAATCAGATCTGGATAACAGTCTGGAATTTGAAAACATCTATACTTCAGGGTGATTTGAATCCAGAATTCTGGTTTGTGCTCCAGAGTTTACATGCAGAATTTCAGTTTTGATATGCCTACACAAGTATACCATCTATATATTAATATATAAGGGGAAGTAATAATTAAAACATATATTTCATTGCCAGGCTAACCTATCACAAAGAAGAGTATTTAACAATTTCCTTCCGATAGGATTCTTTATGTATACTCAGGGTTCTTCGTGGCACTAGACTCCTCCAAATTCCCTGTACCAACATCACCCAGACATTTTAATTCCAAACAAATAATCAGCTGAACTGTGTGAATTAATGGATAGAGCACTCCAAAACTATTTTAGTCATTCATCTGTTGCAGGATAATTCTAAGCACGTCAGCTCACCTCCTTACTCCACAAAATAAGAAAAGTATTTTCCTTTTTCCTGAATTGCTTTGGGAGATAGAATAAAAAGCACTATATCAGAACTAGATAATATTACTGACATAGTCAGTAGTCCTTATTCAGACAACTCAGCAGGAGTTTGCCTCAGTAAATCCCTAAAGATAAAGCAGAAGTAATGTAAAATTACTATGGGCTGTATCATACTACTAATATTTGCGCAAAAATCTCTGCTTAAATGAGAAACCAATAATGTTTGAGACAGACAGACAATATCGCAAAATCAATAGAATATTTCCTTAAGGAAAATTACGTGAAACACAGAGGATTTATTAACTAAAATAACACAATGTATCAATTTGTAGAAATAATTTATATTAAAACCAAGAAATTAAAGTATTTTTGTAATTTCTTTTAAATATAGCCAAACTTATTTAAGAAGTTGTTTATTTTCCCCTGCTCTTTTGCATTTAAAAGAAAGAGTAGAATCTGAAGTACATTCTCCATCACCCTGTACATGAAATGAAAAATAACATTAATAGTCATTTGAAAACAAATAAGATGACTAAAAAGAAGTGGAAAATCCATCTGTGCTGTTATTTCATTAAATGAAAATGGGATTATACCAGGTACTATTATGGCAATGTCTTCTTTATTTTCAGCTGATTTTGGAAAGTTAACAGAGAAATTCTGACTAAGGTGCATAAAGCTTTCTGTTCTCCAGCTCAACCCTATACCTGGTACTACCTTAGTTTCATAGTTATTGACTTGAGCTATTTTCTTACTACCAGCAACCTATCTGTAACATCTCTAAGCAATTGTTTTTAATAAGCCAGCCTTAAAAACATATGAGAAACTGCCCTGGAAAGGTCAGGCCCAAAATCACTAGTAGAAAGTATTCTGCTTTTTTCACACACTAACATGCACGCACACTTGCACACACCCCCACCCACCCCCACCCACCCCCGAACATAGGGTCACCCTTCAGGGTAGCCTTTTCTTCAATGGCGGACACAGGATGAAGCTAATATATCTTTTGCCAACACTAAATTTGTGCAAATAGTTCACTGAAATTAAGAGAAAGAAGCATAATGTGAAAATTAATCAACGACCTCAAAGTCAGACTCCAAATGTGTGGATTTAATAGCCATTAATTTGTAAAGCAAACAAGGGAAAGTGTTTTAAAAATCCAGGGAACATAAACTGAAGCTGAGGCCTTTCACAAGATCAAGACAAGATAGATGACAACCTGTAACGGTGTATCTTAGGGCTCCATGACTTCAGTTTGGAATTCGGATGCTTGTATTTGCAGTAAATTAAACAAAGCTGAACCCATCTAGAGAAAAAAAACAGCAAATCAAATTATCTTCCTTTTGCCTAAGTGTTATCAATGATGGAGCCTCCTTCTGTTGTGTCATGCAGAGTTACATATAGGCATTTCAAATTATGTAACATCTAAGCATCCTATATCATAATCATCATAAATTATAACAATACAGCACAATGAAAACTCAGTAATATGAGCAAAGATCAAACTGCTGTGCTGTTCTTAACATTTTCAACACTAATGAAAGCCTCCAACAAAAAGTTAGCAGTTTGGCCCATAATATTAAAAAAATAAGATGGGTAATACATTCACAAGGCATATTAAACTATTATAATTTGGGAGTTTAATTTTTGTTCCTAAAATTTTAAAATGTTAATTAGGCTTTTATGTTACTTCAGCACGTTTAATCTATAATATGCTGCACCTCTTGATGAGCATTTGCTAAAACACAGCACAAAAATAATCAGCTTGAATTGTAACTTACAATTCAGACCTGAAAAGCATCGACCTAGAGTATTTTCAGCCTCACTGCTGAAATACTGCTGGCAATACAATTAGAACTAGAAGACTATAATTATGGGTGAACTTCAGAAAGTTCAAAGTTTAGTTCAGATAAGCACCCAAAAGTTACCATTTTAGTGCTCCACTACCAAATGCTCATTAACTGGTGCAGCATGTTATGAATCACAACATGCTGAAACAATGTGAAATAGAATCCGAAGTTTAAGTCATACATTCGTATTATGTTACAAGCATTCTTTCCTAAATATTGGGTGCTTATGTGAACCTTATGGAAACTACAGAAGCCCCACAAGGTCAATCACCTCCAAGTAGCATCTTCCCTTTCAAACCCATGCAACCTATCCCATCTTTATTCAAACCACATCCCAGTATCTGGAATCTCATTATTGCTTCTACTGTCATCTAATGCGCTCCTCCTGCTTTGATCACTAGCTTCCCCTTGCACTTTTTAAATAGCTTTCATAAGATCCAGGCATGTTGATGTTACATCTGTGTCAAGAGAAAAAGAGAGAGAGAGAGAGAGAGAGGAGAAGCAGAAGCAGAAGCAGAAGAAAAAGAAGAGGAAAAAAGAGAAAGAGAGAAAGAGAGAAAGAGAGAACGAGAGAACGAGAGAACGAGAAAGAGAGAAAAAGAGAAAGAGAGAAAGAAAGAAAGAGAGAAAGAGAGAAAGAGAGAAAGAGAGAAAGAGAGAAAGAGAGAAAGAGAGAAAGAGAGAGAAGGGGTTTGGAGACAAGGTAGTCCTAGGAAAGAAGAAAGAGGACTACGGGAACTCGTTAGAAAAAGATACAAAAAGGATGTAAAATACTTTAGGATTCAGAAAGAGGAAAGCAACTGGGATTTCCCTTGGCTATACACATCCTAATCTTAAAAAAAAAGAATAAAGCTGAAAGTGTTTCAAACGTTCTTAATTACAGCACGATTCTGTAAGTCCTTACGCAAGAAAAGCTTAAAACTTTAATCATTCTAAACGCAAAAGGCCTGTACAATAGTGATGAGAGGTTTTGCACTTTACTGGCCCGACTTTATGAAATAAAAAATAATGGAAAGGTATAATACTAGGATCTTCAATTCCTCTCTTCACCTCCACATACTTTTAATACCACTTTGTGAGCAACGTAATGTAAGTCCATCTGATCGAACTACTCACGCTCTGCTAACAAACACCAAGTATAAAGCGACTTAGCCACGGTATGATGTATGAAGCTGAGGGAAAAAAGTCACTTTTCACTGAGTTACTAAGTGCTATGTACAGATTCAACTGAATGCATAATCCTAGTCATAGAATCAACGGTGAGGGAACAAAAGGGAACCGGTAGTTCTGGTGCAAAGGTACACCAGTGGCTTCTCTGCCTTTCCTTCTGAAAAAACAGCTTCCAGAATCTGCTTCCACCTTCCTATTAAAACCCTACATCAAGTTTAATACCCCTCTGTATTTAACTGGAGTAAATCACATCAGTGTTTCATGAAAGAAGTGACAGTTTACTTCACTAACATTAAAGTTGGGATCACCTGATTACAAGGGTCAATTGTAATTCAGGCTATTTTGCCCTTGAATAAATATTGTAGAACTGTTGTGTATAGCAATTCGTCTACTCTCCTGGATTTGAAAGTTAGCTGACCAATGCTGTTTTGTTTTGGTCATTACTAACTAATTCAGCTAAACTATTCTGCCTCTGAATTGGCATGTGGCAAAGTAGGAAGCAGTGAAGGTATGACAACTGCATGTCCTGTATTTCTGTAGTCGACACTTTACCCAACAACTTTCATTAACAGTAATTAACTTTATGGCCACTCCCCATAACTCATTAAAAACTTCCTCGAGACAACTAACGCAAGGGACCTATTGAAGGCAGCAGGAGGACTCCTTATTCTGAGAATATATCCTCATTCTGCCCATTTACAAGCCATTAAGTTCATAGCTTGAACTCTATCTGTTATCCAAAACGCACTAACAAAATGTGAATAAAAACTGGTATTTGAGTTTAAAGCTATTTTTGTTGGCAAACTAACTGGAGAACTTAATTGCAAACATAAGACCCTGACAAAGAAGAGAGCTACCTGTCAACAGCTAAAATACATTACCTGATGTAATGTAAACGCTAGTATGAAATACAAAGAGTGGTCCTGCTGATTTCAGTGAAGCCATGAATGCAAAGGAAAGGAAAGTTTCTCCCCTTTTGCCCCTACTCAAAGTATTTACTGACACCAATGATGGTGGAAAAGCATAAAATGCAAAAAAATATACTAAAGAATTGTAAGGCACTATCTCTGAAACCCTTGCTAGCAGCCAACAGCTTCACAGATCATAAAATGCACCACAGCAATATCAACCATATGCATAAAGTATTAACTACTATTAAAATGTCTGAGGTTTTAGCCTCTGTCCTAAAAATGTGGGGACCAGCTCTAAAGCAAAGCATTATTTTGAACCACAAAATCTTTAAGTTACAGTCAGGCATATTCCAGGTATTATTTAAACTCATAAAACAGAGAAATTCAGAATCAAGACTGGAACTCTTTCCTGAGTTAACCCAGAAGCAGCCAACAGCCAACTGTTATTAGGCAGATGCTCAAAGGTTAAGGAGGTAAGGAGTCAATAAAAAAATTTCTCCTTACACTTACCTAAACAAAAGGATTGAAAAAGGTTCTGAACTATCAGGGGAACTCGCATGCAAACAGAGCAAAGGACTGAGACACACTTGACAATCAGCAGGAGAGAATTCACACTGCATCACCCTAGAAGATGTAGCATATCCACTAGCTACATAAACAAACAGGAACTAGCACTGTTCCTAATAACCTCAAAATCTCCCACTGCAGTGAATCCAGTAAGATACCTGAAAGCATGTATTGCCTTTAGGAAAAAGCTATGTGTCTGTATTATGTGGTGAAATTTCCACCACTATAATTTGGCTCACTGTAAGTCATAAATTTAATGTTCTCCTGAATCTGAAAGTGTACCCTAAAAATGAAATATTTTAAGTAGCTTGAGACATTGCCTCTCAATTCTTTATTTAAAGTATCTATTTCTTCACTTAAATTCTCTAAAATTGCCACCATCAGAAATGGTGGAAAGTATAGTATAAAGAACAATGCACATGTAACATTAGAAGGATCACTGTCTACTTGTTAACAGGTAGTTTTATTTTTTCAGCTCAAAGAGCTAAAGTGTCTCTTTGAATTCTTGTCCGACTTAATGGGCTGAAAATACAGCGAAATCTCACCAATAGCCACAATGCTTTTGCTGGAACAGTTCTGTCCATAAGTGACTAAATAATTTAATTAGGTCTAGTACTTACAATAGCATCAAAACAACTACCAAAGAGCTCCTTTTAAGGTCAGATTGGTTCCTTGTCAGTAAACACACACACAGAAACTTGCAGCCCCTTTAGTACTTTAGTTCTGATGCCTTAATCGTTCAAACACCTCTCCCTGTATTTAAGTTCAAGTTCCTCACTGAGAAAGGCTTCAGGGACTTAAACGTGCAAAATTCTTTGCAGGATTAGGACATGATCTATGATCAAAAGCAACAAACAGTTTAAAATAAACATACAGAGGGAATGGATGAGGAAATATGGGAGACAAGGCAATGAACACAGAATAACATTCAAGCTAGATGGTTGAAAGAGGTAATTTTTCTAAAGGTTAGTAAGACGTTATGACAGAATTCCAAAGCAGAAAGAACATGAAGATTTTCCAAGTTACTTTAAAAACAACTATCTCAACAGCTACATCAAAGCCTAAAGGAGACTTGTTATTTTTTGGCCTTTAATTTGAGAGTTCGACGGTTTCTCTTGTCATGTCTTGCCATCACAAATCAGTAAAGAACAGAGCAAGAGAAAAAGGCAAGCAATTTTGTTTAAGATTTCCCTTTGGTTTAGAATTTATTTCCTTCTGGGTTGCTAAATCCCATGTTGGAAAGCCTGCTCTACCCCTTTTTTACCCAGCACTTCAAATAAAAGGGCCAAAAGAAGTGCTAGAAAGAAGTTAGTATATGAACTAGGTCCACTGTTAATTAGGGATTTTTACTATGTTTTTCCATCCATAGTTGCACGTGTCTGTTAGAATAAGATCAATGAACTACTAATGGCATCTTCATGTGAACAGTACATCAAATAGAAATATACAAAGCACTGACTGTTTACTGTTGATAATGAAAGAGTTGAGCAGAGTATTCGGCTTAGCTTTGCCTGGTATTTAGATCTAGTTCCACTACTCAGTTCTAAAAACTCTTTCATATATGAATATGTCTTTCTTGTGTGGATACTTTCCATCTACACTAGCAGCTTCCAAAGACATTTTTTTTCCCCTTCAAAATTATCACTTGAAATCCGTACAATCATAATCATCATGATTGCATTTTCAGAGCATTACAGCCATGGCAGATAATATTTTTAAATGTAGACACTGTTTTAAATGCGTATCATTTCTTAGAATGGGTATTACCAGACTTCCACAATAACCTGTTATATTACTATATGCAGTCTGAATCCTATTATTAAAAATAATAAACTTATAAGTTATGCTCACATTGATGGCACACTGAGGAACATAATACACTATATTAATTCAGAGGAATTGGTAATGTCACATGAAGACATAACTTCTTTTAACTATTGCCTCAATTGAGTGTCGACCTCTTTTTTGTAACTATAAGGGAATCCCAACAAAAACTTTAAAACAAAAAGCAGAAGGCAGAAAGCCAAGGTTACCTACACATCTTCATTACTTCCAATTGTTTGTGGTTTAGAAACTGGTTTATGAAAGAAAATATACTGTGCAGCGTGATCATCACAACAATGATTACATAGTTCAACAGTGTTTGAAAAAAATAAGATACATGTGGAAAAGTCAAGTTTTGCACATTATTAACTTCCCAGTTTAATTTAAAAGGTAGTTTATCTCCAAAGGCTGTGCTATAAATCATGGATTAAATACCTGCAGATTTCCTTAGTCTGAAAATAAAAGAGTGCATGTGATGAGAATTTGAAGAAAAAAGAAAAAAGAAAAGAAAAAAGCTATGACTTAGATGTAGTGACAGGAAACAGGACCCTTAAAGAACAGTGGTGGGAAGTAAGAACTTAAAGAGGAACAATGAAGGCTAAAAGAGGTTTGGTGAGGGATCAGGAGTAGAAGACCCAGTGAGGTAGTCAGCCAGCTACACACAGCTTTTAAATCCTTTGCACAATGCGATCTGCCAAAGAGGCATCCCAAAAATAATATTGTATTTATCACCCCCAGGATATTAAAAATAGACTTTCTTTGTAGCTAGCCTTTAGAGAAGTAAATAGAGTATAAATTCAATGATTACATTGTTTTATTTGAATAATCTAAAAATTAAAATACTATTAAAACTATTTACTTTTAAACCACTAGATATGTTTTCAAGGTTTATTTAATTTAGTCTCTGCTGATTATTTAACGACAAGCACAGCAGAATGCATCCTTTTACTACGTACTTTGGGCTGCAAGATTTTAAATAAGTATTTACAAATTTAGTGCATAATGGCCTCAGTGTGGAGGTTTTTATTTCTACTGTGAATTTATTTACCTTAATTATTACTTGCAGCCAAAGCTTAGCTATTCAGTATTCTGTTCAGCTATCGAGATTCATGTTCCTCTGTTCCCATAACCGTAATTCATCTTTCCAAAAAGAGATCTGAACAATGTGAGAAACAATAAACTCAATGTAGGGGGAGGATGGGGGGGGGTGGAGAGAAAAGAAAACCAGACCTGACAAATTAATACAAGTACAAAAGTAATTTCAAAATGTAGCTTTAAATTGAAAAGTTAAAGCCAACACAACAGATTTCATGTTTCAAGATTAATACAACATAAACCTGATTTCATTTAGCTGAAATCAGGGAAAATTCTGTAGTAAATTCAGTAGAAAATTCTTTACAAGGAGCAGAAAGTAGAAAATTCTTTACAACTGTTCTGGGCTCCTTTTTTTCCTAAAATTAAAGAATTCTTTCCCCAGCTCGTTGTTACCCACACATTTTGGTGTACAGTACACACAAATGACTCACGCAAAAGATGCAGCATAAGGATTAAAATGTACCCTTTGCTTACGTATGATGGCACCAGACATGCTATCGGAAATCTGTAACCCACTACTGCATCTAACTAAAAATTTATGTTATAAAGGAATATATACAAATGACTAAGCAGAACACTCAGCATAAGGATTAAGACTTCTTACCCCGTATTTACATTGGCGGGATGTTGCTCCATACTGGAAGCGACACTGTTCATCAGCATCATACACCTGACCTGGGGCCACAGCTGGATAAAGAAAGTCACGCTTGGGAGGCTCATTATCAAGGCAAGTACCACGGCCCGAACTGTTCAACATAAAGGACCAAATCAATTAGGAATTCTACTGACTGTAAATCACAGTAATGATATCACGTATCTAGTTCTTACTTTTAACAGCACTGGGTGTGAAACAAATATGATTGCAATAAACAAACAGTAAGATGGTACACCCATAGTAAAAAGAAAAAATAATTAGAGGGAATTAAGAGATTAAAATCATCTTCCATCATTATTATTAACAAAAATGCTTATTTTAGGTTGTGAAATAGATTTCATGTATTATCTTTTAAAGTGTGATAATTTCTGAGCCACACAAGACTGATTTTCATTTTTGTTTTAAGATTCCTATTTGTTTTCACTGAAGAATAGCTACATTTGGTCACAGAATGAAAATAAACAAATTAAGCAAATAAAAAAAAATCAGTTTACAATTCTTAATGACCCTTCTGATCCTTCAAACAGCTAAGTACAATCTTACAGATATGAGCAGTTCAGTTGGTTTATATAAAAGTAAAACACATTTAAATTCCAATACGACTAAATGTTTATAGGATTAGGACCTTAACATGCATGCTTTTCTTCCATTTGAGTCAACAAAATAGTTACAGTGGTAAAAATTCTGCAGGATCTCCAAATTTACCTATACTAGGGTGAGTGAAAAAATTTGTATGGATCCAAGATCTTTTCTATTGTATTAATAAATTTTAGTCTTAAAATTTTATGTTAGAACTAAGATCATCATCTCTGAAAACTTAAATATTTTCTTCTTTTATATTCACTGTTTTGCTTGGTGGTTGGTGGTTTTTTTTTTTTCAAAATATGCCCATATTCAACCACAATATTTTAGTGTAGTGGAATAAATAATGAAGAAAGCCAAATGCAGACAGAGTTCTGTTTAGAAAACTTTGTACTTTGCTAAATATAATTAGTCAGTTTTATTTAGTCAGTGTGCATAAAAGAGGACAGATGCTTTTTTACTTTCATTTCACATGTGATTAAGTGAGGATTTTTAAAGAATTCTTATGCCAACACTTTAAATTTTTTTCCGACATTCCTACAAATTTTGCCAGCACTTATGTTTTTTTCCCAAATCTTTTCCATGCACCTTGCCAAAGGAACATAATTTCAGAAGTTAATGTTCTACACTGTTTTCTGGAGATCTCCAATTTTCTACACTTTTCATCTGCAGATAAAAAAAGAGAAAAAACCTCCTTTAACTACACATTTTTTGTTCACCTTTTAACCATATTTTATTAAATTCTTTGAAATACTACAATAAACCCTTTGGAAAAACAAAGAAACAAACAACTGCCAACCACTTCAGAAGAAGGCAAACAACAACTAAGGCAATAACCCGGTAAGTACAGAAAAAAATACGATATTCGGTTACTAATCCCAATGAATTTAGTGTGATTCACCTGCGCGCGCGTGCATGCACACACACACACACCCCTCAGCTGAAATCTACCTTTAAAATATCACCTGTGTGGTTCTGGCATAAAAAATAATGTACTTGCCCCTTTATTCCACTTTTCATTATTGCAAGCATATTTCTTTTCTAATAGCAGAAGCTGGGAAACTATCCTACATTCTTTTGAAATATTTCAGTGTTGTATTTTGCATGTATGAGGAGTACATGTTAATAATTCCAATATGAAAATAATGCAAATACAATCTGATTTTTCTGCATTGTCTGGACCAAACTGCAGATAGGAACTTTGCTTAAACAAGCAGTGGAAAGTTCAGCATTTGACATCAGCTTGAGCTAGTACTGCATATGAGGGGAACATTTCCATAGATACCAATAGTGCAGAGTTTGGTCAGTAAACTGTGATCCTGTAAACAGACAGGCAAGGGCACAGCATTTAAAAACCCTCATTACCTTCGGTGACTGTCTCCATAGGCATATGTACCCCTGCAGGGATTTGATTACAGAGTCAGATCTAAATCTTTAAATTCACCAAACTTGTAAAGTCAAGTCCGTTCCTACTCTATAGGACATACAATTGCAGAAATATAAGTTAAAATCCTTGTAGTAAATACAAAAATATGCCTCTTCTGCTCTAATGACAGGATTTTCACCATAATGAAATAGTGTTGTAGTAGCAAAAAAGCAAGAAAATGACTTCTAAGCAGTCATTCACTTACTAGCTACATTACATCACCACCTCTCAGACTGAACACTTCTCTTTTTCCTTCTGCTTCAGTTCTATTATTTCTCTCAAGCAGTTGAACAAATGACACATTTTACAAACTTAGTGTGAGAACCTGATACTGTATTGTGTGAATTGAAGTATTTTGGAAAAGAAATAGCACGTGTTATAAAACACATCAACAAAACCATGGACTTTCCATTGGTAATGAAAGGTCTCACCAATGCTGTGCAAAGGATGAATACAGGCTGAGGACCATATAACCCTTCCAAACAACTTCTATTGGACTCAGGAATCATGTAATACTCTTGAGTCTATGTCCTTGTTCTTCTCCTTTTCTCTTCGCTCCACCAAGCAAACCCCAGATACTTGAAAAAAAAAATCTGCTAAATCTAGGGGAATGAACCAAAAGGATGCAAGAAGAATAACGGTATCGGAGCACTTTATAAACAGAGATCTAATAGTTATTATCAATCAGGCCTACAAAAGTGAAATATACCCTTTGTATAGATGTAAAAAAGATAATGGGAAGGAAAAGAATGCCCAAACACCGTCATCTCTGCAATTTTAGAAAATTTCTACTCACAATTGCTTTTGTGCTTTGTGGTTTTATCTTAAATAGGAAGCATATACAAAGTCAAAAAACCTACAGGATATCCCTGCAGACCATTTACATTTCTGAACAGGGAGTGGATAAATCTTCAGTGTCTGCAATAGAAATAAGATGATCTCAAACTCATCCTTACATTCTATTTACTCCACAAGATACTACTAGCACTCAATTTTCCTAATTTTAAGTTAATTTCATGAGGTTTTATGGGACATAGTGGGACTCATTTAAATTATAAAATAGCTAAGCTTGATGTCATTTCATCCCAGTATTCCAGTATTCTCTCAAGAGATCTTTGTAAAACACTCCACAACATAATTTAAACATTGTTTTGTGTTTTAATATCACAGGATAGCAAACTAATCTTCTTTTTGGAACAGTATCAAGGATACTAGAGCATTCTCTGAAAGCTTAAGATCTCAGACATGCTATCACTGCTAACTGCTTGATCAAAATAACAGCAACCAGCGTTGCTGATTCAATGTTAGAATCTTTACAGACTGAACAACGCAAAACTGAGGATCATCACGTCTGTACAGACATCGCTGTTGTATCCAAGGCCCATAAAGAGAAAAAGCAAAAACCACAGATGTAGACCTTTCAGGGTTTATGCTCCTATTACAGTATCTATTCTCAAATATCTCAGCAACATACACAGTACAACACAAGTCCTTCAATGGTTGAAGAAAATATCCCAGAACACTGGCACTGAAGATAGGTTTTGAATGTTACAGAACCGGCTCATTCATAATAATGATGTAGACTATAATGCAAGCTATGATTAACAATCATAAATTAAATGTACTATAAATATTTGTAATTATCTGTTACAGCTAAACAATCATATACATAAATATATGGATAGTATACATAATATTTTATTTAATTCTGTTAACAAATTACCCATTAAAATACGGAAAAAAGCAATAGTAAAATTTATTAACTATAAACACAGTGCTTTTTATACATATACGTATGAAAACATGAATTATTTACATGCCTATATATAACATTTGGCTCCTAACAGAATCCTTACTTCATATTTATTACATACTTTTCCTGAGTAAAAACTGATTTTTAGACAGAAACAGGATATATTTCTGTACAGGTTACAAAAACTGCTTAACTTGACATTAATTAATAAACTCTGCGGATTGCTCAAGAGTCTACAGATAATAACATAAATATTTGCAGAATATTTCTTGCAGGGCCAAAGTAATGGAAGCATGATTTGGAGTGGCATGTTTAAAATTAAAATGAACCAGGATAGGATTACTAAATGAAAACATTCTTGAATGTTAGGGAAATTCAGATATTGATGTGGATTTACCACTCACTCTTATGATAAATTCTACTTCTTTCCCATCTTTTATGCAGGGCTGGCTCTATGTTTTATTATCTATTTCATAGCAAAGAGTCTCTAATTTTGCACAATCTTTTCATAATACTCAATTTTTCTTTTGTTTAGTAGTAGATAATTTGATATTTCTTTAATGTATACTTTCTTCAATGTATACTTTCTTCCACAACATGATCTATGTTACAAAGCATTCTTCCATTTATTTGAATAATTATCCAGCAGCCATATTAGAAAAAATCTGTTGGTCCACCTATCAAAATCTGTTGGTATCTGGCCTTGAGAGTTTGGGAGATAAGCTATAAAATATTGGGCCAATTTGTTGTTCTATATTTCTTTCATCAAACATTCTACAAATAAGTTAATGGGAATCTGCTGCTGATTCTGCCCTTTACAATTTCTTTAAATTTAAATAACTCAAGAGGTAGACGAAGAGTAATACTTGCAAAGTCAAGGCTCAAAAACATATTGCCAGCCCATGATTACAAAAACTGTTGTTTTTTTTTTTAACTGGGTAGCCTTTCAAGCAAAACATAAGACTTTCAAAGTTTCAGAATTCTACAGTAATTGGGGACATATCCTTTTTATTCAACTACCTGTTCGCTGGGGGAAAAAAAAACCCAAACCTAGTAACCTTTAAAGAAAAAAAAAGCAAATTATAATCCAAAGTGTAGGTCAACAGATAATACTGAATGTAAATTTTGTCCATTGATATGTAGAGAGAGATATGAAATTTTAGTATGATTGATATGACTTTATCTTTCAAAATTAGTCTTGGCTTGTACTTTTTTTAAAAGTTAATTTAGATTTCTGGAGTACCAGGGGACTGGCCAATGTGCCATAGACAGCATATGAGGCATATATAGACATATCCTATATTTGTCTTGCATATCCACTTATATGTCCAAGATTCTTGGGTAGATGATGTCTGGGCCCAAACATTGGATGATTTTTTATATTGTCCACACGGGCTTGCTCGGACGAAGGTAATTTTGGCTCCTTTCCAGAGTTAGAAAGGTGTAGTCTCAGATCTAAATCCTGCTGTATGGCAATCCTAGAGACTCTCCAAGAATTTCCAGTGATATTCAAGTAGTTTAAAGACTCTTGGTTCTTCTCCATTCATCTTCAAAAGACAATCCTGCCTTTGAAAGACAGTGTTGGCCACCTGGCTTCTCACACCTTCTCCTATCTAATACTGACAAGACTAACAAACTATAATTCCAGAAGTCACCCAGATTTTGTTATTACAAAAGTAATATTAAGTAATATACTTATAAAAGTAACTGAATGAAGAATTCTAAGCAGAAAGTTCTCTTCTTTACATCTAGGTATCTGCATGGCTCTGTAGGCACACTGAATAAATATATGCTGGATATAATGAAACTTGCATGTTATATATATTTTTTTATATATATATATACACACATGCTGCATGGAATGAAATTTATACTAATTGGTTTTCAGTCACAAACAATATTTTTAGGCTTGGTTCACTTCTCCTATAAACAGATATTAAGGGTTTCTACTCCTCTCACAGGAATCACTGTTCTCTGACACTGCTCTCCAACCCTTCAATGCTCAGTGAGTATTTCTGCATTTAATTCCATAAAAAGTTAGTGAAATTTAAAGCCATTGTTAGCACTTATTAACAATTCAGTTGATAAACTGAATTGCAATAGTTGATAAACTGAATTCAGTCAACCTTTCACTCTAACATAAAGTTTGACAGACAACAGCTATTATGTGCTAGAAGGAATGTTTTCCCAGAAAAAAAATATTTTCTTTGGCCATTTCAGAGCCTGTGCTGGCTGGCCATCCTTCTTGAGAGTTTTGATAGATCTATTAGCAATACATAGCTTTGCTTTGTCTTACTGTCATCCTTTGAGCCATATTCATCCTCTATCCGGCCATCCCGCAAAATAAATTGCTTTCCCAACCAGTGTCTGACTGAATTGATACCTTCCAAGTGATACTTAATGGCTATTCCTCAGTAGCCTCAGTCTGGAAAATTTGTTTCTGGGTGTAATTCTAAGAAAGCCTAGAGGAAGAGAAGGATGAAGGTGAGGCTCTACGTTGAGTGTCACCAGGATGACTTGTGTTTCAAAATGCTTCTGCCTGATGATAAAGGACAATGTGGTATCTGCACTACAAAATGGCACACAATGCAAAACTGCTGTAGCAAGTGGTGACCCAAGTTGGTAAACTAGTAAATCCATATTAATCTACCTTACCATCTACCTTACCATATAATACTGTAAACACATAATGAGCTTCTAACAAGATTCATTCCAGCTGCATTATCCTGGTGCCATGACAGCCCTGCGCAAACTTGTATCCAGATCCAAGCCGGTAAATCTAGAAGGTGTTGCCGTATGTCAAACAGACTCACGGCCTCAGGTTTCTGCTTGGGTATCTGCATTTCATCCCATCGTGTTCTATCCTTCTTGTTAGACGTAGCTAATGAATCCTAAACTAGCCATACTCAATCAGCACAGAAAAAAACACTTGTCTTCCTTGTTTGTAGCCTACTGGGTCCTGTCCCAGCTGTTTTACCATTCTTCAGGAAAAATGCAAAGAAAGGCGGCAGATTCTCATCTATCTGGAATAAACATCTGGAGACACTGATGACAACATCTTGAGGCTTTGCCTCTAAAGCTCTAAATCAGCATTTTTTCCTCATCTGTTGTTAAGTTATGAAGAAGCATTAGAAAAAAATGAAATCATTTTTCCTGTCTGGATGCAGACTGTTCTGCTCTTATAGGAGCAGTCAGGGAATTGCTACCACACGAAACTTGCTGTTTTTCTTTGCTTCTTGCTCACTGATCATTACCTGCAACAGAAAAGTATCTGCTCTTAAAGCTATTCTGCCTTAAGGAAAGGTGTGAATGGGTAAAAATAAGTGATCTAGACTTCTGAGAGCTGTCCTGCAGGTACCTGTGTAACTCCATCTCAATATCTTCCTGCTGTCATTGAGGAGATGACATGAAAAGTTGGGGAGAAAACTAGCAACTAGAGAAAAACCCTACAGTTTTACAGTTCTACTTTATGAAATAATAAAACAACTATTTTAAGAAAAAAAGTATCAATCCATTTATAGGATATTAGAACCACAAACAATAAGAAGCATGGATTTATAATGAACACATCATGTTTGAGAAATCTGACATTTTTAAAAATAGATTGCAAAATTACTAATGAAGGAGAAGTTATCTTTGGCTCTTAGTATGTTATTTAACACAGTATCCTATACAATTGGAAAATCTATTCATAATGGCAATGCATAAAATAATGTTTATCCAAGATGGCTTTGAAAAAAGCAACATCTACATTCCAGGTTACAAAAATACAGCTCAAATATCATAAAAGATAATTTGTTATTGAAGCTGCTATGTGTAGATTTTTTTACTCTAGCTCAAATATCACTTAGTATCTTCAGTAACGATTTTTTTATGAAATTCACAGATGGCAGTAATTCAACTAGAGTTGCAAACACTGGCAATGATAGAGGAGTATCTCAAAAAACCTGAAGAGATTAGAACTATGGGAACAGATTCACCAGAGTACTATTCTGGCTTTACGCTAATATACCTACAATTTCACTGGCATCCCACAAGACCTCAAAATTAAACTTAACAGTGAATTAAATCTCAGGAATGGAAAAGAATAATGGAGATGCTACCAGTAAATAATAAAATAAATTTAAAAATTGAAGTAGAGGAGGCACAAGCTAAACGTTTTTAACTGGCAGTTAAAAATCTGAAAGATCACTGCACACATATAAAGTAAAGAAACAAAGTTTGTTCAGACCAAAATTGAAAACTGTGTGGTGCGGGAACATTATGAACAAATGTTCAGCTCTATTAATTTGCAGCATAACACAAGCCATAGAATTTTACCACGTTTCTTTCTCTAAACCCATAATAAGAAATTACTTCTTAACTTCTGAATTATGTCTTCATCAATAGACAACTTATTGTCAGGACAATTATGAGATCAAAATGGAGTTCAGAGGAGAGCAACAAATAGAAGCAAATGAGACAAAGAAGAGCAGAACTGTAACAGGAAGAAACAAATCCCCAAATGCTACAAGAAAATACCTGAACTGTAAGCTTACAGTCAGAACTACTAAGCTATGAAATAATCTCTCAGAAGAGATACGAAAACTGTATTCTTTGTCATATTTAAAACTAGGCTGCATGACATACTAGAAAGACTACTATTGGGAACAGTGTTAACAGAAATGATCGGTAATGATAAAACAAAAAATATTTGGTTTTTTATAATGGTTAAATGAATACATAATGAATACATATATCTCTCCCGAGAAAATAAATTTCTACTGTGAGAAACCTGTATCATGCATGTATGTAAGGATGACTTATTCAGTGTACTTTAGTTTAAATACTCATCTTAAACACTCCAGTACATAAAATTAGGTGGGTGCACAGTTCAGTGGAGTGATACAAAATGCCTTAACCTGATACAGTAACTGAAGATAACTTTTTTTTCCTCTGAACTCCACCAACACTAAACATCTCTCTCTGCCCACTGACTCTATAGGGAGATGAAGCACCCCTTCAGACCAATTCAGTGATCCTCTACGTTGAGGGGGAAGCTACACTGGAACCAAAGTAAAGAAAATTTATTGTATGGATGGGTTCCCTTCAGGTAAGAATCAGAATACGGCACCTTATTCTGAGGTTACATAGCTGAAGGAAGAGGAGAAGCTCATTTTGTTCTTAGTAGTCTCATGGTTAGACCACTTGACTGGTTTAAGTCCATCTCCTAAAATACAGTAAGTATCTGAATTATTGAACAACCTTTACTTCTTAAAGGAATGACTGCACTGATGACACTGAACCTACCAATCAACTGCCATTTGCTCCCATAAAGCCCATCTTATGCCATTTTAAAAAATCCTGTTATTAATCTGTTCTCAGTGAACTCACAGTTCTGTGTTTGTCTTCCACAATTTAAAACACATGTAAGGGCTTAATTATGCATCATATACACCAATGTATACACTGATATGAGCACATTTTTGAGACTAACGAATTTTGACTGTTTAAATTTTTTCAATCAGAAGTAACATTTCAGCTAGCAAATCTGGATAAAAATCACCACAGAACTATAGGTTAGCACAATTTTAAGGTATTAATATAAAGTTCTATGCCATCCTCTCCTATAATCTTTATATTCTCACCAATGGTACCAAAGAACATTGATAGATAAAAACCTGCAATACTGCATGAAAAAAATCTGAAGAATGAAATATACAAGGAACAGGGCTACAACCTTGTTCCCTTCATTAGATTTCCTCACATTATGCGTGTATTTAAAAAAAATACTTCCCATCATTCATAGACAAATTCCACCCTTCTCTATTTCTTACCCTCAGATTAATGAAGCCATGAGATACAATCAGCACTTCAAAATGTTTTGAATAGATTGCAAAATGAGAACTGTAAGGTGGGGCATAAAGCAGAAGAAGCTTTTGCCGTTACATAGAAAAAGTGCTCAACAAAACAAAAAATCATAAGTGACTTGCTATATTTCTGTCTGTTCATTCTAAAAATGTAAACCATCAGAACAGGTCACTGTATCTCTACTATTTATCCTGAAAGGTGTCAATCTTTTGAAAACTCATGATTTTTCTTGAGAGATTACTTACTCTAAAAAACTGGTGATGTAATCCCGACTGCAGGCTGACCAAGAGAAAGGATTGGTGTTTGCTGTAATATGAGCTGCCATTAGCTTTGCTGCTTCATGACCTTTGGTCCCACAGGAATTTCCAATTCCATCATGATTCATACCAAAACTGCCCAAAAGAGGAGGAGAGAAACAGCCCATTACTCTTCTACAGCATCAGACATCTCTTAAAACTTAATGTCACCTTTACAGAAATTATGTTGGAACCAGAAGGACACACTTAGTACAGGAGTATAGTGGAGAATCAGGGTCAGTTAAGTTCTCTTCAGCTTATTCAGATCTCAGAATACTGCACTATTACCTAACTTTCTTTTCTTTTGAAATACTTTACTTCTTTTCTAAAACTTTTAAAGAAAATTTAACAATATTCTTGCAAGATAAGTACAGAGCACTCAGTCCTTATTTGGTATTGTACCTGGAAAAGGAATATACATTGTGGCACTGACACTTGGATTAGTAAACAGGGACAAACAGAGAATAGGTGATGTTGCTGTAACAGTACAGTATAGGCACACAGCAGCCAATGATAATTCAAGCAGAACATGGGCTTTGCAATTCCCGGGGCTGTGCTGTATGCACACTCCTACTTTGTATCCATTCACAGAGTGACCTGGAGCACTTCTGTTCAAGCTCTGCTTTGTCACGGAATGTCGGAATGAAGACTACTGAAAATCACCAGAAAACACGCTAAGAAACATCCGGGTGGCACTTGGCCAACAGAGATTTCCAGGCAAAAAATTAATTAAATTTCAACAAAGGTGATACGACTGTGGAAAAAGAAATATGGCAAAAGAATCCTTATGTCTTAGAAATCGGGCGCTACTGAAATACACCCTTGGAGCTATAGATCGTCAACATAACCATCGAATTAAAACTAGGAGTAAATTCACAGAGCATCTATTTGAAAAGACTTTCATTACAGACTATCCGTAGTTAAATTATTACTGTTATTCCTAAACAATCAACAACATATACCTGACCGGCCTGACATAAATGAAGCACCTGAACAGAGTATTTCTTAATACTATACACTTTTCTAAAACTCCGTTTTCTTAGTCTGCCTTTGATTAATTTCCATTCAGCCACTTGGGGGGAATACCTTATTTCTTTAAATATTAACCTTTGGTCAAATTCATTCCTTCTTCCCAAACATGGCACAAGGCTTATGAAATCAGAGGGACAGATAGTGAGACACATAGGAGCCTCCCCGACCATGAGACAGAGAAGCAGTTAAAGGGAATGCCAAAACTGAGCTTCTGCACACCCAGTGAAGTTGTCACTTCTTGGTATATCGTACAAAGAGGTCTGTCTTTGGAACTTTCTGCATTACAAATGCTAAAAAGACTGACTCCTTGATTTCTTACTCATCATTCAGAAACACAAATGTGTTGAGGCACTCCGTTTTGATTTTCTAGAAACTTTTAGGACTAACTGCCAGAAGATACAAATTATGGTAGATCAGAGGCTAGTCATTTATCTACCGACAATACCACTTCATACCAGTTCACGCTGCTTTCTTTACTGAAAACAGTTACAGTGGTGTTACATTAATCTGAACATATTGCTCCAGAATGTGGTATAAAAATTCAAGACCTTCATGTTACTCTGAGCTTCAATACACGGGGTACTGTTTCACCTCTTCAGCTGATCATAACAACCTAGAAGCACAAGGTATAGCTAACCATTCCTCCCAAACCCCATTAATTGCATGGATATAAGACAAGGAACATCAGTGAATGATGGATGTTTCCTACAGGCTGGGGTAGGACTTCATATCAACAAAGCATCACTTTCTCGGCTATGGGATGTCTCCCTATGGAATACCTAGTCTGCAGCAATGCCCGCATGTATCTAGTTCAGTGTATGATATCTCATAAATGGAAAGTCGTATGCTATATTACACATGGGAAAGGTCTGACTGACATCTTAGATTATATTATGAAATGAAGAATAGCCCTCACATACAAAAAATACAGCTTTAAAAACAACTCGTCTAAGCAATGTATATATTATAATGAAACTTTCAGACCAGTGTTAATGATTATGATCCATCTTCAATATAGATATATATGTTGGGAGGGAAGAACTTAGATGACCAATGCAACAAACTGAGCCAGAGACTGAGAATCTTGAGTCAGATGAGGCAACAAAGTTACAGGAACACAAGCAAAAGAAATACTGTAAAATCAAGCACTTGATCTTCTTGTCCATTATCTGAGGCTGGTTTACAGCTGCATAACTACATGTAACTCTTTAGGAAAAATAAACCTTTCTTTCTAAGACAGAAAAGAAACTTTAACCTTAAGTTTTCTTATACTAATTATTTGCACTAGGAGAGCCAAAATAAACATAGTACTAAGAGTGAATGAAATGGGTCATTTTCAAACTAAGTATCTTGACGCAGATACATGGCTAGAACTTCCTCCAGTGCCTCAGCATGTTAGTTAGACACACTGCTCTCACAACATTTATGGAGAATGAAGCAAAGAGCAGGGAAGGGTCATAGAGTGCACCAGTGAAGAATACTTTAAAAATTTCTAACAGTAAATCTCTACTATAGCGAGAAGATGGAAGGCATGCTTGAACAAGTATTCTTGTATTAGATAGAAGACCTAAAGGGTGAATTATAATTTGCTTGTAAAAACCGCCAGTTTGTTTTATTAGATACCAACTTTTTCATAAACTTTGTATTCATTTATTTTTTGTAGTATGTTGTACTTATTCTCATAGTAATTAAAAAGGTGTCATTTAAATCTCTATGTATTTCATGTAGCTTAGAATGTCTATTTAGAGCCTACATTGAAAAAATAAGAAAATTGTCAGCTTCCCTTTATCTGTAAATGTTACCATAGTTTTAAATTGCCTTTTCATAGTGACATTAGAACATTACAAGGAGGGAAGAAAGGGAAAACTAGCATGTTTTAGCATTATGTTGTTCAACAAAAAGTGCATGAATGGGAACATAATCTACTATTAAAAAATAATGTTTTTCCCCTCCTACAATATCAGAGCTATGAACTACATGTAACAAAGCACAATTTCTGTGTGGACATACATGGTAATTTTCTAAATTATTCTCATGTCTAGTAGCAGTGAAATATTTGTCAATTGACATGATGTTATGGCAAATTTTTTGAGAAGATACAATCTTCATATTTTATGGTTCTATAGTAATAGAAGGTCAGCACTTTTTCTTTACTTTTTTAACCATATCCCCCATATCATGTCATAAGAGAAAGTTCTCTTCTTTCTATGTAGCCCTCTATATATTTCTATCCAATGTTATAAAAATACTGGTTATAGCTTCATAACAGGAGGCACATTGCAACTCACTCTTAAATAAAATCACAAATAAAAGAAGAAAGAATAAAAAAGTATGGTCTTGAAAAATCAGTTTATTTTCATTTAGGATCACAAACATTGATAGCATGTATTGAAACTACCTCATATTGCATTGTTCCCCTCGAGAGGAATCAAGGTTAATTAGTTACTTCATTTTCTATTTCCATGTCTTAATATAGATTTTAACCTTAACTGCTGATTTCCTGCATTTGGAGATCATTATATGGTCTGGAGCATCCCTAATCCTTTATTCTGAAGTAATGCAGAATTTAAAACTTTGACTTTGGTGAAACATATTACTTCCTGGAAAACTTGGGAAACAAACTACTTGAATAATGGTAGCTTTATAACAAGCATACCTGCCCTAAAAACATAAAATGTATGTTTTTATAATTAAACATAATTTTAGCATACTTTTATTATAACATTTTTCCCATTTACTTCCTAAGTGTCATTCTTCTCTGAGTTATGGCTGATGATCAAAAACCCCATCAAATAAAATTTTTATGTATTAGCATAATTAATATTAATTACTGTTATTATTATTACATCATTAATTACTGTAATAATGTTATTATTAATTCTTAAATAACATATAAAGCTCTTAAAAGCACAACAAATTCTAATTTCTAAAAAAACGCAACCTATTCAGAAACCTGAACTTTCTTATGGCGAAATAACAGACTTCTATGGGAATATTAGAAAAAGTAGAGTACAAATTTCTCCTCCTCGTTTACATTGCCGTAGCTATCCAGCTTTCATGCCACAAGAGTAACATCAAGTAAGGTTTGTGTGCTACACAAAGCCAGAGTATTAATGCATCAGGTCTCTACACTGTAGGTCAAAGTGGAAAGTATTGGCTCTAACCAGGAAGCAAACTTCTAAGCTCAGATTTTCTTTGGAAATTCATGATGCCCTGAAGGTTATGATAACCTTCCTCTTCACCCCCATTTATTCTTCTTACACTTTTGTTAAGATCTGTGAAGTGTTATGACATTCCTTTTCCTTGATTAGAACGCTTTCATGTTAGACAAATCATTTTAGTATTGTAAATTCTAAACTTCAAATAATATTTCACAGATATTTAGACACAAGCTTTTTTCATATTGTAAATATAAAGGTCACAGAAAACAGAATTGGTTTTTTAGCCTTATGTTTATGACATTTCATTTTATGTGCACAAAACATAACTAAAATTGAAGTCCCAATGAAGACTTTTTTATAGAAGTTGCAAAGTTGCATGCTTTTATACCTGCAATATTACAAGGACAGACATAAAACAATGTTCCTTTAACAAAAAAGAGCGGGGGGAGGATGGGGGGGGAAGGGGAGGGGAGGGCGGGCGAGAGAGCAAGAATGTGATTACATATGGTCTCATGCTGCTTGTCCAGCCAAAAATTGGACACATTTTGATTTGTTTTTTTTAACCAAAAAAAGTTGCTTAAACTGTCCCTAAAAATTTAAGGCATCATTCTCAGTCATTCCTAGGCATCTAACAGGACCTTAGGCATCTAGCAGGGACAAGTTTTAACTTGTTCTGGCTAGTGTTGAGGTGTTCATACACTGTAGATTTGAGACAGTCTGTCAGCCCTCCTATAGTTGAAGATGGAAGACATCATCATAGACAAAACAATGATGACAGCATCAACTGGAGATCTGTTCATGGGAGAGCTGACAGGAGGTGGTATTAGTACAATTCATCCTACTTGTGTTTCAACTGTTTTTGAAAGCTATTTGAAGTTTGGTATAAGTGTTCCTATCACCTCAGATTGGAGTATTTTCCTTCTAGTTGTACAACACATACATTCCTTGACACACACGTCTTCTAGAAAACATCTCACTCAAACTTAGGTCCTAGAATGCAGCTGAAGTTTGACTGATCAAACACGAAGCTCACTGATCACTGAAGAATGACGAAAAGACAACCAGCTTCTGAAGGTACCTGTAGGATTTCCTAGATTAGAAATTTCTACTCCAGCACTGAAGACCAGCTTTCTCATATGGGAGGAGGGTTATTTATGCTATTTTTCTACTTTGCATACAGACTAAAAAAAGACTTTAAAAAAAGCGCTAGAATTGCAGGCACATTTTAGTTGTATGAACTAATTCAGAATTAAATACATGCTTGAAAATGTTGTTGTTGTTGTTGATCTTCAAACCAATTTACTCTGTTAGACTATAATCTATCTTATTATTTCTTACACCTTTTTTTCATTAAGATATGACTGCCAAACTCCTCTGAATTTCAATTCTTTACATATTCTATAAGGCAAGACAATTTTGACTTTTCAGAAATTACTTTAGCCACCAGTCTTTTCTCCCTGCTCCTTCCATACAGCCCTCAATAGCTGTCTGTCATTAGTAAATTCTTTTCTTACTCCAAGTTTTATGGGCAGCTCTCTGTTCTAAGCCTAGTCCACTAACCTCATGTTTTGACATTTCCTCCCCTTCCCCCCCCTCCCCCTTTTATTTTATTTGTTCTTTTTCACTTTGTTACTTAGTTTCCGGAACTTAGCTAACTCCATAGGACTGCAACAATGAATGGCACAATGCCTTTCTTTTAGGGATATACCCCTTTCAATGGAACCTGGAATTCCTTATCAGTTCAACTAAGGACCCTGTACAGCACACATGGGGCAAGCTAGTTGTTTTAGAAAGTATCCAAATTAAAAAGCATAGAGCGGAAAGCCACCTAACTCAGCTGGTAGGGAAACAGAAAATGGGACTGGATTTTAAATTTTACAAATTGTCTGAGCATAAGAGCATATTCAAGCCTGCAAATAGTTCCTTTCTTCACTAAGAAGAAAAAGTCCAACTTTGCTTGATAATGCAGGCGATACACATTCAATTCTCACGCCTGCCATGAGAAATCACTGGTCGTGATTTTTGCTTACGAGAAATCTTAAGCATTTCTTTGGTATGAAATATATAATAGTAGGAAAGTAAGCATTCTGTAAGTCAAGCATCATAAATCAAATTTTTAGAGACACTATTCTGAAGGCTAAAGGGCCCACTTTGAATTTTATCTGATTCACGGAAGTATTAAGAGCAATACGAGGCTGTTCTCAGAATCATGCATAGGGAGAAACAACCATAAAACTGTTAGTCTAAAACCATACTCTATGTTCTCAAGAAAGAAACATAGAGTTAATCACAGTGTACAGTCATCTTCAACAAAACCAGCTGGTTATGAGTCTCAACTGCACACAGCTTATCTGCACCAAAACTGGATTATACACATATAAAAACCACAAGTGGTAAGGAATGGAAGCCAAAAAAATATTTAAAAAAATACTTATAAATATTTAACAGAAAGTATGACTGACCATAATAATCACACTCACACTCTCAGTCTCTTTAAGTCTTCAAGACTAAGTGCTTTTCTGGATAATATTCTTCAACCAGATGGAAGTTACTTGGATCAATACAAGGTTAAATGAGATAAATTTAATACACTATGATATACAGAAAGTCAGACTGAATGATCTAATGACTTCTCATCACTCTGTAATTTAATAAACTACTAGAAACTAACAACAAGTTGAGCCATAGTTCCATCAGGCAATCTTACAAATCCAATTTTGGAGAAACTGTGAATAATCTATCAAAATACATGTACTATCATTACCGTTCTCTTTTAATCACAAGAAAATTTTATTCCTTAGCTCAAGATTTTTTAAAAAAACTCAGTATTCCATGACAACTATATAATTAATATAAACATGACCTTTCAAAGTGCAATCCTTCCATTCTAATTCAATGGAGTGCTTTTTTGTTGTATGTTATATATTCAGTGTAGACATGTCCCTTAAATGCTTCTATTTTTCATTTGACAATGAAGCCAATTTCCTATTTCCCATGTATGTCTGAAGAGAAAAACAATCATCACGGTACAGCCAAAGAAAAAAATTTACAAGGCTCCCCGAAACGATTATTTTACTCACATATGCACATACCTTGTAGCAGGTACTAGGAAGCAGGAAGTTGAGAGGAAATAACAACTTCCTTAATTTAGTCATAGAGGCATTCATGGGTGGGTGAATGGGAGGTGATGCATGGATAGCACAAAACATTATAAACCTTGAAGACTTTTTGCCCACATATTCTTCCCAGCTTTTACTGAAGGTATCTACATGGCATGTTCATTTTTAGCACCAAGCTTGCAGTGCAACTTTCTTTCATCACTGTGCATTGGACAAAAGCTAAAAGAATATGATTTCTACTTCTTTGCAAGCCAGCATTTGACATGTCATGCCAGCTACAGGATGAGGTGAAAGCCTCAAAGAGCTAAGATTTCAGAATTTTAAAAGACCTTATGTATAAGAAACCAAAAGATATGGAATGTAGAAAACACATATGGTTAAAAAATTCCCTGTGATCACAGAATATATGCTATTGCTATGTTGTTTTTCTCGGATTCTAACCAAAGTCTAAGCTCTTCAAATCAATTCTTGTCATGATGCCAGCTTTGCATGATAAAATAGCTGCATATATTTAAGTTATTTTCATGTAACTATGGAATCACTTGCATAAAATATGTAGTTGCATGACATATGGATTAGAATGAAGATGTGGTATTGGAAGATTGTTTTCCTTGTTAAACGTATGACAAATCCACAGCAATGTCACCTATTACTATGAGAGATGTTATTAACAAGAATTTCAGAACTGTGAGTGATTTGGAGGAGCTCTTTCCTCAACAGTGGAAACATATTTTCTTTTCGCCTATCTTTTTCAACTCATGCAAGTGAAAGAAAAAAAGGAAGTAAATGAAGATGAGGAGAATTACATACGTTTTAAATTATTTGTGTTCAGATCTTACACAATTGCTTTTGGATTCTAAAATTCACCTACTTCAGTGCAACTACCGTTTTTTTCATACATAATACAAACGAGATCATACTTGCCCAGTGATTATCTCACATGATAGGTGGGCTGGAAATAACTGTTTACTTCCAACTCCTTTTTTTGATCAGCAGATTGATAGCTTCCGTTTCAGTCTGCATTGGAACTTTTAGCAGTTGCATCAGCTAATGATTGGAAAAACATGTCATCCATAACTCAGTGTTTGTCAACCCATGTAAACAAAGAAGGAAACCTCTTGATAATAGAAGGTGCCTAGTCTTTTTAGAGTCATCACACTGTAGTAAAAATGCTGTCCTTTGAAGGAAGACCTGAAATATTTCCAGACCAAACTCTACTCAGATTGTATCAGTCTCATAACATCATGCTCTTTAAAACAACATGCTGATGCTTAAAATGTAACAAGTGATGCTATGACTGCTCTATGACTGTTTTATATACTTCATGCTTGAGTGAAAGATGACTAAAAGTGTATGAATATTGACAACAGAATCAATGTTTTCATGAAGATAGTTTGAATTATATTTAAGACAAAATAACAAAAAGCAAAAAAATTACCTTTTAACTGCTTTTGTTTCATAAAGAAAGGTAGACAAAAGTAAGAGGGGGGAAAAAGAGAAAATTTGCAAAGCCAAATATTTAAAAATATGAAACAGAGTAGGAAGGTTGTGAGCCAATCTCAAAAGCACAGATTTAACTGGAATCTGAAATCAAAGGGTAAACAATGAGTCTTCAGTTCTAAATTTAAAGCCCTTGGTACTATATTCTAAATAAAATGTACTGCCATGAACACTACAAACAGAAACATGGAGCACCAGAATAGAGATGGTACAGCCATGCAGGAAAAAAAAAATCTATTATTAAACTAATATTAAAAAGGTGATACATTAAAACGTATTCTTTTTTTAAACTCACTCACTTGTGACCAATCTCATGTGCAATGGTAAAAGCTGAACCTAGGCCAATGTCTTCATTAATGCTGCAGCTCCTTTCAGGCTCACACATTCCAGCCACAGAGGCCAAGCCTGAATAAACAGAAGGAGACACAAAGGGTCATGCCAAGGTGTTTCAGTCTTAAAAGCCCTAGTTATAAATGCCTGGATTCTTTTTAATAACCTCTATGCACAGAAGGAGCAGTTGGCAAAAGGTTAACTTTCTAGTCATTTGCAAAATCACTGGGGGGAATTTCACTTTGCCGGCTAGACATTAATATTTTTTGAACTGCAGTCAGTGCTGGAAAATGTCTAGACTAGGGGTTAGATTTATAAATTTTACTTCTGGTAACTTGGGACCACCTAGTAACTTGAGCCAGGAGAGGGAATTCAAGAAAGCATTTCTATTTTAACATTCTTGAACCTGAAGAAAGCAAAATGTATCCGCATTATTTTTCTAAAGAAATCTGTTTAAGTTTAGTGGGTTCATAAAAACATACAAGCAACTTTTTTACCTATGAAAAGCCCCACATGGTATGTTAAAAAAATTAAAAAACCAAAATTGAATGCATCAATGAAGAGAGAAGAGACATGTTCATAACAAGCATTCATTTAACCATGGAAGTCTTTTCCATTTATCACCCATCATCTTCTGGAATTAAAACCTTATTGTATTACAAGCGCTTTTAAAAACTTTCTTTAGAGAGAGAAAGCCACTGGCATGTACAGAATATGGCTCTTCCATAACTTACACACTTCTTCAGCAACAGATTATCACACAATGTACTGCACTCATAATTTAGTGCCACTAGACAAAGCTCTAAGCATCAGATTTATTTAATGTATTCCTCCCTAGAGTTTGTTATCTGAAAGAAGCAGTAATCCTTTCTTTAAGGGAATTACCTGCTCAGTTAACTACACTATAACAAAAATATGACTGAAAAAAGTGTCACTTTGGTTGGGGGTGGGGAGAATGGGGCAGGGAGTGGGGAAGAGAGAAATCATACTCTCTCTCTGAGTAGGCACTTCAAATTATTCTGTTTCGACTACCAGGAAGCAAGTAGTAAGATGACAAGTGCTTCCTGGCTGTGTCCACATTAGCAAGTAATTTGGAGCCATAGGATTGGGTCAGCAGAGTGATATTGAGGCTCCTCACATATCTTTGTATGTGGCCTGGACACTCTACTTTGGACTATTTTAATCCTGTAGGCTGAACATACTCACTACACATGTGGTTCAAAGCTTTCTAAAGGGAAAAAATATTACAGGATATCATGACAATACAGCCCATGTAGTGATTTAGACCCTAACATCTCCCATAGGCACATATGGAGCATTTAGGGAGTATGTGTTCTGACTTAGTTTTCTCCAGAACAAATCTAGTTTGCACACACCAAAACTACTCTGATAACCAAACTGACATGGGCAAAAGGTGACAACGCGCGTCTGCAGAATCTGCATCAAAACAGTACTACTGCTATAAACAAATCATCAGTGTAGACACATCCACTGACGACAGGGTAAAACATCAGAAAAAAAAAGACTATCCACAGAGAAAAATCTGTGTATTTTTTGCAGTGTGCAACCTCTGTAGAAAATACAAGAATTATAGTTCACCTATGCTATTCTAGTTGCGTAGGACATTCTGAAGACAACATGGCAATAGTTATATACCAACTGTCATGTTCCCCTGCAAAGTCCACCACATTTGAGCGATAAAGTCATCTCTATCTTCAGATCTTATAACGAAGCACTTGCTTCAGTGACTTACAGGACCAGATTAACATAATTCCACACCATGTTTGCAGAAAGTGACAGAGATCAAATCAAGAACTCAGTCTATGGCTCAGATTTAAAAAAGGAGTTGTCCTTCACTGGAGCCACAGACATGCTGCAAAGACATCTGAGGTCAGTCTTTCCTAAGAGGTTCCATGAAAGATTCCCTGTTTTAGGAAACTGGAATAGGAGAGAGATGTCTATGCCACATGAAATCCTTTACCTCTATTTCTTCCTAGAATACCAATGATTCAGGTTTCTTTTGACCTTTTGAGACATCTCTGAGACTTTTGTTCACAGACTCCTTAAATATATGCTTAACTTTAGTTACTGGAGGTCAGTAGGACTTAAGCATATTAAATGCCTTGCAAAAGAGGGCCACAGGGCCTTGTCTCTTCTCCAATTCAATGCCTATAATGCAAATAAATTCTAATGGTTGTGTTGCCAAGGGTCCTATAACACTGAGTTGGAACTGATACCATATGTGGTTTTTATTTAAAAAAAAAAAATCAAGCTTTTTGTTTAATAAAACATTTGCCAAAGTCTATCCTCTGTTACGCTGGATTCAAGTGAAGCAGAATTTGCCTTTATGCCAAAGTCTGATACAGTAAGAACTAGTACATTAATGATCTGTGTTAAAAATATCACATAAAAATATTAAATAGTTCTTGCCTGAATGTACGCTTTTTCAAACTTTCTTTTTTTAACACTTGCAAAGACAATTCTATGACATCAATATAGATAGTCTCTTCAGTTTTCTCTCCTCCACACAGATGTCAAAGAAAATCAGTTACATTTAGAATTTCATCACCATCATTATTTGCCTTTTACTAATACATGCTGTAGATATTGTTTATATTTACAGCAGGCAAAATTTTGGTACCTTTTCCCATGTAAACTACATCCCTGTGCCAGAAGCGTTGTGCTGATTTGAGTGGGACTTGTAGAAAAATTAACATGAGTGAAGGCTATCAAAGCATACAGTAACACAGGGAAAGACAAAGCAAATACAATTATGAGCTCTGGCTGAGAAAAGTATTAATAATTTGAAATAGCCAAATTAGAATTGTATCTTTAATTACTTCTGAGAAAGAGGTTTATGAAACGATGCAAATCGAAAAAAACCATACAAATAAATGTTACATTAGTCTTTGAATAATGTTTCTTTCATATATTAAAGCACTATTAAAGGTAATAACTAAACTATAGTAAATAACTTTTCGTGACAAATTTAGGTATGGAAGGAACAATAGCTCTCCATCCTGCACCTAACATTGCTACGTGTGCTTCTCCATTGTCAAAGCATTGTTTTAAGGAGTTTCAATGTTACTGTAATTTATATCACTGTGGTACTTTTCTCTAAGTCTGTAAAAGGAAGAGTCTGAAGCTGTACTCCCTCTGTACCACAGAGCAACAGTGTAAACTTCAAAGCCTGTTTCTTTTTTAAGTTTTTTTTTTGGTTGGTTGGTTCGGTTTTTAACTTTCCTGAGGTCTTTTACTTGTATTTTTTAATTAGATCATGGAGACAGGTTAAATGGAAATAAACAGCAAGTTGTCTTCTGTAAGAAGTAAGTTTGAGTCATCTGCTAGGTTTTGTCAGAACTAAGCTGCCAGAGAAGAAATACACAGCAGCAGCTCACTTAATTTAAACTTCCAGCAATGTATCAAAGCCAAAACCCACCTAGGTTACCTTTCATTATTCACGTTTCTAAAACTGCAAAATTTTGAAAGCATGAACTTAAAAAGATCTAATCAGTCAATAAATCAATAGCTGAGTATAAAGCAAGGAAACAGCAAATACAAGCTGAAATTTCTCTTTATAATCTTACCTAGTGTTCCACAAGGCTTGTTTTTATAAGTGCAGATATCATATCTGTTAAGGAGAAAAAAAATAGATACAATATGTCAGAGAATCAAATTTGTCAGATATTTTGTATATTTATCACGTATCTGTATCATAGTTCAAGTTGTCAGACCGCAATCGGCTTAATTATGTGCAGCCAGCTGGTGTCGGCATTTTCTACACTCTGGTGTAAACCGCAAGCTGCAGTACACTCACAGCCGCTGGCCTCAGGCCAGTGGGACACCTGCCAGTAAGAAAAGAATGGTTAAAGTGGATCTTTGTAATCACCAGCTCCATAAAGCAATCTACCGTGCTGTTACGAAGTTACAGCAGCATGTCTATAGACTGTTACTGATTCAAAACAATTAACTTTTACCTTTTGAACATAACTGGAATCCTCTTAAAGTCTCACACTTACCAACTAAACAATATTAATTGTAACTCCTACTATTTAAACTTTGATTCTAATTAAAAACTCTAGCTCTCAATTATTACACCAACAATTATATTAAAAAAAAAAAATCTTATCAACTGCCATTATAGTTCCCTTCTCATTATCTTCCAATGATTATACGTGTCTTAAGAGTATACTATAACAAACTGAAATGAAAAACATTTTTGCGAAAAGCTAAATAATATCTTTAAAGGAGAGTTTTCATTATTTTAGATACAATCCTTCAAATACAGAAGCTCAATGAGTTTTTGTGCAGTTAACATGTAAGTATCTGGAGCTGAAAACGGAATTAAAGTGTTTTCTGCGGCATAGCTAATAATAATAGCAGTGGTCATGCAGCAGTCAATTCATTAATTACACTTTCATATTTTGAATATGCAATCCTACGATATGGCTAGTGATATGAGAACACTTCTACAATGCCTTTGATTTTCAAGGATTTATACCGATTTCCTTGCAGTAAGTTTCAGAATAACTTATATTCTTTTGAATGGTGAATGGAAACAAAGATGAAAAGATACCATCTTTATGCTTTAATTTTTAACCCAAATAGTTACTAATTTCAGGTCACTAGACATTTCTGTTAAAAATAACCTAAGGACCGTTATCACGTAGGAGTCTGGATCACGAGATATATACCTTTCAGTGTTAAAAGAGTTAAGGTCTGTCTGTAAGCCAAATCCATGGACAAAATAACAAAGCCTAAAATTTGGAACAAATCCAGCAAACTCTCTATGCATGTAGACTGCTGTGACCACATGGAATTCCTGTGATTTTTAAAGGTACTGAGTGTAGAGCAGTTTCTGGGATTAAGCTCTAATATTGAACTCAAATGTTCATATGCACTGATCTCATCAAGGTGGTTCAAACTCTGCCATCCCGTATGCACATAAATCTCTCACTGATTTCCCATTTGCTGTTTAGAGAGGGGGAGGTAATCAAATCAGCATTCTTATATAAAATGTGTTGGAATACAATCAGGTTTTGCATGTCACAAAGCTTTACGATGACATAGATACAGAGAAAAAGAAAGATTTTTACTGAGTATTTCCTGCCTTTTACATATTAAGGAAGCAAACTTCTTATTTCTGCATTTAGGATAGAACCTGAACCTAATCCTATTGAAGTTCATGCAAAATTATACCTCCAAGAAAGCAGACAGGGCTCAGGCTTATTTAGTGAGAAAACCCAAACTTGCTCGAATTCTTTAAAACGTAGTTTAGAACTGAACACAAGGAAGTCTATGCAATACACAGGAAGTATTGGTCTTCTAATGTTTTTTAATATCGAATGCTCATAGGAAAAAAACAATTAAAGGCATACATCCTCAGATAAAATGGATGTTTAAGAAGAAAGCCAGTTCCACTAAACTCAAATAAAATGTCACTGATTTCAGCAAAGCTGAATCTGCTTACTCTCATACAGGTATGAATCTGAAGTTACTCCTCACCTTCAGTACAGTTTCACAAGGAACTGTGATAGGAGAGAATGATATGAATTAAGTTGCTTGTTCCTGTTACATTTTTAAAAAAAAAGGACCATGGTATCCTTCTATTTATGCTGGGTAGCGAGTACTCTTCATTATGCATAGGCTAGCACTTGTAAGAAAATGTGATGTTAATTAGATAATAAAACTAAGGAAAACATAATTTTATTTTCTGAAACACCAATTATTTTTGCAAGAACATATCCAGGTAGTAATATATTCTAATTATGGCTTCATTAAATATTCAAATTTTATAGGCAATAATTAATTTCCTGTAAGGAGCATTCATATACTCTCTTATGCCTCAGTATAACAGAAAAAAACCTCTAAGTTTTCCACGTCCAATGACTTACTTTACCTACATCATCTTCAAGCTCCATTTTTTTCATTTTTTTCCTTTCATATGCTTGTGGTTTGTTTGAAAGCTCTTACCATTTTTATGTACCAAACTGCTCGATTCCAGCATTTGCTTCTCTGTACGATTTAAGCAAATCAGCCTAATTTGTCTTTTTTGGTTTTGACACCACTTCCTCTAACTTTATTTTGAATTTCCAAGGAAATCATTTAACCCACAGAGGTTGAGTTCCAAAATGCAGAAGCCCACAGCGTCAATACTTGCCAGATAGTAGCTTCAAGTCAAGAAATCCCCGAAATGACAAATCATCCAGATTACCCATGATATGAGAGAAATCTAATTGTTATTTAAAAAAAAAACAAAAAACAAAACCAACCAACCAAACAAACAAACCCAAACACACACAAAAAAAACACCACAAAGGTGAAGATGGGTCATAGTTGTCACCTGGACCTTAGTAAATACTTCAGGGGCCAAAGAAAACCAAAAGGTAAATTCTCAAGCCAACAATTATCTCAACCAACCATTAAAAATGGTAACAGTCACAAGAGTTATGCAAAAATGCAGTTTGCAAGATGTGAATATATTTTCTTTTTGATTCATTGACAGAATGTGTAAGAGGGTCACCATACAAAACCTGAATGTAAGAATACAGATTCTGCAGGTTGCAGAAAACCTCACTATGAGATGGCAGCCTGATCATTTTGAGACAGCCAAGGAAATCCTTTGCCCAAGCTGGAAGAGATGATCATATGCCTCCTAATAAAGTGGGTGCATATGTCCCCCTGACCAGGCTGAGGAAGTGGAATGTGGAAAGAGGTATGAGGCAAGATTGTTTGACTACATGTCCATTCTCACCCTGAATGGATCAGAAGTCATTTGATGAGGCAGATGAGGAAGAGGTCTGGGACTTCTGGGCACACCTGCAGGGCTGCTGAAGAGCCACATCAGACAGGTGGGAAATGCATGATGGATGTACAGCTGTGACTGACAACTCTGACTGACACATCAGCCAGAAGGAAACTGCAGAGATAGTCTATTATCAGTTCAACAGGACGGTCAAGAATTAGAGCAGCAATAGCCTCCTGTCATGCTACGAATCAAACAGGAAGTGTTAGTGAGCCCTCCAAGGGCACTTAAAAAGGAAAAATTCCTTGTCTTTTTTGGCAGGATATGAGCATGCCCCATGCTAAAATATACATCTATACCACTGAAATAAAAAGTGAAAGGGACCACGCTCCTGGACACTGAAATTCTATAATCTTGTCCTGGTTTTGGCTGGGATAGAGTTAATTTTCTTCCTAGTAGTTGGTATGGTGCTGTGTTTTAGATTTAGTATGAGAAGAATGTTGGTAACACACTGATGTTTTAGTTCTTGCTAAGTAGTGTTTACGCTAGTCAAGGACTTTTCAACTTCCCATGCTCGGACAGGTGCACAAGAAGCTGGGAGGGAGCATAGCCAGGACAGTAAGCCAACTGGTCAACGGGGTATTCCATACCATATGACGTCATGCTCAGTATATAAAGTTGGGGGAAGAAGAAGGAAGGGGGTCGTTTGGAATGATGGCGTTTGTCTTCCTAAGTAAGAACTACCCATGATGGAGCCCTGCTCTCCTGGAGGTGGTTGAACATCTGCCTGCTGATGGGAAGTAGTAAATGAATTCCTTGTTTTGCTCTGCTTGCGTGCACAGCTTTTGCTTTACTTATTAAACTGTCTTCATCTCAACCCACTAATTTTCTCACTTTTACCCTTCCGATCCTCTCCTCCATCCCACCAGGGGGAATGAGCGAGTGGCTGTGTGGTGCTTAGTTGCTGGCTGGGGTTAAACCACGACAAATCTGTACTATCATACATTTTTATAAGTCTATCAAATTGTTAAAAAAAAGTTCCTTGCACCGATTTGGCCCATGAGAACGACTAATCTCAAAGAATCCCCAGGAAAAGGTCAGAAGGCGGCCTCACACAATTATGAATAGGCAAAACATACAAAGATACTCTGTTTCAGAGAAGTCAGCTTATCATTGTGGACACAAGAACTTCTGTGAAGTGGTCCTCAGTGCAAGAAAAAAGTCACTGACATGTTTATTTAATTTATTAGTGTAGATGTAAGCTACGGACTATCTCTAGAAGAAGCCTCAGTTATCTGCAACTGTGACTTGCTAAAAAATCCCCTTCCTTTGCAAATCTGATTATATGATCCCGATCATTTGAGTAGGACACATAAGTCAAATATATAAGAAAGATGACTTCTCTGTAAATACTGTAAGCACTGTTCAATCTTGTCAGGTAAGTTATTTGCAGCTACAGCCAATGCCAGACACCTTACAGGAAGACAGACATTTCTCTCCCATCTAGCTGTACATTGCACAGAAAGGAGAGAGGATTCATCCTGATCCCTGCAACCTGTCAGCTTGGGCCTAACGCATGTAAATGTGCAACTATGAGTTGCAACAGAGAGTTCTATGTAAGCTAGTGTATTCCCTTATTTAAAAAAAAAAAAAAAAGACATACAAATTCACAGCTTTGAAGGCTAGAAAGCATCACAAGGATTCAGTCATACCTCCATCCACCCTTAAAACCCTACCCATTACCCCATAAAAAGGTAAGTAATTTATTCTAGAAGCTACATAGGATAAAAAGCTGTTCCTTAAAAGCTATTCAATCTCACATTAAGAGTTGTTTTCAACATAATTTGAGAACACCTGTACTAGATTATCCAGTTCATCTGCCTTTCAGCACCCACAGCAGTCATTTGTGGGTGCTTGCAGGGATAACAGGTCAGCATAGACTGATACCCTCCCCTGATAGAAGCTCCCAGCTTTGTGGGTCAGGGAACTTCAGAGGTAGAGATTGCATCTTAGTATTTAATTGATTTTTCTTCGAAGGTCTTTAGCATTTAGTTAATTCCTCTCCAATCTTAAAAAAAATTATTTCAGTGTCCATCTGGGGGATGTTGTTATGCCTTTATCAGCAAAGTTGAGTCCCTCTGTCCCAGTAGACACCTCTTTCATGCTGAAATTTTTTTTTTAAATTTTCTTTTAAATCAGATTAATAAATTGAACTTTGTCAGTGTCGCACCACTACTCTGTGGCCTTTCTGCCACCTTCCTTTGAGCTCTAGGGCTTTTTAAACTTTCTGAAGCATGTGTACTGCAATTGAAAAAGTTGGTCTATTAACAGTAGAAGATACAAAGGCAAAATGAATTACTTCTTCTTACATGTTAATGTGTATTTATACATTCAAGGATAACATCACCCTTTTCACCACTCTGATTATGTGAAATGGCCCACTAAAGGAAAAGAGTCTCTATAAAGCACCGTTATTACTAGCTGTATGTTACTGGGAATGTCCACTGTGCCAGAAAGGACTATCTGCATCAAATTAACACTGAGACAGAAATATACCTGGTAACAGGATGGGATACATATGTGTATACTAGCATTGGATACACTCTAAAGAATTTAACTAATCAACAAAAATAACCCACACCATACATTTTCTTTAAGTATGATAAATGAACAAAGCATGAAAACTCTTATTAGAAATGCAAACTGTTTAAAATCAGTAAGAAACACAAACTACTTACTTATACGCACATAAACCTACTCTGAAAATACCTGAAAGCTACCAATATCACTGAGATAGATATTGACAGAAATAACTGAGGTTTCTGAAGGAATATTTCTTAATGAAAAAGAATTTAGGAAATAAAAAATATAATCACAGCAAATTGCTGAGGAAAAACGTAGCAAGATGGCTGGAATATAAACGTAAAAATTGCATGAATATAGGAAAATTCAGGCTACACAAAACTGACAAATAGTTATGACTGAACATAAAGGTCTTTATAACCTTGAGACAGCTGAATATGTATTTCACATACATAATGCTACAGGATTTGCCAATTAACCTGCTTGAAAAGATTGTCAGAAAAAAAAAAGCCCAAGAACTGGTTCTGTCCTGACTAAAAGGAAACAGAGCTAACTACTACAAATTATTAAGAGTTCATTTTTAGGAAACGTTTCTAAATATGTTATCTCTGACAGGAAGGTTTTATTTTTCACTTGTTTTAAACCAAATTATACTTTTTATACTTTTTGACACTTGCTTTTTATAATTGTAGGTTTTGACAATAAGCTATTCAAATAAGGCTGTCCTTTTCATATACCCTTGCTCAATGAGAAACATAATGGGTTCATTAGAATTTTATCTTTTTTACTTTTTATTCTTCATGCTATGCAACATTATTTATCTATGCACCCAATCATGTATGTCTCATATTTGAATAAGTGTTAAAAGGCCAGACATAAAAAAAAACCCTATTTTAAAAAATTAAGTTAGTTCCAACACCTAGAACTATACACTGAACTACTGCTGAATCAAACTGAAATCTCACACTTCCCTTGAAGGTATCAAAAACCTCAAGCTATCTGACAAGTTATGGAAAATAAAAATAAAAAAACAGTGAGTAGCTTGTAGTTTCACCATATTCTTTTGCAAATATACTTGGCTATGATTAAAAAGTAGTTATTTTGCAAGTGCAGACAATGTCATTAATGCTAGAGAATTGAATAGAAAAATAGCTATAAAACAAATACTGACTTGTAGTCAGTTTTTATAAAAAGCTTTGTATCATAATTCTTCAACAGTTCATCACTCTTAAGAAAATGTGGTCGTTCATTAGATTTGCACAGGTTACAAACAGCAATACTCTTCATAACACAATACTTTTTGACGTCTTTCTAAAAGTTTTACTACAGCATATCCTTAGCCTTACAGAAAGTGGTACACCGCAACAGCATTCTGCCTTAAAATAAAGTACACGTCTTATTTGGTTTCTTCCTCAAAAACCTCAAACCAAAAAGAGCTATTTAAACCAAGGAAGGAAAAGCATAATATACATGTTACACATCACTCAACAGAAATAGCTTTTTCTATTATTAGTTTTCCGTGTCTTTAAAACTGCCATAGACAACCAAAGTTTGGCTCTTTTCTTCTGAAAGTCCACTTAGCTTGGGTGGATAAATGAAATTCTGAGTTACAGCTAGAAAAACTATTACTGCTATAAGTTCTAATTCTCCTGATTTATATGAAAAGAAATATTTTAAATAATTGCATTGTAGATGAAACATTTCCATACTACTTTTTCTAAACTGCTAAGGCAGTCAGAACAGTAAAAATAAACTCTGTTCTGAAACAATTTTTTTAATGCTATCATTTGTCTTCATCAATTTTGGCAATGTAACATTAGAATAGCAGTTGCAAATTTACCATAATCAGTAGTATTATGGGTGTACTTAGGACAGATGTACAAAGCCGATTTTGAAATTATCATTTAATAAAAGATTCTCTCAACACAAATTCCACCCCTAGAGTGTCTAAAAAAATTTTCAAGTAAGTTCACGAAAAATACATCAGCAAAGAGGTTTTTCTTCAACGTTATGTTGATGTGTCACGCAAGCATATAGCAGAGTTATTGCAAAAGATACTAATTACATGAAAATAGAGGACTTCATAGATGAGTTTATAAACAAAAACAGTTCTAAAGACAAGATGAAGACCCTGAGATGGTTCTCAGCTTGAGGCTTACCCTAGGCCATGATACACCATTTCAAATTACTGACAAAAAGTCATCTACCAAAAATCAGAGGACTAGCTTTAAAATCTTGTTATTTTGAGGAAATAATACATTCAGGCTTTTTAGTCATCATCTGCTTTCTAAGACTATCTTTGTTTATGTACATTTTTGGCACTTTTCAGAGTTTATTCTACAGCCATCCAGACTAAAAGATTCCTTTTCCAAGGTAAGCCATGATCCTCATATAGAAACATGTCCCCACCAGCTACAGCAATGAGAAGAGAATAAAGTAATGGAAAGTACAGAATAGCAAGTGCTACAAGCTGTTAGGTCACGATCTAGCTAAGTATCTAAGACAGACACTTATAGAAACTTAAAAGAACAATGTCAGTATTCTGCTAGTATTAAAAAAACAACTAAAACAGCATAAATACTGCTGACTGGTTCAAACATAACACTTGTCACAGAGCAATCTTTGCTCCTATGGAAGTACTATTAAGTGGATTAAAATTAGGTAGCATAAAAATACAGATGATTCCTTGCTGACTGCTGACGTATTATTAACATCATTTGAAGCTCTGGAAAGACAGAATACTTCCCTTCCCCACATTCTTCTTCTAAACAGAACCTTTCTGTAGACCATACATGACTACAAAGTAAGAAAGTACCAGCTCAACCACAGTATTATGAAGACTAATGCACATTGTACAAACTCATTAGACTATTTTAGTTGACTATGTAGACGCTAGAATTACTCTAGAAACAGCTTTATAAGCAAACTCTAGCACTGAAGAAACAGCCAGGCACTTGTGGTTTCAAAGCCTGCTCCTTGCAGGCCTTAGACTAGCAATGTCACTTCACACTCTGCTCTGCCTTGATTTCTCCATCATTAGAAGTTACCTCTTCCTTTTTTCTATTCTATATCCAGTATGTACAGGCTTGCTACTCTAACTCATTCCTCCCTCCTCCATGTATTTTCTTTTGTGATCCTCAGTGAACATAAGTTCCAGCAGAGTTCTCTCTCCACAGCTTTAAGATTACCAGAGATCAACTGATGGTTCAAGCTATCGTCAACTAGCTTATACAATAGGCCTATCTTACTACAAACACAGTTTTGAGGAATATCCACATGGCAGTCCACAGCAGCATCAGCCTAGCATAGCTACCCAAAGATCCATCTTGCTTCTTTCCATTTTTACACCCTGCACCAAGTTCTGTGCTTCTGCATTTAACATCAGCACCCAAGTTAGCTAAAGAGTTTTGACTGAGTCTTCAGTATATTGGAATCACTTTACTGATAGCAGTACAGACAGCATAAGCCATCACACAGAAGGAGCTCCAGGCCTTCTAGCAGTTGTAGCCCAATCTTAGATGAATCCATTCTTCTTCTTCAGAACATGTTAATTCTATTTCAAGCTAGGCTTTAGGTCTCCTTCAACACTGAGCCTCCTCAACCAGGCATCTTTCAACAAAATCATTAAAATATTCTTTATCTGGATAAACCATATGTAATTTCAAAATTATAGACGTTTGAAAATTAATTATAATAGTACGGCACAAAGCTTGCAATGCTGGAGACTATGAACCGATTGCCTCCGATTGCCTCCGATTACTACCCACTACTGGTTATACAGGCTGGCAGTGAGGAGGTTGCAGGGAGAAGTCCCGAAGGGATCAAAAGGGACTTCAGGGCACTGGGGCGACTGGTGGGAGGATGGGGAGCACAGGCAGTGTTTTCCTCGATCCCTTCAGTGGCAGGGGGGAACACCGAAAGGAACAGGAAAACTCATCAGATCAACACGTGGCTCAGGGGCTGGTGCCATCGGCAGAATTTTGGCTTCTTTGACCACGGGGAGGTTTACACGGCACCGGGCCTGCTGGCGACGGACGGAGTTCAGCTGTCTCACAGGGGGAAAAGGATTCTCACATGTGAGTTGGCCGGGCTCATCGAGAGGGCTTTAAACTAGATTCGAAGGGGGAAGGGGATAAAACCAGGCTCACCAGAGATGAGCCTAGGGACCACACGCCAATGTCGGGGGAGAAATCGGCAGCCCAGCTCAAGTGCATCTACACCAATGCACACAGCATGGGCGGCAAACAGGAGGAGCTGGAAGCCATTGTGCAGCGGGGTAGCTATGACTTAGTCGCCATCACGGAAACATGGTGGGATGAGTCTCACGATTGGAGTGCTGCAATGGATGGCTATAAGCTCTTCAGAAGGGACAGGCGAGGAAGGAGAGGCGGTGGAGTAGCCCTGTATGTTAGGGAATGCTTCGACTGTCTAGAGCTCAATGGTAGTGATGACGAGGTCGAGTGCTTGTGGGTAAGGATGAGGGGGAAGGCCAACAAGGCAGATATCCTGCTGGGAGTCTGTTATAGACCACCTAGCCAGGACGAGGAGGCAGATGAAATATTCTACCAGAGGCTGGCAGAAGTCTCACAGTCGCTAGCCCTTGTTCTCATGGGGGACTTCAACTTTCCGGATGTCTGCTGGAAATACCACACGGCAGAGAGGAAACAGTTCAGGAGGTTCCTGGAGTGTGTGGAAGATGACTTCCTGACGCAGCTGGTAAGCGAGCCCACCAGGGGAGATGCCTCGCTTGACTTGCTGTTCACGAACAGAGAAGGACTGGTGGGAGATGTGGTGGTCGGAGGCCAGCTTGGGCTTAGCGACCATGAAATGGTAGAATTCTCGACACCTGGTGAAGTAAGGAGGGGGACCAGCAAAACCGCTACCATGGACTTCCGGCGGGCGGACTTTGGCCTGCTCAGGACACTGGTCTAGAGGGTCTCTTGGGAGACAGTCCTGAAGGGCAAAGGGGTCCAGGAAGGCTGGACGTTCTTCAAGAAGGAAGTCTTAAAGCGCAGGAGCGGGCTGTCCCCATGTGCCGCAAGAAGAACGGGCGGGGAAGGCGACCGGCCGGGCTGAACAGGGAGCTCTGGCTGGGACTCAGGAAAAAAAGGAGAGTTTATCACTTGTGGAGGAAGGGGCAGGCAACTCAGGAAGAGTACAGGGATCGCGTTAGGTCGTGCAGAGAGGAAATTAGAAAGGCAAAAGCCCGGCTAGAACTCAACCTGGCCGCTCTTGTGAGAGACAACAAAAAATGCTTTTGTAAGTATGTTAATCACAAAAGGAGAGCCAAGGAGAATCTCCATCCTCTATTAGATGCGGGGGGGAACGTTGCCACCAAGGACGAGTAAAAGGCTGAGGTACTCAACGCCTTCTTTGCCTCAGTCTTTAGTAGTCAGAGCAGTTATCCTCAGGGTACTCAGCCCCCTGAGCTGGAAGACAAGGATGACGAGCAGGATAAACCCCCCATAATTCAAGAGGATGAAGTTAATGACCTGCTATGCCACCTGGACACTCACAAGTCTATGGGGCCGGATGGGATCCACCCGAGGGTACTGAGGGAGCTGGCGGAGGAGCTTGACGAGCCGCTCTCCATCATTTACCAGCAGTCCTGGTTAACTGGGGAGGTCCCGGATGACTGGAGGCTGCCAATGTGACGCCCATCTACAAGAAGGGCTGGAGGGAGGATCCGGGGAACTACAGACCGGTCAGCCTGACCTCGGTGCCGGGGAAGATCATGGAGCGGTTGGTTTTGAGGGTGCTCACGAGCCATGTCCGGGACAACCACGGGATCAGGCCCAGCCAACAAGGGTTCATGGAAGGCAGGTCCTGCTTGACCAACCTGATCTCCTTCTATGAGCAGGTGACCTGCCTAGTGGATGAGGGAAAGGCTGTGGATGTGGTCTACCTGGACTTCAGTAAAGCCTTTGACACTGTCTCCCACAGCATTCTCCTAGAGAAGCTGGCGGCTCACGGCCTAGACAGGTACACTCTTCGCTGGGTAAAAAACTGGCTGGACGGCCGGGCCCAGAGAGTTGTGGTCAACGGAGTTAAATCCAGTTGGCGGTCGGTCACGAGCGGTGTTCCCCAGGGCTCAGTACTGGGGCCGGTCTTGTTCAATATCTTTATCAATGATCTGGACGAGGGGATCGAGTGCTCCCTCAGTAAGTTTGCAGACGACACCAAGCTGGGCGGGAGTGTTGATGTGCTGGAGGGTAGGAAGGCTCTGCAGAGGGACCTGGACAGGCTGGATCGATGGGCCGAGGCCAATTGTATGAGGTTCAACAAGGCCAAGTGCCGGGTCCTGCACTTCGGCCACAACAACCCCAGGCAACGCTACAGCCTTGGGGAAGAGTGGCTGGAAAGCTGCCCAGAGGAAAAGGACCTGGTGGTGCTGATTGACAGCCGGCTGAACATGAGCCGGCAGCGTGCTCAGGTGGCCAAGAAGGCCAACGGCATCCTGGCCTGTATCAGAAATAGTGTGGCCAGCAGGAGCAGGGAGGTGATCGTGCCCCTGTACTCGGCACTGGTGAGGCCGCACCTCGAATCCTGTGTTCAGTTTTGGGCCCCTCACTCCAAGAAGGACATGGAGGTGCTGGAGCAGAGGAGGGCAACGAAGCTGGTGAAGGGCCTGGAGCACAAGCCTTATGAGGAGCGGCTGAGGGAACTGGGGTTGTTTACCCTGGAGAAGAGGAGGCTGAGGGGAGACCTCATCGCGCTCTACAACTACCTGAAAGGAGGTTGTAGCGAGGTGGGTGTTGGTCTCTTCTCCCAAGTAGAGGAGGCGATAGGACAAGAGGAAATGGCCTCAAGTTGTGGCAGGGGAGGTTTAGATTGGACATTAGGAGACATTTCGTTACTGAAAGAGTGGTCAGGCCTTGGAACAGGCTGCCCAGGGAAGTGGTGGAGTCACCATCCCTGGAAGTATTTAAAAGACGTGTAGATGAGGCCCTTAGGGACATGGTGTAGTGGGCATGGTGTGTTGGGTTGACGGTTGGACACGATGATCTTAGAGGTCTTTTCCAACCTGTATGATTCTATGATTCTATGATTCTAACCCATAAAAATAATCAGAGTGTTTAAACCTAGCAGAACTACAAGCAGTGTTTCAAAACCTGTCTGTGGCATACCTAATTTTCTTTCCATGGGATGGCTCCTGATCCACAGTAAAAATTTTTATATTAGTGCATCAGAAATGTAAAGCTACCTACCTGAGTGACACTCGTGACTTCATTACCATTCAGAGACAATTGAGAGATTCAGCATTTGCACTACCACCAGAATGCAGGTAATGCTTAACTTGCTGTATTCTGTTCCTCAAAAGTGATTCCATAGTTTTATTGCATTCTCAGTACTGAGCCAAAATTTAAATAGAGTTACATGGATGCGATTAGCTAAAGCTGGCCTAGAGAACAGAACAGAAATTTCTGCGTATCTATTCCAAGTACACTGCTAATAATTTTTCTATCAGTGCATTCAGGAAATGTCTGGCAACTAATACATAAAGCCTTTGTTCAAAGGATGCTCACTCAGAGCAGCTCAAGCAGCTTGTAAGGTAATGCTTTTTAGAGTGTGCTAATGCAACGAAGTCTGGGAAAAAGGAAGACTAGCAAAACTAATTACATAGGCGTGGTTGGGGGCATCCTGCCACACAGCAGAAAATATGCTAAACCATTTATAGGAAGCCACTAGTCTAGACCTTTGGCAGGAGGGAAACACAGCTAGCAGCTTTGATTACTAACCAAGTTTTAGTTCTGTTGTACAGAAATAAATGAGATAAATTATAGCAACAACATATTGCAAATATATTTATAAGTTTTGCTATGGATATGGCCTTTCTTTCTTTTCTAACTTTCTGAATATTGTAAATGATTAGTTTACAAGTCTCTTGCAAGATCACACATGTCTTTATACACAAAATGTCCACTTTATCTGCCCTTACATTGTATATGGGATAAAAGGCTTGGTACTTAAGATAGGTTGTAAAGAGTAGCAGTTCATTAGGATGATAGACCACATCTGGTACAAAAATAAGAACACAAGAATTGTAACATGGGCCAGATCAAAGATTTCACTATCCCAGTACCCTGCCTTCACAACGTTTAAAAGGATGCCCACACCAGTACAAGCATAAAATGGCAATTACCGCAATACACTCCCAACTTCAACTATTTTCCGCTCAGATTTTTTGAGACAGATGTGCTTCTGGGTATTTAGTAACTCTCAATGGATTTTTTTTCTGTGAACTTGCCTAGCCTATCTTTCAACCTATGCATATGTCCAGCTTCCATAAAGTGACTTGCCAAGGAGTTTCAACATCAGCTAACTCTTGCATAAAAGGCAGCCTCCCTTCTCCTTGTTTTGAGCCCTTCTTCTGCTGAGTTTACTGGGCAGCCTCTAGTTCTGGTACTGAAAGATGCAATGAATGATTGTTCCTTATTTATGCCCTCCATACAATCTGTAACTTTGTACATCACTGTAATATCTTCCCAAATTCAACCTTTCCAAAATTTGACTCCTCCTATTAAGAGAGTCCTCAACTTAGTTATTCCTTGTAAAGAAAAGATGATTTTTTTCATCATCGTTGCTCCTCTTTCCCATTCTCCTAAAACCTTATGAGGTAAGAAGGCCAGAATGACACAAGCTATTCAAGACGTAGGCATATCATGCCCAGTTTACTCAGTGGCACATAAGGTTCTTTATTCTTTTCGCAATAACTGTTAATACTTACTTTGCTGGATTAACAACATATATTTTACATGTAGCCCAAATCTTTTCAGTAAAACCGTAATATTATCAAATAATAGAATCAAAAGAGCAAAGAAGAGCCCTGATTCTTTTTCTGTTACTTCTGGTTGATATTTTTACAAAATTTCTGAGAAAAGGATTGAAACTCTTAAGCATGTACTGTTACAACTTACTTTTCCTGAACATGATGAGAACAATATGCCCTGTCCTTGGGCCCATTTAAACAAAGTATTTGGGTAATCACAGAGTTGTATTTACACAGAAAGCTAAATTTCAGTAGCTTAATGCGGTAATTAAAAGCTTCTTCTGTCAATGGAATAAAATCTATTTGCTGACTTCTTTTTAAGGTCAAAAAGAAAGACAACCACTCCATTCAAATGATTTTTAACCCTGATTAGTATCAAAAGGAATTTTTGTTTTAACAGCAAACTCAAAACAATCTATTTTACAAGTTTGTTTCTATAAGCACATTACAATAAATTAAAGGATTTCTCCTCTTCAAGAAATGACAGTGCTTAAAGAACAATACAAAGACAATCAAGTGCTGGACATCTGTGACAGTTCTCTAGATGACATGCATAAATTCCATCCAATAGGCTGCTGCTGTGTTCTATGTTCTACAGCTTACAAATCTTGAAGCTAACGAATTTCATAGACTGCCTGTGAACTGAGAAGAAGAAAAATGCACAGAGCGACAGAAAGAAAGGGCACTGAAGCAATGACTGTCTTAACACAGATAAGTTTAAAAGAAGCGAACAGAGAGAGTCTACAAGAAAAATAACATGACTAAGATCTTGTCCAAGTTTGTGAGCGCGCATCTACCCAAAGGTCCTGTCATGTAAACACCAAAAGGAACTTAATTTGGTTTTCCTTTTTTTTTACATGTGCTTGCAAATGGAATACCTGCACCTCAGACTGATCTGAAGTCTGTCTGTATCAAAAAGTGGAACCCATGCATCCAATCCAGAACCGCACATAAATCTTTGTTTCATCTTCTTCTCCATACAAGACACAGCAGGAAGAAATATTTGCTCTATTCAAGTCAAAAAAAAGTCTGTATGGCATACATTTTCATTTTCTGTCTAGCTTATTTTTTACAAATCATTTTAATGACAACAGCAACTAACGGTTGTGAATGAATGGCTGAATACCATGAGAACAGTAACTTACTTTACAACAGTGGCTCTTCACAAACCACATTATTCTTAACTGTATACAAGTTGGGATTAGTCAACAGTGTCTATCCAGACTATCTGCACACATACAAACTTAGTTCCCCATACCTTAAAGAATGTAAGAGTGGAGCAGGTGCAATTTATTTTAGTACCTCTGCCAATAAAGAATCACAGAAGACTCAGTACTAACTGGGAAAGAAAATGGGCTACAGCAACAGTGATCCATCTTGCAAAGGGAGGCACCTGTCAGATTCCTTTCCCTGTGTATGAACTAAGCTATTAATTCCATACTAAAACTACCTGATTGTCAAACGGAAGTCCTCACCGATTCCTTAGTTTTAACCTTCCATACATTATTCAAGTTTTAATTTTGTAAACTAGTCTTTCAAAGCTAACCTATCTTGAAGTGGGAAAAATTCCCCTTTAGTACTTTTGTTTAGCCCACTACACATTTACCCACTTTTTAAAAAAAAAGAACAAAACCAAACAAAACAAAAACCCCCACCTTGCAGTTGTATTTCCGAAACTAGTTCGGTTTCCTCTACAAATGTTATGAAAGAATAACTCCATTACTTTTTTAATTGACAGACTACTCCTTTGTATTAAAAGTGACCCGAACTTATGGTTTTTTACTTTTAACACATACTGAATATTAGCATGAGACTATTAAAATAATTATTCCCCCGTCTTACAAAATCTTAAGTGCTGAGCAGAAATTTCGACTGGCTATAAGGAGAACCTTTCTCCCCATAAGGGCAGTTGAGCACTAAAGTGAGTTGCCCAAACGGGTTTTGCAAGACTTGATTGGATAAAGCCTTGTGCAACCTGGTTTGATCTCATAGCTCACCCTCCTCAGAGGAGGACATTGGACTGAAGACCTCCAGAGGTCCCTTCCAACCTGAACCCCATAGATTCTAAATAGGTGTTATCTGAAAATCTTTAAAATGTTTATTTAATACTCGTGGAATAATAAAAATCACATTTTAATACAACTCTTCAGAATATTCATTGAAAAGGAAGGTAAATTACATACTCAAAATGGAAGCTTTATTACAGCCATAGTTACTGCAGTCTAAATATTTTATCAGTATAGAAAACAGGGGAAAAAAGTCTCCTTCCCCATCCCACTCTGAGTTGGAACGGTCCTACATCTTACTAACAACTACACATGAAACCTCCTGAACCACATTCCCCAATTAGTTGACTGGTAAGTTTTAAACGTCCTGACATTGTCCTGTAAAACACATTCTCTTCTGCAATGTCAACAGAACTGCCTAGAACACTTAACTGTAAGAAATCCAATCAGTTCAAGCTGAAAGAAAAATAAGCATGCCTTTTTTTTTTTCCAGCTCAGTAATTTTTGGCAATTAATGTAGTTAAACCATTATAAATAAATGCAAGTAACTACCATAAGATCTGCAAACAAGAACAGTTAACATGCAATAAAACATTTCTCTCTAATGGGGCTGAAAAATAGGGAGAATTTCATTGTTTTAAACTACAAAATTATCTTATTACTTTGATCTATGTAAAATTAGTGAATTGAAATACTTCCACCCGAATTACAGAGAAATAAGGATCAATATAGAAGTTTAACAAAGTAAGGATTCTTGGAAAGAGGTTGGATAACATGCAGAAAATACCAGTAATTGATTTTTTTCTAATGTATTAACTGTAATTTCTGTTGTGTAAAAGAGTCTGGTTCTTAATTTGTTACGTTTTAGTTACTTTAGTGTTTCTAGTAATGTTAAGCATGGCTTTATTCAACAAATACAAATGTAAATACTTCAATCAAATTCCCACTTTTGCTTGGAAGAACTTGTAAAATCCTAAAGCAAAAAATCTGAAGTAAAAAATTATTTTCATTAGTTAAAAATGTAAAAATATTAAGATGAATAAATATATTTAAGTTCCAGAGCTACTTAAAAGAATGTACAGAAGTAGAGTTTCCTTCCAGTAATGCAGGGAGAGAGAGCAAATTCAGCAGTGCAAAGACTACAAAGAAGAGCCAAGCATTTCAGTGAAGTTACTACTCCTAGCATACCACCATACTATTTAGAATCCCATTTTTTAAAAAGGGTCATGTACAGGAACAAAGCTTTTTGGATTGCCAAACAATCCATTTAATTGACTCAAGATATAACCAAAAATAGTATTGCAAAACATCACAATTCTGCTGACCAATTGCATCTCTTACTATTGCTATTGTTTGTTGCTAATTTTTTTTAACCACTGAATAATTAACAATCTTAGCCAAAATATGACTAAAATGGAACAGCTTCAAAACCAATCCTGGTCAAAGACCCACAAACACTTTCATGGCTTAACAGATTGCATTTCACACATCTCAAAAATTCCTTGATTTTGCTAGTGTTTGGAGTACAATTTCTTGTTCTTTAGTGTTTCCGAACACATTGTTCAGAATAGCATAATGTATTTCACTCCACTTTGGCAGGTGGTTGAAAGAGCTGATAGGGTAGACATTTCTTCTGAAAGAATCTGGACATGAATATTTGTCAGCATTACTTATGACCTTGCAATTTTTAAGCAGGACTAACTGTCCTAAAATTAAATATAAGTAAATACCTTTCATTACAGCTAAATTAATGTGCAAGCTAAGGAACTGCCTGTACTTCTTCCTCCCCATTTATCCAATCACTTAGCACTCCCTTCTTCAAGCTGCTGAGAGTAATAAATGAGAGATTTGCCATGGGTCTGGCTGAAGCAGCGTGAAGGCCATCCAAATGCATCCTCAGTGCTATCCAAAGAGCCATCTTAAAAGGTCTGGAAAAGAATCACGCTCATCTGGAAGCTGAATGTGATCAGCTCCGTAAAATCATAGAATCATAGAATCATACAGGTTGGAAAAGACCTCTAAGATCATCGTGTCCAACCGTCAACCCAACACCACCATGCCCACTACACCATGTCCCTAAGGGCCTCATCTACACGTCTTTTAAACACCTCCAGGGATGGTGACTCCACCACTTCCCTGGGCAGCCTGGTCCAAGGCCTGACCACTCTTTCAGTAAAGAAATTTCTCCTAATGTCCAATCTAAATCTCCCCTGCCACAACTTGAGGCCATTTCCTCTCGTCCTATCGCCAGTTACTTGGGAGAAGAGACCAACACCCACTTCACTACAACCTCCTTTCAGGTAGTTGTAGAGCGCCATGAGGTCTCTCTCAGCCTCCTCTTCTCCAGGGTAAACAACCCCAGTTCCCTCAGCCGCTCCTCATAAGGCTTGTGCTCCAGGCCCTTCACCAGCTTCGTTGCCCTCCTCTGGACATGCTCCAGCACCTCCATGTCCTTCTTGGAGTGAGGGGCCCAAAACTGAACACAGGATTCGAGGTGCGGCCTCACCAGTGCCGAGTACAGGGGCACGATCACCTCCCTACTCCTGCTGGCCACACTATTTCTGATACAGGCCAGGATGCCGTTGGCCTTCTTGGCCACCTGAGCACGCTGCCGGCTCATGTTCAGCCGGCTGTCAATCAGCACCACCAGGTCCTTTTCCTCTGGGCAGCTTTCCAGCCACTCTTCCCCAAGGCTGTAGCGTTGCCTGGGGTTGTTGTGGCCGAAGTGCAGGACCCGGCACTTGGCCTTGTTGAACCTCATACAATTGGCCTCGGCCCATTGATCCAGCCTGTCCAGGTCCCTCTGCAGAGCCTTCCTACCCTCGAGCAGATACCAAGTTCCACGGTTTTCAGAACACAACCTGAACAAAATGTTCAGAAATAACTAAAATAATGATAATACTATACTTAATAATGAACACCTGATGCCCTAACATAATATTACAAATACCTACAACAGAGATTTGACTCCAACAGCAGCATTGGATAGTCATGAAGTATCATCCCTTCAGCAACTCAGTAGTAAGCTAATTTTAAAACAAATATTTGTAAGTGGCCATATGGGAAAGAAATGATGAATTTTGGCAGTTTATGTCCTTCCGACATCTCTAGTTCCGACATTAAAGCATCTTTTCCTTCAAGCTCCTAACTGCGTAACTCTGAGCTTACTGACAATGCTGAGTCAGCTTAGTGTGTGACAAAACAGGACTAAGCTAACCTGTAATATCTTGTTCGTACTTTGTAGTAAGTTGCTCATATGCCTAAACTATTACACAGACTCTTACATTTCCCTGGCATCAGTGTTATTCTATGTAGGTCTAGGAGTCTTCTCACAAAAATCATATAGGTCAACATGCTCTTAAACACCAAAACGTATCAACTGTAAGTCATTTAAGAACTACATCTTAACTTTGGAAAATACTTTAGTTACATGATCTGAGTATTCTTCCGTCTCCACAGGCTAAGGCCATGATTTGACACTCCAGTTAGTTTTACATAGAATCTAAAGCCATTACTAAATGAGCTCTTAAGTTTCATCACTCTTGAGGGAGTATCTAGCAAGGTTACATGAAATCCAGACTACCAAAACTACATCTCACTGCAAAACAGAAAAATCTTACTGCCGATGTTTTGAAATTTTTTAAATGACAACAGATCAGAAGTTATCCCAATTTTTTGCAAATCACTTCTTGATCTTTTGATTTTTTTTGGCAGAATTAAAAACGGGGAAAAAAACCCAAAGAAGTATTTGATTTCAAGCAATGCAGTATTTCAGTTTTCTTTAGTTTCTACATTTTAAGTATACTTTATTGAATCTGTTATTCATAAGATTTGGTTTTACAGGGGAAAAAAAGTCTCCCCATTTATCCACAGACCAAGTTGTGGTAATGCAAGAGCAAGTGTTTTCATAACACTCCTCCAAAACTGAGACGAGACTCAGGTATCAAAGATCATTAATATGTTTGTGCACTCCGATCGCTCAAAACAATGCCAGTCACGCTAACAACTGTTGTAATATGGACATATTATCTTCTTCTACCTGGAGAAACACTAATGATGAAGTTCAAGTTACCCACAGAGAATTGTCCTGAATGGTAACTATGTTCTGAGAAATAATACAAGAGCTTTCAATTCCAAATTATGAAAAAAAGTCACAATGATTGCTCATTAACTGAAAAATATACTGGTAAGTGCACATATGTAGAAGCATCCTTTTTCTGCAGTATCTAGAACACAGTTTATCTCCCTAGCAAGCTGCATACCACATGGACAAAGACTCAGACTGCAGAGTAGCAGTAAACTGTCAAAACTCTTGAATACTCAAGTAGGTATCCATTCAAAATTATTAGGGGCTTAAGCTGTGGGGGCATTTTCAGGATAATCTGTTGCACCACTAAGGCTTGGGCAAAAGAGCAAGTAATTAACTATTATTTATTTCAAGTCACATGAAGAGTCCTAAAGTTGTTTAGGAGAGAGGAAGAAAACACACCATTTTCTTCTAGAGGAAAAAAAAATCTAGAAATACAAAAATCTAGAAATAGAATCTAAAAACCTAGAGAAAGTTAGGTCTTCTCCTATCCAATCTGGAGAACAACAGAAGTCGTGACTGGTAGTGCATTAAAAGAGCATTAAAAAAGCAAAGGACACAAAACAATGATTCTGCTTGCAAAGCCACCACAGAAGGAAATTTGATTCTAGGAGGATCTACTGCTCAGTGCTCATCACCATATCACAGATCACGGATCACCAACCTTGAGGGCACTGATAGCTGATGGCTTTTACTAAATCAGCTCTGGATTGCTGGTTGAGAATGTATCACAGGTATCAGGACCAAAGTGCCACAAAACATCAGAGGAACACATCTCAGTTGTAAATCGCATACTGTCTGGGAGGCTGAAGAGGATTTATCTTTTCATTGTACCAGATTCCAAGGAAAAGGAAAAAACTCTCTCTTAAAGAGTAAAACAAAATGCAGGAGGAACAGCAGAACATGCTGTTCAACAGTAGAACAAGCTAGCATTCTTTTCTGCTTTGAGTAAGCTCTCACTGAATATTATAAAAAGCTTAAGATGGACTTCCGTGGTTTTTTATCTTCTCGAAAAAAAGAAAATAATACTTAGGATGTGTCCAATAATGCCACTTCACATCTGTATCATAAAACAGAATGAGCTGCATTACAAGAAGGGCAGATTTCAAAACCTGGTTCTTATTTCTATCTGTAATCAGCTAAATTCTCTTTACTGTGGAAACTAGAGAAAAGGTATGAAGATGGTGTGGATATTGTTTTTCAATGACCAAGCTGCACAAAAGCAGAAAAAACAGTAATACCCTAATCTGCTATATAAAAGGCGAAAAGAAAAAGCACATGGTGTACAAATTCGTGGATCATATAAGAGTTCGGTGTCTCTGGCATAAGTAGTAAGAACAATGAAAGCGAGAGCGAAGCCCAATTTCCCTTGTTGCCATGGGTTCAGGGGACCCAGACATCCACAGCATAGCATGGACAAAGGTACTGACAGTCAAAATTACAAGATTGTAACTTTGAACCAAGCATATTGGTAGTAAAATTCAATTTTCAAATGAATTTCAATAACATACACATGAAGAGCATGTATTTAAAGACTGTGTTTTACAGTTAAAGTTGTTTACTGGTGATTTGCATTTATGTCTGTAGCAGCAGAATCAGGCCTTTAAGCAGGTAAGAAGCCATGGCAAAAGATCCTATTTTGATACTATGAGCACAGAGCACAACTGCATGCCTCAGTGTCTCACATAAAATTTACTGAAAGGTAACTGATTGATAAGTTTTATACATGGAATTTTCATCTTAGTATGAAAATAACTCTACTGAAGTCGTAAGACAGTTATGGGAATAAAGATTTGACAATCAGGCCCTGTTAGGTGCAAGTTGGGGAGTGGAGGGTGGAGGAATGTACGTAGGGGGGGGTGTTACAACTATTTCAACACTTACACACACAACAGAGAAAGAAAAAAGTTATCCAGCAGCAGTAATAACCAAGATTGAGACAAGCAAGAATGTAATAATTAAACAGAAATTTTGTCAGAATATGACAACTGATATTCTTGTTCTAATGACCAGAAGCAGTCAGGATCAATTCTATACTGTCACCTTAAATACAGATGACCTAGGCACCTTGGTGACTCAGAGGGAAGAGTGCCATCTACTGAGCCAATAACTTAATTATAATAAAACCAACAAATCATATGTTTGTCATGGAACAGAAAAGGAAGTTCTAAGTGATATTTAAGGAGTTTTCTACCTCCTATTGAAAATCTAAAGCTTTTTTATTTTGAAATGCTACTGAAATTTATATGATAGTGATTCTAGGTTTCTACACAAATGAGCTAGTGTTTTAGCCAAATTAATACTTACGCCTAAAGTATTTCTGAAAGGCTTCTGATGCCTCTATTTCTAAGTAATTTAAGAGCTTTAGTTTCCAAAGGGAAGATATCACTTTCTGAATATTCTGTCTCTTTAAAATCCCTCATAGTTGGACACAAAAACACAAAGATGCTCAAAATTACAGATCAGATTTTGGACATTAGGAAAAATTTCTTTACTGAAAGAGTGGTCAGGCCTTGGAACAGGCTGCCCAGGGAAGTGGTGGAGTCACCATCCCTGGAGGTATTTAAAAGACGTGTAGATGAGGCCCTTAGGGACATGGTTTAGTGGACATGGTGTGTTGGGTTGACAGTTGGACCTGATGATCTTAGAGGTCTTTTCCAACCTTAATGATTCTATGATTCTATGAAATTATGTCTGGAAAAGCAGGCCTTTATTCCTTCTTTTTTTCTTTTTAAAAGATTCTGGAGTATGGGTTTAACTATGTTGGAGGACAAAATATTGAAAAAGAAAAACATGAAGAACCAATTACGGAAGATATTCTCAATTTATTTGATCTTTGGGTTAACAAACTTGTTGATAATCAACCTGCAATGCATGAAAGCACATACCTTTGCAGAAAAATTAACTACTTCTAAAAATATGTACAGTGGTCAAAGTATGCAACCTTTAAGTGTGTTCTGTGTCTCACTCTTTGCCAAATACAGAAGAATGTTACTTATCTATAGATTCCAAATTCTTTAACTTAAACTGTAGAACACAAGTGATTAGTTCTGGTGTTTGTGAACCAATTCCTGCTGTGCCCTTTGTAAATTTGCACAGTGTACAATACACACCTAAAATCTAGTCAGTGAAAATTATTAGAAATGGAGCATAACCTGCATTGCCAATGTCTCTTTGAAAGGCATGAGTATATCTTAAATTTTGTTTTACATTTACTCTTAAATCTACTTACATTAAAGAGGAGAAATTACCTCCTCTTTAAAAAATACTTGTTAATAGAAAAAAGCTATTTCAGTAAAGAGATTAATCAAAACAGAAAATCATCCTACCATACAAGCTCTAAAAAAAGAGTATTTCTTCCTCTGAGATGCTTGTAAAGGCAATATTTACAAGGATTGAACTGAAACTATGACTCCTATTCTGAAACATTTAAGAGTATACACAGAAAATGTGATTTTGTCACCAAGTGCCCCAAGCTGCTATACCACACAAAAATCAAACCTTTATTTCCACACAATACTTAGCAATGAACAAGCAAAACAGGGGAAAAAAAATAGTCAATGGGGTAGAAACACAGTCATAATTTAGATTCTGCAAGCTTCTAGACATTAAAAAATAGCTCTTTCATATGGACAGTCCTTCCATGTAGACAGTTTGCCTTCCACAAAGAACTCACACTACAGTAATTGGAGGATGTGAGCAATCAGCTGGATATGGAGCTTAGATACTAGTACCTCTGACACGCCCTAATTGCTTACCAAAATATTCTGTCGGATTTGACAATTTTAACTACTGCACATTAGACAGAATCACAATCTTACTTTCTTATTTGCCAATAGTGTTTCTGAGAGTAAGGAACTCTTAAAATAAAAAAACCTTCCACACTTGCAGTTTAAAAAGCAGAAATATGCTTCGTAAGTGCTTAGCCCTAAGCTGCTTTCATCAAGTTCAAGGAGGTGGAAACGTTGAAAAATTTTACACAACAGCATGGTATAGAGATCCTTTATTTTTAAAAGCTTGGCTAGGAAATTTTCACATATTTACTACAAATATAGCATAGTAAAGCAATAGGAAACTGCCTTACTGGAACCCCCGCAGAACTTAAAAGCTGTGCGAAGACTATTACAGTACTTGCATAGCATTCCCTTTCCAATCCTTCAGCTCTCTCATTACATTTTTCAACCAAATAGCTCAGTGTCACTTGTGTTTTACTATCTTAGTGGGAAAACACATTCAAATACATACAGATGACAGTCTACTCAAGCATAATCAACAGCAGTTTTATGATGGCTATTTCAAAGAAAAAAAAAAGGGTTAAAAAAAAAAATCAACTTTGTTTCCAAAGATTTCATCTGTGGAAAGCAAAACTTCGGAAACATCTGACCTTGTTTCTAAAGTTTCCTCCAAAAAGCTGTATTTGAAAATATGAAGCAATCATGAGCTGGCAGTCTTGGATTTGACCTCACCACATGTAACAGGAAATTACTTGGTAACTATTTGGGAAAAATAGATGCGTGGAGTAGAAGACCATCAAGATTTTGTTTTGAGAGCAACTATAAAATTATGTCTCATCTAATGTTCAGGGAGTCTATAGTAAGGAAAAACAAGAGTTTCTCAAGCTTGGTTTCAGCATATAAAACTGACATAATTCCTAAGAACAATACATGCTGTGACAACATTACGGGCAAAATGACAGCCAAAAAAAAAGTAAAGAGATTTTCGTGGCATAAACCGCATAAATGAAGTTACTTACCAACAGATTAAGTTCTTCAAGATATGCAAATGCACATTTTCATAAAAATCATACAACCAATATGATTATGGACTTCTTTTTTGCCATAGTATTAACAGACAACCATTCTCTCTCTTCCTGCCCTGCGCTGACATGGTATGATTTCTCCCTCCACCCTCCCCACACACACTCACCCACACCATTTTCTCTCATCTTTGAAACCCAGGTTGTGTAGAGACTGAGGAAGCAGAAGGGAGGATGGGAAAGCATGGTGTATCAAGATAAGTTCCGATGCACAGTAGATACCAGTAGTAGTTTTGCTTGTTTCTTGTAGTGCTGTCAATACACGTCATCTTTGTAATAGAGGACTTCAGTGTAGCATTAAGTTGCTGAAGACTGTTCCTGGGATCCAGGGCAAGAGCAACTGCCTATCTCTACCCAGGGCTGCATCCATCCGGATCAATCCCAAGCAATCATCCAGTGCTCTCACTGAATGCTGATGCCTGCCTCAAAGATGTCAAGCATGGAAACATTTTTCAACAAAGCTACCACAGCAAGCGTGGTAGAATGGGCTCTGAAGATCAAGGCAAGGCCTTCCTTAGCAGGCCACTATCCATTTGGTAATTTTTACTAAACCGCGACTACTTCAGATCTTTCAGCTATAAAGGCAAGTAGCAGTGAAGAAGTTAGCTTGTTTGTTTTTCATAAAAAGTTTTCTCATACGCAAGTGAAACTCTTTACACCGATTAAGTGAAAGAGGTTATAACAAAGTATCTAGCAGGCTAGCAGAAGGGAGGTTTGGCCTACTGCAAGAAGAAAATGGTCTAGCTCAACCTAGGGCAATTGAGGAAAAAGGAGACAGCCTGGTGTTTATGAATGGGGAGGTCTTAGACATACAATACAGATACACGGAAGGCAAAATTCTAGAACTGGAGTACTTAAGGTACCTACGTGTTACGTAAACATGCACAGGCAAGAATAATTAGCAAGGCCTGTCACTTTCAAATTATATTACTCTAAGTGAGCTGGTCACAGCAGATCAAGCACTCCTATTTGATAATAATTAAATTAGAAAAAGGCAGATTACGTTTGAAAGGTTCACGGAAGCATTGCAATCTTTTTACACTACATACAGTTCCTTAAGCTGCTTAAAAATATATGAGGCAACTCCAAACAATCCAGCTTTCTGGGTAGAAAAATGTAAGCTAAAAAAAAAAATTAATTCTCCATCTTCTAATCTAAAATACTTTTCCTCAGGATTGAAAAAAGACTTCCATCAATATGACTTGGAGCTTTCTATGCTCATGACATAAAAATCAGTATAAAACTAGAACAGCTCTGGCCCAAAGAAAAAGAACTGCAAGAAAATTAAATATTTTAAAATACTGTATTAGTATAATATTCAACAGAAAAGCAGAAGTGAACGTATCCCAGATGAGTGATTTAGGAAAAGGCATTCTATTCTCCACAGAATTCAAGCTTACATGCTTAACAGCCGAGAAACACCTCCAGATACAGCATCTGATCCTGTAAACCATAATTTATGTAAGCATTTCTACTAAAGTCAGAGTTTCAATGCCATTTTCCTCCTGATTTTGCAGAGTTGTACCAGCCTTCAATGTATGAGGTAGTCACAGCCTTTGCTCTGTTACGTCTTTATAATCCCCTTCCCACCAAATACTACACCATACTGCCACATATGCAAGTATCTTTGATATTGTGATATCAGACACAAAATAATGTTTTTTCATTATAGTCTTTTCCTTAATTTGTACCCAATTTTTAACCTAGCATCTTACAAAGTACTTTAGCTACAAAAATCACAGTATGTGACACAATGGAAACACAAATTCCAGAAATTAAGTATTTTGTTGTGAACTAGTGTACACGCTGACTCAGTAACGCTAAAAGACAATTTGGGGAAATAGGTCATCTCAAACCTATTATCGAAGTGTCTTGTCTCTGAAAACACACACTGATAAATTCCATCATATGCTTGCCACTTACAAGCTTCAAATAAATTTACAACTGTGTACAAAATACAAAATTTATGTACTTATATGAAGAAGGTTCACACAATGAGGATTGTACATTGTCTTACTAAGTATGAAAATGTTTTCCCTCTGAGCCTCTGAATAGACTATGCAGACTGCATACTTTCTAACTATGTCCAATCAAGGGACACCAGTGCTTCCAAAGGTGAAGATAATGGTCTAGCAACAGAAAGGTTGAAATTCCTTAGTGAAATACCCTATGAGGATGGAAATGAGAAATTTTGAATGAGAAAAATCCTTAACAGCGGAGTGTGAGTCCCTGTTGCCAAATCTTCCACAAGACTACAGAGTAGCACAGGAACTAAACACTCAGCCAAAGGGCCTTGATGAACCCTTCAGCTTTGCTAGCTTGATATATATGTGAAGTGAGAGATATCTTTGGAATTAATTCAAGTACTACTTATTATATATCTACTGTCTTAGAATTTAAAAAATAAAAACATATATTTCACACTTCTCTGGGTCTGTGATTCCAAATAACTGTTTAACAATAGAGCATTCTATTTCTACAGATGAGGTGATTTTAGAAATAGGACACTAAAACACATCTGTATCACCAGTCCCACAAAACATTGCTCCAGACCACCTCACAGAAAATACTTCCATACAGCTGCACCAGACACTTGGGGAACAAGTGATTCAAGATCTGTGAGGAAGAAGAATCTCTTTAACATGCAGCAGGGGAGCAGAGGATGCACCTGAACCTCTAGGATACGGGAAAGCATATGGTACACGTCATTTGCAGCATGTAAGTAGATCAGTAACAGTGACCTTTACCAGAAGGCATAGGTTGAAGTTAGATCACTGAAGTAGTAAAAATAATTTTGCAGGCTTAAAAAAAATACTGTTAACATTCTTATTTTCTTTCCTAGTTCTACAAAAGTCATATTACTTGAACTAAAGTCACATCATCAGCACGGCAGGGAAAAAAAGCAAGCAAAGTCGGAAGAAATGCCTTTTAAAAATAACACTATGACATTGTAAAAGAAGTCCTAAATACTACAGTTTTAAAGAGTGACACTCAGGTGTTTCAGGCTGAGGAATCAGCAGGGTTTTGTTTGTTTGTTTGTTTGCTTTGAAGCGTAGAAAGAAAAAGATGTGTTGGGTGTTGTTCCCCATGCACACACGCACAGACACACAATGTTCTCATGTTCCTTTCCTTCCCTCCCATACCCTAAGTCTAGTTGTTATCACCCATAAGAAAGAATAAGAAAGTACTCTGCCCTCTATATGGCCTAAATCCTTCAATATGATATACTCATGCAGGGTTGGGTTTTTTTATATATATAATTGTGCAGAGCCAAGTTAATATTTAAGGCATTTGGCATAAGCATGAGAGTTTGACTTATAGATCAAACTGCAGGACTGCAGCCATAGTAAATACTCTTCCTGATAACTCACTAAACAGAACCACTTAAAGAGAAGTTAAATGTATAGTCGTCATAGGCAAAAGAAGATAAAACTGGCAGAAAGGTCTTCTGGATGAGGCTGAGGAAGATCAAAATCTTTTACAGTCAAAGAAGCCCCACTGTATAATGTGTCTGATATCTAACAGCTAAATGTTTTTAAATTATGTTTTGGATTTTTCTAGTGGTCAGAACAATTGTAATTTCTCCATTACACATAAAGAAACACATCTAATTTATTGAAATAAAATGGCTACATGTAACAAATAGTGACTTTTGCTGCAATTAGAATGCAGTATATTTCACTGCATTGTGCTACCAGCAAAAAAAAAAAAAAAAAATTCATACTGGGGTATAAAAAGTATGAAAGGAAATCTTAATCTTCGGGCAGGCAAATACATACTGAAAAGAAATAGCTCCCCACACTCTGAAAGAATGCAAGTTCACCACTTTCACCTTAAAACACTTGGTATATTCAGTGCTTGCCTGAAAAATTGTTTCAGCTGAAAGCTTCTATAAACCATTAAGAATAGAATAGAGTATTTCAGTTGGAAGGGCCCTACAACTATCATCTAGTCCATAAGAGAGAAGAAATAGAGAAGAATAGAGAAGAAATAGAGAAGGTACGGAAGGACTTCTGGTCCAAATTAAAGAATGCTTTCACCACGCACGATGAAAAGTGGATGAGAAGAGACAGATGCAAAGGTAACAAAAGAGAGTTCTGTGGGTTTTAGCGGCTTAAAACTCTCTTTGCAGGAGATTACTTGCTTTGTACACAAAAGTAAGTACAGCATACTTGAGGAATTATTCTGAAGGTACAAATCAAGTACTTAAAACCCCATCCAAAATAATTTTTAATCACGGTTTTCAGCTTGCTTCCACTAATCAGAGAAAAATAGAAACAAATCTGACATAAAATGATATCAAGAAAATTCACTATTATAATCTGTGCTCAAAACTTAGTGACTGCTGGTACCATTTTGCAAGTCAAACTATCAGCAACAACATACATGGCAGTCTTAGTTGACATCACCCAAGAGCTCCCCTCACTGGGTCTACTATTTTCTGTTGTTAATTACCACATTGCTGGAATTTACCATCCTAACTATATATGATAATATGCGTTAAAATAAAGGATGCACATCCCGACTCATTTTACAGTGTTGCACTTACATAAAACTTCATGTTTTTACATAATATGTAAAACCTAAATATAAAAAAACTTCTTCAACATAAAAGTATTTTTTATATAAAAGAGTATTTTCCTATTTGTGATAAACAGTTGAAATTGTTCAAGTCTAGTGCAACAGCACTTACAATTGAAAGCCGCTTCTCTCTTGCTATATAGCGGTTACAAAATGCAAGAGACAAAAAGCATATGAAATATTCAGTACAAAGGATCTACACAGAATACTGTGCAAAACCATCAAATATTAGAATACCTATCACTATAGACAAACTAACATTTTTACTTATTAAACCATACAAAATTGCTTGAATAAGAGTATTGCCTGTTAAAGAAGTGATTGGTCATTACTCAAGCTAAGACAACTGCACATAATTTGAAAAAAAAAAATTAAATTGACTAAATTTATTAGCTTGAGGTACCATTACCACATGTATCTACGCTAGGTAAGCCCTGCCATGCACACGCAACAGCTTTTGGATATTTCCATAGTGTTCATCGACTACTTCGATACAGTTTTGAAATATTATAGTGGTATGTATATTAAGAGTTTAAACTAGGAGTCTCTAGAATTTTGCGTAAGTTCATGTGTGGATGATTATTGACCGGTGATCTAAGAAAGACTTTTGATTATGAAGCATTAAAAGATATTTTTTTATTCACACTTGATAACATTGTAATTGCTGGCCTGTATTAGCTTAGCCAGTAGAAACACAGCTAGTAAAGGCCAAATCATTAGAAGTACAAAGAGGTTCAAGTCTAGAAATAAGTAAAAGAAAAGCATAAAAAAATCACAAATTGTTAACATTTGCGGAGTATATTCCCATTTGGAGTATTCCCATGTGCTACAGTTTCACCTGCTGATAATAGGTCAATGTGGCAGCAACAGAAAGGAGCGGAAAACAAACAATGGTAGGAAGAACTGGAATTGCATGAAAGAACAAACCTACGCAAGACTTGCTAGTAATTAAACATGTTTACAATTTCGTATTTAATTCTTTACAGTTGGCAGACCATCGTTCCTGTTGCAAAATAAATGGTTTGACCAGAATTTCAGTTAGTTCTCAGTGTTATCTCAGCATTTGTATTTCAGCAACCATATTTTCCAGTGTTTACTTCATATAATAAGGACTGTGAAACATGTATCTTTAGAAAAGTAAAAGTGTCAGTTAAGAAAATAATTGAGAATGCAATGTAGATGGTAATTTAATTCTGAATATACCACATGTAAACAAATGTGATTTCATTTTCTTCAACAAATTTCTTATTAATTAAAATGTTTTGATTTGAGTTGAAAACAAGAGAGTTTGATTTCATTTAAGTTTAAAGCAAAATTTTGTATGTTGTTTAGCAGATCTGATTTCAGAATCAACTTTAGTACCAATTAACGGAGCACATGTGACCAGGCCAGCATGGCAATTACAAAATATGGAATTTTAACTTTGGATTTTTACTTTACCTCCATCATCCAGTTCTGTCAGAATGTTAACAACCTTTTAAGCTACATTTCATCATACATTATGAAAGTGAAACTGAACAGCTACAACCACAGACATTAATATTTCTTCACTTGGGACAATTCTGTAATATCCTCTGCTCCTGCCTATTCACACCTGCTCTTTGACTGCAAAATTTCCAGACGTTTCCTTTCAAGTGACACTTCTTTGCTGTAAATTCACTAATAAAGCAAGCAAGCAAAAAAAAATTAACCTGTAAGTAGTGCTAATCACTTTGGAAAGTACTTTTAACACACTGAATATACTTAAAAATTAGTTAGGAACTGATCTATCTCTATGCATACCTGGTGTTTATAAAAGCAGTGAATTTAATACACAAATAGGTACAACTTCAGAGAAAATACCATCCCTAATTTAAAAAAGGTTAAGACACTCCTATACTTAAATTTCATTAATCCACATTTTAAAGCTGCAAAATATTTCAGGAAGTTATAAAGTAACATGGGACAAACAGTGCTCAGTTTAGGTTTTACACGACTATTTGCATAATTAAAATGAACAAGCTATGAACTCAAATTGAAATCTTATCCAGATCCTTCTGAAATAATGGGCATGCTGCCATTGATCTCAAAGCATAGATAATCATGCCCTTTGTTAGGACAAATTGGTGTAAACTAGCAGAAACTGAAGAATATTGAATACTAAAATTAAATGGATATGATGTTGCCACTAAAAGAATTAATTACAACCTGTGTCCTAATTAAAATCACATGTTTTTAATGTATTCTTATACATAACCAATTTAATGAAATGTATCTATAAAGTTGAGCTGAATACTCCAGACTGGTGTTTAAAATGTGAAGAAGACATGAAAATGTAGTATATATTCATGTGTGGTGAGAGACGGAATCTATGCAACGGATCGCACACAAAATCCAAAATTGGTGAAAATCCAGGATAGAAATTGGCCTAATATGTTTTTCTGGATTGTTAAGAATGAGGGGCTCAGCTACTCACTTGCATATATATTATTCTGCCAGTCATTGTAAGTTGTGAAAATAAGAACAGCCCTGATATTGTACTTAAGCAAGAGAGGGGGAAAAAAGAAAAAAGAGAAGAATGCTCGGATTCTACTCAGACTACTAAGAAAAATTAAAAATGAGGTATTTTTAACAAACCTATGTTCTTTATAAAAAAGAAGTCAAAATATGACATTTCAAACTGTTAGAAAGCCCTTCCTCAGATATCTGGCCAAGCAGTAACTGAGTGTTCTAACAGATATCCCAAACTATTACCACCAAACATTTCCTGGAAAAACTATCATTTGAATAGTTTTATGACCCTTTGTGCAACTCTGAAGGTAAATGCCTGGAGAAAAAAAGAGGGAAAAAATAGAGCACACAAAAGTATTTTTCACTGATTTTTTTTCTTCTGTAGTAAGCCTAGTGTGTAAAAGGAAAGGTTTTATTTGTAAACTACAGCAGGCATTAATATACCATTAATATCAACAGCAAATGTAGTTTGATATTTTATGGATTTATCCCAATACCTTTTTAATTACTGAAGGTTTCATTGTCTCATTTAGAGAAAGACTTTAACTGGGGGCAGTAAGGAGTTATACTGCCCACATTGTGTCCTGGTAGATACTCTCAAGTTTTCCAGTTCAGGTGTGTAACCAGTTCCACTCAGTGAGCACATCTTAAGAGATGTTTGTGCGATTACACTGAAAAATTTCTGTCTTCAGTTGGGATAGGAGAATGTTATTTGTCTTTTTACTCAGTATCAAGTATTTCCACCAATCTACCAAAAAAAATTAAAAAAAGAAGACAGCTTTTAGACTTGAAGTCTCCAGTCAGAGCATAAAAGTCTGATATCGGTCCATGATATCGGTCACTCTTCTGCATTTGGTATTAAATAAAACACATTCTGAACACATTTTGTCCATCTGGAATGTATTACGCAAACTCTGGGTATACCTTACACCTTTTCCACCCTTCCACCCTCACAGACTCAGATTTTATAAACTAAATCAGAATACACATCTTCTAACTAACCAATTGTAAGTTAAGAGTCAACTAATGATGTCAGAACTTAAAAGTAACAGCCTTTTTATTGATTAGAAAACATTCCACTCACACAGTCTGCTTGTTAATTAGCTGCAAATCACCTGCTGGTTGACATTTGCCATGCAATAAGCAGTTTTTCAGATTCACATTCTAGCTACTTTGTTGTTCCATGTGAGTTCCCTCAAATCCAAGAGTTTAGTTGATTCCTTTCAGCTACAAAACCTAGGAATAAATTTTAAAGATACAGTTTGAGTAACCTCCTCCCCCCAAAACTCAAAAAAATTCACAGCCAGGAGTGGAAACCTGAACAATATTTCAGGCCTTATTCTGTTAATGCGGGGTGGGGGAACAAAAAAACCACCCAACAAGTAAGTGTATAACTGTCACATAAAGCTGAATTACATAATACGCAAACTGATTTTATTAATTCCCAACTCTTTCATATTTTTCTCTATTGCCTGTGTTATCTAATTTGATTTTCTACTACCATTTCACAGCCTACAGCCTCTCAGCTCATAAAAAGACATACAGAAAGTCGCTGAGGGAGAATTCTCCACTGAAATCTTTGTATATGTTTTTCCCCATATGGAACATGCAGGGCTTGCAATCTTGGAACATGGCTCTAGACCCATATGTATCTAAAGCAAATCATCTACACACAGAGACCTTGTCTTGCTGTAATGGCTCACAGTTGTTATGCTGCACCTCTCAGCGACAACTTCTCTTTTGTCAATCTTACGGTAGTCATTCCAAAGAACAGGCCTTAGGATAGTGAAGACCCACTAAATGTTTCTGACACAAGAGTAAGAATATAAGAACAGTGGTACTGGCGCCATAACGAGCAACATACTGATTCTGTCAGTGGTCAGTAGCAGGTCTCTAAAAAGGCGCGCAAGGGAACATGTCACGTATAGAAATACTGGTACAAATATTCCTATTATGCAAAGCACCATGCAAACAACATCGAATACCTTACCTTCCTCAATCTGCTGTAGCAGAGTCCTAGTGCATTTCAAGTTTGTTTGGGGTTTTTTCCCAAATACATCATTTTGAATATGCCAATAGATTTTTCACTTACACCTCTTTAATTCCCTCAAAACAGAGAGGCATGGGAAATGTAATGTTATTACTTGGAAAGTGGGCTCCTCACATTTGAAATATCTGCAGATGCAGACATTAAGGGCAACATACACATCTCAGCTTTTCAACCCTCCGTCTCAGAGGAGTAATCTTACACACGTGGTCCCAGGACGCTAAGTCTATTGACAATGTTGCGATTTTTGCACAAAAATCAACTAAAGAAAAACAGCCTCTTGTCAGGGGCTTACATTCACTGCAAGGAACTCCAGTGGAACAAGTTGAAAGGCTGCATGAAGAACAAGGGTGAAAACCACTTAATGGACTAAGAATCAAGGAACTAAGAAGCAAAGAGATACAACCAACATCAGAATTACTTCTTGAAATTGGAGCCCTTGTCATTAACAGAGGAAGAAACTGCAGGATGAGGACCGGAGACAGAGCTTCATGGGAACAGAAATGCTTTGGATGTCCAGATTTATTGGACAAGGCTAGGAAATTGTTCTGACAGAGCAACGTGAGAGTGCCGTGTATAGAAAAGAAATCTTTGCAACAAGTTAAGAAGCCCAGAAAAAAGTGGAAAAGTGCCTCAGAAAAGCAGCATAACAATCTTGGACCTGCAGGAGGAAAGGAATGTGCAGAGTCCTGGCTGGCCCTACCTCACTACCAAATGCCTTAACTAGTACAGAACCTGACAGGGAAATGTTAGTTGTTATTACAGAATAAAAGTATATTACTAACCTATAAGCAACTGATATGCAAAAGGGCAACCGTGTCCATAAAATACATTTCCTTTTAGGACTACTACCAGGACGATGAAGCTACCAAATCATCCCCGGCTGCCTAAACCCCTTAATGTTATAAAAAAAATGAAAGGCATGACTGTGGTCAGCTCTACACAGGTATGCGAAATGAAACAAGAAACTTTTTGCCCCCCTCGAGTATCTACAGCAATGCTAGAAACACTGCAGTTCTATAGATTATGAACCTCAAGATTTACAGGAGTTTAGTATTGCTGCCATACACATGTACCTTCTGCCCCCTTTGAAAAACTGGCAGCACTGACCTGCACAGGGGATGCATATCTCACAGACAAATGAAAGAGAGTATAACTTACCCATGAGGGCAGATGAATGAGAGAACAACTTACTGAAGAATTGTAAAGTTAATCTTGTACGTATCAAATAAACATATTATATGAGTTCTGTAAAATTTCTCTCCTTGAAAGATTTGAAAAATCTACCAATTGTGTAATAACGCTAATGCCTCCCATATGGGCTTCAGCAGTGTTGCTAGAGACATGTTGCATACTAATACCGGGTTAATGCTAACAGCAGCCATACCAAACTGCTTAGCAATACACTTACTGAATTACAAGTACAGTGGTACCTGGCAGAAATACAAGAGTCTGTATTAAGAGAGAGCTCATTCACTGTCTCACAAAAATTAACATCTACAAGCCCATTTAAAACCCAAGGAAATAGAAAAATTAACCATCTGTGGTACTGAACATTTTTACTGACACCAGTCTAACCTACAAATCAAGGTGTATTTAGCTTAATCAATAAAAACATCTTATGGTCCTGATTCTTTACTCAAGCAAATAAAGATTCCTCCAACAGAGTACATCAGTTCAGTGGCGCTGCAGAATAAATTGTTGTTAAAGGAGTAAACCACTCTTAAAACTAACTCAAGTGAAGTCCAAGCCAAATAAAAGGTTTTTGTACTTCAAGATATTGTAAGTCATTAATTTCAGAAGCTGTATCTACATAAGCGCATCTCTAACAGTGTACCGGGGGGGGAGGGGGGAGAGGGGGCGAAGGATGCAGCTTTACAGTCTCAACACTAAAACTTTATGAAGTTTTTTGCATGGAATCACTTATGTTCCTATACAAGCGCTGTAGCTGCATCAAAGAGATCTTAATGCTTTTGTCAACATATACACACACGGGCATCTCAACTTCCCCTTGAAACTTTCCTCTCTATGGGGTGTTTAGTACGCCTTTTACTTGATCTACTGACACACCAGGAGGCAAATTAATAGCTCTGGATCTTCCCTCCCAGCAGGAAAAGACTCCGTTGCTGCAAAGTTTAGAGAGTTAGTCACACATATCATTTGGAAAAATAACTATTTAGTACCTGGACAAATCAAACTAACCATCTTGAGCTATATAGAAATGTCGTACTAGAGAACTCCTAGGGTGTAAAAAAAAAAAAAATTAACGACATTTTAAAAATTTTGTCACCTTCTCCTCCACCCCTGCTCCAAAGTGTAACCTAGAATGCAGTCCTCTAGCCCTTACCATTCTGTGCAGGTGCACGGGACAAGGAATAGTTTTGTTCATAATATATATGCTTGCAAGTTAACCAAGGAATTGCTGAGGAATTCCATAATTCCTACTTTATGATCTGTAAGATCAAGAGAAGGAAGGAATTGATTAAAATGGAAGGGATGCTGAGTTAAGAGGTCTTCAAAAATAAGTAACAATATCATAGTGTATGTGGTGACCTCTGAAGTTTTGCGTTTTTAAGATAAACTATGGAGTCCCTATTTCTTTGGGAGTTTCTGAAGAAACAAAAAGAGGAAGAAGGCTACCAATGAAGGTTAAAAAAAAATCAGCAAATAAAAAAAAACTAAATTCAAAAAAGGCAAATAAACACTTCTACACTGGGGGTGGGATGCACAAGGGAGAATATACAGAGACTCTCAAAACTTACACTGAGTCTTAAAATGGCAAATCTGAGAACCCGACATTGTGCTAAAAAGTGAGATTATCACATCCGTGATGCAGGAATACAGGAACCAAATGCAAAGACTACCTTTTGTCTACCACAAGCCTTGACATAGGAGAATCACACAAGTTTTTCTCCTACTTCTATTAATTTGTAATATGAAAGAATTTTAAGGATTCACTAGGTTTATCTAAAGTCAAAGTCACTTCATGGAAAAAAGACAACACTTAACAGCATTACACTATTAATCAAATTCATATTACAACCTGTCTGTTAGTAACTGGACAATTACAGGATAAAATATTAAAGTCTGAGACTTAAATATAGTCTCCAATAGAAAAAAATCTAGGTGAAATTTCGAAGAGCAAGCACTATACAAAAAAACCCAGATCTATTGGTTTAGAACAGTAATTCAGTCACAATCTTATCTTAAAATAATATTAAGCTTAACTTAAGGCTCAGAAAATACAAACAAAAGTTCTGTAAATGAATAAAAAGGCAAAAGCACAGTAACACACACAAAAGTATTATCAGTGTTCTGGGTAATTGCTATTCTTGTTATATAAAGCCACACAATATCCCAAGACTCTGTAATAAGCCCTCTGTGTAATGCCTATTATCTACCCTTGGGTTCCCATTATAAGAAGGTATCTAACCCTTACCAATTTCAGGGATGCTCAGAAGCTCCCCAGTGAAACTGAACGAAGATGCTTCTGCTGACAATAGTATCAGGAAATGTTCCTGCTAATTACCATTTTCATGCCTACAGCATAAAGTCTGGCACCACTAAAGAAGCCAAACCAGTCCCAGTACTCACCATAGTGAGCTGAGAATGCACATTATTTTTGTTACCATACTGGTGCAAGTGATAACCATATTTCCATCACCATGATTTTGCCTTCATGATTGGGAATCAGGCTCTTACTTGGACAGACTTACGTGCCTTATTTTTTATTATCAGCGAAAAAGTTTTCTGCGATCCCCTAACCACTTGGTAAAATAAGCACTCTGCAGACTGCAGGGTGCCTGCAGGACCACGACAGAGAAGCCTGTACACCAGGCACACTGAACACAGGTAAGCTCTTGTTCAAAGACCAGTGGCTTAGCAGGCATGGTAACGTCTCCACAGGACTTACTAGATTAGCTTGTCATACCTCCATGCCAGTGAGACGACCTGGTTTTAGCATGCAGCTAGTTTAGGGTACAAAAGTCTGTCTGCGTTGGCCAAGCAGACACCCCTAGGGAATCAGCACCCTTAATACTGTATATTTTTCCAAGATCAGAGCATGCCATCTTTGAAAGTACCATGGAGGAAAGTCACCTGTTGCTAAGAAAAGCTGAGGTGCTGTCTTCTTTTGCATGGATGAAGATAATGACTCCTTTTCTTAACAACTTTGTCCCACTTTTCAGATAAAGATTGTTGTAGTTGCAAACTTAAATACTCAGCTAGGACTAGGTAATATTTTCAAATACAACAATTACTTACTAAAAAATCTTGTTTTGATCAACACAAAACTATCCATAATGTTGAACTGAAACTTTCCTACTTTCCATAAAATAGTAATACACACAATGACCAAAAATGGTTCCAGTGTCAAATTCAATGAAAATTTAACTACCCCGTACAAAGCAGAGCAGCATCAGTGGGACTGACTCTGGACAAAACACTATTACATGGCTAAAAAATATTTAATATTTGTTAGTATCGGTTCAAATTCCTTCAGGTAGAAGAGGTTATTAAAGACATCTCCAACACGTTAGAAGTTTAAAGCACTGTAGCTATACTTTTCTCTTTCACATATAATGCATTAACTATGGTTCATCAGGCAAGAGATCCAAAATAGAATGAAAACAAGCATGTTACCATTTCAGCCATTCATTTAGAATTATTTAAAGTTAATGGATTTACGTGTTTATATTAATATGAATTTATCTTTACTCATTCCAACCTAAGAGAAGAAAAATCCATTCTTCACACATGCTGCTACATTTTATTAGTAAGACCCAAGATAGCTAGCAGTTTCAGTAAAAGCCTGATTGATCCATTCAAATTGATTCGGGATTATTTTTAGAAATTACAATTATTATGGTAAATAAAGAAATACAAGCATTCTGTCGTGAAAGCATATATAACTGAACTTAAAGTTCAGCGATGCTTTATAAAGGTAGGTATTACTAGTCTGCAGATACTACACTGAGGCACTTTGTTGATTTAAAATATAGGTATATACTTAGAAGAGTAAACTTCTTAGAAGTAAACTCAGAAGTCATTTTTGTAATTCTTATGTCCTTTTTAAAAGATAGCATCCACAAGCCCTAAAGAAACTCTGCAGTATGCTTACATAATTACTAAGCCCCCATAATGATGAATAAATTAAGTCCTTAATATTTATTAGTTCTTGCTGAAAAAAAAACTTAATTTTCAATGGGTATTACTCATGTTCTCTGAAAACTTGGTCCTTTTGCAGTTAAAGGCCTGCAAGTTAGCACTGACTTAAGCCTTCGTCTGGAACACAGAACTGTTCATAACTATGCTGGGAACATCCTACCACAACAGGGAAGCCAGTACAGAATATACAGTAAAAAAACTTAATAAAACACAACAGTGAAAGAAAATAAACAACTGTGCTTTGCAGTGCCAGAATAACACTAACAAAACATCAAGTTATTCAGCCGTAACAGTAAAAATATAGCGTTGCCAACACAGCTTATACATATATATTGAGGAACTTCAATTGACACAACCATACCACCTATGGATTACACTTTTTCACTCACCGCCTAAATTATACCAGTAAAAGCTTAATGTGTAGCACAGCTGTAAAGATATATTTAATTTCACATGTGAGCAGCCCTAGTGAAGGAATTACTTGCATGCAAAAAATTGAGCACAAATGAAGGCCTTTGTGAGAAATCAGGATCTTAGAATGTAACTGTATTTGATTTTTTAATTTCATTCCATTTATTTTTATTGGAGAATTTAATTTTTTTTTAAACTTCTTGGACTATAACAACTCTCTAAATCATTCTGGCATTTAATCACTCTAATTGTTACTATGTAATATTAATGACAACATGTAACAATTATATTTGAAATATGAATGCAAAAATACATGCAAGTGATTAATTAGCTTTTCTTTCCTTTCAAAAGAAAATTGTTCCTTATACAAAACAAAACCAACAAAAACCACCCATCCCAAAAAAAACCAGCCACTTTTACACCTTTTACGTAAAATTCCAGGAAAGACCCATTATTTTAATCACTATTTTAAAATTTTCTGCAGTGAACACAATGCTTCCACAAATAGGTCTCATACAAAGCAGTACAGATTTGTCCTGGAAAGCAGAAACTATAATAAAAAGATCTTAATCCAAATTAGTGCTGCTGCACCTGCTGCTATTTAAACGAAACAGAAAAGAATAAATAGGGTCCTTAAACAACGGTGAAACAGATCTCCTAATGAAGTACAGTTGCCTACCCGTAACTGCAAAGGACAAACAGGAGTACGTTTATCAGGATTGCAAGATTACAGGGCAAGCCTTGTTGAATTTATCAGTAACAGTGGAATAGATGCAAACAAATGGGCACATATGCAGGCTTTGAAACTACCTATTAAAACTGTCAGTTCTCATCTTAATTAAGCATAATAAATCAAAACAGCTACAAAGCAGATTGCCTGAACCAGCAAGAACTTGTTTTTCAGCAGAAATACTATTACAGCAGTTGAGGTTCTCGCTTGAAATTCTTATTAAAAACATTATATATGGCTAACAAAACATTTTCTATACTGTTTTCTTCTCCATAATCTTACGAATTTCTTTTCAATTACAAAAGTATAAAATGTTCAATAGGATCTACCTGTTCTACTGGAATACTTTGCATTGGCAATTATGATGTGAAAATAACAGCAGAAGCAAGTAATTTGCAGACCCCACTCTTCCAAATTCTTAATCTACAGTTGAATAGTTTGATATATTTAAGACAAGCCATCTATTAATTTTCCTCCTCTTAAGACTACCTACCAATTTTATTACTTTACAACTAGCCTATATATATGTGTGTGTGTGTGTGTATATATATATATGTAAGGTAAGAACAAGAAAGCTACAGAAATAAAATAAAATAAACACAATACTTATAATGACCATACCTAGTAATAAGAACCGCATTATCATGGTGGGCAATCCCATTTTCTGGAATGGTGTTTCCATCACTTTGGTGGGAGAGAATGGATTTCTGCCACTTACAGAAGCTATCGAGGGACTTGTCTGCATGGTGGTTTATCTCCAAGTTTGGCTGCAATACAACATGCATACCAGAAATGTTCCAAACAAATTACTAAGGTCAGTTGTTAAGCCTTTTGAAAAGTAAAATGGGACTATAATTAGAAGCAGTGGTTTCTAGGGATAAACTCTTCTTGCCAAATTTTATCTCTGTAAAATCTGACCCCAAGTTCAGCTGTGTATTACTGAACAGGCATTCTTTCTGCTCCAACTTTAATAATGATTATGTCAATACAAAAAAAATCAGAATATCAAAATATAGATCTAAAAATAAAACTGACATCCCCGAAGGTGTATTAATATTCACCTGAAGTAAGAACAGGTATCTTTGAGATGATACATGAGGAATATTCCTTTGAACTGTTTCATCTTGATTAAAGTAGTGAAAGATTACAAGACAGGTTTTGTACTCAGATGCAGTCATTTCAAGCAATAATTAAATGAAATCTGTATTACACAATAACGTAACTTGTATTTCAGGGATATAAAGCTTAGTGCAACAGCTCTTACCTGATCTTCAGTGAGGACAATTAAACGTGTCACTATAATATTCACAACGTTTCCTAGACTGGAATCACGATAAAGTTTGGCAACCTGACCTCCAGAAAATAAGAAAAGGCACAAAGTCAGACAAGAAACACTACTTGTTTCCTAAATGGTTAAAAATTAAGCTATTTTCTCGCTCAATGTAATTTCATAATGTTAATTACCTTTATCACCTGAATAAGAGTTATTTTTGGACCAAAAAATGACCACTCAGTAAAACAAACTTCTTGGGCCACACTTCTCAATCAAAACCGTTTATACCTTATTTCATAATTCATCCAGCACAAGGAGCATTTAGACTGCTGACTTAAACAGAATAGAACTGTGTAATCTAAATGTAATCATACGAATTTAAAATTAAAGACAATTTAAAAGTGATCACAGTGTACTTCTTGACAGTACTGCATTTTTCCCACGATGCTAACATTTGCCATATTTCAACTATTAATTCCTGCAACCTGATACATATTTTAAAGCATTATTCATGCCAATAAATAAATACTTTACAGTTGCTTTATCACTTCAGTACACGCATATTGATATGAACACAGAGAGGGATGAAACTTACAATATTCATTACACTCAAAATGTAGTGTTCAATGTCTTTGCGACCATGGTATCCCACCATCATTTTGTCTGCTACTACCAGCGTTTCCACAAACCGTTCAAGGCTTACGGATCTCTTCTGTCGACTACGACTACTGAACGTCTCATTGGCTGGAACTGAAGTTGGAAAAGCAGATGCATCACTCATCCACCAAGGTTTACCGCTTCTTGTGAGGTCTTCTAGGAACCAAAACAATTAAACACTTCAGAGGGGTCACTAGTAAAACTCATTCAAATGCAGCTGTTTTATGTTGAGATTATCACCTTCAAGCTTCTATAAAGAAGTCTTTCTTGAGGCAAAGAAAAATTAGATTTATTATCTAATTTTTTCTTTTTATTTTAAAATACCTTATATAATGGAAAACCAACTTTGAATTCTAATATTCTTAATTGTCCTTAACTTGACTCAGGATAATAAATCATCGATTTTCTCTTAACGGATCTGATTGTGCACAACTATGTTAATACTGAAGATTAGTTATAATTAACCACAAGCACACCTCAGAATTTTAAGGATAAGAATAAGATAGCTATAACTTTTGGAAAAAACATAGTGGAAACCAAAAATTCAAAATTAAGACAAAAGGTATCAAAATATACTAAGGAATTAACCACGCTGATAAGGCACCAAAAAAGCTTTTTCCCTCCTGTGAAACTCTGTAATTATTTGGCAATTATGCTTACATACCTAATAGTTTTTGGGCCAAATAAATTAATTTTCTCTTCAGAAAACTATCAGATTATGTTTTATCTACCTCATGAATTAACTATAATGGGAAGTTTAAAATGGCCTGACGTGACATAATTGCTATAGTTATTTTTAACACTAATTTTAATTCAAATATGTTGATTCTTGTACTTGTTTCACGTAAATATGTAGAAAAAATATTTCTTGCATGCAAGTGATTGATTAAAAAAAACAAAAAGCTGTAATTATCAGCAAAACAAACACTACAAGCTTACTCTGAATTTGAATTCCTGTCCTCAGGACAAAGTTGAACCCACCCTTCCCTGCAAAACTGGCATTTTTGTGTGTATTAAATATCCCTCTTCCACAAAGGCCCACACAGATCTCAACCTTAAGTTTATCAAAGTATATTATTAGTCTGGTTTTACCTAAGTAGGATTTCAAAATATCTAAGGTATTCTTTCTAGTTATGGATGAACATAAGAATGCTAACAGTTAGATATATTTATAGTTGTTTGAAGACGACTGCTCAAGTGAGCAATTTCTGAGATGCATCCTTACCTCTACTAAAACGGGTTCAGCTAAGGATGAGTTGAGATAGGACCAGTACCTTCCATGAAAAAGCAATGCTCTATGCAATTCAACTAAGCATGGTATTTTCAAAGACCAATAACTACACCATGAAGAATGTATGTTCAGGTCAAAACCAGGAATACAGAGTTTCAGCATACCTACTGTTGCAGTGTTTCATAATTTTTGAGGCCACAGTGTTGGCTTTAAAAGGTGCGTATTTTAGAAAAGTCAAAAAATGAAAATAAACCTGGTGGTTGAAAAAATGCCAGTAACAAAATTATCCTCATTCTGCAATGGGTATAATCCATTCTAAAAATTGTATCAAGTATTAAAGCTTGTTGAGGATTCTATAATGAATACTAAGCTTCTTCCTGTTTTTCATCTCTATTGTAGGAAATTCAAAGTTGCTTTAATTGTTCAAAGATTTTCATCTCACTTAAGTGGTGATTTAGGAATGTCTGGAATTTTCTCTGACAGCTTCTGTACTAAAATTTTAAAAAATCCACTCTTCATTTTCAAATAACAAATGGTGATGTTTGAGGGTTTCTGATGGTTTTAGAGTGCCAGAAGTACTTTAGGAATGCAATACTGCTTCCATATTCATTCATAATTTTTCACTCAAAGATGCAAATCTATTCTAAACATCTCTGAAAACAGAAGAGCTCATGCAGAAAACTTTCAGGGAAAAAAGAAAAGATTATTTTGGACTCATCTTGATAGCATATTTCAAACAAAGGTCTCAGAAGACTTCACAAAAACAAACATTTCTTTTCTTAGCAGATGAGAAGCTTAGGCTTCAGCTCGTCTCAAAGCAATGGAAAAGCCAGAAACAATCCTGACTACTTCGGCTCACACTCCAGGATCTATCAATGCTTATGCTGTTTTACTTTAAAAACACTAAATAATGCTGACCGAATTTTCTTTAAAAAGCTAAAACATGTCAATAAAAGTTTGCAATATACTTAACAAAAACAGTTCTGGGGCAAGTTACGTCATTTTTCCACCATATTCCTCATTAAAAAAGAAAAAAATTAAACTTCATTAACATTGAACATAGCTATTGGGAAGTAAAAAAAGCAAAAATGGAAAAAAAAAAAATCCACAGAAAACCCCTGTAATTAACCCCAAAATAATGATTACAGAAGCAGGGAATTAGGTTTTAAATTGCAACTGAAAAGAAATCCAAACGTGTGTAGACATGGAGTTCAGAACTATGGTACCCAAGTTTTCCTAAGTCAGTCCTCTAAAGATGTTAGGTGGGGGCGAATGTGGAGAGAGAAGAAGAGAACACAAACACAAACAGAAAAGGATCTCAAAATGCAATAGAAAGCTATTCATGTAAGATGAAACTATGAGTATATTTTGAAGTGAAGCCTTATTTGCTGCTTTTTTGTTTCTATTTTAACATAATCATTTAATGTATATACAAGCTTTTTTTCATTTTAGAATACACCAACTGCCCAAGCAAAACCACTACATAAGGCAACATCTAGTAGAGCCATCCCTAAAAAATCTGCCACTCTGCAGCTTTCATATGTCAACTTTTTTTGTTTCTCAATCCTATCCAAACACAGCATTCTGCAAGATAACCCAGTGGTCTCAAATCCTATTGAAACAATTGGGATTTGACAGTGGGTCAACTTCTTAACAAGCCCTTAATGGTTTCAGCTACATTTAATAAAATGTAGTTAACTTGGTGACAATACGTAAATAAAACAGTAATTTAAAATTTTTTATTTTTTAAACATTATCTCTAACTGCTTAAAATCTAATTTAGAGTGTGGAAATCTATCCCATGTTCTTATCTGAATCTCCCTGCCTCTCCAATTTTTCTCTTATATTAGCCACCATAATTCTACTATCTACTACGAAGTAGTCCATCACTTGCTCATCCCAACCAATTCTGATCATCCTTTCATCAAATTCTGCACCCCACTTTCTGTCAATTATTGCAATTTTTCTCACAGAGGTCAGAAATAACCCTCCCCTTGTCTCTATCACTTCAAAATCCTGACCACTTCCCTGATACAGAACAGGTACACGATAAATTTAGGTCTAAATTACAGTAGGGGAAACTTGTCAGACCATGAATAGTGGCACAGCTACGCAAGCGGTTTCCTCCCCACATACTATACTGGCAAAACTGTTCTGAAGGTAGAGCTAAAACCAGTCTCCAAAATAAATTATATAGTGCCAAAAGGCAGCTACAGGTTTGTTACGACTGCATTTTAAAACACAAAACTGGACTGCTCAAAACTTCCAAAACCAGTTAAATGCCCGGGCTTTAGTCCTAGGGTCTGAAAGCTGTGAAATTGAAAATTAGTATTTTGTTTTACTTTTTAGATATTCTGGGGATGCTTTGGATGCTATGTCACTTTGGGATAAAGCTGCAACAGTGCTCAGAAAATGAGTTTTAAAGGTTTTGGTACCCATGAGGAGAATATTAAAATAGAACGTCATCTGGAAAAGTAAGACCTTGCAGTTCTGGGCGAGAGCAAATTTTTTCAGACATTTTCATGGAGTGGAAGTAGTATACAGAACAATAGGAAAAGAAGAAACTGAGATGAATGAGCATGATAGTAGTCTCAGGCTTGTAAAAAGCAGTGCTTTAGTATTTCAGTAATCAAGGACTTCAGGATGTGACAGATATGAAAGCTCAGGAAATGCACAGGAGCTTCCAAGAACAAAGGCAGCATCAAATATGCAAAGGAATAAATGCTGAAGATTACTGCATGTTTCACAAAAAATGCACACAAGATGCATAGCTCTGATCAACCTATGATCCATACGACAGATACCGCCAGAACAACTAAATGCAACCTGACCAAACTAGCTGCCACTGCTTCACCCTCACTTGGAGAATGACTTCCTAAGCGTTAATCTGAAAGATAACACTTGACAGAAGCCAATATCCTTTGTTTTTCTAGGGATATAATAATGGTAAAAATTGCATCACTCTACATTTCATAATCCTTCCACTTATTTCAAATGGCTTAAGTGACAGCTTTCCCTACAAAATGAACATACATTAGTACTCTTATTTTACAACCAGTTAGCAGGCAGTAATAGTTCGGAGACTTGTTTTGCAATATTAGAAGCACGTAGATGGAATAATGCTTTCAAACTAAAATAGAAGTTACATACATAAAGTCTGACATTCGCTAACCACAGTTAACTGAAACACTCAGGAAAAGCTGTCTCTCGAGCATGGGCCTTTGTAGACAATCTGTACTCTAAGTTTAGTCAGCTGGTACTAGTAAGAGTTACAACCTCCAAGAGAAGCTGAAATAAGTTACATCAATGAACAGTGATATTATTTTATTTTAAGATTAGTATTTGTCAGCCTGCCCTGTGCACTGAATCTCATGGAATACAACTGTCCAGGACCAAACTTTGAAGAACAAGCTATTTCCAAGATAGAAAAAAATGACAAGGTTAGAACATTTTTCTATCATATAAAAAACCATTATTTTAGCGCTCTAAAATAACTTGTCAGATTTACTCCATGCTGTCTTCAAGAAGTTAGTTTTCAACTTCAGTTTAAGCAAGTGAAAATCATTGTCAAAGAGTACTTGAAAAGTGTATTTGTGGAAGTTAAAACTGCTTTACAAGGAAAATATCTCTCAATCAAATAATCCTTCCCATAAGGCACCTGTAAATCACATATTCGAATATTATGGAATAATGTTAATCCACTGAACCAAAAGCAAGTATCAAAACACCATAAACCTCTGTGAAGAAGAAAGATGTTCCAAATGTATTACTAATCCTAATACTAACACATTCATTGCATGTCAAATTTCCTCAAATGAGGTGGAACACTTACTATTAGTCACTCAATCATGCTTTCCAGTTGGAGAACAAAGCACATTTATAGCACATTTTGAGGAAGCCTGTGCTCATTTCTACTACTGTACTCAACACAGGCATAAAACAAGACTTGCTCCCAGGGTCTCAGTTTTTGAAAGATGCTATACTCTCGATCTGAGTCTGGAAAAAAACCAAAACTACTTTTCAACAGGGCACATTGCATCACCCAAAAGGAGGATTCCCATTGCTACATTCTCCACTGTCTTACAGGTGAACCAAGTAAGATCTTAAAATACATCTGTCCTGGTTTCGGCTGGGATAGAGTTAAATTTCTTCCTAGTGCTGTGTTTTGTATTTAGTATGAGAATAATGTTGATAACACACTGATGTTTTCAGTTGTTGCTAAGTACCCTGCTAGTCAAGGACATTCAGCTTAAGAAGAAAAAAAAAAAAGAAACAAAACAAAACAAGCATTGGGAGGGAGCACAGCCAGGACAGCTGGCCAATGGGGTATTCCATACCATGTGACATCATGCTCAGTATATGAAGGGTAGGCGTGTTCCAGGAAGTACTGATCGCTACTGGGTTATCAGTCAGCGCGGGTGGTGAGCAATTGCATTGTGCATCACTCATTTTGTATATTCTATCATTATCATTATTATTTTCCCTTTTCTGTTCTATTAAACTGTCTTTATCTCAACCCACGAGTTTTTCTCACTCTTACTCTTCCGATTCTCTCCCCATCCCACTGGGGGTTGGGGGGAGTGAGCGAGCGGCTGCGTGGTTGTAGTTGCCTGCCAGGTTAAACCACGACATCTTAAGTTATAATTTTTTAAAAGGAATGACACTCATATTCATTTACCTGAGACTCCACAGTGACTGTGATCATAGAGATGTTGCTGGTGCATGGTAGATTTTTTGTATATAACATGAGGATGACCGTTCTCATAATTAAAGTTACTAGAATCTTCTGTTATATTCCTTAAAGGCTCAATAAAGTACTCGTCATCTTCTGTAGCAATGACTCCATGCTTAAAGAAGAAAATAAGAAAATAAAAACTTGCAAAAGACAATATAAAACTCCTATTAAAAAGCTTAACTTTAAAAAACATTTGACTATCATCTATCTCTGTGAAGAAATCCACAACTATAAGCCAAGACAGAAAACAATGCATGAGCCAGCTCTCCTTCACTGATGTTAACGGAAGCAGGACTAAGTGCCTATAAGCAACACAATGAGAAAAGAATAAAAGTATCATTGCCCTATTTCTGGAGTTCTTTCCCATCATTTTTGGTGGATCTGGTAAGAAAGCAAGAGATATTCTCTGTATATGACAATCTCCTCACAGAGATGTTCCAAAACTACATGATTCATATCCATTAAAACCGACGCCAGGCCAAAATGGCCTTGCTCAAATGGTGAGACCAATATCCCTCTATGATGCCATACTGGTAGATGCTCAAAGCCACATAGTGCATCAAAGAAAAATGGCATGAAAGATTAATTTTAGAACATATATTCAAGGAAACCATTCAGCATTTTACATCCAGATGCTTAATTCCAAAACTTGAGTTACGTATTAAAATCAAATTATTAATATTAACCTAGGATACACTATCTACAAAGCATTTATTCCTTAAAAGATCCTGCAACAAATCTGGCAAATCTGAGTTGTTGCAGACTGCACACTAGACCTCATTCTCCATAACAAATGAACATTTTTTTCCTCTTACTGCAGTGCAGAATAGTAGATATTCTATCCTCCTAACTTCCACATTTGTGAACTCAGCTTCTTCCAAACAGGAAGTGGTTTATGGAAGAAAGGGGAGATTTGAGGCCAACTATGCAATTTCTTGAACCTTCAGCAATTAAAACTGAGCCTTAGCAGAAAATCCAGTTTTGGGATCCTTTCAGATATAGAAATATTGGGGAATAAGCTCTGACAGACTCCTACACCTATATTTGCTAAATAAAAAATTCTTGTATCCGTATCTAGAAAATTCTGGATGTATGAACTTTCTACACCGTGCATTCGTATCCTGATTTGATGAATCACAAATTTCTACCACACCTTTGATCTGTAAAGCAAGTACTATGCATGAGCCTCTTTTTAAAGGGGTTATTTTTTTTCTCCAATGAGATCAGCTCCATATCTGCTCTAAATATCCTAAAGCTGTTTCTAAGATCAGGGCTTGCCATTTTACTCTTAGTCAAAGCTCTCATCCTGCTGCTGGTTTGTACATCAAATGCCTGCTGTTCTTCACTCCTGGAATAACCGGATTTCAGTAACAACATAAACCTTACAAAATAAAAAATCCCGTATAACACATCAGGAAGAACAGTGTTTTCCAAATACAACCCCATTATAAATTTTGAAAATACATATATAAACACACTGTAGCTTTCAGTTACACATTCCTTACATAGTGACTATAACAGTAAGTGTTCCTCTTCTGTGGTATTTTTCATTGTGAACTGAGTTATTTACTCAAGAAGGTAACATCAGGATCCATATTCACCTGGAAGATGCTGGTACCGAATTCCTCTCACAAAGCCTTCTAGTTACTTGGAGTCTAAGATTTTACTAGAAAATAAATCATTTACTGGTACACTGCTGCTTAAATAGTACTGAAAGTATAAACCAAATTGTAACTAGGTTTGCCAGATGTGCAGAAAGAACCTTGACAGTGTGGATTGCATCCAGTCTGGATGTCAGATATCTGGGTTCAAGCGAATCCTGAGCCATTATAAGCTCTGGTATTATGTTCCCACAGGAAAAAAGTCCTGCAGAATGGTTCTGGCCAACACCATCAGGCTGTCCGCTTCATGCCAAGCCTGAGGAGACAGAGGTACCATCCAACCTGTGGCTCTGTCTCTACTACAGAGCGGGTCTTAACCTAAAACTGATTACTCCAGAGCATACATCCTTCATGTCTGTACTCAAGTCCAGCATGGTTAACAAGTCGAAGCATGAATGAGACATTTATATCAGATACTGAAACTGATAGTTTTAAGCAGTGAGATGACCTCAGTAGGAGTGAGTCAATTCAGACGCCATAAACAACACTTAACTGCAGCATTAAGTCTCTATACAAATTGCGTATTTGCAGAGGCAAATATGCAAAAACTATTATGTATGTCTGCAAACTATGATCACAGTTCCTTCAGGTACCAGCAGTGAAAAAGTTTAGGAGAGTATCACTAGTTTTTTCCTATGCCTCACTGGCATCTGATTTCATCTGCCCGAACATGATGGTGGTTTAAGAAAAGAGAGATTTTAATAACATTTAGTTGAAGAACTGCAAATAAATTTTAACTTACACCTACCACCAGGTAGACAGAACATGTATGCAGCCAGTTGCTGCAGCTAGCCAAGTGATCTGATAAACATGGGAAATGCACTTGCCCTGCATGTGCCCTTCACATAAGCCCAGTGTACATATACCATTTTAAACCCAACATATTAATTTCGCTTGCAAACAAAACTGTTCTTCTAATATTAAACTGATGCAAGTGGTCTTGTTTAATCACAGTGACTGATTTTTAAGAAGCACTCTGAATTCTGTACATTAAAAGTACCTACATCAGTGACAACCAGCATTCATTCTGAGTTTAAAAAATTCATGTGGCTAGAGATACTTCCATTGTATATGCATTCAGCAATGCCTGATTAATAAATAGTGGGAATTATGCTATTATATCCAAACCAACATTCTAAACCCCGTTTTTGGCTTATAATCTACTATTTGAGCAAAACACAATTTCAGTTGAAAAAGGAGATTGAAATGCCCTTTTAAAGCATTAAAAGGAATTAATTTTAATTCTTTTTTAGTTTTGCTATCATATTTGAACAGTTTGTAAATTAAACTTCTGCTCCAAAGCATAAGAAATATCATTAAGACATAAGAATGACCAGCAAAAGGTTTTGACAAAATACCATGAATTTAAGAAACAAGCTGAATGCCCCAGGTAAGTTACTAACAAGCAACATTCCCAAGATTATTATCTAAAACAGATTGTTTGAGGTCCTGTGTTATCCAATCCCACTACAGACTGCCAACTCCTGCTAACATATATAAGGTCTGGATCCAGCAGTTTGACATGCTCAGACAAATCTGTGAATCCACATGGAGTTCCCTTGAATTTGTGAAAAGGAATCTTTTTCCTGTCAGGCTGTCCAGCTGGGGCCTTAACCTCCTTCAGATGGGAGATGTCCATCAGTCACAGAAGCAAACTGAGTTATGGAGGACAAGTAAGTGCATGCCTTTTCCACACAGTACTACTGTTTTACAATTTTTCCAGGCCTTGAACCTTTCTAGACTTTACGCTTTATCCATTTTTAGTATAAAGTAGTAGTAATGGAAGCCTCTGAAAACGTGTCAGGGTCATTCAGTAAGTCTACAACTGGCTATACACTTCAGTGTGGTTTTATGACTGAGGAAAAAGATTGCATTAGCTTACCATGTTTTTGAAGAAGAAAAAAACAGTGATCTGGCCTGAGACAGTACATCATGGAATCTAGCAAGACACCTTAAAACTAGGACAGGGACAGCATATATATCATTTTCTGAATACTGCCTATATTGTAAATACATATTAGTACCAAAGAGAACTCCAAAGACACTGATCTAGAATATGAAATCCTTTTCAATATAATTTCTGATCTTTATAAATTATTTTATAAATTAGACACTATTTTACATACAATTCAAAAATACCATAATATACACAATTTACAATCTATAAAAGTAGATGCACTCTTTATGCTAGAATCAGCTTTCCAATTTAAGAAGAATATGAATAGTTTATACATATATGAATTCAGGAAACAAACATGAAGTCTTCCAGCAAAATAATTCCTCCTTTAACCAAGGAAGGTCATGCTTTTAGCCACAGCCTACTTCTTGTGCTTTCTTTATCATTTCTGTTTGGATGGAGACATCTGTGCTACCCAGCACAAATGTTACTCAGTGCATGGAACTTCACATGCCATGGAAATACTTGGCCTTTTACATTAAACATTTCCTTGGAACCATAGTAGCCTCAAAATGTGATTTAACCTCTCATTCACTTTTCTAGAAATAATCAGTTTCAACACATTTTAAAGTATTTCCCACTACTGAGCTTTTCAGCTCAAAATGAGAAAATCCACTACTGTGGAAAACTTTTTTGAGCACTCAGATAAGAGTTTTGACGCCTGGCAGAGGACAGAGGTGGGTCAGAATGCAAGAAGTTTGGTTTCTGCTCAATTCCACTACGAGCTCCAAAACTTTTCTTCTTTAAGACTTGCTCCCCTCAGAATTAGACAAACTTATCTCTCTTGAGGTGAAGTTCTTCTCTCTTCAGCCAGTCTACCACTGTTTCTTCTCTTCTTTCCTTCAGGATGACATACTCAGCTTAGGCAATGCCTCAGCCTTGCTGCCTTGCACCCAACGTCCAAAGGCCCCAAAATGCTGCTCGTTGCAGGCTCTTCCATGAGAAGGCCAAACCTGCAATCCATCCACAAATGTAACATCCACTAAAGTAAATATGAGTTTGGAAGCCAGCAAGCCTGCCGGACAAGACCTTCAATTTCCTCACATGACTGCTCACTGGATTATAGAGCTTTCCTTATAACTTCAGACAATTTATAGCATAATCAGGGCCCAGCAGATGGAAACTGCTGGAATGAAAGTTCAGTAAGTAGCAGCCTGTAATTCTGGGGCACTTGGTAATGAGAAATATAGAGGGAGAGGCTGAAACAGAAAACAGTGACAGGGAAATGAACTGACTGCTTGTCACTTTTATTAGAATGAAACAGAGAGAAAGCCTTCCTTTGCACTAGAACTCACCTCAGATACTACAAGTGTTCTTCAAAACCATACAACTTATGTTAATTAGATCATGGTCTCAGCTGACCACCCTGAATAACTAAACAGAATAACTCAAAACATTCACTAAGGAGAAACATTTGGCAATACTGAAGCCTAACAGGACAACTGGAATAAAGGGAATGCTTATGTTTTGCTTGTGAGCAACACTCACTGTTAAAGATTACTACTTGTTTTAGAGTTAAACTTAAAATGACTGGCTTAGAGACAGATGTTAATCAAGGACTACGCAGAATGTGACTGGCAGTCTCTTACAGAACAACGATCAGACTGGAAAATACAACACATGCCTTAAGCACAACATACTCTGAACTACTGCTAATTCTAAAACAAGTAGTATGTCTTCAATATTCACTGCCAATTGCTTTATTAAACATGTTCTAACCAGCAGCCGTGTAACAAAATATTCGTCAGTAGGAATCATCATTTAAAAATAACTCTGTGATGGATTTATCCAAATGGATTGGTAACTCCCACACTCAGGGCTCTGGAAGGCCCTACCAATACTGGATGACAGAGGAGTTTCTGTACGGTATAGGATGATACTGAGTCGTCGAGCCTACTGCTGCACCCCTCTGCAGGATTCCTGCCTCTCTGAGAAGAGCCCTCTTGCTGCTTCCGGAGCATGACAGGAGCCTCACATGCTTGTGACTAGGCCTTTCTAGGAGATGCAGTGGACACCCGACACTTGCAGTCCCAAATAAGAGGCGTGACCATGAAGAACTCGAGAGTGCCAGTTGTGGTGTGCCCAGAGACTGGATTAAGGCTGCCTTAATACCTGGAAGAAACACACGAGGGCTGACGACAACTAGAAGCACTGAAGATGACGGTTTAACTGGGAAGCACTCCACACTAAAGTTAACTTACAAACACTAAGTTAACATACTGACACCTAAAATCACAGAACAACAGGCAGCTTCACTCCAGCAAAACAGCAAGGCTGAGGGCAGAGGGAAAACACACAGCAATGGGAATGCTAAATGTCACCTCAGCACGTGAGGCATAGAAGCAAAAAAAAAGATTCGGCTTCACCATGACACCTTCCATGCTGCTAAATTCTTTAAAGAAAAGAAGTGCCATGAGGAGCAAGAGATGGGCAAAGCCGATAGGAAAACATGGAGTTTTTCCTGCTTCATCCCACTCTTGTTTTCCTAATATGAAGGGAAGAGTCGGCTAAGGCAAGAGCAGGCGTTCTTGGCTTACTCCCTAGCCAAGGTCAGAGAGGAACTGAAATGGGAGCACCACAGCACTGACTGCAGGCTCCAAGGGGGCCAACCAGTCTGTGCCTCAACTGGCAGAAACTCTGGGGATACAAAGAGGTGTGCAGCCTCCTCTAAAGAAGTGAGTCCTGAAAGCTGGGATTTGGTCTCCACAGTATTTTTAGCTGAAAAGAACTCAAACGCAAAATGATTAAGTATATTAGTTTAAGACCTTAAATAACTGTGACAAAAACGTTATTATATACGAGCTGCAAAACCAAAGTGAAAATTGCACTAAATTCAGACCTACCTGCTACAAGTCTGCATTAACCAAACTGTGATACCACACTTAGTGGAACACCATTTTAACTACATTTCTTTGAAAGTGTTCACTTGGCCCTGGAAATCCCCATTAAATTCTTTTTCCTCAAAAGTACTCCAAAATGTTAACCCAGACTGTATCAGGGATTTCACAAGAAGCTGGATGTAATGCAACCTATTTAGGTCTGAAGCAGCTGGCTTTTGTTTGTAAATAACATCCCAAGATGCATTCTCCAATAGCACTTCCAAGGACAAATAGGAATTAGTTTAGCAAGTCTGCGTAATCTTTTTCTTCCCTTAGCAATTAGATCTGTTTATTCCTAACAAGAAGATTGACGAATGTTCTACTATAATTAAAACCAGAATGAAAAACCGTGATATCTACATGTATTTTTACTAGAGAAATTACTGGCTCTTGATTTAGCATTTCCTAGTCATACCCTTCTATTTTAGTCTTTTGTTACTCAATAGTCTGTTTTCTAATTTTCTGCGTTTGTTTTCTAATTTCTATTGGGAATAAAAGCAGCTTTTTCCCATGCAAGTACTACCATCATGTGATCAAGAGATCAACAGTAAAAGAAGACATGAGAATAAAAGAGATGAGAATTTCTAATCCTACTTTTAAATGTGACTGTTTACAATTTGTAAACAAAATATTTCTAAAAAAAGATAAATAATTACTTTCTGATGCTGGTACTTGCAAAGAATCTACTTTCCTCTTCACTCTTTGAATTTATAGCAATGATGACTTCTATACCAAGCAATTCCTCTTCTCTGTTATTCACTCAAAGTTTCTAAACCCAAATTCTCAAAGATAACAAGCGGGTGTTCAGTTCAATCAATGTTTCTCTGCTGAGATTCAGATCCTAAAGGATCCACTCCTTCTCCCCGCCCCTTGAGCTTGCAACATTTTTGTAACCTGTAAGGATCTCAGCACAGACCTAATCTTGCAGCCCTAGTGCAGACACTGTAAACACTGAAAATGTTGCCTGCTAAAGGACTACAGAATTGGGTCTTAGTACTTACAATCAAGCTTGAAAAAAACTGATGACTACTTTTCCCCAGGACCCAGATCAGGTTTTAGGGGGTTTCTGCACCTTCCTGTCTGCTTGCTTCCCGCAGGGACTCAAAAAACTGAAAGATAGGCCAATTAAGAAGTTCTTCTTCTGTAATTTAAAAGGGACAAGCACACTATTATACTAGAACATGTAATGTGCACTTACCAGACCATTGCAGTTGCTTAAGGCCACTTTAGTTGTACTGTGTTGGTCTTGCAAATATCCTGTGTAATGACAGTGGTCTAAAAAATCGTGCTTCCATTGCGGTCCATCTTTCCCCCAGTATTCTACTGTAAAATGTCTGGACACTAGATCTGTGTTGAGAGTCAGGTTTAAATGAAAGTGCTTGCCATAGGCAGAAAGTTTAAAAAATAATTTAGATGCTGCCAGTTCTTGGTCATAAGGGTCTGTGCTCCTCCTCCTTCTTGAGGGTTTAGCATTTTTCACAGTAAAGCTGAGGAAGGCTCCATTTTGATCAACCCTTATTGGGATTGTTAGTTGGTAGTGTTCAAGGTAAGACAGGAATTCCTCTTTGTAATCACAAGGTAAGACAGTCCAGGGAGTGGGCATAGAAGAGAAGAAAATATAACAGGAAACAACAAGTAGTAGTATAAACATAAACCATACTTGGCTAAATCTCATCACCCTCATGAGTAAAAGTCATTTTCAGGTAAACACAAGATGTAGCGTTTTACTAAATAAAACAAAACGTTCCTTTCTTTCTTCTCAAGTTAAGAAAATGTGTTCAGTTTCCTATTAATTTGATGTCACTGGAAATACAAAGGTTTTTAACTACGTCTCTTTTCCTATTTACCCAAAATATGTAAACATTTGGGGCTAAATTCTAACCTAAGAAGGACACGTTCTTTCCAGTGATACCATTCAAAGACAAGAGCTATTAGATCCACCTGCAAGAATAAAAACAGTAGTAATGAAAAGTATTATATTGTAAAAACATGTAAACGGCTCTTCATTTCATTAAAAACCTATAAATGTTAATGGATCAAAGTAAGATTAGATCCTCATTTCCTAGTCTAAAAACATGTTAATGTTGTTACAGCAAGTCTCTAAAGTATTATCAAATACAACTTTTTACTAGATTCAATTTGCAAGGCTTTCCTACTGTTAAAAGTAGACAGAAAGAAATTAAAACAAAAAATTTAATTAGGTTTCCTGTATTTAAACTTTCATGACAATGGATCATGATAAAACTAAGAGCAGAGCCCATATGATCTCATGAATTATATAAACATGGTTTAGAAAATATTACCCAAATGCAATGCAAAAAATAGATGCTTCTCTTGTCAGCTACAGAGGTCGGACTCCTACCTTGAGAACTATATGAAAGCCTGTTGTCACTGTGAAATTCCGATGAAACCATGACTAGGCTCAAAATCCATGTCCACGTCTTCCAAAAAATTTCCATAATTTAGAAAAGCAGAAAGCTCTTTTTCTTTTTTCTCCTTGGAGAGCTACCTGTGTGCTGTAGAGTTAACTCCACTCCAGAATCGCACCATAACAGGTATATTTATTTTATACTACTTCCAAATTAACTACTGGATGTTCCACTTTTTGACAGGTATTCTTTTCCAACAACCTGTACTTTCTTCTATATCTGCAGTCATTTTCTCAATTCAAAATAAGTATTTGTAAGATTCCTTAAGGTATCAGTAAGACGTTAGACTGGATAGTTACTGAACTTGCTCCATTTCTTTTCCTGAAAAACAAAAGAAAATAAGTCAATGCAAATTCTTTCTACTAAAACAGATCTATACTGCAAAACACTAAGTCACCATAGTGAACTATGCAATGTAACATTTTGAAATAATATTCAACCATTATCACTTCTATGGTCCAAGGTCACAATCTTACAGAAACCATGAATTACCATTAACCTTGAACAGCAGATCCATACAGCTTAAGATGCACATATCGACTTTACGTTAAAATAGGCGTAAGGATTCATGAAATTAAGGTTTCTTGTTGCTCAAATACTGCGTCCAGACTTGTTCCAGCTATAATCAATACTATGCACTCATTGATTTCAGCAGTGAATAACGAGACCCAATACACTGGTAGACAAAGGAAGAACCTGGGAAAGAATCCAGAGTACAGTTATCTGATCTTTCTGCAGCATGTATTTTGTTATTACTGGGGCCTGGGTTCTGCTTACGCAGGCAGAATTTTCATTCACTTAAATGGGAATGCTGCACATTCTAATACCAAAGAACAAATTTCAGTATCTGAAGCTATTAATCATACACATTCTAATTTTTCAAATACCTGTTGTCAAAAATGTTTTGCATATATCTTAACTACAATTTGATATAGTAGAATATATTTTTATTTTCATTTTGCCGGTCACGGGATTGAGCAAATAACGTGTTACTTGCCTTTTTGGGTTTTGTTTTTTGCATTTAAAACGCCATTGCAGTAATACTAAAAAGCAGCTTTAGCTGCGGACAGGGATTAAATGGAAGATCTATGCAGTCAACTAACAGTCCAGTATGATGGGATACAAAACCATGTGTTGCGTCAGCTGGTACTACTCAGTCCTCTTAAGCACTCGCAGCACACCTGTGCAAAGAGCAAACTCTGCTGAGGCAGACAATGGAGAAACAGAACACCTAAGATGGGAATATTGTTTAAAAACAAATTTCCAAAACCATACAGAGTCACTTACACATGCACCAGATAAATTTGCCTTTCTAAAATTCTGGAAATTATTTACAACATTCATTCAGACAGGTAATACCCCTGCAGTCAGTGGATCATTTGTAAAGGTTAAAGAGTCATAGCATATCATCTCAAGAAAAATCAACATCATGCAAATCCTATTTACTAACATCACAGTGAATATTAGGAAACCTCTTAGCCAATTTGAAATGCATCTAATTATTACTGTGTAAATGAGGTTAACCTGATCATTCCAATACCTACTTTTAAAATATCTTTCCAGACAGCATACAGGATTTAATCAGGTTTGTAGAGGGAATAAAAGATACTTGCAAGCAGAGCTTGGGCTTAGTAGTATTTTTTTCTGGTGAAGCATAAGGCTTTAGTGATGCCATTCGCATGTGGCAAGGCCTCAAAGCATATTAATAAAATCTCTGGACTGGCCTTCCATGTAAAACCTTTACTTCCTAGCTAATATTTAGTTACAGCTTTTAGACTTTTACAAGTTTTGAAGAGACATAATCAAACCCATACTCTTCAGCTACATTAGTACACTAAATAATGTGCCTTACTTCTAATCTGAGAACATCCAGTTTCAAATTCCTGTCACTGAATCTTGCTTTACCCCTGCCTGCTCAGGAGCTGCTTTCTTCTCCTTGCACCGATAGTTATAATCTGATATGCACACTTCTTGACACTTCCTGAGATAAGCAGCTCAACCTCTTTGGTTTACCTCACTCTGTACAACCCAGTTTCCAGATGTCTAAATACTTCTATAGTTTTTTTCCTGAATCCTTTCCAATTCGTCAGCATCCCTTTTCACGCAGAGGCACCAGAACTGGACACTGTAGTCCAGTAAAGGCTTGTTACTGCCATATATAGAGGTAACATTGCCTCACAGCTTTTACTTAACCAAAAAGCTGTAACAGGGAGCTCACATTCAGCCACTTGGGCTGATAGTAAGTTATCCTAACATTAAGATCTCCTGAAACTGCAGTACCTAAGCAGCTAGATAGCTCCGAATACTGGACATAAACTACAGTGCCCATTATTTAGACACCAACGGCCCACAGTGTCCAACAGTCACCCACATCTAGTGTCTTTACAGAGGTCTGAGTGAAACGGTCTCCATCATTCCAAGCTTCGCACAAGAAAAATCTCCTTTCACATTAAGCTTGCTGGAAGTTTCAGCAGAATTTTTAACCTCCTTTCCAAAAGTATAACAGCCAGCTTGAGCACTGATACAGGCAGACCATACGTAGCTATATTAATGCTCCGAATTAAGGAGTAGTAATAGACATGAAGGATAAAGAACTCGGGTAACTCCAGATATAGTACTTCCACTATGAAGTTTGGCAGGAACCACAAAGCATCCACTGTCTACACCCTTTTTTCTTTCCACCTTCCTCGGTAGCATATATTCAGCACTCTACTTTGGTCAACACTAAGCTTACAGTAAGAAGCGTTTCCTCTGTCTTGTGGCTGAACTACACGTTCACCCACCAGTAAGGGTAGGTGTGGCTCCATGTCCTGAACCACTACCCAAAACCACAGCATCTGCCTAAACATAAAAGCTCTGCCAAGCAGCAAAGTACAACATGTTTTCCAAAATCTACAATGCCGATGACAAAGCAGGTGCACAGCACTGGCACTTCTGTGGAGGCACTGATGACACGAGTGGCAGTCCTGTCACTGGTGCCATGACCTTCCTACCCACCAAAACTCAACAATGAGGAAAAAGGCCATAAACACATACTGGAAGATTTTGGGGCAGAAAGTGGACTATGGGGAGGTGACTGGCCAAACTGTTCAGGCCGGTCACACCTTGGGAGCCTCCATCTAAGCAAAGGCACCTCGGGCAGCTACAGCATCCCTTAAACTGAAGGGAGCTGAAGTTTTAGGATGCGCAAGCTGCCAAGAGACCGCTATCTGCAGAGCATCACCACCACACGTGCTGCCTCCCCCTGAGGACTGCCACGTCCCCCACCGCTCCCGGAGTCTCCAGACCAGAGGCGTTCACCACAGAACCGTTAGGCTCCGGCGCGCTTGGCGACGACGTGGTCTCCCGCTGGCAGCCGAGGTGCCGAAACAACGCGACACCGCAGCGCCGGCTCACGCAGCCCAACCGGGGGTTACGCTTCGGGGCGGAACGGTCGGGTGAGGGCAGCGACAAACGCCGCGAGCTCGGCGGCGGGCGGGAAACGGCCCCGCCGCTCCCGGCGCGCGGGGCGGAGGGGAGTCACCACGCCCCCCCTCGGCGGCTCGGCCCCCGCACCGCGCGTGGAGGGGGGGCACGGGCTCCCCCCGCCGCCGCGAGGTGCCCGCCGCCTTCCCGCCCTCGCCGGCCCGGGCGGGCGGTGGGGAGCGCCGCGCTCAGGCGCGGGCAGGGGCGGCCGTCCGCGCCGGCAGTACGAGTGGTTGCTAAGGAAATGGGGAGGACGGGCGGGAGGGGACGGGGCGGGCATCAATCACACAAATTCAATTACAGGTATCGGGGCTGGCCGTGAAAAGCGTCGGAGGGCTTCAAAAGCCGGGGATTAGCCGTGCCCTGGGAGCTCCCCAGACGAAAACAGCGACGCGCTGCTCGCGCGGGGAAGGGCTCGGTGAAAAGAAACGGGGGCCGGGGGCTGGCACGTACAAAGGAAAAGGACGGATCCTTCCTCCCCGGGAATTAACCAGAAACCGAGGTGTGAGGAGTAGAATTGCTGCTGTGCGTGCCCCGGTGTACGGCGGGGCCGGCCGCCCCCCAGGGGGGACCGGGCTGCCGCCGTATGCACAATCCCCTCCCCCGCCCCCCCGGCCCTGCCGAGGGGCCAGCTGTCATTGCATTGCGGGGGGTGGGGGGGAGGAGGGAAATGCAAAAAAGCAAACTCTCCCCCCCCCAAAAAAAAACAGCCAACAGACTAGAAAAATACATGGCTACACACACAGCCCAACATGTATACGTATACATACTATATACACACGTCTGCACGCACAAAAAGTTCAAAAAAAACTAGTACTGAAGCAAGTTGGAGGTCACCAAACACACATCCCTCCAAGAAAATTCAGAAGGAAAAAGGAGGAAAAAAAAAAAAAAGCCCTCCTCCCTAGAGAGGCTGAAGGGAAGAGTCTGGTTGCTGTGGCGGAGCCGATCCTAAAGTTAACTTTCAGCAGCCCATTTCCAGACAGCAGCGCTGAATCTATTTGGATAAAACGCGTGTGACCCAGACACTTGGCGTTTGGCCCAAACGCGTTGCACCGGCAGCCCAAATAAAAACAAGAGTCTGACTCTCCCTCCCTCTCTCTCTCTCTCCCCCTCTCCGTCTCTCCTCTCTCTCTTCGCTCGTGTACAACAATGAAAGAAAATAGCGAACACAAAATCCACACACACATCGCCAGGGGCGAGCGCCCACTCACCTCCTCCCACCAAACAAAGTCCCTTTGAACCCCGGGCCGCTGCGGAGGCAGACACGCACCGATAAACGCGGCTCCGCCGGGTTAAGAGTCTGGCAAATCCCAAGCGGCTCCGAGTAAATCAAAACCACACGCTTCCATCTTCCTGACGAGCGCGGCGAGAGCCCGACATCCCCGCCAGCGTGGGGCTGCGGGACGGCGGCCGCGCCGGCCCCCGCGCCCCGGCACGGAACGTGCACTTGTCTGGCCGCCGCAGCGGAGAACGGCCGGACGCCGGGCTGCCTCCACTTCACGCAACCCGGAATAGCTGTGGGTTGCCGTTGGGGTTTGGGGGCTGCTTTGGTTCTCATCTGTTGTTTGGTATTTTTTTTTCTCCCTCTACCAACGATTTAGTATTAAAAGTAGGAAAAATCAAAAAAGATTGCACTGTTCGAGACCGCACTTCATAAATCACTACTCTTTTCGGCTGAAAATCCTCGCACCCCCTTCCCCCATCCTCGAAGGCTTCTCTCTGAAATTACTCCAAATCCACCTCGCCTAATGCAATATAAACCTCCCCCCACTCCCCAAAGCCCTGCAGGCACCATTATTCGGGACACAAGAAAAGCAAAAAGTTCCATTGAATAGCGTGAAATCTTCCTTACCGTTTTCATCTTCAATTTCTGATATAAAGTAAGTTTCAAACAATAGAGATTGCACAGGACGATTCCCGTATTCCTCTCTGCTTTTCCCCTCTGTGCAAGCAACCATCAGGGTTATATTCTCCAACAGAGTAAAATTCTCTAGCCTTCCTAAACGGGGTTTTTAGAAAACGGGCTGGTTTGGCAGGAGGAAGGATGCCATCAATTCACCCAACCTATCACCCTGCACATTTTGTCTTTCCAACAAAAAGGGGGGGGGAGGAAGGAAGGAAAAACAGGCTTATATTGGGGTGGGGGTGGGTGCCCTCCTCTCGAGCAGCCTCCTCTGTGCAGAATACCATGTGAATATCATCTGGGCTGGGGGGGAGAGGGGGGAGCGAGAGACAGAGCGAGGGGGGGGAGAGAGGGGGGAGCGGGAAGGCAGGCAGAGCAGGAAGGACTCAGGAAAGTTTGGTTGAAGTAGCCCCAGACCTCCTCTCGCTGCCGGCCCCCGGCCAAGCCGAGCGCGGCGGCAGCAGGGAGCCTTGGCAGCCTCGCCCGGGGGACGGCGCGGAGCACGCTGACGTCAGCCTGCAGATGTGCCCTGGCCCGGCGGCGCGGCCGCGCATGCGCCCCACGTCACGTGGCGGCGGGGGGGCAGGGGTACAGTCGGGGTAACGAAAAACGGCGGGGGGGCGGGGAGGCCGCGCGCACCTCGCGGCGGAGGGGGCGGGGGGGGGATGGGGGTAACGTCCCCTGCGCCGCCCACCGCCCGGTGCGGCGGGGCGAGGCGAGGCGGGAGCCGCGCCACCGGCGGGGAGCCCGGCTCGGCCGCAGGGAGGTGCCGGGACGGCTGGGCCACCGCTGCCGCAGCCCCGGTGTGCGGACGGCTGGCGGCCGGCAGGGACGCTGCCGGTGGGCGGTGGGCCGGGGCGGCCCCCTGCTCCCATACCCCTGCCCCTCCCTTCCCCGCCGGCGGGGCCCGGGTCGCGCCCCATAACGGGCCTTAATAAAAGAAAAAAATTGAAATAACGCCATTTCCAGCAGAGGGGAGGCGGTGCCTGAAGCCCTCGCAGCGAGCGGCAGCTGGGCGACCACCGCAGCGGGGCCTGGGCCCGGCCCTGCCGCCGCAGCAGCCCCGCGCAAAGCGCCTTCGCTTATATCTGCGGCGGGGAACCGGGTGGCACCGGGCGGGGGCGGCGGGGCCGCTCGGGGGCGGTGGCCGCCCCGCGGCATCGCCAGCCCCGTCTGGAAGCGGGAGGAAGGTGGCCACGGCGGAGGGCGGCTGGCGGTCTGCGGGATCGCTTGTCTTCCGTGAGGCTGGCGGTGGCGGGGGGAGGATGGAATCTGAGACTTGCTCTCCTAACCGCCAAGTTAATTTCCGATAGCCAAAAAAAGCGGAAAAAAAGAAGCCCTTCCTGAATCTGGGTTCTAAGGTTTCGAGCTTCTGCTAACAGTATTTCCCGAATGGTGCGCGTTCTCCTGCTGAGCCGGAGGTGGTAGGTGTAATTCTCCTGGTGAATCTGTAATAGCCGGCTGGCCTGTGGAAGGATTCGCCGGGAAGGGTCCGAGGGCGCAGCCAGTGCGGGACTTCCCCGGGGACCGGCCTGCCGACCCGGCAGTCCACGCGGTCACCCTCGGGGTGGCCGGGGGCTGGCTGCGAGCCCTGTGAGGTGGAGTGGTCAGACCTGTGGCTGGCATTCGCCGTTTCAAATAAACGCTGCACACTTGTCCTTGAAGACGAAGCGGTGCTACAGTGGAATTAGAGTCTACGTATAAGTATGTGAAATTTCTTTTAACAGTAGCTCTGGCGAAGTAGGCGCAAACCCCTAAAAAGGTAGTCGCGTTTGCCATCACGCGCACTGAAACTTCGCACCGAATACAATAAACGCTTATTTGTGAGATCCTTTTACAGTCGCTGGGCAAAATGAACGTTGCAGCGGTTGGGGCAGTAGCGGGACAGACCAGCGCGTTGAAAACGGCAGCTGTGAAAACAAGGCTCCCTCGGAACGCGGGCGCTGGGCGAGAGGAGCGCTCTGCCCCGGCCCCGCGTCGCCAGCCCGCTCCCCCCGCCGGATTGCTCCCCCGCCGGATTGCTCCCCCGCCGCACTGCTCCCCCGCCGCATTGCTCCCCCGCCGGATTGCTCGTGCCGAGGGCGCCATCCTGCGTCGGCGAGCGGTGCGGGAGCGCGGGGTGCGCCCGGGGCTGCGGGCTGCCCGGGGGTGCCCGCCTTCCCCCGCTTCACCCTGTGCGTGCGTGGGTGATCGCTGCCTTGGTGGGTATGTCTGTCTACTTAGTTAAAACAGGTATTTCTGCGGTTGAGATGAGTATTCTTTGTTAATATTCCAAAGTTCCTGCTTCTGCAGAAAATCAATGTATAAGATGATCGCATGGATAAACCACGCTCACCGAGCAAGCTCTGCGACAGATGCAGCCAGGTGTGCCTTAGCCGCATCGTCTGTCTCCATGGTCAGACATTGTGACAGGTTCTGCTCAGCGTTCTCTGCATACTCAGTGGTATATAGGGAGAACTGGGGGACTCTATCCTTTTGAAAGGACAGATTGCGAAGAGAGAGTTTTTTCCTCATTCTGCATCAGGACCAAAAATAACCTTTTGAACAGACAGACACATATCACAGCCAATTGCCTCATGCTTGTGGTATCCTCATGGGATTTGGGAGATCCTGCCCAAATCAGACTCGGGAATGCTCACGTTGCTGTCTGACGGCTATGCTGGGGACTATTCTGTTGTGGAAGACTGGCCTCTCCGTGGCTGGAGCTGCTCTGCTGTGTATAACTGATTAAATACTCGTCAAGCTAAAAAGAAAGACAGCTTATCACTGTCTGGTTAGGGCCCTCACATGGGTTCAATTCCCTGCTCTAAATCAAGCAAAGCAAAGCAAAGATACGGGCTCTCTAAAACCCAGCTGCTTGCTCAGACCAACAAGTTACTTATTCCCTGTCCCAGACAACTACATTTTCTTGCCTACACCCACTGCTGGCGCTGAGAAAATGTTTCCAATAGCAATTTTCAAAATTGGTCAAAACTGGTATATTACCAGGAAAAGCTTTGGCTCCAGTTAAAAAATTCCTGACCATCTGTGATTAGAATTTTTAATAGGATTCCCAACACAGTTTGACTTACCTGTTTTGCTTTGTTGCATAAAATCATTTTTCAGAGTCAACCTCATTCAGCTAAAAATAGTGACCTTATTTGATGACTTTTATTTTTGTTTCATCAGCCCAAATAATATCTATACACATTTTCATGTGATCTGCAGCTTTTTAGAAAAGAAACTTGCATGGAAAGTAGATTCTCAGCATAAATTTTTCTTTGCTGCAAGTAGAAGTCTTTGTAGCAGGGGTAGGAATTCTGCTGTGAATTCTTATATGTGTATAAACCATTTGGGCAAGCATGTCTCAGAAGCTGTGGACAGGATTACACATTTATTGAGCACAGAGCATATTACTCCATGTCTTAACCAGTTTGTTAGTCTTTGCTGACTATGGAAGTAGTTAGCTAAAGCACTCCTGACTTTACTTTAGGCCTTTGAATCCTTTAGCATGTCAGTCAACAACTGATAAGATTGGCAAAGCACACTTGTTTAAATAAATATTTATATTAAACTTCAGTTTAACGTTGCTAGATATATTTGGAGGTATTTGGGATTGATTCCAGGAATCTTGCTTTTAACTGAAGAAAACATAGAAGAGAAAGCTTTGGTGAGCAGTGTATTTCTGTAAGATGAGATTCTTGATACCTGTACATTTGGATGGACATGCTTGAAAGTATGGGGTTTTCCCAGGATATATTTTTACCTGGTCAGTGAAGACCTGAGGTTAATAACCTGTCATATTTAGAAATATCCCAGCAGTGTCTGGGGAGAGAATAATCATTTTTAAAAGTTAAATATAAAATTATGTTATAAATTACATTATATATGCTAAAATACTTTGGTTGACCATATTGTTGGAAAAAAAACCCCGTGATAACCTTGCATTTATATGTGCTATAGGTTCTATGCTTATGGAGAGAAAAGCTCTTGATGTGTGTAAGGGCTTCATTTGTAGTCCCCTGATCTAAAAGATTCCAGGGGTGCTTGAAGGTAACGGTGCTATTGGGATCCAGTGTCGTTCACTGACACTGTTTCCTTGTAAATAGCCTGAATTCAGATTGCTTGCAAATCTCATCTCTTTCAGGAACAGATCTAAAAACATCTATAGAAATGTCCCTGGGCCACGTGTTCAGCCTAACACCAACCACTTGCCATCAGAAGTAGAAGCTATTGTGCCAGGCACATTGTATTTCAGAGAAAGAATGCATATCAAAGTATACTTTCAATTGGAAAATGCACTCCTTTTGAGTTGAGCTGTCCTTGATGGCCCTCTAAAACAAATTCACAGTGATGCATTTGGCTTCAGGTATGGCTTTGAAGCTACTTTTCCCCAGCAATGCGGATATTGCCAAGAATGTCTTCATTTAAATACGAAGAGCCTTATCAAAGGCAGGATGGTAGACTATCCTTTTCTAGGATGCTCCCTGCAAGCAGCTGTGTGTGTTATGCTGATGCGGGGCTTATCATCACCCAAGCCTCCTTGTTTCTGCAAGACCCTGTGAACCTGACCAACCCGATTATTTTAGTATAAGATTTGGAAATAAAACTGGAAAACTTCATGTAAGCTTGGCATCCTCCACCATGTCCTGGCCAGTTTCCTCCCTGGTGGAACACAGATGAGGCAGGGCAGAGAGAAGATCAGAGAATATGAATGTGGTGAGAATAACACTCACGAGCTTGCTCAAAACGAGGGAGGGGTGGACAGTGGGAGGGGTAAGATTAAATATGCGCCTAGTGAACCTGAGATGGGCAATCTTAGACTACTGAAGCTAATTAGGGAATCCCTATAGCAGAATGGATGTTGGCCTCAAATTTTGCAGGCGAGTAAGATGGAACTGATCCTATCCTCATTAATATTAAAGTAGAAAGTATAGAAAAAAACAATACAGTTCCACACAAAACCAAGAATAGTAGTAAGCAGAAAAGAAGAGGTAACTCAGATGAGGGAGTTGTTTTTTTTCAGAGTATTTTTTCCCGCTTTGTCTATTTCCAGCTTTCCAAGTCAGGAGATAGATACCAGAAAGAAGATTAGGTCAGTAAGCATAACAACTTCTTTAAAGGGAGCATTTTCCAGCTATATGTACTATAGTTTTTCTGTGTATTCCTGTTTTGTTATTTTCCTATTTTCAGAGTAAGTTGTTCATAAGATCTCAACAATCTGTAAGACTTACGGAGAATAAAGCTGAGACAAATTGCACAATATGTGGAAAATGTGTATGGAAAATCTCTATGGAAAAATCTGGCAAATGCTATTCCTCAAAGATTAGTGTACACAGAAGCATATAAAAGCTATGCAGAAAATCTTAGCAAATACATAAGAATTCAGTTATTTTGATTTTAGAATAAAAAATCTGGAATTAACTCACAGGAAGACTTGGCTATTACCATGCAGAGCACTGCAGCATTTTGCAGTCTGGCACTCAGCTCTAGGAATGACACTCCCAGTGCAGAATTAGGCACCTCGGTCTCAGGTGCCTGAGTGACTTGTTTAGTTTCTGAATTGAAGGAGAATTACGGGAGTCATACTGATGAGCATCACAGACTGCTCATTTAGCATCTGCTGAACTATGTGGTGATTCCCCTTTTCTTGGTGTGCTTTATATAAAAGCATGAGCACATACACTAATGTCAGAGATTGTAAAATTGGATCATGAAATGAGCACAGATTTATTTTGAATGGAAAGAATTGGACTTTCCTTTACATATTCCTGGACTGTATAGCTGGAAAAGATTTATTAAAGACTCTAGAGCATATGGTGCATACTGCTTTGGACACAGATTACAACTGTGTCTAATTTAGATGGTTTTCTGGCATTCTTTCTACCACAGTGCCTTGCAACAGTTTATAAATGGAACTATCTTTAATTAAGCCAATGGTTTGAAGAAGTAAAAAAAATTATAATGCTCACCTCTCCCTTTGTAACTTTTGGGTATGCCTCTGAAATGCAAAGACTTATTGTGAATGCAGTAAGGTGTTATGTGAATGTGGTTAGTAAATACATTTCTTTCCTCTTCTCTCACAAGTAACTTCATTCTTCATTTTCTTAGAGGATTATCACAGCATTAACACTTCCTTGTTTAGGGAAGACAGTGTTCTGCTTTGAAGGTATTTATTAAGGCCCCTTTAAAAAGTCCAGCATTTCCCTTTTCCAACTTATTTAGGATTGGCTGGTTTGGGTGTACTGCTGTTTGTACAGCAGTAAGGGCTCTGACCCTCACGTATGTCCCTAACCTGGAACTGGTTAGGCGCTGGAGACTGGAGAGTAGAAAGGGCAACTGCCATATATGCTTGCCCTGTTCTTTGCCCAGTTAACCCTGGTTATCCTCCTGTAGCCACTCTTGCAGACAAAATCCAGGGCCAGATGAATCTTGCAGCTGTTTTTATGTTAAGAGCAATCTTCTTCAGCTTCTTCAGTACAAATTTTAAGTGGCTTAACTTAAAAGCACTTCCCACTTCCCACTAATTCCCACTGTAATCCACTGGCATCCACATGAGTCCACTACGCTGTTGGATTTCACACTGAGGCAGCTCAGGAGCATCCATATATTGCATTTAGCTGCTCTGCTGTGAGAGCAGTGATCTCCCATGAAAGAACAGTAATAAAAAGAAGTCTCAAAAAAGAACAGTTACTGTTCCCCTAGTAATGATTGCAGCTATTTGTCAAATGAACCTCTCAAAGCCCTCTGCCGCTTACACAAAGCCTGGGAGCAAAAGCAAATACCATGACGGTTGAAATTTATATAACTCTTTCATAGGACTTAGTCCTATGAATCTTCTGTTACTCCACTAAATATTCTTGAAATACATTCAGTCTTGCATATATTTTTGTTTATTGTTTGTTAAAAGGGTACTGTTATAGTCTAAAGATAAAACTAAAATAAAGAACTTCCAATAAAAGATCAAAGGTCACAACATAAGTTTTCCAGCATTGAAAATGTCTTTTTCACATTTTGCTGAAAAGTCAGCTGTGCATTAAAATCACAACAACTTTTTGTTTCTAAGGAGTCAAGAGATTACATTTCTTAGTTACAGGCCTATATTCTGGGCACAATCTGTGAATTGAAATATGAACTGGGTTTAGCATACTTCTGTTCCTGCTATAGCCATTAAGTGATTATTTGCATCAATAGGCAAGTTATACTGGAAAAGGATAAGATTCCATTTTTCTCAAAAACTTTCAGCTTAATATTATGGTTCAACAGACTTGTACAGTATATGCCATCAGTTCTGCATTCTAACATGAAATAACCATAAAACCATCCAGGGATAGGAAGATGATGGTGTGTGGCTGTTCACAGATGTTTGAGGGAAAAAGAGGAGGGAAAAGCAACTTGTTCCTGTGTTTGTACTTACGCGATGAGCCAAGATCAAAAGAGGCCTCATCCTCCATGTGGTCATCGCTGGAAACTCTGATACAGATTCAAGCTGATTCTAGCAGCAACCTTCTGAGCTTCTGAAAGACTAACTTCTTCTAATTTCAGTTTTTCTTTTTTTTTTTTTAAATAAAACTGCTCTCTGTATTCCCACCATGCCTGAAACTCAACTAGTGGTAATAACTTCTATTTATCCTTTTTGTAAACTTCATAATTAATAGTATATCAAGAGATTTGTCAGCCAAAATAAAAGTACTCAAAGCAAATGGAGTAACAGCTAAAGAAATCTACAGGCTTGCAGAAAATGCTGGACATCATTGATTTTTAGGTCATTGCATCCACAATTGCAGCCACCTATAAATCTAGATGAGATTTCATCCACAGATTAGGTTATCCGGCAATAAATAGACTAAGCTCCTATATAAATTATTGCATGAACAATTTTCTGCATAGATTTAATTATAAACATCACACAATTCTTTCAGTACTGCCACTCTGTATAAAGTTTAGCTAACAGTAAGTACCTACAGCCATCTTGATTTAACAGTGTAAGAAGTACAAACACAGACGGAGTTATCCCACCTGCAAGTCTGTACCTACAGTGAATTTTTTCTGCTGTCTTTAAAAGAAGGACTTAAAGGCTTGCCTGTTTCCTACGCCAGTTAATGCTCATCCTGAGTAGTGCAGAAGTTGAAAGTTTAGGTTTGCATTTTACCAGATATGGTTGGTATTTGCTAAGAAATCAAATGGGACTACAAGGGACCTAGGTGTAATTAAGTATTAATTACTTCCTAATTCAAGGATCTGCATAACTCAAATAGTTTAAATTTGTGCAACGTCACACCTTCAGTTCAGCTGGTACAAATTTTAAATTAGGCCCAAGTACATTTTAGTAATTACAAAAATGAGGTATTTTACAGCTACTTCCACCACTGCAAGACTGCTTATTCCCCTAGCCTAGGGTCATACCTCTTCTAAAGTATCATTAATTTTATGCGTCACCTGTGGATATAGCCTGTCATTTCTATTTAAAGTCTAGACACAGAGCATTTTTATTTCTCATTTTCGAATAGCTGTCCCTGGGCCATTCTCTTTCTCTGTCCCCAGATACAATGTCTGACTTTCAGAGGTGAGAAACAGAATTGGGATTCTCTCTGAATAGGCTTGGGGGAGGGTGCAGGGGTAACCTTTGCTCTTGTTCTGCCCCAGATTTTCGGCTTTGCACATGAATGGATACTCTTCTATTGGAGGCTTTCTTTTGGGGGATGAAACGCATTAACTGCAACAGAATACCAGGGAATTCACTTTGTGCACCATCTCTGCAAGTTTTTTTCTGAGACTCCATGGAAAAAGGAAATTCAGAAGCTTGAAATGCCTGATGCAAAACTTTCAGAATAGGCAGGGCAGCCCAGCGTTCCTCACGCACTGCTCTACAGTAAAACTACATGCAAGTCTCTTACCGCCTACATGGTTTCTTACCAAAGATGGAATGTAAAATACATTACTATAATTGCTCTGAAGTCCAACTGTAGTTTTGAAGATAAAAAGTTTTGTGGTTGGTTGTTTAATCGCCGCTCTCTAACTGAAAGGACAGAGGCTAGGTGCTTTTTTTTATCTTTAGTTCAAATATTTGCGGAATTTGATGAAATAGATGTGCAGAAAAGTATTTTTTCATCTTGAGAACAGAACTCTGGGTGACAAAATGCCCACACTCTCTATAAAGTATGGTTAGATATTACAACTGTTTTTCTCAAAAAAACCTCATTATGCTTGTGCTATTAAACATGACTTTTGTCCTAATAAATGTGCCCGGGTGGATGCATTGCTACCAAAGTGTCTTCTGCCCCTTGCTAACATTTAGGTCTTTAAGTATCTCAGAAGTTCTTCCAGTTGTATTTTATGTACGCATTTTACGTGGAACACAGGAACGAATCTTGTATGACTCAATATGAAAAAGTTGTAGAAAAAGATGACCATCGCTACTTTTTGTGTTTTCTCAATTATGAAGCACTTAAGTATGTAATATACATTTATTGAATCTTACGATGTTTTCAGGTGAGACAATGGCACTGTTATCAACAATAATGAATGCTGTGCTTTGTCCATCAACAACAAACTACCATCAGCAGTGGGATCAACCATGTATCAGGGCTATCCTAATTCTGTCTCCCTGTTTGACCCTCTTCAGGGAGAAAGTGAATTCTGCCCCTGGCCTCTGAGATGCATTAAGAATATGAACAGTAAGTATGCGCAGTATTAATGACAAGTGTGTGCAATCCAGTGGTCATTACCTCTTAGCTTATTAAACAACTTTTCACAAATGAGAAACAGTTTACTGTAAATTAGTTGGCAAGGTCACACAGGCTTAGTGACTTCAAAGCATATTTAAAAATTTAAACTATTTTATTCAGGTTTATTTATATAGATTTAAATATAGATCTGTTTCATAAAATAGTATGTAAAATGTGCATATGCTGGTATTGGGAGGGTGAGCAGGGCTACTATTTAAATTAATTCTTTATCATTTCCATAAAATAATGCTTTGCTATTAAAAAAAAAACAAACTGGTCTTGTCTTATGGTTAGAGTACTGTGTTTAAACTCAGATTCCTAGCTTTTCTCATCTTTGTTTTTGAATAAGCATTTTCTGAAATATTCAGATAGTTCGATAGTTGCGAACTTATAAGCACCACAGATTTACAATCAAGAAGCTTTTATAGCTGAGAATGGGGAAAGGGCTTTCCTGTTGCTGATTATCATCTGGTTTAGATTCAGCTTTTCAGACAGGTGTACAGGCCCTCGCAGCAAGTAGTTCCGCTTTTGAGGCTGAATAAAAGTAGCCTAGATTACCCAAATGATTTTTTTTAAACACAGTCAAATTTAACTTGGACTAATTAACTGTACAGTTAGAAGGTAATTTGCTTGATTAACAAACACTGCTTTTTACCCTTTGGGAAAAAATAAAAGTAATTAAAAGGAATTCCAATTTTAAAATACAGTTTATTTTGGATATACTTCTTATCCATCTTTCTTCCTGTTATTTTACTAAAATAAACATATTTAACTGGTTTTTCCTAATACTGGTAACAAGATCAGAATCTCCCTACAAATATTACGGCTCTGTCAGAGTAGGTAATTTGCATTTCCCAACTTCACACTTGGTCATCAGGCAATCGTCCCACATCAGGCAGCATAATACTTTACACCTCTGAGCTATAGAGTCATAGACTGGCCAGCTGGAAGCAAAATAGGTTTCCCCTTACCCATTGCCAATGTGCTGGACTCAACCAATTCCCTGAAGAAAAATGACTATATACTTGGCACACAGCAGCTACTAAATTTAAATTCCTCCTGCCCCTATATACTAAGCTTTCTATCTGGTTCAACACTGAACTCCTATGATTTGGCCAGCTTGGATTCAAAAAGGGATTTAAGCCATCAATAAATTTACTGAAAATGATGCTTTGCTTTCCTTTCCTTCATGGTACTAAAAGGAAGGTCCAGTGAGATGGAAAAAGTGGCAGATACAGCCAGCCTAACATGCCATCAACAATCATTTTGGCTCTATTACCTGCGCCAGTCCACATCCGATTGCACTACTTCATTTCTCTCATGAATTACTGTCATCTGTAGCAATGTGCATGTCTAACCAGCAAATCTGAACTGAATGCAGATTTTCTAGAAAGGAATGGAAGAGGAAAATAATCTGAATAGTCACTTTCACTTAATGAAAACAAATTTTAGTTAGGGTTCTCAACTGTTCCTGGGACTACATAAGATTCATCCAACATCGTATGGAAGAATCATTGTATCCCTCTCTTGTGATTGTTTAAAGTAAGTGCCGCTAAAATGAACAAATGTTGGCTGTGTGACTCAGCAGACATTTATTTAACCCACATGTTTATGAGTTCTCTGATGTCCATTTATTGAGAAAACTTAACTGCAGAATTTGTATCTTCGTCTCAAATTAGATTATGTTATAAACTAGCCATGTGTGTTATAATCCTGATGGATACTGGATAGGAGATGAATAAATACCTACAACTTTGGCTTAAGAGATCAATACTAAAATGCAAATATTACACAAGCAGACGCATGATTCCCTGATTTTGTAAACAATGAACTCAAGGTAATTTTGTTTGGTTTCAATGAAAGCAGGATTGGCTTCTTTATTTTTACTAATCTAATTTTGCAACTCTTTGCAACAGTTTTTTAAAAACAAGTAAGGATAGATAACAGTAATAAATAAACAGCAAATGGAAATGTAGTACCCAGCATGCGCTTGATCTTTGATCCACAGTTTTTCTGGTATACAAAGTGTCATGGAAGCTCTAGACATTCAACATGCTTAAAAATCTGGTCACTTAGGCTAAAGACTAAATTCAGAGCTAAGTGTGCAGCACCAATTTATAAATGCTGTTTGTCAACCTCTTCCAACAAAATGTTATTTGGTTTTGCAATTCCAATTCTTTTTTCCACCTTCCCAGTTTTGTGTGTGGCAGAGTTTGCCTCATACCAAAATCTATTGTTGAGAAAATTTTCCTTTTCTGACAGAAATAAATTCTTATGTTCTGGGAACAAAGGACTGGAAGGTCCAATAAAAACTATGACCTGGATCCCTATGGCCTGTTTGCACAACCTTTTTTTAAAATACTTTCACTCCCAGTGGCTTGGCATCAAGCAGTAGCCTAGTAGGAAGGAAAGCATAACAGAGTCCGAGGCCACCTGGAAGAGAGATCCACAGCTTTCTTCTGTGGGAATAATTTTTGTAGTACTTTAGCGTTTTCCAGCTGGACCTGGCATGCAGGTTCACTCACACCACTTTCAGACTTCCCTCTTAGGGTCCAGATTCCTGTACGCTGTGCAGGTACACAATATCCACGGTCAGTTGTCCCTCATCTTTTTTGATTTTGATATAGGAACTCAGGGCAGATTTTCTGTGTAATACTAAATATCTTCTGGGCTATCAGTTTTATGTGCTAATCTTCTGACAACTGTTCCACTGAAGATGGGAGAGGGACAGCTGTATGATTCACAGAGCTAACCAAAGTATTTGCATCTCATCTCCATCCACAACTCCTCTTTGTCACTTTAACAGCTCAGATGTGTATCCCTCACAGGAAGTTTGATATCTGTGATGATGACTTGCTTATCTGGAGTTAGCACCAAGTGACAGGTGAATAGCCTTACGAATTACCTCCCCAGGAGATATTGGTATGGTGTCCGGATCAAAAATTTTACGGACTTTGTAGCTGCAACTGTTTTTTCCTCCATAAGGGGACTTACCAGGTCCTCTGGGTTTCCTGGAAGCTGGAAATGGAAGGGGGGGGGGGTGCATCTACCCTTCTCTGAAAGTATTTGTCTCCTTGTTTTTTGCAGCAGCATACTGATCAGGTAAAGGTTGGCTGCCCAGGATGAGAAGGCACCTGAAGGATAATTCCCAGTAGCTGATGGTCTGTTACAAGGCTGACACCTTTCTCACTGGTTAAGACATGACAATGAGCTGCTGGAGGACAATCCTCTTCCCATATACCTTCTAATGTGTTGGGAAGGACCTAGACTTTTGTGTTTTTATTTTTCATACCAGGGCTTTTCCTTCTAACATGATTCAGTGTGATTCTGCAAATTTTCTTTCACAGTTTTATAACATAATGGGTTACTCACACTTTTATTACTGAGAAATAGTATATGCACTAATAATCCCATGTTTATAGGGAAGTTCTTGGAAAAGTCTAAAAAGGAAAAACATGTCCTGAACTGAGAATTTTTCATTAATTTGAATGAAGAACAACTGCAGGCAGTGTCCTGCTCACAAAGCAGCTAAAACTCTGCATCTGGTAACCTTCTTGATGGGAAGGGGACCATTTTTTGCCCCTTAGCTTCCTCTGGACACTTTTGTAAGAAAAAAGAGCTGCACCCCTCAGAATTGCCTCAGAAGCCAAATGAAAACATTTTTTGAATGTATTAGCTTTGAAGGGAAAATCTTCAGGGAAAGCTGTGCCACAAAGAAAGCAACTGGATAGAAGCTCAGAGCCAAAGATAGGTCTGTGTTGAGTTACAATACGGTTAGGGAACACCTTGTTGTCAATACTGCTTGACCTAGAAGGTACTGATTTTGGAAGGAGAAATGGGAGAAGAAAGGAAACAGAAAACATAAAAGAGAAAGTTGAGAACAAAATATAAAGAAAGTGTCCCGGTTTCGGCTGGGATAGGGTTAAATTTCTTCCTAGTGCTGTGTTTTGGATTCAGTATGAGGAGAATGTTGATAACGCACTGATGTTTTCAGTTGTTGCTAAGTGCCCTCCTAGTCCAAGGACAGCTCCCGCGCCTACTGACTGAGCTAGGTACACAAGATGGGAGGGAACATAATCAGGACAGCCAGCCCAGCTGGCCAATGGGGTATTCCATACCATGTGATGTCATGCTCAGTATATGAAGGGTAGGCGTGATCCAGGAAGTGCCGATCGCTACTTGGTTATCGGTCAGCGCGGGTGGTGAGCAACTGCGTTGTGCATCACTCATTTTGTATATTCTATCATTATTTATTATCATTATTTTCCCTTTTCTGTTCTATTAAACTGTCTTTATCTCAACCCACGAGTTTTTCTCACTCTTACCCTTCCGATTCTCTCCCCGTCCCGCTGGGAGGGGCGGGGAGAGTGAGTGAGCGGCTGCGTAGTATTTGGCTGCCTGCCAGGTTAAACCACGACAGAAAGAAAACTTAAAATGTCTATGGAGGAAGATGGAAAAGAAATAGACACAAAATCTCTCAAGAAAATCTATTGTATGATCTTTTTTAATGGTATGAACTAATGGTGTGAAAATGATAGAAGCAAAAAAAGAAATGTCACTTTTTTCCAAAATAAAATAGTAATTCTTACTCTAGAATTACTCTATGTGCAATACATGTACTGAGATTTTAACATCATAGCATATAACTTAACAACTTTTTTTTTTTACTTTAGGCTCCTAAAGGATACATAAGTGCTTCATATATTGAGTAGTATGTAAAACAATAGCATGCTATTTGTACTTCATTATGTATCACTATGCCAGAATGGGAAATCAACTTTCTAAAACTGATCACATCTTGTCTTATCCTTTAATTATCAAATGTTTTGAAAAGAATAGTGATTATAAACAAAAAAAATTCTATTTTAATATCTAGCTGCCATATAGAGTATTAATAAACCATTGCAATGATTACTGCTTAAGTTTAGTTGAAACATACTGTTAATCAACAATGACATTTTGAACACTATTACTATTGTCTGTAGATTTATGCAAAGGATTTCCTTAACCATGCAAAAAGCAGGCATAAATCTTTGAAATAAAACATTTTCATGGGAAAATATAACACTCTAATTAATATATTCCATTTGGTCTGATTCAGACTGATTTGCTGCTTACGGGCAATTGTGTAGTTTGCTAATAATTTGCTAAACACCCATATCTGATAATGTTTTTTCACATAAGCCTGATCCCTGCCATACATATGCATGTTTATTGGAAAACCACATACTAATATTACTTGGATATTATTTACTTGTTAAATTGAGTTCTGAACTGCTACCACAAATGAGATGTTTGAAAATGAAACACGGTTTGATTATTTCAGTCTCTGATTTTTTCTAGGTACTCCTGCTTTTTAAAATTGGCACTGGGTTTGCGTCCCCCTGCAGAATTACGTGAATGTTGACTACCTTCCAGATTGCATTTTTTAATAATAGCAGCTTGAAAACAACCTTGCTAAAATGTTGCAAAGACAACTTTATTCAACAATCATGACAATGCTTCTTTGCAAATATTGATGCTGCAGTAATCCAGTGGGACAGTTTCATCCTTGGTGTAGCCCCACGGACAGTCCTATCTCTAGTGGAAAAGAACTGCAGCAGGAATAAATTTGGCTGAGTGAAATAACTCTCTCTTGATTTAAAGTGAAGGTTTACATCTGACTCCTTATAGGTCTATATAGAGTTAGCTGGTTTGTTTTAGGATGTTTCTGGCATGGTATGGGAGACTTCTCATTGTAAGTACTATTCCTATCATACATCCTACTGGGGTTCCGTCTGTCCTCTCCCAATTTCATTTGGTTTACGTGACTCTTGGCTCTCTAAAAAGTGCTGCTTCTCTTGCAGTAATTCACAGTTGATGTAGAGATGTAATATTTCATAAAATTAGTATCTGTGTTACATTATAAAACTTGAACGCTGCTGCAGCTACACTTTTCTTGAGGTACAACAGTCACTGTTTGACTAACTCAGTCAAGACACAGCTGTTATTCTCAGCTTCAGTGTTCCTGAACTGTAACCCATATGTAAGAGCTTGCTTTCTGAGTTAATCATCTCAAAGTTAGCGTCCAGAGACTTGGAAATGTTTTTTAAATTCAGTTTTGTTGTTACTGCCCACGTCAGTCCTAGCTGTAGGAGGAAAGTTACATTCGAATTTGTGTGTTGTTCTTAGCAGAATTCTGCTGAGACCCTCACGTGTACAGTTATGGTATTTTTATACTTTTGCCAGTTCTTCAATATTTCATCTTCCCAAATAATAGACTACATGCAGTGTTGCCAGAATCCTGTCATATACAAGGGACTTTGATCAGGTTACACTATTTTTGTCAAGCTTGCGCACAGTCAGTCTGTGCTGCTGCTGATTGAGAAGCCTTAGCCTTCATATGCAAAGAGCATCAAAACTAAGCTCCTGTTTGCAGTCAGGGGTTGCCCTGCAAAGTTAGAGCCATCTGGGAACTACCTGATAAAGTCTCGTTGGATTTTTAATTTGCAAAACAGGCAGGAGGACTATTCTGAACAGACTGACTAACTTTAAATTCAGCTCAGTTGAACAGTTTCACCTTTCCATGATGAAACACAGATCTGCTCCCTTTCTATTAAACAACTTCATTCGCATTGACCTCGGACTTTGGATTCTTCACTTAAATACAACAAATTAATTACCTAGTTTTCTAGTGTTGCAGTTCAGTATTGCAGGACTATAACGAACATGTTCCTGGATCTAATCAAAATACAACTTTCAATGCAATGACTTTCATAAAACAAAACCCTCTAATAGTGAAATAGACACAAGTCCAAAAAGGAATGATGCTGAAATAAAACCATGCTACACATTAAAATAAAAACCTAGATGCAACCGCATCAGGTTATGCATACACAGTAGTGTTGTAAGCTAACACTTGCTCTTTGGCAACATTTATTAATATAGATTAATAATTTAACCATAAGAGCTTTACAGTCAGTGCAAATAGACATAAAATTGAACAGTTCTGTTAGATAAAAGCAGAAGAAGTATCAAAGATGAACTGTTACAAAAGATACCGATTTTAAGCACTGTAATTTGTTTCTGTGGATAATTTAATGTTCTGGCAAAGGTGTCTCTAGATCATAACACCAAGATTGACTTGTCACCAATCAAAATTCCGCAGTGTTAAACAAAATAAAAGCACTTTATAATCTTAAGGAAATTTGAGCAACTGATTGTCCTGGAAATGTTTTATCATGTATAGTAAAGTACTGGTTATTTATCAAGTAAACGGCAAGATTAATCTAGTTTAATTTATATTTTAAGTCTTTCTGCCTGAAGCAGTCTCTCGCAACTCATTTAAATGCAACCTAAATTACAATTAGAATAGGAATACCACCAAAATTACATTTGTCTTGGCTAACTATAACCCAAAAGCTCATTTGGAAGCACCTGCAAGCAGCATTTGTTGCCAAATAGAGAAGGCAAGATTATGTTTCATTTGACACAATAAATTTTCTGAAGTACAGAATTTAAAATGTTTGCAGAACAAAGAACTTCTTGTAACCGTGGCTGATTATAATTATGAGTAGTTCAGCACTGCTGAGGTACTTTGGAATGCTCATTGTTTAACCTGGAAACAATCTGAACTAAAACATAGTGTTAGTATTGCCTGAGAATATGCACAAAAAAGAGAGTCCCTCTGGCGTAATCACTAGAATTTCACCTCTGGGAATAAGTAAAAGTATTGTGATCACAAAGTTGTTATACTAAAACCGTTTGAAGCAAAATAAATAAATAAGCAAAATAAATAAAATAAAAATCCAACAAGAAAAAAAAACAGTAGATCAAATCCAGTAAACCAAACCAAAACATTGAAAAAAACACTTTTGCTCAGAAAGTACATGGATTGGCTATCTTTTGTGAATAAATAACTCATGAAGGATGAATTGCAGACTTAAAGTAAACAGGCACAAGGTGGCAATACCTTCCCAGACTGTTCTATATGCTGTTTATTGGACTTTTCTTTTTTTTAAAGCTTCAAATACAGGATCCCACCAAATCTGAATGGCAAGTAGCGCTCCCTCAGGTTGAGATTTTCTACTGAATCAGTTACAACTGAAAGCATCGTTCTCCCAGATTTGGCCTCTGATTCAGCAGGTGATTGTTTATCCACGAATTATGCCCTGGATGGTGACAGAGTTGTGACTGACATCTTTTTCTTGACCATATTAAAGCCTCACAGCTCAATACTGGGAGAATATGATATGGGTTAGATGGAGAAGCCTCCTGCTTATCTGATGCTTAGCAGAGTCAGAGCTGTGAGGGGTTTTAAGCAGCATCAATACTCCAGACATACGGGCCTAATCAAATAAGCCCAGCCAAGTACCATACTACCTTATTCAGTAATGATCAAAGTCAAAGAAATCTGTCCTTACTGCTTGTTGCTATCATGGTATCTATCTTGATCACCACTGGTTATTATAGAAAACACAAAGATTAATTGAGGTTTACCAAGAAGCCTGATTGACACTTCTCAATATTGTCTTGTTATGATCAGCCAATTGTCTATATATTAATTTACAGACAAGGTTTCAATTAACAACTCAAGAGTCCAAGGGCAGTTATGTGTGTTAGTAAGGTTGTCTCAGCTGTGAATCTCAGTACAGTTCTCATAGCTCAGACGGATAGCAATACGATGTAAACAACCTCTAATTCAAAAACGTGACTCTCAAATGATAGAAACGAGTATTGCCATTCAGAAGTATTCAGAGTATTGCCATGGTAACATAGGGAGTGTTCAGTTTCCTTTGATCTAGGGTATTATGAAGTTTCCTCTTCTTCAGAAAAAGGAAATAAGAATTTCTGTTTACACTTCTGCTTGATCACTTGTACAGCTCCAAAGTAAATCAAAGCAACTACTTCTTTTTATAAGAGTTACTGAAGGGTGAGGTGCAAAAACTGCCATACGAGCATAAAATGAGCTATTTGCCATTGCTGACAATGTCTACTGTTCAACTGTAGTCTCTGATCATGTCCAGTGGAACCCGGGTTTCAAAAAGTCGAGTTTTAATGTGATTCATGCTCATGTCATGAAACTGCAGACTAGGCAATCAATTCTTTTAAGAATAGACAGATAAGATACTGTCCTCAGTTGGAATCCCAGACACCTTTAAATAGGTGTTTGAATTGTGACTCCTGTGGCCATGGATCAAGCATGCTAAAAATTCTTTCATTACACAGATGATCCATATGAACACTAAAGAGCTGACAATAACGGTATCAATAACCTGGATACATTCTCTTGGATCACTGTTGCCTTAATTTTAAGCTCTAAATTATTTTCAAGAGCCGCTTTTAGAAGATCTGTAGGTTATCAGCAGCCAGAGAGATTAAATTTCCCAAAAAGATGGGAAGGAATGAATATTTTCCTGAGCCACACTTCTCTCTAGCAAGACATTCCTCTAAATACAGTAAAAACTATCTGAATAAACATCACTTGTAGGTGGTGGGAAATGCTTTGGTTTTTTCCAAGATGTGTGTCAGAGCTTCAGTTCAGGACTTCAAAAAAGTGAAATCTCAAGGATTACAATGGTTACAGCAATCCACAGGTGGTTTGTTTGCCATCACTCATGTATTGGACCTCACTATAGGATGCTTTCTGGATTTTAGTTTTGTGATTACTACTGCCGTATCTGTTATGTCTAGATGGACAGAGTTTTCAAAGGCATATTTTGGTACCAGAAAGAACTTGCTTGTCTAGGCTGTTATACTTGGTTTCAGCAGTGAACCCTTTTTTGTTACTATCCCTGCCTTTTGATATTTTTCCACAATGTTTTAATGAATTGGCTTTGCTTGACTTAAGGTGTATGCATTTGTACTAATTATAATTATGGCACTAAGCATGTGAAACTGAAAATGTAATTTCTTGGTCACAGAGCTGATGCTGATGAAATTAATGTCAAAGTCAGAGACTTCAATGTGCAGCTAATTATAAACATGCTCATATCAATGGTCACAATGTTTCTTACATTTCTTCCCCTTGGAATTACAGATGTCTTATTTTGAAGTTAGGATAACTGTTAAACCTTCTTAAATTTTGGCTGAAGGACAGTAACAAATAAGAATAGCTCAAGTGCTGTATCTAACTATTCAGGTGCGGGATGAAAGAGAGCAAGAGCAATGGCTGTAGCATTTGTCAGGGATGTGTACTTTTTTGGGGCAGAAGATTTCGCTGCTATATTTGTTGATTAATGATGTAAAACAATCACGACAGACTAATTTCAGTCATTATCAATAGCCAAAGACGGGGGCAAGGAATATCTGTGTCTATACTTGCGTGGCCTCCAATTTGTTTGGGGTAGCAAGGCTCTAGAAAAAAATGTTTATGAAAGAAACAGTACTTTCTTTCTTCAAAGGTAGGATTTGAACTTATACTGATCCAGACTGAGTCTTCTTGCCATGAGCAATAAGAGGGAAAGTTTCAATGCCATCCTGACCTTTCGCTTGCACTAACGTACGAGGTGTGTATATATAGCTCTAAGAAAGGTCTATTCAAGAGTTTATGAACCTGCATACTTAAGATACAAAGGTATGTACAATGGAATCTACACCGAACGACATGCAAAATAGAATTTTTTTCCATGAATCATAGGATCATAGAATCATTGATGTTGGAAAAGACCTCTAAGATCATCGAGTCCAACCGTCAACCCAACACCACCATGCCCATTACACCATGTCCCTAAGCGCCTCATCTACACGTCTTTTGAATACTTCCAGGGATGGTGACTCCACCACTTCCCTGGGCAGCCTGTTCCAAGGCCTCACCACTCTTTCAGTAAAGAAATTTCTCCTAATGTCCAATCTAAACCCCCCTTGGCACAACTTGAGGCCATTTCCTCTCGTCCTATCGCCAGTTACTTGGGAGAACAGACCAACACCCACCTCGCTACAACCTCCCTTCAGGTAGTTGTAGAGCGCGATGAGGTCTCCCCTCAGCCTCTTCTTCTCCAGACTAAACAGTCCCAGTTCCCTCAGGCGCTCCTCATAAGGCTTGTGCTCCAGGCCCTTCACCAGCTTTGTTGCCCTTCTCTGGACACGCTCCAGCACCTCCATGTCCTTCTTGGAGTGAGGGGCCCAAAACTGAACACAGTATTCGAGGTGCGGCCTCACCAGTGCCGAGTACAGGGGCACGATCACCTCCCTGCTCCTGCTGGCCACACTATTTCTAATACAGGCCAGGATGCCGTTGGCCTTTTTGGCCACCTGGGCACACTGCCGGCTCATGTTCAGCCGGCTGTCAGCCAGCACCCCCAGGTCCTTTTCCTCCGGGCAGCTTTCCAGCCACTCTTCCCCAAGCCTGTAGCGTTGCCTGGGGTTGTTGTGCCCGAAGTGCAGGACCCGGCACTTGGCCTTGTTGAACCTCATACAGTTGGCCTCAGCCCATCGATCCAGCCTGTCCAGGTCCCTCTGCAGAGCCTTCCTACCCTCCAGCACATCAACACTCCCGCCCAACTTGGTGTCGTCTGCAAACTTACTGAGGGAGCACTCGATCCCCTCGTCCAGATTGTTGATAAAGATATTGAACAAGACCGGCCCCAGTACTGAGCCCTGGGGAACACCGCTCGTGACCGGCCGCCAACTGGATTTAACTCCCTTCACCACAACTCTCTGGGCTCGGCCATCCAGCCAGTTTTTTACCCAGCGCAGAGTGCACCTGTCTAGGCCGTGAGCCGCCAGCTTCTCTAGGAGAATGCTGTGGGAGACAGTGTCAAAGGCTTTACTGAAGTCCAGGTAGACCACATCCACAGCCTTTCCCTCATCCACCAGGCGGGTCACCTGGTCATAGAAGGAGATCAGGTTGGTCAGGCAGGACCTGCCTTCCATGAACCCGTGCTGGCTGGGCCTGATCCCCTGGTTGTCCCGGATATGGCTCGTGAGCGCACTCAAAACCAACCGCTCCATAATCTTCCCTGGCACCGAGGTCAGGCTGACCGGCCTGTAGTTCCCCGGATCCTCCTTCCGGCCCTTCTTGTAGATGGGCGTCACATTGGCAAGCCTCCAGTCGTCTGGGACCTCCCCAGTTAACCAGGGCTGCTGGTAAATGATGGAGCGCGGCTCGTCAAGCTCCTCCACCAGCTCCCTCAGCACCCTCGGGTGGATCCCATCCGGCCCCATAGACTTGTGAACGTCCAGGTGGCGTAGCAGGTCATTAACTCTTCCTCTTGGATTATGGGGGTTCACCCTGCTTGCCGTCCCTGTCTTCCAGCTCAGGGGGCTGAGTACCCTGAGGATAACTGCTCTGACTATTAAAGACTGAGGCAAAGAAGGTGTTAAGTACCTCAGCCTTCTCCTCGTCCTTGGTGGCAACGTTCCCCCCCGCATCCAACAGGGGATGGAGATTCTCCTTGGCTCTCCTTTTGTCATTAATATACTTGTAAAAGCATTTTTTGTTGTCTCTCACGAGAGCGGCCAGGTTGAATTCTAGCTGGGCTTTTGCCTTTCTAATTCCTACTCTGCACGACCTAACGAGAACCCTGTACTCTTCTTGAGTTGCCTGACCCTTCTTCCAAAGGTGATAAACTCTCCTTTTTTTTCTGAGTCCCAGCCAGAGCTCCCCGTTCAGCCAGGCCGGTCGTCTTCCCCGCCCGTTCTTCTTACAGCACATGGGGACAGCCCGCTCCTGCACGTTTAAGACTTCCTTCTTGAAGAACGTCCAGCCTTCCTGGACCCCTTTGCCCTTCAGGACTGTCTCCCAAGGGACCCTCTTGACCAGTGTCCTGAGCAGGCCAAAGTCCGCCCGCTGGAAGTCCATGGTAGCAGTTTTGCTGGTCCCCCTCCTTACTTCACTAAGTATCGAGTATTCTATCGTTTCATGGTTGCTGAGCCCAAGCCGGCCTCCGACCACCACATCTCCCACCAGTCCTTCTCTGTTTGTGAACAGCAGGTCAAGCGAGGCACCTCCCCTCATGGGCTCGCTTACCAGCTGCGTCAGGAAGTTATCTTCCACACACTCCAGCAACCTCCTGAACTGTTTCCTCTCTGCCGTGTTGTATTTCCAGCAGACCGGAAAGTTGAAGTCCCCCACGAGAACAATGGCTAGTGACTATGAGACTTCTGCCATCCGCTGGTAGAATATTTCGTCTGCCTCCTCATCCTGGCTAGGTGGTCTATAACAGACTCCCAGCAGGGTATCTGCCTTGTTGGCCTTCCCCCTCATTCTTACCCACAAGCACTCGACCTTGTCATCACTACCATTGAGCTCTAGACAGTCGAAGCACTCCCTAACATACAGGGCTACCCCACCGCCTCTCCTTCCTCGCCTGTCCCTTCTGAAGAGCTTATAGCCATCCATTGCAGCACTCCAATCGTGAGACTCATCCCACCATGTTTCCGTGATGGCGACTAAGTCATAGCTACCCCGCTGCACAATGGCTTGCAGCTCCTCCTGTTTGCTGCCCATGCTGCGTGCATTGGTGTAGATGCACTTGAGCTGGGCTGCCAATTTCTCCCCCGACATTGGCGTGCGGTCCCTAGGCTCTTCTCTAGTGAGCCTGGTTTTATCCCCTTCCCCCTTCGAACCTAGTTTAAAGCCCTCTCGATGAGCCCTGTCAACTCATACGCGAGAATCCTTTTCCCCCTGTGAGACAGCTGAACTCCGTCCGTCGCCAGCAGGCCCGGTGCCGTGTAAACCTCCCCGCGGTCAAAGCAGCCAAAATTTTGCCGATGGCACCAGCCCCTAAGCCACGTGTTGATCCGATGAGTTTTCCTGTTCCCTTCAGTATTCCCCCCTGCCACTGAAGGGATCGAGGAAAACACTGCCTGTGCTCCCCATCCTCCCACCAGTCGCCCCAGTGCCCTGAAGTCCCTTTTGATCCCTTCGGGACTTCTCCCTGCAACCTCCTCACTGCCAGCCTGTATAACCAGTAGCGGGCAGTAATCGGAGGCCTGCACGAGACTAGGGAGCTTCCTAGTAATGTCCTTCACCTGGGCCCCAGGGAGGCAGCAGACTTCCCTGTGGGATGTGTCTGGCCGGCAAATTGGGCCCTCCGTCCCCCTCAGAAGGGAATCGCCTATGACAATTACCCTCCTTTTTTTCTTAGCGGAGGCAGTCGTAATGCGTGGGGCTGGCTGCCTCGCCTCGGGCAACCCCCTTCATCTGCGTCCTCGGGGCCTTCATCTGCGTCCTCGTTTGTCTGGCCCTCAAGTTTCAGAGCCCCGTATCTGTTCTGTAAGGGCAACGGGGAAGGTTGAGGTGAGGGAGGCCGGGCGGGGGTTCGCCTGGCGCCCTGAGCAGGGACCTGTGTCCATTCCCCTCCGTCTCCTGGGTCCCCTCCTTCTGCCTGGTGGCAGGAGGGCAGGGGATCCTCCACTTCTTGTGGAGCCTCCATGTGCTGCCCTTGCCTCAGGGATGGTAGGGTGCGGCTCCACCAATCCATCTCCCTCTCACACTCCCTGATGCTCCTTAACCTCTCCACTTCCTCCTTCAGCTCTGCCACCAGGCTGAGCAGATCATCCACCTGGTCGCAGCGCACACAGGCGTTGTCCCTGCTGCCCTCCGGTACAAGGGACAGGCTCAGGCCCTCCCTGCCGCCGGAGGCCTGGACAGACGTACGTTTGCGTAGGGGCTCCCTCTGGGTCGCCACGTTTCTTCTGGCGATGGCTTTCAGCCGAGTGGGTACCATGGCCAGGTCCTCTCCTGGGAGGGCGATGACCACGAGTTGAGCGAGCCTCCGGAGCCTGGAGGGGGGCTGCGCCCTGCCCGCGCACACCGCCGCGCACACCGCCGCGCCACGCCCCTCTGGCGCGCCACGCCCTGTTTGCCCGCCCTGTTCGCCGCGCTCCGGGCCACTCGCGCTCCCTGGGAGCTCCTCTTGTACCTGAGGGGGTTTGGCCACCGTCCCTCCTGTCCCCGCCCGCGCTGAGTCAGAGCTGCCGCTCGTCAGGAGCTCGCTCCTCCGGCTCGGGGGAGGGGGGGCTGGGGCACCCTCTCGCTCCCTGCGCTTTTGCCTTCGCGGTTTTTGCCGCCGTTTTGCCGCTTCAGGAAGGGTCCCCCGGCAAATGTACTTGACATACTTATCTAAAGAAAGTAAATGCAGGTTGCTTATTGTTGGCCCTTGACTGGGACCAGGCATGAAACGATTATTGTGAAGTGACAGAGGGGTCCAGCTAATTGAACCTGCCAATATCTCTCCTCTTAAGAAAATTCATAACTATCCATGCTCACACTATCCACTAAAAGGTCACAATCAAAGAATGGATGACTGGGGGTTAGATCAAATTTTCATCTTACTGAGGCTGGTAGCTCTGAATGTTCATTGAGCTTCCCAGATTCTTTTAATGTTAGCTTTGTAGAGTTAAAAATTGACATTAAGCTAAACAAATCTTTATTTCATAGAATGCACATAGGTAGAGTCCCAATATTAGCATTTACGGAAGTGTTAATTGCAATTAAACAACTGTCAGTTGGATATGCATGGAGAAAAAAAATGGAGAAGTTACCCTACTCTGTCTTTAGATGTACTCCCCAACCTTCCTGATTGTTGATGCTACTGATGGAAAATCCTATTCCAGGCTTTTCTCATACGGAAGATCTGTTCTTCATTACTGCCTTGTACTTCTTCCATTTACTTGCCAGGATTTTTCTAGGCGCTACAGCTTCCAGCTAGCTGTTTCAGTCTGAACTAGTTTCCCTTAAAAACTGATAATGCAATTTAGGCCACAAGAGAAAATAGATTACCTCTTTCTACAGCTTTTCTTTTGCTGTAGAAAGTGACTTAATCAAGCCTAAGGAAAAAGCTCTACACTGAAGTTTTGGGTTCTGAGCATGTTCCAAGCCTAAACAGCAAGGCTTTCTGGAATGCAATAAGATACTGTGGAGCTGCAGGAGGGTCTCAAGGAATATCTATGTATATCTTCTCAGAGTCCAACAATTAGCAGGATAGGGATTTCTGAAACAGCTGACTGCCAGTTTTCTTTAGTAACCACTCATGAATCTGAATTCTATAAACTTGCATTTTTTGAAAATTTGTACTTAACCTTTACAACACATTTTATGGCAGTGAGTTCCATAATTTGATATAAAGCTTTATAAGAAGTGCTTTCTTTTAAATCTATTCTGATAATTTTCTTGGATAAGATTTGATTTTGTCTTGTGAAAAATAATGAATATTGCATCTTCTCTAGAGCACTCATTTATAGATTATCCTATCTCCTTCTCAGTGGTTTTTTTTTGGGGGGGTGGGTGGGTGGAGTTTTTTTCTTTTTAAGAGAAGCTACTTAGTGTTTAACATTTTTTCTTCAACTTACCAATGTCACCACAGAAGCAGGCATCGCGGGTCAATGAAGTATTTGAGCTTTATAGTATTACTAATAAGGTGAAAGGATAGCAGAATACGAAGTATTTAGAAACAAATGAAGAAAAAAAATCTAATGACTCTATGCTAGAAAGCAGAGCCAAGAAACTTAGCTATTTGAATAATTAATTAAAAATACTGTAAGGTAAATATGTATAGATTAGTCAGTCATTAGAGCTAGACTTTGAATAATAGAGGGCAGTTGAGCAGGCAGTATCAAACAAAAAATGTCAATGTTCATGCACAACAGCACACACTGGGATCTATACTCATGCCTAATCATCATGTGTGTAAAATGAACAGCATTCACTCAAAACCACACAAGAAGTAATGATTTTTTTGCTTAACATTTAGTAGGGCTAAAAAAGGCAGTTATGCTAGAACTTATATTGGATTGGTCCCCTCTTTCTCCCCCATGCATCCTTATATCATCTTGTAAAGTTGTCACGTGCAATACTCTGTTGAGTCCTGTACAGGTCTTCCATAGTAATTTTTAGTAGCTGCAAGACCTAACTGCAAAAAATAGCCTGATTTCAGTCATTGCGTTTAGTTTCTTTATCTAAAGATGGAGGTCATGGAGAGCCTGCCCAAAGGAGAGGCACTGCTGGACCTGTTGCTCACTAATGCAGAAGAACTTATTGGAGAGGTCAAGACTGGAGGTAGCCTGGGCTGCAGTGGTTATGCCCTGGTGGAATTCTCAATCTCGAGAGGTACAGGTTGGGTAAAAAGTAGAGTCGGGACCCCAACCCTCAGAAACACAAACTTTCAGATATTTAGGGTTCTAGTGCGTGGGATCCCTTGGGAAACTGTCCTCAGAGGCAAAGGAGCGAACAAGAGCTGGAGAGGGAGATGTTTAAAGACATTTTTCTTCAGGCACAAGAGCTCTCAATCCCAACGTGCAAGAAGTTGGGCAGGGGAGGCGGGAGGCCAGCTAAGGGAGGCTAACTCAAGACCTCTTAGCCAAACTAAAACACAAAACTAAAATGCATAGGCAGTGGAGGCAGGGATATACATCCTGGGGAGATTATAGGGATATGGCCTGGGAATCCAGGGAGGGGATCAGGAAAGCCAAGGCACAGCTGGGGCTGAACTTGGCTAGGGACGTGAAAAATAACAAGGGTTTCTTCAGGTACACAGGACAACAAAGGAAGATGAAAGAAACTGTACCCCTCCGGCTGATGAGCGAAAATGGAGACCTGGCTACAACTGACATGGAGAAAGCTGAGGTACTCAACAGCTTTTTGTCTCAGTCTTCACCAGCAAGTGCTCTAGCCATGCCGCCCAATTCACAGAAACCAAAAGCAGGGACCAGGAGAATGAAGTACTGCCCACTGTAGGAGAAGATCAGGTTTGAGACCATCTAAGGAACCTGAATGTGCACAAGTCCATGGGACCTGATGAGATGCATCTGAGCATCCTGAGGGAACTGGCAGATGACGTTGCCAAGCCACTCTCCGTCATACTTGAAAAGCTGTGGCAGACTGGTGAAGTTCCTAGTGACAGGAAAAGGGGAAACATAACCCCCATTTTTAAAAAGGAAAAAGGAAGACCCGAGGAACTACAGGCTGATCAGTCTCACCTCTATGCCCAGCAAGATCATGGAGCAGATCCTCCTGGAAACAATGCTAAGGCATATAGAAAACAGGTGATTGGTGACAGCAACATGGCTTCACTAAGGGCAAATTGTGCCTGACAAATCTGGTGGCCTTCTATGATGGGGTTACAGAGTTGATGGATAAGGGAAGAGCAACTGATGTAATCTACCTGGACTTGTGCAAAGCATGTGATACTGTCCCGCACGACATCCTTGTCTCTAAACTGGAGAGACGTGGATTTGATGGGTGGACCACTCAGTGGATAAGGAATTGGGTGGATGGTCGCACTCAATGAGTTGCGGTCAATGGCTCGATGTCCAAGTGGAGCCCAGTGATGAGTGGTGTCCCTCAGGGGTCCGTATTGGGACCAGTATTGTTTAGTATCTTCATCAATGACATAGACAGTGGGATCGAGTACACCCTCAGCAAGTTTGCAGATGACATCAAGCTGAGTGGTACAGTTGATACTCTAGAGGGAAGGGATGCCATCCAGAGGGACCTTTACAGGCTAGAAAAGTGGGCCCATGCGAACCTCATGAAGTTCAACAAGGCCAAGTGCAAGGTCTTGCACCTGGGCTGGGGCAATCCCAAACATGGATACAGGCTGGGGGATGAGTGGATTGAGAGCAGCCCTGTGGAGAACTTGGGGGTACTGCTGGATGAAAAGCTGGACTTGAGTGAGCAATGTGCGCTCGCAGCCCACAAAGCCAACCATATCCTGGGCTGCATCAAAAGCAGCGTGGCCAACTGGTCGAGGGAGGTGATTCTGCCCCTCTTCTCTGCTCTGGTGACACCCCACCTGGAGTACTGCGTCCAGCTCTGGGCCCCCCAGCATAAGAAAGAGGAGGGCCACAAAGATGATCAGGGGGCGGAAGAACCTACCCTATGAGGACAGGCTGAGGGAGTCGGGGTTGTTCAGCCTGGAGAAGAGAAGGCTCCGGGCCTTCCAGTACTTAAATGGGGCTACAGGAAAGATGGGAAGGGACTCTTTATCAGGGAGTGTAGTGATAGGACGAGCGGTAATGGTTTTAAACTGGAAGAGGGTAGATTTAAATACATATAAGGAAAAAATTCTTTACTGTGAGGGTGGTGAGGCACTGGAACAGGTTGCCCAGAGTTGTGGATGCCCCCTCCCTGGAGTGTTCAAGGCCAGGTTGGATGGGGCTTTGAGCAACCTGATCTAGTGGAAGGTGTCCCAGCCCGTAGCAGGGAGGTTGGAACTAGATGATCTATAAGGTCCTTTCCAATCCATTCTATGATTCTATACAACCCTTTATTTTCCTGTGAACTGAAAAATCATTAAAGTTCCTACCTCAATAAACTGAAATCTGGTTAATAAAAGGTGTATTTTATTTCCCAAGGTTATAGTCACTATAGATATGCAAAAGTAGCATTTCCAGCTTCAATTCTGGGGTTAATTTCAGACTATTTGTGTAAAATTGGGCAAGTTACCATTTGTGTATCCATGGACTAAAATAACAAGGGCTATAGAAAAGCAGATTAGGATGACACAATGCCAGCATTTGTTCAGATGGTAACTGTCAATTGACATAACCTAGAAACTGTAGAAATCAACAGAACAGAGATCTGTTATAAGCCTTGATGAACTAGATCTGAAAAAGCAAAGACAGATACTGTTAGGCAATATAGCATAACACAATATGAGCTGTTTAGGAAGCATGCAGTTGTAGAGTTGCACACTTAATATCTGCAGCCCTTTGCATAGAAAGATATGTCAGCTTTCCTAAGTGCTTATCTTAAAGCCAATAAATCTGTTTGCAAAAGCTCTGGAAAAAAAACCAAACACATTCTTGAGATGATACTTCACTGTTAGTTCCTGTCACGGTTTAACCCCAACTGGCAAAGAAGCTCCACACAGCCGCTCGCTCACCGCCCCCCCCGGTGGGATGGGGGAGAGAATCAGAAGGGTAAAAGTAAGAAAACTCGTGGGTTGAGATAAAGACAGTTTAACAGGTAAAGCAAAAGCCTTGCATGCAAGCAAAGCAAAACAAGGAATTGATTCACTGCCTCCCACCGGGAGGCAGGTGTTCAGTTACCTCCAGGAAAGCAGGGCTCCATCACGTGTTAACGGTTACTTGGGAAGACAAACGCCATCACTCCTAACATCCCCCCCTCCCTTCTTCCCCCAGCTTTATATACTGAGCATGATGTCATACGGTATGGAATACCCTGTTGGTCAGTTGGGTTACTGTCCTGGCTATGCTCCCTCCCAGCTTCTTGCTCACCTGGCAGAGCATAGGAAGCTGAAAAGTCCTTCAGTAGCGTAAGCACTGCTCAGCAACAACTAAAACATCAGTGTGTTATCAACATTCTTCTCGTACTAAATCCAAAACACAGCACCACACCAGCTACTAGGAAGAAAATTAACTCTATCGCAGCCGAAACCAGGACAGTTCCAAATGTCTGCAAGGTCATGTACAAGACGAGCTGAGTTGCTTCTACAGAGTGCAACAAAATACTAAAGGAAAATGAGAAGAGTTAAAGCAATCTAAGAAATTAACATAAAACAGAAAAGTAATGTATAAAGTATGATTTTTAAAGTAAAAAGGACTCTTAAACATCTTTGTTTTGTCTATTACCTGAATTTGCATCTTACTAAAGCAGCTGAAAAAACTCTCCACAACACAAATCTTGGTATCAATTGCCATAAAACTGAAAGCCAACTGTAACTGTGAGCAGTTAAAGTAGAAATTTTTGTCTGTTTTTGTGTGAAAACACTCTGACCAAATACACACTTCATTAAACAAGAAAAAGAATAATCAAATCATCCAACAAGAAGAGGTTGCTGACACAAAAAAAGTTTATCATAACACATAAGTATATCTTAGCCCGCAAGAAAGAGTAGTGGTGCTTTTGTTTTAAAGTAAACATGTAGGTCACACTACATGTGAAAGGCTTCCAGGCGTATTCTGTTTGGATCTTCTGGATGTCTCAGGGCAATTCCATATCGCAGCAGCAGCTCAATATAAGGTGGCCAAAATGAGTCAGTGATTGTTACATAGGGTTCATGTGGTGTGCTCATTAATTTGTTTACAAAAATCTGGAAGATCAAAAGGATAAGATTTAGAAAATGAACAAACCAGCTAGATTTTATCTCCTTTAACCAAATTTATACAAATGATTGTAATGAGACACTTATGTAGGCAGTATAAGAAATACAAGACTACAGGAGAAATACAAGACCTGTTCAAGGTAGAAGTAAAACAAAGAACTTCCAATTTACTTCATTACATCTTTTTTGATGTAAAAATTAGAACCAGAATTCTCCTTTTATCCAGACTAAGCTTTTCATCATCTGTCAAAAATTCTTAGTGGATTTTAGATAGTGTAATTGTAAATGCCTAACAAGTCTGAACATAAAGGTGGTAAATCCTTATATAATTAATCTTTAAATCAGTATCTGTTAATTTAACATTAAAAGCATTAAAGGAGAGGGAAAGCTAGATTTTTGAGAATCACTTGCCTCAAAATCATAAAGACTTACTGTCAACAAATCACTGTCCTTCCCTCTTTCAGTTTTTAGCAGAGAAGAATATCCGTCTTACAATTTTTCTAAATTTCATCTCACTAATATGCTAAAAAAAAAATCTGACTTCTTAAATTGGGAAGAATTCTTTTTCCTCTATTTTGTGTCTTTTTTAGGTAGTGTTAGAAATAAATAAGTTTTTACCTGTGAAAAGTTAAACATCATAGTCCTAGTTTAACTTCACTACGCTTACACATCAAATCTTTTTGCTCGTCTCATAAATGGACTATCCAAATTCTTAATATCACTTCTTGGTTGGGCATGACAAGCACCTTACAACAATTCACCTCCTCTTGATACTTCCTTACTTCTCCTTTATTCCTTATCTAAATATAGAATTAGTTATTGGATTTAAAAACAAAGAATAGTTTTGACATTTTTTTTCTGTTCTTGGAGACCACGTTTATGCTCTCATAATATTGCTCATGGGGAATATTGCAGATATTACAGATTAAATAATCTTACCCAACCCATGGTGCTTTCTCTATTCATCCCAGATATTTCATCTTTCTACCCAGAGCTTCTAAATGTTATAGCTTTCCTAATTTCAGTAGGTACAAAATATTCTGTCTGCATCTTTACTGCTAAAGAAAAACTCAAAATGCTCACTACCAGACTTTACTGTTTTTTCACCCATTGCTATTAAAAAAAAAAAACAAAACTGCTCTTCTTTTTCAGAACATTCTGAAGAATTAGTCCAGTTTATGTCTTTCATACTTATCTGCCCCAATTCTGAATATTTACTCCAAATACATTATTTCAGATGATTGTTACTTAGTCTTTTCTGACATCTGATATTCCAAAATAGCCTTTATGGCTGTAACTTTACATACATTTGTATTGTAAACAGCCTTTCAAATCTTAAATGAGTTCACTAAATTCTCCTTCAGAAAGGAATAATCCTCAAACTGTTTAAAATGAAAAGAATTACCACATTTGTAAAAAATTACAGCTCATTACTGGAATAAAAAGTAGTACAATAAAAATTCTGAGGTTTGCATGAAAAAAGAGTTTACTGCTTGCTTACTACTTACACTAATTTAATGAAGTAGGTACTGATATACCTAAATAATATAAATCTATACACTTAGCTTGTCAAAGTGAATTTATTAAAAATGTACACTTTCATTATTTAACAAAACACACAGAGATTGAGGAGAAATGGTTAGGAACACATGCACTGATTGTAACATTCTTACAACAGCAAATCCTAAATCTGTAATTATAATACAAAGATGACTTTGCATTTGTCTCTTTAAGAAACTATTATCTGTATCTAAGAAAACACTTTTGAAATTTAACAGGCACTTGAAGCTAGGACCAAGTTGCTCAACAAAAAAAAACCCCATAAAACAAAGCAAAGGGACGTTGACAGTTTATGCCAAGATAGTTAAAATTAAAAATAAGTCTGAATTTTTGGAAGTAGTATGTTCTTCCAAATGGAAATCAGACATTACTTGGATGTGTTCACATTTTGAGGAGATTAACAATGTCAGAAAAATATGAAGGGCAATTTTAAAGCATTAAAAGAGTTTTAAAATTTTAATTCCATAGGGAACGTGGCTATTTTAAATTCTGATCTGTTTTCAAGCTCTGCCTAATTTGGCATTAAAAGGCATGCTGAGATACTTGAAGCATGTAAAATGATTTTGATGATGTAAGCCCAAAGTCTGGGCTTCAAACTAAAGTACAACAATGTCATAGTGACCAGATCATAGCATCTTAATACCAGAAAGTTGTTATTCATCAAGTTTTCTCCCATGAAAAAACTCTCCCCCCGTCCCCAGGGAGGTCTTACACATAGATGCTTACAACTGCCTGAACAGTGAGGATGGAGGAGGAATAGGAAATTTCGCTTCAAATGCTACATTTAAGACAAGAAGGAACAATGCTAGTAAAAAGATTTTTAATGCTTCTTCAAAATTATGCTTAGCAATTCAAAATCATAAATTGCACTGTGATTAAAAATACACACTAAGCAATGCTGGCATACTTACAAAATTGATTAGAAATCAATTCATTGAATTGATTCAGATTCATTGATTTCTTCATGAGAAGATAATCCAGTTAATACATGAGATTACACATTAATTGGTCCTTCTATCACTGTTATTCTATTATATTGCAGAAATACTTTCATTGAAACAGTACAAAATATAGCATGAAATGGAACAATTGATATTTTTGTTAAGCATAGCATTTGTCTCCCCTAATATGAGCCATTAAGGCTCATAAAACTTCTTTAAAATAATCATTATAAAATTAAGAAATAAGGGATAATCATTCTCCAGCTCAAACTGAAGATTTAGTTATCTAAATTATTGCCACATCTCTTGTAAAAAATTGGGGTTTTAATTTGATAGGAATTAAAATATAAATCTGACATAACATTCTTAAACATTCTACTTTTCAATTAACGATCTTAACCATATGTCATATATTGTTATTTATCTTACTAATATATTATGATCAGATCTGAGTATTGGAAAATCCCCCAAATCTCTACATAACAAAACCATCTTACCTCTAAAATTTCATGCAGTGTTAACAGTTCTACAGCTGGCTCTTCAGAAGAATTCTGCAAAGATAACCACCCCCCCAGCCAAATTAACAGAAACCAAAACTAAATAGTCAGGAAAAAATATTAATTGACAAAGGAAAATAATCATACAGTTATTTGATTGCATAGTACACAACATCTAAGTAAAAGATTTAGTCATGACAAAAATACAAGGTAGTATTTAAATAATTCATCTACCGGTTCAATATTATACACTTTAAATGTAGTATTTTTAGAATTAAGTGATCATAGTATACCTACCTGGGTTTACATTTAAATAAAACAAAGTACATCATATTTATAAATGTAGCACAGTGCAAAACATTCTATGAATATGATCCGTTAGGAAAAAAAAATGTTTTTCTTGAACTTTAGAAAAGTATTTACAATGCAAATTTGACAGAGCTCAAGACTTGAGTTCATAGTGCCTTAATATTTTTTCATTATTTGTCGATGAATATTTGTTTACTTTTACTCAATTAAAAAAATTGGCCAAGCTTAAGAAATAAATCATTAAAAATATGAAGAAAAAAAAAAGTCCTTGTGAAAATATTTGTACAGCAATCCATTAGAAAATTACTTGTTTTCATTTGTAGCAAGCAAATAAGCCCATTTGCCTATAAATTGATATGGATTCCCTAGGCAGGAATGCCAACAAAACTGCTTGTCCTGTTGCACGGTGAACCTGATTCTTTTATTTTTCAATTTTACCATTTTTCCTCTTCCACTTCACATTCAACAAATTAAAGGAGATAATGTAGCACTGGTGGCTGCTTACTCAGCAATGCTGAGTCAACTTAAGTCCTAAGACATTAATGGACGTGCAGCACCTTATACAAACTCCACTTCTGGAACAGAAGAACACTACAAGCAATAAAGAAGAATTTGTGAAGGGCAAGTTCTGGCTCCTTTTTTCCAGTCACAGTTTTTAATATTCTCACCTTCAGAAAGCCACAAGGGGGACATACTGCCTGCTCCATGGAAATCTTGGAAACCATGGAGCTAGGGCTCAATAATGCCTATCTTTGTGCCTTTATCTTGACACTAGGCTGAGGAAATAAAATCTACATAAGAAGCTGCAAAAGCTTCCTTGGAGCAATCATGAAGATACTTCGTAGCCTCGGCTGTTGTATTTCCCTGGCCAAAAACATTACTTCGTAACTTAGGTAGTGGGTTCAATATTTATGTTTCAAAGTTGAAGTTAGGTTATGACTTCAGTAATTACTAAAACCGATATACAAAGAATAAAATCCTAAGAATATAGTGTAAAGAGGTTTGCACTCTCACAGAACTAGCAAACTTATTTTATTAGGGTTATAATATACATTGTGTGTATTGTTTTGTAAAATTACATTACTTACATATTTTAAGTGTCACCAATATAATAAGTACCTCTAATTAATGCTTATAAAGTCATTTTTAAGCACGATGGTCAGCATTTGTTTATTTAACCTGAAAGCACACCTTCTTCTGCCTTCCATGAGATAGATTGGCATAAAGAATATTCCTCAACATATGACTTTTCATATCTCTTATCTTGGATAAAAATGTGGTTTTTTTATCCGAGATTTAAAATGCAAGATAATTCTTACCCCAGTCACTACCTATACTAAAGGTACTGGGCCATGGCAAAAGAAGCTAACCTGGGCTGCTGTGATTCAGTCTTCCCTCCCATTCCTAATCCCAGAGGCAGGTGCCTGGTGAAAGGAGGGTGGAACCAGAACAGCGAGGCTTGGAGCAGTTCACACTACTCAGGAGCCGTACCCTACAGGTGTCAGCCCCGCACATTTGACGTCAAGCAGAACTAGTGAGAACACAATAAGCTTCCATGACATGAAGCAAAATCACTGATGCACAGAGTTAAGAATTCAGTGCTTCCAGAGTGTTGAACCAAGCTGATAATAGACGTTAATAATGTGTGCCCTTGAATCAGTGTAGCAGCAAATTTCATTGCTAATGCTGCCAATATGTATTTCTGACACAATAAAGAAAACAAAATAGGTGAAAACTGCTGTCTCTCTTGCCTTCACAGTTAATCACTTAGATGCAGATTACAGGGGACCTGCAGTTGAGCCATTGAGATTCAACTGAGTAAAAAGGTATAGAAGCAGCTATGAATTCATGAGGAGTAAAAAGAAAGGAAAAGACTTGTCAGAAAACAAACTGTGTTTAAGAGTTCTGAAAATGCATGAATAAAATTAAAACTAAGACAAGACCAGACCTTGCTTGGAAGTTTATCAAAATAAATTTTATGTTTAAGTAAAATTAAAAAAAAAGGTAGAAGGTGAGCTTCTGTGAGCAGGGGGAGGGTTGACTAATCCCAAACATCTTAGGTGATTGTTTTTTTCTTTAGATTTTAATAAGGAAAATTGCATGGAAGAAAGATGAAGGCAGGGTAGTTAATAGAAATTTCTGACAGTCAGTATTACAGAGGCTGAGAAACTTCAAGCAGTTGATTTTGCTCTGGGGCGGGAGATTTTACATTAAAATTTCCTCAGAATTCTGAAACACACACATGAATTCACTGTTCTTTATATTTAGAATACAGCTGGACAGGACCCTGAGCAACTTGAACCAACTTTGACATTGGCACTACCTTTATGATGGTGTTGGAATGGAAGATCTCCAGAGGTCACTTCCAGCCTATATTTTTCTACGACAACACATAAATGGGAGCAAATAAATTGGTGTCTCTCATTATAGGAAATAGATTTTTAAGGAAATAATGATATAGACGGGAAAAATGGACAATCACTTAAAATGCATCTGGGAAAGTCATTGGTATTTGAAGAGGCATGTCCTAGAACAATTGTAAGATGCGTAAGAACCAGCAAATAGGGAGATGACATATCAGGTTGAAATCAGGAAATATATGATTGAAAGATGACTGTTAATTAAATCCCTGAAGCTTTAATTTCTTAATGTTGGAACAAAATGTATTGTATTTAGTAATAGCAGGAAACTGGAAGGCATTGATATGCAAAAGAACTAAGATATGATAGAAGAAGATGTTTGAAGATGGTTGAATAAGACTTTGAAAATGGACACCAGTGCCTTGAAGGCTCCATTTGGTATTTTTATGTGCAAAATATGTACTTCTGTGCAAAAACAAGATATTTTTTCAGGGTTCATCAGTTAGAAATAACAGGAAGAAAAAGACAAGGGTGTAATCAGTTGCTTTTGTGGTGACTGTGAGCTAGTAGGTTTGTTTATAATATTGGTTTTTATCGGGTTCCAAAAAAGATTAATCCCAGTGGAAGCAAATATAGAAAATGGGTATTATTAGGAAAAGCCAGGGAATTGAAAAAAATTATCTTACAGGAGAAGAGCAAGAAAGCTTTGCTAGTTCAATTAGCAAAACAAAGAAAGAGAGGGTATAAGATTGCTGTCTATAAATGTATCAGGAGGAATACACACAAGAAAGAAAAAGAGCTATTCTAAGGACAATACTGGCGTGAGAGTATGTGGATCTGTGTTAGACATGAATAAATTTAGACTGGAAGTTAGGAGACAGTTTCTAAACAGAGTACTGAGGTACTAGAACAAACCCCAATAAAAACAGTAGTAACAAAAATAATTAGTTTTAAAATGGAGCTCAATGATAATATTAAAGAAATTATATTATGTGGTTGTCTGAAATAACAGGGAACTGGATTAAAGAAATCCTTCCATTTCTGTATTCTTAAGTGTGTTTGAAATCAAAATCAACCCCCGCTTTTTTGTAGATTTTTTGTAACTGTTCTTTCAAATAGTAATGGTAAAAGGTTTATTTTTACTGCAGACTTTGAATTTATTATGCAAAATACTCCCTGACTGCCTGTTTTCCCTAAAGTTTTAAGATAATTTTTGGCCTAGCTTGCCTGAACAGAAACTGATGGTTAACATTCCAAACTACATTGTAATTATAAACACTTGTCCTTATTACTGTTCCAAAAACATTACTAGACAATTAAAATTTGCTTTGCCAAGGAAAATATGAATCCACTTGCCTAGTCCAGTAAAAAAGAAAATGGAACAATTTGGAATGAACCCCTCACCATTTCCAAATTTGGCACAGCTTGTAGTTCAGTAAGAAATACAATACATTGCTATGCATCTCATTGGGTAAAGGATATATGCATTAAAAAAGAAAATATCCAGCCAGGAACAGCGTTAAATAATATAAACCAACTTGAAAAATATCAATTAAACCTAAAGGATCCGCTGTAAGAACTATACTGATTGCAAAATAAAACTGCAGATTCTATGCTAGTGACTTTAAAAAGATATTGCATTTTATTAAATAGAAATTGAACATTCCAAATTTAATAGTTATTAAGAAAATCTTACCTTCTTTTTAGCACTTCCACCATTCTCTGGAAGGGGAAAATGTTCTTCTAGGAATTCACCCAGAGCATTCAAGATTTCTTCCTTATATATCTTTATTTTCAACATTTTATTTTGCAGTTCATAAAATGCTCTAGCATTCGGACTAATAGTAAAAACATAGCAATAGAATATGAAATTCAATAAAATAAATAAAAAAGTTGTTCTTAAGTAAAAAAATCCCTTATTTTCTATTGTTATAAGTTCAACATCTTGAATCCCAGGATATAAGCAGATAGTAGCAATATTTTCCATGTTTCAAATATGGATTACTGAGTTATTATTTGATCTATTTAACAAAACAAGGAGTATGTTTTAAGAGTTTTTTTGCTCATTTGCTCTTGTTGATATTTAAATTCTTCAATATAAAAACTCAACACTGTAGAAATACCTTTGTTTGGAAAGTTGTTCAACTTGGATTTTTGTCTCTTCTTCAATTCCATTAAAAGCATCTAGTATCTGCTCCTGTTCCTCAAGCCACTGCTGTTCTCTTTGAAATATGGAAAGTAGGAAATGGCACAACAGATAAATAGTTTTCCTGGACAGTCAAAAAAAAATGTATGGTAAAAAAGCTTACAGCGTTCATAAGTCCAAATTATTATATTACCTTTTCAGATCTTCTTCCAGTTGTTTATTCTTCGACTGAACTGTTGACAGCATGACTTCAAGATCATTCTTTACTTTCTGCAACTATAAAAAAGTAAAAATAAACCTACAATTTGCAGATAGCCCAGTCTGTAGTATTTGTTCTATGTAAGGTTACATCTGTAAATCTGGTAAAGAGGGCCAAAATTATCTGTAATTTCTTAAGAAATGTGGCTATAGAGTGACACTACTTTTAAATCCAGTTGGAGCTATTTAAAATGTTACTGTCACCAGTTGCTCAGTGTCTTATTGAAGCTCTGTAAAACAACACAATCGATTTTACCTGAAGCAGATTATGGAGCACACATATGAACTGCTCATCTGATGAAAGACTGAGGAAAAAACATCTACAGCACCAGGGCTGCATTGTCTAAATCATTGCAGCTGTTTGCAAGAATGAATTCTTGCTTATTGCACCAACATAAAATGTATAGCACTCAGAAAACAAAGATGCTGCAAAGAAAGACTAATTGCATCCATGAATTAAATGGTCCTCAGTAATATGGACATATTTGGAAGAGGAAAGAGGGAGAAATAAAACTACTGCAGCCAGAGGTTATATGCGCTCCTGAAGATAGGGAACATTGGACTCTTAGTGGACTGGATCTTTCATTAGTGCATTATGTTCTAGAAAGTAGTATTTCTAACAGTTTATGTTTTTTTAATATAATAGGTTAATAAACCTATGATTTGGATGTATTTTGTCTCCTTCCATACAAACTATGAGAACTTTTATATTTAGCTCAAAGAAATAAAAATTGTGAAAATATTCTACAAAAGCAAATATGCTCTATATATGCAACATCTGAAAAAAAAATCGGAATCCTCAACAAAATAGGCCACAAAATGGGATATCAGCTCAAACATGGCATAGCAATACAGTCAAATGAAAGTGCGTAACCAAACAACTTGTTAATAGTGATTCTTAACAGCAGTTGGGTTCCCTGTTGTGAGTGATACTAGAGGGAAGGAAGCTGCTAGGAAGAAGAGGTTTTTTTTTTTTTCCTTAAAGCTATAGCCACAGGAATATTCTCAGGTTGCATACCAATGTTCAATCAATATAGTATAATGCTACCCCTAAGACATTCTTGATTTGCTCTTTCTTCCAAGGCTGGAAGAACTCAAAATATTTGTAAATTATTGCCACAGAACTCTAGATCTAAGAATACTGACTCTTTTATGTAACACATAAAGTTACATTTTTTATATCAATTATGAAATGCAATATATAAGAACTTTTTGTTGAAAGGATCATTCATTACAACTAGGAAGTTTTAGTGGCTATAATACAGGGGAAGAAACAACATTAGAACAACAACAACAACGTCTGAAGAAACATACACAATATCTTAGCAGTAGTCCACCACAGGAGTAGTCATAGGAAAATGCAGCAATTGTATATACTTTTTTTCTTTTTTTCCAATGAAATTGTATTATCTCTTAATAAACAAAAAGACTTACCTCTTCTTTTCCTAATGCTAACAGTACCTCTGGATTGGTAGAAATTACTGAAAGATAAAATGAATTGGTTTTTTTGCATTGGATGATATAGACTTGTTTATACTGAAAAGCAGCCTGGAAAGAAATTTGTGTAGCCTCTAAAAAACTAGCTTGGCTGTCAGCAGCAGTTTAACCACATTTTGTGGTGTCCTCTGGGCTAACCTACTGTCACTTTTCAGCAAGTTAAATTAGACTGAAAAAAGTGTGGTGTTAATGCTTCTGTGTTATTTTTTATACCTGAACTAGCTCAGGTACCTAATATTGAAATATGAAGTACAGTCATACTTCAAGATAAGTTAACCTGATTTTTTCAGTGGAAGTGATTCCATCAACATTACCAACGTGGGCAATCAAATTCTTCCAGTTTTCCAATTCCTTGTTAAACAGCCTCCCAAATGCTTGATCAGGACTGTAAAACCTACCAGATTTAAATAAACTTAAAAAGCATGTCACCATCCTTACTGTTCACAAGAACAGCTACATGCAGAGACATGAAAGGCCCAGCACGGCCAATATCCTAACTCCAACCCTGAGCAACAGCAGTCAGTACTGAAGGGAAAGTATGGTACTATTCAAGAATGTGGTAACGTTTCCCCAGAATGCTTCTGCAAAATGCAGTGATTTAAGGCTCATGGATTTTCTGAATAAAAAGTGAATTGTTATACTTGGTAGCCTTCAATGGACTCCAATCAATTCTCAGTTCCATGTCAACTTGCAGCCTGTGCATAAAGATATGACTTTTGAAAAAGTGAAGCATTTAAATCTATTATCAGAAGAAATGAAAGCTACTCTAACAGATTTAAATTTAATATGACGGGGATATTTTTTGTCCAAGCTTGGTCTCTATATCTCTAATCTTCAATAAAAGCTTTTCCTTTAACAAAAAGGAAACATGTTTTCTTCCACTTCCTTATTTTGCAAAGGTAAAAGTTAAATTCTATTTTTATGAGTCAAACGCTTGTTAAAAAGTTTTAATTCAGCTGATTTAGTAGCTCTAGAGCTACATAAATAGTACCAGAAACTGAGAAAGAACAAGAGACTAAAGTAAAAGCTTTGCAAAAATAAAATTTGCATTGTAGATTCAAGTCTGTTTGCCAATATTGTGCCCAAAGAAATGTAGAACTGCCAAGTTATAATCTCTGAAAATAAGGTTTAAAATTGAAATGCTGACAGGCCCTCATTTACAAGAAATGAACTGGCCATTATTAAAAGCAGAAACCAAAGTAACAAGACAGCCTGACATTCATGCTCTATTAGTAAATTGTATGAAATTAGTATTTCTGCTATTCCTATTTAGATAAATTCAGACAATGTTCTCAATTAAGTAATTCCTCCTTCAAAATAAACAGTAGGTAGAAAGGAGCCAAGATGGACAGAGAAGATGTAAGCACAGTAGACTCTTCATTTTCATACAAGCACTATAACTCTTTGCACTATAACTCTTTGCACTATAACACTTTGCACTATAACACTTTGCACTATAACACTTTGCACTATAACACTTTGCACTATAACACTTTGCACTATAACACTTTGCACTATAACACTTTGCACTATAACACTTTGCACTATAACGCAAATTCTTAGCGGCAACTTCTTTTTTCTTCCCTCAGAAAGGTAGCCAAAAAGGCAAAGCTTTGGCTGCAAAATATTAATTGCATTATAATATGCATAAATCATTTCTCCAGTACAAAATTAAGATTTCTAATAATAAATCTTATCACCTGGGAAAAAGCAAGAATGGTTGAGCAAAGGAAGTCAGCAAGCCAATAAAAATAGGTCAAGTCCCAAAAATATTTTTAAGCAAATAGCTTAAAGTTTAAAATAATTACATATTTTAGTAAAGAGACCTAACATTTCCAGGTTTTTTATCCAGATAAAAACTGTAAGTGCTTTCAATTCATTTTCTTTAAGCCAGCAGCTTATTCATGAGCAGCAGCCAAGAACCTTTATTTCCCAAATTCATTCAATATCATATTTTTGGTCTACGTACCTCTAAGAAGCATTTGAGGCTGACCATTATTAGAGACAGGCTTACAAACCACATGAACTATGAATTTATTCTAATAGAGCAACAATATCTATTTATAAGAAAGAAGAAATACTTTTTTTTTTCCAGTTCCTATTATTTGATCATAATATGCAGCAGTACATGAACTTTGAAAGAAGCTGGAGAAGTGACTTTAATGTTCATCTGAAAATGCATTCCAATTTGGCCAAATGACAAAATATTGGAAATCACCATTTGCTGTCTAAAACACATTCCTATCATTTTGTAAACACTAAAAAAGCCAAACCTCTTCTGGCATAAAAATATTCAAATGATTCAAAGTATCCATTTAAAGATTAACTAACAAGTTTTACTGGGTTGAAAGTTGCTAACGGTTCCTTGACAGGAGACATAACAGTGAGTGCTACCAGAATACTAATGATAGTGTAGTGTGAACTGTTTTACGAGTCTCCAAATGGGACATCTGAAAAACCAGATTACTCTACTCACACTTAGATTCTGAGTAGTTTTATTTTCAGTGTCTGGCCACATCAGCCTTGCAACAGAGTGAAAGCAGTCAGCACTGATGCTTATGTACAAAAAGAATTCTGAAGAACTGAGGAATTTATACCTTTTGACTAATAATGCCTAACAAATATAAGGGCTACCACTTGCCTCAGTGGTTTATGCTTCTCAGGATCAGTAAGTGATCTGGATTCCTGTGTTGTTAAAATAAACTGAAGTGTCTTTTACCACCTTTTCTTGACCTGAAATCTCTGACCCCTGTTAAATCCAAGGATTTATTACAGTGTAATGGACTTACTGCTAAAGGCTTACTTCAAAGTTTCAGCTAGTACATCATCATACAACACACTTTTGTGAAGTAGTAATAATAAAAAAAAAAATCAAAGGAGGTATGGTTAAAAATAGGTCTGGGTAAATTATTGTTAGTTTATTAGCAACACTTGCAAAGATAAAAAACATATTGGCTTCTTAAAAGACAAAATGAAAACAAAAATCTTTGCCAAAATAGTTCTGTCCTAAAAAGGAAATACAAGTGAAAGATGGAGAAGAAACAATCACAGAAAGGAGAAACCTGAAGGAGAGTAACAGCATAATGAACTTTTGTTATTCTGTTAGGAGACCTGCTAACACTTATTTTTCCATTTAACTGACTGATGAATGGTGATACGAATCATGCATTTATTTGTCCAGAATCATAAGATTATGTTATAGTAGAATTCACTTTGAATTCTAAGTTCACTTAGAACGAAAGTGCAAAAAGAATATAGAAATGAAACATACATGCTATTGTGAGAAGTATTTAATTTAATTTTTAAGTAGTCATGGTATGAAAATACAATCAACAGACATTTGATATATACACAGTTTAAGATGCCTAGATGAAAGAGGCTTTGCAGAATTTTATATAAGTATGCCTTACATGGAAGCAGTTACTTACTTTCAGGACTTCTGTTTTGCCATTGATTATATTCCGCTGTTAAAGCTTTCACTCGCATCATTAACAAGGAAATCTGTAAAACAAGAAAAGAAGCATCTCTTGAAGTGTGTTGAGTTGCACTGGAGTAAAATGAGACAGGACAAGATAGAAATTCAATTATTAAGTTTATACAGCAGAAAACAAAAGAGCATCTATGACAATAGACCACTTATTCCTTCAAAAGATTTAAAAAGCCACTTGCAGGGATCAAGAAATATTTTTATTCTGCTTTCAAAAGGGGGAAATCGGAAGTAGTAAGAGTTGGAATTTTTCCCCTAATTTCCCCTGTAATATCAGACAATGACCACAACTGAAGATGAGCCACTAGAAGTAATGACAATACTTCACATCCCCATTCCTCCTTAGGCGCATGGTTGATACACATTTAAGGTTAAATGGACTGTGCTTAATATGTGTGATGACTAAACAAAAGATTGGCTTCTTAAAAAAACGGTAGTCAAATGAATCTTCTATCAAAACCACATCTGTAGACTCCACAAAAAATGCTTTAGAACTTGTGCTCTAGCTCACTGTAATCACTAAAAATATAGGAGCAATAAGAAAAAACACCAGTTCAGAAAAGTTTATTAAAAACCCCAAACTAAAAAACCATAGATTTTAAAAAATGTACTTATTTTAATATCTTACTATGTTCTGGAAAAAGAATATATTCATTATTACTATTCCACTTCCTGAAACTGAGGACTACACCTATAATTTTTCTACGAATACACTGTAAATTACATATAGATATCATATTACAAGTAAGCTGATAAATTAAGCAGACATTTATAGAATCATAAAATCATTAAGGTTGGAAAAGACCTCTAAGATCGAGTCCAACCGTCAACCCAACACCACCATGCCCATTACACCATGTCCCTAAGCGCCACATCTGCACGTCTTTTAAATACCTCCAGGGATGGTGACTCCACCACTTCCCTGGGCAGCCTGTTCCAAGGCCTGACCACTCTTTCAGTGAAGAAATTTTTCCTCATGTCCAATCTAAACCTCCCTTGGCGCAACTTGAGGCCATTTCCTCTCGTCCTATCGCCAGTTACTTGGGAGAACAGACCAACACCCACCTCGCTACAACCTCCTTCCAGGTAGTTGTAGAGCGCGATGAGGTCTCCCCTCAGCCTCCTCTTCTCCAGACTAAACAGTCCCAGTTCCTCATAAGACTTGTTCTCCAGATCCTTCACCAGCTTCGCTGCCCTTCTCTGGACACGCTCCAGCACCTCCATGTCCTTCTTGGAGTGAGGGGCCCAAAACTGAACACAGTATTCGAGGTGCGGCCTCACCAGTGCCGAGTACAGGGGCACGATCACCTCCCTACTCCTGCTGGCCACACTATTTCTGATACAGGCCAGGATGCCGTTGGCCTTCTTGGCCACCTGGGCACACTGCCAGCTCATGTTCAGCCGGCTGTCAACCAGCACCCTCAGGTCCTTTTCCTCTGGGCAGCTTTCCAGCCACTCTTCCCCAAGCCTGTAACGTCGCATGGGGTTGTTGTGGCCTAAGTGCAGGACCCAACACTTGGCCTTGTTGAACCTCATACAGTTGGCCTCAGCCCATCGATCCAGCCTGTCCAGGTCCCTCTGCAGAGCCTTCCTACCCTCCAGCAGATCAACACTCCCGCCCAACTTGGTGTCATCTGCAAACTTACTAGGGCAGCACTCAATCCCCTCATCCAGATCATTGATAAAGATATTAAACAAGACTGGCCCCAAAACTGAGCCCTGGGGAACACCACTTGTGACCGGCCACCAACTGGATTTAACTCCATTCACCACAACTCTCTGGGCTCGGCCGTCCAGCCAGTTTTTTACCCAGCGAAGAGTGTACCTGTCTAAGCCGTGAGCTGCCAGCTTCTCTAGGAGAATGCTGTGGGAGACAGTGTCAAAGGCTTTACTGAAGTCCAGGTAGACCACATCCACAGCCTTTCCCTCATTCACTAGGCAGGTCACCTGGTCATAGAAGGAGATCAGGTTGGTCAAGCAGGACCTGCCTTTAATGAACCCTGGTGACTAGGCCTGATCCCCTGGTTGTCCTGCACATGCCTTGTGAGCGCCCTCAAGATGAACCGCTCCATAACCTTCCGCGGTACCGAGGTCAGGCTGACAGGCCTGTAGTTAGATCCTCCTTCTGGCCCTTCTTGTAGATGAGCATCACATTGGCAAGCCTCCAGTCATCTGGGACCTCCAGTCATCAGTGACCTCCAGTCATCATAACAACCTGTTAACCAGGACTGCTGACAAATGATGGAGAGTGGCTTGGCAAGCTCCTCCACCAGCTCCCTCAGTACTCTCAGGCAGATCCCATCTTGTGAATGTCCAGGTGGCGTAACAGGTCGTTAACTGCTTCCTCTTGGATTATGAGGGGTTTATCCTGCTCGCTGTCCCTGTCTTCCAGCTCAGGGGGCTGAGTACCCTAGGGATAACTGGCCTGACTATTAAAGACTAAGGCAAAGACAGCATTACGTACCTCAGCCTTTTCCTCAACCTTGGTGGCAATGTTCCCGCCCGCATCCAATAAAGATGGAGATTCTTCTTAGCCCTCTTTTTGCCATTAATATATTTGTAAAAACATTATTTGTTATGTCTTATGACAGTGGCCAGATTGAGTTCTAGCTGGATTTTTGCCTTTCTAATTTTCTCTCTGCATGACCTAACGAGATCCTTGTACTCTTCTTGAGTTGCCAATACAAAAGCTACTGCTGATATGGTCAAGGATTCCATAAAAAGCACTGCAGACTGCATTTGGCTTCACATCAACTAAAAAGAGAAAAATATGCTAAGAATCATCAGCCAAGTTCTTATAGTAAAAATATAAAGAATTGGCAAGTTAAGCTTAGCTTTTCTCTACCCAAAATAACTTTGTAAAGTGCATCTTCAAAAGACAACCTTTTAAAATAAAGGAAAAATAAAGGAAAAATAAACACAGAACAAAAGAAATTATCACCATACAAACATTTCTTATTTTGTAGATCAGGTGGTGTCATCTCTTTTGTAATGGAGCACTACTCTTGACAATACTACCTGTTTATTCTTCGTTCATTTAAACTTGACAAAAAAGGATGAAGGAAACGTTCTGGATACTCCAGTAACTGGACAAATTCAAATAAATTAACACCACCATTCAGCAACCTTAATTCAAGGACCATCTTTTCAACAGACAAATACATACAGCAAATATGTACAACATGCCCTCTCTCATGCCCTATATACATTCCTAGCAAAATATGCTGCTCAGTAAGTAATCTATTACATCATAGACCAGAATCAGTCCCTAAACTTAAAGGATAAAACAACAAAGCGTACATTTCAAGATTACAGTCTTGAGGTAATTAAGGAATGAACATTAGTGACAAGGTCAACAGCAAGGAAAAAAACCCATAGCTTCTTTGCCAGCTACAATGAAAATAGAATAGAATAGTTCCAGTCGGAAGGGACCTACAATGATCATCTAGTCCAACTGTCTGACAAATTAAGGGCTGATCAAAAGTTAAAGCGTATTATTGAGGGCATTGTTCAAACGCCTCTTGAACACTGACAAGCATGGGGCCTTGACCACCTCTCTAGAAGTCTGCTCCAATGTTTGACCACGCTCTCAGTGAAGAAATGCTTCCTAACGTCCAGCCTAAACCTCCCCTGCTGCAGCTTTGAACCATTCCCATGTGTCCCGCCACTGGATACTAGGGAGAAGAGCTCAGCACCTCCCTCTCCACTTCCCCTCTTCAGGAAGCTGTAGAGAGCAATGAGATCGCCCCTCAGACTGCTTCTCTCCAAACTAGGCAAGCCCAAAGTCCTTAGCTGCTCCTCATAGGACGTGCCTTCCAGCCTTTTCACCAGCTTTGTTGACCTCCTCTGGATGCATCTGAGTACCTTAACATCCTTCTTAAACTGTGGGGCCCAGAACTGCCCAACCACTCAAGGTGAGGCCGCACCAATGCTGAATACAGCAGGATAACCACCTCTTTTGACCAGCTGGTTATGCTGTGTTTGATGCACCCCAGGATGCGGTTTGCCCTCTCGGCTGCCAGGGCACGCTGCTGACTCATACTGAGCCTGCTGTCAACCAGCACCCCCAGATCCCTTTCTGTCGGGCTGCTCTCCAGCCACTCCTCTCCCAGTTTATACATGTGCTCAGCATTACTCTGTCCCAGATGCAGAATCCAACATTTGTTCTTGTTAAATGTCATGCCACTGATGATTGCTCAATGCTGCAATCTATCTAGCTCCCTCTGCAAGGCCTCTTGTCCCTTGAGAGTCAACAGCACCTCCCAGTTTGGTATCATTAGCAAACTTGCTAATGGCGCGTTCAATTCCTTCATCCAGATCGTTGATAAATATATTGAACAGAACTGGCTCTAGAACTGAGCCTTGTGATGGTGTGCTCCCCCTGCCCCCCACCTGACTTTTTGGCTTGCATACAAGCCATGCACCAACGAGGGCCCCATGATGTCCCACTATCTGCTACAGTAGATTTTGCAATGTTAAAACCACTGATAAGAGGAGGCCCGGCAATTCTTAAACCCTACATAGTTGCAAAACGGGATGAGATCAAAAGCGATACTGAATATAATAAAAGACAGGGCAGTAATGCTCCTAAACAACTCCCTAAATGTGCGGAATTAATGCACGGCGTTGTTAACTACAGCCATGAAATGGGCTGGGACTATGCACTGGATGAAAAACAGAACCTAAAGTCCCGGGGAGGAAATCACAAAGTAAGACCCGTGAAACATGGAAACAAATTTAAAAACCCGCAAATGGAATCTTGAGAATGGAGAAATGAATTACAGAGGAATGCATTAGCCCTAGGCATTCCCAGAGCTGCCATTCAAGGTCAGCCTACTAGCATTATCTTGAGTCTGATTAAAGCATTCCAGAAATGAGGTAACAGTGAAAGAAAGGAGCGTATTTCAACTCTTCCGCCTCCAGAGAGAAAGACAACCCCTTCCTCCCCCTTAAGGAGGAACTGCAGGGTATGAAGTCAAAAAATGAGTAGTGTCCGGAAGGCAGTTGGGCCTGCCTGTTTGAAAAGTGGAGGCTTATTAGTGGTTAAGTCATAATGGCCCATACATTTTAATTCCAGTTGGTTCTCGAGGACAATTGGTGAAGTTTTTAATGGATACCGGAGCACAAATTTCAATACTAACACAACAAGATGCCGAGAAGCTGGGTGTGCGATCTGGACAACAAAGAGTTAAAATTACTGGTGTGAAGGGAGGGAGTGTTGACTGCCAAACTGCCAAGGTCAATTTATGGCTCCCGGGGTGAGAAGTGCATGTTGACTACTCGCTTTGCAATTAAAGATCATCATGAAAATATTTTGGGTTTTGATGTTTTAAACGGATAGACCTGGTGCCTGCCGAATGGCAGTGTGTGGTCTTTCAGCTCAAACATCGATCCCGACCCCAGTAGAAGCAGGGAGGCTCCAGTGCATGCACTTCGCGCAGCCCCTGCCCTCCCCCAGTCAAAAATCACCAACGTACCGCAATACCCGATTTCTGCTGTGGCACGAAATGGAATTTCTGAAGTCATAGCTGATTTGGAGAAACGACAAATTACCTCCAGAACCCACTCCCCATATGACTCACCTATCTGGCCAGTTCGGAAACCAGACAGGAGGTGGCATTTAACAATTGATTATCAGCACCTGAATGCCAATACAGCCCTGCTAACAGCTCCTGTACCAAACATTGCAAACTTACCAGCTACTTTGCAAGCAGCTGCACACCCATGGATGGCAGCACTAGATGTAAAGGATATGTTCTTTATGGTTCCCTTGAAGGAGGAGGATAAAGAGAAGTTTGCTTTCACCTGGGCAGGAACACAACATACCTTTAACAGACTCCCACATGGGTATAAACATTCACCCACAATTGCTCATGCCGGACTTGCTGAATTTTTGCAGACAGTTTCACTCTCCCGAGATGTGAAACTGTACCAATATATAGATAATATTCTGATTGGAGGAACATCCCCTGAAAAGATGGGAGAAGCAGCAGCAGCAGTATGGCAAGCACTAAATAAAGCAGAAATTGAGATTCCACCTGGAAAATGTCAGGGACCAAGTAAAGAAGTAAAGTTTTTAGGTACTTGGTGGATAGCAGGCAGTGCAGTGATTCCTCCAGATACCTTAAGAAAAATCAAAGAGCTGCAAATGCCCCAGTCAAGGAGGGAGTTACAACAATTAACGGGAACTTTAGGATTTTGGAGGAAGCATGTACCTGGATTGTCTATCATTTCCCATCCATTATACTCACTCTTACGGAAGGGCAAACCCTGGGAGTGGAAATTAGAGCATAAAGCTGCAGTCAAAACTCTAACTGAAGAATTAAAAACATATCAGTCACTGGGACTAGTACACCCCCATGACCCTATTATAGCTGAATGGGGTTTTGCGGAACACCCTACTTACTGTAACCTGTTCCAAACTAGCCCTGATGGGCCAAAAAGACCTTTATTGTTTAGCTCAACCGCACTTAAAGGAACAGAACAACAATACTCTCAATGGGAAAAGTCCGAGCAGTTAAACAAGTTGAGAAAATACATCAGGAACAACCTGTGCAAACTAGAGGGGCATTTAATTTACTAGTAGCAATTCTAAAGGGGACTGCTCCCCCGAAGAAGTTGCACAAAAACCCACTATCAGAAAATCCTATGCCTACCTAACAGGAGTTGCAGAAAATATGCAATTAACTGAGGGACACACTAAGGTCTCCAAACTGCAGATGCCCATAAATGCCCTTTAGCACTACAACAACCTTTTAAACCTTCACCCATTCTGGATGCACCGCCCCTCACTGAGAGTACACCAACAGAAAACATATGGTTTACGTATGCTTCAGCAAAAAGGGTAAACGGTAAATGGCAATGTAAGACTGTTGCATTAGATATTACCACTGGCAAATAAGTAATAGAGGAGGGTCAAGGCAGTGCACAAGTAGGAGAAATAAGAGTAGTTGTTCTGGCAGCACAGAATGGAGCAAAAATCATATATGTAGACTCTTACGCTGTGTGGGCCGGTGCCACACAGTGGCTCTGTCAATGGGAAACCTTGAATTGGGAGAAATAAATAGATCCCCAATTTGGAGAAAAAAAAGATTGGCAATTATTACTAGATAGAGCCAGGAAAATACCTTTCAAAATGCCATGGGTAAAAGCTCATGCTAAGGATAATCAACCAGCCACCAAGTGGAATCAAAAGGTAGATTGGCTAACTAAAATTGGGAAAATCACCTTAAATCCTGAGTGGTATCGATTGAGAGAATGGTTACATCAAAACCTAGGCCACACAGGTAAAGAAGCACTTTACTTTGCTGCACAGAGTAAAAGCTGGCCTATAAACAGAAAAACTTGTGAAACTATTCTTACAGAATGTCCCCAGTCTAGATTGAAATTACAAGCAGATCATCCTGCTAAAGCACCACCTCGACATATCAATGAAGGGAAAACTTTATGGTCTACATGGCAAATTGATTATATTGGATCACTCAAATCCTCTGCAGAATATTGATACATCCTCACAGGAGTGGAAGTATTCTCAGGCTTGCTTATGGTAACTAAGTGTCGGAAAGCTAATAGTGGCGAAATAGAGGATGAGGGCTATTGTCTTGGTTCTCGAATCTACCTACTCCTGATGTTATCCAAAGTGATGATGTCTCACATTTTTTATGTAAGGAAGTACAAGATTGGGCAAAACAAGAGGGAATTAAATGGGTATTCCACACCCTATACTACCTTCAATCAAATGGCATGGTAGAAAGAGCTAATGGCTTATTGAAAAGGAATCTCAAACCACATGAGGCTCAATGTGATATGAGACTTCCCAAAGTGCTCCCCACCAATTAAATAATCGATACGGGCCTACTGGAAGCCCTGTAAGCTGAGCATTCTTTGAAAATAACTGAGCTTAGCATTCCACCTACTGGGAAAAGAGAATATCTGACAACATTACAGCCAGGACAGCCTGTGATGGTCAATCCACCGTCCACTGGCACTGTGCCTATGACTTTAACTAAACCCTGTGGCCCGCTTGCCTGGGAAGCTACCGATAGCAGTGGAGCAAAACATAGAATTAGTGCACAATGGATTTTTCCTTCTTTTTAATGGGGTAACCTGTTCGGACTCTCCCCACTGAAACAAGTCTGTATTTTTCTCTTACAGCACCCTGCAAGATGACAAACAGAAATGCTGTGTTCATGTTACTATTCCAAACCCTAACAATGCTACTTCTCCTAACCTGTGGTCAAAGAACCCTAGAGCGGCCATGCTCTCAAACTTGTCTTAAGTACACCAGGAGTATGGGAACACACTCTAGTAAAGGAGATCTAAATCTTTCCACTGGTCATGCACGGAACTAAAGTATACTTAGAAAATGAATGGAGCCGGGGTAAAGATGAAGATGATAATAAAGTTTCCCAACTTCAGGGAATGGCAAGGAAAGAAATTAAAATAAGATGCCAGATGATCAATGGGTCTACCCGTGAGAAGGCATCTCAGATTTCTGTGTACAACATTACATCAAACCCAATAGCCAAAGATAGGAAACTTTGCGCCCCTGAAAGATTGGATTGTTGGTACAATTTCACTTTAGTACAACCTGTTTTTGTAGTCTGCCTCTGGGCTTGCCATAGTGTTGGACTATCATTTTTTAAAATAGACATTACTGAGCCTAGTACAACATCCACCCCAACTGTAAAGGATAAGAAAACTCTACCTCCACAAATTTCTGAAATTGGACTGTATGTGACCAAAAATACAGGCCAACAATGAGTGTTACCTCATCCATCATGGTCTCTTAAATGAGTAGAACTACAAATGTAGATGCAAATTAATATTGCTACAATCAAACTGGCCCGTTCACCATTCCCAAGTACATCCTATGCAGGATGGTTGGCATGGTTACATGGGTGAACCCTCACCTCTCCAAGATGAACAAGGAGATAGGTGGACGGTATTATGGGGACAGAATTGGGAGTCTTATAGTGTAGATGTCAAAGTATTCGTAAATAAACTGAGCACAACAACAAGTGATTTAAACAAATTAGAACACCCATTGCAATCTTCTCTATTAGCATTGGGAACTAACCAATTGGTCTCATCTGCCAGTAGGAAAGAATTAATGAAAGGGACCATCAATTGATTGTGATTGCACTTGCTGCAGCCCAAAAAAACATTTCTCTAGCTCTCAGCTGTATCCAAGCTCAACTGTGGATGCAATCTATGGCAGCAGCAATTATAAAGGAAGGTGAAGAGGGCACCTTACCCACTGAAATTCAAAAGGTAATTTGGGATAATGCAACTAAATTTGAGAAAGAATTCCAATCCTGGTTGTATTTAGTCAATTTCACTTACGACTCCATCAATAATAAGGTAACAGCTTTTGTCTTAACCATACGCAATGCTTCACTAAATGCCACATACCAAATTATTGCGTTAGGATTAAATTGCAATGGAGCTATACTCTATCCATTAGAACATAGAGTGTGGGCCCAACAAAACGGAAACAAACGGCAAACTGTTGATGTTAATGCAGGCATTGTACGGGAACAACAAGGATTTATTTGTGAGAGTAACACCATCAAAGCCCAAGACATTTGTCTTGACACTGAATTAAATATTTGCCATTTTGAAATATACCCCAATGAAACCCCTGAAACTGTACTTGTATATATTGGAAAAGGACGTGTTTGTATGAGAACGCTTTGTGATTTTATATTTGTAGATAACATTACTGTAGATACAAGCAACTTCTCAAATATTTGTGTTTGTAACTTTACTAAAATTATGGGATGCGACTTTAATTATTCAGCTCCAGTTACACCTTATCAATAGTTACAATCTAATTTTATGTTGAGTCAAGATTTATTGCCTACCTCCATCAGAATGAATCTTACATTAGTGAAGAAACTACTACAACATGATGACCTGTGCCAACTGCTAGAACATATCCGAAACAATCGACACAAAACTCTAATCACCGTTCACCATGATACAGCGTGTCTTGGAAAGAGTGAAGAAGGACAGAGAGTACCATTGGTGCGAAACTCTTCTTGGATGGTCACCAACAGCAATGGCAGTGTTTAATCTTCTGCTTCACCCAGTTGTGATTTTACTAGTTCTAACTTTAATGTGTCTATTGCTTATAATTATATTGTATATAAAAGTTTGGTGCATGATAAAACAAATAACACAACTCCAACCACCCAAAACATACAAACTAATACATAGCACATAGCAATGTTTCACTATCTACTTGCCGTGGATCTGTAAGCGCATAAATTATCAATATACTATCTATGGCACAAAGGCAAGAGGTGACTGTACCACCACTCTGTGAGAAGGCGCATTCACCTAACCACAGTGCTGATCAATGTGTGACTCCAGCCAAGCTTGGAAGAAACTAATGTCTGCAGTTGGTTTATAAATATGACTCTGAGTCAATCATCTTACCCCCATAAATAGTGGGCAGCCCAAGAGCCCCTGGAGCTCTCCTGCACGACAGCAGGCTGTATGCCAGGATCTCCCCCTAAAGTAGGGACGCCTCTCAAGGTTACTCCTAGAGGTTGAGAGATTCCTCGCCGCAACAGATCCTCTGTAAGTGACTAATGGCATGCTAAACTTTGAAATCTTAGCTAAGTGACATAAAGGATTGATTGCACATATATAATGCTTTAGACATAAACCGTTGACCAAGTCTGGGACTAGGATTGGATCCAGCCGCACCTAGACTCCTCTCTGAGAAGGAGTTTATACAGCAAGGGGGTGCTTTCTGAACCTCATGGCTCAACGGGAGGGTCTCCCTGACAGTTTTAGAATCATTAAGGTTGGAAAAGACCTCTAAGATTATTTGTCTGACCGTGTCCTCTGTGCAATAAATAATGAAGTGTACCTTGCCATCGAATCTTGTTAACTCACTCTCTTACATCAATAAGCGCATTGCTGCTTCTCTCTTATGAGTGAAGTGCATCTCCTCTCTCACTCCATCCGCGACAGCCCTGAGGAACACTGCTGGTCGCCAGCCAGAGGTAGCCCCCTCTACACCCCCTTTGAGTCCTGACCTTCAGCCTTTGCCCAGCGCACCATGTACCTGCTCCTCACAGTGGGACAACATGTCCAGAAGGATGCTGTGAGGGACAGTATCAAAAGCCTTACTAAAATCCAGAAAAACTACATCTACCGCCCTCCCTTCATCCACTAGGCAGGTGACCTTATCGTAGAAGGATATCAAAATAGTTAGACAGGACTTTCCCCTTGTGAACCCATGTTGGCTGTGCCTGATGATTGTATTGTTCTTTAAATGTTCTTCAATAGCAGCCAGTATGATCTCCTCCATAGTTTTTCCAGGTACTGAGATTAGACTAACAAGTCTGTAGTTTCCTGGGTCAATACAAGTGCCTATGTCAGGGCTACAATAAGATCCCATGAAAGTTGCTGACAGAGGTTCTAACATGACCTTTTCCACTCCTCCCTGTTTTCTACCATGAAGTGCAATCCTAATTGAATCTTCATTTTGCAACTCTGTTTAATCATTGTTTTGCTATGACAGTTTTCAAGAAAAGTGTATCTCGAAAGTTTAAGTATTAATTACAAGGGTATGACGTGCTTCAGTAAAGCTGCAAAGAAACATAAAAACCTCAGTCTAAGGTTAAAATTATACAAAATTTATTTCTACTTATAGGATTTTATCCAGAGTCCTAAAAGGAGAAAAAGATTGTATTTTATGCATTTGAATATGCATCTTCATTTATTTATTCAGATTAAATAATAGTTTAGAACATTGTTTATTACTAGCAAGCGATTGTTAGTAATTACACAGTGATTAAACATCTGAATGTATTCAACAGATACATCTCTGAAGAAAAGTGCTCTTTTTCTTAATTATTCAGTCAAGTGTATTGAATTAACCATCTGAATACTCTTACTAAAGTCACACAAGATGGAGATTTATCAGACCTACATATTTCACCCAACCAGCCCAATGTTTAACTATTGATACTTCCCAAATTTGGGGTCCTCATATAAATTCTATTTAAAGGTTCCTATTTAGAATTTACAAACAACTAAACAGTAAGCCAGCATTGCCTTTTTGCATGTTCCCCAAAATTTGAGGGATACAGGAGCTCACGTTCACGCACTCAGCATCACTCAGTTCATTTCTAATTCAAGCACATCAGTTTCCTAATGATATCCACAAATGGGGAACAACTGTAATTTGCAAATATAAAATTCCAGGGTAAAACTAAAGGGTGTTGGGAACTAAAACTAAAGGGTGTTGGGTGCTGGCGTGTTGGGTTGACGGTTGGACACGACAATCTTAGAGGTCTCTTCCAACCTGTATGATTCTATGATTCTATGAGTCATATAGAGTTTCACAAACTACATATACACTGCTTAAGAAATAGTCCAAATGGGTATTGAAGTTACACACTCCTCCATTTTGCTGTCTATGTTAGTCATTTATCAGTTGTGTGGCAGGACTGCATGTAACCTTTTTGCTATACATAAATGCAACTTTTCAGTATTTGCTAGACACATACTTCAGAATACAGCTTCAAAGATAATAACAATAAAACTGTCAGCTTTAGCGAATAAGTGAAGATAATTTAGATTCCTCCTTTTGCAAACACACCATATCTTTACAGAAAGATAAATATAAATATTTTGTGAAGAATAAAAAAAAAAACACTCTTACCTTGACATCTGATTTTAACAGTGTTTCCGTTCCTAGAAGCGCTATCTCGCTCTGACACTTGGTAGAAGACAAAACACAAACAATGTTTTCTTACTCTTCCCTTTTGTAAGAAACACGATACTTAGAAATTCCAACAAAAGTTGTTTAATATAGAAAAAAAAGTTTTGACTTGGCTCCTACCACATCCCTCAGAGCCTGACCCAGAACAGCAAATTAAGAAATATTTCTAAATCATACCACAATAAAAAAGTAGAACTTCAATTAATTGAAAAACAGAAAAGTAGCAGCTAACAAAAGATGTATGATTTCAGGAAAAAGGCAAGTCATGAGGGAAAAGCTGATATGGGGAAAGACACTGAACAGATGAACAACATGAGAAACTTGGAAGAGAGAGTCATGGGCAAGGCTGAATAGGGAAGCTGCTGAGAAGTTAACACACTTGTTGCTACTATTCTGGCTCTCCGAACAGAGCAATCGCATTATAATACACATTTTCAGTTTTAACTCATTTAGGGCTATATACTGTACGGTTCAGAAATGGTCTAATTTTTAGAATTGCACTACATCAGCTCCAATGACTGCAATGGGATCTATATCAAGTCTGAAATTCAGGCCACCACAGATATCCAAAGCTTCAGCAGGAGACACTTGCTAAACTCTTTCTTGTTTTATAACTGTCAGCAATTTAACCCGCCCCATAACAGGGCAGGATGTATTCCACTAAGCAGTAAAACTACTAAGCAGTACTTTCGAAACTTTGCTGTTAACGTTTTGGAACCAAAACACAATACAGGATTTCTCCAATAAAAACTGTTAATGCTGACACACAATCATTGGAACATTACATCATAAACCATATAACCTAGAAGCTAATTCAATGACAATTAGTTGTTTAAACTTTTTGCTGAAACGTGTGCATCCAGGATGCCACAAAAACAAAGTAATAAAAATCCTACCGTTTTTATTAACTTCCAAAAATAACGCACATTATCACTTCCTGTATTGTTTTGGGGATGCTGGGAATGAGATACAAGATATCAAAGATTTTCAATTAAATTCTAGTTTCCTTTCTAATCTGAAAATTTCAAAGAAAGTTCACATCCTCTGAAGTGGTGCAAACAAAACTTATGTTGATAACCTATTACAGTACTTCAGAAACCTAGACACAGGATTCCCTGTCACTTTTTCAATATTAAGATACGTTTACATGTAACAACAAATAAAATCACATTAATCTTTTTAAATCTAATTCTGTAAAATTATTGCACTGTGGGTTGTCTATACTTTGTTTGACTTTAAGTTTGGAAATATTTTAACTTCAGTTTCAGATACTTTCAGTGCTTTGAATCTACCACTCGGAGCTCAAGCAAATAGCATATAAATACCACATCAAAATGAGTGAAGCAATTAAGACTCAAAATATAATCTAGAACATGACTTTTCATCAAACTCAGCAGAATCTTATAGGATGCACAGCATTCTCTCAGAACTGTTAAAAGTTTATCTTTCCTGGGATTCCAGGAAAGTAAATAAAAATAACTCGCTCTAAAATGTTATTATTAGCATATTGCACCATATATCAAGAGAGATAAGTTTTATTCTTGAGGATGTAACTGTCAGTTTGCATGAGCATACACGAACATCACCGTTCTAAGCCTCTTTCTCCTCCCATTCTCTCTCTCTTGTGAACAGCAGTTGAATCCCATCTTGTATGAGGCTAAAGAGAGAGGAATCTCAAGTCTCAGTGCGCTGATAGTACCACAACACAAGTAAATTGTTGAATTTTCCTAGTTTTAATATATAATTCCATTCTATTTAACTAAATCATAACATCAGCACTCTGTAAACAAAGTTTGACACTGCAAGGCATTCTTCACCCCTGCCACCACTTCTACCTTTGGCCTTTCTGAAGATCTTTTCTTCTTCCCCCCACTTTTTTTTCTTCTTGTTTTGTTGCGGTGGTTTCTTTGGAGCGGGTGAGGTAAGCATGCAGTGAAGGATGGGGAGATGAACAAAAAAACGCTGAGGAAAGTTTACAACAAATCTAGTCTATCACTTGTGATTTGCATACCTCTTCCATCTGCTTCCAAATACTCTCACATTCATCCAAGAGTTCTTCCTTGACATCCACAGGACAAACTGAGTCACTGGTGATTTCTGGTAAATATTCAGCCTATTAACAGACAAATAGAACAGTTATCATGTTAATCTACAATAATTATTAACAGGTTACTGAATCATACCTGTTACTTCAGGTCAAATATGTAACAGAGCAATCCCTCTGAATACAAAGCTTTCGGTTAACTCCCCTATATTTCTAGACAGCACCCAATCATTCAGTAAAATCAGCTACTATATTACTACACTAAAATTTGAAGACACTAATAATGTTTTTTAAAATTGAATCACAAGGTCCTAAATTTTCAAAACTGCTTCAATTATCTGCAATGGCGTTTTTTATTTTCTGACAACTTTAATACAGAAACAATAAGAGAATCTCACATCTACAAAGCCATGCTTTTCTTCCATATATCTGCAAAGTTCTTAAGCATAGTTACTTCTGCTCTGTCTTCCAATAAGTGTCCTAATCTATTTCTCCTTATGACAACTTGAATTCAGAATCTTTTTGATTAACAAATTAAAGTGTCCTGGAGGTTACCAGAAAAACAGACAAAAGAACCTGAAAGATACGAAGGCAACCAAGGAAAGAGGGCACCAGGACAGCCAAAACAAAAATCAATCCAAGTTAAATTAAAAAGTTTGAGAAACTGTTGGGTCAGATAGAAAACGCACAAATTCAGAAACTTAATGCTAGTTAAATCTATAAAGAGATACATGAACGACAACAGCAATTAAGAGGGAAAAACAAGAAGGGCCAAAATGGCACTCAAAGGGATTTTTTTTTTAAGGTAAAACAACCAACAGGAATTTCCTAGACCTACAAGATGCAGGAAGCCTTTAAAAATACTTAAACGGATCACTAAGACCACCAAATACTTAGAGAGTAAAAAGAGACATTAAAAAAGATAAAGATCTAAAGAAGAAATAAACATCTCTATCTTCTTAATGATGCACAAATTCCTAACTCAACCTTTTGTTCATTTTCAGAAAAAAAAAGCAGCGTCAGAGAAAATTATGTTGGAAACCCAAATAATTTAAAATGAGTGAAATATTCAACTAGTACCTCAAAGTATGCCATAGCAGAGTGGCTAAGAAAAAAATCAGAATGTCTCACTGAACACTGGAAGTATTCTAGAAAACCGAAAGGTAGCAATACTTCTATTAAGCCTTCCTAGAAAATTTGTTGCATCAATAATTAAAAACAGAACACTGGAAAATCTGGATTGCCGTGTGATCTGATAAGATCTAATAAGCACAATGTTTGCAAAGGAAAATCATTATCTTCTTAAGTCTTGAAATGTCTCCATAAAGGAGAACTAGTTCACATAATTTATTAAGACTTCTGAAATGCCTCCAGCGAAGTTGCCCACAGAAGGCTAATAAAGAAACTAAGTAGTCGTGAGATGCAATGTACTTTTCTTCTCAGACCAAAAATTGTCAAGAAGACAAAGAAACTAACAAAAAAAGCCCGAACGGATAATTTTCATCATGGCAAAAAGGCTCAGCAGCAGAGCTAAGAGGACCTGAATGAAAACGAAAAAAAAGGGGGGGGGGAGGAGAAAAAACAAAAACAAAAAGATATAACCTTTGGAAATTTGGAAGGAGTCTTGGGATGTAATAAAAAGTTCTATCCCCATGTCCCCCACAATAATACAATCCATAAATTATATGAAATACATCTGAGTACGTAGCTAAAAAAAACCCCAAATGTTTAAATAATTATAATGGTTTTATTATTGTTGACCTTCAAAATTTCCATGATTGATTTTACACAAATTTTCAAAATGTACATATTATGAGGAGATACTACAGGTCTCCGCAGTGCAAACCAAACTGACTTGTGGTCCCTAATACTGTGCTGTTAATTACCTTGTAAAGCATAACCATCAAAGTGTCATGTTCAGATATTTTTCCTTGTAGCTTGCGGTTTTCCCTATTTCTGTATGATAAAATTAGGTTTCTATTTGTACACCATACCTGAAAACTGAAGACTTGTTTTTGCGTGTCATTAATATTAATGCATTCCAGTTTCAACATGTTATTCCTTCTTACCTCATTTTAGAACTACATAATTAGGTAAAAAATACACGTAGGGATAAGAGGGCATTGTAGGCTCTAAGCGAGCCAAGCGAATAGGCAAGCTTTATGGGAAATGTTTCACGTCAACAAAAAAAACCCGACCAAATACCGAAAGAAATTCAGATATGAGAAAGGAAAGTAACAGCAGCCCTAGGAAAACTGATAGGGGGAAAAAAAAAAAACAAACCAGAAAGCCAGGAGTACACCCGAGGAAGGAGAAGAACAAAAGCAGGATACAAATAACGTCACAGAAGAGGTTAGACAGGGAGCTCCCATTCTGCCAGACATAAACCCCAGGACTACACCAGCGACAGGAAAACCGGGGAGAGGAGGTTACTCCTCTCAGGCTAGGGCTGAACGCAGCCGTTTGCCAGGCGGGCAAGGCCGCAGGGGCCAGCCCGCTCCCTGCACAGCAGCCTCGCGGTCCTAACGGCCGCGAGCCTCCGCGGCTGCTCCGCCTCACGGCCGAGGAGCGGCTCCGCTCGGTCGCCGGGATCCGGGAGCGCCCCTCGGGCCGGCGGCGGCGCTCGGGGCAGCCGGGTAGGCAGCCGGGTAGCCCGCGGGGCAGCGGCCGACAGCCGCCCCCTTCCCGCCCGTTACCATGGCGGCTCCGTGCTCCGCTCGCCTCTACCCGGCCCGCGTCCTCCTTTGCGCGCGCTCCGCGCTCACTGGCTGCGCCCCGCGGCGTCACTTCCGAAGCGCCCGGCACGGGGAGCGCCGCGGAGAAGTGACGTTGGGCAGCATGGCGTCGTCCGAGTCGGAGCGTAAGCGAAAGCAGCCCGAGGCGGCGGGCGGCAGCGAGGAGGCGGCGGCGGCGGCGGCAGACGAGGAGGATGAGGAGGAGCGCTGGGTCGGGCCGCTCCCGGGGGAGGCCGCGCAGGCGAAAAAGAGGAGAGGTAACGGGAGGAGCGGAGCTTTCGCCCGCCTGCCTCTTCTCTGGGGAGCGGCCCGGGAGGCGTCCGTGGCGCTGCCTCGGCCTGGGCCCGGAGCGGTGGGATCACCTCCGGGCCGCAGGCCTCGCCGGGAGCGGGAGCAGCCCCAGCCACGGGGTGGGGGCGCCTGGCAGCGGGGCCGCCCTCGGGCGGCTGCCCTGCGCCCTGAGGCGGGGAGGGGGCGACGGGCGGAAGCCCGTTGTCTGGAGCGGCGTCTTGTACGGGGAATAACCGGGCTGTGGAGGGGTGCAGAATTACAGACCGGGGACACCATATTTCTGCTGCTTCTGGAAGACGCCCTCAGGCTACAAGGCCCCGCTTTGCAGCGTCTGCATTGCGCTTACAGCTGAGGAGTCAGCTGTCCTCTGGGTCTGAGCTGGAGGAGCAGGAGAAGCCTCTAGGCTGTGCTTCGGCGTATGGTGTTGATGTGTCTGGCAGCTCACAGCTCTCTGGGTGTCGTTGTAAAGTAAATGTGAGTTTAACAATGTTCAACAGATGCAAACCTGCTGGTTTAGTAACAAATGCCATTGTGGGTGTTAACGGTTAGGATGTAAAAATCAGCGACAAAAGCAGAAAATCAGATTATTTTCGGTGGGTCAGTTGAACAATTAAATAGGTAGGTGCTAGCACTTAGAATTTAAGTTATGATACGTGCGTGGGACCTTGAATCTCTTAACAACAATAGGTTTGGTTTTGGAAGAAAATGAGGTGCGGATGACCTTCTGTTTTCTGGCAGTAGCTTAAAAATTGTTGTATTGATATATTTTTTTTTGGTATACATTCAGACAGCCAAGGTTGCTTTAAAGGGGGCATCTGTATGGGTTAAAGCAGAGTTTAAGTGGCTTTAGTCTACCAAGAATCCTGAGTACAAAACCATAGCAGAAACCCCTTTTATTATATTTGCACAAAATCCTACCATATTCTTGACTAAAACGGGAGTAAGCTATTCAAGGGTAAGTAAGGGAGACCAGAAGCTAGATGTACCTTTATGAAAAAAAAAATTTCCTGATTTCTCTTTTATTTTGTTTAGTTCTTGAATTTGAACACGTTTATCTTGAAAATCTGCCATGTGCTTCCATGTATGAACGCAGTTACATGCACAGAGATGTCATTACACATGTAGCATGTACTAAGTAAGTGTCTTTTTTTTCTACTGTATCTCATTGTCAGAGTTGTATTTTTGTATATGCTAGGAAGTTTTCATTGTAGAAGTTTTAATAATGGAAAGTTACTGTGTCCAGAGGTGGTATTTTAAGGTTTTTTTTGAAAACTAAGTGCAAAGGAAAGGATTTACTGAGCAGCAAGATAAAAATTGTTTAAATAGACTAAAAGAGGGTATTAAAATTCTTATTGCCATGTGCAGTATATACAGGAATAAGAGCAACTGACTGCATCTGAACAAAATACGATTCAGCAGAACTGCACAGATTGAGGAGATAGCTTTCTTCTCTTTTTTTTTTTATATATATATATATATATATGACACTTACATTAGTAAATAGTAACTACTGTGAAACCAGACCTAAAATAGGAGTAAAATTTACCTACTCAAAAGGGATAGTATTATGTATTTCAGGCCGTTGACTTTTCGTAGATTAATCCAGAGTGCATTAAATACAAGCATTAAAATACTTGTTTGCTTTTCCGGGAGTGGTAGTACCCATTCAGACAGACTGTCACAGTAATTTGTTTAAAGTTCATTCTCTACACGGTGTTAATTATAGTGCAAATTACTGCCCCAGAGTGGTGTGAAAGTGCATAATATGTGTATCCTTTTGTTTCGTTGTTTTTCTTTTGTGATTGTAGGACAGATTTTATTATAACAGCCAGTCATGATGGACATGTAAAATTCTGGAAAAAAATAGAGGAAGGGATTGAGTTTGTTAAACACTTCCGGAGTCACCTGGGTGAGAATTTGCTTTTTCTTCTCTAAAGGACCTCACTTTTTCCTCCCCCTTGCTCTTAGTGTTTGAAGAGGGAGTGCAAATAAAGACGAGAGGGGTTCTGGGATTCATTTACTGCAGTCAGGGATTAAATGATATCTGCCTGTCTTCCTTCATTCCCCTGTCCTGTTATGTTTTGCTCCCAAACTGCAGGAGGGATTGGGTGAGAATAAAACATGTGGGACTCCTCCTGCAGAGATCCCCTACATCCTTTGCATTGCCTTGTGCCCTGCCTATGGGGAGAATGCCTAGGACATGAAGAAACTATCTGTTTAAAAATAAGTGAACAAGGTACATACCAGGGTTCATAAAATCCAGAGAACTTTAAAAAGATGTTACTTTAAGTAGGGTTACCTTCATCCCGTATCCTTTTTTGTTTTTTTTTCCTCTGTAGTATGGAAAAAAATGGTTATTATAATACGGAATTATTGCAACTGTAGAGTAAATTTTGCATCATTGTCATGATTATCAACTGAATCGCAATTACGAATTAATAATTTTAACCCAATTTTCTGAGTTAGTAAGTACACATGGCTCTTCTGTACTATACTAAGCATTAAATAGGCTGGACAGAAAATGAGGTTCTCCTTGCTATTAGAAATGATGATATGCCTGATGGAAAAAACCAGTTTGATATGTAGACTGTTACAATAAGAAAAATATTTAATAATAGATATTAAAAGTACTGTTTCTTTTCAGAGTTGGAAAAAAATGTTATGATGGGTTCTTGATCTTAACTATCAGCTTCTCATTATATACAGAAACAAAATGTGAGAACGAAGGCTACCAAGCAAAAATAAGGATTGTGAAAAAATTATGGAAGACTCAATTGCAGAGTAATTTTGAGTATTATGTGTGTTAATAGCAGGACTGTAATAGTCTAATAGAGTTCTGCTGTTTTTTCTTTTTTGAGGTGCAAGCTGAAGAGCACATAACTATTTACCATAGCATAATAATGTTCTCAATTTTTTTTAAATGAACATTTTAAATGAAAGTAATTGCCATTATAATCTTTCGTTTAGGTGTATGGTAACTAATTTAGGTGTGTGGTGACTAGTTCATTATCACGTACCAATTCTAAACAGTGATGGGGTACAAAGTGTTGTTTTGTGGATTTTTTTGTTTTTGTTAAAGCCAGGTAGTTTTTTAAGTGAAAAAGGTGGAGAAACAGCTGAGAAACAGGTTTAAAGCTCTGTAGGTTTTTTTTCCTGTGGAATATTGAAATGAAGGATGTCCCTTTCCTGTGTATTAATAGTATGTTAACTTTTTAAATAGGTGTTATTGAGAGTATTGCTGTTAGTTCGGAGGGGGCATTATTCTGTTCAGTTGGAGATGACAAAGCAATGAAGGTGTTTGATGTAGTCAACTTTGATATGATCAACATGCTGAAACTTGGGTAAGTTACTCAGTTCTTGAAAATGTTTGTTTGGGATTATAAGTGGGGGTTATTTTGCGAAGAGGTAAGTCAATAATTTGGGTTTTTTGAGTTTTTTTTTCCCCTCGATCAGATGAAGTTGATGCATTATCCGAAATGCATCCAGTGGCTGGAGACTGCCTGACTGAATAGAAACGTTTATGACTCTGTATGCAACAATACATGAGTGAAGTAGGTCTGTGCCTTTCCTCACTGTGAAATATTATGCGCAAAGCTGTCGTGTTTCTCAAAATACTTAGCTAGGCATAACTTTTTTTTCTGTTGATTGGCACTGAATTTAAAAATTATAGCCAACTAATAGTTCCAGTAAAGAAGGAATTTGGCCTGTATGTATTGTCTTATTTGTTGTCATAGGGATAGAAATTTCCTTCTTCTGTTACAATGTTGTTGTTTTCCTTAGTCTTGCTATTGTAGGATTTTTGTAGTAATACAGTATCTAGCTAAAGAATCTGGGAGAAATAGGAATGGATGTTATTGGAATTATAACAGTACCAGAGAAAAACAAGCCCCACACTGTTACAAGGGTGCATTTGGAGGGTTGGAGGATCAGTGAATGCTGTGCCAAGAATGGCAGAAATACTGATTTTTCCACAAGCCTTTTAAAATTAGAAAACTTCTTCCTCATATTCTACTATTTGTTCGTTAACTGTGAAACTGACTAGAAGTATAAACTCAGGGAAAAAAAAAAAGCTTTTCAGAATGCCTTATATTATCTGTTTTTCTGGTTATAGTTTTAGTATTGTACCCCAGATAACGTACTTAGCCTATAGGAATTGATTCCCTCTTGGCTGTCTGCTGTGGCAAAATTCGAGTTAGCCTTAGTCTTTTGGTTTTGCTCGTCTTTTCTACTTAGCAGCCTTGTATTGTCACTACAAAATTGGTAAAATTATAGGGTGAAGTAAAATTAATTTAGTATTAAGAAAAACTTAATTTGATATTACAATAGAAGGTGCTTTTTTCTGTTTGAGGATTCAGGGAAAACTGGCGTAGAATTTAAATCAATTTTGCTTCAGGGATACCCTGAGAATGCTACCTATAACATTTTTCTATAGTATGTTCCCTGATTTATCTTTAAATAGTTTTTTTTCAACCTCGGTAATCAAGACCCTCCTCTCCCGTATATATTTTTTTCAGAGGTAATTGGGTTTTACCTGAAGTGAATTCTTTAAAGAAGAAGAGAACAGTATACAGCTGTAGTATAAGCATTGTCCTGAATAGCCTTTTAAAAATTGTTTGTTGCTCTATCTTCTGCATTACTGTTTATTGAGCAGATAGTTTCTGTTGACCTGCCTGAGAATTTTTTCATGGCTGTTTGCTCAGGCTTGCAATGGTTAATGTGGAATCATAAGTTCTGTGTGGTCTTTTCAGCTCACATTATGTTGCGTTGCCTGCTTTGATAGGTATATGCGGGTACTTTGGTAGGGTTGATTAGCTTTGCCTCAAATTCTTCAGATCCTTTCAGTTCTAACTAATCTATACAGTGTGGCTATCTGCAAATCCCCATGCCTTATGCTTCCATCAATGATCTGGAGAAGAGTGGCTGTTTCTACAGGAACTTTGGGTAATGATGCATAGATCAATGGGACATCATATTTATTTATTTATGTATTTTATTTGATCCTGTTCTTTCTAGTGAACCTGAGACAAATTTCCGATTATGTTTCTCTTTATGAGAATCTTTACCAGACAGGCATCGAAAATCCAAATTATTAGTTCTGTCATTTGTCAGTCTTTCAGTATCTGTTAGTTTGATTTGTGAAAGGATACTAAATATGAGTTTCCTATGGAGACTGTATAATTTCTTTGTGGTTTGTCATTTAGTTTCTGAGTTCTGGTTCTCAAAATCTTTGCTTACAGACTTTTTTAAAAACAGACATAACTTTTATTAGTGGCCATACCTCTGGCTTTTATTTGTAGAGTATGTTTTTGCTAGTAGTAAATGAGTTCCTTCCTAAATGGATTCAGAATGCTTATTGAATATAGGGTGATTGTCTTAATTTTACTTATATTGCTTTTTGGTTTTGGTTTTGGGTGTTGGGTTTTTTTTTTTTGGCAAGACGTAGTTGAACTTTTCTGTTAAGCCTATGGCAAAGATGCAGTTGTCTTCATTTCCACTGAAGCGTTAATCACTTAACAGATGGAAGAAAAATGCTATTGAGTTGCAATAGAAAAATGCAATAGAAGTTCAGTGGTAATCATTAATGCCACTTGTGCTATTTAGCTGGATTTCCATCCTTATTCTTCTTTTATACCCACCTACGTTTGCTTTCTATCACAGCCTGTTGACAAAACAATATGGGAGCAACAGAAATTGGCTGAGCCATCCACTGAACTGTGTTGCTTGCAAAAGCCTGGTTATAACACTGTTGAATTTTAGCAAGACAAATATTAGCAAGACTAGTAAATAAAGTTCAAAATTTGCTTCTGATATTTGATTTCAAGTTTATAGCATAACGATTCTTATCTAAGTAACACTAGTCCTTATTTCTTGTTTGTTTTTGTTTGTTTGTTTGTGTTTTTTGTTCTCTTCTTCCACTCTTTGTTGCAGCTACTACCCTGGCCAATGTGAGTGGGTATATTGCCCTGGAGATGCCATATCTTCTGTTGCAACATCTGAGAAGAGCACAGGAAAAATATTCATATATGATGGACGAGGAAATAACCAGCCACTTCATGTTTTTGATAAACTCCATTCATCCTCTCTTACTCAGATACGGTTGAACCCTGTCTACAAAGTAGTAGTGTCTTCTGACAAATCTGGAATGATCGAGTACTGGACTGGTACTCCTCACGAATATAAATTTCCCAAGAATGTGAACTGGGAGTATAAAACAGATACTGATCTGTATGAATTTGCTAAATGCAAGGCTTACCCATCCAGTATAAGTTTTTCACCTGATGGCAAGAAAATGGCCACTCTTGGGTCTGACAGAAAAGTTAGAATTTTCCGGTTTTTGACGGGGAAGCTCATGAGAGTCTTTGATGAATCTCTGAGTGTGAGTTTGGTCTTGCTTCTCTTTTTTTGAGGCTTTTTCTCTACTTACTTGAATTTATTATCAGCACATTCACCTAAGTTATCATCTGTTTCTAAAGCTGAGCTTCCTTGCTATGTTTTTCTTGCACAAAAGGTTTTCCGTGTTCTCTTCCTTGCCTCTTGTATTGCTTTGCCCCAAAATAAATTCTTACGGATTTATTTTAGTTACATGGTGAAACTGAGTTGTTGATTTTCATCTGTGTTTTCATACTGCTAGATTACTTTTTACTAGAAAGCTATTACGGAAAATGCCCATTTCAAATAACATCATAATAATGAATTAAATTTGTCATCTTGTAAGAAATTTGTTAGACAGCTACACACTTGTCTTTCTTTGCCTAAGCCTAGTACTACAACATGCCTATTGGGTCATTCACATAAAGAGAGTATTACTTGTATTTATTTTAATTCTTCAGTTAAGTTTGAGTGGAGTAGTCTCACTTGAATTCCGTATTTTTTAAGCATGTGGATCAGTGTTTTGCTGGATCAAAAGTTTAAAGTATGTTCATATAATAGTGATTTTTTTTTTCCTTTTTTTCTGTAGATGTTTACTGAACTTCAACAGATGAGACAGCAACTACCAGACATGGAGTTTGGCCGACGTATGGCAGTTGAGCGTGAGCTGGAGAAAGTGGATGCAGTACGATTAATTAATATAATTTTTGATGAAACTGGACACTTCGTTCTCTATGGAACAATGTTGGGCATTAAGGTCATAAATGTAGAGACTAACAGGTAAGTTCCAATGACACACATTGAGATAAATATGTTTGTTTCAAAGTCTATATTCAGTCAAATTTATAGTATATTTAAAATTGATATGACTGTGGGGATCTTTAATCTTTTGCTGTTGTTGTTATTTGGGAGCCTTACATTAGACTGTAGATGAGATAATCCCATGCTTCGTAATGAGTCATTGCAGTTTAAAGCTTAGTAAAATGAGTAGAAAACATGGCAAGCATATTTGTATGAAAAAGGTGTAATCAATTCATCTCTGGCTAACTGGATGTGATAAAATGAAGTAAATGTGGATCATTCATTGGGAATTTATTATGTAAGGAGGCTGACTTGTAAATCATGTAGCAAGTTTGGATAGGGAGCATCATAAAAACAATTAGTAAAAAATTATTTTGAGATGTTTTAGAATTTTGCTTTGAGCCTTGCAATCAGAAAGGAGACATTCTCTGACTGTGAGCTGCTAACAGTAGTTACACCTTTTTACATCTTGTACTTCAGGTGTATTCGTATCTTGGGAAAACAAGAGAACATCAGAATGATGCAACTAGCCTTGTTCCAAGGAGTAGCAAAGAAACATCGTGCTGCAATTACTATAGAGATGAAGGCGTCTGAAAATCCTGTTCTCCAGAATATCCAGGCAGATCCGACAGTAATCTGCACAGCTTTTAAAAAAAATAGGTTTTACATGGTGTGTGTGGTTTCTCTTTAAATAACTGCATTCCTATATTGATGTTTTCTCTGCATTATTTTTTATTTTTCTCCTTGCACTTTTCCAGTGTTTTTTTGTCTTGAGTATTTGTGAACACAGCTTTTCCAGAGGAGTCCCTTTAATATTGCAAGTATATTCTAGAATTTTTAGCTTGAACTAGCTATAAATTGACTAGAAACAGCTTTAATTTCTTCATTATTGTTCAAGCAGTTAAATAAACTTGGATGGTTTTGGCTGTCTAAATTATAGTTCTCAGAGAACGTTACACGCTTTTGTTCTAGTTGAAAAAAAAAATTAAATAAGAACATTTAAAAAACCTAACCAGATCGTATAGTGATAAAAAAACAATAATTAACTGTATGTATAAAATATGTAATAAAAAATAACTAAATTCAGAGCAGCATCAGGACTTGGTAGCACCAAGGACATTATGGGCAACTAAGACAGGAGTTATCTTCCTGTTTAGAATTTAGATTTTAGGTAAGACATAATGAATAAGCCAAACAGACAAACAATTCCAGAGTAGTTAGTAATTGATTTGGGATGTGATCACCATAGAGGTTAGAGATCGATCTGTCTGTTGTTACTTGTGCTTGAATTTGATCGTGTTTTCCATTGGAGCAAGACAGAATACTTTCTAAAGCTTTGTGTGGTTAATGTGTAGTATATAATGGAATATACTACTCTGAACGATTTGACAAGTGAGGAGGAAAAGTTAGACAAAATCTGGAAACATTACTCACTGTTAGAGAAAACATGACTGTATGCATGCAGAAAGATCAGTGATTGTCGTTTGTTATGTAAGTGTACTAAGGCGGATGCTTGTGTACTCGTATATTTATTCTGTGTTTTCCTGTAAGTACTATAAAAATTACATTTCTGAGATTTCTCCTGTTTTGAGTTAAATTTGCTGTTTGTCTATAGTTTTGTATTAATGCAGTATTGGAATAAGAGGATTTAGTTTGACTTTGTAGTGAAACTAAAAGTTTTGTGATTAAACCTGCCAGTTTTGTCTGAATATAACAGAACAACTTGATATTCTCCACTCTTTTTTTTTTTTTTAAAGAAAAGATGCTGAACTACTGTGGGCTTTCTGTTGAAAAGGGGAAGAAGTTTAAAGAGAACAGACTGTAAAAAGTTATTTGGATTTGCATGTAGTTTTACTGGCATTTGTGACTGTGGAAATGCTGGTAACGCACAACACTGAAATGCAAGGATATACTGTCTATGGATTCTCTTCCTACATTTCAAATCTAGTTCGGTTTTCAGCAGCTTGAATAATCACATTAACAACTTAGATGCAGAGCAGTGTGTCAGGTAATGGCAAAAAAGAGAAAACCAGTTAACCTTCTGTTCTTTTGTTCTTCAGTTTACTAAACGTGAACCAGAAGATACGAAGAGTGCAGATTCTGACAGAGATGTATTTAATGAGAAACCTTCTAAAGAAGAGGTCATGGCAGCCACTCAGGCAGAAGGTCCCAAAAGAGTTTCAGACAGTGCCATCATCCACACAAGCATGGGAGATATTCATATCAAGCTTTTTCCTGTTGAGTATGTATTTGGTAGTTTTTCTGTTATTTCGTTTTTCCTTCCTTCTGTGCTTTTTGGTGGCAGTATCCAAGACTTAGATTTCAAGCTAGGAATAATTCGTTTCTTCCCCTTTTTCTACTGTCCTTGTTTCCTGACAGTTTCTTAATGCATTAAGCTAGGAATGTGACTCTTGACAAACACAAATAAAGTAGGGTAAAAATAGGTCTAAATAACAGTTGGGGGCACAGGGGTTTTTTTTTGTGGTTTTTGCTTTTATTTAATTATTGGTTCAGGGGGTTTATTCCTTTCTTTTGTTCCTTCTCTAAACCACAGACGTGGATAGGTCATGATGCTCTTCTGTGTAAGCTACATACTATTGTAAGGCAGTGCTGTTTGATTCCGTCTTGAAAAAGAATGATGATGTTGGCAGCAGCAGCAGATTTGGCAGTAGATCTGTGTAAACCAGAGGAATAGTAGTTTGCAACTTCCAAATGTGGCCATTGTACTACATTTTATAGTACTGCAGCTTCTTCAAGAGCAACATATAATTTATACCAGCATATAATATTAATGCTGTGTATATCCAAAACCAGGCACATAACATAGTACTGCTAGGTGCTTCACTGCAATGTTTTGTATGCAATTTTAAATTAAATTAAACAGTATTGCCAGGCTTGGTTATTTTTAGGTTTGTGCTTTCTTGTTCTGGTATTTCCTCCCAGCTGAGCTTTGAATTAAAAATCTCTTTAAAATAAATGGCATTAAAAATTTAAAGAAGAGCATAGAGGATGTGGCTGTGTATGCCCTTTAAATCTTTGGCCATGTGCTCGTGGAATAAAGTTGTGAATGACAATGTACTGCTCAGCAGGAACTGGGACTATAATCTTGTCTGTTCCATTAGTTATGCGAGTTAAACGAGAGGGTTTAGAGTATCCCTAATGTTCCTTGTCACAGCTAAAGTAACTCTACAGCTATGGACTCAACTTGGCTATCTTCTCATTTGCTGGGAAAATGTGTCTGACTGTCAATGTAGATCTACCCTGGCTACTAATCCATTTCATAAAACTAGTGGAAGAGCTATCGCAAAGAATTTTCACTTTGGTAGAAAATCCCTCCGAAGTAAAAAAATCAAGTCACAAAGGTGAAGGGGTTGGTTGTTTGGTTTTTTTCCCTTTTTATTCCACCTCTTCACCTTGCTTCCAAACAATGTTTGTGAGTAGTTTCAGAGGAGGATAACTGACGCTGCTGACTGCAAGTTCTAGAATATTAAAAAATTGTATTTGTAGATTTTACTTCTCGTATGCACACTGGACACCCTAGATATATAGCTTAATAGAATTATAGAGGTAAAAGAGTGAACAACTTTCTGCTTATGGAGCATACACTCCGTAATTGATTTTGTAAATAAACTATGTAAGTAGAAAGCTGGGGAAGGAACATCTAATCAGTAGTGTCTTGGACTAGGCTGTGAGGAAATAGATTTGGTTCTGGTCTGTCATGGTTTAGCCCCAGCTGGCAACGAAGCCCCACATAGCCACTTGTGCACTCCCCCTCGGTGGGATGTAGGAGAGAATCGTAAAAGTGAGAAAATTCATGGGTTGAGATAAAGACAGTTCAATAGAGACAGCAAAAGCCGCGCACGCAAGCAAAGCAAAACAAGGAATTCATTCACTGCTTCCCATCGGCAGGCAGGTGTTCAGCCATCGCCAGGAAAGCAGGGCTCCATCACACGTAACTTGGGATGACAAACATCATAACTCTGAACATCCCCCCTTCCTTCTTCTTCCCCCAGCTTCATATGCTGAGCATGACATCATATGGTATGGAATATCCCTTTGGTCAGTTGGGGTCAGCTTTGTCCCCTCCCAACTTCTTATGCACCCCCAGCCTGCTCGCCGGTGGGGTGGGGTGAGGTGAGGAGCAGAAAAGGTCTTGACCCCGTGTAAGCACTGCTCAGTCATAACGAAAACATCCCTGTGTTATCATCATTGCTGCTGCCTTCTTGTGTAATCATACAACTTCGTACTCCTCTCAAGTTTTTTTCCTTCCAGGTTTGAGGAGGTGGGGATTTGTTTTTTTCCTTGTTTGATGAAAGCCCCTTGTGCGCTAAAACACTGTTCAGTATAACAATATCTCAGCTGAAATCTTCACAGCCTTGCCATCATACAATTAAATATTTACTGTAGCCTGTATTTTCTGTTACGCGATCTTAGGTGCCCCAAAACAGTGGAAAACTTCTGTGTGCACAGCCGAAATGGTTATTACAATGGACACATATTTCACCGTATCATCAAGGTAACTTATAAAAAGTTAATTTTTTGTTGGTTTAGATAATGTATCTTTGTGGTCAGTCCTCTCTGTTAACGCTTTCATCTCCCTTTTGCACAAAGGGTTTCTGGAATGGCTTCAGAGTTCCCTGTAAAGTCTGAACAACTCTGAGGATCTAAACAGCTTTATCACTTACTGAAGTTGTTTAATAGTTGTTCTGCAACTGACAAGGTGGAAGAAATCTGGACATTGAGAGAAAGATCAATTCAGCAATCGTGCTTGAATTAAGACTTTGTTTCATGTCAGAAGGCATTTCTTGTAAGGCTTCTTATTTCTGTTGCGCCAGAATCAAGCTGATACAGCCAGGTGCTTGCAGAAGGTACAGATAGTCAGGTTTCTGTCCTTCACTAGCAGGAACAGTGATAGGCTTTTTTCACAAGTACTCAGTTATCACTTAAGGAAACCCTGAATGCTTCGTCCCTTATCTGCAGGATTTTAACACTTACATTTTGTTGAAAGGTTTGAAGCAAGTTTGAAAAAAATGTCACCTGGCATAAACTGCTTTTGCTTATTTATTCTGTGCAATGATGTAGTAACATTTAATTTCTATGCAGGGTTTCATGATTCAGACTGGTGACCCAACTGGTACAGGAATGGGAGGTGAAAGTATTTGGGGAGGAGAATTCGAAGATGAGTTTCATTCAACTTTACGACATGACAGACCATACACGCTCAGCATGGCTAATGCAGGACCAAATACCAATGGGTCTCAGTTTTTTATAACAGTAGTGCCAACTGTAAGTAATACTAAAAGCTCAATTTAAGGCCTGAGATGCTAACCAGATAGTAAAAATATTTTTTTTCTGATGGAAAAAGGAACACACTAGTACTGTCTAAATAATATTTTCTTGTTATTTTGCAAATAAATGCTGCAGCACACAATGAAAACCGTCTGTTAAGAAATAGAAAAGCATTTTTGTCAGCTGTGATCAAGAGGCCTTTTGCCTTTAATTGGAGTAGGGGCGATACCAAATTCGTAGTAAATCAGACATGTTTGCAATTGTGTATTACTAGAGTATTTTAGTAACTTGATGGAAATCTAGCTATTGCTTAGATTGTTTGAAGTCTTTGGATATGGTGCCAGGATGACTCCTTAATATTGCCTAATTATAGCTATACAAAGAAGCCAGTATTCAGGTTTGAAGACTTCCTTTCATTTGTGTACAATTTCAGAGCCAAAAAAAAAAAATTTTGGTATATGAATCGTAACAGATACAAACCAAATCCTTAAAGGTAACACTTACAGAAACTGCATTCTTATAAGCACTTACTTCAGAGTCATGTGTCTTTTTTTAAAACGCACCCATCTACCATAATTTTGAGGTTTATTAAGTTATATTAATGCCTATATTCAGATTGCTGATTGGGCATACTGTATGACTATGACTTTGACTTAAGTAGTATTCTGGACTGACACAATTCAGCTGTGAAAATACCATGAGATAGAGAGACTGAAACAGCATTTCTGTGAACTGAGAACACGCTTTAAAATAAGTGATGAAATGCAACTGCATTGCTAGAACTTGACCTCTTTATACTAAGAAAACAATTGAAAAGGCGAGTTTAAATGCATATGAATATGTATTACCTGCACTACAATATTTACTTACATGCTAATATTTACATGGTGTTAAGTTTCATAGTCTGAACATATAAAATGTATATCCCTGTTCATTTAGAAATTCTAAGTCAGTCTCCTCCTGGTTTGGTACCTAACCTACATGCTGCTTTCTATCTTAATATGCTTTTTCTTTCTCCTCCTGTGCCCTCAAACAGCCATGGCTAGACAACAAGCACAGCGTGTTTGGACGGGTGACGAAAGGAATGGAAGTTGTTCAGAGAATCTCAAATGTAAAAGTCAATCCCAAAACTGACAAACCCTATGAGGATATCAGCATCATTAATATCACAGTGAAGTAAGCTAGCAGTTGAAGGTTTCAGCTTAAGCAGAAAAAACTCAGCACCGTGGGACCCAGAAAGGGACCTGTAAAGAACAGAAACATTTTTGATAATTCCAAGGTATAAGAAGTGCCAGGACAGAGCAATCACCAGTTCTACTATTTTTAATGTACCTAAAGTGCCCTAAGTCTGTATTTCTGGTAACGTTGTATTTTACAGTAAAAACATGTGCATGTTTCTTACAAAGTCTACTGTTTTTCTTGCATCTCTTCTATGCAAAACTGAAGATAAAAACCCGTGATGATAGTGTTTATAAAATAGGATCAGGGTATACTTTGTAACTTTTTCATGTTTATTTGCATCTTTCATATCTAGTTAATCCTTTTCACAGTATTGAAATTTTTGACAGAGGAAAATGTCAGTACTTCTAAGCTGAGTAACCTCTTCAATCGTATGTAAGTACATCGCAAATTAGATTAAGTTATACCGTGACAAGGTGTGTAATCTACCTCTGTCCTTTAAAAATGGTTATGTATGTGTCTTCTGTATCCAAGAACAATGACCAACTCTTAGAATGCCAGTGTATAAAGTCCTGGGCAACTTTTTTGGCATTGCCAATAATGTTTTTTTCTTTCAATGTTTGCTTTCTCATTATTTTAGCCTGGCTTCATTTTTACCCGAAGTACTATAAACACTACTACTTCTACTGAAATATTTAGTTTAAAATAAATGATGGCAATCATCTGAACTAAGCTCACATCAGGTGTTTCTGATACAGCCCTCAATGAAAGCTCAGACAACTACTCAGGCTGTTGTGAACCTGTTCTCTGATACAGTCCTGTTACTCTGTTGGATAGTTAAGTCTGCTGTAAATAGAGAACATTACCTTTGACTGTTTCTGTTCACATAACACCACTGCACTCATACAAGGCTCAGGAGTTTACAGTTCTGGTAACTTCATGAAATGAGATGTGATGCATGCTAATCAAATTCAGACCTTCAAAAGCTGCTACCATTAGGAAGCTTTTCTTCAGTAAGATAAATATCTTCAGGGATCAATAAAAAAAATTCTACAGTAAGTTAAATGTAGCACACCTTTATTCTGAGATGACCTTAACACAAAAAAAAGGATGGCCTTAACACAAAAAAAGGCAAGTTTATTAAAATTCACTCTCAAAGTTTCAGATACTTTTATTGAAAAGAATTCATTTTCTGGGCAACTCAAATTGCAGCAGCTCATGAATTGTTTCCACTAAAAGAGCCCTTTCTTTCAAGAAATCTTTACGTAACGTCCACACCTACTCCCAACAGTTCAGAATAAGAACTATCTCAGAATAAAACCCTCATGTACCATATAGTCCACAATAAATTTGAGGGTAGCATACAATAAGACCATGTAAAGTGATAAAACATTATTTTTCAGTTAGCCTAGACATACTGGTTTTGAATTGAGATTCTTTAAAGAAAGCCACAACACAGTCACTGGATGTTGTATTTACTCAATTTCACAATTAAGTCAAAATCCTATGAAAAGTTACTCAGTCTTTTCAAATAATCCTCACAGTTAGTAATGCTTGCGTGAGTTCTATTTGAGGAAATAGTCCAATTACGTATTGCATAAGTCTACACTAAAAACTAAAGTTCAGTAAAACTGGTGAAACAAGCTTAAATTTATAACTGAAGCAGTTTATATGTAGTATTTATAATACAAATAAACCTCTTGGTGTACCTGTTTACACTGAAGAGTTCACAGACTAATGCAACACTTTCACAGTTACTTCAAGTCATCTTAAATAAATTCCATTTAAAAACACTTTTATGGTAGCACTCCATGTGTCACAAGGAATCCTTTGTACTCAAAAATATGCATGAGTGACAATTTTTCCTCTGCCCTCAAATGTAATGTTACAAAAAATCCAAACTGGTCACCTTGAACATTTTAAAGTAGAACTAGAACTATACTGAGAGGCATGTATAACTGAAGCATAAGTCAGCTAAAATTACAGAATCAGGATTTTTCTAAAGCATGCATGCCTTCTCTGTTAAAAATATTCCAGGAAAAGGTATCTACCATGCTTAGCAGAACTTGTTCCGATTTTGAAAAGAGCAATGGAGGGACAGTCAGCCCCAACTAGGTCTGGGATTGCGCTGCAGTATGAGCTAAGCAGATGTTCAAGTCAGAGCAGCCAACTGTATATTGTGCAAGAAGTTACAGGCTAGGAAGGATGAACAATTTTTCGTTCAGTAGGTGCCAGAAAACACCTTTCACTCCGTTGTAAACCAAATTTATCAGTTTATCCGAAGAAAGAGTAAATACCCCTTCTCAGTACCTATGTACATACGTAGGCATTGAAGCTCATTTCTCAAACATTTAACTAAAGCTTAGTGTTCTTTCAGCTACTATTCAAGTCATTAGACTTGCTGAATCTGAAACTGCATTTAACACCATTTACATGAAATTTAAGTAACAAGAGAAAACTACAAATAAGTGTCATTATGAGGAAGTAGTTATCTTAACTGCTTCCTCTTAAAGAAAAGTGCAAATGTACTAAATTATTTGTTTATACATTCTTGGCTTTACCTAAGGTATGTAGTGGGAAAACATCATAAAATTGGTAATATTACAATAAAAGCCATAGCCACAGATAATGGCATACATTTTCTTTGCCAGGTGCGGTTCAGAGCTCTCACAGGTAAACATGCTTTTCAGTGTGGCAAAAATATCTACCCTCTGTGAAACAACACTGCTCACTCCCACTCTCTGGTTCTCCCGATTCACCTCTACTCCAGTAAGAAAAGTGATGATACGCAGTTTTGATCTACTGGCCATGCTCTTCATAGCTCCTCTACCACCATGAAGAGGTCCATGGCATGGCTTTTTCAACTGGCAATGGCTGTGCACTTAAAGAGGAGGGCAGAAGATTCTGGTGTGCGTACCAGACAGATAAAATTGTTAGCAGAGCTGCATGTGCAGCAGAAAAAGAGGCATCACCAAGTCGTCGCAACCTTCTCCAAATTTAAACAGCACTACCCCCATATTTCATGGGTTTGTGAATGAGTAATCTTCGAAAATAGGGGCATTGTTGACAGTTCCATGTAGAAGATACAGAAAGAATTGAAAATCTAATTATGGAAGGTTTATATCACATTTTACCATCTGTTCTTCTAAGTAAGAGTTATAATTAGTGTACACTGCTTTTACATTGTGTTATTTAATATTTTAAGGCCACTACCTTAATCTGGAAGCATGACTTCTACATAAGAGTACATAGCTGGATTGACATGACTTCTTTAAGAAGGTTTTTTTTTTTAAACTTCATTTGACTTCTCAAGGAGTAAATTTAATCTCTAAAGGCAGATGATGTCCTCAAGCACGCACAAAACACTTTCACCTCAGTATCACTATAGTCTGTCCATAAATAATTTAGCAGGTGTACAATTAACAAAAAACCCCAACTAGCCTCTCCCCCCCAACTAGAAAACGACTAGCTCAACAATGTCAGAGCCCCCTGGCCCAGCAACACTGTTCCCCATTCTCAGTTTTCTTTGCCCAGTTATGTTGCCTTCTGGTAACAAACAGGGAAGCTAATACATAATGGGGGAAACATTTTCTTTTTGTGGTGTATTTGCCTGTAATTTTCAATGTCACCTTTAGATGAATGCATTCTTTAGATATTAAAGAGTAGCAACATTTATTTCTGATTAATAGACAGAGCTAGCTAATCTAATAACTTGAGATGGATTTTGAAATAGTTTCCTGGGAAAGTATTTCTAAACCACTCAAAATTTTTCTGACACTAATTAACTACTGTAACCTTCTTATAATTATTAAATGAACTCCAATGCATGTTTTATTAGGGAAGAATTTTAAATTGTAGCAACCTAATTTCACCAAAAAGAATTTTCAGGCACCCTTGTAACGAGCCCATTCCATTACCTGTAAATGTATCAAATTTCAAAAACACTATAATAGCACAAGTTTACTGAACCAATTATCCAACCTAGGATAAAGGCTTATATTTTTCTGTAACCACCAAGTTAAAAGTCCCCTCTTCAGACAGCAGACCTGGCTACAACATCCTAAATCGTGCAAACAAAACCAAACAGTAAACTACAACCTTAAATTGCAGCTGCTGTAAAGTTAAGCCACATCCAGGACACCAGCAGCCACTAACTGCCTCGAAAGCCAGTCCAATCCTTCGTAAAGTCCCGTACCACTTCGGGCATCACAACCCTGAATATACCAGCTACGGCCACAGCAGAGTTTGTGGAGACTCAGCAGTTCTGTGATTTCTTCCACTGAAAGCGCACCTGCTACATCCTGCAACAGAATCAGATACAAAGACTCAATTATTCTTCTGTATTATGTTTGTATTTTATTTTTAACCAATGGCTTCAACTGACGCTACAGATCACATAAAAGCTTCCCAAACACAAAAGCCAGATAAAACAGTTACGCGTTTACTACTTCTTACCGTAAAACAAAAACTGGTCGCTGAATCTACTAAGCACTCTAGCACCACTTATTTTACCAGCATTAAACATAAGGAAAACAGCTCCATTTTATGCTTTCCACATTACCATTCCCTACCCATAGCAGAGACTTCAGAAAGTTGGAATTTGATACACAAACTGAGGAAAAGAGTAACAGTGAAAATAATCACAAGTACCTGTTTATTAGCAAAGATCAAGAGCAAGGCATCCCGCAATTCCTTCTCTGTTAATAATTTTGCAAGTTCACTGTGTGCTTCACTGACCCTGTCTCTGTGACTGCTATCAACAACAAACACCACCGCTATGAAAGAGAGAGAGAAATGTTTTACACACATTCAAATATAAACTCTGTAAAATTAGCTTTCAATTTACACAATTCTTTTTTTCCAGCAGTCTTCCATGTGAAGTTTATCAGCAGAATGCACCTTCAATTTCAAATCCAGGAGGACTGAGAAATGCCTTACAGACCTCCACACTTTTAACAAAACCTAAATTCATCCTAAAACAGGGAAAAAAAGTCTGAAGTTTTTTGCCTAGTCTAACATAAAGGCTGTGATTATTTTAACTAGTTAGGTCTAAAACCAGATTTACTATGTGTAGATTGAGTATCTCAGTTTAAACCATTTCTTAATCCATTTATACTCAATCAACTCCCATACAACTGTTCTAGTTTCCCTTAACTGGCTGTAAAATCTACAGGTTCAGCCAAATCGGCACAGCTTCCTTCAGCTACAGACTACACAATCCAGAGAAGATTGACATGGTCCCGACACAGCAGCAGTAGATTTTACTATCCACTACAGAGAGTAACCAAGATGCCAGAAAGATAGGACAGAATTTAAACCCATGGTTTTTGCAATGAAAAAAACCCCCAACACCAAAACTAAACAAAACTTACTGCCGGGATGCACCAGGTTAACTGCTTAGACTTTCTCTCCAACGTAAAATTCTTCAAGGCAGACATGATCCCATACTACTGGTGTTTACTTACAGTAAAACTGTAAGTTTTAAGAGGACAACAGAAATCCCAAAATAAAATTTTTGGAAGTTTGAAAAGATGAACAACGTAAAATGTTAAAGTTGGCAATGAAGGCTGAAATAATGCACAAAGTGGAACACATAAGCTGATGTTTGTCATTCCTAAGTATTTCAGATAATTCTGAATAAATGAATGAAACCCCTGTCTAAATTGGAACACAGCTATGGATGATTTACAGAAGGACAGCATGAATTTCTAAGTTGGCACCATTTAGATCAATATTTTCAGAATCAGTAAGCTAGTCTATGACCAGATATTACACTGCAATACCAAGTCAGAAGTTACAGAACTTTGTAGAATTTTTTAAATTGCCAACTAAAGGCTCCTAAAGGCTGAGTATTTTCATTTCAAGTGCTATTTAAATTTCATATCTGGCAAGTACTGCTTCTCACTATGCAAACTTTGGAACGCTGCACCTTGTCTGTTGTCAACTAGAACCAGTTTAACAGATTCTAATTTTATTTGGCTCCATTAACTGTCTGATGGATTTATGGAGAATGAACCTTTATCATGCAGCAGACACTATGACCACCTGGATTAAAATTTCTTAGCTCATGAATCTAGCAGCTGTACTTTGCATTAGATGAACAATTTTCTGCAGTTATAAATTATTCCTATTAATAGTCTTTTTCGCTTTGAAATACAAGCTAGAAGACAAAATACAGTTTAAAAGTTGTATTCGTCTCACCTTGTGTATTGAGATAATAATGTTTCCACAAGGGCCTCAATTTGTGCTTCCCTCCTACATCCCAAATAGTAAACTTCAAATTCTTGTATTCTACTGTTTCAACATTAAAACCTAGAATAAAAATATTAAAGTTTTATAGTCTTGTTCTGTATGAATATAAAATAATCAAATTCTACAGATGAGTAAGTCAACATTCAGAAAAATCATTACATTTAAATTGTTGCTACTAACCTATTGTTGGAATTGGCTGCATGAACTCATCTTGCTTTAACTTAAACAAAATAGTTGTTTTGCCAGCTCCATCTAATCCTAAAGTGACAACCCGAATTTCCATTTTTGGTCCAATATGTACCCTGTTGTCCTGGAAGAAAGAGCATACACAAAACAAGAGCAAGTTTAGGAAACTCAAATTAGAAAACCCTTATGTTTAAGATACTTACCTTGTCACTATTTGTAAAGTGATTAAATGGATGGACTCCAAAAATAGAAAGCACAATCACCTCCAGCAATAATATAAACCAAAACATCCAATAATCTCTGTAGTGAACCTGTAACTTCTGCCTGAGTTATCACATACCTTTTAGAGAGACAGCCAATCTCATGCTAGTATGTCTTACTTGATAAAATTTCAAATTCTTTCATCATTCTTGGCTCAAACCACATGAGGAGTTGTTTGTAGCAGTTACTTAGAATTCTCTGACCAGAGAACTCTCTGTTAGTTTTGTAGCTTTTCCACTATGTTTTGTAACATTATTAATGCCCCCACATACAGAACTATTTTGTTGCTGGAGGCTCCATAGCTATGCCTCTTGACCTCAAGCCACTTCCAATCCTTTCCCACATTACAACAGCAACATTATTAGCATTAAGAAGTAATCTGAAATAGTGAAGAAAAATAAACAAAAAACCCTGCAAATCTTGCTTGGAGGCGAGGAAAGAGAATCAACTTCCTATTTGTAGTTTAGACCAAGCTACCGTGAGTATTGAACGAGCTGACGCTAACAATGCGATCAAGCGGTATTACTAATATAAAGCAGAAAACTGTAAATTGCAAAATAAATAACAAAAGCTAAGATTACTACGTATCCCTGAAATATATTTTGAAGTACTTAGAAATGCTACCTTGATGAAATACCAGAGTTTCAATCATCAGAACTATGCGGCAATAGATTTGTTTTCTTGCAAAATCCAGACAGCACTGTTCTGGGCAAGCAATACACAAAAACCTGTGTCTACCCCACACAGCTTTTTATTTCTTCTTGCATTAGAAATACTATTTATTGAGTGCAAAAATGCTACAACCTTTCCTGGTACAAGACCAACATCCACTAGTGTGACCAGAGGTATAAACATCTACATCATGTGACTTGAAAGACACATACATATATACATACACACACAGAGAGGATCCATTATGTAGCTGGATATATGTCACCATGACATGCAACTCCATTCTCCTCTCTGTCACAGATGAAGTATCATACTGCCAGAATAATCAACACAGATTAATTCAATGATCTTATGCTATTGCAATCTCCAAAGAAAGTAAAAACACCTCGAGACATTGGTTCAAAAAAAAACAAAAAAAAGAAAAATTATGCAAATACCACAATGCAAAAGTCAGCAACATCACAGTTGTAAGCATAAGAGTCGGATCAAAGGTCCACCTAATCTAGCACATTGTCTGAAACTAGGTAGAGATGGATACATGTGAAAGCAAGGAACAGGGAAAGCACATAGTGATAACTCCCCTAAATACCCTCCCTGTGTCCACCAGCTTGCAGCTCGTGGACTTACTGAGCCAAAGTGTGGTTTCTGCGACTAACAGATCTTGACATATTATTCATCTATGAATCTGTCTGTTTGCTTCTTGAAACCACAGACATTTAGGGCCCAGAAGATCTTTGGCATAGAACTCCACAGGGTAACTATTTGTTGTGAAAAAATGACTTTATCTGAATCTGTACAAGCTGAGCAGTTTCAGTGCTACAGCTTTGATCCTACACAAGGCAGGTGCTCCAACACCAAAAGACTAACTGAATATTTGAGATTTGGAAAATAAAACATTGAGACTTATTTGCTTTTTAATACATTTGCTCTAAGTTCTAGATTTTTTGATTCAGAGCTGAAGTTGCCAAATTCAGTGACAACATTGCAACACAGCATGTTATCAGAAAGGATTATCTCCTGGAGAAGAAAAACCTGTGGGCAGATTCTTGACAAGCACATCAGCAGGAAAGATGCAGGCAAAGAGAAAGAACACAAAGAATTATGCAAAAGGCACTGAAGAGTCTAAAAAATGCCATGCCTCCAGCACCCTGTTCACACTCAAGCCTCAGTCCTGATTTTGTCTAAAATTTCTGGGGATGAATCTCCCCAGTTCTTCTCTGTGCCTGAAAGGAAGAAGGAACGAAAAGAGGCAGCTCTGGATAGAGCCGCTAAGTTTATAGGTTTCTTGCTGGAGGCAGCACCCTGGCTATGGCCAGACCTTGCTGACCGTGAGCCGTCGTGGCCATCCATCCTCTCAGGGCTCCACCAGAAGCACCAGTCACCTCTACAGCTCCCACAGCTGGAGGGCAGAGGCAGCGCTGGCCTGTGCAACTTAAAGCACCAGGGAAGTGGAGGACATGAATGATTCTCAAATTTAGCCATCCTGTTGCAGTTTGCTTTCTGTAAGGTTTAGAGTGAAACCAGATTGTTCTCAGTATGTTTGTACTCTCTCAGAAGAAATCAAAATGCAATCTGTGACAGACACTAAACTTCCACTTCTTGTGTGAGTAGATCTGTCACTTCAGGAAGAACCTTGCAAGAAAAGTTCCTACTCAAAAAACAAGGTGTAGCACCTGTAATATGAGTCAGAAATAATTGACTATTGATGATCACTGCTAGAAATTGACAGATAAAAAAAAAATTTGCATCAAGTATATTAGAACCTTTAATCAAAAATGTTATTTAAAATATCTGGCCAGTAAAACCCCTTAGTGTCTGCATGCCTGGCAGGTGCATAACTTGATAGCATACTTAAAAACAGGTAACCTGTGACTTCTGTTCAAGTAAAACTTGGTGTTTTCTTAAATCTCAGTATAGAAAGTGCAGAAGAAAAACCCATACAACAACTGTGATCTCTTGGTTTTTGTCCTCGTCCTTTGTCTTTGTTAAGAAATTTGTTGACGTGACAAGAGCTGTATATAGGTTTACTCAAAGTGTTAAGTGCTTTCCCTCTGATAGATTACTGTCTTCTTGGGTACTCTTGGTGTTGGTAAGGGTTAGCAGTTTCCAATACTTGCTTCAACATTGATGGATAAGTGCTCTTTACTATCCCAGGTACTGTTTTCTTAATATTTTTCCCTCTCCCCAGTACGTACAAGCAAATATTTAGGATGACCAATTGCTATTCCGGTATATAACACTCCACAGCCACTGCTTTCATTTGACCAGGACAAAAAAGCAATCTCTCTCATCAAATAACGATCACACTGCTGGATGAGGAGCCATTTCCTTGCCCACAAGCTAAATACATGAAGACATCTCAACCCTACTTGGTCAAAATCCTCATAAATACGTAGGTAAAGACGGATCCATTGGAAACAATATATTAACAAAATTTGGGAAAAAAATTATTATATACTAACATGTTTCTTGAAAGATTTTCAGCATCTTGTCCTGGAATTCTCCAAATCCTCCCTTCAGAGCTTTATATGTGGCAACCCTTGATGGTTTAGGAGGACGAAATAGCACTATATCCATGTTTTTCATGTCATCAGTGAAACAAAAAATGTGAATAAAACGTACTCACTTTCAATAGTGAAAAGGACTTCTCCCTCCCCTCCTTAAATCTCCACAACCTTCACTGGATATGGAATGTTCCTCTGATCTGTTTGAAATGCTTTTTTACTATTATAATGGATGCAGCCTTCAGCGCATGAGAGTTCCTGGGAAAGACCTTTTCAGTGATACAATAACAGTTTACAGTTTTTGATCTGAAGATTTTATTTCTTTCTAAAATCTGTTGCTAGGCACAGACCTTTCGGGTACAACAAGCCTCACTACAAGTCACAACAGCGTCCATCAGCACGGCAGTATTCTAGAAAATCATTATGTAGAAAGAGAGCTTTAAACTTTGTCAGAAGTGAAGAAACATAGAAAGTAAGAGACTGAAGTAATTATTTTCATCTTACTTTTTCACAGCTGCTGCTGTTTTTGTGAAAAATGACATTTGCTTTGGCACCTTTGAAATTCAGAATCTAAGTTTCACAAGATTTCACAAAAATACCAGTTTGTCACAGGAGAAAAACAATAGAAGCTCCATTTCTTTCTAAAGAAAGGTGGGGTATAGAGAGACACTGGAAGACTTCTGGGTCCCCCAAGCCGAGACGTATTTCAGACCTCCTATTACAGCTTAGCTGGCTGCAACCATTTTCTTTCCAAATGCTCAGAAATTCGCAATAAAAATTTTCTGAGTTCAGATTAACAGCTCCTAAAGGCAAAACCAGACATCCAAAAATGCCTCTCTGACTCAGCCCTGTGAGATGGCAGCATCAATCAACTCTGAACACACAGAATGCAACTCATCATCTGTGAAATGTGAATGCTGCTTCATTCATGGAACAATGGGGGTTTGCAGAAGAGGTCTCCCTGACCCTACTAACCCTGCTGAATAGGGAAGGGAGGGGCAGAAGTGAAAATGTTGCAGTTATTGATTTGACAAAGCAATTATTACATGGAAATTCAAATGTACTGAAGTTACAAAACAAATTATTTGGAAGAAATTGAATTTCTGACATCAACAACGACTGGGATAGAATCCCTATGGAAGCATGCATTTCCTTAGATTAAAAGCTTTAACAGCAACAGTTAAATCCTCAGTTTCATCTCAGCAACAATAGATCCTATTCCTCTTTCACCCATTCAGAACCAAAAAAAACCCATAAATCAAAGTACTTCTTGTTCTTTAGAGTTTCAAACTTATTTACTCCCTTATGTGAAAAGTATCACCATTATCAAACTCCAAATAATTTCATCTCTTTTAAAGAATAGGTGGTATTGAAATCATATTAAAGCAATAAAAAAACTACTTAGAAGATGAATTGTGGCTAAACTATCAGTGTATAAAGCAACTATAAGACAAATTATCGTTTAACGAATTGAAAGAAATACACTACTTTTAATATTATGAACTGAAAGTTGTAATAGCATTATTGCATTTAAAAATAGGTGTGCAATTTTCAGGAAATAAAATAATAAACATTCTGCAGAAGGTATGCTGTCCTCACGAAAAAGCCAAAAATACATGGAAAAACAAAGGGTAGATTCCTGGTCTGATTTGAATGTACAACAAATCAGGGATGTTTCCAAAGAAAGATGTTTCTAGAATTCACAAATACAGTCTTACATATTTAAAAGAAAGCAGCTAATGTTCAAACAAGCTACTGATGTAGTTTCTCACACTGATTATAACAGCACAGCAGTTTTGTTGCTCAAATACCGGATGGCACTCATTACATGATAAGACACTGTGGCTCTAACTGATACTGAACTGCCTAAATTTGCTGCAACAAATACAGCATCATAATGAACATATATTATTCCTGCTTTCTTTTAAATTACATTTGGGACTTCATAAAGCAGATAACTGTACTTCCATGAGATTAAGAATACCTTTGTAAAAGTGACAGGTATGCTAGCATCCAGCTGTACGTGATCTGCAAGTTCTGTAAACTGCTGCTGCTGTTTCTGTAACGTCTCTAGCAATCTTGTAATTTCCTGTTTGGCCAACACTACTCTGCAATCATCCTAAACAGACAAAGAAAACAAAAGCATGCCTTTCCTTTAGTAACTTACTTAAAATAACCAAACACAAGGTAAATATCATGGCTGGAGATAAAAGTATTTTACATAGAAATACTCTAGTTAAAGAAACTCGCATTTACAAAACAAAGATTTAAAATTGCAATACAAATGTGAAGGCCTTGTCAGTTTTCCTTAATACTAATAGATAGTAAATAGTTATGCAGTTACAAAAAACTTTTTTTTTGACCTCTCTTAGTCCTGTAGGAATAAGAATATAAATTATAAGAGAAAGTAATGTAATATATAAAGAATATTTATATCATTCATATATGATTCCAGCAGCTGGAATAGAGCAGCTGCTTTGCAGCATACAGCAACACACAACACAAAAACATTAATATCCACCCATTAATGATGGAAACATTTGCATAGTTAAAAGTACATCTGACTAAGCAACCAGACACTAGCTCTAAACAAATTAAAAAAAAAAAGTACAAATAACACATTAATGAAGTAATTTCTCACACTGTTTACTGTTTGCTACATATACTATTTACATCTTGCTATCACTAAATTAAGCGAATAATGGACCAACCAGATATTCTCATATAGCCACTTTCTTCACACGTTTAATATGTTGAATTACCTGTATTACAAGTGCTACCGAAAGTTATTTAGTCCTAAAACATTTTCTCCTACTATCTTCAAACATCTATACTGGTAATTGCAACTGTAAAATCCTTCCTATGAATCTTCTAGGTTTTTTGCTTCAGTTTCATCTCTTCTTCCCACTAACCTCACAACCAACCAGAAATTACTCCAGACAAAAGAATCATGCCACAGCATTTCCAGCAACTGGAGGACTTGATGCTTTTGTACCGATTATCCTTGTTTAACATCCCCTTGTAATGAATACTTCAATCTCATGTTATATCATTATTGTTTTAACACTGTAAAGGAAATAAAGATGCAGAGTACCATCTAACCTTTTAGTTTGCAGCCTAAACTTGATTTGCAGTTCCGCATATCTTGCCATATGTGACAGCTCACTTGCCAACATACCTGTTGTAAAGTCTTTTCACAATGAAGACAAGCTGTTGAAACCTGTGACAAGAGGATGGTCATGTCTTCTTGCTGTTGCCTAAGCCAAATCAACTTCTCTCTCACGTGAGCATCAACAACACTAAGAGCCATTTCCTCCTGACGACAAAGGGTTTCATGAAGATCAGAAAAATAGGCTCGGACACATGAGCGAGCGTTCTCTGCAGTCCCTGGTACCTACAGTGTTGCAGTCAGGAGATCCAGAGGATTAAAGACACCAGTTGATTCCAGAAGTACATTTTTCATTTTATTCCAGTTTCTAACTTATGTTCACATCTGCTTGGCTACATCTCAGTTCAAGTCCCAGTTATACAGAAAGTCTTATCAGCCCTAAGACCAAGATCCTCCAAGAAGTTACTCCAATAACAAAGTAGCTTAGTTGTATGTATACACACCTTACTAAAAATGACCAGGAAAAAAGCCTCAATTATCACAGCACTTGAGAACAGATGCAATCTGTCACAGTACTTCAAAACTGTATTAGCAGTTAGACGGCTTTCCCTACTGCCTCCCTATTTTCATGTAGCCTAAAAAAATTGTAACGGTCTACAAGTTCCCCTCTGTTTGCTTGCTTAAGCCTTAATATTGACTTGGTAGAGATAAGAACTTAAGGTCTTGTCTTATAAAACCTATGTATAATTTTCAAAGAAATTCCTCATCTTGGTTATTACAAAAAGCAAATATTCGGTGCAGGGCGGGGGGGGAGGGAAGGAAAAACAGCATACATGTTCAGTATGGGCCATTCCAACTCCATCTTCAACTATTTGTTCTCCTCCTTCTATGTGCTGAACAATTCCAACTAATTTTCTGGAATAATCTGAGATTTCTTCTGTGAAAGTTCTTATACAGTGGGCCATGTCCAAAATGGATGCACGAATCTGGTTTGCTTCTGGTTCCAAGACAGAATGCTATTAATTAAAAGCAACATATCAAAGATCCATCATAAATATCTTCCTTAATAATCTTTTTTATTTTATTACATATTCTTTATATATATATTTGTGTATATGTATATACATATACATATGTATAGGAAAGGCAAGTAAGAATTTAAAACCATCTTGCAATTTAAAATGCAATCAGGAGTTACAGATTACGCTGACATTAAGATAGGCATCTAGCAGTTACACAAGTAAACATAAAAATTTGCCTGTTTACCATAATCAATTATAAAAAAAGAAGGGTGGTTAGACTGCACCAGGTTGGGTGAACCCAAGTGTTTGCATCATGAAAACAACTTTCAGAACTGGTGACTTAACACTGTGAGAAGTTCAGAAAAGCATCAGATAAAGGGACTGTCCATCTTAATATATAAATAGCTTATTGTGGTCCTAGAAATAATGTTTTTTTGCTTGTAATTTTACCATGGCAGTTATCTGAAATGAAGGGAAAATGAAAGAACAGTATTAAGTTACTTCTATAAAGACATACCAAGAATCTACCCTCCTTTCTTGATAATCTTTTGTACTTCCATTGGATAAATAATTATGCAAGCCACCCCATGCCATGACTAGAAACGGATTATTAGCAGTACCTTATGACCTTGATGCTTCCCATATTCTTTGCAGACACAACACATAAGAGGACTCGCCTGACAGCCCTCTTCTAAACAAACAAACTCAATAGCATGTACTTGGTGTTGGGAGCACATGGTCTTCTCATGAGGCTTATCAGCAAGAGGTACACGCCTGTGTTTTGCTAGTGTCTTTGTAGAATGAGTAAGCTGGGAACAATCTGCACACAGGTGAGTGGCACAAACCGTGCAATATACAGATGCAACATGGGCTTCATCTTCATCGCAACGAATGATACTCTAACAAAGAAAAAAAAAAAGACAAAACTGAAGTTGTTAACATTTAATCCCAATAACCGAGGAAAATCGGAAGACCTGCCACCAATATAAGTCTGAAAACAGACTTTCTTTAAAAGTTACACACTAACAAGTATTTGGAGTATTTTGAAAACTTGATTTTAAGTTATCAACGAATTTTAAAAAAATAAAAGTCAGTTTCCTTTACAGTCAACTCCAATAAATTATTCTAAAGGTGTTCAGTGGTTTTATAAATCCGGACTTCAGTGAAGTTGTAAAGGTTTGGAAGATAAAATAATTCAGGCTCCAGTAATTTTCTCCAAAGCAGTTATTACAGAACAAAGAATTACAAAGTTACAGACACAGACAAAACACCAATGGACAAACAGGCACTTTGGGACAGTTACCTATTCCTAGAATGGCACTGCATGATACTTCTTGCATACCAGTTGTTAATACTGAAACAATTAAAGTAGCTAGTTTTGATAATGAAGTACTATCACATGATGTAGTAATACCAAATGACTATAAAAGGCAACTACTCGAGAAGAAGAGTTGAAGTCTTCAGGAAGAGTTTCTAAGAAGTTTTAGAAAACTCTCCTTAAATCATTATAACTAAAGAATCCAAATGAGTAAGCTTTTCTAAAAATCTTAAAAGCCTAAAAAAGGGGAAAAGAGTATGCGTGCTTGGAAATACCTTTTTATTTTCTGCTTTAGTCAGTACAGATTAGCATTTAATTATGAAGCAATTAATTGAAGCCTTAATACTGGATAGTGAAAGAAAACAACAGCATTATTAGTGAAATTATATTTGGCACAGAACTGATTTTCTTTTTTTTCTATCTAGAGATAACATTAAGCAAATGTAACAAACTTTTTGCTTTTTTAAAAACTCAGTACCTCTCCAGATAGACCAATGGCTTCTTCTGCCGTCCCACACTGCCCAGCAGGTCCATTCTGCAACCGTTCCAAGAGTTCCAACAAAGCAAAATTCTTTTTCAAGCCCCAGACACCAGAATCTCCTATTTTTGAGGAAGAGTTAAATGAAGGGGAGGAGAGGAAGAAAAACCTCAAGCAAATACCATCATGAGAAGTTCTATAAACCACAGTTGAGATTCTGACAAATATTAAGAACACATTAACTACAGCGATATTAACTAGGCTGAGATACAACTACCACTTTTTCTATGTAAGCTCACACCACCTTTCCATCCTCTTCCTTCCTTCCTTCCATCATGGAACTATTTAATATTTATGCAGATTTTCCCTACTTAAATGATGCCAAGATTATTAAAAATTTACAAAAACTCAGTAAAAACACTTGTAAAATAATCTGCAATAGCTAACAACTAAAGACTACAAGGAACACACAAACTCTAGTGTATCATAAAAATTAATATTTTGCATAACTACGTACAGCGAACATTTCTACTGTACTAACAGAAGCTGTGAAGAAGTCACACTGACAAACCTCATATTCCCTGAATCACAAGATGCAACACCTACTGCAGATCTCAGTCCAGTAAAAACCTGAATAAGAGTTAAAACAATATTCAGAAAGACAGACCCACATACACCACTATTTGATATAGCAAAAAAGAAGTATCTCACACTCCCTAAAGCAAAGCAGAAGTCCATGCCTACTCCTGTATCATCCTGATTTTTTAGAGGCTAACATGAAGCAACATGATGAGAAGCAAAACCAGAACTGCATCCCCATAACTGCTGCTAAATGCTACCTGCATAGGCCATGTAGCATATGAGAACCCTAGTGATTTCTTCTCCAAGAAAGTATCATCCCTTGACTTTTTTTCAGCACCACTGTCATAAATTTAAAGACGTTTTCTCTGTTGCAAGGTAAAGGTGCCTCAAGAGATGAAGCATCATCTTTGAGCACTGGATCATTACTTTTAAATCACTACAGAATCACATAATGATTGAGGTTGGAAGGAACCTCTGGACATCACCTTGTCCAGTCCACCTGCTCAAGCAGGGGCACCTAGAGCTGGCTGCCCAGGATCACATCCAGCAGAGATTCCACCACCTCTCTGGGCAACTTGTGCCAGAGCTTGGTTATCCTCATAGTCAAATTTGTTTCCTTATGTGCAGACAGAACCTCCTATGTTTCAGTTTGTGCACATCGCCTCTAGTTCTGTCACTAGACACACTGAAAAAACCCTGGCTCTGTTTTCTTTACACCCTCCCTTCAGATACTTGTAAAATATCTCTCAGCCTTTCCTCATACGAGAGATGCTCCAGTCCCTTCATTATCTTACTGGCCTTTTGCTCCAGTAGCTCCACATCTCTTTTGCACCGGGGAGCCCAAAACTGGACACAGTACTCCAGCCGTGGCCTCACCAGTGCTGAGGACAGGGGTAGGATCACCAGCCTGGACTTGCTGGCAACACTCCTTCTACTGTAGCCCAGGATACCATTAGCCTCCTTTGCCACAACAGCACACCAGGTAAACCAGGACCCCCAGGTACTTTTCTGCAAAGCTGACCTTCACTGGTTGGGCCCATTCTCTTCGCTCATTCTCTTCCCAAATGAGAGAATTAAAATCATTGAGTATCTCAAGTTGGAAGGGACCCATAAGGATCATCGAGTCCAACTCCCTGCTCCTCACAGGGCTACCTAAAACTGAACCATATGACTAAGAGTGTTGTCCAGATGCTCCTTGAACTCTTGACAGGCTTGGTGCCGTGACCATTTCCCTGGGAAGCCTGTCCAGTGACCGACTACCCTCTCAGTGAAGAACCTTTTCCTAATGCCCAGTCCGAACTTCCCCTGATGCAGCTTCATTCCATTTCCTTGTGTCCTATTGCTGGTCACCAGAGAGAGGAGATCAGCACCTCCCTCTCCGCTGCCTGCCATGAGGAAGTTGTAGGCTCCAATGAGGTCACCCCTCAGCCTTCTCTTCTCCAAGCTGAACAAAGCAAGTGACCTCAGCCACTCCTCCTAAGTCTTGCCCTCGAGACCTTTCACCACCTTGGTTGCCCTCCTCTGGACACACTCTAATAGTCTGATGTCCTTCTTATATTGAGGTGCACAAAACTGCACTCACTACTCGAGGTGGGGCTGCACCAGTGCAGTGTAGAGTGGGACAATCACTTCCCTCAACCGGCCAGCTATGATGTGCTCGATGCACCCCAGGACACGGCTGGCCCTTTTGGCTGCCAGGGCACACTATTGACTCTCATTCAACTTGCCATCAACCCAAACCTCCAGATCTCTTTCCACAGGACTGCCCTCCAGCCTCTCATCCCCCAATTTGTATGTACAGCCAGGATTACCCCAGGATTAAACTTCTCCGCTTTGTCTACATCCTTATTTGTGAGGTGACCAACCACATCAAGCAACGGACCAAGGTTATTTCTGATCCTCCTTTTGCTGTTAACATATTTAAAAAAGGCCTTTTGTTGTTCTTCACAGTGGTGGCCAGCCTGAAGTCTAATCAAGCGTTGGCCACACAAATTTTCTCCCTACAGCGGCGAACAGCAAGCCTGTCCTTGCTTCCAATGTCTGTACACTTTCCTTTACCGCCTAACTCCTAGAAGAAGATCCCTGCTCAACCAAGCCAGTCTTCCGCCCCGTTGCTTGACCTCCAACACTTTGGAATTGCCTGCTCCTGCGCTCTTAAGAGATGGCTCATTTACATCTAACGCAGAAAGGACCTAGCAAGTTCCTCTCAGTGAAGCTGTTACATGTAAAAGAAAAAACCCATAATTTAGTATGGTTTCCTCAAACAGGATGTTTGCCATTTTCAAGGACTGAGTACACAAAATCTGAGGTTCTCCTCAATATACAACATCTAGAAAGTTATATTTGATTAACTGCAATAGCTGACTACCATTGCTGAATCACAGTTACATACTTTTGGAAATCAGGAACAACCAATTACAGATGGACAATCTGAGAATAGAAAGGTGTTTTTCATGGAGCTTAGTGTTGAATTCACTATGACTTTCCAGACTGAGTGTCACTTCTGTGTGTAGGTTTGGGTTTTTTTCTTTTCTTCTTTAAAATCAGGGGCAGATCAACTTTTGAAGTTGTTTACTGCCCTTACTACTGCACAGTTCAGAATCAGTTTAATTCCTAACTGGCATAAACAAGGCTGTTCATATATAGTACCACTCCAGGTAGAGGGTGTAATTACTTGCTAACAATTCCTAATATGGAAAGGACAACTACAGAAATGCATGTGCTCTTCCTCCAGCCTCAATGCTATGATGAGCTCTTCTGCTGTTGTCTCAAGAATTTTATTATGATCAGTTCACCAAAATTGATAGAACACAGATATATAAACCAATCCTCATTAAAAGCTCCAAACATCCTGTTTTCCTGACAAATATCACAGAGTTAACTCTTGAATTTATTTTTACCAGCTCTTGAAACAACATATCTGAGAACAAAGACAAGCTCAAGAAATTACTTAATTATACACAACATTACTGCTGAATACTAACAGAGCACTTTGGTGGACTGAAAGGAAGGCAAGATGTGGACATTAGTTTCGTCACATAACATTGCCCTTACCCCTTTTCAGATATCTCCTATCAGATATTTACATAAGTGTACAGAAGCTACTAACTTCAGGAAAAGGAACTGGGGGGGGGCGCACATTGCAAGCTTTGAGTAGAATGATAGAAGGTACCAGTAGCACCCGGGGTAGTGACAGATGTACACTTATGTAGCTAAGAAGGTGCCTGGAAATCTCACCTTTCATTTAAACAGAATCCATAGGATCTGAAATTGACTCATCCATTATATGATGGAACTTTTGAACTGTGTTTTTAAGACAAGAAAAGGTTGCTGCAGTTACTTTTTAGAGTGTGGGACACCACTATCTGGACAAAACTGCATATGCATGCTGCTTTTGTAATTCAAATATTTGTTTCGTACTTCATGCAAACATACCCAAGTAAGAATATGAGCCAAACTTTTCTCATAGTTAAGAGAGAGAAAGTTGAGTTGAGTTGTTGGGTTCTCCTGAGTGTCATTTCGTAACTCCTAAATTATGCTGCCCTGTGGTGGTCTGGTACACGTATGCCCTTTGCATCCTTCTGGCATTCAGATTCACTGATCCTATACAGACATTAAGTCTTCCTTCTTCAATACTGAGATTTATCAAACACTCCATAGATTTTGATGTATCGTTAGAGTGTAAATGCTGTTCCATAGTGCTACTATGAGTACCAGGCAGTTATGAGAACCAGCAAAACAAAGTACCCATCCCAAATACTCATGTTTCACTGCTCCTCTGCTTGATACACATAGCCAGAGAATAATGGTCATTTTCATGGTTCTAAGAATATGGATCTTCAGCTCCCACAGGAGTCTGGATTTGCAGCAGACTGGTTTTGACTGGGATTGAGTTAATTTTCTCATAATAGCGGGTACGGGGCTGTATTTTGGACTTGTGACCAAAACAGTGGTGATAACACACCCATATTTTCGCAGTTGCTGAGTAGTGCTCACACAACATCGAGGCCTTTTTCTGTTTCTCATGCTGCCCCACCAGCGAGTAGCCTGGGGGTGCACAAGAAGCTGGGAGGGGACACAGCTGGGACAGCTGACCCCAACTGACCAAAGGGATATTCCATTCCATATGATGTCGTACTCAGCAATAAAAGCTGGGGCGAAGAAGGAGTAAGGGAAGGGATGTTCGGAGTGATGGGGTATGTCTTCCCAAGTAACCACTATGGGTGATGGAGCCCTGGTTTCCTGGAAATGGCTGAATGCCTGCCTGTCAGTGGATGAGTAAACGAGTTCCTTATTTTGCTTTGCTTGTGTGCACAGCTTTTGTTTTATCTATTAAACTGTCTTCATCTTGACCCACTTTTGCCCTTCCTATTCTCTACCCTGTCCCACTGCAGCGGAGTGAGCAAGCGTCCGTGTGGGGCTGAGCTGCCCACCGGAGTTAAACCACAACATTCTCTTTTACTTCAAGAGCTATGAAACAAGAAAAACGAGACTGGCTTTCAATAATACTTCAAAACTTGTTTGAAATACATGCAAGTGCTTTTACTACCTGAAAACATTTTTCCTGCAGTACTGTTTCAAAGAGCAGAGCCGCATTACACATGGAAGACTGGAATGTTCACATGTCAACTGTTTTCCCATCAAGGGAAGAAGAACAAGTAGTTTTATGAGGTGCATGCTACATTTGGCCAAAGACAGCAACAATGCTATGATACATCTGAAGAGAGATGTGAACAGGAACCAACATATCCACACTGTATACGTTATTGTTTTGTGTAGCTTCCAGTTTTGCTACACGAAACTTTCTTTCCCAGGCATTTTTCTCCACAGTTTAAACCACTGACCGTAATATTCTCAGTAGCCGAACTCAAAATAGAAGTTATGTGCCTCACAGATAAAAGGCAGAGTTCAGAGAACAGATAAATGGATAAATACTGTTTTCTTAGAGCCATAAATAGGACATATATAAGCTATTCTCCCCTCCAACACCCTCAACTGATACAAAACAAACATTGACTATCTGTTTAAAAAAACATGCTTATCAGTAAAAGATCATTCATTTTAGCACATCTGCTGTTTCTGGAAATGGGCCTATCAAGGTACTGGTTAGTAACTTTGAATTAGGTATAAAGCAAAGGCATGTCAGTGCTCTGTGCAGTTATCAGTTCCATAGTGAAGGCCTCCTCTGGTACAGATAGCGTTACAAACACCCAGTCTAAGCTCAGGGCACTCCTCAAAACAAATTATGAACAAAAGAAGAACTATTTTAACTTTTGTTTACCACAGATCTTGAAGGAGTTTACAGAAGTTAGTTCCGGTCCTCCACAATTACAGTTACCACCAGCACAGTCATCTACCTTGATATATTCTGACTTCAGAGCTTAGTTATTTTTTAGCTCTAGCACTCCTAGCAGGATCACAGTGTTTTTCATAACACAGAGCAAGGAAGAGTCACCACTTATTACAAGTTGAGGAAATACAGAGCGCAATAACTACTTTTAGAATCTAAATTATGTCAAACCAGTTTGTAAACTGAGTCTGGATTTGCTGACACTATATCTAGACAGATTTCTAGACACTAACTTCCAGAAAGCACAGAAAAGTAGCTAGACTGTTCTCTTTTACAGGGTTTAGAACAGTACTGTCCCGTAGCAAACTGACTGTGCATACCCTTCAGTTACTACAGTATATAAAATACTGTACATTAACAACACACGAATATAATGGCTGCTGATACTAACGTGGACCTCGTATCTCCAGATTAGCCACTAATCTATATAGCCATTAATAGTAGAGTATATAGGGATGTACACACACCAAAAGGATAAACCTACTTTATGAAATAGATTATAGCAAATTAGCCTTTCAGCAAACATTGTCTTAGCCTTTAAGCAAACATTGGATAAGGCTGAGCGAGGAAGAAGCTGTTCAATCATTATAGAGTTTCTTACAAAAGCATTTTCTTTCACAGGTTTTAATATGTTTGTTTAAAAAAAAAAACAAACTAAGAAGTACTCTCCTCAGTTTACATTCTCATATCTGTTTTTAATCATGTTAGTTCTGTTCCACGTCTGGCACGAAGAGAAAGCCAAGCCAGAAGAGCCAAAGCAGAACTAATTTACTGAAATGTAACCAACAGAAAAGATCATAAAAAATACATCTGTAGCTATTCTGTGTTTATTTTCTAGTTCATAACTTAAAGCTGTCAGGAGAAACAAAGTTACACTGCTTTTACATTCTTTCTTTAACTTTTTATTATATATCCTGGCATTTGCTAATACACGTTATACATTGTCAGTGCACTGTTGATCTTGGACACAGATGGAAAAACAGGCAAAGCTCACATATCAACTATTAATCTACTAAAACAGAATTTATAACCAGTAAGCACCCTATAAAACATGCATTATCATACAGAAAGTCATGTGTCATTTCACTGGTATCTACCATAAAGTTTATGTATTTGAGAAAAAGCTGCTTTGCTTTTTTTTTTTTTTTTTTTTTACACTAAACCTACTATAAAATTATTACCTACTCAACATATACATTTTCAACACATCTGATTAACTGTTTGTTTTATATTAAAAAACACTAGAAGACGAGTCATGTAAATACATCTATTTAATCTCATGGACTTTAGTTCAAATTCTGGTTTGGTCACAAATGTAAAAGAGTCTAGTGATCTCATCCCTGTGCCTACAAGGGATGTTTGTGCCCGTTACAAAACCACTACACAATCTGACTGTCTCTTCTCAAAAGAAGAATAAGACATGAATAGCAGGAAGTGTGTCAGCCAGGAATGAGATAGTGACGGTGAAGATATTAAGACTGACTCCAGCCAACAATACAAATATCATTTTCAAAAGCATGAAGCTTGTCTGCAAAAGGATTATAAATAATGCAAGGAATAAAGGAGCAGCTTTTGTCTAAATGTCTGAACAAAGCTGAGAGAATGTTATGTTATAGCTATATTTTCTTGCACAACGTTTTGAAGTTTTATCTTAGCATTCAAACACTAGCAAAAGAACATGTAAATGTAAACAATACCAATGGGATGGATTCCATGAAGGATGCCAATACCTGCATACATCAGTTCAACAACTTCTAATCATAGAAAATAGTTTCAGCCCTGTAATGTGATGATCAGGCAGAGTCCACCTGAGCCATAAACTGTTAAAGGCTTCCTTAGCAGAGTTGCTCAGCTAAAGTCAAAAGCCAGAGTCTCTAAAGCTGTTACATAAGCACATCCTTCCCAACAGTTCCCTGGTCCATGTATTTTAAAAAAAACCAACGTACTAATCCAACGCAGGAAGAAGAGAGAAAGCAGTATGCAAGAAATTATTCACCTCTTCTCCCAAATCAAGATACTTTAAGGAAAAGGCTTTAAGAGGAGCCTCTTCTTCTACAAAAGACCATTTTATACATTTTTGCCTAAATATATTGCCTGAGCCAACATAATATCCACAATACATGGCCTCAAAATTTTGAAAATTGAAAAAGCTTTTCCATTACATCTTTTTGGTTAAAGTATGTTAATCCAGTTGGAGATAACCCCTAGACAGCTCACATACCTTCAACGTGTACATACTCAATTAAAATTCTCCACTAGAAGATTAATCACAGGCAACTTCATTAAAGAATCCTCAAAAAAACCCAAAAAATCTATGTTTAGTCTACTCTGCAAAGTAATATGGTTTGGGCAGGCTTTAGTCCTACCAGTTCATTACTAAATATTTTCTCTCATAGCAAGATTTTATGAGCTATTAGAGTATTTTGCTAAGCATGCAAATGATGTGTTGTCAATTTTCACTTGCAGACTCCATATTTCCAGAAATCCTGATTGACAAAGTACTTCTAACCCTGCCTTCCCATACAGTTATATATATATAGAAGAGACAGGCCAGTAAATTTAAATCAAGTGCCCACTTCAGAATGGAGAAAATACAGCTATATCTATGTATCTATATACATATATAGATCCCTGAATATTTCTTTCAAAAAATTTGCAAGATTCCTTGGAAAATGTGGACAAACATAGGATTAAGTGATTTAGTAATAAGAGTAAGGGAATACAAGCAAGCCTGTCTGCTCCACTGTATAGGTTAAATGACCAACTAAAAGCATCTGTAAAATCCAGTTACTGATTAAGTAACTTCGTTCAACACAGGTAGCTTTACGCCCTGATTATACAGCTTTTCTTTCAAGAGAACTTTCTCTTGGCAGCGATCCTATAATCTAGATTTAGATACTAAACAGCTTCCTGAGACTACTTCATCAAATGGCAGAATGGCAATTGCAGAAATGGGTGAAAATGGAGCGTGCTTTCTCACATGCCCTGAAATGGAGGGGAGGAAAGGATGAGAAGTTCCCAGAATCGCCATGCCTCCCTCCTAGCTCCACTCCTGAGCTCTCAGAAGGAAACAGAACTACAAGCACAGCAGATTTAACCAACTAGTAGGTGATTAGAGCAAGACAACAAATGCAGAGACGCCTCAAAGAGGGGCCATGATTAGCTGCACTCCACAAAACACCCCATATTCACAGGCTGGAGGCAGTATTTCTTAAGACAGTTCTTATGGAAGACTAAAACTGGCTACAACACTCTTCTGCCCCAATTCACCATTTCTGTTCACAGAAGTATTTTTACTTTCAAGCTGTTTTGCTAAAATTTTCTACCTAGCAGTTTTTTGAGTAACTGCTGGTCACAGCATATCATCCTTCTTTCTAGTAGTAGCCAGTAGGATGCAAGTCTACTATCCTAGACACAAAAGCTGAAGCTTTTCTTCCCTCTTCCTATCTGTAGGAGCCTTTTAAGTTTAATAACATTTCACTGTGTTTTCTCAGAAGCTCCTCAGTATTACATAAGATGAAAAAACTTTCAATGTTTTTATAAAGCTTCATTTTTGTTAAACCTGAAACCCACAGAAAATTATGATAGGATATTTACAGATGCCTCAGAAAAAATGCACAATAAAAACTAAGTGACAAGTTCCCTATATAATAAAAATGCTACTTTTGCTCTACATGAGACAACCAGTGGTCTTGAACAGAAATGTTTCACAACAGCAGGACTGAGTCTTGTGCTCTAACATTCCCCCCTAAAAATCTTGTGCAGCTGTATAGCGATAGATAAGAAATAAAACAAATCATGACTCTTTTAACCACGTCTTCTAGATTGGCAATTATTCATGACACGCATACTTACCACTTCCCTCCCTCTAGAAAACAAACCCCTCTTTCATACGAGACTGATATTTCTTTTCCTGACTCCTATTTGCATGAAAGCATTCCATAGAGTGCCTTAATATTCCTCTCAGTTTGGTCTATCATCTAGCAGATTCTCTTACTGCAAAGTAAATTCTTATTTGAGCAAATTTGCTATTTAAGCATTTCTTTCATGGATTACTAGTTTAGAGATCTCCTTCTCTCATGATTCTCCTCCTTCCAACAGCTTTTTTCCCCTGTGCTATTCAAAACTGCTGGAGCTAGTTCTGTTAGCAAGTTCTTCTCAGTACAAATTCTTCTGATAACTCATCTTCTCTGTAATCCTGTAATCTCTGTAATCTCTATGTTGAATGGCAATTCCTATTCTGAAGGAATTACAAGCATGTGTCATCTTTTGCCTAAAATAAACTTCCACTGTTGGATAAAAGCTGTATCTTATCCTTTCAAATACTGTCCGCAGACACTCCTACAGCAGGGGAAGTCCTGTTGATAGCCTGCCACTATCAGTTATTGCATATATAGAATCACTTTACATTTTAAAAAACAGGTTTGTTATCACTGATACTTCCTTCTACATCACTTCACCATGAGTCCAGACAAATCTGTTTGTCAGAAAAACTACCTATTTAATTGCATGATTTATTTAGGGTTAGGACAACAGGAAACTAATACCCATTCAGGAACCCTCAGACACCAATTTAAAATAAAGTAGTTCCTTTGTAAATACAGGTGTACAAAAAGACTTTAAGGTATAAAGCTTACAAGCCTAGGTTCAAGAAGATAAAATCTTGACTTTCTTTTTTTAAGATACCTACTTTACTAGGGCTTAACAGTGCTATGAGCTTCTCTGAATGAAAAGGAACACTGCACATTCATTACTTGGAAATATGACCACTAAGTGAAGCATTAAGAATCTGTATCTAGCATTATCTTCTAGATATCCTTGGCTGACATGTTTTAAGAACTTTAGACTTACATTTTCTTACCTAGTTCAGTAACTTGTCGATCAAAAGGACAACGAACTGCTCTGCCATGAAGGGGAAGCCGCGTAAGACAGTCATGGCAGACAGTATGGCCACACAAAAGCAGCCGGGGAACTTTGTCACCTTGCAAAGAAAATACATCTTCACAGACTCCACACTCAAGAACCTGTAATTTTAAAAGAGACCATATTTGGTTTTCAGCTGATAAAAAAGCAGAACTTCATACAGTAAGCCATATGACTCAGTTTATTTTACAGAGTTTCCTGCAATTGCAGCAGATAGTCATTAATTTTGCTTTGTATGCACCAATAATGATCATACGAATGATACTTTAAAAATGAATAGACATGAACAGAACATTTTAACTCTTCAGCGTCCCACCTGATCACCACTAGTTCTTGTCTACTTCGTTTAATGCACTGCCACAAGAAAAGCCCACTGGTCAAGCAGCACACCTACGTAAGCAGAAACGTCCTTGCAGGAAAAGGAAACGGAGGGCAAGACCCTGCCAAAGCAGACTATCAGCCGGTGAAGAAAGTTTCCATTCATAGCTGATGCACAGAAAAAGGACCGTCATACCAAGTTAGGGGATCGGAACATCTTAAACGGCTAATAAAAAGCAAAATTGATCTTCATTTAGAAGAAAAAAAAAACCCACCCGACAATCCGTAAGACAATAGCGTCAGCTAACCACCTTAGGGAGTCCAGGCGTCACGTTTCCTCCGAGCCGGCTCCCCGCTTTGAGGCAGTCACCATTCCCCTCACTCAGAGGCCTCACGCCTCGCAGCCCGCTCCGAGGCACCCCACGGCAGCGCGGCTCTGCGCGAACAAGGCGGGGAAAGGGCCTCCGAAGCGGCCCGCCTCAGGGGACGCCTTCTGTCGCGGAGACCCCACTGCCGCGCTATCCCCTCCCCCAGGTGGGGCAGCGACGGCGCAACCCCGGCCGCCACAGCCTGCCGCAGGAGGCGGCCAAGACGGACGCCGCGAAGGGCCGAGCAGCCCGTCTCACCTTCACCGCGGCGCCACCCGGGCCGCGGCCGCTGCCACCGGACCCCCGGCTACCGTCCAGCCCGGCACCAGCCCCGATCTTGTTTACACCTAAGGCCGCCATCTTGGGGAGGGCGGAGCTGAGCGGCCACCGGCAGGAAGGAGCCGGGAGCCGGGAGCCGGCAGCCTCCCCCACCTCAAGCACCGCCTGAGGCGCATGCGCTTCTCCGCCGCCGAACCGGGCTGGTCTGCGCCCGCCTCCTTTGACTCCCAGCAGAGAACTACGGTTCCCGTCGTGCCGCGCCGCACAGCTGCCCCTGTGGCTTCTGGAGGACTACATATCCCAGCATGCAAAGGAGGAGGCGGTGGTCCCCTCAGAACGCCCAGGGAGCGCTCGTCCGCCCCGTGCGCCAGCGGGGGAGCGGGAGGCAGTGCGTTCTGGGGGCTGTAGTTTCGCCTGCCGTGCTGGTGCCGTGCCTTGACGGTGACGAGTTGCATCCTGGGACAGCTGTTTCCGGGTTCGGCGCTATTGGCGCACAGGTTCATCCTGTCTCTCCCGGCCGAGCGTCTTCCGCCACCGCCAGCGTTGCGACCCGTCCGCCCTCCTGTAGGGGTGAAGGCTGGCGCCATGGACGTTAACCAGCCCAAGCAGGAGCACTTGCTGGCTCTGAAAGGTACCGACAGCGCGGCCTGCCGCTACCCACTCGCCCTCCCAGGCCGCTTTTGCTGCGGCAGCAGCGCCTCCGCCGGCCCTGCCCTCGCCCCGCTCCCTGTCCCGGGGCCAGCCCTGAGGGGCGAGGCGGGGCCCTGCGGCTGGGCCGGTCGCCGCGGTCAGGGAGGGCGCCGAGGCAGCGCGGGCTCCGGGTTGCGAACCGGTCGTGAAACACCGTGTCCGTTCCGGAGGCGAGGCCGTTTCTTTCCTCCGTTTTAGAAGAAGGTCGAGTAGGGAGCGGCCCGGCAGGAGCGCCTGGCGGGCAGGCGCAAGGCGGGAGGTGCCCGAGGGTAAAAGGAGGCCGGGGCGGGGGGCGAGCGGTAAGTGACTGTGTGAGTGACAGGCACTTGCACACGGGCGTGCACCTTGCTTGGTGGGGCCTGGTCGATGTATTTGCATTTTGCACAAGGCTTTCAGCAGTTACAAGAAAACCTTTTTTTAAAATTTCCTTTCTAGTTCCTTGCTGTCTCTTTTGTTTGTTTCTTTGTTTTCCCCTTTTAATGGTGTTTGCCCCTTTAAGCTCATGCTTAATGCACAGTTGTTGGGCTTACATCCTTGATTCAGGAATGACGAAGAGTGAAAATAGAAATGTGTATGTCTCTCGCATACCTTGCAGAATTAATAGAGAAATCAAGAGAGCCCTGTAAAGAATTTGATCACTTCTGCTGGCAGTTGGGTACCAGTAAGTCAGCAATTGAAACACTGAAAAGCTTGAATTTACTTTCACCTTATTTCAGTCAACAGACGTAATATTTACTTTCTTCTTTTCTAACCGTGCTTGTTTGATAAAATAAATGCAGCTAGTTAATAGGAGTAATAAATAGTTGGTTAAAATCTCAATTCTGCAAGCATGCTAAATCACGGAGGCTGCTCAGATGGATGAAGTAGTGCAGATGTGTAGATGGTTTCAGAGCCCATCTTCTACCCATTTACCAGTTTTACAACACTCCTGGAGAGAGTTTTTAATGGTGCCTGCATGTCACAGTAAAATCTGTTAACCATGATTCAAAGATCAACAAGCCGTTTTTCATATATGTGTACACACACACACACACAAAAAAATAAAGCCAAAAACCTGAGAACACAAAACATCATCAGTTGACATTACAAATGCATTTTGGTAGTAACTAATTCAAAGCAAAAAGTTTTATGATTTGCTTTTGTAAGAAACCAGTATAATCCTTGGGCTTGTATTGAATTTGGTGCAGTGTCCAGACTGTAGATTTTGCAAAAGAAGTGAGAAAGATGTCAGGGTTTCTTTGCATTGTGACTATTTTAAACAAAATCTTGACAGTGTAGTGATTAAGTAATCCTAGATTTTATTGATTTTAGTATCATTGTGTATGGCTGACCTCTGGCAGGGAACCTGAAATGATTGCAAACTTGTTAGGGGGGAGAAACAGGAGAGCAAGAGAGTGCACATTATGTTATGTTTCATAGCAGTATTTTGTAGTTCTCTTCCCACCCCACCCCCCTGCATTTAGTATAATCTTTGTATGAAAGAAAGCAATGATGTATGAAAGTATAAAATCTTTAGAGACTTAATGAGTCTTTTAGTTATTCTAAAAGCCCAATAAATTAAGGAATTATCAGGTCCTTAAGTTAAGACTGAAAGGGATGGCTGCATGTATTGCTCGGAAGCTCTGAGACTAAAACTAAATGTGTAGTTCTGATATGAAATGGAAGCAGACAACTTTATCTATAGCACTTCCCTTTTAACCTGTGAGTTTAAAAACTGCTATATCAGTCAGTACTATTTCAGGAAGGGTTTTTGTAATACACATGTTTTCTAGTTGCTTTATATGCCCTGGCTTACAATGTTGAAGTGTAGGAGGAAAACACTTTTTAAAATAATAGATTTGTCTGATAAATTTGAGAAAATAGGCAGTAGTAATTGTTTGTCTTTTAATATGCATCACAACAATATAGCAAGAATAATGACGGATGGCAAGTACGAGATGGTAACAGTAAAAGAATACTCTTGGGAGGGACAGTGTTGAGTAAACTGCCTGCATATGGATAATGTTCAGCATACTGGTAACGATGGAATACAGTCACTAATGTTCAGCCTGGGTAAAGTAGAATGTTCTGATATAGATCTCGCTTATTTTTGCTACATGTTACTTTTTGTAAAATATCCTAGCAATGTTTTTCTTAAGATGGTAGTGTCTTATTTTTTTTATAATGCTTCTGCTTTAGGTCCTGTTTTCCACTGATCTTTGCAGCACGGGGCAAGGAAATTCTTGTAAATAAGATGTTTCAGTCTAGATTTGAGAATCCTAATCAAGAGACTGTTCCTTTTCTTAAGAATAACTGGATTCCTACATGTACAACCATGGAAGTGGTCTTGCATTATCGACCACATCAGAGAGATCTAATAAAACTGCAGGAATTTGCAGAAGCAGCAGTGAAGGCGTTTCCCATTCGTCAGTTACCAAGATTTACACCCTGGTTTCCAAATGATTTATACAGACTTCCCCTCAAACCAAAAAAGCCGCCACCTGTTATTTCTTGTGAGGAAGCAGAAGAATTGAAACAACTTTCTACACCTTCAGAATATGTTACAAGATCTCCTGATTATGACTGCACAAAAAATCTCCTTGAGTTTCAGTCTAACGTGAAACACAGGCAGACTTTAATCCAAGCACAAACTGTTCACAGACCAATTAACTTGGAGAATCAAGGAGAACCACCACCTAATGGAAAACAAAAATTGAAAAGGTCTTGGAGTGTCTCTCTCCCTAGCCCTAAGCTTAAAGAAAAGATTCTTCCTTTATCTCAAGAACTGCAAAATAATTTGGAAAGACTAAAACTGCATGCATTTTATAGAGCAAAGTGGACAATTGAACAGTCTATTTGTAATAATCAGAATTTGGAGGACATCTGGATAAAATTGAATAGACTCATCAAGCAGAATGAATTGCCATCTTGCAATGCTACTATCCAAAGATCTGTGGGACAGATATGGATTTTCTGTGATATATTATACTGCGAATATGTTAGAAACATTCTTAGGGAAAAGCTAAGCCTTACTGATAAAATGAATTTGCTTGTACATAAATTTGGAATTATATTTAGTTTATAATTCTAAGATAGAGTTTCATAATAAAATCGCTCTCTGAAGTACTAGAGTTTTTAAGCAACTTAGAATATACCAACTTTAGAACAACTGATGAATTAATGAGCAGAAAACTACTTAATATTACTTTGCTACAGTCTTTTAACTGTAATAATATATTTATTTAACTTTGTTTTTCCAGGAGACTTATGAATGCTTCTATTAAGATTAGTAAGTTTCTGTTTGGCTTAGTACTTCATTTTGTAGCTTTTCTCTACCTCGGTGATCTAGAGGAAAAAAATTAAAATTAAAATTCCAGACTATGATGATAATAAAATTTATGCTTTCAGTCAAGCAAAGTACATCCTCACTGTGCTTCTTTGAAATTAGGAGAAGGAAAAATATTTTTAAGTGAGTTGTTATAATCGCTATAAGGATCTGTAATTATTTTTGACACTGTGACTTTCAAGATCTCATTATTTCCTGAAAGTAGTGGGGGGGGAGGGGGGGTTTAATGAAGGCATAGCCCTTGCATGAAATACAAACTTACTTTCTAATGCATGTATACGCTGTCTTAGTAACGTTACCCATGTTTTCCCTGAAATACTAATGAAAGTTTCAGTGGAAGTTGTGTGCTGAAAAATAATGAACAACTTAGCATTTGCTGTTTTGTGACTTTGATAATAAGATTTTTTTTTTCCCTGATGTTTCTGGTCTTTTGTCTCTAATTATATTGCGGAACAAGAAGGCACTAACTTCCAGCTACAGGTCAGGGTATTAAGAAATCAGACTTCTATCTGTAAACCTCTGTTTTTCGTCATTATGGAAGGTAAAGGTCTTTGAGGATTTGAATGCGTTTTATGGTGATAAAAGGATGAGTTCAGCATGACTTTTTGTCACCTGAAATAATAGAGTGATTCAAGGTCATTCTGTCCCTCCTTAATTCAATGTTTGGAGGGTCAGTAGAGCAGTTAAAATGGGATCGATAGGACTGAAAGGGTATGTATTTCTCTTAGGTACCCCTACTAACTCCAGATAATCTTGCTGTAGCTGGAGGTAAACGTCTGTGGCATCTGGAAAAGGGGGAAAGTAAGTGAATGGTGTTTGTAGACTGTTAGATTATCATTAACAAATGATCAAATAAAAGTGCACATAAGCATAACGGAGATACCTCTGGGTAAAAACTAAGTAAAATCCCCTTGGACTTTTACTTACTTTTTTCTTTCTATGACATCCTTATGTTGGAATAATTATATTTTATTATAGGCATTACATATCTTTTTGTAGTTTAAAATTAAGGATATCGCTCAGTTTGGATCATTGATATGTATTTCTAAACTTTGAATGAATTAAGGGGGTTGTATATTGACATTTGGGCTGTTTGTGACATTTAATATTACCACTTAGCAAAATTGTGTAAAATGATGTCTAGAGTAACTGAGAGTCGTTATTAGTTTTAAAGCTTATATAGCCAAGTTATTTCATTGAAATACTTTTTTCTGAGCTTAACTAATAGTAACAAAGTTTCCTCGTGCGTCAGCATTTTTAAAGATATAATGGAGTAGAATGCAGAATTATTTGGATTTTATTTAATGTTGTATTTTGTGTCTAGGATCTTAGAAGAAAAGAGATGAAAGGTCATCCTGCAAAGATACAATATTTTCTAATATTAATTTAGTAGATCTATTAAATATGATAATCTACATATCTTAATTTACTTGTGTTTTTACTTCATTCTGTTATCTATTTATTTATTTATCATCTTAAATGTGACTAAACTTGATCTGTAGCTGTTCCTTAGAAACAGTCAGCAAGTACTAGTTTATATGGGCTTACTGTAGATTTGAATAAAATTAGGTAATCGCCAATAATACCGTCCCACTATATTTATTTAATATACCAACAAAAGACCTAAACAAACATCTTACAACAGAAGAAGAGATTGGTGTCACTCTTCAGTAGTAACTGTCAGCTTTCTGCCACTTTGCGTTGGTTTGAATGCAAATAATGATACATGCACTGCCAGCTGTGAGCACCTCAGCTGGATAACTGTCATGTAATAAAAAGTGAAGACCACATTTGGTTTCTCTACAGAATTATTACATTTCTCTACAGAATTATTACAATGTACAAGCTGAAATCCAGACTTTCATTTTGAACTGTTCCAAAAATGCTTAGTTCATATTCATGTATAATTCAGTATTTATCTTTTTCATTTTCCATGTTGAATCTGGTTGTCCATTTACTCTGTTTTGTATATTTTGGGGCTTTTTGTTTACCTCACGGTTCTAAGCCTTCAGAGGTCATGCTTTTCAACTTTTCACCATAAGAAAGAGAATGTATTACGTTTTTTAAGGTAAAATTTCAATCTCAAAACTGAGGTTTGTGTCGATGCTAACTTGCATAGGTCTGCTGTATGGTAGTGTAAGTTCTTGTGAACTAATACAGCACACTACACCCAAATGTATACCGAAATAATTGAATATTTTACACAACTGGAAATAATGGACCGGACATGTAAGCGGTACAAAAGTACAATAAAGATAAAAGCACAATACATGTATCAGTGCAAGGATGTTGATTAACTTGTTGCAGTCAAGAGAAATTCTTTTATTTTATTTTTTAGTTTTAGGGTTTTTTAGAAATTATATGGTTTTATGTCTGTTAAGTTTCAATGAGAAAACAAATCAGTGATTTTTACATATTCAGATCAATTCCTAAGGTTACAAATGCTCAACTTTGTTTCTTGTGAATGCTTTCATGGGAAGCTATATGCAAGATTAGACCATTGGTTTATATGAATAGGGAGGAATTCTTTTAAGAAGTAACATCTTAAATCTGTAAAACAACTAAAAATCATGTAATTTTGAGTATTCTGAGTTAAAATAGGCTTTGAAAATCCCACTTTTTTGAAGTAGAGCTTTTTTAATAGCAAGATCTCAATGGTTTTGATTTTGTCAGTAGCAATAAAATAGTTTTTTTGTCTGTTCCTGTGATGGTTTTGCTGGTTTGAGTTTAAAGTTTGTGACTAAAAGAAAAAGTGGTTGTAGGCTTTTAGATTTGTAACTCTTACTTGCCTATGTTTTGGAGATTAGGGTGTAAATGCAATTCCTTATAGACTGGAGTTTGACTGAAAGGTCCCGTATTAGTCATTATGTCCCATTGTAGAGCAACCAGGATCGCAGAACAGGTGCTTAGCCTAGAAGAGTCCACAAAAAAATGAAACTGGTATACTTCTCCTGAAGTTCACAAAGCATTTAACACTGTGACAGGTATAATAAGGCCTTTAGCACATAAGATTGAAAGCAGATGTTAGTGCACCAGGGGAATAAAGCAAGAGGGAGCAATGGCATCACCAGTGCTCTTGGATCTTCAGAGGAGCAGGGAGTTTCTTATATTGAGAAAGGCCAGGTGATCCAAAAAGGTGTTACCCTTTTTCAGGCTAAGATTTGGTGGTAGTGGGCTTTTTTGATGGAAGGAGACAAAATTATACTTTAAAAAAAAATAAATTAAATAAATTTTAAAATACTTGTTTCATTGACCTATGGTTTATTTTCTGATTTTTGCAGTGATGAGGCTAACAAAACCTACTTTATTCACTAATATTCCAGTGACTTGTGAAGAAAGAGATTTGCCAGGTATGTCTTTTCTATGCCTGATTATTATGTACATTTTACCAGGTTTAAGCAATGTGAGCATTTGAGACTTAGATGGCAGAGGAGTCTTACGACCTCCCATAGACTGTAATCTGAAACAGCAATGTATTTTATGTTTGGTAATGGGTATAGGAAATTACCAAGGTGCACTGTACAACTTTGAAAGCTTGGTGATGATATTGCAAACATGTGACCTCGAGGTCTGAGCAATTAACATACAAGATGGAAGGCAGTTGTCAGAGCGAAGTGTGTAATTGTAGAAAGTTTGGCGTTACTATCTTCTTTATCTGGAGAAAATGCCCTAATAATTAGAACCAACACATGAATGTTCTATGGAAAATTATTTTGCAAGAATCACTGTTTTGAATTGTGTTATGCTTGGTGTACAGTCATAAATTGGAAATCCCTGGGTTGTCTCCCAGTAGTAGTTGCAGTCTAGGAGTCAAGTATAAGAAAGAGGCAAAGGAAAGACTCAAGAAAAGAGGATTGTGTGGAAATAAAAAGCAAGCAGGGTAAGAAAGTAAGTGGGGTTGATTAGTTTTGTTATGTAATGTGCTTTAACTGGGACAGAATTTCCCTTAAAGTTTAATGTTAATTTGAGCAATGCCTTTGGGATTGTGCCCTTCGGTATGTATACTGAATGATTTATTGGACACAAGTGCCTGGAAGTAAGTTATAATTTATAGGCAGGCCTATAGATGTGTGTTTCATCCCTAAACAAGTCGTCTGTAAAATAAGTATGTCTAAAATAAATGACATCTAAAAAAGTGATTGTCATAACTTAAATGTAGTCAAAGCTTTAGACTTAGCAAATATTTAGATACTAGCAGTTTGATGTTTCTACAGGTAATCTATTTAACCAGCTCATGAAAGATGATCCTTCTACTGTAAAGGGAGCAGAAACTTTGATGCTAGGAGAAATGCTGACTTTGCCTCAAAATTTTGGGTAAGAATGGATTATTGTAACTAACATGCAGATTTAGGATTCGTTTAATGATAATGTGTTTATTACTTTTCTTTCTTTTTGAACAGCATTGTTATGCAATGAGGTGTTGAATGATTTTAAAAATAATCTGTGGCTTGATTTATTATGTGACATAATATATAAATATGTGCTGCCTGCTGTTCGTTGTCTGTAGCCTGACAATGTAATAAGGATTGAAAGTTGAAAGAAATTTGCAGCTGTAGGTGAATTTCTAACGTAATGCACTACTATAAACCACATCTTATACTAATAGAGTTTACTACATTGATTTTTGTGGGTACTGTAAGCTATCTTCTTATTCTTCTCAGATTTTTATCTAGAAAAACATTCTGATTGTTTGTTCTCTTTTAAATTTGTTTGTCTTAGAAGGATGACATTTAGAAGCATGGGTGTGAAAATGCCAACATACTTTTAGGATTTGATCTGGCAAACACGTGTGTGTGTGTGTGTGTATTTTAATTAGAACTTAAAGAGGTTTCAGTGAAATGTTCTGTATTTTTTTAAATAACTGCTACTAAACTTTTTTTTTTTTAACCACAGAAATATATTTCTGGGAGAGACATTTTCCAGTTACATTAGTGTACACAATGATAGTAATCAAGTTGTCAAGGACATACTGGTGAAGGTATGTGAAGATAAATCTACTTACTGGATTTATAAAAAAATAAAATATGTTGAGTATGTTTTCTGACAATATCTTGTATGTTTAATGCTAACATACAGACTTCAGGAATTATCTGTCACTTTTTCCAATCCAGAAAATATACCTGGAAATTGGAAACAATAAGGCATAAAAATAGAAATTATGATAAAATATTTAAAGATTAAAATGAAAAACTAGGATTGTATCAAAAAAATGGATATGTTACAAAGCTTCTCTGGAGAATTGGTGTAGCAGAACTTCCACAGCTAAAAAATTGGAGCTATATTAGCTTACTTGTGCTTTCAATGAGGTCATCAAAGCAAGTCTCTGTAAAGCATGCATTGACTTGTATTTTGCTTATATTTTAAATGAGTTCTTTTCTAGTGCATTATTTTTTTGGGCTTTTTCTGCTGAACAAATAATACGTTGAGAATAGAAATTCCAGAAGTCATTGTGGAACTCAATGTAAAAAGTAAATAGACATTTTTTAAGCTTCATGTTAAAGGATTGTACCGTTTATGTGTATTTTAGAACTTGTCTTTAGCTTTGACAAGTATTTCATCATCTTAACATATCTTAATTATATTATATGTATAAAAGCATATGGGGTACAAAATGCTCAGTGAAACCTAGTACTTCATAACATAAATTATTTTTCTTTATATTGCTTTAAGCAGCTGCAGTTCTAACCAATGCTTTGTTTTTCTGTCCTCAGGCTGACCTTCAGACAAGTTCTCAGCGCTTGAACCTTTCAGCTTCTAGTGCTGCAGTCGCAGAACTTAAACCTGACTGTTGCATTGATGATGTGATCCATCATGAAGTAAAGGAGATAGGAACACACATGTAAGGTTTTAAATTTTTCTGTGATGAAATGAGCTTAAATGAAACTGCAGCACATGCACGCTATTCTCTTGCTGCTTTAATATAGGTACAAAATTTTAAGTAATTCAAAATTATTTTTTAAAAAATTGTTTCTTTCAGCTTAGTTTGTGCAGTAAGCTACACTACACAGACAGGAGAGAAGATGTACTTCAGAAAGTTCTTCAAATTTCAGGTATTGCACAAAGTATTCTATTTTTAATAAGTGGGTGAATCTGGAAAAAACATTTTAAAACATTTGATACTTCAAAAGCATTTCTACATAATAAAAATCTGTTTAACTTTTAAAAGTGAACTGATAAAACCCGTCGCTTCAAACTTCACATGAGCTCATGGTTTCTAATTAGTAACAGTTAAACAATTCAGAAATAATAAATTTAATTAGCAGTTAAACAATTCAGAAATAATAAATATAAAATCTTATAATTTTTATTCATTTATTGAGAAAGAAAAATCTACTCTTTTAAAAAAAATTTTTTTATAGCAGCCAGCTTTATGATTATTTTTAAACAGAACAAATATTGTTCATTCTGGCTTTGACACATCTAACCCTTGAGTTTGTAAAATTGTAAAATTCTGAGTTTTCTTTTAGTGTGTGTAACCTTTTTTAAATTGGAACTTAATGGTTTGTTTTTTAAAGGAAACTAAGCAAAGAAGTCTAATGTGTTATATCTGACTAATATCCACAGATGTAATTGATTGAGTTGAAACCTTTTGTTCCATCACACAAATTTCAAGACTTGAGATTAGAGAAACTGAGGAAAGCAGGAAATTACTGTTCTCTGTGAACTGGTTCTGGCAGGAAAGAGTCTGTTTTAGCTGTGTATTTAAAGGATGTTTATTTTTTAGAGAAATATGCTGAGACTTGGATAATTGTGGGCTCTTTCCCATAGAATGTAGGATTAGGCAACATGCTTTACTGAATACATTTTTAGATGCTCTCACAGAGTGTCTGGCAATACAGGAGCATTATATAATTGAGACCTGTATCTTTTGCAAGTTGCAGGTGATTTCATTTTGCTCTTTTCTAGTGTTCTAGCTAGATACTTCAGAAAAAAGCATTTCAGTCTTTAGAAGGCTAAATTGCCATGCGCTACAGACAAGGAACACCCGAGTGCTATTAGTATGGCCTTGAAATGGCAGGTGTTGATTAGTCAAGGGTGTTTCCAGACAAACCTAGGGAAAATCATTCCATATCAATTTCCATGTTATATTCTCCTCTGAAGCCAGAAACTCTGCAGTGTTTCTTCATCTTTATTGAAGCTGATTTTCATCTTTGTGTGTTTTGTCTTGCTCTCCTTGTGAAACTGTTTCCCTTTCAGTTTCTCCATTCTTTGTCCCCCAGGAGTTCAGTATTCTGTCCCACTGTCCTGCTATCTCCCCTAGGCTTTCTCTGATCACTAACGTATGCATCTGCAGGTTTCCAGTTCTCATCTTCTCTCCCTTCCCTACCCTTGTTCTTGCCACAGCCTTGTTCAAGATATCAATTTGTCTCCTTTAGATTTGACGTGGAAGCTTATTTGTGCACATTTTTCAGGGGTCTATATGCATATTGTAATTTCTGTGGTTTTTAACTGAATCCAACACATGCAAATTTAATGTCAAAATAGCTAAGGCCAACTATCTGTCTTTGTATCCTTCAAAGAAGGAAGCATGAAAGCTTCTCAAAAAGTATATATACACTTTAACACCATTCTATAAATACTCTCTGATTCATTATGAGAAAAACACTTCACTGAGCAATTTTGGTTCTTATTTTTTAAATTTGACATGGAGACACCAGCTAGAAAATCTGAGAACAAACAAAAAGAAATGTTACAGAAAACTGAACAATGTCTTTACAATGGGAATCGATGGCTGCTAGTGATCGAGGTGCCACCAACTATTTTATAATTAAAAAAAAAAAAACATTTTCTCTTCGACAGATTGTCAACTTTTTCCGTTATGTTTTCTACAATTTTTTAAGTGGAACTGGTGTTACAGTTGGTTTTAAACAGCTTCTTTTTCAACCATTATATGTAGCTTAATACTAATCAATAGTACCTTATTTTTCCAAAGCTTTCAAAACCATTATGTTTATATGGAGAAGGAATGATTCTTTCTAAGATTTGGTTGTGTTTGGTTTGGGGGGGGGAGGTTTTGTGAACCTCGCAATAATGATATGATTTTTACTGGAATGCCACTTGAAATTTACTGGAATGAATGGAAAGACTTTGTTTATCAGAGAGAGAAAACATCACCATTTAGGGAAATTAATAAGAAGCTCACTGAAGCAAAACATTTTGTGGAAAAAAACACTCAACCTACAAACACCTAAATTAAAATTTTGGCTTTTTTTTCCTGATGAGAGAGAGAGAGAGTTATGATTACTTGAAAGATTTGAACATTATGCTTGTTATAATGCAAAAATCTCTGTGAAGACTACTTTTTAATCTTGAATTCTTCAGGGCTAAAAAATTTTGTTCACAACTTAGAACTTTAGGGGCCTCTCAGGATGCAGTACACTTATATGTAAACAAAAGAAAAGTTTCCCTGTATAAAGGGAAATAAGTGTCTTCAGCAAGATAATTTAAATTTGTTTCCTTGCAAGTATAATAGAAGATTATTTCTTTCAGTTACATCAGTGTACATCCATTTCATATTTGAATGTGTTAACTGTAGTGGCTTTATGCACAAAATTCAAGCACTTAAGAACCTACACTTCATTATCACCTTTTACATCATAAAATTGTTTTCTCTTGCTGATTTAATCTTATGGGATTAAAATTATTTATTGGCTTTTTTATTTCTTGTAAGAGTTGCATTTTCAAGAAGGAAGCGCAACCTAGTAATGGTTTGTTGCTTAAGCTAATCACATGAATAGTTCTCTATTTCATTTATTTTTAGAGAAGCCCTCAGAAACTTTTGTTTGCTGCAGAACACTGAAGGACTTGTAAATATTACATGGTTCTTACTCACTCTTGAAAGCAAGTGCAGACCTCTTCAGGATACAAGCTGGGTGTAATGTTATTTTAAAGACATAGATCTACTTAGTACACTGGATTTGTCTGATTTCATAAGAGGCCAGTGGTGGGGAGAAGTATTTGTTTTTGATCTGAGAAAACTGCTTAGTAGCAAACCAGTCAAGTATGCAAATAAGAAGCAGCAAGTATGTACTCTGAATTGTGAGGTTTTAGCTGAGCTGATTGTATCATATATTCCATTATGCACCTGTTCTGTGTAAGATCAAAAAGAAAAATAACACTTTAGTGAAGATCCTAGCACTTATAAACAGTTTATGCTGAAGTTGTCTGAGAAACCAATTGTCCATCTGTCTTTTTTCCGTTTCATTCAGGTTCTTAAACCGCTAGATGTGAAAACCAAATTCTACAATGCTGAGGTAAGTGAGAGCTGTGTGTATTTGGGTTTGTTTTGGTGTGCTGGGTTTATTACTTCATATTAGGGGGTTAGATTAATTTTGAAGAGCTTCTTAAGTACACAGGTTTCTGAGAAAGATGATCAGTTCTAAAGGGAAAAAATTAGGTGGTGGGTTTATATCATTTAGTTTAAAAATAGATATACTTTTGATGAAGGGGGGAAAGAGATGGTAACTAAGGCAGACATGTCAGGACCTTAATGCAACTGACTGACAATTTTGCATATTTTCTGCTTTCCCATGAGCTCAAATACTTTCAATTATTGCTTGCATATTTAGGCTAAGTACTTATTGTAAGGGTGATTGATTGTTCACAAAGCAGATAATAATTTACCAGATTGGGGAAATTTAAATTATTGAACAGAGGGGTCATATTTACATTGGGGACATTTAAATTTAAATTGCACATTTAAATGTAAATATGAGCCCTCTGCTCAATAATTTAGTTTTTAGGTTTGTGGCAGTTTACACACAGTGCTTCAAAACTAAATGACCTTACATGTGCCTTTTATATTTATTTGGACATACTTAGGCATCTGTTTTTAGGAAGAATTGTAACTGAAGGTTAAATAACATATAGCATTCTTTTTACTTGTAGACATTCCCTGTGGATATGTGTATTATATAGGTCTGTTGTAGGGTATAAACTTTTACGATATCTCATTACATAGGAAGTTAGGACGTTTGTTTCCATCATTACCACTTACCTGCTTTGTAATAGTGAGCAAGTAGCTTAATTTTGTGACCATCGTATTCTGTATTGTTTTTACAAAGTTCAGACTGATACTTGCAAAGTACTTTGAGAGCTTCCATTATGAGTATTAAACTTTTTCCATAACATCTGAAATATGGTCAACTATTACACTGCTAGTCATTTGGTTGAAAACCTTCATTAGTATTCTTAAACAGTTTGTTTGAAATAGTTTAAAAGACAAAGCAAAGTTATAAGTGTTTTGTGTTGCAGTGAATAGTAGATGGGAGAAAAAAGACCACAGTGTCAGTGAGAGGAGAAGAAAATATATGGAATTTTGGTGATTTGAAAAATAACTTACGTTAAGCTAAGTAGAAAACACTTTGCTCTCCTCATTGTTTGTAACGATAGGATATATGTGCTATGAATTTGCATGTAGAAAAGCAGAGAATCTGCAAATCTATTGTTCTATTTATCTCCATCGTAGTCACACCTGGGGTTCATCATGCAAGTTTATGGCTATAGAGGTGTGAAAGGTGTATTTCTTTCCCTTCCTGACAGTATCAATAGAGAAAACAGAAAGGAAAAGTAACACAGAAGAATTTCTGGTCTACCAATGAGGATTCCAGATGCAAAGATCTGTCTTGTTCAGAGTTGTGCAGGAAACTTTCCATAAAGATTTTCTCTCTGCTGTGAATGAATAGCATGTAAATTATGAGACATTTGATATATAGCCTGTAATTTATTTAGAGGGAGGATAAATCAAGGCATAGGTCATAAGCAATATAAATATCATAGTACACAGGAAAAGAGAAAAACATTTTCCTAAAAATATCTTGGTACATGTATCTAGGCCACAGGCTTCAGTCCTTAGGTTGAACAGGTGTGAGATACCTGAGTAGGGTCGGAACATAAGCACATACCACTGGTCGAGTGCTTAATAGAACTGGTGTTATCTGTAACTGCGAATGTCTGGAAATGTCTGCTGCTGTGATTTAAGAACAAAAATAATCCTAAGAAACTAGGTAGTTCCTCTAATTGGGAACAAAATAAACTTCCATTTTGTGCGTGGATTATATTATTGTTTCAGACAGAAAATATGTGATAGGGGAAAGAGAGACAAATTAAATGTTGCTGTCTCTAGTGTATATTTCACGTGTAAATTTTGTTTTGTGCTGAAACACTTCATAATGAATAGAAGTAAAAACTTCTTCAAGATAAATTGTTGGCAAACTTTTTACATAGGTCAAAAGTATTCTTTTCTTACAATATTGTTTTACTGACTGGCCTTGATAAGGGACTTAAACTTCATTCCTCAATTAGCCACCAATTCCTTATGATAAAGATCTATGAGAAGCTTTGGTGTCTGGGCTGGTATTTATGTTTTTTTGGTTTTGGTTGCGCTCTCCCCCCCCTCCGCCCCGTAAATGTTTTAAAAGGCTTTTGTTCTTCCTGTTCAGGAATTTATGCAAATCCCATTACCATAGTATCCATATGATTGACTGAAAAAAAAATTTTTTTTAAGATTTTGGATTATATTAACTGAGCAATTTTCATTTGCCTAGCAAACTGATACAGTACCATTCATATTTCGTTTCTGTGCTGCTATGTGTTGTGACCAGAGAAGTCAAATAAAATTAAAAAACCTAGAAATAAGTCTTTGGTTAGATATTGTATGTGATACTACATTGCTGTCAAAGCACCAAGACCTTCATCCTGAATATTAAGAAAGACTGTTATCCTTGGGAGCAGGGGAGAAAAAGAAATTGGTATGTGTCAGTTATTAGTTAACTAAAGGTCTTTAAAAGTTGACTAACCAGTTAAACTGTTACCAGTAATATTACAGATGTGATGCTATCTATTCATAAAGTCTGTCACTAAAATTATTTCTACTAGAAATTGTAATTCATAATTTCATTTTTTCTAAGGCAGGGAATGATGCTGAACCTTAATTTTCTTGCTTGTTGCTCGTATTGATCCAAATCAAATTGATCACTGAAACTCGTGCATAGAATGCATGCCCTATCACCCTAACCTGCTGCAGTCCTGAGATTGAATAACCTGCCCTGGTCTATAGAAAGTCTCTCACTGACTTTGGTGTGCCTTGGAAAAGGATCTGTAAAAGGTTTTGTTCCTGCAAACATGTGTAGGGAGAGAAATATGCAGACACTTAAGAAAAGAAAATTTGCGATTAAAGTTGGGGGTTTGGAATGATGGATATTCAAAAAAGAGTTTTTCCTGATTATATTATGCCAAATTTTGTTATAAGCTGCAGTATTGTAGCTTTGCTAGAACGCATTAACACGTTACTTTTATTTTGAGAGCTTATATATGTGGATACTTCAAATTATCTGTAAAATGTCAGGGACTGTTTTTCCATTTCATATACAACCCATTGCATGGATTTAAGTTCAGGACAAGCTTTAAACTTGCTCAAAAACTAACTCTTTTTTGGGGGTCAGTTTGTTCTACCATATCTTATCTGTGACTTAGGCTCTACTTTGGATTGGTTTTGAAGCAAAGCTAGTAAACCATGTAACCATACTAGCTATAACTTATTAGAAATGTAGTTGTCATCCTTGTTTGCATCCATTTTTATTTACGTTTCTGTCTTACTAATGCTATCTTGTTTAGATGGTGCAAAAAAATGCAGAAATGCATTTTGTTTGAAAGTTAGCCTCCTTTTTCTTTAACATTTAACCCTAATTTCTCTAATGTGTTCTTTTTTTATTTTCCCATTAGAGTGACCTCAGTTCTGTGGTAATTTTTATTTATTTTTTTATGAATATGTATGCTTTTTTAATTGCCTCTATCTGTCTCTGTGCTTGTTGTTGACATTCTTTTAAAAACATAATGGAAAAGCAATGTTTGTTCTGCATATCATGAACTGATGTTTTCTCATCTTTATACGTTCAGCTAATCATTTAAATGGTTAGCTCTTTCTTTAATACCCATTGTTGAAACTAAAAGTTGATGATTACAGACTCTTGCTTCTGGGGTTCCCCCTATAAAATACCTCACCAAAATTCGACTAGATTAATTATTTGAAAATAATCCCTCTAAAATTTTCCTGCTTTTGACCCATAGAAATGTAGGTTTTACTACAGCACTGCTTGTGTAAGCTGTGACAGAACTTTTCACGTCTGGTTGGTGGAGACAGTGGGTTTGAGGAGAGAGCAGCAGTTGGATGTTCTTCCTTCCTTTTGCTAGCTGGAACTGCACTTTCCAACTCTTAACTGCATGTAACAGTTGATGAGTTAGTATAATACTTCGGCAGTCTGATTTCACTTTAAGGTGTGCCTTGTATTAAAATAAACTGCATTCTTCTGCAGTACTTAAGGTTTTTTTTTTTTATTTTAAAACCATGTGATATTAAACCAACTTAGGAATAACACAAAACTAACTTGCTTTTTCATTATGCTGCTTGTTTTTTCTTTTCACTTTCAAATTGGCTTTTTCTAAATTTCTGCCTATGGTTGCTGCATTGAAAACAACTAAAATTTGGGCAAGTGGACACTTTGAGCAATGGATTTATGGGATATAAACAGTATCAATTTAAGTGACAGTCAGGTGGTAGTAGTAATGATTACTGAGAGCCATGTTTTAGTTGGGGTTATTTCCAGCTCCTTCTGCAAGTGTGAGGGCTGTCCATAACCCATGGACCTTGCACAGTTTTCATTACTCTACAGAAGCTGTCATCTGGTTTGTATTTAACATGTTTATAAGGCACAACAAATAGTTCCAGTACCATTCTGTATTTCTCCTTCTAACACGATGCCTTTTGAGACTAAAAATATTTTGACTATTTTGTCCCATTTTTATTTTGTAATTTACAAGCAGGACTGCATTTGTATAATGAAGTCATTTATTTACACTGATTAAAAAGAAACTGTAAGCTTCCTTCCACCTTCCCCATAAAAATACTTTTATTTATCATAACAAAATATTTAAACTGCTTCATACTGAATTTATAGAATAGAATATTTCAGTTGGAAGGGATCTACAACGATCATCTAGTCCAACTGCCTGAATCAATAACTCTTGTAAATGCAGATTTGGTACCCCTCCTTTTTTTTAATTGGCACTTCTTTGGTTTTGTTTTTCACTTCACCAGGGGCTCATATCTCTAGTAGACTGAGCCTTCTGTAATTATCCTATCCTGAGATTTTAGAGCTGCAAAGTGACTTCACTGGTCTGCACTTCCACAGAAGCAGTGAGGCAAAACCACCTCTAGTTCCATGGTTTTTCAGTATCTGAAGTTTAACAGTCTGTAGCTTTCATTCCTGTACTAGAATTGTCCTTATATACCATCTTCAGGCATTAGCTTTGTTTAACACGTATGTCTTACAGGATATTTAGGAGGTAAAACACCAGTTAAATTGTTGGATGCATATTATATTGGTAACCATTGGCAGGATGCAGCTGACTCGGAGAGGAGGCTGGTTTTTGCTTTCAGCCAGTACATCAATGTTTCACAATAATAATAAAGTCTCAGAGCATGTACCTGAACTGTTTTACTTCAGTTAAACACACACACTTATTTTAATTTTTTTTATACAGCTTGATGCACTAGTAATCTGGCATGGCATGTCGTTGTGCACTGCAATTCCCTACCATTTATTCTATTTTTTCTTTTCTAATAATACGGATTAAGACTTGAGTTGCTATTGAGTTGAAGAAAGTCTTGGGAAGTGGAGATCTGATGCATTACAAATAAGCAATAGCTAGAACATAGAAATTATCCCACATCCATTGTTTGGCAAGATACCTATTGACTAACACTTTTGCTCCTATTGTTACTGGGATTAAGGTTTTTTCTTGCATTAATTAATTTGATTTGCAGGCATGAACTAAACACATGTGACTTTATTTTTTTTTTTAACAATAGGACTGTCTACTCTTTTTAATAACACTAATCACCTTTTCATGAACTTGCACTTTTGTTTTTTTTTTCAGACAGATGAAGTATTTCTGGAAGCTCAGATTCAGAATATCACTACCTCTCCAATGTTTATGGAGAAGGTTTCTTTAGAGCCGTCTATGATGTACAATGTTGCAGAACTGAACACAGTTGACACGGCAGGGGAAAGGTATGTTCAGATTCAGGATGTTTGACTTGGAAACTCTTTGCATTATGATTTCATGAGATATAAGCATTACAGTGAGTGAGTTTTCTGTCACGGAAGGATTGTACTTCTTTGCTTGATTAAAAAGATCGAATTCCTGTTATGTGTTCAGCTGGAAAAGCTGTTACAGTTTTCTTTTTATAGAAACTATTCTTAAAACTTCATAATTCTACCTAGTAGAGAAATCCCAAGCTTAGTCCTCAAACAATTGATAACTTGGATGACATGGTAACATGAAAACATACTATTACTTCAGTATCTCCTGTATAAAATTTAGCCCACATCTGCTTCTGACTTGATCTGTGCATATGTAGTTAGCCTTACAGGAGCCATCTGACTTGTCCTTGCTTCCTTCTAGTAGACTGGTCTGTTTTCAATTTTTCTAATCAAGATCTAGCAAGGCAGCAGTCAAGGTGAATCGGTGGAACACCCTTTTAGGATCTCAGAATATAAAAATTTGTCATGCTGAAATAAATTAAATGTCATGTAGTGTCACTTAGTAAAACATCAAATACCAGAAGAGTTTTCTACTGTGTTCGGTAAACTGTTATGGATGCAAAAGCTTGTGATATCTGGGTAGAAGTTAACTTTGACTGTTTGTGCTTTGCAGAGCTTTTGCAGTTGCTTGGGTTTTTGGAGGAGGTGATGTTTGGATGCTTCTGCAGTGGGGGCTGAAGTGCAAATTCTGTCTTCTGCTTGCCTGTCGAAGGGTTCACCTGCAGCGTAGGGGAGCATTGTTCTTACAAAGTGTTTGCATCCACTGTAATGATTCTTGTCCTGAACTAATAGGCTCATAACACTGAGATTTACTGGGAGGGAACTAAATAGCAGAAGTAAAATTACCAGCGTTGTTTAAATGCTAAGATGCCAGATAATAAATTATAATGTAGCAAAGTGGATTTCCACCTCAGTTCTCTCTGGCTCAGATGAATTGTTTTTTTTCCACTTGGTCCTTGATGTTACATAAATTCTAGAATTGTTTTCTGTTGTGAAAACACAAAAAAAAATCTATGTGTTTTGCCATGAACAAAATACACACACACACACAGAGTAAGACTGGTGAGGGATAGGAAAAAAGGTTGGGTTCTTAAGTCTTCTTGAAAATAACTGTTTAAATTAAGACCCAATGTTTTTTTCTTTTAGTGAGTCTACTTTTGGCTCACGGACTTACTTACAACCTATGGATACACGTCAATACTTATACTGCCTAAAACCAAAGCAAGAATTTGCAGAGAAAGCTGGAGTAATAAAAGGTGTAACAGTGATTGGTAAACTAGACATTGTGTGGAAAACTAATCTGGGTGAACGAGGAAGGCTGCAAACTAGCCAGCTCCAAAGAATGGTAAGTTTAATTTAAGCATCAATTTAACTTAGCATCCATTTTTAAGGCAACTCAATGAAAAATTTAATAATGACTTGAAGGAAAAGTTCAAGCTGCTTACTTTCTGGACCTCATTCTGAATTCACATGTTTCTATACGTATTTGAGAAAGTTATTTAATACATTTGGTCAGTGAAGTGTGGAAGAAACACTATTCAGAGGGACTGTAGCTGAACAAAAGCATTCTTGTTCCTTTTGGAAGTGTGAATGGCAATATTTTTTGTTTTCTTGAGGATTTGTTTTCTGGCACATAACATGCTTCTTTCTTTTTTCACAGCACTGAACAACCTAACTTAATGGATTGTGCACTTGAATTGCCAGAATCAAGTAACCTATGTAGCAAAATACATTGGTTAGAATAAAATTAACTTCTTGGATGCCATTTGGCAACAAACTGAAAAGCACTGACAAAAGAACTCCTTTAAGTGTGCTAGCTGTTGACACAGAAGTCTGCTCCTAATTCATACAGATGTTTTAGCTTTGAGTAACAATTTTTATGTGTAGGATAATACTATTTATCTTTCATGTCCACAGTTTGGATTGAATCTATTCTATTCTGGTTGATTTAGAAATTGTTTATGAATTCGAAGTTGTAATTACTAGCTTGCTTAAGTCAGCTGCACAGCCTGTCTACTCTAATGCCTAAACCTGACTTGCATCTTTTGAATTTAGGGTGGTGTAATATGGAAGAGAAGTAAAAAAGCTGACAATTGAATGTTACAACAAAGCTTGTAATTGGGTTTCTGCCTCTGTCTCTCCCCCCATCCCCCTGCCCCCATCTTCAAGTAAATCAAGCAATTCTGTAGGGAAATCACATTGATTTGGAACTAGGCAAGCAAACTTGGATCCTGGAAGTTCACAGCTAAGTCACTAAAACTTCTCTTTGTTTTCAGTTGAGGTGTTAAGTATCTGTATAACCCCATCAAATTAGAAACTGCCCTTTTTTCTAAACTTAGTTACTCCTGTTACTTTGAAACTTCTTGCTTGTTTTTTAACTAATAAACTGTCCATTTTCAACTGACCTTTCCTATCATTTCTCTTTAAAGACAGATTTTTTCTTCCCTCCCTAAATCAGCATTCTCTCACTCTGCATCCCTTCTTGTTGAACCTTTGAGAATTGCACTTGAAACACAGTGGTGATTAACACACTTCCACACTCCAGGATTAGTTTTAGTCATCCATCGTTGTTTTGTGCTAGTGGTTAACAGAGAAGCGTGAGCTATTTTGTGTACTTTGAGCAACATCTGTCTTTGGAAAAGCAGCAAACAGTTTTGGGTTTTATTTCCCCCTTGAGTTGCAGGGCAACTCCCTCTCATCTTCTCCTCATCTTTTAAGTGCCCTCAGGTTATTTCATTTCTAGGCTGCTTTCACATTCCGTCATTTTCCTCCTAATCCATTTACTAGCCCTATAACCATTGTTTACTGCACAGGCCCAGAATTTTACCTGCACTGTGCCCCTCTGTTAATGTTTTGGTTCAGATCAGGAACGCACTTTTGAAACAAGTATCCGGGCTCACCCCCACATACCGTAATTTGGGGTTTTTTGTGGAGTGGCTTTGGAATTCACAACTGCATTCTCTTTGGGTGACATTAAACCAGACAGATGCATGTCCACAGTAGGCATTCAATCCAGGAGTAGACTAGAACCAGTCCAAAGTTAAAGAACATTATTCTTGAGTAGTACAAGCAAGGAATTGCGTAGTTGATTCCATACTCTGAGCAATTATCTCATTTTTGGATGAAAACTACGTTCCTCATTTTGGTGTTACTGTAAGGTCTTTACCTCTAGCCATCAATTCTTGCAGGTATCTCATTGTTAAGGCCAACACATATGTACTGGTTTAGACCTTCTCTTCTGCTCTGATCCTATCTTGATTTGGTCAGTTGCCACTAAGTTTACTCTATAAAAATAAAAGAATACTGCTTTTATTGTTGGGTTTTTTCCTTAATATTTTTCTCTTAAAAGAAGAGTCTAATGTTATGGCAAACTACCCATTGTTTAGGGAACTGGGTATAATTTTTCCAGTAGATTCCTTCCTGTCACCTAATACAGCTGAAAATGTGTGCGTTTTTCCAGGCACACATCCTTTTGCTGGATAATTACTTCTCTTTCTTGAAAGGTTCCAAACTTATGTTGCTGGACTGGTCTGAAGTCTCCGTTGGTTTACATCCCTTTGCTCTGGACCCTAATGTCCAATTTAATATGCTTTCTAAAATGTCATCTGTCTTCAGTCTGTAATGAACTGTGCATGACTAAAACCTGTTCCCAACCTGTCAGTCACGGGCTTTCTGGACCTCTTTGGGAATATCTTTTAACCAAGCTGTAAATGTAACTTTTACTAGAGCGTCCTTCTATCAGCAGAATTGGAACATATGTCACAACTAAGCCTTGTCAAGCAGTACAAGTTTTTCCCTTGTTTTTTCCTTACAATCTATCATTTGTGGGGATTGAAAATCTAAAACTTTTCAGCTGCAGGTTACCATCTTGAATCAGCCCCAGTTGGTAGTAACTAGGGTATTTATCATAGGTTTGTTAGCAGACCTTATGAAATGTGTTCGGCTCTTGACAGAATTGGCTAGTTGACAAGTGTTCATATCATGTACCCTTCTAACGGGTGGCAATTAATTATTTTGGCAGAGGCTTGGAAGACTGAAATGGTGAGAATGGACAATCTCTTATTTCTTAGAATGTGGAATAGTGGTGGGTTTATGCAGGAAAACTGTACTTACATTGTCCATGCTATATCTGTTATCTGCCTAACAGGGAGGTCTTAGAATAAATGTGATCTTCTCAGGAACTGTATATGGATATTCAAACTTCAAGGATGTGAACTATCTGAAAAACTTAGTAGTAAAGATCATCCTTGTCTAATGAATTGTTAAACCTATCAAGAAGGTGGTCATCGGTAGTGGATGGAGCACTGCTGTGATTTGGGTACAGATCAAAAGCACAAAGAGTCAATCTGCTTTCTTCAAATTCCTCTTATTCCAAGTTTGTTGCAGTAAATGAAAACTTGAGTGGGTGAAAACTTCAGCTTTACTATCCAGCATCTGAGAACATACATTCTTGTACCTTCTCAGGCTCCTGGTTATGGCGATGTAAGGCTTTCTTTGGAGACAATACCAGACACCGTGAATTTGGAAGAACCTTTTGACATTACATGTAAAATAACAAATTGCAGGTAATGACATTATGTAATTCTTGTGCTTTTTCCTGAGTGGGTAAGTTATGGCTGTCTTTGTTTCATTTTTCAGTACTTTCTCCTGAAACAACTCAAACCTGGTCTTTACTATGAGTTGTAGCAACATGAAACTACTTGAAACACATCTTTTGGATTACAATGATTTTAAAAAACCCAAAGAAACAAAAAAAACTTCCATCATGATCTGTTAATACTATTTGAACTAGGAGACTGCCAAAAATCTGTAGTGGAATTCCATGGAACTGGCTGCAATATCATTTAAGATTAAGATACTTAAATCACAAACTATCTTAGTTCTTTTTAGTTAATCTAATAACAAAATGAGTGTGTATATAGGATTTTTTTTAACTACAAGTAAGTTTATCAGAATAATCAATGCCATTTGTATCCAGTCTGATTTTACCGCTAGTTCTGCACCACTGCACAATGCCTGCCTAATATTATCACCGTAGTCTTTGTCCATGTTTTGACTTGATTTGTGTTAGGAGCTACCGTTGCCCTTTATAAAAGGGTTGCAAGAGTGACAGTTAAATAAAGTAATTCTAAACAGAAGTTGAAGCCAGGGACTAAAGCATGTATCTGGCCTACAGATACTTCTCATGAAAATCTTGAAAAATGCAAGCAGTATGATGCTATCCAGTATTGCTAAACCCATGACAGGACACACGTGTCAGACAAAGCTATATGCAACTGAATTACTGCGCATCACAGTAAATCTTGCGTGCTGCCTTGTAATTATTTATAAACGCTCGATTAATAGTAACCTGAATAATAAAGTAATCAAGCTTTTACGTGTGTGCAGCCCTTGAATGCTTAAAAAAAGCCCACAGGTTTATTCTTGTTTTTTCAATTTCCTCTAGCAGTGAAAGGACTATGGACCTGGTTTTAGAAATGTGCAATACCAATTCCATCCACTGGTGTGGAGTTTCAGGAAGGCAACTTGGAAAGCTGCACCCAAGTTCATCCCTCCATCTTGCACTTACATTGTTGTCTTCCGTGCAGGGATTGCAAGTAAGTTGTTATAGCAGTTTTGTTATAAAATAACTATTTTATAAGCTTGGTGATTCCTTCTAATAACAACTCTTACAAATATTTTCCCTTTCTAGAGTGTCTCTGGCTTAAGACTTACAGACACGTTTTTGAAGAGAACATACGAGTATGATGATATTGCACAAGTCTGTGTAGTTTCTTCAGAAGTCAAACAAAGCTAAAGGAAAAAAATCTGTATTTCTGCTGGGCTTTTTTTTTTTTTTTGGACCAACTTCTTGATGTTTTTGCAGCCGAATCACATTAAAATGTGTACAAACAAAACCAAATCCCTATATACCTATAAATGTAACTATGCTTATTTAATTTTTCTGAACATTTGTTGAATGTTTTAAAATCTTTTAAAAACATGCATATGCGTTTTACTTACTGAAAATAAAGCGTTTGAAAAAATTGTAGCTCTAGCAAATTATATTGCATTAACACCACCTTGGGACAGGGGCGTGAGATTGATATGAAATAGTAGCATTTTGTACTTACTCTTATTTTAAATGATTTTTTAAAAATATTTAAACAGTTTTTAAATTGTGGTTCTGACAAAACTGCTTCAGTGTGAAGGAACTGGCTTTTTACAGACAAGTTCCTGGAATCCACACCCCTAAAAGAAATAAAATACTTCTGGGTACCTGGCGTGGCAGTATATTTGCATGGTACATGCACAGCCACAAGAAGTAGAGCCTGATAAAGGCATGAGATGGGAGAGTGCAGCTGGCACTGTTGAGGCACCAGCAGCTGGGAAGCAGAGTATCAGCCAAGGAATGTGCTGGTTGTGGCTCAGTCTTTGGAAAGGAGTAATACAGCAAATCTGTCCCAATTAACTACAGTCTCGTGCAGAGCTGTGTGTCCCTGCAATACAGGGCATGCTGTGAACAGGCATGGTACCTCCCAATTAGTAGGGAACTGAAAACTAAAATAGCAGAACTCAGGCAATTTTTATTATTAAACTGAGGTGGTGCAAATTATTCTTCCCATCCCAGAGGCATTTAAGTAGATTTTTAGGAAAATGAAGAGAAAAGCCCTGCATCGCTGCCCTAGATCAAGTTCTCCAAAGCATATGCAGGAAGGAATTCAGGACTTGGTGTTAAGCACTGAAATGTACTTTTCCCTAGCTTCGTTTTGACAAAAGATGGAAATATTTTTGGCTGAAATATCTAAGGTCACCCAAAGGTAGCCTTTTAATACAGAAAATGGTGACTGGCTTTCCTCGTTTAACACTAGTTAAACTAGCTACCATATTGGCACTTAGCAACCTCAGTTAGTTTTGATGGTATTTTACTTCAGACTTTCCTGTGTATAAAATCTTTAAGTGTAGAATTCAATTTTAAAATATTGGATAAATTTAGGACCAGCTTACTAAATTGAGGGAATGAGTCCATACAGGGAAAAAAAAAAATTAAAACTATATCCTGCATGTCTAATAAAATGCAGAGCAACCAACATAAACAGGTATTTTGAAGAACGCAATTTACCTGTTACTCTAGATACATCACAACTAAAATAGTAAAACCACAACCATCCAGACAACAAATGTAAATAACTTTATTTATAATCTATTTTCAAATTAAATTGACATAAGTTGAAGGAGGTGTAACTATATGGTAATAAGAGGTAGGAGAGATACAGAAATGGTAGACAAGTTGCATTTTGCCAGCGTGACTTTCTGTAGCCCTGAAACAGTGTATGAATCCAAAGCTGCAGACTTCGTTCTTTCTCAGTATGCATGAGTGATTTTACTTTGTACTTGTTACAAAACCAAAAGTGCAACTGAAACAAGCTGAATATTTCATTAGGTGTCTTTATGATCAGGCATAGTTAGAAGAAAATACTTCCATGCAAGCAGGTTACAGGAGTTTACAATTTGAGTGCAAACATTTTCTTCTCTAACAATTATCACGCTTCTATGCTGATGGAACAGTAATGATACAAAACCAATTAGGTGTTAAATGCATATTTGCTCAGTTGAATGATAAACTGCAACTGACCTTAAATTAAAGCAGTATTTACAGGGATTGTGGTTTACCACTTGATCTAGCAGGATGAAAAATTCTAGTGCAAAATAAAGTGCAGTTATTACACAGGAAAAGATTCCTTCCTCACCCTGTGATTAAGACATACTGCATGACTCTGTGAAACAATCTAGCCTATTCAAGGCAAAATAGACTTTAGCATAAATGATCCCCCTGTTTCTGGTTTCAATGGAAAAGCATGTAATGACAGCTCCTGTTATTGGTTTCACTGGTTTTTATTTAGGCTATAAAGCCCTTTCTGTTAATATACAAGAAACAAAGAATGTTTACAAGTTAAGTAAGTATTGTGCCAGTTGTAGCGCAGTCCTAAAGGATTAGCTAATGCCATCAACCTTTTAATAAATACTCTGGTTACATATTATCTATACTGGAGTAAACGCTAAACATGACAACATTGTAGTACGTGAAATGAAAGTTACCACTTTATAAAGATGATTTCAAGAGTAGTTTTCAGATACCTAACCAATGCTTCGTTCCATTTAACCTTGGGGATAGTTCTCCCATAAATCCCATAAGCTATAGGGCTTGTACTTGACAGCACAATTTCTACAGCCAGTCTTTGAATACTATCGTATTTTGTAGTTCTTAAGGAACTCTCAAGAGGTTCTTGACACTCTTTCTGTCTTCAAGTAGAAGGGTAACTGACCGCATGAAGATTGCTGTCACAAAGTAAGGATAAATTTAGTGTGAGAGAGATTGGAGTGCTGTCCAGTCCACTCTGGATTTATTGGTTTCTCTTATCAAAGTTAGTAAAACTCACTGTGAACAGTTGAAAATATAAAACAGAGAAGTAAGTGGAACTGTGAAGTTTAAAGAAGATATGCTAGGAGCAATGCTTTTCTCCTGACACAACACACGACTCCAAGCAATGTTTGTATAGTAGTTGTAGCCCGCCTACAGCCTCCACCCATCTTTCTTGTAAATGGTATCCTGTCCTATTAAATGTAACGGAACTTAAGTAGCAGTTTTCTTGAATGAATTAGATTCAGGATCTGAACTAACTCTGAAAAAAGATCCTGTTATGGATTTTCTTCTCTGTCATCAGAATGTTAAGTCAGAAGCTGTTACTTGGAAATGTATTTATTGTAAAGTTAAGTATCCCTACAGCCTCAAAAAGACAGCTACAGCAACTTATATAGAGAATTTTTAAAAGCATTTTAATTCTGTGTATAGGCAAGGTCTATTGAATAAAGTATGAAATGTCTTTAAGTTGTTTAAGTTGCTCTGTTAAACTTTACCTTTTTATTCAACAGATGGTAATACGGATTTCCTATTTTTGTGTTTTCTCCAATTCTTTTCATTTCTCCTTGGATCCAGCTGCATTTCCCCCCCTGTTTTAGTAGGGGAAGACTCATACAATAGATGTACAACTAGCATTTCTTAGAGTTAAGTACATGACTTAGCTCCAAATTTTGCTTGTGCTTCTACTTGAGGTACTCTTTTTTTGACCACAAGATGAATCAGATACAATGTCTGAGGTCCAGGAGTTCCCATGTATTTCTCCATTTGGGAGTCTCCTGTTACTCCTTCACATACGTTCTCCAGGATAACTGGCCAGCAGAGATCACTTTGTCTTGGGAATCAAAGCAGGCTCCTCAAATTAGTTTTGATATACAGAGGAAAGCGTGAGTGTTGAGAACCTCCCTGGAGTAAAAACAGGTGTATCTTCTACCAGAAAGCAGTGTGAACAATAAGCAGAATAAAAATACAGAAAAGCAGTGGTCTCTGAAAGAGTAAGATTAACTGAGCAAGAAAAGCCAGGGTAGGAACAGAAATACTATAGAGTGGAAAAATCTTTTAACTTGGCCATATAACCATCACTTAAGATAGATCTGTGTAATTAAACTTAAAAAAAAATCCTTAATTGTAGAAGCCACAAGAATAGAAAGAGAATCCTTCTTTAAGGCAGTTATTTTTTGATAAATTTTCAGTACTAGTTATTTGTACAGTCACTGGATCAGTTTTAACTTATTACAGTTAAGAATTTTAAGCTTATGTTAAGTACTGCATACATACGGAATGTAATACAGTTTGCCATGCCTAGGAAAACAGTGCCATAATGCTGACCTCCAGGGCTACCATCATGATTTGAGGGCATACATGGCAGTAGAAAAGCCTAAAACTTCTTAATACTCTTTCCTTTCCCAAGCCAAGTTCCACTTTGGTTTCTGTGTATTATCCTACTCAGGATTAGTGTCTTCTCTTTCTCTACAATTTGTGGTACCCCTTTGTAGGCAATCATCTCGCTCTCTCCTGCCCAATGAAGTTGAAAAATATTTCATGTTACTAATGATGGCCTCTCCACAGGCTTAAAGAAACAGACTTTTCAAGCATTAGTTTTACGTACACTCTATATCCAACACTGATTTATGCTCATTATAAAAGGGCACATCAGATGGGCCTATTGTTTCGATATTTGACAGGGAGTACAGCCGTAATGATTTTCACCATAAGAATAACGTGCCTTTTGCACTAGGATTTTAGAATTAAGCTGTTATGCAAGATCAGCCCACTACAAAACTCCTCCCCACTCAATAGCCCTGGAGATCAATCTAATGCACATACTGAAAATTACTTGTACTTAGGGATTTTAATAAACCACCTATTTGGTGTATTAATTTTCAGAGGAGTAACTATACATAAACGATATGTTCCAAGTTATGTGCAATAGATCTGTTTAACAGATTTATTCTTGTTTGCAAACACACACAAAGAATTTTCTGTCTTCTATTCAAGCAGAAGAGTTACAATGGTGCTTTTGCTACTAACTATGGTATGTATTTTGGGGTTATATACCATTCTGATTCACATGCCTCCTTTAAGTCAGGAATGCTCTTCAGTGCTGCCACTGAAAGATCTGCTCCGGACATGATTTCTCAGTTGCTCTATGAGCTCTGGATTCTGCTGCTGTATCTGTTGTGCAAACTGCTGCCCCCTGTGTTGAACAGTTTTAAGTAAAATCAGCGAGTGAAAAAACTGAGAAGCAGCATTTGTAAGAAAACAGGATATCCCAATACAACTGAAAGGTGCATTATATGAAAGTTAAGACTAAAGATAACTTGCTGTATAGTCTTAATCAAGATATTTGTAGTATTATGACTTTATCTAGTTAAAGTCTCTCCAACAGGATTATCATCAGATCTTCATTCTTTAGGACTATTACTTCTACTTGATAACATGGAGGAAGAAGTATTACCTTACTTGGTAAAACTAAAATTTAGCAACAAATCTGCTCCAGTGGTTTGCTCCTTTCTTTTTGAGAGGATCCATTCTAGTTGTTTAAGATAACTACTCTTGTTGAAGTAAGTTGAAGTGCAACCTTGTATTAAGTTTTCCAGAAATACAGCGTACGGCTGCCAACTTTTACTTGTGAGCAAGATGTCATTAGTAGAAAGCAAGCCTATAATTACATCTTTATGTCTTGTATGACTGAAGTAATGACAGATCCATCTCCATAACAGTTGTAACTTAAGAGTTAAATCAATACGTGAGATTAATTCCATGTAAAAGATAAGCATAACACTGGTTTACCAGAAAAAGCAAGTAAGTAAAACATACTACTTCATGAATAGCCTGGCATGGCTTCTCTGTAACTTCTGCATTTTGACCGAGTGGCAAATTATCAAGACTCCTTTAAACCACAGTGCAAGTTGAACAAAAGCCACCATTTTTGTAGATCTAGCTGTTTGAACCTGTTTTCATAGGTTTTGTGAAAACAACCCTTGATTTTGTGGGGGCACATTCCTGTCTGTGATGTGAATTATAAATTACTTTTGCCCCCTGAAGGGACAAAACTTAAAAATAGTTTGAAACAGGTTAGAATGCTGAAATAAAGTAAAATTGTATGCCCTTTAAGAGGTCTTGCCAAATAAGAAAATGGCATGCTTTTGTGCACTCTTCCAGATGGATTATCATTATTATACTGTGAAAGACCTGGGTCCTGGTTTTTGTAAAAGCTACTCCTCATTATACTGAGTTTCCTGAAGCCTTCCTAGACTAAATGGAGGGAAGCCAGAGCAGAATTTGTTGCAACCTGTGCTAAGTAAATCTTTAGCTTTTCTAGCTAGTGTCTGGGATATCACAATTTGAAAGCACATGTAGCAGTACTTAAAGATTTAAAGGAGCATTTTTAGTAAGTGGCATTTAGAAAGTAAACAGTGTATGAGAACCAGAAAGTGAAACTGAGCACACAGTTTAGTCATTCCAATTGATGGAAATCTACCAAGCAAACAAACAAGATAGTGGAAAATAAGACTTGAAGTTCTCAGTTTTAATAATAATCAGGCATACAGTGGGGACATGCCACAGTATAATTGGCTTGACACTATCCCTTTTAAATAGATGTTGCACAACAACGCTGTAACAGTTAAAACTACGCAATTCTTACTTACGCGTGGATCAGGCTGGACAAATCCGACAGGCCACCAACACCCGCAGCAGGGCCACCGATGGCGTTTGACATCATCCCTGACATCCTGGAACAGTTAGCACAGTGTTGGCATTGGGGCATGCAGGGACCTTCACAGTAAGCAATAAACTGTAGTTTTTTGAATTGCTGGGAGAAAATAAGCTGCAAGAGGAAGAAACTGCAGTAGTTTTATTTACAGTAAGCAGAAATAAAATTACATTTTCAGGAATACAGTATTATCTACCCTTTCTCATATTAATTCAAACCACTAAAGACATTTTAATACTTACAGTTGTTGAACTTGAGGATTCTGCATTAAGCTTGCTGCCTAGAATACACAATATATAGCTGAAATTATAACACGTTTACTACTTAGGTATCACTGAATAAAATGTGGAAAAACCCAAAAAACTCACATGCTGTATTCTATGTTTTATTACAAAATTAAGGTAAGTTTATGTGCACAGAGACATATAATCCCCAGCAAAAAGAATCATTACTGGAACGTATTTCAAGGATATGAAGCGGAGACAATTTGTTACATGTTAGATTAGATAAAAAAAAGTGATTACAGATTCAGACATGAAAAATGTGACAAGGAGACATTAAACATAAAAAGCCAGTACCAGAAAACCAGAAGGAAAAAAAAAAATCAACTTAAGAATTGCAAGGACAAAGGTTTTCTATTGGGCTTTTTGGAGAAAGGTCTGTATTTTGTTGATTCCCAGCCTGGATAAATCAGTTTTGCAATTACTATTACTACTGGATATAAACTGTTAAGATTATGGCCACAAAATATCACAGAGGAAACCAGAGTGTGGGCTTACTTTGTAGCATGGTTTTGTGGTAAGATATATCTTCTGTGGTAATTGCATATCTTCTTACTTTGTAGTAAGCATGAAGTTATTTAAATTTCTCATTCATAAGACGCCTCAAAAATTATATTGTGTTTACTATAGTGTAAGTGTATATATGGACAGATACTATAGAATAAGCCAGGTGATGCTTTAAAGTTAGTAACAAAATTCCTGCAGAAATCAGTGTCTGTATGAATACAAGACCAGTTGGCACAACGCAGTATCTCGTTATTCACACTCTTATTAAAGGTATTACAAAACCCAGATATATACAATATTCATTTTATTGATCAATGTATCTCCACATATGTATCTCAAAAGTAAATCAGCTGTTTTCTCTAGTCTACAGTTAGATATAAAATGCCAAATTCAGGTCAATTCTATGGGTTCTATAGGTAGGATTTTTTTCTTTCTTCCATCAGTAACAAGCCTGTTCTAGGTTAGGGGCCCAAGATGGATGCTAGAAGTAACTTTCCCAAGGTCAGACAGTGAGTCAATTTTTTTCCTTAAAAACAAAACAAAAAACTACACCACAGGAAAATAATTCATTCATTCCTGGCTGAATACCCTGTGATCTACCCAGTTGACCAGGCATCTTCTGGAGATGATGCAAAAAATCCTTTCCCCATAGTTAGCTCCATATTGAAGAGTACATCTTTGACTCTAAACAGACGCAGACTGTCTGAGTAAGTCATGTGGCCAATGAAGTGGTACATGGAGTTCCAGTGCTATTTAATCACTAATGCCATCCGCGAACTTGCTCACTTTTTCCTTGCCTACCGTCTCTGTTATTTGGACCATAGTATCAGAGATGTATTGATCTCTCTTACATGCAGTGCATTTTCACACAGAAGCACTGGTTGAAATGTCCTGTCCTAATGAAGCTACCAGAAAGGCAGTAAGTTTTAACTGAGTTGTAAAAGGACGTAAGTATTTTCATTTTTTTCTCCAAATTCCATTATTCGAAGTTAATTAATACCATTTAGCTAAGAAAGCCATGCATGGAGAAAAGGTACTGAGGGACAAAACCACAATTTGCCATTGTACTGGAAGTAAAGGAATGCACTATATGTTATTTATATTCATTGTTTGCACATCTCATGAAGTTTTGCATACTTAAGGATGTCAGGGATAATCTGAAAGAGTAAGAACAGAAAGGTCTTTTGGGTAGTTCTCCCCAAGCAGAGTTACTTTAGTCTTGCATCTGAATCAACTGATATTCACTTAAGAGGTGATTTCTCTATACTCATTGTTAACTGCTATGTGGAGAATAGAAAAGAAATTTTCACCATGCTGTTGACAAGTGTTTTACTATCATGCCATCTATAAAAGCAGCATAGCTAATCTATGCATGTTGTTGTTCATAAGTAAGATAGAATCAATTGGAAATAAGACAGGCATTATAGATTTATGCTTTGCTTCTTGTTTTGAGTGTAAAATGACTTAGAAAAGCTTACATTCAGTATAATGAAACCATTGCCATTATAATAAGCATTAAAATTGCTTGTGTTACTAAATAAGAGTTGTTCTTAAAACTTCAGTTTTAAAAACAATATAATGTAAAGCTTGAAATATACTCACCATACTAATGAAGGCAGGATTGTTTATCAAGCTTGCCATGTCAAAACTCAGTCCAGTTCCAGTCTACAAACAAATTGCAATTGAAGATAAGTTTATCTACAAAATCCCAGTTAAAATTATTGTAAATAAATAGATACAGAGCTAACTTACAGGACTGGACATGTCTCTCAGTTTCTGTTCTGCTATTTTCAAATTTGACTTATAAGAGTCATTCTCTGGATCAAGATCCAATGCTTTTTGGTAACTGGTAACTGCTTCTTCATATTTATTCACTGAGGTCAGAGCCAACCTAATGTGAAATAAAGAAATCCTGGGTAGAACATAAATGACCATCAAAAGATAATGATATATTTTCTGTTCTAAGTAAAACAGTATCTCACAACTAACTTTTGGCTTAAGCACTAAGTTAAAGCAAGTTTCGCGACTACTGCTTAGTGTAAGCACTTGTTTTTGCAGAAGAGATGTTCCCTCAAGAACTGATCTTGCGTTGTCTGTTCCACCTATATGCAAGTTTCATTAAAAACTCCTTGGCATCATCAAGTGATTTAGTCTGTATTTGAGACCACAAGCTGGATCCAGCATCCTTGACTTTTTGCATAAGCTCAGGAATTCCTCTAAGTATTTCCTCCAGTCCTTTTGATCCAAGAGATTATTCAGAAGGGTATACGGGTAAGTAGGGCAAAGATACTCTTAAGGTGAGTTCTGCAGCTTCAAGAAACCAAATACTGGAACCACAAGTTTCAGCATAATAGATTTTTGTCTTAGGATCAGTGCAAGGTGCTCCTTTCAGATCTTTTACTTCAACAGCTTGACAAATGGGTTATACAGGATAGTAGTAACATCTGTAAGATGCTGTAAGAAACCCTGGTATCAGGGAAGTCTGCTTAATGTTTTGAAAAAGATTCTTCTCCGGCAGCTCAGGAGAGCACAAGACAGATCTACTACTTTTGAAACAGTATTTGTTTTCAAATTCTATTAGCTACTACATTTAAAACATCATCTTTCTTTGAGCTATTCCAGAAGTCCATCTGGTTGCAGTTTCACTTCTGTCTTCTACTGTATTTTCAGTTGATACTGACCACAAAACTAAACTGATCTTTTCCATATTTTGTGAAAGATCTGTGTAACCCACATTCAGCTATTTAATACCCCAGTCCCCCTTTGGTATGTGCTGAGGTACACAGACTGGGTTGATAAGCCTGTGCTAATGCCCACTAACAGACCTTAGTCTTTTATCTCAGGCAAGAGAGCTCAGTGTGTTAGATACATCAGTCACAGCCATTACTCTCAGTGATGATGAACTCAATAACAATATGAAAATCCAGGAGTTTACAGTAATACTTCTGGAGGAACCCAAGCAATATTAATGTTTTCTCTCTTAACACAGTTACTCCCATAAAAAACATTCTCCCTTTTGGCCCACTGACTTGCCAAAATAGTTTCTGACCAGACAAGAAATGCAATCTGGTATTTCTGTGATGCAATCGTGTTTTTTTACAGAGAAAGTCTGTAAAATTCTGCTTCTTGGAACACAGTACAAGTCAGAACAGTGAGCGACAGTTTCTTTGCTCACAATTCCTACCCAGACAAGCGCTGTCTCAGGGTCATGCTGGAAGTATCACTTTAATTGACAGCATGGCTCCCATCTCTGCATCTTTCTGTGACATACAAAGAGTTTCTGTCAAATCCTGAGAAAAACTGATATGCCTGCATAATGCAGTCAGAAAACACAGCTTTCTCCTAAGGACTTCTTGTTGAGAAGGTGGTTTCTGCACTTGTTTTTTTCAGTCATTACTAAACATGCACTGTTTCCTCATTCAGCCTATGTACTACTATGTCTGTCTGCTAAGTTAAGCAATGGCTTGTAGCATAAAACATATCCTCTATCAAAACAACCAGACAATCAAAAAAAGAGAAGCTTGATTGCCCAAGAATGATCCCACTTACATTGTGCATCAAGAGGCACACTGGTCTTACACCCAAAACTCTAAAATAACCTCCAATTTCCAATTAAATCAGCCTGTAGCTTCCCTCCATCTCACAGAAATTGGGGGATCTCAGGTTATGCTATATGTAGAAACGATCTAAACAGAGTTAAATAGGACAAAACCAATTCAACAGTCCATAAAATTTCAAAGTGACTTAATCATCTCAAAAGCCAGTCAGGCTACATTTGTATTAGTAAAATAAACTGTATTGTGGCAAGTTTTCAAGTACTAGAATTCCATCATCTTTGATCTTAAATAAATGCCTGCTGGCATGGGTTTGTCCCAGGCCAACAAGCATTATTCCAGACAATTTTGGGGCATGGTTCAGAATTTAACACAGGCCAACGCAATTTAGCAATAGGCAGTTTGCACACTGCAAACTAGATTTTAACCACAAGGACTTGGGCCATTTTGTGCTAGCTGACCCAAAGAACAATCCCAAGCACTTTTTAATTTACTAGTATAGATATAACCTCAAAAGCCTTATGCAGCATTCAGCCCACATCCACATGTTCAATTATTGAAAATGCAAAGCTACACATCTTGGAAGAATAGCCCTTCACTGAAGTAAGTATCCCATTCAGAACATTCCTGATACTTTTTTCAGATAGCACTTAATCAGATCCACCACCTAAAGAGACTATACTGTTCATCTCTCACACATGACTGAGAAAAACTACCAAAGGGACATAGGTTAGACTTGCTAAAATATCTGCTTCCAAAGAGCTATTGAACAGAAAAACTAAGCCTCTATTCCTGCTAGTGTGAAGGCCCAATACATTTCGGATTCTGTTCTCTAACAGCATCATTAGCAGATTCACTGTTCCAACTGCAGAACTTTGATTACTCATAACTAGGTGGGAGAGAAAAACTAGGTGGGGAGAAAAAACACATCATGACTTTCTAAACTGAATTTGTAAAGTTGATAAACTGAAAGAAAAAAGAATTGCAAACTGGTGAAATCTGATACGAAAATGCTGAGATCACCCACATATATAAAACTTAGAGCTGACAGCCTGAGAGGGTCATCTTCAGAAAATTGCTACACGTTCAGAACAAGAACGTCAGCTAAGTAAAACAACCTAGCTCCACTTATTTCAGAAAATCTATGGTGATTTACACTTGCGTCTTCAGTGTTAACTCAGATTTGTATTAGCTTACCCCATTCTCCCATATGCTTTGCTGTACTTTGGATCTATTGCTATGGCTCTCTCACAGTCCTTTATGGCTTCACTGTAGTTGTTGAGCTTGCTTTGAGCAGCAGCCCTAAGAGGAAGACAGGAGGGAAGGGAGAGAGCTTTGTCAAAAAAACAATAAATGAAAAAAAACCCAGCTTAGATATTCACATGTCCATGACTAACTTTAGACTAGTTTAATCTTACAGACTTTTCATTCACTATTTAGGCAATGTCTCAGCTTTCCTCAGTTTCTGAATTAAGTATGTACTTAAGCGCGTTGCTAGACTAGGGCCTTAGAGAACATGCACTCACCTTTGAGGACAGAAAGGATAAATAATTCTAAGGAATTGGTTTAGAACCAGCATATGACTAGGCACAGAATACATCATAACACCTGTTACAAGAAGTGAAACTCTTAAGTAGTAGTTTACAGAAAATTATTGTTTAAGCAGAAGTATTTTATACAATTGGTGTTTTCCAGCAAGAAGTATAGTTTTACTGCTGTTCAAAGGAATGCTGAGATTTTTCCCTGCTCAATTTTTAGCAGGCAACTCATGCTTGCAGGTAAATCAGGATAATATTTCTCAATAATCTGTGAATTACTAAATTACAATTGCATCTCAATACCAGAGAAATACTAAACATTGCAGACATTTATACAATAAGATTAAAGACACTCCCAAATTAAAAAGGACATTGCAACAGATTAATAATCAAAACTTTCCCCGTTTGAAAGGTCTCAAAACACTCTAATTTGTTCTTCCTTGATTAAAAAACTATAGTGGAAATGACAATATTTCTATTGCATAAAGCATTCTTCTTTTTTTTTTTTTTCATTTTATTCTTCATTATTTTATGCTACAATCATCACTATATTCAATCCTTTCTCCTGTGATAATCTCCAAATTGTATGTTTTTTCTGACTCTGAATGGGAGTACTTGTATATTCTAAATATTTAGGCTGCTTAACAGTTGTCCAACTCCACAGATGTATGGATAAAAGCTGGGGACAATGCTTATGTTCTCATGTGTTTGAACAGAAAATGTTTTTTCCATGTTTACAAAAAATGTATACGGCCAGTTAAAACTTTAAGGGCATCTCAGCTCTCTCTTTTTCTCACTCCTGTGAGTAAAAAGCAATACTGTTGAAGGCAATACATCTCCATTGCTCCCAAACTAGCTTAAGAAAGATAAGAATAAGGCCTATATTTATTCAAATACTGCATCACCCACAAAACTCCAAGCAACTGCCTGTCTTCTTTTAAATAACTTCATACAATGCTGTCCTTACTGCCATCAGGATTCATTTTGGTCCTCACAAATGTGATATGTGATGATGTAACACACAAAGTGAAGTATTTCTACTCTGGCCAATAACAGATTTGGTGCTTAAGCGTATTCTAGTGAGGAAACTTTCAGTGATTTTGGGAGGCTTTTGAATGTGGTCTTATATTTCCATTTTATATGTAAAATCACTTACGTGATCAGTTTTCTCAAGGAAAATAGATGCTTTACATTTTCACTGCTGACTTAAAGATGTAAAATACTAGCAAATTGCGCATTTCCTTTCTCTTTATGCTTGCCGCGAAACACTGAATCTTTCACTTGTATTTATCACAAATTAAACTCTGGAATAATGGAAGCATAGCTCCAAAAATAGAAAAATCCACTGGGTATAGTGCCACAAGGCCAGATTGACAGCACTTAAGTTCATATATCCTTCTGGTAATGGAGGCACAGAAGAGTGTAGAGCAGAGTGGCTCTAGAGTCAGGCTAGTTCCAGTAGGGCTCATAGACTATACTGCCTCTGCTCTTACACTGGTCTTCTGGGCAGTGTACTGAAAGAGCATACTTCTGCTACTGGGTTAACATGCACTTCCAGACTTTATCGGTTCCCATGTCACTATGTCTTTACTATGGCAAAGAATAGATTATACAATGAAACCACAATGACAGCCTTGTTATTTTTCAACAGGTCATGCATAAAAATGCTGAGTATTTATACGATGCTTGAAATCTCCAAAATGGTATTCCCACATTGATGATATTTTTTCCAGGGAAAGTCAATACTAGTGGAGATAGCGATGGCAGCTGAGTCACTAGAACACCAGAAAAAAGGCTCTTACTACTCTCAACAGATTGGGAATCACAGACTACATTATGATTTAATATAGACAACCTAACTCACAAAAACCTGATCTCAAGTGTTACAAGTAATTTAAAGATGTTACATCTTTAACTGATACAGATATGCTGAATGAGCTCACTTTTGCTTTAGATCTTCCATAAATTTAACGTGATAAATTTCTGAATAACGCGATTTTCTAGCCTCATGTTGGTTTGATCTACTTCACAATTTATCTTTAAAATAACGTTAATGAAGTTTGGGAATGAAAAGTATGTATTATTTTGGTTTTACCTGTTGCAGTAATAGACCGCATTTTTTGGATCCAGTTCTATAGCCCTAGTATAACAATCCACTGCAGCACCATAATTTTCTTCTTTCATATGATTATTACCTGAAATAAATTACAAAAAGCTGTTAAGTAGTTAAAAGATACAGTGCTATGTATGAAAGAAATAAAGCAGCCACATTATAGCATCTATTATAAGGTAGTTATGACTGCACTTTTTTAAGATACATTCTTTTAAATAGAACTGGCATGAATAATGCAAATAAAAATACCTACTATGTCTGTAAAGTTTATTATGTACATTGTAGTCCACCACATCAACCTTCCCCTTCTCATCTTGCTCTTTCACACTTTCCAGCTAATTTCTGCTGTCAAGCAAAGATCACTTTGTTGAGAAGTGTAATTGTAATTGCAGTTCCACTCTAATATAGATTTATCAATCTTAACTACCTTTGTAAGCCTCATAATCCAATAGGCTATATGTTAATTCCTTTTTGGTCTCATTTTCTCACATGTCCCAACAACTTTCCATATAACATGGAAAATCAAACAAAAGCAAAACTAAGCACACAAGCCCCACTTTTGTGATGCCACATAATTCATTCATTAAGATAATGAAAAGCATGTATAGCACAGGCAATCTAAAATGATTGAGAGGTAACATTTCTCACCAATAAAGTCCAGAACTTCTACTCTACAACCAAGTTTCATATTTCATATTTTTTAAGTCCAGTGAAAAAAATAGAATAATATAACTTTTCTGTGGAAAGAAAATTCTGAACTAAGGTCTTTCAAAACAAAAGATACCTTACACATTCTTTTCTCCCCAACACAGGGCTTCCCGGTAGTTTCTTTCTTTCCTGATGACAGAATAGTAGAGAAAAAGTCTAGTTCAGAGTGCCCAAGCTTAAGGTTGTCCCTGGTCCTGCAACTACAGATCTTTGGCCTGCTAGGTCTTACAGAAGCCTTGGTTTCCCAGCAATGTCAAGAAATTGTCAGGAAAATTATAGACTTCCACTGACTTCCCTGTATTTTGGCAAAATATTTCAACCCTCTCCCAAAATGAGCAAGAGAAGGGATAGATCAACTAGTTACTACAGATGTAGATAACTTCATAAGCAAAGGCTGGAAAAGTTCAGTCACTGCAACATTTTGGCTCTGATAGAAAGCAAAAGACTGCGGAGCACGCAGTCCTAGGTGCCTAGGTACTAACTGAAAACAACTACACTTGCATTTATTTGTGAACATGGAGAGCTTAATAAACAAAACCAGATTTAAGTAACTAAGTATCATCAGAGTAGTATAAAATCACCTCTTCCCAATAGTGATATACTAAACTGTAATTATAGTCAGCAATCCCTGCCAGTGAGAAGGCAAACTGAAACTGTAAATGCATGTATACCTTCAAAATATACACAGAATGTAATAGTATCTGTCTCATTTCTGCAGGCCCACCATCTACACATCTCTCCTTTGATCAAAGGTAGAGGTCTGTACACTAAATCCTGTTGTCAGATAAAAGACTTGCAAGTTAGCTGCACTCCACAAGGTTGCAGCAGTTAACATTCCTCTAAAACAAAACTGCCATCAATGACTATCAAAGTTGGAATTTCTGATACTGCTCTGAACTAAAGATGACAGGGGTACAGGGCTAAGTTGGAGCTAGTATCAGTGGGTACCTTTCTTTCTCTCTCTCTCCAGCTCAAAATTGGCTAAAGGAAAAAAAAATAGCTAGACCTGCTATTTCTGTTGAGATTAAGCAATTCAGGACAAAAGGAAAAGCAACTGTAATATTTTATTTTAACACCAGACAAAAATTCTTAAGACAAAAAAACCCCACAAATGGTTATACTTTTGAATGTGTGTCCTTTATAATGAAAATACTACCTAGTGTTATAACTTATACTGTGGTAATACCCAGATCTTTTTAGGATCAAGCCACTGTTACACTATACAAACCTACACATAATCTGTGCTCTTACATAGCTTACATTAAGCCAAAGTGTCAAGTGATATATAAGGGTAGGCAAGTAAATTCAAGTATTTACAAGTCTGGAGGGTATATTACTTCCTGGTTTTATGACAACCAAGATAGAAATCTCAGGTATCTGATTTTGTTTTGCCATTCATTAGCCACTTCTGCAAGTACTAGGGCTGGTTTGAGAGCAGAGGAGGACCAGGCTGGTGGCCACAAAGTTGAGGGAAGTTATTCCATTGGTAAGGACATACTGATAGAAATGAGAAAATGACAGAGTTATAGAATTAGAAGTACAGTATTATAGAAGATATGGGTCAAATGGACTTCCCCAAGTTACCTAATTCATCTCCCTAACTCAGGGTAGAAAATACTCATAACTGAAAAGCATGATAGTGGTGATAGATAGATACACGTGTGAAAACAAGGAGGATTAATACGACAGAGGAGCATTAGAAAACAGGACAGGAAGTTTTAATTTTATTATGGGAAATTAACTAGAGGCAGTTCCAAACTGCTTGCTAATGCCCCTGATAGATAACCCTTTAAATGGTCTTTGTTGAAGTTTAGACCCTTTCAATTTTTTCAGTAGAGACATGGAATTGCTTTAGTAACACCACACAAAGACTAACACATAGCACACATTAATTTCATTTCCTCAGTCTATTTCACAAAACCCTGTGGGCTGACAGATGACAAGACCGAAGTCACAGATTTAAAACAGGCGTTGCTGTAACACCCACACCTGGAAAGTGCTGAATATCCCTACAGTCCAATAACCATACTGAGTCCTACAGGTATTCTTCACTTTCTATGAGCTGGCAGTAACAGACAGCAAAATGAAAAGCCAGCATGCACAGCAGGTATGTTACAACTTACAAAGTAATTTTCACTTGTGACCTAACCTTGATTGAGCTCTTATCCTTAGAATTAAAGAGCTAATGAGCAACTTCAACAATTAAGAAAACTTACTTTCAGAGCTAGTAATGGACTGCATTCATGACTACAGATGACCAGTATTAAGATAAAACAGGCACGGAACTAATTCTCAAAAATAGTAGAACTTTTTCCACATAATTAATGAAATTTTTGAGAGGATTACATCTGCCTTGCAATTAGAAAGTTACTTATTTTTTCTATGAAACTCAAATATCTGAAAATCCAACAGGTCATAAAAAATGTGATTTATAAAGCATCGATCCCCCTGGTAACAATTCATATCAGTTAGCAGTGCTACATGCCTTTTTTTTCCCTCTTATTTTTGGAGGGAGTTAAAATAGATTCCTTCTTGGGTAGCATTAGTGAAGACTTCTATGGTACAGCTGCTTTTCCTCACATAACAGCAATAACGTCTATCAAGGGGGAAATAAACAACTGGCTTTTCTGCAGTTTTTTGAGAGCACACAAATTACTTCACATATGTGAAATACTAACCCCTCACAAGAATTTTTCTGTTGGCTTCAGCTGGGTCAGGCTTTTACCAATGTTTTAATATTAAGCTAGCACATAATCCTTGACATCACATAACCTTTTCAATATAAAGTAGAAACTTGTATAGCAATTCCATGGACAATCAGCAAAATCTGTAACATATCGAACAATAACTGTTCATTCTTCAAAGCTTCTGCTACTCAGGAATGTTGCCCAGGACTTCACATGTTATCCCTTTGTTTTTAAGCAACCTCCTGAGCAAGGAAGAAAATAGACTATATTTTCTTAAACCCCAGATGGAGCAAATCACTTAGCCCTCTTACAACATAAAAATCACCAGAGAATATAAGCTTGAATTTTTGTGCGGGGTGTGTGTTGCCCAGCTGCTATACTATCACTATCCATGATAACCCAAAAATCTTAACAAAAGCATAAGATGTTTATTTCTGTGTTTATTACAAACCTTCATCCTTCAGTTGGTCAGCCTTTTCAACATCCTCTGGTAAAGAATCTGAGAGAGGCAGCATGTCATTCTGTATGTAAACAAACCAAGATTTTTTTCATTAAAATATAAGCCCTGATTTTATTAAAAACGTCTTTCATCGTGGGCAGCACTGTATCAACAAGCAACCAGATCTTCTATAGTGCACAGGAAATATGAAAGAACTTAATGTCACTAAAATCCTTAGAAGAGAAAGATAGCTTGCTTTCTACTACTAAAAAAACCTTATGCCTCACCACACATTTTAAGGAAGTCAATGGGAAGAGAGCTGATATGTCCCTACAGTTTTGGTTTTCTTACTTTTGACTCTCCTATTTGCCATCATGTTCATTCCTGTGCTTCCTGTATTGGGAATCGCAGATAACACATGTTATTAGCACACATTTTTGAAGTTCCCATTTTAAGGTTAGTGTTCATGGAGATTTTTTTAAAACTGAACAACTAAATTATTTCCAGAAGGGAGTGAGAAGCATCAGCAAACTACGAATGACCTCAAGCACTTTGCAGACATTTATCTCTGGGAACTGCAAAATGCTTAACTGAAGGATAAAATCCTTCAAGTGAGAATGAGATATCCACTGTTTTGTAATTTTCTATATGGAATTGTCTTTGTCTAGCTGAAATTAATTCCTTCCACTGCCCCAAACGATTCTCATTCTGCTAGCTTTTATGGAAATTTCACTTTTTCCATGTTTTACTTAAGTTTCCACATCGTTTTGAGCTATACAGCACTTCAAGGTTGTGTATACAACATGAAATCTTAGCACATATTGGCAGAGCAACTCTAGAATCTAAATTAAATTCTTACCTTGTGAAAAGAATTTGTGAACATTTCTATCAAATGCTGTGGAGGTGCAAGCTGAGTATCTTCCAGATTAATCTTAAATACAGTCTCCAGACACTGAATTGCAACTTAGAAGAAAAAAATTTTAAAAATAAGTCACCAGTTTCTCAATAGAAGTGTAATTTCACTAATTTATTTATAAAGCTGTGATTCACTTCCTTATTCAGCTAGTAAAAGCAGCTCTTTGGAACATATCATAAAATAAAGAGAAGCTACCTGATTCCCATAGAATTGACTTGCTGAAAAATAGTATAAGCTATACAGAATCCATACATAGTTCGACCATTATTGTTAAACCAATTTGAAACTGTTTTTTCAATTCTTTCAATCATTTAATGTCTTTTTTTTTTTAAACATAAAAATATGAGGATTTAACAAAAGCACCACAATTCATAATACAATTATGTATGTGTCACACACCCCACCTCAAAACACCACAACTGCCATATATTTGTGTGGCATAACACTTGGAAGAAAATGGCTCATCTTTACTGTAAAGAATAAATGCAAGATACTTATTACTCTTATCTTTTTTTGGAACAAAATATATTACTTCGAAGACTCTGTTTATTAATAAAATGCTTCATTAATCACAAGCCTTTAACCTATAAAAAATATATCTGTAGTATCCTTTCACATGTTCTATTGTGTAAGGATGAAATGGCCCTCCCAAACCTGCAATAAAGCAAATACACTCACAATAAGCAATTCTAAAAAAAAGTAGAGCCAAATACCTAACTGAAGTTTTAAAGGTGCTCACATATTTTTAGGTAAAAGAAGATCAATGGCAATTATTATATACAATTCTGTATATATATGTATTCTGTTAATTATAGTGTCTCAAATTATATAGTTATTTTCCCTATCATCTTGAGAATCTAGTAGAATGTTTTTATTAAGGTATATAATCTAAATGTTTTAGACTGAAAATTGAAGAGTAACAAAGAATAGTCTTTGTAAAGCCTAGTTTGAACAGAAAAATGACTTTTTAAAGTCAAACTACAGATAATCAGGAGTAGCTGAATTCAAATTAAGTATCAGTAAAAACTGAATCTTAGAATTCAAATTGAATTTCAGTCCAATGTTAATATAATAAATATAATTTGAACTCTTATTTGCATTATAATTAGTCTGAACACTGACCCAAAATTAAAAAAGTAAAATTACTGAAAGCTAACAACAGTAAGGCCAGTTTGAGGAACTACTTTCTACATCACAGCTAGGAGAAAGGGGGAAAAAGTAGACTTGTAAAACGAATAGTAAAACCTGGAAGATGTAATTTTTTTAAAAACTCTGATAACATACAATAGAAATTATTCAGAAAAAGTCAAGTATGACACAGAATTAATGTTGATAACATGTAGGAATTGAATACATTGCTAAATATGCATACAACTTGCTCCTGTAACTTATAAATGCTAAAAATGTGTCAATTTGCTGGGTTCTAAATTACCCAGTAAGAAAGCTGAAGGATTTGGGTTAAACTCATTTGTCTCCTGCTATGTAGAAAAACTTAATTCTTGTAAAGTAAGCACTGATTATGCTGAATTCTGAATTATATATTAATAGTACTTATTACCAGGCCTATCATAAAATCATTAGAATTACATATCTCATTTTTGCTTATATGACTTAATAGGAAGCCACTTGCCAGTTGCTAAGTATACTTAGCAATTCTCCCCTCAAACTCACTTTCACCTATAGGCATTCCCTTTCCTGAATGCCTCACCTCATTTGTAGCTTTGCATAAATTTAAAATACAACCCCCTCCTTTATCTTTCTCAAGGCATTAAGCCTGTGACACCTGTGACACCAACTCTCTATCATACAGGAGATTGTTGCAACATGCAGCAGTGCAAATTATGCTTAAACAAAATAATCCTGAGTATAGTATTATTACTAGTAAGCATTCCATGAAATAATCAGTTGTTACAGTGAACTCCCACATTTCTCCTTTAACTGAAAAATGGAATTTATAATCCTTATAATCTATCACAGTTATAACAGAATTAGGAGCTCTTATGGGATGAATCCATAGGTTAGAATAATAACCACTGGTTAACATGCAAGCCAACAACAGAAACCTGTGTAAAAATAAACACAGCCAAACCAGAAACTTTTCCAAATCAGAAGATGTATTAAGTTGTGACAAGATCAATAGCTACCCTGTTTTAATGTGATGTAAAAGCCTGACCCCAGTAAAGTCAAAGGAGTGAAGACTTGCTTTTGTCTGAAAAGTATCTCAAGAGACTAGACTGCCAGCATCTCACTATCCCATTATCAAAGGCAGTGTCAACTGCCTCAAGCTCGGTATCATCAGTAAATTGGCAAAGACTTGCTGCACCACGTGAGCTATTAATCTAAGATTTCTCCCGTGTCTGATTTCAAAGGCCAAAGCTATCTGGTCTCCCTATTATCCCCATCATCACACACACTTTCAGAGGCCTAGGCAGTTGCTGAAGCTTGTACTGACCACCTTGCAAACCAGTACAGATACCTACGTCCCTGCTGAACAGCTGGGGCTCACGTGGACACCTACTACCTGACAACAGGAGCACGTGGGCTATGCTGGAGCCCAGCTCAGCATCCCCAGTGTCACATAGCTCCAGGCTTTTTGGCTGTCCAAGCACAAACTGCAAGCAACATCAAGGCATCACAGCAGACATGCAGGCTGTTGATCACTGAATAATGAATATTAATTGGGCTGCTGAGGCCCCTTTAGTACTCAGTGTGCTCTTACTTCATCTTACACATAACCTTCCCCATCTCAAGTATTACATGCATCCCTCTCCTTAAGGGGTGCATTCCACTGTTTTGGAAACACTGCCTTAAGAGAAATTTATTGCCGTACATTGACCTTAGAAGTAAGAGAAAAAAATCACAGCCTTGTGCACATTGTAGAGAGTTATAGCACCCACAGAAACAGGTGCTATAGACAAGAAAAAAAACCAGAAACTGTAAACAGGAAAGAGAAATAACTGCCATTTAAACACACTGCCTAAAATATAACTTGGAAGAAGTGAAGTTTGTAGTTCATACAATAGGATTGAGCATTAACCTGCAGAGATCTCTATCGCTGCTCTAGATCTTAGGTTGTAGGGGAGTATATTTCTCCGGTCTACCTTCCGACTACTCTACTTTTTTATTCATCATGCAAGTACATGATGAATTTTTATTTTATTTAAAAGCATTTTTATTCATCATGCAAGTACAAAATTCTCAGAGGAAATTTACACTATCATTGACATCACTATAATTCAAACATGCAGAATGCAGGTTATCAATATAAATGGAGTTTGAATACATGCTAGACTTCTATTTTGATAAAGTCTTAATTTTATTTGTAATGTTCTAGCTCTTCTTGTTGTTTTGTGGGGAATGGGAACCGTTTAAATTACTCCCTGGCACAGACACTTAATCATGCAGTGTTTTATCTTTTCATAGACACCAAGTAGGTACATAAGGTACCAATGAAAAACATGAGTCAAATTTTGTCATCCCTGATGTCTCCACCTAACATTAAATACTTCAGGGGATGGGACTTAGGCTATTGCTACTCTACATGCACTAAAGATATCTTGCACAACTAAAATGAGTCAATTATTCAGAATGCCCGCCTCTTATCCTCTAACACAGAGCATATGGTACCATGCTTCTGGCAGGGTACAGCTCTAAAATTAGGATTTCATATCCGTATTAAAATGGTAAATTTTACAGCAGCATTTAAGCACAACTGAGGTTTTATAATATTTTTTGTTAAGAAAACAGAATCTTAAAATTGATTTCTTCATACAGACATTGGCTAAGGCTGCTCTAAGACATGTTATCGGGTAAATTTTCAGACATAACCCAATGTTTATCAGTTTTATTACAAAAACAAAAGGAATATACTCTTCATGTCTCGTTATATGATTTCCAAAACCATTGCTTCCTTTCATCAGCTGAGCATCATCGTAACCTGATACAGGTTAAATTCATAGATGACTACCACTTTTCAAATGTACAAAATGCTCCAGATTCTGATGTAAAACCAAATCTTTTGGCTTTTATTCTTTTGGGAGTATCCTTCGAATATCATGGCTCTTTCTTGCTTACATCGGTGAACAACTACACTGTAAAACCAATAGACATTGGAAGGAAGCACACTCCAGGTTTATCTTTTTAAGTTTATGCCTGTGGGAAGCAGGACTTGCTTTGCACCTCAGAAAAGTCTACTCTCCACACCTCAGATTTCAGGGACCTCAGTGATCAACTGCCTGGATGTTGGTTATCGCACTGCTGGTCCTAGACTTCCCCCTCTCACATCCAAATTCCTCCTCCGTTGGAGTGATACAACCAAAGACTGCTTGAAACAGTGCAAAGGTCTTTTAAATAGATGCGATGAAAAGCTCATTGCAGACTTAAGACTTTTTGTTCTTCTCTTACTTAACTCCATATTATGATACCACCTGCCATGAAGTCTCCAGGAATTAGGAAAAAGGAGTAAGAGCAGTATGAAGGAGAAAGACAGATACTATGAAGTTACAAATACTTAATCAATGTCTGTCAACAGAGGAATACACACAATACACTTGGATGTATAATAGAAACTATACCATACTGAAAATATTCACCACCATATGCTCTTTGGCATCACTATTCAAGTGAAAAAGAAATGCAAAGCATGTACTTTATTTTCCGTATTCTTAGGATCTCTTAGCCTTCCCTCATAAATTACATGGAATTCTTGCAAGTATGAAACAGGAGTTCTTCCCATATACCAAAACCAATATATGGTAATTGCTTTACTTCCTCCATGGCCAGCACAGTTACTATCAGACATAAAATGCAGTAAGAAAGCAAACATAAAAGTAAAAAGAAAAAGAATCAGCAGGCAAAAATCTGTGGGACACATACACAATCATTACCATAGTCTGCGTTATAGCACTGCTTATGTGATTCAAAGTATCTGTTGCTCAAAATTAAGGTAGTGCATGTTTTGTAACTTTAGCACATTTTTTAAATGAAACATGTTTTAAAATTAATAATCTTAGAAACATTAAGATCATGATCTAATTCACAGATAATATTCGGTGGCAGTTTCAGTTAGGTCAGTCCAGTTACTTTCTATGATAATATACATCAAGCAATTTAACACATGGGTAAGTATTATACATTTATATGTATATTAGCACCTTTATCACTTACCTTCCAAGCTTTCTTGTTCATCTGGAGTGAAAGTATCCATCTGACTCTGCTCTCTCAAGAAATGGATGACTGCATAAACCAGGCGTTTGACTGATGACATTTTGAAATTGATGAGTTTCTCCTGTGTCTTAAAAACAACAGGATCTCTTATTTCAGAAAAAAGAATTCCTAGAGTATTCCAACCTCCCACTGACCTCGGTAAGAAGTACACACTATACACAAGAACTTAGCCTTCACCAGAAAGCCCAATAAAGCGATGCCTTGAAACAAGTGGTTACATTGGACTAGGGAGAACTTCTACAATCATTTAGTCTAACTACCGACAAAAGAGCACAGATTTCCTCGGATTCACTTCTGCAGGAGAGTTCACCAAGGCTAAAATAATTTAGCAACTAATTTTCTTTTTTTTTTTTTATAATTTGGATTTTATTTCTAAGATGTATGCACTTGGATGCTGAAGTCAAAATCAATTAAAAAGCCACATTGATAAATATAATGACTCTTTTTAATAAAAGGCATTCTATTCTCTGACATTGTGCTGCTGAGTGGTTTATATTCACTTTGGACAAAAAACTGGAACACTGTGACCTCAGTGCACACTTGTGATTAGTGACACTCCTGGCTCAGTTTGATTTGCGTTCAGCATCAGCTGGGAGTTACATAACTTTGAGGAAAATTTTAGTTCCAACTTTCCAACTTATTTTTCCTTAAACCATTTCGATTTAAAAGGGCACAACCTCACCCAGTCGCCGGGGGAAGCAGGTTAAAAAAGTGAATGGCGAGACCAGAGCCAACCCTCGCGAAATTATTTTCTCTCTACAACCCCCGAGCAAACCGATGTGCAGCCAAACCCACGCCGAGCAACCGCCGCCGTGGGGACGGGGGAAAGGCGGCTCCTTGCCAGCGGGGCGGCTGCCGGGGGTGCGCAGCGGCGGCGTCCGCTACATTCGGGCTCCCCGCACGGAAGGGCGGAGGAAGCGGCCGCCGCCGTGCCCCGCTCCTCGGCCGCCGACACACCCCACCGGACGGGCAGCACGGGTTCCCGCTGGCTGGGGCGCGCCCCCACGGCCACGGGCACGGCCGGGGGCCGCGATCCCTCTTCCCCCCGCCCACCTCGCGGTTCCGCGGCAGGCCCGGGGCCGCTCACTCAGGCCCGGAGGATAGGTCCGCTCCGCACAAGCGGGGCGCCACACCGCCCGCGGGCCTCCCTCGGCACCGCGGGGACAGTGGCCGCGCCGCCCGGCCCCTCCCGCCGCCTCGGGCCCACCGAACGCCCGGACGGGGCCCGATCCGCCCCACCACCCCCGAGCTCCGGGGACGAGGGACTCCGGGGAGGCGGCGCGCAGCCTCCCCGCCCCCGCAGAGCTGTGCTCGCCACGGAGACAGGGCATGGCCTTTACCGTGCGAGACGCGGCGAGCCCAGCGACTAACGCCGTCCCCGTCCCTGTCAGCGCCGCTGCCGGGTGGGAGAGACAAGGGGAGCGAGGGCGGGCGCGCGCGCCGCCGCGGCGGGAAGAAGACAGCGGAGGGGGGAGGCGCGTGCGATGGTTGCGCGCGCTCGCTCGGTAGCGGCGGGAAGGGCGTGAGGAGGCGGCGACGGAAGCGGATGCGCAGGTCGGCGGCGCGGGGCTGAGGGCTGTGCCCGCGGCCGGCAACAGGGCGGGGCGGCAGCCGGAGTGAAGCCGGCCTTTCCTCCCTCTTCTCCTTCTCCTTCTCCTCTTCTTCCTCCTGCTCCTCCTCCTCTCCTCCCCTCCCCTCCCCTCGCGCCGCCCTCCCCATGCTGGCCCTGTGCGCGGGCGCGGCTCGCAGGTAGGCGCGGAGGGGAAGGTCGCGCTGCGGAGCCCGGGAGGGGGGCGCCTGACGGCCAGGCGCGGCGGGCCGTCTCCGGTGTGGGGGCCACCTGACTGGTGAGAGCCCCGAGCTGCCCGCGGCTGACGGGGAGGTCCGCGTCCCTTGGGGAGCCGGGCCTGGCTGTGGCCGAGCGTCCTGGCGTGGCGCCGGCCGTGGGGCCTGGCTGACCCCCGGCTGCCGGCCCGAGGGGGGAGCTGCCGGGCGGCTCTGAGGAGAGAAACGCCCGCTCGCCTGCGGGGTAGGGCAGGCGGTGAGCTGCAGGTGTGCGGGGCGTGCTCCGAGGGGCCAGGTAGACAATAGGGCAGGAACCTTTACTGCCAGTGAGGTTTATTGCCTCAGCTCCTGGCGTGTTTCCCGCAGTCCGCCTTCCCTGAAATAACCTTCGTTATGTACAACTTTCAGGTGGGCAGGGTGGGTGAGGAGAGGTCTCCGCCTTGTGGTCTTTGCACCGAGTATCAGACGTACCGCAGGAGACATGGGCAGGAAAACAATAAAGTGAGGGCTAAGGTGTAGCAGTGGGGCTCTTCAGCCAGGTGTATGTGAAGCGAGACGGGGCAATGTGGTTTTAATAGCTTTATAAAAAGGTGTGTCACTATTTCACGTTATATGGGGATTCAAATGGGATGGGTGTAAATATATTATCGAAGGGTTTTAAAATAAGGGATTAATTCTTTTCTCTGCAATGAATACTAGCTCTAAATGGACCCAGAAAACCAGTGTGGAAGAAGGCTTGTAGGCGGTTCTAGATGGGGACTAGACAAATGAGCATCATTGGAGAAATTGAGAGGGCAGAAGAATATAAGCAAAGGACCAGATTTAATAGGAAACATGGAAATAGTAGGAGGGTCACAACATAAATACGTTGTGGTAATGAGAATGGAGCTGAATTTGAGTGTAAAATGAAGAAGATGGTTACCTCTTGTGGACTTTTGAGAAATGACAGTTGTGAGCTTACTGTATAAAGCATACCGTTTTTGTCCTATTTCACAGCCTTTGTTCAGATCGAATTAGGTTTGAGGGGTACTAGCAGTTAGAAAATAAGATCCAGAATCTTTTCTTTTCATAAGGCTCCTGCTGTTGTAAATTAATTGACCAATTTACTGTTGTCGAATAAAGCACACAACTATTTTCTTTTCCTAATATATGTTTACATTCTTTTTGTATAGTCATTTTCACGGTTCTCCATATTTTGTGTTGACTGTCCTTGTTTGACCTACAGATTTTTCCAACAAAAAGAAGGAAAGGAAAGAAAGGAAAAGAAGGATGGAAGTTTTTTTCTTTAGAAAAAAATAAAAGGTCTATCTTTGTTTGCAATTTGCATTTGGAAACTAAAGATACCTTCTTCTTAAGTAATAATAAAATATTGGGTATTGATTTAATTTTTTTTTTTCACCACTTGTTGTACGTACAGGAGGGAATGATCACTGCACTTTGTTAACTGTGATTTTTTTTTTTCTCCCCAGTAGTCATTTGAGTGTGCCCAAATAATTGTTTCATAAAAGAGAGTGATCTTGAATAGTGACCTCTGACTTTCAAAAGTTAATCAATTGGTCACAGAAATGTTGAATAGCAAAGATTCTCAGGTTCTGTTTTTCCCAAGGGCATCTTAACATGAGATAAAAATGACAGTTCTTAGCAAGTTTCAAGTATCATGCCTTTTGTTGAATAAAACTACAGTAAGGGTTTGATTCTTTTGGTTAAAATAGGCAGCTTTTGGGAGGGAGGCTATTTCCAATTAAATGCTTTTTCTATTGGAATGCAAAAGACTCAAAGATTAAAATAGAGTTCAATAAAATGCATGGAAAAAGGCAGGCTAAGATGTAGATTAGTTAAGTAAGCACAGTAGTCTGTTTACTTTTTGAGGATATTCTTAGAAATGGAAAAAAAATCTGAATAAAAGTAGACACACTGATTTAAATAATTTCAGTGTCCTAAAATAATTCCCTAGGATTCTTGAATTCTGGAGTCTTTCTTTGAAAATCTCCAAAATCAGTTTTTTAATAGGAAAATATATGTACATGAACTCTGGAAAAACTAGAATTTATATTTAAGATCTAATTTTAGATTTCCATCACTGGAAACAAACTCTGAACACTGGCTTTTCTCTTGATGAGGAAGTAAACCAGCAAGAAACTGCGGCTGGGGGACAGAGGCAGGAGGAGGAATGACGTTGGAAGGCAAAGAAACAGGAAGAACTTTCATAGTCACTTTCTTATTTCATACTCATCATCATAGTATGTGCGTAATCTGTCATTACACTGTCAGGTCAACACCTCAGGGCCAGACAGGACACTTGGAACATTTTTCCCTTCCCCTGTGCTCCATGAACTGCACAACCTCCTCTGTGTACTGCAGCAGCAATTTTTTCCTGTGGTCAAAACAACAGCTGCCACCTTTCTAACCACAGCAGGCTCCAGAAGAACAATTTGCTTATTAGACAGTTTGCAGAACAAAATTATTCCCTGGACTGGCTGAGACAAAGATGGTGGGCTCAGAAGCATTTTGTGGACTGAGTTTGACCCATGGAGCACCAGTTGGACCACACTATAATGCAATTAATGTCTTTTGAGGACATACCTATTCTGTCATTCTCTCTATAAAGGAAGAAATGCCTGGCTTGGAAAGATTCCTTTAAATGGTTTGGATTAGTTCAAAAGTCTGTCTTTTCTTCTAGAGGAGCCAGGGTCAGGTACCTTGGAAAGCATGTAAGATAAGATGAACATTTAGTACTATCTTTCAGAACAGTCTAGGAATTGGGGACTTCGCAACACAAAAACAGTTGTCTCACATGATCTCGTACAAAAATTTGTCAAGTATAGAATCATAGAATCATTAAGGTTGGAAAAGACCTCTAAGATCATCGTGTCCAACCGTCAACCCAACACCACCATGCCCACTACACCATGTCCCTAAGGGCCTCATCTGCACGTCTTTTAAATACTTCCAGGGATGGTGACTCAACCACTTCCCTGGGCAGCCTGTTCCAAGGCCTGACCACTCTTTCAGTAAAGAAATTTCTCCTAATGTCCAATCTAAACCTCCCTTGGCGCAACTTGAGGCCATTTCCTCTTGTCCTATGGCTAGTTACTTGGCAGAAGAGACCAACACCCACTTCACTACAACCTCCTTTCACTTAGTTGTAGAGCGTGATGAGGTCTCCCCTCAGCCTCCTCCAGGCTAAACAACCCCAGTTCCCTCAGCCGCTCCTCATAAGGCTTGTGCTCCAGGCCCTTCACCAGCTTCGTTGCCCTCCTCTGGACACGCTCCAGCACCTCCATGTCCTTCTTGTAGTGAGGGGCCCAAAACTGAACACAGTATTCGAGGTGCGGCCTCACCAGTGCCGAGTACAGGGGCACGATCACCTCCCTACTCCTGCTGGCCACACTATTTCTGATACAGGCCAGGATGCTGTTGGCCTTCTTGGCCACCTGAGCACACTGCCGGCTCATGTTCAGCCGGCTGTCAACCAGCACCCCCAGGTCCTTTTCCTCTGGGCAGCTTTCCAGCCACTCTTCCCCAAGCCTGTAGCGTTGCCTGGGGTTGTTGTGGCCGAAGTGCAGGACCCGGCCCTTGGCCTTGTTGAACCTCATACAGTCGGCCTCGGCCCATTGATCCAGCCTGTCCAGGTCCCTCTGCAGAGCCTTCCTACCCTCGAGCAGATCAACACTCCCACCCAACTTCGTGTCATCTGTAAACTTACTGTAATACCTTTTTACATTGAAACTGCTTCCTAAAACTGTGTTTGATCTCTTCCTGAGTTATGTCTTTTCCAGTATATGTTATATGTATTTAGATTAGGGAAGGCAAGGTGAGGATGGGGGGGATTACTTGTCTCTGAGCAAAATGCCATCTCTAAGAGAGTACGGTCTTTAATAGGGACCCTTTTTATTTCTACTGTAGAGTGTTAAATGAGTGAAGTTCTTGGCCGTACTTATCATGCTGGAATGATCTTTCATGTAGCCTGGAACCAGCCTGGGAAGCATTCAGTGTTTTTAAGTCACTGTTCACTCAAAAGCCAGAGCAGAAAGCAGGTTTCATTTGCTTGCCTGTTTTGTGGTGTTGAGCAGGCACATTGTAGCACAGAGTGCTGTCTGGGATTTTGCAAGCATTGAAACAATCATGGCATGCTATAATGCACTGTCTTCCCAAGAAGAACAGTGACTTAAAATGGTGCAAGTAAGTGAGATTAGGTCATCATCTGCTATGAAGGCATAGAGTTTTCCAACTAAGTAGTGATGGCAAAGAACATTTCTCATAGCTTTGACTGTATGAGACTCAAGATCAATGGGAAATTAAAGGGTATTTCCATGGTACAGGCTGAACTGATTAACTGCATGTAAATCAAAGAAACGTTTTGCATTTACAAACCCTCCTCAATAGTTTTCTCTGTCCTGCAGCACCACTTCTTTTTTAGTTGGAGTAAATAAGCTCTGATTTATGCATTAGCTGATTGCATTCAAGTACTGAACTATCCTGGCAGTAATAGTGTGTGGTGTTTGCACAAAATAGCATGTACTTTACCTGCTGTTTATATTGCTGGCATGATAGATATATGATAGACGCTTATGCAGCAGCACCCGAGAGAGCTGTAGGGCCTTAAAAGCAGTATTTCTTCCCCACTGTGTTTCCATGGTTCACCTGATGGTAGAACCAAACAATAAGATAACCCTAATGAGCACCTTCTGCATCAAATTCAGTGTAGTACACTTACTGTCTGCCTGCAAGTGTTGAAAAGTCTCTCACCTTCCTTCCTAAAATCTTCCAAGCAAGTTGTGCTATGATGGAGGTTTGCTGTGACACAGAATGGATTCAGTTCACAGAATGGGTTTGAAGCCTAGTTTAGCAGTCCTAGTAATTTTGGGGTTTGGTTTGGGTTTCCTTGGTTGTTTGGGTTTTTTTTTCCCTAGAACCACAGATACCGTAATTTTAGAGATCAGACACTGCAGAAACAGTACCCTGACATTTCTATGTGTTCCACTCCAGACTACTGTGTGGAAATCACTTCCTCTTATGAAAGTCAATCAGACCAGTTTCCAAATTCCTTTTGTTTAAAGACTGTTGGAGGGGGCTGGGGGGAAAGGGAGAGGATGTCAGTGAATCGTAACATGTTATGCACATGTATGAGTTCCCTCTTAAGGTCTGGATTTTCTGTTAGTTGCCATATAGTGCTTTTTTCAATTACTCTGCTGTTGATTTTAATTCTATCAGAGAACTGGTAAACATTTGTTGCCAGATAGTAAGGTCATAAAAGCAACACTGAGGGTAATGTATGTATCAATAAAGATTTTAAAATGTTTGTGTAACTTGCAGCTTTTTTGACTCGCTCACATTGATCTGAAGAGCTAGAAGTATATCTATTACAGGAGTACAATCAATGTATTCACTTAAGTGAATTAAGTTGCAGAGAATCCTTTTTTTCTGAAAGGTCGAGTGACAAAATTAATGGTTTAGTGTTCAAAGGTGCTAGATTTTCTTCTATTCCTTCAAATGCAGCTTAAGAAAAAAAACAGTTTCTAACGGCAGTTAATGGAGTTTTAAATCAGGAAGTACTATCCTCTTGCTATAATGAGATCTCTCTGTGCCAAACGCAGTCATGACCCAGAGCCAAGTACTTTTCTAAGGAAAATGGCTCAGGAATTCAACGCATGTATTCACTGTTCTGTACACTTTCAAGAGCCAAACAGATGAAAGGACTCAGAAGCGAAGTGTAACAAGGACTTCAAATGTGTTTGTCCAGCTGGAAAAAGTGATGACTTATATTGTGGAGCTGTAGTCTCATTCCTTTGGCTCAGTTGAAATAATGTTGCCTGGTGATTAGCTTTTGAACTATTTAACTGTGCTTTGCTTGTCCTGTCTTGGACTTTTTTTTTCCCCCCATTCTTGTTTTTGCCTTGGGTTACGCAGTCCTCTGCTTACTTTGCTTGATTTTGTCCTTGCTTTACTGTAAAATATACAATTACTTCTTGTCTGAAACTGTGAGTCAAAACAGTATGGAGATATATTTAAAATTCAAGCAAGAATTAAGGATCTCTAACTAATACAAAGATTTTAGCCTATTAAATTTCTGTCTTAAAATCCATCCTGAGAACACAGACCAACTGCAATGTATCTTACATTATATTAAATGCTGCTGAATACTCGTTGTGGTTTGTTTCTGAAATGCTTTTTAACTTCTTTGTATTAAAAAAAAAAAGGCATTCCATTCCATAGGAGGCGTGACTGTTATAAAGCTTTTCTTAAACCATGCCTGTCTGCTATCATTTATATTTGTTTGTTAGTACTTGAGTCTTACTTTCAGGGAAATGCCAACATGTGGCATATTATCCGAGTATTAAATAATTTGTCCTGAGGCAAACTGTCAGTTTTTATATTGCCTTAGTGTCTGTTTTTTTGCTTTGCCTTTTTTGTGACAAGGGCGCTAGGTGGAGTCAAAGCACTGAGCCCCTGCGAGTGTTATGGCAGGTACCCGGGGAACATGGTCCTCACAGGCACAGTGCTGGCATCCGGCACGCAGCGCTGCTTCTCCTGCAGCCTGTAAGACTAGGAAGTGTTGTTTAGCTAAGATCTGCTGTTTCAAAAGATAGAAGGACCAAAATGGTCTTACTGTTGTTCTTAATTGGAAAGTGGCAGCTTCTACAAAGCTTCATACAGTAAATTACTGATTGAGAAAGTTGTTCATTGTGTTCACTGTGATTTGCAAATCTGCTCTTACTTATATCTGTAGGAATGTCCCCTGAAGTATACATAAGGTGCAGCAGTATTTATTTGCCATTAGAGTATTTAGAAACTAGAAGATGACTCAGTTACCTGAATTTGAGATATCTCTCTCTGTCTTTCTCTCTCTCTTCTTTTTAAAATCTTGGCTTCCACTTTACCCCTGAAGCTGTTATCCCAGATCTTTTGTCAGCAGATAATACAGTTTTCCATCCTATGTGAAGCTGATATACTCTGGTTTTTGTGTGGCTACATGGAACTGTCAGATCTGTTAGCAAGTTCAATGAACTGGTCTGTATATATGTTTCCCAGAAATACATTTGTTAATACACTTTATTCTGTAAAATTACACTTGTCATTGTAACTAATACTGTTTAGGTGAAGATTAATTTGAAAACTGGAAGTACCCTACCAACAGTTACGCTGCTGTCATTGATGTGTACAGGGACAGAAATGAGCAGCAGAGGGAGGAATGGGAAAGAAGAGGAATATCTTGAGGCAATATTGCTGCTGGACACAAACCTTATCCTTAACCCAGGCTTGTTTAGATATGTCTACCATTCTACACTGCACTGCAGAAAATTGAGTGTAATATCCAAAACAGTTTGAACTAGTCAGTTCAGGTATTAGCAATAGTCTACCCATGGCCACACGGCATAATTGCAGTATACATGTAGTATTATTTACAGACCTACATTTTTTTATCCTTCCATCTAATTTAAACTGAATCAACTTCTGATTGCTCAGTCGAAGCAATGGTTGGCTCTTCTATAACGTTGCTGCCATTTACCAAAAGCAAGCCTAAAATAACAATTGCATCTTGTTGGTTCAGTTGCTATTTGAAGGAAGCTGTTTGCTGTTGCATCTGGTTCCTACCATTATTAATAGAATTTATTTTCCAGTTTATATCTGGGAAATTAAAGTTTCCCTCAGTGATACAATTTACTGTAGTATTTTCACTCTAATAACATGACGAGTGTAGTTGCAGAGCATTTTTGAAACAGTCATACTATTTTAGCTATACTCTTCTTTCTTGTTTCTTTATAGTCCATTTAATCTTTAATTTTGTCATTGTTTCTTTGCTTCTTTCTTGAACAAATAAGATAAAGTTAGTAAATTATCATTTTATGGCAGTATGATACATGGAGTTTGGGGAATTTATTTATTTATAGTTTTATGTAGACAAAGAATATGAAATACTAAGCCATGAAAGAAATGGCCAAGATTTCACCTGTGCATGTATTTTTACTCACACATTGCTTTTTATTGTTCAGGCTGTTTTCCTTTGATTCTATTTTACTTTTATTTTGATCTTAATTTGGCACATTTCGTATTCTTTCTGATGTTCTCAGGGGGGGAGGGGAGGGGTGGAGTTCAGAGCCTTGAACTTACTTTTGAGGAGGTTCCCCTTCAGCTCCCATGAGGTTGTACTAGAGCTGCACTAGCAATGTGTGAAAAACTAGACATAGGACAGTCCAGTGGGAAGCCGTTCATGACTTAATGAAGTACTGTTCTTTAATGGATTTGTAGATTCAGGGTAGAGTTCAGTGGTTTTGGGGGATGGGAAACTAATGCATTCTGAGAATGCTAATACTTAACCTTTTGCTTTCATGGAAGTAGCTTCATTTATCATAAACTTCTAACTGAGATTCAAAGTTTCCGCTACTAATGCATTAATGTCAGAACTGAGTTGGTATCAGAGAGGTAGAACGGAGGTGGAATGAATATTCTTTATTCAGGCTTCATTTTCAGAGTTAAATCATGAATGTGCTGGACATTGATGTTTCTATACACCAGTAGAAGGGAAAAGTAAACATCTTGCCTACACTGATATGGCAGGATTTGAAGAAACTGGTAACAAGGAAAAAAAAAATTCTCAACATAAAGTGTAGATAGAAATGTTGTCTTTCATTTTTGTTTTGCATAAAAATAATTTTGGCTAGCCTATTTCTAGAGAATTCCTGTTATGGACGAGTGAGACTTTTAACAGAAGTCTTGCCTTCAAACAGAAGCCCTGCGTGCGGCTCTTTTAAGATTGTTGGCATTTCACTCGTCTGCTTTGTTTTTCCTTCAGGCTAAAATTGCCTATCCTTTTATGCGTGTTCCCTGCATTGTATGCCAAAAACCTATCTGAGCACTTATGCACATACCAGACTGGTTTTGCAATAAAATTAATACAGGTACAGTGGCTTTTAAGAGAAAAAGGTATTTAACTAATAAAATAGTGTTAAGTAAACATCCCTTTTCGTAGCAAGGTCTTTGTGAGTATTCTTGTATTTTTTTAGTTATGGTTGAAAATTTTAAGTTGTCATTATTACCATAACAACATGATTTTTTTTTTTTTAAATTATGCGACTGAAATAGGGAGACAGATAGTATGTCTCTGCCAGCCAAGATCCTCCTGTGATACTCCTATGATCCTCCTATGATACTAAACACTGCAGCAAGTTTTGCTCCTTGAATGCAAGCTGTCTTTTAATTACCATCAAATTATCACCTTCCTCAGCAATTACTTCATATATAACTGAGCTATTAATGTAGTTGCCAGGTGGACATCTTGTTGACTGTGTGGGTTTCTATTAGCCCCACTCAATCAGTTGCCTGAGTCTGTATCCTTCTCCTTTATACAACCCAATTGAGTGTTGGTTTGTTGGGGTGGGAGGGTAGAAGCCTGTATTTCTGAAGCCAGTATCTTCTTAACTTATATTTGGATTTGTTGCTCCAAGTCACGTTTTTTCTTTTTTAAATATTGTCAAAAAGATTAGTGAAAAGGCAACCATTGATTGCACAGCACACTAAGATCTGTTACATATGTAAACTTTTCTGCTAGCTAAAGCTGAAATATAGTTGATTTATATAATCAGGATTAACAGCACATAAATTACACTAAACTTATGTTCTTCTTCTGGCAATTGAGTCTATTTAAAATCCACAACAATTAAAGGAGTAAATTTTCAAGTGAGTAAGAACTAAAAGTTTTCCTCCCACGGCTGATTCTGTAGCAGACATCTTGTATAAATATAAAATTATTTGTTATAATGAACATGACTAAATTACTTTTTTTTGTGCCTTGCTTTGTGCATCTTTGCAGTTCTTGGCCTTTATAATCTACAAATCACTATGTGGGTTTTATTCCTTATTTCAAAAATGCAAATACTATCTGTTTTTGTAGAGTTTCAGTAACCGTAATTCTGTTTTTCTTAAAAGATTGAATAGTAACTTACTCTGTCTGGTTTTGTCAATTCCAAAGTTTTTATCCCTATCCGCACTTACTCATCCTCTCTATGGAAAAGGTAGAAGTTAGACCTCTGATTTATTTAAAATTAGACGTAATTGATAAGAGTAATGGCTGTGTATGGTCCTGCTGGACAAGCTATGGCTGTAAAAAGGACTTTGTTCTTGCTTTTAAAAATATTCTGTAATTGTTAAAGGTCTGTTGCTTTTTTTTAACATTTACTAAAAACTACCTCTTGAACTAGAATCTTGCTACACTAAGATAATTTTTATACTTTCAGGTCCATTGGACCACGGCTTGTTTTGAGAATGACATTAGGAGCAGAAATCGCTAGCCAGCTCAAAGCTTCTTCATACATAGCATCAGGCCGAAACCTTTTGAGATGGGACCTGTCACCAGAGCAAATTAGAACAAGAACAGAAGAACTAATCAGGAAGACAAAGTATGTATATGACAGTGTTGGGATGCTTGATATTGGAGAAGTAACACATGAAAATACTGTACGGGCCTTGGCAGATATAGAAGTGGAATACGCAGGTTAGTATACTTTTTCTGTGATTCTTTCCATAGGGCGTTCCATCTGCACATAAAGAAACATTGAGAAGAGATACAATTCTGATCCATGCTGTTCTTACGTAGAATGTGTAGAGGCCTCTCAAGGGTCCTCTGGTCATAATAATCTTTCAGGACCTCTCAGCAATATGTAACACAATCAGCTACAAAGTTCTGCTGCTTTATTCTAGAGACAAAAATAAGGATTAGCAAAACTCTGCTGTTGATCTCTTTGATGGATCCAGAGAACTGCATTGGTCACTGTTTTCTTTTTGCATGTGAGGCTCCACAGAGTTATATTTTCTTTTCCAACTGCGTACAACCACTAGAGGACGATGTGCAACAGTGTAGACTACAGCATTTGTGGTATGCGTAGTACACTCAAACCTGATCAGCAGTGCTTTTCTCAGACACTGCAGAATCTGAGACAAGCAAGTTAAATGGAACAATGGAAATGTTGATAAGCTCCTAGAGGAGAAAATGTGATCATTGAGAATGGGGGAATTTTTGAACGCTTTTTTGAAAGAAGACTGCCTTACTTGCTCACTTTTATATTATGGCCTACAAGGCCTTGAAGAATCCAGGGAGAGGTGTTGGTCATGCAGTCACATCTAGATTGTTCTGAATGAATTACCAAGACATGCCAATACATGGATGGAGTTTAATCATCAAACACAGGTCATTCATTTAATTTGTTAGTAATTGTCAGTCAGAGGAGATGGGAAGAATAAAAATGTGTCTTGGGTAGCTTTGTTTTGAAAAACCTATCAAATGGTGGCTGCATGACTCTCAAAAAGTAGTCAGTGTAATAAAACGTCAAATTCTCTTAAATCCTCCAAAAAAATCTGCACGAGCAACAGAAGTGCTGAAAACAGCCACCTTGGCTTGGAGCAAAATCTTCACTTAGCAAAAAAAAGCAGCCCGCAGCTCATATGATTGTACTGTAATATTAGTCTGGCTTTCACATTACTTAGAATTACAGTTTAGGCACATCCAGTGAATTGCCTGGAATTGATGCTGGCAGAAAGACTGAGTAATCTTCATCCAAACAGCTTCCTGTCAGATCCAGTGTTAATTGTACCAATCTATTTGGTATAATTATTGTAAGCCTTTTCACCAAGGTATAAAACTCTCTGCTTTAAAATAAATTAGAAGGAAAATCTATGTTTGATTCAAAAAACAGTGGCCATCAACTTCTCAGCATAGCCACCAAGACTTGCATCTTCCAAGATGTACTTTTTTCTCTACATACTATTGCAGTAGTGGGTCATATTTAAACTTTTAATGCTAATCTTCAAAGCTGTATGTGAAATTGCATGATTACCTGTGAAACAGCCCATGGCGTATGGTAAGGATGTATTACCTCAGCAAGACTTCCATTAGAACCTTGGATTTTTAAGGCCTGTGTATCCTTTTCACATGTACGTGAAAGACCTACCCAGTAACTGGAACTTGTTATCTGAAAAGACACAGATGACAACAGGCCTTACAATTCACTTGGAAGCTCCCAAAACTCACTTCATCATTTTGAAACATCTTGGCATGAGGACGGGGGCGGGGGGAGGGGAGGGGGGGGGAGTTTCCAGCAGAGTTCAAGAAGGACCGTATGCCCATATTTGCATTCCAAAGGTTTCTAAAGGGCTGAGAGTATCTCAGGATTTGATAAAACAACCTCAGATTACATAAAATTACAAAGCTTTAAATGATCCTAAAATGTTGTTACTCTAAAATGTGCTTTTGGGGAGGTGAAGGGCAGTGAAATTATAATTGATTTTGAATTAAGTTAATTCAGATGGTCATAATGATTAATTTCTATTTTAGCATTTCTATTCAATGTCATTATAAAATGCAATACTCCTTTAATAAGCAAGGATTTACTTAATGTCAGAAGTGTATTCTAAAAAAGTAGTATTACTCAGCTTCTCATTTCTAGAAGTTCAGAATACATAGACAGCATCTTCTATGTTTGCCTTATTGTTTCTCCTTAAACACAGAAGAGAAGATGGGGATTTGACACTGTTCTCATAATAGTTTAAAAATAACTTCAGGACAGATGGTCCTTTTTGAAAGATTCAGAGCTTTTCACTTTAAATGCTAACATGGAAGCATCTGTGCCAGCTATGAAACAATGTCAGTCTTCATTTACAAATGGTTGGTCTTTCAAAAATCATGTATCATATTTATACACCTTTCAGTCGATTTTGTAGAAGTAAGAAGATGAGATAATTAGGCTTGGATAGTAGATAGTTTCTGTAAAATGTTTATTTGTTATAATGGTGTGCAGTTTTGTCCTTTCACCTATTCATTTTTACATTATCTATAATGACTTTACTTGCTTCAAACCTGATCTGAAGTGTCACGTTGCTTTGGGTACTTGTTTCTTATCAGTTCTATAAATATCAGAAGGGGGGAAGTTCCTTATCCTTTAAACATTTCTAGCCTTCTGTGTAAGTGTTCATTGTCTTTTATTTAAACAGTGGAAAGAAGCATGTTGGATTTTCCCCAGCATGTCTCACCTGACAAAGAGGTACGCTTAGCCAGTACAGAAGCTGACAAAAAGCTTTCAAATTTTGATGTGGAGATGAGCATGAGAGAAGATGTGTTTCAGAAGATTGTTTATTTGCAGGTAAATCACAATGATAGCTGCATAACTTGTGGAAATGTAGATAAAATTCTAGCACTGAAAAAATCCTCTCTAAAGCAGTTAGAATCCACAGCGCTTTTCAAGATCCCCATCACTGTGTGTGTTTCCCCTGTGCCTGTACCAGTCAAATCTTTCCAGTGGGACACTGCTATACAAAACGGCTGTGGTTCCACAAAAACTTAAGCCAGTGTAACTTGGTGCTCCCACTCTTTGCCTCTCATGTCGACGTGTGTATCCTTCCCTCTCCATTGCAATGACTTTGACTTTTGTCTAATCTTCCAATGAGCTGGTACAAGGAAGCTAAACTAGCATAAGGACACCCACCAGGAAAAAGAAATGTTACTGTTTTCTGCTGGCTGAGCTCCCTGAACTCGTTTGCTCAGAGCATCAACAAGGAACAGGGGGGAGAAGAGAGGCAATATAGCAATGTGTTTAGGTTGGCTTATACTGCTTTTGAATTTGTGTCCAAAATTGCTGTTTATTGAAGTTGTTGAGAATTTTAAATTTTAAAGTTGAGTTTTAAGTTATGAAAGTAATGAGAACATACAACTGGGAGTGACCTCTGAAATTACCTCATTTGATCTGCTAATTATAGGCAGCTACATTGTATAGTCCTCCTCCTATGTTGCTTAAACCTCAAAATAAAACTAAGTCAAAAGATAGGTTTACTGCTGAACTAGTTTCTATCCCTTTTGTGTTTCTGTTTAGCTTGCCTTCTAATTGAGCACCTACAGGTATCTTGTGTTCTTCATTTGTTCTATTTATTTTGTAGCTCAAACAGGAAGAACATTTGTTTTTATTCAAATGCATCTAGTGACATTTAGTAATAATTTTCCAAAAGTGTAATTTAAAGATAATGCAAGGAAGCTATCTAATGTGAAAACTAAAGTGCATACATTTGTCCATGCTTCAGACATGAGTCTTCCCTTTCAACCCCACCGATTTTTAACCTTGCTAATATATTGGAGCCCTATTTCTTGGAATTGTTCTTTGTGCTCTTTGCAGCATTGGCTGGGAACCAGAATAATATTTGCAGCACCTTACAACAGCGCCTTCCAATACCATTGTCTTCTATTGCTGTGTTTTCTAGGCACATTTTCAGATGTTCTCCTTTAGCTGGGTATTCTTGTTTATGTGTTTGTGGAGGTATTTAATAGCCCCATTTTGAGGACCTTCTGTTGTGTGTTGGCAGATAATGCCTTATGTTGATTTTTTTTTTCCCCTCTGTGCTTTATGTTGATTTTTTTCCCTGTTCTGTTGCTATTAATTAAATGGTTTGATATGTATTATTAATTGCTGTGATTTTCCCCACTCTTCAGTATAATATACACAGATACACTTAGGGCTAATATGCCATATCTGTGTATCTATCTATTTTTAATTTACAGGAATTTCTGATAGTAGTTAGTAAAACTGATTGCTGTTATTTGCTAGCATTACTTTCTTATAATCTTTTTTTAAAAATCTTTTTCATTTCATGCTTTCCTACTTCATTTTCCTTTGCAGCAATACTTGGCTTTTATAACAGTTATAATTTTTGCTTAAATCTCCATTTAATTTTTTGAGAGATTTTTCTTGGCTTAATTCCAGCATGCAAGCATGTTTTAGTATTAGTTTTCCAGAGATGCAACCTCTAAGTATTTGTTGACTTCATAATAACTACGAAAGTAGTAGCAGCTTTTTGCTGTAGAACAGATGTGAAATTGCCAATAGTGCCAGACTGACCAAGTCTTGCTACTTCCAAATCACAAAGTTCGTGTTAATTTTTGTTAAATTTCTAATGCATTCTCCTGTTAGAAACTCTTAGTTGAAAAATCAGGTTCCAGGAGCATCTGAAAAAAAGGACTTCCACAAACAGAAATGTTTTGCTAAAATAATTTTATCGGTTTAAATGAGCCAGTAAAACATTTTTATTAAATCAGGTTTTTCATGGCCTCACTGAGGACTTAATTGTTCAGGTATATGAATTCAGTTTCATGACCCTGCCCAGGGACCAGATTAAAATGCAATGGGGAGAATGAGGGCCCTCGCACTCCCATGTTATTTATAAAAGTCAGTCCACTAAAAGATGAGTAAATGTGCTTGATCTCAGTGACATCCTGAATGTTTTTGCTCCCTTTAACGAGGACTAAACTTCTCTAAGTTAACAACTGTTTAGTATTCTTTCTAAATTCTGCTTTATTTAAGAACTGTTGATGGTGGAAGATGTGTGAGGTTTTTGAATTTAATTAAAAAAAAAACAAAACCTGAAAATAATCTAGTCTCTTTCTTTTCCCCACACGTTAGGGGGAAAAATTCCTGCATAAATTTATGTTGTTGAATATGCTCCAGATCTTATTCTTTAGAAAACTTTTATTTTCGGGTCTGAAACTTGGAATAAAGGTGAATTTGTTAGTGAAACTATCATTTTAAATGTTATTACTCCTAACATCTGCACATGTTGGCTAGCAGAGGCATGCTTAAGAATGTTGCCAATCTTCTCCACCCACATGCCTGCAGGAAACTCAGCCTGATGTAAACAGCTGCTACAGTTCTTATTCATGGTATTCTAAGTAGGTTTTGTTTCTTATTCTGCCTGAAGATTTCTTCATGGAATAAGGTAGCATGGTTGTCCAAAATAAGTATGGCATGGTATATAAAATCATCAACCATGACCATTTTAAAACTTCTGGAAAGTTCCAAAATTTCATGTGTGTAGTATATTCGAAATTAGCACTTCTGTTGTGGAAGTTGTTCATCAAAGAAACACAGGATGACATAGACCATCCTGACCAGACCCAAGTTCAGAGATGACCACAGAGCACGCGTGGTGCCTGTGCCTGTGAGGGTTTATACGCTTGCTTATCCTTAAAGACCTGACAGGTCTTTTTGAACGTGTATCATCCTTATCTTAAGCACGTTTGTGATGCAGATAAACTTCACAAAGGCTAATGTTAAGACTAGAAGCTATTTAACATTCATTTCTTTTGAAGTGTATGGAGAGGTGTATAGTCATCAAGAGAAGGATGAAGAACACTAACTTAGTTTTCTCATACTTTTTCCCAAAAGAATCTTTCTCTTTCTTAGCTTTAGAAGGAGCCAATATTCGCTGGCTTTAAGGGCTTAAAATTAGTGTTTGTGAATTTGCTTCTTCTGCCTAAAATCGTTGCTGGGTTTGCGCCCAGGAGATTTTCAGGATATGCCCATATGCTGGCAGATCCCTCACAATGCTTAAATAACTCAGTGACACTTTTCACAATCCTCTGCTCTTAGTGTTACTGTAATAAAAGCAGTGTCTTTTTACAGGGATTAGAGTACTCCAATTTTTTTCTCAGCCTTTCTATTTTTGAGTCTTGCAGCACAGTTAGCACAATATAAATGTTAATGTAGTGACAGTATCTGCATTTTCATCTCTGTCATTTTGAAGTCGTGCTTTTTCTATCACACTAGTCTTAGATCAGAAAAAAGAACCCTGGAATTGTGGGTTGATCAGTAGAAAAACAGTATGTGAAAACTGTGATTGATACAAATATTTTTGTACTCAGTATTACAGCATTGACAGTCGCAGATGTAGTGCTTGGTAGCATAAAGATCTTCATGAAAATGCAGAATTTCAGGGAGTATTCTTTGCCAGAAGCACAGCAGGAAGCCTGAGTGTCGCAGGGAGTAGTGTAATGGCATTCTTTTTATCTTTGTGTTGGGAAATATTCTGTGTGGCTTGCCTTATGCATTTATCACAAATGACGATGGAGATGTGAGGTTTGACTTGGAGAGGACAGATGGCGTAATTTTCTTCACTTACTTTCCACCATTTACATCCTTTTATTTTTTAAAAAAAAAAAAAGCGATGGCCGAGTGGTGCAAAAAAAATCATAGCCATGGTGAAGGGTACGTCATGCAATCACATGGCTCAATTATCATTGACTTTAGCTGTGTGGTGACCTATAGTAGTTAGATCATCCTTTCACGAGACTATAGATTCTTTTAAAAATTACCTGTAAACAGATAATATTAAAAAGAAAAAATATTCACCCTTCATCATATGACAGTATTGGTAAACTAAGTTAAATCTGCCTATTGCTTTAGAAAAATTAGTTTATCATAAAGTGAAGTGATTGTTGTCATTTTTTTCACTGGACTTAGAAATTCTTGCATATCGACTATTGGTATATGTATAAGAGTTTTAGGCACAATTGTACTAACTCTTAGCAGTCCTGCTGTAGCATAATGCTACTGGGACTTGTGACACTTTGCAGAGTAGAAACAAAGCTAAACTGTTCTAAGCTTTTTCATGGTCCTAAAAACCAATTTCCACTAATTTTTTAATCTTATATGTAGGGCACTGGTGGGAGTAGACATTATTTATGTGTTGTTGTGTGGATTATTTTTAAATGGCAGTTGGAAAAATATCTGTTTCAGAGTTTTTATTCTTATTTATTTTCTCTTGGAATACAACTAGCTTCCTGTGTCTTATTTTTTCTGTTTGAGAGGTAATTTGCACTGGCAGGTCATTATTTGACAGCTGTACACCGTTGTGTAACTCTTTCATAAAATTTGCATGTTTCAACATCCTTACTTTTCAGAGGTGCTAGTCAAGAATTAATTGTATGTAGGTAAGCCGATGAGAGGGTTGTTAAGACAAGTCAGAGCTAATTCCAACAGCTTTATATTTGAAGCTGAACTTAAATAAGATATGTCCTTTTTAAGAAGGACTGTAAGTTAGTATCTCTTTTTAAATGTTCATTTTTAGATGAGGCAAGATAAAATTAGAATGCATACAGAATTATTTTCAATTTAGGACAAAATGGCAAATTTCTGAATTAAGCAGTTATGCTGTAGTCAGTTTGAAGGAAGACCCCCACAGGACTGATCCATGTTCTATTACAACCAGTATCTTGTCTCTTAATGTTGGTTGCTTTAGAAAATGACCATTCAAGAATCTTCATAATGGCATAACCAGACATAGAAATACTGTTTTATTTGTTGTCACTGATTGATTTGTTCTGAAAGAGAAGATGTATATGCTCAAATTTTATGCCATCTGATAACCTTCAGTGACATATCTAATCTTTTGGGGTTTTTTTAATCCCTCCAAGTTTTAACGTGCAATGTTACCTTATAGCACTGATTTTCTTTAAGTATGTGTAGGAAAGCTCTCTCTACAGGAAAAGCTTAAGCGCACTGTACTATAAACTAAAAGGGCTTGCCTTATGACAGCATGTAAATGTGCAGAGATACTCGAGTAAAAGAAAATTATTTTAAAACCATGCTACGTCAATATAAGAATACTATTGTATAAAGTAACTGGTTTTGGAAAATCCTTCACACTAAAATCCAGGATGTTCTTTTTTCACTATGGTGGTATTCTAAAGAACAGCTCTGTTCAGATGCTTGTAATACTTGGTATGTTTCTTACACCATGTTGTAAATTCAACTATTCTATACTGTCATTTCAGCAAACCTGTGATCTTGAAAATGTAAAGCCTGAAACAAAGCGGTATCTACAGAAATCGGTTCAAGTGGGAAAAAGAAATGGACTCCATCTTCCTAAAGAAGTGCAGAATGTAAATATGGACTATTAGTTTATAAAGCAAAGGTGACAAACTGTTGAAGGGTTGTATAGCTGTACTAAGCATATATTTGAACTTTGTGCTTTTGGACCTGCTTAATTAATGCTCTAATCTTAACTGTTCTTAGTTCCAGATCCATCCTTTAACCTTCAATCACCTTCAGGTTTTTAAATTAATCTGTTAGACACCCATGGTACTCAGTGGATAGAGGTGTTATGCATCACCTCTCCTAGCCTTCCAGAGTAAAAGAAGCCTATCTGGAAGAGTGTTGTTGTATATTCTGATTACAATGAGTGCCTAAATTAGATAGATTCCTAGCCAAGAGACCTCTCAAAAATGTTATTTGTGAGTCCAAGCTTCAGAAGTATGTGTAATTGTTACAAAGGCTCAGCTATTTTAATTTCAGTTATTAACCAATGTTGTAAAGTGTGTCCAAGATTTTACCATTTTGACTAAAAAAACTTGAGGTAGCTTAAAGGGAGCACAAGCCGCGCTGAGAATTTTGGCTCCATTAAGGGAGGATTTACTCAAGCATATAAAAGCACTTCTCACTTCTGAAAATCATGAAGTAAAATTGACAGTATCTGAGATGCTGACATAATTCCCTTCAAATTCTGAGTGATGTTGTATAACAATCTGGATTTATGACTCTTGAATAGACTATACTCTTTGTAGAAAATAGTAAGTCTTCATCCACGTCCTTCAGTTAGTGGAAACAGTTTCACGTGTATTTGCATTGCTTAAGGGCAACTGATGCCTCTGTAGGAATTTTGAAATACTTTATAAGGAGGCAATAGTTGAATTACATTTAAGTAAAAACTTGACGAATTATAGTCTCTGCCAAGTTTTTTATTTGGTGTGTATTCTTCTACTGGTAACTACTGTGTTTATGTGAACTTGACAGTAAGGGGCAGAAACATGCTATGAGATATATTAGAACATGTTTCAGATGCGTGAATATCAGGATTTGAAAACAGGTTTTGGAATGGTCTTGTCTTGTGTGGGCATTCTCTTCTTTTTGTCATACCGGTACAATTCCAAAGGAGTGTTTTTCAATAGATTGCATGCATTTTTACTCCCTTGATTCTCATTTATTTTAGTGGATATTTTTACACTTAAAATTGTAATTTAGGCTTTTCAAATAAAAGAAAATAATTGAATGTTAGCACATAATGCTGGTCAGAGAACGTGTTTGTGTCTTCAGTCCCCTCTGAGCTGAGAAATGTTGTCAGAGCAATAGCCCCAACCCAGGGTTCATTGGCAACAATATTGCTCAGGACCAAAAGAAAGATAAAAGGGAGGCTGAGGGAGAGCGAAGTATGATGCTACATGCAGTGTGTTACTTGCTGATCTGTATTCACTGTCGGCTAATAGAAAGCCTGGCTGGAAAAAGTGAAATACCATTTATGTGGAGGATAGTAATTGCCAAGTTTGATTTTTGTTTTTCCACTAAGTTTAGTTTATACCCCATACAGGAAATAAAGACGATGAAGAAAAGATTGAGTGAGCTGTGTATAGACTTTAACAAAAACCTGAATGAGGAAAACACATTTCTTGTATTTTCCAAGGAAGAACTGGGTGAGTAGTATGCTTCCTCTTTCCATTTCTTCAACCTTCCAGTTTTACTGGAGTTATCGTTTTTGGCCTAGTGAATGATGGTTAGATCAAGTGAAATTCTGACTGTTTTCCAGTCTTCTCCGTTTCCTTTTTAATCCTTCCCCAAAGTCAGTTTAGAATGCAGATGTTTACGATCTCTTCATAGACTTGTGCTTCCTGAAGTGTTTACCTTGCATCAAGTTAGCATATCTGTCCTACTTTTTTTTTTTTCATAACTTTACTCTTCTCTGCTTCTTTTCTCAGTTCTCCACCATCAGGCAGCCCCCTGTGTATTATATTCATTGCAATTATTGGAAAAACTTTTCTGTCCTGCAATATATTTTAGCTACTTCAATCATTTAAACTGATCTAGAGATTTCATGTGACAGAGAATTTGGGGATTCATTATCTTGAAGGGCATGGCATAAAATGTGTTTTAGTAACATCAGAGATTTTTTAATGTCATATTCAGTTTTATCTGGTAGCCTTACATATATTTCTCTTTTGCTCACAAGCATTTCCAGTTTTTATTTTGCTTGGTTGTGATTTGAAAAAGTTTTAGCAAATAGTTGTAAAAAGAGGGGTTATATTTCCATGGAGATTTCTGATGTCAAATTAGATTGCAGCAAAACAAATGCAACAATCTCACGAAAAAGAGAGGGGAGTAGGTAATTCTGGTAAACATTGTTTATTAAATTTTTTTCTATAGAAGGCCTTCCTGATGACTTAATTAAGAGTTTAGAGAAGACTGAGGAAGACAAATATAAAATTACTTTAAAGTATCCACATTATTTTCCTGTCATGAAGAAGTGCTACATTTCGGAAACCAGGAGAAAAATGGAATTTGCCTTTAACTCGAGATGCAAAGAGGTATGTCATATATTGACTGTTCTACAGGGTAATGACAGAGTTGAAAAGTGGAGCTGGACGTTCAAATGTTAGATTTGAGTTCTACATATTGTCTAATACTATGAAATCAAAACTTATCAGTATGATCTTTAACAGTTCCTTGCTCCAGTTTATTCTGATGTCTAAAGACCTTAGAAGTTGATGATCCGCCTCTGTGTATACATATCTTAAAGTTTCAGTGGTGCTGTAAATAGAAGTAGGATTTTGATCTTTTGCCAAATTTCCTTACAGTGTTCTGGCACTTTCCTCCCAGAGAAGGACATCTGATTGTAGCTTCTGTAGTACTTTGGGATTCTTCAGAATGAGAGGGGTTATTTAAGCACGTGTTTTAATTATGAAATACAGGTGATTAAATGTTAAATTAATGCATTGCATATTGATAAGAATTTTAATCAGATGTTAAAAAAACCCTAATTTTTATAAAAGATTCATTTAATTAGCTGAAAAATAGCTGGAAACATGCCTTATAAAAAGAAGAAATAATTTCACAAATAATTTGTTTGATACTGATGAGATCAGGCACCTAGATATGTACAAAAATGGTGAAAAGGGTAGAAGAGATGTCATTCAGGCAATGGTACTGACCATTCATTAGAGAACAACTGCAGAGTTGAGCTTTTGTACTTGAAGTGCTGGGAAATGTGAAGAGTACAAGATAAGATAAAATGGCACCAAGAACTGAACATTCTGCAAGATGTCAGCTGTCAGCATACTTAAAGAGATTTGCTGTTAAAACCGTGGGACAATCTTCAAACCTAGTGCTTGGAAAAAAGGTTTTTCCCTGAGAAATCTCACTTTTCCAGAACTGGAGGTTAACACAGTTACATTTTCAGCTTCTCAAGGATCCTCCACCACTTTTAGGTCAGGGCCTGGGGGTTTTGTGTTTCAGATCTCTTTCTCTGACTCTTGTCAGGGTGGCAAAAGAGGGAAATTTGCAAACAGGCTTTGAATGTTGGCACAATAGCTCTGCAGTCTGTCTTCACCACTAACAAGCAATTAAGCCTGCTGTCAGCCATTTCCTTGTTATATTTCACATTTAAATAGTTGATAAAGGAAATAAAGTCTTCGCAACAGTCAAAAGATTTTTTATTATCCTAAAAGGAAATTATATATGATTTGATTAATTAAGACGGATAAATTATAATAGGGAGAGTAATGACTCAGTTTGACTAGAAGACTAGCTACCTGCAATCAAATGCTATGACAAAAAAATTACAAGAATCTAGCTAAACTTACATTATTATATATTTATATCTTGAGGTGTTTCATTTTAAGTGTTTACTGTTTCTTATGATTACAGGTACTATTCAGATAATTGTTTCGATAACATGCGTTTTCTGGTTTCACTTACAAATTTGCCTCCTTTATTTTTTAGGAGAACACAAAAATTCTTCAGCAATTGCTTCCACTAAGGGCAAAAGTAGCAGAGCTTCTTGGTTATAATACCCATGCCAACTTTGTCCTGGAGGTAAACACTGCAAAGAGCACGGATAACGTAACAGCCTTCTTAGGTTTGTTCTTATTTATAAACAATACTTTTATATTTGGTGTGGCAACATGACTCCTCAGCCAAGGTAAATTTAAATACATAATTGGGTCATAGTGTCCATCATGTTCAGATAGAAAAGGTACTCTCAGTTGCCTGTGTTCTGGCATGTATTTTTTTAGACCATAGCTGTACAAATGCAATTGCTCCAAAACAAGGAAGCGCAAGACAAAAATTTGAAAATAACTGCTTTGTGACAGCCAATATAGGCAAGTGGTTATATTCTCTCTGCCCCAAAATGAAGTTATCCTGATTTAGAACCAGAAAAACATGTGCAGCCTAAGCAATTTTATCAGTTCAAGAGGCTGCATCACAGTTGCAGCTTTTCATTCCCTTAGGTTAGCTGCAATTTTTTGTGCGTCTGTAGCCTTAGTGTCTGTTTCTGATACAACTGCATTAAATATAATGAAAGATTACAGTATGTGATGATGCAACTTCCATAAGCTGAATTAAAAAATATCTGGAATGATAGACTAAAACTGGAATTCAAAAGCCCTCTAATGGAATTTGATTTGAAAACAAAGCTATCTTGAAAATTTTAAACTGAACAGTTTACAAATTTATAGTTGTCCTATTGGCCTCAATGGGCCTACTCTTGTGCATAGAGTTAACATCTGCTTTCTGGAATTATGTAGTTCCACAAAATAGTATGTGTTCCTTTATTAATGTGTCCTAACACCACTTAGGATTGTATATTGATATATTGTAGAAATAAACCCCCCAAAATAATTTAGTGCAGCAATAAAGTCTGTTTGGTGGTAGTGGGTTTTTTGTGTTTATACATCAGTAAAGAGGTTCAAACGCGCCTCTTCCTTCACCTGTAATTCTGTCGCATTTCTTCTGTTATAGTGTGAGCTCAGCTCCATATTTGGCAATACAAATAATTTGTCAATGAACTTACACTTAATTTTGATTTATAATTAAATGTTAGAATTACCTGATTTTTTTAGGTCTACTTAAAGTATTTTGGACTCTTTTGTATCAATTATATTTTTGTAATTCTAAATGGGCTTTATAATACTGTGTTTTTTCATTTGTTTTGAAGCCGACACACCTCATAATTTAGCAGTTATTGTTGTGAATTTAATTTTTTACAGCATGAGATCATATACTTTTCTATTCATAAATATCATGTTTCATGGTAATTCTCGTAGAGGGAGAATGTTCATCAAATTAATTGTCAGCTTGAATTTAGTTATTTTGATACATCCTTGGCTACAAGCATGACAGTATGATTTGCTCTGCTTTGTTCATATATATTCATGTTTTAAATCAATGTTCATAAGCCGATCTTGTGGCTAGGAAGAAAAGCATTCTGTCCTATGACATATTCTGAATTTAGCATAATACAAGCTGCAAACAGTATTTCAGTTATGTAAATGCATAAAGTGCCTTACAGCCTACCTAGAAACAGGAGTGGCAATTCCTGAATTTTACACTCTAGATACCAATAGTGAACATTAACCTGAATTCTTAAGGAAGAAAAAAGTGTCTGGTAGACCAGAAATACTTAGAAGAGCATAAGTACAGTATGTACTTTATGGGAAATTCAGTAAGCTTAAGTATTTTATATTCAATATATTGGATTCATAGTGTTATGACCCTTTCTTGTCCAAGAAAAGCTATATTGGAAAAAAATTGGGATTACAGAGATTAATATCCCGTGGCTTTAGTAGTCTAGAAGCTAGCCATCGTATAGGTAAGAACTCTTTAGTCTCTTGTTCTTTTACAGGACTTTAGCTAGAAGTAGGTCATATTATGCTTTGAAAAGAAAAAGTAGTGTTTGAATTTTGTGTTGCACTTCCAGTAACTAATAGTTGTAGTCTTTGGCTGTTTCTGCAGAAACACATCAAGAGAACTGAGATTACATGAGGTAAAATCAAAGGCTTCAAGCAAAAGTGTCTAGTGTTACTTTCCATCTCTGATGTCTTTGAAAAAGTCTAAATTTACCAAAACCCTTCACAGTACTGCTAGGCCTATGTGGACTCCTGTATTACTTATAGCATGCCTGCAATTAAAACTCATTAAGACAACAAAGCAGACAGTTTACTTGCTGTTAGTCAACAAACGGAAAACTCTAGCATCCATTCCTGGGGCGTGTGCTTGAAGTTATGAGTGTATTTTACAGGAATACACATTATAGTAAGGAACACAGAAGTTGATTTCAAGGTAATCTTTGTTTCAGATGATTTGAGTAAGAAACTAAAGCCATTGGTTGAGGAAGAAAGAGAATTCATTCTAGATTTGAAGAAAAAGGAGTGTAAAGAAAGAAACTTTGATTATGATGGAAGAATCAATGCATGGGATCTTCATTATTATATGAACAAAACAGAAGAGCTGAAGTATTCTATAGATCAAGAAAAGCTGAAGGAATACTTCCCAATTGAGGCTGTTACAGAAGGCTTACTGAATATTTACCAGAAGCTGCTGGGACTTGTATTTGAGCAAGTAGAAAATGCTCATGTTTGGCACGACAGCGTTACTCTTTATACAGTAAAGGATAATTCAACAGGAGAAATGTTGGGGCAGTTCTATTTGGACCTTTACCCCAGGTAATTATGACTTAGTGTTTTACTTACGTGTTTAAAATGGAATTGGTCTTGGTGGGTTGCTGGTGTGGTTGAAATTAAATGCATTTGGAAGTAAGTATTTGTCCCACTGACAAGAATATTACTGCCTTCATTAAGTTATCCTCTGGACTGTTTTCAGATTGTTTACACTTTTTCTTTTTTTGCAGTACTACTGCGTTTCTTGCTTATATGCAGTTTATGAAGCATGACTACTTTGTTCATTTTCTGTAGTAGTGCTGTCTAGTCAGTTGTCCATAATTTTTTGCCAATATGAACTTTTCTCCTTCCTAACTGTAATACAGCGTTTTACTTTTCATTTATGTTGAAGTGTTACTCCAGTGTGTTCAGATCAATTGTATTCCTATCTGCCAAGTGTTCCTAGTTTCTCCCAGTTCCTCTTTACACTTTATATGTGTATTTTGTACCCTGTTGTCCAGACTGCTAAAGAAAATATCAAATAAATTAGGACCCAGAATGGATTCCTATTGAGCACACCTTGAAATGTACTTCCAGACATCTCTGTAGCTCTCTAGTTCTCTTTGTAGCTCTTTACAGCATCATCTGTGTTCTGTCAGAGATTTGGAGACTAGACTGATTTGATGTGATTTATTCTTAGCTAGTCCTTTTTGACTGTTTCTTACTGTTTGGGGTTTTTTTTTTAAATATTCTTTAGCAATTTATAAATTGGCTGATATCCTCTTTTAATATAAATTGATTTAAGGCTTCTCTGGGTTAAGAAGATTAGGTTAGTCAATACAATAGTACATAAATTCTTCTTTTTAAGACAGGCACATGTTATCTCCTTCACCTGTTTGCCTGCTCTGCCCTTTCTGCATATCATGTGAATTGCTGAAGCTATTTGTTAGTAAGACTCTTCTGACTTAACTACCTAGGTTTAGGTAATTTCAAAATCATTTTTCTTTAAACTTCTGGATCACACTGAAAATGCAATAAACTGTATTCTTTTGTCTCCTGTAATGAAAGAAAAAATACTGCTTCTGAGGACAGAACCTAGTCCTTCCTGTTACAGTAGCAGTTTAAAATAGAATTGACATCTCAAGTATATACACTTTCAGTATTTGAGTGAAAATCAGGTTCTTGTAAATGCTGCTGTGAATCTTAAACTGATGCAATTTAAGTACTGGGTTTTTTGCCCCTTGTGCTCTTAACAGGATCTTAAACGTCGTCAGTCTTAGAAGTCATGAAAAGATGTAATTTCTTTGTGTAATGCTTTAAAGAGACACTGATTGATTGTCCCTGTTCTTGAATAGGCTTCGCCATTCTGGTGAGCAGGCTTGTGGTTTGAAGATAGTGTCTGATATATTTTCTTATACAGAGAGGGAAAGTATGGACATGCAGCATGCTTTGGTCTCCAACCCGGCTGTCTTCTCTCTGATGGCAGCAGAATGATGTCTGTAGCTGCTCTAGTAACCAACTTCACAAAACGAGCATCAGATCGCCCATCATTGCTGCGACATGATGAAGTAAAGACTTACTTCCATGAATTTGGTCATGTAATGCATCAGATATGTGCACAGGTTAGTGATGTTTCAATTCCAGTGTAAGACTTATTTCTTTCTCCACTATCTCAAAGCAAGGTATAAGTCTATTCTGGTGGTTTCTAATTTTAGTAAAGTATATATCAAATTTTTTGGTTGTTTTTTAAAGTGGCAAGTTGGGGAGTTTTTTTGTTTGTTTTTAATTTTTATTTAAAACTACAGCAATGAATACACCTTCTTATAAAAAACATTTTCATAGGAACTTTTGCATTTTCATATACTTTTGCATTTGCACCACGCAGGTACCTGTGATCAGTGAATAGATCCATGTGTAAGGTAAAGAAGGTACTCAGTGGTGGCTTCTGTTACAGCTGTCAGAGGGCTTTTCATTACTTCTAGTAGCATGCTAGATATTAGAAGCAAAAAAGGGTTGCTGTACCTAGGAATGCAAATGATTTGTGAATCCAGATCACCTTCCGCGTTTTGATGTTTAGTACTCTTGAGAGCTATCACTCTTGACATCAACAGCATAAAACAGGTCTTGCCTGAGCTATTGTATTTTCTGCTCTCCTATCTGACAGTCAGAGTTCTCACAGTGACCAGAAAGAACTGAAGCTAGTCTGCAGATTTTGCATCAAGATGTCAATAAAGTTGTAAAATTGCTGTTTTCATTTTCACTTACATGTAAAATTGATTCTGCCAGATGATAAATTTATTATTGGCCTAATGAAAATTTTATGTTTCCGAGAGAAACAAGTCTCAGTATTCATTCACCAAAAACTTTGCATAATTATATACAAATCCAGACTTTGTGTAGCACTGCTTTCATCTGCTTTATAAACAAGTACCAAATAATAAAATCAGAGAAATATGACACACATTAGGTTTTCATTCTTGACCTTGATCCTAGAGACTGGGACTACAGAATAAAGAAACAAAGTCATAGAAATCCGTATACTAAATCCAGAATTAAACAAATGACGTTCAAGCAAACTTCAGAACAAGTATCTAGATTTGCTTGGATATTTTTGCATCATGTTGAAGGTAAAAATATAATGATTATTTGATCATCTACACCCTAAGACAGGTGTTTCTGAGCTCAAAAATTGAGAAATAAAACCTGTTCTTTCTTTTAAACTGCCTAGAAGGTGTTTATAAATGAGACATATTCAGCATTGGTACAAAATTGACCACAATTTTGATAACCAATGAGGATGTGCCTGGATGTTGCAGAGCCCCTTCTCAGCAGCCCAAGCCAACAATTCCAATGCATGTATACTTCACTCGCTGCAGAACTGCACACAGGTCAGGGAGGCCTGCTTTTCGGTTGTCTTTCCCACTGCTGAGGTGGTTTCTGTGTGCATAGCTACCGTGCTTACTGCTATTGTATTTTATGTAAATTGTTATTTGCACATCTGCAAATAACTTGCTAGTCCCACATAAGAACATCCTGTCCTCTGGCATTTGTGTGTGCAAAGCACTATCTTGTTTCATACAATGATTTGTTTAAGCATGTTAAAACTTGACATTTAAAGAGTATGCAGGGATCGGACTGGGTGGGAATCTGTGAGCTTCTGGTAAAGGTCAGCTTTTGGAGACTGATACTTCTTGTAATGTACCAGGGGTCTGCCGTAAAGTGAGATATCAGGGCAGGGAGGGGACCTGTTTATGCTGTTAGGGAAGGAGAGCTTTAACCAAATGTCTTAATATTTTTTGTTAGCGTGGTGCACTTGTGTGTGGGTAAATGAGGATATCTGGAGGACAACAAACTCTTGCACTCCTCATGCCTTTTGCTCTAGCCACTGCTGTCACCATTTCTTCCCAGCTGATGCCTCCTAGCTTTTCTTCATAGCTGCTATTCAGCAATTACAGTAAGAAGGGCCAGCCTGTTACAATTATGGATTTGAGTAACCCACAAGTCTAAATGAAGGCAAATGTTTTTCTCCTTTTCTGCTGTTCTTCTGAAGACACGAGAGGAAGATATATGTATGTGACACAGCTGTCAGTTCAATGTTATGTCCTATATTATACATGCTTTTTTTTGTAATCCTGCAAGAAAGTAAGTTCAAAAGTCAGTACTCCTGTGGGCATCTATTCACTGATGGAGGATGGAAGCTAAGAATATCTACAGCTCTTAGAGAGGTCGTTTGGGAAACTGAGAATTCTCTTTTTCTTTTAGCACTTGAAATGTTTTGTTAGAATGTTGCTGAGAAGGGAAGAACAATAAAATTGGGTTGGCAAGAGGAAGTAGACTTATTAGAGGACAAGTGTGGAGTAAGACCAAATAATTTCTGTTGGCACTTGAACAACTGTCTTTAAAAAGTGACTGTTTCTTTTCAGAAATATTTTGGCTTTGGAATATATTTTAATGAAGATTTTTAACTGTTCAAAACTTTTCTTCAAAATTAGTGTCAGGGGGGCTTTTTAAACATGAAATGGTTGACGATACAAAAGTAAAAAATAAGTTCTAATATGCTTGGCTTTCAGAAGGAAGATTCTTTTATCAGTGATTGAGTGTCAGATTTGGAGACCTTTCATGGATAAAGTTGCTAGGATTGATTTATTTCAGGCCGTGGATTACTGGCTCAAAAAATTGTGCTATATATTAACCATATGCCTCATGAATGAAGGCAGTTAGATCAAATCTTAACAGGATAAGTTGGTCAAGTAAAATCTTTGAATCAGTGCGGTAGACTGTAATACAATAAACTATTTTATAAGTGTATAATTGGAGTTTATTATTTTACTTTGGGGTAATATAACAAAATTTAATAACAATTTACAAAGTATATCATCATCATTGTCATAAGGCGGAAACATTTGTATTGCTGTCATAACCTAAAAGGTAAAAATCAATAATATTAAGAAAACTGAACTACTGTTTCACACTGGTAGAGGATGCAGTAAATAACTACCGAGTAATCTATTTTGTTGCTTGGTAATAGTCTTATGCTCTGAATTTTTGCCCTCCTTTATTTAAAATAATAATAATAATAATAACAACAACAACAACAACAATAATAATAATATTTATTTATTATTGTTATTATTGTTATTATTGTTATTATTATTATTAACCTGTTCAAATTATTCCTTTTGCTGTGATTAACGCTGAAATTTTGGCATCTGAAAGTTTATATTCTGCTAGAAATCCTGGCTTCTGTTTTCATTTAATACAATGCCTTTTCCTTTTAGACTGATTTTGCTAGGTTTAGTGGAACTAATGTGGAAACAGACTTTGTAGAGGTACCTTCACAAATGTTCGAGAACTGGGTGTGGGAAAAAGAACCACTACAACAAATGTCAAGACATTACAAAGATGAGAGCCATGTTGGAGACACTCTCCTTGAGAAACTTGCTGCCTCTAGACTGGCTAATACAGGTATCTCTCTGCCCTCTCTCCCCACAGTGTATGTATAAAAATATATCATTCAAAAAATTGGTGTGAAATATTAAAGACAAACATAACAAGCCCATTACGTTTTCTTCTGTGCATATGCTTATCATTGTCTTTCTGGGTTTATTTGCGTGGGTACCACCATTAATAAAGGCTATGATGACAGATACCACTGTTTGCAGGAACAGTAGCAGCTCTGATTTTCCAGGCTACCTACAGGACTAAAATACCTTTGCATTCCTCTCCATGTGACTTTTTTACCTATCAACTTTGCTCATTTAAAATTGGGGGTGGGCGGGAAGGTCCTGGGTTTTCTGTTGTCTTTTTTTCTGGTAGCCCAGGGCAGGCGCTGTGCATGAATACAGTATCAGATTTTCTACATGTATTGTCTGCATGTGATTTGCACGTGACACTTGACGGACATGAAAGCTGTTGCAAATTTACTGAACATACATAGCATATCCCAGACAGAAGTGTTGTAGCCCTGCATTGCTCAAACAGCCTCTTAACTTCTCAATCCAGAACCTTAAGTCCTCTTAAGTTCTCTACCTTCCCAGCAGATATACTGCCATCTCAAATTAAGGTCCCAATTCTCTTCTCCTTCTACGTCTTATACCACCTTCCATGTAGCTCCAAACCGAGATTGTAATCTCATGTCATTACCTATCATCTCATTGTTATTCTGTCACTCTCACCCCTCTGTCCCTGTAATCAGGACTCCCCCAATATAATAGTCTTACCCATTTATGGTACAATTTTTCATTAAGCCACTGCTGTCTATTTCATACTGTTTCCCTATCCTGAACAAGAAGTCCTAGTCCTTCTGGTTTGTACAGGCACTGTAGCTACATAAGGATTTTGTCTTGAGTGAAGTTTCATATCTTGTAGCTTCTTCAAAAAAGCTTACAGCAGCAGCAGTTCTTGCTGTTCTTTGAAGTATCTTAGGGTAGATACACTTACTATCATCTGCACAAGCCCTGAATGAAATTGTACACTGGAATCGAAGACAGCGGAAAACATAATTTTAAATACTGGAATTTGCTTTTAAAATATCTGTTTTATTTTGGTTTAATCTGTCAGGAAAATAACATTTGAAAAAATGGAGCTTATAATGACAATTCCTTTATTAAAAATATAGAATCATAGAATCATTAAGGCTGGAAAAGACCTCTAAGATCATCGAGTCCAACCATCAAATGCCTCTCAACTTTTTTGTAACTGAAGATGGAAATGACTTAACTCCAAGTTTTTTCTATAGTTAAAATTCTAATCATTTAGGATGCATGTTGAGATCCTTGACTGAAAGGTGCTAAAGAAACTCCAGCTACTTTGATGCTAGTTAATTAAATGTTATTACCCAATTAGGCCTTTTAACCCTCCGTCAGATTGTTTTGAGCAAAGTTGACCAGGCATTGCATACAAAGCCATCAGTTGACCCAGCAGATGAATATGCTAAATACTGTGTGGAGATTCTAGGAATTCCTGCCACCCCAGGTATGAAGCTTTTATACAGCATGTCCAGATGGTTTGATTAAACATGCCTTTCTTTCTCAGTAATGCTTGGCATACAAAAAAACCCGAGTTGTTTATAAAAGAATCTACTTTATGAAGCTGAAATAATTACTTTGAAACTTGGGATGACTTTAATGATCTCTTCTGAGGGAATATTAAGGTAAATATAAAACTTAACCCTTGCAGATTATATTTTAGAGTGACGTGATGTGAATACCACTTTAGATGTTCTGTCACACCTTGTTGGACGTGCAACTGGCCTAAAATGGGAAATTGAGTTTCCTTAGTAGTCAACGGAATACGGCCAATACTTTGAGGCACACTCAGACCCTTTATGTTAAAAGTTTCAAAGTAGTTGATATAAATTCCTTATTATTTATTTTTAAAGTTGAAGTACTGTATACATAAAAGAAATAACTGCATTTGATCTAAATGAATTAATGTTAATCTACTTTTCAAGGAACAAACATGCCAGCTACTTTTGGACATCTAGCAGGTGGTTATGATGGTCAGTACTATGGATACCTGTGGAGTGAAGTGTTTTCCATGGACATTTTTTATAGCTGCTTTAAGCAAGAAGGAATAATGAATCCAAAGGTAGGTGGTGAATACTTTTTACTAAAGACTTTTGTTGCACTTTGTCTCTGAAACCACATTTATTGCAATCATGATCCATAGGTATAATATCTTCAGTACTTCTTTTGTACCTATCAAGTTCAGATCAACAAAAAAAGAGGTGTATAATAACTTAATTACTTCAGAAAATAATCTTAAAATTTCCAAGAGCATTTGGATTTTAATACAGTCCTTACATAGGCATATATTTAATATTATATGACACTTTTAAGACATTGTGTCACATTGACTGCCTTCCTCTTTAATTTTAGACTGAAAAAACATACTCCTCCATTGCAAGAACAGATGCATATTCTTCTGCTGTGAAAGCTGTATGATAATGGTGCTCTGTTTCCATTAATAGTACCTCAAGTGTGTGGTACTTTTATGTAGTTATTATTTAGAAAACTGAGTCTATTTTGAGCTTTCTCTTTCACAGTACAGTATAACTTGCAAATTTTTTCTTCTTTAGTTTTTCTCCCAAGTGGCTTTTGAAGTTCAAATCATTGACAGGTTCTAAATTTACTGGGCTTTTTTTCCCTTGTGTAATTCTCCAGCCTCTTCTGCCTCCAGCAGAAAGAAAGGATAGTGAGTGATGTGGTTAGTAGTTCTGCCAATTCTGGCAACCTTTTTTATTTTTCAGAGATTATAGTATTAGACTTGTGAGTTGAGATGCTGCAGTTCTATCACAGGAAGGACCTTTCGGTTTTCCTGATCCTCTTCTCTGTCTCCTGGATTCAGCAGCCAGCTCTAGCTATTTCCTTCAGTAAATGTATACAAGGGAGAAGTAAAGGAGAGAGTAGCAAGTGCCTGACTTCCCTGTTCCTCTCCTGGAATTTGCCTTCATTCCTCCCTTTCCTTATCACAGCAACCACAACTTCTAGAACTGTCCCTCTCTCTAGAGGGTGGAGAAGGTAAACAAGATTGGATTTTGACCTGGACAAAGAGAGGAATCCAAAGAGAAGATGGGGTAGGGGCTAGAAAACTGAGGCAGTGGTTAGGCCAATAAAATGCAAAAGGGGTTTTATGAAGAAAAGCAGCAAACTGAATAGTTTGAGAGGAGATGTGATGAAAAGTTTGGGGGTCAAGATTGATTTTGAAGTGCTAGTGGTTCATGATAGGTACATGTGAGAATAAGCATGCCTGCTTATTCAATGGGAATGTCACTCATAAATAAGAGCAGGAGAGAAGAAATGGCAAGTTAAACGAGAGAATAAAATAACTTTTTAATAAAATACTGTTCATACGGATCTTAAAAATGGCATTTGGGGAGGGGTCAGACTTGCTGGGTTTTTTCAACTATTAGGAGCTGGGAGAGATGGATAAGAGTGCTGGTGCCAGACTTGTGGGACTTTGTGTCAGTTCTCTGTTCTGACACACACACACCCCTCCGTGTCATCACAGACCTTTTTTCTCTTAGCTTTACTCCCTACTCTCAAAAGTCTTTTCTGAGTGATTGTAGAGTCAAAACCCTAAGCTATAGTTTGCCAGAATTGCTCTGTGACTTTCACTTGTCCTGAGGGATGAAAGTGTCTTTTATTCTGATTTTTTTGTGGGGATTTTGTTTTCTTTGTGAATGGGAGGCTTTGAGAATAAATTAATTATGCTAGGAGTGAATATTTGCTATGGTTCAGCTAAAAGGCAATTAGTGCCTCTTTTAATGTGAAGCCTGCTATCCCGGCTAAGAAGTGAGGAAGAAAAATTATTATTTGTGTGTGTGTGTGACTCATTCTCTAGCATATGTGTGCGCGCACACACTTTGCTTGAATGCTGATACAACTTCAGGGGTAACTGTGGAGATTTTCCCTCCCTCTTCCGAGCAATGCTATCTTCTCAAATTGGTTCTCTTACAACTTGTTTTCCTTATTTACTTTACATGTAAGTGTAGCAGAGTTCCACAGAATGGGACAAAAAATCTTTTATAAACAAATACTAGATACCAGTATGATTTTTGTAGTTACTCATATCTCATTATATCGAGATTTAAATTAGTCTTCAGAACAGCAGGAAAGGAAAACAGTTATGGTATTATGACTGGGGCTTTTAGAAATTCGGTTTACCTCTTCCTGTTACAATAAAACCTCTCTTCCTGTTTTGAGCAACAGTTATAGAAACTAGTTTCAGAGACTGTATCTATAAAAATTCTTCAGCAAATACTTAACCCTAACTTAATTGTTGTCATACGCCTCAATTCTTGCACATTATCTGAAATAACCTCTGGTCTCCCTAGAACTGAGCAATGTGCTGGAGGGGCAACAGCAAAGAGTCAAGTCTACTCAAATAACACTTTTAAACTACAAGGAACAATATCTTCATAGTTCAGGAAACTAACACAAATAGTGAAGTATAAGCAATGCTTCAGTGAATTTTTTTTTTTTTTGCATTTTAGTTTTTTCCAGCTGTAATGCAGACAATGCGATTGATAATGCTGTTAAGTCATGGAAGTCCACCAGTTAAAAAGACCTATGCTTGTTTTTGCAGTACAGCTGTCAGGAAGTGGTGTGGTCCTGTAATCTCATAGCTTTGACATGTAGAGGAAGTATATGTGTGTATATACAGTGACTAAAAGGAAGAACATTGTTTTCTTCAATATCAGAAGCATCTGGGACATCTGCATGCAAAATACTATTTTCTCATTGATAGTCATGTCTCAGAAGCCCAAAATTCTCCAGATACGTTCTTTAAAATATGACCTTTTGTTAAGAAAGTCCTCATTACTTACTGTTGTCTCAGAAGCTTGGTTCATTCTTTTTAAAGGAATCCATTCCTTCCGAAGTAATAATGTTTCTTCCTGAAAATAAAACCAGAGTTAAGTCTCTTTTACTTTAAGATACTTTAATAGGGGAGATAGATGTGTTTGTATATATTATATATACTACTATGTATATAATATGTGTATATTGTCATGTCATTCCTCAATGCTATATCTATCTATCTCTGAACTGGCATCTCTATTCTCCAAACAGAGATTAAAGAAAAAGAAATCATCAGTTAAGAAAGAATGGATGTTAGGTTCCTGTTTCCTGCCAGTCAGTCACGGGGATAATCCATCGCTGAAGATTGTGTGGAGATTGTGCATGTGTTATGCGTTATAGAATGTCTTCTAGACAAGTTGTGATTGTAGCTTCCAAAACAATGTAAAATCACAAGAAAAATTATTTCTTCAAGAATAGGTTAAATTTCTACTCTCTTGAGTTCTTCCAGCAAATCTAAATTATACTTGTGGTGTATCCTGATTTGGTATTAAGAAAATCTAGAAGGAGGGAAGGTGTTTAATCATGAGTAGATTTTTAAATACGCAACAAATACAGAAAAGAGGCAGTTCACAAGATAAGAAATACTAACATTGTGCTTTACCTTTTATCAGGCTGGGATGAAATACAGAAACCTCATTTTGAAACCTGGAGGATCTTTGGATGGGATGGATATGCTACAAAATTTCTTGGAGCGTAAACCAAGCCAGAGAGCTTTCCTATTGAGTAAGGGATTATGTGTTTAGTAAAATTATGGTTCCTTTGTAATGGCATGTAAGTATGGAATGAGCTGGAAATGTCAGTGTATTTCACATCTTAGCTATGTATCACTCTAGGGAAATTGGATCACTTTTTGATGATTTTTTTAATTGTATAAATAAAAATGTGGTTTTTTTAAATTGAATAGGACTACAAAATTCAACACATCAGGGAAAAAAAATCTGAAATGTGCAGAAGCTGAGGAATTTGGATGGTAATTTTTTCTAATTGTTATGAAATAATACTAATCAGTATGGGGAGATGATGCCTTGTTTGTCTTTTAATAGATGCACTTAAACTATGTCTTGTGAACGAATTTTAAAACTGGAGGGGGAAAAAAGGACACTACCGGCAATAAAAGAAACAGATTCATTCTTATTCTGTATTCTTCTATTATATTGATGGCTCACCAGTGTCTTTGATGGAGAGGAAGTATGTTTGATTTCATTATGGTTTGGGTTCAGTCAAGCTTCCTGGCAAATTTCAAGACTGAGAACCTGCCCCAGACAGCTTTACAGCAGGGATACTTGTGTGATACTTTTAGACTTCATTCTGATGTATGTTAAATTCTTGTATCATTCATAAACTTATACAGTATAACTAAAAAGAAAAAAAAACCTACCATTTGAGCTACCATTTTCTTCACTTCATTGAGGAAAACCAGCCAAAATCTATGACCTTGGCAGTTCTTCCACCACTTTTTCTTTTTTGTTAATGTTTAGATCAGGTCTTTGTTTTCCAAATTATATCAACACCAGCTCTGAGAAGTTATACTTGAGCAATTATAATGGTTTCAGTTGGTTTGTGAAGTATTTTGAGATACATATAAGGAAGAAAGGAAAAAAGATGGCTCTGGTGTGAATGGTAAAAGTCAATCCAAGATTTTCCTATTGCTTTCCCATGTGGCATGCGGGGGCTACAAAAAAGCTTCATAGATTTAATGATTTCAGCTGTGGGACTGTGAACGTAATCGAGGAATTACTTTGCAGTTTTTCTGTAAGATGAGGAAAAATGAGTCTTACAAGCCAGCTCTACACCACCCAAATAAAACTGCTAATCCAAGTGCACTTTTCCTGTCTTTAGATATCACACCTTACTTTGGTTTTGGTGTTACAACTTGTATATGAAAAAGTTTAATTTTGGTTACTAGCTAATATATTTTAGACATTTGAACCATAGCTGTAAACATGGTTGGTATTTTTATTTGTTTGTTCAACTGCAAAGTAAGAAAATGTGCCTGGTCAATTCAAAAGACTTCCTTTCTAGCAAAAGAAAACCAAAAGCATTCACTTTGGGTCAAATCTATCTGTTTCAGGGGGAAAAAGACCACAATTTTGAACGTTCAGTTGAAACTTTATTTCTGTGTGGTTTTCTTTTAAAGCATTTAAACTGGGTGGGAAAAAGAGCTTAATTAATTTCTGAAATGGAAGATTTGACAGGACTTATTTTTGAACCACACTAGTTATTACGAATGTGAGGAAACGTAAATATTTGTAGCCAAAACATATTAACTATGTAGTCTTACCTGACCACATAATTAAGTCAATTCTAATTCTCATAGTCAATTACAGTTTTAGACCCCAGTTCTGCTGGATCATGAAAAGGCAATACATGAAAATCACATATATGAGAACATCTTGAACAGTATTCAGAACAGCTATAAAGGAAAGCTGAGGAAACTGATGGATGCAAGATTATCTTAAAACCTGTGAATTTTGCCTAGATTAATTTCCCTTACATTCTGACTGGATTTGGAAGTATTTTACTTACTTTTTAAATATGTTTAAATTCTTGCTATCTTACCTTATCAAAGGTTTTTTCCTTTCACACTATAATGATAGCTCCAATGAAATAAAATGTTGTACAAAATATACTAAGTGATACTTTCAAAAAATGAATCTGCAAATCTAAGCAATGGAACCTTTATTGAAAAGCAAAATGCAGTTTTATTTTACAGCTGGAAGGCAGATTTCCACATGAGGGAGACCTTTCTCTGCATAAACCAGCAGTCTCAGATCAAGGTAGATAATTGCAAATGTAGTAATTATAAACAAAAATATGTGATGATAAAAAGTTATGTGATGATTTAAAAGTTAGATTTAGGATGGTACTGATGTTAATGATAATAATTTAATTGGCTTGTTTGTTTTCCTGTTCTGTAGGATGTGTGTGTTATACAGTATATAGTAACTAAGATACTGAAGTGCGGGAGAATGTCTGCTATTACATTTATGTGAGAATGCCTACATGATTGTACAGTTATGTTAGCATCAGCTGGATATCCATGTGTGTAGGGGAGAAAAAAACCTAAACCACATTGTGATCACAAATGAAAGTGTTATGTTCTATATCTGTCCGAAAGAATAGGATTTTTTGTAATTTGTTTTTGTAGAAGCCAGTTCCCTCAGTCTGCATCAGGCAATAATTAAGGCAGATCATCTTATGGCTAAAACTGCACTCAACACAGAAGACTAATGGGTATGTTCTGAAGTACTTCTGAAACATCTTAATGTGATAACATATCAAACTTATCTGCTAATTTTTATATTGGCTTCATAGAGCCTTCTGAATCAAATTGGGGTTGGACTAAATGACCTTTAAAGGTTCCTTCCAACCCAAACTATTCCATGACTCTGTGAAATTCATGTTCACATTTCTTATTGTAAAGACCTGATCTTGGAATGGAAAAGATAACCTGGAGAAAGATCTCTTTTCTGCAGCTCTCCATCATAGACATGAAACTTTGTCTGTATGGGAAACAATTTATTCGGACACTATTCCAAGGCTGTGGCATAAAGGCCCCAAGAAAACAGGGAATGCTTCTTCTGTTTTGGAAATATGACTTAATTGTCTTGACACTGTACAGAAACAATCACATACATTCAAATGTGCCAAGAGGTAGGTATCTGGCAAAACCCAGCCTATTCTAGAGTTGCTAGACCCATGCATCCACTGAATTATATTTCAAAACACAGCAAAAGCCTGTGTTTATTCCAACCCAACTTTAAGCATTCACTGTAATAAATAAAAAAGTAACTTGCAATCTTAGTCTGTAACAAACAGCTGCCTTTTCAAGTTAGTAATGTAGGTTTTTAGAATTTCATTGCATTTAGAATTAATTTTTTTCCTCTGTCAGAAATTCAAATTGGACTTTGGCTGGCTTCACAACAAAAGCGTCAAATGAAAGGGAAGGGGTAAAATGGGAGACTCGGGAGGTTGGTTGGTTTTCCTATATAAATAGTTCTCTGTTGTATGTTATTATTAATATAACAACAATGCAGAAAAAACAATTCCTCATTTTGATCAGTAATCAGGGTCAGTCAACTACTGACCTTGTTTGACAAACAACTTTGTTAAATCCTGTTTTAACAGATAATCAGGCAGGAGCTAATTCTAACGGCTGTATCATTTGGTATGGGAGAAGTAAAATTACTGCAACAAGAAGTGAATCACAAGGTCAGGATCTCAGCTTTCTCTCTGAAAAATGAAACAATTTCAAAATACCTTCAGAAGTAGTGGGGGTAGTTGAGTTAAATGGAGACTCCTGGAGGGGTTTTCCAGAAGTGTAGAGCTGTTTGCGTGGCGAGTGGTTACTGACAGGGATTAGAGAGGCTAGACATCAGGAGGTTATGTGGTAGCACAAGTCAATGGAAAAGGAAGAAAACCAGTAGTAACTGGAAGGATGAAATGGGAGAAGGGTGTTTTGACAATAGTTGTAGAAGGGTTGGAGTGGATGTCAGAGGCAGATAGCAGGAAAAAGACAGTAGCTTAATGCATACTGATTTATGGAAGGCTACTGAATGCTTTTCACTGTTTTATGAAACAAGACATGCTTTTCTATGGATAGATTTCTTATCTTTTTATTTGCATGCCAAAGAACATAAGATTATGCATCAGCTTGTTACTTCAATACTTGCGCTTCTTCCTGACATCTGGAGATTAATTTTTGTTTCACCACTATTTTCTTCATGAATGTATTTTAACTAATAGTTTCCCATGGTGGAAGGAAAAAAGTGCGATGTTATGGGGGAAGCTCAGTTTGTGGGGCCTATGCTGGAAATCCTGTATAGCTAATCATTATTAGCGATTGTAAAAAGTGTAGATAGTACAAAAGACATGGTACCAAACAACAATCAATCTATGTTAGACCTAATTAGAATAGATAAAGAAAAATCAATTAAATGAATGGGAAGTTAGTGGTTGCCTAGAAACCAATAATCATGACCTAATTTTGTTCAGTATTGATTCACAGAGGATAGACTCAATCAATACTTGCTTGCACTGTACTTCTGATGAATTAAAAAGGCTAAAGATACCAGTGCTAAGAGAACCAATGAGTAAAATCATTGCAAGAAAAATTGTGAATGAGAAGTGGTATGTCTTTACAATTCAATTGGCCAAAATCCCACAATTTCACAACTTAAAAATTTTTGAGAACAATTCTGACTAAGAACCAATCTGTTCACCAGTAAAACAGCAATTAAAAATAAACAAAACAGAAGTGGGGTTCCAGAGTAGGAAATAGTTATAAAATGAGGTGTTGTAAAGTGTTAAAAATTATAAAGAAGGCTAAGACTGTCAAGAAAAAAAAATGGATGAAAGGATTATAGCCGATAAGATGTATAACTTAATGTATTAAGAAATAATAAATCCCATTTGTGTTACAGACCCTTTAGTAGATGGAAATGCTAATATTGCAAATGACAAAAAAAGATCATTTTTAGTTACTGTTTCTCTTCTGCATTTAGAAAGAAGCAACATGATGTAATCATATCATATGAGAACAATGGGATACTTTCCAGTCCATTATTAAGTGAGGAGGATATTAAGCAACACCTACTAAGAGTAAACATTTTTACATGAGTAGGATTGAATAACTTGCACTCTACGAATCTACAAGAATTGGTGGTGCGGGATTTTTTCCCAGTGCTGTTAATCTTGGGATACCAGGAATATGCCATTGTACTAGAACAGTGCTAATGAGTTCTAGTGTTCAAAGAGCAAATAGGTGACTATTGGTCACATAGATTGAAATCTGTCTTCAAGCAAAACAGTGGGAAAGAATAAATATGGTTCTGTTAAACAATGAGTGTAATTCATACAGTGCAAGTGATTTTATGAAAAACAAGTTTTGTCAGAGAAGCCTGATGTAATAATTTGTGGCCATTACAAGCCTGATGAAACTGATTGTAGAGGGATTTATGTGAGGGGTATTTGACTTAGTGCTGTATATTTTCATTCGAAATAACACTATGTGGTATCAATAGACAATATGTAAAATGGATTAAGAACAGCTAACTGTTCTCAGAGAGTACTTGTTCATGTAGAATTACCATTGAACAGGTACAGTGATTTAAGTGCTTCAGGGATCAGTAGAGGCCAGTAATATAAAATTGCTGGTGATAGAATTTGTGAGCAAGTCACCAAAAAAAGCAGTCACACAGAATTCTTTGGATTGTTTGAAAGCTTTGGGCGTTCAGCCTAAAAATTTCTGTAGCATGGGCAAAGTAACATGTAACATGCCTGTGGTAACTAAAAATGTAGGTTAATGTACTGACGTACTAGAACATACTGACTTCTGAAAGTATCTAGGGGCTGGTTATAGTAGTCAGTTCAGTCTGAATTGTTATGACTATAGCAAAAATGGTTAAGCAATCTCGTGATGGATGAGGGCAAGAATATTGCATAAGAGCGGCTTACTGGCGCTATGTCTGTATAACGTAGCAGCAAAATGGGCACAGCAATTGCATGCAATTTTGGTGTCCTGATTTTTAACTGGGGCTAGTAGGACTTGTTATTCCAAATAAACACAGGTGGTTCTGTATGTAGAGTAGAGTTAAGCTGTGGAACTTCTTGCCAAGGATATTGTAGAGGTGATAGGTTTACATGGGTTCAAAATAGGACTCAACAAGTTCCAGTCTTAGAAGAGAAGCCAATGGAGGGTATTTAAATACATAAAACCCTTTTCATCCTCAGGAAGTCCCTGCAAAGTAGAGGGTGGAGATCAGAATAATACTGAAGAAAATATCATATATGGCGGCCCTATTCATACTTCTTGTAGGCATCTGCTTTTAGCCACTGCTAGAGATGGGATACTGTATCAGATCAATGTGCTGTTTGATCCAGTATGGAAAGTGGAGAAAGAGCAGAAGAGAGCTGCCACAGAACTTACCCGAGAGCTGGAGAACTTTAAAAGGAAGACTTTTAAAAGCTTTATCTTTTCATCTTAGCAAAAAAAGAAAAAGATTCTGTGATGACTTAATTATAGTCTGTAGGTATTGCCATTACATATTAAAGGCTCTTTAGTAGGAGAATGTCAGCTGGAAGCTGAGGCCAGTCATTTCAAAGAGAAAATAACAGCATTTTTTATAGTGAAGGAGACTAACTATTGGGCCAAACTGCTCAGAAAATTGGTAGACTTGTTAGTTCTTAATGTCTTCAAACCAAGACAACTGAAAGCTCTTCTAGGAGATATGCTTTCACCAAACACAACGTATTAGACTTCATTCAGAGTAACTAAGTGAAATGGAATGGCTGGTGATATACAAATCAGATTGATTTCATGGCCCTTTTTTCCTTTAAAACTCTACAATTCCATAAATCTTTTCTTAGCAAAAAAGTTCACTGCAAGTTTGTTGCAGGGCAGAGGTGTAAAACTACCCAATGTAATTCACTGCTGAGGGCTTCTTGCCTTCTAAACTGCTAATGGAAAGCAAAAGCAAATGGAGAAAGAACATTTTAACCTGAAATAGTTTTCTTTAACTGCATAATTGTGAGATTTACAAGCTTTTATACAAAAACTAAGCTGACAAATGTTTTTCCACATGACAGAGGATAAACTTATCCTTTGATTTCTGGTTGAAAAAGGCAGTATTTTTTCTGTAGAAAACAGAAGTAGTGTTCCCAAGTTATTGTTACAAATAGGATTTTTAACTAGGCAAAGTTAGTTGCCTTTTCTTCATTGAGTTGTCCCCTTTGAATTTCCAGATTTCAGTTAGGCTTTAGCAGATGACTTCTTTTTGCAGAGCTGATATTTTCTGACTGGACTGACTATCAGGCCAAAAACTTATCCTCTCCCCCTCCCTCTCCCTTGCCTCTCAATTAAAGTGTTGCTCTCTTCAGGAATTTAGTCAACCCATTAGCTGACATGTATGCTTTGAACTTGGGAGAAGCACTTGGCAAAGAACTGAGCAATTTGTATTTCTCCTTATTCTTTTATTAAACTCTTTATTTGCTAAGCACCAGTTGTGGCTCAACATCCAAGATAGGTTACAACCAAAATCTGGCAAAGGATCAGAAATCTAATCAGATTTATAAAACCATATGATGTAAAAAAATGTTATTAATATTGTCAGTAATAGAAGGTATCTACAAGGACTGATTGATTCTATACTCTAAACATGAAAGAGTTTTGGCCTAAAAGATTAATGAGAAATGTCTCAAAGCACACGTTTATGGCACATTGTGCTCTGAGAGGATGCACTGAGAGGTACGCATTTTAGTCATCTTGATAATTTTTTAAAAGTGTATTTTTATATTTCAAGCCTAGTCAAGAAGTAAGAGAATTTTACCCTATGAAAAATTCAGAATTAACACCCATAGAGATTACAGGGTTTAAATCAGCTATCTATAAAATATTAATGAATATAGTGCAATTAAACTTCATAGCATTAATAGCATTTGCCCCTTAGAAGGAAATTTTATTTTTTTACAAATAAGCTCACATTCTCTACAGGAAAGGAAAATCATCAGAAGTTGAAAGTTGTTGTAGATACATGTCTGTATACATATTCACATTATGAATGTGCTTGTGCCCAGGTGTGCTTATGCCTTATCTATTACTACAGGGACATGCTCGTTCTCTTTCCCATCAAACATGGTAAACCTTGGGTAAGCCCAGCCATAGGCCCCTCCACCAGTTCTAGTGGAACTTAGTGAGCAAGCGAAAGATTGAGCAAGTGTGAATTGCATATAGACAAAAAACACAACTGAAGATCTTCTGATTTACTGGCAAATCACCGTCTTTTTTCCTTCAGGTTGTTTTCTGTAAGCATGTTTACTCTGGTGGAGACATTCAACAGTATTCCTTAACTTGAAGGAGGAACTTCTGGTCTGGGATGGCTCTCAAGAACTGAACCACATTTTTTTTGGTGACATAGTACTTGGTAGAAGCATGGATTAAGTCTAAGGTGGTGGGCTTTCATCTCTCTCATTCCCTAGGGATGACATTGGGTTTACTTGAGTTCTGATGGAAATTGCTTAAATCACAAACTGGTTTCATTTTAGCACTCCTGTCGTACCATCTGCTACCCAGTGTGATAAGTTCTCAGTAGAGCCGTACCTAGGCACCTGTCTGCCATGAAGACAAAAACGGAAGAGGTCTCCCTAAATGATCTGTTCAGTCGGAGTAGAAAGATAACGTGATATCTGAGTTGGAATGCAATGGGTCAGGTTTTTTTGGAGAAAACTTAAGGGGGGTCATGCTCTTGCTTAGGTAAAAAATAAATTTGGTGTACAAGGGTAAGCTTGCTGTGGTGAAGGAATGACATCTTACTAAAGTGGTTGTTCCCCCAGAGGTATGTTGAAACAAAATTCAGAACCCCTTACGATATAGGATCTGTGAAGAAAAAAAAAACAACCAAGCAGAACCCACCCTCAAACAGTCTTTACAGAAAACTAATGGTGATCACTGAGAAAACACAGAGAACTGGGTAATGAATTCCAAGACATGATCTAGAATCACAGGGAAAGAGGCCTTCATTACAGGGAAAGATTTATCTGCACACCAGAGAAAAATCTAGTCAGTTTAGCCACATAACTGTATCTCATGGACTTTCTCCTGGACTGAAGCAGATACACTATAACCCATCCATAGGTTTCAAGGCAAAAAAGTCAGTCTTAAGTGGAAAATCCTACCCGGGTTCTGCAAAAGCATATTTAAAGCCTGGGACAGGATTTGGCCATTATAAATTCTCAAATGGTAACCATTGCCCAGGCTGGAATGGCGAGACTTTCGTTTGCTATATCACGTATTATCTTCTTAAGCAGCTTGAAACTAGAAAATAACTAACAAGGATCCAAGAGACGGGTTGATTCTGCAGCAGAAAGGGTGCCATTTCTTTTTGGTGTCCAAAGGTGATAGGGTCCCCTGGTCTTCAAAAGGTGACAAAGTAGCTTTGTGTTTTCAAATTTTTTTGGTTTGGAAAGTCCACAGCCAAAGCAGAGACTGAGACTGACTATCTCAAAACAAAAAAATGAAGAGAGATGATTCAAGCCTCTTTAAGTGCTTTCTGGGCTGGAGAAGCCTTGAAGAGTATAAATCCTACTTGCCTGATACACATATTTGATTAATATGGGCTCAGTTCTGTAACTTAGTATATTGTTTGGAAAGCTGCAGTGGTGTGACTTCTTATGCCACTGTAGAATGATTTGCCAAATAAATCCCTAATATGTTTATTAAAGTAGCATTTAGTTATCAACAAAGTTCCTAAAATATTAAAAATGGGTATTGAAGCTTTTTTATTATTATTGCTGGCCAACATCTGTAGCAAAAATGATGCCTGTCTAGATTAATTCCTCATGATAATTGTATCAGTTGCTGATACAATTTTCCTGATATTTAATTATGTACAACATTAATTAAAATGGAAAATTCCATTAAAGGTGTAAAGATATTGCTGATTTCATTAAAAAGAAGGCAGTTTTGGTTTTGTGCAGAAGCATTATGATAAGAAGGTAGAATTTAACATAAAAATAAAGGATAATAAATTTAGGCATCAGCAGAGATGGAACTTTCAGAAGCAAAATTTTAGATATAAGAGAATAAATCTCTCGATCATTTCTAACATTGAGTGTCTCACTCAGCATTTTATCCCAGAGTTTAGCATCTAACTGGTATGATGATACCTAATTTTGAGGCATTACACATTTCATATTGGCTTTTTCTTGTCTAATTTAGCCTAGTTATCCTCAAAGGAGAAATTTTGGCTGAGGAAGTTTTTTGAGTTTGTTATATAAACCAAATAATGACTTTATTTGTAAAATATTGCTGTATGTCATACAAATAAAAATCAACAAGGTGTCTAAGAAAGTAACAGAGACTTAATTTTCTTTAATAGACTTAATGAAAAAGAATTGCCTTAGTTTGAAAGAACGTATAAAAGAGTATCATTTTGGTCTTGATGTTTAATTAGATTTGGCTGTTGCACAGTTTTATCAATAATTGAATAATATCATGAGTTCAGGCTAGTGAATTCTGAAATGGTTCTGCCAATGATTGAAAACTTTCTATATGTGACTTGCAAATTGATACGTCAGTGTAAGCAGCAGCACACCTTTCAATAATATATGATTCTTTTGATACATCTTTAATACATCTAAAAGAGCCTTCAGAATGGAGAGTAGTTTAAAGTAACATTTCTGTACTCACTTTTAATCAGATTGTCATTAGAGAACCTCAATCTTCTTAAATTGCAAATACAGGTTGAGCATGCAGGTTGCAAGTTCCCCTCGTGTCTTTTCATAAGGACTGTCTATGCCTTGTCTTCTGGTCACAGTTATGCCTCTGTGAAGCCTCTTTACCTGTGTTGCAGCTACTTCCACCTTGAAATGTTTTATGTTTGTAAGTACTTTGTTCATTCTGCTGGCAGAAAAGGAGGGAGTGAATCTAAATAACCGCTTGACTTTTCGCCAAGCACAAAGTATAACTCCTATATGTGTAACCTGTATTTATTAACAGCATTTTATGGCTACCATTTTACATGTTAAAATACAGAGCCCAAGGTTAGTTATTTAGGTTAAGGTGATTTTCAGAGAATGAGGAACTGTTGAGCTCAATGAAAGCCATTGTTAAAGGAGCTGAAAAATCATACTATGGTAATTTGCCTATCATCTGAAAATTTTTATTTTCCTCTTACTGACCATTTTTTGTCTAAAGCATTTTATAGAATGGATAACAAGGATAAGAATATCCTTCTCTACGTGTAAAAAAGTTAGGCCTAGAGAAGGTGAGTATTTTGGCAACTGTCAAACAATGAGTCTCTCAGATTTGAAAACGTATGCAAGGATGCCTGTCTCCATATGCCGTACTCATTGGGAATGATGGCATCTCCATTTTCTTTAGAGAACTTGTATTCAAGTTCTGTAAATGATTTAATTTTGGAAAAAAAAAAAAAGAGGAATAATGTTTAGCCAGAAAAGCAGAAGATACTTGGTATGACTGCAGGAGATGTGAATTTGTATAGGCAGAGATCAGTAATGTGATGATAAAATTTCCCTTCACTGGAAAAACTGTATAGCTATAACTTTTCACCAGAAAACACAAATACGAATACATCATTTATTATATACACAAAAATATAAAATTAAGGGTCAGTATTTAGTATCTATTATAAAAAGAGGCATATAAAGTACTGGAGTAATTTTCGTATTGGGGAAGTGGCAATATTTCAGATTCTTTTATGCTGACTAGTACAATTTCAGTGACCAAAATGCCCAAAAGGAATTACTATGAAAAGAATTATTTACTTTGCATGCTCTCTGTCAACACGCACACCAACATGTGTTCAAGTCCACCCCTACTTTGAGAACACTTGAGCAAATGCTCTGCTGATTAAAGAGCCTTAAATTCTAAGCCTTGTAATTCATTGCTTTTGGCACGGAATTTTTTTATAACAAAGAAGCTGATGAGCTTGGGTGGAGAGAGTTGGGGCCCTTTATGCTGGGCATTATAGACACTAATGCTATTAGTTTCACAGATCTTAGGTGCTGGTGCTATTGTGGTTGCTGGTGAGGGACTAGATCATCAGTTTTGGAAAAAAAAAAAGGTCCCTGACATGGAGAGAAATAATATCTGTTTCAAATACATTTCACAAGGACACAATGATTAAGTTACACTAGGAAATACAAGGCACAAAGTACATTTTGTTTTTAATTATATATGTACAGTCCACTGAGAACATAAAGGAAATAATGAGATACTATCTAGATAATCTTTTTTACAACACTGATATATGTGCAACAATTTACTGTAGCTCCCAATCTACAGTTTGTGTCTTAGATTTAAGATCTAGAAAAATTGTTCAGTCAGTCCCCTTGCAGATTGTTCTTTCTGCATTAGCATCAGGGAGCTCCCTCCCACCTTCTTGCCTGCTGCCAGGAAATTGGTCACTGAGGGCACATGAGGGACAAGCCTCACTTCCACAGTTCTGCTGGTTTGTCTTGCTGTAGCCTGAGCTGGTTAGCAGCTGTTATTATAGTCTGCCCAACTTCAGCCCTGTGGTTGTGGCCTGGAGGGAACTCTTGCATGGGATAAAATGGCTCATTTGCAGTTGAGCCTACTCTAAGCTGTGGGAGATTCAAGCATTTCAAGGGATTTCAGAGATTTTTAGGTATATAACCGCAGCAAGTTTTTACTGAACTGCATATTCTTAGAGGTATATAACCTGGGTAAATGTAGGTGTATCTTCATGAGACTGGCAAAAAGGACATTTCAAAACAAAATTTTTCTCTGCCAAATTTTAAATCTTACTCTAAAGGATGGATACCAGATGTTTTTAATTATTGAAATAATACGTATAATACCTTGCTTTGATTTCAGAAGCAGCCAAAATAATTCAGCTGAAATTTTCCTCACCAAAAGCAGCCTGGGGCCTATATTCAGCATGGAGAGTTTCAGCTCAAACAGTTATAGTTTGGGGAATTTAAAAGCAATTGAAAACAGGTTATTTTAATAGGAAGTGTTGGGCAACCTAAATTGCAGGCAGGTCTACAAGCCCAAACTATAATTTACCACATGTAGAAAGTAACTTGTAAGTGTAAAATGATAATTTATAAAAGTAGGTGGGGAAAGACTTTCTTGGTATGGTTTGTCAACGTTGTTACTGGTTAAAATGTTTTAATATTTCTGATGTTGACATATATTTCTAATTGGACCTCTGGATTTCAATAACATGATTTTTTTCCCCAACATTTATTTCATCAGATGTTTATTTCAGATGTTTTTGTATCATTTAGATTTTGGTCAGTGGCAGGACTTGTTGAAAAATTCCCTAAGACTTTTCACTGAAATGTTAGTGGATAAAATTATCAAATTTTTAATTAAGATGCTTACAGAAATACTGCTTTCCATAAAAAGCAGAGTTTTCATAGAATGGTCAGGTTTAGACTTAAGTTTTACTCTTAAGATGCGTAAGATGTGTTTTCAGGTGGCTGTTGTATGGAAATGAACCTTCAGCAGGGATTCACTGATAATGATCTGCTAAAAGTTAGTGGAGCTATGTTAAGCGAGCTGTCTAGTCAGCTTGCATTAACAGAATAATTAATATTAACAGAATAAATGGACTGTGAGGATCATTAAATATTTAAATGTCTGCTAACTGGTTAACTTTAAAAAGAGAAAATACTATGTTTTGTCTAAGGGATAAATTTACTTCAGCCATCCTATTATTTAATTGATATGTATTAGTACTACCTCTAGGTTCTCAGTTAGACCTGAACTCTCACAGTGGAAAGAGCTGTAAAGCAAAAGAGTGAAAAACATAGAGATACTCTGTCTCAGCTGAGGAAACTATCAAGGCACTTATTTCAAACAATGGTATGCTCAAAGGTTGAATGAAGAAGTTAGAATGAGTTTCCAGAAGTGAACTCACAACACAAGATGTCAAAGCCAGAATTGGCAGTTACTGGTGAGAACAACTATTGACAAGGCTGCTGCTGCAAGTAAAATGGGCTAGATATCCATGTGGCTTCTCAAGTATGCCTAACACTTGGAGATGTAGGTAAAAGGATGTCGGGCTGACAGATGCAAATGTAGATGTCACACACTAAGAAAGGAGCCAAAGGCAGGAAAAAAACTTGCCAAATGACAACAACGTGTACTTCATTGGAAGATGTGTTGAAACTAAAAGCGGTATGACACTTGAGTGAGAAGTAATTATAGGAGTAAACAGGAAGGTAACTGTAATCTTCAACTTCAGAGTTAATCCTTCCTTGATAGTGAAATCTGATATCATGATGTTTTAACTTTTAAAAGTGGAAACATGAAAAGATATCACCAGGAGTACGAATTAGAGTAAATGAGATACTGGTAAGAAAACTATGTGTTTGTAAACAGGATATAAATAAGAGATTGAGGTTAAAAATATTTATTGATGTGGGATGATAGCGGAAGGGAATACAACTTTATTGAAACACTTGTTTTGTTTCCAGGTATATAATAAGATCTTTAATCTTATTTATCCTAGTGTAATGTAATATATCTGATAACCTTCTCCAGTTGTTCCAGGGGCACTGAATTATAACAGCTCTGGGTTGTCCAGTGTGATTAAAGGAAGGTAGAAATAGTTCTGTTCCTGCTGCCAAAAATCTTGCTGAGAATTTATTGATGGAATTTTTGGTGCTGAACAAGAATGCCAGGCCAAGTGGTCTGCTGCAGAAAGGTAAGTACCCTCACTGAGTTATTTCATAGACTGGTTTCTCAAGTTGGTCACAGCAAATTAAAAATAAATAAATTCTGAAATCTGTGGTCTCTTCTTCTTTGGGCTCACTTAGTAAGTTTGTACCTCTTTTGCATATTTGTCTGATAGATGCATATTTTGAATTTCTTTTTCAATTTTTCCTATTTCAGAGGTTAAATGGTTATACTGCTAATTAAATCAAAACAAGGTCTTCATCCAGTGCATGTAATCCTCTTGAATTTTCACGTACACTTGTATTATAGCTCTGTGATTTAGTTGTCTAGTTTTACATTATAAGGTGATACATAGTTTAATGTATGTAATTTAATCTTTTTAAAAATCAGATTTAGGTTAGCCTGTTGTTTGGGGCTGTGTTTTAGTACAACCAATTGCTATAATTGCTATATAGATTATTTACACTCATTTCAGACAGGCAGCCTAAGATTGTGAATAGTTAAATTTCGGTATTGCCATTGCATTATTTATTTCAAAAGTATCACTGAAACTATGATTCCACCATGCTTGCAAAGTATGGAGATGTTAATAAATAGCAGTTATGAAAGATTGCTATTAGTTGCTCACAATGTAAGTATTTCTTCATGATGCTGACATGTGAGTGCCTGTAAAAGATGAGTGCTCCATTCTGCTTTTCAGCATGCACACAAAGATTTACCAGGTATATCTGAAAATCCAGCTTGCTTTTTCAGTGTAAACAAAGTAATAGCCTTGCAGTCTGTCATGTTATGTGCATATATTTGTGCTATGAATTGAGAAATGACTCTGGCAGAGTTTTTCTTGTTGGTTTGGCTGAACTGAACAATGCTTTGTTGGGAGCAGGGCAGGATAGCAGGTACCAGAGGCATGATCCTGCTCCCATTTTAGTCAGTAAGAATTTTACCACAGAAACAGAGGCTGGATAAGAACTTTTGTGTGAAAAAGTTCAGTCCTGGTAAGTAGCTTCATATCCTATAGTTAAGAAAGCAGCTCATAAAGATGCTGCATATGAGCAGAGATTTATAAATACAGGTTTTAATAATATGCAAGCCAGACATGCAAATCTGTAAATTTTTGCAAATCTGCATGAAAACATTTTAAGTTGTGAGCTCAGACTTCTTATGCCTCAGGCATCTCTATCGCGAGCCTAACTTCACACAAAGGCTGATTGTCCTGGACAGAGTGCAGTGCAAATGCTACTGCACTTTCCAGTGTCCTAAATGGCATGTTTAATGGCAATTTGAGCAATCCTGCAGCGCTGGTTCATGGAGACGATCCTGTCACAGGCAAAGATCCCATAGGGAAAAGAAGAAAGGAGGTGGTCATGTAATTGAAGACTATATTGTAAAGCACAGTCACCAGTGGGTGTAATTATGGTTGAACGTAATTATGCACCTCCTAACCTTATGTACCTTAATTATAGCACCTCCTAACTCTTTGAGTGCTTGCCTTGGAACTCAGTCTGGTGTAGCTCTGCTGGCCTACTAAACACACCATGGTTGTATCAGCTGTGACCCTCTTATTGCTGAAGTCAGTTACTTGGTTAATACAAGCATCAGTGGGTTTTCTGTATGTGTTTATCTTTTTTAAGCTAGTTAGTGAAGAAATTTGGCAGTAGACTTTGAAGAAAGTAAAGCTGTTACTGAGGGCTTTGGCCGTCTGGTTTTTCTGGGGAATGAGAGCTGTTCAGGAGGGCTCAGGGTAGCAGCCAGGGAGCCCAGGAATCTTGGAAGCTTCTCAGAGCATCTGGAGCAGATAGTGTGATTTTGGAAATAGTCCAGACTGAGTGTTGGAGCAAAACACAGTGCCTAGCAGCCACAGTACCTCCTGCCGGAGTCATGTGGCATGACAATTCACTCCAGCATTCTCCACCTGGATGATCTTCCCCGCTCTTGCCCCTACTTACCTTTCTTTGTGGGAAAAACCCTCAGTCTTCTCTGAAACGAGCCATGATAAAATGTGTGTGTCTCACATGCACAAATGTCTCAAGGGCTCTTTATTGGAAGGAAGCTGTCCAGCCAGTTAGGTCTATGTCGTCATGGTGAAAGCAGAGAAGTGTTCCACCCACAACGATGTTTTACTCTTAATGGAAGAACTTAGCCTAACCCTCACACTCATTTGAAAACACTTAACAGCGGTAGGCAGGGAGACAGACTATGACAAATGCATGTGGATGATATAATCTTTCGTCTCAACAGTATTTTGATGAAGAATAACAGCAGCTTTGGATTTCAGTGTCTTTAAGAAAAATTCCTGCACTCAGTAAGTAAGAGAAAATCACTGGTCATCTTAAAGGGTCCTGAAAATCCAGATGCATGAGAAACAGCTGTACAACAATATATAGCTTAAAGCAAAAAAAACCAGTATTTAGCTAACAAAGTGAAAGATCACCTAGTGCTGTTGAATCTTGCTACCTTTTGATGAGGGTGGGACGTACAAAGAAGCTTTATTTGCTCTACTGTGCAGTGACTAGGCTGTGTGACAACACTTAAGTAATAAGACACTCCAAAGGGAACAGATTGGGGGGGGATGGATGCATTAGCGAGTAAGACTTGCACAAAAGACATCCCTAGGGACACCGCTTCAATTCAGATGGCTCTACCTGGAGTTTGGCTCTACTGGCCAGCCCTGCCCATGGGCAGCCCACAGTCTCTTGAGGCCCTGAAAGAATAGTATGAGATGAACAAAGGTAATTAGTATCGATTTTTTTTAATTACAATATGTGTTTAGAGATTGTCAAAATCTACTAGTAAACCAAGAAATCTACTACAAAATTTTACCTACTATCTTGCCCTAACTTTCTTCAGAGCATTCATCAGTTTCTTCTGAAAGCGCATCTCTTTCTGCTAAATAACCGTAGCCAAAATCTTTCAGGCTGTATCCAACCAAATGTTAGTGTTGCTAGAGGCAGTAATAATTACGCAAGCAGTCATTTCACTGGTCACCGAAGGTGAGTTCTGTATTCAACCTGAATACAAGCAGGCTATTGTGTTTTTAGTGAAGAAATGTGAAATTATACATCAGAAACCAAAATTCCCATCTGATTCTGTAGGTAAAGGAGATGTTGCTGGGAAAGCTGAGAGACCTTTGATGGCTTTTGCAGCGTTGTAGAAACTGTTGCAGATCACCATGTACTAACTGATGCACTTGCTGCCTGGATGAAAGATTTGTGGTGTGCGCAGTGGCTGGGTAGTGCCGCTCTGACGAGCATTTCATTGTCTGATGCTTTTCATTCAGACAGTTGCAGTGCAATAAGAAAAACCCTGGTACTTAGATTTCCCAGTATGCCTGCTGTACAGTATGTCTGTTGAAGTTTCTTCCTCTCTATTATCTCGAGATTTTTTGTTACTATAAAGACTTCTTTGCCCTCCTCCTCTTCTGCAAACTTTGTTGAGCCATCACTGGGAGATTCTCTTCACATTAGTGCCCTTTCTCTTGACTCTGAATTAATTAAGGGTGAAACTGGAACAGTGACTCATAGCAAAGGAGGAGAGTTTCTTATTAGTAATAAGCAAAGAAGGCCACAGGAAGCCACTGTTTCCCGGCTCCAACAATGCCTTCCTTTCGTGTGTCATTCCCACATTGATCATGTTAACTGATGCCTCTTTAGACACTAATTGCTGTATTGATGAGTCTGAATTGGATAGTTTCACAATTTGGGGGCTTTGGGGGACCCAATCTCCATAATTATTTTGGTAATTACTTTAAAGCTCTTATCCTACTTTTGCCAGTTTCCATTTCCATGGTAACAGGAGCAGGTACAGCAGCATTCAGCCGAGCGGCTCAGAGCTCTTGGCTACGTCAGCGGTGGCTGAGGTTGGAAAGATACTATACAAACTGCGCGTACAGATTTTTCCAAGATTCCAGAGGTTTCTTTGACGCAGATCTGACTTAAAATATCAAAAAGCTATCCTAAAAATGAGATTCCCTCTTTGTGAGCTGTACAGGCTTTTTAAAAGCTTTGATTTTACCCTTAGGTGAGCTGGCAGGTCTTCTGAAGTCTGGGCTGCAGCCAGAGTCCTCAGGGGAAATTCTTTCTGACTCAGCAACTAGTTTTTTTCTGCAGCCTCCTGGGCTGAGAACAACAGCTTTGCCACTTCCTGACTCTCCGACCTTGTCTGCTAGGCAAATTTCAAAAAAGAAATTCCCACCGGCGCTTCAAGCGTGTCTGAAATTGTAAACAGACTGTATTTGGAGTGGTTTATGTCACTGATTTACAGTCAGCATTAAACTTAGGCTGCCATCAGCTGCAGCAACTTCCTAGATATTTAGGCTTTTAGCGCCTAACTGTGGTATTTCCCCACTTCTTGTAACTGTCAATCGTTCACGTTTTCTTTATGAAGCAGCAACAATTCCAGGCCGTTGTGACTGGTTATTCACGCACCCAGCAAAGATGAGCAAGAGAAAATCATAAGGTATCGTACCTTCTGCCTGGGTGAGCTTCAGAGCTCAAAACAAGCTCCAACAAGAGCACTTCAACAGGGAGAACAAAATGTTTGGCTTTACACGTGCCTCCATAGGGCGTTTTAAAAAAATGACATCATAATGCAATAAGGATCATAAGGATTCTGTAGTATTGATTCCTTTCCCATGCTTCTGGAATTATTAACATCTAGAAATATTTTTTTTTTCTGTGATTAGCCCTGATGCATTTTAAAAGAAAATTCTTTGTTAGCTAATACATTTCTTTTTATTTAATCTAAATAAAGTTTATTCAATCCTGCAATTGATACTAAATTTCACTCTTGAGCAAGTCTGCTGTCTACAGTGAGATTATACCTATCCTGTTTATTTAAAAGAAACAAATAAGAACAATAGATAAATCATAGATAAATAATACATGGTGCCCTAGAATTTAAGGAGGAACTGGATGATCATCAATTTTGAAGATCGGGGCACTCACTTTAATTACTTACGTCACAATGTAGGACCTTAAGTATTTGCATTTGTTTTATTTATTTCCTTTTATTCTTGGCATTTCTTTTATGACACAGGATTAGTTTTCTAATTTTACATATCTAAAATAAGTGACAGTTAATATTTAGGCATGGTTTGTCTTCCCTAATTTCAAGCAAAGAAAGATTGATTTAAGTTCATAGGGCTTTTCCATGCTAAGAGATACCTGACAACTTTATAAGCTATACTGTCTTCTACCCAGCAAAACCCTTCATGTACTAGCAAGGGATAAAACTCAAAGTGATGGGTCTACCTTTTCTACAAATGAAAATAAAAAGTGGTTTTGATGGCTAGCAAACTTGAGGGCAGGAGAAGGAGACAGAAGAGTTGATAATAATATTCATACAGTGCTGCTGTTATTTTACTGACAAGTGATATGGTTACTAACCACAACTAGTTCCTGCATTGGGAAAGGGAAAGACGTACTCTATTCTCAGGATGTTTATGCTGTAAAGCCCACCTGCTTTCCTTGGATCCTTCCACTTACTGAAACAGACCGTGTTATTGACTATCAGAGTTTGGTAACATGTTTACTCGGAGACAACAGTATGAGGCTAAGACATGACATCTTGTGCCATCCTCTTGTCCTCATTCAGCTTCTTATTACTTTACTAATGGCCTTACACCCGGGGTTAAAGGTCCATCGTGTTACTCCTGTGTTTTCTGTGTGGTTGCACATTAGCTACAGATTTGTCACGTGGCATGTGTCTGTCTGACAAATGTTCCAGCCCCGTAGGAGTTGGACTAAAGCAGAGGAAGTATCATCTCGCTCGCTTGCATGTGTCATAATACTTTAAAGAAATCTTCTGGGAAGAGAAACATGGGAAAACCAATTATTTATAAATCTCCACAGCTCCAAAGACAAAAAGGCTCTGCTGCATCCAAGCAGACCAGCTATAGAGCCTGATGTCCCATCTCCCAAAAACTCAAGAGAGTTCTCCAAAGTTGGAAAACAAGCAGACTAAATGAGAGCGTATGATATTATTTTATATCCTGGCAGAGAGATGGCTGTCATGCAAATTTCTCTCACGGAGAAATTTAGCAGAACTTTTGGACCCAGCGTCTAGGGTAAATGGGCGATAGCATACTTACAAATGTCTACGTAAAGAAATAGCAGAGTTAAGGATGTTTACCCTAATTGGGTTACACAGAAACAACAATGATCTGAAAGTGAAAAACTGAAAGAAAAGCTGTTCTGAATATACAACAACATACTCTGCTCATCTTCAGTTGCATTCTGCAGAGCGGGCAAACAACTGGCATCTGGAGATGGCAAATCTAACACAGCAAGCCTGCAGACTGCTGGGTCGGAGAAATGGATGGTTGATCTGGTTCGTCTGACTCTTAAAATTTATGTGCAGAATATTTAATAATTTGGCTGACTTAATTGTAAGTCTCTGTATTTGGAAGCAGAACCCTTATGAAGGAGAAGTAGAGGAGACTGAAGGAAAAAAGTGGTAAAGCAGCAGGGAGAGAGGAGAGGATCGTGTGAAAAGCAAATATGGATGTGCTTTAGTGAAGAGGAAAAGCTTACGGGACAGGGCATGGGAGAAGGTAGGACCTATTCCTAGCACATGATGCACATGCCTCAAATCGGCACTTTGAAGAACCGTTTCCATAAATTGGCACTCATGTTTAAGTCCACTTTGTGGAAACAAACTGATAAATGCTATTATGACTGATCCCAGATGAGAGAGATCACGCTCTGCCCACACTACAGCTCGTATCCCACTGAAATGCGTTTCCCATGTTTGGATTTGCCTTCATTTGTACCTTCAGTAATGAGGCCCTAGAGCTGTGTTGTGCTGATGAGAAAGCCATTCACCTGGGCTGCTTCTGCCCTTGAGTTTGTCCCCACATAATTTTATTTATTCCCTTCGTACTTCCTTGGCTCTGTGGCGTTTTGCACCTTTTAGAGGAAGCTATGCAACCACCTGTTCTTATTGGCAGGCTAAATTGGCAAAATATTTGTTTCTCATAGGCCTGAGGCTGGCTTACAGGGAAGAAAACAGCAAAACACGACCATATTGTGCCCTTCACCACCCCTGAGCAATGAAGCGCAGCATCGCAGGCTTTTGTAAGGCAGGTGGCATGCCAAAGTCCACACGAGCGCTGTGCCAGCCCTGGGGGTTTTGAATGGCTAAAGAAAACACATATGATCATTTTTTTGCCATTCTGCTGGTAAGCTATTATCATAATGTTTAGATGTCATGAGCCTGCACGTGTAGAAACTTATCCGGTTTATCAAGCTGAGCTGCCTTCTAGTTTGATTTATCTCTTCTTGTTTCCCTGCTAGGTGTAAGCAGTTTGTGGTTTGCCTGGGGCCTTCGGCAGCGAGGAGGGGGGCAGTACGGCTGCGCCGCTGTCGGCCAGCAGTTCTGGAGGACTCGTTCATCAGATCCCAGAAGGCACGGCTATTTCTGTTCCCCTGCGGCGGGTCACACTCTGCTGGTCACATCACAGCGGCCACCAGACAGCCCTGCCGACAGAAGCAGTGGGTGGACTTGGCGTGCCGCTGCAGCCTAGCTCCGTGCTGGGTAACCGAGCTGCTTCTGTCAGTCACATTTCCTGTGGCGGTTCAGCAGATATTGGCACACGACCAAGAAGAGTTCAATGACTTTGACAGGTTCCTCTCACACTACAGCACCTATTATTTGTATTGCAATGCATACCAAGTGCTGCAAATGCTAAATAAGGGACGTTCCCTCTCCCAGGTTGTATACCATCCAAAGCTGGAGGGATTACAGCGCTTCTGCTACGCGTGGTCCGTGGCAGATCAGGATGCAGAGTTCAGAGCTTCTAAATCCTAGATCAATGAATTAACAAGATTATCCTTTCATTCTGAAAACAAGATTGAGAGAGATTTTGATAACAGCCAAAACCTAACTTACATTAAATTGCCTGGAACTGTAAAACATTTAGATTTTATACTGCATGTATACATAAGAAAAAAAAACCTACAACTCTGATGGTAAAGTGTAAAAGTGCCACCTTGATTGTACAGAGACAATCACACGTCAGTTGCGAGACTGTTTGAAAATTATACTACTGACGTGTCTTTTATTTTTAATAGCTCCCATGACATTATGAATACTTTCATAATTAAAATAACTTGTTCCATGAAAGAGCAGATGTCCCGGTACTTAAATACATGGTGCTGCCACGCTGAAGAATGCTTAATGGCATTAGAAGCAGTAGTTTGTCCTGATTAACAGCTCTGCTGACGTCCTAGATGCCACTGAGAGCCAGAACAGGTGGGTGTTCCATAAAGAAGAGTTTTAATGGGCCAGGTTTCTTACAAAGGGCTGGGTGCATGCCGCGCCGCAGAACAGTTCCCGGCATTGGGCACTTAGGCTGGTCTTTGAGTTTCTGTTACAAACTCTTTCCTGACGTTTACAACCTGTCTGTGTGAAGGATTGCTTTATGCACAAGCAGTACTAAATGAAGCCGGGCTAAAATAATTGTCTCAGGGAAAGAAAAAGTCATAGACAAACCTTCCATTTAAAATATATCTTTGGCAAAGAAGTCCATAACCCAAAGGAGATTTCAGCTGATGTCTCACAAAAATCCAGCCACGCACTTTCCGTAGCTTCTCTTGCAGCAGAGGTGGTCCTCCCCTATTCCTTCCCTTTCACCACCTTTTCCAACAGATACATTTCTTTCTTCCTTACAATATTGCCACCTGCAGCCTCTGTGTTTTTTAGGGTCTGCTAAGGACGGAGCAACAGAGTGGTCCCTCTGAGACCAGGTTCTTGCGGGTGTAACAACGTGCGTGTCGTTGAGAGGTGTGGGGGTGCCCAGAGGGTCTGGTCTCCACCCGGCTCCTTCCCACACACTTCGCGCAAACCACGGCGGCACTTCAGTGCGATGACAGAGCTCTCAGGGCGAGCAAGTGCCCAGGCTGCTCTTCTCCTCGCCCCAGAAGACGGTGGATGGGTATCTGCTAACACCATACAACAGCGTACCCTCCTGCCTGCCCGGCGTGCGTGGCGGGGGTACACATCCTGCCATGTGAGTACTGGCGTACCCTTTGCGGGGCCAAAAGCAACTGTCCCCTGCCATACGGCTGGGTGTGCACTCAGCATGTGGTGGAGACTATGAAGGGTTTGGTCATGTCCGATCTAAACCCAGTACATGCCATTGAAGGAGCTTTCCCCGTGTGTCCCTCCAGCGTCTCCTTAAAAGGCTCAGTTGGCCTGACCTGGTCTCAGAGTGCTTCATCTCAGCTACAGACACCGAATTTTGAGTACAACGGTGGCTGTGCCCTGGAGCTGCCAGGACTGCATAGCATGGCCCTGAGGAGGGAGGGGAGAAAAAATGACCTAATTATAGATGTGTTTGCTTGAAACTTGCGTGTTAAGAATATGAGCAGTGGAAAAACTATCTTTAACATGTTTGCAGGACTTCCCATCAGTATTTGTCACATTGAGAAAGAACATCCATGCTATCCAGTAAAATTAAATAATAATAATCCATCCTAGCCCAGTTCTGTGGTACTGCATTGCTGGATCATTTAGCTTATTAGCATGACGTGCATTTACAGCAAAACTCAGGCAGACAATGAGGATGAGGGAAAGCAGAGCCGTACTGATGGTTAATGGCCATCTCCCACTGTTACCATATTCCCAGAGTAAGGAACTCCCACTTTCCCATTGAAATCCACTTTCAGGTGTTTAAATTCACATTTGTATTGTATTATTCCATTAATTTTTCCTGATGTTTATAATTTGCCTGTGTGAAATCCACTGTAGGTTGAAATCAGAGTTACACATTATCTATGCCTACAGAGCGCCGTTAGGAATGTCCTGACTCCAGGAAGGGATTTTATAGATTTGCAAATCGTCCTACTGCCCCCAGCACGTTGCTGCACATGTCGCAGGATCGGGCTCCAGCAGAGCAGCTGTCAAATACCAGCCCCCCCTTGGGCTGTTTCACGCCTCTGTCACTGCCTGTTGGCTAACAGCAAGAATAAATGTCACTCGTGCGCTGTGCTGCGGCCCACGCCTTAGTCGGGGCCAAAGTGCAAGCCTCACAGCCTGGGTCGGGAGCAGGGAGAAAATGCCTGTTGCTTTCCTTACCCCGAGATGGCGGAGGCTCTGACTGTGCGGCGGCACTGAGTCACTCCCGCTCCCGGCAGCCGGGACCCTGCTGCCCGGCTCCGTCCCAGGAACGCAATTAACCTGGGGTATCAGTGGCGGTCTGGAGTCAAGAGGCTCCTCTTGCCGTCACAAGGCTCTGTGCATGAAGCCTGCCTGCGCTGGAGGATTGGAAAAGTTTCCTTCTTTTTTCCACAGGGTGTTTCAGCTTTGAAAACTGTGAATCTACAGAGTAAAGAGTATGCAGATTCTGCTACTGTAGCCAAGTCTTTGTGCCAAATTTTGTGATACAGCATATATACCTTTAAAGTCTCACCTCATTATGCTCATTATAGAACTATTTGCATGGGGAGGCTTTGATTCTGCATGACTGGATAAACCCTTGGCAGGAAATTTCTTCTTTTCCAAATCATTGTTATACATGGTATTAACCCTACATATTTGTCTGACAATTCTGTATTGTCTATTTTGGCCTAAACATGCCTTAACGTCAGTCTTTTTTTTGCTTTCAGTTCACTTGTTAAATTTTCTCTACCTGGAAATGGCACATAACACTGGGGAGAAAAGCCTTATTTTCAAGATACGTGATTTAAAATGGAAGATTTTTAGAGCTGAACACATATGTCAGGAACAAAGTTCAGTGGGAATTTCATAAGATATTACTCTTAGCTCTCAAATTCAAATAAGTTAAAATATGTTTCTGAAATTGTCTATCTATATGGATATTATATCTCTATATGGATATACAGTCCAGATTCACAGTAAATTCCTACAACAAGAATGGTTAGTAACGGAGGTTAACAAGCAATGGGGTAGGAGTACTACAAATAGGCAGAGCATTAAAAATATATATTTACCAATTTGGCTTTGGAAAATTCGCATCCTCCTGAGTACTTTAGAAAAACAAAACATCAACAGGCCTAAGAGTTCCATGAACTCAAGAAAATCTTATGGCCGCTTCTGTTCAGCCCAATTTAATGATATATTCAGACTATCCTTCCTATCTGATTGGCTATTTGCTTATTGAATGCTCATTTTTAGTGCACTCCTTCCACGAGGTCTTTTTCCCTTCAAAAGCAAAAAAATACTAGTGACATGTGTCATATGGTTAGAACATGATCAATAATCCTGGGTGTTTATCACTGTCTTTTGCTTAATTTCTAAGGCCTCTGAAAAAATCTGCTATTTTTTCTTGGAAGCTAAGTGCAGCATCACTGGTGGAGTTAATGGTGGAAACAATCCCATTTAGCAGTTAATCAAGCAGAAAAATGATTTAGAAAAAACAATTATCAGTGCACAAAGTCGGAGGAGTAATAAAAGTAACTTTCTACCTTAGTGCTGCAGTCCTTCCTGAATTGAAGGCTAAGAGAAGTAGTAAACCATTGATACATCTTTTTCAAGCCAATAAATATTAGAATTTATTTGTAAGTGAGCTTTCAATATTTTAATGAAGCTGAATGATTGAGAAAAAAAAATTCTAGTATCTCTTTTAAATCTGTGATGATGCCACAGCATAATAATGCTATTCCTTAAAGCATTTTCCACAAGTGATATGGGGAATGACTACTGTACAGGCTTCAGATTTGGAACAGAACTGTATCTGTTTACTGTAATCTTAAAACATGCTTTCCTGTGTCCTAAACAGTTCTTTCTAAACAACCTATCAGATTATTTGTAATTACAAAAAAAAACCTTACTTGTTCTGCTTGCTTTCTTCTGCTGCTCAGAAAAGGAATTCCTGTTCTTACCATATACCTAAGTTGCATTAGCATACGTGCCTAAGCCTGTACTTTAGCCAATGTGAAAGATTATCTTTGAATTTCTTCAGATAAAACATTGTTCAAAGGGTACATGCATCCAGAAAAACATTTTGCTGGAGAAAATAGTGCTGGATATTGGGTAACAAAATCCAGCAAATGGAATGGAATTAATTACTTGCCTCTGCTTCTTTTAGCATATCATTTAGCACCCCTAACTTCTGAATTATTAGCTTGTATTTTACAGTTAAAATCACACAAAAGAACCTAAACAAATGTAATTATACTTTCAGAGTGTTATGCTTAGCTTTATTATGCTAAAAAAGCACATTCCTTCTCCACCCTAGCCTAAAGAAAATCAGTTCTTTGCAATCTAAACATCCATTTTCAGTAAGACATCTAAATGAGTCTATCTTTTTCCAACTAGTAATAGGGTTTAGAGATTCTTATTATTTATTGCATAGATTCTTATTACTATAATTCTTAATTTAATTTGAGGTCTAAGTCAGCAGGAAATTACCAGCACTAACAGGTGCTGCTCAGAATCTCAGGAGCTTGGTTTAAATGAGAAAATCCAGCATACCTTTTTCGAAACAAAATCTTAAACACTGGAAAACATAAGATAAAATTATTTAAATCTCATATTTGATATAAAAAGCTAAGTTAATGATAGTTTGAGGCATGTTGGTTTTGTGTTTTACTGGATGAAGACTAATGTAATACTCATAACAGTGAATTTATTTTGTAACTGACAACATATTTATCTGGGATTTTGGAAAATATGAGAATCTTCTGGTGATTTTATGTCAGTCAGAGAGTAGGCTAGTCTATCACCTTTCCCATATGAAGCTATCTGCATTGGAGGGGTAGTTGTTTCTTAAGGCGATCTGGCTGCCATTTTTAGAACTTCTTTGGAGAACATTTTTAAGATAAATAAATGTAGAGTTACAGTAAAAGTCTGTCTTTGACCTTTGTTCTAGTGTGTTTAGCAGAACTGGTAGCTTTTAAACTTCTGCCTTTACCTCTTTCCCTATGCTGTCAAGCTGCTGCAGGGCAGTAACCCATTTTCTATACTCACTTGACACATGTAAAGCTTTCTCTTTCACTTTTTATAAAATAACAGTCTGTACTGTACATAAACAGAAGATTGACCTCGCACAACCATATTGTTAGAAACCCTAACTTTTTACTCAAGCTAGTTTTGTATATTCTATAAATAAACAGATAGGGGGGGTTGTCTTGTGTTTCTTTGCCATGGGACATCCCACCTGAAAAATAATAGTTGTGTACTGTAGAAAAAAAGAAGGGGACGGGCTACATTTAATCGTGATTAAATTGAGCTCATTTTTTCACTGCTGTGTTTACTTTGTCCTTTTGTAACTGAAATTTGAAATCTCTGCAAAAATAACTGAGTATGGGAGGGGGAAACAGGAAAGGATTTCTGTGTGTTATTATTCCCAAAACAGCACAGGGAATTAATTTTAATTTAGGTTTGTGTTATGTAAATTGCCATCAATGGAAATGGGAAACTTATAAGACAAATGTGGACTGTTGCTGGTCATTTTTTAACTGCAGTGTGACTTGTCCACTCTTTTAATATTTTCATCAACAAAGTTTAACAAGTAGTGGTAGTATGTCAAAGCAGAGTATGCATAAAAGATGGATTTTACAGCTATGGAGTGTCAACTCCATAGCATTAGCAGCCTTCTTCGAAAGCCTTTAAAAAAGGCTTCAAAAAATTGTTCTTTAAAAAAGGCATAACAGTCAGTTCAATATATATGAAAATGTTCCTTAAGAAACAAACCAGGGGGAAAAAAAAAACCAAAAAGGAATATTTCCACACTTTTTTGTTTAAAAACAACCAGTGAATAAATGCCTCCCTATATACAAAAAAATCATTTGCTCTGTTTAAAATTTAAGTAATCAGACAGCAAAGCTCACGTGAACTGAAACTCCATTTTTTATTACTCAGTAGTCAAGTCAGGAGAAATGAAAAAAGTATACAAAACATAAAAAATTACAAGTACCTACAAAATGTTTAGTACTTCAGTCACCTAAAAGGCTGCAAGTTACATAAAAAATGTTGTGTGCAATATGATTCACTTGGATGCCTCAGCTTTATACTTCCCGCAAATAGAAATGATATTTAACACCTGACTAATTAATTTCAAGCATTAGAGAACAACAAAAATATATCCCAGTTGAATTCTTTAAACTAGGCACTGGATTAACACAGCATATTCTGAGTATATCTTACTAACTACAAGCAAAATATCATTGATTTAGATGGGTCGTGTTTGCTGCACTATGTCAATGACACAGTTGATTTTTCCTGTATTTGTAATGAGAATTATCAAGTGGCATAAATTAGCAGAGTCCTGGGACCTCCAGTGTAACTGTCCTTTTTGTGAGTAAGAAATCCAGCCCACACCAGAGGAAGTATTTAGGAATCTTACTTCCCCTAAAACAAATGGAATTAAATGCCAAAATAAGTTTATTGGACCTAGGTTCTAGCCTTTTAATCAAAAAGTCTCTAATACATATTCAGTCTTTAATCCTCAAGTGGCTGTAAACCAACCACAAGACTCTGGCAGAGCAGTGTAAGGCTGAAAATGGGAAAGTACTGAAATCCCATTTAAATCTTTTGCCAGAAGTTCCAGAGACTTGATGTTACGTATGCCTTTATTTCATTAAGTGGAATATGATATTTGCATAGGTCTGGGGTTTTCTTTCCGGAGTCATGTGCTGGGCTGAGAGTGGGTATTTTGTTACCTCCCCAGCTCTGCTGTCACCTCCTCTCTAACCCTTCATTTACTAATCTCCCTCTCCTTTGTTGTCTTCTTCACCCACAGACTTAATGACTTCTCTCTCCTCCTAATCCTTTGTTTGTCTTTACCTCATTTTCCATTAGACCATCACTTCTGCTCTTCAATAAAGTCACAAGAGAAAAAAGCAAATCACCTTGAAGAGAGAGACAGACTAGTTGACGAAAGGCTGGTATGACTGTTGCCACTGCGGTAAGACAACGGACATGGCAGCTTTCTGCCTAGCACGGTGTTCACCTAACTGCGTTTCTGCTTAGGCTGCTGAATGATTTTGCGGAGTGCTTGTATTTTCCCAGCCATATGCAACTGCGCTAATTTTGAAAATTAGTTCACCTCCTTTCATTTCCTTTTTCAACTGCTTCTCTCTTCTCACAAGGCTTTGAGAAGACCTCTGGATATCCTTCTGCTCTATTTGATAATATTTATTGTCACTTATCTCATTCATCTCTTCACAGTTGTACATTGATTTGAGAGTACATACTAACTGCTCACATCCATTTCCTCTGTAGTCACCAACAGGTATTACTTCCTAAGTATTATTCCTCATGTTTCTCAGTGTCGCCAGCTCCTCCCTACACTGTAGCCTTCTTGATCAAATCTTTACTTGCATTTCTTTCCTAAAGAATCACTCCCACAGTTTTCAGAGTGCTGATCCTTCCTTTACAAGAGAACTAACATCTGCTTTTTCTTCTTCATTTCCAGAAGCCTGTACACACAGGCAGCATGACTGGAATTTGCCAATACTTTTATCTACTTCACACAGAAGAAAGAAAAGCAACTGTTGGGGCACCTGCGTGATATTCAGATGTGGTAGAACTGGCCTCTTCTCCAACTCACTCCACCGTAGTCTGCCTGGACTTACTTCCCTCTTCCCAAGGCAGCGCTCTTCTTCACCTGGGACAAAACCACCTCTGTTTACCACTCTATTTTTCATCCTTCAAAGGCCAGACCTTCTCTGAAGGTCAGCTGCACTATTTCGTTCAGCTCTAGGAAGAGAGGAAGGTCTTCAGTATTCAGTAGTGGCTAAACACTCCCCTTTTTATTGCAGTCCCATAAATAGGAGAGAGAATGCAGCACTGTGCTCCAGGTGATTTCCCTTTTCGTGCAGTCATTATAGGAAGAAAGAATTCATAGGACGTTTCCTATATGTGGTGGAATAGAAGTGGTCTAACCTCCTCTGGAAGCACAGTCACATATGACCTGGAAGGCATTGCTTTCAATGTTGGAACAAGGGACAAGACAGCTGTAAAATAACAATTTTGGCATCTTAAATTCCATTTTTATTCCTCTAAGAAATGCTTCAAGTTTCCAGTGAAGCTTAGTTATTCAAAATTTCTGTGGCTAACAGCGGCTTGTGCCTCTTTTTTTGAGGGGTGATGGCAGAGAGCTTTGACTTGTTTGCTGCAATATTGAGATTTTCAGGACTTCTCCTTTCAAAGCTCAAGCAGCTGGGGGGGAAGCGAGGAAAGAGAAAATGTGTGTGTTGGGGGAGGAGAGCACGGGAAATAAAGAGTTTTCCACTGAACATCTGAGAGTGAGCGAACTATTATATTTGCTGAGACATCACTATTTTTAACGAGCTCTTGAAACTTCTGGCACAGTCATTGCCTGGGACGTACAAATGAAGGCAACTGAAATGAGCATTTAGGGAAAGAAGAGATCTGCAGAGGTGCAGCTGGTTGTTAGGAGCAGAGGAATTTAAAATGCTCACAGCAATGCTGAAAGTCATACTCCCTCACCTGAGAACTACAAGGCTGCTACCTCCTGTGCAACTTTTCACATTAATGGCATATTAACCAGGCAAGACAAGGAGATTTACTGGCTGATGTTCCTTCCCAGGATTGCGAGCCCGCGTAGTCCATAAGATGGGCAAACTGGCTGGGATATATCCAGCCAGCAGTCAGGCTCTTGGTCAGGCACTCAGGCAAAGCGGTCCTGGCTTTCATGTGAGCCTTCTCCACAACTGTGTGTCAGCCTCAGAATCCTCACTATGTACGTCAAAACTGTCTACAGCAAACTGACTTCAATATGTCTTTCCACATCAAAATCCAGTCAGGCTTTTCCTAACATACGCAGGTGAAAGGAGAATTGCCGGCTATCTACTTTTTGTTCTCCTGCAGTGGATTTTGGTATTTTATTTGGCATGGCAACAGAGCAGCAGGACAAGCGTGGTGGGTTGTCTGCGGCAGCCAGAGGTAGATGCGGTCCTCATTTCAACAAAGTCCGAGCTCCTTCCACATTGTATGGGAGGAGCGTTTGTCACGAGGGTGCAGATGGTTCATAAGTGCTCTCTCAAGCTCTGTAACTGATTTCTGCAGAGCGAGGAGATGAAAACAGCTTGCAGTGCTGTGCTTGTGAGTCTCCAATGTTGTAATGAGGAAGCACAATTCAGGGGCAAATAGGGGCTTTCTCACCTTCCTAACCCCTCCAGGATATTCTAGCTTGGGAAGGGTGGGAAGGCAGTAGCTTAGTAAAACATTACTTGTGTCTCATTTCGTAAGCTTCAAATGGGTATAGAAGCTTTATCTCAACAGCTAGTATGTACTAAAACTATATCACATGAAATTAAGATGTTTCAATGTACATAGTGTACTTTTCTGATTCTGTGTAAACAAACCCTTAGGTCACAGATCTAGAGTCAGGAGTACAACTCTATTTCTATTAGCAATCTCAGTGAAGGCAATAAGCTTACTCATATGAAAAATACCTCTACATTTGAAAAAACAGATCCTTATATTTTAAATCTCTGTGGCAGAAGCATGCCTGTTAAACTACCTAACATTCTGGGACATCACTCATTTTTTCCATACTTATGTGTGATTCACATAGCTTTCTTGTCCATATATTTTTATTGACATTTATTTGCCTTAAAATTAAAGAGTATTTAAACTTACGCCGTAGGCGTATATATACGCCTATAAGGGTGAATGCATATCACTTAAATATTTGTGACATTTAAATATGCCACATATATGATTTATATACATATGTCTCATGTATCATATTTCAGATTTAGGCTTTAGCAGATTGATGTATGTATCTACATATGTATCTATCTATATATATCCAGAACTCTATTAATGGTTGTATTGAAACATAAATACATGGCTGAACTGCAGGCAAAATAGCTCATATAGTAAAAACAGGTATGTGATGGAAAAGAACGCAACCATACCCTGGCAATTTCCTGTTTCTTCAGAGTTGGCATAAGAATACATCTGTGCAGATCTGAAATGCTGAACAGCCTGACAAGGACAGTGCCATTTAACATATGAATGAGTTTGTGAATATTGACATCTTTGAGGGTTTCTCTCCCAAAGGCCTTTTGGTTGTACAGTGGCTTAATTCAAGATGGTTTCTGTCAAAGGTAAAGATAGAATTGAAAAACAGTACAATGGTTTCTCTCATTTAATACAATGGTGATACATCTGAATTGGTGGTTTTCAGATGAAGGTAGCTGCTACTCATCAAGAATTGTGCAAATCAGTAGGATGGGGCAACCAAAGTTTCAAAATATTTTATCCCTCATAGCAGTAACAGCAGCCTGTTCATGAGCTACTCATGGGAGAATTGTGCCACCAAACTTACTCTGTATCTAAAAGATACACATCTTTATCACCTGAAGTTCTCCACGGATTTCCTCTGCTAATGCAAGATTTACTGCCCTTCCTTTCTAGATAACATGGCTCACAAAAAGTGACAATACAAATTACCCTGTAGAGGAAACCACAAACCAACAAACTCTTCAGAAAATCAGCCACCATGCAAAACACACTAGGAAAAAAGTCTCTAGAACTGCCCTGCAAGGAGCAGGCTCTGTATTTGAATTAATCACCCAAATAGCATGTATGAATCTAATAATGCAAAAAGGAAACCTTCACTGATGTTATCTTCCTGTCTATTACGTACTACTCGATGCTGGTATATGTACAGAAAATTGTTAAATAATTACAGCATCCTTGAAGAGTTCTTCCTGCAGCCCTTTTCCACCTCTCTTTTCAAACAACAGTTCCAGTATTAAACTCAGTCCAAAGCAGATTTCCCCTGTACTAACAAACACTCATTAGAACCAAACCTTGCTGGTACAGCAAATGCAAAATTCATGAATACCAATGCATTTAACAAAATTTATGTCAGTGCCCAAAAGAACTATTAATTTCCATGGGTCTTCTTCATACACTTTTAAAAATGTGATGTATTACACTAAACACATCACATGAGAAATACGTGCATGAAACTAATCAACCATCATTCACTACAATGAACTCACACAGATAAATGATCAAGGACAAAACACTGCAAAGGATAGGAGAAAATTTTTTTCATAAAGAAAATATTCCATCTTTTGCACAGTCCAGGTGCTCACAGGAGACGTACAAGTCATGTTTAAAAAATAATCCTGGGAACTAAATTATTAATGATGGATAAACAAATTGTGGACTCGGTAGTGACATTGTTTTTAAAGCTTACAGTTTTCTTGCTGATTCATTCCTGTACATTCATGTTAGCAACTGTTTTCTCTCCAGTGGTTTAATTGGTTAAAATAATTTTATTACACTAAGAACAATCACGTCCCACTTGTATTTAGTTTGGATTTTGCTACTTGTCAGATCTGATGAATGGATGTCGGTCAAGTCAAAAAGTTTGTTTTCTCCAGTTCTATCAGTTGATCTAATTAAAGATATCACCTCTTTTACAAACCTTGTCTCGCTTGTATCACACAATGTAATAGCCGTGGCATCATAACTGTACTCTCAAAATGCACAGAAGTGAGATAAACTTTTAATTGAAACACTTCTCTCCTACTTTTACAGCAAATCGAATGGGTATGGGAGGAAGAGGGAAATAATACAATAAATTTTAACTTCAGCTAAAGACAGGAGGTGGGAAAGCAGTGCCCTAAAGACCTCATAACAGCAACTGTATTTTACACTGAACGTTTTTGCATGAATTGGTAGGTTTCTGTGCAACCTGCATTTAGATTTACATGGATTTGCCTCACCAACAGTAAAGAACAAGGCTATGTTTTTTCTTGATGAAATCTTTTCTGAGCAAATTCAAAGGGGGGTTTCTCGCCAAAGTTGTGTGTCCGTTTAATCTGAATGTACACTGCCTAATCACAACACTTCGAAATATGTTCATGAAAATGTGTTGAATTGATGCTGTCATGATGCTTAGTTGTAGACTCTGCTATGTTGCTAATAACACGGTTATTCAGAATCTATGCATTTTCGCAAACTTAGTTTAACAAAGTAAAATATTTAAAGGATTTTATTTATAGAAATCATAATAAAGAGTAATTACAGCACTAGACTGAAGTGCACTTCTCAAAGCACTTGGTAAAGCCACTTTCTCTGCTGAGAGCTTTTGCTTGTTTGCAGGCATGGCAATGAGTTAATACACAACTTTTTCACCTTTGTGGCCTGGAAACTCACTATTTCCTCACTGATGAAGCATAACACTCATACCTGCCATGTGAGGCTTCTATTAAAATATTCTTTTGGTGGAGGAAACTAGTAGATGAAACCTATGAATTAAAACATTCAAAATACTACTTTAGTTTTGTTGTTTGCAACTACCATGCCTTAGAACTTAGGGCAGATATAACTGAAAAAAATGTCTATTTTAGATTTTAAAAAGCCACTCTGAAACTATTCTTGCCAAAGGAAAATTAAAAATGTCTATAATGATTTTCAGTTATGCTAGTCATACAAGTGCAATGTTTATATTTTGTTTGTTCGAAGGAGAAGGGATAAAATACTTGAAAAAGGAGTACTATTTCTTAGTACTTAGAAAATTTACATTTGTTGGGTGGGGAGAAGAAAGGGAAAAAATAACTAAAGAAAGAGAACTGAAGACTTCATAAAGAAGAGAAATGGGGAAGACAAACTGATTCTTGTTTATTTGCACTTAAAATTTAATTTCTTCTGTGATGAAAAAAATCTACAACTGTTTTAACAGGTTCTGAAAAAAGTAATTATTTTCCCCAACCTAAAGTAATCTTTTATTTTGAACCCTATTTTGCAGACGGAGGACAATCAAAAGGACTGGTTTTTGAACTCTCCTAAAAATGTTCCACGGTAGCTTTTCTACAAATCAAAAACTCTTTACTTAAGGTACAATCTATTATTGTAACAGGCCTAGAGACAGGGCAGTTCATCTCACTGGACTGTCTGGATCTCCTTGCTTCAAATGGATTTAGCCTGTGGTTCCAAACATGGTAGTCCATAAGAAATTCAGCTCTAAATGTCACTGAGCCAACACTGAAGCCAGGAATTCATGTATTGTTAGTCTTTATTTTTACATGACTGACATTATTCACAGAAAATCAGATGACAAGGAAAAAGTAAGGAGTTTGTTAAGTGTGCACAGGTACGACAGTGTTGCTAAAAACTACGAAGAGATTTGTACTGTCAGCATTAGCCCCTTCTAAGAACAATTAGTGGTCAGTACAGGGATAAGGAAGCCATAAAATGTAAAATAAATGCAATTTATCCTACAATTAGAGAAATCTGGATTTATTTAATGGTTAGCATGATGGGTATCATCATAAATGTGCCTATATAGAATAACTCTGGAATGATACTTGTGACAACAGTTACAGTGTCTATTTACACATCACCTATTCACTAACTTGTTACTCCAGAACACATTCTCATGGGTTTTCATCAGCATAAAAAACCCACCACAATTAATTTTAAACAAACTTGCCACAGAAATTCTTCTTTCTTACCAGTGGAGAGATAGAGGAGTGATAGCTTTCCTACAGCACTAATTATTGACCTTGAGAGAGCAACATAACCAGTATAGAGCTACTACAGAGCTACTAGAGAGCTAGTGTAACTGATATCCCACAGAAAAGCTATTCCAGATCTGATGATTGGAAGTTGGTACGGTATTCTTTTAGGATTGCTTTTTGGACATAAATATCCTCAGCAGCATTCATTGTTACCCTTTTTGGATCCGAGAACCTTACCAAAGGCAGTCCAAAACCATCGTCGCTGCATAGGCAAAATACTGATCATATGGCTTGTTTTAGGCAACTTCATAGTTGTCTCTTTCTGCCAACTTCTTGTTTAACTCTTTGTCTGCAGTGTGGCCAGAAAGAGCTCTGCAGGACCTTGCGAGCAAAGGATTGGTGGTTACGATCCGCAGATGTTCATGTCCTCACACGGCATGGCTGCATTTTCATTCCTTTCCATTTGTTTTGACCAGCGCAAGATTTATGGGAGGGCATCAGCTGTCAAAACAGACTCGTAGGCTAAGAGGCTGCAGCATAGCTTGAAGTCAGTGTTAGGGATAAGGTCCAAGAGAAAAGCAGTCCAAATCAGGCAAGAGTAAGGGTGCCTTAACACCACCTTTTTGTCTTTTCTCCCCCATGCGAAACGCTGTGCCAAGTGCTCCTCAGTCAGAATTCGGGAGCTCACCCATGGTAACCAGGGAAGAGAAATACAAACAAAAAGCCACAATAAAATGTTTAAAAATAACTCTAAAACATTCCTAACCATTTCTAGAACACAGCATATACAAAATCCGTTGTGGTGTTACAAAGCTTTCTATTGGTATTTGCATAGTACTCCAAAACTTAGTCACACAATACATTTTCATCACTCAGTTTAATTTTATTATTTGAAAAATAATGCAACCAAATGCAGAGAAAACTTCTTTGTATGGTGTAACATGATATTTAACCAGTGTAAATTTGGGATTGTATCAAAGTTAGACCAAACAGAAGTTGTTTACTTAGCTTCCCTTTAAATATAGTAGAGAGGCATTATGCACTTACGACGTCATAACAATATACTTCTAAGGCTTAACTGCTCTGAATTATACCAGTTTTGTGTTGATTTCACCAGCATAAATGTGGTGTAACCCAGTTGTGAATCAGATCAATTCAGAAAATGTTACAGTAAGAATGGACCATGTGCAAATTTAAAATATGGAGTATCTAAAATAAACTTCAATATATACTTGTTAAATAAAAGATTACTTATTGTCTCTTTATGTCTTTCAGGCAGTTATTACTTCCAGTAATTACTTTTTAAAATTTATATTGCAATGATGTCCGTAAGTCCCAATCCAAACCAAGCTAAAATCCACCGTTCAAGTCACTACCTGAGTATTTAGTAAGCAGAAGTGCTTACCTGGAGGCCTTTCAATGTAGCTTTTAGAAAAGTGGAAACGCACAAACATAATGAACAACAGTAATAAGAATAGGGAAAAGCAGCAATTAAAACCTGCTACTCTGAAAAACTACGTATACATTGTTAGATCATTGAACTCTTGAAAAAGACAAACATAGGGGTGGCTGTTTCACCAATTGTTCTTTCAGTTTAGCTGCATGTTGTTGCAGTATTTACTAGTGTTCCTTTTGAAATACAAAAATAGAAATCTGAATGAGAGGGGTTTGGACTTGGTGTCCACTGTGAAATTGTGCGTAAAGAATTTGTTGAAACTTTCAGTGGGATGGGTTGCATAGTCTCACTTGAAAGGCTCATTATGTAACTCCATATTTTGTACTTTGTGCTCTTAATCTGTAATTATTTGGTAACTGGGATACCAACTCTGGGAATTAATGTTGCTGGGGACTCTGTTGAAGCTATAATCTAAATACTCTCTTGATATTTATAGCACTTTTAAATCCCTGGGATAACTCCTGGTATTTTCTTAATTTGTACAGGTAGTTGTATCTTGTCTATATAAAATGTCTTCAGGAGCTGTGGTCTGGCTAGCTGTAGTTTCAGCAGACTTTGGCTAGGCTTTTATTTTTGATGGCTAAAACCGTAAGTGAAATAGTATCTTACATTGAAACTAATGTTACAAGTACAGTAGGTTCACCATGGGAGCAACAGTTGCTATAAATTTCCCACACCCATCTGTTACTCTGCTGCATTAATAAATGTGTTTGGTAATTTGCAGTAAACATTGCCAAAGAACATTTTCACATTTAAAAAAGTTACGCGTAGAAGAAGTGCCTTGAGAAGTTCATGATGGAGGACATCAGTTATAGAGAGCCATTCATATTAATTATGATAAGGATACGTTATTGGGTATTAGACAGGAATGATCAATTATTTGCATGAAGTAAAAAAATAGTAATTTTATTACAGCACCAGTGTAGTGCACTATAGTGAGAGATTCTAAATCTGTGGTCAGTGGCGGTGAAGTTCTCGTACTTGGCCTTAGTCCAAAGCTGACTCATTTCAAGAAAATGGCTTAGCTGAACAAGGAGAAATGGAAGTGATTTAATGTTTTGGGAAATATATATACGTATATAATTTTATTTTTTACAAACTCTGATGATTGTATTTAATTTAGTTTAATTATTTAAATCTAGGCATAGATGTAGCCCCCAAAGAGGACTGTATGCTCTGTAAAGATGGAGAGAGGATTCGTAGAAAAGTAAGTAACAGTACTGTTAAACATAGTGGACTTTTATAAGTGAGATCCACTGTATGTTTTGTTGCTAAAGATCAACCCTTCTTCATCCAAAGCCCTGTAAGAAACTGGATGAAGCAACTAATGATCCTGAACAGGAAGTATCAACTGGAGTTACTTTCAGGGACTGGCGAGGGTTTAAAGGACTTTTCACATCTAGTTGTATGCTAAAATGAGGGGCAGGTCAGTACTAACCTGACATACCATTTTCCTTTGCTGTTCAATGGCTCATGTAAAATGGCATTTTTTAGCATTTTGTCCATTTCTCAGTAAACAGATTATCATAATAAAACACTATCCCAGCTTAGCTGGTGGCAGTCCTGGTAGAGAAGCCAGGGATTAAATGGGCGTGAAAACAAAACTACCTCTGTCCTTAGACGTGGTCTCTGCAGAACACAATTAAGGAGCATAAGGTGAGCAGCATGTACAAATCCACCCTGCTGTCAGCTTTGTGCGCCGTTTTGTGGCTGAGCAGAACTCCAGGCTCCAGGACTGTTAAAACGGCATATTGCGTACACAATAGGTTATCAAATACCCATTTCAAACAATCAAGGAAATTAAACAGAAAAACATTTCCATCAACGTACTGTTGCGATCCAACAAACACCAATATCAAAGTCGTGTGGCCTACTGTAAACTCAGTGGTTGTTTTCAAACATATTTGTACATGACTATGACACAGTTAACAGCATTTTCAGTACCGTCATATGGTACTGAGGGTGTTGAAATACTTAAAGAGAAAATACAACTGTATTCCGGGGTTTATGTGAAACAGCGTGACTATATATGCGGCATAATTTTAATTGTGGTTGTTTATATAACATAAGTTTAATATAACATTTCCAAATACCACATTTGGGTGGAAGTCGTTAGCTTTTCCCCCAGATGTGTTTGTTCCCCCAGATGCTGGTAACCGACAGTTATGGAGCGTGAGGCGCAAGGGAGTGGCAGCTCCTGGGATGGCCATGAACGTCAGACGGCGAACGCCCGACACGTCGTCAATCGTTTCAGCGACTTGGATACGATGTGTGCCGTTATTAAATTAGGAAGCTGAGCTGCTTACGCCCCAGGAAACTTTTATCATTCGGGATTGAATTTGTCTGGGCAACTGACGTGCTCCTGCAGAAGACAAAGTACGCCAAAACCGCGGGGGAACACCAGCGACACCCGCACCCTACCGCCGGGTTTCTCACTCTCGAGTGGTTACCGGGCCGGGAAGGGCCCCCGCCGCCACCCGCCGCGGCCTGGCCCGGCCCGGCGCGCGGACAGGCCCCAGCCCAGTCCCCGGTGCGGGCCGCACGTCGGACAAAGGCGGGAGGGCCCGTTCCACGGCGGCGGGACACGTCCGCCCCCGCAGCCGCCGCTCCCACCGCCCCTCAGCTCTCCCACCACCCCCTCCCCGGCCCTGCCCGTCCTCCCCGGCCCCGTGCCCCCAGCCCCCACCGCGACCCATTCCTCCACAGCCCGCTCCCGCCCCCCGCCGAATCCCATTGGCTACAGCAGCCCGTCCCTCACGACGCCCCTGGCTCGGGATTGGCTGCGCCGCGGCCTCCCGCGCTCAGCCCCACACCGGTGCGGGGGGGCAGGCCAGTGGGACCCGGCCGCGGCGTTACCCGCCCGTCCCCTCCCCCGCTCCTGTCACGGCCAGCGGGGGCGCGAGCGCCACGCCTGCCCGTCCCCGCGGCGGCCGCCTCCGCCCGGCCCCGGCCCGGTTCCCGCTCCGCCCCCCCGCCGCCGCTGCAGTGCCTCCCTCGGCCTGGGCGGCGGTGCGCGGCGCCGGCAGCCGCAGAGGCGCGGCGGCCTCCCCCCGTTTGCCCCCCGTCCCCGTCGCGCGGGGGCACTCCCCCTCCCCACAGCTCCGCCGCCTCCCGGGCCCCCGCTGCTGAGGCCGGGGGGGGCGGGAGGCTGAAGCGGCGGGAGAAGGGGGAAGTGTGCGAAAGGAGGCGGGGAGAGAGGGCGGCGGCGGCGGCGGGCGGGCAGGTGAGGCAGGCGGCCGTCCCGCTCCCCTCCTGCCCTTGGCGGCGGCGGTGGCGGGGGGGGCGGTGGCCGCGCTCAGGCAGCGCGGCCCCGGGTGAGGGAGCTGGGGGCGGAGCGGGAGGGGAGGCAGGCCAGCGGGCCAGGGGCGGCGGCGGGCCGCGCTGCGCTGCCGGGGCCGGCTGGGTGGCGGGGGGCGCTGCGGTCTCGCCGCCGGGCGTCGTTTTTGCCGGGCGGTCGCGGCGCCGGGCGGGGCCGGCGCGGGTCGGAGCCGCCCGCGGGGCAGACCCCGGCGCCGCCGCCGGCGGGGGCCGGGAGGAGCCCGGCTCCGCTGCCGCCCTCCCCCCCGTGCACACGCACGTCGCACGCTCGGCTCCGCGAACGCCCCCGTCCTCGTCGAAAGCTGTTGCATCTCCCCCCCTCCTTCTTCTCTGCCTCCTTCCCCCTTAACAAGAAGAAAACTCGATTGGATTTAATACATTTCTTTGGGGTCGGAAGAAACTCCTGCCTGCTGGATCTGGTTTAGACGCCCGACAGACGAGGTAAATTAAATGGAGAAGGCTTGGGGAGCAGCAGCAGCAACAACAACAGAAAAATCCTTCCTCTGCTGAAGGGGGTGGGGAAAAAGGAAGGAGTTCACGCTTCATTTTGATATCCTGTTTTTGGCCATTATTTTTCTGTGTTTTCCGCCTTGCATAGCCTAGCTATCCTTTGTGTTTCTCACCCTTTCGCCGAAATTCTGTTTGTATGAACGTAGTCGCTGGTTTCATGGAGGCTGAGGAAAGAGTCTGGGGAGACGGAAAGTTTTTAAGCTCCTCAGACACAGAAGTTTCTTTGTTCTGTCGGAGAAGGTATTGAACTGAAACTGCTCGACTCCGTGACTCTGCTGCTTCAGCTCCTTCCCTTCCAAAAAGATTGCTAACCCTGCGAGTATAATTAACTTGTCGGCAAATAAGAAACTCCTAAAGGAGGTAGTATCTTTTATTTAATCGAAAGGTCTTGAGGCTTGCCGTTTCTTGTTTGCCTTTCACCTTGTTTTCTGGAATATCTGTTAGTGTCTGGCCAATCTTCTTCAAGATAGCTGTTAAATTTCTTTATAAAAATGTGCCCTCGTAGTCCTCTGTAAATGTTGTCGCAGTTTTTCCCCTCGACTGCTGTCGCCACCTCTCTTCCTCCCCTCCGCCCCCTCTCAGTCCTCAAGATGACGAGTTGGACTGCATATTTTTCAGCTTGTATAGGAGACGTCTGTATTGCATTTTGATCCTTGCACAAGTTTATCTTAAGAACCTCGTTTAAAAAAAAAAAAGCTAGCTAGTGGTTTGACTTCTTAAAAGCATGTGCAGTTGAACCTCGAGTTAACGTAGCCTTGTTTGATTTTGGTGACCACTTTATCATTTTTGAAAGGAGTCCTGTTTGAAGCTGTTGGAAGGGAAACTAAATGCGAAGTTTTGGTGTAAGGCTTTGTACTGCTGGTGCTTGTAAAGTTACGCTAACTAACCAGTTGCGTGTAGCGAAAGCAATATTGCTTACCACAGATTCATTTCGCACACCTCAAAGAGGCAATTATTTGTTAGTTCTTTCGTGAAGGCAAGGAATTCCTCGTATTGTGAATGTTCAGAATGAGCTAGAAGCCATAGCTCTGTGCTAGCTTATTTAAATTTTTGTTCCTATTTGTCAAACTCGAAAGCAGCGTGTTGGTCAGATAGGATGTGTGTGCTTCAGTGTCTAAAGGATCTGAGAAGTCTTAGTATTTGTGAGGCTTGAACAAAGTCATTTCTATGCAAAATTTTTAACACTCCTACACATGTAGTTCTTTAACAGCATCAAGTAATGTAGTGTTTGAGGAAAAAGTTATTAATCCAACTCCAATTGTTTGATATACTGTGAGGAAAAATGCTAACATTTAACTGACCTAAAGTGGCTTCTGTGGCTGATAACAAGTAAATGATTTGGCTTGCAATTGATAGACTTACCTTTCCAGGCAGCCGTAAGGGTTATTCTTAGGCGTCAGAAAGGGCTGAACAAAATAAATGGCAGTGAACTTCGGTTTCCTTATATGGCTGATGCTTGGCAAAAAAGCAATGAAGTCTAAATAGAGTAATCCTTTTACAAAGAACGATCACTTTCCACAGCAGTGTTTCAGTCCCAGTAATGACTTGAGATTCGGGGGGCGGGGAGGGGTGGGAGTGGGGGATGGGGAATTGTAGCAATGCATGACAAATTTAGTTGTAAAGCACTGTGTTGGTAATGGATGCAATTTTGTTTCTTTTCAGACCTTTTGTGTTTCTCATGATGCACTTGATATTTTTCAATGCCATGTAGAAGAATAGATGCTTGAGTGGAGCCACAACTTTTTACACTAGTGTTTTGTCACCATGGTAGCTATGGATAAGGCCCTTTTTAATGATGAAAGTGTAATTCAGTACTGCTTGCAGCTAATGGTTATATCATAGAAGGCCATTCATGTCATTAACATAGTTTAGGCATTATGAAGGAGCGTATTCTTTCTTGAGATCAACTGTCTCAACTAAAAATCAGTCTGAAATTGATACCATATTATGAATAAAATTATTTAAGTATACACATGGTAGCTTGTGTTGCTTGAAACAACATGCTCATAGGTACGCTTCGATGGCTTGGGGAAACATTCTTTTGACCTGGCTGTTCCTTGCTCATGAATTAAATTAAGCTCAAGTAAACATTGGTAATTTTAAGTAGGTATGCTTGCAATCAAAGAGCTAGAAGTTACAGCATATGGCATACTAAGGAATGTGATTATCATTAGGATGATTATCATATTAATAAAAATATGAATAAATTTGTCTTACAAATAAGCTGCCCAGTAATGTTTATATATAAATGTATAAATGTAGTGCTTTTTAGGGTATCCATTTGCACATCACATTCATATAGCATTGATGAGGGGGCTCCATGGAGAAAGTATTATTGATTGAAAGTTGCATAGTGTATTAAGCTGGTGGTGTAAGAAAACAGTGTTATGATTTGTACTCGGTGGAATTCGTTCAGACTCTGTAGTCCCAGGCATAAAGAGCCATGCTTGGAACATCAAAGCTAAGGAGAGGCTTGCACATATGTAATATACGTTATACGTAGCATGTTAGCAATAGGTTCCAGAAATAGAAGGGGATGGGAGCAAATTCCTCAACTCAGCTTTCCTGTGTAATGAATCACTGGCTGTCCGCTTTGTTTTCTTGTTTTGTTTTTGTCTTTCCTGCTCCCAAGCGAAAAGGAAAAACTTCTAGGGAAAATGTTACGTAAAGATCAAATGGTTGATATGTCATCTCTTCAGCAGATTCTCCCTACGGAGTAACCTGATCTGCTAAAGGAGAGTCTGACATTTACTCCACGTAGAGGAATTACAAATCTAACCTTTTCCGAAAGAGTAACTAGTTGAATTGACGGAAAAGCTACTCTTACGGATGTGAAAATAGTTGACTGTATTCCTATGTGAGCATGCAAATGTTGACAGTGACAAGTGATGACAATTTGTATAGGTGGTTAAGTGTGAATTATCTGGAAAATGAAGATTTAGAAACATTGCTATTTTACCTTGTCAACTTTCGAGTAAGTAAAACAATATGTCAGACAACACTTTTCACATCAGAATGAAAACATTGAAGGTAACACGTTTGTCAGTTTGTATAGTAAATAGTCTGTAGATAACTTACCCCCACTCCGTCCCCCCGTTTCGTACAGTGTGGTAACCTGTTACATTGCTAGCTTTGTGTCTTTGGAACACCTGTGAAGTCCAGCGCACACTTGTGAGGTATAGGTTATGTCTTCTACAACTAATGAAAATTTAACTAATTCTGAGAGTTTTGCTTAATGTTTAGAATGCATAGGGAATAGCTTTTTGTGAGGATTGTGGGTAACTTGTGAACAGTTCTGTGGCTACCCCCACGGCAGGCTCTGGTCCAGTTCTGGACAAGAAGTACTTTTTTCGGTGGGGTGGGGGCTTGTGAAAGCTTCAGACATAGATTTCCCACAGTCCTTATAGTTCTCTCCATCTCTTGGGGAGGAGCTGCAGCGTGCCACTGCAGTTTCCAACTGTGAAGGTGACATGCAGAGCCCACTGTATCAGCATAGCTGGCACGCTGTCTCCTGCTGAGTAAATATAGGTAAAAATTAGTGGGCCTAATAACATTGCCTAGTGTACTTCAGTAATAATTAATTGTTAAGCAATTCTATTGAGTGTAAGATTATAAGGGGACAGGTGATATACAGAGAAACTTGACTGCTCCAATGGGTTTTTTGGAAGGATTTCTTGTTGTGAAAAGGTTACTTTATTGAAATACAGCCTTCATTTCTAATTAAGAATACAACGTTCATGTATTGTGAGTAAAACCTTACAAATGTTAAGATTTGAAAGTAAGGATGCTGATTTAGGAGAGGTTTATGAATCTCATCTTCTGCCTAAGAAAAATGGAAAAGGTGAATATTGCTGTGCTGGAGTTGGTAGTATTTTTATTATATAGTCATCTTGGGATAATTCTGCTTTCTGTGCTGCTCTCCCTCATAAGTTACCAATTCTTGTTAAGATACTTGCTTTTCTGATGCTTAAATTTCAATACGAGGATTTGGCTTATTACTCTGTTTAGTTTCACCTGTACTTCCTGTGAAGGTGATACAGAAGCATGATGTTTCAACACTAAATCGCACCTTCCACCTTTAAAAATACATTGTGACTTTGCATAATTGAGAAATAAAGCTAAACAAACCTCTTCATTTGGTCTAAATGAAACCAAATTGAAGTGTACTTATGGTGGAGAAATCAGCATTGTGACTAGCTTCCCTAGGGTAGTTTAAGTTGAAAAGTAGATTAGTTCTTTCTGTATCTGGAACTAATTTGTAGATACTTGATATTAAGTGATCATTATACATGGGAACAAAAAGTGATGTTTAAGCAGAGTGTGAGAACAGTGTGAATGATCTTGGCTGCTGAGGCTGTCTTGGAAGTTGTAATAATGTCAGAAGGTAACCAAGCCTTTGGAGCTTCTTGTGTTTGAAGGCTCAATCTTGTTATATAAGATAGTATGTACTCTCCTCCTCTCTTTATCCGCTTCAGTAGATAATGAATGGGATGGCCATACTCTTCTATACTATTTTTTGGCAAGGCCAGGAGAACGTTAGGTAGCAAGTCATGTACACAACTTTGATTAAAGAAGGCGGGGGTGATCAGTTTGGAATTCATGGGGTGCATGAGCTCCGTTTCCAAACAAAAAAGTCTTCTAAGCACACTGAATTCTCCAGGTTTGTATAGTCAATAAATACAGTGCTGTGCTTCATGTCTGGTAGATCTCGTCATGAAGTTGGCTGGGGTAGAATGAACAGAGATAACATAGTCGTGGTCCAAGTACTGAATGGTTTGACTGTTCTGAACTATCACACACTTCCAGTGGGAGAGACTGCAGCTACTTGAGTAGAATTTCCTTTCTAGGAACAAACAGGAAGGAAATACTTGTTTTAGGAATGTTTAGTTTTGTGTTCTCTTGAACTTAAAATTGCACTTCTGAAGTAGATGGTTGGGGTATAGTCTTCCTGTGAGCTTCTAGTGCTCAGTGGCTACTTCTTGTGTCAGTTGTCTGGGGCTAGCTTTAGGAGTAAAAGAACCTCTGAAGTGGTTTAAAGTGTTAGTAAAAGTTACAAATACTTGAAATGAAACACTTATAATTCAACTCTTAATTTGGAATCGGTGGTATCTCCCTCTGAAGTGGCCAGGGCCTTATTCTCCTTGGTGGGGACAGCTCCAATGTTACTAACTAAATTCAAAATATTTAAAGTTCTGTTAGTATGTTAAAGGTAGCTGCAGAAGGATGATCTTGGTGTCTGAAGTACCGCGCTTTGAGTTTTATTGCTGCCTTTGGAGCTTTCTCAGCAGTTTTCAACTCTTGTTGGCCTGAGAAGTTCCTGTAGCAGCTGCATAGGGGGCTCCGTCTTCCCAGACAGTTCTGAAAGAAAAGTTTTATCTTCTTTGTTAGTCTTCTGTCCCGTAATGTGGGGTCTAAGTTTAGTATAGTTGCAGAAATTATTTCTTCAGCCTTCCTTGCCCTCCTTGTCCTTGGAGTTTTAAAGTACGTATCTTCCAACCCTCCTAAGAAAGAGAGGAGAGGGCATAGATGCTTTGAGCTACATCTGAACAAATGTCCGAAATGCAATACCAGATGCCTGTGAATATCAGTCACAGGTTCAGTCATCCAAAATGGCTATGGATGTCATCTTAAGTGTTTGGATGGTGGAAAGCATTTCCAGGCTTGTCTGGAAGACTTCTGGTAGGCTGCTGAGAAACTTTTTGAGAACTGCTGCTTTTTCCCCAACCTGTAACTGTAGTCATCCTAGCATTACTCTCCCTGAGGGGAGAAATGATAGTTTAGAAGATCAACCCAATTGTCAGCAATTTGATCAAATTACTGCAGGTCTTCTGCCTTTACTTACAGGTAACCCTGAGGATAGGATGGAGGTTTATATTTGAAACTGGATATCATAGAATTCTTAAATAATGATACTAATGCAAGTTATAGTTTTTTTTTTCCTCTGTGGAAACATTATGCTTAATAATCTGTATGTGCTTATGCATGTTTGTGGGTAAAATAAACTAAAAATCTTTACTACAGAAGTATTTACAAGGTTGAGGCCTGTATTTTCAGTAAAAGTAAACTGGAAGTATGGCAGCATAGCAGTGTAAACTTTTCATGACTTAAATGCTCTGTAAATACTCTCTTTCCATGCTCATGCTACAGAGTATAATATGCAGGTGCTGAATTTACTTAGTTTCTCCTTTGGCCTATGAGGTAGGTATGTATACCTGAGGGAGGAGATGAATGTGCAGACAGCTGTTGATGTGCACTGATACCCTGCAGCTGGTACTTCTGCTTGCTGTGGCAAATTAGTCTGTGGTGACCTGGAATGTCAGCTTGGTAGTTAGCTCCTTTTAGGAGAACATACTCATTTTGGGTTACTTCTGGTCACATAATCATATGTGATGTTAACCCTGGAACTGCGGGTCATTTAATTTCTGAGGTGTATTTTTTTGGGGGTTGGCAATAAAGTTCATCACTGAGGGAGAAAATTCAGAAGCTAATGTCTTTCTGATTTATAGCTATCCAGCCTTTATACCATTTATTTCAGTTGTGCTTTAGTAAACTTTTACAGGGTGATTCATTCTAAGAAATGGAGAATATTTGTGAATTCTTCAGTAGATCTCTGTCTGGGAGGAATTACAGGCAGAGGGAATTGTGTGTAGAATGCTAGAAAATAACATTTGGAACAAACCTAGAATTTTACTTTAAGGTCACTTTTGTTCGTTCACATATGGGCGTTGGAATACTATTAAAAGCTAGGTAACAATTAAGTTAAGAACTCAACTCTTAAGTATGAAGAAGAGGAAAAAGATGGTTAAACCTGTGCATTTCCATCCCTTTCTGGGAATGTGAGAGGAAGGGGAAATCAACAGAACTCTGAATTTGGCAAGCCATCTGGCTCTGATTCTGATGGATAAGATTAGAAATGTTGATATGGGGGAGGGAGAAACTATCAGAGCTTTACTATTTTACTACACTATTGTTTAACTATAGTGCATCTTATTTGCATCTTTTCTTTCAGGAGACTTTTTTTCTGAACAATGTTTTGTGGGAGAGGGAGCTTTCCGTGGCTATTAGAAAACCCTGTTCTTCCGGTGCATTATTCTTAATCTAGACGTTAATGCTTTGGGTCCAGTACCAGAGATTTCATCTACATAAACGAAAATATAAACAATATAAGTACTAGAAAAGCAAGATACACTTAAAATAGATTTTAATAGACTTAGATGAGAATAATTTACTCTTCTGCTTGTATTTATCTGGGTGTACTCCTCTATTTTTCAAGGAGCACTTGTTTTGTCTTGCTTTACTGAAGCAAAGTAGAAGTGCTGAGGATCATGGCATTCCTGTGTGCTTTTTGCAATGCTGCTCTTACTAGAGAAAGACAGTGGAACAGGCAAACATTTCTGTGGGAAATCTGTGGGATAGGTATTGTTGAGATTTCAAACGTCCTGTAGTCTTTCATGACATTAGTGTTACTGAATTAGTTTTGCAGCAGCAGCCTGTGATGCCTCAAGGGGTAGATTATGGCCCTGTCAATGGAGCAGGTTAAAAGAAAGTGTTATGGGATGGGAGAGAAACGTGTCTTTAATCAATATTTCTTTCTTGTCCTCTTTCTTACTTCTCTTCTCCCTCTACATGAAACAATTGATCAAGAATCAACTTTTAAAAACAGTGCTTGCTTTCTCTTGTCTGTCCCAGATGGAATGAGTCCTTACCTATTTCCACTGAATTCAAATATATAATTGCTCGTTTTAGATCCATAGATCACGCATCATTCCATTTGTGTTATATCTTGACAAAGTTTTAAATTTCAGCTTCGGAGAATAAAGTATCTGCAGAGGAGTAGCCTTCACTCAAAATCAGAATGTTACTCATTTTCCCCAAATGTGTATTAACTTGTTTTTAATCTTTCAGGAGTCTGAAGGGAAGTACGCACTGGACAATTCAAATTATTTGAAATCACAGTTAAGAAATTTTATGAATTCCTACATTGTGCTGTTCAGTTCCATTTTCCTATTTGGAGAAGGAGAGGCTGACATGTTAATAGCAAATCAGTACGGCACTGTCCCGTTTTTACTTTACTAGTGTCAAAGTAGTATTGTATCTCTTTTTTTCTCTTGCTAGAAAGCACAGGAGGTCAAAAGTTAAGTAACACTTTAAGCTTTAAGAGCTATTATTGAATCAACTTTTAATTCAGTTTTGAGGCTATAATTTGCACTGTCATGGGAAGGAATAATCTTAGTTCTACTTAAACCTCCTGTCAGGTGGAAAACTTGTTTTCAACTTCAGATAGTGAATTATCATCTATGTTGATAAAAGCACTTTATGAGGAACTGTACTTCAATATAATTGTCTAAATTCCAAGTAATTCTTAAAACTTTTATTGTAAGCAGTAAGCTATCATTCTTCCCTATTTCAAGAGGCAAAAATACTTTGGAAACCATTCAAGAATAGCCTTCTGTTAATTTTGTTATCACAGTTTCTTATCTGATCTCCAAAATGCCTGATGTAGTAGAATAAAAATAACATAACAGCTCTTCTTTTTTTCTTTAATCATCATCTGTTGGCTTACAGGAACACACCACTAAGCAAAGAGAAAAATAATTTAGTACAAAAAATATTAGCTTAAATGCTTCATTACTGTGTTGGGAGTGAAAAGAGATTATAAGTTGGCAAAAATCAAATGCGCATTGTGAGAGCAAAGCTGAGTAAATAGAGGACAAGAATAACGGTGCTTAGCCATTCACATGTGGGAGATGTGAAGAATCTTGTAGTTAGAACCACAGTTAATGCAAAGAAGAGTAATTCTTGTGCATCACAGATGTGAGCAACTAATTGGAATGGATCAGGATTTATGTATCAGTTGTAAAATGATGTAGAAGAAAACAATAAACAGAGGTACAATTCAGGGATTCCTTTACAGTATACCACAAAACGGTAACTCTTAAAACCACTGAGAATAATGTTGAACTAATATGTGTCATAATTATTGTATAAACTAGAGGGAGAAGATGCTTAGAATCTGGAAACTACTGATTTTTTTTTTTGAACTTTTCCTCTTTATAGAAATAGTGGCTACTCCTTATTGTAGCAATGAAAAAGGTATATTAAAGTAAAACTCTTTTTAAAGCTGCATTGTAAATAAAAGCTTACTGTTTTTAGTACTGCATTTTATACTAACAAATGTAAAAGCAAAAACCAAACCGACTTACAAGGCAGAGACAGAAGTGTTCTTTAAGGGGGAAGTATTCTAAAGTAAAATGGAAGTCCAGTTGTATATGCTATTTCTTTAAGTAGTGACTTTCATTAGGGCACTGTGTAGTGTTTTAACTGTTGGGGTGCATCTTTATGTGTGTTTTTTGCTATGATATATTTTTTTGAAATCTAAAAATTCCAAAATGGGGAATGAATACGCATATCCACATGCACTCTTTTGAACTCTGGTCTATGAATGTGTTTCCACTTGTGTTCCTGTCACCACAGACTGAACTGTATAACCTGTCTAGATTTGGTGCTGCAGTTTTTCTGGGCAGTTTATCCATCTTATTAGCTAGAGGGTTTTGAGTGTGGTTCCTCCTTCTTCCATGTACCCAACCTCTGCTTGCTTTGTATCTCAAAGTTTCATATTGTTTTGGGCCTGCTGCGTTCTTCTGACTTCTGTTGTTTGATCCATCCTAGTTTTAGCTAGGAATTCTGGCAATTACTTTTTTTAGGGGGAGTGCATGTAAAGCAGGGCATCAGAGGCTGTTTTGTTTTAATATATGGACCACACCATTTAGAAAGCAAAATAATTAACAAAGCAGGAATCTTCTGATAAGAAGTATTCGGGGTTTTTTGCCCCTTTCTGTTTCATTCGTGCTGAACTGTTACGTGTTGCAGATTGCCTGAATTTATCTGCAAGCAATTAGATGGAGAGTCTGGTTAATAGGTGAGAACTTTTCTTGTATATTGAAATACTGCATATTTGCAGCAGTGCAGCTTGCTTGTTTAGAAACCTTTGGTATCTGCTGCAGATGGCTTCATAGTCTAAGGAGTGGCTTCCTGCCTGCATTGTACATGAAGTGCCAAACACGATGAGAGCAGTTTTGTTCTGGAATGCCAAAATACATTGAATCCGTTCAGGAAGCAACATATGTCAAATGAACAAAAATATCACACTCATATGCGAAACAGAATGTGGTAGTTATGTTTTTCAAATCTGGTTTCTTTCCTGAATTAAGGGTTTAAAAAGGACATCTTGTATTGAGGACAGTATTAAATACCAATTGCTGACTTACACTTCCAGCATTTTCACTACTGTTTGTTTCTCCATACCCTATTTTTCCTTTTGATTAACATATACCATAGATGGAAATTGAAACAAAGAGGCTATCAATAAGGGTGCTGTATAGGAAAAGGACTATTAGGTTTTCCTCCTTGGATATCTAGGCCTGTGCACATTATACAGGTTTTTGGTGGGGGCCTGGGGGGTTTTTTGTTTGGTTGGTTTTGGTGGGGGGGTTGGGTGTTCTTTTTTCTTTTTTTTTCTTTTTAAAAATTTTTTATTAAGGCTGGTGACTTATGTGTTTCTTTACATCCCTGTGAGAGTTGTATGTAATTGCTTGATACTGCAGGTAGAAAACCAGAGTTGATGAAAACAAAAACGGGCAGTGAAGGATGTTGCTTCTGCTCCAACTCTAATTCCAGCAAGTTCTCAAGATAGGAAGTGGGAACATTTACAACTAATAACTCCAAATATTGCAGGATTTTATTATGATAAAGAAACAAGACCAGGGCAGAGTGTGTTTTGTTGCGTATTACTTCCTTGTTTGCAAAGGAGGTGGTAGTCACTTTGATTCCTCCTAGCTGGAACGCAAAGATATTAAAAATTGCGTTGACAGAAAAATGCATGTCTCTCTAGAAGCTGTAATTCCAGCTGATCAGTTTCTAACTAATATTCTGTGTAGATTTTTCTTATCTGAAATAATTTGAAAGCCTTGATTTTGAAGCTCTCTCAAACCCAGAGGAATGAAGTATGTGTCTTTAAAGCAATTTTGCTTGTCCTTTCTGAACGTTGTTTTATCTTGTTTGTTTTTCGTCTTCCATCACTATGATTAGACATACAGTTAAAAATTAACTTCAGTGAATTATCTTACGTAAGGTCCTTATTGTTGTTCTGTCTTGCGTAAGAAGTGATAGGTCCCTGAAAGAGGAGAGAGTGAGGGCAAGTGTGTTCTTTTTGTAGCTGTGGAAGGCTTTTTTTATTTAAATCAAACATTTAATAATGGAAGTAGCTTCATCTGAAGCTTGGCTGTAGCAGAGGCCACAATTATCATAATTTCTGTGCTTTTTTTTGTGATATTAAGAGCTCAGTTGTGAAGCAAGGTTGGAAGCTTGATATGTTCCTGTCTCCTGGATTGAAAGAGGAGATGCTGGTGTTTCTTTTTCTGTTTTAAATTCTACCCTTCCTACTCCCTGAAATTTTTAGTCCCATGGTAATGATGCCACCAACTAAGAATGTGCTCATCTGCTGAGAGCTGAGGCCTACAATCCAAAACAAATTATGGAGTTGCTTGTTTGTGTTTAGGTCCACATCAGCTGGGTTCTCACGTGCTTTTGTATTTGTTCTGGCAGGTTACCTGCTTTCCCTAACTGTCATGTGTTGTCTGGTCTCAGTGTTTTTTGGGATAGTTATGAGTGAATCTATAGAAAACATGTTAAGGTATACAAGAGCTTTCCTCCTTCTCAGCCTTCGTTCTTCTGTGAAGTGTGTTTATCTTGATTCTGGTCACCAAATTTTGTGTTTCATGAAAGAGTAGTGGCCCTGCTAGTCAATGGGAGGCCTGACCTGCTCAAGCACAATTCATTCCAGTGTTTCTACTCGTCTCCTAGACATCTGTGGCTACAGCACTCTTCTGTAGCTATTGAATTGTAGGAAGTACCAGAAATAGTAGCGCAAAGAAGTGTTTTATCAGGTCTATGTTTTCCTTCTGTCCTTTTGTGTTTCTGAAACATACCTCCAGTGCACCATAGCAAGTATCTAAGGGTGTCCTCCTCCTCCTCCCACCTTAGAGGTATCTGTTTATTTCTCTAGAGTCTGGCCTGGTTTGCTGACATTTTCAGTGTGAAATATCAAGCTAAAAACTTATTCACAGTTCAGTCCTCGTCATCACTAGTAACAGGTACTAATTTTCAAATGAACTTGGAAATCAGTTCACACATCTGTGTTCAGGTTGGACTTGCTACTATCATAGTGTTAATACAGTTCCACAAAACCTAATCTTAACACAAGGTTGGTTTTTGCTGTTCAGAACTTGTGAATAATGCAAATTGCAGTGTATTTGCAACAGTTATAATATGTTGTCTTTTCTCACTATTTGACCAACTTAAACTCTTATCAAAGCTCTTGCCATTTCTGGTTTTAATAGACAATTAAGGTTATAGAGTCTATTGAATTTTTTTCCCTCTTTGGAGTTCATTCCAAATTTTCTGCTTACATTTTTCTGTGCTGTTGATAGCATTGCAGACCCAAGTGTATGGATTTACCCAGTATCTCTTTTGTTACCTCTCCATTAAGCAGTTGTCTTGATTTTTTTTTTTTTAAGGTACTTTCCAACTGAATTCTACTCTGTGTGATTTAATTAACCATGACATATAATGGATGTGACTTTTAAAAGCATATTGGCTGTTACACTTTGTTTCAGCCTTTCTTGTGGTTTCTTCCTGAACATGTTCCTTCTCCTTAGGCTTTCCAAGACATTGATAATGTTGACTTGGAAGTAGACCAGAAGACAGCATCATGGAAGAATTTTTTTTTTAATTAAAAAAAAGCTGTTTCCATTTCTTCCTATCAGGATTTACTATTAAGTCTGTTTTTCAGGTGAGTGATGTGAGTGGCTCTTAGTTAATCAATTAGTAGGAGGGGCAGTAGGAGAGAAATTTGGATGAGAAGTGTGTGTGCACTGCAGAGAGACTGGTTTCATCCATACCAATTATTAGACTTGCTTTACATCCAAACACCTAAAGGTTAACATAAACTGTCTTATTCCATAGACTTTATATGGAAGAAATCATCTTTCCTGTTAAGATTGGAAGTAGGGTGCATTCTGCTCTAAGTAATGGGCATCATCTGCTATAAAGTGGCAGCTTCTGATGCTATAGGAAGCTTGAGGTTCATCTTCAGTTACTTTTTAAGAGCACCGGGACAGATGAAATATGCATCTAGATCAGTGGCACTGTTGTGTATTTCAGGTCTCAATTTTTCTTTTTACGAATCTATTCAGTATTCAGGGTTTGAATTACAGGTTGATACTCATTGAATGTTTTTCTACAAATTTTTTTTAACCTTAGTATTACAATTAGCCCCAACTGCACAACTGAAACTGTTTATCATGAGCACTTCTTGACAAGGCACCTTCTTGTATTTGTCACTTTGGAATTTAAGAGGCATTTTTCTTTGGTTAAAAGAAAGTAAGTGTAAGTAAATTTTTGACTTACCGTGTGGGGATGATGGTCTGTTTTGTATACTTCAGTCTCATTCCCTCAAGCCTTTTATAAATGTAAAGCATTGCTTTGTAGGCAAGTAATTGACTTTTTGTTGCGAAAACATGCGCGGCCCTTGCTGAGCAAGGGTGTCTTGCAGTAGTTAAGAAGACCACATCCTGTAAATATTTCTTTCAGTTCTGAACTCAGAGTGTAGAACACAAACTGCTGACATAGTCACTGTCTGGACTATAACTATTTACTGACCTGACTGAGTGTCTTTGCTTCTTCTTGGTTGCCTGGAGATATTTGGCATGGTTAATTTTTCTTTTTTAAATTACTCCCCCTGCCTGCTCCCCAAACTACTTGTCTTCACTGGTTGATTCTTTCAGGAAAAAAAACCAGCAAAACTATGAATCCAAGGCAAACTAAATTATAAAATGTGACCCACATGAATGAATTTTGCTACCAGCATGTGCTGTTGTGAGCATTAAAATCTGCTTGCATGTGTTTTTTGATACGTCTTTTTCATACTAAGAGAAAAATATCAGTAATAATGAAGTTATCACCTTTACTTTAAAGGAGTCTTAATTTAGAAAGCCTGTGACTGTCTCACATTCTGCTGCATCTCCTCTGACAGTAGGCAGTATGCTTCCTCTTTCCTTCCTGTGTGGGCCCTTTGCTTCAAATGTGAAGACTTGGTTTTGAAGGTCAGTGAGTTGATGAGCAAGCTGATCTAATTAGAAAAAAATTGCCCCCAACATCTTGCAGAGTTAGGCTTTTTGGATCAGTTACTGATTGGACTCATGTGGTGGTTATGCAAACCCTAGATTTAATAAAAGGCAGGTGTGAGGGGAAAGCAGGGCTTATTCTTTCTTCAGCAGTCTCTAGTTTGAGTTAAGCACAATGGGAATTGACTTGCCTTTTGAGTTCCAGTTGCTGGTTTGGAATAGTCTTTTACTTGGTCACAGTAAATGTAAATGTTGCTCTTCATCATCACGGATTTGATCCTCAATAAGCCTTCCATAAAAGTCAGAAGCGCAGTTAAAAACTGGGATACTTATCCAGTTACATATCTTTTTGGGCAGATTTAAAGTGTACCACCTCCTATCTTTCCTGCTTTTTTGCCATATGCAGGTTGACTTCTAGACTTTGGACAGTAGGCTGGAAAACTCATGCCTATCTGTAAAACAGTTTGTAATTGCTGCAGGGGTGGGAAGTAACTAACCATGGTAAGAACTGAAACTGGAAAAGGAGAAGAAGCAGTGAAGTCCTTTTGTCCTGAAACCTGCCTTGCAGAGCACTTGCTCTTGAGACTTTTGTAGTCTCTTTAGTTCCTGGGGATTTCTGGTGGCTTTATATTTTTTATTGTCTGGAGGGATCTCTTGATTGAAATGTGTAGGTCAACAGTATTTGAATGTGGGATCCTCTGCTTTCAAATTAGACCCCAAGGCTAGTGTGAATGGAGAACTGACAGGTGATGGGCAGTCAGTATGATTAGTAAACAAGTTCATATGTTAGGTATTATCACTGGTAGAATGAGGGACTCGGAAATGTCTGTCACTGAGAGTGTTGGATGCCATTACTGTATCTTACTTTTTCATCTCCGATGGGCAATGTAGAACCGCCTTTATTCATAGAGGGATTAAAAGTGCAATGTAATTTAGGGGACAGGGGATGGAAGACTAGAAGGCATTTAGCTTCATCATTCTAAAATCTTCGGGGAAATTTGCCACCCGGGTGTGAAGGTGCTGTATGACCATAGTGTGGGCCAAGTCTCACTTGGCTGTCCTGCACTGCTGAAGTGCAGGTGACAAAGCTTCTGATTTTTCTCTCCTCTCTCCCATGAGGGCCAAGCCCATACAATAGGGAGTTGAGCATGAGGTAAATAGAAACAGACTTTTCCTGTGTCCGTACCAGCTTTTTAAGACTCTCTGATACTGTACTTATCTCTGCTTCTCTGAAGAGACTAGAGTGGAGTGATGTGGAAAAGCACTAGTGAGTTTTTGTCCCCTTTCTAATAGAAGGGGAGAAAAGTATCCTAGTTCCTGTTGTCTCAAATAAAATTCGCTTCTTGATATCTGAGTTTAAATTGTTGTTCCCTGCAATGCATTTCTTAGAGCCACTTCAAGAGAAACATTTAGGTTGAGTTGTGTGAACTTTTTCCCTCTTCAGTCACACCACTGTTAGCAACAATGACAGCTAAGCAAGAGAGTTTAGCTGGACATTGCCTGCTTACTGGAATAATAACATGTCAGATGGGTAGTTTTGAAAACATCCTTACGCAGATAAGCTATTTCTCATGCCAGTAGTTGTCTATTTGTATGCCCTGCTCTTTAATCTGCAAAATAAGTGCGTGTCTTCTAGTTGATTGATAAGTATTTGTGTAGCACATCAGAGGAAATAGTGATTGCTGAAAGACAATTTCTTTTCCTAAGGTGCAAGGATGGAAACAAAGCTCAGCAGAATATATTTAATCCCAAATTATTTTGGATGTTGTATTTAAGAAGATAACTTATGTGATAGTAGTTCTTTCAAATTATGTAGTACAAGGATTAACCTATGCAGGATTTGGAGATAGTGAATTCTTTCCTTAAGGTAGTTTCCAAATGGTTATTGTCTGCATACTTGAGAGGAACTACTGTAATGATATTAAATTCTCTGGGACTGGAATTTTATCTTATGAAATTCTTTGTTTCATAAGATAAAATGCGATGCAGAGTCCTTTTTTTTTTTTTTTTTTTTGACTTCCCCCATCGCCCAGCTTCAAAATACACTAGGATTTTTCTTAAAAAAATGCATTCACAGTCTGGTTAGGAATTAAAAAATGAAGTGTCTGTTGACCTTGCAAATGAGCATGAAACAATTGTACATTTTTTCATGTTTCCTTCATGTGTTTACTTAATTTGTGAGAGTCTATCTAATAAGAATCTAGACTGTGATAAATTGGAATTGACTCTGAACCTGAGGGCATGTGTATCTTTTTTTGGCATAACTTCACGTTTGTATTCCTCCCTCCCCCTCCAAGTGAGTATGTGATGGAAATATTATGAATTGCATTCACTTTTTCTGTTTTTAAAGTTATCTTTCTCCTGGATTTTTGCCACTTAAAACATGAAGTAGATTTTTTTTTTTTATGCTGTAGTCTTGTCTTTTTTGGGGAAGAGTCAGAGAGACTTTTGAGGGACTGAAGTCTAGTTTCAGTGCATCTGTCATGTATTAAAATGCTGGGCAGAAAAGGTTCATGAAAGATAACTGTAGATATTTTAACATTTATTTATGCTGCTGTGTGATTAGAATACAACTTCGTACTGCTTTTTAGGTATATGTGTATGTATTTATATCTATATATCTTGAAATAAGAGGGAAAAATGGGTATTTTAAGATCCAAAATACAGGTGACTGACTCTCTGCTAAGATGATGCATTTTCTGGTATCAGTCCTGATACTTGGATATGAACTGTGTGTCTTGCATGCTGAAATTATAGCCACTAATGAAGCTGAGCTTAGTGAGATTAATATACACTGCTGAAGAGGGTTCCATTTCTCCCTTCCCCTCCCCTCCCCTTGAGTCATTCATCTGGAGAAGGATTTAGGATCCAATGTCAAATTTATGTGTTTAGGTTATGTAAAAACCAGTTCAGCTACTCAACTGCAAGTACTTAAGCTCACAAAGTCCCTGCAAGTTCATGCCCTCTCCTGTCAATCACCTAGCTTCCAACAATCTGAATTTCTGTATAACCGAATTATCTATTAACATTTTGAAGGATAGTAGTCGATTATGTTTAAGCACTTCTTACTAATTTTTTAAAAGTGGAATAAATATGTGTCAAAACTTCTTGTAATACAGGCTAACTAATTTGTGTGGTTATCTGTAATTATATGCATCCTCTGTGTGTCCCACTTAATGGACAAAAATCAGATACACAAAGTAGTTGCTTTCAGAAAATAATTGTGGAGAACATTTGTTTTGTTTATTCTGTTCATACTCAATTGCACTAATGTAGCTGCTAAATTATCAATTTTGTTTGTGCACTCCTAGTAATTGTGTTCATGAATTTATAAGTTCATATTTTTTCCTTATTTTGGACTATGGATTCAGCTAAACTATGCTTAAAAGAAATCTAAATATCCTTTTGTACTTTGTCATGGTAGATGAAGAAAATGGAAAGAGAGGAATCATGTAGTAATAAATAATTCTTTTCCCCCCCTCTCTTCCTTGTGGAAGCAAAATGCTAGGTTTTATACATAGATCTACTGATGCAGTAGAACTGACTAATGAATATCTCAAATAGTCTTTTTGACCCTATTAAAACTTGATTAATGGAATATTTCTAATGAATTTTGCTGCTTTAAGTGATTGTTACCATTGCTCACTGCTATCAGTAATTGTACCTATTTTGCTAATAGAGTGGTGTGATGATGCTTCTTGGCTTTGTGTGGAATGTGTAATGACATGAGAGTAGTATCCATTGCGATGCTCCATCTGGCATCTTCCTCCAGTAAGCCCAGTCAAAGTGATAGATAGCCTTGGATTATAATGTAATATTACTAGTGATTTAAGCATGGGCTCTAGGATATGTTCTTTCAAATTCTGAAGCGCTTGATAGTACTAACGCCACCTTCTTTTTTGCAACAGCTAAACAATATTTCATATATCTAGGCAGACCCTGATTTTTCATGTCGTAGAGCTATTGCAAAAGAGGAACTACAGTAAGAGAGGACTAGAAACAGAGTACAATGAAAAAATTTTCTTCTGGTTTTTAATTCACAACTTTTTTTGAAATGCAGGATGATTTTCGCAAGTATGGTAGTGGAGTAAGATCCAAGTGGATTATTCTCGTAATTGTCTTTGCAGCCACAAAAATACTTGTTCTCTGTCAGATGTTGTCTGCAAGGGATAATTTTGTGCATTCAACAGCACATATCTATCTAGTTTTGAAAAGTCCTGGTTGTTCATAACTCTTCTGAAATGAATTTATAACTCAAATGTAATAGGCGTGCTTTTTCATACAGTGACCTGCCCATCAGGAGTTTGAGTTGGAATGGATTCTTGGTGTTGATTAGGCAGCATGTGTTTTAATTAAAAATTAGGAGTACGTGAATGAAGAAGCTAGAAGTAGACGGTAGCCTTAGTTCTACTTAATTTCCAAGTTACCATGTTGTGGGGAAAACTTGTATTAGGGGAAGAAGTGCCAGAGCAAAAGATCTTTCTTCTAAAGATGTGTAAGATAGTTATTTTCCTACCCTTTCCCAATCCATAACTTTTGGGGTCTAGCATAACACTGAGCACTTGTAGCATGTGTGCCAGGGTAGTCAATTTTTAATTAAAGAGAAAAAGAAATCTTGGGGTTTTGACTTAGGAACAAGAACGTGGTTAATGATCACGGGAAATACATTGCAGTTGCCAATGGAGTTAAACTGATGTCTGTCTTTTGAACTTTTGTAACAATATCTATTTGTCAGTAAGGGGAGAGAACAGAGGAGGGAGGAGTGTTCCAATCCTCTTTTCCAGTCCTTAGATAATGCTTAGACAATCATCTTTTATGTAATGATCAATGCAATTGTCCATTGGTTTGTATAGCCCTCCAGTTACTGTATTCTTTTTCTTGCTACTGGGATATAGTGGAAGGGTTGGTGATTGAAGCACTAATGGAAGGTACCGCAGAAGACTTGATAGAGGTAATCACAAATTTGAACACGTAATCTGAAGGACTTAGCATGTTCAACAGTTCACTATCTATAAGGATGCCACTTACATCTCAAATTGAAATGAAAGTTTAACCTTCTGTGGAAGATTGCAAGGCAAGGGAGAGGGAAGTTATTCAGCTCTTCTTAGTTAAGAGGCAAGAAAGCTTCAGTCTTTACATCATAGAGCAGCCGTTCCTAAATGGGCTGTGTATGAAGGGAGTTGCTGGCCAGATATGAACTTGATTTAATACGATACTTACGTTAGTATTTTTAGTCATACAAAAATTTTGGCTGAGGTGGGAAAGCAGTAGGAGAATTTCCAAAGGAAAGTTCCAGAGCCACTACTATAAGGGACAGCAACCCAAATTTTTTATTCCTGAGCAAGCCAGGAAAGTAGCAGTACAGTCATCAACCCTGGCATCCTTCAGAGTTTCTAGCTGTGCTGGCCGTGGCACCATGGGGAGCTGATACCAGCAGTGTTTTGGAAAAGGTAGCTGACATCTGTTAAACAATTGTATTAGTATGGAGATTTTAGAGTTTGTTAAATCTCACAGTTTGTTCTGGAAGTGACAGAAACAGTTATTTTAATGACGATTCTGATGCTGCTCTTTCTCTTAGAAACTTTAGGAATCATGAAACTCAGTTTTGCAACTGTATATTGAATGCTTTATGAAAAGAGTATGCTAATCAGGATCTGATCTCGCTGAAGAATCTTTTTCTTTCAGGAAAGATTCCAATTGTCAACTTAGAAACCTAGATGTATTAGACATAATTTTTTTTTTTTGTTGGTGGGATGTATTTGCTGTTTTAAAAGCAGATGACAAAACCATTCTTCTGTAATTTATCATCCTCTTTCTTCTGTATTTTGGCACCTTATTTGAACTGGCTTCAACAAACGTTGTCAAGAGGAGGCTATGGGTGTGTTCCACATACATCTTAGACTTACTGCATTATTCCAGCCTGCTAGCCAGGACCACGTAATAACACTTTGTATCCTCAACATATAGAGTATATGGCAGTACTCCACAAAAGCTCACCAGGCAGAGTAAGCTTCTCAGAAATAGATCCAACTACTTGTAACCAACTGTCTCCACTCTTGCCAATGGCTGTGGCTGTAGACTTTCAATAAAACCTCATGTTAAGCTAAATGAAAGGCAGCTGGCAGGTCCAATTAAAATAATTGCAGCTTTTTTAAAGCCTCATCTGTTGCAAGGAGTTGTATTTCCCCATGAGGGCTGTGGCAGTATTTGTGACAGTGTGGGTGGTATAGATTCTCCTTCAGAGAATGTGCTTGAGACTCACCAGAACAGCAGTGCTTTAAGAGGAAGTCATCCAGTTGAGGTCCTGCACATAACTTCTTGTTGGTTTTGGTTACGTTTTGTTAACATGATAATTGCATTAAAACTCCATTCATACAAGTAACAGAAAGGGAGCTGTTTTGAACTCGAGCTTGCTAGCAATGTATATGTTTTGGTTTTGGCTGGCATAGGAGGAGATGAGAAGCAGTTCTACCTTTTTTTTTGTGTTTTGGCACACTGCTTTCTCTGTTTGCATTACTCTGAGATTTGGCAGAGGACCAAACGGAGTAATTGTAGAATGGTGGTTGTGGTGGTAAGTTACATACTACCACTTCTGTGTCTTCTGTGTTTAATTCTGGTGTAAAACAAAGTTAATGTGTGGATTTGAAACTGTCTTAGTTTTTGTGAAAGGCCCCTTATACCCGTCATCTTGAAAACACTTCTTAATTCTTTTTCACAGATCCATGTGGATGGTTTAATAAACTCTGTTCTGCGTCCTGGTGATTCAGTGATCCAAGTTCAGAAACTGATTCAGACTCCTATAGTGTGAATTGGCAGTGGTGGAGTGATTCGGGTAGGTGATTGTCTAGATGTGTTGAAGGAGATAAGGGGAAGAAAATGTTTTGGGTGCACTTACTGTTTCAGTTACTCTACGGTGTACTAATAATATCTTCTCTCAACCTCACATGTAAGAATGACAAACTTTTGTTTTAACTGCTGAATTTGTATTATAGTAGCTTGTAGGGAAGATGCGCAAGAACTGTGAATTTTGGTGGCTTTCTGGCAAGAAGTGCTAAGGATATTCATTGTGGCATGGTCTGTTGCACTTGGGTCACAGAACATGGTCTGTGTGTCTGTGGTTTTAACATGGTGATATGGCTATGTGTGAGCACTTTTGTATAGGCAACCTGGCTTCCATTGCTTCTGCTATAATTTTCTGCATTATTTGTTTACTTTGAATGCTATGTAATGTATGCAAGGTAATAACCCATTTTATGGTAATGTATTGAGGCAGCTCTGTGCAAAAAATAAAAGCAGTTTCAAACAAAAACTTCTGCCCTGGGTAAGCTAACTTAAATGCTATTATCCTAGCTAGAGAAAGCTTAATATGATTGGGGGTTTTTTTTTGTTGTTGTTTTGTTTGTTTGTTTTGGGGGGTTGGCTTTGAGGTTTTTTTTCAGTTGCAAGCATGTACTGTTTTGGTTCTATATGCTTGTTACACTGTTAGTGGTATGTTTTGGGGGGGCTGAGACTGAAGGATTTTTTTTGTTTAAACTTATTTTTAATCCCGTAATTCAACAGCAGTTGCACGTAGCTCCTTGTAAAGGACTATAGGGACAATATAACCAGAATGATGTGGTACTTTTTTTAGTAAGTGTATGCCTAATTGAAGCACCACAAAAATCTTTAGTAAATCACAGTATGTTTTGATCTGAATATAGTGGTGCAGTATCTCCAGTAGGATAAGTTTGATCTTAATATACTATCTTAGCTCAAGTTAGGACCATTGAGCAAATGCATTTTTCACTCTGCTCTCTCCATCTCTTGCTCTGATTCAAGAATGTAGGTGGAATACACTCACAAATATCTGTAGCTATCCACAGAAAATCTTTGACTTTTGAGAGGGGAAATAATTTAATAGCAAAATTACGGTTTTAAGTACTTAGAATGTAGAAATTATGTGCTTGGAAATGCAGGTGTCTTATGAGATTTAAATTATGAAAAGATAGTACAAGTGTTGGAACTTTTCTTTGAAAATGGGTTTGTGGGGAAAGAGTGGGTTTTAATAAAAAAGGTTAGTAAAGAGGAAAGGCAAGAATATTTATTTTGAGGAGCACATTTTAATTTTTTGAGAGGAAAATCCTAATTTTAATTTCCTAAAAGTACTTGATATTCTGTGTGGGGGCTTCAGAATTATTATTTCTGTAGATCCTTGGTTACAGAGAATTGGATAAAGTGCTATTTTTCTCTATTAAACTTTTGAGATTTCTTTCACAGTTCTCTGACTAGTGAGTGATACTGTGAAGAAATTGTCTCAAAAGAGAAGCGATTTTATCATGTGGATAGGCTGAGACTTTTAATAAGCTATAACTGTCCTATTTACTGCCAAGCTAACAAAAACAAAGCAGGGAGTTCAGGCAACCGTGCACAGCTTGGATTTAGAAAGGGTCCTTTCCTTTGTTATGCTATTCATATTGTTCAATAACATTCCCTAATACATATAAGAGAGTAGGCTGATACACATGTTTGAATGTTGAGAATAATTTTATGTCAAATTAGAATCTTATTTTGTACTCCTAGTTTTATTGTGGATCTGCTTGTTTTCACATTGAAACGCTTATTAAGTCTTACTGGAGTAATTCAAATGGAATGGTTAATCTAGAGTTTATTTTTTGTTGCTTTGCAGTAGTTTGCTCTTATCTTATGTCTAGACCCTTTTTCACTCCTAAGTGTTCATTTAATAGCAGACTTGATTAATGAGCCTTTATTGGGGGAAGAAAATCTCTGCTAGCTAAAAAGAACAGGATTGAGAAGCAAATGCTGGCTTTGCGATAGGCTTGTGGCTGTAGGCAGATCTTGAATAGTTGAGTTGCAAAGCATGTTATGATTAAGTATTTACTGTAGGTATCACAAGAGACCTAGTAAGTGTTTCTGATGTTTTCTGATCCTCTTGGACAGAGGCTTCTTAATGCCAATTGAGTGTGTGTTCTCCAGCTTCTCAAAGTTTTGTAATGAATAGGTTTCTGGGAAAGGTGCCATAATTTGTCAAGTTGCTAAATCTACAATGAGCACAGTGCTAAATGCTTAGGTCAAATGTGAAGGTAAAGTATCAATGTGTATTTACAGGTACTGAAATACATGGTGAACATACAGACCATAAATGAGTTCCTACTTGTGTATAGCTGAAATACATGAAAGAAACTTTAAGACCAAAAGCTAAATACTAAAATTTGTGAGGTTTTTTTTCTTTTTACTTTTTGTAATCCATATTCTGCCTAATAGGTGAATTTGACAAGTCCCTGAAATCTTCACTTGTACAGACTGTTGCAGCTTCTTTTGCAATGGAGTATATTTGGTCTTCTGACTATGCTTTATTTAAGGGTGCAGTTTTGAAGCTGTGTGTAATTAGTCAGTTAAGGAAAATCCTGTTTCATTGTCTTGCCATCAAGACTTCCACCTGTATAAAAAAAACAACATCAGCTAAAGAGGGCCCCCGGTATCCCTGTATCCCATATCTTCATTATTCTTGTGGCTCCTTTATTTCAATATGTTTTGGACACATTCCAAGCTTCTTATATAAGCTCTCGTTTGCATATTTACTCTGTGATCCTTCTTGACTTGCTGATTCATTTCTCCTTTTAGCAATAAATGCTGGCCCAAATCTCCCCCATCCTAGTTCTGTTGACAAGTTCTGGCATGAAGTGCCTGCTCAAATGTATCTCAGGTGGTTCAGCTATGAAGGTTGATCCAGTCAGCACAAGATGTGTTTTATCTTGGTAATGCATTTTGGGACTTGTCCTTCTGCCTGGTGTACCCTATGGTGCAGAAGACGTCTTGATAGGTGAAGTGGTTCTCAGGCCCATGGGCATTTCAACATGAAAATATTTTAGACTGCTTTGCTGAATGTTATTTTAGTTTAAGGACTTATGAAGGATAGCAGTTACATTGTCATTTAAAATGTGTGCACTGCTAACAGAGTCTGTCTAAAACAAGATTAGGTTATCGGAGGGTTGGCTTGCGTAATAAGCTTTCTGGTTGTCATATGGCCAGAATTGGATATTCTAAGGAAAACAAAGTTCATCTTGACTACGTCGAGGCAGATTTGTTTAATTCTATGCAAAGGCTAGGTATTGGGAAACTCCCTCTTGCATTGCGTAAGCAGTTCTTGAATTCTATTTGTCAATTCAGCAACTAGCCAATAAAAAACTTCTAATCAATGCTGTAAACGTGCGTGGTGGTTTCAGAGGAAAAGTATGCAGAGAATACTTCTAACTTATTTAAATAGCATGGTCCTCTGTCCTCTTCTTTTCCAGCTACATTGTTCAGTGGAGATAGAATTAAGTGCTAACTAATTTATGCAAGCAAACTTCCTTTTGACAGTTGTCTTTGAAGGTCTTGGCCAATGCAGTTTGCTGGTTCAAGAATGTCGGTGCCTATTTCTTCAGTTCAGATATGGCTTCTATGTCACTCACAGACCTCATTGACTATTTCCTCCTTTTCTTTTTTTTGTTGGTTCCCCCCTCCCCCATGGATTTTTTCTTAGTGATGTAATTGTATCTGTTATAATATGAAAGTATATTTTCCTGCTAATGGGAAGAAATGACAATGAGTCAGAAATGCCTAGTGAAATGCTTTACTTCCAATGATGTCTTAAGCAACTGTGAGGAGCTATAATGGATGTGCCATAATTTGTTTTTCTGCCAAATACTTTATTTTATATGAAGTACAAGTTTACAAATTTAATTGCACAAGTTTATATGAAGTACAGGTTTCTTTCAGTACTGTTACTATGTCTGGAGGATCATACAACAGTGGTGTGAAGAGCTGCACAGACTGATGTATTATAGAACTCCACATCAGTATGAGAAATACTGGCTGTCCTGCAGAAAGTGGAGCAGGCTAGTTTGCAGCTAGCCAGGCTGCAACAAGTTCAGGCCAAAGAAGCCTTGCACACAGAGGATGTACACAGAAAGCAAGACGAATGAGTTGCTTTCGATTTGTAGGGAAGGGGTAGTATGGGAAGAGTGCTGTGTATTTAGGAATATCCAATTACCATCAAGTTGTAATCCTGCAGATATCATGTCCATAAAGATCTTTAGCCATCCAGGACAGACAAACTCTAATTCTGAGGGAATTTACACCAGACAATTGGTGTAAGGTATAAATGGGCAAAAGGCAGGTGCATAGCATTTCTGAGGTTCAGGTGGTCTTCTGACATTTCTCCTGCTGGTGAGCCCACGAGGACAAAGGCAGATGATGATAGAAGTGAGCTAGCTGACTAGGTAAGTGATGCAAAAGGGGTGGGTTTTCCTATTATGAAGCAGTAGCTTGATTTTAGGGCAAAAAGAGATGACAGGTTTTTCTCCAAAGAGAGTAACGTGAAGTGAACATCAGTTACAGAGGAGAGGCAGTAGCTAATAAAACGTGCAGAAAGAAAAAAACAAACTTTATTCTAATACAAAGCCAAGATATTGGAAATACTGCTTGTCGTGGTTTAACCCCAGCCAGCAAAAATAAACGCCACGCAGCTGCTCGATCACGCCCCCCCCCCCCCGGTGGGATGGGGGAGAGAATCGGGAGGGCACAAGTAGGAAAGCTCCCGGGTTGAGATAAAAACAGTTTAATAATTGAAATAAAACTAAGTAGAACAGTAATAATAACAATGAGAACAACAACAATAACAGAATATACAAAGCAGGCAATGCACAACACAACCGCTCACCGACCGTCACGAACGGGGGGCGAGCCCCCTCACACACCTGGTTTTTATACTGAGCATGATGTCACATGGTATAGAACACCCCATTGGCCAGCTGGGTCCACCACCCCGGCTGTGCTCCTCCCTCCGGGTGCAAGCATCACCCAGCAACAGCCAAAGCATCAATGGGCCATCAACGCTCCTTTCACACTAAACCCAAAACACAGCACACCCCCCAAGCTACTGGGAAGAAAGTTAACCCTGTCCCAGCTGGAACCAGGACAATATCCACCCCTTATTCTATACCATCTACATCATGCCCAGGTCTCACATTTTCCCATACATTCCAATTAGTCACCACTACTTTTCCCTGCCTTTTGATATATACGCACACAGAGATATCATTCCCTTAGTCCATGGGCCATCCCTCTAAAACGTCCGTTGAGTTCATGTAGTCCATGACTTCGGGTTCCACCTGTCATAACAGTCTTGCAGGGCAGAAGAGATGGTGTGTGGTGTCGGGCTCTTGCATGCGGAGGCCAGTTCTGGGCGCTCGTCTGGTTCTATCATTGTTGCACCTTGCTCAGTTTCATCGGCGTTCATCCTAAATTAATCTGGGTGATTCTTACTGTAATACTGTTAATATGGCATATGGTAACCATAAAATTGATGACATACAGTACTATGTAATAACTAACATCGTACAATTCAGTTCATTGGCTATTTTCACCCAAAATTAAATCCCTCTGAGGTACACACCGGACTTCCCCATCCTTTCTTATCACCCACCAAGTGCACCCAGGTCCTTGAGCAAAAGCAATCCCACGGATGGGTTTTCCCTTGCCGGAAGCAGGAGCAACCCAGACCGTCTTCCCCAGCATATTTCTCATATGCACGACAGGGACTTTATCCCCCTCTACAGAACTTAAGGGTTTGGATTGGGCAGGGCCAGCTCGAGTGACAGATCCCCTAGTGTTGACTAACCAGGTGGCCTTTGCTAAATGTGTGTCCCAATGTTTGAATGTCCCACCGCCCATTGCCCTCAGTGTTGTCTTTAACAGCTCGTTGTATCGTTCGATTTTCCCGGGGACTGGTGCATGATAGGGGATGTGACATACCCACTCAATGCCGTGCTCTTTGGCCCAGTTGTCTATGAGGGCGTTTCGGAAGTGAGTCCCGTTGTCTGACTCAATTCTTTCTGGGGTGCCATGTCGCCATAGGACTTGCTTTTCAAGGCCCAAGATGGTGTTCCGGGCGGTGGCATGGGGCACAGGATATGTTTCCAGCCATCCTGTGGTTACTTCCACCATGGTGAGCACATAGCGCTTGCCCTGTCGGGTTTGTGGGAGCGTGATATAATCAATCTGCCAAGCCTCCCCATATTTATACTTCAACCATCGTCCTCCACACCAAAGAGGCTTTACTCGCTTGGCTTGCTTGATTGCAGCGCATGTTTCACATTCATGGATAACCTGTGCAATAGTGTCCATGGTTAAGTCCACCCCTCGATCACGAGCCCACCTATATGTTGCATCTCTCCCTTGGTGGCCTGAAGTGTCATGAGCCCACCGAGCTATAAATAATTCACCTTTATGTTGCCAGTCCAGATCTACCTGAGCTACTTCGATCTTGGCAGCCTGATCCACCTGCTGGTTGTTTTGGTGCTCTTCACTGGCCCGACTCTTGGGTACGTGAGCATCTACGTGACGTACTTTTACAGTCAGGTTCTCTACCCGGGCAGCAATATCTTGCCACAATGCGGCAGCCCAGGTGGGTTTACCTCTGCGCTGCCAGTTGTTCTGCTTCCACTGCTGCAACCACCCCCACAGGGCATTTGCCACCATCCATGAGTCAGTATAGAGATAAAGCACTGGCCATTTTTCTTGTTCAGCAATGCCCAAGGCCAGCTGGATGGCTTTCACCTCTGCAAACTGGCTCGATTCACCTTCTTCTTCAGCAGTTTCTGCAACTTGGCATATAGAACTCCATACAGCAGCCTTCCATCTCCGATGTTTTCCCACAAGGCGACAGGACCCATCAGTGAACAGGGCATATTGCTTCTCGTTTTCTGGTAGTTTGTTATATGGTGGGGCCTCTTCAGCACGCGTCACCTCCTCCTCTGGGGATATTCCAAAATCTTTGCCTTCTGGCCAGTTCGTGATCACCTCCAAGATTCCTGGGCGACTGGGGTTTCCTATTCGGGCCCGTTGTGTGATCAGCGCGACCCACTTACTCCACGTAGCATCAGTTGCATGATGTGTAGAGGGGACGCTCCCTTTGAACATCCAGCCCAGCACCGGCAGTCGGGGTGCCAGGAGGAGCTGTGCTTCAGTGCCAACCACTTCCGAAGCAGCTTGAACCCCTTCATATGCTGCCAATATCTCCTTCTCAGTTGGAGTGTAGCGGGCCTCGGATCCTCTGTATCCCCGACTCCAGAACCCTAAGGGTCGACCTCGAGTCTCCCCTGGTGCTTTCTGCCAGAGGCTCCAGGTAGGGCCATTCTCCCCGGCTGCGGTGTAGAGCACATTCCTTACATCTTGTCCTGCCCGGACTGGCCCAAAGGCTACTGCATGAACTATCTCCTGTTTAATTTGTTCAAAGTCTTGTCGTTGCTCAGGGCCCCATCTGAAGTCGTTCTTCTTCCTGGTCACGTGATAGAGAGGGCTTACGATCTGACTGTAATTTGGAATATGCATTCTCCAAAAGCCCACAACGCCTAAGAAAGCTTGCATTTCCTTTTTGTTAGTTGGTGGGGACATGGCTGTTATTTTATTGATCACATCCATTGGGATCTGACGACGTCCATCTTGCCATTTTATTCCTAAAAACTGGATCTCCTGTGCAGGTCCCTTGACCTTACTTCGTTTTATTGCAAAGCCGGCCTTCAGAAGGATTTGGACTATTCTCTCCCCTTTCTTGAAAACTTCCTCTGCTCTGTTGCCCCACATGATGATGTCATCAATGTATTGCAGGTGTTCAGGAGCCTCACCCTGTTCCAGTGCGGTGTGGATCAGTCCATGGCAAATGGTAGGGCTGTGTTTCCACCCCTGGGGCAGTCGGTTCCAGGTGTACTGGACACCCCTCCAAGTGAAAGCAAATTGTGGCCTGCACTCTGCCGCCAAAAGGATGGAGAAGAACGCATTAGCGATATCAGTGGTGGCGTACTGCTTGGCTGCCTTTGACTCCAGTTCGTATTGAAGCTCTAGCATGGCTGGCACGGCAGCACTCAGTGGTGGCGTCACTTCGTTCAGGCCACGGTAGTCACTGTTAGCCTCCACTCTCCATTGGACTTTCGCACTGGCCATATGGGACTGTTAAAGGGTGAGCGAGTCTTGCTGATCACTCCTTGGCTCTCCAGTCGACGAATCAGCTCATGGATGGGGATCAGGGAATCTCGGTTGGTGCGGTATTGCCGCCGGTGCACTGTTGTGGTAGCGATCGGCACCTGTTGTTCTTGGACCTTCAACAACCCCACAACAGAAGGATCCTCTGAGAGACCGGGCAAGGTGGACAGCTGTTTAATTTCCTCTGTCTCCAAGGCAGCTATACCAAAAGCCCACGGGTACCCTTTTGGGTCCTTGAAATACCCTCTCCTGAGGTAGTCTATGCCAAGGATGCACGGAGCTTCTGGGCCAGTCACAATGGGGTGCTTCTGCCACTCATTCCCGGTTAGACTTACTTCCGCCTCCAACACAGTTAACTCTTGGGATCCCCCTGTCACTCCAGAAATACAAATGGGTTCTGCCCCTTTATAGCCTGATGGCATCAGGGTACACTGTGCACCGGTGTCTACGAGAGCCTTATATTCTTGTGGATCTGATGTGCCAGGCCATCGAATCCACACAGTCCAGTAAACCCGGTTGTCCCTTTCCTCCACCTGGCTGGAGGCAGGGCCCCTCTAGTCCTGGTCATCATATTCGCTATCTACTTCTTGTAAGTATGAGTCAGAAGTCCCTTTGTTAAGGTCGGAAGTGGAATCAGCCCTTCTACTCTGTCTGGGGAACTCACTGGAGACTGGAGCAGCAGTTTTCCTGGAAGAACCCCCTTTTGTGGTTGTTTTTCCTTGCAACTCATGTACCCGTGCCTGTAGGACTGAGGTAGGTTTTCCATCCCACTTCCTCATGTCCTCTCCGTGGTCACGCAGGTAAAACCACAGGGTGCCCCGGGGTGTGTACTCACGATGTCTCCTCTCTTGAGCAGAGGGACGCTTGCTCCTAATGGCTGAGACGCTGGCCCGTGCAGGGGGGGAGCAGGACATATCCTCTTTGAGCTGCTGGACCTCTCGAGACAGTTTCTCCACAGCAGAGACACAGGCCCGTGAGGAGGAAGAGAGACTTTCTTCATATTGCCGGAGTTGGCCAGCCAGTTCATCCACTGTTTGTTCCTCTCCGTCTCTCCAGGTCATTATTGCCAATGAGTTTGCATGTGACGCTGGTGCGCTCCGTACAAACTTCCGCCACGTGGGTCGGGTGCATTTGACTTCATCTGGGTCTTTGGATAACTGCTCGTTGTTCAGGTCATCATAAATCACTTCCAGCACAGCTAATTCTCTCAGGTACTGGATACCTCTCTACATGGTGGTCCACTTGCCTGGGTGGCATATAACATCTTCCTTGAAGGGATACCTTTCCTTCACACCTGACAGCAGTCGCCTCCAGAGGCTGAGGACTTGTGCCCCTTGTCCAATTGCTTTGTCAATGCCCCCTTCCCTAGAAAGGGATCCCAGCTGCTTGGCTTCCCTACCCTCTAATTCCAGGCTACTGGCCCCGTTATCCCAGCATCGGAGCAGCCAGGTGACAATGTGCTCGCCTGGACAACGGCTGAAGTCTTTTCGCATATCTCGCAGCTCACCCAGACATAGGGATCGGGTGGTCACCATCTCATTTACGGGTTCTGCCTCCTCCTCCTCCTGTTCTCGTGATGGTCCTGGTTCATCTTCATCCCTTACTAGACGAGCTGATTTTCTTGTGCATTTTCTTTTTTGTATAGGGGCAACTGATACTGGCATGGGTTGGTTCCCTGTCGCAGAGGGCGGAGTAGCTGCCGTGACTGCCCTGGGGGGCGAGGGAGCCGCTGTGCTTGCCGTGGGGGGTGGGGTAGCCACAGGGCCTGTTGCTTTGTCATCAGCTGCAGAGACATTTCCTTCCCCTTGGGGGTTCTGAGTGGTGTTAAGCAGGGCTCGGTAGGCATGGGCCAGGCCTCAGCACACTGTAGTGATTTGCGTCTCCCTGGAATGGCCAGGGTGACAGCATACTTCTTCCAAATATTCTACTAATTTTTCAGGGTTCTTCACTTGTTCAGGGGTAAAGTTCCAGAACACTGGGGGTGCCCATCGCCCTAGGCATTTGCCCATGCTATCCCACGCGCCCTTGCCACTCATAACTATCCAGCCTTGGGGCAGATCTCTGGATGACATTCTTAAATTGCTTACTAACCTTGGATAAAACCGCAACAATATTCCCAAGGAGTACCAATAGATATACCTTAACTACCCAGGGATGTTCAAGGTACTGGCAAGTTATTTTAACAAAGGAGATGAAGGTAGCGAGGGTGCCATTCTCTATTTCCTCCATAAAAAAATCTCTCAGAGGAAAAGGTATAATTGCTAATGGTCTCCATGAAGTGGTACCCGAAATGCAGAAACGGCTTCATTACGAACCCAAATACCAAATAACCCCCAATGCCAGCGTTTTAGTAACAAATCTCCCAGGCAAAACATCATTAATCACGGCAGAGCACAACAGACTACAAAACCCAACTCCAATTTTTAACAGGTACAGTAAAAACAAGAGCATGGTGCAGAACAAATTAATACGTTACCAGATATAAATTGCTTAATATGCTCTAAATAATCTGTCGTTATCTCAACCCTTCGTGCCCCACGTTGGGCGCCAAAAAAAGGACTGTCGTGGTTTAACCCCAGCCAGCAAAAATAAACGCCACGCAGCCGCTCGATCACACCCCCCCCCCGGTGGGATGGGGGAGAGAATCGGGAGGGCACAAGTAGGAAAGCTCCCGGGTTGAGATAAAAACAGTTTAATAATTGAAATAAAACTAAGTAGAACAGTAATAATAACAATGAGAACAACAACAATAACAGAATATACAAAGCAGGCAATGCACAACACAACCGCTCACCAACCGCCGACCGCGTGTCACGAACGGGGGGCGAGCCCCCTCACACACCTGGTTTTTATACTGAGCATGATGCCACATGGTATAGAACACCCCATTGGCCAGCTGGGTCCACCACCCCGGCTGTGCTCCTCCCTCCGGGTGCAAGCATCACCCAGCAACAGCCAAAGCATCAATGGGCCATCAACGCTCCTTTCACACCGAACCCAAAACACAGCACACCCCCCAAGCTACTGGGAAGAAAGTTAACCCTGTCCCAGCTGGAACCAGGACACTGCTCATCAAGGACTGATGAATAATCCTAAGGATCTTTATAAAGAAAGAAATGTTAGGTACTCAAGCAGAAAAAGAGAAAGCTTATGCTTGGTCTGTTTAGTATCACTGGCCCTTGATAGGAAAAGTGATGTGTTCAATGGTTAAAATAGCTATAATTTAGGAAGGGCAAAGTGAGGGGAAAGGATAGTGCTATTTTGATTAAAATAGCTTTGCCTATTTACCTATTTTTGACCTTTGAGAACTAAAAAAATAATTAATACTTGTTAATTGGTATTCTCTCTGGTAAGCTACAGCATAAATAGCTTGCTACGGACCATCAAATTGCAGTCACGTACAGGATGACTAACTCTGTAAATACATGAATCTTAATTTTTTTGTGCAGGTGGTCTTGTACTGCTAATATTAAAATGTTCATTAAAAAAGATGATGGATGCAATATTCTTAGAAGTCAGTATAGAAGGATTTGGAGTCGCACCTGACATTAAAAGGTGCCAAGTAACCAATTGCATATTTAAAACCTCTTTGTGTTTGATAAAGTATAAATGACTATGAATTGATTTTGATTGTATGTAATAAATATAAAGTTTTATCAGCAGCATTTATTTGTTCCGTTTTAAAAAGAGACCTTGGAAGCCATTCAGCCAAATCATCTGTATAGAAGTTCCTTTCCTACTCCAGTTTTAAAGGGAAATCAGTTAAAGGATGTTTTACTAGATGCTTAGAAAACAAGACGTCTAAAACAGGGTAATGTCATAGTAGTGAAAAGTGTCCATATGTTAATTAAATGAGGGGAAAAAAGCTACAATGAGTTACGGATTAGAAGCTAAAGATTGCAAAAGTGAGGGATGCAGAAAGTCCACCTAAAATATATTGGATGCTAATGTTAGGACCACTAAGGTGCTTGAGAATGAGATAAAATATACCAACCCTTTGTTTTTTGTATACTTAACAGATATGTTTCAGCTGCTTGGCAAAATAGGAGACTTTCATAATTGAGAAAATTGAGAATAACTTGATGATCAAACTGACTCCTTTGTAGGCTTGTTCAACAGACACGTGGCTCACTTTTTAAATTTCTTGATCACTCAGGAAATTATCAGATTATAATCCTATAATTAATTTGATTCAATCTGGTTTTAGGTTAGAGGATTCATATTTTCCCCAGTAGAGCATGTGAAATAATGTTTTATTCTTATGCTCCCTTCCTCTCCCTCTTGAACTAGTTGCATATGTGAGAAAGGAGCACTGCTTGTCTTTGTGTGTAACTGTTGCTGTTTGAGGATACGAAACTGCTTGATCTGCCTGTCGTTCTTGGCTAGATGAAGAAGGCTCTCTGGTCTTTTTGCTAGTACCAGGCTATGTAGAACTGAAGCCATTCTCTTGCTCAATTTAGATGGTTACATGGCTGCTGATGGTCCTTCATTCCTTCCCTACCTTTTATGCTAAAATACAGACTTCAGGTAAAAAGTATTCCAGATTTACTCTAAATCTCTATTCACAGTTACAAATGTGTTCATTTGTTTCGGAGCTGAAATACCTCTCCTGTAATCCAGAGGAAAAACTCTCTGAAAGTTTGAACCTGCTTGAGTGGGTCCAGAGGAAGGCCAGAAGATGATCAGCGGGCTGGAGCACCTCCCCTGTGAGGACAGGCTGAGAGAGTTGGGGTTGTTTAGCCTAAAGAAGAGAAGGCTCTGGCGAGACTTTATAGTGGTCTTCCAGTACTTAAATGAGGCCTACTGGAAAAATAGGGAAGGACTGTTTATCAGGGATAGGATGAGGGGTAATGATTTTAAACTGAAAGAAGGTAGATTTAGATAGATATAAGGAAGAAACTCTACTGTGAGGATGGTGAGACACTGGAAGAGGTTGCCCAGAGACATTGTGGGTGCCCCCGCCCAGATTGGATGGGGCTTTGAGCAACCTGGTCTAGTGGAAGGTGTCCCTGCCTATGGCAAGGGGGTTGGAACTAGATGATCTTTAAGGTCCATTCCAACCCAAACCATTCTATGAGTCTATGAAAGCATGCAGGTAGTTTCTACAGCTGTAATGGAGCTAATGGGAGCACAAGGGGAAAAAAACACACCTTCTTGCAGATATCAAGGAAATTGGTCGACTGCTGCCTTCCTTCATTGCTCTCAGCACATGTCAAGGCAGAATTGTGGGCCGATTCCCACAGTTTGTTCTTCTCCCTGTTATGTTGGAAGACAATCTCTTGAATTTTATGTTCTTATTAAACTTTATTTGTATTTTTGCTTGCTAATATTTGGGACAGTAAAGAAACAGACTAGGTAGATATCTCTGCTTTAAGTTTTCTAGTTAAAAAGCCTAAACGCTTGTACCAGTGTAACTCTACTGGTTTTATTGTGCATCTGTTGGTATGGATATAACATGTGTAATGCATTTTAATGTGTTTAAGAGCAGGATGGGTAAAATCAATTTTTTTCCCAAACAGTATGATCACTCTTTGTGATGATGTAACCTAAAGGAGTTTTAGTAAACAAACTGGTATCGCCTATCATCATTCAACACGAATGTGGGACCGACAACAGATTGTATGTCCTCCAGGACAGGTTAAGATGACTTAGATGGTAAGAGGAGCACATGATGGGGGGGTGGTGGTGGTAAGTATTGGTTAGCTTGATGAGCAATGATACTTGCACATCAGCAGCCTAGTAATTGTCAGGATTTTATTTTTAAGCAATGTTGTGAAGGCAAGATATAAGTAAGAAGATGAAGGAATTAATAGTGAATTAATTTTATACATCTGTGTGGGGATGTTGTTAAATGTTGTTTTGAAATATTGATGATGGTGATAGAAGCTAACTTCGACTGAACAGGAGTCTCCCTCTTGATTTTGAATGAGAAAATAGTTTGGAAAAATAAGTGAAAATAAGCTGCTTATCTCTGTAATAGAAAAGGGGGAAAATAGGGGTACTTAAACCAGCAACACAGTCAAGCAGTGTCCTAGAAATGATTTTTGTAGTAAGTGGTGCAAGTTGCGGGGTTAAGATTTTGTTTTGGGTATTTGGGGCAGGGGGGAAGTGTGACTACAGGAACTCAAAGGGGAAACAACTGAGGAGAGTTGTGGGTCAGAGTAACAGGCAGAATACTGGTGACTTCCACCAAAGTAATCAAAGCATGTGATAAGAATAGTTGCTGGTGGTTGAGATTATGTTCTGGTTCTATATGCACTGAATTTAAGTAGGGAATCCCCAGAGGTGCTCATCATCTGGAGGTTTCCTGTGAGGTGGAACAGTGTCAGGGATACTGTAGTGTTAGAAAGGCGGGGGAAGCAACTCGAGCTGGAAAAGAACATGAAACTGGAAAAGAGGAAGAAGCAGAAAAGTGGAGAGGAATGGGCTAACCAACAGCACAAGAAATCACAATGGAATGGATGAGGAAGCAAAAGAGATGCCCTCTTTAGGGGCTCTCATGTTTGTTGAGGACTTTTTCATTGGAAGGATCACCTGTAGAGCAGTACTAGGTCTCTGAGAAACCTTGGACTCATAGGAGATGGTAGCAGCCTAACCAAGTTTTTCCTTTCCCCTTTTTATGTCTTTTCTTATTTTCCTTTTTATTCCCATACCTCTTTAAGTGAGAAGATTTTGACTGAGAGTAAAGCTTCCTTTTAAATTTCCCGCCTTTTGAAGCATGTCAGCTGTAGTTTTCTTTACATGTGCATTTAAAGCAAACAATAACTGATTGGAGATAGAGATGTGGTTTCTCTAGGGAGCGATTACCCAGGCATTTTTACATTTAGCAAGATTTAAGACTTACTAGTCTTAAACTAGTGGGTGTTAGATGAATTGGTTAAGCTCTGTCTCAGTGTTTTCTATTTTGGGTTTAGATACTGGCCTGCCAGGTCTAATTGAAGCTGTTGAGAATGTTTCCTTCTTTTTAACTGGAGTGCTAATAGCACTACTGCTATCTAACTGCTAGTGCTCATTCTGGTCTCTATTTTTATAGATCATGCTGTTAGCATTTATTCTCAGCCCAGTCTCTTATTGGTGTGAACACCAGAAAACTGTTAACTTCAAATGCTTTATTTTCTAGATTTGTAGAGTTTTACGGGAAAACTGGACTATGTATGTTGCCATAGAGTGCATGCATTAAAACTGTGTTGAATTATTTTATCCATGACAGTTCCAGTCTGTCTCAGTTCTGATCCCTTAATGGTATTAAAATGAAAGCTGGTATCTAGAATGGAATTAGGCCATTAATCTCACTACTGATCTTTACTACTCAGATTTTTCTGTACTAGAAAAAATTTTTAGTGCTTTTTCAAACTGACTGACGTGTTAAAAATCAACCCGTTGGAAAAGGTTGATTTTAATTTTTTTTAGTTGCGGTATCTTATTGCTAGACAGAATATTGCATAGAGATGTCATCTAATGCAGTTTAATAAATATCCATTTTTTTCTCTTTAAGAATTTAGAATTCAGTAATCTGCAGGTAAACAAGTGATTTGCTTTATTCTATTACAGCTTTAAATATAGACTTAATTGTTTTGTCCAGATCTTATATTGGCTTGTTGGAGAAGATCTGGAAGATCCAGAAGAATTGACTTTAGATTAGATTAAACAGATGTCAGGTTGTTTTTAGAGCTCACGTCTGCTTGTTTCCTCCTTCACTCTGAGTGAGAGTGGAGCTGTATCTAAAAACCAAAAAAACCCCCAAAACCTCCATTGTTTGGCTATCAGATCTAATAATGCATTTCACATATTACTGGAAGATAACTGTGAACTGGAATGGGCAACTGCAGTAAGAAGGATTTTGGAAGATGCATGAATATAATCTTCAAAATGCATTTTAGGGCATGCAGTTTGGTAGCACTTCTCTCAATATGTGAAGGGTACATTCCTTCAGGCAGTATTTCTCCAAGACGACCCTTCAAAGAATGAGGACTTGGGCATGACAAGAAACCTACTGGTGATTTGCAGAATACACACAAACAGCAGTTCTGCATGTTACACTTATGCTGTGTTAGTTTGGATTAAGTTTAATAAAAAGCCATTAAGAATTGAAGCAAAACAACCCTCACTATAATCCCATTATCAGAGGGAACACAGCAAACTTGTATCCTGTTCTTTTCCAGACACTGCCATCCTCTATCCAGGGTTTTAAATAACAATTGTGTTCTTGTTTTTTCAGATTCAGAAGCTATCTCTGCATTGGTTACTTCAAGTTCAATCTGTAGAGTTTTGGTGTTTTTTTTTTTTTTTTTTAAAAAGACTATTTTCCGGTAGTTGAATTCAGCATATTAATTTCCTTAATTTTTTTTGTGAGCTGGGGATTAATTACCTTACAGCTCTGTGATTTCAAGTGATAGCAATCTTTATTACTTTAATGAACTGTTTGCCTTTTAGTTCAGGTGGCTTGTGATCCTGGATTGTTCTTGTGTGTTAGAAGAGTATTGTTACCCTGTTACATAGTAAAAGTCCAAGGGGATTTTTTAGCTCTATTCCACCCATGAAACAAATCACTTCTAGAACAGTAGTTGCAAAATGTAAATTAGCTTGCAACAGAGGTTTGGGTAGCTTTAAATTATATGGTAAAAAGTGACAATCTGCTCCTTCATCATTGATTTTCAGGCAGGTAGTGAGGAGATCTGACAGCAAGCCAAGGCTTAGCGTTTAAAAATTGGCTCAAACCATAAGATTAAGCAGCAGCATTAGTCTTTTCAAGAGTAACATGATAATGTCAGGGAGAAACGGATCATACCTCAGTGGCAGATGGTGCATGCCTGTGTGAAGTGTAACAGAGTAAAAATATATTTTGGTTTGGTGTTGTGTATGTTTAGTCACAATCAGTAGCTGTTGCAGTTAGTTATGAATTTAATACTGATTGAGACAGGAAACTTCAACTTCCAGTAAGATACCTGTTCAATCGTTCACAACTTAACAAAAAGTTTTAATACCGGACACTTGCCTTGAGAGTATATGCTACTTCAAATCAGTGCATTTTTAAAAATTCATATCTCTGATTCTGCTTTGTTCCTGCTCCACTATCTAATTCCTGTTTTGAATATAGAAGTGTATTATTCCTCCTGGTGTCTTCCTTTGTTATTGTTTATAGAGAACACTGACATTCAAAAATTGATCTTCATAATGTACATGTGGGCTGAGTTAATGATACTGTTATGATAGGGAATTCATGTGCACAATAATTGGCAGTTGAAGCTCTAAAAAGTATCTGACAGTTCTTTTTTTCTTTAAACCCACTCAAACAAGCAATAACACTAATATTTTTGTATCACTTTGTGTCTTAAGAGCACAACTGAGGTTAATTTCATTTGTAGCTATGAATGTTTATCAATTTCACAAGCGAGTTCTCAGATTGCTAATTGTATTTGTAATCAAACTGGTCAGCGATGTCCCCTAATTCAACTTTGTAAAGCACTGAGGAACTAAATAAATGCAGAAGGAAGTAAAAGGTTCATAATAGCAATTGTTCATTGGAAAGTTATGCCTGTACACGGGTTGGGGAAAATGACATCTAAAAATAGATTTAAGTGTTGCTCAACTAGCAGCGCTCACCTCTGCCCTGGAAGGAAAGGGAACTCAGGAATTTAAATACCTTAACAATGACTTGGCTGGTAGAGTGAGATCTATAATTAAGTATACAATTATAGCAACTGTTTGCTGTTAGTTTCTGCTATTTTTAAAACAATTTTAATTTGAAATCTCCATTATGCTATAAGATTTGTTTTATGGGAAATGTAAAACATTCAAGTTCCTAATACCTATTTTCTAACCTATTTCACACAACTACTAGGTGGTTATTGGTTCTAACAAATTTAGTGTTTTATGCATAATTTGATAAATTCAAATATAAAGCCTCAGCTGGTTAACAGCTCAAACTGTGTTGCAGAATCTCCTGGACTAATCTCTTGGACTAGTGAGTGGCAATAAAAGGCCATAGGCACAAGACAAATTCGTGCATTTAGAGTGCTACAAACATTCACAGAATCTGTAAAATTTGCAGCCTGAATTCTGTCTATGCCTAGGTTTCTGCTGCAGCATGTATCCACAGCCTTCTGTATTTTAATAATCTGAAACGGCTCTGGGATCCAGTTTTGTGCATATGCTGTGGCATAACTGACAAAGTGTCTGCCTGATACAGGAGGTATATTGAGAGTATATCTGTCTGCATATGTTTTAAATGGAGAGAAATATACCACCTTTATTGTTCTTATTAACGGGGTATAAGTAATAGGTTGTTCATCTGGGGTGTTGGAAGTCTATACTTAAATGTTGTCCAAGAGGATTTGAATCTTAGGTCATTCGTATTTTAGGAGTGCACACTCTGTGACAATCTTGGGGTCATTCAGGTGGATGACTCGTCCTGGGACCTGTTTGATTACGTTTCACATGTTGCTATTGGAAAATTCAGTACACAGTTAAATATTGTACGCAGAATCTTTACCAAAGGCTTGTATTCCCTGTGCTTTCTCTTCCTCTCATGCTTGGTAGTCATACTCACTTTACTATCTAGATCACTTCTATCTTCCTCATACTAAGTAGTTAACAGGTTATCTGTGTTAGTGAGTCAGCATCTAATAATGCAGTATTTAGCCAATCACTTCTTGCTCACAGACGTGTGGGTGTTGGGTGCCACCAGCATTTTATACACGCCCATGGTCCCTATAAGACATGATGCTGTATTTCTTAAGTACTGTGCAAATAAAATTAGATATGTCCCTCCCTAAAGTATTTCAATATCTAATAGATGTGGGTGTGATGAAGTAGAGGAGGGAAAAGGGTTTATGTGATGAAAAGCAGTAGGGAAAAAGAGATAAGTGTCATGATACTAGCATCATACAAGTTAACCACTTATTTCATTTAGATCAAATGCGTCCTTTCTAGAAACAGTGGTATACATTCTGGTGTAGTTTAGTGTGTGTATGACTCGATTTCATGTTTTTAATTACAAATTAAAACTGATTAAATTGGTATATTCCGTCTCTTAAGTATTCTTATTCTCTTAGTCAGTTATTTCCCAAATTTTCCACATGCCTCTTCTTTCCCATCATCAGTCTCTCTTGTGCTGCTGTGAAAGAAGGCTGAGGTCTGAGCACATTTGCTGTGGCTAACAATAATAGGCCTGAAAAAGCTCTGAGCATTTGGAGCTGTCGCTGTTTAGGATCCATGTGCTGATGGGAAGCTCTTAAGAATGGAGGAGGGAAAAGGAAGGGGGTTGCATAGGAGCAAACGGTGAGGGCACCAGTTCTAAATAGTTTTTCATGGATTTGCAACCTCTCTTGTTATCTGGAGTGCTCATGTCACGTTGTCTATGGTGCTGACTGGCCTCTGATGTGACGTAGGTATGTCCAGTCCTCTCTAAAATTCTTGTCAATTCTGTAGCAGCAGTGGGAGTCTTTGAAATGGCTGAAGCTTGGGTAAGAGCTGTCATAACTTAAAGATTGGCGTTTTTTGCTTTTTCTTTTTCATTCCTAGATTGAGTCAAGTTGGATTCTTTGTGTTACCACTAACAACAAAGATTCCTCAGGCTTAACTAGACCTCCGTGTGTAGCTTGGCACAGCCACTCACTTCTAGTCAGTGAGAAAAAAGTAACTTGGTAAAGAATTGTGACAGCGCATGGGATGCAGACTGTTGCTGTTCTGTGACCTGCTGGTTTGGTGGTCCCTAAGCATGGTCTGTGAGGTCAAGGTAAGTGGTCCAGGAAGCCATGTCTCCTTGATCGAAGACCTCAGGTAGTTTGCTGTTGTGCATGGTTTGTTTCTTGTTTTTTGAAGTTCAGATACTGCTGTATTGTGTACTTCACAGACAAGAAACAAATTGATGTGAAAATAGATCACTAAACCTATTTATTTTGTGTTTAAAAAAAAAAAGCCTATATCAAGTGAAGACAGTGTTTAAGGATGCCAGGTATATTAATATTTCAAATGCTTGGTTTTAAAGCCTTCCTAAAGTTCTTAATTTTTAGCATTAAGTTTGGAATATAAAATCAGTGTCATGTCTCTATTTTCTACATTTTCATTCCTGCCTCGGTCTCTGGTATTTGAACTAATGCAATGGCATCACAGAGCCAGTAAACATCAGTAAAGCCTTAAGCAGAATTATTAAGTAAACCTCCTCACATTTTCTGCAAAGGAACTTTGGTTTATAGAAATCAATAATTTGCAAGTCTGTGAACCTTGAATCTACTTTGGTGATTGTATTTATTACCTCCTGTAAAGTAGAAATAATTTCCAATTAAATAGTGATTTCTCTTAATTTCATTTCTGTCCATCAATATAAGCCATCTTGGTTCTATAAAGGGATTTTCCTGATATTTTTATTTTCATGGTAGGAAAGGATGCTGGAATTACTGTGAGATGAAGCATTGTATATCGTGAATTCATGAATGATTCAATCAATGTGTGATTATTCAGCTGTTTTAGTAAGACTTGGAAAAAGAGTATCTCAAATAGCAATTAGGTTGACTAGATAATTTTGCTGGAGTGGAGGCATGGAAACATGTTATCTCTGGTTCACAAAAAGCAGTCAATCTCAACTTTCTCCCCTGGAAATGTACCAAATAAGCCATCTGACCTGCTTCCTTTTGTACATGCTGACATTGACCTTAACTCAAAAGTAGCTTTTGACTTTGTTGGATCTAATGTTGAAGTTGGCCCTAATGTGGTAGTGGTGTTGTTGGGTTTGACTACGTCTTCCAACCTCCATCATTCTGCAGTTCTAATTACTTGGGGCAAACAGTGGAAAATAGTGCTGTATCTTGCTGGTTTTAGGGGGAATATTGGGTTTAAGGGTAATTAAAAGTTGCAATGTGATTACTTACCTGCAACAACTATGCCTTCTGATGGTGTTGTAGATGTAATTGTTTATGCTTAATAACAACATTATATTCCATTCTTATTATAGAAGAACTTTTTAGAGCATTTGTGCTGAGGCTTATGCTTTGAGAAACAGGCATCTTGATTCCTTGCAGTTTTAAGAGTTGAGAAACTCCTCCCATAATGCATGTGCATTATAGCAGTTTTTCACTGGTGCGATCAAACTCAGCCATATTGGTCAATTCTGAACTAATTGCACTACTGTAAAGGGGGATTTTGAACCCCAGGCAGTTTTTCTAAATCTAGGTGTGTTTATTTTGTTGCAAAACCACACTTTGCACTCAGAACACTTACACATTGAGAGTTTTTGCAGCTATATCCACACCGGTGAGAGAAATAATTTGGAAATAATTTCTTTTTAAAAAATGAAGTTAAATTTGCAACCTTCATTTATGCCTTGGAAACCCTTCTTTGACTAGCTTCCCCAAGGGAAAGCCATCAACAACAAAATTCAGCAGATCTGATTTATCTGCGTATGTGCAGATATGAATGTGTTTCCTTAACTGTCTTGTCCAAAAGTACTGTTACAGTATTGTAAGTAATAAACAAAGTTTCATTTTGCTACCCTCTAGGCATTTCATTCAGTTTTAAGATAATTAGAAATACCTCTAATAGAACTGTAGATACTCTGGCAAAACAATGAGACTCTTAATATTAAAATATAATTCGTAGAGCAAGTTAGCCAGTCAGGGACTTATAGAAGTGCCTTTTCCATTCCATTGTTGTTGATAAGCATACCCATATCCCTTGGCAGAACACTTCTCAACTGCATGTCCCCTGCAGTATACCAACAGTGTTGCCAAATACAGGTTATTTTGGGGCATGCTGGAAGCAAATGTGAATCTTTGTGTGCTCACAGAGAATGTGCCATCACCTGTCCTCTTCGTGCGTTGAAGGATTCTGGTTGTCAACAGCTGCGACAGCATTGGTACTAAGAGGTAACAAATCTTCAAGTAGGTCAGTCTCACTCTGCTTAAGGTAATACATCGTAATTAACATCTTGGACTCCTCCATCCAAGACCAGTGGAAAGATAGTGCTGCTCCTGAAGCTTGTTAGGTTTTCGTCAATGAGACAATCCATGCAGTAGAGATTGTTTCTTTGCTTCACTCTAAATGTCTGGCTTTGGTCCAAACACCGAAGTAACCAGAAACAGCGAGACATGGTCACACCATCTACTTCCAGGAAAAACAAGATGCACTCTTTTTTGAGAATGGTCTCTGAGTCCTTTGTGTCTCCTTGGTCCTCCCTTCTTGCCCCTCCCTGTTCCCCAGTGTGGGAATCCAAGATTAACTAAACTGTCTGTGGCCTACAGACCTTCCTACTTTGTGTGAAATGTTTGTTTGATTTCAAAAGGTACACTATCTAGAGATAAATATTTTGCCAGCTGTGTTTACCTTATATTTCCTTAATCAAGATCATATGCTATTCTTTTTTCAAATCTAGCTCACTGTAAGGCACACATTTCTCACCTATGTAGCAGATTGTGACTGTATAAGAATCTTGCCAGTAACCACTGCCAGTAAAACTTCTCTATTATTGTTGTGTATGAAATGATTATGCGCACCTGTATATACACCCCTGATACTTAATAAAAATATTGTGGTTATGGGTATCCTTGTGCAGGCAAAACGTGCTTCACTGAACACAGTGATACCGATTGTGCTACCGTTGCACTTCCTTGGTCTACTTCAGAATCCCTCATCTTCGTGGTCTTGTTCCAAAAGGAAAAAATATAACTAATCTCATTGCCCTAAAATTGTTCTTAGTTTGCAAGGTGGATTTTAGTGCTGCAGTATGGGATGTATTTCTGCTTAATGTGCATCTCTGCTATGGATAATCTTGATCAATCTAAAGTCTTTTTAGCTAACATAATTTCTCACTGAATGTGAGTGGATGCTTAAAGGGCAAGCATAGATAATCTAGCTTCTGCAATACTCTCCTGGAATTATTTAAAGAAATAATTCACTGCTTTTACTGTTTTTGCTATTTAAAATGGAGGACAGTTGTCATGTGCCAAAGGCTGCCTGAAATGTCTCTGAAGCAAGCAATTTTTAAGATACTTATTTCCAACCCTTACTTAAATGAAGAATGTAAGTGTTGTGATTTCCCTACCCTCCTTTTTTTCTTTTTTTTTTTTTTATTTGTTAAACAGACTGGAGAAAGTAAAAACTGCTTGGGGTTATTCATTGTCATTCAGTGTACTGAAGCATAACCCTGTTTCCTGATCTGTTGTGTGAAAATTTACCACTAGTGTTCTGGGTGCATCAATATCTGTTCAAAGTCCTCCAATAAGCAATTGAAAGAATGACAAGGATTTGAGGTGAAATGCATTTGTGTGAAAATTGTAGTAAGGCAGATGTTTATTGAGTCAATTGCAGGCCTCACTGTTCTAAAACCAGTGGTAAGCTGGAACTGAAATACTTAGAGGTGTGAGCAGCCTCCAAGGTACAGTGAAGTGGTCAGAACAGCTGTACTGGAGCAGACTGGCAGTCCACCTGGCAAGCATTTTCTAGCAGCAGTTGAGTTATAATCCAGGAAGAGTAGGAACAGGATGAACACATGTGATAGTTCCCCCAAGTAGTCTTCCCATACTTGAAGCTGAGAGCTAGGGCTCTTCCGCTGTGCCTTTTTGGTTGGAGAAACCTGACGGACACTGAGATTCAGTGTGATGTGTTTGATATCATGTGCTAGATAGGGTTAAGTAAGATTTCATTAGGTATTTTTCCCTTGAGGGTGATTTATCACTAGTCATCTAAAGCACCTGTTACCATTTTTGCAAAACGAATAGGAAAGTGGTGATCTGAGCTAGTTGACGTCCTGGTACATGGTGGCCTTGGACTCGTCCGAATACCCTGGTCTGTTTTCTTTGGGCGATTGTTGTTGCTTTCCTGCAAACTGGACGTGGCGATGCGAATGTGTGGAAGTCTGGAGAGTTCCTGCTATTGAAGACTCATCAGTGCTTGTAGTTACAGTACACTCTTAGTTGTTCTCTTCTGATCCAGGTTTAAGGTTATCTGACTCAGTGTCGCAGTTTCAAGTGACATTAAGGTGACATCGGTTGCAGTGGGTTCATTGTTCTTGTCTGATTCTGTAACTGCTGTCATTTGTTCAGTGTATAGCTGTTTAAAGCAGGATGACCTGAAATATCCAGGTAGTGGTGCATATTCCTCCCTCCATGCACACGTATCCCACATGCTGATTATCTCCTCTGGATGGTTGGGATCAGGTGAGTTCCTTGTGCTTCGTTTGGAAGTCTGCAAACAGTTCATAGAATCATAGAATCATTAAGGTTGGAAAAGACCTCTAAGATCATCGTGTCCAACCATCAACTCAACACCACCATGCCCACTACACCATGTCCCTAAGGGCCTCATCTACACGTCTTTTAAATACTTCCAGGGATGGTGACTCAACCGCTTCCCTGGGCAGCCTGTTCCAAGGCCTGACCACTCTTTCAGTAAAGAAATTTCTCCTAATGTCCAATCTAAACCTCCCTTGGCGCAACTCTCGTCCTATCGCCAGTTACTTGGGAGAACAGACCAACACCCACCTCGCTACAACCTCCTTTCAGGTAGTTGTAGAGCGCCATGAGGTCTCCCCTCAGCCTCCTCTTCTCCAGACTAAACAACCCCCCAGTTCCCTCAGCCGCTCCTCATAAGACTTGTGCTCCAGGCCCTTCACCAGCTTCATTGCCCTCCTCTGGACACGCTGCAACACCTCAATGTCCTTCTTGTAGTGAGGGGTCCAAAACTGAACACAATATTCGAGGTGCGGCCTCACCAGTGCCGAGTACAGGGGCACGATCACCTCCCTGCTCCTGCTGGCCACACTATTTCTGATACAGGCCAGGATGCCATTGGCCTTCTTGGCCACCTGGGCACACTGCCGGCTCATGTTCAGCTGGCTGTCAACCAGCACCCTCAGGTCCTTTTCCTCTGGGCAGCTTTCCAGCCACTCTTCCCCAAGCCTGTAGCATTGCCTGGGGTTGTTGTGGCCGAAGTGCAGGACCCGGCCCTTGGCCTTGTTGAACCTCATACAGTTGGCCTCAGCCCATCGATCCAGCCTGTCCAGGTCCCTCTGCAGAGCCTTCCTACCCTCCAGCAGATCAACGCTCCTGCCCAACTTGGTGTCGTCTGCAAACTCACTGAGGGAGCACTCGATCACCTCATCCAGATCATTGATAAAGATCTTGAACAAGACCGGCCCCAGTACTGAGCCCTGGGGAACACCGCTCGTGACCGGCCACCAACTGGATTTAACTCTGTTCACCACAACTCTCTGGGCTCGGCCATCCAGCCAGTTTTTTACCCAGTGAAGAGTGCACCTGTCTAGGCCATGATTCAGTAATGGCTCCTTACCACTGGATTTTATTCTTCTGGGCGTTTCAACAGGGGCAGCCTAACAGGTGTCAGGAAATTATGCAAGAGTAATCCCTTTTTGTTTCTTGTTTTTGTGATGATTATGGGGCTAGCTGTTTCTTTGATCATTTTTCTAGTCTGAACGCTCTGCCTGCAAAGTCTTGACCTTATGCATTTTTCTTTCCAGAGGCACAATTGGCTGATTGTCCTGCTGTCAGACCTAGTCCTGCACTGTTGTCTTCTCTGGATTCATTCTGCTTATCCTAGCAGAGCTATTGCAAACCTGTGTTTCTTCTGTTTGGGAGTTTGTGTACAGTGCCTCTGAGTAGCTTTTGTAAAGATTAAATAGTTTTTCAGTAGGAGCAAAGTGCTATGGGAAAGGAAAGAAGCATGCAGCCGTGGCAGTTTGACAGACTCTCTCCTGAGACCCCAGGTTTCAGAATCTGGTTTGATCCTTGCTGTCTTTCTTGATCTTTTTAATTGTCTTGAGGATTGCTGTTCTGTATTTCTGAGGCTGGCTAAACTGATAGAGACTTTTTTTCAGCAGGAAACTTCGAAGATTTGAGGCTTCAGTATTACTTTTACCTATATTACTTTTTCCCCTTGCTATTTGCATGTCCTGGTTGTCCTTCTACTGAGAATAAATGAATAGATTTATGCGGTGTAATGGATTGGAGTCCATTTGGTACAAATGCGGAAGCTGGCACCAGTGACTCCTGAATGAGAAATAGGACACAGAACGTGAAAGTTGGTTATAGGGCGATCCTGCTGTGACAATCCTGACTTCCTAAGGAGTTAATTGTTCTGTGATTGTACTGCTGCTTGCTTCTTACCCCAAACCAAGGAACTTCAATTCCTCCTGGAACAATTTTGATTTTAAATCGGTTTTAGGATTTTTTGAGGACATATTTATGATGACTTTACGATGGGCTGGTTCTGCTTTTTTTTTTTTGAAAGAAATAAAATATAGTTCAATTTATAGGTAAATCCTTTGAATGAAACTACTTCCTGTGCTCCCCACAATTTAAATTTTTTTCTAGATACTACAAATTTGGCAGATTATATTCTGCCTGACTCAGCTCCTTAGCTGTTCTACATGACTTCATGCTCAGTTAGATGATCTGTCTGACCATAGTGACATTTAATCTCTCTGAAGATATGTTCTACTTCTGTCTTTGTTGGAGGCAAAATTTAACCTTTCCATAGGTCCATCCACTAATTTTGAATGCGTTCAGTCGAATGTGCTAAATGTTTTTGTTTGTGTATAACTGTTCTACTTCAGTGAAGACAGCATCAGTGATCTGATATACCTTATTAATTGTGCTGCAACTTTCTAAAAAATTCCTAAAGTTAGTGATACAGAAGTGTGGTGCTCTTGCGTTCTGTTAATTTCTGATATATTTTTTCTTAACTTGCTTTAGAACTGTGTGCAAGAGATATCTAATATAAGACATTTAATAATTTAATACAGTGATTAAAATGGGGTAGAAATGAAACGGCTTTGTAGACAGAATGCTATAAAATCAAAATTAAAGTAGGATAAAAAGCAATGTTTTGTACTATGTTACACACACAAAATAATATCCCCCAAAAGTATATATGTAATTTTTACTGTCTTGAAAGTCTTTCAAGTTCTCTGAAATCTTAAAGCTAACTGTTCACACAAATGTACAGCTTTTCTTTTTAAAAAACTAAACCAAAACTCTGAAGGCAAAATAAATATCCAATATGATAAAATATCAGTTTGTTCTTATCTAGTAGGGACAGGGTTGACTAAAATTTTTGTACCTTTGTCTTAAACAGAATGTTGGCTTTGAAAGCTCAGGGAAGAAGCAGCAGGGAGAAAAAGGTAACGCTGTGGTAAGTACTGTGGTATTTTTCTTTCTTCTGAACCAACTGCACAATATATTAAAATAGAAATCCTCTTCTTTATTCATATGTTGTAATAATCACCCAAAGCACTTGAATTTTATTCTGTATCGTCTCCTGTTGTTCTGAAGGGAAATTTTTACTTACAAATATCTGTTGAAGAGCCAAGTGAATGACATGTTTTTACATGTAATTGTGTGCATATATAGAAAGGGGAATATATGGGAAACTAAATTGCAAGAAAATATTTCTGTTTTAAAGTTCAATGTCCATTATTAAATGTTTTGGCTTGTGGAGCGTTAGCGTTTTATACTACTCTTTCAAGCAACTTTTTTTTTAGTTCTTAGGAAACATAAGCATATTTTTGAAAAAGTTGGATAAAAGATGCTTGAAAAAATGCTTTCAATGCTTGTTGGGCCTCTTACTGTCCTTCTTTCTGGTTTGCTGATCTAAAAAACCTAGGCGAACATCGTATCATGTTGTTTCTGTCTTATTGGTGTATTAACATTCTTTTGCTAGAGAGCATACTTAAGAACATGAAAAATATTAAGAAGCCAAATAAAGTTCAATTTTGTGTTTAAAACTCTATAGAAAAGCAACACATGTTCAGAATCAGCTTTTTTCTTTATTAAATGATGCCAGTGCGGATGGCACTAGGTTGCTTTTGCCTCATATTGAGGCAAGTGTTTCTCATGAATAAAAAGAATGCCCAGTATTTGTTTTCAGAACTTCTCTATGAATTTCTGTGGAGGAGTTGTTATTGCATACCCCACCATGACCCCTGCGGGGAAAAAAAACCCAACAACATATGACAGCAGCTTCCATCTGCTCTGATTTTATTAATAGTGCTGCTCAGACTGTGGAAATGCTAATAAATATTGACACTTCAGTGACTGGAATTTTGAGATTTACTATAAAATGTCAGTTCAAAACATACAAAAATCTTCTGCGTATTTTATCTGGCATTGCTACAAACAGTGCATACATAAGAAGATAGAAGCATGTGCACATGCTCGCTTTTTGCAGCCTTTTGTGTAGTCTAGAAGGCTGTAGGCTTTGTGTTGTGCTTTGGCATTCTCTGCTGAGCTAAGAAACTGTGCTGTCGCTGCACTGCCTCAGCTGTGCTTACTCTTCCATAAGGTAGAGTGCAGATGACTAGCGGTGCCTCTTCCCTTCTCTTCCCTTATGCTCGTTCATCTCTTTTGACTATGTTGTTATACCTGGAGGAATTAAGACGGTATCTCTTCCTTTCTGCTTGAATAGATGTTAACAGTATGTGATACACAGCATTTATTCATACAGTAGATCCAGACATAATCCCCCAAAGGAGTAAACCTGAAGCATAAGCGGTTTGATATGGTTTTATACCTCTTCCAGAGGGTTACCATCTCTTGGTCAGATTGCTCTGTGTGTTTAATTTTCATTGTTTTCTTTGTACAGAAAGTCAGGAGGTTGTCCTGTTTGTTTCCATGGATCTTTTTCACAGCAATAGTGAAAGAAAATGGAATTATTTAATGTGAAATTAGTGGATTCTGAAAGCAAAGCAGTTATGAAGTAGCTTGATACAGCTAGCTGTACCAAATAGCTGTGATTACAAGCTGTACAGTAGCTGTGATTATTTCTACTGCACATTTAAAAAAAAAAAAAAAGGATATGGGGGCTAGTGGGGGATGGAGTTCACTTCACTGTCCTAGTGGGATAAGTATTTCATGTTCCCTGCAGTGTATTAACTTAAAAGTGACAAACACGAAAAGCCAAACGTGTCAGTTCCATAATGTAAAGGAATTCTTTAGCCATTTGAAAACATCAGTGTTGAAATACTGAAATACCAATGTCATGGCTTTTAAAAAAACTCAGTTTTTTGAATATTCCATGAAGGTTTGAGGGGCTCCTACAGTTTTCTTCAAATTTCAGCTTGTCATAGTAGATATTATTGACTTTATATGGCTTTTTTTGATTTGGGGAAGAGAAATAGATGAGACTCAAGCACAGTGGATTTAAAAATCAATTTATTCCTCTTAATGTTTTCTTAGTAACATTACAAATATCTACCCAAAAAATATGCAATCAGGTCAAACATCAGAAATGAAGCTCAGATCTAATGCTGATCTCGGCAGCGTCGTTAATGGTATACAATTAGAGACCATTCTTCAGATGAGATGTTATAGTGGCACTTGGATACTTTGGCTGTCCAGATGGAAGTTAGTGTCTAGGGCTGCCTCACAAAAAGAGCAAAAGAAAATGTGTGAAAACTAAGTTGCAACTACCTGGGCTGCGGTTGTATAGTGACAGGGTGTGTGTGTTACTGTGTAGTTATTCAAATATAAATATTAAAAAAGCGCCAAAATTACAGTTATTTGGGTATCTGAAAATTTTAAAATTTATATTTTACTGTAAACTTAATCTATAATTTTTCTCATCCTTTTTTTTTTGCTAAGGATGTTTCTGTAATAGATCTTGCTTTAAATTACAGGTCTGTACTCTCATATACCTATGCCTTACTGATGCCTTGGTCTAGGATTATAAGAATATTGATATTACTGCATTTCAGTTAAAGGCTGTACTTGAAGTAGAATATTTTATTATGTAGGTATTTGCCAAGAGGTTTTTTGCTTCTTTTCTCAGTTTAAAAGTACTTTTGTTGTTTTGTTTCCACAAAGTCAATCTGGTTTTGTCATTGTTAAGCTTTTGGCACAATAATGCCAAGTACTCACTGCTTTGTTGTGTTGCTGCTTTTTTTAAAGTTACAGAAATGAATAGAAATAAATATTCCAAAGATTTCTTTTGATATACTTAGGGTGGGTTTTACTTGTCATAATAACTCTTCAGGTTTGTTGTAGCATAGGCAGTTTAGGTAAATTTCTAAGCTGGAAAATAACTGTTGCAACAAATATCTAGTTAGATAGTCTCTAGTTTCAATAAAGTGGGAGAATGCTGTTGTTGAACCAAGAAAATGTTATTGATACCATCAACACCATTACAACTAAGTAAAGAGATTTTATAAAATAGTTTGATGAAGAACTTCAGATCTTAATTGTGTAAAGGATTTCTGAATATTTTAAAGCAAAAGAAAATAGAAATAGTAAATTGAAATCTGGTTAGAATTTACTTCATAGAATACAAGAAACAGATAATTTAAGCATTGATCTCCTGGGAGCTACCTGAAATTATCTTGCTGCCCTGGCCCTGGAAGGTGGGTGGGTGTTTTTGTTTCTTTGTGGTTTTGGGGGTTTTGGTTTTGGTTTTGGGTTTTTTTTTAAATATATATAGGCATTGAGAGCTTGGAAAGTAGTTAGCCTCAAGAGAAGCTTTGAGTTTTGTATTTCAGCAAGCTAGGAGTAGAGTATTGCTGGGTTTGCTTATATCCTAGCAGCTCTTGAATCAGTAAAAGCAAAACTGATTTCTGCCCTCTCTGTTCCCTTTATTTATTCTCAAAAAATGCCGCAACCATCCTTCATATTTTTGCATTTAACAATTGGTTATTATTTACTGTATTTATTAACATTCATAGATTTCATAGACTACCAGGTTGGAAGGGATCTCAAGGATCATCTGAGCCAACCTTTCTTGGCAAAAGCACAGTCTAGACAAGATGACCCAGCACCCTGTCCAGCTGAATCTTAAAAGTGTCCAATGTTGGGGAATCCATCACTTCCCTGGAGAGATTATTCCAATGGCTGATTGTTCTCATTGTGAAAAACTTTCCTCCTGTGTCCAGTCGGAATCTCCCCAGGAGTAACTTGTATCCATTACCCCTGGTCTTTTCCATGTGACTCCTTGTAAAAAGGGAGTCTCCATCTTCTTTGTAGCCACCCTTTAAATACTGGAACATGGTGATAAGATCTCCCTTAAGCCTTCTCTTCTCAAGGCTGAACAAACCCAGTTCTCTCAGTCTTTCCTGATATGGCAGGCTTCCCAGTTCTTGGATCATCTTTGTGGTCCTTCTCTGGACCCTTTCCAGCCTGTCCACATCTTTTTTGCATAGCGGGGCCCAAAACTGAACACAGTATTCCAGGTGTGGCCTGACAAGGGCTGAGTAGAGCGGGATAACGACTTCCGTGCCTCTGCTGGTGATGCCCTTGTTGATGCAACCCAGCATCCTGTTGCTTTCCTTGCTGCAGCAGCACCCTATTAGCTCATATTGAGCTTGTTGTCCAGCAGGATCCCCAGGTCCCTTTCCACAGAGCTGCCCACCAGTCAGGTAGATCCCAGCCTGTGCTGCACTCCTGGATTATGTTTTCGCAGGTGCAAGACCTTACACTTGTCCTTGTTGAACTTCATAAGGTTCTTGTTAGCCCACTCTTCCAGCCTATCCAGGTCTTCCTGCAGGGTGGCTCTCCCTTCTGAAGTGTCCAGTTCCCCACTCAGTTTGGTATCATCAGCAAACTTCATCAGGGTTGTCGTGGTTTAACCCCAGCCAGCAACTAAGCCCCACACAGCCGCTCTCTCACTCCCCCCGGGTGGGATGGAGGAGAGAATCGGAAGGGTAAAAGTGAGAAAACTCGTGGGTTGAGATAAAGACAGTTTAATAGGGAAAGCAAAAGCCACACGCGCAAGCAAAGCAAAACAAGGAATTCATTCACTACTTCCCATCGGCAGGCAGGTGTTCAGCCATCGCCAGGAAAGCTCCATCACGCGTAATGGTTACTTGGGAAGACAAATGCCATCACTCTGAACTCCCCCCCTTCCTTCCTTCTTTGCCCAGCCTTATATGCTGAGCATGATGTCATATGGTATGGAATAGCCCATTGGCCAACTGGTCAGCCGTCCCAGGCACACTCCCTCCCAGCCCCCCGCACACCTGGCAGGGTACGGGAAAATGAGAAGTCTTGACTAGCGTAAACATTACTTAGCAACAGCTAAAACATCAATGTGTTATCAACGTTATTTTCATACTACATCCAAAACACAGCACTATACCAGTTAATAGGAAGAAAATCAACTCCATCCCAGCTGAAATGAGGACAAGGGTACACTTGATCCTGTCATCCAGATCACTTACGAAGATATTAAACAGCGTTGGGCCCAGTATCGATCCCTGGGGGAGCCCGCTTGGGACAGGTTGCCTGTTTGAAAAGGAGCTATTTATCACCACCTTCTGGATGTGGCCTGTCAGCCAGTTCCTCACCCACCGCATGGACCACTTGTCTAGACCGTAGTGCATCAGTTTCTTTAGGAGAAGGCTGTGGGAAACCATATCGAAAGCCTTGGAGAAATCCAGGTAGGCAATGTCCACTGCTCGCCCCACATCAACGAAGCAGGTTACATTGTCGTCGAAGGCGATCAGGTTTGTCAAGCACGATTTGCCCTTGGTGAATCCGTGCTGGCTTTTCCCAGTCACGTGCCTCATTTGACTTGTGATAGCCCCCAGGAGGATTCATTCCATAACTTTCCCAGGGACTGAAGTAAGACTGATGGGCCTATAATTTCCTGGATCCTCCTTTAAGCCCTTCTTGTAGATGGGGGTGACATTAGCCTTCTTTCAGTCTTCTGGAATGTCCTTCGATCTCCAAAACTTCTCAAAGATTATGGACAGTGGTCTCACAACGACATCAGCCACCTCTCTTAACACACTCGGGTGGATAACGTCAGGGCCCATAGATTTGTAAGGGTCAAACTCCTGTAATGTTCCTCCTCCTGTTGTCACCATTCACCATTGTTGTTTCATGAGTAATGGCTTTTATTTCTTTTGGTCTGAATGCTGTACGTGAGCAAGTACAGTATGGTTTTGGGTGTTCCCTGCCTGCATGAGGACATGCAGCCATGGATGCAGTTGAGCATTGTTTTCATATCAGGAGCAAAGAGGGTCAGACTATGGCTTCACATTAAAATGGTGAAATGGTTCCAAAATCCCTTTTATTTCCTACCGCTTGTTCTCTCCCCCAGGGTGCAGCACTGTGGTTCATTGATTTGTACTGACCTGAGTGTTTGCCAGTCTCATTCAGTGAAATGAATGACATAACAAATCCAATTTTGCAAAATTTTTTTTTTTCTAGACAAGACAGAAGGAAATAGCTTGGATGAGAGGGAGGAGGAGGTGAAAATACCTGAACTTGGCATTGTCACCAAATGAGGCTTCGACACCTCAACCAGAGAATGCCAGTGCCTCTTACAAAAAGGCAGTCTCTTCACAGTATGTACTGGCTTTTCATGTTTCAGCTCCTTGTCAGTGGCCATCCAGTTAAGCCATACTTTCCTCTCCTAAAGAGAACAAGAAAAAGGATTGCAGAGAAACAAAATTCCAAGCTAGGGTTTGCTGTCTGTTAAATTAAGACCTCGCCATTCCCATCCAAGATCCGTGGATTGATCTTAGGAGAAGCCTGAACCAATCGTAAGCGCCGCCCTCCCGCCCCCCCAGCTTCTGCACATGATTTCATAATGAGCAAGAGGTGCCAAGTAATTTCTGAGGTTAAAGAATGAAGGATAATCATGTTCTTACTTTACTGTAAGAACCAAGGATGTTTTTTGTTCCTTAAAGTGCTGAGATGTTTACAGTTTACCCAAATTCATGAGGACTAGTGCTGCTGTTAGCTGGAAGAGATTAATTTAAATTGTGCTGTGAGTTTTCACAATATAGTATCTTTCATCAACAAGCCAAGAGCCTGTGTCTTGGTATCTTCTGTGGTGCGTGTTGCTGCTTTAGGAAGAGAAAAACCTTTAACATCTCTAAAGACAAACTGGTTCATATTTTTATGTCCAGTACAGGAAACTCAATTTCCAACTGATTTTTTTAATGTAGAGGAAGTAATCAATTCTTTTTTTTTTTGTTTTTTTTTTTTTTTTTTAAGGGATTAAATAAGATTCTTAATAAATAATAATTTTTTTTTTTCATAATTCTTTGTTTCAACAAGGGTATGTTGAGACTTCTTCAGTTGGCCAAATAAGCCTTCTTGTATTTGTCAGGTTGTGTATTAGGTTACGTGCTGCCCTACACAATCTTTCCCTTTTCTGTATTTACACATCCTCAGCTCCGTAATTCTGAACTTGTTTGTAGATAGTGGAGTGGGCTAAAAAGTACCTGACCAGACATTTTTGTGCCTAGTTGTTCGTGCCTTTCTGTATAAATATCTGATAGCTGATTTCGTTTTCAGCTCTGCTGCTGATGTAACTGGTAAACACCCTTTTGAAAGGCTTGAAGGGTTGAAAAAATCCTTTCACCAGCTTAGAGCATGAGCGGTCACATCCTGTTAGCATCAGACAGGAATTTTAAGGAACTAATGGTTCAGTGAAACTATTGCTTTTAGAGCAAATTAACAGAGATTAGGAACAAAATTACTGTGAGCTGAAATTCTACTTGTAACAAGCCAGAGTTCAGAATTTTCATAGAAATGCAATATTTGGGGGGCTGTGTGTTTTGTGAGTTTTTTTTTCTTTTTCTTTTTTTTTAAATGCTCATCAAACGATAGGTAGACAGTTCCCATGAGGTTCTGGCAGATTGCAGGTGCTGTTGTGCTGCCAGATATTTGGAAGATGGGGGTGTGCAGGGAATTATCAAAGAGTTCCAGGAAAGAGTGATGTTTCACTGGATGATGAAACTCTTCTACATTAATATTTAGTGTGTATCCAAGCTTACTGTTGATCTTGCTTTCTTTCATTGGTCATGGTCTTTCAAACCTAAGCTTTGCTTTTCTGCTTCCAGTGATTTTTATTCTATTCAGTAAAAATGTTTCATCATTTATAGATTATATTGGGTGTAGGTGGCAAGGTTTTGGTAGCAGGGGCGCTGCAGGGGTGGCTTCTATGAGACGATGCCAGAAACTGCCCCCATGTCAGATGGAGCCAGTTCCAGCTGGCTCCAAGATGGATCCGCAGATGGCCAAAACCGAGTCAGTCAATGATATTGGTAGCGCCTCTGTGACAACGTATTTAAAAAAGCGTAAAAGACTGCTGCACTACAGCAATCAGGAGAGAGGAGTGAGGATATGTGAGAGAAACAACTCTGCACACACCAAGGTCAATGAAGAAGGAGGGGGAGAAGGTGCTCCTGGCACTGGAGCAGAGATTCCTCTGCAGCCCATGGTGAAGACCATGGTGAAGCAGGTTGTTACCCTGCAGCCCACAGAGGTCCATGGTGGAGCAGATATCTACCTGCAGCCCATGGAGGACTCCATGCCAGAGCAGGCGGATGCGCCTGAAGGAAGCTGTGACACTGTGGAGAGCCCACACTGGAGCAGGCTCCTGGCAGGACCTGTGGCCCTGTGGACAGAGGAGCCCACGCTGGAGCAGGTTTTCTGGCAGGACTTGTGACGCCATGAGGGACCCATGCTGGAGCAGTCTGTTCCTGAAGGCCTGCATCCCTAGAAAGGACTCATGCTGGAGCAGTTTGTGAGGAACTGCAGCCTGTGGGAAGGACCCACGTTGGAGAAGTTGGACTGTCTCCCGTCCAGAGACGGAGGGCTGGTACCCCACGCTGGAGCAGGGAAAGAGTATAAGGAGGAAGGAGCGGCAGAGACAGCATGTAATGAACTGACCACAACTCCATTCCCTGTCCCCCTGCACTGCTCGGGGGGAGGAGATAGAGAAGTCGGGAGTGATAGAGTGGCTTGATGGGCACCTGGCAGCCCGTCAAGGTCAACCCACTACATAGACACAGTCCACTGTTGTTATAGTATAGATCTGATATAATTGTAGTCTTTGCTTTGCCCTAGCTTCTCCGATAATTTTTTTCTGAATATTGATTAATTACACAGTATTCTCCACTTATTACTTCACTGGCTTTTAGCAAGTGTCAACCGCTGCTTGTAACAGTGGAGGGCTGACAGCTGTAATTAAATCAGAGGCTGGTAGTAGATGCTTTGCTGTTTGATCAGTTGGGGAGGGGGAAACATGTATCTGGAAGTAGAGAACTCTCAATTTCAAATGGCAGAATTTATTTTTAAGGTTTTTTTATTGGATATTGTGGCTTCCTTGAACAAGTGCCATGATACCCCTTGATCAGTTTGGCTTTGCTTATCAATTCTGGAACTTTAAAGTGCTCCAAGTCATTCATAGTCTCAAACGGGATAGAGTATATGAACTGATATCTATCTATCTAGTTATATACATAAAGCAATTTTACATTGTTTGATTTAGTGCCTTCAGATGGTCTGATGTTGTGGTATATTATGAAATGAAGATTTTTCTGCTTGCTAGACTTCCCTGTTTTGTGGGAAGGGAAACAATCCTATACTGCATGTTCCCTTCTACCTTCTGTGCATTTACCCAAACTATCCGTGGAGAAATTCTTATTTTGAGCAATATAAGAAAAGCATATGTTCTGTGCAACATCAGATTTTCCTGTCTTTGGTAATTATAACAGTGGACTCTTTTCTGTAGTACATCCTTCCTTTCCTCCATTACAGTTTTTCTGCTTTGGCAACTGACCACAAGATGGGTGGACAGACAGACAGATAGGGAGGGGGTGTGTGTCTGGCTGTCTATATATATAAATATATATTGCAGAAGAGTGGTGGTGTGGAATGCTTGCTGTGACTATCCTACTGCACCCATTTTCTAGTATTGGCAGCCATCTCCATTGTAGAACACTGGTGCTAAACAATTCTTCATATATGTGTAGAAGTAAAATTTGAACAAATGTAAGACAGATTTCAACTAAATCACATTGCGTAGTTTCCTACATTTACTTAAGTGTAGCTCTCTTGGTTCATTCTGCTTTTTGAAGCCTTATAACTAGCTGTATGCTCAAGTTGGTCAAATCAATGGTTTTTGGGGAGGGTTGTTTATTTGGTACTTAAATATGAGTTTGACTATTTTGGCTTGAGATGCGAGCTGTGAATTTAGGTACTTTAACTGACATGATAACTGACGGGAGATATGACCCAACACTGTCACGTTGTACAGGCATTTGTTTGCTTATCCGTGTTTACAGTGCTGTGGATGCATGTGATCTTTTAAAAAACCCTTCCTCCCCAACCCCTCAAAAAGCTCAAGATCTCTTTTACAAAATAAAGAATAAGTTAGGAAAACTAGGTATGTGTGTTTTGCATTGTTAGCCTTATGAGTTTTGTTGCTTCAGAAACTTTTGAGACCTGAGCAAGAAAGACTAGGTTTGAAGAGAACAGCTGCTGAGAAGGAGGGGGCAAACAGTGTAATGTATGCCCTTTTTGAGGGATTTGAATGAAAAGGAGTATCTTACTTCGTTATTTATGTGAACCATGTAGTGAACTTTTTCATATTCTGGAAACCAAAACGTAATTCTCAGAAGTTGAAATGACTGGATGAAGTGAACTTACTGATGGCTGCAGCTGGTATGATATAGCTGTGTCTTCTCCTGCCAGACTTCTGGTAATCAACTCAATGTACAAACTCTGCTTCCAGTCCTTGTTGTTTCCAAGGCATACGTTCTTTTGTTTATACTCCTGTTTGAAGAGACTGCTGTTAGTGCTCCTTTCTGAAGTGGTGTGTTTTTCCATAGCTCTGCAGATCGCTGAAGTAATAACAAAATGAGATGATATTTCTTTTTATTAAAGGCTTTTTCGTGTGTGAATGTTGGCCATGGAATTCCTCTTGTGTCTTCATGTGCGGCCTCTGAGACTTGGAGAAGACATAGGTAGCTCTGACCCAGTGAGCACATCAGCTTCCATAGCATCTTTGGCATCTGGCTGTGGGTGGCTGGAGGATGTCATGCTGGAGCCTGTTCCTGTGGAAGAAGCAGGAGGAGGTTACGCTGTCTCTTTTGCTGACTTTCCCATTCTGTGGAAATCCCCAGCGTGGAATTTGCAGTCTCTAAACTCTTTGCATTGCAATACAGTAAAATATTTTTATTTTTAGGTTGCTTTTTATCTAAAGAATGTGGCTGGAGTTTTAAGGGAAGTGTTAAGTGTCTGATAGATAATTAACACTGTTAAAAAAGGAAGTCTTGACATCCCACTATTCTAATGAAGAGTTTTCTTTCATCCTTTTAATGGATGGATGTAGAATCTTACTGTATCCAGTCTGAGTGATAAGTTGTACTTCTGTTTAGTGAAAACACTAAAGTACAGCAGTCCCTTGACCTGTTGTCATATAAATTAAACATACTATTAAGTACTTGGAAAGCTAGCTGCTCATAGAGGAAAATCCAAGTGTGTGACTTTTTTTCTTTTCTTAGTAAGAAGAGGGGTCTCGCAGCCTGCGACTTCGTATAGTGCAGTGGCCATGGTATTTTATGTTCTCCCTGTATTACTAACATACTGTCTGAAAGTTGAAGTGCAGTCTGCTAAATTTGTCTGAAAGCCCTTTTTGGTACTTGGAAAAGGAAGTTTCCTGTTACCAATCCAGAAATTGGAATATAATTTCTGCAATTCCAAAAAAATGGAGATGATAAAAAATCATATTTTAATTTGGAGTATTGGCAGTTTGATTGAGGCAATAAATACATAGTGCTGTTTTGGAAAAGTATGTATTTTTAGACCAATTTCCTGAGGAAATGAAGCTCACATGATTGTGTTGTCTGTCTGCACATGTTGGTTCTTCCTGAAAAATTGTTGAGTCTGTCATCTGATTTCAGCTAAACTTGAAACTTGAGGTGACATTTTGAAGATGATTGTTTCTGAATTTGGTGAAAATTCATTGCTAATTAGAGGAAAGAGACCTAAACTTGTGCTCTTGCTGAGGAGAGAAGAGGCAGAACGTGGCTGGTGTATGCTGTCAGTAATCAGCTAGTCAATTTGTACCATATAGGTTTGCTGTCTCCTGCTGAGTAGGAATATTGTAGAAGCTGTGGAGAGTAAAGGGGACAGTTGTAGCAATGATTGAGTTTAAAGGAAGAAACATTTCCATAGCAAAGTTAAGTTTCCTTAGTTCCAGTGTGCATATGAAGATGCGTTGAAGTTTTCCAAACTGAGTGGAGTTGCAGAAAGAAGTCACTTCTTTATCTGTGCACTTGGAAACCTTTCCTTTTAAACTGTAGATAGAACAGTTGGTAGAAACCACATTGGTTCTTTTTGTTGTATTCTGTTTTTAAATGAGGGATTTGAAATTAAAGTACATGAATTTAATCTCATTCATCACAAAAAAAATTTAGCTTTCCTATAGCTACATTGTAATGCTCTGTAGAGCGTGGATTTTATTGTATTAAGCAAAGATATCATCCCAGTAACCTTTGTAAAGGTAGGGATAAGCTATATTGTAAAAACACAATTGACACTTCAGAACAACTTCTTCAAAATTCTCTGCTTCTCTGCAACGTAGGACTGTGTTAGCAGGTGACAAGTTACAGGCTAAATTTTGACTTCATCTTCTGGGGTCTGTAGGTGTTTTAACCCCATTTAATGCCACTACACATCTGTTGTGTTTAAAAGAAAATAAATATATTCTTTCTCCCCCCCCAGACTCTCATATATGTGTATACCCACAGACTTATGCAGGTATGTATACACTTCTATCTTTTTTAAGTATTTAGCAACCAGTGGAAGTTTGAGAAGCTGCCCACATGAGTATTTCTGAAGCTGTCTTGGTTTTTAAATCGCCCAATTTCTGTTTCACAGTGCCTGAAAATGACAACAAAGCGGAATTTGTTTGTGCGGCTGGTGCCATGCCGCTGTCTGCGTGGAGAGGAGGAAACAGTCACTACACTTGATTATTCTCACTGCAGCCTGGAACAGGTGCCTAAGGAGATTTTTACTTTTGAAAAGACCTTGGAAGAACTCTATTTAGATGCTAATCAGATTGAAGAGCTTCCAAAGGTATGTTGCTGGTTTTCCTTTTAGTTGCATTCATTAACTCTGTTACTTCATCAGCATTGTAGAAGCTGATAGTGTCTAGCTTCCCGCTTCAGCTTTTAGACTGCAGTTTGCCAAATATTTTAAGTAAGTCTTGGTCCCAGAAAAATCAGCCCTGGTAGAAGGAACGTTTATGCATTCTAGCTTGACTAGTTTGCTGCATGAATTGGGATGAAACTGCTTATGCAACTGATCCAGTCCAGGAGAGGTACATAGCAGAAGAGACACGCTAATTTATTTCTGTAGCAGTGTCTGCTCAAACTGACTAACTGTATTCAACAAATCGCGGCATTGTTTTGAATCTCTGATAACACATGAAGATTAGAAGAAGCAAGGTTAGTATCTTGTTCTGATCTCTGTGCCTACAAAAGATAGGTACAATCCAAAGCATCTATTCACTTGAATTCCTGCTTTCTTCTTCGATACGTGACTGAAGAGACTTTCTTGAAGTATCTCAGATTACTTAAGTTCAAAAACTGGAGAGCTGGAATGCCACTTTGATTATGTCTTTATTATAGAAATTAATGTTTGTTATTTGTTCTGAAATCTGAAGACAAACTGCATGCTGAATTAGCAGTATACTAGAGAAAAGAATGAAAATTTTTGCCAGTGAGACTTTTGAGAAGTACAGAGTGATCATTACAATAGACTTGTTTCCATTACTAGGCCTTATCTTGGTGGAATTGAAAACTTACTAGTTAGATGAAAGACTTAAAATCGTTGTATCAGAATTGTGTGCAAATCTTCACTGTCACGCAGGACAACTATAGAATGCTTTGTTAGGTTTTTGGAAAGTTTACTATAACCACTTCAGGTTTTGCTGGTTTGGATTTTTTGAAACAAACAAGGGAATAAAACCATTTCATAATAGTAACTTGACAGGTTATCAGAAGCCCTGGATTCCCGTAAAGCTGACTTACACTAGCTGAGTGCTTTTGAAAATCCGACCTTAAATGCACCTGAGAAGTCATCAATGAAAACCTGTATTTGTATGTTGAATAGAGCTAATAACACATAAGTTAAAAGTAGACATTTTGGTCAGTCTGTTATAGTTTAGAACTTCCACTATTTTATTCTTGTCTCTTCCCAAGCAGATATTTCTTTACTCTAGGCTTAGTCATTTTAGGTTTTAGTAGCTTGCTTTTAAAGACTTTGTATCAGCCTTTGCGCTTTTTTTCAGATGATTTCAGAACTTCATTCTTGTCTCTCTTTCTTTATTGGAGAAGAATAAAATTGAATGTTTAAAAAACAGAATAAAATACCTTTCTTAGCCAAAAAAAAAAAGAGGAAATATTCTGAAATCGTCCTGCATTAAATTCCTATTTCCCAAATCATACCTCCCAAACTCATAATTCTCTAAAAAATTCCTTTTAGTAATCTTAAAAGAGGAAGAAAGACTGTACTGTAGTGATCAAATGGATGCATGTTGGCTTTTTAGACCAGAAGAAGCGGTTAGCCTGCTTTGTCTTCCTTTTCTGTTACATGCCATTTGATTCCATTAGTCAGTTCATATATGAAATCCAATTTTGATACATGAGTAAACTCAGAGGTGGGCAGTCTACCACTTGCCTTGGTCTAGTCTAAGGTTAAATTATCCACACAGTTAGAAAGACTGCTTGAACATTTATGTTTTGTTCCTTTTTGTTTTTCTTTGCTGAACTGCAAGGACCTGTAATAGCCTACACTTGCTTTCATGTCAATGTGTTTGTACATTATAGTAAGTCATTCTTATAGGCTTATTCTTGAGAAGTTAAGTGTTTTTTTCAGCTTTTAAGTAACTTTGGCCATTTTTTTTCTACCCTTTCAATTTTCAGAAGAAAAAAACCCCACATATAAATTCAAATACTATAAAGGAAACAAGCAGAGAGATTAGGGAGTAGCGAAGACATAGTAAAAGTGTTTTATTTGATCATTTGACAGAAATTGTAATCTTAAAACTATCCATAGAAGATCCGAAAAGGAAGGCCTGTAATATTTGAAATGGTCCTAGACAATTTGGAGCCGAGAGTTTCAAGCTGTGTATACCTTTTCCCTTTGTTTAGTCTTTTAACTCTGAAAAAGGCTTCTAATTAAGCCATCTCAGAGGAAGGGTGCAGTACTTATTAGGCTGTCTCCAGCTTTCTGAAGCCAGGTTAAGACATTCCCAATCTTCTCCTTTCCTCTTTGCCCCTGGTGGTGTGTTCTGGTCCTTGTTTTGCAATCTGCTGTCTTTGTATGCCACAACACAACTGGTTTGAGGCTGTCTTGTCAACCTGATACTGAAATGGCCTGTCAGTGTGTGTGGCTTTTTTTTTTAGTTGCCTCCAATCTTTTCAGAAGTCCAGCATACTTCAAAAAAATGTTCTTACAGTATAGCTCCTTAATTTAGTTGACTGGCTGAGGGCGCAGCAGTGGAGAGAAGGATGATGGTAGAGAAGGACTTTGCTTTGCACGAAGCACTGGTGTTTAGTCTCAGTTTCAAAAGTGACCGGGCATTTGAAATGCTTTTATCTTGTGTGCTAAATCACATCTGAAAAGGTACCCTGTTTTTATCCCAAGTGCCACGGTGTGCATTTGAGCTGAAAAGCTCAAACTGTAGCAGTTTCAGTTTTCCCTCTCACTTTGCTGTTTGGAAGACATTGGAGTTCTGCAGTAAAATAGTCCTTAATTATGTGACTTCTTGTGTTTACCAACAGTAATGATGATCATCTTAATCACTGAATATGCAAACATTAAAAAAGAACAACAAAAAGAACAACTACAAAGTCACCACCAAACAAAAGTCCTCTCCCCCCCATTTTCCTTTAGGGGTCTTGTAATTCCTTGTGCTGCATTTGCTTTCATCTGACTAATTGGGGAAATTTCTAATGATTCCAAGCATCCAGATTATTGTTTTCAGGGATGAGTTTTAAGTATATATCCTTGCTTGAAGGGATGGCTCCAAAACACATGAGTTCATAGAAGTTCTCCTTCTCATATAATATCCTAAGTAACTTGTAACTCTTCAAAGCCTTAATGATATCAACTAGTTCTAACAGGTGCACATTTCTGAGGAATTGGAAACATCAGTAGGCAAGTTGAAGCTCATTCCTTGAACTGTCCATCTTGCTAATTTATGTCTGCTTTTGTTCTGAGGTGGTATATGCAAATGTTACATGAATGGGCCTTGTTCAACAATCTGTGGCTGAAATAATGGCCTCGCAATTGAGAGAGACACTAGAAATTTTGGTTGAACTAAGCCCATTGCTATGATGTTGATTGGGATAAATTTTTTCAGTCATAGAACGCTTCCTTGTTTTATACGATCTTTTCTCAGAATTCGAAAAGAAAAGAACACTAAGTCCAGGTATTCACAAATGAGCTTATCCAAAATTGTCAGGAAAGGAATACTCGTCATAAATTGTTCAGATAAACCTTTTCAACCACTGTCTTACAGATATTTATTTTGTACTATCTGTAAGCTTCCTACATATCATTTGAGGATTTTTCTTCCATCACACTAATATTACTTGCCCTATTTTGTCAACTTGTGAAGCTTTTGGGTAGGAATCTCAAGGTACCTTGCATATAGGAAGAGGTATGGCTCTGAGCTAGTATTTTATAAAAATTATACAGAAGTATACAGGTGTACAGAAGAGATCATACAGTTTTCTATATCCTTAGATCAAACTTTCACGAGTTTTCATCATAATTTTGTTGGATTTTTGTGTACTTGAGGTAGGAAAGGAAAAAATGTTGTAAGATATAACAGGATAAAATTTAAACTTTTAGAGAAGATCAATACCTACTCAAATCCTGTGTTCTAGAACTTTGATGCATTTAAAAAACTGCATCTATCAATTTATTTTTTTCTTTTTTGAATAAACTGTAATTACCTCTGGGGTATCACATGGCATGTCTATTATGGAAAATATTTTGCGATGTTTGCAGGACTATGTGTAACGACAGGTCACAATTTCTGAGATACTGGAAGGAATTTGTAGGAGGTGTTGAGGATAGCTGCTGGCTTGTTGTGAACGTTGGCAGTTTTTTGCTTTCCTAAGCATTGTAAACTTATTCAATTTTGAATAAAACTAGTTAAATAAAGTTTTTGTAGTCAAAGGCTCTAAATAGTCTGGCCTTCAAGCTGTGAGGGCAGAAGTTTAAAGGGATTAAAAACAAAAGCTATATAGAGGAAACTAAGAGAAAGTCGCATTCACTTTTTTCTTTGTTTCAATAGCAACTTTTTAACTGTCAGTCTCTGCACAAGCTGAGTTTGCCAGACAATGATCTAACCACATTGCCAGCATCCATTGCAAATCTCATTAATCTCAGGGAACTGGATGTCAGCAAGAATGGTAAGTCACTTCACTTATTATATTGGGGTAGCTAAAAGGCAAATCGCCATTGACTGTACAAAGACACCAGTGGAAGTATAGTTTCTAGAAGATACACAGCTAGTAAATTGTAAATTACTGCTCTAAATCACTGCTTAACATGAAAGATGCTCTTTTATGGTCTGGTTGTGATACTTAATTGTATCTGTCAAATTGATTGGTTTGTGCTTTGAGATTCATTACTGAAAACGGATATTGTAAAGTATTTTATATTCTCTCAAAATGCATATGCTCAAATTTATTACTTCTAGTGGCTTTCCTCATGTTTCACTACTGAAGAGAGTTTGACAAGAATTTGTAGAATTGTGCTGGATTCTATTGTTATGTTTTGTTTCATATGAAAATTGTTTTCAGTTTATTTTAATGAGCTGTCTGAAAATTGTAGTAGGTCTTGGCTGCTTTGCTGTCCTGCTCTGGGGATGGTAACCTCTGTCACATGGGGAAAAGTGACTATGGACAATGACTGGTTCACTTGTCTGACATATTAAAAATCTATCATTCTGTGTGAGTCAGCCTTTTATAAATCATGAAGCGTTGTCAGCCAGGTATTGTATACATGGGGTTTTATTAATGGTGCTGCTTTGGCAAGCTGTCAGATGTGTGCAACTGTGAGGAAATGGAAATAATTTGTATTGTCATCAGACTTATTTGTGTGGCTTATTTGAGATTAAAAAAAAAGTTCAATCATGCTAATTGATGAGGATACAATAGTCTTGTCTTACTAATTCAAAGTGAAATAAGAGGACTACTCCTTGAAATCATATTTGAAAATAAGAATTACATAAATATGCCAAAGGTTTTATCATATTAAATTCATTGTTTTATTTGGACAGCTAGCTAATTATGACTCAACAAAGTTAAGTAAGTTCTGCTTTATTAAGAAAGTGAGGTGTTGGCATTCTCCTTGATTGTCCCTTGTAGCCCAATCTGTACTTAAACTGTTACTTCATTATTTCTGCCTAATGAACGTAGCATTTAGCGTGATAAATTGACTTGACTGTCACTGCTCTGTTCCTGGTACAAGTGGATTAATAGTCTTTCTTAAAGAACACTGGCCTTAACTTTCATAGTGACACGCAACAGAGAAAGAATCATCTTTTTGTCCTAGACTGAGCTGTTGAAAGGATTAACTGTTGCCAACACAAGTTCTCAATGCAGAAGACTTAAAAGCAGCAAAAGGGCATTTGAGTTCTAGCGCTGGCAAATTCCTTAGCTTATGTACGTAAATAGGCAGCTGGTCACTTACCAGCTAGAGAGTTACTTGTCCATCCAAAATGGCGTAACCTTCAGCTGAGCCTTCAGAGAGCTGCTGAAAGAGCACTTGTTCCCCTGAGGCATGTAAAGAATTTAAGGAGGCAATAACTGAACGACATGCTATCCCAGTAAACTGTGAAGCTCTGTTTTCTAGGGCTTGTTTTGGTTTGGTTTTAACACCTTTCAGAGAAATGACAGGACAGAAGCTTATTTAAACTATTATCATAGCGCCTGTTCTCAATCTTACCATGGTTTGGATAGCTTCTGTGCCTAGTGTTGCACATCAAAAATAGTCCTTAGGTCTCACACTTGTTTACTTGGGACATCTTGTCTCCCACTATTCTTGAAAGCTCTGCAAAACTCAAAAAAACAAATCAGGGTCCCTCTTTGTCCCTGTTGGGTGAGGTAAGAAATAGTGCTGTTCATTCTGTAATAAATTTGGTATTATTTGAGACTTCAGTTTGTTGGCTTAAGTGCCTTTCCCTTTCTGTTTCCCTATCCACTGTTGCAACCACAGAACATTTTTCTTTTGGCAATTGCAAGCCTATTCTTTTCCCTTGTGTCTCCTTTTCTCTTGGTAGGAATTTACTGCTTGGTTTCCCACTGTCCACAATAGTTCTGATGTGTGTCTATAACAGAGCCAAATAGGAGGGGTTTTACTAGTTTTCCAAGACTAGCAAAACTGATCAAAATCTCTGTTTCTTCCTTTTTCTTTGTTAGATATTGAAAGAATATCGTGTGGAAGCAGTGGATTTTGTGGGAAGCACAGAGATTGTTTTCCCTTAATTTATCAAAAAAAATTACTGGCAATTAATCACCAATCTTAGTGCAGGATGATGAGAGATGCCAAATTCTAAATTAATTGAGTGTGTTTTTCAGGTTCCTGTGGTTGTGGCAAGCGAAGGTGATAGTTCAGCTATTTTTTTTGTAGTATTGATACGCCATAAGTGTTTTCTTGTGATGTGGATGGAGCTAAAACATGGAGTGCAGATGCCTTTAGATCAAATATACATGTAGTTTTAAAGGCTGCATTTTAAAAGGGTACTTAGTTAGACTTCAGTTTTCAAATACCAGTGTACATGAAATATGATCGCATTTTCATGTAAGTTAGTTGAGCTGTGGTGGCATAGGCGTAATTGAATGTATTGACCGAAGAGAAGTATTTAATTTTCTAAAGAGCCGATACAAAAATGAAGAATGAAGCTTCAGTTTTAAAATGTGTTCAAACTACCTCATGAATTCCGGAGTCTTGCTCACAGAGGGAGACCTGTTGTGCAGGAGAGCATCCAGCTTTCCAAGTAGAACTACATACATATATATGTGTGTGCATACTGTCTGATGTTTAGATGAAAGATCAAAATCGCAGAAGTTCTTCAAGGTAGCAGATTTGTCACATAAAAGTACTAGTCAAAGAAAGCAATCTTTATGATGTTTCAATAGCTCATAAAAGGTCTTGCCTTTTTAATTTCAGATTTAAATGTGTCTAATTTCATATATACAATATTTAAAACTTTAACAGAGATATGACAGATGTGCAAATGCAGATACTTAAGCATATTTAATAATATTTAATCAGAACAAGGATTCTTCTAGTCTAGTGTCCTGTCTCCAACCAAAAGCAGAAACCTAGGGAAGATTTAGTAAAGTACAGAAAGCCAGGAGACATGCATGTTTCCCTGTATGCTCTCAGTGTCCAGCATCTTCTGTTATTGGGCCTTCTTGAGCCAGACGGGGGTGGGGTTTATTTAGTAGTCTTCATTTGACTCATTCTCTGTCAACATATCTAGTTTTTGCGTGAAGTGATGTACGTTTCGAGGCATGTGCTGAGTTACGGAGTACTAGCCTCTAATGGTTCTGTGTTCTGGAGCATAGAGAAGTCTTTGTACAAGCGTTTGGTTTGGAATATATTATTCATGGTTGCTGAAGAGGTCGTGGCATAGATGCAGCCTAAAATATCAAACTGCTGCTATATGTGCAGGAAGCATGGAATAGAGTTAGTTTTAACTCTGCCTTTAGTCTTGGCAGTAGGCAGTAAATTCTGTAGTTTTTTGGTAGTGAGTACATCAGTTGTCCTTTTATAGCATTTTAACCTGATTCCCAAGGCTATTGTGAACCCTTAATATCGGAGGTATTCCATTGCCTCTTTCCAGGTACGCTTCAGCTTTGAAGCTTTTACGTGAAGCTTGATGCTATCCTAGTCACAAAGATGAAATGATGCTTGAACAAATGGTACAATAAATAAACTGCGTTCCTATACCAGAAATTGCATCCTGCATTGTAGAAAGCATCAAGAGATGCCCTTTTCTCCCAGTCCCACAGGGTTACATCCTAAAGAGAAGTTGCAGCATACAGAATGTAAGAGCTATGTAGAAAAACTAGTGTTTTATTTACAAAACTAAAGGAAAATCTAAAATTTTTTAATCCTCTATGACCAAGTTATTTATGTATTGACAGTTGTACACGAAAAAAAAAAAAAACACCCACCAAAAAACCCCACAATACCACTCTTCACCCCTAAATCTCTCTCTTTCAGGGTTTATTAAGCTTTAGGGGACAATAATTTCCTCGTGGCGCTGGGATGCCAGCCTTAGCCTGCACCTAGGACAATGTGGAAGACTGTCAAAGAAATATATTTACCTCTTCTTTGAAGAAAGGAAAAGCATTCATATACAGTGTATGATGGCATATATAAATGGACAGAAGAGTCAGCTTTACAGGTTACTAGAATCAATTGATTTGAAAGGCTGAAGCATATGATGAGGTCACTGCCATGGAAATCAGGCTTTTCTGGAAGCCTGGGAAATGGACTTGAAATTGCTTGTGCCTGTGGAGTTAGCATAGTGGGAAACGGTGAGATGGTCTATTTTTCCCTGCTTGCAGGTGGTGAAAAAAAAAGATTGAGTTTTTAAGTTCTGTATTATTCAGGCCTTTGGAGGATTAAATAGCAAGATTATAAAATAACTAACAAGACCAAAAGAAACATGGTGTTTTGGAAATAAGGGTATCTTCAATAATCTCTTAGATATTAAGGAGGTGTTCTCTTTCACTGCGATGTTACAGCGAATTTAAACATGTCAATTTGTCAGTCTATATTGCAGGGAATCTTCATGGAAAAATACACAAACTAAACCCAAGAAAACAAACATACACACATACACTCTGCCTCCAGGCATATCTGCCAACAAAATTATTTTAAGTAATTTTAAAGAATTTTGTTAACAGATGCAAATTTAGATCAAATATGTTTTCTTCAATGTTTTAAAATTATCTGTTGATTTGGCAAGCTAGCTTTAGTATGCTGTGTGCCAGAAGTTGGGGAGTTAGAAAACGAAAATTCAGGAGAGTATCGAGTCTTATGTTGCCCATCTGGTTTATTTAGGAATATGGTTTTTCAAGGAATTGAGAATTATTCATAGTTAATAGAGAGACAGATCCAAGTTTTATTTTCCACAAGGAGAAGTAAGAGAGGAAGATCCTGAATACAATAAATTACTGTAAATTTGCGATTTCTCTGCTTATACGGGGCGGGGGAGGGGGACAGATGGGAGCAAGAGTTTTATATCATCCGTGATAGTGAACTAAAAGAAAAGATAATTGATATGCTGCTGACTCCTGAGTCTGTAGCTTTCCTATAATGTATCATCATATAGAGGTCATAAATTTATCCTAAATGTAGGCAGCTATTCTATTTGAAGTTCTTTATTCAAGTGTTTGTAGTATTTTTTCTTAAATTTATTGTCTGTCATATTAAAGATACTGAATAGGATCTGTCTCTGCAGAATTAAATGGTCTCTGTGTGTAAGAGAGGATGCGAACAGAATAGCATTTCAATGTGGTTACGGTCTTGAATGTGGAATCTGAGTGCACATACCTGAAATTCTGAAATAAGTTTAATACAAATCTCTTCCTGGACTCAAAGAAATTTTTGTAACATGGAAAAAGCATTGTAGAAGTAATTATGGGTTTTTTAGGTGTGGATTTGCATGTAAAGGCAGAATATACCTTTGTTTTTGTAAAGAGATGTGCATTGAGTGACAGTCATCATGTATTGACCAAAAATGACTGGGTAGACAACACTGCAGCCCAGGGTGGTAGGGGATGGGGGGGGAAAAAGCAAAGGAGTTTTACGTGTTTACGTTACACGTTAGTTTCAGGTTACTCTGGGGACTTGACAGCACTCCAGCTATGAATTAGACACAGCTGAAAACCACGCAACCTTGGTAATTTTCCAAGAAAGCATTATGAACAAAACTGCTGCCCAAAACTTTCCTAGTATTCCACATTTTGCGATTTTACCCTGCCTTGGGATGTTTAGGTTTATATAAATTAGTGTGTCAGGCATGTCTTCAAGAAGCAGCGTTATTGGCTACCTTTTTTTTTCCCAGAGAAAAGGCATTTAGGAGCCTGTCTTGCTACTCACGCTGCTTCTCCTTTACATTGGGCAAGGAACGTGGCAGAGCAGGCCTAGAGATACCTTACTCTAAAAATTGAAGTTCTTCCAAATGGTTTGAGAATGAATGCTTGGAAGACTCTTGTGGGCTTGCTGTACTCTAGTATTCTAGCTGTACCAGTATATGTGTGCGAAACGAATAAAAAAAACCAAAAACCACAAAAAACCCCACTAAACTGTTACCTTGTTTTCTCTGCCTGCATCAGCTCTGATAATTTAGCAGTGGGAGTTACTGTTGTTGGAAAAAGTGATGAGGAGGCATTATCCATTTAAACAGATCAGGAGGCTAACATACAGTATAAAATAGGATTCATTACTGTCTGAACATCACAGAATTGGTGTGAGTTTTTAGCTTTCAGATTAAAAACTTAAAATTTTGAATTTCACAAGGGGTCTCAAAACGAAAATTATAGAAATACTAAACTTGACTCAGACTTGTAAAAAAGCAGTTTACATCTTAATGCTGCTGCTTTTTCCATGTGGACACTTACTCTGCAAAAGAACCTTTTGTCTTAATTGTGAATAAATATTTTATTACTACATAAATGTATGTAGTAAAGTATCCATCTCATTAACAAAATAAGCACCAAATATATTGCCAATACTGTATTTTATTGTAACTCTAATTATATTATAATAGTTATCACAACCAATAAGAGTACATTTTTCTTTAAAATTCATTAGAAAAGCTTGCAGATTTCCCTACGGAAGTATTTCCTGGTTTTTTTCCTGTTGTTTTTTTTTTTTAAATGAAAACACTGTTTAACTTGTTTCTGTCAGATTTGTAGCTCAACTGCCATTTTTGCATTAATCATTACATTGACTGTATGAATGTTATCTGTTTTCGCCTGTGAAGAACCTCCGAACAGTCCTCCAAATAAAGATTCAACTTCCATTTTTCATTGTGTAAACTTAAGAAAGGAGCCCCCAACATAGTCGTAGCTTGCAACGCTGCAAGTGACCATCATTAAAGGGAGGACAAATGGGAAAGGAAACTTTAAAACTTTCAGAGTGTGTAGAATTGGAGAAAAGGACTTTGTAAACTGAAAATGGAGAGGTGAATCTGCTTACTAAGCTGTAAGTAGATACTTGTCGAGCAAAGTCACTTCAAAGAAAAATCAGGAAATCCAGTGGAGTTTGTTTTCAGAATTTTGTAAGATTTTTAGATTAGTGATTTCCTTGATAGGAAGGGAACTTTTCTGCGTAAACAAAGTGGAGAGACTAGAGAATGAAAAGCTATTTACAAGTTTAATGATGATAGGATAAAACTATGACAGATTTGTTTTTTGAATTGTACTTCCTGAGAAAGGTAGTTTTCCTCCACAGGTCTCCAAGCTTATATATTTTTGCCTTTAGTAAGAGATGGACAGAAAGCCATGGCTTCTGTAATACTCATATACAAGGAAGACCAAGTTGCAAGGAGTTTTACAATTCTGACACTCTGAGAATGCAAGAGGAGCAACTGATGTGACATACAGCAGGTTTCAAAAGCTTTGGGCTATCTGTTTGCAGAACTAGATGAAAGTATATTTGCAATAGTTGCTCCTTTCTCTTGAAACGATTGATACTTTAGGATAGGTTTTCACTAAATAAGCCAGAGGCTCCTAAGCTGCTTGGCAACGGCTGAGTACCACCTTGTGCACAGGTACGTGTAGCTCTGAGCAGGAAGTTGCTACTGCTGCCCTGCAGGCTGGTCAGGCATCTCATGGAAACCGGAGATCCTGGTTGATCTGAAACCAGCTGTGGCAGGGGATCCTCTAAGAATTTTGGAAAGAGGAATGAATGTTCAAAAGGAAGGATGGGTCAGCATTGTGCAATGAATTGATTGGGCTTTAACACACTGCTTAATTTGAGTAATGAAAAATGCTGCTTTTAATTCAGAAAGTATGCAGAAATCCCAAATTAAAGCAAATCATATGAATACATAAGAATGCAGACTGTGACTGATATCTTAGTTTAAGATTTCAGTTTAAAATTCCAGCTTTTGCAAACAATTCTATGTAATCTTTGGGAGAGTTGTGGTGTGTATTCTTGAGATCTGAAAATATTTTGATTGCTATGTTTGATCCATACTGGCTGGAAGGACAGTTGTAGCAGAGCCCTGAGTGGAAGAACAAACAAAAGCTCCTCTTTTCACAGTGGAGCTGCTTTCAGGCAGGTCCTAATAACTGCTTGCCCAGAAGTTGAGACCAGGATGAATAGATTAACTGAAGGAAGAATGTATGTAATTAAGGTTGCTTTCATATTCATGCAAACCGAGCCAGTATGTTTGCTGCCGTGTCCTCTATACTTGTAAGGGTGCAGAGTGGGACAGGTGCACAGCAGGCTGTAGTTTCATTTATTTTGCAGCAAGAGGGCTTTTTGGTGTGCCTGCTCTTTGGAGAGAATAATTTTTTTTTCTCCCTTTTACCCGCAAACTGAGAGATCTAGCTATAAACTCTTTCCTTTGGGGACATCACTTACATGGCTTCCACAGGTCTCATATTTGTTAGTGGTTTTCTTTCTCTGTGCTGGTTAGGAATTGAACCAATAGTGTTTCGTGTGTTTTTGGTTGGTGGGGTTTTTTTTTTTTTGGCAACCCTGTTTAAAACATTTCTGTATGAGAAGAGATGGAACTTGATTTGGAGACACTGGAGGCACTGCCACTGCTGTAATGGTTTCAATAACTGAACTCTGGGCATATTAGTTTTAGCATTTGATTGTGAAGAAAAATACGACTACCTGACTGGAGTATGAACAGCAGAGCAAGCCCCCATCTGCAGTAGAGCTGAGATGGTAGCATACTGGGCTGTCAGCTCTGGGATCCATTGCAGTGAAGGATACTGCCAGAGGCAGATGTGACTTGCACAATTTTCTGTAAATCCAGAATTGGCAGTATTTCCAAGTGAAAAAATCTTATCTGATGGAGAGAAAATTTGTCCCAGTTTTCTCTCCTGCTCTGCAAGTTATGCTGACCCCGGTGATAGGAAAGGATTGTGCTATGTAGGGGAGGAGATGAGTGTAACTCCAGATGGTGAGTGAGACCCCAATTATACTTACAATTGCCTTAATCCAGTCTAAACAAAGAGAGGGACGTTTGTGCACATTTGCTCTGACAAGCTATGCCAAAACAATCATTGTTCTCCTGGGAGTTAGAGATCAGGCAAAATTCTGTATTTCAGCTGTGTTATATGATCCAGAACTGAGGTTGATTACCTTCAGATTTGTGGCCATTGACCCGAAATCCCTGTATGACCTTTCTGGTATGCTCTTTGGGCATTTGCTGGTCTGGGATCCTGATTAAACACCGCTTTCTAGGTTAGGCTGGTTAGCTGGTGAGGTTTTGCCATAGAGTTCTGAATGATGAATGCTTTCTGCTTTTGGCTTAGTTCAGAGAAGAATTTTAGATTCCTTTTCCTTTCCTTACTACCAAATTTTCCTTAACAATCTTCCAGTCCTGCCCCCCCTGCCCTCCCTCTTTTTTTTTTTTTTTTTTTTTAAAAGTGTTGGTTTTGGTAGAAACTGGCCAGAGAGTTTAAAAGTGCCTGAAATTTGGGAAAACGGGGAGGAAGGAACAGAAAAGTAAATATTAAAAGCTATTACGTAAATCTCACTTCTGTGGGAAACTACACTACAAAAAGAACTTTGCTCTCAATTCAGTTTGGATCTGGTAGTTAGAATTAAAGATTACCAGCGAATCATATTTCCTCCTGTTGTGCTCTGCAAATGGTCATAGTCCGCAAGTGGGATGGCTTGTATTTTTTTGGAAGTCAGTAAGCATGATCTGTAAATCAGCTGCAGCACTGAAATGGGTTGGGGGTGATGGTTGTTACCATATAAAGTAGGAAACAGCAGGACGAAGAACCTGTCCATATGATGCTTTTCAAGGAAAGTGGGATAAGACTGCAATAGACTAGGTAAACCCCAAGTATCTGCTGCACTGTCTTCCTCTTCTGTAATTCTTGAGTATCAGTGTATAAAGGAAGCGGTAAAAAACCCAAAAGAAAAATGGGATTTAGTGTCCAGGACATTTAGAAAGGAATGTGGATCTCAATTTGCAGTGCTTGTTTGATCAGATGCTCATGGAGGGTGGGGATGGCTATCAAATGGATTAATTAGCACAGTGTTACAAAAGGAGTGTAGAAAGAGGTGGTCACGGAGACTCTTCCCTAACAGGGAAGAAGATTGAGGACACTAAGGATAGATGGAAAGCAGAGAAAGAAGGAACAGATCCTCTTACAAAGCGTTCTTTACAGCCCTTTGTCCTTCTCTCATCTCTTTTTCCGGTGTCTCTCTGCCTTCTTACTCTTCTTTCTTACTTGCTTTTTGAGTTCACTTTCTTGGTGGGAGAACTGAAAGAATACTAATCCAACAGTAACTGCATGTTTCTAGCATGCAGGAGGAATATAGCTGAGGAAAAGTGAGTGTCTGAAGGTTGTTGTATAGCCAGTTAGTAAATGCAGCTTCCTATCATGTGGTAGAGAGGAGCAGTCTCCTAATTTTTTTTCTCTTCTGAATGTGTACTAGAAACATTAGGTATATTCCATGCTGTCATTCCCAGTTTACTGCTCTTTTGAATGATGGCTGCCATTTATCCGTACTGAAGTGTTGAGTGAGGTTGGTAAAGATGGTGTGTACCATAACAATCCTGGCTCTAAGAAGCAGCAAAATTAAATTCATGGCCTCCTTCATGGTTAGCTTTCTTCTATAAGTTGAATTTCTGTTGTTAATTTGTTGTTAAAACTGTTATTGCCTCTTGCCCAAGGCACAGTCAAACAAGAGACTACTGTAGAGATTATCTACAAAAGCATGCTGATTTAACATGTCTGTATTTGGATAGCTAATATTTTATTTGGCTGTTCTTTTGAGAGTAAGTGTACATTGACATTCTCCTCTCTAGCAGATGTGCTGTGTGTTTTGTTTTCTAGGTAGTTATCACAGATGTAAGTCTTCTGTGCTTCAATGAATTCTTGACACAGGCAGTGGAAACTAATATTAATATATTAAAAACATGAGGTTTAACATGTTGGACCAGAGCAATCTTTCATCCAAGGACCAAGCTGAGGCCAGTAGTGTGACCATCTTTCAGAAAAACTAAGCTTAGAGAATTTCTCAGTGTGATTCCAACAGCAAAACTAATCTTTCTGTGGTAGTTTTCTAATCTTTCTTTAAACCTATCTTTGGACATGAAAATATCACTGCTGCTTTCCAGAAATGAAGCTTCATTACATTATAAGTATTACCTTCTTAGTTTTGATTTTGAGCTGTGAGAATGATAAAGTGAATTGAATCAGTATCCCCTATCATCATCTTCTGCTTCGACTCCACTCACAGCCCCAGTAAAATTCACATGGCTGAAGCCATATATATAAAGCTATATTTTTATTTACATATGTGTGCATGTACATGAACACGCATGGTAGTAAACCAGAAGTGTTAGAAATCTTGGCCTATATTACAGTTGATGGTTCAATTCCTCCTGGTCTCCTCTGCTTCTATATTTTATTGTTCTTGAGTTCAACAAACTATTTCCCAAAAGGATCCATGATACTTAGAGGTATTTAAACACCTGGATTAACTGTGTGGCTTAGTGTGCTTTTCTTGCCTTTCATCTCTCAATAACACAGTACAACACCTGGTGTGAGTAAAAAGTAATAGTTTCAACCATTTAGTATGACAAACATGTTCCTGTCAAGAAAGACCTAAAAGTCTACTTTGACAGAAATGGTGCCTCTATTTAAGTTGAATTTATGGAAAAGTCAGCATGGTGACTTTGCCCTTCAGTATCACAAATAGACTTAATGTGAAAATATGTGTTTTGTGACTACTTTTCTTGTCAGGTGGTATTGCCATCTCTTAAATCCTAATATACCAGGTTGATCTTGTTACTGCACAAACATAGAAAGAACCAAACTCTAAGCTAGCATCAGAAATTGTATAATTTCCTATGTAAGTGAAAACATTACTTAGGAGTTGATGCTTTGCCACATTTTTTCTCCTTCAGTATTCTCAGAACAGATATATGGAGAGACATAACCAAATCCACCTGCCAATCTGAATGAGAAGACACACTGTCCTTGTCTTTCTCTCTGCAGCTGGACCGTAAGAGAGTTAATGCCGCTTGGACTAGCACGAAACTTCACACTCTCACTAGGCTAAAAGCAAGCATCCACAGAGTAGAGTTCCTTCTTAGTGGTCTCGTTCTCTGGGTTCAGGCTGCCCTCTCCACACACCTGATAAAGCGTGCTGGAAGCAAACACAATTACATGCATTAATTAAAAGACAAAGAGCCAAGATTTCTGTTACCTGAAAAAACCAGTTTTTTGGTTTTAAAACTAACTTTATTTTACTAGCATATGGGTTTTTCTTGAAAAAAATAGTGTATTCTTAATCCAAATGGAAGGATTGCGGTATCAATGGGTGTTATACTTAGGACAAGTTATTTAAAATAAAAACACCTGTTCCACAGTATAAGAACAATGTACTGATACATTGCAAAAGCAACTGCGGTTGTGATAACCATGGTTTCATTTGTTTTTATGGTATGGTAAAGATTGAGGTGAAAGTCTTGGGCAGTAGAATGATTCAGTACTGATTTCCTACTGAGGTGGTGGATACCTGTCTTCTGTTTTCAAGGCCTGTTTTGTCAATTTCTCACAAATACAAATTTGGGAGATATGTGGGTTGCAAATTCACGCTGGCATTTCTGGAGATAACCTTGGAAAAAGAGGTTCCTTATTGTTTTAATTTTCAGACATAATTGTGTCTGCAGCGTTTTTGTCCTTCTCTGCAAATAATCTGAAGCGAACAGCAAGCATATGTCACATTTTGGGGTATCTATTCAGAACCATGAATGCTGTACACACACTTTAAGATTTGAAGTCTTACCATTTAACCTGGAATGTCATACAAGTCATGCATTTGACAAACAGATTCTGTTGGAAACTTTGTTCTACCATGTGTATGAATTTTATTTTTAATAAATAATATTGGGATTGAGGGCCTGATCTCAAGTACATTACGAAGTACAAGTACTTTAATATTTGATAGTGAGCAGGGGGATTTGTTAGTGTACTGTGTCTCTATAATGCTGCTTGGTGAGCTGCCTGCTAAGGTGCAATGTGAAATGCTTTAGGAATACAATAGTAAAAGAATTGATATTGCATAAGAGTATTTCTTTAATGAAAAATGGATCTAAAATGAAATATCAGAGAACCAGTCCACTGGTTGCTAAATGAATTCAAGTTTTTATGGCTAGCGGTTTTACGTGCATAATTTTTATGCCTGTGATGGAGTCTAATTTTAAGACTGTTTCCCTACTTCTCCCTGTATCTTGCAGGCATACAGGAGTTTCCAGAAAATATAAAAAACTGTAAAGTCTTGACAGTTGTTGAGGCCAGCGTAAATCCAATTTCAAAGTAAGTTTGTCATTTTTTTGATACTTTATATTTTGTGCAAACACTGCTGAGTCTCAAACTTGCCCCAGATATGTGCCAACCCTTGGTGGCAAAGAGCAGGGTTACCTGAGAAGTATCTTCATTAACCTCATTGCACTGTGATACAGTATAGCTCTTTCATTAAAGTATTTTGCCCAAGTTAATAGGCTACGTGGGCAATCTGCATTATACCATGCGGCTTTCTCAGCTTTTTTAAGTCCACACTTCTCTGTGAACATAGAGAAATATACAAAGAGTTTTCTTTCTTAATATAATAAATTTTACTCTAAAGCCTGTACAACTGTTTTTCAAACTTAGCTTATATAAATAGATTTCCCTGTCACCTTCTATAATGACAAAATTAATTTGCCAGAAGTGGCACTGCCAGAGATCCAAACTTTGCACAACATGACTCTTCTGGGGAAAAAAGGTATTGCGTAGGTTTTAATTTATCTTATTGTCTCTAATGAATGTCTCTTCCACATTACGTGTCAGGAGATCACAAATACAGAGCAAGACTACATTTATAGTTTGTAGTTTTTATTGCCTGTAGATACTGTCCTCAATACTTAAAACTGATTTTGAAACTAATCTTACAGAGAGCAAGTGTCTAGTGCAATTCTGTAGGATTTCTGGTATCCATCCCTTATTCCATACCATTTACGTCATGCTCAGGTCCCACACTATCCAATAAATTCTCATTAACCACCACCCGCCTTCCCATCCTTTGATACAATACACAGATATCATTCCCTTAGTTTATAGACCACCCCTATAAAATGTCTGTAAAATATCCATAAATGTCCACAAAATGTCCACTGTGTTCATTTAGTCCATGACTTTGGGCTCCATCTGTTATGGTGGTCATTCAGGACAGAAGAGGTGATGTGTTGTGTGGAGTTACTGGGCACCAAAGCCGGCTTGGGCTGGGTCACTGCTGCGCTTGCGCTGCTTCTTGTAAGGGTTGTCCTGCATTGGTTCAGGTGGTTCCTGCTTATAGTCATTCCTATAACATGCAACTCAAATCATGGGTTACAACAATTTGAAGGTATTTCCATTACAATCTCCACCCCTGGTCCCTTTGGACCAGACCATCAGGTTTAACATTGCAATGAACTCCTCCCCTTGCCTCTGCTCCGGCTTGGACTTATCCACAGACTGCAGTCCCTTAGGGTGTACCTGCTCCAAGTGGAGCCTTACCTATGAGCCACAGTCTCTCCAGGGGTATACCTGCTGCGGCATAGACTTATCCACAGCCACAGTCGCTTCGAGGTGCACCTGTTCCAGCATGGCCTTCTCCATGGGCCACAATGCCTTCAGAGATAGACTTGCTCCAGCGTGGCCTTACCCACAGCCACAGTCCCTTCAGAAGTGAACCTGCTCCAACATGGCCCTACCCATGGCTGCAATCTCTCCAGGGGTGTACCTCCCCTGTCATGGGCTTATCCATGGGCACATGCTTTGAGGTGCTCCAGCATGGCCTCATGCACAGCCACTGATGCTTCAAGGTGTACCTGCTGCAGCATGGACTTATCCACAGCCACAGATACTTCGAGGTGTACCTTCTCCAGCGTGGACTTATCCTTAGGCCACAATCCCTTCAGAGGTATACCTGCTGCAGCACGGACATAATCACTGCCACAGATGCTTCGAGATGTACCTGCCTGGGCATGGGCTTATCCACAGTCACAGACGCCTCGGGGCGTCCTGCTCTCACGTGAACTCAGCCACAGGTCACAGTCCCTTCGACTCGAGTCCACACTGGAGTTCCAGCCTGTCCAGCACAGCAGCACAGAGACAGCAGCGATGCCCTGGCCACCTGCCAGCCCAGGCACATCCCCACTGCTGTTATCAGAATGTTCCTGGCACAGCACGGTAAGGTGATCAGCAGTGCAGCAGTCCAGCAAGCAGCGAAAGCACAAAGCAGCCACTAACGAGCACAAGACTCTAATATACAGTGAGGCAAGCAAGCCCCATGGCAAGCACAGGAGCCTGCCCATTAATAGCTAAACAGCAGTAACAGCTATAAATTCAATCTAGCACATTGCAATCAAATCTGTTGTTATCTTGAACCCTTCGAGCCCCATGTTGGGCGCCAAAAGGGACTGTCGTGGTTTAATCCCAGCCGGTCACTGAGCACCACGCAGCCGCTCGCTCACTCCCCCCACAATGGGATGGGGGAGAGAATCAGAAGGGTAAAAGTGGGAAAACTCGTGGGGTGAGATAAAGACAGTTTAATAGGGAAAGCAAAAGCGGCACGCGCACGCAAAGCAAAACAAGGAATTCATTCACTGCTTCCCATCGGCAGGCAGGTGTTCAGCCATCTCCAGGAAAGCAGGGCTCCATCACAGCTAACGGTTACTTGGGAAGACAAATGCCATCCCTCCAAACGTCCCCCCCTCCTTCTTCTTCGCTCAACCTCATATGCTGAGCATGACGTCATATGGTATGGAATAGCCCATTGGCCAGCTGGGCCAGCCGTCCTGGCCATGCTCTCTCCCTGCTCCCTGTGCACCTGGCAGGGCATGGGAAAAGTCTTTGACTAGTGTAATCATTACTTAGCCACAATTAAAACATCAGTGTGCTATCAACATTATTCTCATACTACATCCAAAACACAGCACTATATCAGTTAATAGGAAGAAAATCAACTCCATCCCAGCTGAAACCAGGACACCACCTTAATTTTAATGTTATCAATATGTAGGACTACAATACTATACAGTTGTTTAAGAAAATATGACTTAATACCCTGAATATAAATTTAAAAAAGTCACTACATTATTTTATTTCTATATAGGCTTCCAGATGGATTTTCCCAACTGTTAAATCTAACGCAGCTGTACCTGAATGATGCTTTTCTTGAGTTTTTGCCAGCCAATTTTGGCAGGTAAGTTGAATTTGAAATTTAGTATCTACATTTAGTTTTAAATTTATGCAGAGCAGTTTCTGCTACTTCTCAAGCAAAGTGTGAACTGGAGTAGGGGAAGAAGTGCACATTACCAATCCATGTATGCTACGTATGAGTTATAGAAAAAAACCCTGAATCTTTATCACCATTTTTCAATTGCGCTGTTGAAGGACAGACAGTATGCTTATAAAGAGCCAAGAAATAAAACTCATTTACATACTTGCTTCTTTTACAATACAAGTCTGGTAAGTATGGGAGACTAGTATTTCTGAAATACAGGTTGTTTATAATTTAGTAATTCGAGTGAAGCAAATAATGACATCTGTAATTCCACTTGTCCTCTCCTGGATGGATTCCTTCATTTACATCTATAATTCTCAAGTGCCTTGTTGTCGGGAGTCTTTCTGAAAGACTTAGCATATTTACAGTGTGCTGACTAAGCAAAATTGTTCAGTGTAATAGCTTAAATACAGGACAAATACTAAACCCCTACCTCTTTAAGATGGATTAAATCTTGGGAGCAAAAGTGAAAGGATAATATTGTTAAAAGGAAGACTCCTAGATGAGCATAGTTCATTCTGTTCTCCTTATTATGCTGATTTAGCCATTTCTGCTTTTTTCCCCTCTCTTCACTCTTATTTTATGCTCTCTTTTTCCTATATTGTCACTCTCCTACTCCATCCCATGTCCAGCAAGCCTGTCTTTCAGGAAATAAGGCTATTAGTTAATTGTGTTAAGCTGTGTGAAAGCAATTGCCTTAGGCTGTATGGTTATAGTTGGGTCAGCACGGTTTAGAAGAGATTAGAAAAGCCCCCAAACAGAGTGCTGCAGAAGTTTGGCAGATCTGGAGATGTACAATGAAAGATGAGCACGGGTGCAGTCCATTAGTTTATTAGTCATCTGTGATTGGAGTTGTTGGCCTTTTCTTCTCTGTCCAGTTATTAGTCATTCCCTGATGAACAATTAAAAGCACCAGATCTGTTACACTCTCAGCTAACAAAAAAGCTGCTTATGGTGCAGGAGCATGAATTATCGTGCTTGTTTCTAGTACACAAAGTTTGCGTTTCAAAAGCTTTCATTGAGGTTGAAGAAGAAATATCTGGAAGATGCATAGTCTTTACTTGTTGGCATTTTAATGATTGCCTATGCATTTTTCTGTTCTGTTTTTTTAGTAGTCTAAATAAATGGCAAAATTTTCTTAGTAAAAACCAGGCACTACAGATGAAATTGAAGACTTCATGTTGACACAGTTGGTCTTATAAGCAGTTACTCTTACACATAGTTTAAAAAAGCCTCATTATAATTTTTTCTTCATCACTGTCTGCTTCTATAATGCTTAATGGTTAGGGAAATGGTGAAGTCATTAATTACTAACAGCTTAAGAATAAATCAGTTACTGAAGGCAACTTGAAAGCCAATTCTCCAGTGTAATGTTTCTCTTAATAGCTATGAAGAATTCAACCTTGGTTTTTAAAATATAAATAGTGACTTGCAGCATCCTAGCTTGTAGCTAGGAGAATGAAACTGAAATTAAGATTTTTCTCATCAGCTGTTTTTAAATGAATTCAAAGTATTTATATAAGTTTACCTGCTAACAATGGTATTGCACAGAATAAATACTATTGTATAGGAAGATAATGTTTAGATCAAATAAATTAGAAAACAATGAATTGGTAAAATGCCATTTCAAAGTAAGGTTCAGACCCCCTTTGACATTAAGTACTTCTGTTCTGTAAGTGATCAGACTGCTTTATCACCCCACAGCTTTACAGCTAGATATATAAACGCTTGCTAGTGCAAACGGTCTTTTAACTTGTACTTCAGAATACGGGAATACTTTTTTGAAAAACAAACAAACAAAAAAGCTTTGGTAGAAGCTTTTGGGATATTTAGACCATTGTTGGTTATTCCCATAAAGGACAAGCCTTCAGCTTCTTCCAATCTGGTGCATTAATTGTTTTGTATATGGCCTTATAGCTATTACTTTTCATTACACGGGAACACATGAAGTAATGGAGTTCTGTTTCCTGCTCTTGCGGGAAACTATAGGAATAATACCTCTTAAAAACTAAGCCAATACCATATTAAAGCTAGCAATGTTTTTATGCTCCGTGTGTCAGGGTCTCTGTTCTAGCAATTCAGGTTAGAAACCTGGTTTCCCACATCAATTTCTCTCTGACTGTTCATATTCATTTGTTCCACCGTTTAATTGCTCTCATCTCTCATGAGTGTTATCCCCCATTCTCTCACCTGCTGTTTTTATAGTGTTCTCATACCACTCTTTTAAATTGTTAGACTAAACAAAATTCTGTTTCCCTCTGGTGTCGTAGGTTTTCCTTTGTGCCTGATTATATTCCTATGTCTTGGAATGAGTTTCGGTTTGAATTCATCTTCTTCTTTTTGACAGAGGCTGACGACATACATAGCTATATTTAGAATTCAAATTGAGATCTCTTCATGGCTTGTACAATGTCATGATTATCTTCTTGTTTTTCTTGGAAATGTCTGTGGTTACGCTCTAGTGTTCCACTAGCCCTTTTTGCAGCTGCCTAGTGTTGTTTCCCACACGATTGACTAATGCATTAGACAGCTCAGTTAGAAATGGCTGATGACTCTACAAGGAAATCATGAGTACTTGACTTGGTGCTATGACATCTTGTCCCTTTTCTATTTTTTTTCACTCCTTAAGGTTGTACAGGTTTTTTCCCTACAGTGTCACAATAATTCAGTGTATTGTCTATGACTGTCTCTTGTAGCATCAGCCAACCTACACATTTTTGCTATCCTTTAAGATTGCTGTTAAAAAATATTGAACAGGATAGTCCCAAAATGGGTCTTTGAGCACCTCGTCAGTAACATTCGCCTAGTGGATGAGGGAAAGGCTGTGGATGTGGTCTGCCTGGACTTCAGTAAAGCCTTTGATACTGTCTCCCACAGCATTCTCCTAGAGAAGCTGGCAGCTCACGGCCTAGACAGGTGCACTCTGCGCTGGGTAAAAAACTGGCTGGACGGCCGAGCCCAGAGAGTTGTGGTGAATGGAGTTAAATCCAGTTGGCGGCCGGTCACGAGCGGTGTTCCCCAGGGCTCAGTACTGGGGCCGGTCCTGTTCAATATCTTTATCAATGATCTGGACGAGGGGATCGAGTGCTCCCTCAGTAAGTTTGCAGATGACACCAAGTTGGGCGGGAGTGTTGATCTGCTGGAGGGTAGGAAGGCTCTGCAGAGGGACCTGGACAGGCTGGATTGATGGGCTGAGGCCAACTGTATGAGGTTCAACAAGGCCAAGGGCCGGGTCCTGCACTTCGGCCACAACAACCCCAGGCAACGCTACAGGCTTGGGGAAGAGTGGCTGGAAAGCTGCCCAGAGGAAAAGGACTGGGAGGTGCTGATTGACAGCTGGCTGAACATGAGCCGGCAGTGTGCCCAGGTGGCCAAGAAGGCCAGTGGCATCCACACCACAGAAGTACTGTGGCCAGCAGGAGCAGGGAGGTGATCGTGCCCCTGTACTCGGCACTGGTGAGGCCGCACCTTGAATACTGTGTTCAGTTTTGGGCCCCTCACTACAAGAAGGACATTGAGGTGCTGGAGCGTGTCCAGAGAAGGGCAATGAAGCTGGTGAAGGGCCTGGAGCACAAGTCTTATGAGGCGCTAAACAACTGGGGTTGTTTAGCCTGGAGAAGAGGAGGCTGAGGGGAGACCTCATCGCGCTCTACAACTACCTGAAAGGAGGTTGTAGCGAGGTGGGTGTTGGTCTGTTCTCCCACGTAACTAGCGATAGGACGAGAGGAAATGGCCTCAAGTTGCGCCAAGGGAGGTTTAGATTGGACATTAGGAGAAATTTCTTTACTGAAAGAGTGGTCAGGCCTTGGAACAGGCTGCCCAGGGAAGCGGTTGAGTCACCATCCCTGGAAGTATTTAAAAGACATGTAGATGAGGCCCTTAGGGACATGGTTTAGTGGGCATGGTGGTGTTGGGTTGACAGGTGGACTCGATGATCTTAGAGGTCTTTTCCAACCCTAAAGATTCTATGATTCTGTGATTCTATGTTTAGGAAAGAAAACTTCGTGTAATGCAAACTACTTTTAGTATATCCATGCAGCATTTTTTTACATTTTTTACATGTTTTATTACATTTACCTCCATGCTTTATCCTCGCCTTCAAAATTTGTGCTAAAGCCTTGCGTACTATTGAGGTCAAGGTTATCCAATCTTTTTTCCCCTTCTTTATGAGCATTACATGCTTGCTGTCCTTCAGTGATATTGTACTGGTCTAGCCTGTTAGACTTACTAAAAATGACCAGACTTTTGATTAAATGTGGCAGTTCCTTTGGAATTCTGAGGTGATAAAGTGTTTTTTTTTTCCCTCCACTCTCAAATTCTAGTTCGAATGCATTAATATTGGCACGGATCGCAGAGTTAGCCTTCATGCCAGTGCACAGAAATCTGGGAATTGCTTATGCTTACCTAAGAAAACCATATCTGTTGTATCCAAATACATCATATATATTTACATTTAAATATACAAATATATAAGCAGAGGATTCTAAACTTGAAGCTCACTACATGCTAATTTTGAGACAGGGCTTTAAAAGGGAAACATTATTTACTGATGGGTGTTAAGATAAGCAAAGAGTTTATCTTCAGTGTCATTCTAAAAACTCTGAGAATGTTGTCTGTAATGGGGTATTGCTTCCAGAGACTTTTACTATGATGTTGCAATGAATTTACTTTTAATTTTCTTTCTCAGCAATTTGCCAGTAGTATTTGCAGTAGTAGATATTTTTAGTAGTATCTACTTTGGGATAGTTTTTTACATAAATGTACAGTGATAATCAAATTGGGGACTTAATTTAGTTACATATATGCAATTTGGCTGAAACTTTTGCAAATGCAACCTGCTATAGGATACATATATTTCAGTCCTCTTGCCTTTATGTTTCAGTTACAATTTAAAAAAAAAAGTATTCTGCGTTAGCAAAACTGCAAAGGAGGTGAAAAATAAAGAACATCTCTCTATGAAATATTTTTAGCTTTTCAAGGAATGACTGCTGTTGAACAGCAAGTTTCTAAGCATACCTGCTATATATTTCTTTTACATTTTTTTACAGCTTGTATAATTAAAGAAATGAGATTTAGGAAGAATATTGATGATATCCTGGCAAGGTGTTCATGTAGAGATTTTTTTTTTTTATTTAAAAGTTGAGCTACACTTTAAAGGCAGGCTAAGTTGGTTACATTAAATAACCATGCAGTAACAGTAATTTTGTTGAGACTGTTACACCAGGTATACTTAAAGTTGAATAATACTTTGTTACAGCTTTGTGTTTAGGTGATGTGTAAATATTTCTGTGGTTATGGGTTTTTACAGTTGAGAAATGAAATATTTCCATATGAGTATGACAAATCTTTGTGATAGAATGCCACAGGAAATGTATGTTCTGCCACTATGACTTCTATTTTTCCTTTAGTATAGGTGGACTAGTTCTCTGTCTGTATTTCTTTTCCAAATTAAACCCCAGTTTTTCAGTTCCATTATAACAATTCAGATGCTTAGTATGGGTGTTTACACCAGCAATTTAAAGAGCAGCTAGCCTGAGGATTTGATGTGTATTATTATATTAAACTTGAATTAACCCTTCCAGTCATAATGGAAGAAGTGAAAAGTGCTTCAGTCCAATATTTCTCATTAATTACGGCAAGAAAATTACCAGTTTAGACAGAGCCTGTGTCTCCCTGTTAGGAGAGTTTGAAAATGTTTCCCTAGTAGTCTCTATGTAGCTCTACGCGTAAGAAATTCGGTATTTGTATCTCCAATTTCTTAGGGTTAGCTGAAGAAAGAATAGAACGTGAAACAAGGTCACAAAGCTATGAATCTTTCTATCACCAAAGGCAGTCTTTAAGTTCAGAGAGTTACTTATTAGAAGTGTAGTACAGTCAGTTATGGCTAAAGTCAACGGAGTGTTGGTGTGCACATCTATAGTTAGCATATGAATGGAGGTTTGCTTCTACTCCTTTCTGAAAAATTTGGCTGCATACTCGTGTTGTGAAGAAAACCTACAAACTGTATAGCTATTTTCCCCGTCATCAAAGCGCAACACCAACTGGTGCCTAACGCAGTGTTTGGTTGTTCTTGGGTTCAGAAGTCCAAGCCCAAAATGACCATTCAAATCTGAGGGTGCTTAAACAAACAAGTTTTGTTTTGTCACAAATTGGTATCTTAGGGTGCAGGTAGGGTAAGAAGACTGGGAAGTCCTTTCTGGTTATGTCCTAGTTTGACAGCAGTGATATTACCATGAACTGTATTTTTATTAGGGTATTCTTTCAGCACTGTTGGAGTGTTGGTTTTTCTTTGAGAGGCTGCGGGGAGGAGGTTCCCCTCCAGCAGTTGCTACCAGATGGCAAGTAGTGCTTGCAATGCTGGGCTACATTGACCTCTGCTCTGTTTCAAGGTGACTGTTATATTCTTAGGTTATTGCAGGCATGGCAGATTGCTACTTTCAAATGCATCCAAAAATGAGCGAATGTCTAGAGGAAAAATAAACACTGTTTTCAGCTTTCTATTTTTATTTTAAGTATAGTTCTTAATCAAAATTAAGGTTTTTGTCTCTGTCCTTACAACATACTCAGTTACGCACCTTCAGGAAAGACAGGTCTGTTCACTAAGCTCCTTTTTAAGTCAGGAAGCTTAATACCCTATTTTGTGTTGTATGAGGGCTGTTAGTGGGTCACATGTAGAACTCTTGTCTTTACAATCCTGTCTCTATTTAAACCAAACTCAGTTTCTGCGTTTCATTTAACAAAGAGATAGTCTTGTCACTGCTGTCCTGATGCAAAAATTCCATTGGGGATGGTACGTTGCTTGAATGTCAAGACTGCTTTGAACTTATCTTGGCGAAGCAGCTGACTTTGGTATTTAGAGGTTATTTATCTTGCAACCAAGGATTTACTGAAAGAAAGGTCAAACTGCCTTCTATCAGAAATATCAAAATGGATTAAGAAGCTGACTAGAAAGAGAATATTGGAAGGAAATGAATTTAAAGGTTGTTTTTACCATGTGGAAGACCACAGGTATTCCTCTGATGAGGCTTTTTATATGAAATGGCTTGATACATTGCCGGTATTAGAAATTCAGCATTGTAACTTGTGTGGACTGATGCTACTTTTCTTCTATTACTTCTTGTGTACTTCTGTATATGATGATAACATGTACCCATAATGAATCCAATGAAGTGCTTTAAAATCTTTGCGATGAAGGAAAACAAATGTGTTCAAACAGGTGCAGAAAAGCAGGTAAGATCTAGTTCGTTTGCTGCTTTACCAAAACCGAACCCCAATGAATAAATGAATTTAAAATAACATGCAGATTTATGCACAAAACATGTTTTTATTCTTACAGAAAAAATATTTTGAACTTGTAGATCTTTTTTGAAATTCAGTAATATAAGTAAGCTCAGCGATTCCTCTTGTCATAAAATAGAGTATATAGTGATAATTTGTTATGCCTTTCTGTTACAGATTAACTAAACTCCAGATATTGGAACTTAGAGAAAACCAGTTAAAAATATTGCCAAAGTAAGTATGGATGACATTTATTTAAACTACTTTGGAGGGTTCTTTCTGTACTTACCCTAATAATGTAGTGCATATTGAAAAGTAGATCACAGCTTAAAACGTGTAGCCAGGTAACTGGACTAAGTTCTCACAAGGAACTTTCCCTTCATCCTGCTGAAATTGTATCTCTCTTCAGACTGACTTGTCTGCCTATTCAGAGATTTTCCTATTCAGAGATTTTTTTTTCTGTCTCTGTCCAGCTCTGTGGATTTCTGATCCACCTGTTGAGCTTTTAAGTTAGCACATGGGCACCTCAGGATGATCTTTCTGAGATGTCTGATGCTTCTTGCACGCAGTATTGTATGGCTGCCCAGATGCCTGTCGGGGTATGGTTCTGATGGCTGAGACTGAGACTTGGGCATTGGTGATTAAGATCATTACCTCTAAATCAAATGTGGAATTTGAGATGCTTGCTCAGAATGACCGAGGGAATGCTATTCACATGACTTGAACACTTTTTTTTTAGTTTAATATACTTCGGGGCTGAAGAAAATAACAACTCGTTACAGTGTTGCATGGAATCTGTTATGCCGAACCTATTCTATAATGCAACAGGCTTGTTTAACAAAATGGCAGCATGTTCCTCAGGTGGATTTTCGATAATAGTAAAATAGTTCTGGAAATTCTTACAGCATTTGTTTTTACACTAAATCCAATTGTATCTCGCTCTTAAAATCTAGCATCTTTCTAAACCCTGCCTTGCAATTCTGACTCATTTAGTCAAAAAAGCCCAGGCTGATGGTGTTGCAGTTCCTGCTGTTTCTATGAGCTAGAGCAATGCTCTGAATTTCTGACTTGGACCTGGAGGTCTAAGTGGATTAACAGAGGTATAAAAGGTCAATGAAGAGAGAAACAGAGATCCCAAAGGTGGGATGTGAATAGCCAGCTGTAGAGTCCTGAGTGTGTTGTGGTGTGCTGTAAAAGGGGTCCTCCTCAGGCAACAGAAACTGGTAAAGAGAGGTACCGGTTTTGGTGGATGTGAGATGTTTTAGTGGAGAAGAGGAGGAGCTAACAATTGAATATTCACTCTGTCCAGCTCATATGCTAGCAGACACTTGCATGCAGTAGGCTGAAGTGTGAATTGCCAGCCCTTCAAATACAACAGCCAGTTTTCTTAGTGATTGTAGCAAATTATATGCCTGAGACGTGACCAAGGGGTATGTTCCTTTGGAATTCCCTTTTTGTGTGCCTAGATACTGTACTGTGGTGTCTGCTGTATAAAGATGCCAGAACTCATATCTGGACTGAAATGTATAGCATCAGAAAGTGTGAATTTAAATCAAGTGTGATGCATTTTACTCATTCATGTGATATAAATACTCTCTATCCTCCTTTGCTCTTTCTGTTATCACCAATTTTCAGTAGAAAAAAATTGGAGGATGTGCAATTTGAGGTAGTAACTCTGTAAGTTAAGTTACTCCCAACTGAGGAACAGTAGCTATAATTAAAATTTATAGCTAATACAGGTCTTGTTTATAAAATTACTCTGACCTTAATTACCATAATTAACACTAATAGCATGAATTATATGCGATATTTTAAAAAGAGTAGTTTATGGAGGTCTCTTGTAGTGATAAGAGACATTTAAACAAATGCTGTAATGTATTTAAGCCAAACACAACTTCTGTTAAAGTTGCTGGGAGTTTTTTTGTTGACTTCACTGTTTTCAGAATTTCATCTTTGCTGGAAAATAGCAGCTGTCATGAAGATATCCTCTGCAGCACCTCCATAATGATCTATAGTACTGCTGAGATACCACCTTTATTATTCTCTTCTGGTACATTGTGGCTCAATTAAGGGAGATGAAAGCTATTGAGACTATTTTTTTTTTTCTTTTTAATTTAACTACATTAATATGCATTTTGCTACAGTGAGACACTGGAACATACATTGTTTATGTGTGCTGTACACTGGGGAGAAAAAATTCATTGTGGTGTCCGTGGTATGCAAGAGGTGAATCTGCCTTTCAGGATAATACAACTGTGCAGCAGTTGACCTGGCCAACAAAGGCATCCATGGCCTGGCTTTAGCTGTTACGTTAGAACAGAAGCTGATGTGAAATTCGAACTTACAGAGTTTTCCAAACCTGAGTATGTGTTTTAAAAGGAACATGCTGTACAGCTTTAAACAGTGTAGAAAATCCGAAGGCTTTTTTTTTTAAGCTAATATTTTTGCTATAGAACACAACTATCTTTTCTTGTTTCCCTCTCACCTTTTTAATATTTTCATGCTTACAGCCAATTCTTTCATATTTGTAATGAGAAATGTATTTGGATAAATTTCTACAAAATCAGCTAGCCCTGTTGCTGAATTAAACATGCACATAATTTTTAACACTAAAGCATAAAGCACTTGAAAGACTGTTAATCAAAAATGGGTAATGAATGCCAACACACTAAATCAGCCTTGCTTTGTGCCAAATGCATCATTTTGCTTGGAACTTATCCATAGCCAGAGACTACAAAACTGGCAGTATTATAATGCAAACCGGCTCAATGAAAATATTTCTACTGAAAGGAAGGCAAAAATACACAGAGACTATTTTAGAGACGTTTATCTGATACATAGCTGAAAGTTGGGAAAATGGTCCGATGGAAATATAAAAAGATTATTTTTTATTTTTTTTCTTGAGCTTCTGTCTTTTGCCCAATTGTCAATAAAAAGAGTAACTTTTTTAGAAAGAAGCAAGTTACTTGAGAGTATAATTACGATGATTCAGGACCCAATCTTGCTATCACACACACCTCTTGAATTGTATGCTACTTGAAGTAAGCTGTAGTGTTAACCTTAGTGAAGCTGACTGTTTACAACATCAGAATCTGAGGCATAATTTAGACTACCTGATCCCTTAGTGTTGGATTGATTTGACAGCAAGTTCAATAATATGAATTATTAAACAGATTTTTCAGTTTATGGGAGGGATTACATACCACCGTGGCAAAGATAGAAATAGGTGTAACTCGGTGATCTAGTAAATTTTTCTTTCCAGTCCTGTATTCCTCTTCCTCTAGCATTTAATTTTCCTGTTACTTTAACATTATTGGAAGCTTTGTTTGCATTTTGTCTGAAAATATAGTTGCTCTATAAACAATACAGAAAAGCAAAGAGATATTAGTCATAGAAGAGCTGCAAGTGCTATAGACTAGGCAGGTAGTGGGGAAGGGGAGGAAAATAACTGAGGCCCTGGTCTTGCAAATACATTTCTGTATGTTTTACAGCTGAGTGGATGTGTTTGCTAGATTACAGAGATTTTGGCAAGAAAAAAAACAGGGGCCCAAAATCAGTAAAGTTACTTTGTTATACTGTCAATGTTATATAATGTTAATTTTGCAGATACTTGAGAGGGATTTGCAGATATTTTCTCTGGTTCCAAATGGTAAGACCAGGACCCTTGATGAAAAACTGTAACAGTATTTTTATTTTTATTTTTTTTTTAGTAAGACAGGGAAAATTAAGGCAAGAATGGCAACTTTGGGTTGCCTTAGAGCCATTAAGGATGCAGCACTAGAAGGGTGGGAAAGGAAGGGAGCATCTAGATCTTGGGTTGGACTGGAGTGGAATTTGTGTATCTAGTATAATTAGGCAGCGGGGAGGAGAGGAGCTTTATTGCTTAAATTCTGAGAATCTGGTGTTAGCTGTGTAAACAGTTTGGCCTCAAAGTTGAGTAGTGTACAGTAGGAAGGGAAAAAAAATCACTCAGACCTTGGAGTATGTCGGCCTGGGAGATTGATTGGTGTGTTTGTTTTGGTTTGGTTTGGGGTTTTTTTGTGTTTCTTCACCAAAACGTTAAAATAAAAAGAGTTCATGTTGAACTGAAAGAAAAAATTCCATTCATCTCAAGCTGCAGTAAAAAACCCAGTCGAACTTTGTTTCAATTGAGCCTCATCAAAATTCACTTAAATCAGATTGAATTTTTTTCATTTTTGGTGTTGCCTCTGGTTTTTTCCTTCACTTTTAAAATTTGTATTTATTCCTAAGCTGAAAATTCAGTTCAAATAGAAATCAAGCACTGTCTTAAAACTGTTGAAATGAAAGGACTATCAAAATGTTAAAATAAGCCATTTTTTTCAAATAATCATTTATTAAAACTGATGTATCAAACTTAATCCCACATAGCTGTGAATCTCCTTTAATCTACTTTTTGAGGCTGAAATTTAGATCATCAGTGAAGTTTTGGACTGCTCTCTCTAATAGCCCAGAGTTTAGCTAACATAGCTTGAAAACAGATGAAATCTAAAACCTTTTTAAATTGAAGCCATCAGTAAAAGTATGGTGTTGCCCACGAAGTTTTGAAAGCTGCAGAATGATATGCTAGATCCTTTAAGTGAGCCTTCAGCTGTGCTTTTGGGAGATGCATTGGGGCAAATTTCTTAGCAACATATGTCACTAAAATTGGTATTGGCATGGTTTCATAAAGCTTTGAGAAATTCAGCTTACGCAATGTTTCAGAGGAACTTAGATAATTTACGTTAGAATTGGAAAACGAATTTTAGCAGTTGGCTTACTGATAATCATCCAGTTCATGAGCTTTGAGAAATGAGGGAAAATGTTCCACAGGTTCTTTTGGAAGTAGCGTTTTCCTGTGTTTTCTTCCTTTTCTTCTTTGAGACAGCGGGAATGCGAGTCAAAGGCTTTCCCCGAAAGCCTGTATGCAGTGCAAAAAATGGCTTCTGCTTTTGTCTTGATCATGTCTTTACCTACTTATGCTAAATTCCTAGCTTTACCCAACATCATTACTATAATGGAGTGAAAATCAAATCTATAGACAAATGTTGAGTGTAATCCTTTTTGGAGATTATTTCATGAATACTACTAATAATCGCTTTAACTTACTTTCAATAAATAAGGCATTTTCAATAGAATGTAATTTTTGAACTGTATATTCAGAACAACTGTAATAGTGTATTTGAAGAACAACTGAAACTTTGAATAGCTGCATAAAGCATCTTGTGCTCATGCAGATGTTTTTTAAAGATATTAGTGTTCATATATATATTCTGATAACATAAAAGACTACCATTTAGAAGCTCTTATATTTAGAATTTTATAGTATGTACACACTTATGGTTTATATTTGAAAGTTTTAGATATTATTAATTGTTCTATGGAAATCCATTATTAAATAAATACGGAACATAATGTCATATCAGGGATTCACAGCCCCATTGAAAATGTTTTTAGGTAGTACTACTGTTGACTGGAGTGCCAATTGTGTAGGCTATCACGTGTAGTGGTAAATAATCTCTGTGGGATCCCCAAAGTAGACTTTAAATGGAGGAAAAATTTTGCCGAAGCACAGCTTGAAATAATGGATTTTACTTTATTTACTTGATTTAATCTTTGCCATAAGTTGGCTTAAAGAGTATTGATGTGTCACAAAATCCAGTTTAGTAATCTGATTTGTTGTAGGACTACAGAAATAATTATAATTCCAGACCGTATCATATGGAAGCAACTTTGTCAGGAGCCTGGAGAGGGAGAAAGGTTGTGTTGGTTACTGTGATTCAACAGTGGTCTTTTCTGTTTTAGTTGATCATTAGGCAGTGGTCTTTCTTTGGGAGGAAAACATGTAGTTAACCAGCCTTTGGCTGCTGAGAAGACTTATTGTGACTGTAGGTGAAGAGCTGAAGCACTCAAAAGAAGAGTAATTTCACTGAGTTACTCTTTATCATAAAGATTACTCTAGTGGTCTTTAGTTTTTGTAAACTAATCTGTAGATGAGTTGCAGTGTACTCTTTGTGTGACAGTAAACATGATCACTAGTATGTGCCTGGTTGAACAGTGTGTGAAAATTTGACCTTATTTAGCTATCAGTCCAGTTACAGAACAGCATCTCTACTTAATACTGATTAAAATAATATTTTTGTATGAATACAGGAAGATTGGATGTAATTGGTATTTTCTTAAATCTAATTCCTTATTAATCCCCTTCCTGTGCAGAACCATGTCCAGACTGACTCAGCTGGAGAGACTGGACTTAGGAAGTAATGAATTCACAGAAGTGGTGAGTTTTGCCTTGGTAACAGAGCTTTATATCTTCTATAAATCTCTTTATCCTTTAATCTATTTTTAATCAATATGAAAAAATGTAAACATCAATTTAAGAGTTCTGCTACTAAGCAAATATTATGTATACCTTGTAGTACTTTATGGAGCCTGTTATAAAAATTATGTGCATATTCTGATGAATATGAGTATGTTTTTCCTCAATTTGAAAATAACAGTCTGTGGTACAGTGTGGTTACTGTACTGGTAAAAAATTAATGGTAATATGTGTTTGAATTATAAGCATAATTGTTTGGCTTATAATAAATTTTAAACACTTATTGGTTATCATGTATTTAATGTTGCAAGTTCCATATAAGCTGTCCATAACCTGCTCTTATTATTGTGTACAAATTATTTAGATCCAAGGGAAACTATATTTATTTTAAGTTTGAATATTGTTCAAAATAGTATTTACAGTTGAGGTGCTCATATTTTTCCTTCAGCATGGATTGACTTGTTTCTTATTCATGATCTCACAGACAAATACATCTTATATTTACAATCACTTAACATCTCTCTGCTTCTACAAATACTTTCCTGGAAAAAGGAATTGAAATAGAAGCATAGTGGAACATACTGACCTGCCATATAATAACGTCAAGCCTTTGTATGCCACGAGTAGATCATGCAGAGCTGAACACTTGCCTAATTGTATGGTTTGGCAGATAGGGAAGTGTATTTAAGGAATTGTTTATTATTATTATTACACTTCTAGCCATTTCCATTAGTGCCATACTCTCATTATAGGGTAGATATTCGTGTGGGAGCCTTAAACTAATGTGCCCAAGCCCACGTTAAGCCATAACAGCCAGGAACTAAGTATAGGCTGCAAAATTACCTGTTTGGGTATATTTTTGGCTGATTGCTTCATCTCTTCCAGCCTTTTAGCTACAAGAGTCAACTACTGGTAACTTATTTCATTAAGATCTTTTGGTAAAAGCACAAAAAGATTTGAAACAGCTTTTTTGGATAAAGATCTGTCTGAAAGCTAGTCTTCAGTTAAGATTTTCTTTTGGAAAATGAATTATTGGGAGTCAGGACTGCAGCTTATGCAGGAATGCTGTATATTTACGATATAACAAAACTGAGTTCTGCATTTAACTGAACTTGGTTGTAGTTGTTAAGGTGCAGTAGCACCTGTTTTGTATTACTTTCTCAGGAGGGAAGTTTAAATAGGAAAACATATGCAATATGGATGTTTACCAAGAATTGGTCTTTCCCTGATACGTAACATACTTATAACAATAATTTGTAATGGAAGCACAATTCTGCACTTTACTTTATGGATGGAGTGGTTTGCTTGTATCATGCAGATGCACCCTTTGTTGGTAGAAAACTAAAATTTGTTTTCCTTTTCCCCAAAACCAAATCTTGTGGTTTTTAAAAAACAGGTCTTCTGAGCTTATGGAATTTAAGGGTTTTTAGACCTCCCCCATGAGAGAGGAAATTATACACATAACATTTATTTATTTTGTGCTCCAGCTGAAAAATAGTATTTTCTGTAAAAAAAAAAAACAAAAACAAACCACGACTTTCTGTGAGGATTATTTAGTGCTGTGATCAAGTTCTTAAAAGATTTTTGTATCTCTAGCATATATTTTACATTTTAAAAAGTGAATTATCTGGGTTTTCTTTGATGACCCAGTGAAACAAGTGTATAATAATAAACAGCTATAATAAAACATTACTTGAAGTTGCAATAGATGAATCACTGAAGTTGTTTTTGCCTTTCACTATTTTCTGTATGAAGTTTTTAAAAAATGGCTTCCCTTTACAGCCTGAAGTACTTGAACAACTGAGTGGGTTAAAGGAATTTTGGATGGATGGTAATAGACTAACACTTATTCCAGGGGTAAGTCCTTTTACTGTTTTAAACATTTAATATTTTAATTTACAGTGGTATTTACTGTTTTAAACATTTAGTATTTTAATTTACAGTGGTATTTGCTATGTCAGCCGTCATATAAGTTAAAGGTGCTATGTAATTTGAATGTTACTTAAAGTCAAAAGACTAGATGTCACTTAAATGCTCAACTAGTCTGCTTAGGAATTGTCACTGAACATGAGAGTTGAGTACATAACTTTTCTTTCATTGAAAGTTTTATACCTCTCATCTAAAAATTATGTTCCAATGCAAGAAAGGGGTAAAAATCCTAGATCAAATCCTGGATCAAAATTGGGGTTGACTGGTCCTTCCAAAAAGGGATTATTTTGTGTTACACAGCAAGCAGGAATTTATAGCATAAATATGTTGTGTGAATTTTTACTGGTCACAGCTGTAAAGCAGGCAATACCAGTTCAGGTGCCATGTATACAGGGAGCATAGCCAGTTCCTGAGAAAATGTTTGTTGACTTTGTCTGGGTTCCTGACATCTCTCAGAATTGCATGGGATCCAGGCTAACCTATTATTGCAGTAGTTGTGAACCTGTGCTTATGTTCTAGTAAACTCGTAAATGAGTATTTGAAATTCGGGAAGCAGCTGGTCTGTTTTCAGACTTAAAAACACTAGCAGTCTTCTGACATGAGGCTTTGTTGCCTGATCAGTACTCTTCTTCACTGTCTTTTCTCACTTCAACTAATTCTTCCTTGAACAGTTGAGTGGATGTATTAAACATTTCTATTCTACAGTAAAAGTAAAACTGTATTTGTGAAAGTGACTGCATTTTCCCTGGGAAGATCTTAGTACAGTAGTATGCGCAAATCTTCAAACTTATTCTTGGTTCATATGGAAAGGTAATACAAGCTTACATTTTGGCTTGTTTCTTCAGTTTAGTACAATTAGGGATTCATTGTTGTTGTTTTTCAGGTTAAGTAGGATGCAGTTTTACACAAAAGGCAAAAATAAGCATTAAAAGACTTTACTGGAGCCTGATTATGTCCTTACATTATCTATCTCTGTCTGAAGTCTGTTCTAAAGCTACAGTTTCTTGATTCATGGTAACTGATCAAACTGTTGAATTTGCAGAAGACTGACCTTAGAGAGACCTGTGTGCATCTGTGTGTGTGTAAAAACATTAACTGTGTCTATCTGCACAAAATATTTCATTGTAAAGCTTGGATATTTTGCATAAAATTGTATTTCAGAATGCATTATTTTCTCTTGCTTTTAGTTCATAGGCACTTTGAAACAACTGACCTACTTGGATGTTTCTAAAAACAACATTGAAGTAGTTGAAGAAGGTATTTCAGGTTGTGAAAGCCTGCAAGACCTACTGTTATCCAGTAATTCACTTCAGCAACTGCCAGAGTCTATCGGTTTGTATTTTCAGTTATTCGTGTCTTAAAAGCGTATAGTTCGGACACAGAACACTTCAAAATAGACAAATGGCATTTTAAATCTAAGTTTCAATTGATTAAAAGTGCTAGTTTTGGATAAAGCTGTAATGCGTAGCTGAATAATAAAATCTGTGTTTGTTTGGGGGCATTCTTGACATTATACAGTAATTTGTAAATGGATGAAAAAATATTTATTTCCTCCCTCTCCCCCCTGCTCTCCCCCCGCCATGGCTGGCACATGGTAAGCTGGCAAACAACTTCTGTAAGCTTATCTGCTTATTTCCTTAGGTATATAGCAGTATAGGCATGCCAGGGAATACAGAAGATGTGGTTGCTGGCCCATAGTTTTTTTTCCCCTTAATTTAAAATTAAAACTAAGCTTAATGAACTCAAATGTCCTTTTTGATTTACTTGTTCATTTATTACAGGTTCCCTGAAGAAGGTAACAACACTTAAAATTGATGAAAACCAGTTAATTTATTTGCCAGACTCCATAGGAGGGTAGGTATTTCACCTGAATAAAAGGTTGAATTGCCTTTCTGCACACTTTTCTGTAACAATGGCTCCTCTTTTGAATGTTTTTACAACTACTTGATTTAATATCTTCTACATGTTAATGTCTTAATAAAATTGAAAGCAAGTGATTTCGTATCTTACTTCTAGTTTGCAGCATGTATGTTCTTTTTGTATTATTTAATACCAAAAGACCTATGTTCCTCACTTATTAATGCTGCCACCAATCTATAAAATCAAAAATTGAATGTGAAAGAAAACAAGATGTTTAAAAAGGCAGTCACCAGTGTGAGACTAGATTTTGGCAGTAACATAGCTGTGGCTGTGTAAATATTGCAAATGATTGAACTGCTATCAAAAAGCTTGAAAAAGTTAATCTGAACACACACATTTATCTTTCTTATATTATAAGGAGAATTTTCACCTGTTCATCAGCAGGTTTTTTTAATGTATAATTTTGTGTTCAGCAATTCAATTTAAAACTCACAAATGACAGCAAAAATAATTGGTTCATAATTAAGGACTGTACAATTGAAGGGTATTTGTTCCAATTGCTCTTCTCCCATTATAATTAATGTAGGTTATCTTTTATTGTCAGAATTTACAAAATACTTCTTCACTGCCAGATTCTTAGATTCACTGTCTCTAACTCTTGAAGTTCTTCTCTTGTTCAGAAACTGCATTCAACTCCTGTTTGCCTATGATCTGTCCCCATTCTGAATGTTTTCAGTGGCTTGCACTAGCACGTTTTCATGTAGTACACAAACATTTGGTGTGGCTGACCCCCCTGTTTTTACTGAATGCTCTCTTACAAGGACAGTGTAAAGGAGAGTTTAAAAACAAACAAACAAACAAACAAAACCCAACCAAACAAAAACAAACAAACAAACCAACAAAAAATCCCCCAAAACCCCCAAAAGCCAAAAACCCCACAATCAACCAACAAACAAAAAAACCCCAAAACACATTTTAGGCAATTAGTAAAGGATTTTCCCTTGGATTTGAGGTTTTTTTTTTTCTTAATTAAATTTGAGATTTGTAATTAATAGTGGTATTAACTTCATTTAAACTTAAAGTATTCAATTAATGTTGCATGAATTGACCTATATAGAGGAGTAATTTTTTTTTTTTGCAGGTTAGTATCAGTAGAAGAACTGGATTGTAGTTTCAATGAGATTGAAACATTGCCTTCATCGGTTGGGCAGCTGTCTAATATAAGAACGTTTGCTGCAGATCATAACTTTCTAACACAGCTGCCATCAGAGGTATGTATTTAATTACAAAACTCTAAAATGAAATTTTTTAATGTATTTTAAACTATATAGTCTATACAACATTTGGATAACAAATTAATAATTCTTGAGTAGGTTTTCTTTGTCTATGTTTTTAAAGGAGAATGTAAACAAATATACATACACAAATATACCTATACAAATAATGAAATTCGGAATTTTTTTAAGCAAGAAGTAGAAATTTGTTGCTAGTGTATTGAAACTAAAAGAAGGTTTAATAAGTAAGAATAAATCTAATTATACTTTACAAGCAAAAATAGCTGTAATACTAATTGTTTTAAAACAGTAAAAATTTGCATATTTTAGAGTTGTGAAGATGAATTAATACTTCGGGTTTTTTTCAGATTGGAAACTGGAAGCATGTAACAGTGTTGTTTCTGCATTCTAACAAGCTTGAATTTCTCCCTGAAGAAATGGGTGATATGCAGAAGTTAAAAGTCATCAATCTGAGTGACAATAGGTCTGTGAATGCATTTATTCAAGTAGAAGTTGTATAAAATGCAGTAATAATTGTAGAGGTATTTTTATGAATATATTATGCTATCTTTCCTTATCACGCACACAGCTTAGAAGCTGACTCAGATGCATGTATTTAATGTATTATTGTTGTATTCTGCATCTTGTAGTTCCATTGTATTAAACTGTCTTTATTTTAATGACTTAGCACATGCCATATGCATTGAAGCACAACTTCAATACATTCATGATTGTTAGCCTGTATTTTTCTGGGGAATTAGTTTGGTTATTGTCATAAAACTTTTGATTCTTACTTAAAAGTTAATAGCTGCCTGTATTGCGTATGGAGGACACACTTGAGTATGCTGGGGAAGTGGGAAGAGAGAGTTGTGTTTTATTAGAGCTGGTCAGTAAAAACTGACAAAACATTTCTCTTTTGGGAATTGCCAATTTGTAGAATTGAAATATACTGGGAGAAATAAGTCTGAGCTCTCCTTCCTGTTTTGCTAGTCCCGCTTCTCTGTACTTGATCTGTAGCTTGATTTACCCATTAATGCCAGAGATTATCCACGGCAGCCCCTTTCCCACACATGTATCTTGGAAAAAACCAACAATTTTCAGGTGTAGCACTTTTTTCTTAATTGGTGTGCATGTATATTGAAAGATAAAATTCTGAGGATTCAGAATAATTAATTCAGGTTAATTGCCTTCAAAATTGTATTCAAATCTGAATTGAATTCAAATTCAAACTGAACTGAGTTAAATTCAAGTTACATTGTCACTTTTTTTTTTAAGTGGCTTGCTAAACTGGGCAGAAATGCTTTTTTTATTCACTTTGGTTTTTTTTTAATTCCAGGTATAGCTTTGAATCTGAATTAAATGCTATTGCCTTTCAACTGTCAATAGTTATTAATTTCATTATATCTGTAAATGTCCTATTTAAACATTTTTACAGGCTAATGCAGGACTGTTTCTTACAGTCTTAACAGTATTCATAAGTGTACTTATATAAATTTTTGTTGTAATTTACAGACTGAAGAATTTGCCATTTACCTTTACAAAACTACAACAGCTCACTGCTATGTGGCTATCAGACAATCAGGTGAACTTTTTTAAAATTAAAAATAGGTGATTGTTGACTTTATTCCTAATGGAATTGATAAGTACAGAGCCATCTGTTAAATAATGAGACCTGATACTGTGTATATACATCAATACTTCCTTGACATTACTATGTTGGATCTCCTGAAATAAACAACACTGAGCCTACCTGTCCTTGGAAATTTTCATACTTCTAGCAAAGTTCTGTGCCGTTAGGAAATGCAATTTAACAGAAGTTGGGGTTTTTTGGGGTTTTGTTTTTCTTAATTCAGGCTTGTTTACACAGGAGAGTTAGTTCTTGATAAGCTAGTACTTGAATGCATAGCATGCTGTTTCTTCCACAGCTATACTATTAGGGAAACTTAGCATGCCCTTTTTTGAGGTTTCTCGCCACACGTTTGAACTCTGTGACTATCTGAGTTTCAAGCTATTCAGGAGTGACTCATGTGCTTGTAGCTTGTATTTTTGCTGTGTATCGAAGCCGTCTGTACTATGCTGATTTCCTGAACGGCATTAAAGTGTACAGGGCTGCCAGAAATCCACTAGCCTCAGATGTAGTATAATGAAAGCACTTTTTACTAATACAGTAATTTCAAGAATCCCCTGTCCCTTTTTATAAGGGGTGGGAGATATTCAGTCTGGTGTCCATATGAAAAACTGAGTACAAAATTTTTCTCTTTATGATTGTCTGCAGCTTTAAATGGCCAAATAAATCTTTGTATTCCAGATCAGCCTGCTTTGGGTTAGTAATAAGTCCTAGCAAGAAACTGGGTTATTTTTTGAATATCCAGTGTTTGCTTTTCTCTTAAAGCTGTTACTGAGTTTCAGTTCTCAGTCAAAGTCAGTCATCAAAGACGGACATGTTAATAACTTCATTTTGTGAAAATTATTCAGAGGAGAAATGTTTAATACAAGGCAGAGTAGTCTTCAAAGTAATGAGACAGGCATGCTCTGCGATATGTAGATCATATTTACTTTTTTATATATATTCTCATAACATATCCTTCTTTCATTTGCTTCCTAGTCTAAACCACTTATCCCTCTTCAAAAGGAAGCTGACCCGGACACACAGAAAACAGTGCTTACTAATTACATGTTTCCCCAGCAACCAAGGACTGAGGATGGTAAGAATTTCTGAAATACCCTGTCAGAATGCTCACTTTTGAAAGTAATAATAATGGGAAAACTGTCCAGCTAATATGATTTTCACTAGGTAATACTTAAATACAAGATTGAAGTAAACTTGTAAGTGATGAAGAGTTACATCTGAAGAATGAGAACAATAACTTAATGTGATCTATATATTGATAAATTCTAGGTGAAACTGTTTCAGTGAGTGAGGTGAGGAATGGACTGGTGGTATCACGTTCTGCGATGGTTGTCACTTCCCATTGTGATACTCTATCATTCTGGCAGAGCTTAATGGTTTGGGGTGAAATTCTCCTTAGCAGGTGTCTGCTTCAGACTGACTATTTTAACAGAATGTTAGACAAAATGTTTCCTTCATTACCAAGTACATATTTTTGGAAAAGTACATAGCAGTCTGTGTTTCATTTTAAAAGAAAAAAAAATCGGTCCAGAAAAAAAAAGCATTTTGCTCACATTTAGTTCTAACTGTTTTATAAAAAGTTAGGCCCAAAATACGAAGACCTTGCCAGAAAGCTATTTCTGCACACTTGTGAAATAGTTAGGAAAATAAGTTACATTCTGTGAGTAACCCCATCAGGAGTTAGGGAAAGAGAGTTAAATATCCTTTATTTCTCAACTTTTTTCGCCGGCAGGCAAAAGGAAAAAGCTTGTGCTGCTTTAACGAAATGGAGAGGGGGGCCCACATATCAATGGAAATAATTGTGGCAAGTGTGACAGGTGACAATGTTTGCTGTTCCATGGCACAAGTGCCTAGTACACTGAGAGAGGAGTAATCAAAAATACCAGCAAAAACAGTAACTTGTGAATCATTTTTAGTGCTTTCTAATGCAGATAATGCATCTGCAATACCTCTGATAGAATGTGAGAATTATAAAATCATTTGGAGATTCAGTGAAGTTCAAGATTGTTCCTGAAAGCATTCTCTCCATTTGAACTTTTTTTTACCCAGATGCTGGGATTTCTTTCTGTAGACAAGGAAAGGGCTGCTTGTTTGGCTTAAGTTGACAGAATACCTGCCTCTGAGGTGATCATTCCCAATGGAAGGTTTAAAGTTCGATAGATAGTGTTTTTAAAAATTAAAATTTTTAAAATTCTTTATCAATTTCTTTTTTTTGTCAGGAGCAGTTTTGGTGATAGTGAAGTCTATTAGAATATTTTCAGATGTGTTAAAATTGTAAGTTTACCCAATAAATGCAGAGTAACAAATATTCCAATGCACTTGTTGAGCCCTATAATTAAGTATTTTTCAATTTTAGGTATAGAAGTAGTTAATATGAACAGTCTCGGCATTGCTAGTGAAGGGTATACATTCGCTGGGGTGGTGATGGGCAGATTTATTATTTGGCATGCTAAAGTAGAACCTGGCTGATGTAACACAAGGCATGGAGACATGCTAGAATAAGAGACAATGGGTACCCAAAAGATTTTATCTCTTGTAAAATAAAGCAAGAAATACTTTGTAAAGCTCCTGTCATTTGTATAACTTCTGCAAAATCTTGTGTTTACCTTAAATTTTAGATGCTTTAGGTTTTTTCAGGATTAGTAATAATGCAGGTTTTTGTCACCAAGTCATTCTTATTCTTCATCTTTAAATTTTCATTAAATGAAATCAGGTGAATGCTTTTATACATGCTTAATAAGACCACCTCACTAAAGTCAGGCTATATAAATCTATATAAGTATAATTTACATGTATATATACACAAATACATATTTTCATATTTATACATATATATGAACAAAAATACTTTGCAGCAGAGAGTTCTGCTGAAAATTTTCAAGTGTGAATGTTAAGACTGGTGTACAGCTGCGCGTATGAAGTTTTTTACTTTATAGACAGGATTTTGCTATTATGAAAATATAGCCAAATTCATAAAGCAGTGGCAGTGCAGCTAGTCTTCAATTAATGGTGCTGCTAGTCTCTTATCTTTTAAGAATGCATACAAAAGCATACCAATCCCATCCACGAGAAGAAAAAAGAGGATTTTTGTTCGGCATAATGTATCCTATTCTTATAAGAGTCTTTTTTTTTTTCTTTTTTTTTTTGTCTTAGTCATGTTCATATCTGATAATGAAAGTTTCAATCCATCTCTCTGGGAGGAACAGCGGAAACAGCGTGCTCAGGTGGCATTTGAGTGTGATGAAGACAAAGATGAGAGAGAGGCACCGCCTCGAGTTAGTATTGAATTTATTTTTGAATACTTGGTGCTTCCTTCCCTCTTATCCCCACCTGTGAATCCCATCCTTTTCCTTACTTTGGCGGTGGATTTCACTCTGCTGAAGAAATCAAGTCTTCAGTTATTAGTTAAGAGTACCTAACAGGATGAAACACCGTGTTTTGGGGGGTTTGGGGGATTTTGGGTGTTGTGGTTTTTTGGGGGTTTTTTTTGGCCAGATCTTTTAAAGTGGAGCACAAGGGAAAATTTCTCAGCTGATGTAAGGCAGTGTAGAGCATAACTAGGAGACTCCCTGACTGGTGGTGCCATGGAGAAGGATAGTGGGGAAACAATGATTAATCCTGATTTTTCTTTAAGTAAATTACAGTTGTCATAATTCTTCCTGCTTGCAGTCAATGGACACATTTGGCAGGGGGTGGGGAGTGATTCATAATCTCGCTGGGTTTATAAAACTTAAGTTTGCATCAATCCAGGTAGACTCGAACAGCAAAGTGGGGATCTCAGATTGTTCAGTGTTGTGTCCTAATTAATTGTCTGTTTTAAAGCTGATGTTTTAATTATGGCATTTAATTAAGTGTAGAACATTATTTCTTCTTGTTATACAGGAAGGCAACCTGAAAAGATATCCAACTCCATATCCTGATGAACTGAAGAATATGGTCAAAACAGTCCAGACAATTGTACATAGGCTAAAGGATGAAGAATCTACTGAAGATACTGCCAAGGAGTCAAAACGAGAAGGCCAGACAATTTCTGTAAAAGATGTGGGGGTAAAGGTTAGAGATAATATTCTCTTCTGACTTTGCAAGAACTTCCAAAGATCTAGAGTGTCATTGATTCCTTTTAATTCTCTTCTCCCTCCTCATTAATGCTTTAGCAAGAAAAATTACCAGATTAAAGAGTAGAACTTACCTCTTCACCATCTAAAGAAGTCTGTAATAGACGTCTGGTTTGCAGTAGCAATTTTCCTCTGACACTAAGAACAAGGAAAGTGACTTGTTTCTCAGGCAAATACAAGCTATGGATGTGTTAAGGAGCTGGCAGCTTTGGTTTCTGGAGGATGGTATCTTTGTCATCCTCTGATACTCTTTTTATCTGCAGACTTCACAAGGAAATTCAGGATAATCTCTAAGGATCTTACTGCTGCCCTTGTGACTGGAGGTTTTATGTGATAAGTTGGGAAGGCAATCATTGGCACAGGAGTCAGGAGTCTCTAATAGGTTGATGTAGCATGATAGGTGATAGGACTACTGTTTGGTGCTGACATGTCTCACTGTAGATATTCTTGGCCTTTTTTTTTTTTTATTTAACTGGAAATTTAATGGTACAAATTGACCCCAATAAGGAGAAGAGTCAAACTCATTGACGAAGGGTAGGGACTGTACCTCAGTAATCTGCAGAGACTCCTCTGCATTTCACACCTGGTGCATTTCATATTTTATAATTTCAAAGCTCAGATTTTCCATTCCATAGTTCCCCAAAATATATAATGTTAACTCTAAATATCATATGTTACTGAAAAACTTTTAAGATGTTTTGTCTGCTAATGTTCTTAATCCTGTAGACTTCAGAAATTGCTTCAATAAAGAACAAAGCAGATGAGAGAAAGCAATATTCATCAGGAAGCTCTGTGCAGAAGCCTACTGAACCAGAAGCTGAGCACAGCACTGCAAATTCGCACATGACTGCACTTGTTAAAACCTTGCAGAACACAAAAACAATTGTCAACCATGAAGACACGTTCGAGGTATGGCATTGCAATGAACATCATAGCAGTCAAAGAATTGTGCTAGTGTTCTATTGAATTTCTTACTCTGGGAGATGAAAATTTATGTTGACGGTAGCAGAAAATTGCTATCTGTAAGTGCTGTAAATACAGCAGATGGACTGCGATGCAATATTTTTCTCACTTCAAATTACATTAAGTAAAAGTTGAAATACCTAATAAAAAGTTCATGATGAAAGACACATGCATTTAAAGAAAAATAAAGCAAACTCGATTAAAAGTTGACTTCAGTATCAAACTGTGAAAAGACTCATACTTAGAATTTTCCCGGTTTTGCTTGATTGTCAGTTCTTCATTAAATAATTGATTTTAATTGTCACTGAAATGACAAAATATCTAATTGTCACAAAATGACAAAAGCTTGCATATCCAAGTGACGATGCACATTCATTTCAAATGAAAAGTGAAAGGTGGGTTTAAAAAAATGTATTCCTCTGTGTTTATTAGTGAGCTGTCATCAATATGACTTGGGTTGTATTTACCTCTTATGAAGAGGTAAATTTTCAGAGATTTTATATCTCTAAACTCTTCGTACATCTCTCTGACAAACACCATATATTCATTTTTTTAGAAGGTTTCAGACATATGACAAGTTTTGGAACTTGTCACTTAATCAGTTGCCAGTCACAACTTGTAAAATGCTTTTTTTCGTAGTTTCACAGATTATTTTTGCCTGTGTTGTGTAAGCAGTGGAACATGCATATATCATACTTTTGCTGAAGAGACTTTGTGACAAGCAGTGTGGCTGTTGCTGGCTATTTCCCCACTAGCATGTTCCTGCTTCTACATACTTTCTGAAAATACTGCTTTTGACATTTTTCTTTAGTTTAAAAATATAATTTCAGAAAATGATATTAGTTGTCTAATGATAGTGACAGCAATTCATTGTAGCTGGCTGTATGCCAGTAAGTAAATGAGGCAGCAGTGTGTAGTTGATCAGGGATAGTGAATTCCTTACTTCCATGTAATAACCTGCTGGTAACTGTGTTGCAGTTGAATCCAGATACCTAAATTCTGCATGCGTGTAAGTTTTTCGTTTCAACATTGATTACACTTGTTGTATGTCACATCCAAGAGGAAAGGCAGTGTGGTAGCGGCAGTGAAGGGGTTGTCTGTTCGGATTGCAGAGAAAAACAGATGGATTTTTTACTTTTTATTTTTAATGAAGACTATCATAGCTTCTTTGCTACATCTCAGTCAGGTTTGTTGTCCCTGCAGTCCAAGGAACTGGCCAGGTAGTTAGTATCATGGAAAAGGTGGTGCTCCAGTAGGTTCCACACATGAAATGTTCTGAAACTTGTAAGAAAAAGTGAACACTGACAGGCCATTTTTGCAATCTGCAACATGGATTTTGTAGCATTTGTAATAGGAAGCATGTTTACTAGAAAGAAATTTCCACTTTTAGGGAAGGAAGGGGTTTTTTTCTTCAAAATATTACTGGAAGCAATTGTTTTTTGAAGATGATAGGAATATAGTGCTGGCAGTAGGATACTGGATCACTTGCATGGCTGCTCTTGCAGCAGCTTTGTCGGTTAATCTCTTTCATAAGTGCACTGAGCTCCATCTTATGGTTAGGAACTAGTGATTTCTAGCTTAAATGTATTCAGCATCGCTTTATTCCTCTGCCATTGTTCTTGAAGTTAAATAACTTCTCTTCCTTTCGGAACTTACCCCCAATGTAAATTTGAAGATACAAACCCAAGCTACACTTGCTCTTTTTTTGCTAGACTAGGCAAGCCAAGCTCATTCAGTCTTTTCGCATAGCGTAGCTCTCCATTCCTAAGATTGTCTTGGTCATGCTACTCCATAGCTGTTTCAGTTTGAGCTCTTTTCTGCAAAACCAATAGCCAGCTTGAGTATTTTGGGCTATTGGGGTATTTGGGTATTGGGGTGTTTGCTGGTTCAGTGATAACTTTCTGACTTGAACTCAACTGGAGGTTCTCTCCAGTGGTGGAACAGAGGCTGGATCTGCTTGGTCCAAGTAGGTTTTTGCTGAAGTTACCGCTTTGACTGTTGCTCCCACAGAGTTCATTAGTGGCAATGCAAGTCTGCATGTGCTGCTTCTTAAACATAATTCAGTGGCAAATATTACTAAATTCAGTTGACTTGCACTACAAATGCATTACACAGTTGTTATGTTATTCCTATGTTATGTTGCTTGTTTGTTTTTTTTTCCCCTTTATTGTTCAGTGGGTGACAGTTTAGATAGCATTTACTTAACCTTTAAGCAGTTCTTTAAAATGCACAACATAAAGCTTTTTTTCCTTATCAGGAGTCAGAAGAACTCTCCTCTGATGAAGAGATGAAAATGGCAGAAATGCGACCACCGCTGATAGAAACCTCCATAAATCAACCAAAAGTGGTAGCTCTTAGCAATAACAAAAAAGGTTAGATACCATAAAAAGCAATAGAAGTGTTGTGTGATTCTGATAATTTCTTGACTTAAAGTGGCTAGTTTTCCCAATCAAATTATGTGAAAGTAGATTTAATTTGTATGTTTTAAAAGAAAGATGATCAATTCTCTAGTTAAACAATGAAAGCAGGCAAAAAAAATTCTGCAAGATCTTATACTTGAGTGTGTGGTAGAGAAAACTGTGTTGACATCCTAGTTTTCTTGATTCTTGTCAGTTTAAAAGCAGAGGGGGAAAGGAGATGCATGTGTTTTGGGGGACTGTTAGCTTGAACTCACTCTTGATACACTTGAGAAAAGGGTTGCAGAAGGTGGTATTTACCTTGGAAATATTCCATATTTCCCCCCTCCCCCAGATTTTATGGATTATTGCTGCTGTAGGCAGCAATATCACTTGTTTAAATTTCTCAGAGAAGCTGTGTTTTTCTTCCTAAGGTTTAAGAATAAACTTCTTGTGGCAATTCTTTCTCCAGAGTCATGTACTCTTTTTTATTTTTCTTCTTTACTCTAACAGGAAACTTCAGAACATTGTTTTTGTTACCTAAGTTTTATATTCTCTGAAAGTTAATTACCATCTGGGTAACCATTTCCTTCAGAGTAAGGAATGGAGGATTCAGAAAAAACATAATTTAGAAGTTGGAGAGCAAATTGTATTTTGCTTCATACGATATCCTAGTCTAGTACTTTCCAGGACAAAAGGCTTTTCTGGCCATTAGACGTAAAAGGGTGAGATTTAGTGGGGATGAAGAAAACCACGTGGAGGTAGCAGGAAGAGTTGAGGATCTCATGCAGATGAAAAGATCGATGTTTATCAATGCTGTCTTTGGTTTTTTATGCCTGACTAAAGTACTAAGTCAAAACTTCTTTCTTGTCTCTGGAGATAGACATTAGTTTCACAAAATTTATGCTTTTGGCACCTATAACTGTGTCTTGAAGCAAAAATTTAATTGTATTTGTTTGTACACTTATATCAAAATCATGGCTGCCTCGAAGTCCCACAGAGAAATTATTTTTATATAGATGTAGTATGTAAGTATGCATACATTGTGCAAAAATCAATGTGCACAGGTGTAAATTACTTTGAAAATATTGTCCTAAGTGATCTGCAAAACATGGGAATGCATTGGATTCGAACTCTGCAGGAGAATATTTTTCTTTCCTGTTCTTTTTTTTGCATTTATGAAACTATACAGAGCTTGTCCAATGATCTAGGTTTTTCCAGAGTGCTTGATCTAATAAATAGCTATTTAACAATGATGCAATGTTCAAAATCAGGAACTGTGTACACTTTCAAAATCCTGCATGTGAAGCAGTGTACTTCATTTTCATAGGGGCTAATAGACTCATGTAATTCAAAACTTTGAAATCATTGCAAAAACAGAAATATGCTTTGATAGATATTCTGGGAAAATATTATGTAATGTAGCACTAGCTTATGCCAAGGAAATTTGGAATAAAGCAACAAGTTAAATTTCATTAACAGGTGAGGGATATTTACATTGAGCCAAATATTTCAAGAATAGGAACTATTGCCAACAGTCTTCTGGAAGTTTAAATGAAGTTTGCAAAGATGTAAGCTTACATTTTAGTTTCCAGTAGTAAGAATTACAGAAGAACAAGAGACAATTTCTAAATACCGTAACATACACACGTTAAATGGCTATTAAACAGATGTATGTGTCTGTAACTAAATTGGCAAATTTTTATTTCAGATGATTCAAAAGATGCTGATTCCTTATCAGAAGAAGCTACCCACAATAGCAATCAAAATAACAGCAATTGTTCCTCTCCTTCTCGAATGTCAGATTCTGTTTCCTTAAATACTGATAGTAGCCAAGATATTTCTCTCTGTTCTCCAGACAAAGAAACACATGCTGCTGCTTTATCCAAGATCAGGTTTGTAAGATATTGTACACCACTGAGCAAATGTAATAGAAAAAATGTTACTTAATCTTTCATGTTAAGTGTCCATTCCTCTAATTAATTAATTAATCATTCATGAAATAATTTAAATTTTAATGTTAAATAATGGAGTAGTACTCTTTTAAAAAAAAAAAAAGGACACTAAAATTTTAGTATACGAGACATGGTTCCCGTCTGTTTTAATAACAGGGTATAATAATTTCATCCTTATAATTTGTTATCCCTGCAAAATACTTCAATACACCATTTAAAATACTCTATGTTTTTATTTGCATAATTTTGAAGATCAATTTGATTACTAACATAACTATAAAAGGCTTTTAGAAACTTTTAAAGAATGGACTTACAGGTTGCTACTCCTCTTGAGGTTTTGGTTAGAAGGTACCCTTTTTTTTTTAATTACTAATAGAAACAAAACATTTGTCCAAAATTGTCATGGAACTTGCAAGTATTTGATAAAAAAAATTGAGTTATTGTCACTTTGTACTTTTTGACACTTTTAAACTGTCTTTAATAATTTCTGTTGAATTTAAACAAACTTCTGAAATCAGATGACACAAACGTTGCCACAATGAGCCCTCTATTTAATATATTTTTATAATGATAGGGTAGCAAGCCATAAATCTGGTTGTATATTGGTCTATGTTGTGTCTTGTGTGCACAGTATGGCTGTGTTGCGTGTTAATGATTAGTTTTTCTAAAACAGTTCTTAAAGGAATATGTTGGTTTCTTTTGGAATTTCTTTTAAGAGCCATCTTTTTTTCTAGGCGGGAAGACGAAAATTTGAATAATCTTTTGCAAAATGGAGGTGAATTGAGCATTACAGTAGAAGAAAAAATAAATGTGCAAGAGGAGGTTTCAAATTTGTCTGACTATGAATTAAGCATTGAAGAAAGATTAGGCCTGATAGGAAAAGGTGTTGATCTAAGCACTTCTACGGAGGAGTCTCACAAATTAGACCAAATAAACATGAATATCAATAAACTGGTTAGCGAAGAGGCAGTGCCAATTCCTGTAGAAAGGTTACAAACACAGGAAATAGTTTCAGTAAAGGGATTTTTGAATAACAACACGAAAGAAGAAAGTGAGCACTTGGAAAATGGAAATAAATATCCTATAAATAAAGTAAATGGACATCCTGAGGAAGCAGTACAGTCTCCCAGTAAAGACAAACTAACAAGAAGCACTACAGTTGATGGTGATTCTGCTGAGCTGTCTGTTTCAAGGAGCACTGAAGATTTGTCCCCACAGAGAAGTGGTCCTGTGATGAAATCTCACAGCATCACCAGTATGGACACTGGTGGTCTGAAAATCTATGATATTGTCAATGAGAATGGATCTCAACAGCCAAACTCGGTGGTAAAATCAGCATCTGATAGTGTAGATGGAAAAAACATAGTCCGAAGTAAATCCGCTACTCTTCTGTATGATCAGCCTCTGCAGGTTTTTCCTGGGTCGTCGTCATCATTTGATTTAGTATCTTCTACAAAAACTGTGTTCAAGTTTGACTCAAATCACAATCCCGAAGGTGCTAATGTAGTGAGAGGATCAGTGACAAGTGGTGCACAGGTGTTCTGCGCTCCCCAGTATAATATTCAGTACAGCAGCAGTGCAACAGCGAAAGACACCTTGTGGCCCCAGAAACAAAACACCCAAGCAGAACAAGGCAGCTTGCCTCCTTCACGTCTGCTTAGGTCTGACAGTACAGAAACCCCCAGCTATGTAAAGCATTCTGCCAATATGAATTTCTCCAATCATAATAATGTCCGAGCCAGCGCTGTGTATAACACTCATCAACGGATGGCTGGGAGACATATAGATATGTGGGCTATTCCACCAAATGATAGACTGCTCCCAGGAGCAACCAGACACACTCTTCAAAGGCAGAGCAGTGTATCTTCTACAGCTTCTATAAGTGTTGGGGATACTGGACCTTCAAGGCGGACCCAGGTTCCTGAAGGGGACTATTTAACATACAGAGATTTGCATTCAATGGGAAGAGCTCCACCAGGAATGTCTGGGCAACAGAGACCTCTTTCTGCCAGGACGTACAGCATTGATGGTCCAAATGTACCCCGACCACAGAGTGCTCGGCCGTCGGTGAATGAAATACCAGAAAGAACTATGTCAGTTAGTGACTTCAATTACTCACGGACTAGCCCTTCAAAGAGATCAAACCCAAGGGTTAACTCTGAGCATTCTTTATTAGACCCTCCAGGAAAAAGTAAAGTCCCTCACGACTGGAGGGAACAGGTGCTGCGACATATTGAGGCAAAAAAGCTAGAAAAGGTAAAAATAATAATTTTTAAACTTTTCTACCTTTCTATTACCTGGATATGGAATAAGTTAAATACTCTGTGTTTTGAACTGCTTTTAATTACCACTGAAAATGTACTTCTAATACTGCCTTAAAAAGGGTGAAAGTATTTGTGATGAATATCTGAGAAACAGTCAAATGGTAGACTGTAAATGAACTTTTCCCCAAAGATAAAAAAGTCCATGTTGCATTTACATCATACTTGCCAGCTTAGTCCAATTACTTTAAAATACATTAAATAATGTCACATTGACCTGCTGGACTGCAAGGCCAGCTCTTTTAGGCCAGGTGATTTTTATTGTAGCATTGTATTCGTATTATACTAAAATATTCCCTTACACTTCTTGATCTGTCTGTTCTGCCTTTTTTCCCCATATATCTTCTCTTTAAGAACAAGGAAAAGAAAATCAGTAAAATCTATTTGGAAGTATAAGTCTACAGCTTCAGTTGCTGAAGAATTCAAAAGCCATAATTAACATGTATTTCCCTCCAAGCCAGTTGTCTTTTGAAGTTGGGTATCTGACAGATTGTTGAATGAATATTTATTGCTGTGTGATGAGAACACTTTAAAATCTTGTTCATTTCAGGAAATCACAGGAGGTTTTGATATAACTAGAGATGATGAACAGGACTCTTTATGTACTGTAAATGCTATCAAGAATTTGAGCTGATATGTAGAGCTGAACAATTACATACCTCCAAAGAATTTGAGTAGAGATTGGAAGAGTGTAATCTGCGGTGTCCAGCTATACCAGTTAAAAATATCATCAGTCAATAATGGGTAGAATGTCATTAGCCTGATCCTGTTTCCTTGGAGGGGAAGTGAGTAAAGCAGCCAAAATACATTTTGATTATGCCAGCTAGATGGATTTTCTTTTTTAATTTCTTCTGAAAGAACACAGTTTGGTTTGTGATTATTATGCTAAATACTTCAATATACATGATAGCTAAAGAAATTTAATTGGAGATGGTTGGAAAAATTACTTTTAACTATAACTTTTCTTTGAAATCCAAGTATTTGGAGGATGGATTTGCTTTTGTTTGTTTCAAGTTGCATAACTTCTGGTGATAGAAAGGGATGGGTTTTGTTTGTTTTTTAAAGAAACCTGCACAACAGCTGTACCTGTTCTTCTGATCCAGTTTGAGTCACGTACAACATAAAATATTTTAAGGCTTTCACAGTACTGTGCTGTAGTGTGGGGACCCTTTGTCCCACAAGGTGGTCACAAACCTCACCATGTTCCAACCCGAATAAAAGGTACATTCTCTGACCTTCGATTCTCCTGGATGCATATATCAAATCTTACATGAAACGACAGAAAAGCAAAAATCCCAGCAATCCCTCAATGCAGAAGGAAACAAAACTTCAGTGCACTGCTAATGCAGTTTGTTTATAGCTCGTTCTTATATCATCTACATTTGACATGTTAGGAACAATGTTTAATATACCAGTGATGCCTGTTCAGGTACTGTAGCAGTGTAGTCACCTTTACTGAAATGAAATTGATTGCCTGACTTGATTCTCTTTATGTCTGTCCATGCTTTCTATCATGCTTTATATGTAAACCTTAATTTTTGTTTTCTACTAGAGTGATATGGAATAGCTGCTATTGAGATCTTAGCTGTGGATCTAATTGAACAGATCTTAGAAGTCTCTTTTGTATGTGCATGTTTCTTTTGTTCTGGCCTTGAAGCATTTTAAAGTAGCTTTTACTTAGCAATCTGAGACTTATTTATGGGTTTAAAAGTGAATGTGTATATAATTGTCTACTTTATATTCACTGGGATAAGACTGACTTAAAAAGAAAAATCTGAACTGAATTTGCAGCTGGCAAATATGATAATGTGGAAATTCTAGGAATTTACTGGATATTTCTTTGTTCTTTTAAAATAATGGTTTTAGTATTTCTGTTTGTAATTAAAAATTAGCTGGGGGGGGGGCTTAATCTATAACCCAACTTCAAAACATTCATTTAAGGAACAAGTATTTAAGGAAAAAGTTCAATTACAGAGCTCATTTAAGGAACATTTATTGGAAATTGCTTTGACAAAGCTTTCATGAATTTAAAATGGCATTTCTTTTTTTAAAGCATAAGATACAACACTGACAGGTTGTATCTTATAACAGGTATACAAATTTAAGCCTTATGATGAATATTTAATTCATATCTTCTTGCCTGTGGTTATACACAACAGTATGGGTTAATAGTATTACCTTTGTTATGACTTTTCTGAGTCTGTTACTGAATTTAATCATGTTTATTATTTCTATCCTGTACTTATTAGGGAAGAGGGTGTAATGGAGTTTTGGGGATTGGTTTTGTTATGGGGTTGTTTTTTCTTTTCCCTCTTTTTGCTAAGCTCTTGAAGTATTTGTTTATTTTGTTTTTATAAAATTTAGTAACTGGAAGGAGAGAGAGAGGGGGGTAAACCCACGTAAATAAACAGTGTCTGCTTGTTGGACAAATTGGAGAAGCTAGTTCTTATTTTATTTATTAGGCCTTTTTACCTGATATAGTAGGAAAAAAAAATACTTTCAAGAGTTTAATTTGCATGAGGAGAGATAGTTAAGTCCAGCAAAAATGAATAACAATGGATTCCACCCAAGTAGTCAGCATTTGTAATCCCTTTGACAAGCTGTAAGGGGGCATACGATGATCAACTAAAATTATTCATCTGGTTGAAGGAAGGTGAAAACAGTTCATAAGACCATTTGTAAACAGAAATTTTGCATATATCAGGAGAAACAATTTGCTTACCTGATGCAAAGCATGTTTTATTGTGGGACAGAGAAAAGAGCTTATTTAAATGTCAAGCTGCTCTCTAGTGGTTACGTATGTCAGCTGTTGGAAAACATGCAGTCAATTCTGCCCCACCCTCAACCTCATAAATTTAGTGCACAGGTGAGTTTTTAAGAACAGTAATATTTTTCAGCATATTTTCCTTTTTGAGTGTGACTTGCCAATTTTACTACCTGATATGTCAAAGTAGTCTACTATAGTAGTCTTGTTGAAAGTTTTAATTTAGGAATTTAAACTAAAATACTGCCTGTGTAAAAACACTACTGTCACACATTTTATTGTGTGGTGGAGGAACTTCTGATCCGTAAATTGCAATAATAAATATCTGTAACAGTTATCTGCAAATCTCTATTATATTTCTATGTGCTGAGTAGGCAGAAGCAGTTACTGGGCCTGACTCTGTCCTTTCCTTACATATGTATATTTTCTTTTTTTGATGTGGATCTCTTGGGAGTTCATCAGGTGCGTGTTTGCTTTCAATTCTAATTTCATCTGGAATTAAGTCCTCTATTTTTTATCTAGTTTATCTACTATTTATCTAAAATGGCAGAGCTTTTAGAGAAGAGATCATAAAGTTTGATTCCTACTTTCCAATTCAGAAACCAGAATAGGTGGTTTTATTCTTAAAGTTGCCAGTGTACAGTGCCTTATTAAAAGAAAAAAGTCCAAGTGTTTCAGTATTGATACAGAATTGCCATTTTAATCAAAGGTTGAAAGTTTTTCTTGAATTGATTTTTTCTTTTTTTTTTACGGTACATACCTAACATGCAAAAATATTTTAATGGATGTGGCCTCAGGTTTTCTCCAAGTTAAGCTTGCTTCAATATGTTAAGGAAAATAACTTTCATTGGGTCTGTGCACACATAAAATTAAGTGCTTAAGTGTTTGTAAGATCATAGCCATAATAATATTTTGACACTGATAAATTACAGGAATGCTATCCATTCAGTAGCTGTTAGTTTTAAATTTTGATTTTAGGGGTTTTTTCCTCCATTTTGAATTGACTACTGAACCGACAACGTGTCATAATGATATTTTGTGGAATTCAGAAGTCAATACATCACACTTTAAAAGGAACAAAATTCTTGCGCATTTGGAACGTAAACTACAGAAGTTCTGACCCTGCAAATATTTTATGACAGTAAAATTTAAATTATATGTAATTTTCCATATGTAACTCTTCAGTAGGAATGCTGTCACTTATTGAGGATACATTTTTTTACAGGATCAGATTTTTTTCCTTCTCTTGTGACTGAAGAATAGTTTCATAATGTTTAAGTTGTTCTTCTTTGGGATGAACTAGTATCTTGCTAGAATTTGATCAGATCTCAAACAAAGCTTTTTTTTGCTTGTGTGCTTTTATTCCAAAAGGCTTAAAGCATTAATTTTAGGTATTTCAATTGTTCCGGAATACCTTGAGCAAACTTTTCCTAAAGAATCTTAGATAGTTAAGGTGGGAATGAGAAATGAAGGAATTCCTAGATGTATAGCCTCAAAGGAAAACTTATGTCCACCTTTAGCTGGCAATTGATTCTAAGTATTGTTAAATAAATAAATAAATAAAAAGGCTAATACTTAGGCTTAGCAGTTAAGTTACCAGTTAAGGCTATTTCAAGATAAGTAGAATGTAGTGTCCTGTTCTCTGCAGATACTTGAATTTTATTCGTTCCTGTCTATACCAAAATTTCATGGATTGTTGTGACAGACTCCAGCCAATCTTAAAATTACAACAGTATTATCCAATAGAAATTCTCTTAGGTAATTCCCCTGTTTATTGTCTTGCACCTAAGTAAATGCATTAAGGCACTTCAATTCCCAAAAGACACCCTTTGAAATCTGAAATTGTTAGTTGTCTTGTAAGCTGCAAAATGGAGAATATGTTCTCACTCTCAGCATTCAAAAAGAATGTAAGTAAACCCCAAGACTATGCTACTAACTGCCTGCATCTAAACTGATTCCATTAGAGGCTGATTTTGACTACAAATCCTGATTTATATGCTGAATCTTTTTTTTACTTTGTACATAGCCATTTTTTCTTGATGTATTGTAGCTTTTAATATGTGTTCTTCACGGATGAGTAACTGATTTCTAGTAAACTTAGCTTTCACAAAAATATAGTGGAACATGGCATGTATATTGGTTAGTGCATGTTGGTTTAGAGTAACTGAAATGAGATTTCTTGGGCCTCAAATATTTGAATTATCATTTTGCAGGCAATTATGCCCTAAGACACTGAAGCAAATCAGGTGGAGAATGGAGTTGGTACCTGCAATTAACGTTCATATTTAATCTGAAGTTTAGACCATACATTTATTCCTTATTTAATTTTTAATAAATCGGAATAAAAATCAGGGGGTTTAATGGCATCTGCATATTCAGATTTCTGAAAGTGTCTTCTCTGCTGCAGCAGTCTTCAGGAATCTCACGAGGAAACGTACAACCTTCATTGCGCTCATACTGAGAAGCAAAATTAAGAGGAATACTGTTCACACTCCAAATGCCTCAGTTTCTCTCTTCCCAGCTAAAAATAAGTAGAGGAAAAATGCTTCCTAAATTTGTCACTAGGAATCTCTTCTTGTGTTAAACTAAAACTTTCTTACAACTCCATGTAATTTTAAACAGTATTTGTTCTGTACAGTTTGTACTTGTGGGTTCCTTCTAATTTTGTGTTGAGACACTGTGCCCAATGTAGAGAAGGAGAGAAATGGTTTTTGCAGTACTTCTTATGTCTTCCCTACATCAACTGCACAATAGTTTTTGTACTTCGGAAAAAGTCTCTACCAAGAAAGGAGATCTTATAAACTCCTGAATAAAACTACTCTCAGGCTATGTAATCACCTCGATCACTTAAATCTTAATGACCTTAATCACTAAACTGAGTTAACTGAAATCTTAATTCCTGATGGACAAGTTCACACCTCTACAAATTTTAGTACCTCCTATTGCAGATCTATCTTAGATTGCAAATATAAGTCTGGACTTAGATTGTCACTATCTATTGACCATCTGTTTGGGTCCTTCTAAGAGAAGAGTGAATCAAGTGGATCTAGGGATCTTTATAGTAAGATGGTCTGCTAGAGACACTTTCAGAAGATAGCTTTCTAGTCTCACCATGCATTCTTCCTATTTTTAGCTGTCTTTTTGCCACTTACAGAAGATTCAGAGAGATGGGAGCCTCTGAGAGGAGCTTCCTGTAAGGAGACTTCAGGGAGTTGCCTGTACAAGTGGGGGAAGAAGGGCACCTGGCTAATTATAGAGACTATTTTGAGAAGAGTTGTAAGAAGATGCTTTGAGGCACTAAGGAGCTAAGGAAAACTGGCTTTGGCAGTTTCATCTGCGCGTTTGGTCTGAAAGCTCAGATTGAATGTTTAGTAAAGAGAGACCTGAATGCTGAGTACATTCTTCTCCTCCCAAGACAGGGAAAGCCTCTGGAGGCTTGTCTGGAAGCTTGAAAAATCCACTGAATAGAAAAGAGGGGAGATGTAGAAGAGGAATATGAAGAAGGCTCACTATGCCATTGAGTGAGAGGTTATCCAAGAGTCTTGGCCAAGAAAAGCCAAGTGTTGTCAGTAAATACTGTTTTCCAAGGGAGTTTCCAATGACTGTGCTACCAGAGCATCTGGGGAGTATGAATATGCAGAGGCATATGACTTTGATTATTAAACAAGTTTTAGTTTCACAAGATAATGCTAGTGTGAAAGAGCAAATGTCAGGCTGAGGACTAGTGACTATTTTCAAAATCAAACTAGTATATGTAGTCAACAGACAAACACCAAAATGTATTTATTCAGGTAAGAGTTGTTGCAGTGTCTTAGTCAAATGATATGTATTTTGACCTTTTTTCTTTCTTTTTTTTACTTGGAAAAATTAGAAACTTTATAAAAAAAACCCAAAACTTTTAATTTGCTGGGTTTTGATGCTTTGTGGTATATCTTTTACTACGATCATATTTTTTAATGGGTCTTTGTCACTTCCTCGAGATAGGTTGTTTCATTTGTCATTTGGCACATGGAGGATTTTCCTTTTCTTCTTTTGTGCAGTCCTTTTTTTTTTTTTTTTTTTTTTTTTGTTCTTACAACTACAAAAGTCCATGGTGGCAAGACGATTATGCCTACTGCTTTCTTTCTATTACCCTTGCCAATATTGCAGAGGTCAGGTTTGCAAGGTAATGAAGCTCAAAACAAAACCACTATCACTTCTATCCTTGAGTTCATATTACCTGTTTGATTGCCTTCAGTGCCACAGGGGTGGAATCTGAGGTTTCTTTCGAGCCCTTTTTTTTTAAATGAGGCTCGTTCACATTCTTGAATGAAGTGTTACTGGAATGCATTGCGGAGGTTGACAGCATTGCAATAGCAAGAAAACCCAATCAAACAGTCAAATCTCTGTCTCTATGTAAATTTTTATTTGTGCTGTATCAGTAATAGGGGGAAAAATGAGACAAAATAATAACTGGTAATTAGATGGTTTTCCACAGGCATTTATCTTGACTGCCAGCTTCTCTTCCTACAACATATTTGATATGTAGCAAATTTAATAAAAACCTAGAAATTTTGATAAGCTGTGCACCTTTGTTATTTTTCCAGACACATGAACATTTGAATGACTTTATTTACATGTAATTCTGCATGTTAAGTGATGATTGCATGCTGATTTACAGTAAATAAAGGTAAATAGGGATCACTGAATAGTGTTTTATACATCACGGTGGTACTGTTCTTGCATGGTTTTTATCTTGCATGACAATGGAATATGTTTGTATTAGTCTATGTATAACATGTCTCGTGGTTTATGCATGCTGCACTAATCTCTGTGTTAAATCTGTCCCCTCTTTATTCAGAGCATGCTGTCTAGGTCCTTTAATTCCAATTATGCTGCAGTTAGCAGCTTTCACTATGGCAGCTCTAGGGATCTGCATGGCAGCCAGGGTAGTGTTGCCTTGAGTGTTGCAGACGGAAGAGGTTCTGGTGTGCACATTGTTCGAGTGAGTACCTACAGGAGGCTATTGCAATATATAGAGGGGGAAAGAATAAACTGTGAGAGGTGTTCTTAAATTGACGGAATTATCCTTTTACATATGGACAATGCTTTCGATAAAAATAATGTAATTTATGTGTTGGAATTTTTTTATAGGCATTAAATCAAATACCTTGCCTTCACTTCATATGCCTTAAACTTACTGCAGGGCTTTTCAGTTTAATGTCATGAAGTTGAATTTTTTAATTGGCTTTTATAAATGGTTGAACATACATAAAACTGTCTGGTTTCCTTGTACATATGTGAACAAGAGATTACCATTCTGAATTTAACCTAGGTTGATAAAGGTTTGACAAAATCTTATTAGGCTTTTTCCTCCCCCAAACTAATTCTGATGATGTAAACTGTAGTGTAAGATACTTCAGGCATTCAAGAAAAGTAATATTTTTAGTTTGTAAAAAAATGTGAGGAAATGACTCTTTAACTCTGAGCATCCTGAGTGATGTTATGGTATCCATAGTGAGCAGGATAAAGTCAACAGAAGACTCCTTTTAACCATATGAATCCCTGAATAGGCAGTCCTTAACATTTGTTGACTTTTCTTATCAATTTATCGGTGATCAAAGACACCTCTGCAGTTGCTAGTTTTTGTAAATATCCATCAATATTTTATGGGTGTGGTGTCTTGACTAATAAGATTTTCCACACAAACAATGTACTAGTTAATCAAAGAAGATAAAGAACAATAAAGCCCTTAAGATGTTTTATTCTGGGCTTATGAGAATCTTTTAGTTTGAATTATATGAAGACAGTTGTCTTTTTTGCTCCATTCTGTTTAAAGCATCCCCAGGCTTCTACTCCAGGAGACCAATGCCAGGATGATGTATTCATTTCAGGACAGCAGAATTACTCATCTGCCACACTTAGTCTCAAAGATGTTCCTCCAGACAGCATGAAGAAAATAGCTGTGCAGGTAATTATCTACATGACACCATGGGTAGGATATACTTATTATTATTTGTAAGGATATATCTTTTTATTAGTAGTAGAAACATATGTTGGGATAGCAGTTGGAACTGGGGCTTCTTTAAAACTCAGGTCTCGAAGGTGGCATAAATGAAATAACATCCTCTTTTTGGAAGACAATATCGTTAACTATACGCAGGGGAATAGTTCTCGTTTTTCTTCAGCAGTGGCTTTGAAAGAAGAAATTTGCAGCAAAAGACATAATTGCAAGTGGAAATTGGAATATGGCAGATGATTTCAGGAAAGCAATCTGAAGATGATTAAAACTTTTAAAGAACATACTTGAAATCTGTTGTGATGAAATTGTGATGATAAACTAGAATTTGTAGGAGACATTCTGTACTCAGCTCTAAGGACCATCTATACAGGCAGGACTTACTACAATGAAACTAAATGGATGCTTGTAAATTACTAAGATGCAGCAATTGATTTTCTTTTTATAACTTCAGTAATTTCAGTTGCATTTCTACAGACACTGGATAATAGGAATTTGGATAGCTGTTGATACATGTTGCCTATATAAACTCTGCCTCTGGCAATGTGACAAAAAGTAGTTTCCCTGTCATGCTTCAGTTTTTCAGAAAAGGCAGTAGAAAATCGTGTAAATTGAATACATCTGATCTGTGAATAAACTAAAAGATGTATATATACAGACATTACCATTTCTCAGAATCACTTTGTTATAAAAGACTCATGTTAACAGAATAGATTCTGATATGTGTCCATTCATAGCATGGTTAAAGGTTGAGATTCACACGTTTCAGTTATTTATAATATTGAGAGAGAGAGTATTTTAATATCTTTGTATCCTGTAACTAATGGGATAGTGGTGGCAGGCAGAAAAAATCTGTAACTCAAGACTGTAGCATTTTTGGAATGTGAGAATCGTACCAACAGATGAGTGATTACTTAGGCTAGGTAAGAGTGCGAGGCATATGGGCGAGGAGGGAAAAGGCTGTCCATCTCAACGCAGCTGCAGAGCTGAAGAGTAACTCTGAGGCTCCACTAAAAAACATTGTCATCTCCAGCATAATTCCTAGTGAAATAGTTCGAATGCGCTGTATGTCTTGACAGTTGTGTATCTTACTGCTGTTTGTCATCCGTATACCCATCAAGTCAGTGACAGATGTGTTTACAAAAGAATAACAGTTACTGGAAATATCATTACAGTTTTGATACTAAAATCTTGAGCTTGTATGTGAATTTGCTCAGAAGGTTTTCTTGTGAAGTGGGCACCAAAAGATGCTCGGAGAGCATATAATTTCTGTCTGCTAGCTGTGTGGGATTTTTATTTTGTGTATGATGTACTGGCAATTGTTACAAAATCTCTGAATTTTATGCAATAAAAATGCAAACTATAATTATATCAACCAAGTGTCACTACTGTAGTTGCACTGCTAGAAAATAATGGTTGGGATAACTCAGGGAAACAAGTGCTAAAAGCAAAGACTGTCTAGTCTGTTGTACTAGATTAGCACTCAAAGTAAGTTTTGTTTTTCAGATTTGTTCTCAGGAGATCAGAGCTGATGACTATAAAGAAAATTAAGTCTAATTGTACATGATCCAGAAGAGTAGTTTTAGTAACGTTCCTAAAATTAAAAACAGTCAAGTATGAGAAATATTGAAATAATAAAGGAGAAATTGAGGATCACTGCTTATAAAATGTATGACACAGAGTATTCATGTTTTATTCAGATACCTTTGACAAATGGACAGATGTGCCAGCCTCAAAGACCTCAGGCAAACTACAGCCAAGTCCATCATCTCCCTCCTCAATCATCTGTAGCAAGACATCCATCTAGAGAGCAGTTAATTGATTATCTCATGTTGAAAGTTGCCCACCAGCCTTCCTATACCCAGTCCCAGTGTTCTCCCAGACAAAGCCACGAGTTGGCAAAGCAAGAGGTAAGAATAAAATCTTACTTGACAGTATGACATCTGTCTGTTAGTGGCAGTGAATTGTTAGATTGTTTTCGTTTATTAGCATTTCTCTGTAGATGGTAACAGAAATCATACAGGAATTTATCTCCAGCAGAAGACAGCGTTATCTCAGTGCAGTTCTACTACTGAAATCACACATTACTTCTAGTTTTGAGTTCTTTTTACTTTTTATGTGAACATTTTAAGAGAGACATGTGGTAGATTTTTAACAGAATGTACCAGAAACTTAAGCTTGCATCCTTTTACTGAGCTAGAAATGTATTTCTCAACTGCATTTATTGATCACCAACTCATTATTTATCTAGTAACTGAAAAAATACAAAGTAGCAGTACAACTTAGAGTACTTTGCATTTATTCATTGCTATTCAGAATGGTTCAAAAACCTGCAAATGTAAAAATGTGCATCCATAAGCAAAAGCCAGGATAAAAGAAGTGTGAGCATCTGATGCATGCCTGATAATTATCAGTTCTATTTATGATAGACAGATGTGGGTAAGAAATTCTTATACAATTTAATGGCAATGGTGGCAACCTTCTTTTTGCTATTGGACACAGGATGTTTCCTCTGTATTGTTTTGGTATTTTTGAGAAAATACTGAGAACTATGTTTCCATTCTGTGCTAGAATAAGAATGTCCACTTCTTGTGTAAAATAAGTTTTCTAGTCAATTATTCTGGCAAGAGAAAGGGGACACAGTATTGGCTACGTAGAACTTAGAGTGAAAGTAGGAATGAGGTTTGATTTTTAAAATTCAGCTAGAGGTAGCAAAGAAATAGGAGGAACAGGTTCTCTCATAGGAACCATGTTTTTTGCTGGGGGCATTAAATTCATTTAACACGATATCTAAATATCTCTGAATTTAAAGCCCACATGAACTATGATTATAATAATAGTGATATTGGAGTAAAACTTATGTACAATGATACACGATGCTGTTGTATTGGAATCTTGTTCCAAATTAATATTATGAGAGATAATACTCTCTTGAACTGTGACAAATGCTTTTTTTGAAATTTTTTCTTTTTAAAGCTTTTGTTCACCTGAATTCCTTAGTAATAATTTCATTACAGTAGCTTTGAATGCAGATTTTCAGCCAGTTCATCTAACTGTGGTTGTAACTACTTAGATTCGAGTGAGAATTGACAAGGATCCAGAACTTGGATTTAGTATATCAGGAGGAGTTGGTGGTAGAGGGAATCCATTCAGACCTGAAGATGATGTGAGTATTTTATAGTAATGCATCTTAAAATCATTCTGATTAATAATGTTTCTAGTGTTTCGCAAAGGGAGCGGGGGGAAGTACATATATTCCCTAAACCACTAAACTCCAGGACTGGAGGGAGAAAACTGGGGACAAATGATATGGAAAATCAAGGTGGTAGATGACCACAGTGGTCATATGACAACACAGAGGATTATTCTAGCTGAGTGGTTCTTGCATAGTTCCAGATATCAGTCAGCAGGTTTGAGATAGTGAATTATGGAGTTTATGATTAGGAAGCCTCTTAAAAGAGAACATGATTTTGGCTACAGCCTTATTTCTGGTGGTTGATAATTCATCTTAATATATACATCTGCCAAGGTAAACAAAGGCAGACCAGAATTTGCCCTTTAAAGGCAATTCTGCTGGATTTAACATCAGAAAAGGAAGGCAGTCACAAAAGCCAGTAGAACTGTAGAATAATTTTTTACATTCTTTACTACTTAAGATGGAAAATTGAAATAATGTTTTGAATTACATCTGTTTTCATGCTACCCTACTATTCATGAAATAAGTTGTCAAAAATGTTTTCCACCTCTGTTTTTCAAGGGTATATTTGTAACCAGAGTGCAACCAGAAGGACCAGCATCTAAGTTATTGCAGCCTGGAGATAAAATAATTCAGGTACTGTGGTCATCTAATTAACAAGCTTGTGTAATGTACCAGTTCATTTTTAGTTTGCACCTTTTTCTAAGAGCAGAATCTTTAATTATTAGATAGGTTGCCAGTATCTTTTCCAGAAGCATTCTTATATTCTGGGATGATACTTTTAATTTTCTTCCACCTAACATTAGGATAGGTGATAGAGCTGAAGCATTAATCAGTTTGATCATTTTTTCAAACTCTGAACATTTTTCACACTTTTAAAGACAAAAAACCAGGCCTAATGTTGTCATTCAAGATGGAATGTGAGCATTTCATTAGGCTTTACTGTCATTCAGTTATTTAACCGTTGGTCATTCACATGCGATGTTGTGAACAACGTGTTGTCTGAACACCAGCAGTTGCCCCTCACAACCCCCCTCCTCAGCTGCACCGTGCTGTTACATCCCCCTCCATCCTGCAGTTCCTGCCAGTCTTTGCTGCCTCTCCCCCAGCTGACAGACTGGACGTGTGCAAGCGCTTGGCAGACGCTGCCTCTTGGCTGGCGGATGTCTGCCTGGTCTCAGCATGTACCTCCTGGCTGCCCCATCTGCTGCTGGCGAGCCAAGTGGGTTACTTCAGGAGCCGTGGCTTCTCGGCTGCAGCTGTGCAGCTCTTTTTTGTAGGAAGTAGGTACCTTTCAGACCTCTCCTCTGTCAGGTTTGTTTGAAGTTGTCCAATGAGCTCATAAGCTATTTGGGGAGGGGTCCGGGAAATGGATGAGGGGATTATAAAAGCCTCACTTTCTTAGGGAAGCGGGCTAGCAGGACATTTGAACAGTGCTGTAGCCACCCTTAAAGTTGCAGAGCTTGTTAAAAATTATTAATTATTCACCACATTACTGATTTGAGAATGTTGATAGAGTCGACTCTGCTGCATTTCAGTTTTCTAAAAAAAGAAAACAAACCCAAAACAAAACCTAACAAAAAACCTGCTAGTATCTCAATTAAACCACAACATTGTGTGAACAGATTTTTAAAGCAAAGCCAAACTGAAAACACAGCCTAATCCTTTGAATGAAAGATAAAGCCAAAAAGCACACAAGAAAACTAAACTGAGATCAAGTCGTTCCAACTAAAAGATGGCTTGGTTTTGAGCATGGTAAATAATTCTGTACTTGTTCTTCCTCACTGGGACGAGAAAGGTCCTAGTTCTCTTACGATGTAGATGACTTCAAGGGATGGGGGTAACCCTCCAACACACCCTACAGGAACAAGCAGCATGTTAAACCTTTGAAAATACTGGTAGCATATTTGTTACTTATTTATAGAGTGGAACATGTGTGAAAGGTGACTTTTGTTTTAATGGTTTACTCCTGTCTTTATGGAATTTCATTTGTCGGCACGACAGTTATAATGAAGTTTCCTTTTGTCATGTCGCCACTGCTGGGTTTTGCTTTTTGTTTAATGAGGAATGCATAGTTTGAAAAAGAGCTGAAGGAGAAGTTGCATTTGCAAGCTTAGACAATTACAGGCTGTTTCACTTCTCATAACTAAGAATATTTTTTTGTGTAACAGCATATTCTTTATACCCGTGATAATCCCAGTGATGATGTAATGACAGTCCTACTCTGTCGTGTTGCCACTTAGCTAACTTCTGCAGTTTTTGCCTGAATATCATCTCTCCCAAAATGACATTGCTATGCTTGATTTTGCAACATTCTCTGTAAAACAGGTATTAGGCATGCATATAATAATGTGTGTCTAATACATATGTCTAATAAAAATATTCTACATGACCAGTGACTAGATAATTGCATCTAAGTCTCAAGATACTGTTGCATATTAGGTTAAGGCTAGGACATTCTGTACAGATGATGATTTCGAAGGGTTATTGCCACTTTTACATATAGAACAGTCTATATGTAAATCTGTCTCTGCAACCCTAGACAGATTTAAAAGCCACTGCCTTTATGACAAAGGATTTGGCTGGTAGCAACAGCAAGCGTTCGGTGATGCGATAAGGAACTGCAACTCCAAAATGGCACAGCTAAGGTGCACAGCACACGACCAGTTCCCTCTCTTGCCACATAAGGGGCAGTAGCTCAGGGCGAAAGGTGGGATGCACAGCTGGAAGAAATAACAGTTTAAAGAATCTGTCCTTCTGCAAGATTTTAGCACCCAGACTGAACATGAATTTGCAGTAGTACACCCTGAGAAGTTGAACCATAGCCATGTTTTCCCTGTCTTTCGTAGGCCACTTAGGCCTGCCTGTGTTTTTCAAGCCAAACCTGTCCCAAGAATGACAATGTTGTTTAGAGTGATAGGAAAATTCAAGCTGGGGGTGACCTCAGGAGGTTTCACACCCTAAAATGTTTCCCAGTGCCATTAATGTTTTTTGTTAAAGGCTTCAATAGTTTTAATTTATCACAAATGGCATTTCTAATATTCTGATATTTAAATTGGGATGTATCATTTGTACTGCATTTGCTTGTGTGTGGCTGTATTAACGCTGATGAATTAGATGGCTGATGTTAATGGTTTAAAGTTCAGTTTTCTCTTCTGGTTATTTGCAATACCTTTGGGGCAAAATTCTTCCAAGGCTAACACAGTAGTTTAATTTCTTGTAGCATACAGGTACATGTTCAACTCGCATCAACAATGTAATCTGCAAATCCGCAGTGTTTTATTGTCTGCATTCATATAGAATTTGGTTATTTTAAACCTTAAAGTTTAAATAAGCTAACATGAAATATGAGACACGTTTCACTAACATGGCATATGAGACTGTAATTTTCAATTTTAAATATTTCTTTTTAGGCTAATGGATACAGCTTCATCAATATTGATCATGGACAAGCAGTATCTTTGCTAAAGACTTTTCAGAATGCAGTGGAACTCATCATTGTGCGAGAAGTTTCTTCATAAATACTATGGATTGGGGGGAAAAGCCAGCAGGATTCATTGAAAGACTTATGGGAAACTGAATATTTTGCCTATTTTTATACACGAAAGGAACTTGAAAAGAATTATGATCAAAATTTGTACAGGAAATACTGAACTTGTGGTTAAAGGGGGAAAAACCACTGTATAGAACGTACAGGAAATCATTTTGGAAATGCATATGGTGAATAAACTTGTTTTTAAGCATTATAGCAATCTAAGGATCACTCCTCTAAGAACAAACCTGTGTTGTTTTTTTGTACACATGGTAGGCTTATTTTTGGATAATTCATGCACATTACTAAACTTTGTGCAAGACTTTGCGAAGCCTCGGTTGTAGCCAATGGACAGACGGCAGGGCTGTCTGTCCTGTAGCTGTTTATTGCCTTTATTTTTATTCACCAGATATTAATGTGTTATGCTGAAACCACTTCTGTAGATACGGACAGGAGGTATGAAATGTTGGCTTTGCTATGTGCACATTGTATAGATGAATGGGTAGATGGAAGGTGGTGCTGGTTGGACAGAACAAAGGTCAGGTGAAACAACTATCTGCTATCTAGATCTGGAATCAGGAAAGAAGAAAAAGTGTTTAGTTCTGGAGTGTACGTCTACCAATAGAAAATGCAATAAAAGCTTACGGTGTTTTTTAGGAAGACTGTAACTATAAATTTGTGATATTCTACAGGATTTGTTCTTAATGTAGTCATTGAATATTCATTTGCCACATGTGATTCATGTTTAGTTGGGTTTTCTTGCATACGTAATTTTTTCAACTGTACTGTGGAAATGTGCCCAGAGGTTTTTCTCTGCTGTGGAAATCCCCAATTTTGTGCAAATGGTGATACTTTTACTTTATAAAAAGTACTCCATTTTAACCTTAGAGATTTTAAAAATGAAACTGAAATGGCCAGTTTTTAACGTTGTTGCCTGTAATATATATTTAAACACAAACCAAGTAAATTACGCAGGAAGGGTTATGAAAGACATCTCGATTTTGCTTGGCCTTTGCATTGCCTTGTTGATCAAAAAGGAAACTATACGCATGGAGCTAGGTAACCAAAGCACGTTTGTGAAACTTTGAACAGTGATGGAGAATTGCTGTGGTGAGATAGAGAGCAAAGGGAGGGTGTACTCACAACCCACCCGTTCGTAATGATGTTTCTTAAAGGGCTGCTCCTACAGGTAACATCAAATGTGAACTAGACACTTCAGAGTCATTAAAGGGTTTCTAACTATATTAATGTAATATTGATTTACCACAGGCTGCCTTTGTTCCTGATTACTGTATAAAATATTCAATTATGCTTCTATTAATTTTGTTTACCAGAAACATTAACTTTATTTTTCTCTTTCTCCTTTGTAATTGAATAGAGACTGCATAACCTGCAGTGATAATTAATACATGGTTGTTATGGACCAGGGAAAAGTGCCATAGAAGACCAATAACTGTTTTTAATCAGGGCTAATGATTAGCCTGTCATTGGAGCAATATTCAGTTATTGCAGTTCATTTCTAATTACATACAAGTTTTTAGTTTGAGACAGGTCTAAGTTGCTTTTTTCAACCCATGTGTACAAAAGTAAAAGCTTTTAATAAAGCTAGCAAAAACACCAGCCTCCTTTAGTTTTGGGACAATGAGCTGGAAGAGAGAGGAATTATACATAGCTAGCGGTAATAAACAGGCAGTACTTTTTACATAAGTGAACTCCAATATTATTGCACTTCTTTCAAAGATGTTAACTATTGCTTATTGTACTGTGTATAGTTCTAATAATTTTAATTGAAACCCTTTAACACTTTGTATATTTTAATTCTTTTTAGTTGATTTTCACTAATATTTACATAGAAAATGATTTTTTTGATATATTAGCAGAAATGTGCTGTATTTTGATAAAATTCACTTATTTTCTGTGTGCTGTTAATCTTCAAAGAAAAGAATGAGAAACATAGCTATATAATGGCAGGCTTCAGTGTTCCCTTTCTAAGATGTGTTTTGTTGTTTAGTTTCTATTTTTTTATTGAAAATGCAAAATGTTCACATCACGTGTTCATTACTTCTAATCATGTTATTTTTATCACACACTGCCTTTTAAAGGGAATGCATACAGACTAGTCCTAAATTACCTTGGTCTTCAACATAACCTGTATCTTTGGGAAGGGAAAAGTCCAAAAAGCAGAACTGATTCTTTACTGATCTTGGACTGACTTTGTATACATTTTGCAGTACATTTAAATGTATCATTGAGGAATTATACTGTATTGTATTTTGCTTTAATGGTAACAGAAGTTTTAAATGTTGTTGTGTCTCTTAATTTTCCGACTTATGTATCACAGGAAAATTCTACCAAAACTGGTTTGGCTATGGTAGAACTATAGAAGTAGAGATTTATAAGCAAGAAGTTTAGTACTTCTTGTGGAAATACTTGGCCAAAGCTTGTCTTCAGTAAATTAGCAAATTAACCATCTAATAAAACATGGATTATGCTGATTTTACACAGTAAATGTTGGAGTTCTCAGTGGATTGAAATGTGTTTGTTCCTTCAGTGTCTGTGTATAAAGGTGAACACATGTTAAACTAGATGATTTTGCAGAGAGTGGGAGAAAGATGTCCCCTGAACTAGTCCAGCCAGGATTCAGCAGGAGGAGAGACAGTATCAGCACTTTTCATTTTGAATGCATCTTAAACTACATTTTGAATAGAATAAAATCCATCAGCAGCCTAAGTTACTCAGCATGGCAATGAGTTGATGCAAATTCTGTTAATTCTTTCTATTCTTAATAGTTCATTAAAGAATCAGTTCAACTGATGTAATGAAAAGATGAAGTCTCCCACATATTTATTATGTAAATATTTTTTAGTTTCTTTTTTGGACTGGAGTTAAAAAAAATGTGTATATACTTGAAAGCATTCTATGAACACAAACATAGCAATAAACAACACACAGAATCAAACCTTTATGATTATTTTGGGTTTGTTTAGAAATATTCCCTTGTCAACAGCTACGAAATGTTTTTATTGATCAGCATTTATTCAACATTCCAAATTTTTGTATATAATTAGACTGTTTCTGAGGTAACACATGGAGAATAGATAATAAACTAATGCTCTTTAAAGCTGTGTGTAGTTGACTTATTTAAGTTCTAGGAAATTCTCCATAACACCATTTTATTCTTCTCTAGTTTGTGTAGACCTTACTACTCTATCAATATACATTAGTAAAGTCTTATTTGTGTTTCTGGCTCTGTGCATCTCAGTGCCCTGGCGTCTGCTCTGGGTGATTTCATTGCAAGGACTGGGTTATTCACAATAAAGAAATACTTTTGTGAATAACCCAGTCGTGCAATGAATTCAGCTAGGGCAGCCAGTGGCTTCTCTCCTAAAGAGATGAGTCGTCTTTATCTGATGCAAACTAAGTAATTTCAATAGCAGAGTGGGGTGACTAAGCCAAGGAGCAGGGTTAAAATTAAGAGTGTCTTGAGCGTGTTCTGGTGACATGTACAAGGGTTACGTGGTAAAGAAAGTGAAGAGCTAGGCACAGAATTTCACAGGAGAGGTAAACGCAGGTTTACATCCAGTTTTCTTGGAAACCACAAACCACCTGACTATGTAGTAACACAAACTGTTTTAGTCTTTTTTCCCTGTATATGTGGATCTGGCATATCAATATCACTCACTACTTGACTTCCTACTTCCTCCACACAGAAAACTGATTCTAACTATAACAGGTTACAGTCCTGATGACCCTGGAGCATTGGGCCCCTCCTTTATTTAAGGTTTTCTGTATCTGCGCCCTACTTCGACTTTGGAATTTTTCCCCCCTTCATTTTTCCCTTGTGACCTCTCTTTTTGAAAACCTTTTTGTTGTCTTTTCAGACTTCAAATGCATCAGACTTCAAATTTATTCTTTTCCATTTCACAGGTATTATTTGTTAGGTAAGCCTCATTCCTGTACAACTGAGCCTTTGGTCTCCTACTTTATTTCATAACTCAACAGTTTACTTTTTCATCAAGCACGTGAGAATGCTGGGTCCAACTTGTGCTTTTCTGACTGGAGGCACTTTTTCAGAGAGAAAGTGTATTTTTGGTGTGTTACTTCTGTTGCCTTGGATTAAATGAAATTTTAGAATGTGTCCAGAAGATTCTGTTGCAGCACCTGTGAGACTACCTTGAAACTGCGGTTCCACTACACCAAAAATTACAACTGCACTATAAAACTGCCCGTGTCTAAAAGAGTTGTTATAGGAAAAACTGAAGTAGCGAAAATAAGACAAGTAAAAAATTTCTATTTAAGATCATACACTGGTCAACTGAAGTCCTGTCTTTATTCCTTTATTGCTTTTTAAGTTTGGACCTAGAGTTCCTTGTTCCTTGCATACATTTTCTGCAAGAATTGCTCTACTTGTGACAGGACTGTATCAAATAAAGCTGGCCCCAAGTGCCTCTGTGCCATGGGAGAATCTCAGATCACACAAGTGCTTCATTTCTGGGTTTTTCAGGGGCTTTTTGGTGTTCTTTCCCTCTTTCCAAGAGGATAAACTGTTAAGTTTCTAAACTGCCTTCAACGCAAGACAAAAAACAAGTCTTACATTGAACGCTTGGCTAATGCCAAATGCAGGTCATGTTCTGCCTTACAACTTGGATTTGGAAGTAAACATTCAAAAAGAAAACCTTATGCCACAGCAGGTGATTTTGGAAAAACTGGGTTTGTATTTACTTGCTCCACAGAATTGTATCTTAAGTGACATCTTTTATATTCTCACTGCATTTGACAAATTTTAAGAGTATGTTCACATTTGTCAGGAATGAATGAACCTGATGTGCTGTTCCACTAAAGCATCGATGCATACTTATCATAGCAGAGGTCATTTAGGTAGTTCTTGCTTAGTCCATGTAACAGTGAATGTTTTTTAGAAATTTCTAATTTTATACTTGAACTGACAGTTGCTAAATGTTACTGTTTCACTAAGCAGAATGATCTTCAATGTACAGCAGCATTACTGCAACCAGCTGATAGAAGCATTATGTATCTATGAGGCAGTTGCTTCTAGGGTTGGGAACCCACTGTTTTTAATTCACATTCTTATTCATCCTCAACAAGTAAGCAATAAAATACCTGATTTAATTTTCTGTGACATGTCTCCATCTGATTCTTCTTATAATTATGAGGATTATGGAGACTAAAGAAAACTACTGATGACTGTTGGCAGGGAGAGGAAGCTTTTATAATAACGAGCTAAGAAAAAAAGCTGCTGGAAACTGATAAAAATTAATTGCATATTACATTTCACATCATATTGCTGTCTGTGTAGTTTATTTTTGTTTAAGAAATAAAGCTTTCTACAGCTATCTGTGCTATTCATCCAGTAGCTGGGGCTTTCAGATCATCCAGGGGAGGTGCACACACAGTTTCTGTACAAATGTATGTTCCAATAGTGAAAATACTTCAAATTTCTAGACTTGACACGTTTTTGAAAGTGATGTCTAGAGAAAATATGATTACTTAACTATGTGAATGTCCTGGTTTCAGCTGGGATAGAGTTAATTTTCTTCCTAGTAGTTGGTATGATGCTGTGTTTTGGATTTAGGATGAGAATAATGTTGACAACACACTGATGTTTTAGTTGTTGCTAAGTAGCATTTACACTAGCTAAGGATTTTTCAGCTTCCCATGCTCTGCCAGGTGCACAAGAAGCTGGGAGGGAGCATAGTCAGGACAGCTAACCCAACTGACCAATGGGGTATTCCATACCATATGACATCATGCTCTGCATATAAAGCTGGAGGAAGAAGAAGGAAGGGGGGGACGTTTGGAGGGATGGCGTGTGTCTTCCCAAGTAACCGTTACGCGTGATGGAGCCCTGCTTTCCTGGAGGTGGCTGAACACCTGCCTGCCGATGGGAAGTAGTGAATGAATTCCTTGTTTTGCTTTGCTTGTGTGCGTGGCTTTTGCTTTCCCTATTAAACTGTCTTTATCTCAACTCACGAGTTTTCTCACTTTTACCCTTCTGATTCTCTCCCCCATCCCACTGGAGGGGGAGTGAGAGAGCGGCTGTGTGGGGCTCAGTTGCCGGCTGGGGTTAAACCACGACAGCGAACCTTAAGAGTTACTACATCCTCACCACCACTTAGTGAGGTGGATCCCATCTGTCCAAGCAGACATTCGTCCTCAGAGAGGATCGGATGGTGACAGAAACCAAAACTGTGTTGCTGACCTCAGCTCTGCACCCAATTCTTGATGCTCAGTACCAGTCCGCTCCTCCTCATGCCCTCTCCCCTCACGAGCAGGACTGAGGAGAAGAGTACCTGGGTCCCCACACCCCTGACCCTCCCCCCAGAGACTGGGGGGGATAGATCCTCTCCTGGTTGCCCCTGGAGGTATTGCTGGTGTCCACATGGGAGAATGGTGGGGGCCATAGTCAGAGGGTTGGACAAGCTTTGGCAGTCTCTCCACAACATCCTGGATCTGGTCCTCCAGCAAACAGCAAACTTCTGTAGCCAGTGGGTCAGGTCAGTAGATGGGTGCCTCTGTGCCCCGCAGCAGGGAGTTGCCCACTACATCACCCACTGTTTCCTCCAGGTGATCTGGCATGGCTGGCGGTCATTCTGCCCAGATCCTTTGCTTGAAAGCACCTTCAGATCTTCCTCAGCTTTGAGGGTGGTGGAGCAAGAGCCTTTCACGTGGTGCCAGAAGACACCAGCTTCCAGCCATTGCCTTCCACTGATTTTCCACTTGCAGTTCTGCTAGTGACAGACTCTGCCCAGGTCTGCACTGCGGTGGGGGTCCAGGGCTCTTGAAGCTGCAGAGTCTTAAGGAGATCCTGTTCTCTCTCCGATACTGCGCAGCCTGCTGACTTCCATAACTCCTCTGCTTAGCAGCACAGCTCTCCAACAGCAGCGCACCTCCTGCAGGAGAGGTCCAGGAGAGGCCCCAGGCACTCCCTCTGATCCAGCAAGCTCTGACAGAGGCCTCTCCCTAGCACCAGTTAAAAGAGTGGGAGCATCACCCTCCTGAAGCAGGGGAAGCTGCAACAAAGGCTCCAGGCACCCTGCGTCAAGGGCTGCTGACCATGCTCGCTAGAAGCTGCCAGAGCTTCCCCAGGTCCACAGCCCTGTGGCTCCCCTTACCTCATACCTGGCTGCAGCAGGTACCCTCAAGTTTCTCAGACGGTTCCCAGGAGCCCCGCTCTTCTACCGCTTTCTAAGAGCCTCATTTCAAGTACAGCATCACCCCTCCTTGCAGCCCAGTCCCTCTCCTCTGTCGCACTCCCTGATTTCCAGCTCTCTGCCTTCTTGCGTGTGCTTTTCCTGATATTGTCTGCAAGAACGTGATTTGTATTTCCATACTGCAGTCTGAAATACTGCTCTGTATTAAGGATAAGAATTACGTATAGAAGAAGAAGCAGCTATTTAGCCTAAAGGAAGAGAAAACATGAAATAAGCATTACAACCTACATGTTTTAGACTACATCAGAAATACTCTGCACAGGATTTTGTGCATTTCAAAAGTAGGTTGCAATTAATCCCACTTGAGGGAAGAATCTATTAAGTAGCTATGGATAAACATTACTGAGCTGTAAAAGATGCAGTTAACGTGTAGCTTGTAATGGCTGAGTGAGGACACTTTCAGCCACTCTCATTTACATGAATACCTGAGTAAAAGTTTGAGAGATGTAACCAGAAGGTGCAAGAGAACACAAATCCTGTGACTGGGCTGGCAAGGTTCCCGAGATGGCTGAGAACAGCTCCCCATGAAAGGTGATACTGCTGAAATGACATAGCTTTTCTGCATGGTCCAAACTTTTGAGTATCGGGAATTAGATTTCTGATTACAGTAGTCTGCAACATCTATTTTTGCAGCTGCATAACACAAAGCGGAATATGGCTCTGCACTGCACGTGTTTCATGAGACATGGTTAAACGCTGCAAATTGCTGAACTGTTTATGTTTCAATATTGTCCAAATTAATGAAAAAACTGTGACGGAATATTCACTCTTGTTTGCCAGACATGTGAAAATACCAATTCGGACAAACTTCCCAAGGACCATCTCATAATAGAGAAACTGGTAGCAGATGAACCAGATGCTCTACAGAGAAATTCTCAGTCAATTGCTGATGTTCATGATTTGTGAAGGAAACTTTGGAGAAAAAAACCCAACAAATCAACAAAAAGGGGGAAAAGCTTTCTATTGAATTACAGGTATGCACTGGCAAAATACATGATTTGAAAGTATTGTGCCAAGGCTCCTAACATGCTAACATTTTAGCATATTTGATTGATTTTTGTCTGCAACAACTTCCACTCACAATAGAATAATCAACAACTGGTTTTGAATATGCTGAGAATGTTTCTGCCAGAAGTACTTCAGTTGAAAGCCATGGCTCCTCTACCGCGAAAGTGAGGTTTACTAATAAATATTGAAATAGATTTTAACAGCTGGTTAGCTGACATAATACTAATCATGTAAAATTGTCTCATTTGCTAACTGTAATGAGAAATGACTGATGAGGTTGGAGTTGATGCACGCAAGGGTTAGAAACCATGCTGAAAAGCCTCCAAACACATAAAACCTCCAAACAGTTTTTTTTTCTGTTGCACTTTAATTAAAAAAGCTATGAAAATACACTCGGTGATTTGAATAATGGGACTGACTCTGCAGTAAGTGATGTGTGGTGGTTTTTTAATTGTAGATTGTAATTATTCTATTATAGCATTAATCATGATGTGCTTACATTTTAAGGTATTTTAAGATACCAAAACATCTTAAGATATCAAAAAGAATTTTCAGCATTAGTACTTACTGATCTCAATTCATTTTGCAATAATGTCTATTTTATACCACTTCCAAATAAAAGTTATAAATAAAATGTTAATGTTTATTTGCACTGAGTTATACTGTGGTGTGTTTTCAAACTTCACAATTATAAAGGTTCTAACCCTTTTATTGTCCGTGGAAGCCTATATTCTGATGCCACGAAGGAGGCTGGGAACTAGAGCTATTGGCAACGGGTGACTGTGCCCAGACCCCCTCATCTTGTCATGCAGCACGACACACTCGATTAGATTTTTAAGTGTGCAAGTTACCATTATTCATATTTTTTTCTGTGTCTCAAGTAAGAAGAACTTGGTTGACTCATATAAGCAAAACCGTTATTGTTTTTCCAACTTAAGACAAAAGAAGTATTCTTTGAAATTCAGCATGCAAGAGCAAATTAAAGCAACCACTTTAGCTGTGACAAGACCTGGACTTTCATCCTTCAAAACAATATTCCCAAACTGAAAACTCACTACTGTTATGATTTTTTCAGTTCCAGGTGATATTAGCCAGCTGAAGATGATACTCTATGAAGTCCAGTTTATCAAACCAATACATATGATGATGGTAATTCAGCTATTGCACAAAAAAGGAAATTTCATGTTTAATGGGTAGACTGGAATTGTGTTTGCACCCCAGAGTCAGGCACTAAAATAGAAAGGCCCATTTCTGCAGTATCTCTACTGTATGTGTATCATGGTTTAACCCCAGCTGGCAACTAAGCCCCACACAGCCGCTCGCTCACTCCCCCCCGGGTGGGATGGGGGAGAGAATCAGAAGGGTAAAAGTGAGAACACTCGTGGGTTGAGATAAAGACAGTTTAATAGGGAAAGCAAAAGCCACACACGCAAGCAAAGCAAAACAAGAAATTCATTCACTGCTTCCCATCGGCAGGCAGGTGTTCAGCCACCTCCAGGAAAGCAGGGCTCCATCACGCATAACGGTTACTTGGGAAGACAAACGCCATCACTCCGAACTCCCCTCTTCCTTCTTCTCCCCCCAGCTTTATATGCAGAGCACGATGTCATATGGTATGGAATACCCCTTTGGTTGGTTGGGGTCAGCTGTCCCAGCTGCGTCCCCTCCCGACTTCTTGTGCACCCCCAGCCTACTCGCTGGTGGGGTGGGGTGAGAAGCAGAAAAGGCCTTGACGCTGTGTAAGCACTGCTCAGCAATAGCTAAAACATCCCTGTGTTATCAACACTGTTTGCAGCACAAATCCAGAACATAGCCCCATATTAGCTACTATGAAGAAAATTAACTCTATCCCAGCCAAAATCAGCACATTCTCCAACCCTTCAGAGGTATACCTGCTGCGGCACAGACATAACCATGGCCATAGACGCTTTGAGATGTACCTGTTCTGGTGTGGACTTATCCACGGCCACAGACGCCTCAGGGCGTCCTGCTCCCATGTGGACTCAGCCACAGGTCACAGTCCCTTCGACTCGAGTCCACACTGGAGTTCCAGCCTGTCCAGCACAGCAGCACAGAGACAGCAGCGATGCCCTGGCCACCTGCCAGCCCAGGCACATCCCCACTGCTGTTATCAGAATGTTCCTGGCACAGCACGGTAAGGTGATCAGCAGTGCAGCAGTCCAGCAAGCAGCGAAAGCACAAAGCAGCCACTAACGAGAACTAGACTCTAATATACAGTGAGGCAAGCAAGCCCCATGGCAAGCACAGGAGCCTGCCGATTAATAGCTAAACAGCAGTAACAGCTATAAATTCAATCATCTAGCACATTCCAATCAAACCTGTCATTATCTCGAACCCTTCGAGCCCCACGTTGGGCACCAAAAGGGACCGTGGTGGTTTAACCCCAGCCAGTAACTAAGCCCCACACGGCCCCTCACTCACTCCCGCCAGTGTGTTGGGGGAGAGAACTGGAAGGGTAAAAGTGAGAAAACTCGTGGGTTGAGATAAAGACAGTTTAATGGGGAAAGCAAAAGCCGCACACACAAGCAAAGCAAAACAAGGAATTCATTCACTGCTTCCCATCGGCAGGCAGGTGTTCAGCCATCTCCAGGAAAGCAGGGCTCCATCACGGCTAACGGTTACTTGGGAAGACAAACACCATCACTCTGAACGTCCCCCCACTTCCTTCTTCTTCCCCAGCTTTATATACTGAGCATGACATCATATGGTATGGAATATCCCTTTGGTCAGTTGAGGTCAGCTGTCCCAGCTGTGTCCCCTCCCAACTTCTTGTGCACCCCCAGCCTGCTCGCTGGTGGGGTGGGGTGAGGAGCAGAAGAGGTCTTGTCTCTGTGTAAGCACTGCTCAGCAGTAACGAAAACATCCCTGTGTTATCAACACTGTTTGCAGCACAAATCCAAACCATAGCCCCATACCAGCTACTCTGAAGAAAATTGACTGTATCTCAGCCAAAACCAGCACAGTGTGAAATTATTTGGCTTTAGGGGACTGAAACTTTCATGTCCTAAATGTATTTAAACTTCTTGGAAAGTTCTTCCCAATGAATTCCAGAATTTTCCATCGAACTCCTTTGAACTAGATAGGTTCAGATAGGTATTTTTGAGATTTAAAAACATCTATGTACATTTATATTCTGTGACTCACAGCAGGATGAACTCACAGCAAAGGAAAAAGATGCTTTTCTCCCTTCAGAAATAGCAGGGACCTACCTGAACAGTTCCAATAGCATGTGCTGCCAGAAAAATAGCACACACTCAATTAAATTTAAAAAAAAAAAAAAAAATCTGAATTTTAACATTTTCCTTTCCTTCTTCTACATGTACATATTCACACATACTGATTTCAAAGGTGTATTATAAAGCTTTTAGTTTAACATAAATTTACAAAATTGGTATGTAGAATTTTATACAGCTTAAAAGAGGGTCTCCTAAAAACCCCTTTTGAAGAAGAAATGCTTCTGTAATCCAAGTAGTGTTGCCTGGAAAACAGACACTAGATTTCATAAGTGACTGAAGAAATGTTGTCCTGAAACGATAATTGGGTGCAGAACCTGTTCTCAGATCTCTCTCTTACTCACTTTGGTGCATTTTCCCAGTCTGTAAATGGTGGTGATAATCTTCCTTTGTTAATATGTGCTTGGAGATTCAGAGATAAAAATATTATCTGGATACTATTGGTTATCAGCTAAGTCCCTCATTTTATTTTGGAGTAAGTTTTAAAAGAATTGAAAGCTGAGAAAAGCTACTCCGTCTTTGATTTAAGCAATTTTATGTGGAGAAGGGGAATTTCGTTCTAAAACACACTAACATAGCTGCTAAAATGACTCTTATAACTTATTCTGCTATGTTAAATACAACAGTCCTAACTTTTTTCATGTGTTTGCCATAAAACAGATACAAAGCAGATGCAGAAGTCTCCCAGCTGTTTCAGTTTACCAATGCCAGTTTATATAGATGTCTGCCATCCAGAGGCAGGAACTTCGAAAGGGTTTCAGCTGCTTACATTGACTATGTAGAGTTGATCTGTTAATCTCAGTATAGGTAGGATTTTAAGATTTCTAGATCAAGTTTCATCTGGGAAAAACAACTACTACTGCAGAAATTTTATGTTAGAAAAATATTTTTATAATTTTTCTGGGTAGGGGTATAAAATTGGTCTCATAGTTTGTGAAGAATAGGTCTTGTTAAAGGCATTTTATACATTTTTTGAGATTACCAATGTAGTGCATTGGGGATTACTTCACAGAATTAACAGTTTGTTTTCTGTAAGACGTTTTCTTCTACTATACAACAGTCTTATTAAAAAAAAAACAAATTATACTAAGGCATATACAAAAATGAGTAGTCATTTTTGGTTAATCTGAATAGTAGAATGATGGAAAGGGGGTGAAAGCAATTTCTAACATTTGGGAAGAACTGTGGATTTGTCAGAGTTTAGAATGAAGTCTATTGTCTGTGAAACGCTACAAAGTTAACATTTTCTGATTTGTCTGTATTTGAAAGTTAGTTCAAGTTAAGCTGGGGTGTGAATCTGAATTGCATTAGATATTTCAAAAATCATACTTCCATGTCCAGTTTTATTCCAAAATAAAATGTGCTGAAATAACTATAGGTGTAGGCAAAACATGTACTGTTGTTTTCAGATTTCATGTTAACCTCCTCCTTTGATGAGAAACAGCTCATACCATCAGAACTGAGGTTTTGGCCATATGCAGAACTTGGCAAGCATCTCTGCGTGAATTTATACATTGAGTAAAATTCCTGACTGATTATGAGAGGCAGAAAAATATCCCTACCTGGCGCACATGTCTGGGCAAAAACTGAGAAAAAAAGAGTATTACAGAAGTCAATCTGAACAGGCAGTCTACTATATGTAGTAGTAGGAGACTGGCATTTGAAGATTATGCCTCCTGATTAATTCACAAGAGAAGGAATATTCGTGTTGTAAAAGACACATTTGTTTCCTGTGTTCTGCATCACCCATCTGCGCAAAACTCTGGAATCTTGGTTGTATGATAAGGCAAGTGGTGTAAAGTTATTGTGTATGGAAACAAACCTATGTAGCAAAAGCTATACAAATATACTGGCTTTTAGTGGCATTCTAGTACTGCTTGTGAAAGAACATTCAGAAGAAAAATGCTTTATTTTTATTTGGATCTCTTCACCTTCACCAGATTGATACATGTCTACTTAAATCACTCTTACATACTGAAAGATTAAGTTAGACGTATAATTTCATCACCTGAAATAAATAAAAAGTAGTATACTGAACACAACTTGAATGCTTTGATGAGAACCGAAGGTGCTAGCTATGGTTAAATGATGGCAGTATTTTAAACATTTGTACCATTCACTCAAAATTTTCTCGAAGTCTCAATAAGATGACAAAAGTTCCCGACATTCAAACTGCGTTATACAATGGTAATTTTAATGTTTTGACTTTTTTTTTCCCTAAAGACTGCTAGCTTTTTTTTTAATTCAGTGCATAATTGCAGAATTACGAAAGCCTGACTAAAAAAACAGAACAAAGAGCGTGTTGTTTAGCATCCTGCAGATGTATTAATGTGAGTTGATATGTAAATAGCCTACACTGAAACATCTAGTCATTTGACAACCAAACTCAGCTGAGAAATGCCCACTGAAAGGAGTATCAGTCCTACGACCACATGTGCGGTTCCTCCCCAAACAAGGTACCTATTGGTCTTTTTTCTTTGTTTAATAGAGTGTTGAGTAAGTCAGGTGAGTAACAGGTGCTACAACACCACACAAAGAATAACTGGTGATTGAGAAAAATACTGCGACAAGTAGGAAAAGCAGTTTGACGTACAGGCAAATACTCTGACAAATATAAACCTCTGAGATTAGCTTGTTTTGCTGACAGCAATGCAAATTCTTTGAGATTTTCATGTACCCACAGAAGGTTTCTCAGACAAAGTTTTTTGTAGACTATCTTACAGTTGTACTTAGGTTGGCAATAGTATACTTGTTATTCTATGTGCTGCTTGGCCAATACAAAGTATTACTCTATATGCTCTACCGAGCAATTCCAAACATTGTTTGCTACAACATTAACTGGGAAACTGGCAGCTAGAATTTCCTTGCAGAAATGCTGTTTGTTCTTAATTGCATCTTGGTAGAAGTCAAGCATTGCTCCTTTCTATTATAGGAGAACACAAGAACAAATAAATTCTTCATGCTTATTCTCCTATCTGAATTAGTAATGCTAGCCTCACTTGTTGATCACATTCCATCTAATCCTGTTCATTGTAGTTGTAATTGAGCAAAGCATTGCTGGTTCCCTCCAATGAACGGTTTTGGCAATAACAGTAAGAATTAAAGTCTGTTAGATTCTCTCTCCTTGAAGAAGATACATGATTATGGAAAACATCAGTGAAGCAGTTCAAAGATCTTGTGATATATGTAAAAAATAATCAAAGAACGAACCATTCCACCAACTATAGAATTGCACTGACTACAGACATTCCGAGCAAGGTAGCAGTAACGTAACACTTTTAATGGATATTCAAAGACTTCCTGAGATTACTAAATAATATCTACCTCCATTATTATAGAAATTTAATAAAAAGTATTATTCCAAGCTTCTTATCAATTAAGAATGATTGAGTAAGTAAACTCCTTTCAGGAAAGCACCTTTAATTCTCACAGAATGAGAGTTCCTGAGGCTGGAAGGGCCCCCAGTCCAACCCCACCCTGCTCAAAACAAGGTCAACTAAAGCAGGTTACTCAGGCCAGGTTTTGAGCATCTCCAGGAATAGAGACTCCACGACTTCTCTGGGCAGCCAGTTCCAGCAGTCAACCACCCTCACAGTAAAACAAGGATTTTTTCTTACAATTCAATGAAATTTCCTGTATTTCAATTTGTGCCCATTGCCTCTTGTTCTGTCACTGGACACCACTGAGAAGAGTCTGGCTGTCTGTTTATACTGTTCCATCTGGTACTTATTCACATTGATAAGAAGCCTCCTGAGCTGGGGAGCCCAGTACTGGACACAAAGTTCCAGATGTGGCCTCACCAGTGCTGAGCAGAGGGCAAGGATTACCTTGGGATATCATCTGGTGATGCTCTTGCTAATGCAGCCCATGGGGCTGTTGGCCTTCTTTGCAACAAGGGCACACTGCTTGCTCATGTTAAACTTGTTAAACAGGATTCCCAGGTCCTTTTCTGCCAGCTGGCTTTCCAGCCAGTTGGTCTCCAGCATGCACTGGTGCATGGGGTTATTCCTGCCCAGGTGCAGGACTTGGCATTTCCCTTTGCCCAACAACAGGAGATGCTTGTCAGCCCATTTCTCCAGACTTTTGAGGTCACTCTGAATGGTAGCATGTACACTCTAAGGTATCAGCCACTCCTCTGAATTCTGTATCATCTGCAGACCTGCTGAGGTTGCACTATGTCCCACTGCCCAGGTCATTAACAAAGACATAATGATGATATAACAGCATTGGACCCAACATTGACTCTGGGGTACATCACTATTGATTCATTCCCAGCTGCGCCACTGATCCCAGCCCTTTGAGCAGGGCAGTTCAGCCAGCTTCCAATGCACCCGATTGCCCACTCATCTAATCCGTACTTCATCAGTTTGTCTATGAGGATGTTATGGGATGCAGTCACAAAAGCCTTGCTAAAGTCAAGATAAACCCTATTAGCTGCTCTCCCCTTGTTCACGGAGCCAGTCATTTCATGGCAGAAGCTATCAGGTGGTCAGGTGTAATTTTCTCTTCATAAATCCACGCTCACAACTCCCAGTCACCTTCTTGTCCTCAACATGTTTGAAAACAGCTTCCAGGACGATTGCTCTGTCACTTTCCCAGGGATGGAGGTGAGGCTGACTGGCCTGTAGTTTTCCAGATGCTCCTCCTTGCCCATCCACCTCCCCCAAACACTACAACCTTTCGAAGATAATTAATGGTGGTCTCACAGCAACATTGGCTAGATTTCTCAACAGTCATAGGGACCCATCAGGTCCCATTGACTTGGGTGTGTACAATTAATTTAACCTGATTCTCCTCTGCCAGGGGTATGACTTCCTTACTCCATGCTTTCTCACTGGTCTCAGGGGCTTGGGGTTTCCAGACGCAAGTTTTACCAGTGCCCCAGGAGTAGCTGAATCTAAGTTAAATTTTATTTTTCATAAATTGCTTAAAACTTAGAACTATTTGATTTTATATCAAATAGATATGCTCTGTGGATAACATTCTTTTGGAATTCTTTAAGGCTCGATTTCAGGAAGGCTAACAAATGCTTTCTAATGTTTCTATCTTTACCTTACCTCATTTCCATTCCCTACCCCTGGAAGTGCAAAAAGTACCACACTGATGTCCACCTCTAACAGACCACCCACTGTCTACTCTAAAGGTGACTTCTGTAAGGAAAAAGACTTTTCTCCTGATCATCTAAAACCGGTTTTACTGTAACCTTCTGAATTGCGAATATTTTGCTACTGGCACTTGCAATTAACATTTCCCAGTAAATGCTTTTCAAACCATGCGGAAAGATCAGGAATACCATCTTGGACAAAAGGTTAATAGTTGCTTTTGTTTAAAGATTTTACCATTTTACATGTAAGTAACCTGGAATTTAAGTTTCATGATCTCTGTAAGGACAATGTATTGCTGTTGTTTTTCAGAATCTAAAAAGAAGAGGCAATGATGCAGTTTTAGGGGAAGATTATTTTCTATACATAGAAATGTATAGAAATTAATGAAACAGAAAAGGTATGTTGTTGTAAGGGCAAGCAAATGCTCCATATTCTGAGATTTGCCCTGTACCTCTAAACAAACCCACTTTTTCTTTTCAGAAAGGATTGCTTACTTGCCCTCATGAACACGCATATTGTTGATGCATGGATAGTTTATCACTTATTGTTTGCCTTCACGGTGTCTGAAAACTGCTCACTAGGGGACCCCTATGAATTGCAAAGTCCCACTCAGTCTAATTTCTGCAGCAACTTCGAAGGAAACGGAAAGAATTTTGACTACACAATGGTTGCTCATAATCAGTTCTCTTTGAAGCGCAGTTTGCACCTGTTTTTACATATTAAGAATAGGAATTTTTAAGCAATAACTTTCCTCTCCCAGAAAGGTGTTCATGCATATTTTTGAGAATTTAATGCACTGACTGTAAAGCTGTTCTCCCAAGCACCCCATAAACTCTGGATGACTCTGCAATTGCAAAGGGCTTTCTGAAATCATGGTTAGAGTTCCAGGACTGGAGCCCAGTCAAAATCTATTGTGTGGATTGTCAGGAGACTGATATTGGGATCCCCAGCTGGGAGAAGTTGAAGGATTTCTGCACTGCAGGACTTTGCTAGTTAACCTGACATCATTGCCCGTACAAGCAAGGCGAAGGTAAAATGAAAGAATTTATTTACTGAATCTTAAGTGCACCAATACAGTTACTAAAAAGTATAAAAAGGTGAACAAAATTGAAAAGAATCTCCTACATGTATTAATCCACTTAGATGACAGCTAGTTTTCTCTCGGCCTACAGCAACCCATAAGATGATGTTAATGCAGGTCTGTTAACCGTTGATTAGCGAGATAATGATCTTTGGGCACTGCTTGTACCTTGATTCCCCTTCTGCACGTCTACCCATTTTATTTAACTTTTTTCCTCAATAGCTCTGTTTTTTATTATAGGAAAGGGAGTGGCTCTTAAATACTTTTAAATTTTGAACAGTTTGGCTAAAATGGAGTCATTGTTTGATTCTGGCATTTTAATGGCAGCCTGCGTGAACCAAGGCTTTTGGCATTGGGTTCCTGGGGTTTTTTTTGCTATTCTTCTGAAATCCAAATTAATTTATTTATTTGTATTATTTTCCAAGCTAATTTTGTCCTGTGGCAGGGACTGACAAGTACAAAGTTTAAACAGTGTTTTCCTTCTGTTTTGTTTTTGGGAAGCAGACCCAGTAGCTCAGCAGTAGCTCAGAATTCGTATATACCATTAAAGGCTTTACCTGAAGGAGGGTATCCCAGTCAGTTCTGACATCACAGAACTTTTTTATTTGTGAATTTTAGAGCTCATTTTTCTGGTACTCCTCACTGAGTGATGCAAGGAGAAAGGACAAAAATGTTCAAAGCAGTAGTAGCTTCTACACCTCTGCTAACTGTCTTTGGATGACATGTACTAGTTAAAACACAGGAAATCTTTACGTAATGTTCCTATAGATAGAATAATCATACCAGTTTAATTTTGCATAATATATAACAAAAGATCTTGAATTGTCCAGTTACACTTCTCTGAACTTAGGCTAATGAAAAGCTACCAGGATGGCTGAAAGAAAGGATTTAACTTTAATCTTAGATCTTGTACTTTTGGAATATGGATTCAATTTAGACAAAGAATGTGAGTGCACAGATTATCATTTTGAAATGAGTACTACCTGAATCATATGCACAGGCATTTTTAAATAAAATAAATCTCTGACAACTGCTTGGAATTAATTAAAATTCTGTAACATATTAAGCACCGATAAAGGAAGCACTACCCAGACTTATCTATGGAGATTCCGTAACAACTGACCTACTTGCTCACGGAAGCATCACAGATTTGTGATCTTTTTCAGCCCAGACAGCTTCAAAAATACTTCAGTCCCTTCTCAGTTCGGGTTTGGGGTATGGAAAGTCTTAAAAATGAAAATATTTATGTCTGAAACCTTAAAGCTTTCAGTGCCAAGACGCACAGTTCTTTACCACCTAGGAAAGACTGCAGTTAGATCCTTAATAGCGATCACCCACACGCATGGTGCTCAGTCTAATTTTCTCCAGTCAATTTAATTTTTAAAGGGAACTTGAACTGTAACTCCAGGTAAAATCAATTTAATTGGGATAGGTTCCCAGTCAAGTTGTAACAAAACGTTTAACAACTTATTCCATTACAACCCCTTCCTGTTTAAATGTAGTTAGGGTGTTTTCAAGGGTTTATTCCCTAGGGTAATTAAACTGCCTCTTACTGAACTTGGCTACCAAAAGAGCATTCAAATGAGAAATCTATTTTTTCTTCCATTTCTTGCGGGCAGATTTTAATTCGCTGGCAGAGCGTTCAGGGTATTTCATGCCGAATCAATTAATGGACCCAACCCAGCCCTATTACAGGAGGGGCCTTCTACCTAGACTCTGGTACTCCGGGTTTAAATTGAGAGTCCTTTCGCTTTGCTGAAGGAGGAGGAAACCCGTCAGCGAGGTGTTCGGGCCGCGTTGGCGCGGGGATCGGCCAGAGGCGCCCGCACCGTCCCCACGCGCGACGGAGCGATCGAACCGCCTCAGTCCCTCCGGCGGGGGCTGCGTGGGGCGCCCGGGCCGCCGCGCTCGCCTGCTCCTTCCCGCGGCCGCCCCGCAGCGCCTGCGGCCCGGTCCCACTGCAGCCCGCGCCCGAGGCGGCTGGCGTGTGCGCCAAGGGAGGCCGGGGGGGACGCGGCCACTAAGGGCCAGGCCGCACGCGCGGCCCCGCGCCCTCTTCTAGGCTGGTCTCGCCCTGGCAACGGCGGCCCGGCCGGCTCCTTGGGAAGCGAGGCTCTTCCCCTCGCGGCCCAGCGGGGGGTACGGCCGCCGGAGGCCGGCCTGCGCGGGGTGGGGGCGCCCGCTCCCCCGGAGCCGCAGCCGGCAGGAAGCGAAGGGCTGCCCGCCCAGAAACTCCTCCAGGGAGCAGTCGAGTCTGCCGCTAGAGCGCCCGCGCGCTAGGACGCTCTAGCAGGCGCCGCGCGCTCCTCTCTGTCGTCAGGTCCGCCTCTCCGGCTGTGTGTGGCACCGCCGGGCGCGGAGCGGTCGGGCAGGCTCCGCCATGATGAACAGCGGAGGGATCGGGGTGCCGCTGGGCTTCCCCTTGGGCCCCACATCTGTCATCCAGGTGACGAACCTGTCCTCGGCAGTGACCAGTGAGCAGATGCGGACTCTATTCGGCTTCCTGGGAGATATCGAGGAGCTGCGCCTCTATCCCCCGGAGTAAGTGGGGCCTGCGCCGGCCACCGGAGCGATAGAGATTGGGAGGAGGAAGAGGCCTAGAGGGGCCGGGAGGGTGGAGGGAAGGGAAGAGGCAGAGGGCCCCGTGTGCCATCTTGAGTGTGGGCACCAGCGCCTCCCGCACGGGCAGGCGGTCACATGGTCCCACCCCTTTGTATGGCAGGAGCGGTAGGGGAAAGGAGCTTCGCCCGGACTTAAGATGGCGGCCCTGGCCCGGAGAAGGGGAGCAAGCCGCGGCATCTCCGGAGCGGCGGGTTTTCTTGTGGCGGCGGCCAGGCCTGCGGCGGCCTGCGGGGGGGTGCCGGCACTGGGTCACAGCCGAAAGCCTGGCGAGGAGTGTGCTCCCAGGCTGCCCCGGAGCGCTTCCCCGGCGCAGGTCTCTTTCCCCCCTTTTCCTGAAAACCCCCTTTCTGTGGCCCACCTTTCTCTTCGCTCGGACTGAGTGGAAGGGCGTCGGGCGAGAGAGCCCCAGACCCGACGCCCGCCCGGCTGCCAGGTCGAGCTGCTCGGGCGCTGCGTGTGCAACTCTTTTTTTTTTTTTTTTTTTTTCCTCCTTTCTTCTTTCCTTTTTTTTTTTCTCGGAGGGCTCTGTTCTCCGAGAAAGGACCGCTCGAACAGAAGCCAAAATAGCCGTTCACAGAGGGACGGAACCTGCCCTGCCTTGTGCTTAGAAATGCTTCTGATAACCCGTGTGCAGTAATTGAAAGTTAATAACGGACATTACACGTTTCTCTAAATTGTAGCTGTTCTCATTATGTCAGCTGCATGCGAGGGATGCACTCAGATGGAAGATACTGAGGTTCGCAAAATAACAATATTGTTTCTCCCAAGCAGATGATGATCAGCAGAACAGGGGAGGAAAAGAAATATTTTTTTCTTAACGCATCTGTTGTACTAGGAAGTGAATGACAGACGTGTCCTTTCAAACCATTTATCTTTTCTTTTTTCTTACGAAAATTAAATAGGAATAGCAGAAAGAGGAGGGAGTCATTCACATCCAGATACTTCAATTTTAATACAAAGAACACATTCAGATGAATAAAATTCCGATTTTTAAAACTAATTAGCAAAAAAGTTGGTATTTATCCATTTTTATATGTTAATACATTCCATCTGAGTAGGTTTGAATGAGGACTATTCAGAAAAATTAAATATGATTTAATATGTACATGAAGTATATGCAGTAGGCATCCGTTAATGTAAAGGTATGCTTAAAACAGCCTTACTGAGTTTTAAACACACTTTAATGATTTATGGTGATTATAACAGGTTTTTAGGGTTTTACTTTGGACTTATCCCACCTGCTTCTGAATACGCTTGAGTTTTCTCCTGACCAAATGTATTTTTTGTTACAGCTGTTGCTCTTATTTTTCACTAAGTTATATAACAGATTTTGAGGCAAATATATACTTTCTTGACATTCATATGCAAATAATGTTTGTGCCTATGTATAAAATTTTGCCAGTGTGTATATACACATAAAATATTAAAATCCAGTACCATAGTAGGGTTTGACTTGGAAATGTCAAGGTTATAATGCTGTAAACATCAGTTCTAAATGATTAATTTAGTTTTCAGAGATAAGATGCAGGATTGTGATTACTTATTTTAGTCTTGGTTTTATTTACAGTTTTTATGCATAACTTTTAGAAATATGGATATCCTTGCCTAATAGTTATGGACATTTGACCTGACTTTCAAATTATTACCTTGGAAAAAAATTAAGTATTTGCTTTAATGCCCTTCTTGTGAAACAAAAAAAGATATGCTTCCTGTTGACTTTCTGAAAATATATTTGAATAATACTATGACAAATTCAGAAAATAGTGTTTCATTGATGAGTGCATGGGAAGCAAAGGTGTCCGAAGCAAAAAGATGCTACAATGGATGTCTGCAATTTGTTAAAATTATTCTCTGCTACTGTTTTTTCCTTACATATTTAATGACTTAAGGCCCAGATTTTTTACAATGAATTCTTTCTATTAATTCAATTAAAAGGGAAATTTGCTTTTTACATTGGAATCAGCATCAGCAAAAAATAATGTCATCTCAGTGTTAGCTTTAAAAACAATTCTGTAAGAAATCCAAACTTCCAATGTATTTTAGAGCATGAGTTTTGTTACCTTCATGGAACAGCAGAAACTCACTTTTCAGTCTGGTTTCTAGATGAAAAACATAATTCATTAAGTTGAATTAGTGAACTGCAGGTCTCATGGATATTGACTATGGAATGAAAAAAATTAATGTGCTCTTTTTAATTTATTTCATGCTGAGGAATGAGAGGAAGGTGACAGTAGCTTTCAGTCATCTGAGAGTATTTGTGTTACCTAAGTTAAGTAAAAGCTATCACTGAGACTGGGACCCCATTCGCTAGCCTTTGTACAGAAATACATAGTGAAAAAAATAAAGCCAACAATTCTTGTTTCAGGAATAATATATGGTGTAATATTAAAAGAGTATAATCCTAACTTTTTTAATAGATTAAGCAATGAGGTGAAATAAAGTTACATGTCGCATTGCGTAGAATTGCAACCTGTTTTCTCTCTAATTCTGTATTGCAAATACTCAGTTTACACACAAAATATTTTTACATAGTCAAGATGAGTTTGCAGAGCAGAGTGAAGTTGTGTTCTCTTCTGTATGCATCATTTCATGTATATAAAAAAAAGGGCATTCATGTTAAGGAATTTATTGTAATAGTTGTAATCCCATTGCCTTTGCTGGGCATGTTTATTTCTAATGGATGTGAACTTCCAGTTCTGTTGGTAATGCACAACAGTAAACGGAATATGTATACAGATGTATGTATATGTACATGGATACACACGCTTAAAGTGTATAAACTCCCTTTTCTCTATGATCTTTCCAACTAAAAGTATAAATTATCCCCCACCTCTTCCAAGTCAGTCATGTCTGTCAGCCTTCTACTTTCTCCCTTAATCTGCTGAAGTGTAATCTACAAAATTTGATTGTATTAAATACTCAAATTTTTTAATACCAAAACTACTTTTTTTAATTGAAAGGAAATAGGATCATAGAATATCTTGAGTTGGAAGGGACCCATAAGGATCGTTGAGCCCAACTCCCTGCTCCTTGCAGGACTACCTAAAACTAAACCATATGACTAAGAACATTGTCCAGATGCCCCTTGAACTCTGACAGGCTTGATGCTGTGACCACTTCCCTGGGGAGCCTGTTCCAGTGACCGACTACCCTCTCCGTGAAGAACCTTTTCCTAATGCCCAACCTGAACTTCCCCCTTCATTCCATCTCCTTGTGTCCTATCGCTGGTCACCAGAGAGAGGAGATCAGCACCTCCCCCTCCGCTGCCCCACTTGAGGAAGTTGTAGGCTCCAGTGAGGTCACCCCTCAGCCTTCTTTTCTCCAAGCTGAGCAAAGCAAGTGACCTCAGCCGCTCCTCCTAAGTCTTGCCCTCGAGACCTTTCACCATCTTAGTTGCCCTCCTCTGGACACACTCTAATAGTTTGATGTCCTTCTTATATTGAGGTGCCCAAAACTGCACACACTACTCGAGGTGGGGCTGCACCAGCGCGGTGTAGAGTGGGACAATCACCACCCTCGACCTGCCGGCTATGCTGTGCTTGATGCACCCTAGGACGTGGTTGGCCCTTTTGGCTGCCAGGGCACACTGTTGACTCACATTCAACTTGCCATCAACCCAAACCTCCAGATCTCTTTCCTCAGGGCTGCTCTCCAGCCTCTCGTCCCCCAATTTGTACGTATAACCAGGATTACCCCATCCCAGGTGGAGAATCTGGCACTTGCTCTTGTTAAATTTCATGCAGTTGGTAATTGCCCAGCTCTCCAGTCTATCCAGATCTCTCTGTAATGCCTCCCTACCCTTGAGGGAGTCCACAGCTCCTCCTAGTTTAGTGTCATCAACAAACATACTTAAGGTACATTTGATTCCTGCATCCAGACCATTTATAAAAACATTTAAGAGCACTGGCCCTAAAATCAAGCCCTGGGGAACTGCACTGGTGACTGGTTGCCAGCCTGAGGTAACCCCATTTACTACAGCTCTTTGAGCCTGACCCGTTAGCCAATTGCTCACCCAACACATTATGAATATGTCTAGCTGTGTGCTGGACATTCTGTCCAGCAGGATACTGTGAGAGACAGTGTCAAAAGCTTTGCTAAAATCCAAAAACCCCACATCTACTGGCTTCCCTTGGTCAACTATGTGAGTGACCTTGTCATTAAAGGAAATAAGTTGGTTAAGCAGGACTTTCCCCTCGTGAACCTGTGCTGGCTATGACCAATGACTGCATCGTCACTCAAGTGTTTTTCAATAACTCTCAGAATAACCTTCTCCATAATTTTCCAGGCACTGAAGTGAGACTGACCTGTAATTGCCAGGGTCTTCCTTCTTACCCTTCTTGAAAATTGGGACAACATTTGCTAGCTTCCAGTGAACTGGGACCTTTCCAGGTTCCCAAGACCATTGAAAAATAATGGAGGGAGGTCCCGCGAGAACATTGGCCAGCTCTTTCAGTACTCTGGGATGAAACCCATTGGGTCCCATAGACTTATGTGTATCCAGCTGGAGCAGCAAGTCTCGAACAAGTCTCATTCTGGTATTTGTGCATTAACGTAGTCAAGGACATGGACCATTTGGAGCATTGCTCTTGACAACTTAATTTCTTTTTGAAATTTTTTTTCCCATTCTTGGAAGATGCAGCTTTGCATGTTAGCTTTGGATTGTTTTTTTCCTAATCCTCTGATATTTTGCTCTGTCAGAGCAATCCAAGAGGATTGTAGAAGTGGTGAATTTGATCAGGTGATCATTTCCACCTTATAGAAAATTCCTTTGATAACACTGTTCCATTGTAATTCATTGTGCAACAATGAACTACCGCTGACTTGAATGAAAAAAGAGAAGATTTTTGCCTTACTAAGGAGTGAGGATGATGTCTCTGGCACGTATAGGTTTTGTGCTTCAGTGATTGTAGAGCAAAGTACAGGGCTGTACTGTGGTTGTCTGAACTAGCATTTTTAGAGAGGAGAGTTCCTTTTTACCCATTTTCTACATTTTTCCTATCATTAACATGTACCTCGGTTTCATAGGATGCAGCAGAGAATTTCCTTAAAAAACTAAAAGGGAGTCTCAACTGCTGAATATAATTACTTACAGATTATATTAAAAAGAAAGCATATTAATGTTAGAGTAGTTTACTTAAAATTTGTTTTTTTAAGCTTGCAAAATGTGGAGAGGAGGAGAGAAACCACGTCATTTTTTTAACGCGTTAAATAAAATGCAGGCTCTTTAAGATGACTCTTCAGTATTCCTGGCAACCTTCCTGAACTCAGTGACTTTTCCTAGCAATTAGTATCTTAAGACTGTGGTTTTGAAGTAGCAGTTTCTCTTAGGGTCCTTTATTTTATATGTCAAATTGATTGGGAGGGCTTTTTTTGTGAATGTTGAGTTAAATCATACTATGCTTTTTGGTAGTTTGTCACTTCATGTTTTACCGTCATTGATCAAACCTTTTCAGTTTCTTCAGTCACTGCTAATCAAACATCCCTTTAAGAAGGATGGATGTCATACCTGCCATGTTCCTGAAAGGCTAGTTCTCCTTGGGGAAGTTTCTGTCTTGTATATTAGAGGCTTTCACACTTTATGCAGATGGCAGTAAATGCTACTTTATTATTACTGTTATGTTCTGAAGAGGCCTATGTGAACTGCAAGTAGTCCACCTTCAGATTCAGTGTTGAGGGCATTGGAAACTTTCGGCACTGAAGAAGTTGTTTCCATATGTCATCATCCCGATTTTAGCGACTCGTCAGTGAGGCTTTGTTGGCACTGAAAGCAATATTTCTTTTAATTGAAAAACAATTAACATGAATCATCTTTCAGTGGGTCAGAGATGCTGGTGGCTGTTGTTTGTATTTCCTTATATTCTTACACGAAAATTTCAAATTTGACTTGATTGTACAATTATATACTGTTCTACTCTCTGGAAGGCTTTCCATTGAAACTTTAATCTAAAAATTGAAAGTATGTATTTGTGGACTTTGAATAACATCAGTAAACAAATGTAAGTTATATGGAGATGGGAAAAGGGTTGGTTTTTTTTTTCAATCCGCTCATTTCACTCTTAATTTGTGTTTGATTATCAGAGACAGCAGAGTTTATCTTTTATCATGCTGCAACTGTCTGCTGTATTGGTTTAACCTTGTTGGTCACTGGTATAAAAAATTTGCACAAGAAACTTAGCTTCATGAGACTTTTTTAACCCTTTCCTTGTAAGCCATGGCTTTTAGTGCTCAAAGACCCCTTTTATTTCACTCCATTACCAAGCCTTTTGGTCATCTCTTCTTCCCTGTCCCATAAACAGAACTTCAACCGTGAGAAGAAGGATATTCAGAGACCCTTTGAGAATTTGCTTTTTTTTTTTCCCCAACCAACTTTATATGAAAGATGCTCAGAAATGAAAGTAAGGGATGATTGTAAAATCCTTTCAGAAAATACTATTTCTCTGTTGTTTGGTTTCTCAGTTTACTTGTACGTGTAGTATTTTCCCTTTCACTTACATCTTGAGGAAAGCAGGATGACTGAATTGCAGGTTTCTAATTTTACCAAATGAGTTCTGGTTTCTTCCTGAAGCTAAAGACTTAAATATGGTACAGAAAAGTTGTAAGTGTATATGCAAATAACTTGGAAAATTATAGATTAGATAGGATGAAAAAGTCAACAAGAACAGAAAATAATATTATGACCACAGCATATGTAAGAGAATTAGTTTATGTCCTAAGAGTTCTTATTACACCAGTAGTGGATTTGCCACTTCTGTGTAGAAGAGGATGGCTTTAGTGGGGCTTTGCTGTCAGCTGCAGTGATATTTTGTCACAAACTCTGAGGAAAAACTCCCAAAGTTTTGAATACCTGTGTATGGTCCTGATTTGGTTAGAGATCTAAATTCCCATGTTGGGAGTGGAGAATTGCTGTCACTGTTTAACAAGAGCTCCTCAGTTTGCTGTTTGCAAAACTTCCAGTGCTTACTGAGTTTTCTCAAGTGGGAACACACAGAGGCCATTAAGGAGGTAGGAGGGAGGCCTCCTGCAAGCCCGCTTGTGCAAAAGGTCTCTGAGAAACCACACACTTCTGTGATGATGCTGACAGTTGAATATGCAAGATCATGAGTGGGTATACTGTGTTCCTGCTCTGTAGAATATTCCCTGAAACTTTTGTCTCTTTGTTGTGTGTTGCTTTTAACAGCCTAAAGTTACTTACATTTAAATTTACAAAATGTGTTGTTCAAGAAAGTATTAATTTGGTACTTTTCTGTGGGCTGTTTAAAGAGACTTTTGTGAGAATATGAAGTATGGCTTCTTTTTCTCACAGTTCTGAACAAGACCAAGACTAGTTTTTATAGATCACTTTCAGTTTGCAGTATGGTTGAAATTTGAAGCTGGTTTGCAGGGTGTGGCAGGTGCTTGGCCTTGGGTATGTACTGCAGTATGCCAACCACTCATACAGCTTAGAGTTGTTTTTCGGCTTACTAGACCAGTGATATCTGTAATCAGATTCTTAGTCCCAGTCTTGCTTTTGTGTTACGCTTGTCACCCAGTTGAAGTCTGTGTTTCAATATTACATTTGTAGCAATAAGCCTTCAAATGTGGCTGTAAGAGGGTTTCTGAACAGTTAAGTATTGAAAAGCTTTATTGAGCAACAATGGGATTTTTGCAGGAGGAGTTGTTTGAAAGCAGGGAGGCATGAACTGCCTCTGTCTCCATTAGGTGTGGAAAGCCCTGCTGTGTAAAACTGTTTGCTTCTGGATGGTGTGGAGTGGTCTTGGAGGCTAGAACACAAAAGTGTTTCTTAGACATTGTTATATCCTGCAGTGACTGCAGTATAGATGAGGCCTTTGAGATAAAACACAGAGCCTTATTTAAAAGTGATCTGCACAATTATTCCATACATCTTATTTTGATAAGTTATTAATTTCTGTTGTCTCCTCTACCACCACCCCCCTAAGAAAATCCGAACCCTTAAAGGAATGTTTTGTAGCCTTTTATTTGATTTTTCACTGTAGCTTTCTGAATAGGTCATTCTTATGAAATGTTTTCGTTTGGTTGTTACTCTGTTGGGTGATGGATGTTACTGTCTCCCTGCAAAGGAAAACAAAAATGGCAGAAAGATCTGAATACTGCTTAGATATTTATTTCCTTTTTGAGTTTTCTTGCTTTCCTAAAGAAACTGGATTATAGTAACCTTGAATCAGAGATGTAGGATTTGCTTTTTTGCATCTGTGCTTTGTAACCCTAGGAAGAAGACTATGACTCTACCTCAATTCAGCCTCAGGAAAGGTTAGCAGAAAAAAATGGAACAAAAAGAATTAAAACAGAATAGGCCTTTTCTGTTTTCAGAAAGACTTCTTAAGAAGCCTGAGAGGTTTAGGAGGCCCACTTCATAAAAGGAGAGGACTCAATTACTGTGAAACCTTTTAGAATTTCAGATCTTTTGGATCTTCATCATCTCCCCTGATGTAGATGGAGCATTGATGTGTTTTCAGCAGAGGTGGTCACCTTACAGAGGATTTCTCCTCTGTAACCTTCAGAAAACACTTTGTACCAAGGCTTCTTTTTAGAGCCTCATTTGCAGCAGTATTCTGATGTTAATATTTTTAACATACTTTCCACACAGCTTTTGTGATTGAAATCCAGGAAATAGAAGGGGGAGAATATTATAAAACATACTTGTCAGAGCTGGCTGTATGGATATTGAAATTTATAAGGATTATTTTTGGGTCATGGAACTGCCTGGAACAGAATTATGTTCTTGAGTTAGCAATGAAAGCAAAAAAAGGAAAAAACAGTTAGAAGTCTTCAACTGTCTGGACCACAGAATCTTCAGTGGAGGCTTCAGCCATTTGGGTTGTATCAGTGGCGTGTGTATTTAAAAACAAACAAACCAACCCCAAACAACAACAACAAAAAACCCAAAACACCCTCTTTTCCCAACCCACACGCACAGACCCCCTTCCGCCCTCCCCCAACAAACCAACCAAACAAAATATCCTGTTGCCATAAAAAAAAAAAATCTTTGCAGTGGGCGAAATCTGGCTCTTCAGAATATATAAGATTAAAAGTTGTATGCAAACATTTCTGCCGAGAACTGAGAAAGTCATACCTCGCTGTCACCTCTGATGTTGGAAACTGTTCTGAACCAAGACCTTACAGGTGGCTCAGAAGGCATTCTATACAATTATTTCCTTCCTGAATGTGGAAGCTTGAAACTGTAAAAACATTGGCCACTAGAAAGAAAATAAATGGTCAAAAGAAGTATAGTCATCTTGCAGTGTTTGTCTAAATTATATAAGATTGACTTTCATATTTATGTCTCTCCCATTCCCTGTTTATTTTTGCTTCTGCAGTGTATCTGTTTTCACAGAATTTTCCATCCTAAGTGTTTCTGAATGCCATTCTGAAGTTGGCTGGCTCTCTAGTTTACCTAGGTATTAGCTTTCTGGTAACCAGAAACATACCAGTCTGCCTGCCTCAGCCTAAGTTCTTGGTTTATTTATGCAATTAGTATGATGAAATAATGTGTTTAAAACTTCTGAGCTTGTGTTTAGATATTACAGTCTAGTTAAATCCATACAACAACTTTGGGAGTGCTTGCTTGGAATTTGAGGATCTACAAGATGGGTTGGGCTAAACTTCAACTGCTTCTGGTACTTCCAGAAAGTTGAGGTGAAACAGTTTATGCAGTGTATTTTCCATGAGTTACTGCTTTGCTAGAAGACAGATGGTCTTTTCAAATGAAAATGTTCCAGCAATATCCTATTGTGTTCTCTCTTTGAAGATTTCACCTGTACTTCCTTTATATGAAGAAATAAACTGCTTATATAAAGGTTACAAACCCTGACTAGGGAATACATTTTTTAAAGTAAACTTCTTTCGTTTTGATCAAGATTACAATGTTTACGTATTGTGCTTTCTGATATCTCTGTTGGTATACTTTCTAATGGAAAAGTAAATTACAAATTTTCTTCCTTCTTCTAGCCGAATAGTGAATTCCTCTTACCTCCTCCAGTGTTATCCTGTACTACACTATGCCAAACTAAGGCAGATGATAAAAAGGATTTTTGTTACATTAGTGAACTAAGACCTAACATTTGAAAGAACTCTCAAGAACTGCTTTTATCTTAATGAGAATTAATGAAACTGCTTTCATGAAGACGTAAGAAGAAGTATTGGTTATTATGGGCTAATATCTGAAGGACCCACTGAAAAATGACTTGTTTGACTTTCCTAAACAAGGATTATTTGGAGGAAAAAAGATAAAGTATAAATTATTTACTTCATGAATGTGTCAAGTAAATATGCTACTTAAAATAGTTATTTGGAATGTACTGGTCACTGTTGTTTAGCAAGATCATAAAAGAACATTCTTAATCCCTTGTTAATTTGGGATTTTGGCTTCTGTAAGTTACCATTAAAAAAGAGGAGGTGCTTATTAGTGACATAGTAAGTAGGAAAATTAGTAAATTTCTATACTCTTGCCTTTTGGCTAACTTTTCCAGGAAGTCTAAAACCTATTTTTTTTTTAAGAAGTAATATTTAAAAATACGTGCATACAATTATTTAATGTGACTGATTGTTTTTTTCCTTTTATCTTGCAGCAACGCACCTCTTGCTTTTTCCTCCAAAGTATGTTATATTAAGTTTCGTGAAGCATCGAGTGTTGGTGTGGCCCAGCATCTAACTAACACGGTTTTTATTGACAGAGCTTTGATAGTTGTGCCCTGCGCAGAAGGTTGGTATTTTAGACATTCTTCTGTAATGTTTGTCTTTGTCGTGTCTGCTAATTGTTTTAAGCTTTCCATGTAAGGAGATGGTGCTCTGTTGTTACTTTATTTTATTTTATTGCTTTTTGAAAAAAAGTCTTGAAACAAAATTGAAAATTGAATTAAGAAACCCGAGTATATGGATTTAATTGAAATTCAGCATTAGAAAAAAGATAGTTGATTTGAATTAGGATAATTAAATTTTCCATATTTATTACATATTTTGAGGGTAAAGAAGGTAAAATAATTCCCTTCAATATGGTTTGTGTTGGCAAGCTTATTCTCACACAGAGTTCTCATTGAAGTCAATGGAGCACTGTAAAGATTAGGCAATTTCCTGGCACTGGTAACATTGCAGTTTGGATCTTAATGTATCACCTTTGGTGTGCTGGGTTTTTTTGTTGGTTTTTTTTTTAAGATACTGATTATTTTTCCTTTTTTTTTAAGACTGAATCCCAGTTTTGTCTTGTAGACATGTGATATATGCAGTCTGGCCATTTTAGATTCATCTAATCTAAAATACTTAGCATTCGTGGTGATAATCCCTGTTTGAATATAAATGTTTACTGGCTAGTTTAATAAAAAAAGTACAATTTTCCTTTCTTGTTACTGTGGAAAATATTACTTTGTGTGCCATAAAAAGGCTTTCTTATGTATACTGGTAGTCCTTTTTGGTTTTAGATAGCTCTTCAAAAATGCAATGATCTGTACAGAATGCTTCCAGTGTAAAATATTTTTAAAACTCTTAAAATAAAATGCTTGGTGAATACTAAATTTACAAGTGTTACTTTAACTAGCTTTGAGACCATACTTTTACAGATGTGTTGAATAGAAGGTAGTTCGTATTGTTAGTATAATATCCCAGATCTAAATACAGTTGTATGAAGCATGGCCCTACGGTAGGCATATCGCTGGAGTTAGGCAGAGACCCATTGACTTCATTGGGATCATTGTGGAATTGAGCATCTGCCCATTTGGTTCTGGACTTTCTGCCTTTTTGGAGTGGAAACATTCCAGTTGGTGGAGTGAACCTAACTTCACTTTGAACACGGTAGCTGTTTTGCCATAATGACAATATTTAGAATGATTGAACCATAAACTGCAGCAAGTCCAGAAATACGTCTTATTAACATAACTTTTCTAACTGCAAGAGCCAGGTCTTGGTTCAAAAAATTCTGTTGACTTCTTGGAGTTTGTTAAAGTGGTCCCAGAGTACCATTTTTTGGCATGTTTGCCACATCATGATCTGGATAGTATGAGGTTAGTGCTATATGAGATAGTGTAATAATGGTCTGGGATGTTCCTAGCAAACTCTTGACAAGTCTCCAAAATTTCATAGCCTCTATAAGTACTTTCACTAAAGGCTGCATTGACCTACAATATACCACCTATTCTTGTAGCCTTCTTAATAGGGGCATATGGCATATACATTTGTCTTTGTGAAGCCTAGATTTTTAGTTGCTTTTATGCCTTGTTTTGGGGGCTTTTTGGTTTTATTTTTTGAACTTGTTCTTAAACCACAAAGAGGATATTGCTGTATCCACTTAAATCTCGGTAGAAGCTAATGGGACCAGAGTCCTTATTATTGAAAAATTGCCCCTAAATAATTGACTACAAATTATTCAGGATCTTAGTTTTGCGTTTCATCGAAAAGACCTTAACACTGGTTCAGTATTGCCAGAGAGGGAAGATTGCCGCCTAATGAATGAACAACACTTCCTGGTGTTTTTCTTGTGATGAGATCACTGCCTGACGTGATATGGCAACAGGCAGGTAAAGCTGCATTTTCCTGTGTCTCTTGATGGTAGACAATGAATGGAAGGAGAATAAAATCAAAGTTCTGACAAATTTTGTTCCAACCCCGTTTGTACCTGACCTATTAGACATTTCTGAGAAAATGTATTACAGAAAAATTGTCACTGTTCAAAATCATTCTGGACCCTACAGAGATTTATGCATAATTAGGTGAACAAGTGATTGGGTTGTGAGGTCAAATTTTTTTTAATGTTAGAATGCTGTTTCCATGTAACTTTCTAACAAAATCACTGATTTTAATTTATAAAGATGTGAATTTATATAGGTTTAGCTTTCTGAGGAATTTATTGTGTGGAATAAGTATGGCTTTGGAGACCACAACACAAGATTTTTGATTCACTATGTATCATGTGATGCATTTTTAATGGAGTCAGTGGAGTGTATCATGGGCTTTAAAAGTAGTGATGGCTATATTCTACCAGGAGGTAAAATTATATCCTTGGCCAATGGTGCCAGTAATAAAACGTTCCGTGCGCCGAATCGAACATAGAGGAGAGATGAAATGGAATTCTGAAAACTTGGTTTTAAAAACCAGAATAAAATCTGAAATTTGGAGTGCATTTAAACAGTGGTAAATCAAGGGAGTATGAGTAGTGATTCCCTACACAATGAAAACAATGTTAATTTTGTGACATTTAATAAACAACTTAACAAAAATGTAATTGTAAATGAAGTAACATTATTAAGCTGTCAAAATACGACTTTTTTGTGTGTGTATCAGTAGGTTTTTCTTTAAACGTTATACTTTGAGAACGCAAAGGTTGAAAGATAAACAAAGATGCCACCCTAATCATTCTAAATTTTATGTCCACATTATCTGGTAGATGGATTTTGACTATTAATTTGGTTTTGTATGTTTTCTCTGTGTGATATTTGTGCATTATTAGATGACTAGACTGGCCAAGGCAGACCTGTTACACTTGCCTGAGTTAGGCATTGTTTGCCATGCCACTAAACCTGCCGCCAAGTGAAACCTTCATGGGGGAAATGAGATCGAAGTCTGGCCTGCTGAAGATGGACGCCCTGTCTCTGTTTTTATTTTATTTTGCTTTCTTTCCTTTGTTTCTTTTATTTTTATTTTTATTTTATTTTGTCCCTTTTTTTGTTTTGTTCTGTTAAATCTCTTTCCCTTGTACTTGTGAACTGGTACTTCAGTTCTGTAAAAATGGTGTTTTGTAAAGGGTTCACAGTGTTTCATTTTGAAGTTGACCTGAAGCTGCTTATGAATGGTGGATGGTATACACAGAATTTAGAATACGATTAATTTTTATGCTGTGAATTATGGATAAATTTGATTTGGAATATGTTTAAGCATCTAAATTCAACAGATGAGCACATTGTGTCAGAAGACAGGAGTAGTGAAAAATACATCAGTTTTAAGATACATTCTTTCATCTGTTATGCTTTATGAGTTTTTCTTGGAAAAGGACAGTTGAAACTCTTACTTCTGGAGAAATTGACTTTACAAAGTAAAGCCATGATCTTTCTCTGCTATTTTTCCTCTTCTCAGCAGAGTAGTTTTATTTTAGGTTGCATGGTCTGTTTAAAAGAAGGCTTACTATATATGTCTAATATGAAGAGTTTAAAATAATTATTTCTAAAATTGAACTTTCATGATTATTGAATGTCATGAAATACTTGTTTGCTTCTGATGAAACCTTGCTCCAGTGAGGTCAGTGGCAGTAAGATTTCATCCTCTTGTTTTTGTAATTTTCAGAAAAAAACTGTTTACCACTCATAAGTACAAATGCAGCCTGAAGTTTTGGTTGGAATGTGTTATGTGAGGCACATTGTCTTTTAACACTGTTATTTGTGGGAAGATTGAATCAGTTCTCTCTGTGTGTGTGTGTATGTATGTGTATATTGCACTTTGACATGCTCCAGTGGTGGTTATTTCAAAAAAAAGTTTTCAAAAAAAAAAAAAAAAGAAAGGGAAAAAAGTGTCTTCTCGGTCATCACACAATCTCAGAAGCCCTGGCAGTTCATGTTGGAGTGATTGAGAAGGTTCTCATCCCTAAATGATGTTCGTTCTTCTTGTGAAACAGAAGCCCTGAAACAGAAGTAGTGGACCAGGTGGGGTGTCTAGTCCTCAGGCATTGCTCTTCTCAGCCAGCTGCATTGGGATCAATTGGTTTCACTCTGGTAATAGACCAGGCTATGCTCTGCAACTGGGAAGAGCTTTGCTTCGTGATCTCTGTTGGATTTAGTTGTGGCAGTAGAGGTGATTGCCAGTAGGTGTAATCTCTTTAATCACTGCTGCTAAATCCAGTAAGAATCATGAATTGGATCACACAGAACTTATTTCATTTTTAAGTGTGCATTTTCCATTGATTTAAAATAACAGGAAAATAACAATTCCTTTATTTATGTTTAGAGTAGATGTGAACTGTAGGTATTTTTAAAACAAGCAAACTTACTTATTGCAGAAGCAGTTTTGGGGGGGGAGGATTAACCATGTAGTTTCAGTACAAAGAATAGGAAATTAATTTCTTCTGAGCACTTGAAGGGGGGTAAAAATACTGTAATTAGCACCTACTTAATGCAGATAGTTTTGTTCAGCATTTAGCAAAGTGGATTCTGGTATGGACTAGGTTGACTAGGGCTCTTAAGCACTTTGATGATACAAAAAAGTAACAATCATAACTGACATTTCTGAAGAACCATAAGGTGTCTCTAGGCAATGCAGAGCTAATATACATCTGCTTTCAGATTCCTTTGCAAAGTGAAGAATCAATAAATAAATGGTCATAGAATCTGTAATTTACTAAACACAAGAGCTTCTAAGAAAACTTTCTAAGGATGTGGTATAGATGTGGCACATTTGTTTTGTCTGTTTCCCTCATTAGAAAATAAATATCTTTACCTCATTTCTATTCAGCTTTTAAATACCCTGAGTTTCAAAAACAAAACAGTTAAACTAAAGCGTCCTAATTTGTTGTGTCATAATCCACATGTTTTGTTTTATCTTTGTGGGCTTGTATTCCTTTTATAAATAAATTCACTCCAAAACTTAAAGTCTGTAATTCGTGAGGTTATTTGGCCTCACATATTAATTTGTTTTTCAAAACTGTCTAAAGAACAGGGAAGTAAATTTGCAAGATATTTCAGGTTTTCTTTTTTTTCCCCACAACAGTCTGTTTTCTATGGAATTCTTAAAAAGTTTGACCTGGTCTTAAAAACTGGAGAAGGATCTTTTGAAAAGACAGTATCTTTGAATATACAGGCAAATTTTCAGGGTTCTGTCTGTAAAGACATTCTTTCTCATTCTTGAATAAAATAAATGAATCTTTGTTTGTAGCACGGAACTGACCAACTAGATTTTGTATTTAAAATAAAACATTACATTGTTGAAGGACCAAAGTATTCTGGAAATAAGGATGCTAACTTTACAATTTAGATATGCATGTTATTCATTCTTTGAACTGCTATAACGGTGCAGTTAACCGAAAGTGTTCAGTGAGTTCTTGAGCAACGTTTAAGCAAAGGAATAATTCCAATTATTTCAATAAGATGACCCATATACTAAAGTTTAGGCTTGTATTTAAGTACCTTTCTGAACTTGACTCATTGTCTGTTTAGTTATGTGCCTAACTCAGTTCCTATTTAAAAGGGCTAAATGCCTAAGCATTTCTTAAGTTTATCTGGTTAAGTGTATATTGAATTGGCTGTATGTAAGCGCATACTTAAATTAGGCATATACTTATGTACCTTACTGACCAAGGATCTAAATTAGAATACAGACACACCACTTTAGGAGCCATTTCTGCCATTGTATTTACTTGAGCCATGTCTGTTGATCCTGTAGAAACCTGCATGAGTATCCAGTTAATTGCAAGATGCTAGCTGTTTAGGATAAGGTCTGTTTCATTAGTCATTTGAAAACACTTAAGTATTTTGATTTTCAAAAGAACTGGTACATAATTCTATGCCTAATTTGCATGCACAGCTGCTGGAAGTGTATATTCGAAAACCTGTTAGTTAGCTACATAGGAGGCAGGACATGCGGCAAAGTACCTGATACTCATGAGCAGTCAGACAAATCAGGTACAGCTCTCATTGCATGTCTGACTTCAAAATGAGATCTGTAAAGAGTGCTGAACATTGTGATGATGACTTAGATTCATGCATGTTTTCTAGAAAGCCCTGGAAATCATTATTGCACAGTTAATTCTTAAGTGCTAATAATTTTCCTATTTTTCTCCTTTAGATAGCAAAATCAAGTGGTTTGTTACATGTTAAGGAGCAAGGTGCCTCAAAATTTAACATAAATAAAATAAATGTAAATAGGAAGCATGAAAAAAAAATGGGTACTGTTATTTTATCTTTTCTATTCCACCCATGCTACATATAAATTAAGTTTCATTTAGATTTGTTTTGTCCTTTGGTCATATCCAACTGTAACCCAGTCCTTGCTGCAGATCTGTAGAACAGGTTTGCAACACTTTTTTCTTCATTTTATTTTTTTTAAGTAGTATGTTTCCTGTGGGGTCTGTTGGAACTCATATAGCTAAAACTGCACAGTGTTTTGAAACTTACCTCATATTTTGCTTTTTGATAAGAATATTTATATATTCACTTTTAAATCCTGAAGTTTAGGGGGTTTATAGTTAAAACATACACAGTTTGAACAAAAGCAGTAAAAGCCACTGGCATAGTATTTGTATATACCTTGACTTTTAAAACAATGTTTAAATAAAAGCATTTACTTAATTAAAGTGCATGAGATAATACCAAAGGGCTCAGTTGGATAGCATATATACAATTATGCCAGTAATTTTGAATAGATCATAGACACCTAGTATAATTAGAACTTCTTTCTGTAGTTTTTCAGTTTAGTGTTTAATGTTTGTACTAGTTTAAATCCCTTTGCATTTCAAATTTAATATGTACATTTAATTGTAATGATAATTGTTTAACTATTAAATCTTTTGATTTTTGAAGATTTTTTGGGGTTCATTTAGCAGTCTAATTGTGACTAACATTGAATGAAACCTGCATTTAATTCAGATTAGATATTACTTAAACTTTTAGCATGACAGGTGGAATATAATCTGGTTGAAATACTAGGAAATACATATTTTGGGAAAATATAGCTTGCTTAGCTGATCAGTGATGATTTTTTCAATCTCAGTAAATTTAAAGCTAATTCATCAAAGTTTCAGATAAACTGAGGTGACCTAGAATGTGAGACAGTATAAATCTAAATTTTTTTTGCCCTCCCCTCCTCCACCTCTAACTTCACTTGTAGTGTGTATTGTGTGGAGTCACAGTAGTTCAGTATTTTTTATTTTATTTTTATTTATTTTTACACCCAAAGTAGGTAGCACCAAAGGAATTTAAAAAGCACAGATTTCAGTTAGCACATATTTTGTTTTTTCTTTTTTTTTTGTTGTTTTTTTGTTTTTTCTTTTACTGATTTGGTTATTTGCCATTTCTGGGGATTAAACTTTAAAAAATGTTCTTCTTTTCTGTATCTGATGTTCTGTGTGCTATTAGTGATGCAGCCAACACGAACGGTTGTCATGTGTAAAACAACTTTCGATCACCGCGAAAACACCGCCCTGGGAAAGCGTCCATGCTTGATATCGTTTGGTTCATGAACATTAAGTTTCCAGTACAGGTGACCCATAGCTCAAAGTGTTAAATAATTGTATACATTATTCAGTTTTTAAAATAATAATCCATTAATGAGATTGCTAGTCTTTGAAGTTTTGCTCACTTTTGTTTTTCCTAGTAGAGCAGGGTAAAAGGAAAAACTTTAAGTTCTTATTTGTTTCTTTGTAAGGATCTGGTAGATAGATTCATTGTTATTTATTACATTTTTAAATGCAAGGGTAATTGTAAAATCATAGAAAGAGTAACATCTGTGTAGTGTTTCAACTCTGTGTAATGCTTTCATTTGCTTCTTCAGGTAAAATCCCAGATGAAGCCAAAGCCCTTTCTCTGTTGGCGCCTGCTCCTACTATGACAAGCCTGATGCCTGGTGCAGGGTTGCTTCCTATACCTACACCAACCCCTTTGACTACAGTAAGTAAAATTCAGTCACTGTTTGATTTCTGGTTTCCTCTATACTCAGTAGCCTTTTCTGTATTCAGAGAACAAGAACTATCTGATTTATGGACGTTGTCCTCTTGTATGCTGGATCAGTGAGGGTTTAGCTGTGGTGGTTCTTTTGAGGGTAAATCACAAGATGTCCATGCACTATCTTTCCTGGGTTTTTCTTTCAGATTATTATTTTGCAAAATAGTGGGTAAATACTGATTTTGATTGTGTTCATTTTTATTGTTGTCCTTCCCTAGACCCGTTAATTTGGTCCACCTCCAAAAAATTTCTTAAAATATAATGGTTACATTGACACAGTTCTTCAGAATATTAAAATGCTTCATTAGGGTGCTTTTACTTGATATCTCTACAACAGGACTTTTGACTGCCTAACAATGTTTTCACTACAAAAAGCGTAGGAGCTAGCTGCTGCTACTTCTGCTAAGTTCCCTTTTGCCTCTGTAAGCCTTTCCTGACATCAGCAGGCTGCTGTGACCTATTCAGGGAAAATTTCAAGTTTTTTCTTTTGTTACGTAAAAAAAAACCCTACTGGTGGCTTGTTGAGAATTTTTCACACTTGTTAGAAAATTTGTTTGTTGGAAAGGCAGTTGCTTTTTGGGTGGAGAAAATAAAATTGAAACCAGGAACTCAGCAGACCGATTTAGTAGTGATTTTTAAGTGACTTTTTTTAATAACATTCCTCAGGAGACATTGCAATTCCCAGTTCCAAAAATGAGAGCTGTGTTGTCCTCATTCTTTAGGAATTGACTGTGTTTGTAGGAAAAGAACTTAGACTTAATATACTTCACATTTCAACTGTAATTAATCTTGCCTTACGTGATGTGTTTGTCCAAAAGATATCTTATTTGTCCCTTTGGTGGACTGATATCTATTACAGAACAAATTGGCCCTGGGCACTGCAAATTCCCTTCTTCGCTTGGGCAAGGGCTCAGCAGTTCCTCATCTATTCCTAATACTTGTTGTGGCAAAAAAATAAGAATATTAGCAGTGTCTGAAGGTATCTTACACAATTTGATTGACTGCAAGCATTAGAAATTCAAGCCTATTTGTTTTCTGATTGATATACTGCATCTCTGGCCAAACCTCTTTGGTAAGATATTAACTGATAGCCCACAGAAAATCTTAACTATAGGAAGTTATTTATGGGTAGATTTTTATTATTTTAAAAAAGTGCGCCCTTAAAGTTTAAGGTTTATATTCATTAGATTTATTTTTACAGAAATGCACAAGGCAGGCAAGTATTAACAAGTGAAGTCTCTCCTACCAGTTTGCGGTTGCAAAGCATATTCTGTTTGTGTGTTTTCCAGCTGGGTGTTTCACTTGGCACTTTGGGGGCTATACCAGCAGCAGCATTGGACCCTAACATTACGGCACTGGGAGAAATACCACAGCCACCAATTATGGGGAATGTGGATCCATCCAAAATCGATGAAATCAGGAGAACAGTCTATGTGGGAAACTTGAATTCCCAGGTAGCTTTTTTATGTGTAATGGAAATACTAATGGAAGGTGTAGAATTGTAATTTATGAATTCTAATCTTACACGTTAAAGAGTTGTCATTAGTTGATGACAATAGGAATTTAAACAAAAAAAATACTCTTTTTCGTTACTAGTGATATTTTGAATTTTGAATGCTCCTGTGCCAAACAGATTAGACCAGACTGTGGCATTCATTCTGGCAGGATACCAGGGAAATCACACTGTAGCTGAATTCAAGCAACATACTTATGATTGTATGTCTTGATCAAATGTCCAACTGGGTTGTGTTAGCTGAGCAATGCCTCAGAAGTCATGAGATCATGGTAGCTGTCTCCCACAAAACTGTGCAGTTGCTTAAGTACATGAGATGGAATGATGTGTCCTAGTGGAAGTTGCAAAATTAGCATAAATACCTTTGAGTTTCTATAACAGGAAAGTTAGGTCTGTCAGAAACTTGTTTTTTTCAGTAATTGATTGAATTAATTGAAAAAAAATTTGCTTTTGACAGATGGAAATATATATTTTTTATTTTGGGGTTTTTTGACTGCCAAAGTAGCTACTAGAGTGTAAAAGTACTATTGATGGTGATAAATAAAACAAGCTGGAAGCTAGTAGAAAAACAGGTAAAAGCTAAGTCTTGTAATATTGTTTGGATTTTTTTTAATTGATCAAAATTCACAGTCAATAGCTTGGACACAGGTGTATAAGGAAATTCCTCATCAGTTATTTCAAACGAGTTGCCTGAAAAGTGCAAAATCCTGTCCAAATGTTTTTTTAACCTAGATGTAGGACTTCAGGGCTTGTGGTTGCACTGTTTTAAATATTCTTTACATTAATGGCAGAAAAAATACTTGTCTTTTTTAAAGTGTAACATTACCAAATGCATGTCGCCTGTGTAATAATGGTGAGATATCTTTCCAAAATATGTAGCTTTTAGATTATCTGATATATTGGATAAGTGGTTTTCATTATATATTTTACTTCAGCTGAGCTCTTCGACTCTTTCTAGACTACGACAGCAGATCAGCTGCTTGAATTCTTTAAGCAAGTTGGAGAAGTCAAATTTGTGCGAATGGCAGGTGATGAGACGCAACCAACACGATTTGCTTTTGTGGAATTTGCAGACCAAAATTCTGTACCTCGAGCTCTTGCCTTTAATGGAGTTATGTTTGGAGACAGGCCACTGAAGTAAGAAATTAATTATGCATATGACTATTGAATGAGAGATTTCTTTGTAACCTTGTACATTTATGACTCTGATGTGCAGGAAACTGCTGTGATGAATATTTTTAATATAAGGACCTATTGTTAACAAACTGGACCATTTCTATAAACTGCAATTTCAAGGTTGGGCATAACTTTCTCTGAGAAGAATATGGATGGCATTGAGTAAAATATATTTATATTTAATCTTGAGGTAGTGGAAGCTATAATAGTGAAAGAATCTGCAAAGTCCTTAGTACTAATTAAGCTTTCTATATGATGTGTATGTATTTAGTAGGCCAAAGAGATTTGATCTGAAATAGAGAAATAGATTCCTAGACTTCTACTAGAAAGTATTTTAACACAGAAATATTGTGCCGCATTTATTTAAAAGTGGTAAGATTTGAAAGCAATAAACACTTCAGATACTTAGAACAGATGAGTCTTAGGACAAATCTGTAGTTTTGCTGAACTTCGAAGTTTTTAGGGGTACATGGAAGTTGAAGTGTTTTCCTTTCTTAATTGTTTTTCATTTTCACTTCTCAAGTGTTTGGGAGTCAAAGGTTTTATTTTTCCTTAATTTAGAATAAATCACTCCAATAATGCAATTGTGAAGCCTCCTGAAATGACACCACAAGCTGCTGCCAAGGAACTGGAAGAAGTGATGAAGAGAGTAAGGGAAGCCCAGTCTTTCATATCTGCTGCTATTGAGCCAGGTAAGTATATTATGTTCATTACCTAAAAACAGACATGTTCTGTGTGTATCATGGCACATGCTTTTAAGACCATTTTCAAACACAGGAAAAGGGCACTCCAAGGTGAACAATATGTGTGGGAAAAAAAAGAAAATAATCAAAATTCTGTTCATGCAACAAAGCAGTGGAATGAAGCTGACTTTTTATTTCATCATGTCTTATTTTCAAATACATGCTCACTGAGTGTTTTCAAAAATACAAAGTTAGTAGTAAATTAATACTTAATGTTGGTGCTTTTTAAGTTCAAAGTACTTACAAACTTTTAAAAGAAAATGCTTATATTTTGTTTTATTCTCCTCTAGCACGCATTAATGCCATAGTTTCATGATCAGAGGGAGCTAGCATGGTTCTGAAAGCAGCAATATTATGCTTTCCTTATTTGCAGCAGGTTAATTTTGTCCCTGTGCTATGCTGTTTTTCATGCTGGCTCAAGACTGTGCATCCTCATAGCAAATGGGATCAGAGAATGAATCTGGGATAAAACTTAACATACTGTAGAGGACGTTTTTTCATCCAGATTGGTTCCCTAATCCCTGTTAACACTGAGATGCCAGATCAAGGAGGAAGGTGTTGGTGGGTTGAGAGATTAGACAGACATTTCAGTGCTGATTTATGCTGACTTAAACTGATTGCAAAACCACAGCATAAAAAAATTCTCAACTTGTTAAACTTGCAGTTGAGATCCTTCTTCTTCTCTTCGTTGGCAAGATTTTATCATTCTTCTTACTGACAAACCCAGATGTTGTCTTATGTAGGTTAGATAGTGCGGAGTCTTGAGGGGTTTTTTTGGGGGGGTGGGTGAGTATTTTCTGTTGTTTTTTAGGGGAAGAAAAATAGCTCTAACATATCCTCGATGTTAAGCAGCAGAAGAACAATCTTTTAGAGTCTGAACCAAAGTCTGGTGAGGTCACTGTTAAGGTTTCTGTTGACTTCCTGGCCTTTGGATCAAACTTTTCACCCTGTTTTCTCCATCCCTTCCTCCCGCAAAACAATGTTTGAGGAATAAGGCTTCAATATTTGTACAGTGGTTGAAATATCTAAAAGTACTAATTATTATTTACATTTTATGCTTGTTTTCAAAATTATGCCCTCTAAATTTACTCTATTCTTCTCAGGTTATTTAAAAAAAAGAAAGTAATTATATTAAATAATAGACCAAGAGGAGAACATGTTGTGATCTTGTGCATTGTGGCAGCAACATAAATCCCATTCTTAATAGAGCTAGCTTTTTATAATTATCTGGTTTATGTGTACTGCTGCAGGATGGCTGCACTCAACGAGTATATGCAATGACTTTCTTGGATGTTTCTGAAGGATATTTGCAAAGAAGGAAGATGTGCAAAGAGTAGGCCCCTTGCACTATATGTGGTACATTCCATTTGTGCCAGATTGTTAACTGGGATCTTTAAATGTTCTGAGCTTACACTGCAAAGTGGTTTTTTCCTCTCAGAGTCTGGAAAGAGCAGTGAAAGAAAAGGCGGTCGATCTCGTTCCCATTCTCGTTCAGAATCCAGGTCTAGCTCAAAATCCCGATCTAGAAGGAAAAGATCGCACTCAAAACACAGGTAGGTATGATTTTTATTTTGAACTAAGACATACTGGGGTTTTTTGAGTGGTCGTGGTTACTGAGATTTCTAACTGAGTTATAAGACAAGTATCCCTGTAGAGAAGATTACTAACTTACACTCAGCAGATCAGAGTAACCAGGAACTTCACCTGTGACCAGATACTCTTTCCCTATAACTGCTAAATGTTTTCAGGGTTACTCTTGGTTTAAAAACACTAGAAGGCACTTTTTGTGCCATGTAGCATAACCATTTCTATGGTTTCATGGTACATTTTGTGCCATGTAGCATAATATCATTTTGTGACCTGTATTTTAAAAAGAAATAGTTACCTGTATTTTGTGGATCGAACATGTAGTTTACTGTTAACACCCTTAGCAGATAGGATGGCTGGTTTTGCTAGTAGAAAGTTCCTGATGTCCTGAACTTGTAAACATCGAGTTAACAAATGCAGTATTTTTAATTACTATACTGTAAATGTAAAGCTATGGTTTTTAAAAGCAGAAGGCGGCTGCTTTAGGGGCAGTTTTTCATTCTTTACATTTTCTTTGCTTCGCTAAGTTTGTTCAGTTCTGAAACAGGCTTTGCCGTATGGGAGAAAATAAAATTAATAGATCACCCTTAAAGTATACCCATTAAGATTTTTTCCAAGAATGAGACAGTCTTGCTATGTGAGACTTACAAACGCTTCCTGAAACGGTTCAGATTCTTTCAATGTCAGGAATGTCTTCTGAGCATTTATGTAATCAATCTAAAGATACTTGGCTACATTAAGTATCAAAAAAAAAAAAAAAGAAATTCAAAATGTATCTGATAGCTTACACATTAAAAAGGTGAGTATTGTCAGTGTTGCAGCAACAGCTCTGTTGCATCCTTTCATGCATCGTCTTTTAACAAGGCAACTAGAATTCTTTTAGATACAGAAAAGCTGGCCAAAGGGAGTCATCAGTTATACTACCAAACAAATACGATGCAAGTGCAGGCTTCAGTTTTGCAATAGCGAGACACCACAGTACATGTTATCTAATGACATCAAAATATTAGGTACCTTTTTAATGCAAGAAGAATCATTTGGTCACTTCCTTATTGCTTGCTTCTTTGCTATTTGTCTGACTCGGGACCTAAGTGAAAAACAATCTTTTTATAACACTGCAGTAATCTCAGTTCTATTTTGTATTGACATAAACCAAATTGATTTTTAGAAGATAAACTTGCATTTTTTAACTTTTGGAAAACCTGTGCTTTAAACAACTGTTGATGGTTATATTTTTTTTTTTTAAAAAAAAAAAAAAAAAAAAACGATTTACCACTGCTACTGTCAGTTTTGAGAACATGCTGAAAAAAGGCCAGTCTGATCTGTTGAGGCAACTTCATCCCTGAGAATAAACTATCTTTACCACTTCCCTGTTTTACTGTTTTATAAAACACTTAAGTCATCTTCATCTCTATGATACAAAATTTATTTGAGGTGTTATTTTGACTCAATTGTAATTAATTTGCCCTGTAGTTAGTTTTTATTTCTGCGCTGATAGGCGGAGCAAAGCTGTAGGTAAAAAATGGTTGCCTCTCCTCTCCTCTTGGTACACACTGTTTGGTAAGTTAAACTTCATGGTACCTTAACCTCTCAGGCAAAGTATCCAATGATGTTGTTTTTTGAAACTTAATGTTCAAATTCGGCTTTTTATTTTTGCTTTTCTAGGGAGTATGAGCTTCCAAAAATAGGGAATATTTTGGATAAAAAGAATATAGTAATTTTTAAAAGTCTTATTTTCTTCATCAAATCTGCGACTATAGTACATATGTTTATCAGAAGACTTTAACTGAATTTTTCTCGGGGTATCTGCACATTATTTGCATTCCTTACTTATCATGTGGTAAATGCTCATTCCTTTCCTTGAGAATTCTTGTAATTGAAATCCATGCTAACAAATCCTTTCAACTGAAAAGGTAATTTGACTAAATGCTGAACCACAGATAGTAGTGGGTTTTTTGTTTTGGTTTGGTTTTTTAAAGTTCATTTAAATTGTAAGGCTGGGATAAGCAAAAAGAGACCAGTTAAAGCCATCTATCTTCAGTGACAAAGACTGCAATAAGTGACTGAGCCTGGAGAAGAAACAAAATGTAACTAATCATTTTTACAACCTGCTAGAAATTGTCTATAGTAGATTTTACGCAGTGTAATTTTCTAAGGACATCTATCCTAATATGATATGAATTTGTATTTTTCCAAAATGTTCATGGAGGTTATTATGAAACATGGGTATTACTTAAATGGTGCATTGTTTCAAAGGAGGGCATGTGCACCTGGTGAAGGATAAAGTATCCATATTTGCAAAAATGTTTGTAGGCAGTATGTTACTGAGGTGTAACTCTATATAATTTTATGTAGTGAGGCAAGATTTATGTTCTTTTTCCTTTGTTGGTTGACCTAATTTTTATGAAGTTTCAATATTAAAATATTTTTCTTCTGGCATTGTTCATATAGAAGTAGATCTGGCAACAGATCACTCTCAAGACACAAGGACAGACGCAGATCCAGAAGCCCCCTGAAAAAACGGTCTAGATCTAGGGAAAGGCGGAAATCAAGAAGTCGCTCTCATTCTCGGTGAGTTCCATTCCTAAGAAATGATACTGTTGTTCTTAGCACACAGTACAGAGTTTTTGAAAAAAAAACTGACAAACTTTTTAGGTGATGGTAAAGGATAGAGTCTCTAAATGCTTTAGCCTGTCCCTAGGCTTTGCCTGTGGGACAAAAGAATAGAAAGTAAATTTTAATGCTGAGTGTACTGGTTTTGGCTGGGGTACAGTTAATTTTCTTCATAGTAGCTCATATGGTGCCTATGGGCGTTAAACCACCACACTGGGGTACCTAAACTTTGGTAGTCTAGCCTACATTTATACCAATGTGCAAGCTGACGGAAAATAGGTAACTTTACTTGCCAGACTTTAACCAATAGATTAGGAATGTTCTGCGCAGCCTGTGCAACCTGCAAAAAAGTGGATGATGCTTGTTCGATCTATATCTGTTGAGAAGGTTGGATTCAGGCTGAACTTGATCCCACATTCTGAGAACATGTATAAAGTTTTTGTGCATGAGCTTTTATTTTCACCTTTGGCTATCTCATATTGGCCATACACTGCTGTGGGCACAAGTGCATGTGTCTGCTATATGGCATATTTGCATTTCAGGATCTAATACATCTATATTTTACCTAGTCTGTTAATTTTTAAGTCTGATCATCTAATTATTGAACTGTGAAATTCCAAAAAGATAATAACATAATTTTCTGAGGGATGAAGTAGTAAATATTCACAAACCAAAAGTGCCTATGAAAGTAGCTTCATGAATAGAAGTCTAGGTACTTTTCTTTCTGTTTCATCTCTGTAATTCCCCTGATTTATATAAAGGGAGCTTCATACTTAGGTTGTGCAGTTGCCTCTTGTTTTTTGAGGGAATAAGTTTTGTGGGAAAGAGAACTGCAGATCTGTGGACCTCAGTGGAAACAGGAATAGGCTATGTAGCTAGCAGGACTTTATTGATGAATCCTTTTGATTCTCTGTTGCTGTTGTCTGGAGATTCTTGAGATACCTGCTCACTGGAAGGGGCAAGTCCAATGAAATCTCTGTGATAAATTAACTGGAAGGACTTCTTGTGTCATTGTCAGACTCTTTGCTATTGCAGGGATTGTGTGCTGTTTCATCTTTATGATCTTACATTCCTTCTCTGAGTATTTGCCAAAACCTGATGGGAACCAAAGTTGTCAGGTCACACAGCATATAACAGCCTACTATTTATTAGCAGTTGAGAAGATAACAACCAAACACTTCTTCTGTTGAAGAAAGGTGGGATCTGTGCTTAGGACCTTTCGTGTGTGAAGGAGTCTCTTTGAGAATCTTTAAAAATGCTGGAATAGGTACCAATACCCAGAGACAGAGCAACTTCTGTCAGTCTGGTTCCCTTGGACGTATAAAGGCCTGCTAATCAACTTCTCCTCTTGTGCTTTCTCCTGCTTCTTTCTCTGAACTATTGTTCGTTTTCAAATGTCCTAGAGGCAGATCTAGGAGTCGTGTCTCTCTGCTAGAAAGGAAAGATGGAGTCTTGTACTTCCAAATAATCCCATACCAAAATGTAATCTTCGAGCCAAATCTGTGATTTAATCAATTTTTGTTTGGCTTGACAAATAGAACATCAGTTGGAATTTTCCTCACTGTTCTTTTTATGAACGTGTATCATTCTGCCTGTCCCAAAGAAGCTGACTTGTTCTGTTATCCTTGCTTCTTTTTACTGTATTAACAATTTTTCAATGATTTTCGAATTCCTGGTGACATTACAGATGATTGAATTGTCTTGATTGAGTTTTGACTTTACATTTGCCTTTTGAGGAAATTTGTTTGGTGAAATTTTATCCCTGTTTTTCTATTTCACTGTATTAATTGTTGTTCGACTTCCAAGCAGTTCCAGGATATCTGTGTGAGGCAACACTGTAGAATTCACAGAAGACTTCTGTCAGTCAGCTGTCATTATTCATGTGGGGATGGTTAATCTGCAGTCCATTTTATGTGGACACACTTCTAGTAAAGAGTGGATTTACAGATTGTAGGGTTTGTCTCACTCCTGACAAAATGTAGAAAATTTATGTATGTATAATAATGTAACTGTGAGGTGAAGAGACATAATGTCTCAAAGTGTAATAATATCGCTCTGAAGATCACAGCTTGATTTGATTTTGGCCTCCCCTTCTCCAATTTGGTTTCCAAATTTTTCCTAGCTGTATAACCTTTCCCTCACGGTGAACAGGGGTGGAAAATTAAAATATTGAATAATTACTATTTTTCAACAGAGATGCATACTTTATCTTGAGCAATTAATGTATGCTAAAGAGTTAGTTGTAATTTTAATTGGAAAGTTCAAAGGTGAATTAATGGATTTGTGTTTGGCTTTTCACAGGGACAAGAAGAGAGACAAAGAAAAGGTCAAGGAAAAAGAAAAGGCCAAAGAAAAGGAGAAAGAGAGAGACCGAGACAAGGAGAAGGAGAGAGACCGAGACAGAGACAAAGACAGGGAAAGAGAGCGAGATAAAGAGAGAAACAAGGAGAAGGACAGGGAGAGAGATAAAGAGCGAAACAAAGATCGAGAGAGAGTCAAAGACAGGGATAGGGACAGGGACAAGGATAAGGACAAAGACAGGGACAGGGACAAGGACAGGGAAAAGGAGAAAGATAAGGAGAAGGAAAAAGACAGGGAAGAAGTAGACCAGAACAAGGAAAAAGAAGATATTGAGAAAGAAGGAGAGAAGGACAGAGAGAAGATCAAGGACAAGGAAGGAGATAAGGACAAAGGAGGGGACAAAGAGAAGGACAGAGACAAAGAAAAGGAAAAAGATGGGGATAAGGAGAAGGAGCGAGAAAGAGAAAAAGACAGAGATGATAAAAAGAAGAAAGAGAAGAGATCCAGAACACCCCCAAGAAGCTATAGCTCTTCAAGAAGATCTCGTAGCTCCAGCAGGTTTGTTTAGAATTTTTTCATGCTTTTTTTGATTTGTCAGTTCAGTGGGGCACCATTCTAGTTTTTATGTATCAATATCACCATATGTCTTACTAATTAAATTTGTATTATTTCTGTTTTGTAGATTTTCCTATAAAGTAAAATCTTTTACAAAGAGCTGTGTATGATGCCTGATAGAACATAGTTTCTTGTTGGGCTGCTGGTGCTTGCCTTTCACGTAACCATATAGTATAGACCTTGAGGTCAGTAAGTAGATAATTCTTGTGCCACTTCTCTGCGTTGGAGCCATCCAAAAGTTCTGATAAAGTGACATCACACATCATCTTTGTCCTGGTGAAAGTCTGAGTTACTATTACATAGTTCCTTGGTTACTTACATACTGTACAGTGTTGGATCTGTAGATCTTGCGAACAGTTGGGCGATAGTACTTGCCACTCTTCAGCTGGATGGCTGAACAGCAGGAAGCAAGCACGTCACTTGGCTGGCTAGCCATTCGGAAGGTGAATGTATCTCAGTTGGAAGATAAGGATACCTTGTTTAGCTGGTTATATGGCCAGGTACAAGTAAAAAGTAACATTCCTTAACGATGCTGATAGTAAACAGGAAAACGTTTAAGTTAATGTAGCTGTTGTTTTGCCTCTGAGGGAGGCTAAGTTGGTGGAAGTCTGGATAAATTCAGTACAGCAAAAGGAGGCTGTAAGATTGACTATAAGCTATGTAAGTGGACTAACTCAGGCATATTCTAAAAGAGTTGTGGCGAACTTAGGTTCAGAAGCTTTGGTGGAAAAAGTCCTTTCTGAATACCTCAGGAATTAGGGAGTTCAATAGTACCACGTCAAATTTACATACCAAATTTTATCTGTTACCTTGGGAAAATGAAATGGTGGATGAATTATGAAAAGTTCTATGTCTTATAATCATTTCACTGGGCAAAAGCAAAATTCCCACAGTCCACAAAAATCAGGCGTTCATGGTCCGTACAAGGCAGGAAAGGGTGTATTGGTTTCTGAACATTCTATTTGTGTTATATGAAATGTCCATGTTGTTTTGGACGTTTATGGGCAAAATTCTTTAAGCATATGCAACTTCCTATTTTAATGCATTTATAACATTATTTCATGGGTAGAGGTGGTTCTGCCAGCTTTGAAAACATAGCATTTTCTGTCTGTAGGCCTCAGGAGTGTTGAATTAGATAAGTGTAGAAAAACGATTTAAGATTTTGACAATGTGCAGCTTGTAAGAATCTTGATGGAAGATCCAGTTCCTAATGTCAAATAGCAAGTGTAGTTAGCTGGATGTTACCAAAAATTCATACTCTAGTTTGCAACAATTATGCTCCCCGTTAAGAATTTTGCTATTTAAGAAGGTGCCATGGAAGGCCCAAATGCCATGTACTTGGGAAAAGAATTCTAGTCAAAATTAGTGCATCTCTTCTAGCGGACTCACAGTACAAAACCCTACCTTGATATGAAGTTAATTTTTTTTATACAGATGTTACTAAACAAGGACAGTGTTCTTTTGAAGATGGAGGATGAGAGATATGCAATTTTTTATATGGATTTACAATTCTTTCTTCAGATGTAGCGTTATCCTTAGAGTATCAATACTGGGGCCAATACTGTTGAATGTTTTCATCAGTGGCCTAGAAAATGGGACAGAGTGCATCCTCGGCAAGTTTGCAGACAATGCAGAACTGGGAGAGGAGTGTGCTGCCATTCAGAGAAACCTCGACAGACAGGAAAAGTGGGCTGACAGGCATCTCATGGAGTTGAACAAGGAGAAAAGCCAAATCCTGCAGCCGGGCAGGAATAACTCCTTTGCACCAGTACAGCATGGGGGCTGACTGGCTGGAAGGCTGGCTGGCAGAAAAGGACCTGGGGGTCCTTGCAGCCAAGAAGGCCAGCAGTATGCTGAGCTGCGTTAGGCGGTGTTGTGAGCAGGTCAAGGAAGGTGATTCTGTACGTCTCCTCAGCGGTTGTGAGGCCACATCTGGAATCCTGTGTCCAGTTCTGGGCTCCCCATTACAAGAGACACACAGACATACTGGAGTGAGTCCAGTGAAGGGCCACGAAACTGATAAAGGCCTTGGAGCATCCGTCATACAAGCAGAGACTGAGGGAGGTTTAGCCTGGAGAAGAGAAGGCTGAGGGCCCATCTTATCAATGTGTATGAATACCTGATGGGAGAGTGTGAAGAAGAGAGAGCCAGACGACTTCTCAGTGGGGCCAGTGACAGGCTAAGAGGCAGTAGGCATATTGACATATGGGAAATTCTTTTTTCTAGTGTTTAAATCGTGTTTTTTCTGGGCAAACTGGAACCAGTTACCCTGAGAGATTGTGGAGTCTCCATCCTGGAGATATTAAAAATCTGACTGGATGTGGCCCTGAGTAACCTGCTCAAGCTGACCCTGTTTTAACGTGGGGGAGGGAGAGGTTGGACTAGGTGGTCTCCAGAGGGCTCTTCCAACCTCAGTAATTCTATTATTCTCTGAAAAGTAATTGTGAATAGGTTAGGCTACAGAGTCCCAGTTAGCTTGCATTTAGGGGCATGTGTTTGCTTTGGTGATTGACGTTGCATAGTTGAAATCATTACAAACCTTTCTGGAGAAGATTATCCAACAACCTGGCATTTCAGTTACCTGGATTTACAGTGCAGCACTGAGTTGGGGCTACTGATCCTTTACCTGATGAGTGTAAAATATTGGACAAATAGTTGTCTTTTTGGAGAAGAGGTGAAGGTGGAATAGGACATACAGGACCTTCTGAGAACTAGGTGGCAACTGACCTTGCTTTACTGACAGACAGCATGCAAGTACTAGAAATCAGATGGCTATTTGTGATTCCTAGCTGAAGATAGAGACACAGACCACAGGAAGAGGAGGATCTGGCTCCTTCTCCAACAGACATCTACAGGCTAGCAGAGGATATAGGTACGGAATGTTAGTTCTGTGTATGATTAAGAGACATAGGATATCAAAGTATTCACACTTGTTTTTTCTTAAATTTTGTTGTATTAGTATTGCTTAAGAGTGTTAAAAAACAGGTGCACAAAAATCTTTGTATAGACAAATGTAATAGGGATGGGAACAAATACCGTCACACACAGCTGTAGTTCTTCAACTTGAAATATGACAAGCAGAAACTGAAAATTAGATTTCATGAATAAACAGTTTCTAGCTTGAACACAATTACTAAGGCACTTGGTTACTCACAGATATGTATGTTGGCAAGCAAAATAAATTGGGGATGTACTCAATGTAGCCCAAGTGGGAGCATTGTCAGAATAATATATCAATTTCCAGTATTCTCATTTGAAAAAAGATGATGATGAATGTCAGGATGTTCAAAATGAGATGCATGTTAACTAATGAACAGCTGATCAGTGATTGTGTTATTTTCTCCATGATTTTGAGGCCACTTTATATTTTTGTTTACTAAAGGTTGAATCAAACATAAGAGCTTGCTGAACAAAATAGTTATGAAATTTTGTCCTGTGCAGCTTCAGGAGGTCATGGTAGATGATATTGTCAGAGTATCAATCCAGATAGTGATACTAGGCATATCTTAATATATCCTTTTGTAATTTATCTAATAACTGTTGATTTCTTGGTCTTTCTAAATATTGAAGATACAAATATTCACACCGAATGGTGTGAATTGCAAAAGCTACTATCCATAAGTGTAGCTTTTGTGCCATATCTTGAAATGCCCTCTCAATTGATTTTTAATTTCCCTGTTTTTCTTTGATGGTTCTTCCTGTCTGCTTTTCCTGCTCTATGAAGAGGTGATACTGTGACAGAGATAGATTCACGTTTATGTTGAATGAAGCTTTACTGGCTCAGTTTTTGCTTTATTTTAACATGTGCCTCAGAATGTTTGCAACAAGTTATTTAATGTTTTGTTCTATGCAAGATCAGACTTCATAACAGCAACTTCAGCAAATTCCATATATCTATGTAAAACAGCTGTTTTGTAAAATACTGCGAGCTCTTCAGTGTTTTACAGAATGATAACATTCTGTTTGCTGAGCAAGGACTGCTAGGAAAGCAATAGATATTTATTTATTCTGATTTCGACAACAGCTTGAGCTTCATTTTGCACTGTTTGCTTCTAAAGCAATAGGAATGCTAGCTCATGGATTTAGGAATTAAACTTCAATTAAGCTGAACTGAAATTACAGTGATCTTCAGGTTGTAATGTTACATTTTGAAGTTCGTCGTGCTCAAGTTATGCCTTTTGTCTTAATGTGGCTGTTCAATTAAATTGTATTCTTTTCCTGGCTGAAGAAACTCTTACTTACATAGGATTAGTGAATTCAGTGTGTTTCCATTGTTATCAGGTAGAAGTACAAGCATGTGAGGATAAACAAAAAGTTAAAATCCGAGAGGGCACAACCTTTTTTTTCCCACTTCTAGCCTCCCCTTTCCCACCAAACTGAAACAAGCGAGAATTTTTTTTTTTGCTTTGTACAGTTCATATGTTCTTGGTGATATATAATGTTAAATCCAGGGATATTTACTTAGTTGTTGTGCCAGATGATTTTAAGAGCTTTCTGTTTTTATCCAGTTCCGGAGTTTATTATTTTTATTCTTTGATGATTTTGAATTTCTTGGTCCTCTAGAGAAAGGCGTAAAAGGAAGAGTAGAAGTCCCTCCAAGTCTCCTAAAACATCCAAAACAACAAAAAGAAAGTCTTCACGAACTCCTTCTCCACGAAGGTCAGTTTGATGTAAACATAAAAGTTAATTAGCAGTAAAGGAGGATGAATTTCTAGTATTTTCATTGTTCTGCTGCCTTTGCACTAATCATCTCAGATTATTTCAATTAGTCAGTATGATTCAGTTTTAATTTAAAACCAAACCAAAGCAAAAACCTCCATGGATTTGGTTTTCAACTGGAGAGTTTCAACTCTGTCAACAATGCAAATTTGCTTCAAATCAGTAAAAGCCCTTCATCAGATACAGATTAATTTGGTTTTCTCTTTGCAAATAGCATGCATACTGAACACATGCATTCTTTAGCTCTCTTCAGTCAAAAAATCCCCTTGTCTTTATGAGGGGGTTTTCGTTACATTTTGGGGTTTTTTTGAAAATCCACAGATGAGAGTTTAGTTTGCAGTTAAATGGTTTGAAGGTTGTTGCTGCTGGATCAAATTCTGATTTGAGTAAAAATTTTCTTGAACAGAAACAAGAAAGAAAAAAAAAGAGAGAGAGACACAAATAATGAAAGAAGAGAAAGAGAACGCTCCACCTCCAAGAAAAAAAGTAGTAAAGAAAAAGAGGGAAAGGAGAAATCTGATAAAAGCACCACTACTTTGAAGGTAAGCTGTGTGACCAAGTGATAAGCAGAGTGAAGTGATGCTAGTGGAGCCATTATTGAAATACCCTCCCTTCTTTTTCTTTCTTTTTCTCCTCCCTTCTTTTTCTCCTGTTTTCCTTACCAAATTGTTACCATATTTTGCCAGTTGGAGACCTACAGTTGGTGTTAGAGGGCCTGTTTGATAAGACTTCATGATTGAACCCTACTGGATCTCTAGGAGCTTGTGTGAATAGGTTATTGTTTTGGTTTCTCTTCCCTGTTCTGTGCCATATGTTAGGACTTCACTGGCTGCCTAGTTGTATGAGCAGGCAGGAAGCAGACTGTGTAACTAAGGAGCAGCGTTCAGGGACAGCTTGGCTGTCAAGCTGGAAAGATTACTTTTTTAATAAACTTTCACTCTGCAGTTCAGCCTCTCCCTGGTTGCTTTGGTCCTGGTCTGTGTGTTGGACTCTGCAGGAGTAAAGTTGAAGAGTTGGGGAAGAGTGGTGTGGGATTTTCCCCTGCAGAATAGAAGGTGGTGTGATTAACAAAAGAAACATCTTCAAATTGTTTAATCTTAGAATTTGAAAAGCAGCATGCCTTTAGAAGTGTAGTTTGTTGTACTCAGAATTATTCAACTGCTATAAAACAGCTGGTTTACGTGACTCTGTCCACATGCTTAAGTAATTATCTTACCCAAGAACTCTCTTAAAATGCATCAGATACCTGGCAAAAAATATGAAAGAAAAAATTTAATCCTATTTTATTTAGAAAATATGGTGAAGTCTTACTTAATTTCTGGAGCTGTTTCTCATAAGTTCCATGATGCTGCTTATTCTGTTTTTTCTGAATATTGATGACAAAGACAGATCACTTTATGGCAATGATTTCTTGGATGATGGGTTGTTATGAGTGCCTTAACTTCAGCCAATTGAAAAGAAAGCTTTTTTTGAAAAAAAAAAAAGGAAAACAAGCTGACACCTCTACTCTAAAAATTGCTGAGACAAGATAGGCATGTAAAAATTGAGACCACAAAAGTACCGAGAGTTGATTGGAAGTTATATCCTGTAATGTTAAGAATATTATTTTTTTGTAAAATAATTTCATCTTTGGTAGGACAAAGATCACACTAAAGAGGATCAGAATTCAGAAACTGACAAGGAAGTAGACAACAGGGACACACAAAGGACAGATGAAGTCAAACTACAACAGAATGGGAACTGTCAACCAAATGAAGAAAACCTCTCAATTAAAATGGAAGAGGTTTAAAGCAAAGAATGGACCTCTGATTCAACTAAGGAATGAAATCCAAAGCTTTTTATTTCCCAGAATGAGGAAGAAAATGTCAAAGCAATCAACCTGAACACGTTGATAGTACTATTAGATCTTCCAATTCTTGTGATAGCTTTGTTGTCTTCTTGCCGTAAAGCAAGAGAGCACGGACCAGTAGTTATACCATGAAAAGGCAGATGCCATCAGAACTATTCATCTCTGAAAATCCATGCATTTCCATGATGGCTGTACTTATTTGTAAAATGATTTATGTTAAGTTTTGCCATAAGCTGTTACAAATAAGTAGAAACTGAAAGATGTAAACCTGTACTACCCAAAAAAAGCTGAAGATATGCATTGAAGGTTGTTTAAAATACTGCTTGTTGATGAATTTTGTATTGTTTTACCTTGTGGGTTAAAAAATCCACAAAAACTTCAATGTGTACTGTTTGATGTGCTTGGAAATGGTGCATAAATATACACTCTTTTGTTGTAGATGACGACTGTAGGGAAAGGGTTTTTAAACATAAACACAGTTTTACGGTTATTATGTTAAATACCCACTGACTAGTATGCTTTTCATTTGCTCACTGCTTGAGATTCTTGGGTTTTATTATTTAAAAGAATTTCTTACTAATATCCCTAAAATTAATATTTCTTTTAAGTATTTGAACAATGCATGCTACTTTTCTGTTCCTAAAAGGAACATTGCCATGTTATAGATAATAGGTTAGCTTACTGGGTTATTTTGGGGTTGTTTTGTTTTGTTGTTTTCTTTTGTCCTTCCAGAAGTGAGCACATCTGTATGATATTATCAGAACTTACATCTTTGTTTTGAGCCGTACTGCAGTGTGTCTGTTCAGCTGCAAATAGTACAGGTGCCATTATGACAATAAATTTTTCTTATTTGTTTAAAAAAATATGGGAGCACAAGCAGAAGCTTTAGTGCCTTCTTAAAGTGTGGTATTTTCTAGAAATGTATATGTGCTATTACTCATTTTCAGCTAAATTTTAAATGATCTCTATTGCTATTTTGCCACCACCATACTGTAAACAAGAATGCAAGTGATTTGTCAGAACAGTTGTTTGATTCACTTGTTAAAATACTAAAGCTCCATTTTTACTTTTATTTTTTATTTTTAGAAGAGATTTATAGATAAAAGCAAAGATGCAATTTGGGGACCACCACTGTACAAAAGTAGTAGCTGAATACAAAGCATTTTCTGATCACCTGCATCAAAGACAGCCCTTTAGACGTTTAATCTACATTTGGATGGCCTTAATTGTTACCTCTCCCATCATCTTCTCCGATACCTGTTGGGTGATATAAAAGGAATTGTATGCAAAGAAGGGGGATAAATAATTTGGGGAAAAAAGTTCTAATTTACACAGGAGTTATATGGTAGAGATTCTTTTTTCATTTTTGGGGACAGAAAGCGTGTAAAAGGAGAATGACAAAGCAAGTATTTTTGTCAAGGTAAAACATGGCTTGTGTTCTCTGAACTAATTTAATTGGTTACATGAGATTTCTTAAGAGTCATACCTTTAAAACTTACTTATACCTAAAATCGAGTAGATTATTTTTAATACAACTTAATACAATCAAATTACTTAATTGCCTTACCTCATGGGAAGACTTATTTCTTTCAGTTAAAAAAAAACTTAATAGCATATTAGCTATTTGCTTTCAGTTTGTTTTTCTTTTCCTTTGCATAGTTAATTCTTCCAGGAAAAAAAAAAGTGTATTACAGGGAATGAAAATTTTGCCCAATTCCTAAGGTAATGAAACCCAGTTTGATTGTGAAGCTGCTTAATCACTCTTCATTTTCGATAGGATTTGATGTTCTTGCCACTGTGTACATTTAAGACTATAGAAAATGCTTTACCATGTAAAGTATAGACAGTCATTTTTGTGATGTTTAAGCCACATGCTGTTGGCTGGTAAACAGCTTATTCTGATAAAAGAATGACAAATCTGTATGCTTACAGGAAGACTGTGAAGGATTGTGTCTTGCAACAACAGCCGTCTTATTTATGATGTGTAAGTAGCATAGAGCAAAGAGATTGTTTGTATACTTGTTATCTTTGGTACCATTTCACTAATAAAATTAAGTATTTTAGAGGGAAGTTTCTGCTGGTACATACTTATTAAAGGAATATTTTTAGTTGATCTGGTCTTATTCACACAGCTTCTTTGATTTGAAATGTGGATACCAGTGAAAATATACATGTATTATTTATAATATCTTTGAAAAGCTAAGTTTCTCCTTTGGGAGGAATTAGAATTCTTGCAGTGTATCATGTTTCAGCTGATATTAGTTTGATTTCTTGAATTTTGTTATCCTGAAACTGCATAGCTCTATTATATATCAGTTACAGAATATGTGAAGGATTGTGTACAGTTAGCTAAGAAACATGCCTTTGGAAATCAATAGTTAAAGATGGCAGCCTTACTAGCTAACTTATCACATGTGTAAGTCCATATGCAGCACATTGTTATATTGTATGTGAATTAATGGTTCCCTTACAGAAAGGTTTTTTTTTCAAAAAAGGCAAAAAAGACCCCAAACAACCAATCACCAAACACATATTTCCTGCCCACCTCAAGTCATATTTTCTTACAAATGCTGTATTTTCTGGTTTTGCTTTGTAAATACTGTGCAGATCTGTGAGGTAGTTAAGTTCCGTCTGTCTGTATTAGGTGTTTTACAGTTCCCCTCTTCCTAAAAAGCCACTTCTAGAGATCTGTTATTCTGTAAAATGCCTATCTCCGCAGAGGGTAGCTCATTTTCAAACCGGTAGTGTAGCACAGTAATGAAGTTTCTGCTTGCTCCAACAGGATTGTGTGCATCATCCATCAAATGTGTCCGTCTTCCACTGGAAGTCCATTGCCTTCATTGTTAACAAGTTTGCATGCTGACCTGCCATGTCAGATTGTTTGGTTTTGCACTTTATAAATTAAATTAAATTGAGTGGAGGTTTTGAGAACAGTGTAGCTCATGATAGCTGTATTGTTTTAAATGTAATTTCATTTGAGTCAGCCTTTATTTCAAAATGTGACTCTTAATTGCTCAGAAAAGTGATGATATGGTGCCATTTTGCTAAGACCATGTAAAGCATGTATGCGTAAGCTTCCATTAGTGACCACAGTTATTTCACAACAGTGTTTCTGGGTAACAGATAGGACTTTTCTTTGGATTTTGAAAGAAGGTAGCAGAAGACAACTGCTGGTGGATGAAACAGGATTCAGAGCTCAGAATAGAGGTGGCCATGACTTGGATAAATTCCTCGAAGTCAATAGGTTTACACAAGTGTGAGGGATGAAATTTTGTTTGCAAACACTGATAGTATGGTATGTAAAGAATATTGTTTTTCATATTTCGGAATTAGAACTAAGAGGGGAAAAAAGCACTTCAGTTGGAAACTAGAAACGTTTGAAGAATACTTGAGAAATCAGTGAGATGTGGGTTCTGCCTAACCATTAAGTCACCTGCTAATTTTTTTGATGGCATTTTCAGATATATACACCTGCACTATCTTTATGTTAGCTGGCTACCAGCAGCAACCTATGCACAACTTGGATTCTGAAATGAGCTGTGGCCAGTTGAGTGTGTTTACTCAGCTGCAAAGAAGGTGAATTCTGTAGTCTGTAGCATGCTTTGCATTGCTTGCTAGTGTTCCCTGGTCCAGTTACATCTAAGGCAATAACCTGAAATTACTTTGGAACTCTGCAAATCTGTTTGTTACATGGTAGCTTCTCTGTGTTGCCTTTAGCTTGTACTGGTATTTTTAAACAGTAACTAGATTTAGGTATTTCTGTGATTTTCTTTTGGTGTAGGGAAGTGATAATAAGTAAAGGCTGCTTTGTATGGTACAAATTATTGTATACTTCATACCTGTCCTTATTACTGTGTTATTTTTTTCATTCACGTGTATGACCGTTGCAAGCAGTAATGCCATAGTGATGTGTGTATCTTCTACTTTTAGGTCTGAAGCATCTCTGCATCACTGTCTTTTTGTTAATTTGTACTGAAACCAGGTTAGAGTTCATGTATTTTAATTCTGCTAGCCATTCGCTTAGAGGGAAAAAAAAACCAGACAAAAATAATATTGAATTTTGTAAATGTTAGTGTGAAAATTGCATCGTAACGGTAAAACAAATAATCCTAAAGATGAGAATTCTGAACAATGGCTTGCAAACTGGGGCATGTTATGGGTCCCGCCTGCCACTTGGTGGTACTTACAGTTTTATAGCAATCGATTGTTGCCTTTGGTGTTATCATAATTTTAAAAGTGAGAATTGGACTTAGTGACACAAATGCTAAGATCTGTAAATGGCTAAAATAATGTAAATCAGTAGGCACTTAGTTCAGAGAGATGTAGTTTTCTCACTAGAGATTGGAGCGTGGACAGTTGAAATTTGTAGATATCGTTAAGTGTTATTACCTAAAGAGAATTACCTAAGAGAACTTAATTTTGTTTGCTAATATGTAAACAGAAAAAAAGTTTTCAGCTTGTACCTTAGGTTTATTTTTATATGTTGAAAAGTGTAATTAAAATAATACTGAAAACTAAAAGCACTGTACAAAAGGGGTTTTTTTTATGTAAGAGAAATACACTTTCAATTGTGTTTAATTTTAAACTTAAAAAAAATGTCTTTGCACGCAGTGTTTATTTTTGTTTCAAATTCAAGAATGCTTCATTTGTAGGTGAGTCCTATTGCAGGATCTGAGCACATTAGTATGGGGGTTTCTTCTGTATTCTCTTCAATACAAAACAGCTTAATAAACTTGTCTGACAATATGTGGAGGCAGCTGCTTTCCCCTTAGTTTGAGGAGATTCAGCTGTAACACTTCAAATCTGTATTGTTTAAGTAAATACTACAATTGAGAAGCTTCAGTTTTCACAATGTTTTCTGAAACTGTGAACTCTTACTATCCAAAAGGGCAAAAAAAAATTTTTTTAAAAAACGGTCATATCAGTTTTATAACTGTTGAGCTTAATACAGGAGAACATGGACAGCAAAAATGTGTTTTTAGATGTTTATATATTTTCTTCTGGGAAGTTTCAGCTTACACTTTTTTTTTTGTTACATTTTTACATTAATCTAGTGCCAAATTTGACACAAGACTAGAGATTTTTGGTGTACAAAGTATGTTCCATACTAATCTTGCTAATGAAATTATTCTTCTCCCATTGGAAAGGTTACATGTGTCTTTGTTGACCTGAAAGACTTACCAGCAATGGTAAAAGAATAATTTCATCTTCCTTTCACTCAGTCCTCGATGTCACTAATGAGGCTGCCAGTTAAGTAGCTTTTTTAGAAGAAGTAGTTGTTGCCCTACTCAATAAAACCTTCCTTAGTGCAAAGATTTAGAACTAGTGCTGCACTGATGAGTAAATCATGGGCCACTTAGAAACTGCTACTTCATAAATACATAATTTTCATAATAATTTAATCAAAGGAATGAGGATCTGCTTTGGAAACATCAAGAGAATAATTTGACATGCACAGTTCATGTATCTATCAGTAGATCCTTTCTGGTTATTTTTCCCACTGATACGGGAGCTATGATTAATTTATATTATACTCAGCACCTATCACAGTCTGGGTTCAGATATGCCTGGGGAACCTAAGCACTACATCAGCAAAAATATTATTTCCCTTCTCTAAGTTTGATATTGCTGGTAATAAAGTAGGTCTTTTAAGTTTAATAAACATATAACCAAACTTGTTCCACGTTGGTAGAGTATATTTTTGCATTAATGAAGCAGCTATGAAATGGTACAAGTAAAGAAATGTCAAATGCTGCTATTATGTTGTTATTTTTGTAAATAAACAATATCCCAAAGTTTTAATGGTGTCATAAACTCACTTCCACTAAATTTGGATGAAATACAGCAAATGACTGTGAAGCAATTCTATCTTTCTCTCTCTCTTTTTTTTTTTCTTTTTAAAAGCCACATCTGCCCCAGAGAGTCATGTGTAACTAAGAGTAGCTAAGTCTGTTGGACTGACACTGACAGGAATATTAGAGGAAAGGTGGTGAGGGGTTAAGTAATTGAATGTATCATCACTGTTTAGTTACAGAAGAAGCTTTTGAATCCCCTGGCTGAGCAGGGGGGTTTCTTCTCCAGGGAAAACTACCATAGTTCCACCAGGGAGAGCTTGTCACTTTTAAACATGTTAGGAAATGTGGCTATATAGAATTGTATGTCAAAATTCCTTTTTTTTTTTTAAAGTAGGATCAGAGTTCATGCAGAGCTTCATGTCAATTTATTGTCATGGATATTTTCATATTAAAAGTCACTGTTTTCAGTGCTTAAGCTTCTCTATTGCTTTGTAAGAATCTAAACAAACAGCAATGATTAAGGAGAAAAAGTTTGAGATGTGCTTCTCAACAGACTAACTTGCTCAGTAGGGATCTGATCTTACGATTTTTGAGAGCAGTCATGTCTACAATGAGACATGTGGCTGGTTTAACACCTACTGATCAGGTGATTCAGTGAACACATCTGTGGTCTGGATAAGTGCATTCCACCATGCTGCTCCTCTGAATGTGAAAGCAGGGAAAAACAGATCTGAGAAATATATTGAGATGTCTTAGCAATTGTTCAAAATTATATATTATCTATTTATATTATATACTACCTAATTTCCTTACTCATTAAATTACTCACTAAAAAGATACACTTTTTGGAGGAGGTGATTGAAAATTGACTAAAAAAGTGACAGTCTTTTAAACTAAAACTTTTTTGTGTACATGGCTTGTTTTGCCTACTTGTTTTAAGAAAATGGGCAGACGTGAGTGTTAGCTCTAGTCTTTTGTTATGTGTGCTGCTTCAGTATCAGGCCTGGGGAAAACTGTGCTTCTCCTTCTGTTTTTCTCTCTACAAACCTTACATTTCTTTTTAAAGATAGAGCCTAAAGAAAACCTTTAATTTTTGTTGAAGTGATATTTTAAAAGGTTGGTTCAGATTACTGGATTTGGAAGTTCAAAGCAAATGCGTTGGTCCGCATGAAATGCGAACATTAAACAAATGTATAATCATCTGCTTTCATTGGATTTGTGTCTTACTGTGGTGAGATAAGGTTTTCCACAATTGCTTCTCTGCTTTGTTCAATTTTAAGGGGATACTCTTCTTATTTTACTAGGACTCGTTTAATAAGTCGTCTGAGCTGTTAAATACTTGTCTTCTTACTAGCTTGGCGTTTTCCTCAGAAGTATTCAACTCTTATACATCCCAGTCATCCTGCCTGGTCTCGTCAAGACTAGGTATCTATTAAGGACTAGACTTGTCTGAACCATGATGTAAGTCACACTAACCCATGTTACAGATCAGCCTCAAGCAAAATGATTGATATTTCTGAATGAACCATAATACAGAATAAGTAGAAAGATGTTATGAGACGATATATAGTAACCAGGAACAAACATGCAGTGCTTTTTGGTTTGTTTTGGTGTGCCCAGTTAAATTCTTCTCTAGCCAGAGGAGATTTTGGGTAGATATGTTATTAAAGAGTTTATTGGGATGCAGGGAAGAGAGGCCAGCCTCTACAGAAGACATTGACTGGATATTTATGATGTTCATTGCAAGGTGTTCTTTGATCTGTTCCAGTTTCATTTGTATCAGCAAGGAGATCCTTTGATCCGTTAAAGATCCTTAGAGCTGTGATATGTTTGTTCTGTTGCTTAATCTCCAAAGAGGACAGAAAGATGACAGCTGTACATTTATGGTGTGAGCCTGGGAGAGCTGGAGACTGCTTTGTAGTGCCATTTCTCAGCTAATGTGGGACACACAGTAAGTCACTGAAATACTCTGTTCTTCACTCTTCTAATTTTATAATAGGACGTAACAATACTTGCTTTGTTCAACCACAGTGTGGCAATGCTGAATTTATTAGTTTAAAGTATACTTCAGAATCTTTTGATGGAAGAAAGTGTTAGACCCGGGTCATTGCATTGCACTGAATACATTAGAAATGGGCATTTACTGTGCTTTTACGGCTAGATGGAAGATGGTAGCCAAGTATTGCATAAGTTAATTCATTCAGATTCCCTTTGATCATTTTTACCTAGGGTAATTTATAGTTGTAAGGACTGTAGTAATTCAGTAGATGATAATAAAACGTAGAAATCCTTCTTCTTTTATTTAAGAACTTTCTTTTCTTCTGTCAGATGTGTAACTCTATTCCAGTAGGAGCTCATAACTGCCACTGGACAGAATAGTATATCCCTTTTGAAGTGATCATGTTTCATGGGTTCTGTGTCATCCTCTGCCTGTAAGATAAGAAATTTTTGCCTTTGTGATGTTTATAGAGAGGGATGAATAGAGATCTATAAAAAGCATAAAGGCAAAAATTATTTTAGAGGCTATATCAGCCTCTCAAGTTCTCAAGATCATAGTTCTCAAGAGCTTTATAAAAGCAGTCAGGCATCATTCGTGTCCTGACTCCCCCAAGTTTAGAAGAGCATAAAGGGGTAAGTAACTGTCCAAGCCTGCTGGTTCCACTGTTGATTCATCTTCTGACTTACAGGCACACACATGAGATATAAAATGCCTAACATCAGTGATCAAATATCTCTGGCTGTGATAATATGATTATTTATAAATTGTTGCTGCTACTTGGTGCTTAGCTAATTGGAAACTGAGACAAGGTTTGGGTGGAGGAGGGTTTTCGGTTTTGGGGGCGGGAGGTGAGAACTGTGTATGATTCAGACGCCCCATTCCTTTTTGTATGATGTAGGTGCGAACCTGTGTACTATGAACCATGAATTGAGTTAACTTTGAGATGGAGTGTAAGACCAGATGTGTAAATCATGAAGGATTAATGGCTGTACTGATTGAAGAGGACTGCATGCGTGAAAGTGAGTTGGTTGCAACGTGAGACAGAGGAATGAAAGTAGTTTGCAATGAGGCCCTGCTGTTAGGTGGGTACTTAGGCAGGATGCTGATTTTGGGCTTATATAGAAACTTGGCTTTACCATTGTGATTTGATAACCTTTAACACCAGCTTTCCAGAAAGCTCGTGGTGTTCTTGCTTTTGGATCACTGCACTACTGTTGACAATATACCCTTTCCAGCACAGTACTTTGAATCAATAGACAGAAACCTTCCTTTTATACTGTGGTTCTGTGTATCACTTACCAACACCTTGCAAACTGCAGTCTGGGATTTGCTGTAGCAATACCTTGTTTTGAAAATGTTGCCCTTCATTGCTGCGGACACAGGCTGGTTGTGTGTCCTGAGAGAGAAATCTCCAAGAAAGGTTCAAGCCCCTTAAGGCTTGTTGGGGGGATTACAGTGGGGAAACAGAAATATTCAAGCCAGAATCTGTCCTGGAATTTCAAAAAGTACAACTGTGATAGCTGGTGTAGGAAGAGCATCTTCTTCAAGAAGTTATGCTATGCCGCACTGCAGTATAAAATTCAGTGCTAGAGCACCCCCTCTTGAGCTATTGCAGTAACAATATTTCAGATATTGTTTGAAATACTGCATATTTAGACATATAGTGTGCTACAGACTTTGTTACAAGCCTACTGCAAAGCACCACTGTTTATAGTACCTTACTATTGCTATTTTAGTATCCTAATGCAGTAGTAATCTGCTACAATGCACTGGAATGTGATATACCTATTTATACATTAGTAGGAGGTACTCTGTGTATGGGTTACAGGGCCTTTTTAGTCATATCTGAAAAAGCTTCATTTTGGCTTTGAGGATGTGCCCAGTTCATTACCTGGTGCCTTGGACCAGCACTAGGGGACTGAGGCTGATGTATGTTGGAGGTTTGCATTTGATTACATGGAGCTAATTAGCTGATGAAATGTATTTGTTTGAATTGTTTCTTTGGGGGGGAAGGTAATTTAAAATGCTTAGGAGCAGGAAAGTGCTTTTGTTTAATCTAAATCAAGAGAAAATGAAGTAAATCTGAACTCTGTAGTCCTTACTCAGTCTATGACTGCAATGAGAGTTTTGCCAGCGCAGAAAAGAGATGGGAACAGTAAGGCAGGAGTCTACTGGCACGGCATTAGGCAGAGTACCGTGGTGCCAGTATGCAATACTGGGCCTCCTGGGCTGGTTCCAGATCCGAGATGTATTGGGACTGCTGGAAGGACAGAGTATGCAAGTGTAGGGGTATAAGGAAAAATAAACAGTGTATCTTCCATTTTGTTCCTGGTGCCTGAAGCTCTGTCAGTCAACTTCTCTGCATCCAAACCTTCCTTTTTGTTCCTTGAAGCTTTCCAATAACCAATCAATTTTGTATTAAAACGAAACAAAACAAACCCAAAACACAACTGTCCTTAGAAGTTGAAAAAGTAGTATTCTGTTATGCTTGTAACTGGTTCTCCAGTGTTGCTTCTCCATGTGCTCCCCCGGATCCTCCTTCCGGCTCTTCTTGTAGATGGGCGTCACACTGGCAAGCCTCCAGTTGTCTGGGACCTCCCCAGTTAACCAGGACTGCTGGTAAATGATGGAGAGTGGCTCAGCAAGCTCCTCCCCCAGCTCCCTCAGCACCCTCGGGTGGATCCCATCCAGCCCCACAGACTTGTGAGCGTCCCAGTGGCGTAGCAGGTCGTTAACTTCTGCCTCTTGGATTATGGGGGGTTTATCCTGCTCGCTGTCCCTGTCTTCCAGCTCAGGGGGCTGAGTACCCTGAGGATAACTGCTCTGACTATTAAAGACTGAGGCAAAGAAGGCGTTGAGTACGTCAGCCTTATCCTCGTAACATTCCCCGCCCCCCATCCAACAGAGGATGGAGATTCTCCTTGGCTCTCCTTTTGTCATTAATATACTTGTAAAAGCATTTTTTGTTGTCTCTCACGAGAGCGGCCAGGTTGAGTTCTAGCCGGGCTTTTGCCTTTCTAATTTCCTCTCTGCACGACCTAACGAGATCCCTGTACTCTTCTTGAGTTGCCTGACCCTTCTTCCAAAGGTGATAAACTCTCCTTTTTTTCCTGAGTCCCAGCCAGAGCTCCCCGTTCAGCCAGGCCGGTCGTCTTCCCCGCCCGTTCTTCTTGCGGCACATGGGGACAGCCCGCTCCTGCGCCTTTAAGACTTCCTTCTTGAAGAACGTCCAGCCTTCCTGGACCCCTTTGCCCTTCAGGACTGTCTCCCACGGGACCCTCTTGACCAGTGTCCTGAGCAGGCCAAAGTCCGCCCTCCGGAAGTCCATGGTAGCGGTTTTGCTGGCCCCCTTCCTTACTTCACTAAGTATCGAGTATTCTATTGTTTCATGGTTGCTGAGCCCAAGCCAGCCTCCGACCACCACATCTCCCACCAGTCCTTCTCTGTTTGTGAACAGCAAGTCAAGCGAGGCACCTCCCCTGGTGGGCTCGCTTACCAGCTGCGTCAGGAAGTCATCTTCCACACACTCCAGGAACCTCCTCAACTGTTTCCTCTCTGCCGTGTGGTATTTCCAGCAGTCGTCCGGAAAGTTGAAGTCGAATTTAAGTATACTGCTGTAGCTTCGCTTTTCTTATTTATGTTTTCAACCTGACCAAGGTTGAATGAACATTGAAATAGGGTGCATAGAATCATGTACCATTGGATTGCGTTTTAACTGTTTCTGGAGCTAGGGCTTTTCTCAGCATCCAAAAAATCTCTTACATTAGTAGTGGAAACATTTTTATTTTTTCCTAGTGGGATCTTTACTAGCAACGTTGATTTTCATTGAGCCAATGTATTCCATGTAAATTTTATCTTAACTTTTCTACAAATGCTCTATAGCATTGGAAGGACATTTGTGTGACCCAGCGTAACCGGAGCTAACAAATTAGAACTTCAATGTGACTATGTGCTATTGCTTTTTTAGCTATGAGGTACTAAGCCATGCGGTGTTGGGAAGCTACAATACAGTCTGTGCCTAGATAAATAGGTCGTCTATGTATGTTGTATGGGCATTGGCAATTACAAGTGGTTTGACACAGCTATGATAATTAAAAATGGCAGAAACACAGGTAGCCTTCTTTCCAGAAGTGAGTATGTAGCACTTGAATGTAACACACAGAAGTCACAGTGGCCATGTTCATTTCAAGGTAGAGGTAACCCACCAAAGCCATCCACATACTGAACGCACAGCCACAGGTGTCATACCAAAAGCGAATTACTGAGCCTTACGGATCCTAATTCTGGTGATACCTAGTAACCAAACACTTGAAATTAATGCCAGAATGGTTATTTAATTGCAATTCACAAGAAAGGTGAAAGTTGCTGAGGGACCTTGGCTGGAGGACTGTGGCTTGAACCATTACCAGCAAAGTTCAACAGTAGCAGTTGCTGTTTGGGAATGGTCAGAGAATACTCATAAGAGCTTTACGGTTCTGCTATCCATTTCTGTACTAGTGATCTATCAAAAATGGCTGCAGCCTACAATTTTTCAGGTAAAGTAGCATGTCTACTACTCTCCAGCCTGCCCAGACTCCGGTGTCTCTGGTAGAGACCTGAACCCATTTCATCACAAGTTCCCTGGCAGCGCTGGCTGTTGCTGCGCCTATCATTCCTCAGGATTTTCCTTTGTCCTGCCTGTGTCTACCACCTCAACAAATCCAGATTACTTCCTTGTTTAGTTTGTTTCTACGAAGTTTATGCCTTGGCCCAGGGAAGGCTTTGTGCGAAAAGTTAGAGCACAAGTCTTAAGAGAGGAGCGGCTGAGGGAACTGGGGTTGTTTAGCCTGGAGAAAAGGAGTGAAGTGGGTGTTGGTCTCTTCTCCCAAGTAACAAGGGACAGGATGAGAAGAAACAGCCTCAAGTTGCACCAGGGGAGGTTTAGATTGGATATGAGGAAAAATTTCTCACCGAACGGGTTGTCAAGCCTTGGAACAGGCTGCCCAGGGAAGTGGTGGAGTCACCATCCCTGGGGGTATTTAAAAGACGTGTAGATGTGGCACTTGGTTTAGTGGTCGACTTGGCAGTGCTAGGTTTGTGGTTAGACTTGCGGATTATCATAAATGTCTTTTCCAACCTAAATGATTCCATGACTGTATTCTATGAGTCTATGAAGCACTGAAGGGGTCCCTGAGGATGGGCGATGTGAATGACTATTTCTAGCATGGCAGGTTGTTTTCAGTTTTATTAATCAAACTGGTGCTTCCACTGTAGAAATAAAATAGATATAGGGATAAAATTATACCCCCCCATTGGCACGGAGTGATTTGTCTTAGCAGCAGTCTTCTGTAAACAGTGCTCAGAAGTGACTGATGTAAGCTGTCCCGAGTTTTATTACCCACCTTCATACAGATCCCGTCGACGCAGTACCAGGACACAGTTAACATCATTCAGGCAGTAGACACACAGTGCCATCGAGAGAGAGAAAAAGGCAAACCAAGAGCCTGTGACACAGAGTCAAGAGCTCCGAGACAAGTATCTTCTGTAGGCAGAAGGCTTTAATGAAGTGCTTCATTATTTTACAATTTTGGTGGCGGTAACTGGGGTTGACTTAGATTGACTGGATGCCCCTGTGGTCTCTGCTTTCAGGAGGACTCCGCTCAAGTGCAGGTGCCATTGTGCCATAAAGTACCCCAAAGGCTTAGGTTTTTAGGGGATTTGTAGATATTCTGTAGTTATTATTATTCTATTTGGTAGCTAATACAGACTGAAAAATACCTCTGGAATATTGTGATTACTGCAATCTCCTGTTCCAGGATGAGTAGCTGTTTATCTTGTCTCTGAAACACTGTGATAATTTTCAGTGCTGTCTAGCTACTGCACTGTAGTCTGACCTTAAATGTAAAAAAAAGAAAGTGTAAAAAAAAAATCTCCCTGTCCATACTACATTAAAGTACGCAAGAAAAAATATCTACTCCGGATACCAGAAAAAATAGGTATGTACTAACTTTGCTTTGTGCATGTTTTTAGAGGCCACATTAGAGACTGAATATTACATTCCTTTCTCTGTAAATATAAAATGCCAAACACTGTAACCCTGCAGTATAATACCCCATGCTATAAATCACTATGCTTATGTGCCTCCAAGCCTGCAGCTAAGTGTCTAAGCTTTTACAATGTCTAAATTCTCACCAATGCTAACAGTGGTCATCTAGAGCTATGCTGACTGGGAAAAGAAAAGAAAAGAAAACATTAAAAAATGCCTTGGCTTTTATAGTCCTGAGCCTTCATATTTGCAATTTCGATCTTAACATAACACATATCAAAGCTAAGAATACTGAAGCTAAGAACACTACTGAAACTACTTGAACAGTACTGTAGCACATGAAATGAAATATCTTACATGTTTATTAGTAGAGGTAGGCTTCTGCAGTCATTATATAACTGTACATGCACACACTTTTTTAAACTGCCTGAAAAGGTCAGGCAGTTGGACTAGATGATCGTTGTAGGTTCCTTCCAATTGAACTAAAAATCCCCATGAAGGAACTAAACAACAACAAAAAAAACACAAAAAAATAGTTGCCCCTAATCTGAAGACATGAGCGCTATGTGTCTCCTAGTCCTGTATCCCTGAGTAGGTACATTATTCCACCAAAGTCTCCTCTTTGGCTGGCTGAAACTGTTTAGCAAGTGTACTCTTCTATTTCTCTCCACATAATAGGTTCTTTCTTTGCACTCAAAGGATACGTCATGATGGGAAGAGTTCTTAATTTATATCTAATCTCCATACCAGGATTTTTCATGTCTCTCTCATTCTCCCAAATGTACAATTTACAGCCATTATATAAATATTGAGTGTGGTATTGCTCTAATGAGATCAATTAAAAATTACATATACTGTGAGCTTTATAACTGAAAGTGGAATGCATCCATCTCTTCTATTTGAGGCGAATAGGTCCATGTGTACTTCTAGGGAAATTCTCCTGGTCTGATAAATGGATTTTCTTTAGCAAGATGTCAGGCAATGGCTAATATCACGGAGGCAATACTCACCAGGTCAAAAACCCAAACTGTCTTTTGAGTTTCATGTATGAAGGCTGCTTCATATACTTAAACTGCTCACAAGCCATTGGTTTGATTCTACTAATTCACTTTATACGTAACATAATAATAGGTACTGGTTTGGTAGGTATAGAGTAAAAAAACCATGAATTCAATGTTTACAGGGATGAGTAAGCTATTAAAGGTACCAACTGCACCAGGAAAATAAGTCACTGACCAGAAATGAAAGAAATGTTATAGGTAAGGAGCATGGATATTTCTTAAATTTGGGAAATCGACAAATTAGGCTGTGTTCACATGACTACTTGATAATGATTGTATATCCTTTGAGGACTTTATTGCCCATAACAGCTTTTCATTTCAGCCCCTCTACTAGATATTGCAAGTAGCAACAGCTCTGCTAATAGCAGGATCATTCATGTTCTCCTAAATTCAAATCAGGCAAAGTCACCTGATTGAAGTTAAAAAAATGAAGAAAGAGATAAAAGACTACTCAAACCTTTGAGGTCGTCTGGGGAGTGCTCCTGTTACCCCTTCTTTCAACGAGCAGAGGTAACAAGGATAAGTGGTAAGGGGGACATTGCTTTATGGCAAAACAATGGATTTTAAGTGCTAAGAAAAAACAATGCAAAACCCACAGTGAAATACAGGTTGGTTCTTGCTAGTCCTAGAGAGTCTTCCCAGACATAGGGAGATATAAATAGAGAGTGAATATAAATAAGGAAATTCAATAAAACAGGTTTTGTTATGGGACCTCACTAAATCAATCAAGTGGGGGATATGCAATTTCTTTGAGCTTTTTGTAAGCATGGCTATTCTATAACTCATACTGCCTACTATGCATGGAAATATTTGTGTGAATGCGAATCATCCTTCACTTTTAATGAGAGAATTTTAAAAGATGTCCATCTAAGGAGCCTCTGGTGCTTATGGTACGGTTGATCAATTTCTTTCTCCACAAAATAATTTTAATAAAATGCTCCGTAAACTAGAGATGACAACAACAAACCGGGTTTTCTACAATAACTGCAAACTATTAATGCCTACAGAGTTCATGGGTTGAGCTGTTGTAACCTGGAAAACCAGTTCAGACTCCTTGTACCGTGGAGATACATGATGGAGTCACATAGACAGCGTATTAGGGAAGACCTTTTTATCCCCTATATTCCAGTGACTCCTACTCTATGCAAGCTTTGGAGGGATGTCTAACTGAACTATCTATTCAGTTCTTGAAGTCTGTTCAACAGATCATCATTGCATGCAGTGTGAAAATGTATCTGCAAATACATCTCATAACAGAACATGAATGGATTCCTGTCTGTATAGATAAATGTAGGAATAAATAGCCTAAATTTAATGCAAGTAAAAACTCTGATACTAATAATGAAACATTTTATCATCTTCATTTACACAGCACTATTCATCTATGATGAATAAAGATGTAAAGATCTAAGATGTAAAGCACTTAAAACTGCTTTACATAGATGGATATGCATCATTTTCTATTTCTAAATTCAAGGCTTTTCACTCTTTTGTTTGGCCAGCTTTGACCAGCTGGAGAGCTTCTTTGGAGTGGTAGACACTTTCACTGGAATTTTTACTGAAGAACTTATCAGATCTGAAAATCAGGCCTTAAACTGGTCGCAATGATTAGAGAACTCTTCTGATGACTAGAGCAACATTGTGCTTAGAGCGGAAGCCTTGAAATGGCTTCCTGAGTGCCCTGGGACTAAACACCTAGCAAGAGGTACCTCACTGGAAGGTGTTTCATACAGTTCCCTGCAAGTTTTCCCTGTGTGAAGACAGTAGGACTTTCCACAGAATGACTATGGTGAAATAGCTAATCTAATTAGATAATCAATCTATTTCAACAAGGAAGCTTATTGAAGTAGACACTAACTATTGTCACAAGCTCACTGTCCTATATGGTCTTAATGGCTCCATTGAAGCATCAGAGGTTTTGGAACTTGATTTTATGGTATGGGGAATTATGGAGATGCTTCAGTTCAAATTGACTTGTCCCATCAAAGTTGGTCCAGATGGAAAAAATACTACCTGGCTTTGTTTGAGGTAGTCTTGGGGAGCAAACAAAACCTTATGCTCAGTTTGTGCTGGCTTACTGCTTAATTCCATTTCCAGATGAGGATGAGCAGCTCTTGCAGGCAGCTGCACTGTCAGACTCATGAGGGCTTTCTGGCTGAACTCCATGCTGGTGTAGTCGCTCAAGAGTGGTACTGTAATGGAAATGATTCCTTCTTCTCCACTTGTAACTCCTTCTTCAGGGATTTCTTCATGCCTTAGGCTTATGTCTATGTTATTGCTAGGTTTTTCTGACTGGCAAGTGTCACACTTGCTGTCTTCTCCACCATCTGTAAAGAGGTCTAGCTTCAAAGGAGCCTTTGACTCAGGCTCTATGACACGAAGGCTGGTGGTATCATTGTCTGACAAGGCCTGAAGCAGTGATCTTGAAACAGGTTTCCAATTAGCCTGCAAGAGAAAACAAGGAGGAAGAATAATTTTAGTATCATACTTCCGCAAAGTGCAATTGGCAATTTACTGAAATAAATAACAAAAGAATAAAGCTAGGGGACAGGCAGCCTGGTCCTGCCTATATAATACGCTAACTAATCCTTTTTATCTCATCTTCGCTGGTTTTAGAAACATGAATGAAAATATTTATTTCCCTAATTCAGAGGACCATCTTCTCCTCTCTCATAGTATTTAAGCAAAGTTTTTCATGATTTTATGCATGCTTGGGACAAAAGGTAGTGGTAATAAAACGTAGGCTTTACGATGTGCTGTTCTGAGACCCACAGCTTTCAGAAAGTTTAACAAATGTGTTACTATAAAAAGGCAGCCGCTTGAATTGAACAGCAGCCAAACAAGCTTTAGCTATCAGCTGCTGCAAGCAGTTTGTTATTCAACTTAATGCCATGTTGTGATCTAAGTATACCTTGGGTTACAAGTTTTTACAAATTCTGGATGATGAAATGGAGAACAGTTTGTAACACCAAGCATCCTTCTTTTCCACTTAGATTGTTCTGCTGGGTTTGCCCACTTTTGCCATAATATTTTTTAAATTATGGCCAGGCTGGTCTGTTCTCTGGTATAACTATTACCTTTCTTTTCTTTCCTTTTTTTTTTTCCCCTCCTCAGTTGCTCAAAATTTGTTTAAACTGTTATGGTTCTTATGCAATAAATAAATAAGTGTCTATTGTTTTTTTAGTTTCCTTCTTCTTACAACTTGTGTTCTGACTTGGAAGTGAGTATGCTGTTCTTTGAAGTCTCAGCAATCCTGCATAAAATACCTCTATTTTTCCCTTGCAGTGGGATGAGTAAACACCTCTGCCTGGTCTGCTTTAGCCTTCTTTTGAATAAAGACTTGTGTGATATGTACACCCATTATCATATTCATTATGAATAGCAGCCCGAACTCTACACCTACCAAATCTAAAATAAGCTCTATGTGAGCTTCTGTCTGAAAGAGGCACTAACAGGTGAAGAAGAAGCAGCATCTTTGAAGCATCTTGTCTAAACATGAAGAAGAGGACACTGATGGGGTGGCTAGCTGGCCATGTTAGTCTCCATAGTTCATTTTCCTGGCCTCTGTGTGCTGACTGAATTGAGAGTGTCTCCATTTCCTCCTGCTGCTCTGTACCATGGGATGTATCATTGCCTTAGATTGCAATAAAGAATGCTGTCTGGATTTAAAGTACAAATTCTCTGGACTATAGATGTGTTTCTGTCAAGAGTTACTACATTGCTCAACTAACCTGATGGGGTTCAGTCTTGAAACAACCCACAAATAGAGTAAATATATGTAATATAGTAAGAGTAACTCCTTGCCTCCATTTTACAGCGCTCATTTGGGGAATACCTTTCTCCACATTTCATGAACTGTTCATAATATTAGATTACTTCTAGGCAATATATCTGGTAACTGCTTTATTGTACTGTTTCCTCATATAGAGCTTTTTCTGCTTTCCCCAGAACCCTTCTCTAGTATCTGTTATTTCTGTTTCTGCTATATTATCAACATTACAGTATTTCTCTACCAGACTTGGCTAATACAGGCTTCATTTCCTTTTACAGTTGCTTTGCCTCTGAAGAAACAGTTAAATGTATTTTAAATAGGTATATTTTGCTTTTAAAGTGTTTATGTCAAAGTGGCACTCTGGTTCATAAAACCTGTTTGTCCTTTCTATAACATGCAGCCTCAGTCTATTTCACCTGCACTTCTTTACAATGGCAAATTATTCTTTGAACCTATTAGGTTATTTTGGCTGGTAGTTCTTACTCCTTTCTTGCTGAACTTGTATCCTGCAATTCAACTCCGCCTAAGCTTATTATTATATCGAAACAGCTTCAGGTCTTGTGCTTTCTTTAAGGCAGAAATTCCCCAAATGCTGAATATACTAGATTCCTTTTTTGCCTTTGAAAAGTTTCACTTCAAACAAGTATTGAATCTGCAGCTCTCCCACTTTCTAAATGCATGGTGAAGAAGAAGCAAGAGGATTAGGTGGAGTTATTTTTACTGGAGTGGTCAATGAGGGACATCTGAATCCCAGCACTGAGAACTGGAAGCTGCCTGGTGCTCATAAGCAGATCAATTTCTTTAACTGAAAAAAACAGTGAAACTGCAGTCTTCTAACAGCATCACTTTTGAAACTCTGACTTTGTAAAGCTGTACATTTGTACATCTGATCCTCCTTTGTTCAGCATTATCTGAACTTAGCAAAATGACTATCTGATACTACCTCTGAGCTCACCACTTCTTTATCTACATTTAGGTGGAAGAACGGAAGAAAGCAAGCAAGGAAGTCCTTATCTGGAATATGAGAGTTCATACTTGCTTTGTTGAAGGAAACAATGCTGATGTTCACCAAAACCTTTGATTACCAGCAGCCTGTCAGGGTCTTCTGAAATTTTGTTGCTGCTGATTTCATTCTGTGTCCTAGATTTGGACAGTGTTTGGCTTGTAGATACCTTCCAGCTTCTGCCTCATGTTTGACTAAGCAGACAGAAGTCTGCTTTGTTAAAGCTCAGAAGTTGGCTTGAGAAACTAGATCTACGAGTGCCAAATTAAGTTCAGGTCTGCCAGAAAAATCAAAGATCTTTAAAAAGGAAACCAGTACAAGTTCCTGCTCTAAAAATGTAATGGTTGGCGATCTGAGACTTGGGAGTTAAACTGACGTGTCCTAGAGGAAGGACTTTTAGTATCAGGTGCCAGCAAAACTGGAGCAGAAACTTGTTAAGAAGGGGGGGACGTAAGGAGAGGAAGATGCAAGTAAGTCCACTAATAGGCAAAAGTGGATAACATGGTCTCCAGCAGCCTCCTTCTAACAGCTGATTTCCAGGTGCTTCTTCAGTCCTGAAATTCAGGCATCCTTGCCAAAACGTATGGGAAAGCCATGGCAAGATTTGAACATGCTGCTGAACCTTGGTGCCTGTTGACTAGTAGATACTCCTCAGCCAGCTACCAGCTGACCAGCCAGAGCCCCTGGATTGCTCTGGAGGCGGCTAGAGACTGACGGGTGCGGGGTGGATTTCAGAAAACACTGTACACGTGGCCTCTGTCTTGAGACTTCTGTGGAATTAGGCCACCATGCGTTACTTTGTATTTTGAGTAACTTGTACTTAATAATCAGTTCTAGTTGGTGAAAACTGACTGGATATAGAAAATGAATTGCTCTCCTTAGACTCCATCTCCCCCCCTTCAACTTTGCTTTGTTCTTTTAACAACCATACCTTTAAATACGCTCTATAATGTTCTCAAAAAAGTCTGAGAACCTTTATTAAATTAAAAAGTGTATACAGCCTCTGCCTAAACAACAACGCTCCCCCATCCTATATTTCTAACATTACCCTAGCTTTCCAGCTATTGATATTAGACATTTACTGGGGTGAAGTGTGAAAAGACTGATAACTAGCATTTCTGATTAATCAGTAGGAAAGATCTCCCTTGTGTATTTTTTCACACCATCAGAAGAGTACTTGCCATATCTTGGACTGCACTGCTGTTTCTTGGACTTGGTACACTAGGCCAGCATGATATTTTCAGCCTGTAAAGAAATATTCTAAATTTATTGTCAGGTTAAATGACAGACATTTCCTATGCATTTAAATTAACTACCATTTATACATAACATTTTATTGGTATTTTCATGACCATCAAAACAATGACTATTAAGCACAATGCCAATTAAAAGCTGAAGACCAAGCTTGGTAGTCTACACTGAAATCCTAAGTTGGTGATGATTAGCATCTTTGTTTAAGGACAAAGGAGCTGTGACAGGAGCTGGTAATGTTGTCTCTTTCTATACGTTTAATCATTTCCACAAAACCTCCATCTTCCTTGAGGACTCTTGGACACGTAGGAGGAAGTTTGTTTTAGTAAGTATTTGCTCCTGGGCTTCTACTTAGAAGTTTACTTTCCCTCAAACAAAGAGCAAGCTATTGCTGTTTTTAGCTTCTGTGCAATGACACTGGTGGCCTGGAAGGGGCTCTCCCTGGGACCCACAGACCAGAACAGGGAGGACAACAAGGCTCCTGCTCTTTCCTGATTGTTTTGAGTTTGGCTCATACAGTATCTCACTGTTTCACCCGACACAAACCTAAACACACTTGTACTAAAAATTCACACCAGCTGCTTCTGCTGTAGAGGATGGGGTTTGTAAGGGAGAGCTGAGTTTGCCAATCGAGCTGTTCAAATGGGTTTCAGCTGGCTGCTTGTCCACAGACCTCTCATCAGAGCCCTGTTTTCAAGCTCCTTCCTTGCACCCAGGGGCTCAGAAACAACAAAACTGGCAACAAGCTGCTATGCTCTCCAGCCTCCCTGGGCCACCCCCACCACGGGCACCACCTCAGGCATTGTCCTCCCTAGCCCTTCCTGAGAGGACAGGCTGTAATGGTGGCCTGCCCATCATTCCTGCCACTCTGGGATGCTGGTGTCGGCCCCAGGCTGGTGGGGGCCCGCTATGATTTCCCTGCAGTGGGGTGGCAGTGGGGTGGGATGAGAGTTTCAAAACAAGGATCTGCTGAGCTGACTGATCCCATTGGCAATAGTCACCCCCGACTGCTCATCACTGGCTCCTGTGGGAGTGGAGGGAGACTGCCTCTTAGCATTTTTGAGCTGATCACCTCCCTGTCAGCAGCTGCTCTCAGAGCAACCCGTGAGCTTCGGGCAATGACTCAACAGGAAAAAAACTCAACACAGCTGTGAGAGACTGTGGGAGGTCATGTAGCCCATCACCCTGCCTTAGTGTTGGCTTCAGTGTTGTCTGGTTTTCAAATCAAATCTAGACTTCATTAGCTATAAGGTACTTTGCCTCTGTTCAGGCTGTGGTTTGAGGTGAAGCCTGAGGCTTCACCTGAGTTACCTCATCAGGTTACCGGTAACCTGAGTTACCAGATCTCCTTGCTGATCCTATGAAGATGGGTGTTTGGCTGGCTGCTGAGTCCTTTTTTACAAATCAAGCAGGCAATTGAGATGAGGGGATCATTGGGACCCTTCATCTCAGTTCCAGGTGTTCAATACTACTACCTATGTAATTGCTGTTTTGTAGTGCTACAGTGGGCTTCCGTGTGTTGTTTTTTTAGTTTTCCAAAAATTCTTTCCTAATGGGCCCAGACAATGAAGTATGATCTTATGTTTAACACAGTGAAGTTTGCTCTAGGTCAAAACTTCTCTGTAGGTCTCAGAAGATGTTGTCAGAAAGGCTGGATCGGATTTAGAGCAACTTAAAGTAAAATCTGAAACAGAAGGTGCACAGGAGACTTAATGTGGAGTGTGGTCTGTTTCCAGGCCAGGACAGGAGTTTAGCCTGATGCATAAGCTAAAGTGAGCTTCGTCATGCCATATGGCCTTCAAGCCATGGGTTGTACCGTCTGTCTGTTCCGTCCTTTAGCAGCTGTGCTTTCAGCTTCTGAGGCTGCTGCTTCGTAAAAAGGAGAAAAAGGGAGGGTAGTGTTCTAGGACATCAAAATAGTAATATGAATGGTTGTATACAACTAGGTTTGTCAGAAAATGAATATTAGAACCCATTACTATGCAAGCCATTTTTCTTTTAGTGGTAGTGTATGCCCCTAATATTGTACCTCAGATTAATTTGAGGGGGCTGTACTTCATTACTGCAGAGAACAATTTCTCCTAAAATAAGAGGACCTCACCCATGTCTTACAGACACCCTTGTTATTCTCTCTTCTTCCTACTCATCCATCCATTACTCCTTCCCGTTATGTGCACAATTTATACAGTTAACATCCAAATGTGCTTACAGGAAACTGCTTAGATAGCAACATCAATTTGTGTATGCTGCTGGAATTTATTTTTGTATTTCAATAGAAGAGATGTGATTATCAGTTGGGAATGAAAGAGCAAAATAATCAAATGCATGCTTTTTCCATATATATAACCTATTTTCCACTGTGAGAAATGGCCCTTGCTCTTTTCAAGAGTGTTTGAGACAGGAGGGGTAGTCAGATAACTGTATCAAAATCAAAAGATTATAGATTTTTGACAAACTATTTTAATCAGCTTGTAGTGGTTTGTATTTGCTCTCACTGTGTAAGTGAGTGGGGTGGCTTTCGTGTTGTGTACTTTTTGAGTTGCGTTGCTTTTAATGACAAAAAAGGCCCAGGGTTATGAAACTTGGGGTTAAGCAAAACGGAAGTGCTGCTAACAACTTCAGCCAATATTCCCTTCTTACCTTTTAAGCACCAGAGAACAAGTGAGAGGTGCAAAAACCAGAATGAACATCATGCTGAAGCAAAGGCCCATCACAAAACCTTCAAATTCTCCTTTATCTGATGGGAAATGGAGAGATTGAATCAGACTTACCGTACCAGGTATAGAAAGGCTACATTGCCTCCGCAAGAAAATATTTCAAACAGAAGTCAAGTCAAACTTTACACATGTTCTGGGATTCCTGTAAGTGAAATCTAGTTAAAATAAGACCTGGGATTTCTGGGAGGGTCTGAGGCTTTCAGGTTTGTATTTTTAAGATATCTAGATATGTCCTGAATTCGTAAATCCACCATCCAAAGATAGGCACTTTATAATAAAAGAAGTATTCCTACTCCCCATGCTATTATGTGAGCTCTAGCTTGTTTAATGGGTCAGTACCCTGATGCAGGTCTGACTTTATAAGAAACTATTTGAGTGAAAGTGGCTTTTAATCTGTTTCAGGTTTTATTAGTAGGGTTTGGAGTTTTTTTGGTGAGATCCCACCTGGTCCTTATAACAATAATATGGTTTGTGTATTTGGTAGGTGCCATGCTTCACCTGTTAGGAACATTCAGACAATTTTATCTGCAATCAGCCATTTGTCAACCCTTGCTGTGAACCTACATCTCCTATTGCCTGTGTTAATACCTGCTCAAGATACTTCACCACCCCCCCCACCCACCCCTCTGAAGGAGATAAAGTGCTTGAAAGGTTAATGAAGGTTAATAAAGTGCTCAGGCAGTGAGAGCAGTGCAGCTAACACAGGAACAAAAGCAGCCTGTGATGTGAAGGATGGGTCGGGGTTGAGGTGTTCTTTACAGATAGCTAAATCAAAAGCTTCAAGATAGTGCCAGGAAAGTGCGGTCAGTACATGATTGTGTTGCTGATACTGACAAACCATATTTGCAAAAAGGCCGCTTGCCTTTTCTTTTCCTACCCACCTACCAACAAAAATTTCTTTTTTTAAAATCAAACAGCTACTTAATTTTGCTAAAAAAGGTATTTGAAAAGCTGCACATTTGTTGCTGAAAAAGGCTTTTATGAAAAAGAAACCTGAGGTTCTTCTAATGGATTAAGTAACCTGTGAAATCTTGGGGAGGGGGGAAATAGTAAATGTAATGTTTAAATTCAACATAATTACCTGAATTTTTAAAATGTTGCATTAAATTAACTCTGCATTTTTGTTATTTTCCTGAAAAATGGAATCCTATCCAAATATATGTTCAGTAGGATGCATGGAATAAAGTCCTGCAGAAAAGCTCCAGTGGAGACACTTTAATTTCTTGTGTTGACAGGAGAAAGGATTTTGGTGAAGGGGAGGAGGGGGCGGAAACCTTGTTGATTTCAAGGAAGATTTTTAATTTCTTTCCTTTTTCTTTCTGCTTCACACTTTTGACTATTCAGTTGTTTGTGTTTATACCTCCTTCACTTAATACAAAAAAACTGTAGTGGGGAGAAGCCATTTGCATATTTGTGTCTCTGAATTTCACAGTTTTTTTTCACAGCCACTTTTCCTGTGGCTGATACCATCTTAGCCTGTTCTTTTCTTTTTTTATTTAGAAAGCTTCAATTGAGTGAAGCTGTGGTCAAATCAAAAAAGGGTCTACTGCAGTGTTAGATTTAGTTTAACTGATAAGGTGTTTAAAATGTTTGAGAGACCATGTTCAGCCAACCCTATATGATTACAATTCATGAGACTTTATAAATGTAACTGTATTGATCTTCTTAGCCTAACCAGGCACCTTTGAAAAAAGCAAACTTTTGCCAGCAAACTACAGGACCTGTTATGTCAAATGTACTTAAGTTATTAGAAAACAAAAGATACTTCGACTAGCTGTCACCCACAACAGGAGCAATTGAAAGAGTCTTTTTTGTTTGTTTTGGGTTTTTTGTTTGGTTGGTTGGTTGGTTTTTTTTACAGTTAATGGCTCAGGGGTCTAACTGGAAACCAGTTTTACACGATTGCTTAGGATTTTGCCAAGAGCAAAAACTACTGAACTGAACTAGTCACAGGCAGAATATTTAAACTGCTGAAATCTATGACAGGAATTGGCAATAAATAAAGATGTGTGCATATAGCTAGCATACAAAGGTCAGAAAATGTTTCAGAGATGAGGAACCCTAGCTAAGCCTTCCCTGCATGTCAGGTAATGAAATACAGGCAGAGTTGTTCTGTGATGCCGTTTACCTGTAACAAAGGAATAATTTTGTGTGTTTGCTATCAGTAGCTAAGGATTGAATAATAAATCTTGTGCATGAGCACTTTGTTACTCCTTGAAAAGCAGGAAAGGATAGAGAATAATGCCATATGTAGTGCATAAAGCAAGGACTGATGCATAGAGCTTCCACAGTACCGAATTTTGGAGTGCTGAAAGGTTGTGAAAGAGTCGGAGGTCCTTCGCCAGCGTTAGTGAATCCCGAAATCTGCACACGGTAGATGGTTTTTTCCTTCAGTCTGGTAAGACGGTAACTTGTGGTAGAAGAATTGAGAGTAACAGCTGAAACACAAGAGGGGTTGGAGAAGACGACAATTAGACGAACTCTGATGGCTGAGTCTGTATCAGCGTAGCTGACTAGGGAAAAGGCAAAATTTCTGTGCCCTAATCCACACTTGGAGGAAGCAACACTGAACAGATGTTCTTTGGATGGGTACAAGATTTCTCCAAAATACTTATGTACATTTTAAATCCAGAGGTAAAAAGCATGAGTTTTTAACACACCAAGGATGTTTAGGTGGTGAGTGCAGAAGGCTGTGTATACTGCATGAAAAGAAAATACACTTTACACGCTGACCAGTGGTTTTTATGTTGCCTATAAGAGCTGACATAAGGACTAGACCCTATCCATGCTTTACCCTCACTACAGTAGTAGTAGTTATTCACCTCGATTAATACCAGTGCTATTACTCATCATTCAGTACAGAAAAAGGGCTGTGCATTCTGCTTCACCTACTTTGTAGGGCTCTCATCTCAACCTTTCTTTTCTGATGGTGCAGTGACTTTTCCCCTGGCTGGAATAATGCAACCAACGATGTTGTAGTGTGCCTTTAACAGAGCAGAAATTACTTTTCAAGTTTGCTACTACGAATTTAAGATCTTCATAGAAGTGGAAATGGTGCTGTAGCCTACAGGCTTCCTTCCCCCACGTTCTCCAATAAAATTATTCTTCCTTCCTGGAAAACATGGCAATCAGGTGTTGTGTCACTGTTGTATTGACTGACTAGGGCAGAGGAAAAAAAAAAAAATTAAGTTTAGTCCTGGACACTCCCCTTCTGTCTCCTCTTGCACTTTCTGTTAGCTATTTGGGGTGGCATAGACCCCCTGAAGATGGTGCCAAACCTCCTGCTAACGCTGTGTACTTGAAGCTTTTGTTACTTTTTATTGTCCTGTAAAGACATAGGCCAACATGAATTATAGAACCCTTGCTATTGTCCTTTATCAGGTCTTAGATGCTATTTGTCTTCCATAGCATGTCTTTAATTTTCTTTGAAAGTCACTATATGCAAAGTTAATGTACTATTATTTATGGCAAGAAGACTTTCCACAGCAGAGCAGAAGAAAAATGTTTATCAAAAGAAGTATGGGGATTTTTTTTGAATACTCAAGTGGTTTCAGCTCACAACTATTCATTTATTTCAATGTATAGAAGTTTCATCCTTTGTAGTTAAACACAAAAGCTATCAATTTAAGAAAATGTTTCTAAAAATGAAATTAATAATAGTGTCTTCGAAAACAGGTAAGAAATACAAACTGTATTCCCTGCTAATTGAGTTCAAAAAAGAAATATATAATTTCTTAAGTCCTATAGAAAGGCTCGGAGTCAAGCTTGGCTGAGTTGCAATGAAACATAAAAGTATTGTAACTGAAATCTTTATACCTCAGAAATACTGAGAGTGTACATCTTCCTTTCAGTGTTACTAGAGAATTCCGCAGTAGTCTTAGAACAGTAAGTTTTAAGAAAATATTTTCTTATCAATACTTAATTTGAGATGATATCTAGGAAATTCAAGGTATTCATAGGACCATCTAAAGTATTAAAACTCTAACCAGGAGCTGACCTTTGAGACTGCTCAATTCTCACAGAAATCTAAATAACTCAGTAGTGTGCTGTAACAGCACTTAATGGACTTGACTCTGAGCTGCTGCTTTGTTCTGAGCAACAGTGACTTACCCAGAGACTTCTTCCTCGATGAATCTGTGTAGCTGATCCTGTATCCCTGGAGAAAGCCCAAACAGTCTTCAGCAGCTATTTCAGTCCACTTCACAAGTGCAGAATGCTTTGTGATATTCAGAATTGTCACATTAGCGGGACCTGTCCTAGGAACTTAAAAATTGGATAATAATTTAAGAAGTTCTGCATCAATATCTGTGCAATAGACATACAAGACTGAAACCTAGCTGCTTCCTAGAGAGCTTCTTGCCTGATTCTAGTTGTCATAAATATAACATAAAGGGTGGAAGAGAAAGGAGAAATCCCATAGAGTAAAAAACCCTCATCTTAAGCAATACGAAAGTAGGTAGAAATTATGACTGTCTCATTACAAACACTTTTATTCCAACAGCCACAGCCATACCCATTTCAACTTGCAATATAAGACACTACCAAATTGGGATAGGAAAATCTGACTTCGGCCACAGTTAAATTTGAGCTACATGGAATAGTAACTCCGAGACCCTCTTTCTGTTATTTTGGTAATGTCATGTGTAATAATAATATTTCTATGGACCTGTCAGTAAGGAACAACATCCAGGTCATTCACTGCCAGTGCATAACTGCTAGGACCAACGGCAATGCTAACTGGAGAACTCTGTTAAGTCACCTGGAAAAGAAACTTTGTGTAGGATTTCTTTTATTGCTGCAGATAGGAAATGAGAAGAAATACAAGGGATGAGGTTATATAAAGGGGAGGAATACCTCCTTCAACTGAGTAAAAGTGGGTCACTCCAAAAGTCTTTTCATGTCTTGTGAAACTTTCACACTGACAGACATCAGATGCATGTACCATTATTTTGTACAACTTATATGGCTGAAAATTGTCTGGAAAACAAATAAAGGTACATCAGGTTTACTGGAAAGTTATGAATGATAAAGAAGGGGAGGAGGAGAGACAACAACTTTAGAGCTTTTCTGTATAGTTCCTACTTTCTGAGACTCAAAGCACAGTATAAGTTTACAGTGCTTTACACTGAGTACAAAATATGTGCATCCTTCTTCATTGACTCTAGACGCTTAATACAAACTATTTCAAAAGCAGAACAAGACGTAACATGGGTTTGTTTTTAAAAGATGCCAGATCTGCTTATAGTCTCCCTCTGGAAGGCTTGAGCTGCTGAAGGAGAAGTAGGGAACTAAAATGGCTGTAGAAATTTTAGTTCAAGGACTCCCTCAGCTAGCATATTTAAAAACAAGCAAAACAACTAGATGTAATGTGGCAGTGCAGATGTTGTAGAAGGACCAAGGAAAACAGTGCATTCATTTATAGAACTGTGAAGCTAAATGTTCTCTACTGTACATGAAAGCCAGTCCTGAATGGCCTTTGCAAGAGTCATCTACGTGATTTTAATCAATATTTTCGATGACTGTCCCGTAAAGTGATCCCTGGCTGCAGCTTACCATGCCTAGCTTGGTAAGCAGAATACTGGAGCCGAGAACTTAGGCTTTGACAAGGACAACCACTGGGACAAAAAAAAATAATCTAAGAGAGACTGTAACAGAGCAGTTTATATTTACAGTTAAGTTTACCTAGGGACAAGAGAAACTTCTTTTTTTAAAGCCAGTAGTGTATAGGTCTGCCTGGAGTGTGGGCAAGGAGAGACATCATACCAGCAATGGCAGCTTAGCTGCATTTCTTGCCCAATTGTGACCAAAAGAATCCTACTGAAAACTCTGCTTTTTGTCTGCCTTGGTGTTGTGAAAAATTAGGTGATGTCTCAGCGCTGGACAAAGAGAAGAGTTGCAATTATCTGGATCTTCAGTTTGCTTTTAAAAACAGGATGAAAATCCTACCCTCCCCAACCAAAAATAACCAATAAATGAAATGGTGCCTCCATAAGTAGGTGCAGTGGTTGCTGTTACCTAGCGTGAAATTTCCAGTAGCTGAAGTTACTATTTTCATGCGCATATCCTCTTTACCAGTGCCCCAGTCAACCACAAAACATTTTGGATTGTATTCTGGAGTCCAGGTGACAACTGCATTAGTTCCCTGGTGTTTGACATGGATTTGGCCAGGCAACTCTGTGAACAAATATTCCATTAGAGATCAATAAACAAGAAAGCAGTTTTCTCCTCTCTTGCTTGCTTTCTCTCTTCTGCTCTTTTTCGAAGATTATGCATTCAGTAGTTATCATTGCAGGTGACCAGTATATAGTAAGGTTTACACTACTATTCAATAAAGGAAACTTAGCATCTAGTACTTTGCAATGGTCTCTGGGAGCTCCAGTGTTGATTGCTGTTCACGACCTTTTATTTCCCACAATCGGAAAAGGGGAAATGGCTGTTCCAAGCCTCAGGAAGAGGAAGCCTGATGTTGCTGAATAACCTCCTGTGAGCCGCTATTAACTGCTGTACATAGGGAAACTGTGGGATAGTGCTTACCTGGGGGAGGAGGAGAAGGGGCTAATAATGGATTATGGCTATATAATCTGCAAGGATCTTAAACATTTCAACATTTTTAAAGACAGACTATCAAACTAGGAAAGATCTTCTGATTGAGCAAGGTGAGAGAAGAGCAACCTGTCATTTTGGGGTAAGAAGTGGATCTTGTGGCCGAGAGACAAAATTCTTCATTTCATCTCCCATCTGAAAACCAATATAATAAAGTCAAATTAAAGAAAATGGCTGTACTAGCTGAGGAAAAGTTATGCATGCTGAGAAGGAATTTATCTTGGGAACGCACTCAACTCAAGATCTTCCCAGTAATTTATGGTAGATACAGAGAATCTGCATAGAAGTACAACCAAATCTTAAACAGGTGTCTAGAGAGAGCCATAAGGAACAAGCTGAGAGATCCCGTTAACGAGTAGCTGTCAGTCAAAAGATGGCTTGAGGTGGTAGTATATATTTCACCAGAAGAGCGCTAAAGCAGTCAGATGTAAGGGCAAAACCAAACTGTTAAGTCTTCACAAGGTAAAGGAGAACAGAATGAAAAACCTATGTATTTAGGCATCACAAAAGCTTACATCTTCATTGGAATATGACATGTACATCCTATCTACTCCTCCTATGTGCCAATAGGGGTAATACTGATACAAAGGACAGCAGCAGTCTTTTAATAGTTAATAGCTTAAAAACCTTGAATTTGCACATAATTCTGCGAACTTTGTTTAAACTGCTGGCATCTACTTAACTTTGAGTAGACTCCGTAAGTCCTTTTGATAGGTAGATCTAGCACATATTTATTCCTCTAGCTTGAGAAAACAAGAAGTGCTAAACGGAATGTTAAATTGCTTAGTCTGTTAGTTAACTTCTATTGAAATCCTTTCTTAAGAAACAATACTGACTCTCACTATGCAAAAATATCAGCCTAATAAATATTCAAGAGAATGCTTAACCCTATCCCAAAGACTGTCAAAAGGTAGCCTAGACATTGCTCATAAAACTTCTCCATTGCTCTAATGAATGAATGATAAGGTAAGTACCTGTTGTAGAGAAGTCTGGGACAATATAGATGGCTTGTGGAGATTCTCCTGCTTTGTTATAGGCAGAAATATTAACTCTATAATAAGCCATGGAGAGATTTAGAAGAACTTTTGTCTCCTTTAGAAAGATGTGATTTGGTGAATCCCTGCAACTGTTGGGTATTCTTTCCACATTAACGTAATAACCAAGGACGTTCTCACTTTGTGTTACCTAGTATGAGGAAAAAGATGATTATTCTATAAATGTTATTACGTCCTGTGCAAAAAATCAAGAGGAATTAAATTGTATAAACAAAATGTCACCTTTAATGATGGGGATAAAATCATACTGTTTTAATTAGGTTATTAGGAATCAATGAAGCAAAGCATTTCCTTAAAATTAAGAGCTTGCTTAAATTGAGAGGATTTAAGCACAGGATTAAATGTTTTGCTTAATTGAGATCTTAGTTATGTGTATCCAATTAGTAGTAATAGCAGTGAAGCAGCTGTAATGTTCTCTACATTTCACTGAAACATACCCCTCATAATTAGGAACTTGAAAGTTAATGAGAGGTGTTTAATTGCAATTTATGCCTCTGGGAATCTTCATCTACTAGGCTCTGTTAGGCATCTGCTCTCTTTGAGGATAAATGCTAGTAATTATACTACAACTTTGGAACATGTTATATATCCATTGATACAAATTTTTAGGTGGTGATGGTTCACCTGTTATTTTACTGTATTAATCTTCATGAGAGATTGGAAAATTACTGCAATCTACATAGAAACTGAACTCAATACACAAAGGCCTGTGAATTCTGCAAAGATTACTTCTGACATCAAGCTTGTCTATGATTTCTTGGCACAAAATTAATAGTGTGAAGATACCACAAAGCTGGGAGATTGGGTTATCTTAATGAAATAACTGGATACTTTTGGAGCAACATAGACAGGATGACATTCAGTAATTTAAAAGGCAGAGACACATGTGTTGAGAGAAATTTCTGTTAAAGCTGGAAGCTCTTAAAATGGAAACAGATGTTTTTCCCAGGATAAGGAGGGAAGAATCGATGCCATTATTTGAAGCTCTAGTAAAGCTGCTGGGGGAATAGTGTTACGGTACTCTCACCAGGCTTTGAAACTGGAAAAGGTTTCTGTGTAGGAGAAATAATTCCTAGGATATGTGAAATGTGAGGTCTATCACACAAGAAGAAACTAGTAGAATTTAGCTTTCTTAGCTTAGCAAAATGAGACTGGAAAAGGCTAGCACTGCTCTGTCTTGTGCAGACCTGCAGGAGGTCCTGTGTTATTTGCAGCCATGAAAGCAATACATGTTGGCTGGTTGGGTGTTTAGAGCTATCTTGTGCCAGCTATCTTGTGCCTGTTGGTCCAAATTGTGTAGAGGTTACTCACTGGACGTTAGCAAAAGCAGAGAAGCTATGGCTAGCCTCAAACAACTTTAAGTTGTTTTCTTTGTTTCAGGTTGGCTTAAACAAGTATGGCAGCAGAGCCAAAGATTTTTTTTTCTCTATATGTAACATGTTAATTATTGAGTGCACTCCTTCCCTCTGCCCATTTGATGTTTGTGGAAGCCATCTAGACTTGAACCTTATTTCGTATAATAGACTAGTGTAAGTGTTATCCTGAATGAAGGTCCTAGCCCTGATACTATATTTAATACTACTTTTTTTAACTAAAGCATTTAAATGGAGAAAAATTTCTTCTCTTAGCTTAACATTTAAATTGGCATGTACAGTCTATTGCTTTATTACAAAATTCATCATTTACTGTGCAGCTTTGCCTTCTCAGGAGATAACGGAAAAAGGGGATCTCTCATCCTTATCAGGAGATGAGGTGTCCATTTCCTCTGCTGTCTTTTCTTTTGCTTAACTACAAAACTTTCCACATCTTCTAGTATTTCAAAACTCTGCCAGTCTCTGTCCTTTCTGCCAGGGATGTCCCCTATGGCAAATTTCTTGGAGTTTGTAGACACTTATTCTCTCAGAATCTAGACAGAATTAATTCGTTTCCATGCAAACACCTATAGTAACACCTTGCTCATTAAAATTGCCTGTGAGCCCCTTGGCTATACATGCAAGACTGTCAGTTGTTCATTTCTTACCAAGAGAACTTCAGCTGGTAAAACTGACTGATCTGCTGCAGTCGGTCATCTGATAATGACTCCTGCTGCAGAAGATTTACCAAGGTTTTCTAAAAGGTTTTGGTCTCTTGAGAATATGAGTGCTCCTTGTGACACACCTTGGTTTCATGTTTTCCTTTGTATGCGCTAAAGACTTATGAGGTTCTTTCAAAGAAAGCTTAATTCTAAGAGGCAAACTTGAGGCACACCACTTTTTAATGTAAGCTGGAAAGAATCTTTATTCTAGTCAATGATTTTGAGCCCAGAGATTGCTGTTTTAATAATATTTCAAGTTTATAAATTGGTGTAGTTTTTCCTTGCTAGTTTCTAGCACCTAAAACACCACCATACAAATGCAGTGAATCCTGAAGCAAGAGTATAATATTCAATGCCCTTTGCTTATACAGTGTAGTGTCAATACAATGGGAAAGTCTATTTTTTCCTATAAAGTAATAAATTAATAGCACAAACATAACAGAAGGTACCCAGACTCAAAGTGAACATTACCTCCCACTTCAGGAGAACACTTCTTCTGCCTGGAGAGATTTTTGCAGTTGCATTATATGATATTCTTGGCTTGTTCATGAGTTCTGGTAAATGTGGAAAAAGATGGAGACATGCACTCATATGAATCAGTTTGATCTTCATATTTTCTACAGTATCTGACAATGCTATTTCATATGACAAAAGATTTGAAAAGGCTTTTACATTCATGCTTATTCCCAGTAGGACAAAACTATATTTCACTTACTGTGAGGGACCAAAATCTCTTTACTCCAAATGCAAACACAGTGGAGACCATCCTTGGCTATGCATCTGAGCTGAACAACGTATGAAGACATAGCATTTAAATGGGAAACGGTGACATTGACAGCATTGCTTTCTATAGGCACCTAAAAACAAATGATTAATTTATGTGGCAGCAATAAAACATAATCTTAATATTAAGTTGAGTTTTCTCAGCCAAGGATCGGTCTTCTGACTGCAGCTGAAAGTAGGGGTTCCTATCATCGAAGAGGAATTACTATACATTTTAGCCAATGTCTTTTAATTCTTTCAAGGCAATACCCTCTTTTTCATGAACTCGTTCTGCTCAGTCATGACATGTAAGCAACAGGTTAGGTCCAAATATTGCTTTTAAAATCAATTAGGCATTATATATACTGAAAAATAACAACTTACTTAACTCTGAGCCTTATTGGCATTCTGAAGAACAAGATGTCAAGGTCAAATTAAATATTTTTTTAAAAAAATCCCCTTATTCTCAAATGTTACAGTATGTCTAAATAGATCCATGTGACTGATGTGGTAAGGAGCGTGGCTGGACTGAACGTCTGGCTGCCTATGCCTTAGCACTACAGAAATAATATGTATCTGCAGCTGATGATGGCACTGGAGCTCCAGTGACTGTACAGGGAATGGAGATTGTCTTGAAACAAAGATACCACCTGTGTCTAAGGAAATCCCTGAGCTGAAAACTGTAGGAGAAAATATGACAGAAAACTGTTGCTATATGCTTGAACTATTTTACACTCTTCCTCAGATGGTGGCCACTATTGGAGCACAGTATCCTGCATTAAATGGACCTTTGGTTTGATCAATACTAGGTCTTATGATGTTTTTGGTAGAAGTGTTATTGCAGATTGAAATATTTGTTTTAGCATTTGTCTGCTGTGAAGTTTTGTTTTCCTGATTATACATATTTCCTAAAAAACAAAAAAACCAAAAGAAAAAACCAAACCAAAACGCAAAACAAAACCAACAAAACCCCACCCAAATCCCCCGCCATTAGGTGACCAGCTCTTCTCTTTGATTTTCTGCAGTGCTTTCTTTTTTTATTAAAGTTAATTAATTAACTTCATATACTTTTGCTAATAAAACAAGTTTGGTCACAAAAAACGCCCACAACACACAATATTACAGAAAGAGTCCAAGTCTCCTACAGAACAAGAGGGAAGTGAAATGGATTTTAGCCCTTCCAAGGCTTGCATGTTCTGTGTACCGAGATGAAACCTTTTTTACATGGGCCTCTTGTAGTACTCCTTCTGAGGTGGCTAAACAAAGTGGCAGCCAGAAATGGAAAAAATATCATAGGTCGTCTGATATAAAAGGGAAGAACGTGGGAGATTCTGCCGGTACAAAAGAAGGAAAGAGACTCCTAGGAAAGCAGAGATGCCCAAGAAGCGGGAATAGTTGCTTTTTAGAAGTTTTCTTCTTGGGGTTCTGTTCTACCTGATAAATACATTCTTCATCCAACTGCAGATAACAGAGATTGAAAAACAGACAATTTCAGGGACTCAGTGGTACAAGTCATGCATATGTGCATGCCTGCTGGCAAAGCCTTTTCATGATATGCTGGATGGCAAGGGGCAGGATAAGCAGCCATTGCTGCTGCATGCAGATCTTACTGAAATTATTACTGTTTTTCCACCTCTTTCTTAGTCCCTTTAGTTTTAAGTACTGTCCTCTTGCTGCACCACATTCTCACTGTTGCACATCCTAAAATGCATCTGGAACTGATCTTGTATCACAGAGAAATTATTTCCCTTCTTGTCAAAGAAGGAAATCTGGAAAACTGATGCAAAACAAAAGTGTGTAAAGTATGAATTGTTACCTTAAAAATCACAGCAATGTGATCTCTAATCAGTTTGCAAATTTAATGATACCAGCAAAAAGAATAATATTGCCCGTCACTTAAAGTGTAATTAGAATTTGAGTTTGTACGGCATTTCTGATACCCTCTTCAGCTTTTGCATGGCCGATGGTTGTAGTGTCTCATTGATGGTTTAATGAACCAGCTGACATGCCGTTCTTTATTTTTCTGTATGAAACTATTAATCTTTCTTTCCCAAACAGCTTAGGATTTGTTAGAACAGAACTAAGAGACCTTTGTGAGGTTTGCCTGCAAATTGCCTGCATGCTGTGCCTCCTTGCTATCCATGTTGTGTATATTCTTCAGTAGCATCCTGTTGATGTCCTGCCGTACGTGCTATGTACTGCTGAGCTGATGGTAAGGCACCTGATGTTCTCAAGTGATTGTCGTCTGGAAGTACTTACCAGCGTCCACCGAGTGGATTCTGTGAGTGCCTCTCTGTATCTCAGCTCATATGGTGTAGGGGTTGCAGGCAGGTCCCACTTTATTATCAATTGGTTTGTGATCTGATGAGCATTTATGTTAGATGGTGTCAAGCACTTCCCTAAAATGGGGAACATGCAGCTGTTATAAATGCAAGAGAAGCAGGAAAGCTTTGGTAATTATGTCTGTCAGGTGTGGTTTATAAAAAATAGAAGACTTGGCACAGAACACTGAATGCTGAAAGACTTTAAAAAGACTGGAAATAAATAATTGCAAAATCTTTATGGTATCAACAAAATAGGGTTGTTCCTCTTGCCTTTCTTTTGTGAATGCTTCTACTGATTTCAGGAAGACCCTTTTTCTAAGCAGGTGCTATTCTGAAAGGCAAAATCAAAATGTCAAGAATACCTATAATCATGAACTGTATAAAAATTTCCAGAAGGTCTTCCAGTTTTAGCAACTGTGTTTAGCTATATAATTGTAAGTGCAAATACATTTTTGTCTTTCCCTCCAATAAACACAAGGTGGCCAAAAGCCAAAGCCAAAAAGCCTCCTCCAAAGAGGAGGTCATAGTGATAATTTGGGTTGTACTGGTAGCACTGTTTTTTCTTGGACCATGATTACTCTGAGAAGGTGAAGTTTTGGGAAGCTCTTCAAGTTACCTCAGTGACCAGATACTGTAGGGAATCTTTAAATAAACATCTAAAGGACATAGTTAATAGGATTTCTTTTTTCGTATCTCCCCTGCAGCACTGTGCAATGGGTAACTGGCCTTCGAAAAAGGTTTCTCAAAATGCTAATGCTCTGTAACAAGGATTCCTTAAGCACATAACACTGATTCAAACTGCTCTTTGTAAACCAATAAAGTTCAGAAAACCATCAAAGAGAGCACAGGAAGCTGGTTAAGTACTGTACACAAGTATCACTATATATTTTTCTAGATATGACTATTTTATAGTCTAGCAAATGACTTAAAATAAAACCCTTCTCCTGTAAAAGCTAATAGAATTCTGCTATTGACTTCAGTAAAGATTTCATCCAAGGAAGTCAAACTGCAGCTTAGCTCTCTGAATCAGTAAAAATAACAAGTGTATATTGCAATTTACAATTTTGGAAATAATCTTTAAGAAAATGCTACCACTGCTTCAGCTAGGCACTACAGTAACACAACTTGTGAAGATGCTGTACCTGCTTTGCTCGGTGTAACTGAGATGTTCTTTCCTTTCACACAGCTATCATGGTTGTAATTCACTGCTATCCAAATAGATGCAGATCGCTTCATGTAGAGGTTCTTTCGTTCTATTGTGACAGAAGATGATGATGTGTTTCGTTGAAAAAGTTTTGGTATTCTGTCCCTTTGGACAAAAGGAAGCAGAATGAAAACCAAACATTTTATTGGATTATAGTTACTCTTTCCTCCCCCTCTCCCAGAAAGCATCATTACAGCAATTGATAGTTTTCCAGGTACCTCTATACAAAATTCAGCATCTTGAAATCTTGAAGGTGATGCCTGAGCAGCTTGAAACAGCAAGTGTAATTCGAGTACCCTAGTAACTCTAGCAAATTTAAACATGCAAACCCTTGTTGCGTGGTGGAGAACTGTTAAATTCCTTAAACTTTTAAGGCACAGCATGATACAAGACAAAATCCATATAGCCTTCTTTTGTACTTACAGTGGGATATAAAGAGCATTTAGAAGGTATAAAATCAGGTTAGAATTACTTCATAACTACTCGCCACCTACCATAGGGGCACCTAAATTCCTTTTGAACAGCAAAATTTCCCAGTTACCTGAATCTAAATTACCACAAAGGCGTGAAAAACCTCTTATGAGTTACATGCCTGCCTTCTGACTTTTGTTCCTGCAATGCATCAGAGTTTGACAGAGATGTTTAAATGCCACCTCAGTCCTCAGCCCTGTAGACTTCTCCTGGTACACCTAATGCACACAGCACAGAAAGTCTGAGAGGTTTAAGGCCTTACATAGGAGGCTGTTCCTGTTCTGCCTAGGTTTTTTCCCCCATCTCTCTCTCATTTACTCTCTGCCACACACAGGACAGATTTTTCTCCAGATTAGAGCTGTGCCAGTTCAATGTTCTTAAAGAAATGGGCCGGCATACTAACTGCCTACCTACATATTTCAAGTATTAAATGTGCTGATCATGATACAATATTTAATAACAGAACAAAACCACTTGAAGGTTCCCCCGTCTTCTGCTGTGAATCAGCCATTAATACTTCAAAGCATGATTTCGAATGCTTAGTTAGAACTTCTCTGTGGGAGTGTTTTTCTTTAATCCTTTTCTTCCTGACAACTAAATCATAAGGCGCAAGGATAAGGAACAATTTCAATGTCAAACTGATGCTACTTGCAGAAAGGGGTGATGTCCTTTTCTATGCAAGCAAAAAGCTCTTTCAAAAGTTTTTTGTTTTCCTTTTAACCCAATAGAAAAGGAGAAATGAAGTTTTTCTTTAAGACCACCAGGTTGAAGCCTAGGAGGCTGAGGTTCAAGTCCTGCCTCTGGCTTGGGAAAATCAACATCTCTGTGAGGCAAGTGCCTCCCTCCTCCCCCACCCACCTCCTTTTCCACTCTTTTTTCTGCCTTCTCTGTTCATAACATCAACTCTGCAGCCTAGGAACAGCACAGTCCGATTTTGGCTGAGGACACTAAGAGCAACTAGCTCACAAATACTTCATCTGATAGCATCTCTGCAGGAGCAGAGCCATTTCATAGCTGCTGCTTCCCTTCCAAGAAATTGGGGCTCCTGGAAGACCCAAGAGGCAAGACAGCAAATGCAGTGGGGTTTGGTGTTCATTGCAAGCCAGCACCTGCTGTTACCTGCAGTGGGAAAATATTGAAGGTGATGGAGGTAGTAACCTCAGCCCTGAGGTAGTTGCTTTGCTCCTCTGCAATGTGCAGAAGATCACCCTGAGGAATTTCCCACTGTAGTGATGTTGCCTTAGCTTTAGGACATGCTCCTAACCACAGCTCTTTTTTAATGCTGAGTGGTGGGTTATGTGGCAAAACAATCAGCAATGAGTATCAGAATTTGCCAACAGCATACAGTGTTGTACCCTGTGTACCCCATGATATGGTCTCATGGCAAAGATCATGTCTTCTCATCTCACTTTCTAAACATACCCTTAATCTCATGGGAGATCCCAAATATGGAGATATAAAATAAGGAAAATCCATTTTGTAATGCAGGTACTGAGACAGAAATCTGCTTAATTTTTTTAACAAACCAATGGGCAGATGTTGACTTAATTTGCCTATGTACATTTTACCTGGCTTCTTTGTTTTAGCTTTCTCAACAAAGGTGCAACTGAAGATACCCATATTTTAAGGCAATCAGTTTAAGATTAAGTTCCTTCCATCTATTCAACCAATACTTGATAATTCAGAACTGCAAGAAAATACTTAAAAATCTATTTTTCTTATATGTGCCACATCTGACATCTCCTTGGATACATGATGTAACGTAATATATAGTGTATAATAAATACCAGCTTAGTGTCTGGGTTTTTTTTTTACTTTGAATGCATTAGTGTTGAATATTCAATGCAAGTCAATAGATACAAACAAAAGTAATTGATTAAGGTGATCTTTACCAATAATGTTTCAAAGAGGGTGTTGGAGGCATAGAAAGATGTATAATGACTCTTTGTATTGAGTTTGTGTGGCAAGGTTTTGGTAGCGGGCGGGGCTACAGGGGTGGCTTCTGTGAGAAGCTGCTAGAAGCTTCCCCTATGTCCAACAGAGCCAATGCCAGCCGGCTCCAAGATGGACCCACTGATGGCCAAGCCCAAGTCCATCGGTTTTCGTGGTAGTGCCTCTGTGATAACATGTTCAAGAAAGGGGAAAAAAACCTGTGCAATTGCAGCTGGAGAGAGGACTGAGAATATGTGAGAGAAACAACTCTGCAGACACCAAGGTCAGTGAAGAAGGACAGGGAGAAGGTGCTCCAGGCGCCAGAGCAGAGATTCCCCTGCAGCCCGTGGTAAAGACCATGGTGAGGCAGGCTGTTCCCCTGCAGCCCATGGAGGTCCTCGGTCGAGCAAATATCCACCTGCAGCCCGTGGAGGACCCCACGCCACAGCAGGTGGATGCGCCCGAAGGAGGCTGTGACCCCATGGGAAGCCTGCGCTGGAGCAGGCTCCTGGCAGGACCTGTGGACCCATGGAGAGAGGAGCCCATGCTGGAGCAGGTTTGCCGGCAGGACTTGTGACCCCCCACGCTGGAGCAGTCTGTTCCTGAAGGACTGCACCCTGTGGAAGGGACCCACGCTGGAGCAGTTCCTGAAGAAGTGCAGCCTGTGGGAAGGGCTCACGTTGGAGAAGTTCATGGAGGACTGCCTCCCGTGGGAGGGACCCCACGCTGGAGCAGGGGAAGAGTCTGAGGAGTAAGGAGCGGCAGAGACACCATGTGATGAACTGACTGCAACCCCCATTCCCCATCCCCCTGCGCTGCTCGGGGGGAGGAGGGAGAGAAAATCAGGAGTAAAGTTAAGCCCGAGAAGAAGGGAGGGGTGGGGGGAAGGTGTTTTTAAGATTTGTCTTTATTTCTCATTATCCTACTCTGATTTGATTGGTAATAAATTAAATTAATTTTTTCCCCAAGTCAAGTCTGTTTTGCCTGTGACGGTAATTGCTGAGTGATCTCTCCCTGCCCTTATCCCGACCCACGAGCCTTTCATTATATTTTCTCTCCCCTGTTCAGCTGAGGAGGGGGAATGATGGCTTTGGTGGGCACCTGGTGTCCAGCCAGGGTCAACCCACCACACTCTTACCAAATTCTTACCAAATCAATAGGTAGATGTGAAGAAAGATTTTGACCAGTATTGTGTAACAACCTACAATGTGGTAAAATTGGAGCAAAACTCTGGCAGGTAGGAATCACGCTGAACAGCAATGACAGCTTTTCATTTTCTGAAATGACTTTTAGACTTACCATTTTAAGAATACAGTATAATTGATTGTATTCGGAGCACTGGGTACTGGCAGCCAGGTGCAGGTTAGATCCTCACTTAATTCTTTGTAGCATACCAACTCATTGTCCCAATCTGCAAGATGAAAACACATGGACTGGAAAAGACCCATCACAGGCAACTGTTTACCATTAACCGGTGTGCGGTGACTATGAGAAGCAAAACCAAATACAAAACAGGCTATACCCTTTCGTGCAACAAAATAAGAACTAGCTGTGTGCATCCTTATGCCATGTTTACTCTCAAGGCAAGTAGTTCACTAATCTTTAGAATAAGGGACAGAGATATTTAGAAAGGTTAAACCTTATCAGTCCCGATACTTTACTTGTTTCCAAGTAAAAGCTAGTCTTTTACTTGTTTCCAAGTAAAATCTAGTCTTCCTACATGAAGGCAGGAAAGGGTAATTTTTCCTGTATTTTATGATGCCATTACCAGCTGTTATGTACCCAACAACATAGTGCTGAAATGCTTGCTATGGTGTTTCCTGCAGCTTTGGTATCGTTACACCTTTGAACTGTGGTTCTCTCCTACAGTAGTGACATCTTGCTTGCTGCTTGCATCTGCACTTATTTAAAGCTTAAATTGTTTTGTTTTTTTTCTTTTCCAAATGAATGAAATATCTTTTATACTTCTGGAAACACTCCTGCATTCTTTGGCACAAAAATTGCAGAAACAAATTGCATACCTTCAAGGAAGCATTACTAGCTTTTGGCCGTCTGCTTTGAGGAAAGCTATTGCAAGGTAATCTACTTGAACCAGACGACAAAATTAGTGTGAACCTCTGCCCTAAGAGACCTTAGATTTTTATCTCCCAGCTCTGCTCTGGTTTCACACTGTTTCCATCTGACAGACAGTGCCTGCCTTGCCACTGTGTTTCTGGAAGCACTCAATTGTTTGCTGAAATCTGTACAAAGCATTGGCTTCTGGTGGGTTACTCTGGATCTGAGGAGCAAGCCCCTTCCCTGGGGGAGTCGCTGTGACTTGTGAACCCTGGAGAACCAGGAGCATCTGCCTTGCATGGGAGGGAGGCACTGTTCACCCACAGAATTATAAACCGGAGCTGGCAACAGCTCTGCCTGGAGCAGCTTATCGACTGTTACACACAAATTTATAGACATTTTTGAAAGTATAGGCCAGAACCAACCACACGCACCCTTGTAAAACATCTTAGAAATGAAGGCCATGCAATTAAGTTGGGGAAAAAGGAGGAGAGAGGGACTGCATTTTAGTAACAGGAGGGCCACAACAACAAGGGCCAATGTGATGTTTCCACGATCTCCAACTGGCAAGAATTACTGTGGAGTTTCTTGCAAAGCATTATACACTGTAGCATAGGGCTAATTATCAACAGTAGAACTGATTGACTAGACTCCAGAATTACTCCAAAACTATCAGTCATCTCTGTCTGAAGTTCAAAATAATGCACTATTGCTGAAGAAAAACAATATGCTGCTTATACTACCAGCTTCATAAAGATCACATTATAAAGCAGGAGGAGCATAAGTTTATGTACAAAATGACTCGTGCTTAATTTTTGGAAAGAAAAATATGGGGTTTTTTTTCAACTGAATGTATACATTTTTCAGCTGAAGGGAAATTAAACACTGATGACATTCTTAAAGGAACTTATTTTTAGTCTCTAGCGGTTAAACTTATGTCATTATTTAAAAAATCTCTTAACAGAAACAGTAGTGATAAAATATGACTGTTCTCCTTTTGTGTCTTACTGTCTGAACTATTAGTTCAGAAGAATCAGCCATGACGTCTCAAAGTACCACCCACACTTTTAAAAAAAAGACCCAGAAATACTTTTTTTTTTTCTCTTCAGAAAAGCAGATAAGGATTTTAACACGTACAGGATACTTAATGTGATAAAAATGAATTTTTCCTGGTGAGTATAGTCGCATGTTCTTTATATCTATTAGGTTTAATGAGTTGCCAATAGGCCTATCAATCTTGAATAAAAAATGTTTTACTATTTGGTAAGTAAATATGTGTATCTCTGGAGTTGGTGTTACAAGATGGTTATGGTATATACGGTATAAAAGATCAGTCCTCCTCTCTTTCTCATTCAGAGCCATTTCTTCCTACAACCTGAGTTACAGAGTGCCCTTGGTATTCTTTTCATCTTTCAGATGGCAGCTGTATATTTAAGTTAAAAGTTGATTTGTACCACAAAGTGTGGTAGGTGAGTATAGCTCAGACTTTAATACCCTCTCCCTATGACACCTCCTTTCTCCTTCTAAAAGAAATGTGCTTTTCTAATAAAGTTATGCTTCATCAATTTAGGTGTGTGCAGCTTCCTTTTGGAAAGGTGGAGATCAGGTCTTCCTTGTTTCTACAGCAATGTGAATAATTATTGAATTCTTTGCTTTCCTAGTCTGACCTCCAGACCAAGTCTTGGCCACCTCACCCACGGACATGGTGCTCTAACAGCTGGGGAAAGCAGCAACGGCTCTCACAGTCTTCTCCTCTTTTACTCTGAATGAAGCCTTTAATTTACTCAGTGTTTCTTTGTTGTTGTTGTTTTAAAGCAACACCTGAGAACAAATCCTTTTTCAAGCTGCTGTAACACTTCATGTCAATATGTTTGTAACATACTGCTCCTGAAACAATTTGAAATAACAGTTCTGGAGAGAATGACAAGAAGGAAACATATTCACTCTTCTACTAAATTTCTACTAACTTCTTCCGCAAATAATTTCTATTAATTGAGAGCCAAGTGGTGACCACAGTGTTGCAGACCTCTCTCTGCTTATAGAAGAACAGAGGTTGTATTGTTCCTCATGCTCTCGGTCTTACAAAAAACCTCTGGCGTTCTCTATGATATGATGGTATTAGAACAGACAAAGAAAAAATAGTAGATTTTATGTGTGGAAAGAGTGGTTTAGGTCAACTAACAGCCCAATGCACCACCCCAGTGGCAATACACTGAAGTTCTATGTTACCTTCTCCAGATGAACATAATGAATGTTCCACACTTCCCTTTTTTTTCACTTGTCCTATTTGTGAGTATTAGTGTCCACATGCACATTCAATTTTATCCTAGTGCTTTTTTGTTTTACTGTACTGCTTCTTAAAGAACATGCATATTATTAGTTCTTCCCAGCCCTAGAATAGTACTAGTCCTGTACCACGACTGTGCTCCAAGAGCTATGCAAAGAACGAAAAATAATTTTCTCCGTTCTAAAGGCATCACAATCCAGTTTCTTCTTAAAAAAAAAAGAAAAAGCAAGCTTGTTTTTTTCATTCTAGAACTTTTTTTTTTCTTTTTGTTCATCTGGTGTGCTCAGTGTTGCTTTAGTAGAATTTAGTCTGATCGACTAACAGCAAGGACTAGAAAATTATCCGTGGCTAATTTCAGAAGAATATAGTCCTCCTGATGATGTCGCACCCAGTGCCACTGTGTGCTCAAAAACCTGTCTCCTCTGTTGTGGCTTTCAGCAAGCAGGATATTTCTGCCTACAATAAATTCAGCGTGAAGTATATCAGGTGACCACCCGCTGCTGTGTAATAACCTCTATTGAAATGCGTTGGACGGGCCCTTTTTGCCGTCAACAGTAATTCATCAATTAAAAGTAAAGCGTAAGTAATTGTCACAGACAAACATTACAGATCCTACCGCCTTCTGAAACCGTGGCGGACCACACGCTAGACAGGGTTTGTTCCCAGCGTGCTGACTACCTCCACGCAGCCGTAAGCGCTCTGCCGTCACGGCGACGCATCCGCCTGTGCTGTCTCGGGCGGTTTTCCCCTCCAGAAACTTCCGACGTTCCTCCCGAGACACCCCCCGCCTCGCCCTTGCCGGCAGCGCCGGGCGGCGGGCGGCGGGGGCGGCGGGGCGGCGCTCGGCGGCCGCCAGGCGGCGCCCTGGCAGCGCGCGGGGCAGCCGGCGGGCGGGGCCGGGGCCGGGGCCGGGGCCGGGGCCGGGGCGGGCGGGGGCCGCGGGCGGGGCCCCGTGCGGCTGAGCAGGGCTGAGGTGAGGAGCGTTTACCCACCTGGCAGCTGCTGGCAAAACGGAAAATCCCAGTTTATGCAGTGGCAGGGATCTGGGGGGTGAAAAGGAGTGGTTTAACGAGACAACTGTAAAAGACATAGGTAAAAACGTTACGGGCTGTTTTTTCTCCTACCCACAGAACTTATTCGGTCATGATTTTGGTCGCACAGCCTTGTCTTTGAGTAATGTTAAGAATTTTTACTATTTATAAACAGTAGTAAGTTATGCAGCAAATGAAAACTCACCTGTTGCAAATAAAAAGATAGCTGCGAGCAGAGAGTTCTTCATCTTCTCTGTAAAGAAGCATAATGATTACCATCAACATTACACTGTCCTCAGGCTATTTTTGACACTTCCTCTTCAAACTTCCTATTCATTCCACTACCTACACTGTTACTGGCTGAACACAAGCAATAGGTTTATTAATGACAATGTGAGGGACACTTGAGCTCTAAGTTATCAATTATACTTACGAAATCCTAACAACCTTTCTGAAAACTAGAAACTTTCACCCTTGGTGTTTGTAAGAAGTCACAGTGAGATTCTTAATGGTGTCTGAGATACCAGCAGTACAAACCAAATTAAGCTTATATAGGTCCTTCAAACTCCTTTGGAAATGCTAGCCTAAATGTCAATGTGAATTAGAGATATTGATATCAATAAAAAGTCAGTCAAGGTGTTTGACTTACTCTAATACAAATGCTCAGATACTGTAGAAATAATAGCAGCAAAAGACCCTGCCTGTCTTCACTTTCTGACTTCTCCCCTCATTCAAAGTAATTTCACCACTGCAAAGACACTGTATCTACATTGTTGGTACCAACACCGGGAGCCCTGATGTAGACAAAAATCACCATAGCTGTAAATCAGGTGTGACTATAAACTCCACATCCATTACATCTGGACAGAGAACTTTTAAAGTAACTCTGGGCACAGAAGCCACCAGAGCCACCACAGCTGTTGCTGCTAAAGCAGTAAAGGGAAATTTTCAAAAAATTTCACTGCTGTGGGAAATTTCCCTTCTGGGCTTAGATAGCTGCAATCAGAGACTGGATTCAGACCTACCTGGTGATAGGCAAATTATTAACTTATCTTGGCAACCATGGCATATTTCAGGTTGAGTATTGAACAGCAAAAAAAAAATTCTGTTTAAAATGAATCACTTTCTTAAAGAGAGAGTGTTACGGGCATGCTTCTGAGCCTGGTCTACAGTAGGAGTGGGTGACTAATGCACCAACTACATCTTATCAGATTTTCTGAAGGGCACGATCATGAAATGCAAGTGAACAAGGAATTCTACTGAGTGTTACAGGGGGGTTCCTAGTGATGAAATCGTTTGGGCTTGGGAGTAAGCTGAACGGTGGTGGATAGAGTGCGTGTGTGTGCAGGTTCAAAACCCCTCCTATCTGAGTGACCCAAAAATCAGCCTTGACAATGCTTCCCACAAAGAATAATCAAGAGGATACTGTTAATTTATGAGCAGTAAGGAAAAACTGACAAAGAGAAAATGCAAGTCATACCTGAGAGAGATTTGGACGGTGGGGGTTGAAGAGTTAGAGACTCAGAGTACTGTAGAAGTCAAAAAATGGAGAAAACTATATGAATTAAAATAACTTATCCCAAATGAAAACCGTGTAAGTAACTCAGTACAAGAGCAGGAGACCGGATTCAGTGTGCACAGAATTAGGACAAACCATACTCGAGAGAAATAAACACAATAAGGCAAGTCCGTATTATCTTGGCTGGAGCTCTAGATCCCAGTATGAGTGTTACTGCATTTAAAGAAAAAAGTCAATTGTAACAAGTACAGAAAATACATTGCCAATCAAAATAGCAGAGAAGATAGAATCTCAAAAACTGGAATTTGTCATAAGAGTAAGAACCCATTTTTAATTATAGCTCAGCTATCAAGTTACCATAGTAACCTTTTAATGTATAACAAAACCTGAATTATTATTTTGGAGGTAAATTTTGCATAGAACCACTTTTTCAAATGTTTAATATTTCAGCTCTTTCACTGCTATGGACTTGTATCAGAATTGTACATGCCTTAAGTTTTCCTGTTATTCAGATGAAGATAAATTATGCCATCTTCTGTGATATGCTCAAAAGTGCAGAACGACTGGAGAATACCACCAACTTTGCTTCATTTGTGACCTAACTGGTTTCTCAGACCTAGGTTTATGCATTATTATAGCTGTGGTTTTCTCTGAATGCCTTTTCTTGTCCCTTGCTTATTTAAGTTCTGCAGTAAAAGACACGGCAGGCTCTTCGACTCCCCAGAATACAGTATTGAAATAAATGAACTCTTCTATATAGACTGGCTTACATCATTAAAATTAATAGAAACCCCAGAGCATCCTGCTCTGTTCCCTGCCCCAACTTTATCTGTTAACTGTTCACTTCAAGGGAAGACTAATCTCTGAAGACAGGCAGGCACAGCGAGAAAGACAGGCTGCTGGCCCCCTCGTCCTGCTCTATACCTGTGGAGCCCCATCTCTTGTAGCCTTGCACATCACAGGAGGACTGGTCAGACCGTGAGTTTGTGAGTACATTTTTTGCAGGTGATCCTTGTGCCCATGAATGCTAATGAACCAGAAGTGCTCTGAAATTTTGTTTGCTCAGAGTCCTAAACGTGTCCCAAGACAGTTTGGGTTTTGTGGGCCAGCAGCCTCATTAAAGCGCACTCAGAACCCAGTGGACAGCTGAAGCAGAATGTAGACTGCAGAGATAAGGCATCAGAAAAGGAATATTGCATTTCTGCTTGAAGTCTTACCTTGTCTGAAGTGCAAATATTTGAGGTCTTCATTTTCTCCTGGTTGAATCTGTGTGTATTTTTGCTAGCTCGCTGTTTCTCTGGTGAAAAGTTCCGTTCCAATGGACTACAGTTGACCTGTTTCAGGTTTATTGTAACAAATTCAATACTGCAGCAAATTAAAATTCCATTTTGGCCTATTAGTAGTACATGCTGAAGTCCTATATTTTTCCTCTATGGATCTAAGTAGGGCTACACTATTTTTCACAAGTTATTTCTCATATAACTCTGCTTCCAATAAGCAGACCTCCAGGTCTGTGAAAGATCTGACAGATTCCTACAGAATGTTTTTTTGCCAGAGAAATACATCAGTATCTGAATTCAAAAAGCAATTCTCCTATGGTGTTCAGAAAAAAAAACCAAACCCCACTCAGCCCTCAGCCACACCCCCTGGGGGAAATTTGCTGTGATAGGGGAGTCTCCACCACACTTTCATCCGTTCTGAGTTCAAGTTACATCGTGAAGCAGCTTATCATTCAAACAGTTCTATGCTATCTTAATGAAAATCACAATCTTCACCCTAGCACATTGGTTGAGCAGAGACATCAAAAAATGTATCGAAGCGCTCTGCCCTGGAGGTTTAAAAAAATCCGAGTACAGATGAAGCATAAATGTCACTGAATAAACTAGACAGCCAAAGCAGAATGCAGAAGAACCAGAGATTTGTATATTTGGGTGAAGATCCCTTTGAAAAAATAAAATGGAGGAAAGTAAATTGATTTCATTAAGACCAAATGTGGACTAAATTCTGCTTATACTGAGGTAGATCTGGGGTCCCACCACTGACAGTGATGTGATGCTAGACCTCCCTAAGTGTAGATGCAGAGTTTTGCCTACTGTGTCAGCTAGAATATTTGTAAGAGTTGAGGCAGTATGAGTAAATGAGACGGGCAACTTCTCTTTCTGCAGCACCACAGTTAGTGCTAGGGGCTTGTTTGTGGGATAATGGGACAAAACTCTCCCTGGTATAGCTCAGACCAGTGGTTTGAAAACAGAGTTCAACGGACACCCGTTGGCTGAGCTGTGTGCAGAACCAGAGTCTTAGGTATTGTGATTTGAACTGGAAACAAGAACTTTACCTCTGCTAGATCACCTTTGAGCACAATCTTGCTTATCAGTTTTACAAAGTTGTAGTCTCTGATGGCTCTGAAAATATAATGTAAGGGTCTGCTTAGATTTGTGTTCATTATGACTTCCTGTGCAGGCAAGCGAAGAATCAAGGATCATCCTTAACTTTCTCCACCACATTTAAGACTTTATTAAGGGAACTTAGTGCTTTTAACACACAAGCAGCTGAGCAAGAAAATAAGCCGCCTTCTTTGCCATTCTGTTTGGCTTACCCAGTGGGCCTGCATCTGCTACAGGGAATTATTTTGGGATATGTGGTGTGGAAACAAAGAGAATTTGACAAAAGCTTGTCTATGCTCTCCCCATACACACTTGTGGGAGTAAGCTTTTCCTTTTTGAAGTCTACAGGAAAGGTTGCCTTTTTTTTATTGTGCTTTTTTTTTTAATGCCTGCTTTTTTTATCTATGAGGCACGTGGGTGGAGATATAAATATCTGAGTCACGTGTTCTTTTTCCCTGTTTTTTTTGTTTTCCTGGGATTGCTCTTGGACAAAGAAATGCTACCTAGCAAAACACAACTATTCTAGAAAACATGTTTGGAGAAAGTTCAAGGAAGCAGCATGAAGAAGATCTCTTAGTACAAGGCAGAAGGTGAACTTTTTAAACATATTGTTCTGTGTTCATGGTATATTATCCTGCCCTTTCCACTTCAGTAACAGTGCATGTATTTGTGCTGTTAGTGTAACTCTTTCACAGTCAGCTTTTCTCCATGGTAATTTTTCTCTCAGAATTTTACCCAGCATAACTGGGCTGCCAAGTCACTACCTTTTCTTAATTCAAATCTTTTCAAGCATCTTTCCTCTCTTGGAACAAAGTGATTTAAAAATAGTAATTATAGTTAACTGAGTCATCAGGGTTTGTATATGTGCTCACTTGTGGCTTTATTACTCTTGGCCATTTTCTTTTTCTTTCACCTATTATTACCCAATAGATAACCTGGGGGAAATATTTTCTGAGACATCATTGAATTAGCTTTATCAAAAGTTACTTCAGTCACCTTAAAATAATTCACAAATAGCTCTTTGTGAAGAATAGAAGGCCAGGAAAGGGCTAGATTTGCCAAACTGGAGTAACAGTGTCATGATTTTCATTACCCCCTGTATCTTCCAGAGCTCAGTGATAGGAATGATTGCTCAGGAGGTGGGATCAGTTAAACTTACTTTGACTCCATATGAGACTAACTACCGTGCTTTAAGACATCGTGGCATGGCCTGTTTCGAATGTCCCCTTCAAGATTATTCTGCTTTATATCAATGATAATTCACAAAAATCCCTCAACAAGGATTAGTATCTAGTAAGTCACGTCCCATTTAAGCATTTTAACTGTTAATTTAGAGCATCACATTACAGCAAGAGTGGCCAAAGAGTGCCCCTACCCAAAATACCCAGCAATCCTACTAGTTAGGGTATTCTTCTGACAGCTGAGAAATCCAGATTTCTTGTATACCTGGGTAAGAATACAGATCTGAACCAAACATTTTTGCAACTTTTGTTTTTGATTTGATTGCCAATAGATTACTCGCACAGTCATTATGGCCCCTTTGGAGAAAAAAGTTTGTCTGTCCATAAGCTCTGTGAACTTGTGGATTTCTTGGCTTTTTTTAACACAGTGTGAATGTTCACACTCACTCTTAGCCTCCAGCTTAGGTTTGCTGCTAGGAACACAGTGTTGTGGCTGCCTGAAGTTTCTGCCCTGCTACCAAGGGCAACAACTTCTCGCAGTCTCTGTTGTGAACTGAACTAGTTCCGTCTTATGAGTAGTGGGTTTTTTTTGTCCTCATCCCTCATACTGGAGGCTGTTCCTGAATTTAGCAATCCCTGGTGAGACTTCCTTCTAGCTTCCAGCTTCATATTGATTCCTGGCTGTGTTATATTTCTAAGTTTTTGTGTCTACTTCACTCTAAATATTTTCTTTCATCCCCCATACTGATTATCAGCCTGTGTTTTGCTAGGTTTAAACAAGTCACTCTTTTTTAGTCTATTATTACATGAAAAATATTCCATTTTCCCAGTTATCTCATTAGCCTGTCTCTACACAGTCTGATTCTCTGAGATTTTGCTGCTAATGAAATAGTACCGAAGAAAAACACTTGCATAGGCTGTTGCTGCTCTTGCCCTTATTTTATCTCCCCTTGGCTAGGGTTGCTGTCATGGTGAAATCTCTTCATGCTGACCACAAAGGGTCATGCTTTCATTTCTGAGTTGGTGAAGTGTGGTTCAGTGGTCAGCCAAGGAGTGTGACAGCCTGGTCTGAACTGGCAGGTTTATTTTATTTTAAAATTTTATGACATCCCATCACAAGGAGGCTGATTTGGATGCTGGAGAGCAGAACGGCACAGAGAGGTCATTATCTGGGCTTATCTGCAAGTCCGTAGCAAGGACCCGGGGAGGAGAGAGGGCTTGCATGGGCACGGGGCATTTTGCAGAGTGAGCATCCTCCTCTTGCAAGCCAAGAGCGTGGAGCAGCACAATGCACCTCTGTGGCACAGCTGCAGAAGGAACCCTAACAAAGCGGTGCAGGCGTGGCCCTGCTGTTTAACCAATGTGTATAAAATGCATTGTGATTAAAAAAATAAGAAACACAATGATAAAAATCTTAAGGGATGTCTTTGGTAAAAAAGAAACATTTCAAGCAAAGCTACCAATGATTCCTTGTGATACAGTACTGCCAAACTGCCCTCCGCAAATTTCCCTCTCCTGTTTTGAAGAATGAAAAACCTACTTAGCTCTCCCCAGTTAAAAAAGTTTACTTTAAAAATTTTCGTAGGATTTTATTCTGTTTTCTGAGGCAAAAAAGATGAATTTAAATCTGTCAAATGGTGGTGGGTTTACTTAGTGAGTTCTCAGCAAGAACCTTAAAGCAATGTGATAGGGGACATGAGGTGAAAGTGGCTGCATGAGACAGGGAAATTCTGCTCAATTACCATGATTGCAAGCTCCTTTTTTCATAAAGGGAGGGGAGGGCCATGGAGGGAACAAGACAGGAAAATAGGAATCACATTAAGAATGAAATGACATGCCAAAGAGTAAAACTGAACTGAAGAGGGTATAAGCAACCCTGAAATTGGGGAAGTTTGGATCTAATCTTTGTGGCTTTTTCTCATTTAGATAACGAATTGACATCAATGTTTTAGTGCTCAGTTTCCTCCTCAGGCACTGGTTCTTGGCAACAAAACAGTACCCGGTCAATATGTAGACTCCAGTGCTCAGCTGAGCAGGATATGAGAAATATGTGAAGGACAGGCCTTCCAGGTTACAGAAAGGGTCGCTGCAAGATGAGGTGGAACTGCACTCAGGAGAAAATGCTTAATCGTAGTTTGCAACTCCCAGACCTGGACAACTGGCAAAGCAAGAGCTAGAGCGAGAGGTGAGCTGGACCGTCTGTGGGTCTCTTACTTGATCTTTCTGTTCTTTCTGAATGCTTAGAGGTAGATGGATATAAAACACAAAGTCTAAGAACACAGCAAAGAGATACGTTTTCCCTGTAAAAGTATTAAAGTATTAAAAGACCCAATTCTCTATTGTGTATGGCTATCTACACAGGCAAAGCAAGTGCTGCCACTTTGGGATAATACACTTTGCAGTGGTTCAGGGCAAGGGATAATCATACTCGAGATATATTTGCTTGAGAGGTTTGCTTTGGCTGTGTGGTTATAAGAGGACGTGAATGCAGTCTGATATCTTTATATACCACCCTGTTTTTCAGAAAAGCAGGGCCTAGACGAACAGGGCAGTGTGCCTGATAGCGGGGAAAAGCAGTCGCTGACCATCAGTTAGTATCGGGTCATGTAAAGAGCCTTGTGGTGTCCTGCCCCACCTAACACAGGAGCTTGTGTTGCCACAGGAAGGAGACACATCAACTCTGAATGGCAGAAAGCTAGAGATGGTTTATGAAAGCTACTTTGATTTGCTTCGCTTCTAAAAGAGGCCTGGCTTGTTTGACCCAACTTGCTGTGAGCATCACTTCAGTAGTAAAAGAAGTTGGAGAACTAATCCCATGCTTACCCATAAACTCAGCTTTCTAGAAGGGAAACAAAGTGGAAAAGCTCTCTCTTACAGGAAGGAACAACACTGCAACAAACAGAGAACAATTTTTATTTCATTTATCCCTTCTGCCTCAGGCTCTTAAATGAAAGAAGAGAACTTCTGAGTCACCAGTTCCAGTCCTGTTGAAGGCATTTGCAGTCAGGCTGTTTGTAAAGTGGTCAGGCTCCAACTTAAAATTTGTTGTTTCTGATTCCCATGACTCCTTATGGAAAGTTATTGCAGAACTGTGCATCTGTGAGAGCTATTTGGGAGAAAGCATCTGAGTGCCTAGTTTGTTTTTCCTTTTGGAATAATTTGGAGGCAGAATTATAACGATATACTACAAATCACTTTTTGTTCTTCCTTTCTAGTATTTATTAGAGGGGAATACAATCTTGCAAGACACTGCTATGTTTAATCCCTTGTCTTTGGAGTCATTGTGGCAATGGCCCTCTAGTTCCACATTTAATGGCAGCCTGGAGCTTAGCAATATTCTCTCCAAACACAACAGACTTTCTATATGATAAAAAGAACTCGAAGCATCCTTTGACGCAATCATGTCGTCGCACAGCTCAATAAAGAAGGTCTAGATTTCCTTAATTTTATGATACCACATTACAAGTGGTATCACAAATGCATAGCACAAGAGGCATTCACAATTCAAAAATTTTTACTAGGTGTAATGGTCTTTAATGGTATCTCTTAGTCAGTAAGCATGGATAGGTAGTGAAATGCAAAATCTAACTTATGCCCAATATTTCATACTGGCTCTTGATGGCTCTCTGTTCACTGTTTTCCCCAGTCCCTCACAGTCTGCGGTTATCAAAGTACCTAGAATTTTCCACTGACTAGGGAATCATCAGCTTTAAAACTAAACATGACTCAAGCAATGCCCATGGTCCTCAGTAAGCCACAGTGAATGGGACGGAGAATTGTCAGCTGGGTCTAAAAAGCCATGCTCCAAGCTCTGCACAAGGGCTAATTGTGGAGCTGGGGCTGTTGCTAACAGGCCAAAGGTCGAATAATCATGTGGCTGTCAGCCCTTCTGCAGTGATCCCCCCTTGGGTGAAAAGTAGAAGATCTTGTTCCTCTATCTTCCCCTTCACTGATTTTTTCCATACAAAACCTGGCTATGATTTCTGTGAAGACTGCTTAAACCTGGCATTGCCTCACCGTGACACAAATCCAGTAATGCCTTTTTTCTTAACTGAGTTTCTGAATCATGAAGAGTAAGAAAAAAATAACACACACATCACAGATCTGAAACTTTGATAAGTTTCTGAGTAGTGTTGTGTAGGCTTTGTACATCTTTGTACATCAAGTTCTCACTCATGGTACTGGATAAGCTTAGCACAAGAAAAGAAGCAGTTAATACAGGGAAAAATCCAAGAAAGGTCACACTTCTTTACATTACTTTCTTACAACTTATTTAAAGGAAAGGGTTTTTTCATTAGAAGTAATTTAAAAAGTGAAAATTATAGTGCAGGCCAGAAGCAATTAATGTGCATCCTGTACTAGTTAATCTGCTCACATCAAGGAAGTTTATCTTCAGAGATCGAAAGACAAAAGTCAGACTCAGAAATATGTTCTCTCACGTCACCTTCCATGCTTTAAAGAGCAAAACCTAAAATTGAAGGAGATTCTGATGCTTGTGTTGAAATATCTCTTTAGGGGCTCTAGGGAGTTTGATGGAGCCAGCATTGTCTTTGTGAAAGTAGAGGTAGAAAGGTGCAAGAGTTGAAATTCACTGTAGCTTCAAACATGCAAATCATACCAAGAAAGTTTTCCTATTTCTTATGAACCCATGACAAATGGGAAAAATCTACTGAGCCATTTCTAAGTTACTGACAAACCCTGGATATTTGTTGTCTAAGAATGCTTTTTCAGAGTACTGCACAATGAAGTTGCGTGATTTCAACTGCTGCTAGTAAATAAAGGCACTTGACTTTCATTGCATGTAACAGGCTGTAATTCACAGCAGCAGTTATAGGAACCAGCAGTGTTTGGAATTGTCAAGTTACAGTTTAATCACTTGTGCTGATCTGAAATTGTTTTATCTGCAAAAGTCTTGTTTGTGTAACCCTTATGTCCACATAATGCTGTCGGTCTGGACAGACTGTGTGGGTTGAAGTGCTGCTGATAGTTCTTTTCTGTTAGAAAAAATTACATTAAGCTTCTCTTTCTGTAACATCTAGTAGAAAATAATTTCCTGAAATAGAATAAAATAAACCCCTAGACTTTCCTAACACATACTTCCTTAAATAAAAACATATTTGCTCTTTAAGTAGAGATGAATGGGAAATTATTTATATTCACAGAATGTTCCTGTTTTTTTTTTTTATAATCAGTGCAAAGCAAAGAGTGTTTGAAAGTTCTTATGAAAAACTGAAAATGAGAGAATGCTCCAGCCCAGAGGAGCTTTATGGTCCTGGCACTCTGAAAAGCGACAGCCAAGAGCCGGAGTCAAGTGTGGTTTGGAGTAGAGAGCAGGTCACACAGAGCAGAGTGCCCTCCTCATCAGCTTTCAGATACTCTTAGTTTTTGTGCTCCTGTCCTCCTTCACTCCCTTCTAAAGGAAGGCTAGAAAAGCTGGTATCATCCCACAAACGTTATATGTTAACATTTTTCAGAGAAAAATGCTATCAAAAATTCCTCATTCGTTTCTATATCTAAGTCTACTTGTGGTTTATATTGTATAACAGTAACATAGTAATCTACATAATTGAATCGCTCATAAAGGCTATTATGACTGAATTTCCCAGACACATAGATATTAAATTGTTATAACAGCAAAAACATAAAACCACTACAGAGATTAATAAAGCTATCAAACCTGAGCTGCAGTTCTGCAGCCAACCAAATTTTTCAATTTGGTCACAACAAAACATGAAATTATGCTGACATTTTCAAATCTGGCTTCCTGATCCCAGGCACCCGATCCTTAGGTAGCAGCTATACAGTCACAGCTTTGAATGACTTACTGCTGGAGAAAATCAGTCCTACAGTTGTCAAATTAAGGACATCATGACACTGCAGAAGCTCAAGCTTGAAAATGTAGGCTCTGCTACTGAAGCCTGCAAGAATTAATCCTGTGTAGGACTTTAGGTGTTTTACACTCAAAAGTAGGTGCTCCATTGCTGATGCGTTTTGAGCGGCCCTCTCCACCCATGCCACCCAGCTCATGGAGCTGCTGGAGGGTGAGGGCATGGCCCAGATGATGCAAACCCTACCAGCCTCCTCCACCAGGCGCTGGACAAAGCCTATGGCTACCTCTTCCCAGACAATTTTTTGGCAGTCTGTGGGTGCTGAGCCACGGGCCCTTCGCCCGGCCAGGCTAGCGGTGTCCTGCATCCCACCCAGCTCCTCACACCCCAGTGAGGCGCTTGGATTTTTTGTTCATTACCTCACAGTGACATCTGCTGGAAAAGGACCTTCATTTAGGCAGGGAAGATGTATTTTTAGCATCAATTAAACATTAATTGGATGCCAGAAACAGGACAGTATGTGTGGCAAGGATCATAGAAAAGATTAGTGCAAGTGAAAAATACCAGAAGACTATTAAAAAACTTTCTGAGAACCACCGCAACCCCGTAAAGCGGCCTGTTACGTATTCCTAAAGACACATCGTGGTTGACCGCAATTTTACATCCAGAGTCTGGCACCACTTGAGTCCCAGACCAGCCCTCAGAGGAATGCGCTGTGTCTCTCTGCTCAGTGATTTCCGAGGATGCTGAAGTCCTCTCCCAGACATCTAGGGAGGGTCTGATCTATGAGTGGAACAACTGTTTTTCTCCCATTCCCATATTTTATGAAACTGTTCTTTCATTTTTAAAGTGTGTAGTTCTTACTGGCAGTCCTTATGGACTCTCTCAGCTTCCCGTGGGATTCAGAAAGTGGAAGGAAGGCAGGGCATTCAGAGGAGCTATTCCTCTAACATAGGCGTCTTAACATTTAATAAATTAAGACTGAATCGGCTTTTCCTACTCAAGAAAATACCACTAGGTGTCACTAAATGCCAGGGATTATCAGTACTGGTCTCATACGACGTACGTGAAAGCGTAACACCATGCACATTTCATAGACACACCTAGTTTATAACTATGGCTTTTTGCAATGACCAAAGTGTGAGGTCATTTTAGCTTTTAGCAAGATTTACATTTGTTTTGGGAAATACCTCTGGCTTCCAAGTAGTACACGTAAACACTCCGCTTTCTAATTTTAATGGAAATAGCTTATTTTATGTGCAACGTGGGTGAAATAATCTCGGTCCGTAGAAGCTGTTAAATTATACAAGTTTGCATTTGAAAGGAGCTACTTTGATCGCAGGATTAAAATAATAGTGGCGTTTCACACCTGGTTTTCCTGCCGTGTGTATTCAGTGAGGTTGCACTCAGTGGAACTCTCCTCATCCTCTCATGTAGACAAAGTAAAAGCTGCCCCAACCGTATTTGCTTTTAGAATATTTTGCACGTGCACATTCAGCCCATATACAAGCGTTAGAACTGAGGCTGGCAATGTAGCTTCAAGCTCAGCTTTGTCCAACCCTCCTTTAATTTGTAGAGCAAGCATCATGTGGATGATTTTTTTGGTAAGTGGTTTCTGTCTCAGACTGAGTCGTCTTTTCCTTTGGGGGCGTGGGAGGGCACAGAGAGGAAGAAGGTTTTGAGTACAGTGGCTGAGCTGATTTTGAGAGGTGGATCAGAGGTCTTCCAGCAACCTCTTAAAGCAAAGTCTGCTCCCTTCCCTGCCCTAGTGTCGGGTCTTTCTTCAGAAAGGAAGGATGAAGAGTCAGGACGTAATCGTGCGCACCCAGAGAGCAGGAGTAAGGGTAGTCCTGCACCGCAGCACGGATACAGCCATGGGGTACGTGGCTACATCTGCCTCTAGCATCTGCAAAGTGTCTCAAGTGACAGGGGGCTGTGCTGGAGCTACTGATGCTGGGCTCTGACCCATGGCCCCAGGCGTAGCTCTGTAAGGCACAGCTTCTGTAAACTGGCAGTGCTGAGGATCTCCTGGGAAAACTCCTGAAGATACTTGTATTTCTTCAGTCGAATATTTGGCACCAAAGGCAGGGTGGAAATGTATGCTGGAGAAAGAAATAACAAAGTGAATACTGAATAACCATTCCTCCTGCTGAAGGAACAGAAGCTCTGCAGAATAAAAAGTAGCATTTGTGCCTACTGGTAATGACTGCTTCATAATGCATGCGAGAAAACTGCGCTGAGACTACCTGCTCAAGTTTTGTTCTTTGTCACATGACGGGAATATTCTCCGAATTTTTCCTTTGCCAAATGTACACTCCTTTTAATAGTTGTTTCAATAAATATTCAGTTCAACCTGTCCTCCTCTGAGGAAAAAAATCTCCCTTCTATCACCCCAGATTTTATAATTACAATTTTCACTGACAGGGAATAATAAGATTAAGCCTCTCATTGCTCTGTTCGTTTAGCTTGCCTGTACTTCTCTTCCCCACTCAGACAAACTGTTGCTAATTTTGATCTTCGATGTAGTCTTCTCATGCACAGAGCAGTAAAATTCTCTCTGGTACAGTTTTTTCTGCATAGAAAAGGAAGATGACCTTTTCTTACGTACCTCAACAAGAATGTTTTAAGGTTTAATAATGCATGTTTGCAGAACATATTGAGGATGAAAAGCAATACATGATAAACATTACTTTATACTACTTTGATCATAAAGGCACATTAGTGCTTTTCTTCACCTCTCAAATAAGCAGCAATGTTGTCCTTCCCTAGACATCCATAAAAAATACATGTATAAAACAGAAAGAAAAATAATTATAAGACAAAGAAGATAAAGAATTATAAATAAACAAATACAGAAGTAATTTATTTTAAGATGACAATTGGAACCTCTCTCACTTGGTTCTTTTGACCTACTCGAGGCTCATTAAATTGTGGATGGCAGACCTTCCTTCCATGTTTGAGAAGGAAGCTAGAGTGCTGCTTAAGTGCAAGCAAAAGTTTCAAAGGTAATGAGGCTTGGGACCTATGGACCAGAAAGTATAGGTTGATTTGCATGCATTTTCTACCTCCTCTGCTGCTTATCTGCATTGTTCTTCATTTTCCAGCCAGCTCAGAAATCCTCCACTGATTTTTTAATATTTGCACAGTCCCCATAAGCATTACCGATACTCTTCAGATAGGCAGGGAGGAAAAGCACTGCCCCAGTGAACTTCCAATCAAACGACTTGAGTTGTGACACGCTCACTTTCATCTGCTTCCTGTCCTGGAGGAGCATCAAGAATTTTCCATAGCAACTGTGAATGATAAGTTCACAAAAATGGGTTCTAAACTGAAAGCTTATAATTGAAAGGAGGAGGTGAAAAAACATTTCCTTGGGTTCCACCTGTAAGGGATATAGGCATCCTCTATTTCTCTGTGTATACCCAGTTTTATTTTTCTTTCTGTTGGTTTTGTTGTTGTGCTGTTTTTTCTTTATATTCCTTTGCTGGTTAGGGTTGAGGTACACTGCAAAACAAAGGTCTGTGTAAGATGTGTAAGTGATGTGGAACTCTCTCAGCAGAGATGCTAAGAACAAAATAGCTCTTTGGCTCCTGGTTGACTGCCTTTGCCCAGCTTGTGCTAGTTAGCTCTGTACGCCAGTGCTGCACATAAGCACAGAGGGAAGTGAGACCCTCTACACCTGGAGTAGACTCCCATGGCTAGCAAGGCTTGCAAACTTGACCCCTGTACTATGGACAAGAAGCAGTGTGTTAATGTCCTATAAAAACAATGAAAGTGCAGCATCATAAAAGGGGAAGAAAAGAGTTTCAAACATCTTACATAAAGTAAAATAGACAACAAATTCTAAACCCATAAACAGCCTACGTTGCAACCCAGTTTATTACCAAAGTGCTCTGTAATAGGTTCTTCCCTTTGTTCTGATGCCTAACAGTTCTCCTTTTTCATGCGAGTTGACTTAGACAAGGATACCCCAGAACAGTGTGCTGAGGTGTCACAAATGAGTGTTTATAAAGTACTTGAAAGATGAAAAGAGCTATAGAAGCATGCCTGTACATCTACTGATTGCTACTGCATGTCCATGACATCTTCAAGCACAGAGTGTGAGAACTTGCTAGTGCAGTGAGCAGCCGAGCCCGTGTCAGCCCGCGCCGCTGTGTGGCATCGGGATGGCTCACTGCTCCCAGGTACGCGGCAAGAGCCTATGCATACTGCAACCTAAAATGAGTTCTCACCATGCTGCTTTGGTACTTCAGCATAGTAAAGAGATCAAGAAATGTGGCAATGGAGATAAATTTAGTGCTTGTTTTTATTGTGAGTGACCCTTCACGCGCTGTTGAAAGTCTCTGAAGGAGTTTTGAAGGCAGAGGGAGTTACAGCACGGCAGAAAAGGGTGAAGAAAGCCTTTCACCCCTACACAGCAATACTAGCGTAGAACCTTTTTGTGTAAACTGCATCATCTCTTTGTATATAAGCCCCTGCTGAGGCTGAATCCTAACTGGGACAAAAGCACAGCACAAGGAAGCTAATATTGCTTAAATACGGATTGGATTACTTTCTCCCTCTTTCCTGTGTGGTTTAAGGAGTGAAAAGCAAGCATATCATGTTCCCAGTATGCAGCACTTTTATAATGCAAACAAAGTTTCCTTAAAAACTACAACAGAGCTCCTGAGCATATGTTGTTATCAACAAAGTTTTTGACAATAGACAAGAATAAAAATAGCAAATGCATTTTTGAGTAGCACTCCTATAGGTTCATTGAAGGTTGATTGTGAAACCACAGTACTTATTACAACAAATCACAAAGAAACCATGAAATCAAAGGCACAGCTATGAAACATATAATCAGCTGTTAAAATAGAAAAAGTAAATCATGCTCAGAGAAGAACATTTTGCAGTATAAAGGCACAAACCAGCAGCTACAAACAGGGAAGCAAAAAGGCATTCTTTTCTGTTTCCAAACAATACTCCTGCACAGGGACCTGAAATCTGAAAAGATTTACAGCTTCCCTTTCTATGTCAAAACTACTATGTTTTGACGCAAAGTACAGATTAAAAATAGATAATGGCTGGAAGATTTTAACTGTGAGATGTTGTAACTGCTTCCTAACCTCCTTGACAGGAGCTGTTGCTAGAGAGAAGCGTGTGGTTTGCTGAATGACATTGTGGGATGTCAGCTGGTTTTGTCTTCAGCATTAGCCCCCTCAGTGATGAGCCAGGGCAATCAGAAGCCTGTTTGAACAGAGGAAAAGAAGAATATCAAAAGGCAGATTGGAATTGGTGTTCAAATGAATAGTGTGAAATCTCAAAGTGAGATTACCAGGGAAATGATAACACAGTCATCTCAAAAAGAAGGCTGTTATTTTAAGAAATGGAATTTCACCAAAAAAGAGAAAAGAGAATAACGAGATCAGCACCACTGAAACTGTGATTGTCAGATGAAAGGTAAATCTTTAATACGAAACACTTCTTTTCCTACTGTCATGTCATTGGCAAATATGTTTATATTACATATTTTTATCCTTACCCAAACCATAATGTGCTAAAATAAACAGAATCACAGTTCTATGTTTTCCCAAGAATCTGAGATAAAGACACCAAAGGGAATTTTTTGATTAATAATGTTACTCAATGATAATTTTAGATTTATCCTTGCAAATAAAAACTACAAGCAGCATGTATTGTAACTAAGCAAGATGATTGGTTTACCATCTTTGTTATTTGGTTATAAAAAGATTTGAGTACTTATTTGTATTTATTTTGAATAAGGTGCTATCTATTCTTCTGTGGTTTGCAACAAAGGCTGAGAGGCTCTGGAGGGAGAGTAAGAGAACAAACGCGAGAAGCATTATTGCCTAATGCAACGTGTCTGACACTTTTCGGATGCTATGAGAGTGACCAGAACATAAGGACCTGCATGGAACTAAAATGTATGGAACTAATCTGTAATATTCCTTTGCCACAATGTTGGTACCATGCTGTTTTACAGTCAAAAGTGACGAGCCAAGAAGATTGTTATCTTTTGCATAGGTCTCTGTACTTGCCCCTTTCTTGCACACAAGTAATGTAAGTGTGCTTTTAGTTGTCTTCAATATTTTTTTTTCCTTGATAGATGATTAACTTTGAAAATACCTTTGTTCATCAACTTTAGTTTTTGGTGTAAAATTGGAGGCTACTTGTGAATATTCAGTGGTGAGTGAACCCCAATGAATTCCTCAAATTCCGGGAGAGAACTGGGCATTGACTATACCTGCCAATAGGCACAGTCACATGCCTGCTGCATTGGAAAATGTGTATGTACTCTTAGTTTTTTGTTTTTCATTAAAAAAAAAAAGCTGAATCTTGTGATGTCTTGTAGGGCTGTGACAGTCCATGGACCAGACCTTGACCAATACTGTCTTAGACATTGCCAGGGGTCAGAACAGTGGGATATTTAAAAAAGAATTTGTTTGATTGATTGATTGTTTATTAGGTAACATGCCTGTTAAGTGACATTCAATAAATGTTTTTCTGCATTAAAGTAAAATCAGTCCCAGAAAGAGCTAGTGCTCAGTTGCAGGCAGGCTGTGGAGTTTATTTCAGAAGGAATCTCCCTGCTCTCTCTACCACTCCCTGCCCCGCTCTCTTTGAACAGACCAGTCTGTACACTCACTCCTGCTCTCAGAACCAGACACATAGTCACGTTTTGCCAAACCCAGAGAAACACAGTTTTCCAACAGGATTCTTTGTTTTTCTAAGCGTCACTTGGTTGTCAGTGTTCTTTCTCCAGTGGAAAACTCAGCCTTTTTTCTGTTCTAACCAGTTTCTTTTACTGAAAGAAAAAAAACCACCAGCAGTTTTGCTCCTTTTGAAGTTGCCCTCAGAGCAAAATGCCACCTCCTGCTTCACGAGCAGAACATCTGAGAAGCTTCCCCCATTGATGTTAGTGTGGAAAGCCCATGCCAGTGACCAGGTGAGCTGTCTCAGACTGACTCGTGTTTCTGATTCTGCCTGCAATTTTTTCCCTGTTTATCCAGAGGGATATTCCATGTCAGCGTTGATGCCTCACATGGTACCTTCCCACTCTGCAACAAAGACATCTCTGCTGTAGCACTCCATTCCTGACAGGTGACACATCTGCCAAAGAACCTGACACACCAGACTGCTGTATGCCTAAACTGTGCAAATTCCAAGGCTAGATAAGGTATGGATAAGATCCTAATTTATTCTAAAAAAGGAAATTCATGTATCCTCCCTGCTGCAAGTCCCTCTACCTCTTTATGCCTCAGATGTCGTTTGTCCTCTTTCCCCTGTGTACATCCTACCCACATCCTACCTTCCTGAACAACACGGCATACTGCGAAGAAAACGCAGGACTGGCAGGGTGATTTCTGCGCACCAGTGAAACAGCTGAATGTCTGTCCTTGCCTTGCTCTGCAAGGAAACATTTTCTGTGGAAATCCCCCAGCCCTCATAGATTATCTTGTGTTGCATTTGGTAGATGAGAAAGAGGTAATAGATATGTAACTGTAAAGAAAGTAAATGAAAGGACGCTAGTTACAAAACCATAACAATTTCACTATTTTAATTGCAAACATCATGATGAGGTGCTGACAGAATTCAGGAATCGGTTCTTCACCATATTTACCAGCAGACTCTGTTGAAAACCAGCTAACTGCATGGGAATGTGTATGTTTTGGGCTTTTTTGTAACCAAAGCACACAGCTGTGCATCCCCTGGCCTGCTACAGGAGGGTAGCGCTTCACAGGTCATGGGCTGAGCAGCGAAGAGAACAACACAGCTCAGAGTGATGTGATCTGGAGAAGGTGCTAAGTCTGTGTGCATTTCTGTGCTCGGTAAGTCTTTCACTCGTACACATAGATGGAATATTTTGAACTTGTAGTCTTGATGTCCCAGTTTTCATTATCTTGTTGCTGCAGTATGGGGTATTGCTGTGGATGTGATCAGTGTCTTTTGTGTCTTTGCATATTTGCATGCCAGCAAGCATCTGAATCTTACAAATACGGATGAAAAGAAGGTGTTGCAAACAAGTAAAGGAGCCTTCATATATTACTGCTATTGACAGTTTTGTTCAATGTACAAAGTTATTGTGCAAAATCCGCATTCTGAAAAACACTGTTAAAGAAGTACCCTGACACAATGATTTTAATGGATCAGCTCTGCTTGCTCCTGCAAGCTGATCCAGCTGACACAAGCAAATGGACTGAAAAGCCAACTTTGTAGTTGGGTTGCAGCGAGGGTATCGACAATTGCTTGAATAAAACAAGAGATTCTGCAATCATTAGACTTTCAGAAAGATGCAGCTAATTTGCATCACAGTTACTGAATATTAGTCTTGCCTTCTTCATGCAGTATTAAATCAACGGCTTGCTCAGAAATAATAGCTGAGACAGGGAATGAGTAAGTCCCTTGTGTGCACCCAGTGCTGGTTACCTGAGTGATGCTTAGGCTAATGCATATCTCACAGTACAGAACATTTTGCCTTCTTTTGCAGAAGACAAACAAGTGTCTTCATCTTAATCCTTTGGGGTCATAGTTTTTTTTCGCCTGACTTTCATCCAGCCAGAGAAGAACGGTTAATAGTCAGATCTATTAATTTGAATCAGATTAATCAGATTAATAACTTGCTGTCTAACTGCTCTATATTCTGTAAAGACCATGATTATTTTTGGTAGTGCAAACAATCCTGGATGGTCACTTTGCCCTATGTCACTTCACCTGCAACTTTGACAAAACTTGCAGTGCCATCTAAATAAATAAATGGTATTAGACCTCTCTGGCTGCATTTGCTTTTAAAAAACCCCATGTCTCTGTGAAACACCACTATACAATAGATTATTCTGATAAACTGTTACACCTGCTTGGAAATTTTAAAATATATCTTTGATCTGCTGTGGCTGATTCATGTACCTTTCACAGGGTACTTGGCAACAGAGCAAAGCAATTTGTAATAAGGAACCAACTGCAGTATGAGTACAGAGAGACATATTAGAAAAACATCATAAAACATGTAACAGGTAGGCTTCAATCACTAATTCTTAATTGCTACCTGGGGAAAAAAAATCAAATTTTTGTAAAGTTTCAGTAAACCTGCAGTATAACATATGAATTTTAATTAAATAAGTTGCATGAACAAATGAGTGCACCAGAAATGCTGATGATTTTAAATCCTTCTTCTGTACTGCCTCACACTAGGAAGTGTGAGTGCTGAAACATATTGCACTCTCCATCTTAGAAAAGATTTAGTCCTGCTGAGCCACCCTTCCAGGGAGACACAGTCCTGCAGCTCTAATCTCATGGCAGTATCTCACCAGTGAGATTTCCTCAGGTAAACAAGTATCACCAGCTGGGCTTGCTGTCGTTGCCATGCCACGCTCTGCCTTTGGAGATTTCACACTGCTAACAGCTCTGAGCTGCATTGTGTGGACTTGACATGATCGGAAATGGGAGGGCTGGCCACAGCTCAGGAGACACATAAGCATGTGCTGAGGATCTTCTGAAGTCGGTAGAGTCTCAATGCGTGTTAAACTGCTTTGCAGAAGAGGTATGGAATTAGTTCTGCACTTAAAGTTCATTACTGAATTATTGAAAGGAGTTTCTGTAAGCCGACTGTTTACTCTAATTAGAAGCTGAGGTAGCGTTGACAGCAAAACTTGCATAAGGATGGTTCTGCTCATGATCCACATGGCACCAAAGCTGAGCTCCATGAAACCACAGTTCATTTGATTTTGGTGCCTGAAGCAGCTGCCATCACGCCTTTGACTGCAGAGAAACAGATTCATAACCATAGAATCATAGAATCATAGAATGGTTTGGGTTGGAAGGGACCTTTAAAGGTCATCTAATCCAACCCACCTGCAATGAGCAGGGACATCTTCAACTAGATCAGGTTGCTCAGAGCCCCATCCAACCTGACCTTGAATGTTTCCAGGCATGGGGCATCTACCATCTCTCTGGGCAACCTGTGCCAGTGTTTCACTGCTCTCATTGTAAAAAATTTCTTCCTTATTTCTAGTCTAAATCTGCCCTCTTTTAGTTTAAAACTGTTCCCGCTTGTCCTGTTGCAACAGGCCCTGCTAAAAGGTTTGCCCCATCTTTCTTATAAGCCCCCTTTAAGTACTGGAAGGCTGCAATAAGGTCTCCCCAAAGCCTTCTCTTCTCCAGGCTGAAAAACCCCAACTCTCTCAGCCTTTCTTCATTCTTCCGTCCCGCTGATCATTTTTGTGGCCCTCCTCTGGACCCGCTCCAACAGGTCCATGTCTTTCATGTGCTGAGGGCTCCAGAGCTGGATGCAGTACTGCAGGTGGGGTCTCACCAGAGCGGAGTAGAGGGGCAGAATCACCTCGCTTGACCTGCTGGCCATGCTTCTTTTGAAGCAGCCCAGGATACGGTTGGCCGTCTGGGCTGTGAGCGCACATTGTCGGCTCATGTCAAGCTCATCCACCAGAACTCCCAAGTCCTTCTTGGTAGGGCTGCTCTCAATCCCTTCATCCCTCAACCTGTATTGATACTGGGGGTTTCGCCGACCCAGGTGCAGGACCTTGCACTTGGCCTTGTTGAACCTCCTGAGGTTCACATGGGCCCACTTCTTGAGCTTGTCCAGGTCCCTCTGGATGGCATCCCGTCCCTCAGGCGTGTCGACCACACCACTCAGCTTGGTGTCATTTGCAAACTTGCTGAGGGTGCACTCGATTCCACAGCCTGTGTCATTGATGAAGATACTCAACAGTACTGGTCCCAAGACCAATAACAAGACGGGAAAGCTCTGAAATGGTAGATACCACTGTATCGAGTAATTCCTGGCTACTTCTACTAAATGAATCTAGAAGAAGTAGTGGCATGCCCCTTAGCTTACATCTCAAAAGATAAAAATGTCAGTGGATATTTACTCTATGTAACTAGGCTAATATCTGCCCTTCGGGAGAAGGAAGAGAGGTCACTGCATGAGTGTCTGCGAGTGTGATGGTATCCAGTTTGATGTCATCAGAAGGGATTCTAGGTGAGCAAGATTACATGAAAACCATGCTTTAGCACTGCTGTTAATTTAGTGACGCTCAAAGATGCTCCAAGCCTGCCTGTTTGTTGCTACCAGCCTTTCTTTAACTTTCAAACAATGATTATTCTGTTTAGCAAATTCTCAATTGTAAATAGTATTTACCTTATCTCTAATTTATGTGCACATGGCATAATCCCTTTTTCTTTCTTTCCCTGAATGGATTTCCCTAACTGATCCTGCGGACCAGAGATTACTCCATAGTAGACCTCTCCTTCTCCACCATTGTCATTAATAAATTGAAGGGAATGACTGGGATACTCTGCTGATTACCAATGAAGGAAAGGAGTTTTATTGGCAAATCTGATTTTGAAAGCCACGTCTTCTAAGAGCAGAATATTCAACAGGATAGGTTTTTACATAAATAATGTGTTGAATTCATTATATATATTCTTTCAGGGAGCCATAGGGGATTTCCCACTTAGAATCACAATGCAAGTTATAAGATATTGAGAGCTGCACTATGCTAGCATTTCTGTTTGGAAGATCCTATTTTCCAGGGCACTGCAGTGTGAGCTGGTGCAGATTCTGTATGTATTATTATGTATTAGTCTTCAGCTGCAAAAATAAAACCTTGCATTCCAGCACTTATCCTGGAGCTTGTTATGTTAGTTAATTTTGAGAATGGGTTGAAGTAGGAAATCACATACCAAGGAGAGAGAATAGCTTGTATGTGACTCACAATGTGGAAAAAACCAAACCGATTATAACAAGCAGGAGTACGTATATTTTCAAGGACAGGTTTTGTAAAAAGATAGTTTTGATTTTGTTGTTTTTAACAAAGGAATCCACATGTCTCTCTTAGATCTCTTTAAAAAATGGCCTTTTGTTGCAGATGTTATTGCTGTGCACATGTGTGAATCAACATCCCCTTGTTTTCACTGTGATCTTTACTTTTTGCAAAGGTGGTAATAAGGTAGTGACTGCTTCTGTTCTTAATCGCTACTTCTGCAACCCTCCTGATGGTAGGGTCTTGTCCTTGACTTGGGCTCCTCTGTGCTTCTGCCACACTAGTAATTTCCAATGTGAAACTGAAGCAGCCGTTGTGGGAGCTTTGTAGGTCTGTGTTGCTTATTCAAACCCACCGACTGCAGTTTTACATTTCCTTTCCAAGTAGTGGAGTTCTGCATTCTTGCCAAGACTCGCTACAGCTGTGTTTTCTATGACCAGACGAGGATAACTTGCAATAGCATTCTCCATGTCTGATACACACAGATGCTCTTTAAAAGAGACCTCTTACTTGGCAGTTGGCTATTTGACCGTCTTCTGCTAAGAGAAAAATAGCCAATAGCTCCAGCCTTCCTGTTCAAAAGCCTGTTTTCTGTCTGAATCCATGTACAGGGTAAATAACTGCATAAAGTGCTCATGAACTGTGTGGTTTTCTGAATAGTTCTTCAGAACTTCTGTTAATAGTGTTTTGTGCAGAGCAGTGTTCAAGTATCCAAATCCTCATGATCCCAGGAGTATGGAACATAAACCCCTCCAAACAAAACAAATGAAGGCAAAGTAATGTGAACCATCTTCAGGGTAGAAGCAGAAGGGACATTATCTCTAGGTAAAAATAGCTCTTTCATTTGTGAATAGTGCCATGTTGCTAAACCTTTTGCTTCAGGCTGTGTAGCATAGTCTCACAACTATTTTTTGACCCCAGTAATTTGCCAGCAACCTTTACCCATATGCGGTCAGTTGCACAATGAGTTCAAATGACCTCCAGGGCTTTTCAAGGTAATGACCTGCTTTGCATTGAAGAAAGATGAAAATATAGTCTTGAGAGCATTAGGGAAAGACTGTCAGATGGAGAGGAAACTGCAGCACAGAGGCATGAGGTGAACAAAGGAGTTTAAGCATATGCGTAACTGGGACAGCAAGAACTGCTAATGCTGACACAAGTTGTCTGGGGAGGACTTAGTACATCTTCTACTAAATCTGTCTTCCGTGGTATTAATATCATGGATGGTCTGCAACAAAAGCTGGAGGTGATCAAGAGATTGCAAGATTGATAAGTGACTGTATGGTGAATACATTTATCATATTTAATGTATAAAATACTATGACAGCCTCGAAAATATTGCACTCCCCAGAGAGTCTGTCTAATCTGGAAGTGCAGAATATGGTAGGACTTCAATCTCAGAAAAGCGCTTAGGAAGAGCTAAGGACCCTAATAGCCACAGCTGCATTTTGCAACTCAACCCAGAGAAGCACGCAGAGGGAAGAAGCTGAATTTCATAAAACAAGGGAAGAAGAAAAGTGAGTTTTCGTAGCTCTTTGGTAAAAGATCTTCATATTCCTAAGGCAGAGGACAGAAGAACAAGTTGCCGCATCCCCATTTTTAGCATTGAAAGTGATGAAAAGTCTTTGGGACTGCATTTCCCACAAAGCTAGAAACAATTTGGGGGCTGATATTGTCAAGGGCTAGGGGGAAATCTTATGAAACTGGTGCCCTGTTGGCAAATGCTGAGCAATGCAGAGCTAGCTCATGAATTTTTGAAGCCTTATTTTGTCACAATAAGTTAAAACTTGGTGCTTAATAATATCGTATAGAATTCTGTAATCTTCAGCAGAGGTATGAGCATGCATAAAATTGCACAACTGTTTAGAGGAACTATAATCCTGATCTGTTTGTAAGTAAGACAGAGATGTAGGCTTTGACTGCTACATATCCACACCTCGCAAGACCAGGTCGGTTGCATACAGCTGATGCAAGGTCCATAATTGCTTCTGTATTACAGCACAGACATACCCAAGACAGCTTTAAATTAATGAGCTTGGGAAGTGCTAGCGATATTGCGAATCATCCAAGTACTTCTCTGATTTCATAGGTGGGTTTTATATCCTTTGCTGAGCTCTCTGCTACAAGAACCTGAATTATCTGCTATAAAACTTACTTAGATATGACTACACTACGTACTAGTTACTGTGGTGCAGCCTTGTTCAAAACATCGCTGCTTAGAGAAGCTTTTTAAACTGATGCACCTGAGAAATTGTTCCTCCTCTCAGGCTGTGTTTGCACAGTGAGGAAGTATCAACTCATTTATCTGCTCTAAGAGCAACACTTCAGCTATTTTGAATTGATATGTACTTCATATCACTTTGTTATGCCAGTTTATGGTTAATAATGACATTTGTATAGCTTTGCCCTTGTTTGAAAGAACTATTCAGCAGTCCGACCGCATATCCCAGCACACAGCCATCAGGGAGTGGCAGGACAGGGTATGTTCACAGGAGTGTGATAGCCAGCAATGATGGCAGCTGAGCTGTGGGAAGACAGAAGAATTTTTCGAAAAATCTTCACAGAGCTGCAGCGATGGTCAGTGATACAAGAGCTCCCCTTCTGTAGCTGCAGCCACTACCTGGGAACATGCAGCGCCCGGGAGCAGTCAGGTAACACTCAACAGTTTCTGGCTGAGAGACCAGCTCCTGAGTTTATTCTGCCGTTAAACGTGTGTTGCATCTTCACACATTCCCTTCCCATCTTTCAAGGATGCCATTCCCTGCTCCTTTTAAGCCTACTCTTCCCCTTGAGTCTCCCCTAGCACAGGTGTCCTGTAGCAAAGGCTGTATGTTTGAAGCTGAAATTGCATTTTCTTTTTAGCGTGGAGTGGTCAGTGATTTTGGAGGAGTCTAATGTGCTTGTGTTTTACACAACCATTTAATACAACTCGATGATTAGATCCAGACTGCACTAGGGTTAGATATAGCAACTGCTGTCAAGGCAACAGAATTAAGACTATGAAACACTAAAGATAGATGAGACTGTGATCAGAGTCTACTTTAAAAGTGAGGATATTAGAAAATGCCATTACAAAATGAAGTTCAGGAAAGAGAATGAGACATGATAGGAACAAATCTGATCTGGAGTGCTTGGAAGCATTTAGGAGGAAGGAGCAAGAATCTGGAGCAACAGTGAGTGGCGAAGTGAACAGCACAGTGCAGCTTCTAGTTGTTGGAGGCTGCTTCGGATACCCAACAACACAGTCAAATGCCAGTCGGGTTCAGTAGTCAACCCTTTGCTCCCCCCAGCTTGATCAGATGAGGAAACCACTGTTCCCGCAGGCTGGCTGGCTGGAGAGACCACTGCCGACGATGCTTGCTGTGCCGGGCGGCTGGCAGAGCGCAGAGGAGGCGAGGGCAGTGCCTGTACACCTGGACAGGTTGTAAATGGCCACCGAGCTGCAGAAGTGACCTGTTCAAAAAGGCAGGGGGTGAACCAGGGAGATATGTAGTGCTACCATTCAGGGTCTTCCCAAGCGGCATAGGAAGAAGAGGAAATAGCAGCCACCATGGCGATCCTGAGTACGTTGCTTTGCTATACAAGTTCAGGTTAGAATTAAAAGCCTATTTTTGCTCCAATTTCTTTCATATAATACTTACAAATCAGCATAAAGAGAGCTGCAAAATTAGTTGCATTCTGTAGCAATTGTTACAGAGATGAGTATGCAATCATGCCTTAAAAGAGCCATGATTTCTGACACGTCTCCATAGCCTGATTTGAGCCATTTATTTCTTGAAATCTCAACTTCAGGGAAGGTTGAGTGCATTCTCAAAGCTGTAAGTTAGGGTATCTTTTCTATGAGATTTCTGTACCTGAAGGTCAAATGCACAATGTGTGTCTCTGTATAGAAGTATAAAGATCTGATTGCGTTTTATTTTTTAACCCATCTGGTGCCAGCATTTTGTAGTTGTATGGAGACTGCTGAAGTGAGAAAGGACAGCAAGCTGAGAATAACCTAGGAAGGAGCTGGTTGACAAGAGCAGGCAATGCCCATGGGATTCCACAGTACAGAGAAATTCAGTGAAGAAATTCCTATACCAGCTGTGTTGTGTAAGGGGAGGTCAGTGATATTCAGGCAGAGAGAAACCCTTAGCTCCGCCGTATTTAGATTAGGACAACCCAGCCCATGCCTTTCCTTCCCTCCTTGTTTTGTAACACGATGTGTGACGCTGTCCTCCACAACAGAGCTGGAGTGACTGTTTTCATAGGGTTTTGGAGCAGGATCTAGATATCTCGGGTGTAAATTTGTTGGTTCTTCCAATGACTCTCTGGGTGAAGTCTCATGAAACATTTGAAGTGAGAAATCGACTTCCTGGGGGAAAGGGGTTGGGTGCGATATATTTTCACATGCAGCTTCTCCCACCAAGGCTGAATATGAAGTACAGAATAAAGGCCAGGTCCTCTGTCCCAGGGAATATAGGGAGCCAAAATGGTCACTACTGAAAGGGGCACTTCTGGCTGCCCACCGTGATGAGATGGGTGACATCCAGTCAGGATAACTCCACAACCAGGAATCAATCCAATTAAAAACAACCTGAATGTGGACAAAGGACACTTTTCAAGTAAATTAACTACTACTGTAGCCTGGTACCATCCCATGCAGACTGGCTTTGGTGATCTCACTGGCCCTGGCTAGCAAACAGCAGTAAAACTGTCCTTCTGTGTCTTAAAAGTGTCTTTTTTAAATCATTGGTCCTAAGTGTTCTGTCACAACACTCCCGTGTTGTTTTTCCTAAACAGTCCCACATCCAGTGAGATTTTTTTGGACATTTATTTCTAAGTATGGAAGCTGTTGAGCAATCTTTCCAAGATGTTACATCATCTGATCTCCAAATACTGCTCAGGTTAGGATGCCACCATAGTTATATCCTAGACCCACAATTTGCCTCAGATAGTCTAGTTCCACTTAATATGACTGCTTTTATTCCAGCTGCCCCTGCAGTGGAAGCATCTCTCCAGCTCTGACATGGGATGTAATATTTTCATCCGGATGAATATGTACCTGCAAAATGCTAGCTAGAGCGAGGCTCTCACTCATGCAGGTTTAAATGAAGAAATACCCTGTAGGGTGCCATGCTGCCTTTTTCCTTCAGTTCACGAGGTGTCTCATTGATTTCAGGAAAAGCAGGGAAACTACACTGCGTATAAGAACATTGATTGGTCTGATGATTTTTTTTTATATCGTGCTTAAGAGCTGCTGACATGTGCAAAAACATTTTACTAGGTGTGATCAGGAAGTGAATTATTCCTGCCCTCCAGCATGGTCCAGCAATTACCTCCAATAGCAAAAACTGTAAGTTAATCACAGTATTTGCAAACTCAATCTCATTGTTCATATGCTGAATCTTTTCCAGCAAAGTGTTATCCATTGAAATTGAGAGTTTACAGGAAGTTCATTTGAGGCAGGCGTTTCTTACTGGTAAGAATAATCTAATTATTATTTTCTAATTAAATTAGGCTTTTTAAAAAGGTTAACCATGACATTTTAATAGCTTCAGCTCATATTGATATTCTGAGGACACGCTTCAGCTCAGCCACTTGTGACTGAAAAGGATGTTTTTCCAATTAAGAAATCTCTTTTTAAGGGCTTCTCCTAAATGACATCTATTTTACAGAGGGATGTGGACCAGAATATAATTTGTTTCCCTGGCTGCCCAATCTCATAGTTCAGCAGGTAGCCCTTTCAAACCTTTTTATTACAAAATTTTAACCTTAATCCTACAGTGAGTTTATAGTGTCCAACACACAAAAATAAAGATTTTTAAAAATTATTATTAACAGTTAGTTGTAGTCAATCCATGCAAATTTCTTTCTAATGCATTAGGGCAAATTCTGAAGAAATCCACGGAAAATTTATAGACATACTGGATTCATTAAGCAGTGTATCTGATACTTCAAAATATTCCATGCAGTAAGTGCAGTGCTGCTGGATTACAGTTAGAGTTTTCTTTCATTCTGTCTTTACAAATTGTACATGGGGCCCCTACATAGATTTGGACTTCATTTTGTTAGGTATTTTCCAGACTGAAGAAAAAAGACGGGAGAACTATCCCAGGTGACCTACAAATAAATACCTGTCAAAACTGTGTATGAATACAGCCAGATGAGGGGATAAAAAAAAGTAATGAAACAATATTAGTCAGATTGATAGCCAGCGATAACAACAGAATAAAAGCCAAATAGTTCTTTCATTCTTTTAAAGTTTTCCAGCGAGTTTAAAGAAGGAGTCTGAATGGGAATTATTTGGTACTTTTGCAAATGTGTCCAGTGAATTCCTATCAAGTACAAGGAGCATAAAAAGAGAAGGAAGAAAACATGTAAAGACTGGGAGGACAATGCGGGACGTTTGGCAATGGGAGCTAACTTCTCAACGCAGAATGGTAATAGGGTTGTGATTGTCCATGAGGGGCCTTGGAGATGAGAACAAATAGTTTATCTTTGTTGAAATAGAAAAAAAGTATTGGAGAAATGCAGACCGAGGAGTGATGTTAACAAATGTCAGACCAAAAATAAAGGGAAGATCTTCTGGCTGTACTTCATTCTCCACTTGGTAATTGGTGGCAATTATCAGGCCAAAATTGAATTGAATAATATTGATTCCAAACAAATTTTGAAAGGTCAAAATCAGAAAGAAGCATTTTAATTGCACTGAATGTTTGTGTCTGAAGCTATGTTTTGTTAGTTTAATTTCGTAATACATCTTGAAGATACCTTGCCATTACTGAAACTTGGTGGGACGAATCCCATGACTGGACTGCAGCTATCAGTGGCTACAGGCTGTTCAGAAGGGATAGGTGACGAAGGAGGGGTGAGGTGTTGCCCTCTACATCAAGAAATGGATAGAGTGAGAAGAGCTGTCTCTGAAGAATAGCCATGAGCAAGGTGAAAGCTTATGGGTAAGAATTAGAGACTAAAGCAACAAAGGGGACTTTGTGGTTGATGTCTACTACAGGCCGCCCAATCAAGGGGAGCCTATTAACAAAGCCTTCTTACTCCAGCTACAGGAGGCATCGTGCTTACAGGCTCTCCTCCTGTTGGAGGACTTCAACCACCCCGACACCTGCTGGAAAAGTAGCATGGTGAGCTGTAGGCAATCCAGGCGACTCCTGGAGTGCATTGAGAATAGTTTCTTAAGCCAGGTAATAGACAGCCCTACCAGAGGGGTTGCGATACTGGACCTGATGATCACCAACGCAAGCGAGCTAATCAGTGACATCAAGATTGGAGGCAGCCTGGGGTGCAGTGATCATGCAGTGGTAGACTCTGCAGTCCGGAGGGATATGAGTCAGGTGAAGAGTAAAGTCAGGACCCTGAATTTCAGGAAAGAAAAATTCCAGCTGTTCAAGGAGTTAGTCAATAGGACCCCCTGGGAAACTGCCCTCAGGGACAAGGGAGCAGAACAGAGCTGGCAGATCTTTAAGCTCGCTTTCCATAGAGCGCAAGAGCTCTCGATCCCCAGGTGTAAGAAATCAGGAAAGGAAGGCAAGAGACTGGCATGGCTGAGTCGAGACCTTCTGGTCAAACTAAAGGGCAAGAAGCAGATGCACAGGCAGTGGAAGCAGGGACAGGCATCCTGGGAAGAGTATAGGGATGTTGCCCGGTTGTGTAGCAATGGGGTCAGGAAGGCCAGGGTGCAGCTGGAGCTGAAATTGGCAAAGGATGCAAAGAATAATAAGAAGGGCTTCTACAGGTATGTCAGCCAGAAAACGCAGGTCAAAGAAAGCCTACCCGCCCTAATGAACACGACTGGTAAACTGGTTACAGCGGACAAGGGGAAGGCTGATGTACTCAAGAACTTTTCTGCCTCAGTCTTCACTGGCAACCTCTCTTCCCACATCTCTCAAGTGGATGGACCGCAAGACGGGGACTGGGGGAACAAAGTCCCTCCCACTGTAAGAGAACATCAGGTTTGTGACCACCTGAGAAAACTGAACATACATAAGTCTATGGGACCTAACGAGATGCATCCCAGAGTCCTGAGGGAACTGGCTGATGTAGTTGCCAAGCCACTCTCCATGACATTTGAAAAGTCATGGCAGTCAGGTGAAGTCCCCAGTGACTGGAAAAAGGGAAACATTGCACCCATTTTTAAAAAGGGTAGAATGGAGGACCCTGGGAACTACTGACCTGCAGCCTCACTTCTGTGCTTGGGAATATCATGGAACAGATCCTCCTAGAAGCTATGCTAAGGTACATGGAGGACAGGGAGGTGGTTCAAGACAGCCAGCATGGCTTCACCAAGGGCAAGTCCTGCCTGACCAACCTAGTGGCCTTCTATGATGGAGTGACTACATCAGCGGACAAGGGAAGGGCTACCAATGTCATCTATCTGGACTTCTGTAAAGCCTTTGACACGATTTCCCACAACATCCTTGTCTCTAAAGTGGAGAGATATTTGATGGGTGGACTGTTCGGTGGATGAGGAATTGGTTGGATGATCGCATGCAGAGGATAGTGGTCAACGGCTCAATGTCCAGATGGAGGTTGGTGACAAGTGGTGTCCCTCAGGGTCCATATTGGGACCAGTACTATTTAATATCTTAATCAGTGACATAGACAGTGGGATCAAGTGCACCCTCAGCAAGTTTGCAGATGACACCAAGCTGAGTGGTGCGGTTGACATGCCTGAGGGATGGGATGCCATCCAGAGGGACCTGGACAAGCTCAAGAAATGGGCCCATGTGAACCTCAGGAGGTTCAACAAGGCCAAGTGCAAGGTCCTGCACGTGGGTTGGGGCAACCCCCAGTATCAATACAGGCTGGGGGATGAAGGGATTGAGAGCAGCCCTACCAAGAAGGACTTGGGGATGCTGGTGTATGAAAAGCTGGACATGAGCCGGCAATGTGTGCTCGCAGTCCAGAAGGCCAACTGTATCCTGGGCTGCATCAAACAAAGCGTGGCCAGCAGGTCGAGGGAGGTGATTCTGCCCCTCTACTCCGCTCTGGTGAGATCCCCCCTGGAGTACTGCGTCCAGCTCTGGAGCCCTCAGCACGGGGAAGACATGGACCTGTTGGAGCGGATCCAGAGGAGGGCCACAAAAATGATCAGCGGGACGGAAGAATGAAGAAAGGCTGAGAGAGTTGGGGTTTTTCAGCCTGGAGAAGAGAAGGCTTTGGGGAGACCTTATTGCAGCCTTCCAGTACTTAAAGGGGGCTTATAAGAAAGATGGGGCAAACCTTTTAGCAGGGCCTGTTGCGACAGGACAAGAGGTAATGGTTTTAAACTAAAAGAGGGTAGATTTAGACACTAAAAGAGGGCAGATTTAGACTAGAAATAAGGAAGAAATTTTTTACGATGAGAGCAGTGAAACACTGGAACAGGTTGCCCAGAGAGGTGGTAGATGCTCCATGCCTGGAAACATTCAAGGTCAGATTGGATGGGGCTCTGAGCAACCTGATCTAGTTGAAGATGTCCCTGCTTATTGCAGGGGATTGGATTAGATGACCTTTAAAGGTCCCTTCCAACCCAAGCTATTCTATTGTCGTGGTTTAACCCCAGCTGGCCACTGAGCACCACGCAGCCACTCGCTCACCCCCCTGCTGGGTGGGACGGGGAAGCAAATCAGAAGGGTAAAAGTGAGAAAACCCGTGGGTTGAGATAAAGACAGTTTAATAGGGAAAGCAAAAGCCGCACATGCAAGCAAAGCAAAACAAGGAATTCATTCACTACTTCCCATCAGCAGGCAGGTGTTCAGCCATCTCCAGGAAAGCAGGGCTCCATCACGCATAACGGTTACTTGGGAAGACAAACGCCATCACTCCGAACGCCCCCCCTCCTTCTTCTTGACCCAGCCTTATATGCTGAGCATGATGTCATATGGTATGGAATAGCCCATTGGCCAGCTGGGCCAGCCGGGCCAGCCATCCTGGCCACGCTCCCTCCCAGCCCCCTACACATCTAGCAGGGCATGGAAAAATGAAAAGTCCTTGACTAGCGTAAACATTACCTAGCAACAACCAAAACATCAGTGTGTCATCAACATTATTCTCACACTACATCCAAAACACAGCACTATACCAGTTAATAGGAAGAAAATCAATTCCATCCCAGCCGAAACCAGGACAGTATCCACCCCTTATTCCATACCGTTTACATCATGCTCAGGTCCCACACTATCCAGTATATTCTCATTACCCACCATGCCCCTTCCCATCCTTTGATATAATACACAGATATCATTCCCTTAGTCTATGGACCACCCCTGTAAAATGTCCATAAAACATCCATAAATGTCCACAAAGTGTCCACTGCGTTCATTTAGTCCATGACTTTGGGCTCCATCTGTTATGGTGGTCAGTCAGGTCAGCAGAGGTGGTGTGTTGCATGGAGTTACTGGGCACCAAAGCTGGCTCAGATCGGGTCACTGCTGTGCTTGCGCTGCTTCTTGTAAAGCTTGGCCTGCATTGGTTCAAGTGGTTCCTGCTATAGTCATTCCTATAACATGCAACTAAGATCATGGGTTACAACAATTTGAAGGTATTTCCATTACAATCTCCACCCCTGGTCCCTTTGGACCAGACCATCAGGTTTAACATTGCAATGAACTCCTCCCCTTGCCCTGCTCTGGCTTGGACTTATCCACAGACTGCAGTCCCTTAGGGTGTACCTGCTCCAAGTGGAGCCTTACCTATGAGCCACAGTCTCTCCAGGGGTATACCTGCTGCAGCACAGACTTATCCACAGCCACAGTCGCTTCGAGGTGCACCGGTTCCAGCATGGCCTTACCCACAGCCACAGTCCTTTCAGAAGTGAACCTGCTCCAACATGGCCCTACCCATGGCTGCAATCTCTCCAGGGGTGTACCTCCCCTGTCATGGGCTTATCCAGGGGCACATGCTTTGAGGTGCTCCAGCATGGCCTCATGCACAGACACTGATGCTTCAAGGTGTACCTGCTGCAGCATGGACTTATCCACAGCCACAGATACTTCGAGGTGTACCTTCTCCAGCGTGGACTTATCCTTAGGCCACAATCCCTTCAGAGGTATACCTGCTGCGGCACGGACATAATCACTGCCACAGATGCTTCGAGATGTACCTGCCTGGGCATGGGCTTATCCACAGTCACAGACGCCTCGGGGTGTCCTGCTCTCACGTGAACTCAGCCACAGGTCACAGTCCCTTCGACTCGAGTCCACACTGGAGTTCCAGCCTGTCCAGCACAGCAGCACAGAGACAGCAGCGATGCCCTGGCCACCTGCCAGCCCAGGCACATCCCCACTGCTGTTATCAGAATGTTCCTGGCACAGCACGGTAAGGTGATCAGCAGTGCAGCAGTCCAGCAAGCAGCGAAAGCACAAAGCAGCCACTAACGAGCACAAGACTCTAATACACAGTGAGGCAAGCAAGCCCCATGGCAAGCACAGGAGCCTGCCAATTAATACTAAACAGCAATAACAGCTATAAATTCGATCTAGCACATTCCAATCAAACCTGTCGATAACTTGAACCCTTCAAGCCCCATGTTGGGCACCAAAAAGGACTGTTGTGGTTTAACCTGGCAGGCAGCCAAATACCACGCAGCCGCTCACTCACTCCCCCCCACCCCACATTGGGATGGGGAGAGAATCAAAAGGGTAAGAGTGAGGAAAAACTCGTGGGTTGAGATAAAGACAGAATAACCTGCGCGGGGAAACCCCATTGGATTTCATTGAATTCTATGATTCTATGATTTTTGTCTTCATTCTAGTTCACAGCAAAGCAAAAATGAATGTCAACTTATGACTTAGGTTCCCTGTAAAACAGAAATACCAGCCAGGTGTTATGAGCAAAGCATCATCCTTACATTTAGATAAGAAAAAACTAACGACAGTGTTTTATCCTAGGACTAGGCAAAGGGCTTCCCTATCTAAAATGGTACTCCAGAACAGACTTGTAATGCACTACTAGACAGCATGGAGAACTTGGACTGTGACTACCAAAGTTGTATACCTGTCACTTGGGAAATTTTCATGAACGCTGTCGTTGGTAGGAAAAAACAAATGACTCAAATCGCTTACATTAAGCACCCTAACTTAACTGTAAACCACGGGGTATCTTTTAAGAACCATTTGTTTGTTTAACCAAGTTTAAGGAGAATGGATATTGTATTTATAGGAGTTTGTCTTACATTTTAAAGGTTTTAAACAACAAATTGTTCCATACTGAAATATTCTATGACACCACTGTACTTTGGAAGGAAATGTTTTGAGATTCATTAACTAGTACCAGGAACAACAACTAGCTGAAAATTTTATTTCATTATATCTGTGTGTGATTTTGTTTTGTACCACTGCTCAAACTGTGTTTCAGTAGAAAGGAAAGAGGAAGGAGGAACTCTTTGACAGGACAAAGGAGAAAGAAAAGTCTCCATTAACCTGAAAAGCATAAAATGATCAGAATCATGAGATACTTCTTAGCTGACTTTGGAATCAGCAGTGCCTGGAGTTGATTATTTCTGGCTCTGTCATGAGGTCTAGTAGTGAACTGAATTACTGTAGATGGCTTCAAGGGATAAGGAAAGATAAATGAGCCAAACAAAAAAGACCTGCAGAAAATTAAATGAAAACACAGACTATGTGTTCTAACACAAGATCACTGCTAAAACTGACTGCAAAGGAAATAATGAATTCGTTAGAACAAACACAGGGACACTAAATGTTATTGCATCCAAATAATGTTTACATAAATTTTCTTCTATAGAATAAAAAGAGGTGGTGACACCATACATACAAACTATGTTCCTGTTTCAACTTTGAAGGGTATTTAATCTTTTGTTCTGCTAATCAGACAAGATTTAAGCAATTGCACATCATACTGTAAAGACAGTCATGCAATGGTCTCTGAATTATGTAGTTGTTTATTACTTTTCATAATAAGGGATGTCGATTTGCTTTCCTAGTTTGTGCTAACAGAAAATCTTTGAGTATATTCCTGTAAAGGATGGAAGCAATTTTGTTGAAAATACTGGCAATAAACAGCAGAAATTGCAAATACAAGACAATATATGCATAAAAAGAATACTAGGAATAAAAGACCCACAAGCTCAAAATAAACTGTTAAAATGGCAAAGAACACATGAGCCAGAGCATGTAAAGCATATTATCTAACCATCTGGTATAAAATGCATGTAAAAGGGTTGGAGGTCAAAATACCTAATGTAACTAAACCTTCTGCAACCTGGTGGTATGAGATGAACGGTGAGAAGAGAGCTCGGTGACACCCTGGTCTCTTAATTTAAAGTAATGGTTTTGCCCATTTATTTTCGGATGTGACACACGCAGTACATTATAATCTCCTTTTAGAGCTCACTATTTAGTCTAGTAGGCAGTTAGGCACCCCAGACTTTATAATGTACTCATTAACTTGCTTACCAGTGTTTATTGGCAATAAAAAACATATATAAACATATTTATGAACTTTGCACTCTTGTTATTCAGTCCTCCTGCATTCAGTGTGCCCTAGTGACTGAAGGGAGGATTTCACAGGCAGCAACAAGGTAACAGGAATAATCTATGGAGCTGACTCCCTTTCCCCGTCCCAGCTGGCTGATGCCCAGTCTGCGCTGTACAGAGGACCCGGAGCAAAGACAATTTTAAGTTACATGAGACAGGATGGATGAATAAATCTATATCTCCTTTTTCATCATTTTAAGTAATGTGTAATAAACAGATCTATTGCCCCACGAATGCCTTTTTTTTTTTTCTCTCCTCCTGTTTCATTGGCTTAAAGCAGCAAGAAACGTGGGGATCCAGTCCAGGACTTTGGACAAGATGACCCCCAGAGGCCCCCTCCAACCCCAGCCGTTCTGGGAGTCTGTGGCTTTTGCTAGCAGGGAGGAACTGCAGATTTGTGTTATGGTCCCAGGCAGAGGGATAGAAGAAAGAGAAAATGGCACGAGTGGGCATCACGCCTGGTCTGCCAACTCTGATTTACCTCAGGTGCTGGTGGTACAGAAATGTCCCAAGCCTGGGGGCTGTATAGCACTCGTCTGCACCTACTTTACATCTCTTGCCAGCTGGTTATAGCTGAACCAGATTGAGGAGAGAGCAGTTAATCTCACGTAATAAATATATGAGAAATGAGAAATATATGTGTCAGAAAAGATTTTGGAATTTGGGAGATGTGGGTGAAGGGAAGGAAAAGACAAATACAGAGACTAGATAAACTATTTTTCCCTCAGTGTCTCTGCACCTACAAGAGTCCCTTTTCAGTTTCTTTCAAAAACTGCCTTTACACTGCTGTGTAAATGGGCATAATTTTTTTTTCTTATGCTAAGCCTAAGGAAAAGTAAAATTAATTGTCCAAATCTGCCACAGACGTCCTATGTCTTCTACCAAGCTAAAAGCAGTCTCCTGCATTCAACACTTTAACATAATGCTCTTTTTCTGTGAGTAATTGAAGGAAAGAGTGATTAGGATCTCTTGGTGAAATTGTGATGATGATAAATGATGATCACTAATTATGATGGGGCTTTCCATGAACAGTTCTATTAATGCTAATATGACTTCACTCTATTTCCAGCAAAGGAAATCCATCTCCCTCTATCAAAAAGTCATCTGCTAATTTCCTATATCAGGAGGCTAACAAGAGCCTCCTGTTCCTCCCCTTAGTGTATGTATGAGGGAGTTATTCTGACCCTTAACATTGCTCAGTTGATTAACTGGAAAACGAAAGAAGGGGATGGACTCCTAAATGTCTAATTAGCTTAAACTCCTCAGCAGTTTTGAACAAGTCTATTTGCAGCACATTTAGCTTATAGCAGCTGTTGTTCAAGGATGTTTATTTGAATGTGTCAAGCAAGTCTATATGTCATTCACTTGTTTTGTGAGGTGGTTTTTCTTGTAAGTGTTACCAGGATCTTTCACCATTTGCATGATTCCCATTGTGGTGTTGAGGGTTATAGAAATCTCTCACATAAAGACTTCTTTATTTTCTGTGGGCTGATCCTCCTGTGTTATTTTCCTTTTTCTCAAACCGCTGTTCAAACTGAAGTAGCTGAAGTAGCTGGAGGTGTTGGGAACAGCTGTAAGTTTGCTATTTGGAAATAAAGTTGTCTGTTCCTTTTCTCCAAATAAACAGCAACTAAAGACACAAACACCTAAATACAATAGACACCTCTCAGTGAGTTAATTTCCATCCAAACTCACATTTCTCTAAATTTAGGAATCATTTCAGTTGAAGAAAAATCACTGGGGATTTGATTTTTGGAAAAGCTGAGCATTTCCAGGTCCAGAAGGAGAGGGAACAGGATTTAGCAACACCAAGGTTGCCTGTAGCACTGAGCAGCTATGTTAATCGGCCTCTGACTGCCTAAAAAGCTGGCATTTCTGTGCAGAGTGACTATCTTAAGACATTACGTTGTTCAAACTCCCTGATTCTCCATTGCTCTGATGGGGAGTGGGGAAGGCACCGCTGGCAGGGCATGTTCCAGGTACTGCCTTCTGTCAGGGCTGGTGACAGCCTGCATCTGTAGCTTGCTGTTGCAGGCAGAGTCAGATTAAATTTTAATCAGTCAGTGCAGGAGTGCTTCCCTGAACCGCAGGCTCTCTGCGCTCCCAGCAGGGAGCTGGGTTCTTTCCCAGCCCCAGTGGAACTGGTGACTCCAGAGTGGGTCACGTCTGGCACCTTTGGCCACCTCTGCAGCCAGCAGACAACCACAGCCCTTTTGTGGTGCGGGGCAAATGCCCTTAAATTCTGTTACTCTGTTAGAGCTTTAGCTCTCTACTGTGTTGGAAGTGCTGCACCTTCCCCATTTTGAGAAAGCTGTTGCAAAAGGGCTTCAAGGGCAGCTGGTGGGTATCCTGATGGGAAATGGCAGATGATCTCCCTGGACATGCCTTCCTCATGGGACTTTACTGGTAGGAGAAGAGAGTGTCAGCAGCTGGGCATGCTTGGGGCTGTGAGAGAGGCTCAATAAGGGAGCTGAACAAAACACTTTGACACTGGCCTTGGGATTTCCTTCAAAGGCAGTGTAGACATACCTGGTCTTTCTGGAGACCTGTATTGAATTCTTGAGGACAAGTATCCTCAAAGTCATGTGATTGCTTGTTACTGTTTTAAAGTGTTGCAGAAAAGTATGTATCTTACCCCTACAATTTAGCAAGGTCATAAAAGTGCTGTAATCTCAGGGGATCTCCAAAAATGAAAGGAATGAGAGCATGCTTATTAGATTTGCTAATGACACTAATCTGCAAGGGACTGTGAGTGTGTTGGAGGACAGGATTGGAATTTAAAGTGATCTTGACAAATTGAAGGTATGGTCTGAAATAAATAGGTTGCTGTTCACGGGGGTTAGATATAAGGCATTGCATTTAGGCAGCAATAATCAGCTGCAGAAGTGAAAGAGGGGAGCAACTATTTAAGTAGCAGATCCTTATTTGTAGGTTTTATGGCTTACAAACTGAGTGCAAGTCAACAACATCATGTCCTGCCTTTCCCCCTCTGTCAAACAAACCCAAGAACAGATATCCTGCAGTGAATAATGTAAACTTCAGCCTGTAGGGATGTGCAAAGTTATACTCCTCCTTTCCTCGGGGCCAGTAATGCCTCAGCTGGACTGCTGTATCCCACTGGAGTATTGCCTCAGCCCAATAAAATGTTTGAAGTGAGGGTACAGAGGATTCAAAAGGATTCAAATGTTGGATGGTCTAGAAAATGTTACTTAAGAGGAAATAGGTTAAATTAATTGTTCTTAGTCTTCACATATGTCAAAAGTTGCTATGTGGATTGCCTTAAAATAATTTGTGACAAATAATTAAGAAAAGCAAGTGTGTGGTGTGTGGTTTCTTTTGACTAGATCCTGCACCTACAATCGGAAATTTCTAAAGGCATTTTTGCAAGGAAAAGGTTTAAAACCACCGAGTTAGAGACTGGAAGCTGTTTGTAATGATTTGGAGCAGACCGCCTGGGCATGATGTGCAGTCTCTATTAGGGACATCTTTCAGGGCAGGTTAGATGAACATCTGCCAGGAATGACACAGAGACAGATGTAGCTGATCTTTGTTCAGGCAGCGGGGTGATTTGGATGGTTTCCTGAGTGTCCTCTAGCCCCAGCATGAGGCATCCCTTTGGGAGGTGAAGGCAGGAAAAGAACTCTGGGACAGCAAAGAGCAACTGAGCTGCTGGTTCTTGATGTTGCTTCAGAATATATCGCTTTCAGAGGTATTGCTTTCCCACTTCTCTGACACAGTTCCTTTTGCATCTTCCCTCTTTCCGTAAGTCTTTTTTCCCTGCCCTTTTTATCATTTCCACCTATGCCTTCTTTCTTCCCTTTTTCTCTCCTCCCTCAATATACAGGAGCAAATGGAGTTGCCCCTCAGCTGAGAATAAATTCAAAACGATGACTTCACTGCTGCTCTAGCAGGTATTGTATTGACCCTCACCTTGACCCTTCTCTAACTACTGGCTCTTCAGGGATGCTTCACTGTGCTGCTCAGTGTGTTCTCATCTCAGCGTTTGAGGAGATATGCAAATACTTCGGCTGTACAGGCGAATCAATTGGAGATTGATCGTAGATAAACCATCTTGACCTGATGCAGAATTTATCTGAATATTCAATTACAAAATACTGTCACTGTTAATAAAGCACTATGTACAGTTCAGGAAGACACAGGCTGAAGAACAACAGCGTGCAGCTGCACACATACAGCTATTTTTGCCACAGATTGAATTTTGCACAGAAAAAATCGGAGTTGAGTTGCATACAAAATTGGGAGCGCAGGCAAGAGCAAACACCCATTAGACAAATTCAGGGATTAGCACCTGGTGCAGAATCATGGCATTTCTTCAAAAGAGACACCTTCCCCTACACTGTCACACAAACAGAAGGCACGTCACTTAGTTAGGCCAGGGATCTTGAGTCAATTTGGAGCTTTAACACTTAATTGATGTATGGCCCTGGGCAAATTGCTTCTTCACTCTGACCTTTCCAAACTTCTGTTTCTCTTATTTATGCTGCAGATGCTTTGATTTTGACAAAGCCCCATATTACATGCTTACACTGCATCTGTTGCAATGGAATCTCATCAATGTCAGCTGTGCTACACATAACTCCAATTGTACTGATGGGAAGAGAATTTGAGGTTTGATACCTTTTGCCAGCTCACTAATTATGGGGAAAAATGGTGTGTTTCAAAGGCAATAAGTGTTTTCACAGAACATTTCTCATAGAACATTTCTCTAGTTGCTAGTTTGGTCTGATATTTAGGACCCAGGAATTTTAGTGAGCTCACTGAAAGACCAAATCATTCTTTTAGGGATATAACTGATACATAGATTAAATATATACTGGAGGCACATGTGCTTAGTATTATTTATGTAGGTATTTTTTGCAAAGAAAAATCCCATTTGACACAGCCTTAATTATGATGATTCAAATCTCTGCTTTTGTTAGCAATACTACTGCAAGCTGTATTAGCAGAAAATGCCACCTACAGCACTGGGGATTGTAGCCAGAAACAATATACTCCATCTTCATTTCATCTTTCAGCACCGAGTCCTTTTTAAATTATTCAGCTGTGCAAACTGTAGGCAAGAAAAGCAAAACCAACACCCGCCCTCTTGAGAAATAAACCCCAAACCCTCTAGGTAGGGATATAGCTGACATTTACCCAGATGGTGCATGGTAGCTCAAGATATTTCTTTTATTTATCTGCTTATGAAAAAACAGAGCAAGGGGATTCCAGTGGGGAAGATTCACTTAATACACAAAAATAATGTTAATAGACGTTAATTTATACTAAAGTGTGTAATTTCAGTACGTATAAACATGTAGGTGCCCTAAATGCATCCTCCCTTGAATATGGAGAATAGATAGAAAAAAATTCAAGGCAGCAGCCACAGTAGACAAACAGAAGTGGGATGCATTATTTAAACATACTAGTTGTGAGTATGAGTTGTATAGTGAGCTTATTAGATTTCAGTGTTGAGCAATACTTTGGAGTTCTTTTTCATAAACTTACCACTTCGCTAACTATGGTGAAGGAAAAAAGATTAATTGCAGATTAGTCTAAAAATTAGTCTAAAATTTATTTAGAATTAATCTAAAAATTGCAGATTAATTTAATACTGTGCAGACAATGAGGAAAACCTGTACTTGAAGGGCTGGAGAACCTAGCTGGTCATTCAAAGCACTCTTCCCTCCAACATGCAATTTTCCTGTGTATAGCTGTCTAGGGCAGATGCTAACTGAGGGTGGATAAAAGAGTTTTCTACTCTGCTAATATGCCGAAATTTTTTCCAGTACATCTATGCTTGGAGGTCAGCCCCAGGTCTTTTTATGTAGTGTCCTTTGTGGCTGGGATAGATATCAACATGTTTATACTGCTTTAATCATGTGTCTGGCAGGTTTTGATCTGCTGTCTTCCTTATGGCCTCTCAATAGGTAGAGTGGAAGCATGGCTTGGAAACAGTCTGAAAAATTCAATGCAAAAATAAACCAAAATTGTGGGAGGAGAGGGATTATACAAATATTCAGCAAGCTAATAAGAGCTTCTTGCGTGCATACTTAAGGCATGAGGATATGAGTACATTCACGTGTCTTCTCTGCACTCCGCTTTTAATTTTTTTGCCAAGAAGAAAGTTTTTTTTCTGGTGAAGTGCAATTTGCAGGTGTTTGCTGAAATGAACTCCTGGTAGTGACCTACATAATAAAGAGCTCTTTTCACTGATAGCTGACTCAGGTTATCATCAGCACTGTGTCTCAACTGATGCATAGCCTCTGATGAAGATGGAGCAGTCTAGTCTGCAATGTTATTAGTGCTGCTGGTAACATAGATGATAATGCTACACCTCCTGACGTTTACAAGTTAAACAAAGTATTATGTCCTTCATCTATGATTGCGAGGACAATGAGATTTTAAATAGGATATGGAACAGAGCCAAAAATGGTTTAGACATCAGCGCAGAGGAATTAGAGTTGATCTTGTACAAAAAGCTGCAAAATGCATAAATGTTGATCCACCTTGACTTAAAACTGCAATTTTTGCAACTAATGGACTTATTTATGCAGGTGTCTAGACATTCTTGCTGTGGTTAGTAAAAAAGTTAGCTTAAAGGTTTGGGATGTGGGAAACCTATACGGATACTAGTATACTGACCCAAATTTCAGACTGGTACTGTGAGAAAAGTCCTTGCAAACAGATCTAGAAAACCAATGCGTTGCTCATATGCGTGAGGTTGTTAGAGATGGGAAAATGGTGACAAAATGAAATCACATAGGCTATTTCTACTTTCTCATGGCATAAGTTTTAGACTTTTCTCTCCTACCTTTAGATATCCACAATGAAGACACTGACATCTGGTGGGCCACCTATTTCTGTTTATACAAAAGGGAAAGAAATAGGGGGTTTGAGTCTTGATTCATCTGACCTAGTTTAGACGCCTACTTTAGGACAGGATGAATCATGCCCTAGAAATGCCTCTAGGGTGAGATGAATTGCAGTCTCAGTATTCTATCCCAGTCCTCCAAGGACACATTTTTGTAAAAATGTAAGAAGCTAGATGCCTGTGACATTGGCTTTGAGGGACGGAACAGCTAGCTTCAAGAGACATAATGTATGGATTAAAAAATAAATAAATAAAAATTAAAAAAAAATTGAGTGCAGGTAAAGATATCTGCCACACACTAAATCCACAGTAATGCTCATCTCAGTCCTTTGGGCTGAATGCTCAATAGTTGGCTTTGAGTTCCTGAGTTGTTTGGTTTTGTTTCTGAAAGTAATTTGGGTTGGGCTTTGCTTTAACTCCTGATGTCTATTCCTGTCCAATTTCCAGCTGAACTCAAAGGTTAGCAAGCTGAGTGTCTTAGACTATCAAAGTTGATTGCCAAAGTTTCAGGAATGCTCAGTTTTGATGTCTCTATTCTTGGTTTGAAGCATTTTCAATGGGACTTTCAGAGAACAATGGCCACCTCCCTGGCCCCCCATCAGCTCTTGTCACATAAACCGGTTGGGCATTGATATGATCAGGCTTTTCTGACAATTGTAGAGAAATCTTAAATTTGCATATCTTAGTACAAGTAGGAGCACAAGACTGATGATAATACAAAATGAATACTTATGTGGAGCACATTATTTTGAAGGCAGCTGCTGAATGATGGTGTTCACAACAGCATAAACACGAGAATGCAACACGTAACCGAACATAGATCAGCAGGAGGATATGTATTTTCTCTAATTTGATAAAGTATTGTAACTGCTGCCAATTACATCCTGACTAATCCTGGTCTGCACCTCATATAACTAATGGAGCTGTGACAAGTTGTTTGGTATGAATAATTGTTTACTAGAGAATATCTCAGACAGCTCAATTACTTTTTTGTTTTACCTCACTTTGAGCCTCCTTCAAAACTTGAAGCTGGTGTCTGGAAACACTGCAGTGCCTGCCATCTGTTTTAACTGGGCAAAAATTCAGACTTTTCTATATTTTTAAAGTAATTTTGATAAATCTGTTGCAAATCTGTTATGCTATGAAATTTTATCTATTAAAACCATATGTTGCCTCTCTAGTAGATCTTCCTCTCCTGCACTTATCCTGCTCATCTCACTTGCCCCCTTGGACTCTTGGCATGACATTATCATTCTTTTAATCTTCTGGAATTTCCTAGGTAGCCCAGGATTTAATAAGTGTTAAGACAAGTGAGACAGAGAGTTCCTAAAATGGTGCTTTTAGGAATTAGATGCAAGTTTTCCTAGCCTGTTCATTTAAAAATTATTAAATGCAGTAGCTGTTTAATGTCCTTTGTCACGAATAGCCTAGAAAGTACTTCATCATGCAGGAATGATCCTTCTGTGATCTCTCTTCATTTCAAATACGGCATGGAAATATTTCATAAACACTTCTACTTCTGCACTACTGTGAATAAATCTACCATCTCTGTCGAACAATGAGCCTATACCATTGTTAGAATTTCACTTTTTCGAAGACAATTTTTTATTGGACTCAGTCCTGCCATCCACAGAGTCTTCTGTCATCTTTAGCTTCTCTTATCAGTTTTTTACATTTTAAACCTTCTGCTGTATACGGTTTGCTATCTATTTTTCTTTTCTTTCCCAATTTGCTGTATTTTTTTCATTTAACAGAAGTTAAAGCTTTTGCAGCTCAAACGTCTCTGCTACTTATAGAGGCATGCCAAGTGCTTGAGATTCCCAAGACACTGTGTGGCCTAGAGAAAATAAAAACAAATTGTGAGGGTACGCAACTCCTCTGTGGGAAGAGAATCACAATTTGGGAATCACAATCCATTGCAAGGATTTCACCCAGTCAGGCTTTGCATTTTGTTTTGCACAAATTATATGTGATATTTTCAGCAAGCTATTAGTTGAATTTCCTTCAGTGGCAAGAAAACAGCCTCTGTGGACCAAGGGCGTGCACACATACTGTACCTTGATTTTAGAAAGACTTTTGGCATTCTTCAATGACAACGTTATATGCTAGCTAAAGAAACATCGTGACTTGTGTGAATTTGATCCAGAACTGGTTTGAAAACAATACTGAAAGAGTATTTATCAATGGGTCACTGTCAAAATAGAAGGATTCATAGAGTAGCATCTGTTTCTAATCCATATGCTGTTCAAGAGTTTCGTTAATAACTTGGATGATGGAGTACAGAGTATGGATATTAAATTTGCAGATGGAGCCAAGCTGGGAATGAATATACTGAGAATGGTATAACAATTTAAAGTGATCTTGACAAATTGGAGGTATGATCTGAAAATAATCAGTTACTATTCAATGGGGACACATACATTAGGCAGGAGTTGTCTGTTTTGTAGACAGGATGGATAAAAGTAATTTAAAGAGCAGTTCTGCAGGAAAGGACGTAGGGGTTAAAGCTGGCCATATAGTGGACTAGTCAACATGATTCAACAATGTCATATTGATGAAAAAAAGGCCAGAGCTCTTTGGGATCAAATGGAATTTATAACCCCAAGTATAGCCTGCAAGACATGAAGGAATTCTTCCTATTGATTCAGCATTTAAAGGCTTCACTCAGAGCAATTTTCCAATTATATGTGGACCAGTTGGAGCGAATTCGGTAGAGAAAAATGAGAATGTTCAGGAGTCTAAAAATGTGACCTATGAAAAACGATTTAACAAATTGGGTTATTTAACCTGGAAAGGAGAGGACTGCAGCAACAAAACAATCTTCAAATACATAAAAGGTGCTTGCAAAGAGAGGGAATAATCCATTCTTCATGTTCTATGCCTAGAAATAATGGGTAGCTTAATTGGTAGGAGAGTGAAGCATTGGCATAAATTGCCTAGAGAATTGGTGGAATCTCCGTCTTTCAAAGTCCTTAAGAATCAACTAGTGAAATATCTGTCAGAAATGACACTGGTATAATAGTTCTTTCTGGAGCAAAGCAATAATAGACTTAATGACATCTTGAGGTTCCCTCCAGTCCTGTGCCTCCAGAGAGTTATTGGATGTAAAATACATCTTGATGGAGGGATGTGAAAAATGCTACAATTCTGATTTCAGTAATGGAAGTAACCTAAGACACAAGAACTAGAAAATCAAGTCTACTAATTCTAATTGTGAGAGATGAATTTACACTAAACTTCCTGGTCCTCATTCTTAAATGTTGATTAAGCTTTATCCATTCATAATATGAAATATAAAATGTGGAGGTAGTATTTAATACCATAAAACCCCCCCAGTTTAAAATTACTAAAAATCAAAGCCCTGTCATTTGGCAAAATATTTAAATACAGAATATGGCCATAATATTTTAACAGATTTCTAAATAATCCACAAAAAATATTGTGAATTTGCTTAAATTAAACAAAATTGAATAGTACATCTTATGTGATTTAGTGATTATAGAATATTTTTCCCCCGAGAATAATATGCAGTGAAAAAAGAACTAAGTAGTACAATGCCTCAATATGTTTTATCAACTTAACGCAAAGAGGATCCTGCTTCATATAAGCAGTTGAAACAGTAAAATGAAAAAGCAAGGTCTTGACTATGAGGGAAAAACCACAGAAATCAGCAGAGTTTTCTTAAGTAAAATGGTGGTGAGATTTGAAGCATTCAGTCTCTTGTGCTTCAGTGTTTACAAGAATAAATGGAAATAAAACAGAAAACAATTTGTAAGTGGTATAGATGGTTGTGAGAGAAGTTTGTTCCATACTTGGGCAGTCATGAGATAAAAAAGTCAATCAATCTGACTGGGTGAAGAATAGCTAATTCAAAGTGAGCAGAAGCACAAGGACAGGTTTCATTAAAATCAAGGTAGTGGAGCAGAGAAACAAAGCCTGATGGAATGGATACAGAGAAGGGTTGTCCACAATGGACTTGTGTTTTCTGATAAGGAGAAATGACAGTTTTCTTAGCTAAGGCCGAGGTACTCTGCAGGAACAGAAACATTTTCATTCAGGAAAAACAAACAAACAAACAAACAAACAAACGACCCTCTAAATTTAAAGCATCTGCAGATCATATTCTCCAACATGCATTAAGATTCAGCGGCAGAAATACGGTTACTTTTTAGTGATATGTTATAAGATTAGGAATTTGTATTTTCCACACAGAAAAAAAATACACTTTTTCCTGTTTATTGAGACTAAAGAAATGTTTATGTTATAGAGGCTTCGAATATCAAGCTAGAATGGATTAATCTGTGGTTATTTAGCTTGAGTTCTACAGCACAGGCTGTATGACTAAATAAACAAATTCTTGTTTAACTACAACAGAAGAAAAACATTGAGGCTTTAATTGAAAGTTGTCAGTGGTAGGTCATATCACAACACAATCTTTGCAATCATTCCTTAATTAATAATTCCTCATTTAAAACAATAACAACATTTTATTACCAGTTTGAACTGCCTCACTTCAGCTTCCAGCTATTTGATCTTGTCATATATTTGTCTGGTGGACTGACAAGCTCTCTATTACCCTGTTGCTGTGGTGCATGTGAGCACTTAGACAGTACAATCAAGTTGCCCATGAGCCTTCTCTGTGTTTAGTTAAAATGGATTGACACATATAAAATAGGCCAAGTTTTTCAATATTTAATGCTTCTTGTTGGCTCTTGGAACTCTCACTCAATTATTGGTACCCAGACCATATTTCTCTAGATATTTGTCATGGTTTAACCCCAGCCGGCATCTAAGCCCCACACAGCCACTCACTCCCCACCCGGTGGGATGGGGGAGAGAATTGGAAGAGTAAAAGTGAGAAAACTCATGGGTTGAGATAATGACAGTTTAATAGGTAAAGCAAAACCCACGCACGCAAATGAAGCAAAACCCGCGCACGCAAGCGAAGCAAAATAAGGAATTCATTCACTACTTCCCAGGAGTTCAGCTACCTCCAGGAAAGCAGGGCTCCATCACGCATAGCGGTTACTTGGGAAGACAAATGCCATCACTCCAAACACCCTACCCCTTTCCTTCTTCTTCCCCAGCTTTATATACTGAGCATGACATCATATGGTATGGAATACCCCGTTAGCCAGTTTGGGTTAGTCATCCTGGCTATGCTCCCTCCCAGCTTCTTGTGCACCTGGCAGAGCATGGGAAGCTGAAAAGTCCCTTACCATGTAAACACTACTTAGCAACAACTAAAATATCAGTGTGTTATCAACATTATTCTCATCCTAAATCCAAAACACAGCACCATACCAACTACTAGGAAGAAAATGAACTCTATCCCAGCTGAAACCAGGACAATATTGCACACCTAAGTTCTTTGGGTTTTGATATGCTGTTACAGGCTTCCTAGAAGGAGTAGGAATATTCTTTATTACTGTACTGCAAGCAAAGGCTCAATTAATTGGTGAATGTCACCAGAAAATTTTTCTTCCTATACAGATTCCTTGTAAAATGTGAAAATCCATTTCCTTGCATTGCTAACTCTTGAATCAACTCATAAACCTAGATGGAAATGCTGAAGCCATATTTTATGGTGTTAGGCAGTGCAAAGTATGTATCATCACAGTCTGAAAAATTGAATGTCTGAGTATTCAGTGAGTATTCAACGGATACCACGGAAATGCCCTTAGCTTCAGCCATGCTAAGATGAGAGCAAATTCAAGTATTCATTTGTGAAATCCCTGATAGATGATTCAATTACAGGTATCGGAAATAGGACAGCCATACAATCTCTGCTTATTCTAAGGCCAAATTTTTCTCTCCTGCTTTGTGTCTGGCAAACAGTGTGACCTGGCCACATGACAAGGGACTCTCGTTTTGTACACTCCCAACATGAACAGGTTAAGGAAACTAAACCTATAGGTAAACTACACAATCAGCCTTGCTTTGCATAACTGATCATTTCACATCCTAATTGATTGGCCGGGCACTGATGTCTCCCAGCATGACCTTAGTGTGACCTGTTAATGACTACCCCCAGACAAATCACTGCTTGAGCTCTTTCAGGCTGAGTAGCCTTGTATTCCAGTTCTGCATAAAGCCTTTTCACTCGCTGAATCTATAGGACTTACTTAGAAAACCTGTCTTCTGTCAGTCACACCTTCCGTAACTATACGAATGCATATGGCTCAATAATGGCTGTGGTTTGCAACCCAAAAATGATGGCAAGTAATCATGTTGGAATGCTAATGGGCACAGAGGAGATCAATCATCAGTCATCACTTGGACACTGTGTGACTTTACATTTAGCTTTATTAAATGCGCTGTCTGTGCCTAGCTTCCAGGCATTAAAATTACATGGGGTTCAGGGCCTGTTCTCTTATTTGGCCTTCCATCAGTCTTTGTGACCATTGGAAATGTTATCCATAATGACTTTGTTTTTTTCCAAGTCATTGATTAAAAAATGTGACCTGTCCTAGGGCCATAAGTTCCCTGAGGAACTGCATTAGTAATTTGTTTGTTCTGTGATGGTTCCCCAGCCGCATGCTGAGAGACAGCTGAAAGCTCCACACCAGATGAATATGGTCTGGACCTGGATATGGATATGGATAGCCCAGCCCAAATGTTATACCCTTGCTAAGGTTAAACTGTTGTTATAGTCTTCCGAGGCCAATGGGCTTTGAAAGTAATATGCCCTAGTGGCTCCAAACTTCTGGGGAATTGCTGCTCAGTCAACAAACCCCTCTGCTAATAATTTGCCAGGCAACAACAATACTTCAGTTACAGGTATTGACACACTGCCATGTCAATCCTCCGGTGACCCACTAGCTGTCATGATTTATTTGTGATTAATGAAGCAGTGAAAGAAGAAGCTAGAGCACTACTGTCAAAAGATCGCTGAATTTGATTAATTTCAGCATAGGACATGTTTATTTTCCTGTGTGATGGCAGTGAAAAAAGGTGAAGAAGTCAAGCCTACAACAATATTTCATCTGATTGAAAATCCCTTGAGGTATTTTTGAACCCCAGGATATGGAGATAGGGTAAGTACTTGTGAAAATGGTGGGAAAATGAAATGTGTCTCCATGATTTTCAACAGAGCTACAGTAAGGGAGGATGAAATGTGACATGTTGGGGCTGATCCTGAAAAAGGTGAAAATTAAGTAAGTTGAAGCACATGATCCATCTAAGGAAGATATTAGATGATGTGAAGGGACTACTCCTGTTAATCAAATTAAATATTTTTAGGATCGAGCATTTGACATATGCATAAGTGAAAGAGCTATTAATATGTTTGGTTTTGTTAGATTTCATGTTAAGTGATTTTGATCAATTATATGAAAGTTTGCATTTTTAGATGGTAGATTTCAGTAGAAAATAACCTAACTATTCCAGCTGTCCTTTGAACCTGAAGACATGTTGACATTTTAGAGCTGTCAGACTGCTATTTATGTGTCCAACCATGTATTTAGGTATTTTTTCTGGCAGCAAAGCTTAAAAAAGGCTTAAGACCTGATTTTCGGTGACCAGATTAAATGACTAATGGCACCAAATGATTTTTTTAATTGAAAGAATGGAGGATCAAGAAAGATCTTTCCTGTATTTATTCAGTTATTTACACACAGTCATGCACATGACATAACCTGAGCAATACAGCAGCTGGAGTTATTTGACTAAGGTGGTGAAAAGGCACAAGCCAGCTTTATAAACCCTTTCAAGCTCCCCACCATGCGATTTTAAACACAAGCAGCCAACATGTTGTCATTTAGGATCTTAAAGCATACCATGGTTTAGGTTATTTATTTAACCTGCATCATTTTGTGTTGTTCAAGCTATTCCTGTGGTTTATATATTTACATCACAAACATACTAAGAGATTGTTATTGGTGTTATAACTCATACTCAAAAGACAGAAAAGCCAGAATTAAGATTACTAGCCGGGAACACAGTGTGTGATTGGATAATTAAAGAGTACATATGCCTTAGGAGACAAAATAATTTTGAACAAACAACCATAATTATGGATTTTCTTTGGTTTTCTGCTAGATAACTTCTGCGTTAAACTGTATTTGCTTGTTTTTTAGTAGTTTCGTCAACAGTTCCTGCAAATGTACCATTCTGTCTTGATGATGATTGACTGGGCCTAAAAATGCTTATTTTAGTGGTAAATGTGCTGTGCAGAACACGTAATTTAGTTCATATATATGACAGATACATCAAGTGCTTTTTGAAATCATGATGAAAAGATCTAATAAAAAATATTTTTATCAGTCAGATTCAGTTTTCGAATAAAGTTTAATGTCAGATTTGATTGAAGCCTGTAGTAGAGAATTAAGAAAAGCATGCCTTGTCTGCTGTTGCCAGGTCACTGTCCCGCTCAACTCACTCACACCATGCTCTATGCTTCTGTCTTTAAACTCAGCTGTTGTGCCCAACCAGGGCTTCATTTAATTTTTTGTCAAGAGTGGTGGAGTTTTCTGATACAAAGTACTTACTTGTCAATAATCACACTTCAAACCACTAAAGATAGTTCCGTTCTTTTCCCACCATATTTTAGAAATTATCTTTGCTTTCTATATCCAATAACACTGAGTTAAAGTACTCAGTTCTCATCATCACGTACTGGTTATATACTTTGAGTTTATGGTACTGTTCGTGGTTGTTAGTTGCTGTGTTTAAAGTAGCCCAAGTAAAACTGTATTGCATGAAAGGATTAATTCCCACCCTGCTCCATAGTAACGTAAGCTTGGGTAGAGGAAAAGAGAAAAGGTTTTCAAAGAAGGAAGTGTGAAGTCTTGAAATTTGATTCCTCTAGATATATCTTACAAAAATACTGGAAAGAGTACTACAGTCCTTTTATCTGTCACATTAGGCGTAGCGCTTTTGATTTATGGTGCTTAGGGATTTATTTGATTTTTAAAGTTACGTTTATCCAAACCAGTGAACAGTGAACTCCAGATGGGTTTTTGCACGCCCAATTTACATCTGCACACTTTAAATCCCATCCTGGTAATTAGTCACGGATAGTCAGGTCTAAGGTACTTAAATTGTTCTTAGTGCTACTCTACTCTAAATGGCTTTGTGCATGTTTAAGTGTTTTATTAGTCAGGATCTAAGGGACACAACACCCAACTTTGGTCTTAGCTCCAGCAAAAACGTACTACTGTTTGTGGTATTTGTATCACCAAGTCATAGAATGATTGTTCCTGTACAAATATAATCAGTGTCCCATTGAACTTGCAGTCCAAAAAGACAGAATAAGAAGAGCTACAAGGATACAGAATGTTAGTATGGATTACTGGGGTCTTTTTTAAGTGGGAGAATTAGTTAAATTCCCAGAGAAGACTACAAAAAAAGGAGCAAGACAAGGCTGGGGACAGAAGGGAATGAAGGGAAAGGGTTTGTTGGCAAACAGTATGAAGGCTGAGATGGGGAAGGTGTTGCTGGCACCACTATTTGATGACAACAGCCAATCAGAAAAAAAACTTGGTGAAATTTATCACCACAGAGAGTTAACCAAGTTTTTGCAAGAGTCTGTAAGTATGAATTTGAATCAGAAACCTAACCAACTGAGTTCCTAAGGAAAAAAAGAGAGCTAATCTGGAAACCAAGCAAACCAAATTTTTAGCCAATTTTCCTGTTTGAATGGAAACCTCTGAATACTCCAGAATTTAGTCTACAATGAGATTACGTGAGTTTATGTGTTGCTGCACAAGTAGAGTTACTTCAGTACCTGCAGATGTATGTGTGCATGCATCACATCAGTTTAAAAAGTGTTTTGTATCAGTAGCTCCTCCTGCAGACTAGAGAATTTTCAGCTTGTGTATTCACTTTCAATTCAATTAAGCTAAAATGATGTTTGTGTAGTTAGGTGACTTTTATCATCAGTTTTGTTTGCAGTCCAGTCTGTATTTCAGTCCCATCTTTTGCAGGAATCACAGCAAACCTACAGGCCTAATGAGAGGCTGCTTTTGCATTTTTGTTGCTCCCAAAATGAGATGAATTAAACTTGGATTGGTTGTTCCAAATTTTTATCAGTTAGGAACTTCACACAGTTGGAAGAATAAATTAAGCTTGTAACTAGCGCTCTCCTATAACCTACTGAAAATGAAAATTTCTGAAAAAAGAATTCTAAGGTGCTCCTATAACAGACATTATGCAGAGGCAGAAACATCTGGCTCCTAATGAAATAACAAAAACTTATCAGCATATGGTGCTGATTCATGTTCATGCCTCTGTAATTTCACCTGATTAAAATTACTGAGAATTATATTAATCAACCTGCCCTTTCTGCAATCAATTACACCTGGGTAAAGTGTATGTAAAATACTATTATTCAGATTTGACAATGTTTTATCCCCATTTTGCTACTGTTTAAAAGATTATACAAAGTACAGGACCATGTTCGGTCCCTGTGTTTTTAGGAGAAGAGGTCTCAGAGGGTCATTTCAGGGTGACCAGCACTACAGGGAAGAGAGAGCTTTCACGCCTTCTCTGGTCTCTCCAGGCAAGAATAGTATTTAACATCTTCATGCCAGCTTATTTTTTGAAGAAGTAGCAGATGTGCATCCATATTCTATCTCCATCCGCTACAAAATGATAAATACCTTTTACATTCAGAAAGGGGAATCATGTACCTTCAACATGCTTTTTATTAAAAATGTAAAGACAGCACTGAAGGAGATGCTGGGTGAAAGAGCACAGTGCATGTCTCCTATGTAAGCTACATTGCAACTGCATCCAAATACTGCACAGCCTGCTTTTCAGCCAGCTCTTTCTTGTTCTTTTGAAATGGATGGGGCTAGTGAGGAAGAGGGGAAAAGGGTTTCTTTGAAGTGAGATGCTTTATTTTGGATATATACTTAGCATAACCCTTTAAGTTGCTTGTCACAATTTGGGAGGTAGGGCAGGACTGGCAGAGTGCCACAGCCTGCTGGGCTATGCCGTATTTCCCTAACGAGCCTCGCAAGCTTTCAGTAATGTTACACAGAACAGTGGATGTGAAGCTGCTGTGGAGGATCTGTCAGAGCTAGTACCTGCCTTGGGGGAAGTGATGTGCAAAACAAACTTTGTATAAGGGAGTCACGTTTGGGGTATCTTTCCAAATTCTTCAAATGCCCTATGAAAAGTGCATGTGTTTATGGTATTAGCTACTGCAGTGCTAGAGCCTTCCTGTGTCGGAGGGAAGGGAGTGCAAAGAAGAGGTCATGGTCTGTCTGTATGGGAGATTTTCAGTGCACAGTGATTGCTGTGCAGGAAAGATCTGTGGCTGGCCATTCTTCCATGTGTCCCACAGGTCTCAACATGGGGAGTCTCTCTAGTGTCTTTAGACTCAAAGGTTCCAACATTTGAGGCAAATGGGATCTCAGAGGAATGCAACGGTGAGGAAAGAGAGTCTAAGTTTGAGAGAATATATTTTTACTTAATAACATTTGTCGGTTTTCTCCACTTGCTACTCCTGAGCATTCCTGTCATCCCCAGGCCGTGGCAAGGCTGAGCTCTGCCCCTTCTCTTTGGGCCTCTGACTTCATTTCCATGCTGCCTGCTTTCAGTCTCTGGCCAGTCATGTTCATACTCTATTTTGGCAGGAGCACAGCAGAGCTGGTAAGTTATCCCATCTGCCTCTGCCCCCCTCTATAACAAGTACTTCTTGCAAATACATATACTCCAAGTCATTATGCATCACGCACAACCTGTGACTTTCCAGGATGAGGTATTAATGGAAAAAGCTTGCCTTTCTTAAGTCAATTAGCATGCAGCACATTGAAGTTGCTGGACAGCTGTGTTGCTTCCTTCTTGTCACCGGTGAGATGCGCAGAGTGTGAGCAGGCCCAAGAAAACAGATTTAGATCTTTGTCTGCAAACTGTACCAGATTGGCTACAGGAGGAGGATGGAGGGCCAAGTGGTTCTTCTGTCCCCCCATTTGATCCTTGACACCAGAAGTGCTGCTGAGAGATGGGACTCCAAACATACAGCATATTACATATATCATGGTGGTTACATCTGGCTGTGGTCACAGTCATGTTCCTTCTGTCTTTCAGGGATTTTCAGGGCTGGAGAAGAAAGATCAGCACTTCCTTGTGTGACTTCACCATCCTCATGTGGAGCAACCAGCAGTGGGTTCCCCTGCAAAGGTGAGTCTTGCTACTCTGGAAGGTTAGGGGAAACCTCAGGTACCAGGATTTTCAGTCTCCATGTCCCAGTTCTACAGCAGGGACCAGGAAGCTCAGAGGGATGAAGCTGGGGAATCTTAGGGCAGAAACGAGATGTCATTCCTGTAGGCATGAGCACACATGTGGTCATGTGTAGCTACTTTAAGTGACACTGAAAACGTGATTTAACCAATACAATCCTTCACAGTGCCAGAGAGCCTTTAATCTTCCTTGGGATTACTGACACCTGTATTATTTTGTCTGGACTGCTGTTGTACGGGTTTGCAAACACAGTTGCAAAAGAAAAGCATTTAAAGATAGGTATAGATAAGATTTAATGACAAGATTCTTTCTAGCTGCACCAGTGACTTAGTTTAGGAAACAGTCAGCTTAGTGACCAGCTGTTAGGGCTGACCTCTCTTAAATCAGCTTCGGTGTACACGTCTCCTCTGTCCCTTTGTTGCAATGGCTCCCTTTAGGGCTGTTGAGGTTTGCCTGCTCTCTCTCGACTCTCCTCGTTAAACCTTCCTTCCTGTTCTTACTTGGATTTATAGCTCTCTGGCCTAAATCTCCTTCCCCCGCCCCCTTTCCAGAGCTGCAAAGTGCAAGTGTCTGTAAGAAGCTTTGATTTCTCTCTTCCCTTCCTTCCCATTCCCTTTAGCTTCTTTTTGTGTCCACTTACACTGCATTTTTCGGTTAATAGTTCTCTTGTATTTTTCATGTTTTGTAACAATAAAATATGACGAAACACTGAAGTACATAGAATTTATGTACTATACAGGCCTCAGCTATTCTAAATGGTGATCTTTGTGTAGAGACTAGAGAATCTCTATTGCCAATACTAATGTGAACTTGGGCTCTGTCGTGGTTTAACCCCAGCCGGCAACTAAGCCCCACACAGCCACTCGCTCACTCCCTCCCCCCCGCCGGTAGGATGGTGGAGAGAATCAGAAGACTAAAAGTGAGAAAACTCGTGGGTTGAGATAAAGACAGTTTAACAGGTAAAGCAAGACCCGTGCACGCAAGCAAAGCAAAACAAGGAATTCATTCACTGCTTCCCATCGGCAGGCAGGTGTTCAGCCATCTCCAGGAAAGCAGGGCTCCATCACACGTAACAGTTACTTGGGAAGACAAATGCCATCACCCTGAACTTCCCCTGCTTCCTTCTTCTTCCCTAGGTTTATATGCTGAGCACGACGTCATATGATATGGAATATCCCTTTGGTCAGTTGGGGTCAGCTGTCCCAGCTGTGCCCCCTCCCAGCTTCTTGTGCACCCCCAGCCTCCTCGCTGCTGGGGTGGGGTGAGGAGCAGAAAAGGCCTTGATTCTGTGTAAGCACTGCTCAGCCATAACGAAAACATCCCTGTGTTATCAACACTGTTTGCAGCACAAATCCAAACCATAGCCCCGCCCCATACTAGCTACTCTGAAGAAAATTAACTCTACCCCAGCCAAAACCAGGACAGACTCAAAAGTGCTTTTTCCAGGTCACTATCCCCTCTATCACGTTCTCCCAGTGCAAGGGAACTGGGTGGCACAAGGGCTTCCCACCTTCTTGTTTTCCGTCCCTGAAGCACAACAGCTTTCCTGCTGCTCCTTGGTCTCGGATCTTGCAGCAAGAGAGTGAGGAGTTGGGGTATTGCGCTGCGAACATATGAAAGGTAGCGCTGCCTGGGAGACAATAATGCTTTAAGAGCCTGTTGTGCTTCTCCTTCTCAATTTGCAAGAACTTGACAAATTTCGTCTGTGGATGAGTAAAGAGAGTAGATTCCTATCAAAGGGTATAGGCAGTGTATAATTTTGAGTAAGAAAGAGTGATATCTGTGTTGAGAGTACCCTCTATGCTCGGTGATATAGCTGGAGCTAAGGGCTCCATATATTTCCCTCCTTCCTTGCTGAGCCCCTGGGGCACCCTCACTGCTCTCTAGAACACAGAAGTTACAGCCCTTGTCAGAAGGGTTATTATTTAAAACCAGGTGTGCAACAGCACTTAGTAAATCGGCCCTGCCTTTATCTAAAAAATCTCTTGCTATGAGAATTGATCAGCTATCTCTGGCAGTGATGAGTTTCCAACCACCATCAAAGCTAGCAGGGCCCCCTCAGGGCTGGTAAGGCTTTTTCAGTATTGAGTCTTCTTGCTTGGAATAGCTGGTCCTGTAATATATACATCCAAACTTCCCAGGGGCTATTTAAGGAGGAAATCAATAGTTCTTAAAAATACCTCAGCTTTTTTACTTCAAAATATACTTTTAAAAAAGCTGCTGTTGGCTGGACTATATCTCCTTGCTCCTGGGTACTGGCACTTCAATATTTATTTTATCCCTGCTTTGGAACTAAGTACTACCAATTCATGTTGACAGAAAAACAGAACAAAAAAACTCAAACAAAAGAAACCCAATTTATTTTGCTTTTAAAGAAGTTGATGGTCAAGTTCCTAAGCATCAGACCACCTGATATTATTACGAGCGCTGAAATGAATGCCTGTCATTTGAACACAGAGATAATGTGTTCTCCTTAATAATATCCAGTTACTGGGACCTCACAATTTTGCCTATCAAAGCTTTCACAATGCAAAAAGAATAGCACAATATATTCTTAGTTATGAGTTAGGTGAATTAAAATAAAATCATTTCAGTGCATCAATGTATATAATTCATTTTCCTCTAATGGCTTATCAAACGGCATTTAGCCTGAATAAGTCCAGTAAGGCCAGGTCCTCAGCCGTGACATACTCTAGTAACTGAATTGCAGTAGGTGCTTGAGATCTTATTTTCAAGAGAAAAATTGCCTGGCTAAAATGATAATTACTACGCTAAATATTACTTCCCTCCTGCTTTCTGCAAACAAAGCTGGGTAGCAAAGTGATTGGTATATAAAATGTGTCCACATATGAGAAGACAGAACTGAAACATTGGTGATAGGTAGGCTTCATGTTCAGTATGTAGTGTAAAAAGATTTAAAACATTGCACATTGAAATGCTCAGCTAAGATGCTGTCTTTCACTTTACAAAGAGCCATAGTACATTAGTCAGCTTTGCATGGAATTACAAATGTGAATTTAAAAGTTACACACTTCGTCAGTACATAATACGGTTTAAAAGACAAAATATAACTTCTTTTTTCCTTCCCATTTTACCGTGAACTCCCTACATTGGCAGTTTTCCTTCCCAAAACCTTCCAGTCGACCTTCTTTAAGGTTAAACATTCTCCGGCATTTATATGTGGGTTAGGAGGATCTGCTCTGAGGAGTTTAAAGAGTTTCCAGCATTGTTACTGCTTTGCTACAGATCAGCTGAGATGGATGAAAACTATATTGGAATTACTTGTGAAAATCCGTTAAAGCTCAGCCTGAAGAGAAGTCAGTGATCACTGGTAAGTCAGGCATACACAGATGTGGATGGCTAGTTCATCTGCCCAGGCTCATAAAGCCTCACAATGATTGCAGATAGTTAGCAGGTTGTAGTATGATATTTGGAGCACCTGTCCTAGCACAGAAGAGAGTGTATACTCAACTAAACTGCCTGGCTGTGACACACAGCTAAGGTGGGCGTCACTGCAGGGGCGATCAGGATCTCCATCCTCAGGAAATAGAACAGGTCTGATCCCTGTAAACGCCAATAACTGCAAGATTCTCCGGAGTCACACAGGCATTCAGCAATCAAGCCCCACATGACACATATTTTATTTATCGGAGCAATATGTTAACGTTTTTATTATTTATTGAAGCTCATCTGTAACTAAGTATGTCTGCATAATAAAACCCTCCTGCAATATGTTGTTAACACGCAGAAACAAGCCTTTCAATATGTTATAGGTAACCTTTACCTATAGTGCTTCATGTTATTGAAAATAACGGCTGAAACATGGATTAAATGATGCCAACAATGACGCACACATCTTGCAATTATTCATGAACCATTTATGATACTGGAGAGAAAATGGTCACTGAATACTAGAGGTCTGGTTCTGGGTAAGTCTATTCCACCGGGAGAAAGAGACTGCACGGCTGCTCAGATTTTGCATGCTTATTTGTAACTTTCATGCCTTTCTTTCTGCCACACTGCTTTAAATACTACTGACCAGATTCTGGCTGCTTGTGCTCCATAACGAGATGAGAGCGTGGGGGACAGCTGGATTGCTGATGCTTGTATTGTCCCAAAGCACTTCCAAGCAGCAAACATTTGCATAAGAAGTAGAGGAATCACATTTTAGCCTGTTGATTCCAGGGTCAAAAGAGCCTTTCTGCTGGTCTTTCCTCTGCTATTCTTCCAGTCCCTGCTACCAGAGAAGTGCTTTTTTGCATATTTTCTTCAGAGAGCTGCAGTATAAGAACTACCCTTTCATGCAGCTGACCAGTAATCTGATTTCCATAGTTTTATTGGGGTTGATGACTCCTGATCTCTCGGAGTTGTTAAAAAAAAAAGTTGGGTTACATTTACTAAAAAAAAAATCTACAAAACTTTCAACACAGTTGAGTTTGATAGGCAGCAATGACTCTACTCTGCCTTAAATTGCTGCAGGGTGAGTCATTTGTCTTTGATGCTCTAGAGTTTCTGAGATGTTTCCCTCCTTCTTTGCCTAATGTTTCATTTGGGCAATATGCTTAATCAATGTTTGCTGATGTTTATGGTCTAATGCATACTGACAGCAGGTGCAGAAAAAGTAAATCCCCATCTGCATAAAAATCTTGCTGAAATTCAGAAGCATGCTGTTTCACTGTAATTTTCGTAGACAGGTGATTTTTCATGGTCCTCCAGAAGGTTCCTCCCAGCTCCCTGCTGTTACCTCCCTTTTCCTACCTGCTGCTATCACAAGTTACAGCTTTGTTTGTAGCCCTACATGAGGTGCCATTTTTAACTATATCTATTTGTTTTGTTTGATGGACTCTCCTTTGGATTCAGTTCAGGCATATCCTTAGGTTCCATGGTTTGCATCATGACTTTGAGTGTTCTGGTAGACAAGTGGCCTCCTTTAAAATGCTCTTGCTGTTCACTGGGACAAGAGGATGTCATGACTAAGGCTTTAAAGCAGCAGTAGAGATCCTGCATCCTGGGGACCAGACCCTCTGACTGTTTAATCTGGTTTCTAACAAGATATGGTGATTGGTGTTAGCTTTTGGGGAGAATTTTTTTTCATTGCTATTGCATAGCAGTATATTAATGAGACGTGGTTAGGCAAACTTCTCTATGCTACTGCCAAAAGCTTTTGTTCTAAAACTTGGATCAGTGGTTTGAAGATTAGGGACAAAAAAAAATTGTAATAACTTGTTTCTAAAAATGGAGGAGTCTGTGTAGTTGCTTATTTTACTGGTTTTTAAGGGTCAGCATTACTTTCCTGTCCCTTTTAATATACACTTAGGAGGTGGAATGGCTTCTTTGCTTTGTCTTGCCTTGCTTTTTGTCTGAGGAAACAGAAAATGACATGGTTTGTATGAGCTAATTTATGATCACAAGCTGCTAGAACATGTCTTAACCTTCCTGCTAAATTATTTTGAATAATTTGTGTTAGTGTTCTTAGAGGTAGCCCAAGATCTGAGCCACATTATACAAGTACATAATCTTCCCTCAAAATTTTTGACCTAAAGGGAAAAGAAAAAGGAAAATAAAACGCACAGTCTTATCCACTGTGAAAAAGCACTACCGGAATCAGGAAAAGAGAACTTGATTCCTAGCCAGGTACAATATACTGGATGATGTTATCACCTAATAGTCTATTTCTTAAAATTAAATAATCTGATGCCCTTCAAGAAGGACAAGATATAAGGAGATACAAAAAAATGGCGTAAAAGGAAAGCTACATAGGGTCATACTTACAGATTTAGTAAACAAAACAGTGTGATATTACATCAGATGAGATATGGGGGAAAATGCCTACATAGAGCAGGAAAGCTCCAAATTCCATGTTAAAAAAAAAACCCCAAACCCACCAAAACACAAACCAAAACCAATGACAAAATGGTACATTTCCGAACTAAATAGAATACAAGAAAGAACAATTACTGGTTAGGGGATTTTTTTTTGTTTGGTTGGCTGAAGGGCTGGTTTTTTTTTTTTAGTAATATAATTGTATAATTCCATATACAGTTTTGAAAATCTTAAGCTATTTTATCTGATTTTCAGGTTAAAAAGCTAGGGAAAATTAGATAAGTTAAGCTGCTGGTTCAAAGACATAAAATGAAAATCAGAAAATAAACCAAGCCACGTGAGAATAATCTCAAAGCAAGCTGAAGCTAAGCCAATAGTAACTCTGGCTCAGCTGTGCCTATACAACAAAGGCAAAATGCAATACAGCGGGGAAAAGCTGTGGGAAGAAATGCATTAGAACATTATCCATTACAGTATGCCAGGGAAAAATGAGACCGTGTGCTACTAGGTTTCTCAGAAAAGCTTTTGGGTAAAAATCAGCAACTAGCAAAAGCATATGCCTTGCTATCCTTATTCTGCAACTGTTTCAAAGACATTGGTAACTAGAAGATGTCCAGGAGAAACGTGGGATTGAATGCTAGCTGTACTGAGCTTCCCTTGTAAATTAGCAATCTTCGTCAGGACTCCAGTGAAAGAAAAGAAATGGAAAGTTTATATTGCTAAGCAATCTGGAGACAAGGCATTGAATATCTGGGATTCTTTAAATGTTAAGAGAGTTGTCTCAGAGCACTGATAAAATACCGGATGGTGATACATGGAAATTAAAGGAAATGTGAATATAAAGTGTTTTTAGTCCTTATGCACTAGCAGCCAGAAAATTGTCCCACTTAGCAAGAAAGCAGAGGGCTACAGAGGGTGAAGACAGTCACTAAGCTGGCCAAAATTAAAATGAGATGTATCTCTAAAAAATAAATATTATGACAGATATTAGGGGAAACAGACTGACAAGACAAAACTACTGTTAATAATTGATCAGTCTGTTGATTATACCTCAAAATGTGGAGGACTGACTGACAGCAAAATAAACAAGACTATTTGTTACACTACAGACAGATTTTGTAGTCTTAGCTAGGGAGCTGGAAGCCAGAATTTGTCTCAAAGAATATTAGTCTGAGAGTTCTACACAAGGTTTCATTTTTCTCATTTAACTTGCAAGGAAATGAAGTATTTTTTTATGATGAAAGCTTATTCTATTCTAAACATCAAGGTTATAAACTCTTACTAATTATATGACACAGATCAGAATTTTGTGACTCCAGTTGACACTATTAAGGTAATTGTATGCATAAAACTCTGCAAAAAAAAAGAAAATTAGAAATCAGAGGCATTCAGTATAGTTCTCTCCTTCAGTTTGTTTTTAATACAAGTAAATTTTAAGAGAAACAGTCTTACACAATGGAAAACATTATCTACATCTGCTCTATCTGAACATCTAGCTTAAATATTTCATAAACGGCATTTCTTTCAACATCTCGTATTATTACCCTTGTTAGTTTCTCCTTTTATCTTTACTGTCAATATTGTTGACATTAAAAGTTTCCTTGGTCCCATCCTCATTATTCTGGAATCATTAAATATTATACTTGTGACATAATGGACTTTTCCACAGCAATCAAATGTGATGTCATAAAACAAAAATGTTATGATTTTGAATAAAGAATAAATTATATGAAAATAAAAATTCAGGTGCCCTAAATAATGTAAGCTAAGAAGAACGTTGAAAACATTTATTTTTCTAGCTGTGATATTTTTGTTTTTCTAAGTCATTTCCATTAAATTAAATCCCAATACTGGTGGCATATTATTCACACAGTCATTTTGGGAGAAATGTGGCACAGCAGTGGGGGAGCAAATATGAGGAAGAATTTCTGTGAAGCTGTTTGTAACTAAAAGCACAAAATGTGCCAGTACAGATGAAGAGCTGCTATTTCGTTGTTTGATTCTTATTAAGCAAAAAGTCTGACAGAGTCAATGCTTTTGCTGGAAGACCTGGCTTCAATACAGTGGCATGTAAGAAACTCTCTCTGGTGCCCCTCTTGTAAGCTACAAGTTTTGAGATTTCATGCTTGCAAAGGCATCTCTCTGAATGTGACCTGAAAAGGGGTGCCGTTCATCATGGCATAAGGCAGCCTGCACCTTGACCTTTCTCTGCAATCTCTTCTAATCTTCTGGATTGCTCTGGGTTAGAGAACACCGGGGATCAACCACACGTGCCCCAGCAGACCTAGCTCCTCCAGGTATGTGCATTTCTTCCTCTTAGAGTCTTATAACCACTCACAAGGGACCCACAAAAAACTTCCGCTGTTCAAGATATGACTTAATTTTAATAGAAAAGAGGTTAATAGAAAATGTGCTTGTTGAGTTAATTTAGTAATTTTTCCTTTTATTGTCAGTCAGTACCAATCTTTTACTTTAGCTATAGACTTTGTGTGTCTTGCATTTTATTTGCCTTATGTGTCTGCTCAGTTGACCTTTTGGCACCATCTATTAAAGGTGCTGAAATCTTATTCTGCTGTGGTTTCTGAAGCTGGGTTAAACCAGTTTGGGTAGTTTAGCAGAATCAACATGTGCTACACCAAAGTCAATGGTCCTGGATGTTTGCTGATAGCCTGATACTTCTGCAATTGTTCCTTCCTGTCTTCATTTCTTGACGAATCAGCAGCTGAAGTAATTCGAATGCACACAGTAAACAGCTTAGTAAAAATAAAATAGAATACATATTATTTAATTATTATAAATTATTACAAATCAGGCCTCTGTCTTTCATACAGTTGTACATGTTGTCTTCTGTCACCTTTCCAAGAAACATTGTCAGAGTGAATTAATAGGGTAAGGTTAATTTTGCTGCTTGCATTTAATTGTTTCCTAGAAAAAGCAATCAAAATGAGGAGTTGGAACGAACTTTTCAAAGCTGCTGCTTCATTAGAGGGTACACTGGTTTGTTTGTGTGCATGGAGCAGTGAGAGGGAAGAAGGGAGTAGAGCCAGGTGTGCATTTGGGAATTCATCCTTTTGATAATCACAGTCTGATACTGAAAATGCCAGAAGCTGAGAAGTGGTAGGAAGTAGAACTTTGCAGGAGGGATTGCCTCTGACTTTGGCCATTTCGTTTTGACCCCTAGATATTTTTAACATGTATCCCTAGTTACCACTGCTGTGTAACTGGTAACTTACTCAAGGCTTGTTTAGGGGTTGCTCACCTGTGTAGAGATAATGACTGCAGTCAGTCCAACCTGTTTGAGTTGTATAAATTACGTTTGTATTCTGGTTGTGGCTATGCATATAAATTCAGTTCCTCTTATACCTGAGATCTAAGTGTGAATAATAAATACTTGTCTATAGAAGGATCTTGCTGAAAAGCAGATGCTGCTTGGGACCTGAATAAGGCAACCAACATATATTTTCTTCCTCTTGGCTACAAGCCTAATTCTGAACTTATAGTATGCTTAGGTTTCCTCAGTCCAGAAAAACCCAGAATTTCCTTGTTCAAGATTCTGGCATCAATCCTTTCCTAGTCCACAGTTATTTAACTGTTACCAGAAAATGGCTGATATTGGGCTAACAGTGATCTATTATCAATCACACATAATGTTGAAGCATCCATGTCTTATCCCTTTTGTGTCAAACATGATATACAAACATAATATTCTGTTTCCAAAGGGCTGTAAATCCTGTTGAGGTGACTTTCAGAGAAGGCCATGGAGAAAATTTAGACCCTGACTATCCCTTATCATGCACTAGAGCAATAATGTACTTGCAAGTGCCATCAAGGAACCCACCTGTCCTTGCCCACATGGCTCCTGAACTTTCCTGCCGTAAGGGTAGATCGGATTTGTTGGTGGCCTGGTCTCAAGGTGCCTTTATAGCGGATGAATGCTGGTAGCTAAGCCAGGGGCACCTTACAGCAGCAATAGGTGCGTGCGTGTGTGTGTGCGTGCGCATGTGTATATGTGTATAGAGCCAAGCTGGCAAGATGCCAAATTTTAGCCCATTTCCTCAAGATACTGTATAAATATAACATGATCTAGTGAGCTTTCAGTCCAACTTTTTGATGAAAGACATCAGACAGACCAGGCAGACGGTGCTGAGACAACTTCTGAGTGCAATTGGGGGCCACATGGGTTTTTTTTAGTATATTGAAAACATGTCAGAGATGGATTTTAACGTCTATGTTAAACAAAATGGTGATCTCAGCTTAGTTCCTTGTGGCCAAAGCTATCAATCAGAACTAGCACTTTTGTTTGTAATTCCAGAAGTGAAATGGAGACCTAAAAGGAAATGACACTTTGGGAATTAGAGTTAAATAACATTTATTTAATGTTGCACTTATGCTATATGTTCTGTGGGTAGTGGTTATGTACTTTTTTGGATAGAGTCCATCTAATGCAGTTAGCAAACATTAATTCAGTGTTTGAACAATGTTGTCAAAGAATAAGGATCACATATTTACCCTGGGCTTGTGCCGAAGATGTCGAGATTTGAAAGGTAGGTGTTACTGCATCTTTGTCTTACTATACCCTCTACTATACTGCACTTGTTTCAAAAGGAGAGGGTGACAAGCTACTGGCCAGTCTGGTGGTGAAAGAAAAATACACATCTGAAATACCGTGCACTGAAGTGCAATCTGTGTGGCACCAATTGCACTAACCTGTGCTCTGCTGATTTAGATGTGCTTTCCCATACAGTGCCTAGTAAAGTAAGGTACTTCCCATAAACACCTCCTAGGTGCAAAGGAAGCCAGTAACTAGCTGACAACCAAGCATGGTTTTACCCTGTCTCTTCTCCAAATGTTGAGGTAGTAAGTAGGAAACTATTACCATTTGAGATCTATAGTCCAAAGCCACCCTCAAGAAGGGGCCAGAGAAGTATAGGGCTCCTCTTTCTAATCTGTGTTTTCCTGAAGCATATCTGTTTCTGTCACTCAGGAGAAGCCTCTTCTCTTGAAAGTCTGCCTCCGTACAATAAAGCTAATGTCTAGCGTACTTCCCACAGAAGGAAGAAATTTGTATGCTAACTCTTGATCTGTGTCTAAGTTATGCCTGAAGAAAGTTGAAAGAAAAAAGGCCACTGGAGCGGCCGAAAGCTGCATCTTTCTCGTCTCGGTAGGGTGCTCTAAATACCTGGCTGTGGAGCTAGGCTGCTTCCTTCTCTTCTTCACTCTCCTCGTGAGCCTTGAACTCCTTGTTGGTTAACAGCACAGCTTCAGCCACGGAGGTGAGGTGTGCCCCACCGACAGCAGGCAGAAGGAGACATTATTTGGACATGTACATTTTTCTCCCATCTGATTAAGATGGTAATCTTGCTTTCTAGATTTCTGAATGAACACTTTAGCCTTCCAGCTGTTTTATCAAAGAATCAGAGGGGAGGAGAAGTACTGCGGCTGCATTTGGAAAGAAAGCTGCAATAACTGTATTCTGTGGGAGCTTGAGCCTACCTGCGCATGAAATAAGCTGAGAAAACATCTACCAAATTTGGCTCTCCAGGAGACATCAGCTAGTTTTTAAATTCCAGTCAGGGTCATTTGAGAGAGGTGGAGGAACCAGGACTTGGGCAGGAACCCTACATCTAAAAGCAAAACGCTTTGTTCACCTAAGCTCTTTACCCACTGCCCTACTCAGCTTGGTGCCAAGCCCCCCATTTTGTAATACATGCTTAAAACTTGCTATGCAAAAGCTGCCTGCCACTTACTCAAGCAGAAAATTCATAAAAAACTGTAATTCATTGTCAATAGTTGCTGCGTGCCACTTTCTTTTGCAGAAAACTAAGATTGTTCTTGCACACTATGAAACATGGATAATTTGTAAGCTTGAACTGTAGCTACTACCCACTGCAGGTATAATTCAGCCTGCCATGCATAAAGCAAGGAAGTTGAATAATTATTGATCACACTTAATTTAAGAATTCAAATAGGCAGTGTAGGAACTGTATATCACAGTGTTTCATTTCTACTAAAAACTGTGTACTGTACCAGCATTTCTAGTGCAGTGTGATTCAATAGGCAAACATAAGTGCATATTTCAAGATAAACACCATCTCAATGCTTCTGGCACAATTTCTGATTACGGAAGTATGTATGTATTATAGATGTGCATCTGGTGGCTGATACTTCATTTTCCACAGTGAAGATGTTATTTTGCCTAGCTGGGCTTTGACTGCAGAAGATACGAAGCACTGCATGGAGAGGTAGTGTACCTGGAAAAGACAGGGCCACATATGTCTCTCCATCTCAGGCAGTTAGAGTAGGAAAGTGCTTACCCATCTCTGCAGTTCTACACAGTCTCACACAGAGTAAAATTCAGCACTTTCTAGTGATGGCATTGAATCAGCTTGCTCCAGATATGGTTTGGTGTAAGTATCGAGTTATGAGAGAAGCCAAAAAGTTCTATATTTGTCACAGTTCTTTGGAGTTAACTACAAACAATTAGTTATGCCACACAAGTCAATACGTATTCTAGTGATTGTGGTTTCTGGAAAGTGGTTTCTGTAAATTCTTTGCATTTTTCTTTTTTAAAAGACTGAATAACCCAAGATTTTGGTTGTTGTTTTGTATTTTTGACAGTTTAAATGCTCTGTATGGAAGAAGAGTTTACTTCCCTGCAGTAGGTATGCCAAATACCAATACCAAATGTTTCTGCTGAGCCTGCTGTGAATCAAATCAAACTCTGTGCATTGCATAGTCTGAACTAGTAACCTTCCCTGCTTAATCTTCACATGGTCCTTGAATTCTTTGTGGCACAGAGGTTATTAAGTGCAGGATTACAACTATTTTGCTGCTTTCCATGATGACAATGGTTGGACTCAATGATTTTAAAGGTCTCTTCCAACCTAAATGATTATATGACAAGTGTAAACACCTAGTATAGTCTATGTCATGAAATGGATGGATATTCATTTTCCGTCTAGAGAAGCATGTGCGCTTATTGCAACAAATTTTGAAATATATTGCAGAAGAGAGCCACTCTGCCCTTTTCCAGTTATGCTTTCTCACTAGCACTGTTGAAACACACAAATGACTTACTAGAGCTAAAAATTACTTCTGTAAATATGAAGTGAGCTAGAAAGACATGTGCACTACAATGACCTGATCGAATAGCTCAAAACTTTTTAGTATTTCATTTGTCCCAGCTCTCTTGTCTGCCTTTTAAGCTTCTGATAGCTGTATTGCATTGTACCGGATGCCACATCATTGTACAATAAAAGCACCACTTATGCCAGTAAAGCTGGTGAAATTAATTACAGGAATAGAAATAAATTTAAAAAGCCATGAAATTATGTTAAAAAGTATACTTTTTTCCACTTAAAACAAAGATTTTTGGCCAAGGGTTTATCCAGAAAGCAGCCAACTCCTCTGCCCTTCTATACAGTCTCTTTTATGCACAGCACTTATTTCTAAATGGTTTAAAACCAAAGTAGCACGAAAAAGCCCTCAGATTCTTCCTGCGGACACAGATGCAAAGATACAAAAATAAAATCTTACCACTGTACTAAGCACTGAGCTAGCCAGAATGCCTCCCTCTTAGCAAGTCAGTCATGTTCATACATCACAAAAATCTGCAAACTCAAAGTGTTTGTCAAAACATTTTTATTGGTTACATCTGCTCATGTTGAAGAAAAATAACATAAAATTCTATGAACCTCAGGAGAAAAAGGAGCCATTTCTAAAATAACAACATTGAGCAGAGCGTCTGATTTGCGTTTGGATGTAATTAAGTTTGAACCTCAGAAGCCCTGGCCTGCAAAACTGTTATTACTGAAAGAAAGAGCATAAAAACTGGCAAGATTCGGGTGATAATTCTGGGTTTCTGTGGATGTAACTGTAGGACGTATTTGGAAGAGACAGACAACTTAGCACTGTATGGTTCTCAAAATACGCATGGCAACATGCTGAAAGTAGTAAGATTTTATTTTTTTCTTCCTCTATGCTTGCTGCATGCAAAGGAGAGGAAAGGTGCTGCCACTGGTTAGAAATGTTGTTTTGCGGAGAAATCTTTTCTGATCTGCATGCCCTAGAGAAATCCTACTTGTTAAAAAAACCAAACATTGCTGAAAATTAGGTAAACTTCTTTCTCTGGATTCACTGCTGTTCATTTTAGCTAGGTTGAATGTGCAATTGCCTTTCACTTGAGGAGAAGTTTGCCATAAATACCAGGTGGCAAGGTTCCTATGCTAAGATAACACTTTAAAACTGAGATGTTGCTATGCAATTTTCTGTATGAAATAACATGACAACTGTGAACCTTCACTCTTTGTTTTCTCTTAGTCATTAGTAGTGTTAAAGTTAGGAGTGTTAAAAATACTGCTTTGATACCACTGCAACTCTCAGCCTTTTGCTGAGGGTTGCTTGGGGGGTTAGGCTATGATTTAAAGTGTTATGCACTGTCTGTTACCACTTGAGTCAGTTTACTCCCAGCTGGCGGAGATCTGCCTCTAGGGTGCCTTGAGGTTGTGAAGTGCTAGCAGGAATCATTTGTGTTCTTGCAAAGCAGCCTGCTGAAATGAGAAGCTGCATGGCTTAAGCCTGATTTTGTGATGTTTGGCTTTTGTAACTTCGTTTTGGTTCTCAGCCCTTCCACGCCACAAGCAGACACAGGTATCAAGATAGCCCGTTCTTCTTTTCCAGGACGCACCTAAAGTTAACTCTGTGGTTCACTATAATTTTGCCTGAGTTTGATTAGCCACAAGGAATGATAGATTAAAACCAGATATTGCCAGGAAGTAATTGCCTTGACATCTACTTGAACAGATAGAAAATAGTTGATACCTGAGACACCTGAGTCTTTGAAAATAAGGGTGTTCATAGCCATGTTGCTTTCCAATGGGCAATGGATAGTCTAGATGGAGTGGTGACCTGGTGGCCAAAAAAACAAAAAAAGGAATAACAAGGATATGGTCAATATATGTGGGAATTTCAGAAGATTCTTCTTATTTCTGTTTTTCTTTTCCCCTTCTTCTTCTTCCTTGTTCTGTTTCTTTTCCTTTTCTTGACTCTTGTGCTATATCTGCAGTTACTTTCTTGGTACAAATGCAAAAGCAGATTTCTGAGCATAATGTATCAAAATTCTTTATACAAATGCATATGTGTATATAACATTTCTGACACCCATTTGGCTTCCTACCATGGAAACAATGACAAGGTATACTCTTTTGAACATGAGTAAGGCAAGGCAGACATGAGAGACCCAATCTGAAACATGGTCTGGCTACAGGCTCTCTATCTATCTATGCAAATTGGTAGCAAAATGGCCTGAAGAGGTCTAGCTCTTCTCACAGGTTTTGACATGGTTTCTGTCATGGTTTCTGCTGGAAGGAATCCTGAGCACCGGGTCTAAAAAGAAGCTGGAGTGCAGTCATCCAAGTTCACAGTCTGGATAGTTGGAGAACTGAGACCCTGAACCTAATGCTCAGCTTAGATGTAGCTATGTAGAAATGCAGAGAATAAATCCCGTTCTTCTCTGAGGCCTTGAGACTTGACAGCCAGCCAAAGAACGGCGTGCTTGTTTCCAGGTAGTTGACTGCCTTCCAGGCCTCTCCTGGACTTAGGCACTTTAACCTTTCATTTCAAATTTAATTTCTTTTTAAAAAACTCTTTAGTCAGCTTGGGTTCTGTGGCAGAGTAAGTCATAATTTGTTTGAGATTTGTGTTTTCAAGTCGTACTATTTATTAATGTGATATGACATTGCATACTTAAAAATCACTGGTCTAATCTATACATTTTACAGTATTCAGAACTGAATGTTGTCCCAAAATATATGTTAATATTTAAATGTACATATTCTCCATAAAACATAAAGAAAGACAAACTACAAGCACATTCAGATCTCTTGATTATATTTACGGGTTTTAAATATCACACTGGCTCATTTACATAGCCAAAACAGTTTGGCAAATCAAAATGAAACAATTATTTCAAGTTAGACAAATGGTAATTATATGTATTTTAGTGTATTTACCCAACCGCAGATCTGGATAAATACTGTGACTGTTAAAAGAACATTTATCACCTAAAAAATTATTGTTTCGCTAGAAGCAATTATTTCATAGATAAACACTGATTATGCATTGAGAATATTTTGTTTTGGTTTAATTTTTTTTATTTGCAGACATGCATAAATATTTCTATGAGCCGTCAGTAGTTTGTGTTACTATGAATGGCGATGTCTGTCACAGCAGGCATACCTACGTATGTATCTCACTTCTTCACGCTTGCAGGGAGACTTGTCACGGGGGCAGAGGTGCAGTATCACAGCTGGCCAGCCCGAGTTCCTGCCGAAATCTTCCCACGGTGCCAGCCTCCCGCATGCAGTCAGTGAAGGGCAGACACTCTCCACTTCTACCGACCCTCTGGTCCCCAGTAAACTTTGACTTCAGTTTTCCACATGTTAGAAAAGTTAAAGGATTACTTTACATTACTCGTCTTACTTTAAATTTGTATTCATTTAATGAATTATGCTTTAGTTATACAACACTGTAGCATGTTTGCATTAACTGTAATACATAAAATATAATGGTGGGTTAATAGCAGGATAATTTCCCTATGGAAAATAATTATGGCTTTGACCCCCCTGGAGTCAGAATAAAATGCTGCAGGGATAAGAGAACTTATTATTGTTAACTCCCTAAATCTACCATAACAGCTAAACTGAAAAATAGCTTATGTGCTTTGGGTAAATTTTTCATTCAACAAATTATCATGACATAGAGTTGAGAGATATGTACATATTATCCTTTCCAAGACTTCTTTAGCTTTTATGTCATTGATAATATTTTTTTTTTTTGACTGGATCAAGCATTTAATCGTTTGATTTGTCTGGAATCTCATTTTAGAAGCCATTACTAAATCCATCAGGACCTAGAGCTGTGTTAGAGTGATTTAATATCCTTATAAAGTTCCCCTATATTTGCCAGCGGTTCTAATTATCACATTAAATGCACTGCAATGACAGAAAAAATGTAACGCATCAAAATGATTATAAATGGTTTTGAAAACTTGAAAACATTCTTTCTGAAAGAAGAAAATGTGGCTGTTGAAAAAGTCTTTTAAACTGCTATTTAAGAAGTCATCGAACCTCTTTTTGCTCAATTGTTGATTGCATTATTGGAAATAATTGCTTATTTTCATTTTAAAGGAATGGCTAAGGCAGTTTACTCACCTTAGCATTTCATGAGTTTACTTCAGAATGTATTGTGTTGTACACCTACAATATTAAAAGGATTTTAAAAATCACTAAATAAGCTAATTAATTTTGAATAGGTCAGAATCAAGGTTTCCTGGGTAACTGGACACAATCAGATGCATTATTATAGTATTAAAAAACAGACTTGTGTTATAGATTACATGTCAAGTGCTCATTGAGTGGGTATCTTTTTTACATTTCTTTATATTCCCTTGCCTCATGGGTGACCGCAGGGCTGACATACCTCATAAACCCCAGTCCTTACGATGAACATAGAATTATTAATTTTTGCCTGGTGTTTTCTGTGACATTCATTGCTGTAATACAAGAGCGTTTCGTAAATGAATTAATTTCTTATTGCAACAGTTCTGTGAGTGAAATAGATTTTATCTTTATTCAGGGTGAACAGGAGTTTCAACTGCTAGAGACATGCTGGTTGGATGAGCTTGAAGATGCAACAGGCCAATTTTTCAAAGTGCTTGGTAAGGCTTATTTAAAAATTTCCAGTGGATTTTTTCAATTCAATTTCTTTTTAACAGTTTTGATTGAAATTAAACCTTGTCTTTCAGAAAGAAAGAAAAAAGAAAGCATATCCTTACATTTCTCCAGGATATTCTGATTCAATTTTTAATTTTGCAATTATTTTGTTTCCAGGTACCTTTATTAAATTGTATTTGCATGGTTTTGAAATACCTTCACGTAGGAAAGTATAGTAATAAAGCAAAGTATAGATTTTTATTGTTTAAGTAATACAAAGCCGTAAAGGAGCACAAAGCAAAATGTATTTGTATTTAAATTGCTGCTCAGGAATTTCTGTTCCTTTCCCCCAGTACGACTGCCATTGCTGCCTGGCTCCAAGAGTTTTGATTAGAGACCCTCAATGCCTGCCTGCTTTCCCTCTAGCATGCTGTTTCGCAGCCCCCTTACCATTCGGGACACATTTCCAGCTTCTGCCACAACCCGGAGAAGAGGCACTGCGCCATTGTCTCATGCCCCACCTCAGTCCAGCTAATTCCCGCCTTACCATCTCACGGCCGAGTCTTTTCTTTGAAAAGGCTGGATGTTGAACACGTCCTTAAAGACCACCGTAACGCACACGCACTCTGACAGAGGCAAGCTAAGGTTATCAGGGAAACCTCAACTCGGGTATTTCCTAAATTTGGGGTGCTTTCCTATGCAGCCGCACTGCTGTCCCTACAAGTTGCATTACGGAAAACCAACCCAACCCGCCCGCCCCAAACCCTCGCTTTCTCCCTTCTCCACCTCCATCTCAATGGCTTCTTGTTGAGCTGGTTTGCCGGTCGCCAGGCTCCACACCGCAGTCTTCGCTCACTTGAACTCATGCAGTCGCTAAAACCGTGGGGTACCGGCGGCGGGCGATGGGGGGGCGGCCCCGGTGGGGACAGGCTGGGGTGGCCCTGTGCCGGTGGCGGACGGCTGCAGCCGGTTTCACAACGGCGGCACGGCAGGGTGCTGGTGACCACAGACGCCGTGCTGCTGGGCCTCTGGGAAAAGGCATTTAAGAAAGGGCAGAAAACACCATATGGGCAGAGGAGGAGGGAAGAAAAAGAGCAGGAAAGAGCAGCGGGGACACTGAGGTCAGAGGAAGAGGAAAGGTGTTTTAATATTTGCTTCCTTCCTCTCTTTTAGTTTCTCAGTTCCTGAACCCCCCACTTGTTTGACAGAAGCATGAACACAGAGTGTGAGATTTTGGGATCACCTGCAGGTGCAGGTTATGCCCAAGGGGGTCTCGACTCCCCTGTCCCTGTCTCCTACGGCCTGTAGCATTTTTGGCCCCGTACTTCTCTTTCTTCTTCCCCAAGATCCGGCTCTTCCTTCTTTCCAACGTTTCTGCACATACTCATTGCACCTGCCACACTTCCACGTCCTTGCTCCGACCCACCTTCTGCTCTTCTCCTTCCTGTCTCTGGCGTCTAATCTCCATTCTTCCCGTGCTCCTGCTCCTTTCGTTTCCCTCCAGTCTGGATCTTCATGCCCTTTGCTACATGGATTCAGTAGCAAAGGCAATGAAAGCACAGGAAAGACAACCCACAGCAAGTTTCAGCATTTTGAAAAGTGGTGTCATTAAAAGCCTCTCTCGGGCTTTGTGACTCTCTCTTATCCATGGGTGAATATCAGGCTCGTTTCAGACAAAATTTGGGCCATTTATCTGTTATACACAAAGATGCTTCTACTGGTCCTATACGAACTATAGGCCTATCATCAAATTAGGCTAGATTCTCATAAGGATGGTAAAATCACATCTCTGACAGCAAGGTGATCCACCAAATTTTGGTTCTGCTTCTAAAGCATAAAAGCACAGGAGCTTTGTATTGAATGGCTGTGAGAATTTTATAGTGATTAAACTGTATTTCCTCTGATGTATTCTTGGAAATGGCTGAATTGTTTTGGTTGAAAATTCCACAAATGAAAAAAAAAGCAAAATAAAATAGCCAGACAATAACAACAATAACAATAACAACAGAAAAAACATATGGTTGATCACAAACTCAACTAAATTCTCGTATTAGAAATCTTCAGCTTGAATGAGGGCAATTTTGCATAATTGTAAGCAGCCCGAGACAGACTCTTATGATACTGAAAGTGCTGGGCGATACCGCTAGCACATTTCAGTCTGGTATGGAAAGAGGATCATTCTTTCAATACGTGTCCCTAATTTTCATATACTTTTTAAATTGTTTGTGTTGGCAGATCTTGTGTTGGCAGGCTGGGACAGTGATTCATACAGGCAGCTTTTCTATTAATATGTACGATTATATTTTTCAATCTGAATATTTTTACTGTATCTCTGAGGTCTGGGAATCAGTGCATCCCCTACCATACTCATTAGTTACAACAGAGAAACGCTATCACTGGAGAAGTATAATCTCTCTACACTTAATAAATGAAGGCAAGTTTGCTTAAGCACTTCAAGTTTATTACATTGTTGCCATAAACAGACTAGAAAGATGAAATGTCACATATGCAAAGATAATTTGGAGCACAAAAAACCCAATATTTAGAGAGAGTTGCTTGGAAAAGAAAAGAGAGAATAACATATTGAGAAGGTGCAAATTTGCTCTGTGCTGTTGACATCAAAACTGCTGAATTATTAAATCAACTGTAGAAAACTGCATTTATACATAAAAATCTTGCATTACTTCAAAATACTTCAAAATATTATCAAGATACATTATTATTATTATTAATCTCATTTTGAAGCTCTTATTCATTTTTGCCTGGGAGAAAAACTTGTTTCCTTAATACATTTGACAGTTCGGGTGGGTTTCCAGAATCTAGAATGATCTCCTTGGCTAGGAAGCCATCTGGCACTTGCCCTTAATCTTTTCTACAATTTGTATTGGCCAGATGAGCAACAATATCTATTATTTGCACAGCTAGCTGCCTCAAATTAGCTCCCTACATAAAGTTAACCTGGTTTCAGATTTGTAAGTGGCCTTTAAGGATTCTTTGTACATGCTTAGGAATCTGACTCTAGGCATTTACTTTTTTAAGTGTTGACCACTACTTCCAATCTGGAACATAAAAACAAAATGTTTGAATTTTAAACATGCAATGTTTGGATAAGTTGAGAGTTTCCTACATCCCTGTTAAGTGGAGTTTTTCTTTTAAACTGACAGTTACTGGTATAAATAGCACCGAAATTTTGGCAGTAAGTGAATCTAAGAGTATGGATTTGTCAACTTCAGCTCCCAAAACACTACTTTAAAATACTTATTTTTAGACCTAATTGTTCTAGTATGAAACTGCCAATCAGACAAATACAACATAGAATAAAAGTTGAGAAATGTATGCCTTAGGTAATATTTTCAGCAAAGTATACCAATGGTCACAGAATAGCACTATTGATGTAATTAGTCTATCGAGCCACTGATGAAATAAAGACCAAATTTTGATGTAGAATTCACTGAGTTTGTACTTGCCCCTTATCTCATGCCATGCATAAAGCCTGGGCAAAGATATGCAAATCTGGAGGCCAAGCATCCCACTTGACAGGAACAAGCTTCCAGTGGAGATAAAGTAAATGGAGAATTCAGTCATCTTTAGAAAACCTTCCTCTCACATAAGTGCTTATATCATAGTGAGGATGATGGTTACAATAATGAATTTGCTCCCTATTCAGTCTCCCCCTGGAAATACAGAACTCAGTTTTGATATATGGTAGGACACAAATATAGTCAATGAAAAATAAGAATAATAGAATAAAGAAAAATAAATCCCTATGTCATATGATTTTACTTCGAAGTAGGCCACAAAAGATGTCATTTTTGCTATTGAAATCTTACAGGGGAAAAAAAGCAAAGCAATACTTTGAAAAAAACAAAACTATTTTCTAATTCTGATAGACAGAGCAAGTAAAAATTAGCTTTCAAATATTTTACTTTACACATAAGGTATATACACTAAAAATTGAATGCATCTTCTTAAGGATATAATGTCTTCCTTAGTTTGAGAGTCATGACATCTTGAGTTTGGGAGAAGACTGCCCTAGTTATTAATGGGAGAGAGATCAGAACAGACTGAAACTCAGAATATTAATCCTATTTACATGTACAATGGGACTTAGCTTTTACTCTTTCTGTGAGCAAGAATGTCTGCACAAACAAAACTATAGCATGTACATACTGTGACACTGTTTTTAGTGCTCCCACACAATAGTTGCTTTCTCAGAGAAAATCACAGCTTTTCCACAAACACTGTGCCTGCTCTATTTAGGAACTGTGAGGCCTGGGATGAGGGCAGGCAGAGCTTGCAAAAACCTCGTGGGCTGCCTCAAACCTGTTTCTGCCTCAGTTGTTGCCATGGAGCTTTGGAGAGTTTGACAGTTCAGGGCAATCACTGGATCTCATATTCACTCCCCATTTTCATGTTGTTTTTCAAAGACGCTCTGGCTAACGTTTGCTGAGGAAGATTTCTCTCCACAAACTTTGCAGCCCATACTAACACTGTCAACTAGGGCCTTAACATTTAAGGAAAGGGTGCTGTGTAGACAACTGAGGGCATCTAAACTTGTCCAGGGAAGTCCACTACCCCCTGGAGCCTGGAAAATCCAGCATTTCTCAGGGTGCAGGTGTAAATTAGGTTTACTTCCTCTCTGTTGAGCTAAAGCTTAAAACATCGTTTGGGAATGCTAAAAATAGTGACCAGAATACACCAGGATGCAGGCATGCAGGTCTAGATTATATTTAGCAGTCTATAGCTGACTACGCCTCTCAGCTAGACCACGAGCCTGGCTACATAACCATAGTGCAGGAAGAGTCTCAGAGCGCCTCTTTTCTCCCCATTCTACCTGCAGTTTTGGTTATCTGCAATTTCCATCGTGAGTCTGGAACACCTCTTCCTGTCTATCTGTTGTTTTTAAGAGCTCATGACTGAGCACTAGAATACTGCATGGTAAAATGAGAAATGACCATCTCCTTCCTACTTCTCCAGTTACAGCACTGTGAGGGAACAGTGATAACCTTTGTTAAAATGTGTTGTGAGAAGCAACAGTTTTTCTGTAATTTTATAAGAGTCATAACATTGACTTTGAATTTTTTATAAAAAAACAGACCTCATAAAGCAGAATGTGAGTTTGGGAACAGAGCTCTCAGAATGAGTGACCTTCCTGTTGTATGCCAGTTAGTAACAGGCCTGTGCCAAGCTCACGCTGCTCTTCCCTGCTGCTGGCGCATCGCTGATACTCAGATGTTGTGAAGGTGAGGGAGAATTTGTGGAAGTCTCCTTGCTCATGGGTTATCCATCAAGAAACCTAGCACCTCCGTCAGCAGACTTATGCAAAAGCTCTGCACAATCTGCTGGCAGTACACTTCTGTGTCTGAAGTCACATTAAGACGGTATTACTTCTACTTGTCCCTGCCAGCACACAGCCTCACAACCTCCCTGAATCTGCATGAAACTGAGGGCAGGGGTTTCTGATGTTTGGTCACAGTGGTACAACCCCACAGCAATGCCTTGAGGAAGACCTGAAAAGGGGATCAGTGGGTTATGCTTCCCCCATCTTCCTGTACAACCTCCTGATGCTCTGTGATATATAAAGGCCTGAAGAGTGTAGGGCAGAATTCTTGTTTTTTACCCTGAAGGTATCAGAAATGTAAATGTCAGAGTGTAAACATTTGCCAAAGGCTTCCTCTAAGCGTGATTTTCTGCAGGTCTCCTGACAGTGATTCATACAGTGTTCATGCAGCTCCTCATCAGGAAAAGTGCCTTTAGCAATTACGCTGTTTAGTCCTGATCACATCGTCTCTACCTGACAAGATGGTGGCACTACTTGGACTTGATAAAAGCACCTGCAGCAGGTGGAGGCCTACGCTAGCTGTTTTTCCTCCCCTGGCAGAGACACCTTAGATCTGGTAACATATTCAATTAAAGATGATATATTATATTTTTCTCAGGTTTATTACATGTTCCACTGACTTGAACGGGATATTTCTGTTCACGCGTATACCTATTGTTGCTAGGATTTATAATGTAATATGACCAGCCTGTCAATACCTTTTGAAGGTATTGAAGATCTGAAGCTAATCAGCATGTTCAAATGCCTTTGCTTCATGCTCTGCAAGTGCTATGGAAAGTAAATTGTGCTTCACATTCATTGTCGAAAAAGCTCTTTAATGTTGAGAGAGAGTCTCAGAATTTATTCTCTTGGGATGGAATGAAGTGGGTTCTGCTTACTCTGAAGTAGGAAAAGTCCTATCCTAAGGTCTAAGGAGACTGTCAGGTAAGAAGAAAGGACCTCCAACCATGCTGTATGTTCGGTGGTGCCTGCCCCAGCCCAGAGACGAGAGCTGCCGCTATACAATGTTTTACCCACGTCCAACCTACCACTGCAGTTGGCATTAGTGGGTGTTCCTGCCACTAACACCAATGAGTTGCACCCCACCAAATAAAAGCTTTTGAATTCCTTGTTTTGGATACTGCTTGAGAGCGAGTGTAGAGATAGGATGGAAAACAATGTAAACTTCTATCTTTGCTGCTTTTAGCTTTAGCTCCCTTTTAGCAACTATAGGCAGCATAGTACCCCTCTTCTGTTTGTGTAAGATAATGTTAGCAGAGCACGTGATCTGGCATAGTCCATAAGCCAGAGCAGAACAATACTGTCACTTATCTTCTGTAGCTCTGGGGTGATATAATAAATCTTGAGTTCCTTCTCAGATTTCAATTTATGGCATAAATTAGAGCAGTTTCGTGACTATTCTGATACATCCCTTGCTGCCCCGAGATTACAGGGGCTCTTCTGGCAGCTGATAATAACTGAAGTGTAGAAGCGCTTTGGCTAAGTGCTATTTTTTCCAGTCTCATCTCAGGCAGTAAGAGAAAGAAAAGGAAGTGACAAAGATCTGCAATGTTGCTTTTCACCACCTGGCAATTCACACACATTGCGAATTCCCAGGTAGGAAATTAAGCCAGTTATCCTGCTATGAGAATGACACTAAACCAGAGGCAGGATCTGAATGGAGGAGGTTTGGCTTTGAAATCCGAGGACTCAGGAATTACCAGTAAGTCCAGGTTTTGGAGATAGAAGAGCTCATGTGCAGAACCTGGAGTACTGAGGAGGAACTCTTTTCTCTGATTAGTTAAAATTAGGTTTGGAGTAGTATATGTGTTTAATTCATTTAGCCAAAATTAGTTTTTGTGTTTCTGCATATATCTCATGTTTCCTTATCATTAAATGCTGGTATAGGCAAATTTCTGGGTCAAATTCTGTCCCTAGTGACTATTATAATCCTGTTCCCCAATAAATTAATTTCTAGGCATTTTAAGGGCCTGATCTAAGTACTGACAAGAAACCACAGAGAACTATCAGCATTGTTACAACCTAATATCCAGCTTTAATAGCTCATTTAAAGAGAAGGACTGACATTTGGAGAATTTTATATAGTTTTTTTTACTTCCGCTGTTAATCTGATAATCCATATGGCCATTATAACATTAAAAAACATTTCATTTACCATCTGGGAATACTGGATAAACCGGTCAAATTACAAATCTGAAAAAGGTGAGACTTTCTGGTTCCTACTTTCATTATCTACGTACTGTGTTAATTAGAGCACATCAGTAACTGGTCTGTGCTCACATTTCTTCTTCTATGAAATGGAGATGATATCTACTCCGTAGTGTTGCTGTGGGACTTTATTCACTACCAAAGCGCTTAATCTGTTTTGATTCCACAGTTGGATTAGCCCTGGGCTGTACAGGCATAAGCAAATAAGGCTCTGGTGTATATAGGTATATATTTACATATAATACTAGCACATTAGATTAGGACCTACATTATCATTATAGACACCTCAGGACAAAAAAAAAAAGAATATTTTCAAAAGAATATTTGAAAAGAATATTTTAAAAATTGACAGGGCAACTAGGTTTAAAAGCCATTTACGTCCTTAAAGATGAAGGAGTTGTCTAGGAGGATTTGCAGAAGCTTTCAGGTGCCTAACTCCTGTGATCTGCTTTGGTTTCAATGCCTCTGAAAGCCTGGCCACAAATCCCAATGTCAATGCCCGTTTCAAAGTCAAACACCCAGAGGGACTTTGTTTGCTGCAAGATCATAACTAGGCGCTTGCAGCCTTTTGCAAACGGTACGAAGCTGGCAAAGCCGCTGCGATAAACTGCTGAGAGCTCCTTTTCAAAGGAAGCGAGGGGCGTAGAAAACCCCATTGTCATGTGAAATACCTGCCCCTACTTAACCCCGTTTGCATCGCCCCGGAGCGGAGCATGGCTCACTGTCCCCTGCCTCGCCGAGGCGCACCTTGCGCACCCACCGGCGGGGCGATCCCGGCCGGCCTCGGGCTCCGGCAGACTCCGCTGCCCTCTCCGCACCGCAGGCTGCCGCCGGCCGCCTCCCTCGACCGGGGCAGGCGGCGGGACCGGGCTGCCGGGGGCAGGGACGGCCAGCCCCGGGGCGTCGCGGCTTCGCTCCTACCTCCGCTCGCGGCGAGGGGCAGCGTGAGGGATCCCCCGTCCCTCGCACCCTCCCCTCGCTCGCAGGGAGACCCAGCCCGCTGCTGCCCGCGCCGCCCTAAAACCGCTCCGCCACCGGAGTCTCCAGGTCCCCGCGGCGGCCCCTTCTTTTCCCTTCCTTTCCCTTCCCCTCCCCTGCCCGCCCCGTTACCTGCCGCCCTCCCGCAGCGCTCCGCTCTCCTCCGCTCCGCCGCGCCGCGCCGCGCCGCGCCGGGCCCGCCCCCCCCCGCGCCATTGGCTCCGCCCGGCCCAGCCCGGCCCCGCCCCGCCCCGCCCTCAGGCACCACCCGCCGCCCGGGAGCGCGGTGGCCGGCCCGGCCCGGGGAGCGCTGCTGCTGCCGCGACGCTGCGCTCTGCGGGGCGGGGGGACCGCGGCTGCCGGCGGCACGGCATGCGGGCGGTGCGGCTCTGAGCCCCCGGCCATGGCTGAGAAAGTTTCGGCGGCTCCGGAGCGGCCGCGGGGCGCCGGCCACGTCGGCTCCTCTTGCTCCGGCTCCTCCTCCGGCTCGGAAACTCTCTCCGAGGAGGGGGAGCCCGCCGGCGGCGGGGCGGCGGCGGCCGGCGGCGGGGCGGCGGCGGCGGGGCGGCTGCGGCGGCGGCCGGGCGAGGAGCGGGCGAGCCCCGGCGGGCGGGCGGAGGACGACGCCTCGCTGGAGGAGCGGGATGAGGAGGTGCGCGGGGCCGGGGCGGCGGCGCTTGCTTCTCCCGCCCGCAGGCACCGGGGGCGCGCCGGTAGCCCCCGCCCGGGGCGGCCCGCCCGGAGTGGGAGGCGGAGGTGCCCCCCGTGGCGGGGAGCGGCTTCGTATCCACCTGGGTGCAGCCCCTTCGCGTTATCTCCCCTGCTAAACGCGGGGCGTTCTTGTTTCGGCTCCCCGGCTCTTGTCCCTTCTGGCTGCCGATATTGAGGGTTGGGGGTTTTTGTGTGGAGCGGGTATTTTTTGTTTTAAGAAACCTTGTTTTTGCTAGCGTGTCGTGTTTGGATAGCGTTGCTCTTAAGCAAACTCTTCAATGTCAGACGGAAGTGATGGGCAAGCCCCTAAACTATACTAATCCTCTTGAGAGAGCTAATGACAGGCTGTGGATTATGGAGGAGCTCTGTGGGTGATACATCTGTAGCGTGGTACGCGGATATGCGTGTTGTTCCCTTCCCTCCCCTCCCGATCTAGCTGCAATACCTTCTAACGGCACTCTTAAAAACAAAACCAAACCCCCGCTATGTTACAGTAAAGTGACCCTTTTGTGTCTGAGACTATTGTTTTTTTTTTTTTTTTTTTCCTTGTTGTTGCATGGTTCTCACTCCTTAAAGGTGTTTCTTGCCGTGACCTCCAAACCAAGCGCATTGTTTTGTCTGGCTGGTGCTTTGCTTCGCCTCTGTATATAATCTTTTGTATGCCTTAGTCGAGTGGCTGACTTGCCTTTTGTTGTGGTCAACTTTTTAATTTGCTCTTAGGTGTTGTTTCTATATCCTGTGCCTTTATGCAGCTGGATGTACCAAGGTTTTTTTTGGGAAACCCCGGCATTTTTAAAGGAGTATCTGCGAAGCACTGGCTGAAGTCATTTGCAACTAGTTAAGCTGTGGTTGCCAAGAACGTTTCCCTCCACAGCAATGGCTTGTTTATGTAGCTCCTGTTTTCCACTTCATTCCCTGGTGCCTCCTCTGTTGAATTGATACAACTGTAGGACAGCATGGTGAATTTGATCTAAATATTACTATCTTTATCCCTTATTTTTTTCTTTAAATACTCAAACTTGGACCAGGTTCTAGTCAAACAGACCAGAAACTGGTCTTTTTCAACAGGGTGGAATGTATTTACAGCAAAGAGCATTTATGATAGTAGTAGAATCAATGTGGATATATCCACATCACTTATTTTCTTTTTATAGAGATGTGAACTTGCTTTATTCACTGAACAGAGTAGGAGCTTTGTAGCTGCTGTTAGCATGGTGCTCACTAGTAGGTAATTAATATATCCTGCTTCTCGGTGGTCTTGTACTTGCGGGCTGGGGGCTGTGCTTACCACAACTATGTGGTGTCTAGTTGGTTTGGTGGTCAGTTAGTAAGCCTGCAAAATACTGTGTAGCAATACACAAAGGGAGTCTGTTCAGTTAGCTGAACTCACAGCCACTGGCAGATCAGTTAGCTTCTGGTTAAGGCTGGTTATTTCTGTATGTGTTTTGGAGATGAATTACAGGCACCTTTTGAGTTGAAAGTATAGGGAAGGTAAGCCCCAAAAGAAGTCAACATTGCATTCATTGGAATTTGGAAATTCTACATGGGTAATCTGATACCACACCTGCGGTTAGTAATGCTAGAAGATACCAGCATAAACTCACTTTAATGTAGTAGGAAAGGTTGCTTAGAATGTGCAGCCTTCTTTCCTCCCCTTTATTCCCCTCTACTAGATTCCTTCATTATCTGAAATGAATCTTTTTTGTCTGTGTTTTCTGTGCTTTGGTTTGCGCATCCTTCCATTTTGGTGTAGTCAGTGCTTGCAGCTGAATTTGTACCTACCTGCAGAGCCACCTGACAAATCCAGCTGTATAATCATCATTTTTTTGTGCAAGGACACTACAATGCATTAGAGTGCAGAAATAAATTAATGCATGTTAATTTAAAACTGAGAGAGCATCTATGATACTTGCACACTGAAACCTTTAAGGGTAGTGGAAAAAGGCAAGACTAAGACCAGAGATAAATGTACAGATGATTTCAGACTTTCTTTACGTGCTACCTGCCAAAAGTGTAACATTGAGAGAAGTGCTTGAAGATACCAATTTCACATTGACATCCCATCTAATTGCTGTCAAATAATGAAAATTTTGATGCTCTCTGCAATGTCCTGAGTTTTTCTTGTTTTATGTATCCTCAGCACTTAATCCTGCTCTTCCAGGTTTCATTTCTGCTCTTGCCCTGTCCTTGTTCCTGTTGCCAACATAGCAGAATTGAATCTGTTGTCATGGCTGTTCAGTATCCTTTAGACAGCAGTGAAACAGATTGTCCTGATACCTCTCTTGCTACTACTTTAGCTATCAGTAGCTATCATGGCTTCGAAGCCATGACATAAAAAAATATTTTCAAACGAAACCTATAAATGAGTAATTAGAAAACATGCATATTTTCCCGTAAGTGTTACTACTTTATGTGGTGTTCCAGTAGAGCTGTTTATTCTCCTGTGGCATTGTATACGACATACTTGACAACTCTGATCCTGTCTCCTCCTAGACCTCTTCTTTAGACTAAACAACCCCAGTGCCTTTAATGTTCCCTTATAGAATGTGTTTCCAGACATCTGATAGTTCTCATTGCTGTCTTGTGGACTCTTTCCAGCTGGTCACATCTGTCTTGAAGCAGGACATCAAAAAACAGGATGTCATACTCCGATTTAGGCCTTGCCAGAGCTGACTGGAACAGAAAGATTATTTCAGAGGACTTTCAAGCGGTGTTACTGTTTACATAGCCCAGACCACTCTTTTACAGTTTGTGGTCCGTTGTAAGTTCTATGTCTTTTTCTAAAGAATGATGTGAACATTTCTACTCTACCAAAAAGAACAGTTCGTCTCCCCAGCTCAGTGAAGGAAACTTAATGCTGTCACTTGAAAGTAGAGCTGTTTCTTTTATGTTCAGAAATTAAATAAGAACTGAAAGCTTGATAACTTATCTTCTGGGTATCACATCTGAAAGAGTTAATTCCTGGAGGCGAATGGGGAAGGGGGCCTCAGTGTGGGAAGAGAAGGTACATCACTCCTTTTTTTTTCTTTTCCTATTATCATTACTTCATCCCATGTTCCATAAACTTCATCCTAAAAAAAAAATTACAAAAATCACCAAAGAAAAGCAGTCTCTCATTTCATGTAAGCAAGAACAAATGATAATTTACAGGATTATGGCCATCAGTTAAAAAAGTGTTTTTGATGTCTTATGCTGAGATACTAAACACATGAGAATTAGACATGGCTTTAACTTCATGTCGGAAGTACTTTGCTTTTGGAACATCAGGGCACTGAAGTGCTGTGGTTAGCAAACACCTGAAACTCAAATGAATTCAAGCATATTATTTGCCTATGCTCTTGTGAGGTGAGTGGCTGACTGCTGACAGAAGCAGGCAGGATGGGATTGCATGGTGAAGGGCACTCAAGGCAAACACTACACAGAGCGTGGCTCACCACTTCCCTAATGCAGCATGGTTGTTTAGTTTTTTAAGGATTATTCTGTATTCTCTTTAGAACTCTTCTTGTTGGAAAGAGTGCTTTCCAGACTGTCAAGTTGAGGCTGGGCAACTGCATGTTTTCTGTTGTAATCTGGCTGCTTCCAGAGTCTGTGGGTAGTCAATACCAGACTGGGATTATGGGGAAAGGGATAAATGCAAAAAACCCCAGGATTTTCCCGTTTTCCTTTCTGTTGCGTTTCTATCGTCTCTACACTAGTCTTCCTTTTGGCAAAAAAAGTGACTGTGAATAGGAAACATGTTTTATGAGGTTTATTGAGGCAAATTGTGCCAAATGTAATCTGCTGCATTAGTTTCTCTCATTCAAAATGTTTTACACTCTTCCAGTCCAGCATGGGATATGCTTTTTTTGATGGTGGCTTCCAAATCAGTCAGGGTTTTACAGGGCAGGTGAGAGCTCACTTGGGTTAATCTTGTTTCTTAACAAGAGGATGAAGGCAAGCTACGGATTCCTTGCCTACATCAGTAATCTCAAGGATCTGAAGGTTAAATTGTGTGTCTTGGAGTTGTTGTCTTTTCCATCTCTGTCAGCTGACCTATTGAAAGAGATTATCTTTCTACAAACCTTGTCACAGTGACTGGGAATATGCATTGCTTACCAGAGCAGAGTGGTAAGCCAGGAAGGATCAGTAGTCTTTCAGAGAGAATAATACTTTGCCATATAGCACAGCTGTCTTAGTCTGAAATGGATCCAAAAGCTTCTGAACCTGCCAGTGTTTTCTGAATTGCCGTAGTGAGTCCTCTTCATTATTTTAGATGCTTTAAATAAAACCTCAAACAAAACCACCCACAAAAAAAGGGGGAAAATATGGTATTTTGTTCTCAAATAATTTCAGTTCTTGCTCTGTAAATTAAATGTTTGGCACTGAGGTGGCTATCAGAGTTGATAGGAGTTGATCCTGTGTTGAAAAGATGATGAGCAACATGAAAAGACAGGATTTCTCATGAAAAACGTCCACTGACCTTTGAAGTTAATTATTTTACGTTTTCTCCTACTCTCTAGTTGATGTGTATCATCTATTAAAAAAGATACTTCACTGCACGAAGTGAGAAGTAGAGAAGGTTTTTCTGTTGCTTCTAACTCTTTGCCTGAATCTGCCTTCTTGCTGTTTATGTTGCAATCTGTCGTGGCTTCAGGAGGACTGTGTGGTGGGAATTAATTACTGGGAAGCTAAGATTCTGTCATGAAAGTACTCATAGCAAGGTGAAGAGGGTGGTAAAGAAAGTATTGCTCTAAAAGCTGCTCTTTCACACATTTGTCCTTAAGCATATGTCCACTAGAGAGCTACAGTACCTCCAGCATTACAGATTGTCTGCCAGATCTTCACCCCAACAGAACTGTAGTGTGATTTGGGGGACGGGTGGAAAATCAAAACACTTTGGGCTAAAGTAAAGCAAAGAGCATGTGAAGTCATGGCAATGTTTCCATGTGCATCCATGTGTAACGGAGATCGTGGTAATTCTGTCAAAATGTCACTGACCTAACTAGCAGGAATGTTTTTGTTACCTTTCTCTTTCCCCTCCTGCTTGTCCTGCAGAAGTACTAACCATTGGACATGCTTAGACCGTGTGGGAGATACCATAGATAATTTTTTCTTTTAATTGTTTCAGACTTTCTTGTCTCTGACAGTGATAGATCATTCCCTGTTGTAGCACACCCTGAATGTTACAGCTACCCAAAGATGAATTGCCTAATTGCTGGAGTGTGATCCTTAGATCATAGCAAGCAATAGTAATGCAGTCATGAAATGTACACTTCTCAGGGTTAAAATGATTGCAGTGGGATTAAATAAACACTCACCTAGCGTAGAGCAGCCACAGAACTGTTCTTGTGTCACGTGAGACAGAGAAACAGCATTGCTTTTGTTTTTTAGATATGTTTGTGATAAGTTACCTATAAAGTTATATACTTTAAGTCTGTAGGCTGTCTCAACAGTCATATAAAACACTTTATTGATTTGCTTTTAGTATCAAAAAATGTATGTTTGACTCCTACTTTAAACTTTCTGCATGAGGATAGGCCTTTAAGGTGCATGCTGATGTGCACCCTTATTATCTCAGAAATACACTGGCATGAGGAAAGACACATGGTTGAGGGCTTTATCTAATACAGCTGTGTGCTGTTGCCTGAGGTTTTAGATTATCTGTACAATAGTAATGTTTGCAGCTCTTCGGAGCTTTTTTCAAGACATTTGGTGGGTATAAATAAGCCTATAACTAGAGCATCTCCCTTCTCACTTGGATTAAGTAAGAGATGAAGAAGGAGGTACATACATCGAGTTGCATATCTGTTTTCATGTGCCAGAACTGTTTAGATACTTAAAATCCTCCTGGAAGGAGGTGGGTGAGGACCTGATAATTACAGTCTTCAAACCAAAATTTGAATGCATTTGCAAAAAGTGGTTGAGTGGGCCTTTTGCACCCTTTAAATTTTACAGGCAGGAGGACATAGTCCTGAGGCTAATCTTCAGGATCCCTTAGTATCTGTATGTTCAGCTGTGAAATCAAATGCAGAGAAACATCTTTTCTGACAACCTGCAGCTCTGTAGAAGGAGGACAGACGAAGTCCAGCATAGTCTATTGCCTTTGACAGCATTTTGGCTAGATGTAAGCTGCTTTGCACTCAATGCCAGTAAACATAACAATGTAGTGCTACTTTTGTACTATGAGGAAGCTCCATACGATGGGGCTGCTCTGCTAGCAGTAACAGCTTGTATAATGTTGAGTTTACACAACGGGATAAAAGAGCCCTAAGTCTTAAGGCATAAAATACGAGCACTGTCAAGTGCAGTGCAAATGAGAAGATCCTTGAGCTAGCAAGCTGAGCAGCTAGATAGCCTTTTACTGGACAATCCGTGTAATGGGATAACTTTCCTCTTGGTTTTGTTGCATTCTCTTTCCCTACCTGCAAAGCACAACTGTGATCTCAAAGATTGCTGTGCTGAAGCATTAATACATATCAATTACTTGGTTTCTGATCTTGCCATTTGGGTTACCTGGAGCTGGCAAACATTAACCAGCAATGCTCTTCTGTACAAGGCATGAGAAGAAGATATTTGCCCTTATTTTAAAGGCAAAAATATGAATTTGGGGACTTACAAAAAGGGGCGCGATGAATCTGAGAAGATTAGTAATGTGAACAAAGTCCTTAAAGTTTTCTATTAAAGCTTACTTAGCCAGAATTGCTCTGACACCAGGCTGAAGGTTTTCTCTTACGCCCCATACGGCGAAGCAGATGCCTGTTACTAAGAACCGCAGTGAGGCAGGCTCTGCCTATTCTGCTGCTGAGTTGGACCTCTTCAGGCTCTGACTCGAGAGAAATACCAGTCTTTCTAATAGCTTGATAAGTGAAAGAAGAGAGGATGAAGAACAAATACTCTTTGGGTTTTTTGTTTTGTTTCTGGTGTTTTTTTTGCTTTGTTTTTGTACGGTGTCAAGCTTGTGTTGGGAGCTTCTCGGTGTTAACAGTATCACAAGCAGTACTGTGCATGCTATTGCTGAGCCCCTTTAAAAACAGTGATGTGGGTTTCAAATACTCTGCAGTCCAACTCCCCCAATTGTTTATCACTTGTTGCTTCAGCCTTCAGATTTGTGTTTTTTTCAGCTCTTCTCTTGCAGCTGTGGCATTTAAAATTCTTTTTGAAACAAGGTTTTAATAGTTAGGTGGTACTGGGTTTTAGGATATATGACTATGAGAGACTTGTGCTTAAAATCATAAAATGTTGGTAGCTCTTTGTGTAGTGATAGAGGGGAAGGAAAAAAGATGAAGGTACTTGAGGACAAGCTAGCTGAAAAGGTGAAAAATGTGGGGAGTGGTGGCAAATAAGCTCTGCTTTGAAATCAAGCCAGGAACACGTCTTAGCTTTTGGTTTACTAAGCCAAGTAAAGTTTTACTTATCCTTTCCTAGCTGAAAGGGATGCTCACATCAGACTTCCCAGCTGAATGACTATCCTGATCCAGCCAGGGAGCAGTGGGATGAATACCTTGCCCTCCTTTACAAATGTAACTAAGCTGATGAATTTGCACTGTTCAGAGGTGAATTACAAGTATGTCAAGGGTTAAAGCTCAAGTGTTCTGCTGTATAAATAGCCTGGTAGCCCTTGCCACAGGTTTCTTTACTGAGTGCCTCTACATTTCAGGTGGGAACCAGGGATGAATGCAATACTTTTTTCTTTCTTAACTGGTATCACCTACAGTCTTGAACTAGAAAAAGAGAAAATTTTTTTGCTCTTCTAATCAAACAGCTCTGGAAGTGAGTTTCAGGAGAAGCAAAAAAAAGAAGGGTGTGCAAGCTACAAAAACCTTTTCCAAAATGATTAAGTGTAAATGAAAATAACTGATTATAGGATGACAACCTGTATAGCCAAGAAAGATGAATTCCCTGTTGCCTGGCAGAGAAACTTGTGTATTAGATGCATTTTGCAGTGTTTTATTGTAACAACAGTGTATATCTCAATATATCCTTTTAATTTTTATTTATTTTTAATTCCTAGAGGGTAGTGCTTATATACTGAGTGACAAACTTCCTTTGTGAGGCCATGCTGCCATGCTAGTGGGATTGTATAAATAATTGCACCTGGGCTATTAGTGATCCCATTGTTTTTAATAGCCTTGCAATCTGAGGAAGAGAGCTGTGGGTGAATGGAGTACATGAACTACTGCACTAAACTGCTAATTTGATTTTCATTGTTACCTCAGGAAACTTTTACTAGAATGTAATAATGCTGTAGCTATGGCTCAGTAGATGCTTTCATTGTAAAGCTGTTATTCAGGCCGTATAACAAAAATGTCTCAGATGTGTTTCAGTTTTTGTGCATAGTACATGACAGGGAAGGGCAGGGCAAAATGTGCCTGATATATTTTGTTCTGAGCTAGCTAACAGAATAGATTGTTTACAAAAAGTCACAGGGAAAACCTTTAGCTCAATTAGGTCTTTATAGTTTCGATAAGTAGATGGGCTAATGTAAACCCTCGGGATGTGTTTTAACCTGTTATCAGTGGTTACTTCCCCTCCCATTTGTTCAAATACTGGTGGTGTTAACACTTTACACCACTGGAGGACATGTTCCAAAGTTAAAGATGCCATTGCTTTCCTTGGAGCAGCTCTGCAGCAAGCAGAGCACTGCATATTTAATTGGCTGTACATACTTTCAGAGAACGTGGGTCTAAATTACAGACTGATTAGCTGAAACAGCAAGGAGGTAACCTTGGGCATGTCACTTACTGGTTATTGCAGAGCAGTGATAGTCATTGACTTTCTTGAGTTTCACTGAGTTCTTGAGTTTGCTGAACCACAGACCGTGTATTGGAATTACAGTGTGGGCTGAGGGTTGCACTGAATTCTGCTGAAAGCATTTATATGCTCACACTGAGTACATGTTAAGGTGGTTGCATGGCATCTGGTCTTCTCAGAAAGAAGACATGACTTAAAGAATATCAATAGTGCTTTACAATTCTATCACTCTATGCTGAGTATTACCTTCGCTCCTGGCACCTGTTTTTGTGGTCTCCTCTGGTTTGCTTCCATCCAAACTGCTTTGTTTTAAATTCTCATCAGAGGTAATAACTAGTGGCTGAAAATTGAAGCAACTGAAACTGAAAGGGTTACATTCAGACAGCAGTGGTCCTGCAGTTAAAGTAGGAGAGTTACAGGTAGGGTAAGAGTGGGAGAGGAGGAGGAGAGAGGTTCGGTTAAAGTATAATGACGTGCAGTAGGGGAAAACCTTCTCTATAGTGTTCAATAATGCTTTTATGCTTTTAAGTATGTAACTATTAGCATTTTGTTAACAGGGCCACTAGACACAAAATGAAGGAAGAGATATGTTAAAAATATGTGAAAACTTAAAGCCACACCATCAGGCATTTTAGGTGTAAGCTTGTCTGAGGGTGAGGAAAAGAAGAACTTCTGAACTTTGGTATGTTGGTAACCACTCAAACAGCTGGGAGGTGCAAGCCCTGCATTACCTCACCTGCTTGCTACTGAAGAGAGCAGCTGTGCCAGGAACTGTCGCATTGTACCTTGTGCACAACAGAGGAATAAGCCTCCTGACTGTATAGGCTCTGGTGACTTACAAGCAGGTAGAGACAGGTTTTATAGCTGTAGGAGCTAAAGCAATTTGATTCCAGGTCTGCTTTCCCAATATGGCACTCGTAAGTAGTGTTTTTTGGCATGGTAATTAAATTAAGAAAAAAGTAAATTGCAGAAACTGCAGATGACAAATGTAGATATATTAAGTCATAGATCTGTCACTGGAAAACAAAGACAGAATCGGAATTAGCAAACTCAACATCCCTGAGGACCTGGGCTCTAATCCAGGACAAGGTGGGAACATTTTTCAAAGTAAGTGTGTGCTAGTGTCTTGCCTGTAGCTAGCTGCAGTTACTGAAATCTTGCATGCTTTTTGAATTTCTTTAAAACAAACAAAAAACCCTGCTATTGTTATAAACAAATTACTTTAATGCTGTAATTACAGTAATGCCTTTCCTTTAATTCTTTCCATATGGGAGCTTTAATAGATTGTGTTGCAGAAAAGTTACTTTGACACTAAAACTTCTTGTGTGCAGCTTCTGGAAGAAGGATCCTACAGTTGTCTGATGATGAGCCTGATATGAAGAAAGACTTGTCATAGAAATCGTGTTCCTACAAAGCAAACGAGGCAGCAGAAAGAGCCTTGCCTACATAAGCAAGTAGCACAATGCAAAGGGAATGCAGCTGCAGGGTGAAATGCCTGGTGTTAAGGACAGCGTTCACGTTGTATGTGTTTTGGGGGAACTGACTTCAGACCAGCTCTGGTCTGACCCCAAGGGGCGATGACCTGGTACACTGCCAGTTGTACAAGAGCTGGGTATGCTTCAGGGCTTGTCAGGAGGGTGGTAGGAGTCTTGCTGGCTTGGGTACTGATGGTGTGCCCAGATCAGCCCAGTTTAGCCACCTGGAGTTCTTGGTTGGTGCCTGGCCAGGTTTTTCTAGTATGTGTTGAGCTTCATGCAGCTGTTGATTCATGAACTGTTTTTTCTGGATAAGCTTAAGTTGAGCGTGTCTGCAAGAGCTGCAGTTGCACCTTTGGTTATACTGTAAACATAAAATAATTTCAGTTGAAATTTCTGGTTGGGTGTGGTGTTTTTCATTAGTCATTAATCCCTCTGTCCTCGTTGATTATTGTTGAGGTAATGTGCTTTCATGAGAGAATTAACAGGTGGTTGGTGTGTTAATCCTTTCTGTTTAGATTTGAGTTTGGTAATCCACCTCCTAGATGCCTTGCCTGTCTAAGGGTGTGATTTCTGTCTCCCTTAATTTTTTTGAATAGGAACTTTCTTCCAACGTGCAATTACTCCTTGGCAGCTTTGTGCGTATGTTTAGGTATAGTAGCTTCTAAACAGATTTGCCTGTCTCCTAGGAGACAAAGCAATACCATTGCGCATGATTTTAATCCTTAAAGATGTTATATGTACATAAATAAACATGGAAAAAATACATAGTCTTCCCTATACTTTAGGGAGTATGGACAAGTGGAATGGCTTGGCCTGTTTTCGTCTCTGATGGTACTGCTAACAGATGCCTCCTGCAGTTTGGTATTGATAACTCTGCAATGTCTGTACTTGTTCAGACAGCATCCAAATAAAGCCAGTTAAGCTGTAGGCAAAAGACATTCCTGTAACAATAGATATTTGTTTACTCTAAATATAAATCTATGTCCCAGGGTTTAAGGACTCCACTGAAACCACGCAGTTTTAGTGCATGCATGTAAGGAGATATTTGGTCTTCAGTGGGTTAATGATACATATGTACCAGAAACCTTCAGAAGAAGCTTCTTGAATTTGTTTTTGATATTACAGGGCGTATATTGACAGAAGTCATACATGAAAATGTATAGCTGTATTCCTTTAGTGTTAGGACAATTATGACTCTTCTCTTCCTGCAAGATTTTTATAAGCATAAAGAAACAGATTTTTTTTAAAGATCCAAATAATTCGCCCACACTTTTACTTATATTAACTTTGAAGCCTTTTTCCTACAGACATAGCACTTAAAATAATTCTGGTGACTGCATTCGCAGGTGATGTGATAGGCGGCTTTCTGAAGTCTCCGAGAGGTGTCCTATACATTGCCTACCACTTCAGCGCAGGTCCTGGGTGATTGGAGTTGTAGCACAACACTACACAACTAACCACTAAAGCACTTGAAGAGCTTTTATAATCAGACTTTATCAAAACTGTCGTTGTCGGTTTTACTATATTGTACTCATCATGGATTGCTCGAATGCTCTTACCTAGTGGCGATAATCCTTTAAGTGTTTTTATGTGGATGTGCAGACATGAAATGTAAGCCCATGTAAAATGTCCAACACTGTTTTTGCCTCATGATGTAGATAACACAGCTGGGTCAAGCCTTTACTACTTGGCTTTTGGTTACACATAGATGTAACACTGGTGTTTTTGAGGCTTCGTTGAATCTGGCTGAAGTTGTCAAAAGAAATCAAGTTCTGTTTTTCCTCTCTGCTTCCCTGGCCTGTGCCGTTACTGACTGAAGGGTGGCTTTGCAGAGCCTGGTCTTGATGGCTGCCGGCCCAGTTTGCTGAGAGTGTCTATAAACAAACAAAAATAAAATTCTGTCTCGCCTTGCAAAATGGTGAGCTGTCTGCTTTCCTTGGCTCTCTAAAGCAGGAATCCATGTTTGGTGCTCATGAACACCCCTGTAAATCCATCGCATTTGGTGCGGTTCAGTAAGTGCGTCTTTTCTCAGGGAAGTCCTACTCAGATGTTCTTATTTCCCTTCAGCAAGTACAGTCGTACGGGGTGTGGGTGGCCAGCTGCTGGCAGCGGGGGGCTGCAGGGGCGGCCTCTGCGAGGAGAGGCCAGGGGTGCCCTATGCCAGACACAGCCGGCTCCAGTGGACGCGCAGCAGGGCACCGCTGAGCCCCTCAGCCAAGGTGGTGGCGCCTTGGGGAAATAAGAAAGTGCAAAATGCCGTATGGCAGTGAGGAACGAAGAGGGAAAAAAGTGTGAGAAACAGCCTGGCAAACAGCAAGGTGGGAGAAGGAGGAGGGAGAGAAGGTGCTCCAGGCGCTGGAGCAAAGATTCCTCTGGAGGAGACCACATTGGAGGAGATATCCACCCTGCAGCCTGTGGAGGACCCCTGTCGTGGTTTAACCCCAGCCGGCAAATTACCCCCACGCAGCCACTCGCTCACTACCCCCGCCCCCGCCCTGGTGGGATGGGGGAGAGAATCGGGAGGGCACAAGTAGGAAAACTCCTGGGTTGAGATAAAAACAGTTTAATAATTGAAATAAAACGAAGTAGAACAGTAATAATAACAATGAGAACAGCAACACTAACAGAATACACAAAGCAGGCAATGCGCAACGCAACTGCTCACTGACCGCTGACCGCGTGTCACAAATGGGGGACGAGCCCCCCCACACACCTGGTTTTTATACTGAGCATGATGTCCCATGGTATAGAATACCCCGTTGGCCAGCTGGGTCCACCACCCCGGCTGTGCTCCCACCTCCCGGTGCAAGCATCACCCAGCAACAGCCAAAGCATCAATGGGCCATCAACGCTCCTTTCACACCGAACCCAAAACACAGCACACCCCCAAGCTACTGGGAAGAAAGTTAACTCTGTCCCAGCCGGAACCAGGACAACCCCGTGCCGGAGCAGGTGGCTATTTGCTGATGGAAGCTGCAGTCCCTGGAGAGCCTGTGCCGGAGCAGGTTTATCCTGAAGGACTGCAGCGTGTGGAGGGGATCCATGCTGCAGCAGTTTGTGAAGGACTGCTCCCTGTGGGAAGGACCCACACTGGAGCAGGGGAAGAGTGTGGGAAGGAAGGAGTGGCGGTGACTAAGCTGTTACGCCCTGACTCCAACCTCCATTCCCCATCCCCAAGTTGAGCCTGTTTTGCCTGTGATGGTAACTGGTAAGGGATCTCCCTGTCTTTATCTTGACCCATGAGCTTTTCCATCTTATTTTCTCCCCCATCCTGTTGAGGAGAGGTGTGAGAGAGTGGCAACTGGCCAAGGCCACCACAGTCCTTAATTTATGTGTATAGAATCATAGAATCATACAGGTTGGAAAAGACCTCTAAGATCATCGTGTCCAACTGTCAACCCAACACACCATGTCCACTACACCGTGTCCCTAAGGGCCTCATCTACACGTCTTTTAAATACTTCCAGGGATGGTGACTCCACCACTTCCCTGGGCAGCCTGTTCCAAGGCCTGACCATTCTTTCAGTAAAGAAATTTCTCCTAACGTCCAATCTAAACCTCCCTTGGCGCAACTTGAGGCCATTTCCTCTCGTTAGTTGAAAAGCTAACATCTTTCAGATACAGTACCATTTTACAGATATTTCCTAAAAAAAAAAAAAAAAAGATTTTTTTTTTACCTTGTGTGAGCCAGGCAGGCTTATTAAAAGAGAACATTCTGGGGAGAAGGAAGGGGTGGGAGGGAAATGTACTACAAACCTTGCAGAACTTTCTATTTATCTCCTGCTAAGAATATAATGCATTTCAAAAACTTTCTGAAAGGAAATTGTCTGAAAAATAGTTGTTAGATGCGTTTAGGTAGATGTAGCTCCATGCACTTTTAGCTGACACAGGTTGGCAGCTGGGACTCTGCTCAGTTTGCAAGCAATTTTTTTTTTCCTTTCCTGAATACAGCTCTATAAGCTCATGCTGGGTTTACAGTTAAGTGCATTTAACATTTCAAACATCCCCTCTGGTAACTCATGCTGGGCTCTTGGCTTCTCAGCTATAACCATACTTTTTCTCTAAATGTGCCTGGTGCTCTTGCCACGTAACAATGCCTAGAAATTAATTTAAATTTGTAGTAGTATCTGCAGACCTTATGAACAGTAAAGGTGAAATGAGGTGGTGTCTTGTCTGCAGAGCTGTTGGAAGTGGCCATTGATGTTAGTTTCCAAATGTCACTGCTCCTTTGGGGAAGCGCTGTGCGTGATTTCTTTATGCAACAGTACTTTTACAAGGTCGCTTAAGTTATGGGTAAGATGTTTTTCTAGCTTTCTTCCCCCTGAAGTCCCTGAATGTACATAGGGAAGTGGGTACTGCTGCTGTTGAGGTCTGTAGAGCTCAACATAAGCGGCTTCAGGTATGGAGCTTTAACAGCTATATGCCTGTAGTGCTACAGGGTATGTATATCCATCAGTTGTCATCTCATAAGAAGAAAAATCTGTCATTTGAAAACTGGTAACTGTAAACAGTAACATTGATTCTGATCTCATAATATAAAGAGTTATATTTGAACTGTGCGCATCTCCAAAGGTAAGACCAATTTTATTTAGGGAGAAGAAAAAATAAGTCTATGGATAAGGTGGAATCCTTAAATTAAAAGAGAGCTTGAAAAAATTGGATTATCTGAGACGATCTACTCTCCCAGTTACTACTGCAGCCTTACTGCTGCCTGTTTGTTCATCTAGGTAGAGGTGTAACTTCTTTTTCTACTATGAGTGGACAAGATTAGTTTAGTAAATGGAGTCAGTTGAGAAGTCTTTAAAAATCAAATCAGTATTTATAGTGTACCCTTTTATTTCAACAAACATTTTTGTTGAATTTGTCAAAGGTGGGTGTTATAAGTATCTTAAAAGTAGGAGTATGTGGCAGGGGAACGTAGCATTAATTAAAACTTTTTTTTTTACAGTATTTTTAGCTTTATGAAGAAAGATTGCCAAGAAAAGGCCTTTAATAAGGTAACAGGTGAGGGTTTGTCTGTTCTGATGCTGGATTCACTGTTCTTCTAATTGCCAAGGTTTTAAAACCTTTTGGTTATCTTAAATCTATCAGTCTCTTTAATGAACAGTTGTGTGTGAGTTTAGGATTTGAGTTGCATGGAGGCTGAAATCATGCTGTTATTTTATATGAAAGATGGAAAATTCCAGGACTAATTGGATTAAGGTATTTTTTTTCCCCGAACAGGTGTGCTCTCAGGAAAGGCACAAGAAACCCATTGCTTTTTCCATGGTTTTGTTGATTATAAAATGGGCTGTCTGCACAAGGGTGGGGGCAGGTTTGAAAGAATTGCAGTGATAAGCCAAGGGACCTGCAGTGCAGGACTGGTGTTGAGGTTATGTGTGGTGGTCTGCTGCACGCTGGCCTGAGGTTTCCAGCTTGATGGCTCGATTCCATGTTCACATGGCATGATGGATATATGCAGCTGTGCACCTGGAGTTGTGATTTGCTGCCTTCATTTTGTTACTCTGTGTGTGCCTCGCCTCAGCCTCGAGCGCTTACTGGCATGGCTGATTTATCAGCTGTGTTATGGCCCTGATATAGGTTTAAGACTACAGAATTGGTTTTGTGGAGATGGCTTTTTTTCTGTCCTGTATTTTTAGTTTATTTTCCCCAAACTAGTTGTTGTTACTTTTCTCTTCTGTGAGTGGTGATTCTTGCCTTAGTTCAGCCACCAATGCATGTTGCTTTAGAAGAATCATGTAAGGTCTTTTCTAAGCAGTAAAATTCTTGTATTGGGTGTGTGTCCAGAGGTGTATGTTCAGTTGTATGCTGAAGTTGGATGTCTTTGTTTAAAAGATATTGTACAGGTGAAGATGTTTTGTGAGTAAAGTAAAAGGTAGCCTGACTACTTAAAAACACAGTGGAAAAAGAATAGTTGGCTTATTTGCATTGGCCTAATTTAATGATTTCCATGGAACACTGCTGCTTTATCTGCAATGTCAGTAGCGAGTTCTTACATATGTACCCATAAAGTAGATCTTTGAGCAGAAGAAACGCTGGAGCTAGCAGACATTTTGCTTTCAAACTGTTTGAAGCTGTGTGTCTGTGTGGGTGTACCAGCAACCTGAAAAAAACAAAGCACATGAGTCTGAAGAGGGTTTTGGGTTTTGCTTGTTTTTTGGGTTTGGGGTTTTTTTTGGTTAATTTTTGGAGCTATCTTGTGCACTGTGTAATTACTTTCTGGGATGTGGATTAACATATTGTATGTGTATTGGATGTGTATTAGTCATTTCATCTGCTAAAGAGCTGCCATGCAGACTTGTCAGTCTTTTCATAGTGGCATTACACTTCTAGGGAGACGTTGTTCATTCTCCTGTAGTCTCACAGTCTGGATCAAAACGCTTTCTCCTTTCTGTCTAGCAGTGGTTTTGTAGTATGTAGACCATGGAGGAATGCCTTAATTGTCTATATTCACTGCGCCTCAAGAGGATGATGGATTTTGAATGCAAGTCAGTCAACTTTTAGTACTTGGTAACAATACAGATATTGAAATGCTGCTATTTTCCTTCTCTGAAAGGTTATGCTTTCATTGGAAATAGGGCACAGGAGAGCATAGGAAACTACGGATCAAAATTTGCTGACAGCTGCTAACTATTGTTCTTCAGTTAATTGAGTTGAGGAAGGCTCCTGAGGAAGGGTATGTTGATACTAATGTGTCAGTGCAACATCCAAATTTTTAGTGTACCAGATAGAGTAACCATCTTGTTACTGTAAGAACATAGAGTTCTCGAGGTAAGAATGACATATGGTAAAAAAGCGTATGCACTGGATGTCCACTGCATGAGTAGTATTATGCTGACCCCAAATAGTGACATTGGTGGGCTGCTCCTCCAAGAACCTATTGAAGTAACCTTTGCTACTGCTGAGTACCAGTACTCAGTACTGCTGCTATTTTTGGTTTCTGTTACTTAAAAATTATTTACTGTTGTCACTGGTTTTTGACTGCAAGAGTTAAAAAGCGAAGAGGAAACAATCTGTCCATTTTGTGTGACCTAACTACAGGAATTCCCAGAACTCTCTTGCAAGGATTGTTGGCTGGACATCCTTGCAGTGGCCTCAGGATGGTCAGAAGAAAGGGAGAGTAGTCTGATGCACAATTTCATCTGTTCAAGCTGTTTCTAGTTGAGGAGACACTTTGGTTATTTGAGACATTGAGCATCCGTCAAGCCAAGAGCTGAACTGAAGATTTTTTCAGGAACTTCTCTTTTGCATTACAAAGAGAATACTTGTAAAAGAAGAAGTAGAAAAAAAGCAGCTTAAAATTTCTGAGTTCTCAGCTTGATTACCTTGCCAAATTTAGTCTCACCATTTGAGAAGGTATATTGATGCCCACTGACTGACTTTGAGCTTTGCTTTTCTTCCTTGTATGTCTGTTGTCTGCCTGCCCGGATACATTCGTTGTTTTCTTTTTTAGTTGTCTTTATTCAGTATCCTCAGATTAGGATTCACCCAATATGTATGTCACCTGAGGTTTAGGATGGTGGTACTTGTCTCCTTATATGCAGGCTGAAGGGTAGTGTATGGCTGTGTGTGGAATGCATGTTTCACACGCATTGCTGTTTATCTAACAAATGGTAAGTGTGCAAACTTCACAGTGGGGCCAAACTGCTATTTGTGCAAACTACTGCCATCTGTTCTACACCTAGTGCTAACCTCTTTTCATAAAGCACTTAGTGGTGCACCCAAGCAGATGGAACAGTTTCATATGCGTTCATAGGTACGGTTGGCTAATGGAACAGTGATATTCCTGGAATAAAACTCTCTAATCCGTCTGCTTCCATTGAAATGTGCAAAGTTGTCTCTTGCCTCACCACAGACGAGAATTCTTAAAATGAGTGAATATTTGAAGTTAAAAAGCCTTGGGACAGGTTCCTACCCTTTCATTACCTAAGAGAGAACTGAGCCAAATTGCAGCGTTGTGGATTTGTCTCAATAATCAGGCCACTTTATCTGAGATGTTGTAATTCAGATTGTCTACCACTTGGTGAGATACTGATTGACAAGAAAATTGAAGATGGCACTATGTTTCCAGGACGGACAGGGTAGTTACATTCAGAAAAGTGAAAGAAAAAGGAGTTTCTTTAATCTCTCCTGTCTTTACCACAAACCTGTTGTGAATGCTGCTTAGAAATTCGAGGTCAGGTTTTGGAGGGCTCATGAATGCATGTGAAAATCCTGGAGCTTGGAAACATGATTAATCTCTGCATAGCATCCCACTCTCTCATTTTAAGATTTTGCAGTATGTATCCCAGTAGACAGAACCACTGTAGTGGAGCCTCTCCTGTACAGAGGAGGTTGAACTATAGACAGCACGTCATTAGTGTGTCATTAGCTTACCCCTGACAGTAATGGTGATGGCCCAGCATGTCCAGGCTGTGACCGGTAATTATAGCCTTAGAGGTGATAAAGTCTCTGCTGGATATTCAATTTTCCTGGATGTGTGTGTTGGAGAGGTGTGTGATAGACTTGGAGGAACCCAGGCCTGCTTCCCACTGACTTCCAGGATAGCTTTCCAAATGAAGGCAGAAAATACATTACATGTAGCCTCCTACTGATGATGTTCATCGCAGCCTGCTACAGATACAGGAGTAGATTTCTGTTCACCTTTCTAGCTGATTAGAGGTGCCATGATCAGAAACTTCATTCAGGCTTGGTAACATCTAAGTTGAGATGCTGGGATTTAAAGTCTGGATAGGAGCATCTTGACTGCATGCTTTAGATCAGGTTCAGGCGGATATGCAAGTACAGGCGTTAGGTTGGTATTGAATCAGTAAAGGAGAAACTGATTTTTAAATGCTGTAAGGACTTTAAACTGGAAGACTGTAAACACACATAGACGTGGCTGCTGGAAAGACTCAGTCCCATGTGGCCCTATGAAGCAATTTATGCTGACAAGATTTTAAAGCCATAATTACTTTTCCTTTTATATTGGGGGAGAGGAGGGTCAAGAAACCACAGTTAGAATCCAGTAATCTGGCTTTTTCTAGACAAATGTTAGCAAAATAACTTCTTTAATATTTGTCTAGCTTAATTGGAATGCCATAGAAAATTGTATGATTTGCTATTCTTAGTTTTCTGTGTCTGTTTTGATGATACGCTACATTATATTGCTATTAAATATTCTAAGCCATTGTACTTGTTGTCATATTGCATCTGCCTACGAGGAATTTGTTTGATCATTAAGTCACCGGGGGGGCGGGGGGGAAGATACAGCTCTATGCACTTTTCTTTTTGAGGTAAATAATTCTGAAGCTGAAGTGTGTCGAGGTATGCTGCTAGTGGCAGGCTCCTCAAACGTAGCAGTGACAGCATTAAAATATTCTTCTTTTAAAGCCTTAAGAGCAGGCATCAGCAAGACGTCAGTCTTGCACCTTTAATTATCTGTTTAAACCTTGAATTTCCACAAATGCAAGAAACTCAGCATTTTTTAGCTTTTTTTCCCCTTGCAGTGTTACACTGTTGCATATTATATTGCTATAAAGTTAAAACTTTATGAAAAGGATGCTAGATACTTCACTTGAGGATAAGTTGGTTGGAAAAGATGATGTGTGTTTTTGGGTAGGTTTTGGGCACTGAGGAGTGGTTTGGTCCAGAGTCTACAGTATATGTGGAATAATCCTGCAGGCGGTGTAACAAAATGGAAGTTAGCTGGGTTGCCTGCGTGATGGATTACACTATATGAACAAAGGCAGAAGGTCTAGGGGTTCATGTTAACAGCAAGTATTTAAACTATATTTTTAAGATGTGCAAATTTTGAGCTGCAACGCTTGAAAATTGGCTTCCCTTGATCTGACAAGTTGAAGTTCATGCTTTGTTGGTCTCTCTGCAGCAGCATGTGACATCACAAATGTCATGACCACTTTGTTAACACATTTATCTTCTTCAGTTAGAAAAAAACATGGATAATTCTAGTGGTGCAGCTACAGAAATGAGCTCCCCTTCTTGCTGATTAATGTCAAAAGGTAAATCCTGTTTCTCTTTGCATTGTATATGAACTCTTAATGATTTGTTAGCTATTATAGTATTAGAATTAATGATTAAATATGTGTTGCATACATGCCTCGTATTTGATGTTAGGAAGCCCTTAGTGTGTGTTTTATATAAAACAAAGCCAAATCCACAAATAGATCGTGGGGCATATACGAGTTTGGTCTGTGGGTTGCTTCTTTCTCTTTCAATTTTTGAAGAATCATGTGTAAAAAGGTAGTAGCAGAAAGCAAAATTTTTACAGAAGGTTTTGACCTGCGCTGTCTTTGCTGCTGATCTGGCAGTGTAAATGGGAAATAAGCTCTCTGAGACCTCTCAGCTTTAAATTTATGTAGTCCAACTTGATTTGATTCTCCCCCTCCCTCCAAGTGAATTTATAACAGCAGATGTTTAGCCTGGGTCTTCATTATTGAGGTGTATTGTCCCACATGCCTTGTGAGTTGTTATTCTAGTAAAAATCTATTGGCACTTGATGACAGCATTAATGAAAGTCTTTGTCAGATAGCTTGTTTTACTTCCACTTTTTAAAAAATTTGAGTTCTAACATAATGAAATATTTCAGTATAAATTACTATTTTTACTACAATTTTTACAGGGCTTGCAGTCTGATCTATATTGAATTCTGCATTTAAGATGCTGCTTTTGGAATAGTCTATCAACATTGCTTTTTAGGTGCTTTTAGGATATTCCACTAACACGCTTGCATGAGTTGTTGAAGTAATTAGGAGTATCTGAATCTCTTAGCATAATGCTCATGTGGTTCACACTGCTGCTTACATCAATTATAATTTGCTGTACATGTTCCAGACTGTCTCAAGTGTTATTTAACACCTGAAGCCATTCCTTTAGTGTGCGTATCTTACTCCTGAACTTAATTTTGTTCTGTACCGTTCCTCAGACTGGCCTGCGCTTGGTGATCCAGGCTGCCGTGACACTGCACTCTCAGTGCTTCGGGTGCTAGTTACTGACAGTGCGTAACCATCCATCTCCTCCTCCCTTGTTTTCAATAAGGAGGTGGGAAGAGGTGAGCAAGACTTGTGGGAGCTATTAGATGTTTCCAGTTTTCATCACCTGCTTGGTTGTGCTTGAGATTATGCCTATTGAATGGAATGTTCCTCTTCTCTCATGGAAAGATGTTGCTCTTGGAAGCAAGCCTGGTGCTTATTAGTGCATGTAATTTCTTGTCATAATGCTAAACCGTAAATGACTTTATAAATGACTTTATGAATGTGTTTTCCTGGCGGTATCAATCTTTTTCCAAATTAATGCATACTAGTATCAAAATACGGTATGGTGTTTTATGTTTCTTCTAACATGTTGTAGTTCTTTTAAAAAGACAGTACTTTAAGCACTTTCTATCTTGATAATGAACACTGACAATAGATTAGATAAACTTCATACACCACTGTCCACTTCAAGATGCTCCATCTTGTTTATAGAATCACAGGTCAGAAAAAAACTATTCCTGTGCCTGAGGATAGCACTGTCATATTTTGGGGAAAATAATTACTTTAGTGACAGGTCAGACACAGAAATTCATCTGCTGCGTTGTGCTAAGGAGATGTAATTGTCACAAACTTCTAACTTGCTCTCCGAGGTGATATTGCACACTTACTACTTAAGTAGAAAGCTGGGCTTGTGCTTTTTGAGATGAAGGTGATCCCTGTGTTTCTATAATCATCATTAGTAATAATAAGAAGCCCTTGCTCAAACCAGAAAACAGCAGAAGATGTACAGTATAACACCTGATTATTGAACAAAATAACGCTGGAGCTCTGTTTGAGATCAACAGTTCTGCTATGTCACATTAAAAAAAAATCCAAATGTATAGTCATTGAGATTAATGAAAGAATAAACACACAGAAAGATTCATTTTAATGGCAGGGATAATCAGAGAGAGAATCAACTGGCATTTTAATCTCTGTTGCCTCCAACTAAGACATTTGGCAATGCGGTCATGTAATCTGAAGATTTCTTAAATACAAAATTTACACACACACAAAAAAGCTCGCCCAACCTTGGAGATGTTGAAATACGAAGTTTTTGGTTGGCTGACTTTGCTAGAAGATGCCCTCTGTAAGGAGTGCATACTGTGAGCTTGCAGAGTTTCAATTAGGAACATTGATATTGAATCTTGAACATCCTTAATGAAAGGAATGCTGCAGTAATTACTCACTGAATTGGAGTGGACTAAATGAAAAAGGAACGATACTAACTCCTGGCTGTTATTTTGCGTAAGCCCTGTTGCACTGATGAAGCCTCCATGTTCTGTCCTGGAGTCTTTAACCAAACTGATCTTCTGTTGAGAAATGAAGCTGAGATGTTTGCAGCAGCGGACTTAATAATGGTGTTAATGAATATTTTGTTCTGGTTCAAGAGAGAATCTCTTCTCCCAGAAAGCATCCGATGCATCTCTGTCCGTGCAGTAGCCGAGCAGGGGGGTTGTGTGTGGTAGGGTCGTGACAGGTCTGGTTCTGCATTGCTCTGCTTGGTTCAGGTAGGAGACTGAAATCCTGGGTGTTCTGCTTGGTCTGCGGGGCCATTTCCCAGTGCTGAGAGAAGGGGCTGTAACAGTTTCTCTGTGTCTGTCTGTAGCTGTTGTGTGTGCAACATCCAGCTGAGTGTCGCTAAGCCAGACAGAGAGTGACTTCATGTTATCTGGTATTCTGAAGCATTTTGTGCAAGCCTTGAAGTCCTTTAAATATGAAGTTCAATCTTAGTATAGTTTTTAACATGTTAACTATCAACTGAAATCATGCAGTGACTGGAAGTCTGTCAAGAAGATTGGACAGCCTTGGCAGGGCTGAGGTCACGGTTTCTGAGATGAGTTTCTCTGCCACTAGAAGGGGGGTCGTCTTTGATCAAGCTGCAAGCGAGAAATGCCACGAGGGCATTTTCTGATAATGCGAAGGACAAAGAAATCCTCCTTCCAAAGAACCGGTATAATTTGTGGCTGTGAGGGTGGGGCGTCAAGTCAGAGCACAGGGCAATGCGGTCATTGCAGCAGGACTGGGGGCTGTGAATCCCCACTTTGTAACGCTGCTGCTATGGCTTCGTCATGCTATTTCCAGGTAGTAAGCATTCAGAAGCTGTACCCCCAAATCTGCAGTGACTCAAAGCTGAGGTTTATAAACTAGTAAGTCTGTAGTGCACCTCTGCTGATACATGTGCTTGGATTAATTTTAATTTTTTAAAATTTCGTACGTACATGGGAAGCATCCTCCCCCCTGCTTTTGGCCACATGCAAAGACTTAGCAATGCTTCTGCTACTCTTTTTTTCCATGTTGGAATGTCGTTGCTCAGTACTATATAATTGGGGTTGCTCAAAAGGTTTCATCTATATAATCTGCAAATGCCTTGTTTTGGAGGTAATCTCTATTTTATAAAAAAACCCTCAACCCTGAGTAACATTCATGATACCTTCTAGCAAGCTGAATTGATCTGTGAACATGTCTCATAATTCTTGCACAGCTGAATTGTGCGTGCAGCTTAAAAGCTTATATATAAAATTAACAGGCAGAATTGTTTCATCTCAGAGGTAATTATTTTTTCTGATTATAATTACAATGCAGGGCTAAGCGTATTATCATGGTGATGCTTTTATCATGTACTGCAGCTCTTACCTAGGCACCTGTAATTTCTACTAACACTAGAAATATTGAGTAACTTGGGAAAGGCCAAAGAAACTTTTATTTTTAAATTCTTTATTTAAAAAGCCGAATGAAATGTAGGATCTTGTTGATGTAAACTTTCAAAAAAAAAAAAAAAGAAATCTTTTCCTAGCTAGGTTAAGTTTCAGGCCTCCTTAGTTCTCTCTTATGCAATTCGATTCAGTTATCTTCCATTTTGATCAAATGTTCTGCTTTCAGGCTAAGGAGATGAAATTGAGGGATTGTACCAGAATAGAACTGTAATCTAGTGATAAAACGCTCGTTGGCGTTGTGAATGAAACTGAACTTCTGGACCCACTTCGTACTGTACCTGATTTCTTGTCTCTAACTATTAATAATTTATAGGAAGGCATTCATGAGTAGAACAAGTTGTTCATTTAATATAACTTTTGGGGAAAAAAAAATCTTTCTTACTTAATTCCAAGAACGTAACTAGGGCTGCGCAGGGGAGTAGTTGGCAATTATTGTTACGCCATCAGGGGTTTCTGGTGCTGTCACTTCCTTGGTTTAGACAAATTAAAATTGTGTTAGGAAAACAAGCATTCAGTTCAGCTGTGTCTATCTCTTCCTTCTGTGGAAAATCCGTGTAGAAACAAGTCTGATGGAGCTGGTCAGAAAATAGGTCTCTGGACATCCGTTTGGTCATCCACCCGTTGCCACAGACAACCTGTATAAGCAGTCTCCAATTAGCTTCCCTTGCCCATCATCAAGATTGGAGCAGACTAAATTTTGTGAACTAGCTTTTCAAATTTTTAATGAAGTAGATCGTATACAAAATCTAAATCTTAATCGTACAGATGTTGTATATGAAGTTTCTCAAGGAAGTGGTAAAAGCTGCCTTAGTAAACTTCATGCTAGTATTCAGAGCATTTTCAGGGCAGCTGATGTCTCATTTATCGGACCTAATTAAAAAACCCAAACCTACTATGATTTAATATTATTCTTCCCTTCGCCACAATGTGCTGAAGAAGTTACCTTTGTAAAATGAGTATTACTTTCAGTTCTTTCTTCCTAAGCAGTGTTTGCCTAGCGCGCGGGGGATGAGGAGTGGAAGAAAGAACAGATACTTCGCAATGTGCGGCTCTCCTGTCGTGCTTAAGGTGGAATAAGATCGGAGATGGTGATTCGCATTACCAGCGCAAATTATTTTATAGCATTAAAGAGAAAAAAGCCCTGAAAACGTTTGGTTTTTCCTTTTAAAAGAATTCTGTCTTACTGCTAATGAAATGAAAAAGATTTTGATTCCATCTCTTGGATAGACTTGTTAAAGAAGGCGTGAAGAATTAAGTTCGTAGTAAATTCTTTTAATCTATTTATTGCTTAATGATTCTTTAAACGGAGACTTGTGTTTAAGCATTTTCCTGGAACTGGAGAAAGTCCTGCTTTGAGTCTTAAGTTTCTAACGTAGATTTTACTGAAGTTGTCATTCAGTTTAGCTCTTGGAAGCTCAACTACACCTTGAAATTCAGGTCAAATTGTTTTGCTGTCTTCATCTTAGTGATAAAATGGTGGTTACTATAGTAATAAAGATAATTTCTTAATACGGTGAACGTGTAAAAAGGCAAGCAGTGAAGCCTGATACATGTCCAGTGCCACTGAAAGGAGAGGTGGTTTTGAATGCCACCAGTGGAAATATGTATGGCTGTGCAAAATACCCCATGCTCTTTTGTGGACGTGTAGCTGAGAAAGGGCCATGTTTTCATGAGATGCAGCTATGTGAAGGAACTATGAAAGTGTTAGGAGGCAGGACTTGTTAGGAGGTAGGCCTGGGCTGACCCTGTTAGCTTTGGTGCCTGTAGCTTCAAGGAGGTAAAACTTAGATTCAGTGACTTAAGTTTGACTTGAGTATTAATATAGGACATGAAAATGTTGGAGCTGCTTTGACCTTATCTTCCCAGCAATGTTGCCTCTTGCTATTTTAGTTTGTGTGTTTTGAAAGTGTACATAGTTGGAGAGGAGCAGTGCATGTCCAATATGAAATTAGGGAAATGGAAAGTGTTTCTGTAGGATGACTTCTGCTCAGTGGGTAATTTGTAAGGTGAAACAGTTTGTTCTGTATGAAGCTTTTAATGCTTTTCAGAACTTCTATGAATTTGAGTTATTTTGTGTTAAATACTGCAGTCTTTTATTTATTTCTATTTTATTTTTAAAGAGCAGTCTGCAATAGCAGTCTTGTTTTAGGTGAACATGGAGTGTTGGTTCTTAGGAGTTATCTACTCTTTCAGTTTTGTCTGATGTTCCAGGTGCCGTGTTGGTTACAGAACTGTGTGTTAACTTTAGGTATTACTTGGTTACCACTTCTGTAACATTTGAGTTGTTGCTATGATTTTCTTCAGGTGTAGCAGATAAAAGACTTGACACGTTTTGCTGTTCAGACAAATAAAACTGAGGGGTTCATCTGCTCTTTTGGAAGTAATATTAGTAAAATAGTTAACATCAGTCTCCTGTCTAATTAGATGACTTGTGATATATGCAGACTTGACTGTATCGTCTCCTCTTGCCATTTTTCTAATGTGAAAGAACTCTGAGCCAAGCAAGGATTATCTATTGAATAATTGGATTCATCTTGTAAAAAGCGGGGGGGAAACTAAACGTACTCTGTTCTGAAACATCTTACATGGGAGCACAAACACAGGAGTGGAGTGATTTGGAGAGCTGCTTGCTTAAGCCTCCTGTCTGGTGGGGGGAGTCTGATTTACGTGCATGCTCTGTTTTGAATGGGGTCTCACCTGTCACCTGCCTCTCTCTTTATTCTTGAGATGAAATTCTGTGTCTGTGGGGCACGGAGCTAGTACTGATAAGTTGTTAAACTTCACAGAAGCAGAATGAGGAAGCGGCCTGCCTGATGTAGTGAAGGTGAGCAGCCTTGAGGTGTTTCTTGGGATGCTTGTCTTGAGTGGTGAGCAAAGATGATGATGGCGAGTGAAGAGACGGGGGCTTTTACAGCGGTGCTAGGTGGGGAAGGGAAGAGACCGAAGCTGAAAAGTGAAAACGTTGAACTTCTGCTTCAATGGAAGAGGAGAGAAGGAAGATGAGAGAGGCCCCAAGGCTCTTGAAGTCTAAATGCTGAAGAAAACTTTAGTACTGAGAGAGAGAAGCAGAGGCATGCAAACAGGGATATTTCTATGTATTCCCTATGCTGTCTAAACTGGAGAGAAGTGAGAACTTGCAAAAGAATTTTGAACATATGCTTCAGTGCCTGTTTAGTTGACAGAGTAGATGGTAAACGAGACTGCTTCCTCCTTCAAATTGCAAATATAGCAACTCAATAGCCTTGTGTATCCTCCAGGTGATATTGTGCCATACTGATTTGTAATGCATTTGGTTTAGTTACTGTAAGAATTTCAGAAAGTTTGGAAATCTTTTACAAAAGGCTTGATGATAAGACTCTATTTTGTGTAATTAAGATACCGCTATAATCAATGGGCATATTTTAATGTTGAGAGCTGTTGAAGTGATGCAGTAAAAAAGTAGGTGGTTTTTTTCCTTCTCCAGATCACCGCTCTCTTCTCTTAGGGTACTTTTTTTTAACAGAGCAATTTTGGAATATCTCTCTTTAGTCTGAACATGTTCAGGTGTCTTTAAGCAACTTGCATTTTATGGGCTCGTACAGCTGATTAATTTCTTTTGTTACAGCCTCTTATTCCAAGTTATAACTTCATATTGAATCAAGCAGGACTATTTCTGTGATGCTTAGTTGGGCACAATAGGTGGTCACATGCCAAAATACTGTTCAGTGCATACTGAGCAGGAGCAGCAGTTAAATGTAACCTTTTGAATTTTCAGCAGAGCTAAGTAACTTACAAGAAGTGCTTGGGGTAAATAATGCAGGATACAGAATTTCTGTAAGAAGATGAAATCACAGGATGATTATTGTGCCCAGTGAAAATATTCATCTGGTTTTTACCTGGAAGGCACAATGCTCGTTAGATTACTGGAACTGAAAAAAACATGCAGCATGTATTTAGGGTTTTCTCCATGTATCCCTCAAGGCTTATAAAATTAAGACAAAAGATACTTGAATGACTAACGTATAATCCATACATGATGTAGTTTCAAATTACTGATGATCAGGAAAACATTTGGTTGCAATTTTGTAAAACAGTAACTCATGCTAGAAAATGATACAGTGATTCATACATGTAGATGTCATTTTTTGGCTTTAAAGTATATTTATGTACATACTTTAAAGGATGGTTACGAGGTTTCCTGGGGTTTTGCAGTTAAAGTGAAAATTGCAAAGGCCCCTTTAGAAATATTATCGTACATGAGCATTGTAAAGAGCAAAAATTGTAACTCCCCTTCCCATCCCTTCTAAATCTGGGATGTGATTGATGGTAGAAATTAGTCTGCATAAATTCCATTCTCGGTAAAATATTAGTGCTGATTATAGCTGAATACAGAGTCATTTCAAAAGCTTAGATACGGGAGTTTGAAGAATTTACCCTCAGAAGAAATCCTTTTTTTGTGTTCCTCAGAACTCCAGAAATGGCATTGTGGATTTCTGAGTGGAAGAAGTGGGAGCAGTCTCCTGTGGAGTGGCCATGCTTTCACTATATCTCCCTTCTCTTCCAAATTCAAAACTCTCCAGCAGAGTGGTTGTTCATCGTCAAACGTAATGTGACCTCTGTGTCTCTTGGATTGTAATCCAAAAACAACTGGGACTTTCTCCTGTGCAGGAGGATGCAGCTAGTCCGAAAGTCAAACGATGCTTCTCTAATTGAATTGCCAAAGTTCAGTTCGAAGTAGATGCAGTTGTAGAGCACGGCCCTCTTCCTGAGGGCCATCTGTGTGAAATTTTGCATTGACTCTGTCCTGTCCCTTCCCTCCCCTCCCAGGTCCATACACTTTTGTGGTCTCCTATGTCTGCACAGAAGACCCATAACAGGGATTATACTGGACAGTGAAACTTGCCGTGTTTTTTGGGGCAGGTGAACTGAGAACAGGCTGTTGGGTAAACTCCTTGAGCTGCTGTGCTTGTGGGGATATATGTTCAGATGGTTATTTTAGATAAATGTGATGGAGACGGAACAGTTTTCTCTTTTTATAGGAAAGGGATTTTTGTTCTGACCAGCAAGTGTCAAATGGGTGTGTTGCGTGCAACTTCTTGAGAAAAGTTCATGACTTTCTGAAGAGCATTATTTATTTAAAAACTTCCAATTTAATTGGGAGATGGAGTAGTATCAGAACCCCCCCGCCTCCAAGACAGAACTGATGGGCCCTTTCAGGAAATGGGCTGTACCTTCTGCGGGGCTGAGCCGGGCTGTGCTGCACATGCTGTGTTTCCTCTTCCTGCCTGAGAGCTGAGGCCATCTGCTGAGGGCTGCAGCACGGCATCCTTGGCTTCCATGTGCATGGCCACGTTTGGCTGAGAGTTGCAAGTACTGCTCTGTGGATTTGCTGAAGAATTTCACACACGCTTTGTCTGAGCGCTTCTGCTCCCGAGCGCCCTAGTGCACGTGTGTAGCTGTGTCCTGACCAAGGCGAAAGTAGTTTGGGCAATCTTTGTAAGACTTTGTAATCTTTGTAAGGCACGAGAACATATTGCAGAGTTATTTTATTGTTACTTTAGTACTGCGAGCAAGCTTGCCGTTTCCCTTAATGGGAATGTTGTACTTGACAAATCTGTGTGAAATTTTTATGAAGAAGTTTGGTCTGGCAACTTTTTTGGTATAGTTGCAGATTAAAGCATGAGAAAACGATACCACCTGACCTGATATGTAACAGAAATTACATGGCTTTCTTGAATGGTTTTCCTTTTGAGTAACAGTGCATCTTTTTTTGAAAAATGAGGATTTACTTTTTCCAACTTGATTATGTGAAGAATTAAAATCCTGAAAGCTGGATTGGTGCAAAGCGGTCTCCCTTTTTTTTTTTTTTTAAAGGAAGAAAAAAAATGAATCTTGACTAGACCACTAAATGCAGGCTGGCAATTTCTAGAAAATAAATCTAATCCAAAATGTGGAAGAATCAGATTTTGGGTTCTTAATCAAATGAGTTGCTTTGTTTCTTCATTGACTAAAAAGTGCTCATCTAGCACAATCTCCCGATGTCGGTGCTGCGTGGTGGGACATCAGTAACTGCTCTGCTCTTGCAAATTGTGTCCGAGCCGAACTAAAAAAATAATTAGAAACGATGTATCTAAGTATACAACAATTTCCTCTTGCTTTAAGTAGAACATGATGGATGTTTCTGAGAGGAAATAGGAAAGGAAGAGGAATCTCCTCACAGGATACTTGCTGCTCAAGATAGGAAGCCAATTTGAAGTCTTGAACTTAGGCATTCCAACATTTTATCTAATTAAAAATGTTTTCACTTGATGCAGGAAGGCTGTGCTTCCCTTTCTCCTCCTATTCAGGAGAAGTCTTTTTATGAAATAGATGCGAGCATGGAGGGATAATTTCTTCTGTGCCTGGGGTAGGTGTTAATCAAGCATGATTTCATGCCGTGCCTCCTGCCCAGACACTGTCCTGTTGCTTCTGCCACTCTGCAGCGGATGTTTGCTGGGACTGCTGGCGGCTGCTTTGGCTGCCTCTGGTGCCTGGCTGGACCGGCCCTGTGTTTGGCATCCTCTGTGGTAGGCAACTCTCGTAGCGTGGCATGTTCATAGTGCTTCAGCTTAACACGACCGCTCCCAAGTCTCTCTGGGAGACCAGGTTATTTTTCCGCATTAGCTGTTCCCAGCAAGGGGTTAAGTGTGTCTTCCTCTATAGAGCAATCCCTGCCTGCTTTGCCTGTGCTATTGGTCTTACTACTGTTTTCCTGTATGTTTTTTACGAATAGCTGGGAAAAGGCATCTTTGTGCTCGCATTGTCATCTAGTACCAAATGGCATACCTTCTTTTGTGGTGTGGCATGCGGTGTTGACCAGGTGAATTGCTGAGAAATCATCGTGGCAGCAGTAGGTACTGACGGTGCTGCTCCTCAGGAAGGTGGATTGATGCTCCAAGAACGTGTGGCTTTGAGGAGATGAACACTAAGTTGATGCATATGCCAGTTCTCAGGTTTTCCTCACCTTGAGTTTTGGATGTGCGTTTCTTTGTCGGGGGGACTCTTTCCTTCCAAAGAGTTGGAGAAATTCACACCTTTCTAGCAATTGGGGGAAAATTCTGAGTTAGGGGTTAGGGTTAGGATATCATTGGGCCTATGGAGCGGTCCTTTTGCCACTAGCATCCTTTTTTGCATGTTCTTCATGGACTTGTGTGATCTCAGCTGAGGTGGTCCTCACCCGACAGAGCTGAGATACCAGCTCCTCTTATCCAGTGGACTTCAGTTTAGAAAACAGAAGTGAAAAAAATTAAATGGTACTAGATGTACCTTGGTCATTTGGCATTTTAGAGCTCAGCTCTGCAACGAAGGCTGGTGAATTTCTGAAGCAAAGACTGGCAGCTGCCAAAGAAAGATGTCTTTTCATCAGCATTTTTGGGTAAATGACGAGTGGCATCAGATTTGGAATAAAATTGAGAGCTTGTTAACTGAGAGCTTGCAGTTAACGTGATTGTGCTGGTGACTGGGGTAATAACCTTGTTTAAACACCGGAAAGCTGAAAGAACCGTAGGCATCTTAAGAATATAACATGCAAAAATGTAGGAAAATAGTTGTCACTTGCTGTTCAAGGATGTGCTTATGCAGACGTACTATGTGCTTCGCGCTGTTGGCGTTCAGTGGCGTGTGGCTTCTTGGAATATCTCTGACTGGTTCTTGTCTGCCTACTGGGTTAACGGGGAAACAGTTCTTGGCTGCACAGTTACACACGTGAGCAGAGGTACCTTTAAAAAGTTCTTGCTTACTCTTCAGCTTCTTTAGAAGCCACAGTACAAATTCTTGTGCCTGTAGCCCTTCTAAAAATCTTTAACATTTCAGAGAAGGCAAGTCGCATAATACTGTCATCCTCAAGCTGATTTCTTTGAGGAAACCTTTTTCTTAGAGGAAACCTTCCAGCAGAACTTCAGGTAAATGGTAATAAAAAAAGCAGCACGGGGGGAGAATTCTACAGAGTGTCTTAAAAAATGCAAGTTTATCTTCCAGCTACATTGGAAGCCTTTTCTCTTTTTATTTTATATCCTGTTCTCAGGGATTGCTAGTTAATAATTCACATGTACTACAGTTACCAATTAAAGAAAAATTGAATTTGAAACAGCAGTAGGTTCAATTAAATATATTTGGGAATCGGTTATTTCTTCTGTTGCTCAGGAAGGGAGTTTAATTATTTAGAAAGTCCTTTCTTTATAAATTTTTCTTTTACATGAGCAAAAAGTACCAATGGCTAATTACCATTCCTGAGGAGTTAAACATTTTCAGGCTCTGAAACTTGGGACTTAAAACCAGAAATAAACCAAGCCAATTTAAGATGAAATAAATGTTACTTAGTTGGTTTGAGTGCATGCATGAAGCTGACAACAATCCTTACAAAAATGCAGTCAGACATTGTCAGAAATCGAATCTTTAGCTTGAACGTGTGGTGTAGAATAGCATACGAGATTGTGCGTACAGCAAAATTAACTAACTAGATAGAAATGGAGAGAGTTGGAATTCTTGCTCAGTCACAAAGAATGGAATGGTTCCTTATGGAGTGCCTTGATTTCCCACCCTCCTCCACCCCTCAGCAAGCACTCCTTACCCATTTACACACAAGAAAGAACGCATGAAGATGAAAAGGTCCTTCCTTACATGGTATGCATATTACTGGAGTGGATTGGGTTTACTTTTTTCCTACCCATTTGTGTTCCATAATTGGCTGCATTACTATGCCATGTTAGTCACGTTATGGCTATTTGCCACAGACTATATGAAAAAAGATACCTGCTTCTAAATGGAAACTTGCAGAATTTCCTGTTTTGGTGAGAAGATACATGTAGTTAACATGCGTTGCTATTTCTGACGGACTTCTCATAAGGCAATTGCTACTTTTTCCAGAAAAGCTATACTAAGCAGGGAGTGAATAGTATTAAAAACATTTTATCTGTTTGCTTTTAAAAGGAAATTAGCTTCTCACCTATAATACCACAAAAACACAAACTTGGCTGTGTTAAAACAGCACAAGGGGAGATCGAAGTTAAACTATATTGATTCTTAGTGGGCTATAACAAGGTTGAGATGATTGTTAGCCTTTTCTTGTAAGCCTGGCTTTCCTAGTAGTAGGGACCTTTGACTTCTTCCACAAACACAGCTTGATGCCAGCCTCATTGCGGGGTACCTTTTGTAGCAAGACCAATACTCTGTTGCTGGTTGTACAGCAGCGCACAGAGTATAGCTGTCCAACAACAGAAGTCTGCTCGTTAGTCATGGATTGCTTTATATTTTAAATAATCTTTGATGCTTCCAGTTGAATGTTCGCTAATCGATTCCGTAGGCTGGTGCAAGTAGCTTGATGGCGTGAATAAATCTGTATGTGTCTGGCATGTGCCCCTTTGCTATGGTTGGACTATTATGGTTTGCAGTTAGCCTTTTGAATGCCAATATTATATATACGGCTACCTAAATGTACCATTAAGTTTCAGCTGGACTATAAGTAGCCTTCCCCTCCCGCTCCCTTCCTCTGAGCTTATGGATGGTGTTAGTCTGACTCAAGGTTGATTTGCATTCTTGAGCAAATAGCTCTGGAGAAGTCCCCCAGGGCAAGTTGAGAGATTTGCTCTCGATATTTATTCATGTATAATAAACTTGCTTGAAGGACCCAGATTCATGGACACTATAGTTTCATAATATCTAACTGAGGAATACTTCCTTTTTTTTGGTAATTAGTGTCTTGATTAGTTTGATAGGTCTTTTTTTTTTGAGTAAAATTTTAGAAATATGTTAGTCCTAATCCTCCTGGTAAAAAATAACAATTTCAGCAGATTGAGAAAATTCACACATATAATTTTCAATATTTGAATTTTGCTGCATTGGTGGAAAGGAATACAAATAAATTATTAAAGTAATATTTGCACTTACATTGCTGACAATTTTTTAATTAGGGAAAAAAAAAGAAGTTGGCCTTCTGTGTTACAGAGTTGATGGGAAGTTGCAAGAAGTATCAAGATATAGCATCAGAGATTTTGGTAAAAAGAATGAAACTTTGCCCTGGAATACTGCCAGAGGACTTGTGCTTGAAATCAGTTTGACTTTCCAAAAGTTATGAGAGGGCAAATTCATTTTCGACATTGTGATACCTGCATTTTCATGCAGTTTTCCACGTAATTAAATTGTTTTGATACATGAAGGTAAATTTTTTCTTAAAGCAAGACTTACACTTTCTCAGGTCATTGCAGGAAGAATGAATTTCCCTGCATCAAGCAGTTAAGGCTAACTTCAAATGTGAAAACAAATTTGAAGCTGTTATTTTCCCTGAAAATGAGCTAAATGAGATTCCTATCTGAACATACTTAAGAAAGGCAATCTTCTCTACATAAAACTCTTACAGTACTCTGTTGAAAGTGTTTCTTCAGCCCAGCTACCTAACGAATCACCTCTGTGTGCTAGATCAAGAGTGAAGTCAATAGTTTCATCTTGATACGCTTTGCATCCTTTGGACCACTGCAAAATGATAGCTGTATGTTCATATCCCCATGGTAGCTGTCAAACTGTGTACTTGATTAAAAGCAAGTATCAGTCGAATCACATAGTGTTGATTTGAGATCTCGTAACATAACTTTAAGTTCTGATTTTGGCACAGTTTGTTAACAAGTTAGAGAACAGAAACTGCTCTTTTATTGTGACTGGAGCTCAAGAGACCCAGGAAGCCACGTCTGATAAACTTGCATTATTCATGTGGCATTTTACTAGTAAATTCAAGGAAAAGTGTGGATTCTGCTACCCAGAGATGCAGACAAGCTAGTTGTCTTGTCTGGTACGTTAATGAAGTTACCTGTATGTTTTATAGTGTGCACAAGCTGAACTTTCAGTTGTTGAAATTTAAGATGGATTTTTTTTTTTTAACATGATACACTCTGAGTCTACTACGGAATAAATTCACCTATAAAAGTGCAACTGGCCTCATATTGTTTTTATCACAGTAGGTATTTTTTGTCTTGGCTGCAAATGTGTCATGCTTTCTCCATGTGTTAGTTAGGCCTCGCTTTCCACCTTAGGTAACCTTGGTAACTAATATTGTAGTTTTTCTGGAGAAAGTAGTTATGTGTCTTCAAATAACTCAAATCAGCTGTCATTAAACATGATTGTTGATGGTTGTCTTTATGGAAAACTTTTAAATATTGCATGAAAGGAGAAAAAATAAATTATTGAACACAGCCTATGTTATCTTTGTACCAGCTTTGCTTAATTTTTAGTGCATTAGTGAGTAAAAGGGGGCTTGCAACGTCTGTTCCAAGTCCTAATGATTCAATGTGGGCACGCTGGTGACTTGAAAAATGTATTTTTCTTATCACTTATGTTCTGCATCTCAGTGCTGTAAAATAAACAGATTACCTAAGGGTATGCAGTGGGTCACTAGCTAGCATCAAAAAGTAACATTCCTTATTAGCCAGAAGCAGCTTGTTTACAAGTAGATGGTATTTGAGTAAATAGTATGTAACCAAAGAGTTTAAAAAGCCTTTAGTTGGAAGGTTATGGTAGCTTTTAGTGCTTTCTTTGATCAAATGAGGCAGTTTTTTCCTACTGACCTTTGCTTTGTGTGTTTCTTTATTCCCTCTCCTCTCCCTGTGCCCCCTTCAAAAAAAAAAAGAAAAAAAAAAAATGCAGGTACCACTTGGTTGACCGGAGCCTGCTGTGGGAGGTAAGTAACTTAAGATGTTGCCGTAGCTGTTTTAAAAGCCAGCTTGGTAAGAAGTTAATAATCAGCAGCTACGAAGAAGGTGCGCTTTCAGTTTCTGACATGAGGCAAATATTGACATTTTAGTGGTTATTTCAGATTTGTCACAAATGTGTATTTAGAAGAACTACTTCAAGTTCTAAAACTAGCACCATAAAAGAGTCAGAAATGGGGGAGCCTGCCTGGGAAGGTGCTTCTCCGTGGTGTCTCCTCTCAGCTAAGCTTCAAAACAAAGCATTCGTTATGCTGCGGTTTCCTGGTCACCCGCAAACTTTTCAGGATTTATTTGAACTCAGCCCAAGTCTCTGTCCTGAGCCATGTTTCCCTAGGAAGCGGGGTCTGTGATGGCTCTGTGGACAGAGAAGGGTTCCTCAATGCTCCCGAGAGTCCTGGGAAGGTGGGCAGCGGTCGGGGAGCAGGGGCTGGTGTAGTGCCCCCCCACCGGGCACCTGGTGTAGTGCCCACCCCACCGAGAGGTACCTTCCGGCCTGGTGTATTTTTTTTTCTTTCTCATTTTCTGTTTTCCTGCTGCTCCCACTGCTCTGCTGTCTTCATGCCGCATCAGCCATGCTGCCTTCACACTTCCTTGACACCGGCAGGAAAGGCAGGTTTTCTTATGAGCAATAGGAAGAGGGCAGAGCTGGGGCAAAGAAATAATCCATGCAGAAAGGTTTTGGTCATCTCCCCCTCCCCGCTTTCTGCAGGGGGGCAAGAAAAGGTGATCTTTTCTAATAGACTTCATAATAACTAAAGTAGGACAGTCCTCACAATACAGAAGAATACCTGATATCCCAATCTGTAATACCTGATCACCAGATCACCAGAAAATGGGAGTAAACTCCTTTTAAGTAATACAGCCATCGTATGTAATGAATTATATTAATATGAATATTAGCGTGCAACAGTAAAACAGTTCATTTTAAAGCCTAATGCTAAATGTTATTCTTTTGAAACTGTGGGAAGAAAATGGACTTTGTCCAAAAGACGTTTATAATTGTGGTATATACAGACTTTAGAAAACTGAGATATTGTAAGTACGTGTAAGGAAGATGTAATTACGTTCTTTGTGGCTGTCACTTAAAAAGTTGGATGTAATTGCAGTCCTGTTTGTTAGTTAATGATGTAGGTATTTGAAAATCAACAAACAGTTTGTATAAATGATCAAAACATAGGAAAAGCAGTGCACTTTGTGCAAAACTGGACGTGCCCACGGGCATGTAAGGTGTGCTCTGCCACTCCTGGGTTTTGGTGAGTACATGTAGGCTTGCCACGTATTGGGATTTGTCTGTAAAGCAGGGTTGTGTTTCTAGGATTCAGCTACACAAACTTGTTTAACACAACTCATAGTGGTATCTGCTTTGGCACCACCTGTGTGTTTTTACTCAGGCTGACCCTCCTGCTGCTTAATACCCATTCAGCTGGGTTCCCCGAGCGGCCTCTAGCAGAGGTACCACCAGAGTGAATACTCCTGCTTTTACTGAAGAGCAGAGTCTCTGGTTCTTTCTCTGTTTGCTGTTCAGCTCTTCAGCCTGGTCTGCAGAAAGCGTAGTAGTAGTTTAAAATGAGCTTTCTTCTCCCACAAGATTGTCTTAAAGCTATTTCCTTAGTAGCATTTATAATCTCTGTTCTTTTCTTGTAGATGCTGGAGAAGACTGATTCTATATGCTGCTCTGTACAGCTGCTCTCTGGGGAATGAGAGGAGACAGGGAGCTGCGTAGGGTTTTCTGGCTGGTTTTTAAAGTAACTTCTGCTGTCTAAACAAAAAGTGTCTTGTCATCCCTTCCTGTTGCATTATGTGGCTTGTGACTTGTGACCCCGTGCTGGGAAAAAGTCTGTTGTGACTGAGGATTGTCATGTGCCTTGTCAATAGCATCTTTGGGAAGTGGGAGGGCTGCTGTGACTGCATCTCCAGCCCGGACCCATGCGCGTTCCTGTGCTGGCTTCGCGGCCCTAGCCGTGTTCCTGGAGCGCAAAGCCCTGGGACAATGTATTGAGAGCTTTTGTGCAGTGATCCTGTGGTCTCGTTCCCTCTTTTCTTGCCTTGGGCAATGAGTGATCGAGACGATGGATAGCTGGCAAACGGCTTCTAATGCGATTCCTTTTGGTAGTGTAAAATAGAAAAGTACCTTCTGTCATTTGCTGCTCCCTTTAGGCTTTGACTGTTTTTCAGGAATTTCAGGGAATTTCAGGATGTGCCAGGGTTCAGTTGCTGCTCCTTTGCAGTTTGATACTTTCCCAGTTAAGCCCTGCATTGGCCCAGGTTTTGTCTTTTGATCAAGAAAGTTCCTTCTTCCATGAGCTGGTGCTTTGGTTTCAAGCTGCTCCTATGCGAGTCAGCAGGGTTTGTCTCTGGAAAGTTGTTTTAGTACTTTATCTCCTTTTTCCTTCTTAGGAGGCTCTGTTACTTCAGATCCCACTTCTTCATGGAGAAAACGATTTTTATGAACAGTAAGCTTTTATCTAGGGAAAAGAAGGGATTTATTTATTTTGGGTAATGAAGAAGTGACCGGTTTATAAGAAAACAGTGAAGTCTGTTCCTTTCCTTAGCATGTGTGTGGGTGTCCAGATGATAAAGTGGAAATCTCGGGTCATATTTGGTAAACTTGTGTGTGGATTGATTATGTCGGCAGAAATAGAAATCGAGTATAAATAGGCAAAGACAACTTCATAATAATTTGTCTGTTGTTTTGGAGCTGTTTCTTGGTAGATGTTCGTAGTGGTTTCATACTCCCCTAGTTAACCCCAGTGTCACCAGTCCTGTCAGTGTTGCTATTGCAGTTTTATCTTTCAGTGTATGGATTGTTTTCATAAGCAAACCTCAGAATAGCATTACTATGGTACTTGTGGTTTTTTCCTTTCCATGGTTACCAATCCAAGCATATCTGTTCCATTGGTGATTTTTTTCTCCCCCTCAGTTTAGGACACAAGACGAAACAGTTTGACACCAGAACTACTGGACTACTTATTTAAAAAACAACATGGCAAGTCATTTTTTGTTCTTCTTTTATTCTTCTGATTTCCGAGATGTTCCTGAAAAAAGGAAAAATAAGGAATAACTTCCTGTCCAGACTTGTGGTCATCCAGTGAGGTTAATTTGCAATCTCTAGCTTTCTCTGCTATCTTGCCTTCTAGATACTATGATCAAATCTTAAGTAGAAATAATAAATCATACATAGATTGCCCAAAAAAATGGTAAACAAAAAAATGTCAACTTTATAAGGTCCCCCTCTATATTTTGGCTCAGAGTCACAGTTTAAATATTTCAAAATAAATATTCAAAAATTCAGTTTACATGATATAAATTTATATTTCCCATTTAGGAAACTGAGTTCATAGCATATTATCTGCAAAGTAGTAGATCTACTTCCAAGTTAACTGTTTAAAAAAAGCTACACATTTGTTAGCTTTAGGCACTTCCACAGTATTTATGCTTAGCTGTCATTTTAAGGACATTAAAGAATGCCAATATCAAGAGCCACCAATTTTACTCAGAGCAAACAGTTCAGTCTTCCTTTCCTGTCATCATTAGCTAGTCTTAATTTGTTTGAGAAGGGGCAAAATGGTCCTTATTAATTTGGTCAGTGCTCAGGGTCATGCTTGTCAGCTGAGTAAACATAAAAAGGAAAATATTTTATATCCTGGTGGCTTCTCTTGGAATTTGAGGGGGAGTACTGCAGTACTCATTCCAGAGCAAAATAGGTCATCTCTCTTGAAGTATCCTTTTCTTTCTCACAACTCCCATATTACTAACAAATCACGTACCTGAAAATTGAATTAAGCACTGGATTTCCTATTAGTTGTGCAACAAGCTTAAGTCTGCAAAAATAAAATAAGCTGTACCTTCTGAATTTGTCTTGTAATCGGGTACCACTGTTCCAGTTAATGAAAAGTTAAAATACTTCAAAGTGGTAAATTCCTGTGGCTTTTTAAATCTGATCTCACTTGCAGAAGTAAGTAAACCAAGAGATCAAAGAAAACTGTCGTACATTGATCTTTCTTTCTGAGGCTCTGCTTTTATAAATCCATAATGTTATGGAATGGCAAATGCAAAGCAAAATGTATCCCCTAGATGCACATTAGCTTCAATTGTGCTAGTAACAGCGGTTTGAAACCTGCTTTCTCTCTGTGATTCATTGTCTAATGTGATCTGCAAAGGTGAGATTTTTTTTTTTCTTCTTCTTAACCCATTCTTGCTCAGTATGTGTAGATATGTATTTGAGGTATATACATATATAATTGAAAGCTTCCCTGCCCACACCTCCCTTGTTAACAGAACAATTTAAAAAAGAAGATTTTTTAAGAAAAAACAGCACAGAAGTGAAGTCTGAACCTTCATATTTTTGGTATGCTTGATGAATGTCCGTTTCTACCCAGGATACATATATGAAGGAGTAAGTAATGGGTGTTTAACTGTAACTCGATTAAGCTGCAAGTGTGGCCATGTTTTCAAATAATGAATAACTTCATTGTTTCCATGATTAAAACTCAGAACAGATGATGTAATAGTAAAGATGTGCTAAAGGTGCTTGAACCTCATGCACAAATCTGGGCCATTTTTAGGGGGGCTTATGTTGTAAATTATTATTTTGTTCAGAGTGTATGCAAAATAGCTGTTTCCGGGGTCTGTGTTGCTTCTTTGACTTTGATCTGAAACAAGTAAATATTGATTGAAGTAGAAGAAAAGTGTTTATGAAACTTAGGTGCTTAGTATAATTCTGCTTTATGTTGTACATCAACAAGGTATAGCATCTTTTTGAAGACTTTTAAAATAACAATTTCTGTGCTAATCTCACTGCCATCTTTCAGTGTAAGACTTCAGAGTGTAATTTCATCATAGAATCATCATAGAATGGTTTGGGTTGGAAGGGACCGTAAAGATCATCTAGTTCCAACTCCCCTGCCATGGTCAGGGACACCTTCCACTGGATCAGATTGCTCAAAGCCCCATCCACCCTAGCCTGGAACACTTCCAGGGATGGGGCATCCACAGCTTCTCTGGGCAACCTGTTCCAGTGCCTCACCACCCTCATAGTGAAGAATTTCTTCCTTATATCTAATCTAAATCTATCCTCTCTCAGTTTAAAGCCATTATCCCTTGTCCTATCACTACATGCCCTTGTAAGAAGTCCCTCTCCTGCTTTCTTGCAGGCTCCCTTCAGGTACTGGAAGGTTGCTATAAGGAGCTCCCCGGAGCCTTCTCTTCTCCATGCTGAACAACCCTTCATAGGAGAGGTGTTCCATCCCTCTGACAATTTTTGTGGCCGCCCTCTGAACCCGCTCCAACAGGTCCATGTCCTTCTTATGTTGGGGGCCCCAGAGCTGGACGCAGTACTCCAGGTGGGGTCTCACCAGAGCAGAGGAGAGGGGCAGAATCACCTCCCTCGACCTGCTGGCCACGCTTCTTTAGATGCAGCCCAGGATACGGTTGGCCTTTTGGGCTGTGAGCGCACATTGCCAACTCATGTCCAGCTTTTCATCCACCAGTACCCTCAAGTCCTTCTTGACAGGGCTGCTCTCAATCCATTCTTTGCCCAGCCTGTATTTGTGCTTGGGATTGCCCTGACCCAGGTGCAAGACCTTGCACTTGGCCTTGTTGAACTTCATGAGGTTTGCATGGGCCCACCTCTCAAACTTGTTAAGGTCCCTCTGGATGGCATCCCTTCTCTCCAGTGTGTTGACCACGCCACACAGCTTGGTGTCATCTGTAAACTTGCTGAGGGTGCACTCCATCCCACTGTCCATGTCACCGACAAAGATGTTAAGCAGCGCCGATCCCCGTACTGACCCCTGAGGAACGCTACTCATCACTGGTCTCCGCTTGGACATCGAGCTGTTGACTGCAACTCTTTTCAGTGCAACCATACAGCCAATTCCTTATCCACGAAGTGGTCTGTCCGCCAAATCTGTGTCTCTCCAAGTTAGAGACAAGGATGTCGTGCGGGACAGTGTCAAATACTTTGCACAAGTCCAGGCAGATGACATCAGTTGCTCTTCCCTTATCCACCAGTGCTGTAAACCCATCATAGAAGGCCACTGAATTTGTCAGGCACAGTTTGCTTAGTGAAGCCATGTTGGCTGTCACCAATTACCTCCTTATTTTCCATGTGCCTTAGCATAGCTTCCAGGAGGATCTGTTCCATGATCTTCCCAGGCACAGAGGTGAGACTGACTGGCCTGTAGTTCCCTGGGTCTTCCTTTTTTCCCTTTTTAACAACGGGGGTTATGTTTCCCCTTTTCCAGTCACCAGGAAGTTCACTGGACTGCCACGACTTCTCAAACATGATGGATAGTGGCTTAGCGACTTCGTCTGCCAGTTCCCTCAAGATCCGTGGGTGGATCTCATCAGGTCCCATGGACTTGTGCATGTTCGTTCCTTAGATAGTCTTGAACCTGATCTTCTCCTACAGTGAGCAGTTCTTCATTCTCCCAGTCCCCGCCTTTGCCTTCTGTGACTTGGGCAGTGTGGCTAGAGCACTTGCTGGTGAAGACTGAGGCAAAAAAGTCATTGAGTACCTCAGCCTACTCTATATCCTGGGTAGCCAGGTCTCCCATTTCTTTCCGGAGGGAGCCCACATTTTCCCTAGACTTCCTTTTATCCCTGTACCTATGAAAGCTTTTCTGGTTGCCCTTGATGTCCCTGACCAGGTTTAATTCTATCAGGGCTTTAGCTTTCCTAACCTCATCCCTGGCTGCTTGGACACTTTCTCTGTATTACTCCCGGGCTACCTCTCCTTGCTTCCACCCTCTCTAGGCTTCCTTTTTTCTTTCTTTTAGACCTCCTGGTGTTTTTGCCTGACTTCCTCTTCATTGGGGTGCATCGCGCCTGAGCTTGGAGGAGGTGATCATTGAATATTAACCAGCTTTCTTGGGCCCCTCTTCCCTCCAGGGCTTTATCCCATGGTACTCCACCAAGCAGATCCCTGAAGAGGGATTACATTCCCCACCAGCCCTTCCTTGTTAGTGAAAACAAGGTCCAGCATAGCATCTCTCCTCATTGGTTCCTCTATCACTTGGAGAAGGAAGTTATCATCAACACATTCCAGGAACTTCCCGGATTGCTTATGCCTTGCCGTGTTGTCCCTCCAACAGATATCAGGGTGGTTGAAGTCCACCATGAGACCAGGGCTTGTGAATGTGAGGCTGCTCCTATCTGTCCATAGAGGGCCTCATCCGCTCCGTCTTCCTGGTTGGGTGGCCTGTAGCAGACCCCCACCTGTCCCTGCCCTCCCTTTAATCCTGACCCGTAAGCTCTCGATCGGCTCCTCATCCATCCCCACGTGGAGCTCCATGCACTCCAGCTGGTCATTGACATAGAGGGTGACACCCCCTTCTTGTCTCTCCTGCCTGTCCTTCCTAAAGAGCCTGTGTCCTTCCATTGCAACACTCCAGTCATAAGAGCCATCCCACCATCCCCGTGATGCCAATAAGATCATGGCCCTGCAGCTGTGCGCACATCTCTAACTCCTCTTGTTTATTCCCCATGCTATGTGTGTTTGCATAGAGGCATTTAAGTTGGCCCCCCATTGAAGCTGACTTACTGGCTGGAGTGGCTGGAATTCCTTTGTGCTGCTCTTCAGGCGCTCTCCTGCTGACCTGTGATCCTTCTCCAGGCTTTTTCTTGAGCAAAAGATTGTCTTTGTAATTCTGGTAGTGATGTGGGATTTTTTGTTTGCTTGAGGCTTCTGTGTTCTATGAGGCTTCTAACTGGATTTTGAGTTTAAGATTATATATTCACGAGTGTTTAGATCTGTACTAGAATCCTTTCACCTTGGGCATTTCGGATTTTGTGCATTAGCTCTTAAAGCTTTGAAGGGCTAAACTAAAATTTTGAATGATGGTCAAAGAATGCCAGCTCTTTGCAGCATGAGAGGAGAGGGGTTTTGAATGATGGAAGAAAATTCTGTGTGTGCAGGTTATAGTCTGATCTTTTTTCACTTTTCACTTTTTTTCGTCTGAAGTATTCCAGCCTCTTTTCTTGTAAGGAACATTTTTTTTTTCCTCCCCTCTTTGATGCTCTATACATGTGCAGATGCTTGCCCTGCCCAATATGGCTGCACGTTTCAGTATATTGGCTGTTAACACAGAAGCCTACAGAAGTAGGAGTCACCATTATAAATCATAAACCACCTTTGTAACCCCACCAATGCTGTCTAACCCAGTAACTCTTGCCCTAAGCTCAGGCACTTTCAGTGGACCTGCTGTCCAAGAATGTCGGCATAAGGTCCTGGCATATGATTCTAGGTATTTGTCTAACTTTTTGACCAAATCAGATTGAAGCCAAATGGGAAAGTGTGGGAAGAACTTTCCCTAGTCTGCCAGTGGAGGTCCTAATAATAAATGGGTAGTGGTGTTTTGAGATGCTGATGCTTTAATAGCCTGTTCTGAGAGCAGTCTCTGGGCACCGTGTTAAATCATCTGCAGTATGGACTTCTAAATACAAATTTCGGGAGCTCTGTGTCATCTGCATGATACGGGCTTTCCTCTCCAAGTTTTTTGAGCAGGGGTTGATGTGAGGCAGGTGACTTTCTGATTCACCTGGAAAGCAAACAGCTTAGGCCTGACTCGTGAAAGAGCTTGCAGTTGTTAGCAAAACAGAGCTTGCAGCTTCTCTGCTTTACCTTTTAAACAAGCTGCTATTAAAGGTAGGAGAGGAACTATTCATTCTTGGTAATGCAGGAGAGGGAGCCGTGGAAACCTTCCCTAGAAAGGTTTGACTCTGATGCATAAATCTAGTGCTTCAAGACTGTAAACAAGTGATCAAATAATTGCAAGGAAAAGTGGGGTCTTAGTATTTACTTGATCTATAAAATTTTTACGTTTGCACTTTACAAATACAAGATTAGCCTACTAGTCTTCAGTTTTCCATGTTTGTGCCATGGCTTACCAACTATAAACTTGTTCTATGCTCATATGCTAGAATTATTTCTGATTTCTGAATATGTAGGGATAAACCATTGGAACTAACTCAAGGTCATGATACTAGACCAGCACACTTGATCAATACAATTTTTCTTTCCTTAACTGTAATGTGAAGTTGTAAAAACTCTTGCAGTCTACTGTACTTTTTGGTTAGTGGTGTCCGTAACAGTAAAGCTTGGTCTGCCCAGAAAGGTGTACTTTGTGTCCCTGACAGCAAATCTAAACTTGCTAGCCGAGCTATTTCTTAATGAACGAAGCCCTGAATGTGGTGGTTTTGCAACTGATATGAACCTAGGAGGGAGACTGACCCCAGAATATGCTGTCTAAATGCCAGGATGTCTTCAGCTAGCATGGAAGGGAAGAGCGCGGTGGTTCCTCTTTCCTACAGAAACTTAAGGGGAACCCTCATGAAAGTGGATTGTGGGTGGAAGGCAGGAGAAAAACACATGTAAGAATAAAATTTAAGAAACAATTGTTTCTCCCAGCACCTTGCGAACTTTCCCCCGAGGCTTCTTTTGAGTTGGATTTAGGACTTTGACAATGAAAGGAAGAAAGGAATACCTTCAAGGTATGGGAAAAGAGCCTTGTGGAATTCTAAGAATCTTCTTTTCATATTCCCAAGGGTACCAAAAATCCCTCATTTCTTTTAATATATCCTTCAGTATTAACTTTTTCTTACTGTGATCTCTGGCTTTCCCTGACGCAGTCTTCTGAAGACTCTTGATGAGATCTCTGATACTGAGGTAGGACCTGACAGCAATACAGGTGTCCCCCTTCTGTTTCTACCACATGCCTTTTCTCTGGGAGGGATGTGGACAGGTCCCACAGAGGTCTAGTGGAGCAGACTCTTAACGTAGTCCAGAACCTGGGGATGAGAATGTGCCTCTCTTGATCTGGATTTTTGATCAGGCAGCTTACAGTGTAGATTTCTCCTGAAATTAAATGTTGTCCTGAAATGAAAGGAGGAAGTGAGTGGATAGGTTGAGCATTTTATCCTTCGTTTCTTTCATTCCTTCAAGTCTTTACATCTGGACGGATGCAGTTGTCCAGTCAGTGTGGTATCTGGGCTTGGTTTTCTTGCTCTGCTCTCAGAGAATTAGAAGGGAGGGAGGGGTCTGCTTTTCTCCAATAACCTCAGTCTTGGTAGGCTGTTAAGTGACTTGGTGAACATGTACGGCCTGAGCAACTAGTAAGATGCCACTCGTGTCTGATCTGCCATTTTTCATGACTCTCTTGTCTTGTCTGGAGAAGCTGAAATGCTTTCCTTCTCTGGAGTCAGATGGCTTTGCAAGACAGACACAACTGGAAGAGCATGCTGCTGTTTGAGCAATCATCTTTTAGATTAATCAGGCAGAGGATAACTCAGTCAACTGAGGCAGTCTCAGGACCCTCAAGCAAAGGTTACAGTGCTGAGTTTACTGCAAACACTCTGATGATCAGGCACTTCGAGATTTTCTGTCAACTTTTCATCTCATCAGATGATTGTTTTTCTGACTGGACCATCTGCTGACTTAGAGGACTGTTCTCTCAGTAGTGATGTTAACTGTGCTTACTGCTGTTGTGAAGACACACACTGTCCATCTGCTGGCTGGCAGGGACTGCTCCGGTTCATGTTGAACATCTCAGGATATCTTTCGGCAGTCTGTTCTTCAATATTTCTAGAACTTTAACTAAATGAGCAGAATGGAAAAGAAATCTGAGATCAGATTTCTATTTTGTGCTTCATTATAAAATGAAGCTGTGCATCAGGAACTGCACACCCTGACGTCTTTGTTCTGGAGACAAAACACCCAACAGTGCCAGTCATCTTATGAGAGCAGTAAAGAGAAGCATATCTGCAACACTAGAGAACTAGAGAATACTGAAGACTCAAAAGATAGGGTGAAAGTGGAAAAAAATGTACTAAACATTGAGGTTTGCATTGCTTCATTCCTAGTTCTTCTTTGCCTAACACTGGCCTCAAGCTGCTTCCTTTCTTGTACTTAGACCACTTCCAGTAAATTAATTTAATTTCTGTAGTCACAGAAAACAGCATCCTCCATGGAAGCACACCAGGTACTTGTGGAGACATGTGCCGAAGAGCTTGGATGCAATAGAGGATCCTGATAGAAGCTGGGCTGCCTGAAAGGGGAGATAAATGGGCTCAAGTCAGGCAGGCTGGTAGGGATGGAATTACCTTTTCCCTCCCCTCATTGCTTCCTCCCTGCTTCCTCCAGGCACCTGTGCATTTTCTCCCCTCCCTGCCATTTTGGGGAAGGTATGAGTATGGGAACTCTGAACCAGGAACCTGAGCAAAGCTGTTAGGAACTTCTAAAGGTTACTATTTTTATGAAATGCTGTTACAGAGAAAATACTTGCATTAGTTTTGGCTTGCTGTTGAGTCAGGATTTCTGACAGTGCTGTATTTCTTAATGAGGCTATAATGTGTGTTTGCAACTACAGCACGGTAGTAGCCTGGAAGAGATTTATGTTCTTTCACATTCTTCAGCAGTCACTTCTGGAGAGCCCATTGTTTCATGTTACTCTTGCGTGACCTCCTGGTATGCTGGCAATGTGAGATGTGAAGCTGTAGGAAAGGCAGTTTAATTGACAGCCTTTGTATGGGGCATGAACAAATGTGGTGCGGCACTCTGGTCTTGCTGCATGCATGCGGTTATACACCTTTGCATCTGCAAAAATAGACGCAGCAGTAGTATTACTGGGGAGAGGGTGGCTTTGGGAATCTAGGCTGCCTGCCTAAATATAAAGGACAACTTGGTGTGGTTACATTTCTTGTTAAATAGATATGCTAATTGCAGTAGTTCCTGCATGATTTTGTAAAACGAAAGCATGCATGCAAACTGCATTTCCTTTGTTAGAAAACCTTGCCAAGGTTGCTCATTTTATTGTCTTTGGACAGCATAGTGTGTACTTGTTATAGGAAAGAATTTTGGATCCTGTGTTCCCTGGATGGGCAGGAGCTCTAAGCACTGTGGAGGTGGTAGTCCTGCAGAGTAGATCCCTGACTGAAATCTGGATTCCTTGGCTTGTGGGACAGTTGGGCTTCATAAAAGGGGCCTTGAATTAGTTCCTTCCTGGGGAGGAGTGTGCTGCAGGAATTACTCCCTGCTGAGTAACTTTGGTAGGGTATGCTGCTGATCATTAGATGCTGGTAGTCTTCAGGAAACCCAAATATTACAGCTAAACTCTGCCAAGTCTTTATTCTATTGAAATTACATACTCAAACATTATTATTATTTTTTTGACATACAAAATGCGGTCTTTCCCAAGTGTGCCTTATCTTGGAAACCACTAACTAGTGAGTGTAAGTAAGGAAACGTTTAAGTCTTAGCCAAAGGAAGCTGAGTGAATTACTGAAATACAGATAATTGTGGGGTAGCTTGAGATTCAAATTTGTTTGCTCTCCTGTCTGCATGCTGCTTACGGAGGCTGACTTACCAATCATTTTCTGAAGCTGCTATGCAAATAAAGACTCGGTCACTAAGAAACGAATTTGTGTATCCCAGTTGCTTTGCTTTTCCTTAACAAATTTTGCTATATCTATATTGTAAACTCCAAGAGGGGTTTTAGGGAAACAAGCAATTCTGAAGAATCATTACAACTACTGATCCTCTCTGTGTGTCAGAGGACAGGACCCTGTTGGCTTTTTTACTCTTTTGGAAGTTTACTGGTAAAACATACAGTAATGCTGGGGTCCTTCTGGGGGAGTATGTTCTTGAACATTGAGTGTTGAAGGAAAAACCTTTAGAAGTCTCTCCTCCTGTGTTTGGAATGGGTTTTCTGAAAACCGGAATGATTTCTAGAGAAAAATCAGCAGATAAGTTTTGGAAAAAATGCTGGAAAAACCCTCTTGGTGGGTATTTGTGGTGTGGGTTTTTTTTTTTTTTTTTAAATATTGCTCCAATAGCCAAATGATAAAACTAGAACTTGAATTTCTTTGTTATTAGCCATGCCTCTTCTAATTTGTTTTAAGATGAAGCGAGCTTAAATACTCTCTTGACCCAAGTGGAGGGTAGGTTTCTGGAGGGGTACACTGACTTCCATGCTGCACAGTTTTTCTTGGGAGTTAAACCTGGGCTTTGGCTTAAGATGATTCAATGTTTTAGTGAAATAGTTTTATTAAGTAACTTCTACATTCAGTGTTAAAAATGTCCAGTTAATAGAGCAGTTGAACATCACTAAAAAACTAGGTTAACTCCCACAGTGGTATGTAGTCACACAAGTCATAAATTTCAAAGCTTTTAGCACTGCATGTTTTTCCTTGTGGACGCTTATTACTATGGCTTAACAAGATTGTTTTATTTGCAATTTAGGCTATGGTTTCCTGGATTACTGTCTGCTATCTATCAGAATAAAAAAAAAATCAACTAAAATGAAATGAAATTGTACTGTAAGCGATACAGATATATTGAAACAGGATGCTATTTGTATATATGGATGAAGCTAATGAAGTGTCCCTGATTTCATGTTAGATACTTCGAACCTGCTTCTCCCTATACTTGAGAAAGCCTGAAAAATTAGATCATGTTGCTTAAGAAGGAAGTTGTCTTGGGTCTTTTTTTATGTATGACATGTGGTTGATGCCAACATGTCAACTGTTTGAATGGAAAATGGTTGGTTTCCAGACAACTTTGACTCTGAATCTCATTATTTTATTAGACTTCTCATCCCTTACGCTGGTTTTGAGTACTTTTGAATAAAACGTCCATTTTCAAATCTGTGCTGTTATGTCTCTTAGAGACTTTAGATTTCTATTTCTAAATTTCTAAACCATAGGAAGGGCAGTACCTTTGCCTCCTAATAGCTATAACTTGTTTTCAGCTTTTGAAATGGTAAAAATACTTCTGTAGTTTGAAGCCACCTGTGTGGGATTAGTCTAGTCCGTAATCTCTGCCTGTAACTGGGCACAGATAAAAGGATTCTGTGATTTAAAGTTTTCAACATTGACTTAAACAGCTTCTTGTGTTTCACGAAAGATGCAGGGTCCCATTGTTTTGAATAAGAAGATGTAACCCTGAGAATACAGGATGTGATATGTTCCTCACTTGAAGTGAGGGCCCAAAGCTGATTTGCAAGTCGATTAAAAGGCATACAGTCCATGCTGCCTTACAGGTGTGAGGAATCCTAGTAGACCTGGTAAGAGGTGTGTGTGTGGTAGTTGTCCTGCTTTTGGCAGCACTTCGCTTTCACTAATGGAAGGTGGAAAAAAGTCAAAATAAGACTCTAACACACTGTCAAACATGATGGGTAGAATTGTACTTTATTCTTTATTAAATCAGGTTACTTTAGCAAAATATTATTAGAAAACCCCTCTAATTCAGAGGTTACTGCCATGTTGCAGACATTGTAGTGCTTCTGTGCTAAGTTCTACACTCTAGATATTTTAATGAAACTTGCATTAAATTAGTTATACTCATGAGATTCGTGGTGATATCAAAGTAATCAACTGCTACAACTCTATACGGCTAATCCTTGTAATTTAGAGAGTTCTAAGTCATACTGAACTTTTAAGAAAGTGTGTATAAATCTCTGAGTTGATATGATCTATAAATAAAACTCTAAAAGCCATACAAGTAAATCTTCTTTTGCTTTTAATTTTAGGTTTTCTATACAAGGGTGAAGAAACCAGAGCAGCTCTAAACTATTTGTAAAGACAAACGCAGTTGTTGTTTTTGATTTGGACACTTTTTGCATGCCTGTCTGTTTTGTGCTCTTCTACACATACATACTGATGTCTGTTCTTTCAGATACGATGTGTGATATATTCTGCTATCATTTCCCTGCCTAACAGGACTTAATATAGGATTTTTTTTAATCTAAGTAGAGATCTTTCCTTCTCCCACCCATCAGTGTCATTGTATTAAATAGCTACCCATTTAATTGGAAAAGCCTGGATAAAAAGACCAGAACGAGTGAAGAAAAGTCTACTTAGTAAGTGTAGATTTTAGGATGAGAATATTTAGAAAGTATGGGCAGTTACTTGCTTAGATTACACAAAGAATCACATGGAGGGTTGCAGTACTTAAAATCATCCCTTATCACCTTTCTGGTTACATTCTTACATGGTCTTCATGGTTTTTCCCAATTGTAATACTTCTTGAAATTTTCAGGCTGAAAAAAAATAATCTTCCTTGAGCAAGATAGTGTTAATAAACACTTCTGGTAATAATAGACCTGGGTAAATTGTCTGAGACTGACAAATGGCAGCTGACAGAAGATGTGAAATGCAGTGGAGGCACTTAAAATTACGAACATGGCTCTTGATTATTGTCCTTATCTACAAATCTCGGCCGAATGCAAATTGGGTGATGCTCCCCCCCTTCCGCAGATGTGCTTGCCCTTCTGATATTTTCTTGCTAATTGTGTTGGTGAGACTAAAGGAGAAGCATCCCAATCTCTGAATTCTGTGTTAGACGTCTAGGGTAAAACTATAAAGCTATCAAATGCCTTATTCTAGTTCACTTTCAAAACAGTTCAGGAAAAGGTTTTTTCATGGCAGCTATTGTTCGACAACTGCGCATGGTATCTTTCTCAGCACTGAACGGGAAGAAAGAGATCAAAAAGCTCTTGTCTGCAAGGTCTCTTGTGGCGAGGCTGCATTATTTAAAAACTTAGGAGCGTGTTAAAGGCAAACTCGGGGAAAACCTGCATTTTCTGGAACTGTATATGCTGCTTGTTAAGGTTAATTAAAAAATACGAGGAGATACACCTACTGGTAATTATTACTAATTTGTGCTCAAGTACACACATGCACATCACTCGTAGATTGATCAAGTAAAGCGTTTCTTTTCTAAATCAGACTGTAAATTAACAATGCAACCCCTTCACATAAATAATCTTGCTTTCATCTTGCATTGATTTATGGATCAACTTCAGCTCCATTACATGCTGAGAACCTTCTACTCCAAGCTCATTTCATCATGGGTTTCTCTTTTGTTTTGTACCTGCCTTGCATAAATGTGTTGTGATTCCCTTTGATACATTATTCCTAATGAAAGTGATGCTGGATTGGAAGCTTTATATGGAGAAATAGATTATTTAATAACTTAATGGTCTAAATAAGGAATAATAAATTGAGAATTAATTTTTTTTCTCATTGTGTGTAAAGATTGTCTCCTGTTCTTAAAATTGAGGTACTTGTGAGTTGCTGTAGCTGGAATGTCCGGTTACACTTAACAGTGCTTGGTAGTGCTTATTAGAAAGCTGCGTTACAAATGTGTTTTCCATTAGTCAGAGGAATAAGTTAATAAGTAGGAATTCTGTAAGTCGCTGGGTAGGTCCCTCAAACGCTGCATTATGGTCGAGAAGCTCTTGCTGCGCTTGGAGCTGTGGTTGTTCAGAGTGGCTTGTTACGGGGAGCTGGTCAGTGGAATGAGGAATGTTTCACCTTGCATTTTTATTTTTAATTTCGCTGTAACCGAGGGAAAAGTGAGACCTAATTGAGCATGGATGGAGCAGATAGACTTGAATAAACAATTAGTTTTCTGAGGCCTCCAATGCGATAGAATAAATGAAACTTTTATAGGTAGTCTAGGAGCTCATTGGTGAATGTGAATGGCAATAGATTTTATAAAGAACTAAACTGCTTTCACTTCATTAGTATTCATGGTATAACAAAAAAACCCCCTCTTTCCAGAGATATATATTCTCCTCTGAGTTATTTTTTTTTCACGAGGCGAATGATGATGGTGTCAACAGCTGATGAAGATGAATAGGTCTCTTTCTTATGTATTTCAATTTTGTTTTGCAATTGAAAGTGACTTTGAAGGTTAGTTTTACTAAATTTTCATCCTCCTAGTTAGAGCCAGGAAAAATCTTTCTTAAAAATCTGTGTATGAGCAGCAGCATTGGAAATGTTTGAAGTAAGGTGTGCATGTGGATGCCTGCACATACACGGAGTATAAATACATATTTCCATGCATTGTCATGGCTTTCTTGTGCTGTAAGAAGGATCATTAAAATAATTAAGGGTGAAAATTCTGCCTGTGGTGTCTAGAAATATCAAAGTTCTTTTCTGTTTGCTGTGTAGCTAATTTCTGCTTTCATTGAGAAATTAAAGAAATACTCAGTGTGGCTAGTTTGATATTTTTCTCTACAGCAGAGCATAGTGCGTAGTAACGCTAATGCCACTAATAGCTCTGCATATGATAATAAGAAATGAATACAGCCATAGAATATTAAAAAACAAAAATCTACCAAAAAAGAGGCTTCATGCAAGGGAAAGTAAGAAAATACTACTTTGGGTCATGTCATTTTTTTTAGTGATGCACAATATGGATAACTTTCATTTAAACTTGTTGACATTTGGTTCCTAGTGTTTCGGCTGAAAGCCTGGTTGTCTTTGTTCTCTTCCACTTCTTAGGAATAGATAAATTGGTGAAAACAAAACAACTCCCCTGAAGTGCGTGCTTTGTGTTAGGAAGATGTGATTTTTGCAAGGCACGCTGCCATGCCCTGCGAAGTCGTGTCTGTGTCACACGGCAGGGGTCAGCCACCACTGCTCCTCAGCGTCGATGGACCTGCTGGAAGGAGCAGGACTGCTGAAGTGCTTGTGCCAGTGCCTACACCTTAGACCTGCAGCGCCTAGTCATTCGTGAAATGTTGTTGTGTGTATGGGTGGTTTTTCTTCTTTAACACTGCAAGCATGCGGGTTTCCAGTTGTTGTCCCTTTGCCCCAGCAAAGGTGTTTCCCAGACCCTGGCAGCTGCCCACCAGGGCTGGGGGTTGGGTTGTGTCCCTGGTTTCCTCCCTAACTGAAGTGTGGGCGTTTGAGCCAGCTTTCTGCCGGCTTTCTCCTGCTGCCTCCCGGCTACTCACTGAGTCTTTCGCAGCAGGCAGATGTGGCAGTAGTCACCGACAACAAATTTCAACACTACAAAGCACATTTTCCTGCCAAGATGGCCAGCAGGATGGGGACAGGAAGGGAGTATCCTTCCTGCTGCATAGCGGTGGCACGCACCGCTGCACATCTGGGCAGCGAAGGGTGCGCTTTCTGGTTTTTATCTTCTTTTTTCAGATCTCTTCTAAAGAGAAATCTTCCATCTGTGGAAGCGAAGGTGAGCATGCTTCCTGATGCTCAGGCAGCTCCTGGAGGAGCTGTGCTCCTACAGAAAGGGGGATTTTTTTCTAGACGGTACACTTAGAACAGAGCTGAGTGAGTTGAAGAGACCCCTCGAACCCTACTCTCTGTTTTCATGCTTTTTTTGATTAAATTATCGAATTCCTTACAGAATCTGCTATGTTGAGTTTGGTCCCTCTGTGTCCTTCCCAGTAGGGCTGACCTGTTGAGCTGCTGCAGCTTCACCCTAGCTAGCAGCCTGCGTGCGATGCTTTGACTTCTTTTGCTTTTTGAGAGCGTTGGCAGTTTTCCCTAGGTCAGAAATGAAGTGATCTTTTTTTTGTCAGAAGCAAAGGCCTTTGTATATCATGTGCGTTCCTGAGAAAATACCTGTATGACTGTCAAATTAGAAAGAAAGTCTTGATGCTACCAGCAAGTAAAGTGCCCTATGTGATCCCCTTTAACCACAAGTTGAGCTATATCTATATATGTTTGTTTAGAACTATGTTCTGTTTTTTGACTCTTGTTGTAGGGCCTTTCAAGAGATCTGCAGAACCTGCTATTTGTTAATCTTTTTCTTCATGTTCATTAAAGCTGGGTGAGTAAATCCAAGCAGGCTTAGGACAGGCTGAGTTGTTGGAAGCAGTGTCTTCAGTACAAATACTGTTGCTTCCTTTGTTCCCTGGAAAGGGAGCAGTCTGTCCGTCCATCTGTCTGTACAGAGCCAGCGCACAGGAGGCTTTCAGGAACTGAAGGACTCGATCATATTGTGACAAAACTGTTCCATCTTAACCAGGGTAAAGTAATAATTGGCTCAGACAGCAGTGTGCATGCATATTTATAGGCCACTTCTTGGCCTTGTAGAATACCGTGAAGGCTGCGCTTCATTTTGTGTGCAATCATGTGTAAATATGTTTGTGAAAAAGCATTGGATGCAAGCTGATTTTTTTTTTTAACATAGCTATAACTGATTCTTCATATTCCTCTAAGTTGTATTTATTTATTTTTAACTGACCAGAGGTCAAATTTGTTTTCAAGAAAAATGCAACTGTTTTAAAGGTAAATTTGCATTTCTAGAATGAGTGTGAAGTGCGTAACAAAATAATGTGGATATATCTCTGTTGATCCTTAGCAGAGTTCTTAAAATATTTCTGTACTACCTAGGATATGATAGGTAAGAACACGCTATAGGAAAGCATCATGAACTTTGTTCGCTGATTCTGTTTATTTATACATCATCGTATGTTCAGCATAATAAACTAGACAATTTTGAACAGTGACTTTAGTTTGAAGCATTGTGTTTGTGTGTATATGTAGGATGTAAAATCAATAAATAACATGGTTACAAGTGATGCTTTGTGAACAGCAGAGCTTTACAATGGGTTTCTCCTCTTTACCTTGGTAAGGACATGTTTGCAGTGTCAGCTGCAGGTTGTGTTCATATGTAAATGAAGAGTTGCTGTATGAATGATTAAAAAATAATAATCTGACTGTAAACAAGACCTTTTCTGCCTCTTACCCTTTTCCTTCAACAGGGGGCCTAGGACCTGACTTACTTGCTGTCTGTGCAGTAGCTGACGGGCTGGTGTCACTGGAGGTCATGGAGGGAAATGAGATAGTCCAAGGCTCGAAGTCTAGAACAGGAATGACAGATGCCATTCAGCTGGAGAACTAGTGAGATCTCTCAGCCCAAGCTGAGGGAGATCATTCCCATGGAGGGGCGTGGAAAGGCAATGCTGAATTTAAGAAACGTGGGATGAATAGTCATCTTCCTACTTGACCTATGGTGGGTGGTGATGGGGAAAAAAAGTCTCTGCTTGTTTTTGAGTAAGTGTTAGGAAAGGGGGCAAGAAACGGGATCTTGCCTTGTCCAGTGAAATCTGTGTGGCCTGGTGAGACCTCCTCTGTATCCACTCCTTGCCTTCATTATCCTTGGCTTCTTGGAAGTGGTGCTAGTTTTTGTTTCCTTTTACCTCTGTATGGAATTAGGTTATTTGTGATTCTCTGTTCTGCAAGGCGGAGGCTGCTCTAAGAGCTGTGAATATGCAAAATAATTGCACCATTCTCTAAACCCTACTCAAAACTGAGGTGGGTTAATATTGCTTGTGGGTAAAGGGAATGTAGAATATTCCAACCATCAGCTGACTTAATTGGAGCTGCTAACAATCTTGTTCAGCTGTTGGGTTTGATGCAGGTTCATGGGGACTCCTGTGTACCCCCACATTGCTCAGATTGCACCCCCAAGCAGGATCCTTCAGAAACTGATGTTGCTGTGGCCAAAAGCAGTGGAGCTGCTCCTCACAGGTATGAGTTACTGTAGGTTATTTGTTGGAAATTTGTTTGCACCTCTGTTTCTGATGGTAGTATAAGACATACTTCTTGGGCACTACCCCATTGTAGTGTCTTGTCTTCAAGTCTAATTTGGTTGTACTGAATTCTCGTCAAGCATCTGGAGTAACTAAAGTGCACTGTGTTCTTAATTGGCTAAAATGTCTTTTTTAAGAAATTCTAAGATGCCTTTGGGTTTTGGAAGGTATAAACCTATCCGTCAATAAGATCATATTCAGTGTTGCTATCAGTGTCAATGCAGCTAATCAAAACTCATGTATCTGTGCCAAATTTAATGAGACTTAGAGAGAATATTTAAGTGGTAAGAACATACTTCTCCCCCATACCCAGCTGAAGTAAGTTTGTATAGTTTGCCTCAAAAAAAGTGCTTTGCTGGGCTATTATGTTTCAGCATCTGTGCTTAAAATGCTCACAAGGGAGCCAGATAGAGAGGCAGCATGCTGTGAGGAAGCCAGTGTAAATAATGTGAAGAAACAGATTGATTTATGTTCTTAGCAGTCCGCTTCGCCACAAAGGGTCAATCGCTGTTGAGCTAGCGGTGAGTCTTAACTGGCCTCAGAAGCACGCCTTGCTTCTGGCACAGCTTACGTCTAGAGATGCAAGAGACAGGAGGGGTTTGTTAGGTTCGTGAAGCCATGCTCCTCTTAGGTATTTAGCTTTATAAAGATGAGAGGTTTTATTGAACAATTGAATATCTTTTCAGCACTAGGTAGGCTCCTATACTTTTGTCTGCATGGGACTGGAGCATGATGCTTTCCATTCTTACTTCTTTAAACATCTGGATAGGTATGATGCGATTTGGCATATTTGATGACAACATACTTACTAGTAGACTTTTATTGTGGGACTTCTGTTGATAATGAAAAAAAACTAAGCAGTAGAAGTATGTTGGATATTTTCTGCTTTTGGTGCACTGTATGTGAGAGTTTTCAGGTGATACATCTCTTGGATTGGTGCCTGTCTGGGGGAGGCTTAAAATTGGTGACAGCGCATAGCCTTTTTATGGAAACTTTAGGATTTAATGTGCATATACAACACGATCTGAGGTAGAGTGGAGTTGTGCAACATTCGAGAGGAAGAAATTAAAATGCTTAATAGAACATCTTTGTTCATATTTTTAAGACTGAGTATTTGACCTGTATTTCCCAATTTCTGTGCGAAGTAGGAATATTGCCTGTGGAGTGATTAGGAGAGGTTGGGGGTGAGGTATTTTGGACGGTAAAACCATAGTGGGTGTTTCAAGAAAAGGTGGAGCTGAGCAGATGAATTCAGTTCTCATTTCAATTTAATTTTTATTGGAAAAAAACACCCCATGTTGCAACAAATCTCAGCAGCTCAGAATAGCTTATTTTCCTTATCCTGGTGTTATCAGTGTGATTGCGTTATCTTAGCTTCATTCACCTTCTTGTACTATGGATTTTCTCTCCTGAAATCCATTATTTTCTTTCTGGCTGCCTCACATCTCATTATGTACACGGCTCAAATTGTACTTTTAAACACTGATGCTAGATCTTATTTTGAACCGGTTGTCATGTCCTTAATTTTCAGAAGGACATGTGGACTGACATACTTGATGTGACTACTTGATGATATAATTATGAAGCAAAGAATTCATTCTAGCTGTAGAATAAATACACAATGGTAGACAGCTGGATTTAATGCTACTGAGGTTTTTAAAACCATGAAGATAATCCTTTCTGAGTAGGTGAGCTGTTAAAAGTCCATGGCTAGTAAAGTGTGAGAATAATTTTTGTTAGAGGAATGTAGCTGATTCTATTCACATAGAAAATGAATAGCTTCAAAATATGGAAAAAAAAAATAGTTTGAGGACAAATTGATTCAGTCCTGATTCCCTGGAGGAAATTCCTGTATAACTGGAGGAGACCGACACTCAATTTCCATCCATGTTTCTATAGGATCTCTAAATCTGTGTGTAGAAGTCTATGGTAAGGATATTTTGATGATTCTGTTCTATGTAATTTTTAAGCCGTTCTCCTCTAATGACTGTCTGTTCCTTTTTGTAAGGTTCGTGGGAGGGAGGGGGGGAATAAGGTTTTGTGAAAGCTGTTATCTCCTAAATTTTACAGTGCTTCTGTAGAAATTCATCATACCTATAAGGTAAACAGGCAGATTTTTTAATGAAATGTATGGAAAAATGGATTGGAAGGAATTAATTTTGTAGAACAGTACATTCTGCATAGCTTCGAGTTTGCCATGTGTTTTCTGTCTTTCAAAGTGCCTTTGTCAGAAAGGAATTATTCAGTATTTAATGTTGGGGGAGGGAGCGTTTTTACATAAGTTAACTATCCATGCATTGTGAATATTAACAGCAGAGAGTGGTGGTGAGATGTGTGCTGATTAAAAATCCCTCTCTAAGCATCCTGTGTACACTCAATGGCTAACTTAACTCCCTTTGTACTATAGATACAGGACAATCAAATATACTGGTTTTCATATAGTTCGTCTTAGATGTTATGGGTCTTTGAAGCAGTGACTTTCTGAAGTAACTTCTCAAATTCTTTTATTCCCCTGTCCTGCAATTCCATAGACAAGTGGAAGCCTGAGTGCAGTAATAAGGCAGTGGGCAGAGCATATGATAGCCAAAACCTCAAAGTATAGCAGGAATTGTTGGAAACTGCCTCCAGGGATACAACTATTGTATTTCTTGCAACTTGCTTTCAAGCAAGTTTCACTGAAAAAAAAGGTGCAACCAACCAAACCCTGCTTCTCCTGTTGTGCTTGTATGCCATCCAACATCGACACGTCCATATAGCTAGTAAGCGTGATACAGTGATGATTGTGGCTGGGCAAAACTATTTGATGTGCTGAGTAGAAGCACCTTGAGTAAAATTATTTAAGATATCCCTGGCAGAATTTCAACAACCCTCATTCCTCAAGATACTTGCTTTGATGTTGTCTTGCGGACAGCAACATCCAATCTGTACCTGATAAGACACACAACCTGAACTTCTATAGTGCTCAGGTTTCCAGGAGGTCTTTCAAATAAGTATTAACAAGTTGAAATAGGTCTTGCTATTACTTACTTATTTAAACTTGTCATAATCTTACTGAACGATTGTAGTGTCATTTTGGCTGAATTAACCACTTTGTGTGATTTGAATATGTGCCATATTATGCCTGTTCAGAATCAGCTGTGTGTTTCGAGGAAGCAAGACCTAATAAAATGTTCTCTGTTCGTTTCACTTACTTGTACTTGAATGCTCTGCCTGGCGGGAGGGGAAGGCTGTTTTGTTGAGGACAGAAAGCCTCTTCATCTGCTGCACAGGCTTTTGCTTGAAGTAAGGTCTGAATGGGGGCTAGAAGGTCCCTCTGGGTCAAGTCGGTTCATCTAGCTGTCTATTCTTTGAGAGCAGCACAAGAAGTTATTCAGGGGGAGCTTGCAAGCTTGGCTGCTTTCTGCAGTCCATTTCCCTCATACTTCCCCAGCATCCAGAGTTGTTATGTCAAGGCTGTTAAAGGGTATATCCTTGTCTACTCTTTTCGGTCTACTACAACAGCAGTTACAATGTACAGACTCTTTTCAAATACACACTGTATGTGCTATAGATGTTATTTTGCCCTTTGGAAGCAAAAGCAAGCCTTCAGGTAGCTTCCAGAAAGGCTTTGTTGATATATGTGTAGCTGTTTCTGTAAAGCAGGAGTTGGCCATCAATATGAAAATATTAAATGTCATATTTCCATATTGTTTCTTTGCAGTGCTAGACCGTATAATGTCTTGATATGGTTGCTTCAGGTGATGAGATGTGGTTCTCTCCATCCAGCTGAAACCCAGCTGACAATTCTGTGTAACTGTCTACTGTATTGAATTTAACTGTTCCTATATTAAAATGAACTTCTGCCTCCAAAAAACACTTAGTGAAACCTAATACTGCTGTGATATTTTGGTCCTTAATTTGTCATATGCAAGAATTCTTATTTTTGTTTGTTTATCTCCATGTAGTAGAATCACGTTCTCCTTCAACAGAATCTGAATTTCATCCTGTTGTGTTTAAAAATGCAAAACTTCAGAAATTGCATTTCATCGCTGTGTTTCTCATGTCAGAGCATTGCATATGGACTTTCAAATTGAGGACATCACGTTGAAAAGTGTTGGTGGGAAGGATGTTGTTCCTCCCTAGTCCTGTTCCCAAGAACCTCCCCATACAGGACCTCAGGCATGGCCAATTCACGTGAGGTCACGATTACTTCCTCCTGGCTGCTAGCTTCTGTCCCAGTGGCCAAGACCCAGTCTCCAGCTGCGCAGGGTCTCCTTCTCCATTTCCATGCAAGTCCTTGAAGAAGTTTGTATTGTTGAGAACTTGTGTGCCCAAAGTTTGTGCTGGAATTGTATCAAACAGAAATTTTAGTTGTGGTGGAGCCACTTAGCAACAAGGTGGTACCTTTTCAAGAGAATGCTGGCAGGGCATTGCTGTTAAAATCATTAGCTAATGGGGGTTGATATTTAAACAGTCTTAGCTTTCAAAAACCATACTTTTCTGAAGCTGCCAGTCTGGACAGTGGAAAAGCATCTTAAATATGAATTGAGGACCTGGACGGTACTGTGCTGCTCTGTACTATAGCCCCATCTTAAAGTTTCTTCTGAAATGCTGAAAGCTGTGGAAAAGGAGTACAGCTTAATTGGAAATAATGAATTTTGTAATCAGACTGCATGTTGTGGAGTGCATAAGTCTGTCTGTTGTGGGAGTGACTTGAGCAGCTATAAAGGTTATATACCTGGTTATACGGGGAAAAAGTGACAGGGTGGGAAACAGTAATTCTGTTGTGTAGACTTAAGTGCTAACGTGGAGGGAGCTTCGTGCATTTGTTGATTTTTTTTTTTCTTTTTGTTGTTTAAAGTTTTGACGAACCTTATGCCAGGAAAAAGAGATTTAAAATGTGGTTTGTTACTTTGAAATACGAACCTGTTTTAAGAAAGTGCATGAATTTTTGACAATAACTCACCTAAAGCCTTGATTGGATCACATCGTTGTCAGATGCTTGGAGTCTTTCGGAGTGCAGCGGTGTCAGTGAGCAGTACAAGTATCTGCTTGTAGACTTCTGTGAAAGAGGCTGAAAATAGTGTTTCTTAGTAGCCAGCTGTTGTCATTTCCTCTTTAACTGATTCGTAAATTCACTTTATGAAGTATCTTAGGGCTTGGAAATAGAAATATTTGTGGTGTACCTGTGTTTGTAAAAGATAAATGGTGACAGTGGTTAATTAAATATTCTTTGTGACCTCAAAACCTCCCAATTTAGGAAATTGCCAAAGGCATGGGCTGTGAGTTCATCAGTTACTTCAGTGTCTGTCGTGAACATGAATGAGTCTCAATATGCTGAAGAAGCAGATTCAGAAACCACCGTGTTTCTTGTTGCCTTAGGAGTGTATATCAGCAAACACTTCCAGTAAGCTGCAGATTTCATTAAGAAAACCCAAACCACTAACTAGCCTGAAATATTAAATACAAAAGAAATTCTAAACATGGGATTCGAAATGCTTTGCCGAGCATGCAGTACTTTGCTGTGGGATTAACTATAAGCAAAAATGGGCTTCATTGTGCATCTTCATTGGTGACTCTGGTGGCCTTGACTCCTTCCTTTCAGTGGACAGAGAGGATTAAGCAGTTGGATATGCAGGTGATACATAGATTGTCTGGCTGATAAGTCTCAGTACATGAACTGTAAAAATCTAAAAGACTTTGAGGTGCTTGGCTTCCTAAGAAATTGTGGTAAGAATCAGGGTTTAAATGTTACAGAAAAACATTTGAGTGGTTTGCAAAATAGTGACACCAAGTGACTGCACCAGTTTAAGGAGAAGGATGCTTGTAAAGCTCTTTCTTCTTTGCGTACTCGCATCCCGGCTCTTTCTTCCTTTGCCTGTATTTGCTCACTTACTTTTCATTTTGTTTTTGTGAATTTAATCAACTATTGAGACATTAAATGTGTGTCGAAACCAGAGGGCTAAAATGTTGGGTAGGAATGGTGACAGGATTAGAATTTGAAGAATGAGGATCTGTATTTACGCTTATTTCAAAGTCAGTGTAAATGAATGCCTATTTTATAAACAGGATAATGAAATTTTTTTTTCCTTCACTGGCGTTGATAAATCCATTTGTCAGTGTTTCCCTGGGCTGGGCAGTGGTTTGCATGTTGTTGGTAATACAGTGCCATCTAGTGACTGCTCACCTGCGGGGGGAGAGATTGCCGAGGAGGAGTGTTGGCAAGAGCAGATCGTACATGTTGCGAGTCAGATGGTTCACAGCCGCGAAGAGACTGCTTTATGGAAGGTCGAGTAAGCTGAAGTATGATCCCTTGTACCCTGAGACGGGACCACTGCAAAAAGTGCTCCTTGCGTGAGAGTGTGGTCGGAGGTGCTGCGAGCCGTGCGAGAGGAGGATGGCTTTGTTAGGCAGCCAGCACTGGCACTTGCAAATTTTTTGGGTTCAGTTAGCAATTTAATTATCTTAAGATCTTTGTAAATGCTTTTTTTCCTCCAAATGCTGTAATAATCTTAGGTAAAGGTAACTTAGTTTTTTTTTCGATGAAGGTAAGCATTTAAACAGTATATATACATTTTTTTTTCTCTGTTTCTTCGCAGCTTGATCACATATTGTCCCCCCCACCTATGCCTTTTCGAAAATCCAGCAGTCCTGAAGTCTCTTCTGGCCCTGGAAAGTCTTCTAAATTTAAGAGGCAGCTGAGTGAAGATGGGAGACAGCTCAGAAGAGGAAGCCTTGGAGGAGCTCTGACTGGTGAGTTTGGGGTGTGTGTAGTATCACCTGAAGGTTTAGCAGCTGTGGAGCTGATGGCTCCTTGACCTCTGGTGTTTGCCTTGTGGCTGAGCTCTTTGAGGGAAGTGTGAGCTCCACCTGGAGTTTCCATAAAGTCTCTTCCACAGGGGTTCCCCAGTTGTCAGTGGGGTGAGCTCATGTTTGAGACTCTGCCTCCATGGGGTGCTGATAGATGGCCAAGCACAGCCTGAAAATGACCAAAATTTCTTGAAATTTTCAGGAATATGGCAGTTATCTTACTGACTTACTTTGGCAGCTTAAGGGTTGTTTGAGACGTGCTTGCTGTTCATCCATGGGATCACATGTATCTTGTTTCCTCAAGGAGCTGAAGTGCACAGATGGTCCCTTTAGACTTGATTTCATTAAAGAAAAAGTGATTTGGCCTCATTTATCTGGTGGAGTCCTCCCAGGGGAGGAGGGGCATTATCACCTAGCTACTGGCTGTCGACTGCAGACTTCTCTGTGGAGCCGTGCAGAGTTAGCAGGAAGCTTGAGGGGGGCTCAGGCCCTCCCTGCCCTCATAACATCTGTGGAAGATGCCAGATGCTGAAATCAAGATTGTGTCCTGGGAGCTGTATGGCTGCGATGGTCACTGAAGAGTGAGTGGTTCTGGGTGTAGAGTGAAATGAATGTGAAAACATTGGGACAGGTTAACTGGCACTTGCTTGGTGTACTTCAGGAAAAAGAATTTTTAAATTCACTAGAATTTGGCAAATAAATACATTCCGGAAGTGCACAATTTCTAACAGTTTGAAGAATTTGTTGTGAAGAACAGGATATTAAGTACTTGGTGGGAGGGACAATAGATTTCAGTGAATTTAGTGGAAGGGATAAATTTGAGACTCAACATCGTGTTTTATCTGTTCAAGTGATGTTGATTGATATCAAAATCAAACAGGTGAAAGTCAGGTTAGGGAAAGTTGAAATAGCATTTACTTGAGTTGTGACTGTCTTCTATCTCTAAATTCTTTACATGATTCAGAGGCGTTTTTGCTTGGGGATGAAAAATGGTGCCACAGTGGATAGAGCTGACTCTTCTGCCATAAGTGTCTGGGAAGTGCTTTTAAAATATTTGCTTTTCTCACTTCCTTCCCACCCCTCTCCCTGTCCTTACGCTGAAGAAGCTCCAAGAAGCTGTTGCAATACTTCTCTTTGTCTGTAATCAGTAGCTTAGAATCACCTACAACACTTCTAATGAGTGACAAATAATTTTTTTTTTACCTAAGTAACTTAAAAAATTAAGTTGTCTCATACTTTACGTGAAGGAAAGACAGATGCTACTACAGAAACTTCTTGTGTCACACCAGCACGTAATTGTTGCTGTGATTTTTAGTGTCACTAGGGTAAGATTTGCCATTTCCCTTACAACTTCATTTTTATGAAGAGTTGTATTATGAAGATTTCAGAAACAATGTAAGAGTATTTGTGATCTGTATCGGTTTTCGTGAAAGATAAGTGACTTACAGCAGTTTGAAGTGTCAATTTTGCTAACCATATCAGTAACCTCTCTGGCTTCTCTGGAGTGTTACTACTCTGAAAACTTGAAGTGTAGACCAAACTGGTGTTTTACTGAAACTAAAAATTACCACTTACACTACTTATTACTTCAGCAGGAGTTGGTGTGGGGTTTTTATTTTGTTTTTGTTTAACTTTAAAGCAGGGTGGTGATTTTAAAAATTGAACTTTCCCATATAAGCCCTCCAGATAAAGAGGGAGAAGGCAGCCTAATCAAAAACAAACGAAGCAAATGTGTTCTGCTGTTGTAGTCTCTGGTCTTTATCTCTACTCTTGAATTATTGCTTGAGGTCTTTATAAAGGGAAATGGATATGCGTTTGCTTGCAATATGTTGTGCAGGGTTTCATGTCAGAATTTGAGAATATAGCGTGCAATGATGTTAAACTGCTTTATTACTAATGCACTTTAAATGAACCTGAATACCCTAGGGCTTTGGTATCTTAAAATAGTTTAAATATCTTAACAGCTTTCATGATACTGATTAAATTAAATTAAATTAATCAAATTCTGATAACAGAAGGTTCTTAATTTTCTTTTGGGGTTTTTCAAAAAAATTGATTTTAAAGAAACCGCTGCAAATAGAGAACTATTTCCTAGAATTGTTTCAAATGCTCAGTAATCAGAAGTTAAGAATTTCAGTGCTACCTTGGATTTGTATTTACCTACCTTGTTTTTATACTTAAGTTTTGGGTTTTGTTTTTTTTTTTTTAGTTTCTGTAATGCCTAAGAGTGGCTCACTGTTCTGGTTTGAAACAAGAAGAATCACAATATCATTTAAAAAAAACCCAAAACAACGCGGGGAGGGGGGGAGCGACGAGAAGGCATTACATTAAAATGACTGAGCTGACATGTCCCTGGTTTGGGTTTACTTCTATGCTCACACATCCCCTCCCTAATTTCTGTTTGAGTCTTAATATTTCTGAAAAGATACCCATGGTCCATAAGGGAAAAAAAAATTTGGAGACCTGTCATTTGGAAAAGTACTTGATCTTTAATATCACTTTACAGTGATTACAGTCTTCCTTTATTCTTACTCCTGTTTTGTTGCTTTTGATACTCTTAACTTAGGTGCTAGCTTAACAATGAGTATCAGTCCATTGGAAAATAGTTCATTAAGTGGGAGTATGTAAAGCAAGAGAGAAGACTCCTAGTTTACAAAATTGCAGAGTATTCCTATGCTGATGCTTGTTGCTCATTCCAAATGTTACAAAATAAGTGAATCGTGCTTTGTGTGTTACTTTGACTTTCCCTTTGTTGTTAAAAATACAGTATTATTGAACCATAGAGCATAAGTAGTATTAACGATAAAAACAAAAATAAAATTTTAATTTGCTTGTATAAAACCGGATAGTTTAAATCCTGCAGGGCTGAATACTAATAGAGCTAAATAGATAGGGTTTTTATCTCTGGGAATAGATCCCAAATAAATGAGTTTATTGGGCTTTACAAGAGGGAATAATGTTATGCATGAAATATGAGAAGAAATAAAATCTATGTTGTTGCAATATATTGAATGAGACTTACAAAACCTGAAGGATTACAGTTCTGAGAAGCTACTACTCTGAATTGGCTAAAGTAAATTACAAAACTCTTTATATAGGAATATGAGAAAAATTGAGAATGATGTACAAGGTCTTTCCAGTGAGAAATGAACACAAGGGAGAAGAGGTTTGGAAACTTGGAGAGGAAGAAACGGAACTTACATTCTACACAGCTTCAGGGAAACTGGAGCCCAGATTTTTTTCCTGAATTGCTCAGTTTTAAGCAGTCTAGCAACCACATGTTTTTAGTGACAAGCAAAGAATGCTTTTTGGAGTTGAAGAAAATTAAATCAATGTTTTTGAGAATAAATCTACTATCACTTCCTGGTGAAAATTGCTAGGGAACCACTGATATTACATAAAGTTTGGCCAATGAAAGAAGTGAATACTGCTTCCTGGAGACACCATGCCATTATATTTTGGAAAAGTCACTTCAGTCTAATTGTTGTGACAGTATTGCTTTCCTTAATCTTCATCCCCAAGGAGGGGGAGGAGGAAGACTTTTGGAGAAAAAGAGACTGAATTTGGAATGAAAAGACTTTATTGGATGTGGTCTGCTATTAGTATAGCAAACCTACTTTAATAATTCGTGTTGTGAAGTGCTAGCAGTACTCATTAATAGAAAGAAAGGATGAAAATAATACTTCATAATGGGAGTTGCTAAACATAAGCATTCATGAGATAAAACAACTTCAGAGTAAAAGTATTTGAAAGTAATTTATGACCAGTTCCCCTTCTAATTTAAAATGTCATGTTTCCAGAGGGTTATGAAGTTTTGGGTAGCAAAAACACTTGCACAATAATCAGTGTTTGCCTTTCTCCTCTTCTGCTGCTTCTGCTTCGTAACTCCTCTCCTGCTCCAGCCTCCCCCTTCCCTGCACGCACACATTCCTGTAACAGCGCTTGCGACATCCTTTACCTGGGAAGTAAACTGGAACTTTAGAAGTCCTGCTGTGCCAGGTGGTGTGAAACACAATCCCTGCACAGTTTGTTCAGCTGCGGAATGAGCCCTGTCGCAAAGCTGAGCTGTAGCTACTTGTTTAATGGCCCAGGTCAAATACAGAGGGAAAAGATCATTGCTTCAGAAGGACGCTGGTGCCCTCTGGGTGCAGGGGCGTTGGAGGAGTGCTGGACAGACTGGGAGCAACGCGTGGTCAGGTGAGGTCAGCTCTGTTCTTCTTGGGACAATAGGCTTCTGTGCGTACACGTGTATTTAAATGTCTCTCCCCCTAGACTTAGATTGCCTTCTTAAGGATTCCTAACAGTGCACAGACTGGGGCTTTAAAACTTGTTTCTAATCAGGAGGAAAGATGTTTAATTAAAAAGCTGCTTTTCTGTGGTGGCTGGTTTTCTTGATCTCCACAAACTTCAAAGGGCTGTCTGCAGTCAGAGGTTTTTTGGCTTAAATTGTCTACAGATTTTAGTTTGCTGTGTTCAGAGATGCTTAAGTAGAATTCATGGCAGAAAGTAATGTGAAAGGCTGAGAAATTAAATGAGCTTTTACCGCAGAGGGGGTTAACCTGGCAAATCACTCGGACAAGCAAATCGAATTGGCCTTGCTTTCATGTCCCATTGCTGCTCCTCAGTTTGCACCGCGGTGTGCGGTGCAGCTCTGTTCAGTCTCCTCAGCTGCTCTGGTGCAGCATTTGGAGATTGCTATCTCCCTTTGTACTTCTGAAAGGTATGAGAGCACATTGCTGGGAAGAGTTTGTATTTTGCAGACTGCTGCAGCTAGCTCAGTTGTCTCTCTACTGTACTGATAAGCTCTGCAGTTAGATATAAAGAAAAAAAATACACTTTGTTAGCTATAGTTTGAACTTCTTATCTTGCCTCCTGTTGTCTCATCAATAACTGCTTGGAAACAGACTTCCTGCTGGGCTAATTGTCTCTAATTGTGGTAGGTCTGTTATCTTGCTAACCTTAAACTGATCTTATACTGGTGACATAACAGATACAGATTTCATTTTATAGCACCTTTAATCCAAAGATCCTAAAGCACTTTACAATAATGAAGTTAGCTCATGATCTAGTGATGTATATATTTTTTTCTTCTCTAATACTCCTTCTTTGATCAGCTTTCCACCTGTAAGTCATCAGTCATCCAGATATGCTCAGGAATTATTGCTGTTCTCATATAACTAATCCGTGGTTGATTTGAAATGAATTTGGGGATTCTCAGTCTGGTTTTTGCATCAGAGATTCATCACTCTGCTAATACACTAATTAGGAGAAAGATCAACAGCTTTATGGGCCATGAAGAACAAGCTGTTCTCTTATCCATGGATTGGCACGTGCTGGCATGACTTGAAAGGGGAGGTTTTCCCTGTTCATACAGGGAAGCAGTTGGCAGTGGTAGAAATCCAGAGTTTTCACAAACATTATGCTGTATAAATTTTTTTTTAATTGATGTTGTTGAAAATGCAGATTAGCTCATTAAACCTTACAATGTCAAATATTTGATACAACTTGGTGGATGGGGAAGTTGGGCATAAAATCACATGACTTGTACCTTGAAACCTCTTTGGAAATGGTGCCTTCCCATTCCGTACAACTGCTTATCCTAACGGTGATGTGATTATTTTAGTGGCAACATTTTAAAAAGATTATTTTTATTAATGATGGGCAGTTGGTGTAGATAAGGGGAAGTGTTCCCTGTTTCCTCTGTACAATATCAAAATTGTTTACCGACTTCCAGTTATGGGACTAATTAATTATGCATGTGCCCCTCCATAAAAAGCCCTGTGATTTCATAGCTGTTTCTGGGGTACAGCTTGGTGGGCTCTGTTGGCCCATCTCTGGCTCCAGAAGCGGGGGTGCTGTAGGATGTGGGGGAAGGGTGGCTGCCTGCGCCGAAGCTCTATCAGACACGTCTTTTGTTGCTTCCTGCGTTTTCTTCCCCGCGCATACTAGAGCAGAAGTTTGTTTCAAAATTGCTTCCCTCTTTGTGACGCCTGACAGGAATGGACATACCCAGTTCAGAAAGTCTTTTCAGCTGCAGCTGCCTAAGGGCCCTCCCCGACAGCAGCAGAGGGAGGATAGCAGCCCAGCCACTGGTGCTAACCCCACTCGGTTCCTGGGTTCAAAAGGTGGGAAGGTTCAACAGCCAGGTGTGCATGGGGACAGGCACCACACGCTTCGTTCAGTGGCACGGCTTACCCAGAGCGCGTCCTGGAGTCTTTTCGCTGCCTTCCTCAAAGGCTTCCTTAAAGCACCGCACCACGTGTTAAACTTCTTCCAGAATTAGTAGAAAGAGGTAGAAGCAAGCTATTCTATAATTATATACCTGAGAAAATGTTTTTTTAAAGCATGCACTATAAAGCTGTCTTCTACAGATGCAGTAAATATATTCTGCTGTGAAATACGCATTTTTAAATAGTTCTTGGTGCACTGATGGTTGAGATGACATTAGGTTATATTTGTCGTTGTCAGTTACCTTCCTCATTTAAGGCTTCAATCAACCTGCATAGCTGAGTTGATTTTTACTTCCCTGTGCGCCTAGCAAGATAATTTCCATATTCTTTGACATGTCTGGAGTCTGCATCATGTAATAGTCTGAGATGAGAACAGAAGATACTGTATTCTTATCTCATTATTTTGCCTTTAACTCCTCGATTGCTGCTTTATCGTGCTTGTATCGTCAGAACATTGTGAAGTTGATTGTTGTTGAGATCAAAGCAAACTGTTGCAGAAAGAGTGCCTAATTAGCAGATACATTTGCAAGTTGCCTGTTTTGAACGGTTGAGATTTAGAGCTTAACCCTCTTTGGGACGCTTATAAAAGCAGCTTGAAAGTTGTAAGAGTAATTTTTCATAGTGGAAAAATAAAATGTGGAGAAAATGAATATGCATATTAAATTTCTGAAGTTTGAGCTGTAGCTCCTTAAGAAATACCCCAAGAGCTGTTGAATTAGCTGGCTCAAGTATGCTTAGCAGTGTAGAAGCACACATGGAAGAACTTGCCTGGTCTTAGTTAAATGCTTGGATTTAATCAGCTGATTACCAAAATCTGTGAGGTTGCAGTTCTATTGTTGCTAGTACCTGAGCTCGTTAATGCAAAACTCTCTGCAGTGTATTTATAAATAAATTATAATTGCACATCAGGACTGCATTAGCCATACTCCTAGAGGCTTAAGTCTTCCTTTTTCACTTGTGGACTCTCTCAAGTGGATGTTGTGAAGCCAATGGTCTGACCACGTGCAGAGGGAAATTGTACCTGCCTGCTCCAAGACGGATGCTTTAACATAAGTTGAATGTACAGCTTGAGAAATGTTTGAGAAGAGGGAGAGGCACTTAATCCTTAGAACGAAGGTTGAAGGCTTGAATGGAAAAGTTTATAGATGCTTTCCAGTGAAAACCGGGGCAGGCTTTTCTATTAGGAGACTTTTCACCTTTTGAAAAATGACTATAAGAGTATAGTTACAAATCATTTCTTTAGTTATGTGGCATAGCAACATATACCTGAAACAAAAATAGGGGTCATAGTAGGGACTGTAGAGAAAGTAGCGTGTTGACACATCACTTCATGCTTGCCATTCGTAATAGAGTTGCTGAGCATTTTCTTCATAGTGCAATGGAAGCTGTTTGTTTCGTATCTTACCGTAATTTCTATAAAGCAAGTAGCAAAAAACCAAATGTTGAGATGGTACAGAGTTGGGAGCCAAGAATATTGGCAGCTGTTCACGTAGTGGTTGAACTGAGCAACGGTGAATTTTCTGAAGTTCTTAAAATTAGAGCATGTGTATTCTAGGCACAGCTTGGTTGCAAGTCTGCCAGTATTTAGAGTTGCAGATAAGAGCTATCTCTGAGCTCTTGGTGTGCAGAATTCTTATTTTGCAAAATTGACTGTATATCGGAAGGAGCAATACAACTGTCTCATCATCACTTAGACGTAATCCAGTTTAATGAGCTTTTGGGTAGCATCATGCGTTCAGTGTGAACCTTAAATTCCTGATTTTTCTCCTATTATCAGAGTTTCAGAACTGGACCTTCAAATTTTTCTAGAACAGGTGTAAACTGGAAAAAAGGGTGAAGGGGAAGCAGGAATATCTGTGTATTAGGGCTGTGTTGTAGAATGGACCAGCAGTCTGTTAGTTTGGGAGTTACGTGTCAGAAGTAGGGGAAAAAGGCTTTATTTGTTGGTGAGGTAAAGAAGAGGAAGCAGCAGAACATGCCCATCTCTGAGCTCACTGATAAATAAGATATCTCCAACTAATTATTTTGCCGAGTTGTGTTTCAATAGAGTTGGGAGGTGGGGAAGTAGAGTTGTAAATGATAACTTCAGACTGTAGGGTTTTTTTATCATGTAGATATCAGCAGGCTAATACTGCTATTGTGGTAGACAAAAAAAGCCCAAACCAAAAAACAAAACAAAACAAGAAAAAAAAAAAACAACACCAACCAACCAACCAAACAAAAAACTAAAACAAAAACCAGAACCCTCCACAAAACAAACACTGCCCTCACCCCCCAAATCTAAATAAAACTAGAGAGATTTGCTGGTGGTCCCACATGCCTTTCAAATATTTTATTGCTGTCACAGTACTTCAGTAGTAGATTGCAAATCATCAAAATATAAATGTAACTTCAGTGAGCATGTGTTACAGAGGACCTTTGAGTAATTTCCATATGAGCAAAACTCTATATTGTCTTCTAAGTGTCTTTGAGTGAAAGAAATTTGTTCCAAGCATGGAAATGATATTTATTCCTGGGAGGAAAGCTAACTGTATGTGACGACTTATTTTTGGTAATTGGCTTATAAACAGTCTTGATTCTGAATCCCTTTGTAGTTAATGGAGGCTTGTTTTTTTATATATATATATTTTGGATATAGATCTAAATCTGCATCCTGCTAGTTTCTGGTCTGAAACAGGATGTGTCCTTTTCCAGTTCCAGTTTTGCCAATATTGATGAAATTTTAAGACAAATATATTGCTTTTCTTAAGATCATAATCTTACTCCGAAGTTTTGCCTTTGGTGGGCCACATTTATTTCATGCATGACCAGATACCACTTCTTCATCTAATTTTAGAAAGTGAAACCAAGATAGAGCATTTTAAGGAGATTTTGCAGTGCATCAATAGTGAAAAATCTCTGATGAGTGTAATAGGATTTTTTACAGGGGCTTCTTGTAGAAAAACAAAAGAATTATAATTGAGTCAGTTGTAATTATAGACTTAACTGAGTAATGTTATGTTTAGTGGACAGATTGGTTGAACCCAAAATTTCACCTCTTGCATCAGACTGGGAAGTTGGCATTGTCCATTAACTTCAAGCATGTGCAGCTGAGTAATATGCAAAACATGCTAATTTTCTTAAGTTGTGGGCAATAAATAAGGCAATAATAAAATGGTAACTCTTTTTTGACTGCTGGTAGTCATTTGAAATTTAAGTAAAGTTTGTTGATGCAGCCACAGTAAAATAAGGCAAAATATTGAAAAGTTTCCTAATGGTGGCTTTAAGTCCGTCCACTATTCTTTTACTTTCCAATTACTGCTAGTAGGAATTATGGGCTTTAATTCTCCCCCCTCACTGATGTGAGAATACACCCTAAAATTTACAGCCTCCACATAATTTCCTACAGCTGGGCTGTCTGCAACAGTTAAATTTGAAGCAATAAAGCAGAATGCCCTAACCTGATGGTAAAATACTAATGTGTGAGGCTCTTTGCCTTTCACCTGGCAGGTGTCTGAAGCTGTGGTGAGGCTTCATGTATCTGTGGGAGTGAGAGTGATGGTTTGTTGCCTCCAGCTTTGGTTTCTACTTCCCGCTGCTCCGGCTGCCCATGCCGTTTGCATGTGGCCATGGCCTTTCTGCGATGTGCTGGGGCTGCCACTGCTGCTGGGGAGCTGAGGTGGCAGGGGGGTGGCTTCAGCCTTTCCTCCATTCGCAGTGAGACCTGTCAATAAACTGTTCTGTCTGTTTTTTTGGGGAGAAAAGCAGGAATAGGAAGAGGGAGAGTACCCAGCTGTGTTTCCTTTCAGTGCATTTCTATGACTCAGAGTGCTCTGTAGTAGGGTCCAGTTTTGTCTTCCACCATGGCTTGTTCCTGTTGCGGTGGGGTAGCTCACCCTCAGAAAGCTCCCCAAAGGGAGGTGTGGAGTGAGCAACCCAGTGGAAACTGCGCTTGGCGAATGTGACTTGACCACAGAAGTCAGCTCTTGAGATAGGAGGAGTTTTTCTTTTTTACTTCAAAGTAGTGATGGAGAAGAATCTAGCTTTCTGAATTGTTTTTAAATAATCTGCACTTATGTCATAAATATGTATAATTGATTTATCAAAACAATTAAGCGAAATAAGTATTTCTTGACCCTTGCCTTAAAGATGTCAGGATGGCAAGAGGCTATTTTGAAGGCTGCTATTAGCTAACACAAACACATTGGTGCTTGCTTCCGTTCAGTCTGTGGTACACTGTAATCACATGCACAGCTTCCGCTTTGGACTAATTGTGTCCAGAGTTACTGTCAGCCCAAATCCAGACACTTCCATTTTAGCAAAGTACATACCTGTCTTCCATTTACAGTTGTGTAATGGAAAACGGCTTTTCATATTTTCATAAAAAATATTTCCATCAAAAACTTTCAAGGTGCTTCCTCTGTATTTATCTTTGCATTTTGACTAATTACAAATCAGACTTTCCAATCTACACTCTCCTAAGTACTTTCGTTAAGGCAAAAACTTGCTTGGATGCCAGAAGGTTTTCTCCATCATATGCAATTGTTAAAACAACAGACTGCTGAATATTTAAGACAAGTAATTTCTAAATTATAACTGAAAATGGAAGGTTTATAGGTATTAGATTTAAGCTCGTTTAGTAATTCTCAGTCATCCCATTGGGATATGGATTTGAGAGGGAGAGAGGAAGGAGAGTAATACTTTAGCAGTAGGAAAGGTTTTATAATTAAAATAAAGCAAAGCCCACCTTCTTTGACTGGTCTTTGAGGAAGTGTATGTGTTTTTTTAGTCTCTTTTGGCTTTATACAGTAAGGCACACAACAAGTATGCACACGCTGGATGCAGTAGAAGTAAGAAGCCACAAAGATTCCATTTGGACTTTCTACAAATATCCATTATAAAGGAAGCTAGACATGAGAGGCAAGTTCAAGGGGAAGATCACAGTGAACTCCAGTGATGTATTCCCCATGTCCACCAACGATTATGTAATACCATTAAATAATGCTAAGTTATTACCATTATGTAATCAACTTAAGTCACTTTCATTGCGATGCGTTTTGATAAATGTGCTGGACTAACGAGGACTGCATTCAGATGTGGGAAGAGATGCCATTGGTAACAGCGTTGTGACTTTAGGCTGTCTTGATAGTTTCAGGCACAAGAAGGGTAGCAGAGGTGCCAGGAAAGCCTCTGTAGAAGGCATGGGAGGAAGTCAAAGATCATTTTGGGATTGAATGGGACAGGACTAGGGGACTTGTATCAGTAAATGACTCTGCTGTATCAGTAGCTGATGAAAATAATAATAAAATTACTACCAGTGTGGCAGTAGTCTATTGTTAGATAAAGATTATCCTGGACGTTGGCCAGTATTTGTGCTGTATATGGGCCAAAATGCCAAATTAAGGTGGAAGGGATGAAGTGGAATTGAGATTAAGTCTTCCTCTCTGTCCCCCACGAGTCAGTTCACTCAAAAAGAAAAGTCGCCGCTTGGAGCATTAAACTTGAAGGTAGAAATGAATGCAGTGTGAAAATCAATAATGCATTTCAGCTCCAGTTTTATGTGTAATACTGATATTTAAATCACGTAACAGTGAGGAAAAGTGTGCATATGTATAAATTCAAGGAGTTATTGAAGGCAATGTAAAAGGGGGAAATGCATACAATTATGAATAAAACTCTAGCAGGAAAAGGTGTGGGAGTACTATAAGGGCAAGAAAAAGGAAGAGTGGATAGTCTGAGGGGTTTGTTTATTTATTTATTTTATTTATTTTTTTTTTTTAAATGGAAGAATCCAGGGAGAGTTGCTGACTAACTCATTGTGGGCAGGGACTGTTTTATTGTGTGGTGGTTTAACCCAGTGGCACACTAATCCCTCAAAGAAAGCAGAGTGAGTTTTGGAAGAAATTTTTTTTTCTGTAAGAAATGTTAATGTTCCATTTGCTTTTGGAAATGAAAAAGCCTCCTTGCATTCCTGTAAAGTATGTCCAACTTTCCTTATTTTAAGAAGCACAGTATTAATAGTAGAGTTGTTATTTTCTGGATATTTTGTTGCAGTTGGCATTCTTGTTGGTAACTGCTAATCTCCTGGTAGTATCTCTCTGCGTGAAGTTTAGTGTTATTCCCAGATAAGAGACTTACCTGTTACCATCTTCTTGCATGAGCCATGGCTATTTTTGCTTCTATAAAAACATATTTATTATATGCCATTTCTGTGTTTAAAAGCATATATGGATGTACTATGAAAAGAAGAACTGGAGCTCTAGATAGTCTGCTACGCTTGACTTAGTTTCAGGGTGTTGTGAAATCTGTGGTGCCCTCAAGTCTCCTGTTTGGGGTAAGGATGGGAGGAGAGATCATTCCAGCATCACACATGCTCACGTTTTCATTGGCAATTTTCATTGTGTCAACCACCTAATTAGCTACACCACAGGCCCTCCAACATTATTTTAAATATTTCTAGAGGTTAATCATGCAAGTGAAATAATGGAATATTAAGTGAATTCTTACAGTGCAGACACTGGCCCTGATGCTGAGTTATTCTACTCTGCTTTCTTGTCAGGCAAAATCTTAGAGTTGAAGGAAGCGCTTAGTACAAGATTTTGTTGTTGTAAAGAGTATGATTACTTCTCCTCTAGCTTCTGTACCAAAATACCTTAGGCTTTCTTTTAGATGTTTGAGCAAGATAAAAACTGAATAAAATGTGCCTGTAAAGGACAAAGAATAAAGGTGGCTATTAGAGATGTTCTGTGGCAGTGTAGCCCTGCACATGGTAAGGTCTAGAGTGCTCTACTCTGCTGAGTGACTGACACAAATAGAAATCACAATATTAGCTCTCCATGTTTTGGGTCTGACTCCCATTTAAAGCAAAAGGTAAGTACAAGCATTAATAATAGCACTTATTTCTCATATGCCTTTCTCCTCCTAGACTTCATTCGTTTGTTATGTAAACCTTTTTGGCTTGGGATCCAAACCTAAACAAAACTAGATTAATTTGTGGACAAAGTACAAATGATTGCCTTCAGTTTTTTTCCTTGTGAAGCTCAGTGGGATTTATCTGAAATGAAAATTAGTGCAGTCTGGGAAAGGCCTAGTGTTTGACAATGGATTTCAAGACTAGTTTCAAACCCCTACTAGAAAGTGTATTGATTAACCAAAGAGTGATGCTCTTTCCCAGTTTTAGAACAAGTTTTATTAAAACAGACCTATTTCTTTGTTCTAAAGATCAGAGGAAAACTCTATCGCTTTTCAAGTATTGATTCCTATGATGATAAAATGCACTAAGAGTATGCTACACTGATCAAGTTGCAAATTGTTTAACATAATTTTCCTGGTGGCTTCTAGAGTAGGTTAATACAGAGTTTCTGAGAGGGATTTGTGTAATGTATATCTACTTGACAAAACAGGTGTTGCCAAAGCATTTTACTGGTGTTACCATCAGTGATACGATATCTTGTTTGGAGCTGTTTTGACTTTGCTGCAGTTTTAGAAGCCTTTTTGCAGAGTCTCATTACAGTGTTGGTAGTCTGCATTCTAGCCTGGCGACCCAATACTAGGAAATGTCTGTTTTCACCCTGAGAACCTCCTCTTACCGTTGACTCTCAGGAGAAGAGTCAAAAAGCAAGTAAAGAAAATGCATAGACCTCTTTTGATGTGGAAAGCATTAAAGAAATAAAACATACCTGTTTAAGTGCAAGCTATGCATAACTTAGTTTTTTCCACTCACTTTTTAATTCTTTTTTTCCTACCTGTATGGGAAGGAATTAACCTTTTGAGGTGATAGATGTAAGCTGTAACTGACTGCATATATCACTGGCATATTCCAGGATTGACATCAATGGACTATCAAAGATGTGGATGTTGCTATCAATGTCTTAAGCTTTTTATGGCATCCTTTTAGTTGAGGATGGTTGGCGCCTATGTAAAAAGGTAACCAGAATTTGATAGAAACAGGCAGCGAGAGCAGAAGTGAAATTAATTCAGTTTTTCCAGTTCTGGAAAATGTTATCCTGGATAATTGGGCAAGAAACCACAACTTTCTTTTATGTTTTTCTTCTCGTCTCGGGCAAGCAAATTGGGTGAAAAATGTCTATGGGTTCCACTTTACCAGTGTAACAAAGAACAATAGCACATTTTCAAGACTAATGGGAAGAATTAAAAAGACTATCCTGGGAACTCTCTAGCTCCCAAGACAGTTAGTTTCCAGAGACCTCAGCAACTCTCTGTGGATCTGCTGTTAAAAATAATGTTATGAAGCTGAGGGCTTTGATTTCCTGGCAAACCTGTGCCCATCTACCAGGGTGCAAATCCTGTGTCAATGGTTACGCACGTACCCACTCCATAGTTCTCTGAGGTGACAAGATCAATGAGGTGGGAATTAGTAATTTCAGGAGACAAATGTTTAGGACGTGTGGTTTGGAAGATGATTTTAATTTGAGCTGTTCCATCAAAATCTTGCATTGTGTTTTTGAACCTAGATTTGATTTTAAAAAAAAAAAAATCTTTGCATCAGCTTGTTGTTCTTCTAAGAAGTCAGTTTCTTTAGTAGTGTGATTGTCTCACTTTTGCATAGTTTTCGAGATAACTAAGAACTTAAGGTGGACATATTTGCTAAGACCTGTATATAGCCTCTTGTCCTGTTTCTTGGCAGTGGCTGAAAGTAAGCAAAAAGGAACAGTATCATTACATGCTGCTTCTCTTAATATAATTCCCTGAGTATTCTTCCTGCTGCTGGTTTGCAGCTCAGGAGCTTCCTGAGCCAGAGATGCTTTCTGCCTAATTAGTACCTGTGGGGAGATGATCCAGACACTGCTTTGGTCGGGGGTCTGACCTTCCGTTGCACTGGGCGTGAGCTTGCCTGGCCACACCGAAATGACACTGCTGGGCGGTGAGCAACCGGCGAGGAGGGGTGCGTGTATCAACCGCTCCCTGAGAGCCCGATGCGAGCGCTCCTGAGGAATGGCTGGCCCACGCCTTGGTGATCTCCCCTCACTTGGGACGCCGGGTAAGGATACTTTCTTGGGAATTGAGTAATACCTATTAGGTAGATTGCAAGGAATTTTGGAATAGAAGCAGAATAGACCCACTCACAGGATGGTGTAATTGTTATCCAACAGTAAGTGCCTTATTCCAATAAACCTCACTTTGTACCTTGGACTCGGAACCTTATTCCTTCAAGGGGTAGGTAGTGGCATTTTTATTTTTGTTTTTTGTTTTATTTTTATTTTTGTTTTTATTTTTATTTTTATTATTTTTAGCTAGCCAATAGAATTCAGGTTTCTTGGTTCAGACCCACCATTATGGATGTTTGCATCTGTTGTTGCATTAATTGTGTTTCTAGGTAGGAAAAAGGTACAGTTGTGAGAATATTGAAAAAATGAATTTGCCTAAGAGAAGTGTAGCTTGTGGAAGCGTGACGTGAAGGGCTAGCAAGTGAATAGTAGGAATTCTGCTTTGTTGGAATACCCTCTGGTCAGTGCTATAGTGAAACAAACAAATGGTTTAGAATGGTAAGACTGTTGTCTTATAGTAAACTCTGTCCATTGCACTGCCCCATCTGCAACATCTAATATTTTAACACACTCTTTCTTAACTTGACAGGCAAGTATCTGCTTCCCAATGCAACTGGACAGCAGCTGTGGCAACCTGCAGAAACCTCTAATCTTGTTCGCATGCGCTACCAAGCACTTGGGCAGTCAGCACCTTCACTTACTGCTAGTTTGGTGAGTAATTTTTTTCAAAGCTAGGAGTGTATAAAAAAAATCTATTGCATTTCTGTATCTATTGGTGCGGGAATGGGGATCAAACCAGAGTTTGTTTCCAGATCAACCTCTACTCCTTAAGCTGCGTTTTTAAAGTACCTAATGCATTCCTGCATACAACGTTACTTAGTACGTTGAGGGCAGCTGAATAACGTTTATGGTAGCAGTAATCCTGAATTGGGTTACCGGATTTTGCATTAAGTCTGAGCTGAATATTGCATCAATATAGCTGAATGCATTTAAATGGTTTATTTCCTAAAAAAAAAAAAAGGCATGCTTTTTAAGTCGGCAATAGAAGGTAACTGTCCTTTCTCCTGAACATTCTTTTTTATCAATGTCTTTGTTTCCACTTTCTGCACTCTGTCCTCAGGAGAACATGGGTGTATGAAACATAAGCTTAATTAAGTCTTTTGGATACAATGATAAGAGGAAAGAAAGGGGAAGAGATGCCTCATATACTTGAATTTTCAGCTTTTTGTTTTCAAGCATCCATTATGCTGCTTTATGCTTCTGTATATTAAGATCTTAAGAAGTGTTGAAATTTAATGCAGGATCCTGTATACTAGCCTATTACACTTTTCTTCAAAGAATTACTTTGATGAATGTATTTCATGTTGTATAGAAGTATAGAAAAGCAGAAAAGTTTTATTAATGTTTTCCCCACCCTCTTCTGCCTTTTGGCTGGTTATTAAAACTTTGTAGATCCATGTCTACTTTCTAGGGGAAATTTGCTTTTTTTTTTTTACACAATGTTCAGGTTAAGGCTATGATCAGACAATGCTGAACAGATACCACCATGCCAGTTTTTCATATCATATTGGTATGTAGATGGCTGGTTCTCCATGAATCTATCTGAAATAGTATTTCGCTTCAAGTGCAACAAATCTGCACTTATAAGTGTAATCATGGTTTCTGCTTAGTGGTGCTAATAGTTTGTGGCTCTTTGGGGCAGATGTAGTTAATTGGACTCTATGCATATTACAAACACTTGATTCTATTTGGAAGTTCTATGCTTTGAGCCCTGATATTTTCCAGGGAACTAAGTATCAACCTATGTATTTTTGTTCTCTAGTTTGTGAGGAGAAACATAGTTCATAGGGTTTGGAACAGGCTGCCCAGGGAAGTGATGGAGTCACCATCCCTGGAAGTATTTAAAAGACGTGTAGATGAGGCCCTTAGGGACGTGGTGTAGTGGGCATGGTGGTGTTGGGTTGACGGTTGGACACGATGATCTTAGAGGTCTTTTCCAACCTTAATGATTCTATGATTCTATGATTGCGGAGGAAGTATTTGGATTACGTGTAGTTGAAATGAAAAGGAAAGTAGATGAATCATCAGAATCAATTTAAATTGCATCAAAACTGTACATTTTTTCCTTCTTTTCTGTAGTTGGGAATTAAAAAAATAATTTATTCTAATGATCTAACTGAATTTAAAAAGTACTGTGTTGCTATTTGACTATCTGTTTCTGTTTGCACAACTATTGGGTGTCATGCTACTAGCAACGTTGTGCTTTTGTTTTGGTGTAATGCTTAAACTATAGGAAGAGGAAGATTCAGCAGCATTTTGACAAAAAGTGTTTTAAATGGTCATAAAACAACAGACTAATGAAAAATTCAGTGAGCCATGCTTTCTTAATGGCCTTTCACTCTTCCCCAATCAAGTTTTATGGCATATTTGTCTGCCACAGATTTCTTCCTTCCCGTCTCTCCACACCTTTTATCTGTGCCTGACCGCAGCTTCTTTCATGCTGGAGCAAAAGCAGGTGAGAGCCTTCTATGCAGGTCCGGGCTGGCTGTGCAGTGGGTGGGGGTGAAGATGCAGGTTCCTCAGAACTTTCTTTTCTAGAACTGCCGATCAGACGTGCCTCCTAAGGAGATTAATGTTACATTGTCACATAGCCAGAGCTCTTCTCAAGCCTCCCTTAACAAATACTTCGCTGTCAGACTTCTGAAAGACTCTGGCCTTTGCTTAAAAGGGGACATAAATTAGGGGTCACTCCCCCTCTTCCCCTTTTTTTTTCGGTCTTGGTTCTGTGCTTTATTAGAGTTGTGTTTGGAAGGCCTGTTGTTACATTCTAGTAATGGGAGCTTTTAATTATATTTAGGAAAGAGTTTGACCTTATGTAGAAGAGATTTGTATGAAGAATTTCCATGTAGCTGTTCACAGTCTGAGTTGAAGTGATTTTAAATGTAGTGTCTCACTCATCTGAAAAATCATTAGTCTGTTACTAGTAGTTCTACTAGGACCGATCATTCTTGCTGGGGTTGATACCCAGCTGATCTGGACCTGATTGTGAGCAGTGATTATGTGCCAGTGTAGACAAGAATGAGAAGCGAGCAGCTCAAAGATACAAACTAGTGTTTAGTGCAATTGCAAACGGGGTACAAAAGACTTACTTTTCCCTTTTTCTGTCAATGATTTGTAAAAACTTCCCTAGATTACTTACTATGTCACAGATGTAAATCCTTTCTGTGGGAAATTAAGATTCTTAAGTGAATTATGGAATATTGATTAACAATGGGCTGCAGGTGTTGCTTTAGATTGAGTTCAATAGCTATGCATGATTCACTCCTGTAACATAGGCAGTTGGACTATAAATTAAAAATACATGGTTCCATATAGAACCATATAAGTGCGTTAAAAATGTGTATGGGGAAGGCTGATTTTTAGATGAATGGGCAGTGTATTGGATTTGCTAGGGGCTCTTAATTCAGAGGTAGCTAAGTGATAGTCTTGTTACTCTTCTTCTACTGGCTGCAAGCACGTTGAGCCGTCCATGACAGACAGATAGATTCTGTCGTGGTCATGCAGATGATGGGAGTCGGCAGGGAGTATTAATGTGGACTTAGAAACATTAAGAAAATGATACAGAATGTCTTCAACAGTAAATAAAAAGGTGAAGCTGAGGTGTGGAGCAGTTCCGCTTTAAGATGTTCTTGCAGGTCAAGCATTGGTCTGGTCAGTCTCTTCCTCTCTGTAGTCAGTGGAGAATAATACATGCTCCTGGAAGGCACTGAGTGTGTGTCTCATTGCTGAGTTTTGCAGGAGCACAGGGAAACTAGCTAGCTTATCTGACTCTCCTTGCCCTATAGGCTGACAGTCATCTTGCCTGATTTCAGGTAGGATGAATCGGCCCCTGGAAGTGCTTCTTTTCTACTGAAGTAGTTTGGGAGTTAACTGAGGGTTGCTGCCTCATTCAGTGTCCAAAGTTTGGGAGTAATTCTGCTGTCCTCTCCCAGCCCCCCCTGCCACTTCACAAATGTTTACAAATACCATTACTACTTACTGCTTTGACTTGTCCATTTTTATTACTGCTAGCAGAGTTTTGGGAAAATAGTTCAAAATAAACTGAAATAAAGCCATTTTTGTTAATATTTCATTGTAATAAGCTGATGTGCTTAAAATTATGATAATGAGTCTGAAATTGAGCAGTTACTTATCATTTTATAGGCAGAAAGATATTTTGTCTCTGAGTGGCATGGATTGAATGAAGTTCCTGTTTTAAAATTTTTCCGGATAGCTGCATACATAAAAACAGTAGAAACCTGAACGTAAGGTGCCTTTATGATACATGATGATAAATGTGTAGATGAAAGGAAAAGAATTTGTCCGAATTAATTGGGTAAAACTTCTGTAGATTTGCTTTTTCTTCACCATGGATTAATATTAAACTCCTATTCTGTTTTTTGGGGTTTTTTTGTGTGTTTTTTTTTAATACGAAAGTAATGTACTTTAAGGAGCATGAAGTCTTTCATTTTGTTTATCTGTTTTATATAAATTAAAAAAAAAACAACCCCAAACCCAGAAAACAACAAAGACCTCTCACAGTCCAGAGAGTTTTTTAAGACAGCATAATATTTCATGACTACTGAATAGTAACTTGCTCTTTTAAATACCCACTTAATAAAAATGCACTATAAACAAGATCCTCAAATGAGACATGTACATTGAAATACACTTGGCTTTTAAATTCAATCAAGACTGGTTGTGTAACTTTGGCTTTATAGCAAGTACTGAGCATAGATTGGCTGTTCCTTCCATCATCTGTGGAAGATGAATATTCGTGGTATGAAGTAAAGCAAACTCTGAAAGGCATTTTGTTTCTTCTTGGAAACTTGGAAGATGTCAGTGAAATGACTAAATTTTTACTTGGTTTAATAATGGAACATCTTTGACTCCTTGTAAATAGTATCTAGTAACTTATCAAAACTGGAAAAAAGGTAAAACTGGCTTTTATGAATGGCTTATGCCCGTTCCTAGTAAGCAGTGAAGGGATGTTTTGTCTAGGTATGTCTCGAAGCATTTATTGAACACATGGAATTCCTGGACAAGTAAAAGCATACTATTTACCTCTTTAGTTTTTTCAAGATTTACCTCTTGATTCCGCCCCCCCCGCAACTGCCAAAATATCGTTGCCTTCCCCAAAACCACAGAAGACTGAATTTGCAAGCATCTGTACTTTGGTATACTTGCTTTTTATTGCCACTTTATCAGTGTTAATTTGTAAAATGGTCTTACGGAACCTGGAGGGTGGTAATTATATAAAGTGCTGTTTTATAAGATGGATTGCTGAAAGGAAACAAAATAAGAAATGTTCAGTGTCTATGAAAAGCAGTTTTACGTCTTCAGAAAGGGCTTTGCCTCCTCCTTTCTTTTAAATCGTATAATACTGAAAATGAGTAAGTGTGTCTTTGTTAAATATGCCATTAACTTCAGCTAAATTGACATAATGTTGACAATTATTATAAGAACTGTTTCAAAACTAATTATGCTAATTAGAATGTAACTACCAGTAATTGCATGTATTCAAACAGCACACCAACACCCGTTTCTGTGTTTTATTTCCCAGATGCAAGACAGCCATTTGTTGCCTGAGAAGCTGCAAAATTATAGGTTAGATAATAAATGATTGCAAACAAATAAAATACATTCTTTAGAAACACTAATTGATTAGATAAGTGAATGAGAGTATCAATTGTGCTTAGGCAAACCACATAATTAAAAAAAAGGCCTTTATTTAAATGTTTTATTTTAGAATTGTAGGGAATTTTTCAAATCATCAATTGTCTGTATTCAGTTTTATCTAATGTGTATCAGGTGTAGCTGAATTTATTTTTAAATAAACTTAATAGAGAGCAAGAGGAACCTGCATCTGAAACTTTGGTTGCTTTAAATTTTAGCTTTTTCTGTCCAGGAATTCATGTGTTCAATGTCTAAGCTTCCTGGTTGTGTCTGTGAGAAGCTATTTAATACTCTGCAAGTTAATGAGCATGTACAAGGATGGCACTTGTGAGAAACATGAAGAAGATACAATAGAAATTGTTTAAGTAGCTGTTGTGGTTTAACCTGGCAGGCAGCCAAACCCCATGCAGCCGCTCACTCACTCCCCCCACACGTGGTGGGACGGGAAGACAATCGGAGGGGTAAGAGTGAGAAAAACTCGTGGATTGAGTTAAAGACAGTTTAATAAAACAGAAAAGGGAAAATAATAATAATAATGATGATAATGATAGAATATACAAAATGAGTGATGCACAATGCATTGCTCACCGCCCACACTGACCGATAACGAAGTAGCGATTGCTACTTCCTGGATCACGCCTACCATTCATATACTAAGCATGACATCACATGGTATGGAACACCCCATTGGCTAGCTGGGCCAGCTGTCCTGGCTGTGCTCCCTCCCAGCCTCTGCTTGGTAGAGCATGGAAGCTGTCCTTGACAGGGTACTTAGCAGCAACTGCAAACATCAGTGTGTTATCAACATTGTTCTCATACTAAATCCAAACCACAGCACTAGGAAGAAATTTAACTCTGTCCCAGTCGAAACCAGGACAGTATCCACCCCTTTTTCTGTACTATCTACATCGTGCCTAGGTCTCACATTTTCCAATACATCCCAATTCATCATCACCACCTTTTTTGTCTTTACATATATATATATATATATATATACACACACATACACATACACACACACATCATTCCCTTAGTCTATGGGCCATCCCTCTAAAATGTCCACTGAGTTCATTTAGTCCATGACTTTGGGCTCCATCTGTCATAACAGTCTCTCAGGGCAGGGGAGACAGTATGTGGTGTTGGATTGTTGCATGCTGAAGCCAGTTCTCATTTCAATACTGCTGCGCTCGTTTGGTTCTATCATCGTTGCATTTTGCTCGGTTTCATCAGTTAGTTCATTCTTCATTAATCTAGGTGATTTTTACTGCTATATCATTGATAGCAACAATAGAAATAATGATATACAATATCACATAGCAATTAACATCATACAATTCAGTTCATTGGCTATTTTCACCCAAAATTAAATCCCCTTGAGGTACACATCAGACTTCCCCATCCTTTCGCATCACCCACCAAGTGCACCCAGGTCCTTGAGCAAAAGCAATCCCACAAATGGGTTTTCCCTCGCCAGAGGCAGGAGTAACCCAGACTGTCTTCCCCAGCATATTTCTTATGTGCACAACAGGGACTTTATCCCCCTCTACAGTACGTAAGGGTTTGGATTGGGCAGGGCCAGCTCGAGTGACAGATCCCCTAGTGTTGACTAACCAGGTGGCTTTTGCTAAATGTGTGTCCCAATGCTTGAATGTCCCACCACCCATCAGCGTACTCTTTAGCAGCCCGTTGTATCGTTCGATTTTCCCGGAGGCTGGTGCATGATAGGGGATGTGATAGACCCACTCAATGCCATGCTCTTTGGCCCAGGTGTCTATGAGGGTGTTTCGGAAATGAGTCCCGTTGTCTGACTCAATTCTTTCTGGGGTGCCATGTCGCCATAGGACTTGCTTTTCAAGGTCCAGGATGGTGTTCCGGGCGGTGGCATGGGGCACGGGATATGTTTCCGGCCATCCAGTGGTTGCTTCCACCATTGTAAGTACATGGCGCTTGCCGTGGCGGGTTTGTGGGAGTGTGATATAATCAGTCTGCCAGGCCTCCCTGTGTTTATATTTCAACCATCGTCCTCCATACCAAAGAGGCTTTACTTGCTTGGCTTGTTTGATTGCAGCGCGTGTTTCACATTCATGGATAACCTGTGCAATAGTGTCCATGGTCAAGTCCACCCTCGATCATGAGCCCATCTATATGTTGCATCTCTTTCTTGATGGCCTGAAGTGTCATGGGCCCACTGAGCTATAAACAGTTCCCCTTAACGTTGCCAGTCCAGATCCACCTGAGCCACTTCCATCTTAGCAGCCTGGTCCACCTGCTGGTTGTTTTAATGTTCTTCAGTGGCCCGACTCTTGGGTACGTGAGCATCTACGTGACGTACTTTTACAACCGGGTTCTCTACTCGGGCAGCAATATCTTGCCACAACGCGGCAGCCCAGATGGATTTACCTCTGCGCTGCCAGTTGTTCTGCTTCCACTGCTGCAACCACCCACACAGGGCATTTGCCACCATCCATGAGTCAGTATAGAGATAAAGTACTGGCCATTTTTCTTGTTCAGCAATGTCCAAGGCCAGCTGGATGGCTTCACCTCTGCAAACTGGCTTGACTCACCTTCTTCTTCAGCAGTTTCTGCGGCTTGTCGTATAGGACTCCATACAGCAGCTTTCCACCTCCGATGCTTTCCCACCAGATGACTGGACCGTGAACAGGGCATATTGCTTCTCATTTTCTGGTAGTTTGTTATACAGTGGGGCCTCTTCAGCACGCGTCACCTCCTCCTCTGGCAACATTCCAAAATCTTTGCCTTCTGGCCAGTTCGTGATCACCTCCAAGATTCCTGGGCGACTGGGGTTTCCTATTCGGGCCCATTGTGTGATCAGCGCGACCCACTTACTCCACGTAGCATCGGTTGCATGATGTGTAGAGGGGACCCTCCCTTTGAACATCCAGCCCAGCACCAGCAGTCGGGGTGCCAGGAGGAGCTGTGCTTCAGTACCAACCACTTCCGAAGCAGCTTGAACCCCTTCATATGCTGCCAATATCTCCTTCTCAGTTGGAGTGTAGCGGGCCTCGGATCCTCTGTATCCCCGACTCCAGAACCCTAAGGGTCGACCTCGAGTCTCCCCTGGTGCTTTCTGCCAGAGGCTCCAGGTAGGGCCATTCTCCCCGGCTGCGGTGTAGAGCACATTCCTTACATCTTGTCCTGCCCGGACTGGCCCAAGGGCTACTGCATGAACTATCTCCTGTTTAATTTGTTCAAAGTCTTGTCGCTGCTCAGGGCCCCATTTGAAGTCGTTCTTCTTCCTGGTCACATGATAGAGAGGGCTTACGATCTGACTGTAATTTGGAATATGCATTCTCCAAAAGCCCACAACGCCTAAGAAAGCTTGCGTTTCCTTTTTGTTAGTTGGTGGGGACATGGCTGTGATTTTATTGATCACATCCGTTGGGATCTGATGACGTCGATCTTGCCATTTTATTCCTAAAACCTGGATCTCCTGTGCAGGCCCCTTGACCTTGCTTTGTTTTATGGCAAAACCGGCCTTCAGAAGGATTTGGACTATTCTCTTCCCTTTCTCAAAAACTTCTTCTGCTGTGTTGCCCCACATGATGATGTCATCAATGTATTGCAGGTGTTCTGGAGCCTCACCCTGTTCCAGTGCGGTGTGGATCAGTCCATGGCAAATGGTAGGGCTGTGTTTCCACCCCTGGGGCAGTCGGTTCCAGGTGTACTGGACGCCCCTGCAAGTGAAAGCAAACTGTGGCCTGCACTCCGCCGCCAAAGGGATTGAGAAGAACGCATTAGCGATATCAATGGTGGCGTACCGCTTGGCTGCCTTTGACTCCCGTTCGTATTGGAGTTCCAGCATGTCCGGCACGGCAGCACTCGGTGGTGTGACTTCGTTCAGGCCACGATAGTCACGGTTAGTCTCCACTCTCCATTGGACTTTCGCACTGGCCATACGGGACTGTTAAAGGGTGAGCGAGTCTTGCTGATCACTCCTTGGCTCTCCAGTAGACAAATCAGCTCATGGATAGGGATCAGGGAATCTCGGTTGGTGCGGTATTGTCGCCGGTGCACTGTTGTGGTAGCGATTGGTACCTGTTGTTCTTGGACCTTCAACAACCCCACAACAGAAGGGTCCTCTGAGAGACCGGGCAAGGTGGACAGCTGTTTAATTTCCTCCGTCTCCAGGGCAGCTATACCAAAAGCCCACCGGTACCCTTTTGGGTCCTTGAAATACCCTCTCCTGAGGTAGCCTATGCCAAGGATGCACGGAGCCTCTGGGCCAGTCACAATGGGGTGCTTTTGCCACTCATTCCCGGTTAGACTTACTTCCGCCTCCAACACAGTTAACTCTTGCGATCCCCCTGTCACTGCAGAAATACAAATGGGTTCTGCCCCTTTGTAGCTTGATGGCATCAGGATACACTGTGCACCGGTGTCTATGAGAGCCTTATACTCCTGTGGGTCTGATGTGCCAGGCCATCAAATCCACACAGTCCGGTAAACCTGGTTGCCCCTTTCCTCCACCTGGCCAGAGGCAGGGCCCCTCTAGTCCTGGTCATAGTATCCATTTCTTACTTCTTGCAAATGCGAGTCAAGAATTTCTTCATTACAATCCAAAGTAAGATCAGCCCTTCTACTCTGTCTGGGGAACTGTGCACTGGAAACTGGATGTCTCACCATCGTGAGACATTTTTTTCCTGAAAACCGGAGCAGCATTTTTCCTGGGAGAACCCCTTTTGTGATTGTTTTTCCTTGTAACTCATTTACCGGTGCCTCTAGAGTCAAGGTAGGCTTTCCATCCCACTGCCTCATGTCCTCTCTGAGGTCACACATGTAAAACCACAGGGTGCCCCGTGATTTGTACCTTCTGTATCCTCTCTCTTGAGCAGAAGAACGCTGACTCCTAATGGCTAAGATACTGGTCCGTACAGGTAGAGAATAGGACATATCCTCTTCGAATTGCTGGAACTCCCAGGACAGTTTCTGCACAGCCGAGATAAGGGAGGAGGAGACAGTTTCTCCATATTCCCGTAGCCTGCCAACCACGTCATCCACCGTTGGTGCTTCTTCCTCTTTCCGGCACAGTACTGCCAACGAACTGGCATGCGACAGTGGTGTGCTCCGTACCAACTTCTGCCACATGGGTCGTGTGCACTGGACTTCATCTGGATCTTCGGGTGCTTGCTCTTTGTCCAGGTCACTATAAACCACCTCCAGCACGGCTAATTCTCTCAGGTACTGGATCCGTCTCTCCATAGTGGTCCATTTGCCTGGGCTATGTATATCATCTTCCTCGAAGGGATACCACCAAGGGATCCCAGCTGTCTGGCTTCCTTCCCCTCTAATTCCAGGCTACTGGCCCCATTATCCCAGCATTGGAGCAGCCACATAACAATATGCTTGTCTGGACAATGGCTGAAATCTTTCCACATATCTCGCAACTCACTCAGGGATAGGGATTGGGTGGTTTCCGTCTCGTTTATGAGTTCTTCCTCTTCCTCCTGCCCTCCTCGTGATGGCCCTACTTTTCCATCATCTCTTTCTAAACGACCTGACTTGTGCTTCCAAGATTTCCTCTTCTGTACAGCGACGACAGATACCAGCAAGGGTTGGTCCTCTGGATCAGCTGTAGTACCTGTTGCTGGGGTTTGGGTAGCTGCAGTGCCTGTGACGGGGGCTAGAGTAACCGTAGTGACTGTTGCTGGGTTTGAGTGGGTGCAGTGCCTGTGACGGGGGTTGGAGTACCCATGGTGTCTGTCGCCGGGGTTTGAGTAGCCACAGTTCCTGTCGTGGGTGTTGGAGTAACTGCAGTGCCTGTTGCTGGGGTTTGAGTAGCCACAGTGCCTATCATGGGGGTTTGAGTAGCCGCAATGCCTGTCGTGGGGGTTTGAGTAGCCACCATGTCTGTTGCCGGGGTTGATCTCTGGACGGTATTCCTTAATAGTTGTTTAACCCTAAGCAAGACCTGAAGCACATTCAGGAGACATAGCAATATGAACGTGCTTGCTTGAACATCCCAAGGATATTCAAAATTCTTAGGGAATATTGTGGATGTCTTCATGAAGAGGATAGAAGAAAAAAGAGTTTCTGGAGATATGGAAGGGAAGATGAACAAGTGGGAGAGAGTGTCCCATCCTGTCTCCCCCCGAATTCATTCTCCAAAGAGAAAAAAGTGTAATTACTATTAGTTTCTAAGAGGTGGTTCCCGAGGTACAGAGATGATGGCAATGCTGAGTACAGATACCAGATTAGACTTACGACCAATGATTTTATCACATCATAAACCAGCAGCATCTTGAGCCAGTTCCGAATAGTGATAAACAGCACGACCGGGAACATATCTGCAAGCAAGGTATTAAATAACCCAACACTGAAAGCCAGCCCCACAACTTTGAGAGCCAATAAATCAGCATTGTGACCAATCAATATAATGAATGTTTATAACCAATTTTGCCATAACACGCTTTGGTCAGATCTATCGCTATCTCAAACGTTCGAGCCCCACGTTGGGCGCCAAAAAGGACTGTCATGGTTTAACCTGGCAGGCAGCCAAACCCCATGCAGCCACTCGCTCACTCCTCCCCCCACGGTGGGATGGAAAGAGAAGTGGAAGGGTAAGAGTGAGAAAAACTCGGGGTTGAGATAAAGACCGTTTAATAGAACAGAAAAGGTGGGGAGGAGGGGGGAAGATGATGATGATGATAATGCTAGAAAATACAAAATGAGTGATGCACAAAGCAATTGCTCACCACCCGTGCTGACTGATAACCAAGTAGTGATCGCTACTTCCTGGATCACGCCTACCATTCATGTACTGAGCATGACATCACATGGTATGGAACACCCCATTGGCCAGCTGGGCCAGCTGTCCTGGCTGTGCTCCCTCCCAGCCTCTGCTTGGTAGAGTTTAATAATTGAAATAAAACAAAGTAGAACAGTAATAATAATGATAACAACAAGAGTAATAGAATATACAAAGCAGGCGATGCACAATGCAACTGCTCACCACCTACCAACCGACATCACGCGTGTCCCAAACCGCAAGAGCCCCCCCCCCCCCCCCCCCCCCCCAGTTTTTACACTGAGCATGATGTCACATGATATGGAGTACCCCATTGGCCAGCTGGGTCAACCACCCCGGCTATGGTCCCCTCCCCCCCAGTTTTCCCTGTACCTGGCAGAACATGGGAGGCAGAAAAGTCCCCAGTGCAAGCACCACCCAGCAACAACCAAAGCATCAATGAGCCATCAACGCTCCTCTCCTACCAAACCCAAAACACAGCATGCCCCCCAGCCACCAGAAAAAAAGTTAACTCTATCCCAGCCGAAACCAGGAAACTATCGAATTAGAACTGCAATTAAGAATTTGTTAGAAGGCAAATACAGACAAAGAAATATGAATGCAAATACATATTAATGGGTAAGGAGTTACAGAAATAAAATACACAAGGGAAAACAAATCTGAAGTCTTAAAAGCTGGAAGCAATTGAAGCACGGAAAACCTGCTACCATTACTTGGCAATTTTAGCATTTCATACGAAAAAATACTTGCCAATTCAAAAAGCATCTTGTCCAGGCGAGCATATTGTCACCTGGCTGCTCCGATGCTGGGATAATGGGGCCAGTAGCCTGGAATTAGAGGGTAGGGAAGCCAAGCAGCTGGGATCCCTTTCTAGGGAAAGCGATTGGAAAAGGGGCACAAGGCCTCAGCCTCTGGAGGCGATTCCTGTCAGGTGTGAAGGAAAGGTATCCCTTCAAGGAAGATGTTATATGCCACCCAGGCAAGTGGACCACCATGGAGAGAGGTATCCAGTACCTGAGGAATTTGCCATGCTGGAAGTGATTTATGATGACCTGAACAACGAGCAGTTACCCAAAGACCCAGATCAAGTCCAGTGCACGCGACCCACGTGGCGGAAATTTGTACGGAGTGCACCAGCGTCACATGCAAACTCATTGGCAGTAATGACCTGGAAAGACGGAGAGGGACAAACGGTGGATGAATTGGCTGGCTAACTCTGGCGATATGAAGAAAGTCTCTCTTCCTCCTCACGGGCCTAGGTCTCTGCTGTGGAGAAACTGTCTCGAGAGGTCCAGCAGCTCAAAGAGGATATGTCCTGCTCCCCACCTGCATGGGCCAGTGTCTCAGCCATTAGGAGCAAGCGTCCCTCTGCTCAAGAGAGGAGACATCGTGGGTACACGCCCTAGGGCACCCTGTGGTTTTACCTGCGTGACCACGGAGAGGACATGAGGAAACCTGTGAAGGCAAAAGCGCAGGGAGCGAGAGGGTGCCCCAGCCCCCCTCTCCCGAGCCGGAGGAGCGAGCTCCTGACGAGCGGCAGCTCTGACTCAGCGCGGGCGGGGACAGGAGGGACGGTGGCCAAACCCCCTCAGGTACAAGAGGAGCTCCCAGGGAGCGCGAGTGGCCCGGAGCGCGGCGAACAGGGCGGGCAAACAGGGCGTGGCGCGCCAGAGGGGCGTGGCGCGGCGCGGCGGTGTGCGCGGCGGTGTGCGCGGGCAGGGCGCAGCCCCCCTCCAGGCTCCGGAGGCTCGCTCAACTGGTGGTCATCGCCCTCCCAGGAGAGGACCTGGCCATGGTACCCACTCGGCTGAAAGCCATCGCCAGAAGAAACGTGGCGACCCAGAGGGAGCCCCTACGCAAACGTACGTCTGTCCAGGCCTCCGGCGGCAGGGAGGGCCTGAGCCTGTCCCTTGTACCGGAGGGCAGCAGAGGCAACGCCTGTGTGCGCTGCGACCAGGTGGGTGATCTGCTCAGCCTGGTGGCAGAGCTGAAGGAGGAAGTGGAGAGGTTAAGGAGCATCAGGGAGTGCGAGAGGGAGATAGATTGGTGGAGCCGCACCCTACCATCCCTGAGGCAAGGGCAGCACATGGAGGCTCCACAAGAAGTGGAGGATCCCCTGCCCTCCTGCCACCAGGCAGAAGGAGGGGACCCAGGAGACGGAGGGGAATGGACACAGGTCCCTGCTCGGGGCGCCAGGCGAACCCCCGCCCGGCCTCCCTCACCTCAACCTTCCCCGTTGCCCTTACAGAACAGATACGGGGCTCTGAAACTTGAGGGCCAGACAAACGAGGACGCAGATGAAGGCCCCGAGGACGCAGATGAAGGGGGTTGCCCGAGGCGAGGCAGCCAGCCCCACGCATTACGACTGCCTCCGCTAAGAAAAAAAGGAGGGTAATTGTCCTAGGCGATTCCCTTCTGAGGCAGACGGAGGGCCCAATTTGCCGGCCAGACACATCCCACAGGGAAGTCTGCTGCCTCCCTGGGGCCCAGGTGAAGGACATTACTAGGAAGCTCCCTAGTCTCGTGCAGGCCTCCGATTACTGCCCGCTACTGGTTATACAGGCTGGCAGTGAGGAGGTTGCAGGGAGAAGTCCCGAAGGGATCAAAAGGGACTTCAGGGCACTGGGGCGACTGGTGGGAGGATGGGGAGCACAGGCAGTGTTTTCCTCGATCCCTTCAGTGGCAGGGGGGAATACTGAAAGGAACAGGAAAACTCATTGGATCAACACGTGGCTTAGGGGCTGGTGCCATCGGCAAAATTTTGGCTTCTTTGACCACGGGGAGGTTTACACGGCACCGGGCCTGCTGGCGACGGACGGAGTTCAGCTGTCTCACAGGGGGAAAAGGATTCTCGCGTGTGAGTTGGTGGGGCTCATCGAGAGGGCTTTAAACTAGGTTCGAAGGGGGAAGGGGATAAAACCAGGCTCTCTAGAGAAGAGCCTAGGGACCGCACGCCAATGTCGGGGGAGAAATCGGCAGCCCAGCTCAAGTGCATCTACACCAATGCACGCAACATGGGTGGCAAACAGGAGGAGCTGGAAGCCATTGTGCAGCGGGGTAGCTATGACTTAGTCGCCATCACGGAAACATGGTGGGATGAGTCTCACGATTGGAGTGCTGCAATGGATGGCTATAAGCTCTTCAGAAGGGACAGGCGAGGAAGGAGAGGCGGTGGGGTAGCTCTGTATGTTAGGGAATGCTTCGACTGTCTAGAGCTCAATGGTAGTGATGACGAGGTTGAGTGCTTGTGGGTAAGGATGAGGGGGAAGGCCAACAAGGCAGATACCCTGCTGGGAGTCTGTTATAGACCACCTAGCCAGGACGAGGAGGCAGACGAAATATTCTACAAGAGGCTGGCAGAAGTCTCATAGTCGCTAGCCCTTGTTCTCGTGGGGGACTTCAACTTTCCGGTCTGCTGGAAATACCACACGGCAGAGAGGAAACAGTTGAGGAGGTTCCTGGAGTGTGTGGAAGATGACTTCCTGACGCAGCTGGTAAGCGAGCCCACCAGGGGAGGTGCCTCGCTTGACCTGCTGTTCACAAACAGAGAAGGACTGGTGGGAGATGTGGTGGTCGGGGGCCGGCTTGGGCTTAGCGACCATGAAATGATAGAATTCTCGACACCTGGTGAAGTAAGGAGGGGGGCCAGCAAAACTGCTACCATGGACTTCCGGCGGGCGGACTTTGGCCTGCTCAGGACACTGGTCGAGAGGGTCCCTTGGGAGACAGTCCTGAAGGGCAAAGGGGTCCAGGAAGGCTGGACGTTCTTCAAGAAGGAAGTCTTAAAGGTACAGGAGCGGGCTGTCCCCGTGTGCCGCAAGAAGTGCGGGCGGGGAAGGCGACCGGCCTGGCTGAACGGGGAGCTCTGGCTGGGACTCAGAAAAAAAAGGAGAGTTTATCACCTTTGGAAGAAGGGGCAGGCAACTCAAGAAGAGTACAGGGATCTCGTTAGGTCGTGCAGAGAGGAAATTAGAAAGGCAAAAGCCCAGCTAGAACTCAACCTGGCCGCTGTCGTGAGAGACAACAAAAAATGCTTTTACAAGTATATTAATGACAAAAGGAGAGCCAAGGAGAATCTCCATCCTCTGTTGGATGCGGGGGGGAACGTTGCCACCAAGGACGAGGATAAGGCTGAGGTACTTAACGCCGCCTTTGCCTCAGTCTTTAATAGTCAGAGCAGTTATCCTCGGGGTACTCAGCCCCCTGAGCTGGAAGACAAGGACGGCGAGCAGGATAAACCCCTCGTAATCCAAGAGGAAGAAGTTAATGACCTGCTACGCCACCTGGACGTTCACAAGTCTATGGGGCCGGATGGGATCCACCCGAGGGTGCTGAGGGAGCTGGCGGAGGAGCTTGCCAAGCTGCTCTCCATCATTTACCAGCAGTCCTGGTTAACTGGGGAGGTCCCGGAAGACTGGAGGCTTGCCAATGTGACGCCCATCTACAAGAAGGGCCGGAAGGAGGATCCGGGGAACTACAGGCCGGTCAGCCTGACCTCGGTGCCAGGGAAGATTATGGAGCAGTTCGTTTTGAGGACTGACCTAGGTTAAAAAGTCTTGGAATCATACCCAACATATCTTCCAAACATACCCACTTTGTGTCAGCCTCAGTTAGCTTCCAGCTGACAGGATGTATTTGAGCGTATTCTAGAACTGAAAGGAGACATTACTCTAAGTACTTTGCACAGTTTATTAGAGCTGAATGTAGGTATAATCCTCTTCTGTATCCTCTTAATGGTACAAAACCAGTAGAGGTCAAATGTGTGTAGGAGCTAGCAATACATCCCTATTTTGCACATGAACACCATGCTTCTATTTTCCAGGCATCCTATATGATGATCTTCCTCTCTCACGAGAGACTTTCCCTGAACAGTTAAAAGGCTCACTAGGACCAGTTTCTACTTCTAGATAATGAAGAAGCTAGGGCTGTTAAAATTATGTTCCTTAGCCTGTGTTGTGAGCTGAACATGCCTTATTCTTTTAGATTTTCATTTGGTCTGCAGGATCTGCACAGTTGAGATCAGTAAGCTAGGTTAAATGTAGTGCTTCACCCCTCGAACTGAAGCTTCGACTATATGTTAGTAGTGACTCTGAATAAGGGCTTATTCTGCTTGTCTGCTGTGATATTTGAGTTCTCTGTGTGTGGTGTTTGTGATGGTTATCTTAAAATGTCATCTAGAATTGTGTTGCCAGTATCTCTTAAAAAGAAAAAAATGGAAAAAGCGGAAAGCGTTACTAAAGTGAGGCCACGAACTTCCATGCTCGTAAATTAGCCACGTGATAAACAACGGAGTAATGGTGGTTTGGCAATGAACTATACAACCAGAAGAATCTGATGTGTAATTATTTATAGTGTTTGAAGTTTAGATGCCTTTCTGGGAATACAAGCTTTCTCAGCTTGTTGTTGCACTGCGCTTAGAGGGTAACTGGCTAAGAGGTTATAATCTGTGATTAACAAGGAATAAGACTCAGGAATATAGTGATGGACTTTTCTGGCCTTAGATCAAAAACTTCTGCAACCCTTTAAAGGATTTATAGGGGTCGAAATGGGAGGGGGATAAAGAGGGCTAAAAGGACATGGAGACCAGGAAGAGAAGAGACTGGAAAAATGACTGGCACAGGGATGGGTTTAGGACAATTTAGCTATAATGCTGTCTCCGGGTCCCCATCACAAAAAGCAGAAGAAAACTTGACTACTGTGATTTCATTGTCTAGCTAGTTAACATGTTAATTCAAACACTGATTCATCTATAGTTTTTAACATTTAATGAGAAAATATTTAATAACACGTTGCAAGGAGGTTCTCCTTTGCTTGAGGAGTGTGTGCTGATGTACAAATCTGCTGTTGGTGGTCTGATTTCCACTCTTGGAGGTATGTGATAAAATTTTAAACTAATGTCACTCACAGCTCTGACTTTAAAACAAATGCGATAAAGTAGGCATGGGGGAATACCATTTAAGTGTAGGAAAATTGTTATATACACTTCTTCTGTCTGCATTCAGGATCTCAAGGCATAGTAAGAAGTGTTGATAACCTCAAAGTTCGTGCTCCCTGTGTTGCCTAGGTGGGTAGCAGTAGGTTAGGGCGTTATTTGGAGTCCTTATGGGGCAGTTACAACCTCTCTGACTGTTCTTAGCAGTCTTAGGAATTTGCTACCTATGCATAATTAGGATGAGATGATTAACTAAAAAAAAAAATGCTGTAGAGGATAAGGTACTGCTCCACTGATCTGAATTTTAATAATGAAACTATATATTGTCAAGAAACTTAATCTTAAGCATTGTAAAAATTTTTTTTTCTGATGCTGCTTGAGAGTAATTATCACTGTAGAAAACTTGATTTCTGCTGTGGTAGTTTCAGTTAACAGAAATGCAAATACTGAAACTCTTTGAACTTCCTAGTGAAGTTTGGCCTGAAAGGCTGGACTTTGCTGATGAGGTATATTCCTTTCTGCTCATTTTTTGCTGTGGGGCAGTATCCTTATATTAAGGGATAACTAGATAGGGCACATTTTTAAATTGATAAAGTAACATTTTTGTTTTCCTCTCTGTATGTCAACATGTTCTCGTGCCTATGGTACTTGCAAAGTGATTGTAATGTAGCAGAGGATGGAAGCAGACAGTGTGGGAACAATAACTCTCATCCCTCAAGCTGAAGTACTCCCATGGTTCTGATGATAGTTATAACTCTTAAAACAAAGAGACTCAAACTAGTTGAATGACACTGCTGACTTACAGGCACTGGAGCAGGGAGGGAAAATGTAGTTTATCCAGATCTCTCTGGTGGGAATGGAAGTTCCTCCTCTTTGATTTTTCTTAGTTCCAAACAAGCAAATGTATACCAATGATTTTTCTGCAGGCATTTTTTCAATTTGAGAACATATTGCAGCGCCTACTTTTGTGTTGGATGATGCGCTGCTACCTTTAATATCTTATGTTTCTAGGTTTAAAAGCAGATGCAGTTTTACTGGCAAAACTTTTATGTGGGTTGACTGCCACAATTTGGCTTTGGCACATGCTGCTGGGTATTTCTACCTCTGGGTTTTAGTCAGACTTTCTTGTACATTCATGTGGCATCAGATGTCTTACTGTAAATTGCACTTCTCTCCTGTGGAAGCAGGTGGGAATGTGGACTTCAATATTTTTCTACCTTACCTGCTAATATTCCTGCAAGCCTGCCCTTGGGCTAATACAACAGCGATTTAAATTGTTATGACTTCACTGGTGAGATGCGGTCACCATGTTTGTTCCACTGTTCTGTACACTGTAACAGTGGACTGATGATTTTTAGCATCAACTCTGTTTTCATCTCAGTGAAGCAAGAAAACATTCTACTTGCTTTTTTCTTTTATCACAATATGCCCTATTCTGGTGCATATCCCTATATCCAGTTCTGTCATATTTTTCGTAAATCAATAGTACAGTAAGATTATTGCATCTATTAAGAATTTTCTTTCATCACATTGTGGAGATTAAGAAACCTAAAGAAGTGCTCAAGTCAACCTAGTGTCACTTGAGTAAAAGATGTAATAATCAGCAGGAGATTGGTTAACTGCTACTCTCTCATGAATACATTTAACCTCTTGATCATGGCTCATCTTACATGTATAATTGAGGCTGTTGGCAAGGTATATGTGCTTTAGTATGAAAAAGCAGTTTATTTTCAACAACCTTAAGACATAATTAGAAAACCAATAGTATTTTGTTTTTTTTAAGAAACAACCACAGTCAACTGTACTTCTTTATGTGTAAGAAATTGTTGCACCCCTACACTGACCTATGGCTTGCCGCTTCTGTAGATTTATCTGGTCTAGAAGAGAATTAGAGTTTTGCAAACTAAGGAATCTTGAATTTCTCCCTGCTCGTGATGTGTATTCTAAGTAATATACAGTGGCTCAGAAGAACAGTAAAATCTCTCTTAACACATTGCTGGATCTAGTAGCTGGAGTGCTCTCTTGGATACACAGCAAACAGCGTGGCTTATCTGAACTTGTTTTTGTGTAATGTGGTGAAGGGGAACACAAATAGAATAGCACTCTCTCAATCTGTGCAGTGTATATTGCCCAAAAGTCTTTACTTCTGAAATACGTAAGAGATGTAAAAGGAGCAATGTGCTTTGTTCTGTGTGCAGGGTTTTAATACTGAAAGATTGTACAGGATTGTACAATACTGAAGAGGGATATAGGAAAATCTGCTAAGAGCTCACAATTTTGTCATCAGGCCAGCAATGCCTTCTCAGTGCTGTAGCTGGGGACTCATAGGAAGCAGTGCCTTGAAAACATTTGGCTGGTGAAGCATGTCTGTTTTCTTTTCCTGAGGGGTACTGGTTATCATGTTGAGCCCTGAAAAGGAGCTGTTGATTTCACATGAAGCATTTATTCCACACTTTTTCTAAGCCCTTAAAAGGGACATTAGGCAAATGTATACAGGGGCATAAATGGCTATGTAGATGAAATACGGTAACTTTTTACACTTTGAATATTAAAATGTGTATTATTTACAGTGTCTAAAATTGCACATGAATTATTATGTCTTATTAGCAGTTAATGAAGATGTTATGGTTAAATGAATTCTGTTAAATGAATTAGTTTCTCAGAATTGTAATGTATGTTAATAATTATTAATGAATTGTCTTCATCAACCTCATAATTTTAAACAAGGCACCTTTAGCTCCTAACATACTAAAATGGGAGAATTGCTTTCCCTGTTTCCTGAAGTAATGTGCAAGTTCATACAATATCACTGCATAGCTTATATTGGTAAATGAGATCTTGGAAAATAACTCATGAGAACCAAGTGGTGGATTTTCATTACTCCATTCAGATAGTTGTGATAAAGCTGGCTGTGCTGCTTTTGGCTGAGATACAGTTAATTTTCTTCATAGTAGCTAGTATGGGGCTATATTCTGGATTTGTGCTGCAAACAGTGTTGATAACACAGGGATGTTTTCGTTATGGCTGAGCAGTGCTTACACAGAGTCAAGGCCATTTCTGCTCCACACCTCACCCCACCAGCGAGCAGGCTGGGGGTGCACAAGAAGTTGGGAGAAGACGCAGCTGGGACAGCTGACCCCAACTGACCAAAGGGATATTCCATACCATATGACATCTGCTCCGCATATAAAGCTGGGGGAAGAAGAAGGAAGGGGGGGGACATTCGGAGTGATGGCGTTTGTCTTCCCAAGTAACCGTTATGCGTGATGGAGCCCTGCTTTCCTGGAGATGGCTGAACACCTGCCTGCCGATGGGAAGTAGTGAATGAATTCCTTGTTTTGCTTTGCTTGCGTGCACAGCTTTTGCTTTCCCTATTAAACTGTCTTTATCTCAACCTACGAGTCTTCTCATTTTTACTCTTCTGATTCTCTCCCCCATCCACAAGGGAGCATGAGCGAATGGCTGTGTGGAGCTTCGTTGCCGGCTTGGGTTAAACCAAGACACTGGCCTATATTCCCTAAACAATTGAGTATCTTAAATATGCTTTTCTGTTAATCTTGAAATGGTTGTATCTTGAATCTTGAACCACTTCCTGTGGTTGTATAAGAGGAAATTCTTGCTGTATATATTGTAGAGCTACAGTTCTGTACTCTAGTCTGTACATACAGACTAAAAAGGTATCTTGCTTCTTCAGGTGGATTACAGCTGCCCTTATCTCAGTGACAGCATAAGTGTGGGTCTGTCAATTTTGGCTGCTAATTTTCATGAAATGTCTCACTTCCAATGCTGTAGCCGATTTCAGTGACACTTCACAGAGCAACAGAGCTTTCAGAACTTGAAGGAACAAGAGGCAGGTGGATAGTGTGTTTCTATAGCCTTTTTTTCCTCAGAAAACATTAAAAGCATTGCATTAAAGAAAACTCTTGGGGAATGTAACAGTAGGTAGTAAGTTTCTGATTTATGTAAGATGGCTAGGTGTTGATCTGTATAAAATTCTTTAACGAGTATCTTCATTTTGATTCACTTCCACAACGATTTTTCAAACTGATACAAGAAATATGTGCACATCTTCCAGCTCTCAATATCATATATGGCTTTGGCTTTCACGCTTCTGTAACTTCACTTGATGACAATCTGGTATCCATTATGATTTCTAATGAAATCCCTTTGTTCCACAGCATTGCAGAGTGACAGCACAGAAGGTTTGGTGTGGATATATATGTACAGCAGGGTTGAAAAGTTTTGCGTGATACAGTTGTTTTTACAGACTTTTTTGTGTGGAATAGACAAAAATGTAGTGTTTTTATAGGGTGTTTGAAATTCCATGTAAAACATTGCGGGTAAATTCCTTAAGGAGCCGAAACTGTTTTCAGAATGCTAAAGAACAGAAATGTGATCTCTGTGTTATGATTTCTCACTCATATGCAGAGTATGATTATTTTGGTGCGGCACGTAAAGACAGCTCAATTTCTTATGACCATTCAGAAAGATAACCTTGGGCTCCTTTGTAGAATTGTAATGTCATCCTCCCTTGGCAATTTATGCTCTAATCTATCCTTAAAAGTAACTTCAAAAGGCTTCTATATACAGTTTTTGTGTTTGAAAACTTTGAGACCTATGGTGTGTCTTCAGAAAAAATAATCAAAGTGGGATCCACCTCTGGGAGATGCTCAAAGATGTTGCCAGAATTTGATTCACATTTCATTCATAGTGGATAGGAAGCTACACTGCCATAGGCTCTGAAAGGCTTTAGAGAGTCAGCTCTTTAGTGTAATTCCTAGAAGACTTGATATTCTTCTCAGTTTGCAAGTGTCCGTGGCTGCATGGATGAAATAAGCCTCCTTTGTGATCAACAACATACATGTGATGAACTTTTTTGGTTTGAGATGAGCTTTCCGTATGTCTTTGTGTTTTCTGTTTTATTTTAAACCTGATGGTTGCCTTTAGATTGCAAGGAGAAAGAGACACTATTTCCTTGAATGGTGAGCAGTTTATAATAAATACTCCTGAATGTGTTTCTTGGAGCTACAGTCTGAACCACTATTTGCAGCACCAAATACCCCTATAGAATGGAAGCTTTTAGTTATTCTTATGTGAAGAAGATGAACTATTGGGCTACTGAAACTTAGAATCAGGATTCTTTGCTACTTTTATGTTAGCCTTTGCATTTTTGGTGAGACAGGAACACTATATTTTGTTATGCATTGTATAAACTGTGTTAAGAATCTGCTGGGATGTTAGTGTTTCATTCTGAGATCAGATTTCGCTAAGACAAGCTCATTGAACTTGAAGGCTCTAGGTAGAGTTGAACTTGATGCAGCCTTGGGATTTCAGTTTTAAAATAAAAAGCCTTTAAGCCATATGCCAGTATGGTTCATACTCTCATGTTTCAGTTTTCCTTTTGTTAAATTCTATAGCTAGCCTTGTGCAGTTTTCCATTGCAACTTTTTTTAACATGCTCATGCTTCATTAGCTTGTGCACTGAGCAACTTGAAAAAGGGAGGTATGGAAATGTATGCAAAGTAAATGTTTACGAAGCATTTATGAGTTACAAAAATCATCTTATTTAAGCTTTTCCATTCTAGAATCCTAAGTCGTCCTAAAAGGTATGAAAGCTTTGGAATCTGAAACAAGAATAAACTAGAACTGTGCAGTGTTGTCAAGAGAAACAGTAGTTTGTTATGTGAACTGCAGTTGAGCCTTCTAGGACAGTAACCCTTAACAGTCAGTAAAGCAGCTCGGCTGGTAGCTGCTGTTTGGAAAAAGTAAACCAACAAAAAAGTATGTGTTGGCAATTGTTTGGCTGTTTTGCTGGTGTAGTAAGATAGCTGCTGCCTGGGAGTTGGTGGGATACCAGTTACGAGGAATATAAATTTCTTTACTCTGATTTGGTCTCCTCTTCAATGCTGTCAGGTGTTTGTTTGGGGTTTTTTTGGGGGGGAGGGGGGAGTGGCTAAGGGTGAAGAGAGAACCACATTTTTCTCCCACTTTTCTTCAGTGCTGTACCTCAGTAATAACTTTTTTTAAAAGCTATCTCCTATATCTTCTTTTTCTATTAGTCATGTATTAGCCTTATCCAGCATCATGTGTTGCCACAATTCTGCTGGCAGGAGACCTATAGAAATTGGAAACTGGTTCTTAAAGCTTGAACTTGAATGATTAGAATGATAAAATAGTGTGCTGGTTTTGATTGGGATAGAGTTAATTTTGTTCGTAGTAGCTAGTACGGGGCTGTTTTGAATTTGTGCTGAAAACAGTGTTGATAATACAGAGATGTTTTTGTTATGGCTGAGAAGTGCTTACACTCAGCTTCTCATGCTCTACCGACTGAGAAGGCTGGAGATACACAAGAAGCTGGGAGGGGGCACAGCCAGGACAGCTGATCCCAACTGGCCAATGGGATATTCCATATCATATGACCTCATGCTCAATATATAAACTAGGGGAAAGCTGGGGAGCTGCTGCTCAGGGACTGGCTGGGCATTGGTCTGCAGGTGATGACCAATTGTTCTTTTTTTTTTTTGTTTCATTGGCATCACTCGTCTTTCTTGGGTTTTATTTCTCTCTTTTTGCTACCATTCTTTTCATCACATCATCATCATCATATTATTATTATTAGTAGTAGTAGTAGTATAGTTATAATATTTAATTTCAATTATTAAACTGTTTTTATCTCAACCCATAAGTATTCTCATTTTTACTCTTCTGATTCCCTCCCCTATCCCACTGTGGCGGGGGAGTGAGTGAGCGGCTGTGTGGTGTTTAGCTGCCTGCCGGGTTAATAATTGTGGATTGACTTGCGGTGATGTGAAGGCAACAATAGATGGAGAAGACACAGATGAAGATCTTTAACCTCTACAGAGGTTAGGTCTGGTTTGATGCATGAATTTTTGCGTGCGTGTGTGTGCTGCAAGCACATACGTGTGGTTGGCAAGTTAACTTGCACTGCTTCTGTTTGCTGTTTTCACACATGCAAAAGCAGTGTTTGCATGAGTTTGTTTCAAAACCATTGTAACTACAACATCAAACAGGGCACACTCTGGTATCCTCTAGTTGTTTCTCTCTTCTCTAATGTGGTTAGAGAAAGGCTGCATAGGAATTAGTGTTAAACACTTCTGTATTTTTCCATTCCTGTACTTGTAAAAACAGGTATCTGTAGTTATAGTGTGTCCACTTGCCTGGACTTCTGAAAATATGGCACTTACAATATTTTAATTCTTCTACTAACAGTCACTTGAATAGCTTATCAATGGTCAAAAATACAATTAAAAGCTCCCTTTTTACCAGTGCTGGGGAAGAACAGTTCCTACTCTTTTGGATTGCAAGTTGTCAGAATGTAAGGCAATTATTGCATTGCTTGTTATCTATTCTAAGCACTAGATTTTTCATATTTGGGAAGAAAATAATTATTTTAAAAACTCAGTGATGGTGATTTGATGCTGTAGAGTGTTTAAGGTATAGGAAATAGCCCTGACAGAGATAGATTTAGAGGGCAGAGTACAAATGAGTTGTTCCATGGTGCATAATAAATACGATTTATCATATGCTGCCACCATGTGTAGTACGAAATTGGCAGCCACATGTGGGATACGTGTATACATAAAATTAAAATTAAATTAAATCTGCATTGTAAAACTGTAGTTACATATTCATATATATTTTCACATGCTCAGGTTTTATCTTTTAATTGGGTGATTTCAGTAATCACAGTAATTTCTAAATTCGCTTAGAAGAGAATATTGACTGACAGAACTAAGTAAAGCAATATAATTAATGCAAAAAAATAACAGTTGAATGAGGAAATAAACTTCCTAAATTTGTGTAATTGTTCTGAAAACTATCTGCTATCATGTTTCTTTTCCACTTGTTGTGGTTTAACCTGGCAGGCTGCCAAACACCACTCAGCTGCTCACTCACTCCGCCCCCCTGAGTGGGATGGGGGATGGCATTGGAAAAAAAAAAAGTAATTCGTGGACTGAGATAAAGACAGTCTAATAGAAAGAAAAGGAAGGGGAAATAATAATGATAATGATGGTAGAATATACAAAATGAGTGATGCACAGTGCAATTGCTCGCCACCCACCGACTGATGCCCAGCCAGGCCCTGAGCAGCGTTTGCTGCCCTCCAGTGCCCCCCCCCCAAGCTTATATACTGAGCATGACGTCAAATGGTATGGAATACCTCGTTTGTCAGTTGGGTTAGCTGTCCTGGCTGTGCTCCCTCCCAGCTTCTTGTGCACCTGTGCAGAGCATGGGAAGCTGAAAAGTCCTTGACTATGTAAACACTACTTAGCAACAACTAAAACATCAGTGTGTCACCAACGTTATTCTCATACTAAATCCAAAACACAGCACTAAACCAGCTACTAGAAAGAAAATTAACTCTATCCCAGCCAAAACCAGGACACTGCTTTAAATAAACATGTACTTAGGGGTATGTATCTAAATTAATTCTGAAACATCCTTCACATTTAATCAGGTCAAAACCTGCATTGATAGGGGAGAAAGATTTTGGAAAAAGTTATTTATCATCTTTCTTAAAATAATTTTGCCTTCCCTGACAGGGAAAAAAAAAAATGAAGTTTCCTTCTTCACATTCTGTATTCATGTGCTATTTTGTGGTGCATGTACAACTGAATTGTGCCTTTCTGCTACAAGTGGTGTGAAGGAATCTGTGACGCAGTTCGCTATTTCATATGTATATAAGGATAGTATTGTTAAAATGTTCCAAAGAGTATGTTATACTTCATGATTTTCCTTCTAAACCACAACTTTTTCAATACCACGATCTTGTCTGCCATGGTTTTGATAATTAACGCTACTGAAATAATAAACTGAAAAGTAATGAAAGTCTCCAGACAAAAATAGCAGGCTTTATGCTATTTTAAACACATAGGTGCACCTTTGGTAATATCTAAAAAGATTCATAGATTGGGAGATAATTCAGTTGACGCTTGCCTTGTGTTAGTTGCAAACCTCTGCCTTTCAGTACCTTCTGATATACCTTTATAAATTGCAGCATAATCTTAGGAAAAGACCACTTTTAGAATTGCAGTGAATGCACTTTTCATTGAAAGGTAGTTTTGTAATTTTCTACTTGGGATTAATCTCATCTTCCACTGGAAGGCAGTCTTCTCTTTGTTTCATTCTCCTGCCTTTCGGTATTATTTAGGTAGCTCTATCAATGATCTTTAGCTTCTTACAAAACAAAGTAATGCTTGTACCCTGTTTGTCTGTAGTTGGAAAGTTTCTTCATGCAGGTGACATCTTTGCTTTGCCTGCTTGTAATTCTTTCTGTAAATTGTCCATGTACACAATTATAACTTCTGTGATACTTGAGGTGGTTTGTTAGGTTGTGACCTTTTGCATCTGTGCCTGTCAGTGATAAATTACTTGGCGATATGACTTTTTTGTGCTGTTGTTGTTCAAGTAATGAGTTCATAGAATTTTGCATGCTTTATAGACCTCTCAGCTAGACGGGATAGAACACTTTTAATTGATAGATATGCTAAAATGATTGTTCGAACAAAACCAACTACACTTCAGTATTATTTACTTTTAAAGGAACTGATAAGTTGTGCATTAGGAGGTTTTGTATTTCAGTGATTAAAATAAAACTTGTGTAAATCTGTATTTAGATTATGTATATAAATGCAAACAGCCTTGCAGCTGAAAGGTGTGTCATGAGAGACAAAGGGTGAGATTTTGCCTCTCACCCTTGAAATTTGACAATCTTCGATTATTGCCTCAAATTCATTTTTGCTGTCCTCACTGGAAGCATCACTGGAAGCATTTAAATTGTGATTCATTTGCCTGTGTCTTTTTGGAAACAGAGAAATATAGAAAAGATAGCATGTGAGGGCACATGGATGGGACTGATTGGGAGAAAGTTTAAAGTATTAACAAAGAAGAAAAGATGACATTTTGAAGTGGAAGTGGGAAAAGAGGAGTATTGGGAGGAACCCAAAGGAGATTCCTGTATATCCTTAATGTAACTCCGTTTTCCCTTTGTTTCATGGAGGTGAGGGACCTAGTCACTTTTCAGTTTGATTCTGTAAAGTGAAAAAGTTTTCACCAGGTTCAGCATGCTGTTTGAAGAGATGTTATACTTCAAAAATAAATTAATTCAAGTGAGTTGAGTAGCCTTTGTTACACGGGAGGTCAGACTTGACAGTCACATGTTCCCTTCTGGCCTACGAATCTACAAATATATCAGTGTTTGATTTTCTTGTCTCCCTCTTGCGGAACTAGAGTTTTGGTCAGTACGAGTTTCTCCTTTCTTTCTGAACTAAAATACAGTTCTGTAACTGAAATTGGTAATGGCTAAGTTTAAGCCATTGACCTGATGTTATGGATGCATTTGGAGCTGGAGACATGGAGAGACGAGGAAGGGGAAATGATATGTGCAGTTAATGTCACTGTGTAACTGATAAAAATGGACTGTTTTTTAAAATAATATAGTTGGAGGTCTCAGAGAAATGTAGCTTAGTGAGAGTGCTTAAATTTTCTTTTTTTTATTGTAAAAAGTGTAAAACAATGTTAATGCCTTTCAATCATATGAAGAAAAACAGGGCGGGGGCAAATACAGCAGCCTTTTCTTTCTCTGTTCTTCAGATAAGCTGTTATTGCTCAGCATTATCCTTTCAGCTATTCTTCATTTTTTGTTGTAAATGCTTTTCCCCCTAGCAGGTTTTACTACTATGGAATGTACATGGACAACTTCTCAAAATGATGCAATCTGACAGGAAATCAATATTTTTTTCATACTAGATTTGAGGGTGTGATTGTCATAATCCTCATCTTAGACTGTTAATGGGTGAATACTAAGCTCGATTTTTATCTCTATCTATATCCTTTAATAAGAAACATACGTTTCTCTTCCTTCCTGCTTGCTGCTCTCTAGAAGTGGTTTGAGGTGCTTTGTTTTCAGTGGAAAAAGAACACGTATATATTAGAATTGGCTATCTGCAGGTATACCTGTATTTTGTAAGTAAAGCATGGATAATCCTACAGATGGATTCTGCTGTTCCATATTGTGGCATCTTCCATAGAATTAGACTTTCAAAATGGAAAAATTCCTTAAAGCCATCTAATCAGGATATTAGCTCTAGGTAAAGCAACTGCTCTGTTGTTGAAGCAGTAAGTTTAATTATGCAAAGAAAAGCTGAAATGGAATCGGTGCCTTTCTTAAATGTTTGCAGTAGGAATACTAGTACTTTTTGTGTTCAACTTTTGTTTACACTTTTCTGGCAGGCTTTTCACGCTTTTGATTTTGTAAAGAGGGAAGCATGCCTTCAAATTTTGTAGAAGATTTCTGAAGACTTCCTAATTTTAAGTAAGATCAGATGAGGATTCCTAGCTGGAAAATACATAAGCATGTTTATGGGGCTGTTTTTCTTGATACTTAGTATTTGACAAGACTCCCCCTTGTAAATCTACAGATGTATGCAGTGATTGCTTTTGAACATAAAATCCAAGCAATTTTACTCAGTTACTGGGTTCTTAAATCCCAAAAGATATTTTTAATGACGTAGCCTAATTAGTTGATACCATGGCTAATAGTGTGATGACAGCTTTTGGAAAAAAAAAAATCAATGATTTGTTTAACCAGCAGCTTAACTGAAACGAAAAGTCCAATACCTTTTTCCTCCTTAGAATCTGTGTTTCCAGACGTACCCTTTTCGGATTCAGCACCTAGTTTTTGCCGGAGACGAGCTTCCTTGCTTCAGTTAGGTCAGCTGAGCTGATGCGAGGCACTTGGGCGACATGCCCAAGGTCACAGCCTGACCTGGTGGCTGCGGTTTTCTGCACCCCTGTGGCAGCCCGTCCTCTCTCCGGGATTTCTCAGCTGCTTCAAATGGGAAATCCTGTAGGGGTAGTTTCTTATAAAGTGCTATTATAGTATGTTATTACTGTCGCATTTTGCAAGTAAACGAAAAGGTATTATTCATCTCTTGCCTGCCTTGAATTGAAAGAAAATGAGACGAAGCAAGGTAAGCAAGCTGCAACAGACTGTGAAATTACACGTGATGGGAACGCTATTTTCTGACTGCTTATCCTAATGCTATGGGTTAACACTCCACGTAATGAGTGCATTTAAGCAATTTTTACCTCAGCGTATTTTGATCCGGTGCTAATAGCGCCGTGAGTGACGCCGGCCCGCGACGCGGTGATCCGGGGTGGGCTGGCAGCCTGGCGGTGCCGGTGAGCAGGCCGGGCCCGGCGGCGGCGGGAAGCGGGGGCGGCGCGCTCCCTCCTTTTCTCCTGAGGGACGGGCCGGACCTGGCTGCGCGATGGGGCGACCGGCGGCCCCGGCCCCCCGCGGCCGAGGCGGGGCTGGGGCACCTCGGCCTCACAGGGCGCACGGTGCCGGGCGAGGGCCGGGGGCGGTGTCGGGGCGGACCGGGCCGCGCCGGGCCGGTTCCGTCGCGCCGTCGTGTGTCGCCCCCCGGCCCGGGCTGCCCCGTCGGCGCGCGCCGAAGTTGCCGGGGTGCACAACTCGCCCGGTCACGTGCCCGGGCGGCGCCAATCGGCGCAGCCGTGATGTCAGCGTTCAGCAGCTGCGGGGATGCGGAGCGGCGCGCGGGGTCCGGGCAGTCCGGCATGGCCAGGCGCCGCGCGGCGTGAGGGCGGCGGAGCGGCGCCATGGACGAGCCGGGCATCCTGCGGAGACGGGGGCTGCAGGTAGGGGCGGGCGGGCGGTGCCCGCGGGGGGCGGCCCCCGCCTCCCCTCAGTTTCGAAGTTGCCTTCACCTGCCGTGAGGCGCAGAGGCGGGCCCGGCGGTGGGGGCACACCTGTGGGCGGGAGGGGCGCGGCGGGGTCCGGGCTTCGAAACAGCGCGACTGTTGGCCCCAGCGGGCAGGCGGCGGGGGCGGGCGGCGGCCGCTGAGTTCTCCGCTGCGCCGGCGGCGCAGCTCGCGCCCGGGCGCTTGCCGGGGAGCCGGCGAAGCGGGAGCAGCGGTAGCGGTGCGGGCTTGTTCTCCCCGTTGGCGGTGCTCTAAAGATGGGGAAAGACGGCCATTACCTGGGGGAGAAAGTTTCGCCGGCTTGCGGCTTTCTGGGCGTTTGCGGTATACTTTGTAGAACGGCGAGACGGGAGCATTGCTGTTTTCAGTCAGCTTTTGGCTCACTTTTCCGCTGGCGTTCATAAACTCAAGAAAATGACGCATCCCAAATGGAGAGTGGGTTATGGCAAAATGCTGGTACCGTATGTTGTTCGAACTCAAGACTCGAGCGGTATACTCTTTTTGATAATGTATTAAACGCTCGAATTTTTTTTTTTTGTCGGAAAGTGTATTAATAAAGAGCATGTGACAACAATCGAGTATAGGGTGTAGTTACTTTTTTACTATTTCTCCAAAATGGAGCACCACCTCAAACTACATCATTCTGGCCCATTGTTTAGAAAGCCCCTTTGCTCAAGTCGCGCTCAACGATGAATGTACTTCCTTTCTTTTGTTTTCCCTTACATCCGTAATGTTTCAATGGGAGGAGGGTGAAGAGGAAAGCCTCCTTACATTTGGGATCGTTATTCTTAAGTAATGTAAAACCACTGATAATGTTTAAAATGCACTGAACTTGCATAGTTCTGGACTTTTCAGAAAGATGCCCTTTCTGATCAGCGCTTTCAACTCGGTGTGACAATTTCTATTAGGCAGATGAAGACAAGTAGAATCTACAGCCCATGTTGTTATGTAGCATAGAGAAGTCCTAAAACTCTCTGAGGCCTCTTAGTCTTTTAAGAATCATTAGCTTTTCTTTAACTTTTTGTGTGATGGCATTTGCCTGTGGAAAGTGAGTAGCTTCCATAAACAGATTCTGAGATTTTATTTAGTCCTTAAATCCTAAACCTTTTCTATTAATTGATTCTAAAATGGGAATGAGAATCTCTGCTGCAGGTTGGCACTGCTGATGACAGCTTTTAAAGGAGAAGATTTAAAAGTTTCGAGAGGTAGATCTTCACAGTGAAACCGGATTTCCTCCTGCTAAACCTGCTGTAATCCATTGAGTAGTGTAAACCGGATTTCTGCCTTTTGACAAGAATTGAACAGTAGTCTGTTCTGATTAAGGGGTAACTTAAACCTTAGTGTGAAAGCCTGTTCTTGAGTTCTGGAAATGTTATTTTTGAGTTTTTTTTTTTTATCTTCTGTAACTTTAACAAAGTAATTCTGAGTGAATACCAAGAATATTTCACAGAATACTTGCCTCCTCCTGCATATGTTTACATGGTCACTTAAGAGAATTAAAAGCTATATAGTGATTAATCCCAGTACCAGAAAGACCAATTCACACTTGCAGTGCAGGCAGTAATAAATAGTTTTTAAATATGTGCACCTCATGACTGTCGTTAGAATCTGATCCTAGGGTGGAGAAAAATAGCCAATGGTCAAAAGTGTTTGAGTTGACATGCTATCAGCTGGAGAAGGGGAGAAATCCTATTTATACTCAAGTTTTATTCACTAGACCTTTAACTGAATCTGTCTTCGTATTGTCCTCTTGCTCCCCTGTTGTCCATGCAACTAGCCTAGAGACTAGTATGATGAATTTGTGAGCTGGAAAGCAGATAATATGACATGTGACAAGGAATGTAGCCCCTGTTTCATTCTTGTTAGTAAATACTGATTAGATGAAGTTTCTGAGTTGTCTGCTTGGTTGACATTTGCTTTTTGTAGTACATCCAAAAGTGGTGAGTTGGTTATTTTGTAGTATGTGTTCTTACCATTAAAAAAACCCTAAGTAATTCTTCTGCCGTTATATTGTTCTGTGGGAGTAATTCATGTATCTTTTGTCCCCTCTTCTTTTTCATATGTTATTGATACTTTCCTTTAAAGGCTGCTGAGAATATTCCAAAAGATATTTTTTAAAAAAAAAAAAAAAAAAAGGAAAGGTTCTGGGTTAAGACTGTTCTGAAATACCTGTGATCTTCAATGAAAGGTCAGCTAACGTTACTTCATATGACTTTGTCAGTTCTTTTGGTTAGAAGTAGAAATGATAAAAGCAGGTAAATCTGCTTAAAAGCTGTGTGCTTTCTTAGGTGAAGGTGTATTTAAATTAAAGCAGTCATATAACGGGAAACAGCACATGCTTAAATTAAAAGCCAAATTGGTGCAACTGCTGTTTTTTTCTCTCTGTACACAATTTGCTTCAAAGCTTGATTTACAGGACACACAAACCGTTTCCTTTTAGATGGGAACCTGATGTAGTTGTGTTTAATGCCATACACCATCATGCTGTGTTTAAAAAAAGCCAGGAAGCAGCTTGAATTAAATCTCAAAATATAAGCCTTAAGTAAATATGTAGACGTGGATAAATCTTGTTTTGGATTAATGTGTGGAAGGTTTTTCTGGTGCTCAGGCTTCTAAGAGAGAAACTGAGCCTTTAATTTGTTGCATCCTGAATACATACACCTATTTCATCTTACTACAACCTCTTCCTTTATGTCCAGTTACTTGTATTGATTATATTCATAGAAAAATAAAAGCTTCTGAATCTGTAGTATGTGCTCCTTTTTGGTGAAGCTTTAATTACAAGTTTTATTTGTAAGAAACATCAGGAGAAAATTGACAATTTCTTTCAACTTCTAAAAATGCCAAGTATAATTCAGTGTGGATTGAAATAGGTATCCCTTGAAAATAAGTTAAAAAAAGAAAACAGCGAAGTACTTCTTGCATATTCTTCATCACGGTTCTTGATTGCATTCTGCTAACAGCTTGTGTTTCATCTTTCTTCTATGAATTTGTCTAGTAGGTGTTCATCCGAGCAGTGTGTTTTATACTGCTTTAAACCAAAGACTCCAAACCCATGCGATGGTGGGTATAGGTAACACGTTTCCTTCAGTCTGTAAGAAAAATATGGGAATGTGGGAGAAATCTTACTGCCAGATGCAGCCAGCTTCAGTCATGCTTCCAGAGCTGATGAAGCTTTCTCTTTGTTGAACAGATGTGCTGGATGCTTTGGGCCTTCCCTTTTCCTTTTGCTAATTTAAGTTCTGCCTCTAAGTGGCTGGTGAGCAGTGTCTTGTAAATCTTGGGGTAATTGCATAAGCTTTTTTAATTAGACTTGCAGAGGAATTGACCAACAGCAGAGAAATCAGCTATTCATGAAACGTCCCAAATGTCAAAAAAAAAATGCTGTGTTTATTTGTTTTCTTGTCTCTAGGTATGTTTTTTTGTAAACGCTGGAAAATTTTCACAGGGATCTAAGGCTTCTTTAAATTCAGGATGACGGCGTTGCATTAAGTTTGCGGAGGTATGACTATAGCCAGCATGGAAAATTCCAACTAAAAATCTTCTAATACTGTACTTCGTGCATTGATTTGCAGGGGGGATGAGGTAAAAAGAATTTAATCACAAAATTCAGACTCATTGCTGTAGAAATGGAAACAGGCAGTGTAAATGGAAATGTGGTGTAAATGGAGTGTTGCTATTTTTGCAAAACCGAGGAGTCAATTTATACTAATCCTATATATTTCTAGAAAAGATGGCAAGGGGCACATTCATTACATAGCCTTGACTCCTCCTTTCCTCCACCTCCAATACAGGAGGTGTTCTGAAAAATCAGACAGAAAGGAAATAATTTCCGAGGAAAAATGGCCTTATTCATGGCTCCTAAACAGGTGCGATTTCTTTGGGATGGGAGGCTTCATGAAAATAATTCTGAAATACTGAAAATTGACGTGTGAAGTAGAAGGGTCAGCTGGGAAGCCACAGTCTTTAGGAGAGGAAAGGAAATAGGGAAACTGTAACTGTCTCTTCTGTGGTTGCAGTTCATGCTCGGGAATGTGTTCTTGGGGTGGTCTGCTGAGGAAAAAAGGATGATAAAAGCTGGAGAATATTAATTAGACTTTGGCCTCTGTTTCAAACTGAAGAGAAAGGGTGGAAAAGTCAGTCTTATTGATGAGGTTCTGGAAAGATTCTTAATAATTTTCGCTGATTTGAATACTTTGTACAACAGTGTTTTCCCCCCACTAGGCAAGAGGGACCTGATCCATTTTCTCTCCTGTTGTTTCTGTACTGGTGGCAATGGATTTACAGTATGAAAGAGGAGTTGTGGGGTTGTGAATCAAGTCTGATAGATGTCTGTGCCTCTTGGTGAGCGTGTGGCAGAAAAAGTCTGTGGAGGTCATGGAACCAGAGAAGGATTAAAACAAAAAAAAAATCTTTACAATTTGCAGTTTCCAGTAGATTTGGATTAATCAGTTGAGAAGAAGACGGGATATACGTCTTCTGGTGTTGTGGGAATAGCTGTGTGACTGCACGCTGCATTCGTCCTCTGCTTATTAGTTGTGTCCAGACCTGTCTAATATGTTATTTCTTCAGGGGCTATGTCTGCAAAGTAATGCTCAGAACTACTTAAATTATGATGCTTGCTCTTTCATTTTATGAGGTGTTTGCATGAGCAGCGTACATAGATGTAAAATATAAAAAAAAAATTAAAATTTTGTATATTCTTGGTAAATAATTAATTTTTTCCCTCATAGACCCATCTTTATTTTTAAGTAATTCTAGGCACTGTTATAGAAGACAGGGCATTTTAAATCTGTTTTTGTTGTAGGGGGAGGGATGTGCAGGTTAGAATAGATGTTTTCTTTGCTTAAATAATGATAGGCAGTGATAGCTGCCTTTAGAAAGCGAAGGACCAGCCTTCTGAGAGAAGAGACACTGATGTGAAGAACACTTTTCCCCTCCTCATTAGCTGTCACTTCTGCAGGCCTAATAGAGTGTACACTGTCTTGATCAGTTAATTCACCTCTCTTTTCCAGGCATTCATGCATTGTTACATGTTTATCAGGTCCTCTAAAAGGCTTTGTGTCAGACATACATTTTGCTATTATTTGAGCTGTGAAAGCTTTTCTGAAAGGGTTAACCTTTTCTTCTGTCTTTGCTTCTCTTGGTGTTATGGTCGCTTTATTTCAGGGTCTAAAATCAAAAATGAGGGGGAAAAAAAGCAAGCCCCCTGCTGCATTCAGAGCTAAAATATTGGGCACAGGGCCAAACTTGGTGTCTGTAGCCCGTATCACACTTCTCACTAATGCCTTCTGATAATTGCAGTAACATTTCTTGATGTCTACAATATGTCACAAAGCTGACTGACTGTTCTGTATTAGGTTTGGAAGGCAACGCATGAACTTAACGTTCCTTCATGTCAAATCCTTCAGTGAGCTCAGTGGTGGAATCTGTAATGATTTGAGCTGAGCTTGGTCGTGTTCTAAGAGTCATAAAGAAAACCAGCTTTGGAGTCCTCTGTGTACTCGTTAGTTCCTTTTTCTGAGTCACTTGGCTTGTTCCCAAAATCTGTCTGTGGGTTTTTTTGGTTAGAGTTTTTTTTTTGCCTGCTTAGTTGGTAATAATAGGAATAGTATCTACATGAAGGATAGTAACTTCTGAGTGAAACAGGTTTGGGTTTTTTTTTCAGTTCCATGGGTAGTTCTTGGTTTGACAAATAGTTTTGTTAGCATTGGTTTTCAATCACTTTGTCACAACTAATGAAACTACTAATTTTCCGTGTTTTCTTTTTGAAATTTTTCGTAAGATGCTTCATTCGAGTTTGATGCAGTTTTGTCTGTGATGCCGCTTCATGTGTCATGTTTAATGTAATGATTTGAGATTTGTTTTTACCTACTGATACACTAATTTGCTTTATAAGTCTTAAGTTTTCCATTTCTTAAGTTAGGGGTTTTATCAAAATTGCCCACGGGCTTTGAGATGCTATTAATTCCTTCTCTTATTGGATTGAAGCAATAAACTTTTTTGCTATAGCAGTGCCAATTATCCATCTGAACATTAAAATACATAAAAATCCATAAATGATTGTTATGATCACAAAGCAAAATACTCAAAACTGCAATTTCATAATTTGTTTTAATTTTGTTTTCTTGGCTTTACTTTTTTCCCTTACATGTAGTGCTAATTTCTTCCACAACCCTAACTCTATTCTCTATACAATCCTTGCTTCATCTGATGTAAACCAGAACAACATTTTTTCCTGTCAACAACTCATGTCCTCTTTAATCTTATTCAGTTACTTGGTCTCAGCTTCTACTCTTGTGTTCCTCTTGGATTCCCCCTGCCTCTTCCTTCAAGTCCCCTTTGATTTTGGTTCTCAAGTTTAGCACTCCACAGTGGCATACAGCAGCTGGGATTAGAGATAGAAAGGCTAATTGCAGTCTCAGTGTCTGTGCCCTTGAGAAGAAGCAAGCTCTTCAGAGACTTTAGGTGCTAAACTCTGAGTTTCTACGGAACACATTATGTTTGGAGTTCTTTGTCCTTTTTGAAATTCCTTAGTTTTTTATACATAGTTGGCTTAGTTTCATAGGGATATTAAATAACCCTTCTCTGACACCTGGATATCCTCCCCAACCAAGACACTGTGTAAAAGCAAGGGAACAATTGCATTGAAAAGTATTAAGAGATTGGTTTTTTAAGCTTTACTGTCAGAAATAGGAGATCCAGTTTAGCAGCAGCATACTAAAAATGTCATCCTTGTGTAGGTGCTGTAAAATAAAAAATTTCAAGTGATCAAATTTCAAGAAAATGTTTAATTAATCAAAACCACAACCTTAAAGAAACGAATAGGTAGTCCTTAGTTAAAAGATGGGGCTTGCGGCATTATTGGTAACCAGTAGTTCCTGTTACCAAACAATTTGTTTTCCTGAATTTCATTTTCAGCTATCTGGAACCTGGTAATTTTTTAGAATACCTAGTTTCTACAGTGCATTAAGGTGCATATGTTGTGTGGAGATAAATGTGGTTACAATTCTTCTGATGGTATTTTAGCCCTAGAAAGCTAGAACTTCAAGCGTGCATATGTTTTTGCATATGTTTTGTGTATTTGAATATTCTTGGTGTTCTCTACAGATAAATAATGCTATATCAAATACAGAAATGTATGTGAAGATGCTTTTCAACTAATGCAGATTCCTCTCCTGTCCCAAAATGTAACTTTCTCTCCCTATGTGAAAAGCAAGGGAGATGTGGTAAAAAGTGTATAAAGTTTGTGCTTGCGTTAACTTGTGTTTTCTGAGTTCTTTTGATGTGAAAGGTTTTTTTCTTGTATTTTATCTCTTTGCTTTAAATTGTGCCACAAGAAGAAGGATACCATTTCAGTTGCTCTAAAAAAGCCTACTTGTACATAAGTTCTGCGGGTACATTAGGGAATTTAGCAGTCAGAATTTATGTGCAGAAGAACCTGAAAATAATGCCTATCCTCTTATGTTTTCTGAATAAACACTCACGGGCAGGGCACAGGTGGACAATTTAGGTTATGAGTTGAAGATTGATTTTAGGATTACAGTGCCCCTTGTGAACACAGTTTCCTAGTTTTAAATTAGTTACAATTTTTCAAGATTTTAGTAAATGTAGAGAAGTGCAAGAAAGGAAGGAGTAATATAAATGAAAAATTAGGAAGAGCAAATGTTTATGACCAGGGTAAAAGCTGTATTTTATGGTACTCTGATTCTTTATTAGTTCATGTGCTGTTTCCTTTTTTGTTTCTTCAAGACACAGAAGTGTTTATATTTAAACATAAAATATTATCACAGTTTATTTGGTGTAAGCTGAGTAGTGATGAAGTATGTTGTGTTATTAGACTGTATCTGTGACTGTTTGACATGATAAATAGATTTTAACATTTAAGCATGAAGCTGAATAACATTTTCTTATTTTGTCACTTTTGCCCTGAGTATTTGTTCTTGCCTGTAAGCTACAGTTCAAAAGTGTTCGTAGGACAAGGTGGCCAGAATCTACAATTTTCTTGGATTGGTTGGCAACAGGGGAGAAGATCTAATGTAGAGCATATCACGTTTATCACTAAGTAGGGGGTGTTACTGCATTTGCATGCTTTGCTTTGCAGTAGTGATAAGAGATTTAACTCTGACAAAGCTATTTGTATGAAATGGCTGCAAAGACCTCACTGTGTTTCTATCTGAAGATAGCAGAACTCCCTTAGTAAGAGAACCTGTCGAGAACGTGCCTGCTAAACTGGTGTAACATCTTGATTGACTGTTAACTTGGTTCAGTTTCATTTCTCAAATAGCACTTGGTTGACTTTCTTGTCTGCCCTCTTAGGACCCTGCATAGATCTTAATCCTTCAGCATAGATTTCTTTCATGAGTCTTTGGATTGTTGGTTTATGTTGCTTGCTATTTGCTCTGCCAGTAATGCCAACTTTGTTGTTCTGCTGTTTGTCTTTTGTCTTTCTTACATTCTCTTTAAGCTCATACAAAACTTATTCTTACTGAGATTGCAGCTGAGGACTGCTTTTTGAGGTTTTAAAATAGAATTATGACAAAATGACCACCTTTTTTGTACGTGTATTTTATTTTCTCTCCTTTAGTTCCCATGTATTTATTTGTGTGTGTTTAGGACTGATGTCTTTTTAATGGTTTCTGTAGCACCTTATGCTCCTTCCTTTGTTTTAACAGTGAGAATGGAACACTGCAGTTAGTTTTTTAGCACTGCTGCAAAACATAGTAGTGTATGCTTTTTCATTGCCTGTTTCCCCTTCAAGACACCTTCAATTATTTCAATATAATTTCTCTCTGATGTGGAGTCTATCTGACAAATCAATACTAAGCTCTTCTGATGCCGAACCCAGTAAAGCTCGTTAGGCTTATAGGTATGTGAAGTGTGTGTTCCCGTCTGCAGGCTCTAAGGAGATGCAGGGAGAAGGTTCAAGCACTTTTAAATTGATGCCTTTCTGCAAAGGAGCTATTCTAGAAAAAAGATTGTATTTAAAGCACCTATTTTTCATGTGGATTCTCTCTAGCATCAGTGAGGAAATGCAGTAATCAATGAGAATCCTGTCAGATATTAATTCTTGCCTTTTTTGACCTTCATAATGCCCCCATGTTTTTGTTGAAATACTGTAATGATTATCTGTGTTCAACAGGATGCAGTCAGGGAGAAGAGGACAGTGCCATAACTATAGCAGTGCCAATGGGAGCGCATCTGCACACTAATATGTTAAACTGCCAAGCAATTTGAGCAAGCCTGTTAGTTACGCGTTTTTGTTATGCAAAATCTAACATCTATGGCTGTGCTGCAAGAATGGGATACAGAAATTTACCTCAGATGAATTTTTCCTTTGCCAGTAGTTTCTGTTGCCGGACAGATTAATTGGTGCAAGATACAGTCCTGGCCTTTGATTTCTCTTCTCTTTGGGAGATAGCTTTCAAGGGTTTGTTTTCTTACTGTTTAGAATTGAAGCTACACATGTACATTGTTTTTTAATGACTTGATTTCTGGCCTTGGCTATAAGGATTGCCAGATGTACCATAATGCAATGTTCTTTGTCAAATAACTGACAACACATTACTTTTTTCTTTTTTAAAAATTCTGTAACTAGATAGAAATCTTTGGGTGTGCTGTGAGATGGCTCTCTAACAGAAAAGAGTTTTCTTGGTCAGCCTGTAGAGCTTGGCACAGAGCCTAGTTAAGTATTAAATTGAAGATCTAAGTTTAAGGCAGTGGAGATCAGCAAGAAATGAAGATCTTACTAGTTAAAAAAAAAAAAAAAACAACAAACCAACCAACCCCTCTCCTGCTGCTAAACCCCAAAACATTTTACAGTTGCTTGAATCTAAAGCTGAGAGGGAAGAACTGTGTTTTAGAATTTGTAACTTGGTCCTGCCTCCACACTTGGTGCACTGAGTTGCCGGCTGTCTGAAGATCTTGGTCTGTTTTACAATGGTAAGTGTTTTGAATTCAGAGTATTTTGATGTCATGGAGACTACGAGAGAGAGAAGATGCTATGTTATTAGCTCTCACGCCAGTGCAAGGCTTGCCTACATTTTTGCCTTATACCGTGTTGTCAGAATGGTGAGTTCCAAGCTTCTGAACCTCTGCTAAAGTTGTCCTTAGTTAATTTAGGCTCTGCCTAAATTCTTTCAGTTTTATCATCAGTCTGTTACATTCTTGCATGTCACCTTGAGTAATTTGATTTTTCCACACTGTATATCCTTTAACTGTTGGTGAGTTTTCAGTGTCCTTTCATGTAAGCAGAGTACGTTTTGCTATCTTTTGGGGTTTTTTTTATTTAAATCAATGTTGTTGTGATGGTTTTCATTCTTCCTTCTAGTTTTGTGAAAACTTTTTGGAAACAGAATGCATGCAATCTCCCTCCCTCCCTGCACATCCTAGGTGCCTCTTTCTGCCTGTGTAGAACCAAATTGTTTTAATGCCTTAAATTAAGCTTTATGGGAAAAGGGCTCCCAAGTGCCTGTAAAGGCAATAATCCTTTTCCCTTTTTCATAGTAGTAAAAAGCTGATTAACCAATCTGCAGCTGTAACATTGAAAACTTGAAGCTGATTTACCTTTTGAGTCCCCCTAGATCTTTCTGTTTTCCTCCTTCCCAGTGTCTTATTATCATTGAAACAGGGATGGCATTTCATTATCTCTGTGGTAAGTTGAGGCACAGAGAAATTTATTTGTTCAAGACTGCAAGGCCTTGAATTTCCTGGTTGTCTCTCATTAACCATGGACTCATTACCTTAGAACAGTTTTGTATCAGCTATAACACAATACAGAGATGTCAAAGTTCTATCTTCTAATACAGTTCAAGAACTTACAGTGCTAAGTATGAAATGACTGTAATACCTGGACAGACCTTATCTAAGCACCAATCATTTTCATCAAACATTTATCTCAGATAAATCAACCTCTATCACAGAGGTGATCTTGGTATTCTTCAGAGATCTGTTCAACACGTAACCAATGCCAAGAAGCTGTGCATATGAAGAAATGTTATTGCTTATATAGTATGCTGACTTTCTGAATTGTGTCATGTAATTAATAAAACCATAACTGGATAATATGGTGAAATAGTGTTGCAATGATACTGTTTAAGTTTTTAATAATGCGGAATGACTGGGTTCTGTGTCCATCCCACAATATTTACTGCTTCCTTTGCTACATCTTAAAACTTCCAAGCTATCAGAAGTTGAATGGTGTCCTTTGATTATGGTGTCTTGGCCCCTGGGATGTGATAGGGGTAAAAATCAGACCAAACATCACATTCTAAACCAAGATTTTTGTTTCTGGATTTCTTATTTGCTTTGTCTCTTTGTTGTATTTTCTCTGTACTCTCACAGCTATGTTTGTGCAGCTCTCCTAAAAAGATGAATGATGACAGAGTGGGAATTTAACTTTGAGAAGGACTTTGTCGTTTGACTTTTCATTACATTGGAATAAAACGAGAAACTTTATGAATCTTTTGCACATTTAAAAATTATGCAATATTGTGATGTGATTTATTTTTTGTTCCTTGTTTGTATTTTGTCTCACTAGAGCTTTGTCTTTTTAAATATTATTTGTGTGTTAGCACAGTCCCATGTTTCACTTAGAAAATGTTGTATGGCATTCTCCGTGATTTTTTGGAACTGTTTCATGACAAAATTCTGGTAAAATTGACTAATTTCACAACCCATTTTTATTTTGATAGACTGACATATTCTATCAACATGCTATTTCAAAACGTTTCTGACTAGTTATTTTTAGCATGAATAACAAAGAACAACAAATTTTTATTAGAGAGGGAAAAAGGAGAAAGTCTTTGTGTTCACTAATTATCTTGGAAAAATAAGACCTACATTGTCGTACAATATCGAAGGGAAAGGCATTCCTTTGAACTTGATTTTTTTTTTTTAATGAAAATTTGGGCAATTCTGTGTCACTGCAAAGTGCTCACCTGAACTTTCTTTGTGAAATGCTGTTATGATTCCATGTCTGTCTTTGATTTCTTCATAAAGTGTGTTCTCTTTACAGGAGCACTGTAGCTACTTGGAGTATCAGCGTGGGTAATAACCACTTCCCTGGGCAGCCTGTTCCAATGTTTGATAACCCTTTCAGTGAAGAAATTTCTCCTAAAGTCCAATCTAAACCTCCCCTGGCGCAACTTGAGGCCATTTCCTCTCGTCCTATCGCTTGTTACTTGGGAGAAGAGACCAACACCCACCTCGCTACAACCTCCTTTCAGGTAGTTGTAGAGCACGATGAGGTCTCCCCTCAGCCTCCTCTTCTCCAGGCTAAACAACCCCAGTTCCCTCAGCTGCTCCTCGTAGGACTTGTTCTCCAGACCCTTCACCAGTTTCGTTGCCCTTCTCTGGACACGCTCCAACACCTCCATGTCCTTCTTGTAGTGAGGGGCCCAAAACTGAACACAGTATTCGAGGTGCGGCCTCACCAGTGCCGAGTACAGGGGCACGATCACCTCCCTACTCCTGCTGGCCACACTATTTCTGATACAGGCCAGGATGCCATTGGCCTTCTTGGCCACCTGGGCACACTGCTGGCTCACGTTCAGCTGCCTGTCAACCAACACTCCCAGGTCCTCTGGGCAGCTTTCCAGCCACTCTTCCCCAAGCCTGTAGCGTGGCATGGGGTTGTTGTGCAGGTCCCAGCTCTTGGCCTTGTTGAACCTCATACAGTTGGTCTTGGCCCATCGATCCAGCCTGTCCAGGTCCCTCTGCAGAGCCTTCCTACCCTCGAGCAGATCAACACTCCCACCCAACTTGGTGTCATCTGCAAACTTACTGAGGGTGCACTTGATCCCCTCGTCCAGATCATTGATAAAGATATGAAACAGAACTGGCCTGAAAACTGACCCCTGGGGAACATCACTTGTGATTGGCTGCGAACTGGATTCGACTCCCATTTGCCACAACTCTCTGGGCCCGGCCATCCAAGTTTTTTACCCAGCCAGTTTTTAGCCAGTTTTTTACCCAGCAAAGAGTACGCCCGTCCAAACCATGAGCAGCAGGAAAATGGTGTGGGAAACCGTGTCAAAGGCTTTACTAAAGTCTTACTAAAGGTAAACAACATCCACAGCCTTTCCCTCATCCATGAAGTGTGTCACTTTGTCATAGAAGGAGATCAGGTTGGTCAAGCAGGACCTGCTTTCCATAAATCCATGCTGATTGGGCCTGATCCCCTGGTTGTCCTGTACATGCCGTGTGATGGCATTCAAGATGATCTCCTCCATAACCTTCACCGCTACTGAGGTCAGACTGACAGGCCTGTAGTTCTCTGGATCCTCCTTCTGGCCCTTGTTGTAGATATCATGACTACTTTTTTTCACATTTCTTTGCCTTACTGTCCAATTCGGTAGGATTATAAAGATTTTTAGATCTTTGTATATTTATTTAGTTTGTGCATATATATAAATATAAAAATGCTAGTCTCCTTGATCTGTTCTGGTCGTTATCATCAGCAGAGCCAGCAATTCTACTTTGGTATTGGGAAGAAAAAAGGTGAAGTAGTTTAGCTTATGTTTCCCAATCTCCTTTTACCTATTTATCAGATGTGCCTATAACTAACACACTTACATGATAGAGAGAAGGGACTTGATTCTTGACCTGTGCTTTGAAATTAAGACATCAAGTGCAGGTGTACAGCGCTGTGTTATGCTATCTTATGCTGGATGCAGCATAGCACTGTGGCCTCTCACTGACTCTGTGACATTGCACTCCGAGCACAGTTGGGTGGGTAATTGGGTGGAACAGCTGCATCTAGTATGAGACACTATAGAGCAGGAGGTAGATCGCAGTGTGTAAAAATGTCCAAGATACGGTCTTAACAGTGACCAGCAGGCCTTGGCCATGAGCTTTGCTGCAGCGTTTGCTAGATGCAAATGCTGAGATGCTCAGGCTGGAGTGTAGGGCACTGAAGGATGTGGCAGGGACTTAAATCTTGGGTGCAGATATATTTTGAGGACATAGTACAAGGCTAATCTTGGAGGAGGAAGCATGCTTAAAGACCATGGTTTGGGCAAGTGAGGAAGTGTTCTTCAATATGACACTTAATAATGTAAAAACATTGAAATAGACTTGCTTGCATTAGGATTTGTCCAGCTTGATGTGGATGGAGTTGTTGCTGTGAATTTTTTTTTTCGGTGCTAAACACTCGCAAAGCTGTCAGGCCAGCTGTGGTGTTTGTTGGTGAATTCATCTTCTCTGTATGGAATTACTGCCACTGTTGCTTCTGATCTTGGTCTCTAATAAAAACAGAGAGAAGAAAAGAGAGGATGGTGGCAGCTTCAATCTCAAGGTAGAAAACGCTTCAGATAAGAGCACATGTTGGTGTCACTTGATATTCTCACTTGCTTGTCTCTTGATACTGCTGTTTTCATGAGAACGACTATGCTGTTAGTGGTAACTGCTCTTATATGGAAACTGCTTGTGGTATCAAGGCTGTACGTTGTTGAATTAGCTACCAGCCTATATAGCCAAAAACGTGTTTTCTCCTCACAACTGCTTTCAGGCTTCTGTGCCTTCAGAAATAAACTATGTAACATGTTCAATACCTGATGCCCGTTATCTCTGTGTTTTGTTTGGTGGGGTTTTTTTGTTGTGTTTTTTTTTTTCTTTCGAGATGTCTGTTTTCCTCAAGGTTGTTTCTTGGACTACTCACCTGGGGAATGAAATAAGTCTCTGACTTTTTCTGCTTCCTGGCCAGTTTTCTGCATACCATCTATCTAAAATACCTTGCCATAGATGGGAATTATTTAGGATCCTTCTGTTTTTACTTCAGCTGTCCTTGTTGATGTGAATCATGTAGGCCTTTGCAAGGAGCTAGTTTTCTGACTGTTGCTTTATTATGTGAGCTGATAATTGCAACTGACCTTTTCCTCAGGAAAGGACATTCACCCTATGAGGGTATCATGGATCCACTGCACGTGCTTTGCTGGTAATAACTGCAGTTTCTTTGAGTGCATAGCCTTTTCAGTGTGTAGATACTTCCCCCACCCCCCCCCACCCCCTTTTCTTTCCTTTTTTCTTTTTAAATGGAGGATAGCTCTGCCTCCGAGACACTGACCCTGAACCTAGTCTTTTCTTTTTCTGTGATTTGTCTGCCTTACTAGACAGTCCCGTCTGGAGGAGTACGTACAGCTGACGTTTGCAGAAGGTGTTTTTTTTTATCAACTGGAATTTAATACTAAGGGGCATAAGGTTATGAGGTAATGAAAAACATATATGCATACAGTCTAATGTCTCTGCTTCAAATGCTTTACATTGAATTCTTCCGTAGTGGAAGAATGGGCTTCTGTTTATTCTCATCTTTATTCTTATCTCTAATTCCACTTATGTTTTTTGCATGCACTGTCCCAGCAGCTTTTGTTAATCTCTTGCTGTTCTCAGTTGCACCTTCAAGGTAACTCTCTTCATATGTTAACATGTTCCGATGATAAACTTTCATCCCTACTTGGATTTGCCTATTCGGCTTTGCTGGCAATTCCAGGTCTGAGTTCATCAGAAAGGCTGACACGAGACTGGCTATGACCCTTCTGCTCCCACACAAGCTATGTTTAACATGGATTGTTTCAGCGTTGGGGTTTATAGAATAGAACCACATGCAATTGTACAGGTACGGTAGAGGGAGTAGTGAACTACGGCTTCAGGGCAGGAATGAACTGGTGGGAGAACTGGGGAGAGAAGCTCCTGAATCTGGTTACTGCTGAAGTCTTCATGGTGGAAGCCAGGGCCTGACTCAGGTCCAGACTTGCTGCTGGTCCAAGCAAGGAGGTGAAGCCTCTAGTACCAAGTGACTAGCAGCACGAAAGTGAGTGGAATGTATTTCTGATTAAAAATAGAACTGAAATATCATTTGTTGTTCGCACAGGGGATAATGAATGTGGTAGCTGTCTTGAGTTTTACTACCTGTAAGTATCAAAACTACTATGTGTTCTTGGCAATCCAGCAGTGTATCATGTATCTGCTGATGTTAACTCTGCCAAAAGACACTTGCATCAAGTCTACCCATCCAATTATTTTGTGTTAATAAAATGATTCTGATTCAGAATGTTGTACTGGTGTACCAACATGGCTAGTGTCATTGGAGGCACAGCCCACGTAAGCATTTTAATAGTCTGAAGACTTTTCTTCGTCATAGGAATAATCACATCAATTTAGGTATACTTTTATGCTTTTGAAATGGTATCTGTGCTGTATTGGCATTCTTCCAGGTGTAAACTGTGCCTATTCCAGCTCTTAACTGGTTCTGAAATGCATTCTGAAGGGGAGACAGGAAGGAAAAAAAAATTGCCAATAACAGAGAAGAATTCCCAGCTTCTTAGTTTGGTACAGGATCTCATGTTACATGGATTAATAACCTTAATAAGAGAGAACGTAGGGCCTCTGAACATCAGCACTCTTGCTAGCTAATGTCAAGATTAAGTTGACCATACTATGGTTCCAAGCTGTGATAGAAAGGAGACCTTTTTCAAGCATTTGTTTTTTAACTATATTAAAGTTTATGTTAAATGATAATGGGAAGGGCATTGAGAAATTGAAAAAGAAATTAATAAAGGTTTTAAGAGTATCTCCCAAAAGGAGAAGTGGTAAAGTCACCTAGCCCTAGTACTTACTCTAATTTTAGTCAGTCACACCAATAATTTAATGGAGCCTTATCAAAAGACATTACCATCATCAGAAAAGTCTTCTGCAATTGTAACCAAATGTTTATGTGAGCGTTAGATAACTACTTTTTCTGTAATGCTGATTCTATTAATTACGGTTAGTTTGCACTACCCCTACTATCTGTGATTTGGCGAATATGATATAATCTTCCCAAGGTGGCTATAATCTTTGATTATTTCCACCAGATCTTTCTGAGTTACATGGCTGGCTCTGCATGGTGTCTTGCTGAAAGTGGAAGCCTTATGTTAAGGAGAGGTGAAAACTACTTTTTGAAAAGCAGAGTCTTGAGATCTTGAGAAATATTTGCCAAGTTGAGTAGAATTGTATTTTCAGTTAAAGAACCCTGTGGATATCTTTTCAGAAATATGAACAAGTCTATCCTGCATTTGTAAAATTCTGATTTTGTTTCAAAGAAGACTCCTGGAAGGAATTGTGTACTGGTTCTGAAAGTAAGAAAGAAAGGGAAACAGTCTCATGAATTTTCATCCTCAGCCTCATGTGATTTGGCGCGGGCTCCTTACCTATATCTTCTCCCCATCAGATGCATACCTTAAGTAGCAGACTGTAGAGTTCATGCTCACTGCAGCAATGAGGGGCTGTACAAATCGGAATGTTTATGGAGAGATTGAGACAGAATATTTAAAGTATCTTGGGGAAGATGACCTGGGGTCTTCTGTCTACTTGGATATTCAGCAGGTAGAGGATTTTGAACCAGTATCTCTCATTTCCTGGAAAAATCTTTAACTGCTGTGCCGTGTGGCATATGGACAGCATTGGGTAAATACCTTTTGTCTTCTTTTCTTCCTGATTTCAGTAACGGTGCTCATGTTCCATATTAATTGAAACTTTGCTTTCCTCTGTACATACTTAAAAAGTGGTGAAGAGAGCACAAAGCCAAAAAAGAAACTCTTCAGGTTAATTCAAATGCTTTGACCAGAAACAGCACTGTATTTTAAAACTAGCTTTAAAAAAATGCAGTTTTAGCCAAACCGAAGATTTACTCCAGTTTTGGCTGGTTGGCACAATTATTCAGACAACTTAGTGTTTTGAGACTTCTTCATGCACTACCTTGTTTTTTTCTGCGTGTGTGCTAGTGGAAAATGCTTTCATTGAATTCTAGCAGAAGCAGTGGTGTGTAGAAGTGTTCCTGTTTATCTGGTTATCACCTGTTAAAGTATAAGGGTACTTAAGGGTACTTCTCTTAAGATTTTAGGGTACACTGATGGGAGAATTGGAGGTTTTTTTCTGGTGTGTTTTGTTCTTTGCTCTGACATATTTTAATATTAATTATTATGTGTATTCTCCCTTCCTCCCAAGACTTTTAACAATCTGCTTAAACCATCCTTGTTTCCTGTCTTAATAGTACTTCTCTACTACTGTCCCAAAATAACACTGGCAAAAATAACGCATCTAAATGATCAGTTCTGTTATTTGATAGTCTTTTGTAATCTGAGAAATAGACAGTGTGTTCAAGGTGTCTGTTATTCCACCTTCTCTGCAAGTAAACGTGCATATTTGGTCACAGGCCAGTTTAATTTTTATTCAATATGTATCATTACATTTAGTAGAGTGAGAGGAAGAAGTAGTTCAGTAGCAGAGTATCTGACATTCAGTACTGACCATAATTTTTATACATCTATGTAAATTACTGTAATTTCTTTTGAAATATTTTTCTCTAAAGGCTGTTAATGAAGAATTTAAATGCTAAAGACTCCAATCTGTGCATCTGAAGGTAGCTTTTAAAAATGGGCTCTTAAGTTGAAGAAAGGAAGTTGGTCACTGTTTAAGGCTTTTCACAGGCAGTGAAAAACCTGAGTTGGAAAGTACTTGGCTATATATGTTAAAGTCAGCAGAGCTGTGTGCATAGTTTTGCATGTGCTTAATTGGCTTGCATAACTGTGGCTGTTCTGTATGACTTCTGGATATATTTATTCTCCAGAAGAGTTAACAAATAAAGAATTTTTTGACATAGTTCTTTCTTCAGGGGCTGCCTCAGGGCATTCCACAGGTTGAGTACAGTTCTGCGAAGTTAATTTCAGAAAGCCATGTACGTGTCAGTAAGCAGGCTCAGATGAAGTAGTCACGTGATTAATTCCCACACATCTCTTGCTGTAAGACAGCTGCATGAGGTGAAGTTATTCACAGCAAGCATGATGGAGGAGCAGTTTATGGTTATTGCCAAAGATACCATCATAGTTCTGGCTGGACAGTGAGCGTGCAGATGTGATTCAGTCAAACCTAGATAACACTCTGTCTTAACCCCTTTTCTTGATTTTCATTTCCTTACTGTTGCTCTGCAAAACCAGTAAAGTTCTTATATCCACCTGCACTTCTTATTAGTACATTGGTAGGAACTGCAGTTTAAGTATATAGGAATGAGTTTCTAGAAACTGATGACAGAAAAAGCAAAGCACTTCTTGACTGGCAGCTCTCCTAGCTGGCATTCTGACTGATTCACTGCTCTGTTCTTGCTGCTTCTTTGCTTAGTGACTTGCAACGTTCTTGCTCCTTTTTTTACTGCTAGATACACCTGTTTATTCACATGGAAAAATGCATCTCCTGGAGGCAGTCTTTTATTCATAGTTCATTGCATCCTATAGATTTTTCCAGCAACCTGCCTCTCTTTACAAAGCCTCTAAATGATGGTGATGGGCCTTGTTTCTGTTGCCAGAAAGGAATGAGACCACCAGTCAAATTCCGGCAACGCTGCTGATCTCAAAAAGCAGATTATTGAAGTTGCTAGGTGTTTTTTTATTGGTTTTTGCATATTAATGTATTAATGTTTTATAATGCAAAAAGTTTGGTAAGGTCAGATAATGATTTGTGTTTAGAATGAATTCTGAAACGTAGTGGAGAGGGTTCACTGTAAGGTGTGTTTACTTTTAATAAAAGTAGTGTTTGTGAAGTTAATGAGCATGTTAATTCTTGTGGTTGCCCCAGAGTTTCTAGAAATGACAGAGTAGATGCTTAATCTTCAGTCCTGTTTGTGACAACTTAAATTATCTCCTGAAAATTCAGATTACATATTTGGTAGAATTCATACAGAAAATTAACTTAGAAGTTTTCTTAATTTTGAAAGCAAACAGAGCAAGTGCTATTGTTTCAGGTGGTTAAAACATTGCAAGGCTGTTTAATTAAAAGTATGTATCTAGGCTGTCAAGAAGTAGGGAATAAATTGAATCAGTTTCCAGAAAAGCTGTTCATCCTAATACCTTAATTCAGAATATTTCTTAGATGTTTTAGAGTAGCACTTCTTCAGTATGGCCTTATGATATCTGAAGAGTATCAAGATAATTTCAGTACAGGGGAAAGTGTGAATATGAAGGAGAAACAGAACTTCTCCAATAATCAAATCTGCTGAAAGCCTGAGGGGCAGAAAGACGAGCAAAAGAAATAGAAATCTATAGTATTCTTTCCTTTCATTTTAGGAAAAGGAGATACAAATACTAGGTTTTTCCTTTGTAAAATTTCAGATTATACAGTGTAGTTATTCAAAATACAGATTTTTGCTCAAACTTTATATTTGTTTCTAGTTTCAATTTTTTTCGTATTTAAGCAGTTTGAGTATGTGGATGTAATTTTTTTTTTCTTGAAAGGCGAGCAGCTCCATCCATGTAGGAAAATTTTAGGGACTAGTCCCTGTTCTAGAGGTTGTTCAGTACCAATTTTAATCAGTGAGAGGGAACCACAAGAAATAGCAAGGATAGACAACCCAATGGTGCACTGTTTGAAGCCTTGTGGGTAGCCCTACTTTTGCAGCTCCAGCAAATCCAGGTAGTTTTAAGACTGGCTGCAGTGAGGTATTATACTAAATAATTTTGCACATATGATGAAGGCTATTGTCATTCAGTCGAATGCTCTTTCATATTTCTCTTTCTGAGATAAAATGCTTATCCCTTACATGCGTGGGCCTGCTATTTCTCAAGTTTTCTCAGGAAAAGGTATTGATCTCCACTAGGTAAAAATCTCTAAAACGTAAGGTGGTTGAAAGTCTGAAGCTCTGGATGGAGGATGTGAATCTAAAAAGTCGTATTTTATTAGAGGAGATGCTGGTCTTTGGATTAGAGCGTGAATCCAGCTGGGTGGGATGGCTAGTGGGTTGGGTTCTTTTGTGTGTAACTTCTTAAATTGATACAGAAAATGTAAGATAATGTATATACTTGGGAAGGGTGAAATTAATGGTTTTTCAACTTTAATGTGTGTATCTAGAAATGAAGTAGGCATGTGTATATATGTGTATTTGTAGTAGACAGCGTCATTAAATGCGTATGAATAATACATATACAAAAGCCTCATGAGGCTGCTTCTAGTAAAAGCTTCATTTTCTTTCTGGTGCTTGTACAGTGGTGTTATTGAAATTGATTTAATAAAGCTTTTACAAAGTTAGTGAAAATACAGTACAGTTCGGTTAAATACTCTCCCTCTCCCTTTTCCAACATCCTCCATTCCATCCCCTCCACGATCCATTTCCTCCCTTTTCTCTGTTCTTCTTCCTCCCCTTTCTCCATTCACTGTCAGGAAGGGGCGCCTCAGAAGAGCCATTTCAGCTCAGCACGTCACCGTCAGAGACTAGTGGAACCAGCAGCTACAAAAGTGAGTGCCTTTACTGAAGGACCATTTTTAAAATGGAATGTTGTGTCAGCAGAATATTTGTTACTAAAGAGAAGCTCTTCGGTGTGCTTGGTGGGAAATATAGTTACTATTACTCATCTGCAAGTGATATGATCACTGGCTCTAAAGGTGGACTTCAGCACTGGAGAGATTCGTATTCAAGTGTAGCTGTTGTACTTTCTTGAAAAAGTTGGGGTCAGGTTTTTTTTTGTAATTACAAAATGAAATAGAAAAACTGTATGAAGTGTTCTGCTTTGGTTTTATTGCTTTGCATGATGTCTGTTTTGTTAAATGTGTGCAATTTCCTTTGCCTCATTCTTAAACAAAAGGCTTTCATTGAATAAAAAAAATGGCAACGATATCGAAAACAATCAAATAGTCTATTATCAAGCTGTAATATGAAGTTTCAGAGTAAAAAAAAAAGATGATATTAGCAGATATAATAACAGTACCAGTTAGTTTGTAAGATTGTTCCATCTTTTTAAAGACGTGCTTTTTGTTGACACCACACAATACAGTTTGAGATAGTCAGTAATCGTGATGTTATTATGGAGCTTTTATTCTCTAGGCTAATAAAAAGTACCAAAATGCATATTTTAGAGCATCAGTAACTGCTCAACTGTGTCTATTTTTTGCTACTTTTTGTGAGGAGTCCAGCAAAAATGAAACTGTGTATCCATTACTACCACCTCCCAGAAATCCCATTCTCCGCTTTCCTTTAGATTTAGATTACTTGTAGAATTGATCGCAATATTTACATACAGCCTTTGATATAGATTGAAGTAGGTCAATGGTAGTAATCCTGGTCTTGAAAGAAAAGCCCTGGTTTTAAGAAAGAGAAAAAGTGGACACACGTTGTCTTGTTTTGCATTCTAAATTATGACTCCAATCACTGTTGTCAAACCAATTCTTTCTGTTGCTAAATGTGTTGACTCATAAAGTATTGGTTGTGTTGACTTTTACTGTTGCCAGCTATTATTTATTCCTTTTGGCCTGTAAAAACATTGTCAATACTAAGTTATCCTTCTGGGGTACTGGGAAAGGGGATTTCGGGGGTTACAGATGCAAAAGTTAGTGAAGTATATGTTGGGTTTTTTTTAAAAAGGGTTAGTTAAGTAAGAGCAGAAATTAATTTTGAGTGAGTCTGTACTGAGTCTGTACTGAGTCTTAAGGAGCCCATTCTCTTGACAAGCTGCTTTCTGTGTGCATTAATGTACACTAGAATCACTCCAGGTAACTCCCTCAATGTAGAAAGCCAAAGGAAAATGGAATCCGAAGTGCAGTTCTGTGGACATAAGCTGTGCTAGCTTTTGCTCCCTCCTCTTACCTAGTTTTTCAGCAGTTTTCCACCATACCCCAGTGCCCTACTGTACCCCTGGATGCACCTTGTCGAAGATGTCAAAACCTCAATTTGGTAGCTGCAAAGCAACCTTTGCAGTAGTTGCACTTCTGTTTTGTTTGGGACAGAACGACCAGAAGGGGTCTTGATTGGTGTTTCCAGGGCCCTTAGCCACTGCCCTTTAGTCAGTGTCTTTGCTGCTGGGAGGGCATCCTGATGCACTGGGAGCACGTCATTTGGCAGCTTTGAGCTGTGGCTCAGCCCAGCATCCGGAGGGGGACTGTTACCACAGACCACATCATCCTCCACCTCTCTGCCTACAACCATTGTCAGCAGCTTCAGAATGACTATTTGCCTGGAAAAGACTCTTCAGCACACAGTAGGAACATAGCTGTGGTTGGGTGTTTTGTTTTGATTAAAATGTGTCTGTGGGGAAGAAAAAGGAGGCAAACAAGAAGCACTGCTTCACTGACCAACAGAATAGGAAAACTGCAAGTTCATAGTTCCCAGGGGCACGGACCTGCAGATCACTGTCCATGCAAGAGAATGATGAAATCCTGGAACAGTAGTCTTCTGAGTCCTGTTCTTTGAGAACCTTCCACTAGGTGGGTAGTATTTCCACATGGCAATCCAATAAAACTAATTCTGACAGGCACCTGCACCCATCTGTGCTGACAGCTGCCCTTTCCCTTCCTCCTCTCCCGTACACACTTCTCAGTGAAGAATAGCTGCCATGCTTTATGTCCTAGATATATGAGCCTTTTTTTCTCACCCACCACCCTTGCTACGTTCTTGGAATCAGCTGGTACAGCTGAGACGACTGTACTTTCCTGGTCTGATTGAGGTAACTTGAGGTAGTAATTTCTGCATATTTCCCACTCCTTCATACGTGCCTTTCCCTTTTGTGCCTGGATCAAACTCAGAGGCTTAGATTATGTGCTTTTGCCTCATACTTCTCTAAGTCTCAAGTCTGGGAAATGTCATGTTCACCTGTGATCAGATCACACTCAGGCTGATCCAACTGATGGAAGATAGGATCTGGAATAGGCCTTGGCAGGTCAACAGCTGCCCTTCAGCAGGAAGTTTTGGAGTAGAGATATTGGCTTGTGATTCTGGGACAAGGGGGACATAGTTCGCTGCTTTGCATGGGACAGGCCCTGGAAGCGGACGTGAGAGCAGTGAGAGGGCTATGTTCAGCACCTTTGCTCAGAACTGTTGGGGCTGTACTGGACTACTATACCATGGACTGAGACTACTCAAGAGGAGGAATGAAGACAAACCTGCCCTGCAGCAGGTGCTACAGCTAGTTGTGTGCTGGTGGGAGCAGTAGCCCAAGATTACCTGAGCAGATTTGGCTGGGGAGAAGTGTGGCACTGGTGCTGAGTAACAAGCAAGAGTGATATACTGTGTTCTTCAAAGGCCCATGTATGTTCCAGGGGCATACTTCAGGCAGTGTGAGATTCTCAGTGTTTGCCATTTAGATCACTATGAAAGCAGAGTAGGCAAGTGCTCTGAAAGACACACTCTGTTTTCCCTTGTACTGCTTGCACTTCCTGAACTGCAGTTTTCTGGCAGACTCACCTGCAGACTGCTGCAGGTCAGTAGGATTATCATCAGAGTCCTGTCACCCTTTTTCCTTCCTGTTGTGTGGCATTAGGGAGCCTTACCAGTAGTTGCTGTGACCACCTGACCAGCCACTCTGCTTGAAGGAATCCATTTGCAATGCAGCTGATGAAGAAAGCCCGTGACTTTCTCTTACGAAGTTGTGAATCCAGCTGGGAAAGTTGGCCTCCAGTCATCTCAAAAGGCAACAGTAGTGCAGCCTGTCTCCAAGCCCTACCAAAGACTTACCCAGACACACCTGCTGCAGTGCCCTCTTGGCAGCCCTCTCCAACTCTTGGGCCCGCAGGGCATTGATCATCCATTCTTGGAGCTTTGGGGACCAGGGAAGCTCTCCTGACGGAGAGTAGGAGGACAGGGCTGAGAGTCAGCTGTTCAGGTAATTCCAGAAGTAGGAAGCTGTAGAAAGGCAACAGGACTGGCAGAGCTTCCCCAGCAGCTTGTTCTATCACACTCCTTGGTCTTAATTTATTGCCAGTTGCTCCTGATGGTAGGGGTAGGTGCGCAGAAGCCAGCAGTCTTGTGGTCTTGTTGCCATCCTAAAGCAAGAGCTATTTTGCCTGCTGCTTTTAGACTGAAAATGGCAAATTGCCATCAGCAAAGCTGACATGCCTTTCTTTAAGCTTCTTGATTTAGCTCTTTCTAGTTTAAAAATACACAAACAACAAAACAAAAAACCCAAACAAAAAAACCCGAAACCAAACAAACTTGTTACTTTGAAATGGGATGTTGTCTCTTGGCTCTGGAAAGACTGGTGGGATCCCTTTTATTCGTTTTCCCTTCCTGTGCAGCAGCTGTTGGCCCAGGTGGCAGGATGTTGTGGAAGCCCAGGCTGCACAGCTTGCAGAGACTGTTGCCTGTGTCAGGGACACTTTTTGGGCATGGCGGAAGACCATCAAAGACCAGTAAAGGACTACCGTTTTTGTGCCCAGGAAAGCATTATGGTGGGCATGTAGGGGTGTTTTGTTCTGCATGTCTGGTCCCTGGGTTTTCTAGCTCCTAACCTCATGGGTATGGGAGAACAACTCTATTTGGGAGACTAGAAAGCAAGGCAGTGTATCTCACGAAAGCAGCAGCAATTCACAGGACACTGAGGTACAACTTCCCCAGAAGATCCTCCACCTATGGTCAGCTGACTACAGGTGATTCACCTGCATCTTAGCACGCATTCTGCAGATCGTCCTGGATGAAGTGCATTTGGGTCAGTGATTTAGGTGACCCAAAGCAGCAAGGGACATGCTGTGTTGACTTCTGATGTGGAGTCTAATGTTTCCTGAGGGGAGGGGATCTTGGCCTGTCCTGGCAAAAGATGGTGGAGTTGTAAAGATACGGTGCTGCGAACTTGGCCAACTATGAACTCGTGTCCAACCTTATGATTGGTTGATTGATTTGATGCAAGTCAGGGAAAGCTGGGCTTCAAACGATGATGATGAGCCTCTTTTCTGTAGATTTCTCTTTGGATCTCAATTTTAGGGCATACAGCTGGGCATGGTTCTAGGTTCCTAGGTTAGACCCATCTGTGAAACCTTTTTTGAGTCAAGCTGGGAGGTGGTTGAGACTGATACCTGCTTCTGAGAGAAGTAATAATAAAAATGTTTTGAGAGAGAGGACTCTCTTTTCTCCAGGTATTGGAGGAAGTACTTCATTCATTCATCCAGTACTGATTTGCCTCATGTCATGTTTTAGGCGTGAAAATGACCATTTGACAGCAGAAAGAGTGGCAACAGGCAGTGGCGGGAATATTTAGTATGCTTACCTAACTAGTGCTAAACAGCTGCTGAAGGTATGCATAGGATCTTTATATACTTGTTGGTGTAATCACAGGGCATGCAGAAAGTAGGTAAAATCAAAGAGCATAGCCAGTAAGTTGAGGGAGGTGATTATTCCCCTCTAATTGATACTTAAGTAAGTGCATCCAGATTTGGGCCCCTGGTACAAGAAAGATGCTGGAGTTCATGATGTACAGGGAAGAGCTGAGGAGTGAGATTTGTTCAGCTTTGCGAAGGCCGAGATGGGATTTAATGGCTGTCTTTCACTACCTAGTAGATAGATATAGAGAGAGATAAAGAGAGTCACTCATGGAGGTGCACTGCGAAAAGATGAGAGGGAACATTCGCAGGTTGCCAGAAGGGAAAATCTGAATAGACAGAATAAATTTTTCTCAATTAAGGTGTTTAAGTATTGGAACAAGTTACCCAGAGGGCTTCATCCTTGAAGGTATTCAAAACTTGACTTGCAGAGGCCTTGAGCAGCCTGATCTTACTTTGAAGTTAGCCCTGCTTTGAGTGGAGAGTTGGACCAGATGGCCTCCAGAGGTCCTTTCCAGCCTCAGTTATTCTGTGATTGAAGGGTGTAGTACTTGCTGCATGCTAGCCTCTGCCTGCTCTGTAGTGGTACAAAGTTCCCAAGTGGCCTTTTCAGCGTAGCATCTTCTAGCTGATAAGCAGTATAGACAGTACAAAAGATGCTGAAACATTGTGAATTCTAACTAGTCTGCTTTGACCCACAGAGCAGGGTTTGTTTCAGACATACATAAAAACAGTATAGATGTAGTCTCTACATATCTTTTGCTGTATATATTACATTACTTAGTAGTGCCTTGAAACAGAAGCTTAATTTAAAGGGTTGCTGGGTAATCTGTTTGCTAGAACTTCTTTGTGGGTAACAAATATGAACACAGGTAGACAACATTAAAGAAAGTGCTGCAGGAGTAATTATCTGAAGGATGAAATAAAACACTCATTTATAAAGCTGGGAAAGGTAACAGTCAAATAAAAGTCGATTTGATACGGGAGCATGGAGGTTGAGAAGGAGTTATAAGGAAAAGCTTTCAGACTATTTTCAAACTCTTGTTGTGTTCAATGCGTAATAAGAATAAAGCTGTATTCCAGATAGGCTGCCAGTATAAATTGGGAACACTTGTTAGGTAACAGTTATGAAGATTACTTTGAATTTTGTTAAGTTGGAAAAAAAACTGATAGGAGAATGAATCAAATGAAAAACTCCAAGCTGGTTGTGAAGAGACAGGACATTTCAGCAGAGATAGAGTTTGTTTTTAAGTCATTCTGGTGTGAGTACCTTATCAATTAGTTACAAAGCACAGTAATCTTTCCTCAACTCATACTGAACAATTTCTGCAGCAGTAAACAAAGATTTTAAAAAACCAACTTTCTTGCTTATGAAGTCACTTCTGGAGTTACAGTAGTCATTATTGCACATACTCTACTTTCTAAGATGATAAAAATTTTCTAGAACTGTTTTCTCTGCCTACCTTAATGACTCATGACTTGTACTTGTAAAGAAATAGTTTGCAGTTGAGAACTGTGTCTCCACCTGCTACACCTAGGCTGAGGGTCTTAAATAGCTGGGAAGCCTCAGTAAAAATAATTATTTACTTATGGCTGTCAATAATAGATGGCTAGATGGATCAGATGCTATTGTATATCTTGCTAGGCTACATCTTAAGTATGTTTTAAACCCACATGTATTCTTAGAATTTTACTGCTTTTTGCCGTAAACTCAACACAAATTGAAGAGTCTACACCAAGAGCAGCATATTGCTGTAACTTGTTCATCACAGGATCTGCTCATTTAAAAAAGAAATCATCCGGTAGGCAAGGGAGTGCAGAGAAAGAAGTACTATTCCCTAGCACTCCTCTCTGGCAACAGCTGATAGAAGTTTGATTTGATCCTCAATTGATTGCTAGAAAATGATGTTTACCAAAGGTTAGAGAGTCTGGCAGATGTATAAATAGAAGCAGAATATAGTTTGCAGTCAGATACTACAAATGGATCCTCTCTTTGGCAAGTTAAGGTTGTCTTCCTTACAAAATTAATCTCCTGAACAAGTCAGTCTGTCAGTAGTGTAATATTCATTGTATTAGATAGGTTTTATAACCTTCTATCCCAAACCAGAAACAAAATAAATCCACTGTACTCCCTTTTCTCCTTACTAAAACTTTAGTTTTGTAGAAGGTAATACCAAGTTATAATTAGATGTTTGCAGCTGTTACTTCAAGTGTGTGGCCTCCATCCCAATGGTGCTTGCATGCCTCCCAACTGATTAAAAATAGAAATAGCTGTGGTAGAAATAGTATTAGAAATTGCTTGGCTAGCATAAATGCTAGTATGTATGCAAAAGAATATTACAGAAATGTAAAGTCAGTCTTAAGATATGGTTAAATTAGTGGACATACATCCTCATTTAGGTGTGGGATGTCTGCATAGTGTGGACACAAAAAAAATGGTGGCGTGGGACCAAATTGTGGGTTAGAATTTGAAATGTTTCCCAAGAACTGGGGCGGAGGGGGAAACTAGAGTTGGGAGGTATTTCAACCATACTGAGATAAGATTTGTGTCATCAAAAAGACAGTTTTTTTTTCTCCCCCAGAGAACTATTTTATTCTGCATGTACTTATCTTCGCTAATGAAATAACCATGGAAAATACACTGGTGCTTTCCTTTACTTGAATATCTTGGTGGCGTGACTGCAGTAAAGGTGAAAGCTGCTGGACTTACCCTGCCAGATGACTCATATAAATCAATATAGGAACTAGGAGGAGTTTTTTATACTATTCCCTATTGCAGACTCTGTTTAGGATTGGGTTGCCTCCCGCTAGCTTAGAAACAGCTAGAAAGTGAAGAAACTATGGTTGGCTACTCTTTAACTTCTGTTTCAGTTACGAATAGATGCATAACTGAAGTTGTTTGTCCTAATTCTTTTTTATCTTTTTTTTTTTTTTTTGAGGGTCTTTGAGACTAGTCACACAAGAAATCTCTGTGCCTTTGGAAAGTTTTTCCCATTAATTAGTAGATATTTCACAACAGAAACTTGCAGACAAACATACTTAGATAGAGGTATAAATTCGAATAACCTTCACTTATCCTGTTAGACCTTATTAAGACAGTATAAATAGGATTATCAGTCAAAGGTAAAAGGGAATTTAAAAAATGTAATGCTTGCACAAACTTAATACAATTGCTGATGTGATTTACTGTATTTTGACTTGGAACAATCCATCTGCCGTATTGGACAACGAGGGGGATGAAATTGGCTATAAAATGGCAATAAACCAAAAGATTATCTGGGTCCTAATCTCAATTTACCTAGAATGTTAGTAGTCCAAACAAAAACTATAAAATATACCTGACTTTATTGCTATCAGATACAGAGAGACCAAGTAATGATATAAGTTGTGGAAAAGGATTTATCACTGTTACCTTTTTGCTTTCTGTAGGTAAGAAGGATTGTCCGGTGTGGTTTTTAGCTGAAAACCTTGCCTAGGCTGGAACAGTGATTTGTTTCATGTCAAGAGTTCACAAATTCTTACACACAGTGGTCCAGCACTGGTCTAGTAATTTGCATTGTTTTGTCAAGCATTTTTCCAGTGAAATTGTCACTATTAAGAATCTGGGGTTGAGTCTCGAAGTGGTCATTGCTAGACATCAGCTTCCTGCCTGCATCAGAGTTTTTAGACCAGTGATTGGTGCAGCAGATGTATCTGTTGCACACATTTTGAGACTTGGGGATGAAAATAAAAATAGCAGACTGCTAAAGTCTGTGTTACAATCCCTTTCTGAAAAGGAAAGGAATACTTAAAAAGAGCATTCAAATCCCCAAAGAAAAATTACCTTTCTCCTTCTTGTCTTCCTTGCAGTGGATAGTCAAAATTGAGATTGCAGCTAATTAGAGAAACTGGATAACATCAGCAGGGAGAGCAGTGTAGTATCAATAAAGATCATGGGATTTTTGCCATATTGTCTTCGGAGAGGTTGAAATCAATTTTTCTTGCTTTGGAATGTTGACTAGTAATTGAAGATTCGTGCAACAGCTGGTCGTGGCGGTGTCCTCTTGTCTACCATATAGGAAGAGGAGTAGTGACGGTAGCCTTTTGCAATTCAGCAGCAAATGTGGCAACCAAGCAGGAGACAAGGTAGGAAACATGTGGAGAAGGCCCATGAGGAGCAATGTTTAGGTTTATAATAGTGGCAAAGACAAAAGATCTTGAGAATGTGGCTCTATAAGCTAGAATCGGCTCTTCTTTGGGAGTGGCAGACACTAGTGTGGATCTTCCAAATTTTCCAGGGCATTTCCCTATGGGAAATAATAGAATTTCAGCTTGTTGAGAGAAACATGCGACTACAGTTTTGAAGTGAAAAAATAGTGTTCATTTTGACTAAGCTGTTTTCACAAATGGGGTTAATATTTACCTTGCTGGTCTCCAGACAGTCTCAATTTTTCTAGTGTGATCCTTGCCATAGAATTTGAACCTTTCTTCCACATCAGTGGTGTATATTACCAGTAAGCTGTGGGGTCAGCTGAACCCATCAAATTTGAATTTATAAATACTGATTAAAATGTCAACATTAAGCAAAATCTCTAATTTTGAGACCTTTAATTGCATAAGGGGCAGAAGATCTGGAATCATTAACAAAGCAAATATAAATTAGCCTTTTTCTGCAAAAGAGATTCTTCTGTTGTCTGCTGAAAGCGAGAAAGTAGTGTTTTGCCACTGCTGTTCCATATCATTTTTTTGGGGGAAAAGAGAGTTATTTGTGCCGTTTGTTCCTGGTCTGCCCAAAATCTTCTCTTTACCCTTGTGTGTGAAGAGCAGCTGCAGAGCTCAGCTCCATGGGTCCTAGAGTGGGTACTATGGGCACAAGAGTGCCTTGGCAAGACTCTTGTGACTCAATTCCTCTGATTAACATGGTTTAAAACTTGCTTCCAGTGTACTTTTCCCTTTCAGCATACATGATCTCTTCCAGCTGATGATTGTGAATGTGTCAAGGTAGAGCAAGGCCTGTGTTTTGCTAGTGGTAATCAGTCCTGGAAAAAAGAATAAATGTGTTTGGACTTTTTTTTAGCCCCTTCTATCCTGTGCAAAATGACTAACAAAAACTGCTGCAATCAAAGCCTAAATGTAGGCAAGTCTCTTCCATGCTGAAAGCAGGCTTAATCTTTTTATCTTCTAGTTACTGATTTCAACAGCAGTTTAGCAGCAGCTGCTGAACATACTCATTGTATAATACAAAACCTTGTATAATACAATACATGATCTGCAGCTGGGAAAAGGAAGGCACCTAGATTCCTGTGGGCATAATGGTCTCCAGAACTGTATAGTCAAGAAGCACTGAAGCTGGCCGCCACGTGCTGTGTTGTTGCTTTTTTCTTCTGCTTTTTAAGAGTAGGCAAAATCCTGTGTTGGTATGCCCATATAGAAACCACTGCTTCTGTTTGATGAAAGAACCTAGAGAATCAAACAGAACCTAGAGAAATCCGTTGCTTTATTCAAAATGGATTCAGGGTTTTCCAACTCTGGTGAACTGTATCATTGTTTATGTTTGTTCAGCTGAACAGTTGTACCAACAGCTGGCATTTATGTCTTGTGTGATTTTTTTTTTTTCCTTCCCCTTCTTCTTTTCCTTTAATAAATGATAGCACTCTTAAACTCTAAAGATAGGAATATTTGTGTGAACTTGGTAGCTGGAATCTGTTTAGTGTGGTGTTTCAAACACTGCAGTCCATGCATTTTCTGCATTAGTCACGTGGTGATGTGGTACTTTGTCAAGAGGTGAAATAGACTGCACAACAGCAGGTCAGAATGGAACATGGATTTTCTAACGCTGTGTTAGATGAAATAATTTTGTGTACTTTAAGGTGGAAAGTTCATTCAGAATTTTCGTGCTTTTTCGTTAAAAAACCATAGTTATTTATTGATTTTTAAAAAGTTAAGCTAAGAACACAACATGGTAGGCAACAAAACTTAAAGTAATATTTTTCTACTATATTTTACTAGGAAGTATTTGAAAGAAGTAAAGAGCAGACTACTAGAAAATGAATACAAAAATTTACTGAGTTAATGTTGGCAACAGTCAATTTGCTCTCTTTCAAAAGGGTTTGTGCTTCTCATTAAAGGGAGTTTTCACCTTTTACTTATTGCAGTAGCTGCTCTCCAAATAAGCTATGCTGCATTGTTGTTGTAAGGAAGTGGAGCTGATGTGTTCTGCCACTGCTGCTTTTGGCTGAAAACTTGAGATATAGCAGAGATAATGTTATTAAGTGTAGTCTGAATAATTCTGAACTGCATTACCATTTCTCATTTGACCAGTAGGTTACTGATACAGTGTTGGGGTTTTTGTTTTTTGGCTGATTTGGAATGTCCGTGAAGCATTGAGTATTTATGGATTCAGTTGGTGTAAATTAGACATACCAATAAGCACATGGTTTTTGGTTTGTGTTTTTTTTTTTTTTTTAATTGGCATTTGTCCCCTTCCTTTTCTGTGTTGATGAATTTTATTCCCATAAAGGGTATGTTTGTAGCACTTTTGATTTTTTTCTTCCGCTTTCTTTTTTCTGGCCAAGTCAATTCGATTATTATTTTTTCTCTTTCCAAGGTAAATAAAGAGATTATACTCAAAACTTCTTCCCGTGACTGATTCCTGTAGTATCCTCTCTTTTCAGACAATATCTTTGACTACCAGGTATTAATTTAGATTCTTGATACTGTCTCTGAAGAAACCGTTGTGATACTTTGTCTATCTAAAAAAAAAAAAAAAAAAAAAGCTAGTTAAAGCCTATGTATTCTAGTGTAGGAGTTGTTGTTTGTTTTCTGTTAGTTTATTTCAAAATTTAGTTTAGAATGTCATTTGTATTGTATCTCTTAAACAATGTAATTCTTTCTGACCAAGTTCTCTTGGTTGCTAAATGTTATTACTGATCCCATAAATGGAAAGACTTCAGACTATAGGGTAGTTCATGGGAAAATCCTTACTGTTAAGGATGGAATAATTCTGAAATGTTTCACCTTCTTCCATAGGGACCGATGTTTTTTAATGCTGTAAGAGAGTTTGTAGAAGAATACTAGGCAAAGCAAAATAGGTTTAACTGCTGTTTGCTTAGTTCAGTGTAGTCTATTATAAATCTTAATGTGTATCTGGTTTATCTATAGGAAAATACAAATAGATTATTTAAATTGCTTCTGTATTGTACATGATAAAGCAATTGATTGCGTTTTATTGTATGTTTTTTATATGTAGCCTGTTTGGCATTCTTTTTGATCCAGTTAATTTGCATTTAAATTGATAACGCCTAGCTTTAAGTAGGCACCTGGGTATTCCTTTTACATCATATTTCAGAACCCGTAGAGCTGACGCGCAGATATGTTTCTACTTTGAAAGATACAATTAGCAGTGCCTGTAACAAAACCAGGGAAATTAACTGAGGAGGTAAAAATGAATTGTATAGAACACAGAATATTGAATTAGATGAAATGTGATCTTTTCTAGTTAAATCTGAGCTTAAGTGCCTCTTCACTTTTAGAGTATATCCCCTGTTAAAATCTGCGGAAGTTGTTGCTAATTTGTGACTTCATGATTTACAAGATTATTTTTAGTGTTTAGGGATGTGAGGGGGCTAAGTTACCATGCAGAGCAACATGTTTGTATGTTGAAATGCACAGTTAAAAATATTTAAAAGAAGCCTTGTGTTCTGTGCCAAGGAGGGTTCTGCAGGTGACACAGGAGAACTGTGAATGGAGTCTTCCCTGAGTAGCAGTAACTATCTTCCAGAGCTTGCCAATGCAGAAGTGGCAATTTTTGTTCATGAAAATGCTTGTGAAGAGATGACTTTTGATTTAATTGGTGAGGGTACACACTAAGCAAAAACCCTGGTAAACTGGTGGCTGCATCTGGATGACTAGAAAGAATATGAAAGCGTTCAGCTGAAAGGCAGAACATCAGACTTTACCATAAGGCGGTAATAATGCCTAGCTCCTTGGCAGCCAATGTGGAAAGGGAAAGACAGTGATCTTGACTGGGACTTACCGTTACCAGGGAAGAAGGTATTGGTACAGTTTTCCTGAGAAAAGTGAATGTAGATTTGCATCTTGGACAAGCCAGTTCAGACTATGATTGCTGAGAAAGAAGTGGTCCAAACACGAACTCACTTGGGTCATCTGGAAGGGAGAACAATTTTATAGTTATACCTGTTCTGTAAGAAATCAGATCTGAGTGACAACACCTTGACTGAGAAAGAAAGAGCTGAACACCTTTCTGCATCTTTTTGAAAATCGGTTAATCCTGTCTCGAACTGGAAATTTTAGAGTCAATAGCCACTCCTAAAATTCAACCCTTGTGTTAATAGAAAACCATTGTGAGGCAGAGGCTTACTATTCTTGGAACCAGGAAACATTATAAGTTGTTATAAGAACAAAGGACAGCTTTGACAGAGAAACAAAATTACAGCAGGGGAGACACATTTAGTGTGAGACAGTACACTCAGGGCATTTGAGGTGGTTGATCTGTCTCTGCACTGAGCCCCTTGGTAATGTGCTCTGTGAATCTGAAGAACTGAATGTTGGCAAAGTTGGAAGCAATCAAATTAAAAGCATAACCTGCCACTGCCTCGTTTAGAAGTATTTAGAATGGATTCATATAATGGCTTGATATATTAATTTTATAAAGAGGTCAAAATTAGCTTGCAAAAAGCTCTTTCACAGCGCAACCCCTTCCCCTGATAGATCAAAACAGTCCTATGCTATGTTATTTGCCCTGCTTTTTTTCCTTATTCCCACATCCAAATGCAAGATCTGCTGTCATCCTCCAACTTTTCTTCAGCAAAAACATAGTAATTGCTTAAAAACAAAATCCTTCCAATTCATCCCTCAAAGCACTAACTCTTGCTGTCAGTGATTATGATAAGAAGGTGAATTGTGTGCCATTGCTGATTTTTTTTTTTCTTCCTGCTGTTATTAATGCAGTGTTAATGTTACAATGTTAACCTATTCTTAATGCAGTGTATTAAGATCTAACCCATGTTACCAGAAAGCCCTCAGATGCTTACAGCCTACGACGGATGGGTAGAGCAACAGTATTAAAAAACCCTCTTATTAATCTTATCACACTTAACACCTCCCCAGCTGAAGAATGCATTACTGAAATTTGTATTGAAAATGTTCATCTTTTCAGACTACTTCATGGACAATTGAAAACTCTGAAAGATAAGACTTTTTGAGTATTTGAACATTGCAATTGTTATTGGAAGATGAAGCAAATTTACTGTGGTTCTAAAATCAACCTGTATTGACAACATTAGCTGTGTCTTTAGCAGCTTATGAATGTGTGAGCTTGTTATTGATTCTTTAAAATTGAACCCAGCAACAAGCAATAAGTTAATGGCATCCTTTCTTCCTCCCATATAGGGGAGGAAATTCAGTATTTTAAATTTTCTGTCGTTTGCTGGTAATATTTACAAGAAATGAGATGAAGTTAGTGTTTTCTAAGTCACGTCTATCTTTTAAACCTTTTTATATAGTTCTGTTATTTAAACCATGTTTCTAGTTAGTGGGGTGAAGACTTTGACCCAGAATAAAGTTCAATGTGCTTTATTCAGTCAGTGTGGGTTCTTTTTTGTGAGGTTGGATATCTGCACTCTGGTGCATTGACTGAACTTGTCCATACTGAAGTGTCTTATAGATGTGTAGGACCAGAGGAAGAATCATAATTACTGAAATGATCAAAAAGCATTTGTGCTTGTAAAACCATGTTATTGATAGTAAAATGCACAGAATATGGAGTTTGAACTGATTAATGATAGCTGCAATTAAATTCAGTACACATGGGTCTTAATGCAACATCACAGCAATTTGGCACAGACTTGCACAGATCTCTTAAACCTGAGGCAAGGTTTATTATGTTTTCAGACCACGGTTTTTCAGACACAGAGGGCCTCAAGGGCAAGAGTCTCTGGTCCATTAAGTCTGCTTCGTGTTATTGCAGTGGAATGAAACAGCTCTACAATCAGCGCAAATCAAACTGGCCAGAGGAGGATTCCATGTAGGTCAAGGGCAAAAGAGCATAGTGTTGTCCTCTGAGGCAGAGCTGGTGCCCGAGAACCATGCAGAGTGATAGTGAAGGCATCTTTTTCTCTTTTTAATACGCCAGTGGCTTGCCTGCTAAGTACCTGATCTGAAAGTCTTGGCACGACTAAGTTTTTACGTTCAGCAGTCCGTATGTGTTGGATGCTTTGCAGCGGAACTAGGACAACCCATCTTTTGAGTCTGTTTATTGAGACTTTTGGAAAGGGAACAGTGTAATGCCAGAAAACTGTGAAGTCGTTATAGGTCATTTGCAGCGTAACTGAGATCTGAGCTGGAGCGATGCAAGCCTGAAGAACTGAGTGATTTTCGGTATGGTATCATTCAGTGCTTCCCTGTTTTCAGTGGCTGTGAGTAAAACAGCTGGAGAAATGGAATAAAAATGGCATCTTTAGCTTTTGAATGGTATGGATGATTTTTTTGTACATAGGAAATAAATGCTTTCTCTAATCTGTACTATAGCCTAGCTCCATGTAGAGCCTCTTTACACTTTTCCTACCTGCTTTGTGTAGACCCAGCTGTAGTATTACAAAGCTAGCATAACGTTGCTGAGCCTTGGCTGGAGTAAGAAAGTCTGTATTGACACAGCAGATAATCTGATAATTTTTTCAGGCTGTGCAAAAATCTTTGGGGCAGGTGAGTCCTAAGTGACAGTTGAAAATCCTGTAGGAGCTGTAAAAATTCAGCCTTATCTGAGACAGAAAAACAAGCTTCAGTTTACTATGGTTTTGTTTTTCTTTTTTTTTTGTCTTGGAGATACTCAAGCTGGAGAAGCATGGGAGAATTGACCTCGCATTTTAACATCAATGCTGTGCTATATAGGAAAAATGAGGATATAAATATTATCCAGAAAGAATGTTTGTTTTGTTTCATTTCTTGGTTTGTTTGGTTATGAGTATACTGTTTTAAAATCCAGCCTTACAAATGCTTCATTTGCAATGTTGTAAATCTTCCTGTATGAATTACATACCCGAGGTTTTGTTTCATTTTTTACTTTGTGTGGGGAGATTTTGGCAGTTCTTAACATCTTCACCAGCAAGTCGTTACAGTGAATCATCTCTTGTGGAACCTTATTCTGCAGTCGAAGTAGTGCTTCAGGATGGCATGCATGAGAATGGGCCAAAAGATTAATGTGACTTCAAGTGTCTACAGAAGGCAGTGTCTGTCATTTGCTGTGCTAATGATAAACTATAACCAAAACACTCTGATTTAAAAAAAAACAAAAAAAGAAAAAAAAAACCTGAATCATAAGAAACAAATTTAAAGTACATGTCGCAACTCTGTTAAACGGGATGCAAAACCAAGTATGATTTTTGCTCATACATTTTGGCAGTTTTTCCACAACTATTGTCTGTTACAGTATGATAGTGCCTAGAATTACAAGTAAAGTTTTACATTAGAAATAGAACACAATGGCATTGTAAATATTAAAGAAAAAAAACATACAAAGGGAAGTACGTGGGTTCTAAATTGCAATTACATTTTGTTCATGATGAATATGACATTTTAAATTTAGGGGAATTACTCAGCTTCATAATGCAATATTGTATGCAGGTGTAACTGTTCCTTTGTATATAAGCACATGTTATGCTAAAAGATGTTGTTTTAAATTGCAAATCGGAACAGTTGCTGGAACTTCCTAGGAAGTGCCAGAATTTGTTACCAAGGCCCCTACTTCTGCTCTCCTATGCCTTTGCGTTATGATCTCTAATTACATTGTTTCACACTATTTTTTCCTGCCTCATTCAGTGAACAGGATGGGCGGTGCTCAGGAATTGAGCAGCTACTTGGTATTTTAATGCTTATCATTCAGTTAGCAGCCTGGGCTTTATTTACTGCACACCATTTAAAAGCCTCTAAAGAATACATAATTATTCATTCCCTTATGGCCTTTTCTAAGGTGCCTGGCTGAACTATTTTTGTCCATTCAATTGTATTTTCATGTGCATTTTCTGGTCAATACCTATAACTTTACTTTATGTGCTATGTGAAATAAATGTGTGTGAACACATACACAGCATGCGCATATATATATATATACACACTTTTGAAAGAGAATTTTGTGATTATTCCCGTTGATAACTTCTAGAATGGAAACTGAGTGTCTGTTACATACTTTAAAACAGCCTTTCATGAGGATATTGAAAGTAAACATAAAATAATGCAATTAAGTGACTAAAGACACCTGTCCACATAACCTGAATCATTCTCGTATGCAACCTTGTCTTTTGTGATGCACTTCAACTTTAAATGTATCTGTCTGTGTATCGTCTAGGTCAGACAAGTTGTCCATTTGTTTAAATGCAGGCGGTACTCCCTGCTGCACATGATTGCAAAGAGGACTGAACTAATGTAGCATTCAGAATTAAGTTCATGTGAGAAATGGAAGAAAGTGAGGGTAGTCGAACACTGGAACAGATTGCCCAGAGAGATTGTGGAGTCTCCATCTTTGCAGATGTTCAAAACCCAGCTGGATGCGGTCTTGAGTAACCTGCTGTAATTGGCCCTGCTTTGAGCAGGTTGGACCAGAGGATCTCCAGAGGTCCCTTCCAGCCTTTGCTATTCTGTGATTTATACAATTCAAGATAATCTACTTGTGGGTGTATATATTACGCTTATTTCTGGTGGGCAAAACTTCATGGATCTTTTGGCTTTCTTCTACACTAAAATGCTAGTAAAATGTTTGTCTGGAATTTCCATTTGGCTAGCAGGCTATCTTGTCAGTCCCATAAACAGTAGTTCAACTGTTTTCAGCAAAAGTTATAAAAACGTTTGTAGAACATTCTGCAGTGATTCTGTTATTATGCTAGTACTTTGTAGAAGAGTGTAATAAATTATAATTATTTATAATTGACCAAACTGTTATGTACTTCATCTTTTTTTGGGTTAAAGAACACAGTGTAGAAACCTTGGTGGTGAATGGTCACCGATTAACATCTTGATCCTGTTGTTCACAACTTTTGCAAATGATGGATGCTGGAAAGAACTTAGCATATCTTCGTCACTGACTTTTGCAAATCTTAATACTGTTACCAATGCATCATAGCTCTGACTGTAAGGCTTTTCTATAATATCTGTCTGTTGTTTGAAATATTTTAATATTGCTTCTACAAAAAGGCCTAGACTTTTCCCATTCCTAATATTAATATTTCAAATAAGAATGGAAGGCAACAAGTAAAAGATGGTGCATGTAAAATCTGTATCATCTTTTACTGTAGTCCAAATATACCACTTCTCTCCGTCTGCTCCTGATGGGATGGGAGGATTACAGTACTTGTCTTAAAAAGGCCACTTCCAATTAAAATAAGTTTTATTCCTAATACAGTCTAACTTTTTTCTGTTGCAGAAGGAGTTGAGCCTCCCGAGAAGAGGAAGTTTGTAAGTACATGAAGTTTCTTCTGTTGTGCTAACAGTATAGTATGTAGTTTTGACAGTTTCTGGGTAGGCTAGTCTTCTTTTCTGGGCAGTTAAAATGAAGGTTAAATGTGACAGTTGATTTGCCTTAAAATACATACAAAGAAATTAATACTGAAAATGAAAACCTATGGGTTGTGCAGTGACCATTTTTATGCCCATCCTCCTCTTCTAAAGGAGCTATTGTGAGGGATTTCCAAAGTGACAAAAAGTTCTTATGTTGAAGCTTTTGTTTTGTATTGAAGATTTCTCTTGTTAAAAGTCAAGGAAGAAATTTGGTTTCTTCATGAATGATATAAATGAAACTTGACACACAAGTAGAACTGTTTCCTTATGAAATTCTGTGATCAGACCTGTGGATGAAAACATAGGAACAAAGAATAGATGAATTCTACGAATTATATAGGGTTTTTAAACTACTATTTTGGTCAGTGGAAGTAAAGACTGTATATTCTTGTATAAATTGTTACTGAGGTAGAATAATATGAACTCAGATACTGTGGTTTGGTTGTGCTTTGCTCAGATTTCTGTACCTTGGCTTTGTTTTTCTGGTGTTTTTGAACTGTTTGGTTTTAAAGCTTGTATTTTTATTTGTATCTGTTTTATTTCTTGTTCTTTATTAGTAATTTATTGAGAAAGTATTGGGATAAGAACATAGCAAAATGTCTTAAGAAACAATCTGTTCACTTACTACTTTCTTTCAAAAAATACTTTAAGACTATAAGGTTATCACTTGAATGATACTTGAATAAGCTTGTATTAATGTGACAACACTTTGTGAATAAAACCCTAAGCCCTTGCACAAAAGGCCAGTTATTTGGTTTTATTTTTCTATACTTGTTTTCAACTTGTTTTCAACTTGATAGCTTTTGGTGATAGTAAGGTTAGGTATGTGAATAACTGGAACTGTAATTGCTGGGAAAGTGCAGTTAAGTGCTCTGTTGTTCTGACTTAAATGGCACACCAGAAGTCTGTACATGGTAGGACACTGCTGACTTGGAAAAGACTTTGTTTTAGGTTCTGACACATGAAAAGTCTTATACTAAATAGTAAGCATAACCATTATTTAACAAAAGTCAAGAAAATATAAAACTAATTCCACATCAAGAATTGATTATTGCAATGATAGAGAGAAAAACAGTTAAGGAAAATGATTTTTGATGCCTTCTTTTGGTGCTCTTGGTGCTTTATATTAACCTGAAACTGTTGTGTGGGCAAAAGACTGCCTCTGTTGAAGTTAATGGCTAAACTCCTATTGACTTCAGAGCAGAAAATGGCTCTGGAGGCTCTTTTTTTATCTGTAGGCATGACCTTGCTTACCCTTGCTATGATGTTTGACATTGTATGTTATTAGATATTTTTCTCCAAGTTTGAAAAACGGCTGCAAAGCAATCACCTCAATTGCGTTCATATAAATATTTTTATAGCTGATCACTGAGATGTAAGTGCACATTCTGTAATACTGCCGAGACTTTAATGAAGTATAATAAGGGAATAATCCCTTGTCAGCATAATCATATCTAGTTATTAAAGTGCTTAGGATTCTGCAGGTGGTATTTTAAAATATCTTTAATACTGCTATCTTCGTTAACAGAGCTCATAGTGCTGAGGTTAGCAAGGGCTGTGTAGCATCAGGGGTTGTGTGTATGGGCCATGTTGGCTGCTCTATTTGCGTGTTATATGCATGTTGACATGAAGACTGAATTTCAAGATGTGAGAGGTCCTATTTTTTTATTACCGTAAACATCTAGAGGTCCTGAATGACTCCAGGTAGGTGTCTCATTTTGTCTTCTGGAGCTTCAGAGCCAATGGCATGGCAAGGACGCAGTTTTAAGCAGGACAGGGAAAGCTGGTTCAGGGGTGATCAAGTAGGGAAGCTTGCAAAGCAAGGTTTTGGTTGATGAATGACTGGTACTGATTTCCATGCTCCCATTCCCCCCTGCCCCCTGCCCTTTCTTTGAAATGATCTCTTATTCTTTAATATGACAGAATCAGAGGAGGAAAGGAAAGAAGGATGCATGAGGAAAGGTGTCTTACTTACGGTTCACCATGTGCATGTTTCAAAGAGCTAGTGTGCAAAATATTTAAGCTTTCTTTTATATCTGTTGCATTATTTTTTACACCTGTTTTAGACTGGCTACTGGCTGGACCATACAGAGTTGTTTTCCATATATATGCAGATAACTTTTAAATACATTTTCTATGACAGCATAAAGGAGGCTGCTGATTCTAAGTCTCAATGGGATGGGATATGGTATATATAACATGATTATATGGAAAGGTGGGTATTTGTCAGGAAGCATACTGAATAATAGATCATTTGAAAAGAAGTGGTATTTGACTGATACGGAGTACCAGCCTTTCCCTACCTATTCTGCTGAACCAACCAGAGCTCTTGGACTTATTTAGCTATGTGCTCAGCTTAATGCCTGAAGTGGTACGCGGGTTTCTTTTATTAGGTTGATCAGATATGCAGTGAAAGAGGGCAATGCTGACTTACTGCCAGCAAAACTGTAAGCAGAGGAGTCTACCTGTGCAGTAGTTGTTATTCTGAGTTCATTAGCTGTGACATCCTTTTAGCTGTGGCATCTGTTCCAACACATTGTGTTATCTCCTGCAAGTTGGCAATGCTTGTTTACTTGTTGAACCTCGTCTGCCATTCATCTGCCATCAATCTGCCATTGTGCCATTGGGCACATACATTCTTGCCATGTGTGGAGTTATTCCACCTAGTAACTGACCTTTTGATGTAGCTCCGTGGCTGCCAACCTACAAGCCCAACTATCTTCAGTTAAAAAACATGCTTTCTGTTTTCACTGACCTATTTATGTTACCATTGCTAAGTCCAAATATAGAGACTTCTCTGGAAACCAACAGGTTCCCTGCTTTTTGTTACACAAGATTCAGCTGATATAAGGGCAGGGTAGTATGAAACTCTTTCCTGGTTTTGAAATAGAAGACTAAAGGTTAAGGGCATGGTGGTGGCAGAAGTCAAGAAAGAATCTAGAGGGGTTGGAAAAGGAGGCATGGGAAATGTAATCTGTTTTAGGGGGAACTGTGGGAGGGTATTGAGGACATGAAGTGAAGAAAACTTGGAGAAGGGAGAAGGCTTAACTTTTCCACTCTTCTCCAGATTATCTGTGGCCATGGGGCCTCATTTTGGATCTCATTAAATAAATTAAGCTTTCTGTGGGCCTCCTACAATTAAACCCAATTCTGATTTTACATAGTTGTTATACAGCAACTCCTAAAGAAAGAATTGGAGTCAAAAACAAGTTAAAAGGTTAAAGTTAACTTTAGCATAGTTGGCATAAACTGAGATAAGTGGTGCTGGCTGAGAAAGAAGTGAGCTTTTCCATAGCCCTGGCTGTGCTCACACAAGTGCTTGTGTGGACACAGGCAGAACTGATCCATGTTGCAATTAGCTTCATGCAGGTTCTTCAGTGTGTTTGACTGTCCAGCTGCACAACTGTCTTGCTGGCAACGGTGTGATGGCATGGAGGCAGAATGAATGGCTGGGTGCTTTCTCTAGGGCTGTCTCCAGCAGCAAAACTGACTTTATATAAGCTTAACATGATTGTAAACTTGCGTGGCTGTTACTATCCCACTTTGCAACTCTATCAGAAAGTTATATCAAAGTGTATTTCTGCACACTGCCACTACAGGGATGGATTATTTGTATGTTGTTACAATATTTTTATTGATTTGTTTATTTTCACCAAACACTTCCAAATATCAAGGGAGACATTTGTGCTTAATGTTAAGCCAGACCCAGAAATACAGATTTAATTTGATCCGTGTTAAGTGTTGCTAATATCTGTGTATGAAGCATGCAGACCCTCTGTTGAACCACAGTGTGCCTGATTGCATCTAAAAATCCTTACGCTTTACACATTCAGTGTGTATCTAGCTGCAGTAGGTAGCCAGAGAAGAGCTCTCAGTGTATGCTGTGCCTTAACTAGGCGAGTTTCCATCACTGAATTTAAGGCGTCAATGTCCTTATCCTCTTTTGCTTCCTTCCCATACCCACAGAGTACAGCAAAATGAAAACTACAGAGAGACAGGGCATGAACTCAAAGGTTGTGGCACAAAAATTACCCTCAGCTTTAAGTGGGTACATTCTGGTTTAAAATGCCCTTCTCCTAAAAATGAATTAACGATGAGCCTCTCTGAGGTGGAGAGGAGCCTTCAGAAACAGTAATACTTAAAAAGAAGTAAGCGGGTAGGTAGAGGAGATTCCTCCTTTAGAGCTTCAGTAGTTAAAGCACCTGCTCTAGAAGTAAAATACCTGACTTTTCTAGCCTAAATCAGTTCTCTTTCCTTTTTCTTTTGTTTAATCTGTCAATTTCAGTTTGATTTGGAGCTAGATAACTTTTATGTATTTATTTTTCCTGCATCTGTCCTTCTCTTGACATTTCTGAAACTAATTTCAGTAATTATAAAATATGGACTCTAGTTCAGCAGCAGCGATTATATAATCTACTTGCACCTGTGGAAATGGCAAAGTCGGTCACAGAATTTTCATAAAATTCATCTATGCATTACAGTGAAGCAGCTGATATCCTTGGATAACAGCAACATAAGAGTGTGACCAGCCAAGAATTCAAGAGAAACACTAGCTAAAACCACTGCTTGCTTAGGGGATTAATTAAGGAAGTTTCAAGAAAGTTAGTAACAGTTTTGTAAGGAAGTTTTTATCAATGGCAAATATGGACTATCAGTTAACCTCAGGGGAAAAGTGGGAATGAGAGACTGAGTGGAATGGAATTATGAAATCATGCCAACCATACTTCAAAAAAAAAAAAAAACCCAAAAAAACCTGAGGCCAGTGTCATGTAGGTGGACAAAACTGGAATTTGACTGACAGTTTCTGTGTGCACATATATGTATGCTTACAGATAGATGTATCTATAAAAAAATTGTCTATTTATATAGGTGATAAGGAAAAGTGACCTGTGATAAGGAAAAGTGTTTAGGTCGGATGACACCGAAAGGAAACCTCAAAAGTGAAATACATTGATTGTACAAGCCTAACTCCCAAAAGCCACTTTGGAGTTTTATCTCCCTAATTGCACAGGCTTCTTAGTGGCTTGAAAGACACAACTGTCAAAGACGGTCAAGGAAATTAATTTTGAGTAACTGTGAAGAATTGAAAAATAACACAAACAAAAGCCTCCAACCACCCCAAAACATGTAAGAAAGATTGCTGCTTCCTTTGTCTTATGTATATATGTTTTAGGACCTGTGTGTATGCTTATGCATGCAGCTTTGCAGCTTTTTTTATTGAATGTATTTTTGCAGAAGGGCACTATTGTGCTGAAAGTGCTCGTGTCGTGGTACATCATTTGCAAAGCACAGAAATTTAAATTTGATTCGTTATAGCTGAAGACAGAAACTTCATTTAAGTTCTGGAAAATAGTGATTCGTTTTGGAAAATATTATCTAAACAATTTTGGACAGATCGTATCAATAATACTAGATTTTGGAGAAATAAAATATTTTCCATGTTAATTATAAAAGCTACTCAAAATGCAGTCTTGAAATACTCAAATTACTGAAAATTTGTATTCCCAGTTAAAATAATAACTCTTTATTTGTCTGCTTATGAAAGTTTTAGGGCTTGTTTGGGTTTTTTTCTCTGAAAGTGCACAGCCTCTGCAATCTGGTGTTCACTGAGAGAAATTGAGTGCCTTAAGTTACAATAATGTGCAATATCCCATTAAAATTATTACAGGAGAAAAGCTAATACATTGAGAGAACTTTCTGCAGAGCACGTATCAACACTTACAGCTGAATCTGAGCAATGAGTTTCTCATGCTGTGAAACGTGAATAGAAGTTTGTATTGCTGTAGCTCTCTTCTGTATATACTTCGTTGCTACTGCTGTTTATATTTGTGTAGAGATGAAGTAAACTCGTTGACCTGAGGTGACTGTTTTGATGAGTACCATTGTTACACTGAAGGTACAGAGATTTAGATCAGTTTGTTTTTTAGAGCGTCTGCCTCTATAGCTGTAGCTCACATACCTCCTGTTGGCAGGAATTTTTACTGCAAATGAGCGTGTGCTGATTTGTCTGATGGCAGCTTAAGGAATTCAGTGTGCCTGGACAAGGGATGTGGGGCAAGGTTGCCCCGAGGAAAGAATTTGCTGCATGTCTTTGTAGTGTGTTGACCTTTGGCAGGAAGTGGAGGGGGCAAAATAGGTAAGCAAGAAGGCTTGTGAGCCAAAACTGGCAGGATCTACCCCTTTTTGTCTCCAGACTTGGATAGCTTGGGTGGTGCAGTCTGGACTGTGGGTACAGTTTATTCTTAGCTATGAATCCACCTATTCCACTTCCATTACATATGCATTAGATGCTCTTATCACTCTTTGCCTCTGTGTTAGAGGAATAGACGTAGTTTGCTGATCTAAATTATATCTAAAAAAGTGTAACTTTCTTCTGTTGAGTTAGTTGCATCCTTGTTTAGGGTTTTTCAGGCAGAGTAGCAAAAAAAAATTGGCTTTCTTGGTGTCACAGACAAGAATAACTGTTTTGATATCAGCAAATAACACAGTACTGTTAAACTGTATGTCAAAGACAGAGGGGTTTTCCAGAAGGACTGGAAGCTGTAGGTAGAGTTGAGAAGGTCTTATGCTTTAGAGCCCTGAAAGTAGAACCAGCTATTTTTTCCTTCCATTTAATTTTCATTTCCATTTTATCCACTCATTTTCTTCAGCTTCATCTGAGTTTCAAGTGAAGCGAAACTCCGCTTTGGACTTTCAAATGATTTGTCCAATATATTCATCTTGTACGTTTGTAATAAACAACAAAGTGTTAAGAAAACTAGTCGCTTTTTTGTCTTAAATTATTTGGGAGATTACCATTATCTTAAATTTGGAAAGTGGAGTAGATTAATTACTCTTGCCAGGTAATGAATCTTTCAATTCTAATATGGATGGATTGTGCTCAAATGGATACTCTCCATAGCCCATGTTTGATTCTTAAGATGTGTATGCTTTGGTGTTAAGTGTTACTAGCCCTATTTCTGTATGTGCTTCTGTGTTAAATGGGAACACGCTCGTCTACCTGGTTTTCTCCCTGGTGGCAGTATACTATAGTCGGTATACTGTATGGTGCTCCATAACCACATTTTGGTCTTTCTGACAAACTAAGTAGATTCAAGTCCTTAACTTTCAGGGTTTTTCTACTGCTGTCACTGAGGGAAATTTTTTTCCTGCAAGTCCAGTTTTATGATGTTTTGCTCATGCTATGGGTAGATATAAAAATCCTATCTCCCTTTTATGGTTCTGTGTTATTGTTTCTATCGGCACCTTTTATCACAGCAACACACTGGGAGAACAATGTCTTCTAAGCACTCCTACATTATTTTTCTTGGTGGTGGCTTCCTAAGTGCAGCAGGCACTCTTAAGTTTCTGGATGCTTAACATTGCATTTGTCATTAAAATGCGTTTTTGTTTAAAAGAGCACAGATTAGCAAGAGATCCAGATTGCTTTGTATGTGACAACCTTGTTGTCCTCCATATTTATAATTTCTTCAATTTTTCATCTTTGAACTTTCAGCAGTGGCTTTAAATCTAATTTCCTTATCACTGATGAAAATACTGAATAGCATCGAGCCAGACACTAAAATTTTAAGAACTTGTAAAAAAAAAAATCTCATTTGTACAAAGAAGATTCCTCCACTGACAACTTTTTTGAGATCTGTTAATGAACTCTAAATCTATTTAATGTATGCTTTATTGAGATTTTGATGCAAATTCTGAACAAGGAGTTAAAATACTTCACAAGTCTACGTGTCCGGGCAGGTCACTTATGTATGACATGGGGGACAAGGGCCACCAGGTCTTGAATCCTCTTTGCATCTCTTGGGTTCCTTGTGATTGACACTGAAAAACTCGGTTTTGGACACATTTTTTGCGTGCTTTAGGAGCCAACAGTTACCATAGCATGACCCTTTTCCCTCACAATCTTGCTTACTTCAGCCTCCATAAATTTTAAGCTGCCCATTGTCTGTGTTTCCTTGTTTTAAAGTTGTGTTGGGCTAATGGGAAGAGTAATGGCACGTGCAGTGTGCTGTGTAGCCTTGTTGCCATCTTCCCGTTGTCAGCACAGGGTCTTCTGCAGACGAGTCCTTTGTGCTGTGGAGAGCACAGGCCTGATTTTGATGTAAACAACACATCCCTTGGTATTGCTGTTAGTTGTGTCCTTGGCTATCAGTATAGGCCATTCTGTTTAATCTTGCTCCGTTGTTTCTTTTGGTGCTTTCACACACACATTTGCATCCCTGCTTCATTGTACCAATATTAGTATTACTACGTATCTCTGCATGTTGTCTCTTGACTCATGTTTTCTAGTGTATGTGTGGGTTTTACACAGTGACGTCCTCTCTTTATGATTTATCACACGTTAGAGAGGGGAACTATCTGTTTTAATGCAATTCGTCATGTCCCTTTTCAGTGAAAGATGTATACACTGCTTGAGGATATTTTAAAGCTTTGTGAAACCTTTTTGCTGGTAAATTCATGCTCATCTGTTTGTGTGTGTGCATGTGCACAATGTTTATGTATATATACAAAAAAAAGTCAGGTAGTGATGACTTTTTGTGTACTTTAAAACTATTCTTTGTTGTATTAATGGGACACATGTTCATACAGCATTGTCCATTATATTCTTTAATCACAAAGATACATTTACAAGGCCCAGAACATCACAGAATTTATTGAAATAACATGGCTACCTGGAGGATTGATGTCCAGAAAACAAGACATTCAGGTTTTAAGGCTTAATTCTGTAACGTTATATTTATCTACTGTTCTGTGAGTACTGTGGTGCCTAAGTAATGCGAATTATCACCTGACCTGTGCTTGACCAGGTACCATGCTTCCCCACAGTGCTCTGGGTGTGCTATGCCATGTTGGAATTTTATTTTGGCTACTTAGGCAAGGACAGGGTCAAGAATGAAAAATAATCTCAAGTAATTCTTTATCAAAATTGTGATCAGATTAAACCACAGGGAAAAAGCAAAATGAAGTCAGCCTCTAGGGTCAAGTCGTGGTTGTGTAGGAATGTTGCAGAATTTCAGGATGGGGGAATCGCATGATTCTTGGAGGGATCAAAGAAATCAAGTATCTGGGTGCCTCTAATTTAGTGCTTTGCCTAAATTAAAAAATGCTTTTGCAGTAGAATTGTTTATATTGTCATGGTTTAACCCCAGCCGGCCACTGAGCACCACGCAGCCACTCACTCACCCCCCCGCCGGGTGGGATGGGGGAGAGAATCAGAAACGTAAAAGTGAGAAAACTCGTGGGTTGAGACAAAGACAGTTTAATAGGGAAAGCAAAAGCCGCGCATGCAAGCAAAGCAAAACAAGGCATTCATTCACTACTTCCCATCGGCAGGCAGGTGTTCAGCCATCGCCAGGAAAGCAGGGCTCCATCACACGTAATGGTTACTTGGGAAGACAAACGCCATCACTCCGAACGACCCCCTCCTTCTTCTTCACCCAGCCTTATATGCAGAGCATGACGTCATATGGTATGGAATAGCCCATTGGCCAGCTGGGCCAGCCGCCCTGGCCATGCTCCCTCCCAGCCCGCTACACATCTGGCAGGGCATGGGAAGATGAAAAGTCCTTGACTAGCATAAACAATACCTAGCAGCAACCAAACCAACCAGTGTGTCAACATTATTCTCATACTACATCCAAAACACAGCACTATACCAGTTAATAGGAAGAAAATCAACTCCATTCCAGCCAAAACCAGGACAATACGAAATTTTAAAAAAATATTTAAAATATTTGTATACATGCAAATAATTCTTCTATAGCACATGAAGTTCAACCTGTATGTTTGAGGGCCAGGTCTGATGGGTAATGGATTGCTGGTGATGTGAAGGCAGGTGCGGAGGTGCTAAAATAATTGAATCTCTAGAAAGAAATAGCAGTAGAAAAGACCTCATCAGTTCACTACTAAAACTTGAATAGTGAACCTGACAAAATGAGGCAAAAAAGAGTAATGGGATGGAGGTCTGACAAATTGGTTAGCCAATTGTTCTTGCTCTTCCCATGTGATAGCCCGCTCCCCTGAGCAGCCTTTTCAGCCTTTTTCACTGAACTGCTCTGTTTCTGTTGTATCCCTTGTATCCTGCATTACCTATTGAACTGGCAGTTTGTGGTGTTCGCAGTGTTTCTGTGTGCATAGAAGCTTATAGCATATAGCATACAGCAAGAGCAGAGGGAAAATGCTAGGGGAATTTAATGGCTGGAAATGTGAGCTGCTGAGGCAAGGGAGTAGTGATCTCTGAGGAGCAGGTTGGGGTCTAGGAGTAACTTAGTTTGTGAGCACAATAATTACGTGATTAAATTCTGACTTTCAGTGACAAATGTGATAAATGCATGTTGAATAACGAAAATATTTCTGAATGATACTTGCTGGAAGTATTTTAAAATTAGCATTGTCTGTATCCTCTTGTTTGTGCTGTGAACAGAAGTTGCATTGTGAGTGAGTAAAATTATTTCTCTTTGGTATTTTTTCTAGTAAAACTTCAAAATTGTATGACATACACAAAAAGAACAAATGACCATATAACCACCTGTTTTATTCTGCTGCCTGAGAAGGTACTTACGCAGTGAGAAAACTGGCAGAAGAACATCATGTGGTTAATCACTACTAGTCAGCGCAGCTTGAATTTCAAATAGTAAACCTTGAAAATCTGACATACTGGAACAGCTTCTTGTTCATTTCTTGTTTTTTCCCAGTGGCATTAATTTTGGAAAGTCCAGTTTTCTTCAGTGAAGGAAAATTTGAAGTTTCTCAAAAAGAATTGTTTGTCACAAAGCAGTTGTAATGTCCTCATGAATTGCATGATCCAGGCTGCCCTATGCTGTATTGATGAATTGATTTTTTTTGGCGCTGATGCTACAAAGATTTGAATAATCTCTTAATCTACAGAGAGAGCTTTCTGAGGCTGTGCAATTTCTGTCTTGCACACGTTTAGCCTCTGTAGGATTGGGGTCATGGTGGGCTCTGGGGAGATTACATGATTGTTTGATGAACCTGTGCTCTGCTTAAAGAATTCTAATGATAGATTTTTTTTTTCTGTTTTTTTTGATGGAGATTAAAGGTGAGGTATAACCTACAAATAAATGTTTGGTTTTATTTTAAGTAAAGAAGCACTCAGGTTTCTGCACAGTATATTTGTTCCTCTAGTAGCAATAATATCATATGTATTCTAAATATCTGCTCTCAGGTGAAAGAGGCAGTTGCTGAACATCAGGGATCTGCCTGCCTTGCGTCTTCTGGCAGGCATTCTGGCATTACAGATTTTCCCTGTGACATTTTCAGTATTATTGCCATTCCATTATGTAAAGTATAGGCTGACTTTCTAGAGATGTCAGGATCGTGAAATCCCAATGAGCCACTTCTGTTTTGTCTTAGAGAAGGAGGAAAGTCTTTTTTTCCCTCCCTCTTTCCTATGAAATGCAAACATTCGAACATTTTTTATTATTGTCACTATTCTAAACCAGTACTGTTGCTTTCATGTATTTGTTATCTGCAGTTTCTTTGTCATTCAACTGGACAACCACAATATTATATGCCTTGGTATGAAGCATTTGGGAAACTCCTGTTTACACAAAATGCTTCAGTGTCTTATGAGGAACAAATGAAACCTGCTGCCATGTGCTGGCTTCCCCCAGAATTCCAGGTCAAGATCTTCAACCTAGTTGCTGCATATCTTGGGATAAAAATATTGGAAAGACCACCTGAAAAGGTAGCTGTGTAGATACTTTCTAATATTACCCTCTTGGTTTGTAGTGTACTACTACATTTTCTTACTGTTCTGTTACATGCACCCTAGAGATTTATTCTGGATGAAGCCAAATGGGAAGATCCTCTGCAGGCTGTTAGTCTGATGTACTCCTACCCTTAATGGGAAACAAGGGACCAAACAATAAGTGTGTACAGAGCACATGTGTACTAGGAAAATGCTCGTGGGCCGCTGAGTTCGTGTAACGTCCTCACATGCTTCCTTTGCTATGTCAAGAGCTGGACGGCATCTATGCCTGCATATTGGCTGTTGTCCATGACCCACAATCCTTCTTGGCTCTCACCTTCCTCCTTCACTAAGCTTTCGTATCTGCTAGTCTTTTTTTATACGCAGCCTACCTTCTGTGTCAGTCTCCCTGTGATGGGCCCCTTTCTGAACCTTTTAGCTCTTCTTTCCCCTTTTCTTTTTACAACTTTCCTTCTAGCAATCCTCCTAAAAATGCCAGCCTGGGGCCCTGAGGAATGGATTCTGCTCGTTAGCCTATGCCATGAGAAGAGTAAAAGCTACTTCAGTGTCAGTATCAGGAGGTTACTGCTGGATGTGAGAGGTATCGGCAGTCAGATAAAATTTCAGAACATGAATGCTTCTTTCTGGAGGACCAGGGACAACAGCTGGATCTCGGAGGAGCAGCAAAGCAGGCATGTCGTCACTGGCAGAGATCTTGAATGAACTGGGAGATGCTAACAATCCTGATGCATCATCCTCTGAAGGCTTTACACTATAGTCCTGGGCAGCAAGGAGTGAGACAGCTGCAGGAAGAGTTGGAGGAGGAGGAAGGCTGGTTTTATCTTGGGGAGGAGTATGTGTCCATGGTTCATAGATAGACTTTTAAGTTTTAAAGCAGCCAGAGTACAGTGTGGCAGCAGGAGGCACCCTGTGCTGACTGTCAGGGCCTCTGTTGTCCATGGTTGGGAGTGGTCCCTGCTCTACAGTTAGGTTACATTGGCTGTTTCTTGTTCGTTAGTCCTTTGTGAACATACTGCATAATGTTTGTGGCCATGGCCATTTTTGCCTCTACCACCACTTCTGTCTCTGCCTAAAACTTCCAGGCCCTGTTGACTTCCCTCCATCCTAGTATCTGCCTCCCTCTCCCTGTGGGAATTATGGGTCATGTTTACCCTCTTACGAAGTTGTGTTGACTGAGTGCAGTTCTTGACACACGTCTGTTTTGCTGGAGGTTTTCCATCCATTTGTATTTTCAGCCTTTGCCTAAAGCCGAGCACCTTCCTTGCAGGTGTGTTCTGTGGGACAGAGTAGTGGAGAGCTGGGGCAGGGATCCTGAGCCAGGTTTAGGCTTGCAGGACTCGCTCTGTGAATGTAGTTTTCATATGGGGATAGGCATGCCAAGAACCTGGTTGCCAAGTGCTTTGGGAGGATGGGTGATGGCTCCTGGGACCAAAATGAGGGGCAGGGAGCATGAGCAGTGCTTGCGGAGCGGTTGATGGCTCACTGTGAGACTGAAGGTTGCAGAAACCAAATAGGTTACTTCAGCCAAAAGCATGGCAGCAGGAAAGTGGGTGGCTTCTGTGGCAGACTGAAAAGGAAAGGGGGGGAGGGACGGCAGCAGGACGGAGCTCTTCTCTTGTAGGTTTGGAGGAGGAAAATGCTGCTTTGGCAGGAGACCTTTCTGTTCTGCAAGGGCTAATCAGCCGGTTCTGCCTCTTCAGTCTTTAACAAGTCTTTACTCTCTGAGTTGTGGCAGCAGCTAACCTCGCATTAGCATACCTTCCTGCCATCCATGCGCTGCTCTTCTCTGCCATGTCTGTCCTCTTGTCCTTTCTCCCAAATGTTGTAGTGTTTCTGCTTCTCTGTCACATTTTTTCCTAGCAAACCAGTCAAGCTTAGACCCATGAGGTTTACTGAGGTGTGTTGTGACAGCTCTCACAGGCATATGAAAAGGTCAGAAAGAGTACTGGGGATAAGTGGATCCATAATACTGCCATGCTTGCCTGAAAGGGATGGCAGATAACTGCCGCAGGGGGAGCAAGTGACAGTCTAAAAGGCTGACACAGGTTTTGGGAGTCTCTTACTTTATATTCATTGTGTGTTGGTTGCCACAGTGCAAAAGGCAGTGTAATTGCATATAATCACATTGCCTCTTATCCTAGTGGCATCACTCATGAATGTTTAGTGTCGTCATGCCCCTAGGCAGTGAAGGCAAGCACAGGACTTGAGACAGACATGCTCTCCCGGGTGTCCCTAACATGGGGCTGAGCATGCTGCTGGAAACAAACAAGTTCTTGCTGTTCTACCCTGAATGGAAAACCTCACTTTTGCCTTTGTAAAGGTTTTGCAGGGAAAATAGACATTGGGAGTGCTTTTTTCCCCTCTGCTACATGGTACTATTTTGCAGTCAGGCAACTAGACACACATCCCACTTCAACACAGCATGTAATGAAAATGGGATTAAACCAGGCACATTCTACATCCATGTGTGGGTGTGACCTTGAGACGCAGCCTCAGCTATTCTGTGATTCTTCTTAGTATCATTGAGATGCTGCTGAAGATGAGTTTTTATAGACTGTTGTCATACTTTGTGGATGCTTCTCTCCTAGATTCTGCTAGGAGACACTTTTTATTTATACTTAAAAATATGGCTGTTTTTATGGTTGAAATGAGTCTGTCAGAAGTAGCAAAAATATATCTATATATATCTAAATCCAACTTTTAGATTACTGCTTTATAAATCTGAATTTTGTTTTGTTTTTTATAACCAGGTTTTACCAATAAGCCATACCAGCAAATCTGTTGGGGGAGGGGTGTGTGTGGGGGGTGGGGATATTGTCACTTTTGAGAACCTTTTGCTATATTGCATGTAGGGTAGAAACACTAAGCAGGAAATTATACTGGGCTGCAGGTGTAAGAAACCTGGATGGTCAACCTGGCTTTGGTCATTATTTTTCATTAGTGACCTAGATGATGGAATAGATGGTATTTATTAAGTTTGCATCAGACAATAAACTGGGAAGAATGCAAGTATATTGAAGAACAGTATGGGGTTGCAAAATTATTCTGACAACCTGGCAAAAATACACCAAGTAAAATAGCACAAGCTGGAGACTTCTTACTTTAGCAGAAAATACTCAGCTTTTCAGATCCAAGGTAGTTGGATAGGCGTCAGTTTGCAGAAGAGGATCTGAGGGGTATAATGGTTCCACAGTGTGATGCTGTTGGGGGGAAAAGAGGTGGGGGGAGAGGGTACATCATGCTGGGAAGCTGATGTTTTGAGCTGCAAGGCATGCAGCATTATTCTGCCCCACGCTGGAATGCTGCATTTAGGTTTGACTGCTGTGTGTTGAGATGGATCAGCTGGAGAAAAAATGACAACTGTCAGCTGCTTTGAAAACTTGGCATGGTCTATGGAAAAATATTTACCAAGCTGGGGTTATTTACTGAAGAGATGGGAAGGCTGAGGGGTGATTGTGAAAGCCTACAAGTGGAACATCTGTCACGCGTAGGAATAAAAGTGTTTTCTATGTTATTGGGGTGTAAAGCAAGACATAATGTGTTTAAATTGGAACAAGGGGGATTCAGCTTAAACACTGTTGAAACATTTACTGTCTCTGAATAGCGAAGCAGAGGAGTGGAGTACCTGGGAGTGTTGTGGAATTGCTATCAGCTTTTAAGAACAGATGAGACGAACAGCTGGCTGGAGTGATAGGGGTCATATAGGTATAAGGGACCTCTCTTGGGGAAGATCATCTCTTGAATTCCTTCTAGCTCTCTTTGTAATGTATCATTACTTTCATGGGATTAATTGCCAAAACTTTCTGCTGAAACTTGATGCCATATTTTAAGTATCTGCAGAAAATACTGTCTCATAACAGACAACATGATTCATTTGTGCTTGTCTGTAATGACAGAATTCCATGTGGAAATGTGTATAGGGCTTTACGTAAGCATAAGACAGATTAAAAGACAATGAACTTCAAACTTTTTGATTTTTTTTGGTGAAAGACTGACTGCTCTATTTCTGCTGCTCGCCTCCGTTCAGAGCGTTTGCCTATCCCTCTTTGTTTAATGACTATAGAGAGAAACAGGAGGTGTATTTTTAAAAAAACACGTAGTAGCCTTATGTTGGGGAGAAGCTTCTGCAGGCATGTATGTACTCGTGTGTGTGATGGGGCCTTAATAAGCAATCAGTTATCAATCAATCAGCCAAAACAGAGGTTTGTAACTCTCTAGGTATGTACTAGTTGTTGATAGACAGGTGTAGGGTGTTGGGAGGAGGGCCGCAGGCTGGATTATAGAATCATGAAATTTCTTATTTGTGCCTTAACTTTTTGAAGAAAATATTCAGATACCGTCATGATCTTATAAAACTATTCAACAGAAGATTTTTTATGCTTTCAGTGTATTTCTTTTGATGGAAAAATAAATACAGGAAAGATAAATGGCATCAATTAGCACTGAAATATAGCTTAAATAAAGACCAGATTAAAAAATGCTTATTAAGAGCCTGGATTTGGGTTTTCCCTGCATAACAAGGTTCTTGAATTAAAAAAAAAAACACCTCTTTAAGCCCTATGTAATGTAGAATACTTCAAGAAGTAGATCTATTTTGCCTCTAATTTTTTAATGCTGTTTCTTTTGTATTGAAAGGCAGGGCAGATTGAGACCATAAGTATTATTAAAGCCTTTCTCAAGTTTTGATGTCTGTTGATAAGAGACTTTATTAGTTGAGCTATTTTTATTGCTTTCTAATTTCAGATTAGGATTTTCTTTTTTAATTCTTATAGTATTTGAAATATTGTAAGAGGTTGTCTAAATCTGAAGTAGCTACTCTGGGAGTTTTCCAGAAGAAAAAATTTTGACAGAAGGTGTGCCATTGTATTGGTTGAGCTTTCGATTTTGTATGGAATGTTATTTTGGAGCTTTCACAGGCAGGTGCAAAAATGGTGCTGCCTAATAAAGGGAAACTGCGATGGAATATGAGGAAGGCTACATAAACGCATTGCATTAGATGGTTCCTCTTGCTGTTTTTTTGCTGTCATCCATAATAACGATCCAAATGATATTTAGACAAGGAATAGAGAGCTTCTCTCTTTCACTTTTTGGCCAGATACCTTCATTATTTTTGTCTGTCTTCTGAGCTCTCAATGTTGCAGGACCGGCCAGTATCAGTCCCACTTTAACTTACTATCATCTGCTCCTGTGTATGAGGGGGCTCTTCTGGCTGCAGGGAAAATTGCAGACCTATCTGTTGAAACTTGCCGTGGAGGAGTGGGGGTGAGTGATGTTGCGGAGAGATTTTGCCAGATCTTGGCTGGTTATTGATTCCTTTTGTCTGCAACATTTTAGGATCAGTGTTTTTAGTTAAGATGTTTAATGTGACAACCAGTTGCTGGGTTAACTTACCAGAGGTCTACACAGCAGCTCTGTTATTTTTAATGGTTAATTAACATTGCTAATAAACATGTTCTTGTGATCTATTCCTTTGTTTAGTAATATAAACAATACCATAGAGCTATCAGCAGAATATGCAACTCATTTATAAAAAGTTATTAAAAATACATTTGAATTTAATAGAGTGCTTTTTAAAACTATAATTTAAAAACAAATTCCTTGCAGAATAGTAAGAATTACAGCTCTAAATAGGCTCTGGCAAAGTGTTTTGTAAAACCACCTGGGCCTTTACTGTGTACTCCAGTGACACATTAATAAAATGCATTATTGTATATTGCTTACTGGTGTCAGATTTACCGGTATGCCTGTAAATGTCAATAGATCCATGATGTTGAGACTTAACAGAACTTAAGGCTGGAAGGGGTCATCTAGTATGTCTTCCTGTCGTGGCTACCAGTCATCCCCCTACCCTGTGAGTTTATAGTGCTATGGGCTGACATATGTTGAACACAAATAACCAAGGAACATGCAGGTTCTACCAAAGTCTAACCACTGCCCTGCAGTGACGAAGAATTTATTTTGGCATGCCATGCTGGGCCTGTTTTGCAAACTGAGCTCCTGGGTATGGGCAAATGCAAACACCTTCCATCATCCTCACCTACTTCTCTTCCCTTCCCCAGGGAAACAAACGGAAGACAGCCTCTCTCCTCTTCCTCATATAATCTGACCAAGATGAAAATTTCCTTGCCATTGCAAATTGGGCAATTATTTTGAGTCTGAGCATATGGGCGAGGCATACCAGACAGGGATCCAAGAAAAAAGGATTCCTTTCACAATCTGGCATTGCTTCCTTAGCTGTTGCCTATCTCAAATACTTCTGGAGAAGGCATGCGGTAAATGATAAAACAACCCAGAATAAACTGGCCAGTTACACATCTCTGAGAAGAATACTTCTTGACCCTTTCTGGCAGATAGCTGAAGCATGAGATTTGTTTTATACACATTGCGTTGGTCAGTCTGTTGACCTTAGCCAGAGGTGACAAACTCATAGATTCGTATTTCAGACTTCTTTTGTGGCTACTTAATAATGTGCCCAGACGTGCTGTGTTGGAAAGAATGCAAAAAAGAGGTTGGGCTTGTTTTTTCACCCCATTTCTTTAGTGCTGTGTTTTGCTTCTCACTGATGCCAAGAAGCGGTGTTGCACTCAACTGCTTCTGCATCGTTCCTGCTAGGACTTCTTTAGAAACTAGTGTTACCAGTGAAGCAGCTGCTAGGATCTTGAATGTTCTCAGATTTATAACTTTGCTTTCCACCTGCTAGAGAATTCTGCAGTGTCTCAGGTTTGAACATTGAATCTGATGGTAAAATTACTTACCTGCTCATCTGAGAGAATTTCACACACCTAAGTTTTGAATAGAGCAGGAAAAGAAGACAGCAGTTGAACAAGCAGGGGTACTAGAAGCTGACCCGTTGAGAGAGCTGCTGAGGTGTCATGGTGAACTGCTGTTTATATAGCAGATCCTGAGATCTTAAATTTTCCCATCGACATGAAAGGATGCATAGTTATCACATGCTGGAGACAGTGTGTTAAAAAACCATATGTATATAATACACACATATATATAGATGCATGTTATATATATGCATGTGTATATGTATGTATGTATATATACACATACATTGCTAATGCTTTCTCATCCTTACAAGTTGTGCAGTACAACAATAAATTGAGGAAAAAATTGTCCCTGAGTAACACTTCTCAGTTACAAATCCGTAACTCTCATGCAGTGACTTGAATACCTAGTCACTTAGTGTGTGCAACTGACTTTCACAGATGAATGTTGCTAGTAATTGTGACACAGGTGCATTTCACTTAGAGATTACTTTATTGGGACTATGATTGCAGTTCAGAACTAGTAATCACAAGTGCTTGTCTGATAGACCCTCTGGGAGGATGCACACTGGATAGATGGTCATGGGGATGGAATTCAGTGCGCCCTTGAAAACTGACAAATAGCAGTTTCAACTTTTCTTTTTAAGCGTAAGAAAACAGCAGCTTGACTTACCTAGAAAATGTGGACAAAAGCATTTGTTTCTGTCATTGTGACTTTTTGAAGCTGTTCTTAGGCCTCTCAATTACTTGTGGAATTACAGACTGCAGTATGAAGGCTGGGTGAACAGAATTAATTCTGTCTCTAAGGTGTACTCATTTTTCTCCTCATGAGGAAGAAGGGACCAGAGACCAAATAGTAACTGTGAGTACCAGGATGATGAAGGCACCACAATTTCCATCTTCAAAACCATCTGTAAGAGTTTTACAATCTAATAATTGGAAAAATAAGTCAAGATAAAATATACTAAATAAATTGTCATTCTGAAATTGTTTAGCCCATGCTAAAATTTGAAATATGTTAAAAATGTATTAGTAAATTCAGGCCTTTTCACTGCTTATTATCTCCAAAGCATGGTATACAGCTAAATCTCATAACATCCCCGTAAGATAGGTGGGTGTTGTCCCTGACTTGCAGATTGAGAAACCTGACCAACAGAAAATCATGGCCAAATTGTAAGTTGCTTTATGCTGGTATTACAATTTTGGTATTCGTTAGTCTTATATTCACTGGATTCTGATGACTACTTTTAAAGCAAGGCACATTTTTTTGTGTTATGATTTTAAAACAGAATTCCTGTTTGAAAGGGAAAAAATGAATGCTGTATGGCTACATAAGCATTGCTAAACAGACTGTTTGTTGGAAATGCATAAATGTCTGAGCTGGTGTGCTAAGCAGGTTAGATTATAGAAATTCAGATTAAATGATCTTTGGTTTATGGTTTAAGAAAGAAGGTGTCCATTGTCGTCGTTCTTTGAGAGTTGATTACCTTTGGAAAATATTAGCCAAGAGTGCATGCCAGAACCAAAGATGCACTGACTTGCTTATTATCTCAGTGTAATTGTTGTTACATGTTAAAGGCTAAGGAAAGCCAGAGACACCTGCACTGTTGATGGTATTACTGTGTGTTACCATCATTTAATGAAAAAGCAAGCCTAGTAAATAGCTGCAGAAGAAGGGGGCCTTGAAAGCATAGAATATTAAACTGTTTAACTGTGGTATTGAAGAAAAGTCTTTCAGGTTTGTGTTTCAAGGAAATAAAACATTCCACTGTGCTTTGCTCATTTTGGTTGGTTTTAACCAGATGTCTGAGACTACTAAAGCAGAGAGACCTCATAAGGATTTAAATGACTAACTTGAGCCATGTATTCTTGTATTTCACTTTTTAAATTTGGCTTTCATCTCTAGAACTATCTAAGAGGAGACCAGGGTTTACATTTGTAAAGGAATACAATTCTTAAAGTCCTTCAGTGCTGTTCCTGACTTTTTGTTGGAGATTCTTTCCAGGTGAGAAATTTTCTCTATAGAAGTTGTGTCAATGAAGGCAACATTTGTTAGTATTTTCAGGTTAATCTAAATAAAAAGACCACTTTAAATTGCAGATTAGTGTGTGTGATATTAAAAGGGGCATGAACCAGAACAGAGGATACTTGGCGCTGCTGTGGGGATTGGCGTGTCTTGAGAGTGCAGAAAAAACAGAGGATGTTCAAGGGAGTTATTTAGGCAGTTAAAGTCCTGCTTGATCTAACAAGTTTTTCTCATGGTGTAACATTTTCCTTGTTTTGTTGTCTTCCTCGGCTGTGTATAGCGTTACTTATCCTTTGCTTTGTCTGATACTTCTATACCTCACAGTGTTAGAAGAATGTGATGTACAAACTTGAAATAGCTGCTGGGTTTTCTTTGGTTAGTTGATTTTTTTTTAGTTTTATGTACCAAAACCTTCTGTTATATCTAGTACCAAGAGTGAATGTTTCTGGTCTCTGTCATATTGCTAGTAGAGGTGAAACAAAGCTGCTTTTTAACAGGAAAGAGTAGAATTTCTTCCAGTAGCCATATATACACATACAATAGAGCCCTGAGGTGAACACCCAAGCATTTTAGCTTGCAGGTGCTGCAGATTTCAACTTAAAATAAGTGATAAGTTTTTACTTACCACAGTATTTGTGGTAATTTAATCTTTTATGCTAATGGAATTGGTTTTATCAGTAAACTAGCACTCATGACACCTATTTCAGGGATGATGCCAAAGATTAAGAAAACGCTTAAATCACTACCTTTAAGGCAGTGACTTTACTGTCGCCTTTGCAAGTATAATGAATGTTATTTATCCTAGGAATAAACTACAGTTACTTCAAGTGAATGAATGAGATTTATCTTTTGTGGTACAATGAGCCTCCTTTTTAACTTCCACTTACTTCCTCAACTATATGTTGGTGGGATGATATCTAAGTGGTGTGAAATTAAGAGCAAACAATTGTTTTGATCAAAATGAAGTCAGCTTTCGCTTGCAAGGCTTCATCTAATTAAATTGCTGCTATTTTTTGCCCCCAGATATGTGAAGCAGTTCCCATTTACTCCTGCAAAAACTGTAAGACTCTAATGGTAGGCAGAATTTATCTCCTGCTATGTATTCATCTCTCTCTCAGTAAATCATGATTTTCCAAACTTCTGTCTGGATTAGGCAAAATGCATAGAAGAAGAATTTTCAAAGTCAACCTATAGCTCAATCTCAGCTTAGAATGATTTACCATTAATTTGATGTGAAGTGCCTGCATGAATTAGCTCGGGATAGAAGTTGATTTATCATGATCTCAAAATAGCCCTTACATGCAGTTGCTTATGTTTAAGCTGCTGTGCCGAATTGCCAGTCCAGCTCATTCTCCTTTAGGCAAGACAAGCTGGCAGTCTTGTTCTCTTGCAGGTAAAATGCACCTACTGCCTAACTGTAATGTTTCACACTAAAGCAGTGTTTAGTGACAGACTATTCTTTTGCATGTTTTTCGTTGTTGCACCGCTTCAAGAACAGTGGGAGGAAAACCACCTTGATTGTGGACTCGTCTCTTCCGTTCACCCTAGTATTAAAATTGGCCTTATGTGAGTAACGTGTAAAATTTGTATTGAGCTTTCGAAGGAAGCACACCACCTCCTTCCGAGCTAGTCTTTTTGCTGGTTTGTGTATGGAAATGATTGCGGTACTGGCCTGATTCAGCGGAGCTGGCTGTGCTCCTAGGGCTGCCTCCTACTCCCTCTGCCTTCAGTGAAAATTTAACAGCTTTATACAACAAGAAATAAGTTATTTGGTGTTACATGTGTGTGCATATATGTGCATAGATAATGGGATGAAGTACCTAACTAAAGGTTAGTATGCACAAGGTTAGGCCCTTTGAACATTATATAAGGCTTACGTAAATGTGTACGTGTGTGGTGTGCACACGGTCACGATCTACCTGTTGAAATTTTCTGTCTCCATCAGAAACAGGACTTTTCAGCAACTGAAGAAGTCTTAGGTACAAAAGAGATTTTGTCAGAGGACTTTTAAGGGAAGAGAGCTTGGTTTGAGAGGCGCTATGCCATGGGAATAGGGAGCTGCCTGTTCTTGGCAGCTGGGGCGGAGCCAGGGAACTGTGACTGTAGTCGTACCTCACGCTCTGCTTCTCTCTTGTTAAATTTCTATTCCTAAATGGTTGTCTCCAAACTCAATCATGAAAAAACCTGTGGGCATGGACAGCGTCACCTGATAGTTTCAATGTTGGAGCTGTTTGACTGTTAGACAGTTGATTCTTGTACTATTTTTTTCAAGTTTGAAAATATCTTCAAGAAATTGATCTTTTGCTGTGTTCTGAGTAAAATTTGAAGAACGTGTTTTGAAAGTACCAATCAGAGTTGGGCACCTAACTGATCTGTGTGCCCTTACAGATCTGTGAATTCACCCATTGTGGTTTGTGATCTTGAATTTAACCCCTTAGATCTAGTCCTTTCTCTTTCTTTTGGGAGGTAGGAGAATTTACTTTCAAGATGCTTGGCTTAGTAATGCTTCCTGGGGCGTCAGCTTAGTAATCGGAATCCAGATGTCTATTATGTTTTAGAAATTCAAATGCATAGTTCTGTGTATCCTTCAGTTTTGTTTTCAATATCTGTAAATGAAGACTTTAGGTAGTACATAACTTAAAATTAAAGTACTTTCCAATACAAATATGTGGGAGAAAGAAGAGAGAGAATTTAATGATTATTTTCTACTGTGTGGTGGAAAGAGCAATCTAGTTCACCAAATCCAGTTTAGCAGTTTCCATAACCAGGAGATTTCCCTCTGTCTCTGAAACCCATGGCTCTGTACCTGTGAACTCACTAATTTCTTCCAAAAATGAGCCAGGGACCCAAAAAGCAGCAGCTTCATTTAGTCCTGGGCTTTGAATAGTCTGTAGAAGTTGTCCATGCCGAGAGCATGGACAGAGCTCTGGCAAAAAATAAAATCATGTGGTTGACATTATCGTATTGTGCAAGAAGTACAAATTAGAAAACTATGCGGGCGAGATAAAACATCCTAGCTCTTAAATTACTAAAAATAAGTACTTGCACAGTGGCTTTGCTTTTCATGGTGTTTTGTAGAGCATTGAAAAAATGTTCATCCTCATGGAACAATTCACAATATTTATTTATTAAAAGGATAATCTCAGACTGAGAGATAGTACATGAAAAAAGGAATATAATTAAATTAAAACCAGCATCCTATAGCGGCACTGATATAAAATATCTTTATCAGCTGTTGTATACTGGTTTACTTTTAAGTGAAGTTACCTTTAAACCTGAAATTGGTACACTGTTCTGCAATTTCTAGGTCTGGCTCTCACCCTTAATAAAAATTCTAGATTATTTCCCTTTAAAATTCAAGTGCAATCATGACAGAACTGGATAACTTTACCTTTTGTATTAACCTCAGTGTAACAAGAATATATTTGTTCTTCAGATGCCTTGGCAATTGATTTTCCCTGTTAAAGGAGAAGACCCTGTTTTTCATTCAGCGGTTTGCTCTTCTATTACTGCAGAAACTGCCTGTCTATTTACCAAGGAAAGGGATAATGTGACTTAAACAAGATGGCTAAATCCTATTCGGCAGGATCAGAGGGGGTGGTGAATGTTTGACATTTGCTGAGAGAAACTGTCTTAAGCATAGCGGCTTTTTTTGCGGTGTGGGCTGGCGTAGCGAGGGGGACCTCTCCTTCCTCCGAGGTGCAACGTGCGTGTGCGTGTGTGTGTCGGCGCGGCGGCTGCCGCTGCAGAATACCGGGGATGAATTACTTGATGTGCACAACTGAAGGCACCGTTCGCTTCACAAAATCGGCGCAGCGTGCGCTGCTGCTAACCTGAGAGAGGCAGCCGGCAGCTCTTCGTGACAGCTAGAGGTGGAAGGACCCAAACTTGCAGTCCTCCCCCCGCCCCCAAGAGATCGTTAGTCCATTCCTTTATAGTGGTTCATTTTGGCTCTCTGTCATCGCCAGAATGCTGCCAGTGAATGTGTGTCATGGTTACAATAGAGTGTGGTAACACGTAACAGCAATGAAAGCCCAGCGGGAAAGGCTACAAATTCCAGGGCTGACCTTGGAGTAAGTATTGTCTGTCTTTAATATTTTAATGGTTTCTGCATGATGCCGGCTTTCGTGCGACCAGGAGCTGTTTAACATACGCTTGTGCTGACAGTCTAGGAGCACTGCAGCTCCAGGTTGAAGGAACACGTTTTAAATGCATTGCAGTTGTTTCAGCAAATGCGCGAGCCTGGAGCCGGGATATTGCAGTACATTTGGAAAGAAAGCATTTCTGCATATTTAAAGTTACTGAATCTCAGTGCATGGAGCATCCCGTCAGCTCGCAGGGGAAGAATCTGTCAGTAGGCCATGGTGTCTGTCTTTCTCTCCAGCTCCCTGTTACTGTTTGTTTATCCCAGTGCTGCCTTTTAGAAAGGCCTCTCTCTCTGCTGAATAATAAAGAGCACTGTGAGAGATTAAAGCATTATAGAAATGCTGTTTGTGAAAATCCATCAAGAATGAGCTGTATTTTACATACGTAACTACACTAATGAACTGTTTTGACATTCTGGAGGATTCCTGATAGCTCTGCAGTAAGTATGTTTACCTAATTTAGCAGTATGTTTCCTTGGTACTTGCTTAAAACTGATTAACTCATTTGTGTGCTTTCAGCTATTTAGAGAGTAACTACAAGAAAATATGTAATTTTAATGTATAGTCATAGTAAGTATAGTCTTTTATTCATAAATGCCAGCATATGTTTACTCAAGATTTGTTAGTCAAAGCCAAATACTTACTTCTATACATACATACCTACAGTCTACGTTGACATGTCAGGCATGTATGTATGCGTGTTATAGCCACCATGAGAACTCGCTAATTTTATCTGGTTAAATTGATATGGTTACGTCAGATCCTTTAGTATTCCCTGGGACTTCCCCATTCTTGCTGGAGAAAAAAATCCTGAATGCTGCAGATGCCTGCGGTAAAGTTATTTATCTATGAAAGATATTATCTCTGACATCTGCCATGTTTTAAAGAGAGGGCTATAGGTAAGTGTGCAATGTACCAAATAATTTATTCTAATCATCACATGAAGGTGACAGAGCACTTTATTCCAAGGAGCAAGTGTAGGTGTTACATTGAGTTCCCTGGAACTATGTTTGTGAAACATCAGAGAGAAATTCTGCATTTCAATCTGGCCATCTTCTGCTGAGAGCAGTGTGTGTTAGCTGTGAGCAGACTAAGCTCTAGATATTTTTCTGAGAAAATAGCATTGCTAATTTCTCAGGAGTTTTGGGGGAGGGGTCTTATCAGGGAGCTCATTAAAATGGTTTCCATGAATAATTGATAATTATACTCTTTTTGAGATGTGGCAATTAAAATATTTTTAAATCAGTGTTCACTGAATTATGTAATCATCATATGAGAATAACGTCACTAACTGCAAAGGATGAAAAATGATTCATGTTACTGTTTTTTCAACATACATGTGTGTTTTTATAATATGAGGTAATCATTTTCTGTTTTCTCCTTTTTCATGGTAACCTGACATAATTACACTTGCTTTGCCATGTTTTGACAATATTTCATACTGATAAAATCAATAATCATATTTTAAATTCAGCATTGAACATTGTTTTTGCTAAAACGTTGTTGGGATATATTCAATGTTTTCATACATTAGACTTTCTTTTGCCATCACACCTGCTACTTTCTAAACTTAATTTACTTGTAGAGAAAAGAAAGTATCGTATTGTGGTTGCAGGCACTTAATGATTCCCATAGAGTCGTTCTCTCATGATTTGTCAGAGTTGAGTCAATGCAGACTTAAGTCATGTCTCCCAAATTCTTATTTTCAATCATCTATAAAAGCACATATCTGGGGGGAAAAAAATCCAACTTACTCCTCGAAACATTCTTCGCACACTAATTCTCATGAATTTTCTTTCAATAAAGTTTAAATGTTGGGACTAGAATTACGTTGTCTCTCTGAGAAATTAGTACAGTCTGTCTACTTTATATTCATTACTTGCAGAAAGCTCTTTCAAAGAATATTAAGGATCCAAAATGAAGCATTCCAAATTTAGTAAATGTAAGAATTAAGGCTGCCTGTCAGCCGCGTGCATATGCACTGTGATAACTTGTTTTAACAGGTTCGTGCATGTAATTTGTAGGTCTTAAAAAAGCAAAGCTGAAAAGCAAGTTCTATAGAACTGGATTGACACTCCAGTGTCATCACACTCGGTGGGAATTTACAGATCCATAGTACCAGCCCATCAGATATTGAATGCCCCGAGAGTCTGCTCCATGACTGAGACTCTGATGTGTTCCAGTAATGGCAATGAGGAAGAATATGAGTAACTACTGGCAGGTGTAAGACTTCCACCTGCTGCGTAGGTGCCACCCGCGGGCGGGAGGGAGATGTGCTTTGCCTCTAGGTGTCACTAGGATTTGCTCACAGCAAAGTGACCTAGGAATCTCATTCTGGGGTCTGAAGTCAATATATTCTGCTCATTCAGTGCCAGACCTGTTTTTTCCCTCTCCTTTTCACTGCTCTGGCTTTAGCAGGTTCCTTGCCCCCAGTTGTTACTCCATAGCAGTCCCCATGCTCTCTCCCTGCCGCAGCCCTGTGCCGTTTGGCCAGCTGGTGCCAGTTGTCCTTCTTCCTCCACCTGGATTCTCTTTTGATCAGTGTCAGCTCCCCTCCCTGCTTCTAATCCTGCTGGATTGGTTGCTGTCTGCATCACCTGCCTTCGTCCTTTCCCGTGCTGTGCACCGCCAGGAACAGCAGTGTGAGCACTGACGTACAGCGCAGGAGAGTTTCCCAGCCCGTAGTCTGCCAGGGCCACACCAACAGACGAACAAAAGGGGGATGCACAAGCAAACAAGGGGGGACAAACTGCCGGCTCTGCTGGAGCAGACCTGCAGTGGAGAATAAGAGACAGTGCAGATAGAGCTTAGAAGTACAAAAACTTTTTACGAGCTTGTACTGATCTTACGCAAACAATGACCTTCCCAGTGCATGTTGCAGCAGGTCAGTGCAGTGCAACAGAGAGCGCCCCAGTGAAACACCAGAAATCTGAGTCTGTTAATCCACACCTTGCTCCGCAGGCCTCCACTGGCTGACTGATGTGAGCCTGCGTTCAGTTCAGCCATTTTCAGAGTGACATATTGTGCCGTTGGCTCTTAATGGAGCTTATTAGCTCAGACATACTCTTGTGCTAGCACAGCTACCCTGCAACTGAAATCAAGCTAGCTCATATGCAGTTGCTGGGCTGCATGCTCTTCTGAGCACCTAGTTCAGGGATTATGCAGGCACAGCCAGCAGCCAGAGGAGCTTGCCTTAACACAGTAGCCTTGTCAGAAAGTAACACTAGGCCCACCCTTGACTCTGTGTGTGTGTCCCTGCCAAACTTTGTGTCCTCTCCAAAGCATCTCAAGAAGGAAAGGTTGCAAGAATGTACAATGTCAAAAAAATGTCGTCCCTAATCTGTTTTAGAACCAGTAGTGCTATTCCTGCTGAAATGTTCAGAAAAAACTGAATCAGGTATCCACCTTGAAAGGTTTTGATGTGAATGCTTCAAAATCTGGCAAAGTGTCATGCAATTGAAAACAAAGGTTTAGAGCTGGAGCTAGCTGTGCTTACATTAGCCATCTGCGTCTCCACTGGGGACAGGACAAGAGTGCTAGCGTTGGCTGGCTGCAAGGGTCTGGTACGTAGCAGAACAAATCTTTATGAAGGTGAGCTGGAAAAAGTTCCCCATAAGCTTCTGCCTTTGCTCAGTCTGCACAGAGGCAGAGCTGTGTGGTTTTTCGGACAGATAACTTCAGCTAATTGCAACAAGAGGCATGCTATTTAACACGGTTAAAAACCCAAAAGCTTTCTTGCAAGTTTTATGGGGACAACTGCATGCGACTGCATGAGTATATTTTAAAAGAGCATCTGTGAAATCTGTCAGTGGCCTGCTGTTTTATTGAGAGCCCTTTTGAATGGAGGTGCACTTGAGGCAACTTCTTGAAGGCACCTTTGAAGCCAAATGCTCAAGTATGTTTTTTTTGGATGAGTTGTTTATATCCATATTTGACTACCTAGATAAAGGACTTGATATTTGTGAAGGAACATTTCATAGTGAAATCGATGGAAATTGATGCTACTTAACTAGGGTTCTTTTAGTTTTTACTAGGTGCACAAATTTTAAGCTCTCAAATTGGGAATCTTTATTACGATTTTCTTATTTTTGATGAAAGCTCATCATCCATTTTAGTTTTCCTTTTGTTTTTAATAAATCTGATTTGCATGTCAAAAACTTAAAAAAACCCTAAGATTTTTTAAAATAAAAAAATGTCCCAGTTACATACCCTGTTTCATACAGAATGCTTAGAAGTTTGAAACAAGTTACCATTTTTTTTCTCTCTTTGTGGACTTTGTACACAAGTATTGTTCTCAGAGGGAGTCTAACATGGTCAAGAATATGCACCAGCACCAGATTTCATATTTGTTTTTATTTAAATCAATTTCATCTTAAGTCAAAAACTATGTGGCTACTGTCAATCACTTCATTCAGGAGGACGGTAATGTTTTGGTTCTAACCGAAACTCCTTTGTAACTCCTGCGCTAAAACATGTGACTCTTGCTAAACCTTCTGTTCACTAGAGATGACATTATTTTAACTTGCAGTCTCACCCCAAGGAGCCTGAGCCCAACCCCAACAAGCCCCTGCAGTCCATGCAGTCCTCTGTTCGCTTTTCATTTTTGGAGGTAAGCAAGTAAACTTCCATTGTTGATGTTTTCTTCTGCATCCAAAACTTGACAATCAAAACATACTGCAAAGGGAAAATTGAAGAAAATTAAATATGTCTCTGCAATCCAAAATATGTTTTACTTGACCAGCTGTTGTTCTGAAATGAAGTATTTTACGGAAAAAATGTAGGGTAATCTATATTTTGAGACTTAGTACAGAGATTCAAGATACTGATGCATAATTCTGCGTTGCTCTGACTGTTTGCTTGGGAATGTATCTGCTATTGAAATTTTATAGTTTGCTTCCTGTGATCACACCTCAAACTGTATTCTATTATGTCAAAAGTTCAAGGTGAGTTCAGAAATGAGGGTGATTCATGAAACACATAGATATTTTTTGCTTACCTGAGAGATAGTATGCTTAGCGATGTCCAGGTGCAAAGACAGTTGAGTATCCAAGATGCACATCCATTTAGAAGAACATAAAGACATGTATAGTACATTGGTAGGACTGTTTCTTCTTCAGGACTAGGAGGATTTTAAGCCTTATTTCTGATACAGTAATGTTTTAGATGAGCCCTAAGCAGCCACGTACAACATCCTTCTCACTCTCTTCTTTCTCCTACTCCCAAGTTCATTCAGAAGAATAATTTTTTTGGTACTTCTCAGAAAGGTAGTTATTTTTATGAGATCAGAAAATCATTAATTGATTAAAAAAATACTATCTTACACTTGCTATTATGGTAAAATTATCACTATAAATAATAATTGAAGGATGTTTCTAATACACAAAAATGTTTTTTGCCTTCTTTATTTTCTTTTTAATGCAGAAAATTAAATTGCAAGCCAGGGATCTTGTAGGTGTGAGTTACTGAGGTTCTGCTCCATAGGGAAAGTAGTTTTTAAAATGGATTACTCATGAGTTATCCATGCCTCATGGATTAAAAAAACCTTTTAATTTTGATCAAAGGTCTCACTTGATACTGTGAGGATGAAGGACTCTTAGAGAACTACCACCTTGCTAAATGACATAATAAGGTATATTTATGCCTATTTGGTACCACCTCTTGAATGTAGCATGGCAGAGGAGAGAGTTGCTTGGATGCGTTAATCTGCTTCAGCATACTTTAAAGTTAAAAACAAACTGATAGCTAAGAGTCCTTCTATCAAGGCTTCATGTAACACTGAAAAATGGAGCAATAACTTTAGAATCATAGAATAGTTTGGGTTGGAAAGGACTTTTAAAGGTCATCTAGTCCAACCCCCCTGCTGTGAGCAGGGACATCTTTAACTAGGTCAGGTTGCTCAGAGCTCCATCCAACCTGACCTTGAATGTTTCCAGGGATGGGGCATCTACCACCTCTCTGGGCAACCTGTTCAGTGTTTCACCACCCTCATTTCTTCCTTATATCTAGTCTAAATCTACCCTCTTTTAGTTTAAAACCATTCCCCCTTGTCCTATTACAACAGCCCTGCTAAAAAGTCTGTCCCCATCTTTCTTATAAGCCCCCTTTAAGTACTGATAGACCGCAATAAGGTCTTCCCAAAGGCTTCTCTTCTCCAGGCTGAAAAACCCCAACTCTCTCAGCCTTTCTTCATTCTTCCGTACCCCTGATCATTTTTGTGGCCCTCCTCTGGACCCGCTCCAACAAGTCCATGTCTTTCCTCTGCTGAGGGCTCCAGAGCTGGACGCAGTACTCCAGGTGGGGTCTCAGCAGAGCAGAGTAGAGTAGAGGTGCAGAATCACCTCCCTTGACCTCCTGGCCACGCTTCTTTTGATGCAGCCCAGGATACGGTTGGTCGTCTGGGCTGCGAGTGCGCATTGTCGGCTCATGCCCAGCTTTTCATCCACCAGTACCGCAAGTCCTTCTCGGCAGGGCTGCTCTCAATCCCTTCATCCCCCAGCCTGTATTGATACTGGGGGTTGCCTCAACCCACGTGCAGGACCTTGCACTTGGCCTTGTTGAACCTCCTGAGGTTCACATGGGCCCATTTCTTGAGCTTGTCCAGGTGTCACTTTGTGACTTGCTATGTGTTTCTGAAGAAATATTGTGATTTTTTTATATATACTGCTTTGTTAGGGAAGAGATGGGATGAGAATCCCGCATTTGTGCATTTTTCAGTGTGATTTAAATAAATATATTCTTTTCCTCAGTGAAAACACTTTTGTGATGTTTATTTAATGAATTATCAGCAAAATCAGTATATTCTGTGGAGCTTATCTTGTTGGTAGAGGATGCTTAGTAAAAACTAGCATTTTCTAAGTGGGTCTTTATTGTATACAGCCAGAACAAATCACTCTCCTTTGTGGGGGAGGAAGTGCTCTTTTTCAAAACGTCGGTTTTGTGGAATCAAAAAGCTGTGTACAAAGTTTTTAATTTGTGTAACCTGCTGAACAGCATCTACAGACGGGGGGATGTCCTGCCATGCAAACTGTGCTATGGACACAGCCCTCAGTGTTTTTATGGTCTTTGGAACCAGGACCCTCAAGGCTTTTGTTTCCCCCTGTTGGGGAGCAGAGGGTCCCAACAATGCTGAGTTTGAGCCTTCCGTCCTATGATGGAGGATGCTGGGAGCAGACTTTTCAGATGCTTTTTGAAGAAATGGAGTGGAAATTATTGATACTGCTTAATGTAAAGCCTCCTCCCCAGATTTTGCTGAAAAACATCAAAATTCCTAGGGATTTTTCTTGGATTGTTTTGTCCTGAAATGTGTTTAAAGCTCTGCCAGAATCGTTGGTTTTCCCCTGGAATGGAAATGTAAAAAGTTTGATTCATTCTGAATCTTTGTGCTGTACGTAGCTATAGCTGTAGAGGACTGCTGGTGTATTGAACAGCAAATGTTTTAGTTATTAGTTACTGTTCAAGCTTGACCTAGGTTAACAGGGAAGAACGTATGTGTTGGTTTTTAGGGTATGTAAGTAATTAGCATTTCCTGTTCCATTAGCTCAGAGTACTCCCATATGTGGGAGGAGAGAAATTATTTTAGTGCAACTAGTTTTGCTCATATTCGGAAGTGTTAGCAGCATGGGAGCCTTACCAGAGTGAATGGATAGGATTTTCCTGTGGTATCATCTCTCTCTAACATGCTGACACGTCTCCCTCATGGCCTTTGACTTGCACAGCTGCTCCTTAGGCGGTTGTTTTTGTTGAAGTTCTGCTTATAGCAGTTGTCACATACAGTAGTAGTCTAAAGGGAACCTTTTGCCAGCTGGATGATGAAGATCTTTTCAAAATAAACAGTACCATCCTGTGAATAGAAGTACCTGTGGTAGCAGAGCCTGCTGGTACAGCGTGAACTATCCATATTTTACCGATTCCTCTCGGAGAGGATGGGGGATGGAGAGGTTTTCAAATTTCAGGCAGCTAGGCACACATTTCCCATCAAATTTGTATCTGCTGTTTGGGTCATCTGAAAACTCTCAACTTCTGTGGGGGGAAAAAGCATGTACTGTTTTAGTACTAATTAATATAAGCAGCAGATCTGCAAGGAAAGAGAGAAGGTGAAGATAATGTAAATAGCTGAGCACAGCTACTGAGAGATTTAAGATACTTATGCTTCTAACATAATTTTGGAGTGTGTTTTTCTTTGCTTTGGATAATTTGGTGTTCTTTGTGATAGTAATGGGAAATGGAGTGGTGAAAGTATTGGAAGACTAGAAGGAAATACTAAGTGTGAGAAGTTGTAGTAGCTTCTAATAAAAAGGATAAAGGAAGTGGAAATAATAAATTAAATATGTAGAAGAGCATGCATTTCAGCTGATTAGTAGAGATAGTGATTGTCAACAAAAGAAATTTTTTGCTCAACCTTTTGCTTTACTGATGCCACTGATACCGGGACTGTAAGACTCAGACACGTAATAATGGTAGTGGTTTCTGCTGCTGTCGATGTGGAATGGGGGTCCCAGGGGAGGATTTGCGTTTGCTGCCTTTGAGTGCTCTAGTTTTTCTTGACAATATAGGACGTGTGCTGGCTGATGTTTTCTCTCTGCTTGAGTTGTGCATGGTATTAGTTGGTTTAGTTTGTCATTCTTTCCTGTCTTTTCCTTTACATTTTTGTAAAGGTCCATTTAATGCTTGTAGGCAGGATCAGAAAAAAGTCCTTCACACAGAGAGCTAATATGAACTTTTGATCATCCTCATTCTCAGGCAGAAGGTTTCCGCTAATATAAAGATCTTAGTTTCTCAAAAAAAAAAAAAGATTGTGGTGAAGTTTCCAGAAAGCCTTCACTGAGGAGTGTGAGGATTGCATGAGTGTCAGGTGCCGTGCAGACACGAGTGTTACTGACCTTCTCAGCCTGGTGATGGGATTGAAAGGATTCATTCTGAAGCCTCAAAAAAGAAGGTGGCAAGTAAAAAGAGCCCAAGCTTGTACTTTTATTTTTTTATGGTTTTAATTTTTTTTATAGGCAGTCCTATTTCTTTAGGAAAATCCAGTTCAGCTCACATATCTAAAACTCCTGAGTTGGTGGGAAGGTAAACTAGGATTATTAATGACACCTTTTGGTAATGTAGTCTGTTCTCTTGGAAAGTTTGTGAGGGTGCCGCATTAAACAGTGCATTTTACATGGGGTCATGTTGTCAGCTGATTACATGTGTGTTACCAAGAGCAGCAATTAGCAGTGTAACTGGCATGGATTAAACCTCATCCAGTGGCACTGAATTGAAAGAAAAAAATATGTCTGTGTCACACATAGCTTGGAGCTCTTAGCCACTTGCTGGTATTCAGTATTAAGTTTTTATGTCTGGAAATTGCCAAAGAATGTTGACACTCACATCTTCATTAAATGTAACCTGAATATATAATATGAATGAGTAACCATTACAAGCCCAAGGAAGAATTAATGTCAGATTTTTTAATAATTTTATAAAAACAAAAAAATAAATATTTAATTTTACCTGAAACTATATTTAAGCTGTTTAAATTCATATACCAAATTGTTGAATACAGAAATAAAAATCTAGTTGGTGTCCTCCTGTTCTTCCACTTTCTCTGCCTCTTCTCTTTTTTTCCCTGACATTCCTGCATCCCTGAATCAAATAAAGGCAGAAAGCTTAAAATAGCTACTTTCTAACAACTGTATTGGTTTGTTTCACAAAGCCTTCAATGAAATGGATGGATCTTGTAGAAAAATGAGCAGGAAAGTTTCTAGTAACTTTTTATTGCTGTTTTTCTGAAAGTGAGCATGTTTAAAGAGCTTTTAAACATTTTCTAGCTTTGTATGATGCTGTGTGGGCATGTAAGTATATGCACCCATGTGAAAAATATAATGGACAGTGGGAATTTAGTTTGCTGTTTGGCTTTTACGTTACAGAAGGCAATGGTATCATTTTTAATATTCCTGTGTTTCTGTGGGGAGGAAAGTGGTGTGGTCAGTCTTCATTTGTTCTGCCGCGTGGCGCGAGATAGCTGGGCTGGGGCACTTGGGGCGGCTGCGGGGTTGGCGGGGGGCGGCTGCGGGGTGGCAGTTGCCTATGGAAGAACTGCCCCTAGGGTCTCGCACAGCCTAACTGTTGATCGAAACCCTCATCAGTCCTGTCCTTGCCCCTGTTGCCATGACCGTGCTCCTACCCTCTTCTGTGTTAGCTCTTGCGATAGCATGGCTGCACCCTGAGTGAGTCTCGGCTGCGACTGAGAACAGGCCTGTCTTAGCAGAGGAGTGGGGAGGAAGCAAGGGGGCAGTTGTCAGCATCACGGGAGGCAGTGGCAGCTTGTAGTTGGGCTGGCACTCCACTGATGTGCGGGCATCTCCTTTGACAGCGCTGCACCGGAGCTCCAAAAGCTACCCGCTCAGACCTGAGTAACAGCCACGGTGACAGCTGTTGTACATATTGGTTAATGATTAAATCTGGTGTAAGTGTATAGTCTAGATAGACCAGACAGTGAATGCTGTAGAAAAGGTAGTATTCCCTCTGTGATGGGGAGGGACTTGTGCAGAGGCATGACATGGTCCTCTCAAGGTAAAGCAACATTCTCGTAAAGAGTTAGAATTAAATTTGGACCTTTCTGGTCTCAGAGTAGTTTCTTTACTTCTGTGTAATCTACTGTAGAACTGCTACTTCTTGGATTCTTAAGGTTTTATAAAAGACACGGGAGGAGTGTATGTCAGAGGACGGCTCCTTTCCCTGTGTCTCAGTGCCACAGTTGCCATGCCTAGGGATGCTCAAGCAAACATTTTTCTTTAAAATTTGTTCCCACCTTTGCTTTCTGACATCAATACAAACTACATTGACCTTAAGGTTATGCTGAAAGATGAAGTTGTTGATTTGTTACCCTGAAACAGGAACGTCATGAGAAGGGCTGGAGTGGATTAGGTAAGGAATCACTTGGCTCCATTTCTTTCCCAAATTATTTGGTTTTGTTTAAAATGAGGAAAACCTGCTGTTTCATCTCTCAGAATAATCTGATTAGCATTCATGAACACCTACCATAAAGCACGAGTTCCTCAAGGTGAAATAAATTAATCTTTGGCTTTCTCCTCCAAAAGTAGTTTGTCTACTCCGAAGTTGTTGTTGTGTCCTTGCTGTTCTTTTAACTCTTTCTGGGAGCATTTATTTAACCATACAAAACACATTTTCCTCAGCTATTTCCCATACTCTCCCATACTAAGACTTGTCACAGGTCAAAGGGAGAGCTGTTTCCATTGGCACTTTAGAAAATGGAAAATGAGGAACAACTTCATTGCGTGTATAAGATTTTTGTGGTGTAGAACTGGGTTTTGAGGAGTGATTAAGTAAAAGCAGCCCCTTACTCAGCAGGTCTGATCTTGCATACTTAAATGCGCTATGCCAACCTTCAGCTTTTGAAATACTCTCAAAGCTTCTAAGTTTTGAAGATTTTGTTTCTATTCTTGCTTGTGAATCATCAGTATTTTATTGAGTGACAGTCAGTTACATCTGTATAAGCCTACTAGTGTCTTAATGGGGTTGCACAGGTGTAAATGAGTATGCAACTGAGAACTGCAGGAGCTGCACAGCTGTCTTCTGTGAGCATGGGTCACCTGGAGGATCTATAGTGTTGGTTTGCCACCCAAGAGGAATACAGGGATGTGAATTTCTGATGCAAAATCAGAGAGGCTAAGCCTGTGTTGTTACAGTGATGTTTTGTACAGCTTCTGGAGTTGAATAGACTAAAACTTAATTTGCTGATATCATAAAGATTTGGTTTTAAATACTTTTTTAAAAGCTCCCAGGAGAAAACTGCATTCTTGTCTATGAAAAAGTTATGTGGAATAAGGCAATCTGATTTGTGGCTTGTCCTACTTCATGTTGTTCAGAAGAAAGATTTATTTATATATATTTTTAGATCAAGTAAAGCAAGAACAGCAGCCCCTTCTCCCTACAGCATATTCCAACTTAGAGGGATAGATAACAGAATTTTAGAGAGCTTACCAAAAATACAGTTCTCTGCTGTTGTGCTGTGTTTTTCTTGGGGTTGTTTTTTTTTCCCCTTTATGTGTAAGGTACGTCTTAGGAAATCAAGGAAAATTCTTGTGACAGTTATTTCCTGTGGTAGTCTGAAAGCTACTTTTTTCATTTGTGGGAGAGAGCTCATCTGAATCATTTTAAATATCAATTTGTTGATCTCCTCTCCCTGAGCTCTCATAAAAATCCTCCCAAAGCAGTTGTGTGCTAGTTTTATTAAATCTTTTGGCCTTTTGGGTTGTATTTTGTATGTACTGTTGAATGTTAAATTTTGAAGTTAGTAGGTTAGGCTTTCGAGGTATTTTGAGGAGGTAATATGAATTTGAGTTTGCAAATTACAGGAGTTGTGGAGTGGTGCTGTAACACGGGAACACTGGGTCTGGAGACAGTGAAAAGTTTTTATTTTTTATTCAAAACATTGTTTGAAAAAATGTCTTTCTAACATCTTTGAAGGCTGCACAGTCATAGGAATGACCTGAATGGAAATTTCTTGAACTGCTTTACTACTTTCTAAAGCAGAGAATGAAAGTCTTCTAGAAGTACTTTCCACTGAGATATACCCTCATAATGTTCATTTTTACTGTCATTTGATGTGCTGCTCAGATTACTTAGTTTTGAAGCCTAAAATGTTTAAGTATTCACTGGCTAATATGTGAATGTTTTTGCTATACAGCTCTTAAAGACAAATGACCTGGTATAGTCCCCTTTTGAAGCAAAAACCTGGCATTACTTTTTAGGCAGATTTTTGTTTACCTTTGAATCAAATTTTGGTTTCTCTTAACTGTTATAGGTGATACCATAATAAAGAGCTGGTCCAAGCTTTTAGTCACATTCCCTATGTCTTGTTTGAAAGATGAAGGGCTGAAATAAAAGCAAGACGTGGAGAGAGGAGCTCTGTAGAAATTTTTTTTTCACATTTTCAATTAAAAAAAAAAACAACCAGTGAAAGTTTGTAATATTTACAAAAAATATGCCATAACTAAATCAGAAATTGGAGGAGGGGAGGGAGGATGGCATGGAGCTCTGCTTGGGCGCATGTAGAGACTAGGTGAGTTGAGTACTCCATGCGTGGTGTTAAGAAATCACTCCAAGCCAAGGAGGTGGTTAAAATTTTAATAACTCATCCACATTATATATGTGAAAATAACTCTAGACAGGTCTTGAAATATATTTGAAAATGGACAAACTGGTCTCTTTCTATGCTGTCATACCACGGAGTTCAACATACATGCAAATTACCTGCTAACAGCAATCAGTCACTGTAGTGACTGTACCTCTTGACCTGGAGGCTTTGCTTGTCAGATGGTGACGTATCTATTCGTAATGACTGTAGATGTCCTGAGGCTCAGTTGTCTCAACCTGCGTGTAAAATTCAGACTTCTGTAGTATGGCTTCATAATTGGCTTAATCTGATTTCATAGGAAAGCATTTAAAATATCTTGAATTCAAGGTCCATTTGTTGTCCAAAATGTGACTACTGTCTGTAGTCTGCTGCCAATCAATTCTTGCAGATATGGACAAACTGCTAGGTTAGCCTGCCAGTTGTCCTTTTCTTTGAAAGTTTGGTCTGATGGCGATGTCAGCAGCTCACTTCTTCCAGGAGGGGTATTTCTTGAGGTAACTTCACTCCTGTTGTCACAAATTCAGAAATTCTGCAGTCTTTGTGCAGCACAGTGACCAATTTCAGCTGGTCCTTGTATGAGTTGCCAGAGAAACAATCCTGCAGCTAAATTCTTGAGATGGAAATTCTCAACCCTGCTCCGTGCCAACGCTGCAGCATTACGTTGCATCTGCATCATTTTATCACACCTTGATAAAAATAGATGCAGAACAGAAAGTAGTGCTGCACGCATCGGCCTTCTGTATGACACACAATTCCAGCAGAAGAAATGCTTTGAGACTCTCAAAGCTTTAAGTGAGGAATGCAGAAGGTGTGTATTGGAAAGGCACTGCTGTCCCTACAATGGCCTTTTTTGAGGGCTTCGTTATTTCTGCTGTATACAACACAACCTGTTTTCACTGCTGTGCAGCTGAAGTGCTTTGCAATGGAAGTTGGTGATTCCTTAGGGAAAGTATCTTGCTTATTCTTGAATACTATTAAAGTGGTAACTTCACAGCTGCAAGTTCTAAAAAACCTTTAAAAATGAATGTTTTGGAAACAGAGTGGTAAACAGGAATGAAGAAGCATGAGACCAAGCCCCCCCATAAGTAGAAATTTTCTCAGTCCTTTTGTTTTTCAGATATTTTGTTGCTCCTTTTGCTTGCCACTAACCATTTCAGAAGAAAAGTACACGTGTAGGTTCCTGGAGGCAGTGCCTTGCAGCTGTAGAAAACTGAAGAATGTCACCAAACTGCTATATTTGAGACTTAGCAGTCCTTTCCCGCGTGCCAGTTTGTCATCTTGATCGATGAGACATGTTAGTGGTTAGAGCAGGAGTGGCCAGTGCTCCTGATCTGAAGAGCTATTCAGCAAAATAGTCTCTTGGCTTTAAAGAGGAGAGCAGTTCCCCTGCATGTTGGGGGGGAAGAACAGCTCATGGCATGATTCGGGCACAAACTGATCAGCTCTCCCAGTGACTCCATCCTTTGCTACGAGATGAGATGCAACTGGCCTGTTGTAAATGCATAGCATGGTCCCAGAGCCCCTCTAGTGAATGCAGTCCTGAGCAGCTCTGAGGAAGTGATTCCACCTGCTGCTGGGACACCAGTTTTCTTGGAAGGTCTTGGAAACTAGTGTTGGGCTAGAGTGTTGTGCTGGGAAGCAGGAGGTGTTGAGGAGCCTGATGCTGGAATGACACCAACTCGAATGTGTCCTTGCCTCCATCTCCCACTAACCCTACTTTCAAACACTAGTGTGTTTGTCAATACAAACTGTTCCCTGTGGGTGCGAGACAACAATGTCAGTATTCACGTGATACGGTGTTGTCTTGGGTGTATGTTTTGATGTCTGTGATGAGCAATACAACTTTCTGAGCTCGTACCAGAGCAGTCAGGTGCTCAAATACACAGGGCACTCTGCGGCAGACTAACTGTTAGCTTTGCAAACTGTGGGAGCAGTAAGAAAGCTGCTGTCATTGAGCAAAAGTATGGCTCCCTTTATGCGAGGAGTGATGGAGGCTGCTTCTTCTGCTCTTCAGGACCTGCTGCTAGGAGAGGTCAGCAAGGCCCTCTTTGGGCTAGAAAAGAGAAGGTGGTTTGGAGTTAGCGGCTCAAGCACCGTAACACTTCAGCAGAGCAAAGCCGATGGGAGTTTAGAGCCTCAGGGCTACCTAGCAAAAAGTTAGTGTGTCTTACAGCCAAAACATGTACCTTGAAGGAGTTGAGAGGGGGATTGCTCCAAAAGTGGTTCCTGGGTGGGAGATGACATGATGCTGCTTGGCCAGGAAGGCAAATTTGCGACTTGATAGAGACGTAAACAGAAATGGGCCTAAAACTTTCACACAACAAAAACACTATAAAAGACATGTCTGTGGCACCTCAAAGTAGAGCCACAATAGTCTGGAAGGAGTTTTTGTCATATTTTAGAAGTTGTAGTCTGATTGCTATAGTTCTGTTGGCAGGTACTCTGGAAAAGCTGTTGAGTTTGGGAAGGCCATTAATGCTCTGTGACCTCCCAGGCTGATAAAACCTGGAAATATCTCTAAAAATTGCTGTAGTACCTGAGAGGAGAGGATCATGACAAGTGCTGGCGTAGATATGTATCAACTGAAGCCTCTTTCATTATGAGCAGTCTGGTATGTTCCTCCTTCACCTCCATACTGCGGTTTCTTTGCCAGGAGAACATTTAGGCTCTCCACATGCTGTCTGCCACTGGACTGATGAAATCTTCTCCTCTTGTGCATATGTAGAAGTGTGCAAGCAGGATAAAGAATAGACTATACCTTTGGTGGAATATGTTCGGATAATCCTTTGTCAATATTAAGCATGGTTACTTGTAAATTTTGCAGAATTGAAGTGTTGCATAATTTTTGAAAGAACCAATCCCTCTACAAAAAAAAAATCAAAATACCGAGACAAATGAGTATGCTGATTTGAGAGAAACAAACAGGTAATTTTACACACATATTTCAGGCTCATTAAAATTCATGGTAAGCTGTGTCCAGACATGACTGGAGATGGTCAAAGGCGAGGCTGATTGAATGGTGAAGGGATTTTAAGATTTTTTTTTTTTTATTGCTGGCATATGAAGAATGTATATTTACAGTTATAAATGTTTTTAAGTCCCTTTTGTATCAGGATGTTTATTTCCATGAACTAATGTCCTCTGCAGTTAAATGAATGGAATAATCAGATTGTCTGATATCAGTGAAATTAGGACTCTTAGACAGCGGTTTGAACTGCTATTTGAAAGCTGAGCAGTTAATTCCCTCATTTCTACTATAACTGATAGAGTTTTCCAGGATGCTGCAGTTATAAACAGCTAGCATGGGTTGTGCTGATCCTGCACTCCTTGTTTTACATGGTTTTGACAGAGTGTTGGTGACGATTGAGGTGCCAACTGTAGTTTGTGTATTACAGAATGCTGACGTGCACTCTTGGTCCTACAAAGCTAAAATGAAATGTGTTTGCCTGTCTTTGGGGGTGGAAGGTGGAAGTCTGTGACTTGTCATGTCATCCTCCCTGATTCATGTCATTCTCCCTGATATGTGTGTGAGAGAGATTTAAGACTGTTTCTTAACTCATCTGAGTCCCTCTCAACTTCTGTTTGTACTGTCTTTGCCCTTAGAGAGGAAGGGGATTGCAGAAATCATTCAGTACCTCTGAATCCATAGAGTAGTCGGCCTGAAGAAGATCACTCTGCTGTTGTCTCCTCCTTTTCTTTCCTCCTTTTTTAGTACCTGAGCATTTAATGCAAATGTTTCTGGAATTATCTTCACTGCACTCCCAAGAAGTAGTAAGGCATTATTATCTTTGCTTTACAAGTGTAGAACTGAAGCACAAACAGAGATTAAATGACTAAATAACACTAGGTCTTAGACCCTGGGGCACCTTAGCCATGAGATAATTTTTAGTATTATGTCCTTCATTTTGAGGGTTTTCTCTCACGTTTTGACAAGCATAACTAACTGAAATAATCTTTACCACTCTCATACTTCTAGATGCTTGGTTTCCATTTTGTTTCTGTAAAATTACCTTCTTTCTCTGTAGTTAATTCTGCTGCTTCCAGTGATGCTCTGTTTGGCAACCATGTGATCTGCATGTACAGTTTGGATTATTCAGCTGCAGCACCATCTGAGGGGCAGGGTAGTTAACTGTTCAGAAAACCCCACAGACGTAAGAGCATGAGTTGAGTGTAATTAGGATTATTCAGAAATTCAGATTTAAACTGCGGGGTGTGTGCTGAAACAGAACTATTATTATTTATTATTTAGTCTTTTGAGTGGGAGAGCATTAAGGGTGAAGTGTAAAGAGATTTAAGGATGTTACCAACTTGCAGTGCTATGTGCTCAGCTCATTGTTTGAAATCCCAAGGGTAATGTTAATGGGCAGTCCACATAATATTCTTTCAAGCATAATGTTTCCCCTTCGAACTTCCTATGTCCCCGATTTCCAATTTGCCGGCTTGCACTGCATGGGGTGCTCCATCTCACACTGTTCTGCCAACAACAGATCCATCACACAGATCAGCTGAAGCATGAAGCCAGATGAGTGCAGGGAAAAGCTCAGGAAACCCAACTACTTGCGTGTATATATACTACAAAGCTCTGAATTCTTAGCACCTGATTTTTATTCACTGTGATTTAAATCAGGATTTGAAAATAAATTGTGTGTTTAAAATACCTGAAATAAACACCTTACTTGTCAATGTTGGTGAGGAGCATTTAATTTCCTTGCTTTGACAGATCCCCTGTAATGGATCTGTAGCCATCAGTCTTGTGCTGATCGGGTGATTAATTTAGGACATTCAGTGTGTAAGTATTACAGCTGATGAAGTTTTGTGTCTCGCTGAAGACAGCATTTGTACCGAATAACTGCTTTTAAATTCAGTATCACCAGAATCGATCTATTTAGACTTTGATTGACAGGCTTGAGTGCTTCCCTGTGCTGACCTTCATTAAACCTCCCCCCACACCCCAAAAGGTGTTTTAAGAATGAGAAAAGTTATAACTCATGATGACAGCTTTCCCAAATCTACCAGGGTTGAATGCAATCAAACAGGAATTGAGCTTGATTTCTTTCCCTAGTTCATGTGACTTTTGCATAGAGAATCCCTTAAGTCTGTTACTCTGTTTGGTGAGAACGGCAGTGGGGTGGCCGGGGGCAGAGCTGAACGTGAGGAGATGGCTCTGTACAAGGAGCCGTCTTGCTCTCGTAGGAGTATATTGTTCGGGATTCTCCAAACTAGAATGCTGGGGTGGTGTGACAAAATGTTCCACTTAACTGCCCTTCCCTCTGAAGGTAGTGGGTTTTGGATTTTCTTTTCCATGTATTAACAAGTTCTTAAAACAAAACAAAACCACACAAAACTTGCAAATGCTGAACAGTCTTTTTACAGATGTATTTCAAACTCTATTTTAAACAATATGTTTCCTCTAGTAAGAAAAAGTCTGATATGAATATTTTCATCTTAAAAAGATACAGAAAGATTATATGTAATGTTTATACAGTCTACCAGAATTATTTGGTTTTAAACTTTAAAGAACACAATTTCAAGTTTACAGTTTAAAAAACCAAAACCTTTTGTTTTAAAAAAAAAGTTTTTCTACAACTGAATTAAGAATTTTTCTCAAAAAATATGGCTTAGTTGCCTGCAGCTGTGATGCAGAATGTATAACAATAGCTAAGTACATACGGTTTTAGAAGAATGATTGTATCCACATTTTCTTAAGAAATTACTTGGGAATTTCACCTTGACCCTTAAAGATAATGCCATTTGCCATATAGGTTATGGCTGTTGATTTTAAAAGATGTATGATAAAATATGGCTGATGTGTGAAGTCAGGAGAAGGTGTAAGTATGTAGAGTGGTCTGAGCCAGTGCAGTGAAGTAAGTCTCTTCAGTGTGTGATTGCTTCACATGAATGCCCAAAACCATGGAAAACTTCATTATGGCTCTTTACATATCTGTTGGACAACACATCTACCTTCACATTTATACCAGCGGTACTGCAGCCACAAAAATGGTTAATTACTGATTTGAAAAAATGGTGTGATCCTCTTAGGATGCTGCTAAGTGCTAGCAAAAAGGCACTTGAAGAAAAACAAAGCGGGATAGGTTAATACTAGCTATGTAATACAGTATTTTTTTCTCCCCTCTGGCATTTGTAATAATGAAATCAAGGTCCAAGCACAACGGTATCTGGAAAATGATGACATTTTTATCAGATGTTCTCTCTCCCTTTCTGGACTTGCTTACCACATAATGTAGCACTTCTAACTGTAGTAATGCTATCTCTACTTGCCAAGATAAATGTAAATTCACTTATAAAAATGGGAAATAGCTCTTTTAAACTTTCTCATTAGCCTGCCTGTTTGCTAAATTAGCTCAGAAGGAGAAGCTAATTTCTGGGACCAGAGCAAATAGGTAGCATAGTTGTTAGCGTGGTTGGCTCACTCCACTACAGATAGTAAAATGTTGGATTAAAAATAGTGTTGCCTGATGCGAATTTTGATGCCTGATGCAGATGGCCACACCATATATTTAACTTCCAATTATATTGTGCATCTATTTAGAATCTTTCAGAAATGGGAAGAGATGCTGGGACCATTGCTTTTCCTAAATGTGTTTATATTAAATGAGCCATAATAAACCAGAGCAGTGGGAAGTTAATTTGAATTTTGCACATTACTTCAGTACTAGTTAGAGCAATAGTGTTTACATGTATTTATAAACAGTTCTAAGTAAATTTAGAAATTTGGCAGATACACATTTTACACCCACAAAATACTTCTTTCCTTTCTGTGATTTCTTCAACTTATTTTTACACTGTACATCCCACAGTGAAAATTGTGTGAAGTCAGTAGAGGAAGGTAATAAATATCAACATCAACCGCTAGAGGGAGTCAGATTTCAATTATTGTAATTAAAAGTAATATAAAAGTAATTATTAATTAGCACATTCTAAGGACTGAACAGACCAATAAGATCTTCTAGTTTGACTTCCTATATGAAATAGGCTGTAGAACCTTGTCTACTATTTTTTTTATCCATCCTCTAACTCTTGTTTGAATTGTGATTATTTTTTTAGGTAGAAAGGCATATAACATGTAAGATTTACAGTGATGGGAAATCCACCGTGTTACAATGGGTGAGGTGAAAGAAGTTAAAACTCCTTTTTCATCTGAATCCTGCAGTTTGAACCCCTAACTCTATTATGTGTGAGGGAGGTACAGGATGGAGTTCATTTATTCTTACAACATGTCTCCTCCCAAAAATCTCTTCCTGCTGGGGATACAGATACTGAATGACCAAGGTACTCCTTTAGTCTTGGCTAAATGGAATAAATTAAGCTTTTCGAGCTGCACGCTACAGTTCAGATTTCATTATAATTTTTTTTTCTTGAACTTCTTCTGACTTTTCTGCAACCTTTGGGAAATACACAACTAATTGTACTTTAGCCCCTCAATGCTCAGTTGTATCATCTCCTTACTCCCATGAGAGGTTTTCCTGCTTATAGATCTGAGGGATGTTTATTCCTTTAGTTATACCATCACGTTAAGAGCTCCTATTTAGCTGTTTATCTATGACAGTACCTAAATTCACTGCGTTGTTCCTGCCTTCCAGAATATTGCCCTATATTACATCTGTGGGGATTTTTTATGCTTTGGTATGACTTGACGTCTAGCAAGACTAGAATGAATGTTGTTCAAACAAAGCTGCTTTATCCAATGATAAACTGTGCTGTTCCTGTTGTTATTTACCTCTTTTGTGTTGTTTGCTAGAAAGGTTATCATATTTTTTTCCGTATCACTGATAGCAGTATTGAATTGTATTAAACAAAGACCATAACCCTTTACGACCCATTAGAAACATTTAATGTGCAGTTACTTTTTCAAATCTATTGGTGAGTTTTAATGTTTCCTCTTTCATGTATAAATTTTTGTATTGTGCTAGTTAAGTTATTAAGGCATTGTGAGGAGGTAGGTTGAATGTTTTACAAATGTCTCACTGTATTGTCCACCGAGATGTCTATTGACCAGACTTGAAATCTCATTTGAAACAAGATCTGTTTGGGCAGACTGTTCTATTTGTAAAACTGTGTTTTGTGATCCTAAGTATGTTACCATACCTGAATTCTTTCCTGATGGCATCTAGTATCCTGTTTGTCCTTTTAAAGGAGTGCCATGGCATGACGGCTTAGTTTCACTGTTGTAGAACTTCCAGATATTCCAAGACACTTTGAAAATAGCAGTAATTGAATGAGCAACTCTCAACCATCTGCAACGCAGTTCTAATCTAACGTCCTTCCAAGATATTGATGGAATGAGAAACATTTCTTTGTTGCTAAAAGATGTGATGGCATAATCTTCCTTTCCCATGAAAATAGAAAAGATGCATGAAGGCATTTCATGGTTCACAAATTTACCCTCCTTATTCAGTGTAATGAGGATTACCTGTTAGGATTTTACTGGTCTTAGCATTTTTAAGGAACTCTTTATTATCTGTACTGTTGCTGATGAACTGCATTCAGTGTACGTCTTGCTATAAAATTGGTAAGACCTGAGCAGTCTGTAATGCTTTCGGGCAATGATTCCACAACATTTTCATATATGTTTTGAAAAATTCCAATGCATATTAATGTAACGATCAGTGTGAAAGAAGGTAGGTTAGGTAACTTTTGCATTGGAATACTATATGCAAAATATCATTTTAGTATTGGTATTGCATTTTGGTTTTAAAGATACACTGTTCAACTTCCTAAGTATTTCACGGTGGTACTTAAAATCAGTAATCAGTGTTATATAATTAAAATGTTTCTGGGGAAGAATATTTATTGCTGTTAATTACTGGAAGTAAATGTTGACATTTTGAAATATTTTTTGCTTATATATTAAATGAGACTCTGCTAAGGATGCTTTTTATAAGTTTGCTTTTGGAAATGCGATTTTCTTCAAAGCAAGGGTAGATTAGTCACCTTTTCTGATTCAAGTGATATTTTTATCTTCCAATGAATATAAAAGGGAAAACTTAATGATCGTCATCACTTGTTTTGTTATGTGCTACCTTATGTAATGCTTTGTGATAAATAAAACTCATCATCCAAGTTACATAGCAAAGCATCTCCTAAGTGAAGTTGCCTGAGCTGGTTGTTGTTTTGGGAGTGGCTGTGTAGCTTGAAACTTAAGCTTAACAAATGCTGTTAAGGACACGTTTGAAGGTTCTTAACTGTTGTATTTTATTCATTTTTGACAACTACAGAATTCAGTGTTTTTAATTGGATACTGAGGGAGAGTTATTTACAGTTGCTGAACATATCAATAACATTTTGTGGCAGGGAAATATATCTAATTGTCAAGTATGCATTTATTAGTATGCCATTCCTAATAATTTTGGGTTTACATATTTTGGAACCCTGTATCATCTGCGTTGTTCAGCTTTTTTGTCCAGTTCTACATGGTAAAGGTGAGTAAATTGTGCTGGCTTACAAAACAAGACAAAATCTGGCTGTTGAGCCTGTGTTTGTGGAGGATAAGCAGCTCTATGAGTACTGATAGTGAGAGAGGCTCTAATTTAAGGGATAGCTGCTGCCAGAGAAGTCGTCCTGCGGCCCCTACCTCTCTGCCTGAGCATTCGCTCCATCTACTTCCCTTGTACTGCGTCTGGTCCTGGGCTGTCCCTCACTCAGCTGATCAGCTCACTAGGTTGGGAGAGAAGGTGGCCCCTTTTCTCTTAAGCGGGTGTAGTACCTGCTCAGTGAGCTCACAAAACCTCATTCTCCCTTCAGATGTTTGCTTTCAAATCAGGCATTTCTGTGGCATGGAAAGTCACAAACTGCAGGCACCACTTTGGAAGCTATGTTGTTTATAGACAGGCATTACAAAGTCTTCATCATAATTTACATGTTGTGCTCTTAAGAATAAGGCCTATGTTTCCCTTTATGAAGCATATTAATTCATATAAGGTTGTTGTGGGACCATGCTGGACTTCTCACAACTCCTCCCTTCATTTCTATGCCTTTGTCAAAGTCTCTGTAGTGCCTCAATATGCATATGTCCACCAAGCACTTCAGAAAAATAATTACTCAAGTCTCCTTGCTTTCGAGCCCATGTTAGAAACAGCCTGACTAGTTAGCAGGTCTGTGTGCATCTAATTGTGCGCAGAAAGCCAAAGTGAAGCTATGTTTGAATCCACAGGTCATGTAACTTGGGGAGCTATTGCTTGTGAATAGTCTGTGCAGGGTCTACAGACGGAAATACAAGTTTGAAGTGAACGATGTTCAGCATTAAATGTAGAACGACACTCTGATGTGATTATGATACCCTCTGTTGGGTATCATAAATGGACAGAAACTTTCACCTAGAATTTCTTCACTCCTTTCTGCTTTTGCAAAAATCCAACTTATCAGATCATGAAATGTGTATTGCCGTAGCCAGGTCTGTGTAATGGCTTTTGGTATAATCATGTCTCTGGTTGTACGTAGGAGGATCAAACTTCTTTTCCACCAGAATTTGTTTCCTTGCAAGCAGCAAACATCTTTTTTCAGGTGGGTCTTTGCTCACAGTATGATAGACTAGACTTGCTTCATTTTTGAAGGTTTTTAGGGTATTTTTCAGAATTGGAGGCTTCACATCATTGTTGATAAAGTGGTAGAGATTTTCACAAAGAAATTGAGTTGAATTACAGCCTGGCGTTGCAGGAGAAAAGATTGCTAATTTTAGGCCTTGATATGAAATGAGTTTTGACCTCCATGTTCCATGATCACTCTACACATTATGCGCTTGGCTGAGTTATGGAAATTGAACCTCTTTTGTTACTCGGAGAGGGAAGGTACTCCTTTAACTGCCTCTTAGGAAGGGTGAGGAGACGGGAGAGCTTGCAGGGTGATGGGGACACTGAAACTTTTCCTGCATGATAGGTGGAAGACTTTGTTGTAATTCTTTAGCCAGTGCTATTCACAACATCAGATAGGTAAAGTTCCCTGGTTTCATGATTATGTACAGTTCTTTCTTCAAAAATGCGGATTACAGGCAAAAACTTGTGTACATAGCAGGGAAGATGAGGTAGCGGAGTACGTGGAGGATGAGATATTTCTTAGTGCTCATGTAGACATTTGAGAATTTCCTTCTTAGGAAGTTTTAAGAAAGGAGGGTTGCCAGCTGTGCTTGCCTTCACATGAACCTTTAAAACTTCACGCTCAGTATGGGCAAGCGTACCTCAAAGCGAAAAGAAATGGATGAGAGGTTTTCTGTTACTGGCTACAGTAGATGTGAATACTACTTCTCTGTCCTAATGGAGGGGTATAAAAAGAGCAGGCATGCAAGCTGGCTGGGAAGTACCCTCCTGCTAGAGCCCTCGTGAGTGGCACAGGCAGAGATTGCCCTGAGTACCAGCTTCTGCAGCCATTTGAGCCGTATTGTGCAAGAAAAATCTGACCTCAACCTAGACGGAGCTGTTTTCCCTTCTCCTGTGGAACTGATCTCTTCTAAAATTAAGACATCTTTAGAGAAGCATTAGGTGATTCTTTTGTGTTTGATCAGTGTTAAGCTGACTTTGTTGCAGTGGTGTGTCAGCGAATGGTGTCTGCTGGGGATTTGCACTGAGGCCTTTGGTGGTAACTGCTGTGTGAACACCTTATTAAATGCCTGTCTAAGCCCATTTCCTGAATAAGATAAAGTTTGTATCTGTGACTTGTAAAACTATGCCAAGAAAATGTTCTTCTGCACCCCAGAAATAATCATGGTTTAGTTTGTTAGAGGGCACTAGTGCCACCTTTGCAATGCATATTTCTGGAGGCTTTTCCAAAAAAAAAAAAAAGGGCTAACATTGCAATGCTGTGTTACATGCCAAGCTGGTATCCTGAGAGCTGTCTCATCCAGAGTGTCATGTGAGCCCTTCCAGCTCTGCTCCGCAGCATTCTGCGCCACGAGTTTTCCTTCACCCAAGTGATAGACTAGGCTGTATGGCTGTATTTATCTCGGGTTTTTCTTTGTTTCCCGTGATTTTCCTCATACTACTGCATCTTGGGTGATTTAACCACAGTGCTACATAATTTGTCTCAGTGCAGTGCTGCCAGATATCACAGTAGTTAGTGTTTTTCTAAGATATAGCTCCTGCAATGTTGAGATTCTGCAGCAATCTTGCTTTCAGTAAAATAAGTAAACAGTCTCAGCACAAAACTTGCAGCGTTCTTTCCATAACTGTAAATGTGACCAAGTCCCTTAAATGTGACCCTTAAAGAAACAAAAAGGCAAATGGAAATTTTAAGTATGTTAAAACAAACCTCATAATTTTTTGAAGCCACAGTTACTGTTTTTCTGTACCTGACCACCATTGCTTCCGACAGCTCGAGTTTGGCATTAGTGAATGACAATGCAGTATAGTAGTAATTTTAGAAACACTTTTATTTGTGTACTGCAGAGATGTGAGGAAAAATGCTAGTCTAGACAGAGCGGCGGAGGGAGAGAGGAGAGGGCTTGAGGGTGTTGCTGGAATTAGGAGTGAAAAGACTGAGGATAGCAGCCAGCACACATGGGGCTAAAATGAGAAGTAAAGCAAAGGTGGAATGATGGGGGGGAAAAAAAAAGTCAAGAAAGCAAACCGGCTGTGCTGGACGCAGCTGGGGAACGGCGAAAAGAGAAGCAAAGGAAGAAAGTTGGGAGGAGGAAGAAGAGGAAATGACTCAAAGTACCTGAGGGATTAGGTCACTGTTTTGAGTGGAAAAGGTGCTCAAAGCCTTTCCGTAACCTTCTTTTGCCAGCCTATGTTTCAGGGTATCTTTCTCAAAAGAGATTGCTGGTAACGGAGGCAGATGTTCCAGCTTTCTGTGGCAAACGCCTAGTGTCTGGAGTGGCAGGGAGCCAGCGTGAAAAACAGTAATTAAGTACCTGCATTGTCAGTTCTCCTGGGATAGGCACGAAGTCATAGTAGTGACATATGGACACTGTACATTTAAATAGAACGTCAGTGGCCTTTGCTTGCCGTTTCCAGCAGAGTGAAGCGTGCCAGCTAAGGGTAGCTGGTGGGCTCTGCTGTGGACAGTTTCACAGCGCTCTGGGGCCCGGACCCCCGGGGCTTTGCACTTCCCCGTTCCTCCGCGCGAGGCGCTGCCTCTGCTGCCGTTGACTCTGAAGCGGGCCAGGCGCAGCGGCTGCGCGGGCTGGGCCTGCGGCGCTCGCACCTGGCGCCGCCGGTGGAGGGGAGGCGGCAGCTGCCGGCCCGGCGGCGGCTCCCGGGGCGCCCGCTTCGCGCAGCGCCGGGCGGGAGGGGGAGGCCCGCCTGCCCGCCGCTCTACCAGCCGCCGGCGGGCGAGCAGGAAGCGCGGGAGCCGCTGGCGGCGACGGGCGGAGGAGAGCGAGTCTCCTGCGGCGGGCCCCTGCGCGGGCGCGAATGGTCGCTACCGGGGCGGGGCGGTGCCGGGCGGTGCCGAGCGGGGCGGGGCGGGGCGGGGCGGTGCCCGGCGGAGCAGCCGCACGGGAAAGTTGCTGCCGGTCCGAGTTGCTGTTGTCTCCTCTCCTCTCCTCTCCTCTCCTCTGCCCCCGCCGGAGGCTGGCTGGCTGGCTGGCTGGCTGGCTCGCCCGCTCCGCGCTCTCTGTCCCCTGAGAGCGATCGGGGGTGCTGTCCTTTTCTCCTCCTTGTATTATGGCACGGAGTTTGTAGGGATTCGAACGCAGGGAAATGGATATGTCGGACCCAAATTTTTGGACGGTCCTTTCCAACTTCACGCTGCCCCACCTGAGGAGCGGCACCCGCCTCCGCCGGACGCAGAGGTAAGGCAGGCTGCGGGGGGCGGCGGGCTCCCGCCGCTGCCAGGTGCGCGGCGCTGGCTCGGGCCGCCGGACTTCCTGGTCCCCGGACGGGCTGCACCGGCGGCAGCAGAGAGCCCTTGGAAGGGCGTCGGGACTCGGCCTCTCGGCGTCTCCTGGTCTGAAACTGCGAGAGCTGCGAGACTCTCCTTGCAAGTCCCCTGGGGTTCTTCTGGTTCCGTATTTTTTTAAACCAAACGCTGCATATTACTTTGCCTCCTTTTATAAGAAGTTGTTTTGCTTTCTCCTGCCCTTCCACCCTCCCCATTTTTTTCTTTCTTAAAGACACTTTCAGCTTGCTCTCAAATATTTGACCTTTTATCCGGAGCAGATGTACTTTATATGGACAACTCAGGGTAACCTACTTTGTTCGGTGTTCTTAAAGAGACAGGTTTGTGTAACTACTTTTTTAGTCAGGCTGGCTGACATTTGTTAATACCGGAATGGCCTCTTTATTTTTGTAGCATTTTTATTATTGTCAGAACGGAAAAAAGGTTTGGAAGTAGTAAATGCTAAGTAAAAGTTAAAGGGTTGTGCCATCAATGAACACAAGACTGATAGGCTTTGATGTCTTGGTCATTTTTTGTGCCGTGGTATCCCTTGCAGTTAAGTATATGCCTCTATCACAAGGACTACCAAAAGTTTATAGAAGTTAGTAACTTTGTTCACTAGGACCCCATATGCTATTTTGAGACATAGCAGTTGCGGTGTTAAATTATGATATGCTTCTGTCTGAAAGTACCTTGAGTATTAGCTTGTCTATTATCTTCAGTGAACGTGTGTGAAATGTTTCTTCTGCTGGCTGAAAAGCCGGCACAAAGCAAGCAGGATAGAGGCTTAGCAGAGCTGGCCGTTTGTAAGCCTTAAGTATTTACTGATATTTTTCAAAAGGAAAAAAAGGTATCTGTTGAATGTCAGAAAGTTAAAATAGGAAAATCAAGTGGCCTGTTTCACATGAATGCAAACTGTTCCTTCAGTGAAACAGGTAGCTGTAAGTGCTGAGTTATTTTATATTAATTGTTATCTCTCTCTTGTAAATGGTTTTTTTACTTTTACATAGCATCAGCTGCATGTCCAAATAGGCATTATGCATTTTTCTGCTGCAAATGTATTTGTGTTTAAAAAGGGGAATATGCTGGGGCTTTTTCACATTATCTTCAGTTTTCTTACTCAGGTAGGTTTGCACCTATGTGAAGACCTAAAAATACCTTTTATAAAATGTATAGCTGCATGGCAGGTCGAGGAGAGAGACTTGATACAAGAAGCATGAAATACATGTATACCACTTGTGTTGTTTTTTGGTTTGTTTGTTTGTTTTTAATATTTGGATGCCTTCCTGCTTTTCAAACACATTTAATACTATACTGGGTTTGTTGAAATATTTGGAAGAATTTTTAAAACAGCATTGAATACTGCCTCAGCATATCACATGTATGTTGTATCAGCGAATAGTACATGCCATATATGCAGTTAAGTTTTATGTATTACAGGGATATTCAATATTTAATGCCCTCTCTGTAGCAAAATCAGTATGTCATGGCATTGTGAAACTAAAAAGCCATCAGTGGAGTTTCAAGGCTGCTTACTGGTAATGGGCCCAGATACCCTCTTTTCTCAGGCTGGTTCTCTCATCTGGATGGGGAACTCAGCATCTTGCTGCGTTGCCATGTCCAGGGGAAGGCTGACTGGCCTGCTTCTTCAGCTCTCTTCTCCTCTGCACCCATATACTCTTAATTCATCTACTAATGTAAATGATAGATCCCAGAGTGATAAAACTGTCAGAAGAAATAAAAACCATATGGGAAGTGCAGTTTCTCCTAGTTCTGCTGCAGAAATGGGCTTGGGTTAATTAAGGTACCATCTGGGCCTACGTCTTCTGAGCTGTATCTCATCTGGACTATCTTCACAGGCTCACTGTCAGCTATAGACCCAACTGTAGCATAAAAAGACTGGAAGCATAGCTGCTTACTTGCCACAGGATGCCTTCCCTTTCTAAAAGAGTGCTGCTGGGTAGTGGTAGCCAGTCATGTTTTGTATAGCTTTCCAGGCATTTTAGAGGACCAAAGAGTAGGCTATGAGTAGGGTTGAAGGGAGACTAGTTCCGGTGATCTGAATCTCCTGGCTGTGCTAAAGTGAAAGTTTTGGGTCCACTGAGTTAAGAGTTTTCTTTCTTAATAGTAACACTGCCCATGAGACTGTTGTCCAGCTTGTTGTCCAGCCTTGGTGCTTCATGAAAAGTTTACAAGGGACATTCGTTGTTTTTTTTTGGTTGTATCCACAGTGGGCCTTGGGATTCCTTGCCAAAGTGAGAGCATTAATTTTATGTTTTGTTGGGCATTTTTGCCTCTTAGGTATATTCTTTTTGCCTGTTCAATTACTTTTACCTATACTGCCAGGATTCTTGTGGCCTGCTAGGCCCTATCCTTTCTATGAGCACTATCCTAATTGCTTGACGCTTGGGATAATGAGAATTAGCTGCTAGTACTAAGAGTTTTTTTTTCTTTGTACAGATTTACTTGATGTAGGCATTTATTTTTCTTTGCTGAGGTTCTTAGAAGTGAGGAATGAAAAGTCCTTCAGGTTGCAGTGTTGAGGCTGGCAGCTAAGTTATAAAATGGACATAAAACTTAGTTTTTGGTCTTATTTGCGGATTGAAGTCTTTCATTAAGATTTTTTTACTTCTGTTTTCCAACAGTAGACTTAGCTGAATTTCAATTGCAGCAGCTCTTTCTGGAAGGGATATGTGAACAAGAAATATCCCAGCCTGACTTTCAAGTCATGGAGTGGGTTTTCAGGACTGGCGGGTAGAAAAATTCTCTTCAGTTATAAATTGGAGGCATTTAGTATTCAAATCACGGAACCTATAAACGACATGGATTACACCATGTACTTTTACAGAGAAGAAACATGTATACCACCATATGTTAACTTTTTTTTTTATTGCTATAGGTATTTGGACCCTCATAGTACTAACTTCAGGTTCCTGCCTGAAATGGCATCGTCTGGAGTAGAGAACTAGAGAGAGAGAGAGAGAGAGGATATCTGTGTATATGTATACATTGATTTATATAGATCGATGTGTGGATTTATGTATGGGTAGATGCGCGCACACACTTTTTCATATGGAAGAATCACTAAAAACTTTCTGCTTCATTCTATGCTATCTATTTCGTTCTCTTCTGCCACTTTCTCTCTTCTGTCTCTGATCCTCTCTCTGTATCTTTTACAAAACCGATAAGCCAGTGACATTTTTTTTGTGTGTGTGTGCGCTTTTCTCTTGCTTCTTTGTGGTAATTGCACTGAAACAATGTTATTATAATCGTTCTTCCTTTGAGTCAGAGTGTTTTTTTTTTCCAAAGGCATGGATTTATGAATGCTTGCCCAATTGCTTTTCAGCCAAAGTAGACTACTGGATGACTTGTGTTGAAACTTCATATTACTTGTGTACAGTCACTGAAGTTGTATTGAGACTTTCCTGATACGGGCTTAAAATATTCATCAGTCATCAAGTAATAATTCATACATTCTAACAGTTCATAACCATTTCTGAAACACTAAAAACAAAGGAAGATTATAACTTTTATTGGAAACTTGGAGAATAGAGTTGTCAAACTTTGTTGTAGTTTTATTAGTTTTGGGACAGCATGCTTCCTGGAGAATATTGAGCATGCTTTTTGAACTGCTCTGACTTGGTAGTTTGAGTAGATGCAGTGACTTTAAAGTTATGATGTAAGCTCTTCCTATTGGTTCTTGTATAGATCTTGTTTTTTTCCTTTGTCAACACAGTATTATGTGTAAGTATACTATAAATGGGTTGCTTTATTTAATAATAGGCGTTAAAAGTGATCCTGTTGGTGACATAAGAAAACCAAGCACACTTATTAACATAAAAGCAGCCGCAGAAATGAAGTGTAGTTGTGTTGATGCCAGCTGAATCTGTCAGTGCTCCAACTTGAGTTATTTTACTTCTGTTACATAGGAGTAAACATCAGTTAAAAGTTAAAAAATGATTGCTTTTGCTGTATTTGTGTTATTTTTAATGTATGTTTTGTAGTATGGTGTTTTGAAGAGCTTTACCTCTTCCTTACTTTCAGCCCTTTTCATTCACCTTAATTCCGACATGCAAGAGAGAGGGAGCTATTATCCTAACAGATGTTGCATAAGTTTAGAGAGATAGTTATCCCAAAACTGGGGGGAACAAGCAATACGTCCGTGCAGGCTATCTTGCTTTCAAAACACATTGTCATTCAATATGTTTTGTTAGAAGTTAATCTCTTGGACTAATGATCCCACTGCTTTCTGTGCGACACAGTTAATATATCTTGGTAATGGTATTACCTTTTGTTCACGGTAAGGGCTGTGTGTTAGGGGGATAGTCTTACAGTCTCACCGTCAAAGTGAATGTGTTGGTTTTATTCTGATTGGTTTACTTGGTCAATCTTTTTGTTCAAGCAATTAATGGATTTCAAGTTCTGCTTACAATCTGAATGTTGGCAACAATAAGTTTTCTCCAGTGAGCCATCATTGTTTCTTAGCTTCAGCCAGACTGGTGAGGATTCATCTGGTCATATTCCTGTTTTTTGCTTAGTTTTTACTCTGAAAAAAATCCTATTTTGTTAGAATTAAGTCGAGATCTTTAGGATTTGACCAAAGGATCTTACTGTAGAAAACTTGGGGAAAGCTGAAGTAAGAGCAAAATAAAAAAGAAGCTTAGGAAAGTGCTGGAACATGCTGAAAGAAGCTGTAATTTTTTTTTTCCCCTCACCGTTGTGGTTAATGTCTGCTGTTACACAGTAGGAGACAGTCTTTGTCTTACCCAGGGAATCAAAAGGGCAGTAGTCCAGATGTCCCTTCGTGAGCTGTGGTTGTTGGGACACATCACATGATGTGGTCACGTTACACAGAGATTCAGTCCTACCATTTTTTGGTAGGACTTTGAATTTGGCTTACATCTGCTATTGGTGTTCTACAGAGCCATTAGAGTTCTTGCTGTATTAGAAGTTCACTGATCCTTCTCAAATGTAATTTTTAAGCGCACAGGAGCTCACTCATGCTGCCTCTTCTGCTGCACTTTCTGTCAGAGAGCTTCAAACTTCTGGTAACGGTAAGCTATGTACCTGCTTGTGTGGCTGCACATACTGATTGATGGGCTTGTCTCTGGTAGTTCTTTGTCAAAACTGGAAATGGTGGTCATGTAAGTGGATTTCAGGGTAGGTTTCCCATCAATTTGTTACACATGTCAGTGTGCATGGCTTACAAAGTAGGAAACATAAGTGGTAATGATTTGGTTAGTTACGAGACGTGAAATCATTCAGTATTTTGAGCCACTGTTTTTAAAATATGAAGATACTGCTAACTGATTTACGTTGAACATTTTTAATGAAGCTTATTGAATGTGTCACACTAATTTCATAATGGTATAAAACTGTTTAACGTTGCATGCAGTTCTTCCGTGTATATTGCCGCATTATCTGTAGGCTGTGGACCTGGATCAGAATGTCATGTTACCTGTCATTAGAAAAAGGTTTAGTAGGAGGTAAATTCGTTGTAAGGAACACCGTGGTGGCACCAGGACAGATGCATATGTGCCATATTGTATTTCCCAAACTGAGGAAAAACAGAAAGTTCACTTACCTTTGATTCAGCATTATTCAACAGGTGTGTCACATTCAGTGACGGCTCCTGGTTTTTCTTTTGGGAACCTTTCAGAGGATTTTTGCCTCTGAACCTTCACAAATTCCCTAACTGCAGTAATTGTGAAATTTTAAAGCCCCCTCACCCCCCCGAATATGTAGTATTAATACATAAAATTGTGTCTAGGCATAATATGCAAGTGTCATATATTGGACTCTGAATTTCATCTGATGTGGGGGTCTACTGCGTAACACTGTGCATGGTTACTTGACAATTTTTCACGTGACTTAAATGTACTCTGGTAGAGACATTTAAGGAGATCACACAATATACTTGGCATTTTTCTATGCATTTCTGAGACCACATACTTCTCGGCACTAATGTTTCAGTCTTTTTTTTGTTTTGTAGTGATGCATATTCTATATACTATTGATACATAACTAGTATTAGTTAGATCTACTTCAGTAGACTCTTCCACCTGAATAAAGCAGAGATTAAAAAAAAACCACTTCCACTGCAGCCTTAAATCTCATGGTAGGTCAGTTCTGTGGTTTTATTTAAAATGCTCAAACCAAATCGAATAGTAGTGAACTAGAAAACTCCTTTTGGCATGGTTCCCAATAAATATAAACATATCTCAGAAGTACTGTAAACGGGAACAATTAGCAGATTGATCTACCCAATAGAGAGACTTCAGAACTACAAAAATACTGGGGTCATGCCAGAATAAATACATCAGCTTTTTCGCCCTTTCTTTCAGTTAGCAATGGTCTTCCCTAAATAATTGTTTAGGAATAAGGAAAACCGTCATGCTCTATTGTTCTTGAAAGATTATAATTATTATTGTAAGTAGAATCTGTTATTCCCATGAAATACTGGCAAGTTCAGTTTGGTGATTAGAAAGTAAAAACTGCTGCAATTTCCTTATCCCACCCGTTCTGTTTTCTGCATATGCAGTAATTATGTAGATGTTCTAGCATGTAACAACCTGCTTTTGATCTCTACCATTTGGCTTTAACCTCGGTTTAAAATAATATGTTAAAGAAAAGGTTACCCACTAGTGGATCTTCCCCCCCCCCCCCCTTCATAAAAATGTTGAAGATGATGTTAAATGAGGCACTGCTTACTGGTAGAAAAATGGCTATTTATACGTGATCAAAGTGTCTCTCTTTTCTAACTAGACTGGTCTAAAACATAGTTATTAACATCCAAATAAATGATGGGGAAATCAAGGTTACATATATTCAGTTTTATTAAAAAATTAGTTTATGTAGGCATTTACGCGTAAGCAATTTTAAAAATCTGTGTTAGTGGTGGGGAAACTAATGTAGTCCTGTGTAAAGTCAAGGGTGTTGATTATTGAAGGAATACCATTCCTAATGCTGCTTAATTTGCTGAAACAAATAACCAAAGTGTTACACGTTGAAATAGTTTAGTTCAATAAAAATGTGTATACCCTCAGTGCTCTTAGTGCTTGATTATAGTATTGTATTGCAGAGTTTAAAAAACATTATTTCTCTCAAGGCAATAAGGAGGTTGTAAAACAAACTCTGTTCCTTTTGCACATGTCAATAAGGGAATACATCAGTCTGAACATTTTTTATGTGTCTGACAAAATTCCTATTTTTTATTTTCAGGGGACTTGCATGAATGTAAACTTACCTGTTGCAAGGTTGGACAGGAAATGTTATCAATATCTTTTGTTTATTTTCATATGTATCAATATATATGTCTACACCTGTACAGACTGTAAATAAATACACACACATACACAAACACTTGTATACATAAATGCTCAAGCAGTAGTTGTAAAATAATACTTCTTGAGAAGCTGAATGAGATTGGTACTCTGAGGTCAGTTCAACAATTGGAAAAACTTATTTTTCTTACTTGCGCTTTATTCAAAGGCACATCTAGGCATAAATAGGATAGATGCTTTTTCATCTGCAAGGGTATTTATGCTGTTTATAGTGTGCATTTGTACTATAGCTTCTGAAAATTCCCGAAGTGCAGCCATTTATAATCTTCTTTCTGGGAAATGTGGCTTGTCTTCCCAAACTGAACAAGACTCTCGGCTCTGTTCCACCACTGGAAGAAACTGGTTTATTTCTTTTGATTTTTTTTTAATTTGACTAATTCAAACTAGTATAGCATTTACATTGTAAAATACCATGATATCTATTTCTTTTTCCCGTAAGAAATAAGGGAAGGATTCACTTTATAGTAATCTCTTTTTTTTTGGAGGTAATTCTATAGATATCAGTTTCGTCTGGAACTCAATTAAAAGTTACTTTGTTTGAATGCTGGTACTTGTTATCTGTGATTGTTTTAAGTAGCACTTAAGTTGTTCATAACTGAAACAGTAGTGGAGGATAGACTTCTTCATTTTCTCCATGCTGTTTTCCAGCATGCATTTGGGAACATTGCGTAGTCAGTCTTCCCCCTCTGGGCTGCCGGGCCCCCATCCTGTACGAGACTTGGCACAGACGTCTGAACAGAATCCCACTACTCACAAGAGATAGATTTGCACATGTGGAACAACTTGCAGTGCTTTTTTGACCCTTTGCTTTTTTCATTTGTACCTGGGAGAGAGGAGACTATATAATAGTTATTTGTTTTATTAAAGCTATTCATCAGAGATGGATTTCTGTAAGAAGCCTTTACTTTGTTTTTGAAATACATTTAAATATGATGCTTTTATGCATCAGTTTTAAATCCTAAAGTTGTTACAGGGAAGATGGGTACATTAGTTTTAACTAGCTGAGCTGCCTTTCATAAATCTGAGTATAATGAATCAGCTAATTTAAATTCTTCTTATTCTTAAGATTCTCTTTGGGCAACTGGTATTATCACTTCTTGGATGAGCTGCTGAAATTTTCTGGAAAGGTATTAGGTATTCCTACATAAAAATATACAGAAACCTCAAAAGTAGAAAACAAATGAAAGGTAGTCCTAAGAATAGCATATTTTGTAAGTATGTACTTTAACCCTGAAACCTCCCCTCCTCGAACCCAAATAGAACTCTAATGGAACATGAGAATTTGGTGATGTGCCTGATGGACGTACAGAGGTCTCTTAACTGGGAGACAGGACCTTCTTCCAGCCAAGAGGTGGTGGCATTCTGGCTAAATGTCCCAGAGATGGCATTGCAGTGGCTGCAAGAAGCATCTCTTGCACTCTGGATAGCTAAACAAAAGTGAGGGAAGGTAACCCCAAAGGGAGTTTGGAAAGTGAATGGAACATGAGAGATGAAAATTTTGCAGGAGGATTGTAGAAGATGTAGTGCTGTGATTGAATGAGAGGACATGAAACCATAGAAAACGGAGCTTCCCTGGTTCTTTTCTTGACAGAATTATTTGTAACAGATATGTCATTTCATTTAATATATAGCTTAATATCAACAAGCCTAGCAATCTAGAGTGAAATTCTGCCTTCAGTCATGGACATTTCCTGTTGATTACAGTCCACTGTAATCTCAGCTGACTGAGAGAAGGCAAAAGTCTTTATCAGAATTTTTAGTTGATAAATATATCTTTACAGATTTAACGCAGTTCAAACACAAACATAATGGAGTCCTTGATGAAACGGAAGTTAGATACTGACGGTAAGAATAAATCAGACTTATGTTTCCACCAAGAGATGCCGTGGTGTTTACCAGAATTTTTTGTCAGGACAGTTTTCATAATGTAAATCAACACACAGCTTTTTTTATTCCCTTTTATGGAAACTGGAAGGAGGATGCTTGAACGTTAACTCATTTATCTGACAATGCTGTTCAGTGAGAAGTCATAATTAACTAATATCCTTTGTGATAATACTGTTAACCCTCTCGGAGTTAACTAATAAAAAGTAGATTGTGTACATTTGTTTTACAGACTTACTTTTTCAGTGAGTCTAGGCCCGTCTAGCTTGTTCTTACGCATGGGTATGTCAAGGGAATTTCCATAAGTGCTGTAATAGTAGAAGCAAAGGCAGTCAGACAAGTCCAATATGCTCTATACACCTTGTCTACGAACACCCCACGCAAAAGGATGATTATGTCAGTTCACTGCACCATCAAGTCTTACCAGAACATCTTCCTTTTGCTTCCCCCACGTAATGGACAAAGAAAATATGTAACACATTTTGTAAGTAAGCTTCCCGCTCCCCCCCCCCTTACCTGGGGCTCGGTGATTTGGCTTCTTCCCTGGCCCTTCTGCCATGTTTTGATAATTGAACTGTTGTGTTTGGAGGCATCTGGTCCCCATCTGAGACCTATGACTAATGAGAGAACATGAGTTCTGTTGGGATATACACTTCTATCTAGTTTTTTTCTTCCTACTTGATTGTGTCTCATATGTGCTATTTTGTCTTGCCAGATGTCGAAATATTACCATCTTCTGCGAGGCATTGATTTCTATTGGTGGAAAAAATTTCAAAACCAAAAAATGAAACTTCTTCCTGTTTTTTTTTTTTTCAAGTTTGAAAATTAAGTTTCTTCACATTTTTTCTTACACGTCTTCCTCAAATCTCAGAACAGTAAACTGCCTTTTTTTTTTCCTTTTCTGTAAAGGAAATGTTTCAAAGGAAATACAAAACATACTAAAGTGTATGAATATACTAGGTTGTTTTATTAAATATGCAAATTGTTTGTGTAGGTCAGACCTAAGCATTCAGCATTATCTATAAATTAATACCTTTTAACCATCATGTGTTTCCTTCTTCTGATTCATAAATTATAAGGCAAGAAGAAACCAGTAGGATCACCTACTCTGACGGTCTACAGGAAACAAGACACAGAGTAATAGTGTTAGAGATTTAGTAATTTGGTCCTCCCAGCCAAGGTAATGTGTTTGTTTAATCATTCACAAGTCTGAGAAAATCTGAAAGGTTTGCCACTGTTCTGGCCAGCTTTCTTTTGCTTCTTCTTGTTCCTTAAGTGAGCTGCGTTTTCCACTACTATTTATTGGTGATGCTGTTGCCTCTCCCCCTAACCTTAGTAATGGCCTCGGAGACATCGGGCCAGTCTTTTTATAAACATAAAAAAAATGTTCTGTACGTTCTTTGGGACTGTGACTGCCTAAATCCAGTCCAAGGGTCAACAGATGGATATTAATAGAAGGAAACAATCTGAAGAGAGGTCCAAAGGACTGTCTGTGTTTTCTGCCTCAGTCGGTATGGAAAAATGAATTTTCCCTTCAAGTCATACTGAGGGAACAATAACGCTGTGTTTTCTAAAAGGCACCTGCCCCAGGAAGCTGGCCTACGGGCCAACAGCACGGTGTGGCTTTTGTCAATGCTGGGAGCACCTGGCCCAGGTCCATGTGGGAGTGTTGGGTGTGTGTAAGGACATGGACGGGGAGAGTCGTGTGCTGCTCTTCTTTCTTGGGTGGGCCAGACTGTCTGAAAGGGTTGGCCAGACTGTCTGAAAAGGTGGAATTGTGTGGGAGTTGTATGAAGGAACATGTCCTGCTGGGGTGCTGTTGGAAGACTGTAGTGCAGTGGGAGGCAGAAGTGTCCCATTGGTCTTGTTCGTGTAGACTCCAAGAAATGATCCGTAGAGCTGGTCCCTGCTTTCATCTTGTAGGTAAATAGTTGGATCATTCCAAAACATGGTACAGCAGTGAAGTAAAGCGCATGCAGTACGGGCAATCAGAAGACCAGGGTCCAGGAGTTAGAACATTATATGTGGCAGGAGCACCTACTGCATACTAGAAATCCAGCACCCTAATGAAATGAGACGCTGTGAACATAGTTGTGGTACAGGGGTAGTGTATGCATGCAGAATATTAGAATATCTGCCAAATTCTAGATGATTTGAAGTTACATTTTAAGCATTATTCTTTTTTTACACAAAGGTGTTGCTATTCTAAAAAAATAGCATATTAAACATGCATGTAACAGAAGATACAAAATTCTAAAAGTCAGTGTAATTACCCTATTTTATGGAAAAGATCATATGGAAAAACTTTTTTTAGTTATGGATATTGCTATTGTCAGAGGAGGGATTAGAGTTTGAGAACTGGCTCAGTGTTCTGCATTACGCAGTGGCCTCTTTGGAGGCACAGTAGCAATGCACACAATGCCACACAACCAAAAGCAAGGATGGAGACACAGTTTTCATTCTAGTTTCCATACACGTTTACAGATATTTCACCTGAACAGTTTGTGCTGTCAAAAATAATTTGTTTTTCTTCTCTGCAAACTTTTTATTTTTACAAAACCACTTTTCTGATAGATACCAAGATTCTGTAAACATGAAACTTATAAACCATGCCTGGGTGACTTCACTTATCACTGGATGATAGCCATCCTGAGGGCAAAGGCAGCAAATATTATCAACACAACTATTCAAGATAAGTGAAGGCAAGTAAGCATAGGACTTCAACTTCAAATACAGTAGAAGTCCAAGTAGTTAAAATACAATTCTTTATATATGATTTGCAAGGAATGCAGTGCTTTATGTTTTTAGGATAAGAAATGTGCAGTATCAGATTTTTTGTTTTTAAGGCATTTGCTTTTTAATTGTCATTATTTTATGAGAACATCTCTCATCAATCTACTGACACATGCATTTTATTAGGCAATGGATTCTTATAAGTCTGTCAAAAGCGAGGGCTGCTGTTGCCTCATAAAAATCTTACAGAACGAGGGAAACTGATGTGGAAAGTAAATTTGCTCCTGGCTTTATGACTTGGCTACAACTATGAGGGGACTGAAGTAGAGTTTGGACCAGTCTCACATTTTTTTCTTTTTCTTGAGTCCTCTGACAGTGGTGTTCACAAGGCATAAGACATTTTCCAAAAAAAAGCGAAGACTGCAGAAATGGTGGTTTTATCCTTTCTGCACATCACTTCTTCAGGCATACTTCTGCGGTGATGTAAATAGAAACCTTAAATTAGCTAATGAGCTAATGGGCCGGATGAGTAGTGAGATGATTACTCTTCCTGATGGCCAAAAATTGTAGCACACCCTCTTCTGTCACCTTACTTCATCCACACCTATTCTAACCTGTCGGAGGTGTTTGTCTCATCTATGTGTTATGCCTGGGTTTTTGGACTGTGTAAGCTCTTTCCAGCAGAGGCTGTCCTTTGTTGTGTTCGTATGGTGTCTAGAACAATGAGGACTCGTAGCACTGTTGCATATATAAGCAGTAATAATGCTTCTCACCACTGGGCTCTTTTGCATGTTGGACCAAGTGGTTTTGTTCTTGAGAGTAGAAAATGTGGGGTCTTCTCATTTATGATGGATCTTTCCTCAAAATAGTTTCTCTTTAGAAGTCTTGGAACAAAGCTGACCTACTCTAGTTTTCCAGAGTTTCTGCGAATTGACTCCATTGCAGCCTAAAGGAGGAGGGCTACAGTCTGAAATCATTGTACAGTTTTGAACAACAACAACAAAAAAAATCCAGTCATTACTTAGTTTTACATAAAATCTAGAGTAAGAAAATATTTGTATGTATCTTGAGGGTATGATTTCATTGCTTGAATGTGAAAATTTGACTTCTAATCTGTAATGTGGCCACACACCACCTGTTTGCCTCAATAAAATCAGGGAACTTCCATGCTTCTCTTTGCATACTCAGTTGTGATAACCTTCTGAAGAAGTTATCAGTATAATTTACCTATTTTTCATACTTGGTCGGTGATTTGGTAAGAATTTGATTTATTAAACTGGATAATTATTTATTGCCAAATTTTATCTCAACATCCTCATTGCACTTCTTGTCAGTGATGATGAAGTCTCTTGAATGATAGAATTGTGTATACATAGTATGTAACTGACCTATTTTTGTTAGTTTGGGTGGTTCACACTAGCTTGATTCCATCAAAGACATGTTGGTTTTAAATTAAGCATTGGTAGAGAAAAGCTGAAGGTAACCCGGGGTTTGCCTAACACAAATATGCTGTCAAAATGATTAAACAACTTCTTTAATTAGCTTGTTGAGATCTTGAAGAACAACCCTGAAGAAAACATATTCAGTTGATCTGGGTTTCTGAATGTTCAGTAGGTTTTTTCAGAAGTGGGCGCTTGACTACCCTTATGCTTACCAAAAGCAGTGATCTCGAATGATCTCACGTGGTCGGCAGCGCAGATTCATCTGCAAAACAGCACTGTGCCCTGCAGCACCATAGTGGGGTGTGTGCTTAGGTCTGACTCAGAGTTCATCATCATTTCCTGCAGCAGCTAGTTAGCCTAATGCCGCGTAGCCTGAGATGTGACAGAATCGCAGCACGAGGTGATATGGCTACAGGCATTTGGACTGTTAAAGCTAGACTTGTAAAGGATATGACGTGTAGCTTTGTATCACGTTGCAGCATGATTCCTATCTCCACCACTGATGAATAACATGTTCCTACCTTTCTAGAGTGATAAAGTGTGCTGGGAGACATTGGTGAATAGGAGGACCAGAATTTCTCCTTTGGAGAGAGTGACTACATTATCCATTTTAAAGATACAGCTAATATAACATACTGAATAGTCAAAATTTAAAAGCAGAATATTATTTTCTGGAATTATTACCATAACTTGCTTTTAGAGCTCTGCATGGGTGATGTTCCAGTGGCTATCTGCTGAGCTATAACAGCAAACCTAGAAGTATCAGTAATGTAAAGTTCAGTCCAGTCTTACAGAAACTCTTGGGAGTTTAGCAGATTTTTGCAAAATGATACTGTACCTCTCCTTTGTTAAATAGGTGTGAAGCTGCTGTTCTTGTGTTTGCGTTTGCTTATTGGAAAAAAAAATCAATAAAGAAAAAAAGAGAGCAAGGTATGCTATTTCTCTGAAGAATATGAGGAAATAAAGAATCTGTGTCAATCAGTAAACAGTTTCCACAGTTATGTGTTCCACAGTTATGTGAAATCTAATGCAACACTTTGGAAGAAAGAGATGATCAGATTACGTTGCTATTTCACCAAATTGTGGGAGGATACATGAATTGTTGAGTGCCAGTTTACCAGTTAGAATCTTGGGGTTTTTTAGTGGTCACTTTTTAAAATTTCATTGTCATTACTTTCCTGTATCAGCTAAATTTATGCTAGTCACGATGAGGCAAGAGATTATGCATCCCCATAAAAACAAGTTAGAGCTCTGTAATCAATTTAAGCTAGGTTGAGAAAACAATCAGTCACTTTTTAATTGGTCACACACCCGTATGTACATCAAACTAGTTGTCCAGCCCTTCTGAACTGTGTGCTACCATTACCTGCACAGACTTTCTTGAGGCTTTGAAAGACTGAAAAATCATTTTGATTTAATGTTTAGTTATGCATTTGTAGAGGGGAGATTATTAAAAAGCATGTGATTATGTTAACATTGATGTATGTGAATGCTTTATCATTTAATTTACGTCTTCAAAGGCAGAATCTGTTTATATGGGTAGTGGTAATTTTTGCAGTTATGATTTGGAGAAATGATAATCCCAATGAATGTCTCTGCTCTTTTATATTCAAGACATTTGGGGAAGCGGCTTTTGCTGATATTATTTTGTCTTTCAGTTGTATGCCTACATTTGGCTTTCAAGCTGAACGTAGTCTGTTTGAGGTCATTTGTAATGATTATTTGAAAAGCTGAGCTAGAGCTTATGTTAGTAGAAAGTCTAATGTTTGATTAAACCACTGAACCAAATTAGAGGTTTTAGAGGTTTAGCACCTCTATTTTGCAAAATCCAGGAAATGAAGGATTAATGTTCAAACTCTCAGCATGTTCTTCCTTACTACTGAGAAGGTTAGAAGATCACAGAATGCTATGTGTCGTAGTTCCACTTGAACCTGTCTCCGTTACATCAAATGGACAGTATGTGGAAGTTGTGCCAAAGAAAATTTTCAGAGTACAGAGTAGCTGTGTGTTAAAACTACCAAATTCATCTTCAACTGTAGATTCAACTTTCAGTTCTCTTCATCCACGCTGCTTAAGATGACTGGTAATCTGCCAGACCGCTTTCTGTGATGGAATTACTGGTGTGAATCTCAGAATAATAATGACGACGGTGTAACCTCGTGTCAGTACAGCTTACAGAAATGTGTGGACAGTCTTGGTTTTAGCTTGTCCGTGTAAGAGCTAATCACTAGCATAGTAGTATGTCTTAGAGAATTTGAGGAACATAATGTGATGTGGTGGTACTTCAAGACATAGTTGAGGAAAGGGGGAAATTTGCTCATATGGATCCCATTGAACCGTTTTAATGACAATTTGAGTGTTTCTTAGGCCTAAATCCAATATAAGTCATGGGCACAAATTCTAATTCAAAACAGTTGTGATCCATGGAAGCAAAAAATGTGAGATTTTTTCTAATTTTTCTTGTAACTTCATTGCTCATGTCCGAGGTTACATTTTTTGTGTAATTAACAGTTTATAAACAGCGATGTGAAATCTCTTTTTATAGGAGAGTTCCAACTCTCCTCATTGACAACTTTGACACAAATTCCCTTTCAGATTTACTCTTTCCACAATCATGTCTCTCTGCTATCCTGGCATTGTTGCTCCAAGGTAGAATTTTAACTGATGTTAAAAAGTCAGACAGATCTGTTCTTGCAGGAGAATGAAGTCTTGAGATTTTTTAAAATTATGTAATACTAGAATTCTTTCAGGGATCGATGTGTAAGGAAGAAAGACTATACACTGAATTGTGCTGTTCAACTTTGTTGTGTGCATCCAAGCCAGTGTTCCTTTTTATTTGGAATTCATGACTGCTGTATAGACTTCAGCACTTTCTTTTCTAATGGATAGAATTTAATTTTCATCTTTTTTTAGATGTTTAGGGTTGATGTTAAATCTCTCCATTGACAAAATAGGGCTTGAAACATGAACTTCCAAGAAAAGTTTGCCAAACAAACCCCAAAGTAAAAAACCAAAACCACCAACCACAAAACTGTACCCTCGAACACTGAAAACTTGAGTCGTTGTATGAATCCAGAAGCAAAAACTTGAAGAATAGCGGCAAAACATACAGTTGTAACAGATGACAACATACTCACTTTGGTTTCCCCTCCTTTAATTTGCCTGCAATCCTGCTTGTATTGGAGCAGATATTGTTTAAATAGTTAAGTTTTAATACAGACGTATGCCATCCTGTGTTGCATAGTTTGACAGGCAATATTTCCTGTAGCATCTCAGGTTGTTCTTGTTACTGCCAGCAGCACTGCTAGATCTGGCTCCTAAAGCTATTGCTGCTGTTCCGTCAGGTAGGTTGTAGGCTTTCATACCTGTGGACAGTAAGTTAACTGATGTGTTCAAAACTAAAATGTTAACTATAATTACCACTGCTTGCTTTTTTGTCTCTACAGTGGATGTTGCTTTACTAGTCATTTTATGTGATACTTCATTCTTGACACACCAGGGTGAACTGAACAAATCTTCATTGTGAAATTGTTCCTCTTCACAATATTAGCTCATAGCTATTTGCACACTATAAATCATATCCTTGCACTCATTTTCTTCCTTTTCTTCTTTCTTCTATGCTGAGTCACTGGCATTTGCTTCCATGAATCCTCTGTGACCTACTTCTATTTGTGAGCAATTAGTACATTACTTTGGTAGTAAAATACTCCTTTCCTGGTATGGATATTTTTACAGGGCAAAGTATATGTAAAATTTGTTTTCATAAATTGCTTGTATACTCTTGTTTGTGCTGTGTTTAAGATTGATTTAGTCTTTTCTCTCTATTCTTGTGGGATACTGTATCATTGTGTAGATTTAAGTCTAGTACAGAAAATTATACTAGGGATAAAAGTTAATTTTAAATTGTCATTTTGCCTTGTTTCTGTGTTCTTGGATTTTCATGAGAGAATAGGGTGTTATTGGCCACTGAAGTGATCAGGAGAACTAGAAAGGAGAAATCAAGCTTACTTGGTCCTGAAAATCCCAAGGTTCTGTAAAACATTACTCACAGAAAGAAATCTTAATAAAGAGAGGGTATGGATGGATTTTGTGGACCAGATTCATTCTTGGAGATACATTTCATTCCATTAGAGCTCTACTTGGAGGCTTGTAGTGTTGAATGCATACTGGTTTTTTTTGCTAGGAAATTGCTCCTCATTTTCGAGTTTCACTCAGCAGATTTTTACTAGATGTAACCATGTGAATAAATTTAACATCAGATTGTGTTGTAGTTGTGCTGGGTCACCAGTTGTGGGAAAGAGCTTGAAGTGTACCATTGCAGAGGAGAAAAATTCCCCTCTCCCTGGATCATGTGTCATCTCTTCTCAAAGCCTGTATGAGAGATTACAACTCAGCACTGTTGTGTTTTGATCTCCAGAAAACCTATCTTAGATAGGCTTAAGGTATTCTAAAGTTGTACAATATTTCTGGTTCAGAGATTTGGATACTTGGATCATTAAATTGACATAGCATGTCGGGGGAAGGGAACATTTGGTAGCATAACATGAATGCTTTATCAGTACTTATTTAGGATGGCCTAGATAATTTGTTTGTGACCTCACTGTTTGAGTAATCCAGTCACTTGAAACACACGCCACTGAAACGTCTTTTAATACTGCACCATACTATTTTTAATAGTATAAATGTGCATGTATGTGTAAGTGCCAGGTCTGTGGCAGCAAACTGAAACACGTAAATCATCTGATCTTTCCTGGCTTATGTGGTACTTGATGATTAAGCATTACCAAAAAAAAAATAAAGAGAGCGAGTGGATGTCAGAAGCCTTGTGTTGTCATCCCTGTTGATGACTATGCCTGGAGATGTTTGAATTGCTTCACTGGAGATTATTCATACGTTTTCAATTACCTCACCGTGACTTCGCAGCAAAGCAGTGTGATCTGCATGTGTAATAGGTTGCGTTCCTCAGGAGGTTTACTGCCGCGCAGAGCTGAAGTTTGCTCCCAGACCTAGTCTCCGCACTGCGTTTTATACAGCGGTAATTACTTGAGCTATAGCTAGTCAGTCAATTAATTTTGCTGACATAGCTTTGTTAGTACACAATTACAGTTGAAGACGACAGTTTGTATTCTCGTGGTTCATTTTTATTTCCATCTGGGAAGTCCGAAATAGTGAAAGACTTTTACCCTATGGTGTAACTATGTCTGTAGAAGGCAGAATATGCTCCTGTAACTACACCAGTATAGATACACAGCTAACTTAAGTGTAGGTACTCTATCTCTAATAAAAATTCATGGTGGGGAGAAGTGATTGATTTAGTTTCTGTAGTTTTGTAAATGATGTCAGCTATATGCCAGCACATACTTCTTTTTTTGTCTGTTAAATTTCTCATGAAGCTCTATTAAATAAAAAATAATAATCAACAGTTACGTCAGTCACATAAGCTCAGTTTTCATCTGGAAAAAAGAAGGACCAGACATACAGGTTTTCTATATTGATTATTTGTTATTTTGCTATTCAAGGGATGTAGCTGTGTTTGGGAGCTCCAAGGGCAGAAAGACTCTAATTTGTTATAACTCCATATGACTGATGGGGAATGCCACCTTGCTGGCTGCACGTATGTGTCCAGTGATGTCTTAACGTTGTGACCATGGAGTGTTTGGTCACTTACATTTCAGCATGACTTTGCAGATGGCTGGTTCCTACTGAACAAACAGCCTCTTCATGAGAGCCGCCATAGCTGGCACTAATTGATGCCCTCTTCGGCAGGCTCAACAGACACCAACACTGAATGGGCACAATGAAAGGATTTTTTTTTTCTTTGCCCACCCCCCCAGGCAAAATAATGCTTCTAGGTGCTTAATTACGATTTAATTAAAAAACTTCTGGTCAGCTGATAGCAGGAAGGAAGGAGAATGTGGGTCTCAGTGAAGAGAGGGTGTCTTTTGTTTGCAAACTAAATTTCTGAACTGCAGTCAAAGTGTGCACGCTCAAATGTGGGGCACTGATGGTGGTGCCAGAGGTCTTATGGGAACAGACGTAGTTTTCAGGTTGAATGTCTCCCACTTAATTGTTCGTATTCAGGCTCCTAACTAGCAAAAGGCATAGTTTTCAAACACCCATATTTTGTCCTAAATAGTGATTCTTTTTTTTTTTTTAAGTGTTTTCTGTATTTCCTTAATTCCAGTGTATTAACTGCTTAAGCACTACTGACTACTTATGTCCAAGCAAAAGACAGTAGAGAATATTAATTGCAAAATATTTATTATTTGTATGGAAAGTGTGATACTTTAGCTATATAAGATTGCCTCTTGTCTTTTAAAAAAGTTCAGAAATAAAAAGGAAGAGGACTATTTTCCTGTTATTTGCATTAATTCCTTTGAAGAGGGGGTGCAAACTTATATTGCTTAATTTAAAATTAGGCATTTATTGCGCGTTTTTAGCGACTCTCATATACGTAAGAAGAAAGGAGAGAAAAAGAGGAAGAAACCACTGCAGTTAATACCAAAGTGCCACAAAAGGGATGAAGCTCATTTCCCTCGCGTGTCAAATGCACAGTAGGCAACTGTGCTTCATTGTTGCAGCGCTTTCCAGTCTGCGGGTGTGTATCCTCACTTATGGTTCTCAATAGATGGCAGCGCTCAGGACTTTCCGCTCTTACTGGAAGAGTGTGTCTGCTGGAGGCTAACATCCTTGAATGCTTTTCCCTCTTTTTTTTTCATTTTTCCTCCCCTTCCCCCTGGGCTGCAACAAAAGGAAGTCTGTTTTTGTTGTTGTTTTGGAAACTACTTTCAGAAACTTTCTGCTGAATTAAGTTGCTTAAGGTGGTAGCTTGTGCAGCTGTACTATTTCACTATCATTCCAGCTGTTTTTAAAGATCGTGTGGCCTGGCCGTTGGGCAGGAGTACATAGGAGGGGGAGGCTTGAAGATGCCCATTCACTAGGAAGCACTCAGTGTCCCAGCTTCTGTTTCAAAACTGTGTGAAGCATTTGCTTCTTAGGTGGTGGTAGGCCTGATGTATTTAGGTGGGATTAACAGCGATTTTGGTGAATACTGGTGAACCCTGCTTATGCCCATGCATGTGTAGGCTGTCATCTCTGTGGTAACTATGTGTTTCTCTTGAAGTTTATAGAAAAGGGCGTTTTGGTGCAAGAGGCATCAAGGTTTGCTCGGTTGGTATTTGTGAACCTTCATGTTCCACAAGTGATTTTTCAGGTGATGGAGACTGAATTCTTCCAGCTCAGGGGCGGTCCAGGCCCGGCTGTGAAGTGGAGCTGGGCAGCTCCCCCACGCTGAAGAGCAGCAGTGGCAATTCCCTGGCAGATGCTCTCCTGCCGCCTCGTGAGGAGCCGGCAAGGTCCGGGGCAACTTGGCTCGAACAGTGGATGAGTGTATCTGCTTCCTCCAAGGCACTGGAAATACGGTGCGCCCAGTGTGCTTATGCCACCTTTTACAGGAGAGATGAGAGGCTTTTTCTCATATATTGGCTGCCGTCTCTGCCAGTCAGGGTGGAGGTATCATCAACTAAGTGTCTCCAAACAGAACAGTGGCATTTGAGAGCTGGACTAGTGTCATGCCTTCCAAAAATGTTTGAGTTAAAAATCGCATATACGTTTTTCAGGTCTGAGGCATTGATTGTCCTTTGAGTAACACAATTTGAAACAAACCATAGTTGAGTCATTTGCTTAAGCTTGTTCTTAAGATGAAAAGGTGAGGTCAGGATATTTATGAAAGAAGACAAAGGAAAGGTTTTTTTATTTTTTTTTCTTGTTTTTCCTATGAGTGATTTTCCAGACTTTTATTTTAACAGCATGTAATTTCTTTCAGTTTTTTTTCCTATTAAACCCCATTTTGCTTTTCTTCTGTTTAGTCCTAGTTGCGTAGTGCCATGAGAAAGTTGCATTGAAGTACTGAATAATGAAATGAGGCTCATACAACATTTTTCAAAAATTTAGTTCAGTGTTCTTTTAATTGTTCTGTTCTAGCATTCTCTTGTTGTAGACTACGTTCTGCCAGAAGGTTAAAGTTATACATGTACAGGTGCGCGGACACACCACACATGTGGCTTGCTTTTTGGATATGATTATTTACAGATGAGCTATAATCTTTATCTTTTTTTGGTGTGAATTAGCTAAAAAGTTAAGTCTACCAGTTTCAGAAGAATCATGATTCTAGAAAAGGCAGAAGTCTCCCAGGAATATGCATCAACAGTGAGCTAGGAATAATCAAAGTATTTTAAGATCTAATACAAGCTATAATTTGCACAATTGTATTTTTAAAATAGGAAAATAAAGACACAGATGGCTGATAGATTTTTTTTTTTTTTTTTTTTTTTTTTTTTTTAGCCACATTCTTAATGTCTTAGATGCTTTCTAGCAAGGGACAGTAAGTTATTTAGCAGTTAGTCTGTAAGTATTTTACTTCTCAGTCAGAAAATAAACATTGATATGAAAAAGTGTGTTTTAGCTTTAGAATCCTGCCCAAGCAGGAATAAAAAAATTCAGACTCTTTTGTTCCTAGTAGGTTTGATCTGCAAATGTAGTTTTTCCTCAGTCCAGGTGCATTGCTCTGACATTGTCTTAGCTGTTCACCCCTTGAGTCTTTGGTAGTATTTGCTAAAGGTTAAAGACAACACATTTAATAATCATGTGCTCCCTCATAGTTTTGAGAGGTTGAAAGCTACCAAATTTAGCAAGGGAAGAAAGAAGCAGTCCTGTCTGGACTTACTATTCTTTCGAGTAAATATGAATTGTTACTATTTAATTATAGGAGAAAGGAGTGAGATATAAATATAAATTATTTTAGGGGTTAAACCAGAAGAGAACTACTTGGGTTTGAAAGTGAAACCGTGTAGAATCTCTTTACTTCAGGCAGCTTCCAATTTCCTACTCTTGAATTTTAGGATATGATTAATTTAGTTGTACTTCTTCGTGATTATTAGGAAAGGCCGGGGGTGGGGGGTGTGGTTAGAAAAAAAAAGCTCAAAACTATCCTAAAAAATTGTGAAATAGCGTAGGGAAGAATATTTCTAGGAGTTTGTGTTTTAGCCGCTTTTCTCATGGGGAGAGTTTCTGGAGTGCAGTGCAGAGCAGACAGTGTTTCATGTGATAAAGGGTACTGTGTAGACTTTTGTTTCAATAAGCCTCTGATTCTTTTTATGTGAAAGTAGCCTTGGCAACATAAATTATTTTGACGGGTACAAACAAATTGAGGAGGTTGAAAGGAAGATGAAGCACAACTTCTGTAGCAAGAAGCAGAGCAGACTAAATCGTTTCTTCTTTCCTGCCCCCAGCTGGAAATGGATTGATTGTTTCTGAGGTTTCTCCCAGACATCTACTGAGGCACCAAACTTTCTAGGCTGACGGCATGGGTGACCGTGAAGACTTTAACCCTTTGAGTCTTTATCAAGTATTGACACCACGCACGCTCTTTTGGCCAAGAGAAGCACTCCCTAAAGCTATTGGCTGTGCTGTTTGGGCAATGCTTTCAACACTGTGAGGAGGTCTGTCTGGCTTATCATCCTGGCCCACTAATTCCATGATACATGGTGAGTTATGAACAATGGTGTTCAGAGCTGTGGTTGTTGGGAACAACCACCAGCAAGGAAAAAGCAAAGAAAGCCAAGAGGTGGTCAGTCTAAGTGGAGAACAGAATGAGAAAGCTGGGGAGAAGATGGACAGGGTTTCACTGTGGTAGGTATCTGGATAAACAGGTATTCGTGTCTGTAGTTTGGAGACACTCCCATGTTTTATCTTATTTCTGAACTATGCTGGCCTTAGTTTCAACCAGAGTTACAGAAAGCTCAGGGTATGTGCTTGGCTCCCTTGCAGTTCTGAAATGGCCGGGGGAATTGGCTGTGGTTAGTCCTCGAGTCTGGTTGGATGTTGTTCAAAGGAAATATGGCTGGAACAGGACCTGTTTGTTTATTGGTTTTGTTTGGGTTTTTCTGAAGGGCCGGGCTGGGTAAAAATTGCCAGTAGATGGGCTGCTCTGTTCAGTGTAAGTGTGGAAAAGGCTCTTGCTCTATACCTTAACTTCAGCTGGGGGTGGAAGGGTGAGGAGAAGATCCCCCAGCTACCTCCTTGCCTGAGTCTGATGACTTGGTGTTGTGAGCAGCAGCCATGGGGCACCAGCCTAGCTCCCAAACTGGGGACAGAACCAGCGGCAAGCACCGCCTGTGACAGTGTCTATGCTACAGCCTGGCAGACAGCACTCCAGCCTGAGGTGGAGTAGAGGCTCTGGATGGAGCAGCAGCAGTGGATGGCATCCAGCAGCCCCGACTCACGTCCCTCTGCTCCCCACGCTCCCCCAGTTTCTCTCAAGCTGTTAACAACAAGCAAGGGGCAGAGTGAGAACCATCCTGCCCCCAGCCTGACCACCACAATACAATAAGAAATGTCTGGCTGCATCCTCTGATCCCAAGAGATGCACCGGGAACTTGTAGTCTAGAGTCAAAATCTGGAGGGATCTGGGTTAATGCAAAACTGCTGGGGATGGCCAAGAGCACAGTGAGACCTGTGTTTTAAACCTCCTGTCTGTGCTGCAGACTCTCCAGTAAATAGGGTATTTCCTGTCTGATGGTTTCTGCAGGGTTATCTACTGTGCAAGTCAAGGCACTTCTTTGGCTAACATCTCCAAACTATTGATGCCTTGATCTTCGCAGGTGTGATGTATGACACTTTTTTTTTTAAGATAGCACTTGTTAAATGTTATAAACCCATCACTGTGGCTCCTCATGATTAAATTTTTTTTCCAGTGAGGTGTTTCTGCCTTTTTTTGCATCTCCTGAATTATGTAGAATAAAGATAGTCGTATTTAGCGATGATTTAGGCCAGCCCTGTATATTTTTCCTCTATTTCTGGTACTAGCTTCCTACTTATCTCTTTATTTTGAGGGAGTAATATTTGTGTGTCAAGGAATTTAGTTAAATATCTCAGTATGATAGCAGACGTGCTGTTCACCTAATAACTTGGTTTATGTCCCTTCCCAGAACACAAGTAAGATCAAAAAAGAAATTCAAGAAGCAGTGGGATTTAAATGATCCCATCAGCGTGTTCTCAATAGGTTGTATGATACGAAGATGCAAAAACTGCATTTTGTGGATAATGAAGCAGAATTGCACAGTGGACTGGTTTATGATCCTGAGCGATCTTTTTGTCTGCTCTCCGCTGCCTGCCCACTTTGTGTGCATTACAGACTTTATCTTGTATGCAGCTATTTTATGAATATTGTGTAACTATGGAGTTAGTAGTTAGCTTAATACTCTTTTTTATGTTACATAATTAAATATTTATCTCTATAATAAGTTAAAAAATCAGTTGTTTTAGGAAGGAACAGAACAGATAGAAATACACCATTTTACTTCTGTAGAAGAAATTCAGGTTTCTTGAAACTACTGATTTTCTCCTGCGTGAGAAGAAAAATTATGGATCAAAGTAAAAGAGTATAAGAGTAAAAGTGAGAGCAGTCACTGGAGTTGAATACACTCAACATATATCTAACTAGCAAGTACAGTTGAGAAGGCTTAATAAAGGACCTGTTTATTTGTTTTGTAATACACTGGAGGGATGGAGCTTCAGAGGCCTTCTACAGCGTAAGAAGCCTGTCTTTGCAACAGTCTTCCTCAGCTCTGAATAGCAGAGATTTGGCAGATATTTTTGCAATTCTGTGATTTTTCTTGGCAGGTATTTTTGCAATGATGCTGTCTTGCATGCATTTGAACCCTTCAGGCAGTCCATGCAGAGGGTGGTCATGCGTCCAGTTGGTTGCATTTTAAATTTTATTTTCCCTGTAGGTTTTTTTAGAAGGATGAGGAGAAATATTGAAGTCTCCTCTTTTGTATGGTTGAGGGAAGATGAAGTTCTGGTGGCATGCTGGCATACCGGTAGGTGATAGTAATGGCAGAGAAAAACATGTTGGACACAAATGCGTGAGTACCTAGAGAGGACCCTTAGCTTACTGCCCATGCGTACCTGGCCAATAGCCAAAACTGAAATGCTCACTGCAGTGTTGCAAAGATTCAGGACAAACTGCCAAACTAGGGCTGCCAGCAGCTGTGTACTTGGTCTTGGTGTGTTGTGTTCATTCTGTTTTGACAGCACTCTATTTCTTCAGACTAAAACTGGCCTCATTTAAGTTGACTAAGCCTTAAATACAAAAGAGTAAAATCTGAATCCCTACATTACAACAGCTAAAATTTAAATCCCAAGACCCTTTTTTTTTCCAGCTCATTAAAAACTGATATGAAGTAATTTGTCACGGAGAGTGGCATATACAATAAACAGAATGTTTGGCTGTACATGTAATGTTTTAAATATGGGATTATATATATATGTCTTTATATATTTTATACATGTAAATATGAATGCATATAGAATCATTAAGGTTGGAAAAGACCTCTAAGATCGAGTCCAACCGTCAACCCAACACACCATGCCCACTACACCATGTCCCTAAGCGCCTCATCTACACGTCTTTTAAATACTTCCAGGGATGGTGACTCAACCACTTCCCTGGGCAGCCTGTTCCAAGGCTCGACCACTCTTTCAGTAAAGAAATTTCTCCTAATGTCCAGTCTAAACCTCCCTTGGCGCAACTTGAGACCATTTCCTCTTGTCCTATACATATATATGCTTATATACATATCTATATGCATGCACCAAATTTGGAAAGTGTATATGCAGACATATAGTCTAGTAAAAATATATCAGAAAATAATACTAGGTGATACTAAATGGATATGAGCGTGGAACACTGAAAGCCATTAAAAGAACAAAACACCATTCTGGGTGTTACTGATGGTATATTTTACTTGCTTTCACATGGTTTGCACATTTCTCTCAATGATTGTAGCACCTTGAGAATTTACCTACTTCAGTCTAGGAAATATCTCTCAAAATTGCTTCCTAACTCTTCAGTCTCTTAATTATAGGGTAGAACAGGGCAGCAACAAATAGTACTGAATGGAGCCTCTGGATTTTGCTCATGTAACTGTAATTCCACAGTATTCAGAGAGGAACATTCTTGGTTGATTCATTTTCTTTCATGAAGTGATCTAGGTGTGAAACTACCACTAACTGCAGGCCATGTGTTACTTTGACTTCCTAGATCAGGAGATGCTTCATCAAATACAAGCTTAAAGGCTCCTTCTTGACAAGGAAGCTGCTGCAGTATCAGTGTGCGTAATCTCTTCATGGCAGCAGGTTTTTGTATTCGTTCGAGTTAATGTCCCACAGAACTTGCCTGGATTCTGGAGAGCTTGGAAATACTTGCCAAACTGCTTTTTAATGCAAAAGGCTTCTTTTTCTTTAAAAACAAAATAAAAATAAAAACAAAACAAAACAAAAAAAAAAACCAAAAACAAAACAGAAGAAAACAAACTGGATTCCTCACTTCAAATATTTTAGTTTTTTTAAGGCAGTGCTGCGTGCACTATTGACTCTTCAGTGTTGCTGTTTGTGAAGATAATAAGTAACTATGAAGTCATAGGTTAGCTAGCTTCATAACAAGTTAAATATAACTGAAATATAACTTAAATTTAACTTTCCTGTATAAACAAAGTGGCCACATCTCAAATCTTGCTAGGGACAGCGTGTTCCTCCTGAGGTAGTTTTCAGCTATGCAGTTTTAACACCGGAGAAATTATAACCACCTTTTCTATCCCTAGAGCCTTTATGGGAGTGCTGGTCTTGCATTATTAGTCTCTCTTGTGTCTACATAGTCAGGCTTTGCATTCTGGACACAGCAATATCTTAATTTCTCTGCACTTGTATTAGCAAATAAAACATTTTGTTTGCAGCTTCTCTTAAAATAGGAGTCGTCCCCTTTTAATCTTTACCTTCAGCTAAACTCCACTGTATTACACTGATACCAAAATTAAGAAGCTGTGTTATGGAGTAGTGCCGTGCTCAGCATAGCCTGTGAAAGGTGGTGAACTGTCGTAATAGCTTACAGTACAAATTCATCTTCATTACAAGTGTAAATATTAGTAATTGAGGATGTTGAAATGAAATCATTATAAATGATTAAAGCAGACGCCGAATTTCCCATGAAAAGTACGGCAAGTGGTAATCTCTGTCAACGTAGCTGCCTTTCTCTACTTTTTTGGAAAAAAAAGCAATTAACCTTTCTGCCAGTAATTTGCTCACATATTAGCCTTCATTCTGAGGAAGAAAATTCCATTGGAGTGCATACCTCTTGCAATTTTTGCCATTTCTTGATTACTCTATCAGGAAACCTGCATTTAATATTTCAGCTCTGGATGAAGTACTGCCTGTCCTAAAAGAACTGGATTTCTGCTTCAACTTTCTATTCTATTTAGTGTTTCCAACAGAGTGTAGCTCTGTTTTAATGGCCATCCAGTACTTTTGTCTTGTGCTTTGTTGGTTTCAATCTAGCAGTTCCCATCATCTCTGCCCAAACAGCTTTTGCCTGATAAGGGAAGAACAGTGGCTATTTAAGGAGCAAAGTAATCCAGATGCAACTGGATTGCATCTTTCAGCAGCTGTAGTTCACCCTTGCTTTGTGATTAACAAAGTTGAGCAAAAAGCACTTTTTATGTAGTGTCTTCTATTTGTTTTATCATGAGTACGTCTCATGGGAAGCGTTGATCATCTGTAGCAGCTGGAGGAGGAGAAGTGACTCAGAGGTTAGTGTGTTGGGCCTGATACTGGAGCTGGGATGAAGGAGGAATTCCCCAGCAGTGAGACGTCGTGAGAAGTCAGGGAGGAGAGGTGTGAGTGGGCAGGAGCATGTCAGTGCCGGAGAGCAGGAGGTAAGGCAGAACCTGTCTGCGGCAGATTTGGAAACCAAATAGGAAATTATGAATTGGATTCCAAGATAAGGATCAGTGCCAGTAGTCCAGGGCACTGCTGATACAGTGTAATGCCAACTACTTCCAGATAGGTAGTCATCCAGGACTGCCACTTTAAGTTGTAGGCAACGGTCTGAAGTCTAGGAAGAGAAGGCGGCAAAGGGCAAAAATGTACGCTTTCTATTCTGTTCAAATTTTGTGTGCACCCAAAGTTTAATTATTGTTGAACGTGACTGATTTTTTTCTTTTCTTTGTTCTCCCCTACTCTCTTCTTCTCCTTGGAAAAAGATGTTTTTCTTTCTCATTTTTTTCAGTGCTCTAAACCCTGTGTTGTATCTGCTGCTTGGCTTGCTGGTCTCTTCTCTGTGCCGTGCAACCTGATCACAACATGAAATCCAAGGCTTAGAGAATTGCATTTTGAGAGTGTAGCCCTGTGTGATTTATCAAGGTTTATGTTTCCCTATGTTACAATCCCTATAGACTGTTCCTGCACTGCTGTAACTTTCTGGCAGACGAAGAGGCTTTCTTTCAGGGATGCCTCTTATCAGTTGGTTTATCTTGTCAGATTGGCATGGGAGAAGAACAGTTTTATGAAGACAATGGAGGGGGAAAGTTACGTGATGTGTTCAGAGATCTAGGAAAAACGATTTTGTCAGCAGAATAGCTTTAACTTCTGAGATTCTTTTGTATACGGAAGATTGCTGTTTCAAGGCTAAATACAGTTCAGTAAGTAATGCTTTGATACTTCCTTAGTGCGACCTTGCTTCGCATTTGTGGTGTTCTAGCAGCCTAGATCATCTTTCAAGGTTCCCTGAAGATTTTTTTTTTTTCACCCACAAAGAGCCTTTTCTATAATACCGTTATTCTGGGGAAGGAATTGTGTTTCACACATTATACAGGATGGGTAACATAATTTCAAAATCTTTGTGAAACAACTGAAAAAACATCCATCCTCTAGGATGGATTTGTCCTTTCATGCAGTGATTTGCATCTTACCTTACTGGTAAAACAAATAGAGGAGGCTTCATATTTTTTATTTTCTGTTTCTCAATAGAACATTTCATTTGAGTATGATAAAAGATAAATTCTCCATACAGCTGCAGCCACGTCTGAGCAAATAGCAAAGGTTTTTTTGAAATGGCAGTTGGGGGAAAGTTTTCTCATTATGTAACATCTTGATATTGAAGGCAATGCCATCATACTCCCCAGAAATAATTCTTAAAAATAATCCTCCCCAAAATCGAGATTACTTGAATTAGATATCTTTGATTTGTGAAAGGTGTTGCACTAATTTCACCTGAAGAATATAAAGTTTGAATGTAAAAGTGAACACAAAGCAGTAATTTATTTACATAGGAAATTCTGGCAAAAGTGATAAAACTCTCAATTTCTACAGATGGGGCAAATGATACTTATAAACCTGTATCTGGAATCATCTTCGTAGCGAAACCAGTGAAGGGTGCCTAGAATTTGTTGAAAGTAATGTTTTGCTGAGAACATATCCAGGTATTAGATGCTTAAAATGTATTCTCTCCTTGTGACAGGAGATGTGGTGATCCATAAGATCCCAAACTTTAGCCACACAAAGCTGCTTTGAAGTTATGTAATGGGGTCTCTTAACCCCAGCCTGCCAGCCTGCCACAGATGCTGTAGTGGTATCATCGCATCATCGTGGATAGATGCAGTCTGTGTGTCCTTTAATGAATGTCTAATGAATACCAAAAGTTTCCACTGGGTTCAGTTTTAGATTGGAGAATTGCAAAGGAACAGTTATTCAAGCTTTTAAAAACAAGTGTAGCAGACAAAGTGAGGCTTGCCATAGTATGATGCAAGAAAAGTTACCAAAAATACAATGACATTGCATGAAACCAAAAGGAAGAATTTGGACCATTCTTAGATAAGAGAAGAACTGAATATGACTCTTCAGCTGGACAAAATTTGACATGGTGGGAAACAACATGACTTTGAAATTGTTGTCCAATGAAATTTGGAATATTTGCTCAAGTTCCATCATTTAAAAAGTAGATTAAGTGCTGAGTATGTTAAAAATAATTGTAGAAAGCTGAGCTTCATCTAGACAGATTCCTAAAACCACATGTATATAATTTCAAATTTAAAAAGATCTCCCTGTTTGTTCAGCTTAGAAATTGCAGTGTATGTCTTAAATAAGTTTTGGCTTTTCCAGTGCTCTAAAGGTGAATCTTGCAATGATTTCATGCTTTCTCTTCTTACATAGATCTGCAGTAATGATAAGTACGTACTCATGAGTTAACTCATTGTTTAATTGATTATAATAATTAAGCAGTATGGCAATTCATTGTGCAATTCATGCAAATGAATTTTGCATTAACTCATTAAACAGTTGGGAATGGCACTCTTGCTGCTTCACAAAACATTTTTCAAGGGGAGACTGGTCTTAGTGTTTGACTTTTTTTGTATATTGCAGGTATCTTCTATACTGCTTTCATATTCAACATTTCCTCTGCCTTTAGTGTTTTTTTTTTCTCCCCCCATGTTTTCAGTATCACTTTGGGTTACTTTTGAATGTTCTACTTAGCTGTTTATGCTGTTCAACGCCATCCTTTCTTTTGCATTTTATTCAACTCACACTGCATCAAGACTAATCCGTCTTGCTTTCTGGCTGTTATATAGAGATTATAATGTTACAAAATTCATCTTTGGAGACATCTATGGAGACAAATTTGGAGGCAAATATGATCTAAATCTGCTTCCGTTGGAATCTACTGTGTTAATGAAATGGTTTTATGTATGAATTTTCCCCCTTTCAGTGTTTTTGAGTTTTTCTAAACCTTTACAGAAAAAAAATTCTGATTGCAGTGCCGTAAACATTAGCACATGCACTTAAGTTTATACACAGATACGGTCTCTTTTGACTTCAAGATATTATTTTCCTTGTGCATGAAAGTTTGCAGTGTTGGGGATTTATGTCTGTGGGAATATGCATTATAGTAGAAAGAGGAAAAAAGAAAAACACTTCTGCCAACAAATATTTAAAAACTGTATGATGTATTTAAGAAAAATATCTCCTTTCCTAAGTTTAATAGATGCGTTAATTTACTATTTATCTTACCTAATGATCTTGTGCTATGGGAAATTAGTGGCTTTGCAAATGAAAAATGTATGAGTAAAAAAATGCATTCATCTTCTTAGGCATCATCTGTTCCATTGACAAAAGGCACAGATGTGAAATTTAGCTCAATAATTAGATTTATAATTATTGTATCATTCTCAGATTGATAAATCATTGCTCTTCGTGGCATGTGATTTGGAGCTACAATTCATGCCACAGAAATAGGTCTAATCATTGGTGATTATAAGCTTGAGACTTTTTCACATTATGCTTGTATATTTGTATATATTCTAAAAAGCGTATGGCAGAGAAACAAGCTGCAGTCAGGGAAGAACATTTTGTAAATGACTCTACAGGGGAATGCTGGTCTTTGCACAGAACAGCAAAGATGCAAGCCTGAAAAGTATCCATGGTGCATTTTCTTCAGAAACGGCTGTCTTTGCCATTGTCCAGTATCATCGTAGACTTCCTGGACATGCCTACAAAAATAACAATAGCTCTGATTTTTAATAGGAGACTGGGAAGTGAAGGAACAAAGTAGCAGAATCTCAAAATGTCCATATGCGGTACATGCTGTATTTCTGATGCTAATGTCATCTTTCCTCTCTCTTTGCCCACAGCTGTAGAACAAGCAACAGGAAGAGTTTGATGGGCAATGGCCAGTCTCCAGCTCTGCCTCGGCCTCATTCACCGCTCTCAGCTCATGCAGGTGATTTTATATCTATACTATTACTGCTATTATTAAATTCTTAAAATGTCTATATGAGGAAAGGAAAACAGACAAATTCTCTACCCCACTACTCTTCTTTCCACTGTTTGTAGTAGCAAAAAGTTGCGTATCATTCCATCCAAGTTTCTGTTATGTTTAGATCCGTAAGTCCTATGTTACGGTGGGAAGCAGTCCAGAAATACCTAACATGGATCATGCAGCTATTTTTTATTTCCCCATCTTGCATTCTGACATTCTGATGCATTTTCTCCCCCTCCCTCCCTGCCTTCCCTTTCTGGGCCTAGTTCGGTGTGAAAAGGATACAAATAGCTTGCAGACATGGTAAAGGTAGTGGAGGCGGTAAGTAGGGTATTACATTCTATTCCTAGTGCTTTTGCTCCCTAGGATTTGTTGTGTTAGGCACGTTGCAGGAAATTTCTGTGCTTCACTTTACACGGCAATAAATTGATGATCCTTTTTTTTTCCTTCTAAAGCACCTGAAGCACTTAAAGATTGAATGGAAGTCCATAAATAAATATTTTATTGATAATTATTTTTTTCATTTTAAGAAAGAACATTTTTATCATATCAAAACACATTTCCTCAAAGGTTTATTGTCTCTCTCTGTTTTTTGGGCATTGTCTGTAACTACACACCAAAAGGAAAACCTCACACCAATCCTTGTATAGGCAATGACACTGAATACTTTGTAGAACTGCTCTCGGATGTTACACGAGAAGGTACAGAGTTTCAGTTTAATTTTTTAAGAGGATGGTGAGTTTAGTAAGGCATTTCCAGTTTTCTTGTGGAAGCAACATTATCAGAGAAAATATGGTAGTGGTTTTCACTCTGAGCTGCAGGCTGTCACAACCAGGAATCCAGACAACATGAAGATTTGTGCAGAGTTCAAGGCAGCAGAGCATTTAAAACAAACAAACAAAGAAAAACATGGTGCAGACTCTTTTAAAACTGAAAAATGAAATGTTGGAATGTTTGGGATCCCTCTCTGGGTTCCCCAAATGCAGAAATTGCCATTTGGAACTGGGGATCTGTGGTCACCATAGAAAGAGGCTTTAGTTGTGCTATGCTGACTTGATGAAAGCAATAGCAATAGCTTGCTGTGAGAACTAGCATGTCTGCTGCTGTGAGTGACTATACCACCCATTTGGAAACTGATGGCTTAGACCAACAATGCGTAACAGGCTTCAGAAGTATGGAGTGACCAGCACATGTTACCTGGGACCTGAATATAGGTTGTGTATTTGATAAGTGCCGAAGAGTTCCTGTCTGACAGTGGATTCGTGCTTTCAGCAAGTAATTTCATCATCTTCTTGAATCTATTTCTCAAACCATAAAAGGGGAATAATATTGCTGATGTCGCAGCTGTTGATGGAAAACTGGTACTACAAGGATTAAGACAAGTTAGTGTAAGCTCTTCTTTTCCTTAAACTCAGCAGTATGTACTGTGTATTCAAAAACCTGTTGTGGAAATTTGGCAGCTTCTCCAGTTACCCACGATATGGTAGGTTCTCTTAACGCTGATACGTTCTCCCAAGGTATGTGTGCCGAACACTTCAGCAGCACTAGGAAATCTCATATATGATGAAAATTTGCATGTGTAAGGCCGGCTCTGTTATTAGCTTGCCTCTATGTATAGTTAATTACAGTAAATATTCGCACAACCATTGGCTCCTAGCTCAGCTGCCTAGTATGCCTAGACTAGTCCCTTGAAGGGGGAATTTGAAGGTACAGCGTGTTCAGAGTCACCGTCGCCCTTGACAGGTTTTCTGCTTCGTCTAGTGATCAATGAGATAGTGCCTGGAATTGACTTGGTAGGCAAGGTTTTTTTTTTAATTTTGATTTGTACTTTGAATCACTGTGAATGTCATCCTGATTCATGCAAATAAAAAAAGATGCAAATTTTGTGCTTAAAAGCATAGCAAAGCCACATAAGTTACGAATTTTCATCTACATACACAGTAGGAGTTCAGGGTGTCAAGTGTTTAATGTATATAAATCCTTGGAAACCTTGGTCTTAAGAGATTGTGGATTTTTAGTGATGCTGTGTTCTTGTGTTGTCAGAGCCACCAGGTCTTACCTGCACTGGCATCTGCACACTCAACTCGCCTCCCTGCTCGCTGTGGCAGCCTGTCCTGGCAGCCTGCTTTCTTGTGAAGTGCAGCAGAGGATGTGGCAAGAAACAGCGTGTGCTGTACGGCCTGCTAGGTTTATTCCTGTTGTCAGTCCTTGTCTGGGAGGGGTTACTCCAAGTCAGAGAGGCCTCCTTGACTCCATTGAGAGAACCTGGTATATCTCCTGTAGAGCTAGATGATTTTAGGGTCTTTTTTGACTACGTCTGGAAAGTAGCTGGGAATGGTGAGATACTACTAGAAAAGTTCTCTGAATCGGAAGTGTTTATTTTGCAGCCTGCACCAGACCTTCTGCCAGGAGCATGTACTACAAGCCCTAAGTTTCAGAAGAACTGGAGATGACCCTCTTTAACACCTTCACATCTTATTAGTGTTTGCTGTTGAAGGAGGAAGCAATAGAAGCAGAAGAGGGAGAGGGAAGCAAAACAGTTTCCAATCCTAGAGGAGGATGGAGCAAGCTAAACGTGCAACAAAGTATCAGTGCTTGCCTTCACTGAAAACAGGTTTATTCATTAGACTATCCTTGGCTGAAGCGTGGTAATAACATGCATTTTTGGCAAATATGTCCTAGTAAGATTCTGCAGAATATGGAGGACATTGGAGAGATCCTGCTCTAGAAGAGTTTTGCATGTTGTCAGAGTTCAGTTTTGTGCAAGGAATCTGCCCAGATGAGTGCAGGTGCAACAGATTAGGCTGCTTGGATGCTAACAGCTAATCTAACTTCATGCAACATTGCACAATTGTTTGCCGCTGGGCTGTCAAAGGAAGACGCTGATTCTTGGATCTGCCTTTCAAGGGGCTGAGTCTAACTGATGATAGAGCTGAGAACTCGAGTCACTGAGGACTCTTTTCAATCCCACTTGCCCTTAGAAACATTTAGCTTCTTCACATGACACCTTTTGATTGGTCATTCTTTTCTCACTCAGTTCTGTGCAGCAATCCTTCTGACTGTAGGAGAAGGAGGGAGGTTGCAGCAAACCCAGGCTGTCAGCTTTCCTAGCTCCTTCAGTCCTGTTTCATCTTCTCAGCATCTTTATACATGCATTGAGAACTACCCTCTTTCCAGTTTTCTCTTCTTTGTTTCTATTGTGTCTGTCTTCATTACCTTGCTTCCTGCTTTAGGAAAAGCCTAACATGTTTCTATGAATCTTTAAAAAAAATCAGAAGTACTGGTGAAGACATGTGGGCTCTGAGAGTTCCACTTTACTATGCTCTAGCCCTCCCTCTTACTTTCCCTGTTCCTTGGGGACCTCAGGGACTCTGTTCAAAACACAGAATTTTCTGCTGGTTCTGGAGCGAGGAGAGGTAGTGCTTTACAGGTCCTTTTTAGTACTTCAGTAGAAAGTTGAGCTACTTTGAGCATAAAGAGTCAGATCATGTTCATCTGTCAGCCAACTGTGTCCTGGCTCAGGTAGAAGTCTGTCCTATGGTTCTCTTGCAAATGTGATTGGAAATACAAGTTTGGGACTTATTTTAATATAATTGGACATAGTGATGTATACTTAACAGCATTTTAGGCTAGAAATTATCATATTCAGTTATATCTGTCCATATGCTGCAAGATTACATTTTACTGTCTTTTCATGTCTTGGACTGAACTTGGGCTTGATGTCAGGTCGGCATCAGATTGCCCTGCCACGGCCTATCTTCTGACGTAGTTTTAAGAACAATCACACTTGCTTCGAGGTGAGAGATTGGAAGGGAGATCTCTGAGGCTGCTTTCAAGGTTTTGACACACTCTGAAGTCACTTTGCTTTGGTTTTGGAAAGGAACTGCCCAGAGGTTCCTTGTTGGGCACCTGCCTGATTCCATGAAACAGGAAAACGAAGGACATAACCTGCTGTGGTTTGAGTAATTCAAATGGAAAAATGGATAGATTATGCATGATCCTGTTTGTTCATGCCTTTTTAAAACCATTTTGGCTTCTGGTTTCATACTATCAGTGCTTTTATGCCACATCTTTTTCTCTTAGAGTACTATATCCCACTACTGTACTCCCTACTGTCAGGGTACTCTAGCCATCTCTGGGGAGAGCCTGCTGTTCCCCTTACTGAAAATAGTTCCATTAGATGCTCTTATTTAAGTGGACTAGGTTCTTGACTTCATGTTTATACCATCTTAGTTGTTATTGCAGGTCCTTTCCCTTTATTATAGGCTATTCAAGCTGCAGGGAACCGAGATTGTCAGACTTTTCAAAATCCACCCAGCATCAATTTCTATTAATTATCATCTTGATAATTTTCAGTGTTATCCTGGGCCCTTCTTGTATAGTCCTAATAAGATTGTTGGCGTTGCTTGGGAATTCAGTGCCTCGGAGGTATCTGAAGTCAGTATTTTAATTCCTTGTGAGGACACGCTTGGATCTACAAACAACCTGTTCCCTTCTACGTTAATTCATTGTTTATTGGGAGAATAGGCAAAGTACATACTTAGTTACCTTTGCTTGCATCTCATACCTGAGATGAATTTTATTTAGGCCACTGGTTTAAGCTACCTGTTTTTTTTCCCCCAAGATCTCACAACTCTGAGGGCAAAAAAAGTGCTGTGCATCCCCTGTGTCAGCTGAAGCAAGGTGCGTGAAGGCATGTTATGAATCTCAAGGTGGAGCTCTCTTAGTCCGAGTGCACTGCATTAGCACTCATGCCAGTATCTGTGGCTTTGCTCAAGAATGTTTTCATCTTTGGTATCTGCAGAGCAATCCTTTAGAGGTCTGGCTGCACCTTTGGAAACAATGTGCCATTACTTCAGACCTCCTGAAGAGCTCAGGTTGCTACTAGGTAATCGTAACAATCTACATTGCAGTTAGCCAAAAGAGATTGGATGTGAGCAGTATTGCTCTGTTTTAGAAGAATGGCTTCTTGAACATAATCGTAATTCTTTGAGGTGCATTTTATACCCACATTCTTCCTTGTGGTCCTGTTTTTCTCCCAGATGCGGTCTGAAATGAAGGCACAGGTTGTTCTCTAGTTTAGACAGACATTCTTTGAGAAGGACCGGTGGCCCAAGTCTGTGATGGTGAAAATTGCCCCATATGAGAAAGTCATATAGAGGTCCCAGGCAAATTTCTCCCCCACTCCCCAATTTTCATTGTTTGCTATGGAGATAATAGAGGATTGTTCCTACATAGGAGTCTGTTGTTAATCTTTACAGATGCAGGCTGAATTGGACAAACACTGAATACTTACGTAAAGTTTTTTAATTGTTAGCCTTACCATCTCAGTCATTCTCAGATTCACATGGTAGGAAGGGAGGGAGAGACAAGTGAGACAGCACTACACTGATGAAGTAAGTATGTTGTGCAGGGCGCAAATAGTGCACGAGTAGCACCTGTGAAAGAAGGGGCAGATTAATTTGTAAGCAACAGTGGCCATGAAGGCTCGTGGGCTATAGTAGAGTTATTAGAGCAGTAAGTAGTCCAAGGCTTGAGAGCACACAGAGAGGTATAAGGTCTGAGACTGAGGGTTAAAAAGGGCATAGGAAAAAGACAATATGTACAGCAGATATATGATATCTGTTATATACATTAGTTACTGATGCAGTACATGTAATGTCCTTTTCCTCTGTGCAGGACATGTAGCTACCTGCGGAGATAATTTGTGTTGGTGGAAAGTCAGATTTTAGTTTGCAGCTGAAGTCTCCTACTATGCCTTATGCGTACATGTAAAGATCATGAAAGATTTCAAGAATAATACCAGCTTTCACTACATAAAGTCTTTCTCTTTTTTATGACGATAGAAAATATATCTATACCAGGTCATTTCTCTGGGTTCAAACCTTTATCATTATTAGTGACTGTCTTAGGTTCGTTGTTTGGACATCCTTTGTTTTGGGGCTGGAAGCCGTTAAACCTGCTGAAAGATCCTTTTAATTTTTGATGAACTTTGAGTACATTCAGAATTGTGGGAAGCGAAGGGTTGCAGCATCAGCTTGGACAACATCTGGTGCCCTGGTCATTAATGGGCTTTTCCAGCTGACTGCCTGCTGCTGCGTAGGCAGGTCATCTGCACCACCCAGCCTGCGAAGTGAATGATTATAATCTCAGCAAGTCAGGGCATTCAGGTGTCCCCACCTTAATAGTCACAGCAGCTTGTTCCTGTGGGTGATACTAACCCCTAATGATTAATAGTCACATGTGGTGCTGTTTAATTGTATTTGCTGTAGGTACAAGATTTAGCTGTTAGGAGCAATGCTGTAAATCTTGCTTGATTGTATTTTAGTAAAATGTTTCATGTGGTGCCACTAAGACGACAGGTACTAAGGACAAGAATTGCAAGATAAGTAGGAAATTGTTTAAAGGGGAAAAGACGGGGGTTGTGCTAAAATGAGAAATATTATAAAGTGGGAGCGGAGGTTATCAGTAGCATTCTCAAGTTTTGGTTTTGTGGCCAAACCTTTTTAATCTTCTCATAAGTGACACTGGCATAAAATTACTGTAGCTGATGTAAATTTGGAAGACATCCAGTATGAAACAGCATTGGGAAACTGTGTTGAAGTGACTGAATGATTTCAAGGACTGGAATAAAAAAGTATGAAATTATATAGCAACATGCAGCATTTTGTGCTGGAGGACCAGTAACAGAAGTGTCTACTGTAAGCTGTGGACTAATCTATTATAAGGATTTTAGGAAAAGACCTGAGTGCGTTTTTCATCTGGATGGGTGACCAGATTGCAAGGACCAGTCTATTGTAGCTTTGAAAATCAGATCTCCGAAGATGTACAAAGGAAGTGATTGTCAATTGAATTTGGGAAGACTTCATGCTATTGAATCTATCCTGGTTAGATTTCATCTGGAATACTGCATGCTTTTATGGTCATACATGTTCAAGTGGGATCACGTGGGGAGAAAGGCTGGTAGGATGGAACGTGAGAGCTTGTTGTGTAAGACTGAAAGACTATTACTTGCTTGCCTGGGCAACAGGAAGACTGAAAAGCCTGTATTGTCATCTAAATCGGTCAGAGGTGTTTTCTTCATGGAATGGGAAGAGAAATACATGCTGGCCATATATACTAGAACATGAGGGTTCCTGAAGAATTGTCCACTAAGTATGGCAGGGAGAAACATAACCTTTCCTGTTGGATTCAATAAATTTATGAATACGATTACATGATGCAATTGCCTAAAGCAAAATTTAAGACCAAGGAGGTCTTGTCTCCACTTGTAATCCTTTTTCTAGGATTTTTTTAGGTTAGAGTGCTGACTGCTAATATTCTGCTCTCACTACATTAGGACTTACTGCTTGCATCAGATAAGTTCATTTGATAGATGTACTTCAGCTGCTACATTAAAATATAGTAATGAATAAAGCTGTTTGCACCATGTGTTTTAGTTGTGTTTGAATCATGCTGGAGGCATTTGTGTGTGTGCATCAAATTCAGAGTTAGTTTCCCTGGATTTTTAGCTTTAGTTCTGTGGGTTTTGTATGTTGATTATGAGTACTGGTTTACTACAGTGTATTTGAAGCAAAGAAGGATCTCTCTCATATGCAGCTTCTGTGCTGTTCTGCTTTAGCTACAGTCTGCGTTGACTGGATTTTGAGGAAAGGAGGACTAGGTTTGTAAATGAATGAAGCCTTAGTGTGTTTTCATGGTGAAATACGGGAATGCTGAAAGCTAAAGATTAAAGCAGGGTTCTGAATATCGTTTTTTAAAACAAAAAACCTGATATTTATGGAGAGGAAAATAATACAGTATTTCAATTATTCTGACTGTTGTCACATGTAGAATAATAGAAATGGTTTTGCTAAAATAAAACTTTTTATTTAGTCTTGCTTTTGGATAAAGTAAAACTGTTACAGCAATTTCAGAGCATCTTCTAGTTTAGGCATAGGAGAGGAAAGCGTAAGTGGTAAGTTACATGCAGATACAACTGACATTTAAATTAAATCCCATTAAAACATAGCACTGCCAGTATTTTAAGTAGTGGTCAGAACATGCAAAGCATCCTGGCAAACAGATCTAAGGAGCGTGCAAACCTTCCTTGCTGTTACTGGGGAACGTTGTTTGCTGGTGTGAAGCATCATTAATCCAGGTTTTGAAATAGCTTGAGCTCCTCACCTTTGAGTGGATCTGAGTGGAAAGTATTCAAAATAAGTCTGCTGCCCAGCTGTGTGTTCTGTTGACTGGCACCATTTGTTATGGTATGAAAGTCAGACCTGTAACTGCTGGTGGATGGTTTCTTGTGTATTGTTCACTTCGCAGCATGGGTTCACCACCAAGTAAACTGACACAGAGGAACGTACGACCCCTTCTTATGTGGTATTACTGTGGTGCTCATGTACTGTGATCCATTTTAAAAGACCATCAAATAATGACATCAAGACTTCAAGCAGGATTTGTCTTTGATCCATCAGGAATTTGGGATAGCAATTATCATTAATCTCTTATCCCCTCAGTACTAATAGAAAGTCATTGCATCTGAAACTGTTTTGTAAGTGGAAGACTATTAAAAATACATTCATAAAATACGATGACTATAACATACGGCTTTTTAAAAGACTTAAAACATCTTCCCTCTGTGGCAAAAACACAGGACTTCTTGAAGTTACTTACAAAACAATCACAATTTAGTTAGTCTTGATATAGTTTTCTTAACAATAGGTGCCTGCAAAATGAGTTACCCTGTGTGTTGTCATGAGGTATTGTTTTGGTATGTTGATTGTCTCCCAGTGGATGCTGGAGTTAATTACTTACCTAATGCCTGACCACCAGTCAGGTTTACTTTACCAGATCAGAAATATCGACAGTAATTGCAGCAGCATAGAGATACCCTAGGACTAAAACATACAACAGCCAGCAGATCCTAAAGAACAGCGGGATTTGACTAATAAGCAAGCACTGCACATATGGACAGAGAATTAACTGGCACTGGTTTTTATTTGACAGTCTCCCAGGTATTGACTTGCAGATGGGTGGATAAATGCTCTGATGGATGAAGGTCACGTATAGGACTCTGCTTCTAACCTATCTTGCTTTTCTGGAACACCACACCTTAAACGCATAATAGCACTAGCTGTTTCTCCATTTGGGGTTTGGATTTTCATTCTCTGTTTCCAGTCTTGTCTGAATTCTTAGACTTCTAGATAAACCGGCAGGATTTAGTATCCAGGTATTATGTATATGGCTTTACCAGTTTTGTTGTTTTAAAAGCTCATTTGCTATTGGAAATAGTGCTTGCAAATTGATTTTCCTCATAGCAGGATCTGATGCTCTTCCTGAGTAAGACTTGGACTTCTTCAGGTTTTGTCTGTAAGGAAGTGATCTTAATGTTGATTCTAGCGAGGTAGTTTGCAGCATTGTGTCTCCTCAAATCCACTGCAATAGCTACAAAATTACTGCATTCTTCCATCCTGTTTTTTGCTTCTGTGTGAAGTTTACACATATGTTCTGACTAACCAATGGATAGTTAGGCATGTCCTTGATGTGTGCTAAATATGTGTATATATTCATATATAACTTTAAAATAACTGTCAGAGGAAAGGAATTTGTTTACAAACCCCCATATGCTGGTTTGTCAAATCATTTCCTGTCAAAAGCTGTTTATGTCTCACCGCATTAAGCCCAATTCTCTGCTTTTCTACCAGAATTTAAGGTAGCTTCTTTGTCGTTTTTTCCTCTTATCTAAGTCCACGACATACTCCAAATTACAGCTAATTTTTTCTAGTGCAGTAGCTAAAGTTTGTGACCATGTTTTATCTGCACAGTGTTACAATTTTTTTTTTAGCTTATCTTTATTAAATAAGCTCTTGCAGCAGCAAAAGAAAACCAGTTAGCTGTTAAATTAAACGAACTGTTGCTCTCCGTAATTTGATATTTGCAGTTCATGCAGGACAAGATTAAATTGTGTTGCTCCCCAAATAAAGATTGAAATCTGTGCCGCTTGTATGGCTTCAGATTCCCTCTGCTCCCCCTGCCCCCGCCCCTTCAGGGAACGAAAATCCTTGCCACCTTGAAATTATCAAGGCCTCAGAAGTGTCTGAAGGGTAATGAAGAAGCTGGGGTCTTGAGGGGGAGGAGGGAATGTCAGAAGGACATAATTCAGCCGTGATAGATAAACGGGCAAAAAGAAGTTGGAGGTACTGGCTGGCGAGAGTGGAATCTTTGTCTCTCGGGGCTGTGGGAAGAGCAGCTGCGAAGATGTGATTTAAGCATAGCTCAAAAAACATCTTGCATCTGCTTCTGGCCAAAAAAAGGCAGGGGATGGGTGTTCTCTGCATTTGCTACCAATGACTCCATGATTATGCTTTCTCTTATAGAATTAATGGGATCTGTTAAGGACATTATGAGGGTAAATGCAATGTTAATTCAGAAATTTGAGCAGAAATCAAGGCCACTTGAAGTCCTTTTAAGGACTCACTCTATTGTACCGGCCTTTTCACATGTAGGTAGTAATTTTCTCCTCAAAAATTAAATGTTGACTCTGTCGTACATAGGAGCTTTTTTATCTGTTCCTTAATGTTGCAGTCTCATTTATGTCCAAAAATAAAATGCCACAGCAAATACATTACTTTTCTTTAATGTATAGTTGTTGCAGTCTGTTCCTTATTTCAGGAAAGATTGACTTTTAGATGTATGCCAGTGCTACTTTAAATCAAATCCTTTTAGCTTTTGGTGTTTTTTCGGTTTTTTTTCAGGGGTCATCTTTATTTCTTCTTCAGATACTGTGTCTCCTCTAGTTTTAGGTGCTATGCGGCGGAGGTGGCGTGGAGCAGCTCTCAGCAGCTGCCTTCTTTCTGCACTCATGCTGGTCAGCAGATTGGGTGCTTTAATATGAAGAAGTAACAGATCCTAAAGTTACAACCTGTTCCCAATGTGCAGTTGCTTCTTCTCATCACAGAGGGTGGTCGCCTTTCCGTGCCTCGGTCTAACAGAACTAAAGGAAAACAATTCCATTCAGTGTGTTTTGTCTGCTTGTTTTCTTTGAAGCTAGAGAAGAAATGAACAATGAAAAAATCACAGTAAAGCGCCTGTGGAAATGCTGTAGAGACTTTGTGTATGGGCTAAATCACGCTGATCATGATTTTTTTCTCTTTCAAATGTTTTGTGTGATTTAAAAAAAAACCACTTTGTTTCTGACATGAAAAATATGTTTCTTTCAAGCTAATACACTGGTTTTTTTAAACTTTAATTCTCAAATTAATTTAAGAATTCTCAAATTAAAGGGCTAAATAGAGGGTTTTCTATGACTTATAAAATCCAATAACTAAAAATCAAATATAAACAAAATGTGAGTTGAAATAAGATTCTACACCAGAGTTTATTTTTTCAGAGACTCTGAGAGCAGAAATTCTGGAATTAGTTTCTAACCTGCCTGGAAATGCTTGGATTAGTATTTCTGAATGTTTTTTAGTAGGTTTTTTTTTTTTCCTCTAATAATTTTTTTTTTGTGTATCCCCCCAACAGGAAACAGTCCTCAAGATAGCCCTAGGAATTTCTCTCCCAGTGCCTCAGCCCACTTTTCTTTTGCACGAAGGTAAGAGGTTGTTTGTAGTATGCAGCATGCATGTTGCATAGGAGAAATGTTGTTGGACCCAGATATTAAGATTATTGCAAATACATCTGTCAAATCTATCACTTAGAATGACAAGTGTTATCTTGCTTATGTAAGCTCTCTTAAACCCCAGTTGCAACAAAGTTGTACTGGATGATTGACACAATGCAATCATACCTTTCTGAATTCTTAAAAAAAAAAAAAAATTTTTTTAATGACTTAATTGTAATGTATTCAATTCAGACACTATCTCCTCATCCATTGCACAATGTAAGAAGTGCATTGCTTATAAGAGCACTATTATAGAGGTCCTGAGTTCAGGGCCTGATTTTACTGGAAGCAGCAATACCGTCACCATACCTTTAATACCTGACCTTGACCTGTTTCACTGTCTGTACCATTGAGACAGTCAGGTCTGTCACAGGAGTGTTGTGAGGATTAATTAACGCTAGTAGAATTTTTGAAGATCTAAAGTGAATTTGAAGTGATCTATGAAGTAAATCATTATTAAATGAACCGTAACCAAAGTTGATAGCATGTCATGGGAGACTGCCTGTTCATGCCAGTGTGGTTCCCTATCACTTAACACCTTGTCAGCCTACCTCAAATAATATGTTCATTAACTCAAAGCCTGGGAGGGTAGGCAGAGTTTATATGCTGACCCAAGGGTATATACACAAAAAATGAAATTGGAGTGCTGTGGCTTTCTTTGTCAGTAAATAGTGTCAGGCATGTAACTGTTGAATTTGCAATGAGACAGCACTTGCTGCTATAGTCTTTCTTCCTTTATTTTGGGAGTTCAGTAAAGTAGCACACACAAGCTCTCAAAAGTAAGTGCAAGGAAATGGCTTAACTCTTCTTAAAAGCTGCAAAGGGGAGAAAACTTTACTTGTGTATTCCTTTTACCTGAATCTAATTCATCTGTAACAGTAGATCTTGTCAATCTTTCTAATAGCATATGATGTCACTTTTTTAATCAACATCTTAAGAAAGTTAAGTATTTCTTTTTAATCTACTTGCTCTTGATACTATCTTTAAAAAAAGGAAAGCTATCTCTTCATAGATTACGTTTGTTTGTGAGCATATTTTTAGAAAGATTCATTAAATCCAGAAATAGCTTATAATGGAAAAAGCAGATATGAAAGACCGAGCATTACTTAGAAATACAGCAGGCAGGAAGTAGTTTTCCTTTCCCACCCGTAATCAACAGAAAGTTTAAATCATTATGTTTTTGCAAACCTTAAAATTCAAGAGGAAAAAATGAATTTGTTTACCAGTGTTTCATTTGGATTTTGACCATTTTTAGAGCCCTGTAAGAGGCTCTAAATAAATTCTTTAATTAAATGAATGCTAACACAAGAAGTTTCTATGATTTCAAAATATTTCACCCCTTAGTGGGATTCAAGAAACTTCTTTAGATCAATTCTCTATGGAAACTGGTTTTGCTCTATGTTTATAGTGAAAATGCTTGATGACACTTAAGTTTATAACAGCATTAACATAAAATTTTCTTATGAATTTGGTATGTATGTTGTGGTTGTCTTCATATAACCTGTGATAGGATGCATTTTGGTAGTAAAATGACCTGTAGTTAATGAGAGCAGTTCTCAGATTTATGACTTTGTGCCTTTTCTCTTACGTTTTGTAAAATTAATGATGATACAAAGGAAGGGAAGGACAGTGTGTGTGTGTGTGTGATAGAGCAGGTTGAAGAAGCAGAGGCGAGATGGTGTAGGTGTATGGATATTCCTTTTCCATCCACTGTCCCCCAGTCAGTGGGGATACCAAAAAGCTGGGGAAGTGAGAGGAAGGGAGGGAAAGGCAAAGGAAATGGTTTGGAAGCCTTTCTGCAGCAGCAGCAGCAAAGGGCGCTGCAGCGGGAAGGTGGCCCTCTGCCATGCTGCCAGCCAGTGTGCCAGGCTGGAGGCAGCCTTCCTCAGGCCCTCGGCAACGAGAGGAGTGTCACCTTCCTCTGCCCACATCTGGTGGGGTGATCAATGCCTGGGAATAGCCTGTGCCTCTGGTAGCCACTGCTTAGGCCTCTTCTGCTGGTACATACAAGTCCAGTATCTGTAAGCCCATGGGTAGGTGACAGATCCTGCTTTCCAGAGCTGCTGGGAAGTGGGTAGGACTGCACTGTAGGGCAGGGGCAAGCGATGTATGTGAGAATCCAGGGGAAAATGCTGTAGGGACTTGCTACCCGTTTTTCCCTTCTTCCCTTATCGATGCCTCCTATTCTCCCACCTTTGCTTCCCAGATAACTTTCTGTGATATCCCATCCCCATCCTCGATGGCCCTTCTGTGTGAGAATTGCTGTGTGATGCAGGAACCCTGTTCAATATGAGTTATTCAGTAAGGAAGTACTTTCTGTCTCACAGCTGTGGAATATATGGGTCTCACGCGTGTTTAAATACTTTCCAAGTTCTTGTTCTTTCAACTGTGAACGTATTTAGCTTGCGCAGCTAAGCCAAAATGAAGGAAAAACTCCTTTGGGAATTATTCATTCATCTGGAGGTAGCTCATGCATACCTGGGAGAAGGGAGGAGAATTAATGAATTAAAAACAAAATTATGGAGGAGGAGGAAGTTTTTTCCAGAGTTCAGTCTTTGATACAATCAGCAGTCCCTCTAGCACATGTTCTTTTTATATTTTAACACTAATTATGTACTGTAGTTTCTTTTCTCACACTGGATGTATTCAGAGTCCCAAAGACTTGGGTTGTAGCTTGTGGATGGATAAATGAGAGTAGGAAATAAGGCGTTAGAATGGAGAGAAGCAAATGTTGTTTTAGACGGTTAGCTTGAAGGGTAGGGAAGCTGCATCAAGAGGTTTAAAGTTTCTGACTTAGCATGACTTCAGTTCTCCTTTATGGAATTATACTTTTTGTGTAAATCAGGCTTGAGAGATGATCATTGTACTGGCTGTAAAACAGAGCTTCAATTCTCCCTTCTCCTTTCCCCCACTGTCATACTGTTTGTTAATAAAAACTTGTCCTGTTTTGTTATTCATGTATTATTTTGCTTTCTTTAACATATATGATACAATTGTACTCCAGTCATGGGCACCGAAATGACAGGTAAATGTTACCTCCTCAAAAATCCAAACATGGCTGCCATAGTTGTTTCTTGGTTTGTCACTTTGAATATTCAAGTTTCATGTTGTCTGTGTGTAGCTCACCTCAAGTGGTGAAGAACAGAAATTGGTTTCGGTTATGATTTGTTTGTTTTTTTTTTTTATTCTGAGTGAGCATGATTTTTGCTGCAAAATTGTTTTTCCTGATTTACATATCTAACATTCAACAAGTTTGTTTTTACCTAATCATTCTTTGCAGTTATTTGACATTAGCCTGCTTGTTTGCTGATATCCTGTACTGATGTCACTTAAGACTTAAGTGCTGCCCTTGTATTTCAGGCAGACTGTGGGAGTTATTCTGTGGTTCAGAGCATTGTGGTTTGCATTTGTTCACAAGTTTTTAATTTGCGTCTCATTAATTTTCATCTGATGGACCTGAGAGTTGTGAAGACTCCCTGTGATCCATTTCTATGTGTATTAGTGAGACACCAATTCTGTGGAGCTGTTCATTCACTTCTGGTTGTTTCATCTCATAGATTTTTTAACTAGAAAAACACACTTAAAAAAAAAAATCTGTAAGCCTAAGTCATCCTTTCTAAATGCTTGTTTACTGTGGTCCCCTGTGAAAGTTTACTCTTCATTAAAACCCCTGTTTGTATCATGCTTTTGGAATGCAGTTTTACACAGTAATATTTACACAGATGTTTCTGTATTAGGATATTGCATTGTTCATTTGACTAACCTCGGTTTCACAACAGGACTGATGGTCGCCGCTGGTCTTTGGCTTCTCTCCCTTCTTCTGGCTATGGTACAAATACACCCAGCTCAACTGTTTCTGTAAGTATCCATTTTGGTATGCTGATAGATTTCTATTACGTGCCATATCTTCTCAAATGTAGCTTGCCTCTCTTAGGAGGAGGCAATGTAGGCTTTGTTACTGTTGATAGACTTTCAGTTTATATGGGATACGAAACTGCTTTACTTCACTGAAATAGAAGAAAACTTCAGGCAATGTGTGCTTTGCTTAGAGATATTTTCTGGCAGTGAGTAGTGTTTAACTACCCACTTTTGATCTGTGGGGCAGTAGGAGGGGAGACATACTGCCTTATTTTAACCATGTGGTAGTTAGGTATCAAGTCTTAAGTGAGGCTGCCTTGATAACGAAAAGAAAGAGGAACCAATATATGACATGATTCATCCATCCTAGCTTAGACTGCTATCTTAAGATAGAATGAATCACGCATTTGCCTGTCTTTTTTCTTTGGCAATAGTGACATTAGTGCATGATAATATGTTAGATATTTAGCATTTTAGAAGGAATCCTTTTGGATGCATAATAGGATAAATATAAGTCTAATCTGTTAATTTTTGTCTGTTAGAGCAATCCTTATGATGTGATCTTGTATCAGCCCCCCTGCCATGCATGTACCATCTGAGTCGCGACATGCACCATAGCAGTGCACGAGATCCTGCTTCAATACTTAGGAGCTAGGCAGTGGGAGAAGTATGAATCTGTACTCGTGCACATCTTGCACACCTCTATACTGGAGAGGAAGTACTGGGTTGTGTTACAACGTGGAACTAAGCTGTCTGTTGTGATAGTCATACCTGAGAGACTGGGGAGATAGAGCTGTGGAGGAAGCCGTTTTGACAGTTAGATTACATCTTCTGCAGTACAGAGCTTGGTCCTTGTAGATCCAACTATGACTTTTCAAAAATTGTTTTGTATTTTTAGCCTTGTTTTTTACCTTTAGGGTTGTATCATTAACAAAAGTACTGTTATATGAATGATACATATTACCGCACACACGATAACTGATTTTTTAAAAAAAGTTTCTTTTACAATTTAAGTAAGCTTTCTCTTCCCCTGGGTGTGTTCTGTTTCTCTTGTGAAATAGTTGAGTTCTATATCCTGTACACTGATGAAACATGACCATTTTATGTTATGATCAACTCTTTTTTGATATTTGTCCACAAAGGCTTCTGGAAAGTCAAGTCAATTCTTGCTGACTTCAAACCAGGTTGAATGATTTCATGTATCTTAAGAACTGTTCCTCAGCAGCACTGATTTTTGACCTCTGCTTTCCTTCCTGTGGAGATTTTACTTTTGGCAAGCAAATTGCATGGTTTCACATTAATTCCCTAACCACTTTCCATAGTGCATGTTTGTACACTTCTTGTTGGAACTAGATCAAATATGCTGTGCTCTTTGCTTAAAATATATTGACGTAAAGGAGGTTATGTCAGATAATAAGTAATTGCCATAGTAACCCCATCATTGTTACAAGAAACAGGCTTGTGCTAGAAAGGAAATGAAAAGCTGTGTCAGAAACATATCAAAACACAGTTTTAATTTTCAGTCCATACTCATATGCTTTTTCTTTGACATCTTCAATTTTAAAATGGTAATTCTAGTTCATGTACTTCTTTCCTGCGTAAGTTTACTAACTACTGTATGCATGCTGGAATGTGGAGCAGTTTTACAGCATTTTTGCATTTCTTACAAAAGTTATAGCACTGTCATTATGGATTTCGATGTATTAACTTCTGTAATAGACTGTTGTTGAGTTCTCCCTTGATATTTCCTGACTAGACCACATTGTATAAATATTAAAATAGATGTCTTCCCTAGCATTGAACAGTTTCTGACTTGTGGAAAGAAATCTGTTTTTCCAATAAGTAAGTTTGAATTTTGTTGAAGAAACCAGCAGTGGAGAATTCATGCCATATATTTCTTAAGGTTTTTTTTTCCCCCCAAGAATCCCCTTCTGCTGATGAGCCCTGCAAAAGCACTGAGACAACCTCTGAATTTCAAATCTAGCCACTATTTCTTTGCTTCTTACTAGAGATGCTTTTCACTTTCTTTTTTTACCCATTGACGATATGCGTGAATCAGAAAATGAAAACTGGAAGTGTGTCCATCTAATTGGTTTCATGTACTTTTTCAGAATCTGAAACAGCTAGCACTGTGCAACCTTCTCCTCCACATTCTTACAAATTCTTAGAGGCAATGGGAGACCACTTCACACACAATAGCCTAAGTGTACATACAGAACGCTCCCTTTTCAGTGCTGGATAAGTAAGATTCACATTAATCCAGAGATGTATCAACTGGAAATCAGAAACAGTTTTTACACATCACAACAGAGCACAACTTTGATCTTTACAAGCAACTGAAAGTCAAAGCAGGGGCAGAAGGGTCTGTGGTAATCACGATTATGCTCAGGTGAGTGTAGCTCACCATTTCTTGTTAGACTGTTTTTTCTTTTTTTAATACTGAAAGTGAAGAGGTTGATGGAATTACCAGTTTAATGGAAGCTCATGGATTTAGAAGTGGTGCAAGTACCACATATACCAGTTCTCACAACGAAGTTGAAATTAAATGAAAATACCTCCTGCTAAGATTATTCAATTGAAAAGAAACTCTTGGTGTGTCGTATTCCAGCAAAGTTGGATGAGATCTTGCTAGTTATGAGATGCAGTTGAGATGATTGTGTGTCTTCTCGAAGAGCAAGCCTATAAAAATGATAAAGTGAGAGAATACTCAGTTGCATATTTTTGCCAGTAGACTATATTCTTGGAAGCTTATTTGGATGGGGAAATAGGGTAAGGACATGGGGAAAGAGTCTTCGGGGTTACATTAGCTGGTATTGGCTGCAAATTTGCCTTTCTGTGTTGGAAGAACAATTTGTGTTGCCATGATGCACTGTGGTTGTGCATATTAAAAGTATGTTAAATCTTATGTGATTTTTGGAGCAGCTATTCTAGAATGCCAGGAGAGCTAATTTTGTAAAGAGTTTTGCTATGAGAATTTGGATTTGTACGGAGATCAGAATTCAGACCTCCAAGAAAATGCACTCTGTGCCTGTGATGGTCCTGATACAACTGAGAGTTGTTAGCAAAAGGAAGATTCTCACTTTAATCCTGTTGGATCTAAACTCTGTGATACCTTATGTGAGAAAGTGTGTGATACGGGTTATTGATCTCCTGATCTTCCCAGAATCCCCAGAAGCCAAAGAGGTAGAGATTGATTTTATAGAAATAGCCATCTGTGATGGTCTGTATTGGGAAACTTCCGTGTGCTGGAGTATCTTTTATCTTATGGAGCGTGGCTGTAGGAAGTATGCCATGAGGTTAACTGCAACTAGCTGCCATAGTATGAGATAAGAAAGAACTTACCTAGCTGTGAGCTGAATTATGCGTGGTAATATGCTAAGGCTGAATTTCATAGATGAGTTACTGTGACTCGACAAGTTACTACCTATCCTGTGCACTGTGGTAAATTCTTGGTGTGCATGCTGCTTAGCCTGCAGCAAAGCAAGGTAATGCAATCTTGCTAACTTTAACTTGTTCTGATGTGATGCAGCCTTCCCATATAGCCCAGTCCTGTGCGAGTTAACCTTTCCCAGCAGTGGGTTTTCTTCTTTTTCACTTTTAAGAGATGACTTCATGACATATAGTGTGATAAGTAGTCTTTTCTTGAGTTCCTAAGAATTGGGATATATTCAGCCTTTACCACACAAGTTGCCAGAAAATTAGGAAGACTGTCTAGTTTCTGTGCTTACCAGCCTGGACATTACCCGCTGACCTTAGCAATGTAGAGCAATGTTTGTACCGTACGAAAGTTTATTGATTTCCCTCACGAGGGATGACATAGCAAAGAAGCTCTTACTATGCTGGCCTCCAATAAAAGAGCAGCCAGGCAGGGACCTTGGTGTCCTCTATGAGAAGACAGATTAGAACGATAATGTGCCCACAAAGACTGACAGAGAGAAGAAACTAATTTTCTTGAAAAAGCTAGCTGGAGACTGAAGAGCTCCAGAAAGATGTACAAGTTTTCAGACTTCTTTCCCTCCACAGGTGAAACAAAGGGAATGTCTGCATGTTAGCAAGCAGCTTTGTGCAGTCTTACAAGGGTATTTGTGAACAAGCTATCCTGGAAACTAGTTTTGGTACCAGAAACAGTAGAGCATTTCTCTGTCTACACTTGTCAGTCCAGACTAGCAAGGCTGCGTGTTAATGCATTGAACTATGTACATGTTCTTTACAAGGACATCAAATCCAGGCTCAGGGAAGTAGTTTCAAAGTCCTACCTCCAAACATTTAGTGTGGCTCAGGTAGCTAGCTGTGCTGCATAAAAGGCAGTAAAATATGATAGTATAATCATCTGCACTGCTTTATGTAGTGCGGCTTTATACATGCAATTTTGCAAGGCTAGTTGTTGTGGTAGCACTTCCAATTTTATACCTGTCTGTATCTTCCAATTTTATACTAAGTGGATGGTTTGAGTGTTATCCCTTTTACTTTTGTCAGCCGTAGAACCTGTCTTGGTAAACGTATTAAGTTCTTTCACTTCATTTTGAATGTGCAGGGTTTTATAAGAAACCAGCATATGAATTTTTTCAGCAAGAATTTAGATTACATTTCATTTTATTTTAAAAAGCATCAATAATGTTTTAAACATGGATAACGAAGTACCTTCATTATGTAGATTTACAATTTGTGTTGTGGCAATAAGTGGTACTCTACGGTTAATCATACTTATGCTGTCCTACTCAAATAATTAATTTTCAGCAGATCCTGTTTTAACTGTTCTTACGTGTTGGTGTGTGTGACATTAGATGTCATCTTTGCCTTACAAGAAATGTGAACTTTTGAAACGCAATGGCTCTTCTGGGACCAAAGTTTTTTTTTATACTTACTCTGTATGTAGCTCATTAAGTTGAGAAGAATTGTTTATTTTCTTCTTTAAATTGGTAATCAGGCGTGGGAAACAGTAACTATAATTTTTAAATTAAATGGCTTTATTCATGAATATGATCTTGAAAATGTTTTTTCATTCTGACAGAAGCTTGTGTTCTGTTCTGCTCTTGTAGTCATCCTGCTCATCCCAAGAGAAGCTACACCAGTTACCTTACCAACCGACACCTGATGAACTACATTTTTTATCTAAACATTTCTGTACCACTGAGAGCATTGCCAGTGATAACAGGTGCAGGACCACTGCAATGCGCCCTCGGTCCCGAAGTCTCAGGTGAGTTTGTCTTTCTGGAAGTAAGAGTTGGATCTAAATTCACATATTCTGGAACATCATGGTTTTGTACATTGGAGGCATTCACTATTTCTGAAATTGCTGAAGTATAATACAAGAAGTACACATCTAAGGCTGAATTACGAATAGTCCTTTTAAATTCTTGCTCCTGGTTTGATCATGGCTTACTTCAGTGGTTAACATTGTAAGCTAGGTCTTAATGAAGGCAATTAACGTGCATGAACTGTCTTGGTGAGCTAGTCATTATTGATCTGACTGTAGCACTGGTTCTCTTCCGGAGTCAAATTGTTCACAGAATAAAGTCTTTATCTGCAAAACTAATTCAGAATGTATTTATATGCTAGGACTATCTGGCAGCAAACGTGGTAAAGAACAAATGGGCAGGTGGGGGGGTTTATTTTTATATTTCACTCATTTATTTTCTTTAACCAAGATGAACTTCAGTTTCTTGTTTCCCAAAGACTAGGCATCTGTATCTCATTTGCAGTGGTCGTTTGTGTAAGATGTGTTTTATCCAAGATCAGTTCTAAACTGTCAGAATAGTTTAGGTTTGGAAAATGCAGATTAATTTTATGGATAAGTTTTCAAGAACTGGAAGTTAAAAAAAGGAAGTATTGTATTTCTAATTGTTGTATTGAACTTTTCAAAAGTTTAACAATAGTTTCACAGGTATGCAGATCTTAAGGATTGAGTTTTTTAGTGCAATATATTTTAACTCTACTTTTTGATTATTTTAAAATCTGTGTAGGCTATTGTGACAAATGTAGTTGCTACCTACATGAAACTGTGCAAGGATTACTAAGAAAAAAATCCCATTTCTTCATTAGAAGATTACAGTTTGAAACTGTATTGTATTTATTGCCACATCTTTAATTTTTTTTCAATTTCTGTTATGCTTTTAACACTTAAAAAATTAAAATCTTCCGTTTGAACTCACAGAATGTATACATATGCTCCAGGGAAAAAACAAGAACCAAGCATTTTCAGAAAAGGGATTATGCTGCAGAAATGTTGTGATGAAATTATGTACCTACCTTGTCCTCAGTGGATTTGCTTGTGGATGTCTGTAACAGATTGTCCATATCAGTTAAAGGACCCACCAGTGTGATATCTTGAGACAAATTTTAGTGTTCATTTTTGCCCTTTTAGAAAGCCAAAAGCCAGTTCCCCTGCTCATACAAGAAACCCCTATGTACATGTTATGATAAAGTCACTCCTAGAGGATAGCATCCCCTTTGTGGGGTCTTTTTCCTGTTCCACATCTTTTAGACCAGACTGAATGGGCCAGTGTCACCAACCCAGGAAAATCAGATGGAGATTTTTTTCAAAGGAATTTATCACAGACGATAATACATCGAGGCTCATGATAGCAAAGCGCAGTTTTGTAGGTTAGCTGAGGCCATGGGTACCTTTTATGGATGGTTTTCCTGCAAGTCTCTTGCTTTTGTTACAGGCACAGTGCCCCAGCATTGATGGAACTGATGCATATGTATGGCATTATTTGTAGGAAGTTGCTGCCTTTATCTGCTGGTCAGATTGAAAATAGGTTGTTTTGATTTTTTTTTTTAAATGATCTGTATAAAGAAAAAAGAATAAAAGACTCATTCTTCTCAAGTTTTTCACTTGCAGCTAACAGAGTTCTTGATCAGTCTTGCTATTTTCGTTGTATGTAACCTTCAAAGGGGCGGGTGTAGCTATAATTGACAGTTAAATATCTCTGTTGCCCTTCTGAGAAAAAGGTGATGTTCACAAGTGTTGCAAAACTGCCTGTATCCTGAAGTGTAGTTACAAACTAAGAAAATAACACAGTTAGCAGTTAGATGTCAAGCACGTGAAATAATCTTTAGGGCCTAGTCAGAAATAGCAGAAGGGAAACAAGTATACCACTGGTGAGAGAATGTACCTTTCCACTGAAGCCTATGTTGACTTTTTGTTGCAAATAAACTGTACAAAAATATAATAACTGATTGTAGTTCATGCTGAGACAAGTTTAAAGGGATAATTTGCTTTGCTTGCAGCCCTGGACGTTCTCCTGCCTGCTGTGACAATGAAATAATTATGATGAACCATGTCTACAAAGAAAGGTTCCCAAAGGTAATGAATTATACTTAAGATACCCAGTATCTAAATTGATAGGCTACATAGGTTTTAAGTAAGTGGTGTTTTTGTTATGGGAACTAATGATCCAACCCTGCAATGGCTTTCATAAGGCATCACCAAGCTCTTATTACAAAGATAAAATCACAATAAAGAAAATCCCTGCTGAGAACTGGACATTCATTTGGCAAAGCTGCTGAACTGGTTTTGAAATGAATCATGCTGGTAATATATCCTGCTGATTGGAAACCGACAGTGCATTCGATTTCAATAGGTGGTGTGTACTTGGGGCAAATGTATACTGAATTAGTAAACCAAAAATAGTTTCTGTTGCTAAGACTTGTGCAGCATTGGCTGATATACCTGCAAATTCCTTCCTTTAGTGGCATTTATTCCTCTTCCTAAACACTTATTATATACTTATTTTAATTGTGAAGGTCAGTACACAGTTGTGGGGGTTTGCTATGAGATACTAAATGAGGACACGTTGCTGTTGTGTCCAGAGGTCTGAAACACAAAGGAGTTCCTACGTGTAGGTGTGTAACTCGGAGCACTGCGCTCTTCATTGCTCGTAGGATTTCGATGACCCCTGGAAAATAAAATAAGAGAAAGCTGATACTATTCCAAGAAGTGCCTAAAAAATAGAAGAAATTTCTTCGTATTTCCTCATAGAAATATGAAGAGAGATTTGTCAGGATTTGCAGAGTGAGTGAACAGCAGTCTGAAGTGTGGAATGACACACTCATTTCAGTGTTTGAGATACGAGCTAAGAGGTGTGGGATTACTTTTTAATAATAAAAATATTGTTTACAGTTTTTTTTAAGCATCTGCAGTTTTGTGAGAACCAGACAGTTGATTCTGTAAAACAGACAAATCTAGCAACCTGTAAACAGATCTGGCAGGACCTGTGAGCCTGTGGTGCTTTTAATCAGTCAATGCTCATTCAAAGTCTGCCCAGTGAAATATTTTCATGGTATAACTTGTATCAGAGGAAGATATTCTGCTCTGTAGTATCTGCAGTTTTAGCAGAACAAAGTAGATCCCCATGAGTTCTCTTTTCTTTATTATTTTGACTTGGACTTAAAGTTTTATAGTTATGGGTGTTCCTTTAGTTCTGTTTAGTGATCCTCAGAAGATTAGTGTATGGTTAATCACCGGTGGCAGACAAAGGGGAGGATCTGTGTAGTAGAACAGTAAGGCTGTTGCTTTTCTGGACTGGTAATGTGGGGAAACGTCATCTGTCACTTTGCCTTTCTGTTTGCTTGCTTTTTTGCTTCAGTCATTTCACGCATTCCAGCTAGATAACTTTTTAGGCAGTACAGAAACGTCGCAGAATCAGAAAGAAGGTTTGAGGCTGTTAGTTTCGGGTAAAGCTGATTTAATGTATTGTGTATCTATTTGTCTATAGGCCACAGCTCAGATGGAAGAGAGGCTTCGGGACATTATAACAAATCATTCTCCAGAGAACGTCCTTCCCCTGGCAGATGGAGTGCTCAGTTTTACCCACCATCAGATCACAGAACTGGCTCGAGATTGTTTGGATAAATCCCACCAGGGCCTCATCACATCACGATACTTCCTTGAATTACAGCAGAAATTAGACAAATTGCTACAGGAGGTATGAGCCATGAGACTACTGTTATGTTTGCTTGAAAAATTGTTTAAATCTGTTTGCCTAAGAGTTGTCGTCTTGAATTAATCATGGCTGTTCGCTCAAATAATTGTCAAAGTGGTATTCATAGCAGTTTTAGTCTACATAATGATGACTACAAATATTATAAGGCATCCTAGTGTACTAGTCTGGAATAGATGAGTTGTAAAGATTTCAGAAACAAGAGCATTTTGTCATGCAGTGCAAGTTATAAATTGCTTACAGAAGTGTGTGCATAAGCCCTAAATGAGGAGGCTTCTATTCCATTTACTGTGGATAAATGAGGGAACGTATACACTTTCCACTTTATCAACCCTACTAATTGCCTGCTGTGTTGAGAAAGCAGACAGCAGCCCTTAGCTTTCTATTAGCTAGAGGTTATTTAATTATTTAAATATTTATAATATTCCTTTCATAATTAAACTGTTTATTAACAGAAATAATGTGATTTCTAAAAGTGTTGAAACTTCCAGAGAATAATCAGCTAAATTAATTAGGAAGAACTGGGAACTTGACAAAATAAATGCACTATGACATGTCACTCCAGTTTATGAATGTATCGTTTTTAAAACAATGAGTACAGCATGTAATGTTCTGATTTGTTTGTGTGGGATTTGATAGCACATTATGAGCCAAAGTTAATGTGATAGACCAGCAGAGTTGATATTGACTTGAAATTTTCCATCCGAGATGTTAAGATACCATGCCTGTCTTAATTTATGCCTTGTCTTCTACTTTCTTTTGAATGCAGGAGCAGTTGCAAAAGGTTTTGGTTGATTTTTCTTTTTCCCTATGCTGCTTTTTTTTTAACTTCTATTCAGTAAATAGGTTTTCTGCAACTACTGTATTTTGAACTTTTTTTCTTCATAAAGCAATGCAAAACGTAAGACATGGTGAAACATGAGCCAGCAGTGTGCTCAGGTGGCCAAGAAGGCCAATGGCATCCTGGCCTATATCAGAAATAGTGTGGCCAGCAGGAGCAGGGAGGTGATCGTGCCCCTGTACTCGGCACTGGTGAGGCCTCACCTCGAATCCTGTGTTCAGTTTTGGGCCCCTCACGACAAGAAGGACATGGAGGTGCTGGAGCTTGTCCAGAGGAGGGCGACAAAGCTGGTGAAGGGTCTGAAGAACAAGTCTTATGAGGAGCGGTTGAGGGAACTGGGACTGTTTAGTCTGGAGAAGAGGAGGGTGAGGGGAGACCTCATCGTGCTCTACAACTACCGGAAAGGAGGTTGTAGAGAGGCGGGTGTTGGTCTCTTCTCCCAAGTAACAAGTGATAGGATGAGAGGAAATGGCCTCAAGTTTAGATTGGACATTAAGAAAAATTTCTTTACTGAAAGAGTGGCCAAGCCTTGGAACAGGCTGCCCAGGGAAGTGGTGGAGTCACCATCCCTGGAGGTATTTAAAAGACGTGTAGATGTGGTGCTTAGGGACATGGCTTAGTGGGTATGGTGGTGTTGCGTTGACAGTTGGACTCGATGATCTTAGAGGTCTTTTCCAACCTTAATGATTCTATGATTCTATGATCAGTGATGTACTTCTGGATTATTGAAACCCTATTTTTTAAACAGAGAAAATACGTAGAGCTTGCTTACTAGTTAAAAGGAAATTTGAGCTAGTGACCTTCTTGTGAAATACTCACATTTTTATGATGCCAAAGTGCAGGCAGAGTTGGCCAGTTGACTGGAGATATCTGACTACGAATTATGTTATGCTAGTGATAATGTCAAAATACAAGGAAACATGTCTAACCTAAGAGTCATTGAACCACTGTTAACAGTTTTAATCACTGTTAACACTATATCCCTTAAAATGGCTACACAGTAAGTAGAGTTTAGAGTACATTGTCACTTACTCCCTTAACATGCCCCCCACCCAAACCCACTAAAAAAACACTCTAGCAAGTTATTCTCCAGTCTGCATTATTTAAAAAAACACCGAAACACTCATTTTGTCATGTTCTATGATGCTAATTCTTTATTATGTAAAAATTTCCTGTTCTGCAAAAACATAAAATACTCAGACTTAACTTTTGAGTCAACTCCATAATACCTGTTAATAGCGTAATATGACCATAAGAAAACTTTCTCTTTGCACAGCTTGGTTATGGGCACTCAGTTGTGCTTTGGATTCATGTGATTAGTTTGTTGTCAATTCCCAGCTGTGACATTCAGCAGAAAGCTGCATCTTCTACTGCTACTTGGCATGTTGCGATTACTTTGCATAACCAGGGGAAGAGTCCCGTGAGGTTTGAGCAGCTTGGTTCAACCAACATTTTTATAATTCTAAGGTCAAGGTCAAATGGACCTGAATGCTTTCCTACTTCATCGCTCTTAAATGTAACATGTATTGAGTCTTTTGTTTACATATGCACCTGAGTGTTCACAAAACTATACAAAGGTGCTTTAAATTTTGCTGATGATTAAAATAGGCAGGTGTTTTGTTTACAAAAGAGTTTTCTTGGGACTTGGTTGATAGTGTGCAGAACACAAATGCCTGTATCCAATTAAGGTTCTTCTGAAACCTATTGCAGAGTGCTAGATGGTATTTGTGCCTTTTTTTTTTTGCTTCTTTAAACTTCACAGATTAATTCTTCTCAGATATTTGGTGGTTTTTAAAATTGTGGTGCTTATATTAAGAGCAATAGTAGCTTCATATTTTCATGGGGTTTTTTTTACTTCAAAAAATATAAGATACATACTATATGAAAAGTACTTATTTGTCCATATTAATCACTTTTTAAATGTTAGTTTCTTAATTCACTTTGTGGTTTTGAATAAGCAAGAGATGATGAAAAACTTAAGTCTACAGTTTCTACTATTCAGAACAAAGAAATGCTTTGATATTTGAGTGAAGGACTATTAGTATATTTTAATCAGAAGGAGAATGATTCGGTTTCTTTGCATTCATTAGCATCCTTAAATTACATAATTTGTTCTTAGAGGGGAACATTTGAAAGAAATTTGAAGTGCAGTTCAGACCATTGTGCAAATGTTATCAAACCTTTTAGAAGTATTTTTTCTGTATGTATGCTTTTATAGCATTTTTCCCCCCTTTGTGGTAATCTTTGTAGAACCCAATTTTCCATTGTCTTCCTTTCTACATGTACCTTTATATGGAGCCTCTCTGCAAGAATAGTTTTATATATAAAATATATATGTATGTGTCATTGTCATTTTAGTATGACATCTGACCATAGGAAATCAGTATCAATTGGCATGGCGGTGGCTAATGTTTATTAATATTACTTAGGTCAGTTTTAATTTCATCCTAAAATTATTAACAAATTGAGACACAACTGTACATGTAGAGAGATGTATGTTGTATGAAATGTAGTTCCTTTTTCAAAACTGATGGTAGTAATACTGTGTAAATTAAAAAAAAAAAAAAAGAAAGAAGCAGGTATTATGTCCACTGTAGGCACTTGTATTTTGTTGTTACAGTGTTAGAATTGTACAAATGGGATTACTTCAATTTGAAATTACGGTGTTGCTCAAATCCGTGTTATTTCTGGTGGCATCTTGAAATTGACGTGCTATTTGTCTCAAGTACATGCTTCAAACCCAAAGGTGTCCCAAATATCATATATACTTTTCTGAGTAGTGCATCAAATGCGATTTTATTATCACTTCATTTTTATCTTTTAGGCTCAAGAGCGATCAGAGAGTGGAGAAATGGCATTTATTAAGCAACTTGTCCGAAAAATCCTGATAGTTATTGCTCGTCCTGCTCGCTTGCTGGAATGCCTGGTAAGGTTGTGCTTACTATAAGTAGGTTTTTAACTTGTTAGTGTAGCAAAGTTTCTGGTTTAGTATTCAAGGCCCTTTACAATCGTTTTTTGAAACATGTCAAACAATGGGGTAGGGTTTCATTGTTGGTGGGATCCTTTCTGCTTTTATTTCAAGAACATGGGACTGCAGTTGTGTTTGGTTCCCTGCTGTTGCAAATACTATGTTATAGAATCCCTTTCATCAACTGAGGAGGCTCCAGTTCGAAACCAGTTGGGTTTTTCTGTTGTTTTGTTAGACTTTGCTATTCCTTGGGAAGACTATTCCGGAATCGTAATTGCTTGGTGGTTTTCCCGTTGTTGTTCTTCTTACAAGTTTCATAACTTCGATTCACTCAACAGCTGCCAGAGCTAATAGCAGCTTGCAGTCAGCTCTACAGTACCTGATCCGGGGGGAACAGCAGCAGAGGGATCAGGGTATCTGGATATACAGATAGTCGGAGTTATACTGGGGTCCAGAAGGAGCAGAAGAGTTAACTTATTTGTGCATGAGCATAGCACTGATGTTGCCGGACTGGGCTAGCTTGTGCGAGGCCACATGGGTGTGTTTCTGCTTTGCCTGCCCATGCTGTGGGAGCTGAGATGTCTCAGGTGTGGGAAGTTGCTCTTACGCACAGAGCCAATGTGCTTCAGTTGTTCAGTGGAACTAAGAAGCTCTCGCAGAACACAGTGTACTCAGAAGGACAGCGTAGACACCCAAATACCATGTAAGAGCCAGCCTCAGTCCAACAGGCCTGGCAGGCAGCCCGAGCTGACTTTGTTGAGCCACTCTGCTTGCCAATACCAGGATCACAGTGTTGATGCTGCATACAGCTATTTGAGGCTGGCAAGGCTTATGTGGGAGCCACTAACCTGCTGCTACACTCAAGTTATGCCTGAAAGTGTCATAACTGCATTTGCGTGGCACTGAATCTGAGCTAGTAAGTCTTTCCAACCTGATTTTGGCTCTGTGCTGCGTCTCTTCATCTGTGGCACAGTTAATCCACATCCTGGCTTGTTCAGCCATGGGCATTTTGAGAGCTGCCTCTGTTTTGTTTTGGAAACACCATGTCTCTGTGTTCCCAGTTGCATTTTGTTCATGATTTTCAGTTCAGAAGGAGTCTAAAATAAGGTATGTGCTTTGAATCAGCATGAAAGAGATGTTTTTAAAAAACAAAGGCAGACTTTAGAGAAGAGGATGCCTTAGCACATCCTACCTCTGCCATTGAATCCAAACTTGCATTAGTGCTTCACCCTGAACCCTGAAATGGTTATTCCATATCTAGTGTGATCTTCCTTGCTCCATTCCCAGGGTTCAGATAATCTTTTTCTACCTCTTCACCCTACGATGTCTTGTTTTCCCTCTGGTCTGTGGCCTTCTCTATCATCACACATTAAAAAATGCCCTTAAATACGTCCTGTAGGCCGACAGACTGAGGCTTCTTTATGATGCTTTGTCCTTCCCTTCAGTGCTGGCTGACTTTCTCCCACCTACCCCTGCCCGCAGTGTCATCATTGTCTTTTAGCTTTTCAATTCAGCTTTTCTCCTGCTGACCTATTTGCCCATTAGTTCATTCTCCCTAAATGCTAAGTTTTATAGCTATCTAATCCAAATCTCCATTCACTTAGTTCCCAGTTTCGGCCCCTGGGATTTTGTCACAGAATACTTGCTCTGCCTTACCATGCTTCAGGCAGAGCTGTTGCGCATCCTGTATCCCCGCTTTTGCTGGGCCTGCCGATGTGAGTGGAAGGACAGTGTTGCAAGGCCAGGAGATGACTGTGTGTCTTAGTTGAGAATTTCAGAGCAGCAATTGCAGAGAAAAGCCAACACAGGTTCCTTAGAGAGTTCTTAATTCAGATGGGATCTTTAGGACATTTAAGCTGGAATATAACAACTCTGCAGAGCATGTCTCTACAGAGGCAGCTGGCTCGAACAGATTTAGTCATACTGTCACAAAACAATACATTTCTCATGCAAGAAGGTGTTAAGCCTATTCCATAAATGTCTCTGGAATCATGTAATCTTAAGAAACAATACTGTTGCTTTTCCATAGCGTCCCTCTGGAAACTTTTGAATAATATTGGCTGATGCTTTAGAACGTCTGCCTGAGATAGGCACTAGGTATGGAAAATTCAGCCTCTGTAAGAAAGTTCATAGCATTGCAGGAAACAAATCCAGCGCTTTTTTCATGAGAAGTTTCAGAGACCATGCAGTGATGCTGTTAGTTTTCTGGTAGTGATCTTGGCTGAGGTGTTCATGGTATGCGAATTCCTATTTTTACTCACTTGATAATCGTATGAATAAAGCTTTTGCAGTTTTCTGTGTACCAAGAGCTACTGCCAATTATTGAATTTTTTTTTTCTGTTTGTACATAGAAAATGAAACACAGAGTTGGAAGTAAAGATCAGAAAATAAATTTGTTACTTCTAATTATTCATGTGTGTGCATGTATATATGCGTGTGTGTGTATGTTTAGGTAGATATATATATACAAACACACATGTTCATATGCTTAAAAGTATTTATTTTGAAATTACCTTGACTTACTAGCAAGTGGGGGAGAAGCTGTATGTCTACCACTGCAGCAGGTAAGGAAATGATGATGTTTTCATGATGAAGGTAGGTAGGAAATCTTGGCACACATCATCACATTGTTGTGTTCTTCAGTGCCAAGATGTCATGTCAGACAAGGAGGGTAAGGCTAAAGCAGCATGTAATGCTTAGTTGCTCTCTTCAGATTTTTAGGCAGTTTAGCAGCACCCTGAGATTTTGAGCTAAATAAGAGAGTTTGGGCAGTTCGTGGGTTTGTGGTACATACTTAAGAGTAGGCTGAAGATGATGAAAATTGTTTCATGACAAATGAAAAACTTAAGATTGTTTCCACAAGACTGAAAATTCCAAAGACGTTTCATTTCAGATGCACTGCAACTCCTCCTGGTAGCTGCAGCTGTTTGGATGCTTCTACAATGAAACATGATACCTAATTTCTCAAGCTTTCTTCCAGGTTGGGACGTTGAGTGCCCAAATCCTGGGTAGCCTGAGGAGCTAGGACAGGAGCCTTGTGACCCAGCATGCAGACTAAAGCCCCATGGAGTTATGGCAGGCCACGAAACGACCGTCAGGGAAGCTAGCTGGCTCAGCACTCTGCCTGTTTTCCGCAGATATTTTTGACAGAACTGACTTACTCCAGCAAAAAGTTTTTGTTACATCAGTGTTTCATGACTCTGGCTCGCTCTCTGTTAAGCATTGCACCTATTGTGATCTATGGTTGGCATGAATGTCTTGAAGAATGTAATGGCTATGTGAGAGATGTTTTGGTATGGATTCATACTGATAGATAAAGTCTATTTTAAAAAAACCCAAACCTTTTAATAAACTTGCTTGTTCCTTTCAATGCTTTCCTATTTTTAGAATCTATGAAGGTAGTAAAATAATTGTATTTCCACGGGACTTGGTGGATAGGCAGGGTTTTCACTGTCTATTTTTTTTGTTCCTCTTTGGCGCTTGCCTTTTAGGCATGGTATAAGTGATAGTTGTAATATAGTTGGTTCCCAAAGGAGGTTGTTTCATGTCTAGATTTGGAAGAATTGGATCAATGAAGTTCAGATGTTGTTTTCAGCAACTTACGATTTTGGCTTTGTTCTAAAGTTAGTGATTTATTTAATTGTATTTTCCATAAAACATATTGCATATATATTGATTAAAAATACTTCAAAATTTCATTTAGAAGTAAAAGTGGAGAGTGATATATTTACATAGTTTCTTTATTTCACTAGTGGATTTTTATATGGAAACAGCTGCAGGGAGATAGTCTTTTGTATGTGAAATATTACCGCTGCTGGTTATAGGTCATTTCACTCTGAATATTATGGGAAGTTTTGAGGGCAAAGATCTTACTATTCTTATAAGGTAGTGCTCTAAAATAATGGTATGAAATTTTATTGCTTACAATATGTCACATTGTATAAGAGTTGTAATAGAGTAATAGAATAAACAGGTACTGTTTTTAATAAGGGAAATGTCAAATATTTGCAATAGAAGAAGCAAAGGAAGTTTTTATGTTAGGCCTTAAGACTTCAATTTCTACAGAGAGAATGATGGTGATTATTTTTCTTCCAGGAATTTGATCCTGAAGAGTTTTACTATCTTTTGGAAGCAGCTGAAGGCCATGCTAAAGAGGGGCAAGGCATTAAAACAGACATCCCTCGATATATTATTAGCCAGTTGGGCTTAAATAAAGATCCTCTGGAAGGTAAGTGCATCTCCTGGTCCCGCTATAGACTCCTAGATTATTCCTTCTCAATGTGTTTAATCATTCTGATCATCTGTGTATACCCGAAAAGGGTCGAAGTAAAGATGGTAGCAGAACAAGTATTCGCTAACCCTCACAGTTCTCCCACAAGCTCAAGGGCATTAAAAAGACCATCTGAGATTTTACTGTTGTGAATATCATTCACAGTCAATGATACTCATCATATTCTTCCAGCCTGGCAATGCAACTTTCTTATTTCAGCTTTAGCTGGATTTGATGGCAACTATTACCCAGCCATAGGTATAAATGAAAGTGGGCTGAGCTGTTATTTGCACTTCAGTGCCCCCAGGCTCCCACATCTTAGAGTCCCTGAGAAGAATATCTCTCATTCCTGTTAAAACTGCAAAAATTTATTTTTCTGGGTAATTTATGTGTCCGTGTTGAGGACTTTTGTAGGGAGAATTTGGGTTCCAATGGAGGTATTGTCATTGCAGAATTTTTCTTTGCCTGATTCTCCTTTCAAGGACAGTGTTGGGAAAACTAAGATTACTTCTGTCTCCTAACCAGACCATCTTCTTTTCCATCCTGAGACCAGGTTCTATCACTGGTGACAAATGGAAATTCCTTCATTGTGTTCAGTGCTAGTCCTGCAGTTTGGAAGAAATTGGCAGAAATGCCCTCTTGGAAAATAAGTCTAGTTAGTGCCATTTAGCTTGTCTTCTGTGTTATGACCCAGGACAAGGGGGATCTCTAGGAGAGGACTTGAAAACACAAAATAATAGCAAAAAACTATGATAAACTTTTTTTTTAACCAGTTCTCATGATGCAAGATTACATTTTATTAAATCAAAGGAGTAGTGTATTGTATGCTGAGAGAAAATTATTTTTTGGTCAACTTCAGCAGCTTGTGAAGTTCAGCACTGGCAGATGCTGTCAGGAGTTTGGTTAGATCTAATTCAATTAGATTGGATATTGTTATAAATGATATTCATGTTACGTTAACAGTTTTAAAGAAAGTCAAGCCTATTATTAATCCACTTCCTGTCTTCACAGAAGAACTTCCTCATCCAAATTTAGTATTATTTTTATCTGAGATACAGATTAAAGCAGCTTTGACGCGTACTGCTTGGATTCGGAGTGCAGCAAGGATGCCAGACAAATGGGGAAAATATACATAAACGCTGTTTTCCATGTGATACTGGAAAAGATCAAGAAGTAGCTTAATTCTCTGCAAGATAAAGAGGTGTCTGCTGGATTTGGAGAGCTGTTGGTCTGGCCTAGACTGACAATTCATAAATATGTCACTGATGAAGCATGCAAATTTAATTTGGAGTGTGGGTTGAGAGTCTAGTATTATTGACCCTGGTTCTGCCACTTGAACCTTATCTTACTGATTGACTCTTTCTGGCCACTTGGATAAAAGTGTTCCTTAGCATGAGTCAAGAATCTGACATTAGCTAAGTTTAGTAATATCTTTGAATTTTTTTAAACAAAAAAGGTCTAGAGACAAATGCTGTATGCATTTGTATATATGTCTAGAGACAAATGCTATATACAAATAAGCGATACTATTTTCTCAGACTGAATATTTATTTTATGTAAGTGTACTTCATCTAGGACACATCTTATAATTACATTTCATAAATTGAATATTAATGATTATAACATAAACTTTGAAGCACTCCAGGATAATTTAAATGTGTTTTTTTCTGAGGGAAAAAATGGGCTGTGTAGGTTGTCAGTAAATACTGAGGGGTGTATGATGTATGGATTACTGATCTTTGGCTCAATTCGAGATTTGGGTGATTGAATTATTTTGTGTATCATTTTAAAGGTTAATATGTATGTGGATTTGTGATCAAATAATTCAGGCCATCTGATTTGTATTAATGCTTTCCTACCTCCCTACAAAAAGTGATATCTATAAGCAGTATAATTCACTGTGCAATGACTTCTTAAATGATCTGGTTTTAGTTTTAAATTGGTGCCTCTATATACAAGGACATTTCCTAAGCAAAAATAAAAGAATGGCACTATGGGTTTATGCCCTGGAATTAATCGTTTACAAAGAGAATTATTTGTAAATACTGTATTGATTACTATAAAAAATACTGGGTGAAGATCATCCTCCTGAGAGAGCTTTAAATTCCTCGTATGCAAAAATAGCCAATATTTAAAAATATTTAAATAGCAGAAGAACCAAATCTTTCAAAACAAACAAACAAAATGCACCTCAGTAACACCACTTATCCTGAAACACAGAATTGTATTTTCAACTAAGCTGTTAAATTATGTCTGCAATGTTCATAAATGTTCATGCAAAGGATTTTACTTCCTCTGCAGAGAAAAGCAACTACTTTGGACCTTTCTCTACCTCCTTTGTTTGCTGCCATAGCTGTAGTGTCCTTTCTTTGAGTGAAATGATGCATGCATTACTTGGAGATAATGCTAGATAAATTTATACTGTACTGAAAGCAATACCACAACAGATTCATCACTTAGCAGAGACTGGTGGCTGCATTTCTGAAAAGTTCCCCGGGGAGGAATTTTTCCCCATGGTTTTTAAATTACCATCTTTACCTTTTTGAATCATGAGTCTTCAGAAATGGTTTAAATCAATGAAAGAAAAAGGGCAGATGTTTAATGGTATTTAGATGAGTTTTAAAAATCTCTTCAGGCATTGCAAAATGGTTCCATAGTTCCCTGTTTCGAAAGCTGATTCTTGGTTCCATTCCATTACTATCTACTCCTTGCAAAGAATATGTATTTCTCAGATAATGGTTATTTTGCAAAGTTCTGTTTAAAAATGGCTCATTTTAATTTGCTATTTATGAAAATAATTTCAGTTGAGAAGGCTGTCAAAGTATATTATTCTAGCTTGCTTGGTTCTCACCCGTAAAGGTTTCATCAACACTTCTATTATAAAAACCCCATGTTCACAAAACTCACTTTTGCCAGGGAAATCCAATGCAATTTCAAGTTTGGCCTGTATCATTTTAGCTTAGGGTCTCTTTTTTTTTTTTTTTTTTTTTAAGATTTGTTTGTTCATCTTCAGAATTTTTGGAATGTTTTTAGCCTCTCTAACGCTTTAAAGATGTCTGTTTTTTGAAGTGACATTTTCATTGCTTCTGATTCTTACACTTTACAAACGTTGTGTTTTGGATAGTGATTATAAATGAGAGTTACTCCTTAAATCTTAGGTGTTCCAACAGAAAATTATCTGTGTGGTTAATTTGCTCTTAATGCTTACAGTAAGTCTTGTGCAGAATTTCACTTGTAATTGTCACTTACTATTACAGAAAAATCTGGTTTAGATATTCTATGTGAATATTCAATTATTTTTCATATTCATAAATTCAGTTAACAGTCTTGAGATAAAAATGCACCTCACAAATTTCAGGTGGTCTTATCTCTGATTGCCAGCACATAATTATGATAAAAGCTGCATCTTTGGCTATGTGGAGTATGTAATTAACTATGTATGTGATTAAAGTAATACTAAGCTTCGCTGGTTCTTTTAGCTACCAGCTGTCCTGTTTACCTTTTATTACCCGGATGAATTCTTAGTTACTGGACCCCTGAAGAACAGGATAGGCTTAGGAGCTCTGCAGTGTAGATTGACCCTGGCAGGGACAACCAAGTCAAGTTGCAGACTCCCAAAATCTTAGTTTCCCAGAGAAGTCATCTGAATTAGTGACTCCATAAATGATAAGCTTCTACGACAGTGGCTTTTAGCTTATTCTGTTAGGCATATCAGCATTTCTGTGTAGAAGATGCAAACCATTTGGAGTCCACCTCTGTCTATACTAGAAGCTTTTTGCTCTAACTGTGAAGGAGCCCAACAAGGATGGGGCCTACTATTAACCTCTCAGGGGCTGAGATCCTCAGGAGTTTTAGCAGATTAGTGCTATCTTTCCCTTAATGGTCAAACACACATGGATCTCGGAATGCCCACATCTCAGCAGTGATAGCAGTATCCTCTTCATTGCTTCATGGCTGTTTGAATTCTTCAGTGGAGGATTACATAGGCATTGAATAGCAGGTCTTCATTTTCCGGGTGGGATTTTTTATGTATGGCTGGAGATGCCCTTAAAAGTTATTTGGCAAGTACAGCAAAGGAAACGTGCTGATAGGACAGCATGTTTATTAAGTATTCCAGAAAAGTGTCACTTCTCTGGTTTTCTGTGCTTCATTTAGTTTTGTATTTGCTGTAGTTCAAAATGAAGTTTCTAATCTTTATTTCCAGAAATAGCTCAGCTAGCTAACTGTGACAGTGGGACAGCAGAATCTCTGGAAGTGGATGAATCAGTAAATGTAAGTTTTCCTGTTATGTTGCTGCTTTTGCTGAATCGGAGCAAGGAAAAATAAATGTGTTGTGTTCCCACCGCCCCTGCCTTGTTTTATATACTCCTGGTGTGTGTAAACAGATTGAATAGAACAGTGGTTCATCCTCAGACCACCGCCATGGTGCTCAGCTGACAGAAGGCTCAAAAAGAAATATTAGAACAAAACTTTCTACCTGTTTTCCTAAATGTTGCAATATCTTTAGCTTCCACAAAACTAGTGTTCACCATGTGGCAATTGTTTTACCACTGCTCCATTATTTCTGTTTAATTAATGTATCTATTTTTCTTTTAGAAGGACTTTTCAACTGTTTAATAAAAAATAAAGTATTCTAACCAGATTTTAAAACAGTCCATTTACAGAGGCAGCTAATAATCAAATTGAGAGACTCTGAACAGATCCAATGAAGAGACAAGGAAGAAATGAGCAAGTTAGCAAATAGCCTGGATTCAGAAAGTTAGTTTGCAATCTGGAAGATTGTGCATTGTTCTTCTGAATCTGTGATTGAAACTATTTGTCTACAATAGTGGGTATCTTACAGCAATAATGTCAGATGCTTGTTCAGGTTGGCAAAAGAAAAACAAGTTCGAAGAGTTGGTTGGGCTGAATATTGCTTAAATGGGCTCAGTTTAAATTCTTATTTTTAAAAGTTGATTCTTGTACCTTGGATTTCAGTCAACAGAGTAGATGGCGTTCCAGCTATTTAGTGTCAATTTTCAGTGCAAATGGCTAGAAAAAGCAAGTGCAATTTTGGGGGATGCATGGGTAATCCAGTGGTACTTCCCAGGTATTTACAAACGTTAGTAGAGTTTAAAATACCGGCATGGGCTATCTGGTAAACTGGTTCTGATATGCTACAGAAAAGACATCATGCTCTGGTAGATGTCGTATTATCTTGAGATAATTTCTGATTTTCTGGCAAAATGCCACCTATAAAGGCTTCCGGAGTTGTTACATGAAGGATGTTTCTTATTCTGCTGCTTTCGTTCATCTGCGTTTAAAATACTGTATTAGACCTGAGCGATATTTAGTGGAAGGATACTGACAAATTGGAGAAAAGACAGAAAGAGTAACTAGAAGACTTAAAGGAAGTGCTGAAATGCTTAGGGGATTCTAAGGTGCAAACTGGCTTTGCAATAGCTAAGAAATTGCAATTGTAAAGTTATTTGTGTTGTGCAAATGTTGAAGAAATACAGGAAGGATAATTCAGTGTAAAAAAGGAACTTAAGTAGGAGAGGTGATATGAAATCAGTAAAGAAAAATAGAGGGTGAATGTTTGGAAACATTTTCTCAAACTGTAGCTTGGAATAAACACACATGGGAAGTGACAGGAAGCATAACTTACAAGAAAAGTACAGGACTATTCAAAATCATCATAAATATGCAATTAGGAAGAATCCTGTACTGGCAGGCAAGTGGGCTAAACAATTTAATAAATCGTCTCTCTCTGCTCCTGTGTAGTTCATTATATTAAGATATTCACTAATCTTCTTGCACTGAATTTTCTTTAGCAAGCATTTAATTGAAAATGTTCCAACCAGGTCTGCTTCAACCTTAACTATTACCCAACTGCTGGGGTAGGGATTGTAGAACTTTTTGGAGATTTGGAAAACATCTTGAAAAGGATCTTGAGGGTTTGGAATACTGGAGTTCCATGCCCTTATCATCCCCCCTGCCCCCAATTCTAATTCACACTTATATCTTCAAGATTAATTAAAAATTAAAGCTAGAAAAAAGGTTGTGCAGTACTCGTGACAACTCCATTTTGAAAATGTTCTGGCGTACAAGTAAGTGAAAGTGACCTCTGTAATGGTTGAATTACTGCGTTTTTATCTTCCATATTTTTCTTTTCATTTTTGTGTCTCTTTTCATAGTCTATCCCAAGTTATATCACAGTCTATCCTAACATTAGGTTGAAAAGTTTATTTGATGAATGAGAGGTCATCTACGTTTTGTTACTACCAGGCTGTACTACCAGAGTCACATTTAAATGGGACGGCAATGGCCGACGAGTGCCTGGTGGGATTCACAGAAGTCCATAACTCCAGATAGGAATTGCCAGTAACTACTTTACCAGAAGCCTTCATGCCTGTCTGCTGTAACCTGTGCATGTAGATAAGTGAACAGATAGCTGCAGTGTAACAGATACCTTTTTGATGAAAAAGCAGCTTTGCTTCAGGAGTCCCTGTGGTCCCTGTCTGTGCTAGCTGTGTGGCTAACTGGCCAGAGCTTTTAGATGGTTCAGCAGGGTGTGACAGCCTGATGATAGTTGGTTTTTGTTTGTTTTTTTATTTTTCCTTGATTTTGAAAAAAATGCTGTATTAACTTTGTTCTTTCTCCTCTTTTACTTTGAAGAGCTCTGATACCTCACTGAAGCTGCAGAGGAAACCTCGGGAAAGTGATTTTGAAACAATTAAACTGATTAGTAATGGAGCTTATGGGTGAGTAATGCATGAGTGCAACAGCTCTTTTGCATTTTATTTTTGCTTAACTTCCCATTATTTCTTATTGCAGGGATGTTTATGTGAGGGAGTTTGTTTGCACTGCTGCTTTTTTCATTCTGCTTTCCTGTTTTGTTGCTAATACTTGAAATTCACAGAAAAACTTTTTCGAAAGCCTGCTAGGCAATAATGAATTACTGTGTGCTGCAGTAAATTAAAATACTGAATATTACATCACAAAGATTTTTTCAGAAGTAGGTATCATGTAATGCCAAAGATGAAATCTGAATAAATCAAAAGGCAGATTTAAAGCCACCTTTGTAACACTAGAAACAGCCTGTGTTTATGCAGATGTGAAACAGAATAAAACTGTATCTGTAGGGAGACAGATTGTTAAAAGTGAGTGCTGATTTGACCTAAAAATATTGGTGAAGTAGAAACAAATTGCCTTAAGTAGGGCAGCACTGTTTTGTTGCTTCTATTCTATCCTCAAATTTTAACCAGTTAGCTTTTAAGGAATTGCTGTTACTTGGTTAGTTTCTGGGTACTTGGAAAGTGCACAGCTTACTGCCCAGTGGTATGTGAGTCATCTGGAGATATCCTAGAAGACCAAGAGAAAATTACGTTAGCCTGGGCCTTAAATGAACACGAAATATTTTTGGAAGTACCCATGCAGATATTGGGTCTATCAGCAGACAGAAGTCTCTATTCAGCCACCTTTTCTGGTCAGATACTTATCTATTAGACCCTTGATTGGCTCCTTCTCTGCACTGAAGTGTATCAGGACAGGAACTGGTGGTCTCTGTAACCTGCAGGACCAGGAGGGATGTATTGGTTCAAAAAAGAGGGGTTTCCATCTAGAGGTGAGGAGCCCGTTGCCAAATGAGACCATGTCACAGCCCGGCAGTGGAGAGGACTGTGCTGCTCTCCAGCCCAGACCCCATTAGACTGGCTCTTCTCTTTGCTGCCGCTGCTTGAGGTAGGAAGCATCAGCGACCTGATGGGACTGAGCACTCTTTGAAGAGACCTTGGACATAGAGGAGAAAGCACCTGCAATCTAGCCACTGGAGTTTTGCATGCCATTTTAATGGCCTGAAGCTGCTTGGCACAGCCAATGATACTCTCTGATGATATTCAGTTAAAGGTGACCCTGAGCTCTGCGACAGGAGGCGTTTAGTACTGCCTAGTACTGTTGGTCATGACAGCTTGTGTGGAGGCTATTACTTTTGTCCAGACTTGCTTACATAGCTCAGCAAAAAGCCTGAAGGAAATAGCATACTTTGCATTAAAGTTATGTAAATATCCAAATACAACTTCTCACTAGTCAACCTCTGCACAGTTCATTTTCTCAGAATTTCTCCGTAGGCAAACTCATTACTTACCGTATGCCAGTTTCTCCCAATTACCCCAGGACTTCAAAAGCCTTTCTTCCAGCAGTTAGCAGTAGCTGCTGCTCCCCGCCCTGGCTGCATCCCTTTCTCCTTCCCTTGGCAGACGCTTAGTGCTCTCCATTCCTCCTTTCATCTCCTACCCAATTTCCTCTTTGTCTTATTGGAGGAGGATAAGAAGAACCATGTGGGGTGGGTCCCCGTTAGCGAAAAGGGTGTCTGAGTCACTAGACCTGCCCAGCTTCCCAGCAGTTTTAGGAGGCTCAGGGATGGGGAGAGGAGGGAATAGCTGCAGAAGGGCATGCTGCAACCAGCAGTGCGAGGCTGGCTGCCTGAAGTCAGAGGTTCGGTAGACCTGTGGCTCTTGCTCCATATTTGTAATATTGTAATATTTTATTTATTTTGAGGCTAATGGAGGGTTTAATTCTGAACAAATTCTAAAAAAACCCATACATTCTGCTTGCTTTGATTTTGCTGTGGTGGTTTTGCCTTCATTAGTGAAATGGAAAGCTTTGACTGCTTGACAGGGTAATTGTTGGTCTTGGCATGCTGTAGCAGAGATTTGTCAAATATGTTAAACTTGATGAGTTTAAATATAAACTATTGCTTTTGTGAAGGTTTGAGTAAATATCTTAGCAGTTCTCTGGTTTTAATTGATTGGGTAAACTCATTTGTAGTGCAGTTAAATGACTGTATAGTAGATGAGGTGTTTCAGGCTTTTGGGAATGGCTAGGAATATACAAGAAGTTAAACAAGCTGTGAATCAGTAAACATGTAGGATGCTGGCCAAGACCTTAATGGTTTCACAAGCTGTCTATCTGACTTTTTTCAGCCAGCCAAAACTTTTCATACTTCCCAAATTTTAAACTTCTACTGCGATCACAGCAACTTTTTTTCCATATTCCAGCTTGCAAGAGGTAGCAGGTCATAGTAGTCCATCTCTTCAAGGTGGCATGAGCCTGGTTTCCTGAACCAGCTCAACCAAATAAAGGTTACATTTGATTTCAGGCAATTGAGTGATGTTAGTTCAGTTGCTCTTCGCTAACGTGTAACTGTATCTGCTTAAAGCAAATTCATGATACCAGTTTTGCACCTGCCTGGAATGCTTTTACTTCTACAGAGATGTCAGTGTCGATAATGTACATGACATACTGGCTAATGGTGGTGTTTGATAAATTTAAAAATTCAGGCAGTGTTGGATTGAGCTGCTGCTGCCCCTAACCTGTGAGTACTCATTCCTGTCCCTTCTCCACTTGGTTGACAGTACTTGCCCATGCGTAGTTGCCTGGCTGCAGAATAACACCCCTTCAATCAGGTTAATTCATCATCAGCCTGGCAGCCACTGGTTCAGAAGTGGAAGGGGATAGGGGGAAGTGTGACTTTGTGGGTTCGCTTAAGTAGCAGCACCTCTGAATGGACTACAGGTCTAATAAGCTGCATTCCTTTCCTTCTTTTCTGTTTACCCCTGTGGGTGACTGGTCTCTGCAGAGTAAGAGGCTTTGATTGCTAGAAGCCCATAGCTTTAAAGAGCAGTTTAGAAAGCAGAAGCTGTCAATTTCTATGATAGGGATCTTACATTCATCATTTGTTGTGGACTTACTCAAAATGATGAACTCTGAACTCAGGCACTTCATTGCCCTCGAGTGAGCCTCCCTTCCCAGTACGGCACAGGCCAAGTGCCTTATCTTTCTTATATATGTGAGGATCTAATATTGGCAGCTAATGCAATCCTTTCAATAGTAGAGAAAGATAGTTACTATGTTGAAGATCTTGAATTCTGTCCTTCCTGAATGTGCAGTATGCCACAAACTGGTGAGGAGCTCAATTTCTCAAGTGTTTCTTTTGCAAATACAGAACAGTTTACCCATAGGGACAAGAGCTTCATCATTTTGCATCTGTGTTTACTAGCTGCCATCTGCTTTTAGATGTGGAGAGGTGGTTTTATTAGTGAAAATTTGTGACATTGGAACAACTAGGGCTACTACCAGTTATAAGAGAAGGATCACGGCCATCGTGTTCTCTTCTTCAGATGGCCAGCTTCTCATTTGCTTCTAGGCAGACTAGGATAAGTCTGAAATATTGCTGAGAGGAGGCTGTGTGTTTTGTCCTGGGGCTAGGAAGACCCACACCGTACTGGATGTCCATGTTAAGAGTTCTGCAGTGCTTTAGGCAGCATTTTCCCCTGCCCCCAAATAAATCTGATCTGGGCACGGGCATCGCCTAGCTAGGACATGATGCAGTGCTGCTTGTAAATTCTGATCTTAAATAACTATCTGTAAACTTACCATATTGCCATAACGTGAATCACAGCCTCACAAGTGGCTCCTCTTTACTGGAGGCAACATCAGACATAATTCCAGGGTAGTAGAGAATTTAGCAGTGTCTTCTCAGGAAATTGCTTGTGAAAATGAAACATAGTTCCTGGTGAGCAGCAAGTACAGTACCTATGTTTGCTCAAGGAGTTCAAGGTCCTTTGACAAATTAGAGAATTGGGTCAAAGCAAGCAACACAGCTACATTAGCCTCAAGCACTGAATGCAGACTAGATTGTAAAATGGCTGAAGAGCTGTAAACTAGGCCTGAAGCCTGTAAGTAATTTAGAGAAAAAACAGGCATCTTGATTGTAAGACTGGAGGGATAGATTGTGTAATATTTCAGTTGGAGCAATTCAGGAACCCAGTTAAATGTTTTAGCATTTTTTGGTCATCTTAACACATGTGCACAGTGTTTTATATTTGTGCCTAGCTAAACGTGTATTAGAGATAGTTTTTCAAGCTGAGATTTATGTTGGAATTGGAATAACGTAATGTTTGGAAAATGCCAAAGTTTATGAATTTTCTTATTTCTCTTGACAAGTAAACTTCTCTTGCCATGTTAAAATACAGCATCAATAAAATGCAGAACACTTGTGTACCTGTTGAGATCCATACAGTGAAATCAGAGGATGTTTTGGAAATCTCTTGTCGCCATGTTATGAAAACAGAAAGGGGGGAGGTGGGAAAGCAAATCCTTCATTTGAAACCATAAGACGTTGCAATAATGCCACTCTGTGGCTGTGCAGGCAGACAGGGCATACCACTGTCATTGAATGGATTGACAGGGTAATTGGATGGTCTGGATGTTCTTAATACATTGCTTTTGTTAAAGGAATCCTCAAATTTACAATTGTCTTTATAACATACTGAAAATCACGAGCAGCATTTAATGATCAAGTCCAAGAAACCAGGAGTGAGGTATTGTGCTCTTAAAAGCACATACAAAACAAAGATAAACTTCTGTCTAGTGCTCCAGCTCTAGCATTCTGAAAAACAAAGAACAGAGACAGATGTGGAAAAGCGGGCCTGTGGGGAGGAAAAAACAAGGTGGAAGTTCAGTGCCAGGATTAGGAGAATGTAGCAAGATGACAGCTTCAAAAGGAGTGAACGGAAACGAGAAGGCCATCACAATCTACACAATAAGTTGTTATACAATAACAGAAGCATACTTCAAGGGTGGCAAATCAGGGTTCAAAATTACCCAAGAAAAAGTTGTTATGTACTAGAACTCACTGTGGCTGTTCCCATCATTTTACCTCAAAGTTCGCAGTCGTGTCTCAGCAGATGTGTGCTTTACTCCAAGCTTTCCATTTAGATTAAGTTGAAGCCCCACTTATGTGCAGAAACGTGGAAGATTTCCTGTTTCTTTTTTTTTTTTTTTTTAAATGTCCAGGCAATGTGTACATCTTCATTTTCCTGTTTCTCTTTGGCAAGATTCCATTTTCTATTTATCGTTTTACTGACATTTCAGTAAATTGTAATACGCTCTTTTGACCTGTGGGAGCTGAGAACACTGGTGTCACAGGCAGTCCCAGGCACAGTTGTTTCATGGTGCTTAGTTTTGTGTACCGGTAGGCTGAGGAAATCGCATTACTACTGTGAACTGGGAACGTCCTGGAGGAAGAAAGGAGGTCTTCTGCGGGAATAACATGCTGCTGGCTAGGGCAGAGTTTTCTTTGTAAAGCATAAACGCTGTTTGCTGGGGTTGCTGTGATCGGAGGATGTGAATAATTTTTGTATGTTGAAGATGATTTAAAAACACTTTATATAGCATAAACAGTGTGTGCATGTGTAAATGAGAGAGAGACAATTGTTTTGCAGTTGTCTCGTGAGTCTGGTACACTTGAACTAAATGGTTTTTTTTCTGAGGAATTGTAGATAACTGAATCCTAGTGGAAAGTTATATGATTACCTGCCTGTGACTGTGAGACTGGAGAATGCAATTTAGAGAGCTGGGGAAACATACCCAGCATGTCCGAAATATTTACTGGACTAAGTAGTCCTTAGAACTTACTGGTTCTTCATCGTTAAATATGGTAGTAATGACCCTACAGATCCACATGATCCGCAGAGGGTATTTATGAAGATGCTGTAACAATATGCTGTGGTTAATATCTGTTTGTCAAGAGTTCATCTTGGCACACTATCCAAATTAAAGCTCTGAGAAAAATCTGCATGCTGAGTCCTCAGGCAGTCCTCAGTTCATTCATATAACTTTATATTTTTTGAAGGATTGCGGCTTCAGGCACCTGAAGGGCTCATTTTTTGACGTGCCAGGAGTGCACAAGGGGACTGAAATAGGGAAAAGAAAAGATGACATGACAGGAGATTAAGCAGCTAAGACTGACTGACAAGAGATAGCAACAAAGAGAGAGGAAAACCAGACTATAAGGGAAAGAAAAGCAAAGGAAAAGAGTTGTAATGAAGGGGTGGAGAGAGAAGTGAGTATGAGAGAAACAGTAAAGGAAGACAAAAGGCGTGAAGCCAGCAGGGAGGAGTACTGGAGCTGAATAACTCCATCTTTATTCCAGGTTGGGAGGGGCGGAAGGGAGTGAGACTTAGTAGGAGGCACGAAGGGTGGGGTTTGTCTTGGGTTTTGCCCAGGTGGTTTTCCCCTGCTTTCATAATGGTGTAATGTCTTTTACCTGCCCTATGCTCAGACAAGAACAAGGGATTAATGAACGCTTTTGGAATCAGTAAGAGAAACTTTCTTGTCTAGCAAAAGTGTCCCTCCACAAAGGAAAGCAGAAACACATTGATTTTTTCAGTGCCTGTTACTTTGGTAGCTGTGGGAAGATCTTCATAGAAATAGTAAGGCAAAAATTGCTTTTAGTGTTTAAATAAATAATTGTATGCTGATAATTGGACCTCATGGGGACAACAAATTGGATTTTAAAACTACATAATTGAGTCCCATTTCTTTCCCTCTCTATTTTCTCCTTTTAGTCCTTTCTTTCCATAAACACTCACTACTGTGGTAATTATATACTGGAGATGCTATAAGCATTAAATGCTACAAAGTAGATTTCAAGCAAGGCAAACATTTTCAGAATTTGCCTCAAGGGATTTTGAGAAATGCAGCAGTAATGTCCTGTGTCAGTGTTTCACGGCAGGGTGATTCCTTCTGAGCCTTGAAAGAAGGAAGGCTTGTCCATGTGAGGTTTTCTTTCACTTTGCTTCCCTCACTGCCTTGACCTCATCTAACCAAGCTTACAGGAAACTTTGTACCCAGTACCCCAGTGGAAGTTCTGCATGTCAAGATACATCTTAATCCCACATTACCATGCGGTAACGCAGTGATCTTTATTTCGGATTACCTACTAGTGACCTACCCCTGATATGGATCAATGCTGATGTCAGGGACTGAACAAGAACAGAAAATTTTGCACCTGGCAATGAGGGAGCCACCCCATCGAGCAATGTCTGAGTGAAACCTGTGACATGTTTTAAAATCCCCTGGACAAGAGTCTGAGTCATAATTATCTGACAGCACACTTCTACAGAATAAACATTTGTTGGGATGATTTAGAACACTGTGCCATAACTGGGTTTTGTATATAATCCTTTGTTGATGGAAACGCCCAAAATGTGCCTGAGCTGAGAGCATTTGCTGTATCTGTTGAGGGGGCATTTGCTATATCTGTTGTTTGCTTTGTGGGGGGTGGGAGGGGGTGGGAGTTGTTTGTTTTTAGTTTGTGTACTAATTTGTGTTAACTGAAACTCATCCTGGTTATGAAATAAAATGAGTTTGTAGCCACCCTCTAATGTGAAAGGCAGGTCAACTACATTAAATTAAAACCAAGTCTTTTATATAATACATACACAGTTTTTCAAAAATATATTTATTTATTTATTTGTTAAAAAAAAAGTATTTTAAGAATAATTTTTAATAGTTATTCAGACTTTTTTCTTTTTCTCTTCCATTTGAACTTCCAGTGCGGTTTATTTTGTGAGGCACAAAGAAACCAGGCAAAGATTTGCCATGAAGAAAATTAATAAGCAGAATCTCATCCTCCGAAACCAGATCCAACAGGCCTTTGTTGAGCGTGATATTCTGACATTTGCAGAAAATCCGTTTGTTGTCAGCATGTATTGCTCCTTTGAAACAAGACGTCATTTATGCATGGTCATGGAATATGTAGAAGGTAAAAATGTTTGTTCTGTCTTACAGAGGAGAAGAGAGTTTTCTTACACCAAGAAAGAAAAATAACCCCTAAGGTACTTGCATTAGAAAGGCCTCCTGTGTGTCCTCTGTACTCTGGCAATACAGGTTTAGGATCTAAATCCAACAAAAAGGTGGCTTTTTCCCCAGTCATTATCTCCCAGTGAGAGCTTGTAAAACACTTGTGTTCCAGCTAAAATGGGAAATAACTGCTCTTTGAATAAGTTCCTCATAGACTCTAATCATAAGTGTCCTAGCATTCAAAGTTCATGTCGAAATGCTGTTTGCTTTTCTGGAGTTCAAATTTTCATTAGCATATGTTGGGGTGTTTGTAATAGTTACTTTTACGAAGAAAGAAGAAAGAGGAAGCAATTTGAAAAGGTGCTGATGTTGAAGGAGAACAGTGGACAGAGGCAGTGTAAGATGAGATACCCAGGCTATGGTTGTGTGGGTTTCCCCCCCCCATACGCCTCCCTTTTTTTTTTTTTTTTAAAAGTAGCAGCACAGACTTCATTGGTTTCCAGCTGAACCCTTGTACTGCTTGCTCCCAGCTTCACACTGTGTTTCCAGTACAGTAGTTGCTGTGGTTACATGTTCAATTGAATCATCTGACTGGAAAATAAACATTTATGACTACCGTTTGTGTCTCTTTCTGCAGCATATATGCATTATACTGACACATCTCAGAATTTATAGCGTCATCTGGAACATTTGTCCTGTTTCCACAGGTGGAGACTGTGCTACTTTGATGAAGAATATGGGTCCCTTACCTGTAGACATGGCAAGGATGTACTTTGCAGAGACTGTTCTGGCCTTGGAATACCTTCATAATTATGGCATTGTACACAGGGATTTGAAACCAGACAAGTATGTATATAGAATATAACCAAAAGAGAACTTCGAAATGGTTAGATAAAACATGAAAGGTGTAAACTTGCTTTGAATGTTTTTGAAATTTTTTTTTATTGTGAATGTTACGTAGATTCACAATTTCTGCACAATATTTGAATTATCATTACCTGTAGTTACAGAAAATGCGTTTTTTCCAAAAGAGCTCTTTAAAATTTTCTATCTTGTGATAGAAGATGGAAGAGGCTATTGGAGTAGCTAAAAAAAAAACGTACTTGCTCTTCTGGCTGAAATGGAGGGAAATGCATTTTGGTCCTTAAGGAAAAGATCTTTCAAAGTATGCTTGAAACACTGTTTAATACAAAGTATCATCAACTTGCATATATAGTGAAGACAAGATTGACCAGATTGGGAAATCTTTCCTGTTGCATGTTTTTTGGGTTTTTTTTTCAATATTTAGAAATACAGTATTGCTCCTGCACGTGTAAATGACATTACAGCAAATAGCTGCAGTAAAAAGTATGGCTGTTGCAGCTCCATTAATCTTCTTTCTGTTTCACAGTTAAAAAAAAAAAAAAAAAGAATTGGAGTCATGTTGAGTGATAATACCTTCATAGCATGATACCTCAAGCCAGTGTAGTAATAGTTACTGACTAAGTTAATGCCTGAGTTTTTTTCAAATAAGTGACCCAGCTGTTACAGACAGAAAATGCTCACCTCACTTCAAAACCAACATTTATCCTATTCTAGGTCTTTCAGATGATGATTGTTTCTTTTTCTTCAAAGCATCTAGCATTCAACTGTCAACACTTGTGTGTTTCTATAAGATGTTGTGCAATTGCATATAAAAAGTTTGTTTACATCTGATAATAACAGTAACAAATGTAAGACTCTCAGATTTTTAACCTGTTTATTTTGTACCTGGTTAAATTACTTTTTAAGCTGTCTTTATATTTTTGCAGTGCTAATGAAACATTTTCCTCCAAGTATAATAATAATAATAATGATAAGCGCATAATGTTGGATTATATCACAGTAACTTTAGATCATTCTAATTTTCAGTTTATTGGTAACATCCATGGGCCATATAAAGCTTACAGACTTTGGCCTGTCAAAGGTGGGGCTAATGAGTTTGACTACCAATCTGTATGAGGGTCACATTGAGAAGGATGCCAGAGAATTCCTTGACAAACAAGTAAGACACAGCCTTTTTCATTTCTACATTGAGTGTTCAAATGAAGTGATGTTTTGCCAGCAGAATGTACCATAATACTGTATAAACTGTTGTTATTTCTGCATTGGTGTTCCAATTGTGTATGTCAGTTACTTTTACTGATGCCCTGCAGATTATTCTAGGTTTTTTTCTTTCCACATTAGGATCTATTAGTAAGATGAACAACCTAATTGTGTGCAAGTGAATTTGTGAGAGACACAAATGGAAAACTGTTTTTGTAAGGAATTCAGAAGTCTCAGCAGAGTACTTGTGGAGCTCATGATGCATTGTACAACCAAGGGTGCTAAAATCCTTGCTATGGCCCATTTCCCTTTAAGCATGCCTCATTACCATTGCTCACAATCTGTTCACTGTAAAAGTTACTTAAGATAAAACCATCACAACTTCTATATAAAGATAAGGATATGTTTAACTTAAATAAAATAGTTGCCGTGATGGACTCCCACATACGAAATGCAAACTGTCCTTTGCATGACAGATACGTGAATGTTGATTATGATGACTGTAAATGTAGCTAGGTCATTCTATAAACATTAGCTGTTATGCTAAATCAGCAGACTGAAACCTACTGAATTCCATTTTTCCATGTTTCCATATTATTTTACGTTTCAGGAATTATAAATGATGTGATGTAGTTCAATCAGACTGGTTTTACCATCATGCTTATTTTCTTTCTTTTAGGTCTGTGGTACTCCTGAATACATAGCTCCTGAAGTGATACTGAGACAGGGTTATGGAAAACCAGTGGACTGGTGGGCTATGGGAATTATCCTTTACGAATTTCTTGTTGGATGTGTGCCGTTCTTTGGAGATACACCAGAAGAGCTGTTTGGACAAGTAATCAGTGGTGAGGATTATCATTAAAAAAACATTTCTTAGCTTGCTGTGAAACATTTCAATTTCTGTTAATAGTAAAGATATTTACAACTTCACCTGATAGGCTAGGTTTTCAAGCTAGTTTTGCTCAAAACCCCACCATTATTGTAATGTTGTAATATACAATTTGCTGTCAAAGCAATAAGAATAAATTTGGATTAAAAGCTGAACTTACTGTATTTTGTTGCTAAGTACAGAAAATGCAGTAATGTAGAGTACAATGGTTAAGCTGTGCTGTTTGAAAAAGAAAAGCAGTATTAGTAGAAAAGTAGTGCCACTATGGAACAGTGATTTCAGTCTTTAGTAAAGAAATTATACTAGAGAAGAATAAAATAAATTTGCATAAATGGGAAAATGCCTCATGGCACAATGAAGAAATTAACAAAGACGTAATAAAACCCTAAAACAAATGTCTCCCGAATAATAAATAATGAGAAAGAGAAGGAAACAAATTCAATTCACAGATTGTTAATGATTTCATTGGTGATTGTTGTAATGTAATGTTATTTCTGTAGCAGCTGTTCTTCTTCCATTTAAAATTCAATAACCTTTTAGTTCTTAACCTGCAAGCTGACCCTAAGTATTGTTATGTGGCTTGTGGCAAAACTGAATGATAATTAAACAGAATTGTTTACTACCCTACCTGCTGTTTCCATAAATTTCCCAGATGCATAGATGTAGAGAGCCTCTATTTATGCCAAAAGTTTAACAGAATGGCACCTCTGTTACCTCTGAGTATTTCCCAGTCTGTTTTATGGTCTGCATAAAAGGTCCAGTAGCTAAGACAAAAAAAAAAAAAACAACACCAAAAACAAAACCAAGCATACAAAAAACCCAACAGAAACAAAACTAACCACACCTCTGGTTCCTTACTCTCTGAGAATGCAACAAATCCCTTTTTGTACTTCAGGAGACACTCTGTCATATCTTGCTTTTCTCCATCTCTGAAGTTGAAAGCCAGACTTGTTTGTAAACTGTAATGAAATGGATTTGTGAGTTGCCTCTAATATATGACCTCTTTATACAATATCCTAGCTGTTCATGTTTTTATAACCGTGTTGTTTTCTGATGTGATATGCCGAGGCCTGAGTGGCAAAGAGAATCAACTGTTTAATTAACACAAGCAGCAAATGCTGGCTTTGTTGTGGATGCCTCACAGCTGTGATGCGTATTCAGGCTTTATTTTCCAAAACAGATTTAAGCTACAGTGGAAGCTGTAAGCAGACAAACATGGAAATAACTCATATTTTTATTGCATTTCCAGGCACATGCACATGTGTTTTTATCTTTATGCTCTCTGACTGGGAGAAGGGGAGGGAATAGTCAAAAATGAATGACAAAATTTGCACTTTAGACTTTATTTTGCATGTGGCATTAATTTTACATTTTGTAAAACAAATTGTCATGTGTTACAATCTAGCTGAGACTTAGGTAAATAACTTTATCTGTTTGAATGTGTCCATTTATCTTCCAGAAATTATTGGTAGAAGTGTATGTTTGTAAACCTGATCTATTCCCACTCACTCTCCAAGACTGTTGGTCAGCTTAATTTCTTGTTTTGATGTTGACTTGTCAGTTTCTTCTCTTCTATTTTAAATACTCTTACTTACTGAAATCGTTCTTATTGTCAGTATCTGCAGGAGAACTCTTTTGTTGGATAAGCATCCTGTGCTAAAATATATGGTCCCCTTGTATTCAACTGTAAAAGCCATGTTAAAGAGCCCAAACTGTAGCCTAGACTTTTATTCCAGTTTCTGTGGGTGAAATCTATGTTCTACTTGAAAATCTACTTTAAAATCTTGCCCCCTCATTTTAGCTCGCTCCTTCTTCATTGTAGGTTGCCTTTCCTGCCCCCAAGTTGTATGAGTACAACTGTGGGAGGCCTCACTGTAAACTTAGATGCCTAAAATGATCAGGGTTAAAAATAATGCTCCAGAAACAGGTTACATTTCATGCCTGTTTATTTCAGTACCTTTCCTTGTCCTCTGAAATACAAAGATTAAACTTGTGTGTAGCTTCTGATGATTATTTCTCCAATGATGATAATTTTGAAGGAAAAGTCTAGGTCATATAATGACAACAAAATTCTTAACAGCCTTCTGTATTTCCTGAGCTCCTAGCATTCTGTTTCTCTGATGCCCAAATCCTTGCAGCTCCCAAGAAACTTCTGCAGAGTTTTGTCTAAACCTGCAATACATTACATTTGTGGAGGCAGCTTCTGCTAAAAATCAGACAAAACTTGCTTTGTGGGCTGTTACAAAGTTCATGTTCCTATTGAAACTGGCACAATTTTCCATTGCTTAATTTAAATGGAAGTTTGGTGGAATTTTTATTCAGCCTTACCTGAATACTGCAGGGTTTAATATCTTGATTGCATAATTTAGGTCCAGCTTGCTATGAAGTGCAAAAGTCTTAGTAGTATAAGAGTCAGTAGGGTGAGATGATTTTCCTCTGAAGCATGAGATACTTGGAAAAAAGCTCCATTGGCATGTATCTCTCCAGAGCAGAGTCCGATACCTCGGCCCTTAGTCATGGGAGTAATGACTTCACTGAGTCTGTTAGCATTAGAGAGGAATTACGGATGTCAGCAGTGACTGCTGGGTCAGGTCAGCTGTGTCCATCTTAACAGCAGTTTCCATGGAACAGAACTAAAATTTAAACCATGATTTTGGAGGGACGGGGAGAAGGGACAGCATACAAGTTGTGCTAATATTTTGCAATAGTTTTCCATGAGCCAAGCATTCCTGCATTCTGTTGTTAAACACTGTTTGGGTTAAAGGATACTTCCAAGGAAAACGGGAACATAACAATGTGTTTATGGAATCTGTATAGAGAGTACAAAAATCGGCAGTAATTGATATGCAATAGAGAGCAACCTGAAAAAGTTGCCTTAACTCTGACTGTACTGCTAGCTCACTATGAGAGCTTTCACACAGTTTCTGCTGAATGTTGGGATCAGACTTCAGTAATAACAAACAACTTTCTGTTTTGCTAGATGAAATCAATTGGCCTGAAAAGGATGAAGCACCACCTCCAGATGCCCAGGATCTGATTACCCTGCTGCTCAGGCAGAATCCTTTGGAAAGACTGGGAACAGGTTAGGAGGCACTATTTTCAGTTGTTAGTGTGCTAGAAATAGCTTCTATATTCAGCATTGGGAGCTTTTGTTCACCTATTTGTTTTGACCGGGAAACATCTGTCAGGGCAAATAGCATGACAACATGCCATTATAGCAGAGGGTATTTTATAGATTCAGACCAATAATACAAGCTTAACAAGAAGATGACTGTCCTTTTTTTGGAGTTTACATGTGGTCATTCACATTTACTCTTTGCTTAATTCGATAAATAAAAGAGAAATTTCTCAAGGACCCAGTTAGCCATTGGATGGGATTCCTTCATGAATACAGTATTAAATAACTAAATAACGTGAATACAGTATTAAATAACTAAACACAGAAATAGAGAAGGGGAATCAACTGATGCTTCTTTTTTCAGAAGTATCTTAGCCTGGCAAATTAGTTCCTCCAGGCTTTAGGTAGGTGATGAGTACTGGAACTAATTATTCAGAAATGACTGTCTGAGGTTGTGTTGGGAAAGGTCTTGTCATTCTCATTCAGCAAGCACTACTGCCTTGCATGAAAAAGAATAAAACCAAAAGTGTGAATGTTAAGGAAGTAAATAGATATCGGTGAGAACACAAGGTGCCATCTTATTCCACTGTGGTCATTCAGTGCTGTGCTCATTCCATTTTGAGGGAAGAACCTGGCATGTGGTATTAAGAGCAGTGAGCCTGCATAGGCTAATGAAAGCACTGTGCATTTATATTTGTTACTTGATGGAGCAGGATGTATTTGGGAAGGATTGGGAATTTGTGTGAGAGGCAGTAATGAAAAATATTGCACGATTTTTGGAGTGTTAATGTGTGGAAACCCTAGTCACTGACTGCCATTCCACTGGGCAAAGCACTATGTAAACACAGCAAAAAAGGCCTCCAATATAAAAGAGCCCGAATGTAAAGGTATAGTCCTGTTTATAATGAACACTGTATGCCATGAATATAAATACATTGGGGATACTAAGGAAACCAAGTGGCAGGTTGAGTCAGTATGAGAGTACTTGCCAAATTGCTGGCAAACTGAGTCCAGTGGTCAGATTGTGCTGCATATTTTTAGAGCCAATATAAAAAGGAGCTTTAGGAATCAGTTCATAACTGGCCTTACCACAGCCACTCAGGGGGAACGTGAGTATAGCCCAGACCCCAAGTACTATTGACGTGGTCCCAAACAACAGGTCTTCTTTTGGGACAAAATGACGTGACTGAGTTGAGTGAACTGCGTGTCCCTTGCTCCCTGAGCATCTGGGATCTGTGTGAACAGCCCTTAGACTTCACTGTAGCTGATGGTCTGGAGTAAGTGGCATCCAGCAAAGTTTGTTGTTCTCTCTTGCCCCATCTTGAGCAAGTTAAGAGTGAGGGAGGCGTCATGCCCCAGTCAGCTTCTCCACTTGCTGCCTGCTTCATCTGCTGCAAAGGGCATGGCTGCCAAAGGGAAAATGGGAGAGCCACAACTAGTTCCATTCTCTTGTTTTAAGTATACTCCTTTCAGGCATTGTTTCATTGCCAGGATGCTTTTTCCTGGTAAACACAGTGTTAATTCAAGACTGTCACCCTGTGAGAGGCTGGATCAGAAGTACATTGCAACTTCTGCCTCTTTTGCTACAGCTGGTTGAGAAAGTGAATTGGCTAGAATGAGACTGGCTTAAGTGTAATGGTCAGTGCCACCACATGGAGCATCTGTGCAGCTCAATTACAGGCTGATTTCTTTCGACTGTTCATGGTATCTCAAGAGCTGGCAGCCTGAAGAAGGAAATCGGGCAGCCATTTCTTTGAAGCACAGAGGGGTGTTTAGAAACTGCAACAAAGTGTTTTGTTTTTTTTTTTTTAAGTGTCAGAAGCAACTCACAGAAACGGAGGCTGCAATGTGCCATGAAGGCACTGGAAAATAGCACCGTTTATTCCAGGCTCCACCATGCATTTCAAGTGACAGCCCTATCTATTCAATACATATTAGCTAGCTGCATAATACTCCATGAAAATCGTAGTTGTGTATTTGCTTAGGAGACCTGAGTGGTATAGTCAAGTTGAAGGAAGAGAGATAGTTACTCTACTTGTTTTGAAGAAGGAAAATGACAGAAGTTTGGGTTTGAAGTGTCTGGTACCAATCAAGAATTACCCAATTCTGATGCAGTATCCCATTACTGTGCTCAGAGAAGTGTTCACACCTTGGCTAGTGACTTACAATGAGAGATGATTTTGGTATCCTTTGGGAAGATTTGGCTTTTATAAATTTTTCCCTGGTGCAGTCAGAAAAGCAAAGAACCCAACTAGAAACCATGGTACTCTGACTTAAAGACCAATCCTGGAGACTTCACACTTCTTCTATGGCTCTCTCCTGACTTAGCCTTGACGTAAGGAAGTCTACATACTGTATCAGTGTGGTAGGTTGACCCTGGCTGGATGCCAGGTGCCCACCAAGCTGCTCTGTCACTCCCCCTCCTTAACTGGACAGGGGAAGGAAATATGACGAAAGGCTTGTGGGTCAAGGTAAGGACAGGAGATCACTCAGGAGTAACCGTCATGGGCAAAACAGGCTCGACTCGGGAAAATTGCTTTAATTTACTACCAATTAACAACGGAGTAGGATAATGAGAAAGAAAAACAAATCTAAAAACCATTTCCCCCCACCCCTCCCTTCTTCCTGGGCTCAACTTCACTCCCAATTTCTCTATGTCCTCACCCCGAGTGGCGCAGGGGGATGGGGAATGGGAGTTGCGGTCAGTTCGTTACATGTTGTCTATGCCTCTCCTTCCTCCTCACACTCTTCCCCTACTCCAGGGTGGGTTCCCACCCACAGGAGACAGTCTTCCACAAACTTGTCCAATGTGGGTCCTTCCCACGGGTTGTAGTTCTTCACGAACTGCTCCAGCATGGGTCCCTTCCACAGGGTGCAGTCCTTCAAGAACAGACTGCTCCAGCTTGGGTCCCCCACGGGGTCACAAGTCCTGCCGGCAAACCTGCTCCAGCACAGGCTCCTTCTCCACGGGTCCACAGGTCCTGTCAGGAACCTGTTCCAGCGTGGGCTTTCCACGGGGTCACAGCCTCCTTTGGGTGTATCCACCTGCGCCGGTGTGGGGTCCTCCACGGGCTGCAGGTGGATATCTGCTCCACCGTGGACCTCCATGGGCTGCAGGGGGACAGCCTGCCTCACCATGGTCTTCACCATGGGCTGCAGGGAAATCTGCTCCGGTGCCTGGAGCACCTCCTCCCCTCCTTCTCCGCTGACCTTGGTGTTGTTTCTCTCACATATTCTCACTCCTCTCTCCAGCTGCTGTTCTGCAGGTTTTTTTCCCCCCTTGTTAAATACGTTATCACAGAGGTGCTACCACCGTTGCTGATGAGCTTGGCCTTGGCCATCGGTGGGTCCGTCTCGGAGCCAGATGGCATTGGCACTGTCAGACATAGGGGAAGCTTCTGGCAGCTTCTCACAGAAGCCACCCCTGTAGCCCCCCCACTACCAAAACCTTGCCACGTAAACCCAGTACAATCAAGTTGGCAGTAACTTGATTGCAGTTGCTGGTGCAGGTTACCTGTTCAGTTTTTAGAATTAGATTTATGCTTATTAATGCCCTCCTCCCCAGGACAAAAATTCCAGTATTTCACTGTGTTCCTATAATTGTTTCTTAACTTGAAACTAGTGTAATTGTGTAACACGCATTATAACAAGTAGGCAGTAATCGATAAGAAGATAAATGATAAGGTATTTCCTATAGAATTGTATATTACTGCCATAAAACACCAAAAGGAGCTCCTGATCAGCAATGATATTTTCATTGAGCAACTATTAAGAATCATTCTTCATTACTTTCTAACTACTTACTCATTTAGTGCACCTATTTATATTTTCATGACTACTACTACTACAGCTTGTGATGCTGACAAATAATAATTAGTATATCCAGAAAAATAGAAACATTAAAAAGGGGAAGATGATAAAGCAATGCCACCACTATTAAAGAAATGGCAACAACAAAACAGGGGCAGGGAGGTGCTCTGACAGGTTTAAGAGATTCTAGTGGAAATGGGTAGTGGATGTTCCTGCCTACAATGGTGATTGTGCCCTTCCATGATAATTAGCATTTTTTGACTAGGGGTTTAGGTAAATTAATGTCAGAGGATTTGGTATAACTTGCTCAGTGTTTTTCTCTGGCTCCCCCAGGTGGTGCATATGAAGTAAAGCAGCATCAGTTCTTCAGGAGCCTTGACTGGAATAGTCTGCTGAGGCAGAAAGCAGAATTTATTCCACAATTGGAGTCTGAAGACGACACAAGTTATTTTGACAGTAGGTGTTTGATGGTATTATAAAAATGTGATGAACGCCTTGTTTAAATAATCACTGCCTTTGACTTTTGCCTACTGCTTTGAAAATCTCCTGTATCAGAACCACTGGCAGCTTGCGATTTCACTGGTGGTTTGACATTTCAGCAGAAATAATCTTAAGAATAAAATTATGCTTTTAGTTAATATTAAAGCTTGGTACCCATTATTTCCCTTGTCTGTAGCTCGTTCTGAGAAATACCACCATATGGAAACTGAGGAAGAAGATGATACCAATGATGAAGATTTTAATTTGGAGATAAGACAGTTTTCCTCATGTTCACACAGATTTTCAAAAGTAAGTAAAAATTGCTGTAATGTTGTATGTACTGTGTACATAAACATTTTTCAACTTTTACAGAGTTTGGAAATGTTAGATATGGAAGAGATGTATAGGGCATTGTTTCTTAAGGAAATGTTAACTGAAATTGAGCAAGAATGAAATGAATACCATTAAACCAAAACATGGGAAGATTCTGTAGGAAATTATTTCTTGAATACTTATGAAGGTAATAGAAAATGATATAAAGAACTTGGTATTTTCTGTAGAAAATTCATGATAGCATAAGAGGAAGTTTAGGGAAAGTGTTCTGTTAAATGCTAATGCATGTTCCTTATGTTGGTTTCCTTGTACATAGTTTGCATGTTGCTCCAGTTGTATCCTGGGCATCTTGCAGGTGATGGCATAACAGAGATTACAGTCCTAGCCTATAGTAGCTATTAATTAAATTACATTAGACTGAAGGGAAAAAGCAAAGTAGTGGTTAGCATGTGACTTAACCAAGGAGAGATGTGGATTTGAGGGAGTGATTTGAATGCTGTGAATTGAAAGTAAAGCTGACTGTCCGAAGGGTAGTATACTTTGGTAGTTGAGATGAAAGCTAGTTATTGCTGGACAAGGACGCAAGTAGGAGCAGAGTGGACATGCTCAGGAAATACTGTGGAGGATAAATTGGCAGGAAATAATGGAAGTGGAACGCCTATTGAGAATGCTTTTAGTCTTAACATAGCATCCAGCAGTGATTTTCAAAAGCTTTCTGTTTAAGAAGTTTCTTTAGCCTATTTTTAGGAACTGTTTAAAGGTATTTGGAAAGTCTGTGTTTGTATCTTGTTTGTCCTATGCTTTAACGTTATGCTTTAAGGAATTGGTGGGTTTCATGCTGGCTGTGCAGTACCACATATGTGTTATATCTGTGATAGCGTGGAAGAGCAGAGGCAGGAATCGTGGATGTAGTTATCCTCATTCTGTGTAAACTCCTTATTTTGGCTTGGTATGTTTCAAATTCAGATACTGGTAAATGATGCAGTCTCTTTGGAGATAACTTGGACAAGAGGCGATGGGCACAAACTGAAACACAGGTAGTTCTGAAGACAAGGAAACACTTTTTTACTGTGAGGGTGATTGAGCACTGGCACAGGTTGTTCAGAGAGGTTGTGGAGTCTCCATCTTTGGAGGTCTTCAAAAACCACTTGGACATGGTCCTGAGCAACCAGGTCTAGGTGACCCTGCTTGTGGGATGGACAACATGACCTGAAAGGTCCCTTCCAGCCTCATTCTGTGATTCTGTGAACTTCTTGTCCTTTTGAAAGCTCTGTACCACAGTAATAGTTTGGGTTTTTAATGTCATTATGTCATTGCATCTCTAGCTGTGCATCTCAAGCTGTAGAATACACAGCTGACAACTTCTGTGTGCTCTTTGTCAGCTGAGCAAACAACAGACTTCCAATGATCAGAATTTATTTTTTCTAAATCCTTTAGCCAAGGGATTAACTTCAAAGTTAATTCAGATTAATTTGCCTGCTTTCCACCTGACTGGTAGACTAAGTAAGTATCTTAGGGTTAGGGCTTTTTTACCTTGATTGGCTTTATGGTTATAAATTAATCCAAGATGAGCAATTAATCCTGTGACTTAGAGACCCCAAGGCTATGGATTTTGTTTGTACTCTCTTGGTTCACACCAAATGGGGAGAAAGCTGATGAATTCATAATGAGTAGAGATGTTATTCGTGACCCTGTAAGTGAGGAGCCGAGAAAGCAAAATAGGAAAGCATTTTAAGAACACAAACTCTTGGAAATTTAAAAAAACTCAAGAAGCTTGAAGTTTGCACTCTGAAATACTGTATAAACATTTAGAACATTTAGAGTACAACCAGAAATGTGCTTTCCTGCATATCTTTTTATATCAAATGTGTCAGTGATGAATTGGGGTTTTTGTGGTTTTTTTGTCTGTAACAGGTTTTTAGTAGCATAGATCGAGTCATTCAAACGCAAGGTGAAGAAAAGGAAGATGCAGGAGACAAAACAAAAAGTGTAACATTGCCTTCTGTGGAATCTTTAAGCTGGAGTTCAGAATATTCGGAAATGTAAGTAGAAGGAGGTGCTAGAAGTGGTCCACGTCCTGCTTGTCAGGTAGCAGGCCTCCTCATCTCAATAACTGCATGAGAGTTTGCTTATTTTTAATGCAGACAACAAATATCTACATCCATCTCCTCTGACACTGAGAGTAGCAGGCAGCGACACAGTTCTGGTTTGCTTCCGAAGTTGGCCATATCAGCTGAAGGAGAACAGGATGATTCCACCAGCTTAGTGGGACCCCGGGAGGAACAGCAAAAGCCTGCGTTTGTGAGCGAGGAAATAGTGCAAGACGAACCTGAAGTAACCACTCCGGCAAGTACGATCAGCAGCTCCACACTATCAGGTAATTCACAGTGGGTCTCTTGACTGATAACATCAGAAACAGTTGTGGACCTTCTTTGTTTAGCGGTAGCATTCATGGATTTAGAAGTCCCGTATTTCAGAACTACTTTAACAAAAAGCCATCCCGAGAGGGGTCTGGTTTGGGCTCAGGCTCAAGCTAATAAAATCTCATGAAAATATGTATGGGAAAGTTTTGACATTTTTCAAATGCCAACATGTGGTGTCATCCCACTGACTCTGGAGGGCTGCTAGGCAAGTGAATAAAATGGTCACTTGACCATAGAGCCTTTGCAGGACCCTTCTGTGGAGAAAAGGAGTCTTAGATCCCTTGAGCGCTTAAAGCACTATTTTTTTATCTTCCCTTACTGAAGTTGGTGTTCTTTTGATTGATCATCCTGGAGTCATTCCAACTGATCTGTATTGCTGTTTTCTAGCACTCTGTGCTGCACCATTGTGTGTTTTTAATTAAGACATCTTAATGATGTACGCCTTTCAGAATTGGCAGGGTTGTCTTTGACTTGTGGAAGTCACTTTCGTCATTAGGAATCTAGGAGGGAGTGTTATAAACCATTCCCTACTTAAATAATTTATTTCCTTTATGCATCCCTCTCCCAGCTCAAGTATTTGCATGCAATTCAGTAGGATCCATGGCCCCAGTATCTTGCTGGTTTTGTACTTTCAGAGGAGAGTTTTGTATAACTGTGGGAAGACCTGATACTTAACACAGATCTAGGCCCATATCAGTCTCATGATTGTCCATATATAGGTTCTAGTTACCTTCTGTACACATTTACCTGTCTTCAGCTTATTTCTCTTTTGTACCTCACTGAGTTTTCTCAGGATACCACTTTCTATTCCCATATACCTAATTTCCCTTGTAGCCCGCATTTTCCTCCCCCTTCCTCCTCTCCATTTCTGGGAAAATAAATTTGCTCAGGCTCATCCAGCTGTACAACCATTTCCATCTCCTTTCCTTGTCTAAAACCTTGACTGTGTTGTATCCCAAGTCTGGCTCACTCCCCCCAGCCCTGTGTTATGGTGTTGGCATTAGCACAGCAGTCACAGTGACAACTCAAAGCTTCTGATCCTCTTCGGTCACTTATCAATTACACTTAGGAGTATTTCATTTTTCTGTGGTCCATTAGCAGCAGGATATTCAGTGACCTTAAAGGAATACTAGGAATTACTGCTATGTCTTTAAACAGGTGACCTACCCTTGGTGTGTGTTTCATAAGGTCATACAACTTTCCCCTGACATCTTTGAATTTTTGAAGAAATCCCGTGCAGGTAGTTCACGTGACACAAGGCCTTTATGGTTTTTTTTATTGTTTGAAACATTGTTTTCCTTCCTCCATTTGGTATTGTGGAAGTTCATTACCTACAAGACACTAATACAATGTGGTTGTAATGCAGAGTTTAGTGGTGCCAGGTATCTTTCTCCTGTGTGGTAGAAAACCACCCAAAGAATAAAAGTAAAAGATGATAATTAAAAATAAAATTATACTTAGTGTTTTAATGATTTTGGAAAAGTTGTTAAGCTGATAGCAACTCATGCCAGATTGGAGCCTTGTGTAGGATTGGAGCCTTTCATTTACTTTAGGAGGAGTTCACATGAAAAATAAATGTATGATTAAGTTCTCTAAGGTGAGTGCTGCATATTGAGATACAAGACTTGCTTCAGCTTTTGTCTCTTACTTTACTTTAGTCAGTGATTACAAAAAACTATTGCTTCAATTCATTCTGTTAACATTCATGCATTCTGTAAGTCTGGAAGAATTACTCAGATTTCTGTAAAGTTGTTTTATGAACTTGTTAATAGAAGGAAAAATTGCTATCTCACAATTGTACAATCCCTTCTTCTTTGTACAGTTGGCAGTTTTTCAGAGCACTTAGATCAGATAAATGGAAGAAGTGAGAGTGTGGACAGTACAGAAAACTCCTCTAAGCCACCCAATGAAGTTGCATCTCACATGGCTCGTCAGCGATTAGAAAGCACAGAGAAAAAGAAGATCTCTGGAAAAGTCACAAAGTCCCTTTCTGCAAGTGCTTTGTCCCTCATGATCCCAGGAGGTAGAGATAAAGCTTTTTGTTTGAAATGTTATGATTTATGCATACTTCATGGTTTATGACGTAAATGCAAGATTTTTGAGAGTCCAGAATGGATTCTGTGTCACACTTTTTTGTTTCTTGTTGTTCACATGCATTACTAGATGGTGTAATCTCGTCAGCAAGTTACAATGGTCACACTACAGCTGAGGGACCTTTTCTGATGGCAAAAATGTAGTTTATTGATGACTACTTTGTGTTCAACCATGTGCATGCACAGCAGGATGCAGGCTTCAGTCCTTGGCTCATCCTGCAGTAGGGGGGGTGTAGCTTAAGTTTTAAGTAGCTCGCTATGTACAGCTCCAAGAATAGCTGTTTGTTACAGCAGCACATTCAGCCTGACTAGTCCTCTCCCATCTTGCATAAGGAAAGGTGATAAGCTAGAGAGAAGTGTCACAAAAGTAGAAATAGCATGTAGGCTCCTGTTTGTACTACATTGGCTTACTACATTTCAAAATTTGAAGCCAGAAATATTGCTATAAGTAAGTGGAAGTATAATGGTAGTATTGAGTGTTTCCAGATGAAGCATTTGTGCTTTGCTTTTTAATGGTTCAGAAAGTCCAAATTTCCCAAACTTTGAGGGATTTTTTCGAAAAGTGGGATTATGTCTCAACTTTGCACGCTGGCCATGTGCTTTTAGACCTTAGGTGTAGTATCAGCTGGTCTGATAACGTAACCCTGCACTTGCCCCATATGTTTAAAGGTGGCTTTGGCAGTAACTTCAGCAGGCTGCTTTGAGTCCTCAGGCTAGTGGAGAATTGCACAGTGTTGAAGAGTTGGTTCTGATTCTCCTCTTCGACTTCACCTGTCTTTGAGTTGTCAAGCCCATGTGCCCTGTGTGCTCCTTAATACCTTGGTGAGCAAGCAGTGTGCTATTGTGCATTTGTTTTGGAGGCTTTGGAGAGGTGAAAGGCCCATCTGATACCTGTTACTGCAGGAATTTCTGATTCGCCTCATGTTTTCTACCTTTCTTCACCACACAATTTAAAGAACAGCATAGGCTTCTGCAGTACCTGTAATTCCAGCAGCTAACCATGAGGATTTTTTAATAAGATAAGACGAAAATTTTGAGTCTCAGTTAAAGAGGAGTATTTTGCCCTGCTTGAATGAGGGCAACTAGGTGACAATGAAAAGAATACTTAGCGTTTCTATGATGCTGTCCAAATGTGAATGATCATTCTCACAAAATGCATGAGAGATGAAGATGACTTTATTTTTACAATGAGAAAGATAGTGGTGTGTGCTCAGCCTGTTCAGGGCAATATTGACACTGAAAACTGCAAGTGGCTTGCAAACACTCTGGGCTTGTTCCTTGTGTAGACTCTTTCTTCCAAATAATGTTTCTTTCCCAAATGTCGTAAGTGTTTTTTTGGTATAGCCCTGAAACAGTTAGCACCATGGTTATTTTTTTCCCCTTGTAGAAGGCCTGTAGTGCATGCTAATTCTTGAGATTAGCTATCACAGGAGCATGATGTACACACAGCTAATTACACAGCCAAGTAACACTCGAGTTATTCATCAGTTTGTATTTTAGTAGTTCTTTCACAGCTGTCGAGTAAGAATCACTAAGTTCAGAGATGATATAGACTGAGTTACTGTGCTCATTGAACTATGGTTTTCTTTCAGTTTAATCTCAGCATTGTTCTATAAAATCCAAACTTAGCTTTGCCTACACCTAAAAATGTTGTCATTATATCAACCAAAAAATCTTATGTCCAAAAAACCTACCTTATTCATGTTTATCCATAAAATAAACTACAGCAACAGATGGCAGTGTCCCTGACCTGAGTCATGTAGCTGAGAGTCACAGGACATGTCCCACACGCAGCAGAAAGCGGAGCGCAGGGTATCTGGGCGGGTTTCAGAGCCAGAGGGTGACAGTGACAGCCCCCTCAGGGCTTGGTTGTTCTGTGGTATTTCAGCATTAACCCAGCGATACCGATCTCTGGGAGCCTCTGGTGACTTGCACCAGGGAGTAGCGCCTCAGCTCTCAAAGTGTATCTGCCCTTGCATGACATGGTTTGTCACGGACACCAAACCTGGAATCTTTCTGGGCTGCATTCCTTTGCAGAGCTGTCTGTTGCAGTTACCAAAGTGTGTTTTATGCTGCTGCAATTGTGTTTACATTTGCACATGCATGAGCACATAGTGCTTTCAAAACAATTAAATAAAACAAAGCTGTAACTGATACTGTTGTTGCAAGAAATTCTTGTGGTCTTGCATGATGTAGCAGGATGTAGAAATGGAGACTTGGTACAAGCATTGAGTTACTGTCCTATGTACCAACTAGATATTGTGGTTTATCTGTATCTATACATAACTGAAACCAAAAAAACAACTAGCACTTTGTTAGCACTGCTGGATGATTTGGGGAATGGTTTTGGGTGTAATCACAATAACATCTGCTACCAAACTCTGATTTTCTTTTCATGAGTGTTTGTTAGGAGGAGGCTGAGAATTGTTCTTTCAGAGTTAGCAATGAGTGTGTTTCCTATCTAAAAGGAAAAAGTAATCTACATCTAACAAGTTAACCCTTGAATTTAAAAATACAGTTTATGCTACAGGGAAAGAAATACAGTTCTAACATCTGGTTGTTGGTTAAACTTCTCATTCACTAAGGTACACACCGATTGAGGAGAGAATGTTTATGCAAAGGCAATGATACATTTTGACACAAAGGTGTCATAAAACTAAGCAAATTCAGTGTTCTGTGTCTGTATTTTTGTGTGCTCAGAAAGTACTCTAATAGGCAGATTTTTTTCTTCCAGATGTGTTTGGTGTTTCTCCTTTGGGAAGTCCTATGTCTCCTCATTCCCTATCATCTGATCCTTCATCCTCCCGAGATTCATCTCCCAGCCGTGATTCATCAATTGCTGCTGCAAGTCCTCATCAACCGATAGTAATTCACAGTTCAGGAAAAAAGTATGGCTTCACCATCCGAGCAATCAGGGTTTACGTGGGTGACAGCGATATCTACACCGTGCACCATATTGTTTGGGTAAGATAATACAGTTTTTTGCTTATATACAGTCACAGAATATTGTGATGATATATTTGCTTTTGATTTTTGTACCTGTGGTACCTGTTTGTTGGCAGTTACTGTGTAAATCGTGGTGGTGTGCGAAACAATTTTCTTAGAACTAAATTTGTGCCGGTACACAAGACCAGTGTTGGCTGTAGGGATGACAGAAGCCACCTTTGGCAGAAGTGGTACCTACATATGATGTTGACCTTCTGCAGGGGTTACTTTCACTTCTGGCAAGTTTGGCAGTTGTGAACAACCATGTCTAAGTTCAGAGTACTGTAGCTTAGAAAACCAAAGGGTTGCTGCAGCCCCTCTTTGATTGGGGGCAGGATCTGCAAAACAAGGAGATTGTAAAAAGAAATTGTTGAAAAACACATGGAGTTTATTAAGCTGCGTCAGTTAAGGGATTCATGAAAGTCAGTGGTATTTTACTAGACACAAGTAGGCTGATTTCAGGCACTGACTTTCTTTTGTGTAGAAATGTGCAAATCATTTGGAATTGTGAAAACCTTTGAGGATTCTATGGCACGGGAAAAAGACTATCTTGAATAACATGTATTTTTCATCCTCTGTTCACTACTGATTTGAACGAAGGCTGAAGGAAAAGCAGCTCTTGCATTTCATTGCTTATCAACCTCCTTAATTGTAAAATAAATATATATTTATGTAAATAGATAGATAGATATTTATTTTATAATTGAGGTTGATAACAAATTCTGCATTTTATATCTTTTATCTATTATACATACATAAATATTTTGTGTGTGTACAAACTAAAATATTTCAACTACCTTAAAATAATTTTGAAAAATTGATTACAAATATATCAAAAACTTTGAAGTTTTGTACAGTGCTTTGGTTTAAATATGTATTGTAGGTTTTGAAGAAGGAATGCTACTGATGTAGCTAGAATGCTACTAAATACTACTGTGTATTACTCATTTTTCTTTCATGTTGTTTACCTCTCAGAGGTAATTAATCCATCAAGAACATTGAATCTGGAGAATGGGGTACATTTGATAATGGAATAAATAAAAAAATCAGATTTCTTGCCACTGGTGTAACATCACATCAGTGAAGGAAGGGAAGAAAATGGTACCTTGCAGTAAAAGTGAAACCTTGGCTTTTTTCCAAAATACAAGAGGTTTGTTGGGGTTTTTGGCTCTGTAACACTGTAGGTTTCAGTAGTGGCTGCATGACTTAAAATTCTTTGAAAGCTCATTTTAAAATACGATGAATTGTTTAAGCCACCTGCAAAATAATTTGCAATTCAGTTTGGTTTTGGTCTTTTGTCACCTTTGTGCTGCACTGTTCCTTCTAATGGGCAGCCTTGTGAATTTGAACCAAGTGAAAACAATCCTTAATTATATGGTGGAGTTAATTTTTATCATGATTAGGGTACTGCATGTGACCGCTGCCTTAATTACTTCAGTATTTCTCAATGTCGGATGCTAAAAATCTTCATTCAATCCTGAAATTTTGCCATGGGGAGTAAATCACCCCTTCTTTATCATGCATGAAGACTGCTCTGCTGTACAGAGCTTACTTAATACCAGTGGCATCAAGCAGTGTTTCAGTGAGCTTTGAAACCATTGCAGGCCCTGTGTAAGTATAAAGTTTGAGTAGGTAGTTGATGGTGGAATGGCTGGTCTGATTTTTCTTCTTCCCTTATATAACTTAGTATCTGTAAGATCTCTTCATTGCCAACTGGTTTTATAGAAAGCGTTCATTAAACAAAGCCGCCTCTTGAAAGTATGAAGGTGAAACAGGAGTCCATTTTGTGTATATTCTCTTCGTCTCTGATTTCCAGAATGTGGAAGAAGGAGGTGCAGCTTACCAAGCGGGTTTAAAAGCTGGAGATCTGATTACTCATATCAACGGAGAGCCAGTGCATGGTCTTGTTCATACGGAAGTCATTGAGTTGTTGTTAAAGGTAATTCTTGGACAACTGGGATACAGAAGCGCTTGCTGTTTTCACCAAGGATTGATGTGTTACGTTTGTTTCCTTTAGAGATTAGTTATCAGATTTTGTGGTTGTTCAAGTACAAACTCTAAGCTACTATTGCACTAGATCTGGAGGAAGGTCAGCGACTTCATATATCCTGCTATGATTTTAGTTTCTTTGCAATAAACTGGCACTGCTGCTGAGATAGCTGAAGTACATTCGAGGCACTGACACAGAGATGTCTCTGTCTCTCAAAAAATTTGACATTTTCAAGCACTTTCTTGAATTCCCCCATCTTCATCAGGTGATTCAGGCTTTTGATGATGATGCTATTTCTCGTTTTCTCCTGTTAAAGTGAAATCAATGAGCAAAAGTGGAAATAAAGAATATGAAATACTTTCTTGCCTACTGTACAGGAACTTGCCTCTCATAATCTTAAGGCCCAAAAGGTTTTTGTCTCATGTATAGCCAGGCATATCCCACAGAGCTTCTTTGCTTAATGAAGTTCTGATCCTGCAGTTGGACTTTTATGAATAATCTATCACATTTTTCTCTTGTGGAGTTTTCCGAGGTCTATCCTATTAGAAAATTACAGTTTTTCCTTAAAAACAAACAAACAAAAAACCCAGTTTTTTTTTTAACGAACAGTAGTGTCTTAGCTTTTCACTGTAGCTCATTATAGTGCAGTTTTTATATAAACTTTTCAGCACAGACTAATGTTTGTCAAAATTATTTTAGACAGCTGTATATTTACTTCCTATTTTATTAACAATTTATACTGTTACATGTAGAGCTTTGCTGTCAAAGGGAGTAGTCACTTACAAAAGAAGATTGGAAAGCAATGAAGTAATGGGGAAATATAAAGAGCTGAGGAAAGATGCAAAATACGCTTTTCCTTAAGTCTTTATTTTCCTTCTCTGAAACCAGGAAGAACTTCCAAGTTTTCCAATTTTGCAAGAAACATATAAGAGAAAATTCTGTAGTTTTAGATAGTTGGGTCTGCAGTTGTTTTCTGTGTCAGATACAGAAAAAGAGAAACATGACAACCCTGCACACTCCTTACAAGAGTAAAATCAAAACAAGAGATTGTTGTTTATTCAAATGTGCTGTATCATAAATGAATTTGGGCTATTGCAATTCCTTTGAAAAGAAGTTCACTGTAGTGGTGTACAGTGCTGGGCAGCAGGTATGGATGTTAAAAATTTAATATAGATATTTCCAGTTGGTTTTATTTATTGAATCATCTGTTCATGCAAACAGTCCTAAAAAGCTTAACTTAATTATATTTGTTACCTCTTTTGAACAACATAAAAGGATTGTTTGGGGTTGATAATGAAGATCAAGTTTTCTCCTCCATTTCACCATTGTAACAGTCAGTATTCTGAGACACAAATGGCCAGTGAATGGACCACTGTTATTTGTGGCAAAACAGGATGTTTCTGTAGAAGCTTTCACCTTGAAAATTGCAGACTTGGTCAGTCCTTGGTCTCCTCCTGTCCAGCTACAATTATTGGAATTTCTCCTTGTCTCAAAGCTAGAAGAGAGGAAGTTTAGGAAATTTGGCAGAATTTGAGAATTTTCTAATCATTGTTTATCTGACATAAATTAGCCTGGCAACATCTGCATAGGGCTTCCTACACTGCCAGCTCTTACTCTGATGCTGGAGTTCTGTCTCGTTGCAGTTGCATTTGTGGTGTAGCTTCAATTTAAGGCAAAGTCATCTTCTATTACTCACACCTAAAGGTTCCTTCTCCATTTTGGCAGAGTGGTAACAAAGTCTCGGTAACGACAACCCCTTTTGAAAACACTTCCATCAAGACAGGACCTGCCAGGCGAAACAGCTACAGGAGCCGAATGGTCAGGCGCAGTAAGAAAACCAAAAAGAAAGAGAGTTTAGAGAGGTGAGTAATCGTTCTGTTTCATCGTGAATATGTTTCCGTGTGTGTTTGTATACAGAACAATTAATTTAAAATACGAAGTTAATATTTTGAGTTAATGTTTTTCTCTTGTCTTCTACATCTTTTTACCTTCTTCTGTGAGATCCTATGGTTGTAACACATTCTTCCAACCCTGTTTTGCCTAAACTAGATCTGTTAAAATAACCCCTAAAAATTTTGCATGGCACACATGTATGGGGAAGAAAGTGAATAACTGAGGTTGCATCTTAATTTGGTTTAAGTATATCTTTTTGTACTTGTTTAATTAAACTTTCTAGTGCTAAGTTTATGAGCATTTTTAGTTTGATGATAAGTTTATGTGTGTTTTGTAAATACACTGCTAGTACTTTATAGATATTCCTTCAGTTTTGGTGGGCTTTTAAATTAAGAAAAGGAAGATTTATATTCATGTTCTTCTGAAATACAGTGAGTAAATTTTAGTACAAATATCTATCCCACCTATTAGAAAATGATGATATTTTCTAAACTTCATGCTGTGCAGTATGGTTTGCTTTCATGTAAACATAGATTTAGCATTTGCTTTTTCTGAGGGTAACAGGAGAGGGAAGCAATGTCAGCTTGCACGAGTTTTGCCGGTAATTAATTTGCCGGTAATAGTATCTTCTATGCATCTTAACTTTTGATTAATGCTGTGCTCTTCTCACCCTAGGAGAAGATCTCTCTTTAAAAAGCTGGCCAAGCAACCCTCTCCTCTTCTTCACACCAGCAGAAGTTTTTCCTGCCTGAACCGATCACTTTCATCAGGGGAGAGCTTGCCTGGGTCTCCAACCCACAGCTTATCTCCTAGATCACCTACCCCAAGCTACCGCTCTACTCCTGATTTTCCATCTGGTGAGTGTGAAGGAGGAGGGCAAGGAAAAGGACTTGAAGTGTCCTTCACTACTTCTTGTGAGCCCCCCAGATCTGTTTTACTCTGCCAAGAGTAGTCAGCTCTGACAAGCATAATCATTGAACAGCTGATTTCTGTCTGGAAAAAGGGAGAAAGATTCCTGATGCAAAATCAAAGGTGTTTTCATGATACAGAAGTACCTAAAAGGGAACTGTCTGCTAGGTTTGTCCCAGAGTTTAAATCCAAGTCCAATAGCTGTAAGTGGAGTAATAAACAATCCAAGTTTGGAGTAAAAGGTGGAATCTTGCCTAGGAGAGGCTGATTGATAAAAGAACAAAACTGACAAAAAAGTTGCTACATAATGGAAGTAGCATGGGCACTCCTGAATGCAGATTTATTGAAAAGATTGGTTAGGTGCTGAAATATGCATCTTTCTGGCTCCTAAAAGCCTGCCCCTTTTTCCTGTTTTACTTCTGTCATGATTTTAGTGCATACTAAAAGTGACTACTGTTGTACAATCCCTTGGCAAAAGTAAATTATTTTCAAGGAAAAGCAAAGGCAAGGAAAGCCTTGATCATTGCTTTGAAGTGGTAGAAAGCATTAGCTATTTTATTTAAATAGAAGGAAACGATAACTTAAAGGGGATGAAGGAACAGAGGGGCAAAGGGAGAAATAGCAACGTAATTGGAGTGATGAGAGGTTTACAGCCCAGTCACTCAAAACCTTCCACAAATTCTGGAACATTGTGGCAGCAGATGGCACATAGGCCTTTTGGACTGGTGAAAAGTTCCATGTCTCACTGAACATTTAGACAAGATTCAAAAAATCTTGCTAATCTTATGTTTGTTTGGTTTGATTGTTTGTTCTTTTTGTAGGTACTAACTCTTCCCAGAGTAGCTCCCCTAGTTCAAGTGCTCCCAATTCTCCAGCTGGTTCAGGACACATAAGACCCAGCACTCTTCATGGCTTGGGTCCAAAGCTTGGAGGGCAAAGATACAGATCGGGAAGACGCAAATCAGCTGGCAGCATTCCTCTCTCTCCTCTTGCACGGACACCTTCTCCAACACCCCAGCCGACATCCCCTCAGCGATCTCCATCACCATTGCTAGGACATTCGATTGGAAGTACAAAAATAGCTCAATCTTTTCCTAGCAAAATGCACTCCCCTCCAACTATTGTAAGGCATATTGTTAGGCCAAAGAGTGCAGAGCCACCAAGATCTCCACTGTTAAAGAGAGTCCAATCTGAAGAGAAACTTGCGCCCTCTTATGGCAATGATAAGAAACACTTATGTTCACGAAAACACAGTCTGGAAGTGACCCAGGAAGAAGTGAATAGAGAATTGTCCCAAAGGGAAGTAACTCTTCAGAGCTTGGAGGAGAATGTATGTGATGTGCCATCACTCACACGAGTCAGGCCTGCAGAGCAGGGCTGCTTGAAACGACCCATCTCCCGAAAATTAGGTAGGCAAGAATCCATCGATGAGCTAGACAGAGAGAAGCTGAAGGTCAAGATAGTTATGAAAAAGCAAGATTTTGCTGAAAAAACTGTACATACTGCTGTACATGAACCTAGCAGTGAACCAGAAAATCCCAGTACCCTAAGATTGGAAGAAAGAGACAAAAAAGCATTCCAGAAGGTATTAGAAAAAACAAATCAGTTTGAAACAAAAATTGTTACTTTGGAGACCCAGTCAGTTGGTGGCATACTCAAAGACACCCTTCAAAAGAATGCAAACTTGAGATCAAATGATGGTGTTGCTTTAGATGCACAGATGTTGTGTCACGGGCCTCCGCCTAATGAACTCAGTCATATTTCTTACGACTTCAAAAGAATTTCCCCTCCATGTACACTGCAAGATGTGCTACCTCAGTCCTCTGACAAGATGCTAAATGGAAAGGGAGAAAACACAGATAAAAATGCACCAACAAAAGAATTTGTCAAATTTGAAAGATTAGATGGTAAACTTGCAAATATTGATTATCTTAGAAAGAAAATGTCCATTGAAGAAAAAGATGACAGTGTCTGTCCAGTGCTAAAACCCAAATTGACATCAAACGTTCATGAATGCCTTCAACTTAATACAGGCAGACCCATAAACATACAGCAGGACTCCACTGCAGTGGCCGATGGTAGAGCATTTATCGGCAGTGCACATGCTGCTCAGATTAACTCAGTGTCTTTTGTTCCTCTCAAGACCTTGAATGGCCGAGGGGACGTGAGTGTGGAAAAATCAGTCCTTATTTCCACTGAGGCTCCTGTCAGAAAAAGTCCATCAGAATATAAACTTGATGGGAGGTCTGTTTCCTGTTTGAAGCCAATAGAAGGCACACTAGACATTGCCTTACTTTCTGGGCCACAGGCTTCGAAGACTGAACTGCCATTGTGTGTGCTGCCAGAAGGACAGAGCACCAGCAGTGATGGGGGATCTCCTAAACCCCCAGCACCACAAGGGAGTGGTGGTAAGGCAGAGCTGGCCTGTCAGAAAGAGCAGTTATCAAGCTATTCAAAATCTGGCAAAGTCAATGTATCAGAGCCTCAGGCTCTGCAAACAAGCAAGAGTTCTCCAAATCCACCAGTCATCCCTGTGGCTGCAGAAGTAGTGACAGAGCAAAAGGTTTCTAGTCCAGCTACTAAAGGCAGTATTTCTGTTATCGAAGCTGTTCAAAAGAAAGACACTTCCCTTTCAAAACAGAAGGACAGTTCAATGGAGGCAAAGTCTTGCGTTATGCAAAGTCAGAGTGTTAAACCTACTCAAGCATACTCCAAACTTTCTGCTGTCCAAAGCACTCCTGAAAAAGCTGTAGGAAAAGAGAAGCAAATACAAAAGGAGTTGCCTGCCAAACAGCCAGTAGCCCAGAGAAGTTGTGAGCCTATCCCTGCAAAGGTGGAGGTGATCAGGGAGTCATCTCTGAAGGTATCTGTCTCGGATGTCCTGATAACGAGCTACTCCAAAAGCAATGAAAAAAATTGTGCTGATTTTGCCATTCCACCTCAGATGCAAGGAAAAATGCAGGCAGCTGGCCCCAGGGCGCAACCTAAGGATGGCAGAGAATCACTGAAACAGCCAGGCAAAGATGACAGCACTGTTGCTAGTAGTTTTGTGGAAAGGGAAGTAACCAAGCAGAAAGTTCTGAGTGAATCTAAGAAAGTTATTGCAGAGTCAAAGAGCGAAGCTCTTCCATCCAAACGGCTCATGCAACCCTCAGTAGATTGTGATCCTAAAAATGAGAAGTCTGCACCGGTTTCCTCTGTGCAGAAGGACAATGCTAAAGATTTAGGAAAGAAAGATCAGAAACAACTCACTGACATAAGGCTTCAAACTACTGAGAGAGAGCAGTCCAGCCAAGTTCCTTGGCAGCAACTTAATGCTTCAGGCTCTCCTGCTGTGAGAGACACTGTAAGCAGAAGCTGTGCTGCAGATGTTCACATAGGTGTTCAAGAACATGTGAAACCTGCTGCCACATATGTGGAAAGCAGCAGTAATAAACAGAGGCCAGTCTCCGATACGAGTTCCTCTAAGTCTAAGTACTTGGATAAACAGATATTGTCACAAAAACCATGCACTCCAACCATCAAAGAAAAAGAAACAATTATTCAGGTGTCTACCAGCTCCCGGAAAGATGGGAAACATGCCAGTAAAAATGTGCTAGATCCCCTTTCTTCTGTTTCAGGCTCTTTGAGAAAAATGAGCAATGAACATGTGCAGGCCGAAAGGCGCGTGAGTTTGGAGCATGGCTCAGTAGCCACCCTCCAAATGAGCAGCATCACTCCTGACACCAAACCCAAATCCTCTGCTGTCGGCTCGGTACCAGCAGGCCCGGAGAGTTCTAGGCAGATGCAGAGGCAAGAACCGGCAGGCTTGGGGGAATCTGCTGATCAAAAGCAACTTCACCTCAGTGAAAAACAAACCGTGTCTCCAAAGTTTTCCACTGTGAAGGACTGTCTCTTTCTGAGCAAACAGGCAGACAGAAGTCCTAGTAACCAGATGATCTCTGCAGACAAAAGACCCGAAGGAAAAATATGCACTGATGCACTTTATGTTCAACTTGACAGTGGGAAAGTAGAGCCTACCCTTTGCCTCGCAAACTGCGATGCCAGAGGGAAAGGAGTAGAAAAAGCGACCGCAAATAGCAAAAGCTCTCAAGATTCAAAAGGGAAAGCACAAGTTAATCAAAAACAGCCAGAGGACGCAAACAAGCAGATTGCAATAAAACATTTGTTGTCTGCCAACGGGCAGAGTTCTAGTCGTGTGGCTGCAACACCAGGAAAGCCACTGACTTGTTCAGCCAATTTCTCTGAATGTAGACAAGAAGCATCTGTTTTGTCTTCAGCGAAGAGTGATGCATCTTCAGCAAAGGTTAAAGCAGGCTCACCTGAGCTTCCCGCAACCTGCAAGGAAGTAAATAAGAAAAGCACCTCTTCCACAGGGAGCGGTAAGGCAGAAATAACTAAAAGTGTTTCATTGATGGCCTTGCACAGTGCTGCTGTTGTAGCAGAAGCCCACCACCCTGCTTCAAACCTTGGGGGGAAACCTGGAAATCAAGAAAAGTCTTTTTTTGTTAACACTGTGGATGTAAAGGGAAAAGATGCCGTTCAGGCTCAGCAGTCTGCTTCAAGAAAACAGAATGTAGGTAAAGATTTATCCAGGTCAGCAACCACACCTGACCGCCCTAACGCACTTTCTAATGACAAAGACTCAGCTCGGCAGCGGCGAGGAAAGGAAGCTTCACGGAGCAGTCCTCACAAAAAATCCTGTTAACTGTAAGACCTGGCAGGTGTGAATTCAAGACTAGCTGAAACAATGTCAATATATTGGACTGCATTTAAACCAGCACTGTGTCGTGTCTTTGTGCAGCAAAGCTTTCATGTCACTGAAGAAAGAGAACAAGGGGATATGTAAAGAGAGGACTTTTTTCAAAATGCCTTCCCAATTGTAACCGGTAAAACTGTTACCATATAGTATTTGTACAAAAATACCTTTACAGCTGAGAGCTGTTGAAGAAAAGATTTCCTCTGTAAATACCTAGCGATGTGTTTGGGGTTTGAATGTAGCATATATACTTTGCTGCTGATTGCGTTGTTTACTCTCCCCTTTTTTAAGATAGTTGCTTTGCCACTTATTTGCCATACTCGAATATGAAAGAATTATTAAAACTCAGACCTGGCATGGACAATGCACAAGCGTGGGTCTGACTGGAAAACAAAAACAGGCCACATTTTTACTTACTAAAGATCCTAGCTAGAGGTTAAAAAAAATACTAGTACAGAATAAATATGGTGACTTATTGTGAGTTTTTACATGTATTTTTAATAAGCCAATTTTGATAGTACTGTACCTGGCTGACTGCTTCACCAGATCTAACACAAGACCTAACTGCATCTCCCTACCGCCCAAAGCCTGTCTCTTAGGGTAGGTGTTGTTAAAGCTACGGGAGGACCACTTGGTTATCGGGGCGCCGCAGCAAGAGTCGTGTTCTCTGGTGAAACGGTGGTTCTCGTCTTGTCTATTGGGAGTGTGTTCTGTGACCTTCACCTCAGACAAGGCTGAGACTCTGAAGCACATGCCGTGTGCTTAGTTTTTGCTGCAATCCTCTCTTGAGTTCCTTGAGCTTTTTTAAATTCAGGCCCTTACAGTGTGAGGCACAAGTATAAGCACATGACTTGCAGTACTAGTATGTTCATCCCTGTTTTTTAATACGTTTAGAGAATTCATATTATCATGGCATAATTAGCTTCATATAGCCGTAGCTTTTTTTCTATTTTATGACAAGTAAGGTAAAAAGGAAAAAAGCAGTTTCAGTATCATATCTTCAAAAAAGTTCAGGACATCCGATACATTTTAATACATAGCTGGGGCCTTATGTTGTAGACTTAACTTGCTGTTTTTAGCAAGTAATTCTGGGTTTCATATTCATTTCTAAATGCATTGAGTAGCTCCATACATTTCATAACATAATCTTTTTATTTGTATGCAAAAAAAAAAAATTGTAATTATAAAAGAAGCATTTTGTAACAAAGGAACCTGTTGGAGCTATTTGGTGCTAGAATGTGACTGTCTTTTTACTTTTGCTAAGCCTTATTTAAATTTTGTATACTGTGGAACATGTAGACTTAGATCATTTTAGCGTGGAGGTATTTAGTTTGTTTTGAAGGATGAAAGCTAAAATTTGAAACATGTACAGAAGCACTACAAAATAGCCTTGCAGATGCGTGGTTTTTAATAATGGGGATCAATAGAATGGTGGTTTTGCTTATTTCTGTTATATGTACCCACAGTAGAGCTAGGCCCCTACCTGTTTCATCAGGGCTTACGGGTTGTCTTTCTGTCTCAAAAGCTAGAAAATTGTTCATAAAAATACAGTGTAATCTTGACTTGGAGGTTTGTATGACAGCTGACAGTGTGCAGAATTCATTTCCCTCTGGTGAAAACTTTATTCTACTGATTAGTTGAGTTGGATTACAGCAAACCTGTCATGGAAAGATAATATCACAAACAAGTCCTTCTGATTTTTTTATGTGGCACTGGAACATTCATACTGCCTTTGTGTTCACAGAGGAGCTAGTGAGCAGTGGATAATATTTTTTGAGCGGTTTTAAAGATAAAATGGTCTTGACATTTACAGTTCATCTGTGCTTTGGCAGTTACTACAAATGAATGCTAATGCACTTCGAAATAACATTTCTGTCTGGGAGGTATTTCCTAGTTTACAGTCTTCTGCATTTTTTTCAGCTATCCTCTTGTTTCCTTTAAAGCACATCTAGCTATTTGTTTACAGTATACCTTTATGTATATCTTGTATAGTTCATTATCATTATCACTTCTGACAAATAAGTTCTTTGCATTTTGGAAATGTAACAGTGCTTAAGCTTGTGTTTATGTAATACCTGTTTGTTGGTGTTTACCTTATTGGTGAGCTGTTAGGGATCCTCCTACCTGTGTGCTACTTGGTCAGTCTTTATGTGATTGTAGATCTGGTGTGTTCTTTTGTAGACTTCCTGCTGTAGACTTCCTCAGCTTACAAGAGAAAAAAAAAAAAAAAAAAGAAAAGGAAAAAAAAAAAAAAGAAAAAATCGTTAGGGTCTGTGCAATAAAGTGTTTGCAGTCTTATTTTCTCTAAGAAACTCCTTATGGATGTCATAATTGTTGTATATTGAACACGATTATTTATACTTATGCAGTTGCATAACATTGAAATAAAAATTCAGCATGAAACACTGTTGTGTTATCATTTTTCTTTAAACTGCGTTCACTCCTGTAACTTAAGGCACATCTCTGCTCAACTCAGAGGTGGGTAGTTGTTTTTTTTTTTTTTCCTCTGGGGCAGCTCAGTGCACCTCTTAAGGCACATGCTGGCCAAGAATTTTGCATGAGGAAATGCAGTTTATTCTAGAGACGGAGGAGCTCTGCATAGCTGAGTATGTCGTCTCAGGCAGTGGCTGGAACCACTGCTCTGCTGTTGGGTAGGTAGGCACGAGGTGATGATGGATGACATATCCTGACTGGTCACTAACAATGGCAGTAGGCTGTAATGTGACATTTAAATCTTTCCTCCAAAACATGTATAATTACTTACAATAGGTCAGTATGTTTTTTAGGGTCAAAATACCCAATCTTTATTGGTTTTTTTATTAATGCTGAATTTTCAGCCTTAACAAATTTCCTGGAGCATGTGTAAGTGCAACATTTTCTTCAGTTTTGAAATCTCTACCCCTTGAACGTCATCAAATCTCCCTTTATTCTTTTTTTCTCATAATAGAAGATAAATAGATGCAGTGAACCAGACAGGGGAGATGGAGCAGAGCACCTTAGTATGCAGTGGCCTCTTTGATGAAGAAAAATCCTTTTGCCAGGAGGAGCAACAGAGCAGGATTATTGCTCCCCCAATTTTCATCTTTCCACTTCTTGCAGAAGAGTGGCATCAATTAAAATACCTGTTTCTTTACTGTTCCATTGCCAGTAGCTCTGCACAGCTGGTTGCACATGCCAGGAACTGTTGGTCTGGCGGGAGAGGCTATTTTTGTTCACATTTTTTTATTGCATTGTTTTCTCTGTGTTTTTCCTCTGTACAAAACCAAGTACAGCAGTGATACACATCACTTTTATTGCTTTGCTCTCTGAAACCAATAGGTGAGGGGAAACTGCAGGTCACCCCCAACCTTTCCAACTTGCTGCAACCCAGCAGAAGGCAGATAGTCTGCAAAATCGGTGCACTGGCAGGGGGTGTGATGAGTTGAGGGGAGAGCAGGATCAAGCAGCTCAGGGAAAGGAAATTACTAGAGTTGAGGATTGGCTCTGGATCTAATTGCTCTGCCTGCTGTGCCGTTTCTGGCTGTGGACAGCAGCAGTCACCTCTGCCTGGGGAGGCGTAGAAACCTGCATGCCCAGGCTGAGTCTCCATAGTGTTCAGGGGCAGTGGAAAGGGGTGGTGTAAGGGGTTTGGGCTGAGGAAGAAGTTGGGAGGGAAAGGTTCCTGGTATTATATCTGGCATGGCCTGTCATCCTCACTTCTGCTGTTGAAGAAGAGACTGCACCTCACCTGGAATGGGAACGCTTTCATGGTCTGAAAGGGAAACATGGGCTCCCTTCTTCAGCACTGAACTCACAGTTTGCTATGTTCCCTTAGACCCTGTATTTTTCTCTTATGTAGTTAGCAAGAGTTAGCAGGGATGCCAAGCTTGGATTTGGATGGTGGCTCAGATGGCAGCTTAGAAAGAGTAAAACACAGGACAGGAAGGTACTAGAGTGTGTATGGATGCATGCCCAATTCATAGCTTGAGTTAGCCACAGTTTTTCTTTCCACTGACTGTATCTATAGTACAGTATTTGATTAGCACTGACCAGCTCAATCTCCCAGACATCTGCCAAAGATGGATTTGAATGAACTGGGGATAGCCACTAGAAGTGATGGTTCAAGCTGCAAAGTGTTGGGAGCATCAGGAGGAGTGGAGAAGGCTGCAGAGTAAGAAGACAGTAACAATGTGGGTAAGTTCTAGCACAAGCAAGCCCTTCAAAATGCAGGTGTGAATTAGATACAGGGGCAAGAGGATGTCTGAGAGATTCGCTGAAGAAGGCTGTCATCTGCTGCTGGGGGAGAAGAATTTCCATTGTATTTGCCAGGCAAGGAGGTACGATATGAGTGAGTGGTGAAGAAGGGATTTCACCTGCTCTTTTTCCAGGTACAGACAAGACTAGTGAATTAGAGAAAGTTCTTAAAAGAATGTCTGTCAACATTAGGATTTTTTTTTTAAGTCAGCAGATTTAGAAAGTGACCTCTTCAAGGATCCTGTTCAGAGTAAAATCCTCTTTCAAAAATTGACGTGCATCTTACTGATAGTATCTTGTTTAAGCACTGTTGGGGAAGGAAGAACTTGGCTCTGAGTTTTGGTTTGTCCAACCGAAATAAAGATAAGTGCTTAGCAGTCCCTGAAATGTGACTTGTTAGCTAAGATCTACTCAAGTTTCTCCTCTGTGTAAATACTGATAACAAATCCTATTTTGCAGTTTTGTGCTGTACCATGACTTCAGTGACATCTAGCCCGGGAGCCAGGATGGTGGTGAGTTCGATCCTGTTGGGCACCGTTCACCTCAGGCGATTCCCTTGTTCTCTCTGTGTGCCAGCTCCCCAGCTGTATTTGAAAAAATAAGAGAGAAAAGGCCTGACTGGAAACCAAGGACTGCATCAGATCAAAGCTTGACCGGGTAAACAAATTCTATAAAGAAAAATAGATCTACTGTCTCTTTCCATTTATATCCTTGCTAAGTAATCCCAGAAGACTAAACCTTTGGACTTCAAAAAGTTTTAATATAAAATCTGGACATTTTAGTGTATTATAGCCATATATAAATTTGCCTTCAGAATAATCAGTCTCTGTATTTAGGATTTGCGTATCCTGAAACACACAGTGTATGCTGTTCAGTACTGTTGTTTACACGGTGTCCTATGAATGGCATTTTACAGGCAAATAAGAAAGCAGAGATGACGCTGTAAAGTAAATCAAAGAGAAAATAAAAATGACCACAGATGAAGATAACGGTCATCAAAAACAAGTTGTGTGGAGGGAAAGAGATGGGTTGCAGGAAAGTCTGTACTTAATACTCTGTGTGCAAATATATATCGCATGGGAACACGTTCACCATTTCGCCTTTTCAGCTGTCTTTGAGTTTTAACCGACTGAAGTTTGCACATGAGCCCACGCCATGATGCTGGGTAGCGTTTCAGAAACTGGTGGTGTTTAAATCCTGTGTTCTTCTCTCCAAATGAAGAGGCATTTCAGAAAGCATCAGCCCAACATGCAGTTTTCCCCTCAAGTCACTGGTATTTGTGGTTCTCCCGCAGTTACTACCTGATACTTGCAGCAATTTTTTTTGCACCTATCCCAAGTCATGAACTGCATCATGCTCCCTTTTAACTTCACTATTTGTCTATCACTTTCCTGAACGCACAAATTTTAAGAGGGAAACAATGGAAGAAGCAGGTCTCTCTTGGATGGTACACACACTGGCATTCATGCTGGATTGTTAGATAACGCAATTATCGGAAGTTGCGCATTTAACCAGTCAGGTTTGCACCTTGAATCCTGAGCTGACTTCAGGAGCATCCCTGCCTTGCTCCCGAGGACGAGTCGGGGAGTCCTCGCCTCGGGCAGTGTGGCTTGCTCAGTGACACTTCTCTCCCTTAGACCAGTCCTTGCGGAAGGGCTCATCTGACGCAGGCAGCCTGTGCAGCTTTGGTGTTCTGCAGTCGGAGCGCAGCGCCTGCTGACGGGGTCAGGAGGAGTTTCTGTGCAGAGCGTGTCAGCAGCCGCAGAAATGGAATATGGGTTAGCCATATGGAGAGTTGTGAGGAGAGGCAACGTCCTGGTACCCAGAATCTGGGAGTGTTTATAGGCAACTGGAGAAGAAACATCAAATGTCTCTCACTGTGCGCCCTTGGGCAGCACGTGGCTACAAAGGCAGGAGGAGGAGAAGCTGTGGGGTAAGGCAGGCGGTGTACGTGATGTGAAGGCATCTGAAAGCTGCAAGAACCCATGTGTTAGTCTGATCTGCTAATAGAGGGTTGAAGGACCTTTTCAAATAAGAGAGGTATTTCTTACTTGAGAAGACCCAGCAGGGATGCTTGTCAGCAGCGTCTTCAGAAATGAGCAAAAACTTTCTAGTCCAGCAGGAATCTTTGAAATTTTAGCTAGTCAGCATGTTATGGAAGAAAATGTCGAGGAAATGCCTTTGGGGCAGGAGCTGAAGCTGAATGTGGAGTCCCGCATGGAAAGTGTTGAGAGCTCGCTTGCCTTCCACAACTCGGTGAGCAACCGCAGCTCCCAGCGTAACACACCGGGGAGCCTTGTTGGGGCAGGGCGAGACTCTGTGTGGTGCGTACTCTGCCGTGGAGACAGAAGGGTCATACCTCCCGAGAAGATTGTGTCTATATGTCAGGGTTAGACTGTCAAAGCACTGGTGCCATAAATCACGCTATGGTAACACAGGGCAGATGAGTAGGCACGGCAAGCTCCCATCAAACCCCTGCTCAAATGCACATACTCTGTCTTGCCGCTGGGTTTATTCACATGTGATGGCAGAAAAAGGGATTTGGTTGTTTAGTAAAAGTAAATAACAAGTCTGTCTCTTTTCCCGCCTAGCTGTTGCATATCGCATTGGAGCAAAGAGACTCTGACTTCACTCCGGGGACCCACACCAGAAGCAACGTGAAGTAACTGTCGGCACCAGGAGCGCCCGTGGGATGAGGCTGCGGCTCCCCACTGCGCCGCCCCCCTTGCAGTCCCTGGTTTTCTCTCCTGGGCCGCTGCTGGAGGAAACAGCCCACTCCGGGCGGGCACAGGGAAGTCTCATAGCTGTTGGTGTTGGTTTTTTGCCCTGTGCAAGCAAGCGTAGTGCCAAGCACCTGCAGATTCTTGACCAAATCTACAAGTTTTACGGTTAAAGCTAGAATTGTTGCTACTACCTGCTTACTGTGGAGTCTAGTAAACAGTACAAGAGCAGGGCCTGCCCTAGGGGAGAGATGGGCGGACAGAGGTACAATGGCCAGGAACTTTCTAAAGATCAAAAAATATTTTAAAGAAATTGGAGAGATGATACAGGCTGTTGCTGTCAGTCCTGCAGGGGTGGGTCTTATGTGACTGTGAATGTTGCGCCTGTTCATCATAGAAAGTTTTCTTCTTTTTAGCCAAGCCGGGTACACTACTGCCAGCTCTTAAATCGCATTGTTTTTCAAGGGCATTTGATAGAGGGTGAGGGTTTGGTTGGCCTGGGTTTTTTCTGTTGGGAGTGGTGGTGGTGATGGTTTGGTTTTCTGTTTTTTAAAGAGAACAAAGCTTGCATTTTGGCCCTTGGATCTTCTGTTTACAGGTGAATTAGCTGTAGTAGCTGGGACACCAGGGCTAACATTGAGTTGAATTGGGATTTCTCTATAAGAGAAGTTGTTCGTGTTCAAGGCTCAGGTCAGAGTTTATTTTTCCTGTTCTCAAATAAAATTTTTTCATCATTTTCCTAAAAATTATAATACAAATGGAAAGGGTATTACAAAAGTTAAGAAAATACAGGTCACAGAAAAAACAGTGAGTTGCCTTTCATCTTAATACAATTGCTGTACATCTTTTCTATATCTTCGTCATAAACTTATATTTGCTGGTAATTTTTCTTAAAATAGCGAGCACCCCAAATGAAAAGGGCACAACAGGATAAAATAGCCAGGACAACTGCAATGATTCCTGCCATGCTGATCCCACAGGAGAGCGAGACAGTGGCCAGCTGAGCCCCAGCTAGCAATTTGGGTTCAGAGCATCTCGTTTCTTCAGGGTCTTCAATTTTATCCAGATTCTGCTTGTACCAGGTGATTAAACCAATATTGGAGCAGGTGCAGTCCAGAGGGTTGTGACTTAAATTGATTAGGCAGTGGCCAGCTAGGGGCGCTAGCTTGTCATGTGGTACAATACGGATCCTGTTGTGGGCAAAATTGAGATAGATGCTCTTGAGATTTGAAAATGCATCTGTGCTGAATGCAAGAAGTTTGTTGTGGCTCAAATCAACACGCCGTAACTTCTTGAGGCTGTGAAATGCTTGGCCACCTATTGCTGTCAGTTCACAGGATGATAAAATTAGCGCCTCTAAATTGGATAGCTGTTGGAACAGTTTGTCCTTTGGCATGATCCCCGACTCAAAGTTATTTTGACTAAGGTCCAAGAGCATGAGGTTTTCCAGGCCTTGAAAGAGATCCTGAATGCTAGTATTAATGTGGGAGGAGGAAAGATTCAGCACTTGCAAGAGATGCAAATTTCGGAAAGGACCCTGTGAAGTGTTGATATGAAGAGGAGTGAAAGCTAGGTCCAGCAGCTCCAGGTTAGCACCATCCTTAATGAGCACGTCTTGGAGGTGGAGCTTGATGTTGTGGCTCAGATTCAGGTACCGAAGACTGCTCAAACCGCCCAGTGCTTTGTTACAGCAGTCAAAGCTTTCAATATGACTCTTACTTAAATCGAGATGTTGAAGCTTTGCCAGTTTCTCCAAACAGCCAGAGCCCAGCTGCAGGACCTGCAAGTTCCCCTTGATGTGGAGGTGGGTGAGGGAGGGAAAGGAAGCAGAGCTGATATTGCAGAGGTGCTTGAAAGAGTTCGCGTTGAGAACTAACTCCGCTAGCGAGCTCATGCCGCTGATGCCGGGGGGCAATGCGCTGATGTGGGTTTGAGTTAGGTCCAGCTTTCGGAGCCCGGTCAAGCACTGAAACGTGTTGGCGTTTAGGTTTCTGAAGTGCCGTAGCTGCAGATAGAGATCCTTGACAGAGATATTACAGAGGCCTTGTAAAACATTGGGGCTTATGTAGGGCTCCTTTTCCACACCGTGAAATGTTCCCAGCCAAAGGGTCTGGGCTGTGGAGTTCTGTATCCCCACCAGGACCCCAGGGATGTCAGTGCAGCCCCCAAAGTCCAAACGGTAGAAACGGGACTGGAAAGCTCCAGGTTCAATGTATTTAATGTCGTTGCCTTTAAAGATGAGAGTTATATTGCTGGTCTTTCGCAGAACGCGGACATCTTCTGCTGTGATTGTTCTTACGTTGTTCATTTGAAAGTCAAGGTATTTGAGGTTTTGCGTGGGAAAGTTGGGAGGAAGCTGCAGCGAAGAGATGTGGTTGCTGCCCAAGATGAGGGTATCCAAGCTGTCCAGATTTGTCATCGGAATAAAGGACATACTGGTTATTCCCGTCTGCGTTAAGACAAGCTGCTTCAGGGACCGTGGGCCAGCGAACGCTGTGTCAGACAGAAACATGAGCAGGTTTCCAGTCAGGATGATTGTCTTCAGCTGCTTGTTGCTGTGAAAGGCGCCATCATACACCCAGTTGATCTGACACCTTGAGAAAGCAACAGAAACCAGCATCAGTGGCCTGTCTTGCAAAACTCTCCTGATATACGTGATAATCCAAACTGCACTTCATATCTGTAAGAACTCATGATCAGTTGCCTTCACCAGGATAAAAGTGTCTGTCTTTTCCAGTGATGCTTGCCTAGTATTTGTAAGCTCACATTGAAATAAAGGGTCCTGGTAAGAAGAAAAACCTGCCCTGAAATGATGGGTGTGTGGAGGCATTTGTAGAAGTCAGGGAGACATGAGGTTTTTAGTGTCCAGCTTAATAAAGTGAAAATCTCTTTTCCTATAGAAAAAGCTGGGCGTTTACAAGGACCAAACCTGTCTTTCTCTAGGGTTTAGGGAACAACATCTTTATAGAAAAGTGAATTAAAAAATTGCTTTGGTGACTTTGCTGTCACTACTGTCTTAGCAGCAGTAATATGTGGAAAACGCATATTTCACCTGCTGTCCTGCAAATGATTGTCACTAGAGAAGCCTAGATACTTCCCAAGCGTACCGACCTCTGCTTAGCAAAATACTTCACAGCTGTCTGCAAGTGCTGCTGGTGGTTTCCCCTGTGAAGACAGGGAGGTGCTGCTCTGGCGTGTGCTCAAGAAGGTGGCTTTGGGCAAGGGGTTTGACCAACCAGATGTGCAGAAGTGAGGATGCTCTCCCATACCTTGTTAAGTCCAAGTGGAGAAGAGACTTCAGCTCAGAGAAGGTTGAATTCTGGAGGGAAGGGAGCACGTTGAAGCTGAAGTCGAGGATTTCAGTTGTGACAGGTAGTTTTTCAGGAATCTCTCTCAGTCCCAAACCTTCACAGTTATAGCTTTTATTTACTGTAATCTGTGGAAAATATATAGTGAAACTGCAAGAGGTATGTACTGTGAATATAAATAGGAAACTATGGTACTTCAAAAAAAAAAAACGATCAGAATTTTGAATTATTTACAAACATATGAGCCAGAACCCTAGGAAGCCTTAGTGGAGGCTTGCAATGTACAGCCCTGGGGCTTTGTGGAGTGTATTTTTTAAAACGAATGCCTTGAATCTCTCCTGTACTAATTTGAAGTTTCATCTGTAGTACTTTCTTATCAAAGTTAGCACATACGAGGATTGTTTACTCTTCTGGATGAATTATTAATCCCTAAGAAAGAATCCCCACAAGGTAGTTTTAAATTCTGAATTTCATGAGTCTTGCTACAAAGCTTATTCTAAGAGAAGTCTTAAGAAAACCTTGCAGAGAGGAGGTAAAAAAAGCAGGTCTGGGAACGTTTCTAGAAGGAACGTGTCCAAATTAATTGGATCTGAACTGCAGTTACACGCTGCAGCGAGAGGATGGCGGGAAGGTTTAGGTCAAGCTAGACAAAGATGGTATTTGATATGCTGAGTCTTTAAAATTTCTGTGAAGGCTTTTTAGTTTAACTGAAAATAAATTGATCTATTATGTAGAGAAGGCCACTCTGTGGATACCAGGGAAATTCATTAAGCGTGCTTGACGTGCCTTTGCCTGCTGATTGCACGAAACTCAACCAGAGCCTGGGTCTGTGGCATGCAGGGAGACGCCGCCCTGGAAGAGCCTGCTGCAGCCGCTCACGGCAGTGGAGTCGCTCAGAGCATCGCGCTTGTCCTAGCTGCCAAGCCGCGACGGGGAGCATGGGCGCAGCCAGCGCAGTGCCACCCTCCTCCTCCCCCGGCCCCACCCCAGAGAAAGCCCGGGGTGGTTACAGGGCCGGCCGGGAGGGACGTGGTCCCCGGGGCCGCGTGGGAGCTGCAGCTTTGGCAATATCCTGCCAGGAAGCTCGGCGATGTTCTGCTTGCGGGGAAGTAAAAGCACGTATTGCACAGTTGGCCTATCTGACCATTTTAATGCGACTCAAAGCTTATTCTATTAGCCCAAAGAAAGCAAGCGCAGGCGGTGGGATGTCCAGTGAGAAATGCAGTGGAGCCTGGAGTCCGTGACGAGCAGAGGACAGCGCAGGTGTGCGCCCTGTGGCGTGGGAGCACCAGCACGTGGCTCACCATGGTTTTGTTGAGGTGCACATGTGTGGACCCTGGGGAATGGTGCACGAGGTTCGAGTTTCAGGTCTTTCCGTCCACGTGGGACTGTGAGTGAGACCAAACCACGTCTCTGCCTGCCTGTGGCTTAGCAGAGGCAGGTGGGCAGTGGAGACACTTGGTAACCTCTCTGGCGGGGAAAGAGCAGTATTTGTTGCAAGCCACAACATACGGACAAGCCACAAGTGGACACAGCAAACACTTTTTTTCCTTTCCTATGGGCACAAGTCCTGTAACCAAAGGGTGCTACGGGGCGCCGGGGCAGTGCCATGGCCCCGTGCTGCTGCAGGCGGTGCGGCCTGGCAGGCAGGGACAGAGAGATGCCAGCAGCGGCGTGGAGGAGCCGAGAGGGAGTGGAAAGGGACTGTGACAACAAAATGCCCTCCGCCATCCCTCTCCCCCTTGGCGTGCTGGGGTCTGGCTGGAGCTCAGCGCCCAGGGGATGGGACTGGGTCCAGCACCGGCAGGGTGGGACGAGCCAGCGCTGCCCACAGCTGGGCACTTGGCATGACCTGAGGGGCTGCAGACGATTATGAGCCCTTGGCTTCACCCTAAAAGCACTGAAATAGTATAGCACTGGTAACTATAGAAATGGCAAAATATAGACTTAGAAAAACCAGTGCTTTCAATACTCATAAGCAAAGAAGAATCCATGGAGCTGACTGCCATGTCGTGCGGTTTAGACAGATAAAAAGTGTTTAGCTGTCACTATAAATGAGAACAGTGTCTATCTTTTACCATTCAAATAAATTAGCGAGAAAGCTCTCTCTCTATGCTTCGGGGCATGGAGCAGCTCTCACAGGGAGCTGAGGAGCAACCATCCCTGGGGGATCCCACTGCGCAACTCGGAGTGCTCGGGGATTTGTACATTTAATTCAGTGAAGAACTTGCTATTGGCCCCAAATATGCACTGCCTAGGGCTGGGTTTCCACAGTGCTTCTTCCCTGAATCAAAATCCTTACTTTTTTTAATCTTGTCTCCCACTTTGAAAAAATAAAACAAAAATCTTATTGGTCAGCCTTTTTCCCTGCCCCCGGAAAAACCCTGGTACTTTCTTCCTGTACTCATGTGCTATCACAGATTGACCAAATGACAAATAGAGACGCCATCATCCCATCACTGGGTACAAATTCCTGTATGGAGAGCACAAGCATGAGACAAAAATCCTTATATCTGTCCTCTCTCTAGCTCTGATATCTGCTAAACACCCCTGTGAAACTTTATCGTCCTTCCAGCTCTCTGGGAGGTGAAGCACAGTGCTAGTTTGACAGGCTCCCAAAAATTCCCCAGCAGTGGCAGGAGGGGTGCACGGAGGCGTGAGGGTGCACAGAGGCACAGGTGTGAGGAGGAGGAGGAGGAGAAGGAGGGACAGTGACTGATGTCCCTGAGCACATCTCAAGACACCTGCCTTATTTCTGCGATAAAGGCCTTCACATCCCCCTGAGAGAAACCCCTTGGGAACAGAAAACAGTCGGACATCAGCAGGCAAGTGTTCACCAGAGACCGATCCTCTACACACATGGCTCCTGTAATCTTGAGAGGGACCGGCGGCTGTCACTCACCTCCGCACACATCGTCTCTGCGGCACTGGATGCTTCGCAGCTAACACAGGCAAGCGTTGAGAAAATCAAAAAGTATAATTCACGGGCCATTACAGAGTGAGGCGGATTGTTAAAATGGATGATCTCGTGCTATCTTCTCGTAATGAAAGCGAGATGGTGCAGCAAAGGTCAGAGAAACTGGATGAGTCGGCTAGAAAGGAGGTCGTAAGGAAAAGAAATGCTTGCTGAACCTCCCGGGTTCAGTGTAAGCAAAACACACTGAGTAGTTTTGGAATGAAAGAGGAACTTCTCTTCTTTAAATATAGTCAAATGACTGTGCGCTGATACTTTTCTGGAGCAGACAGATTTTTTAAAAATTGAAAGTGAGGGAAATTGATCTTTATGCTTGTGTAGAGTAAAATGTCCCCACTAAGTACAGAGGAGTTAGTTCAATGTGAAATAGGAGGTAAAACAAGAAAAGGGCAGATGAGACTGCAGCGTCTCACCAAAGGGGAATTTAATGCAATGGAAAGTTTGAGTCAAACAAAATTTGGTGCATCACTTGTGAAAGTCACAAGAACTTGTAAAACAACTGAAATATAGGCACAAGATCTGTGCCTATATTGATGCAAAAAGGATCACTATGCTGAAACATGCTTCTCTTGTTAGAAACAGTAAAGCTTAAAAGCAATAGTTCAATCTGAAAATGAATTCTTTTCCTCTTGTACTTAAATTACAGGTAATGATTAGTTTTCTGAAGGGAGACAATATTTCTAACCATCTCTCAGAAGGGCATGTGTGTGGCAGCTGCAGGCTGGAGTGTCTGGTCTTCGCTGCCCCGGACGGCGCAGTCTGCTGGCTCTAGCCAGCCAGCTCAGCCTGCCTTCTTTTTCCTTTCTTAACTGGCTGACTTATTAACTTGATAACTTTGTTTGCAGCAGGCTTGACTGGCTTGCTGAAACTCTTTCTTCACCCCCTAGTAGAGAGAGCAAGGCATGATGAAAACACACTGGGCTCAGCAAACATGCCCCAGCGCAATGGGGAGAGGCCGGGTGGGCTGAACCGCAGAGCCGATCCAGCCCCGGTAACTCGATCAGTCAAGCTTCAAGCAATCAAGATGCCATCTGGAGAGCATCAGGCTGGACACCCGGGAAGATGGAGACATCTGGGTTTCTCTGGTGCCAAGGACACACACAAAATCAGCAGCTTCGGCTCCGAAATAGTGTGTGAAGACCACGGCTGCATTGGTAGCTGGAGTTGATGTGTCTGAGCCGTGCTGTGCTCATCCCCGCAGGTGGCTGGGGAGAAGGGAGCAGTCAATGTGGCAGCAGCAAAGCTTAAAATCCAGTGCAGAGCCGACTCCCTTTTGCACCTCTGCCTGAGCCTCTCGGGTGGGCTGTTGCGGCTGGCAGGCACGGGGAGGCCACGGCTCCGGTGCCCTGCTGCCCTATTTATCTGCTGCTAGGATGCTTCTGTGCTGATCTGATTTGGCTGTTTTTTTTTTTTCCTCCTCCTTAATTTATGAAATTTAAACCAAAGTAACTTACGTGAATGACAAGCTAAAAAGCTCACTCCGTATCCCACTAACAGCTTTGCCTCTTTCCCAGCCAGCTCCGTGTTTGCTGGAAATCCTACTCCCCCTGCAGCTGGTAGCAAAAATTTCAGAGGAATTTGTTGTTTGGGATGTTTGTTCCTTGTTTATTTGCTATTTTCCATGGTAAGGCTCAAAGGTTGAGGCTCGGGGTGTCCTGCCCTGCCCGCTGCGCTTTCCAGGCTTGGACAGGACTTGCGGCAGCTTGGACACGCACTTGCACCCTGTGTCTTGTTTCTGGCAGGCTACGAGCCCTGGTGGCATGGGTGCTTCCTCAAACCACCCCTATCAGAAACCTCGAAGTTGAAGTCCTTTAAATCGGAAGGGGGTATCAGCCGAGGCTAATCCTGCCTCTTCGTGCAGTGCAAGTATATTACTATGTGTTATGGAATTTACGTGTGACATAAAGGGGTATAATAATAACTCCAGAGATTTTTTTTTTTGGAGGGGAGTGTTTTTTGAGGAAATGGGAAGCTTTATGATGCAAATAATGAATTCCAAGGCCTGCCTCAATTTCAGGTAATGAAGAATTCGTTATGAAATTGGTATCGGGTGACTGAAGTTCCTCTTCTCATCCATGTGTACAAGCAATCGTTGAGCTTAGTAAAAATGACTAATGATGAGAGGTTTTGAATTATTCATTACATGTGCCTATCTGATTGATTTAGCTCCTTGTACTCGTAAAGGAGTGAATGGGAAGGGGTAAGAGTTTATGGCAGTAGTTAGTGGGAGGGGGCTTCGGTGCTGGCAGGGGGCTTTGCTGCAGGTGCCTGCCGTGGGCTTGGGCTCGGCCAGGCTGCAGCCCCTCTGCAACCATGGCTGCGGCACCCGGGGCCGTTGCAGGCTGATTCGTCTCCCACGTTACATAGGGCGAGCGCTCCTTTTCTGCATGCTTTCTGCTTTTAATGATGGTGTTTGCGGTGCCCAAGTGCTGGGTGGATCCTTTCTCCATCACTGCATTCAAGGGGGCTGTCAGACCACGGGAGTCGCTAGGAGAGTGCCCTCGAGAGTATTTTTCCCTTCACGGTATTACTTTCTATGTGCTTGGCCGAAACTCTTCCCGCTCTCATGATGGGAAATTTAAGAGCATGTGAACAGCAGCGGTAATAGTGTGACGGTGCTTGTCACGGAGTGCTCGTGAGATGCTGAACGCTGCTGAGGGCCAAGTGAATTGCGGCCTCTGCACTGCCCCTCCGGCACCGCGCCACCCCGCAAACAAGTCGCGCTGCCCTGCAATCAGAAAGTCCCCTGGCGGGGGCTGTACATCCCCCCCAGGAGTTCTCCATTTTAAACTGGTTTCTGAGCTAGACAAGAGGAACGGCTCATTGAGGCTTACCAAAACACGGTGAGTCACCCATCATGTGTGTCCACAGGTGGTGGCCCTTCCCCCACTTGAAAACCACCACCGATGCAGTGTCGGTCCTAGCGGGGACCACAATGGTGAAGTACTGGCACGTTCCTCAGCCCAGCCAAGCGGCACGGACGTGGGCATCATGTGGGCTGTTGGCACGATGCTGAAGACACGGGATGCCAATTCCTACCCCCACCGCAGAAAGGTGGGTCCTGTTTCTGGGTGGGATCCTGGGTCCTGCAGGAGCCTCTCCGCCCGGGCAGGAGGACGGCTGATCGGGTTGAGAGGAAATCCTGTCTGGTGTCAAATCCACCCAGCTGGCCCTGTGCCTGGCCTGGCCCTCGTGTCGGGAAAGGCTCACGGTCAGAGCACTGAGCACAGCACCTCCGAAAAGCCTGGCCCCTGAGGGGTGCCACAGGTGGGATGAACCTGGGAAATTGCTCCTCTTCCATGCTTGCCCTGGAAAAAATGTTCAATGATGGTAGGGGTAAGTGGGAATCAATCTAAGAAATCAAAAAAAAAAGAAAAAAAGTGCAATGAGTTGTGTATATATATTAAACAGACTTTAGCACCCTCAGAATTCCTATAAGGCGTTAATTCTCTCTTATATAGGAGATGAATCATGTCAATCTCTGGGTCTTCTGTAACTCTGAAGAAGAAGGGATTGGCAACCCAACACAGCAGGGCTTCCAAAATACCTGTCTGTACAGGATCAAAGGATTAAAATAATTTTCAGTCATTTCCTTCAAGTATGGATTTCAAGATTTTCCTTGTTTGCTGTTTTCTTTGGTACCACAAAAAAGAGAGAGGAACCCAAACGGTTGCTTTAAATGCTGGATGTTAAAACCCGGATCAGGGTTTGCCTTGAGGCAGTGGGATTTGGGCTGTGACCGTTGCCCTGCTGCGGCTGCATGGTGCCCCGAGAGGAGACACGGCAGCTGGGGAGGACCGGGACCACCTGCCCTGCCCTGCCCTGCCACAAACCCGCATTTTCCAGCAGGAAAACCTGCATGGGCTCTGCTGCCGGTGCAAGAGGTGCTGTGGGCTCAGCCTGTGCTCCGAGGAAAAGCCTGAAAAAAGGTGATGCAGCAAAAGCATAAATCACCTGCAGAGAGAAAAAGCCACCGTTACACGTCAGACTTTACCAGACTTTATGTGAAACCCCTCTGCTTTGTGCTGCAGCAATTGATCTTTCTGAAAGCCTAAATGAGGGCAGGAGACAGCAGCCAGATGTGCTCTCCAGCCCACGCTCTCCGTGCATGTGAGCAATGTCCCTTCGCCTGCCCTCGGGGGTGGTGGGGACAGAAGAGGGAGGGGAGCAGCAGGACTGCGCCTGCGATGCCCCCCCCCAGCTGGGCGCCAGCCTGTCCAGTGCGTGTTTCGAGCAGCCAGGGGCCAGGCTGCGGCATCCCCCCGCCCCAGGGATTCCTCTTTCTCTGCTTTGCCGCTGCTCCTTGGCGGAGGACCAAACCACCAGCTTCTGTCCGCTGGCATTGATGTTAAGGTTAATGCTGAAAGCATGCACAGCTTCAATCCAAGATTTCCATGACTTGAGCAAACCACCTGCACAGGAAGCAACCTAGATGCCCCTTGAAAAAGAGTCACATCATGACCAGGGACATGATGTGAGCACTGCATATAGAAATATCCCAAACAAATAAAGTGAGCGCTCCTCTGGCCTCCTCTCCATGAATGGCTCGTTCTCATGTGGATTTTATTTGAGACAGCTTTCAAAAGGATTGATGGCGAAGGTGCTCAGCCAGGGTGCTGCTGCTGCGCCAGGTCCTGGAACCCCGGGGCTTCGGGGGGGCATCGGTGCTATTTTTTTAGTAGGCAGGATGAACAAACTTTCAGCTGATGACCACAGCTTGCTAGAGGCCAGGGGGACACCAGGCTTCCTGGCCCCCACGCCTGCATCCTGTGCCCTGCCTGCTGGCCAGGAAGCTGGGTTGGCCACGGCTGGGGCGTGCAAAGCCGTGTGAAGTCCAAACACAAACTGAAAATAGTCAGGACAAAGGCACTATGTGGGAAGGAAATTGCTGTCAGGAATTAGCAACTGACTAATTACTGGCGTCTTCATCTGCAAAAGGGGATGTCTCCTATACCCTCCCTGCAGATACTGTTTCTGTATAACTACTGTTGTTGTGTGATCCTCCTTGAATAGCTTGTGATTTTTCAAAAATTCAGAAGATGTTTTGAGGATCTTTGCTGAAGCCCCCTGTTACTCTGTGAAACAGCTGTAAGACTTCTCCCTATCTCAGAAATGCAGCCTCTGTTCCCTGCTAAGCAAGCAAAATACCCAGTATTCTCGCTGCCTGTGGGTTGTATCAGTACTACAAAGCCAAGGCAAAATGCAGATTTCAATGATTAGTAACAAGCCATTCTTCCTCTGTCCGAAAAATACAGAATCTGACAAACTGGGCTGCACAAGTCTTGCACACTAGATTTCAGACTGACAAGAGAGAAATCTGGTTTTATCTGTAAGTCTGACTTAAGTAGCAAGCAAAAAATCAGAATTAAAATCCGCTGGAGCTTCCCCTTTTCTCAGCTGGTCTCTATCGGGTGTAGCTTGGCATGGCTTTGGGGAAAAGGAGCTTCCCAGCTCTTGCATGGAGAGGCTGGACTGGTCCCTGACAGTCGCATTTTTGTTGGCTTTGGTTTGCTATGGCTGGCCACAGATAGTAGCCTTGCAATGGGAGGAAACGGGGCAGAGATAAAGAAAAAGAGCCAAACTGAAGGAGCCGGTGTGAGTTCAGGATATTTAAAAAACTTCTGGCACAGAGGCTTTGAAATGACAAACGAGCACCTTAAAAGGAAGTCCTGTGCTAAGCGACATTAATTGCCGTATATAGAGGCAGGAAGAAAGGAGAGAAACCTCTTCCCCCACTTTCAAGTAAGAAATGCTGGTAAGGAGCACCCCCGACCCAGGTGCCATAGCTGGGTCCAAAGTGGGTTGGAAGTATCCCAAGCCATGTCCTAAGAACGAAACCCTGAATTTTAGCAGTGAGGTTGGTTTGTTCTCCCATTAGCAAACCAGATTGGTCAAGGATTCATGCTTGGCCAGAAAGGCAAGATCGCTGTGAGGACAGGGACTTCAGAGCTGCATCTCTGAAGCATAGTGAGGACAAAGGAACAAATGTTACCCTGCGGCAAAATATATTTAGGGCATCAACATACTCACGGCTGGCGCAACATGCATTTTACCTTGTTACCTCACATGCAGTCATAACCAGCATAGGATATTACCCAGCAGCTGCATGGATGCTCAGCAGGCAAAGACCATCAGTGCAGAATGAGCAAAATGAGCAAAAATGAGAATTTGTTAATATGAATGGGAGAGAAAGAGGAAAGAAACTCGACTCGGCCCATAGCAAGGAAGGCCTGGGATGGCTAATCTCCTTAGCCCAAAAGGAAGGGAGCAGCAGTGGGTCATGCAACTCGTTCCCGTGGCCAGGCTCCATCCTCCCGCAGGCGATGACGATGAAGTCTCGCCGGGGTGGTGTTGGCCGATAGTCAGCACTTCCTCTGGCAGTGGGGCCCATTGCCTAATCATGCTTGCTGTCAATTATAAGCTTTTTCTCTTGGTGTAGCTATATTTTCCTTGCTCTAATTTAACTAGTTGCTTATTTTGCTGTTGACTGTTCAGAACAATTGACACTTTCCTCCCCTTAACATCCTCTGCAGCATCCACACGCTGTTGGTGCTGCAGCCCCCATCCCCTCTGATGCGTTGCTTCGCTGCCCGTTCAGCTCCGGCTGTCGGCTGGGGCCGTCCTCTCCAGCTCGTGGAGACAAAATCATGTTTAAAGAAGTGTTCCCAGCAGGTGCGTAAATTGTAGTTTGTCACGCTGCCATGCTGATCCGAGCTGCGCAGCCTGGGGGCAGAGGCACACGTCTCTGTCAGTCTGCAGCGCACCACGGGACGTCTGTTTTCCCTAGATCACAGAAGAGGGTCTTAAAGAAACACAAGGGGCTGGGCACTGGCCCTACGTTTTAATAAATAAAGCCGCAGTTCCTGAAGTTGCCCTGGTGTGACAGAAATAGCGGTCTCTTTCAATATGCTGCTGTTTGTGAGTGGTAAGCCTGCCCTGGCCAGGGTTTGCCTGGCCTGATTAAATGACACAGGCTGGGGGGGGGCAATGGTACTGTATAAACGGGTTTTTTTTACAGGAGTGGAAATAAGTCTTTGGAGGAGGATGGTGGTGTGAACAATGGCAGAAAGTGAAATTCCTGTGATCCAGATGAGATTTCCAAAATTTGCCTCCCATGTTATCCTTTTATTTAGTTTTACCACTTGTCTCTTCTGGTTTTCAGCCACCTAAGCAGCACGAACAGCAATGTGTGGTTTGCTACTGGATCAAATCCTGCATTATCTGGTGTGGAGGAGTCAGGCCCGGCTTTGTGGAGCGAGCAGGGGCTCTTGCCCAAAAAGAAGAGGACAGAGGGAAGGGGAAGGAGCTGGAGTCTCTAACAGTTACCCACTGCCAGAGGAAAATCTGGCCAGTTACTTCAGGGAGCCTTCCTCTAACCATGACTGTGTCTAGATTTTCAGTTGACAGGATTTTCCACGGCCTTTCTTTTCTAGGTCCCATTTCTAGACTTCCATCAGCCCAGACCTCCTCGTGGCCAGCGGCATGGGATCTCTGCAGTGCATGCTGCTGTGCTTTTCTGCTGGCATCTCCTGGGAGTGAGCTCCAGCTCTCGTGCCCGTCTGCTGAGTGGGCACTGTTTGCTAAGGCACCCCGGGTTATCCTGAGCGTGGCAAGTCAATGCAGAGCTCCGCTGAAGTCCAAGGGATAATCCATCTTCTTAGCATTATTTATGTGTTTGTGCACCTTGCAAGTAAGTGCAGTTTCACCTAAGGAGATTGTTGCATCTGCATTCAGTGATCTACGCTAGTGGCTTGTTAATGTCTTGGGCAGAGGTTTGTCAGAACTCTTAAGCCTGAAAGATCTTGTATTTTCTTAGGTGGTTCTAAGTGGTGGTAACAGTGCAAAACCAAAAGGACATGTACCTGATGCTGAAATCCACTTCTTGTCTCCCCTGTCCCCCAGGACATGGATTAAATAGACTTGCAAGATAAACTGTTATCAAAGGGTAAAACTCGGAGTCTGGATAAACAGGAGAATAAATCCAACAGTACATTAGGAAAGAGGAGTAATTATTATTTTAAAATGTAACCTCATGGTTTTAATGCTGTGTACTTGCTTCATATTCATGATTGAAAAGGTTGCTTATCTAAACTGGAAACTCTTTCAAAGACAGGAACGTGTTTGTGCTCTGCAGTACAGATGTTCCCTCTGATTTATGTGCAGGGGTACAGACATTCCTGGAACAAGCTGCAAAACGATAAGAGGAAGATGATATAGATGACAGAGACAAGAAAGAAATGCTGAGCAAGGTACCGATGCAGCTGTAAATTAACTGGTGGAGGCAGAGAGTGACAGAAGGAGAAGGAATCTCCTTGGGAGATGGTCTGAAGTGGAGCTCTGTGTGGCAGAGCTTGAAGGCACCACACAGCCCCAAACCTTCCTGTGAGCTCTGAGCATGATCATACAGCAACCGTGTAAATATTACAGTCATATGTCAAAAGTCAGATAAAATATACCATTTCTATTGGCTTTGCACAAAGATATTTTTCATTTTTTTCAAACCTACAGGTCGGAGTGGAAGTCCGGGAGGGACGGGACTAGCAAAACCCCTGTGGATGGGAAGCAAAGCCACTGCTGGCACATGCAGCCAAGGAGCGCATTGCCAATGGTTTCCTACAGCTTTTCTCCCGGTTCATCGTTGTTTGCCCCCACTTCTGCTGCTGATTTCCACGAGATGGAGCTATTCTAACATCGCTTTGGCGGCAGCCCCTGGAGAACAGTACGCTACCGCATATTTTATTTTTTTTCCATGACAATATTTCTGAAGTGGGTAGGCTTTTACGAAAAATCATCATCCGAAAAAAACCCCAACAGAAACCACTGGAACTCGATGTGCATTTTGCTAGGCTGCGTCGTCAAAAAGCTCCTTGCAAAAATTGCTCCCAGGGGATGGAGTTTTGTGCAGAGCAGCTTTGCCACGCACTGGAGCAGCTGGTGGGGTGTGCATCCAGCTTCACCACTCTGGAGGGTTTATTTTGTCGTGGCTGCAGAAAACTCCAATGCCCCGTGTCTCTGGGGGCCGCCCTGCGTGTACCAGAGGAGGTGGCCCTTCGACACCCACCAGCCCTTGCCTGCAGCCCCGGTCTGCACTCCTCAGCCCACTGGGGCAGCTACCTGCCTTCGCTGAGTTGTGATGGCCCCCTCACGTGGCATTTCTGCCCTTTTTAATCTAGTTTGGCTGTTTCCACATGCCACATTCTCCCTGCTGCAGCACGCACTCGCTCCCTCTCCATTTCGCCCCCTTCGCCCCCACGAGCTCCCTTTCCCATTGAGTCACTCTGCAGACGAAAAATCATGCAAATGCTGTTGTTCTGTCTTGTATGTCTGCAAACCTCACGGCATGGTCTGGCCTTTGACCTGCCCCCATGGTTCGGGCACGCTTTCCCTCTGCAGTCCCTACAAACACCAACAGCTCAGGGAGAAGCTTCTAGCTGGGTAGTTTCTACAGGAGTTGTCAAAATTAAGGGCAAGTTTATACGCAATATTGGTGATGCTTGAAAAGAGGGTATCCTGAAAACCTCTTGCTCACTGCTTGCACTGCGAGCTGGTGAGGGCTGTGCTGGCATTGTCACGAGAAGCTGGTGTTCTCCCTTTGCACACAGGAGAGAAGCAATATCTCTGTGACGAGGTGTTGCTGGCAACACGTGCCTGCCCCCGAGCGCGTGGCCATGCGCGGAGCCGGTGGGCAGACGTTTCCCTCCCAAGCAAGGGCCCAGTGCTGGGGGCCGGTTCCTCCCTGTGCCTGCCACAGCAGAGAGCCGGCTGCTGCTTCTCAGCCACATGGAGTCTGAAATCCTCACTGCTGTGGGACCCGGCTAAGTGGAAACCACAGCAAGACAAATAAAGGGCAGCTATATAGGGCAGGGGGCTGCCATTGCCAGATCTGGTAACACTGCACCTGTCCAAATTCCCGTGTGAAATCTTAATTTGCAAAGACTGGAGCGTAAATGTGTTTGGTAGTTGTTTTTTGGGTTTGTTTTTTTTTCTTACCAGTGTGGTTTAACATCCCTCCTTCCCTGCCCCCAAGCCCACGCTTTACAGTAGAGGGAGCTTTGGAGGGAATATAAAAACCTCGTGTGAGCTCCCAAGCAGAGGGTTGTCCTCTTTGCAGGCACCCCTGGGGCAGCCTGAAACCTCTGATGCGCTGTTGGCACACAGGTACTTAGCAAGCACAGTCTGTCTCTCACTTTTCAAGACTGGGGCAGAGATAGCATCAGCATAATTTCAGTTTATTTAATCTGATGACCACTCTCCAGCAGCTGAGGAGTGCAGCCGGGAGGCCCCAAGGAGCGGGCAGACATCAGCCGGCCCTGCTGCTGAGGAGCGCCTTGCTGTGGTTCCCCCAGCTGAAGTCTCTCGTCTTTCTTCCCCTTTCCAGCCTACCAGCGTGACCTTTGAAGTGATTCTGCTTGGGCCAATTCGTTGCCAGTACCCACTTGTCCTTTCCGGGACATTAAAATCCTCTAATATGGCTTATTTAAACATAGATTTAAAGACCTAATTTTCATAAAACTGTGGGTCTATTTGCGTAGCATGTAGTTACTGCGCACCTCGTGTGTGTGTGCTTGACATGCTGGCCTATCTGGCTCAGGTTTGCACACGCGAGTGGCTGCGTGGGTGCATAGACTTGCCATGTGCATGTCCAAATACAAACGGGCATTTGAAATCAGCCAAGAAAACATGCAATCTGCAATTGCCTGGGCTGTTCAGGGGTGTAATTCTTGGGGGTGGCAAAGTGTCCGTAGCTTCTCATGGATTTCACTGCTGTGCAAATTCCCTGAGACCAATTGGTCCAGGTCCCAAAGCTCCTGACTTACTCTGCCTCTGGGAGGGCTGCCCAGATGGAGGGAGGGAGGGAGGGAGCAGGCTGATAGCAGCGCGTGGGAGCACGGCACAGGCAACGCTGGTTCCAGGGGGCAGGGATGAGTGAAAAACTGATGAGCCAGAGTAGATTATTCCCCTTGCGTGCAGGTCTCTGCTTTGGGCAGGCAGCCAAGGGGGAGCACAGCAGAGAGGGAGCATCTCGCTTGCCAGCTCCCCTGCAAGACCACCACCCAGAGCCAGGGAGAGCTGAAAACACCCGGCGAGGGCTGCCTGCTCACGGCCAGAAACTGTACACAGAGCAATAAATGGTTCTGCTCTATGTTTCTTCGCCAGAAAGAAGATGAGGCATGTGATACCTCTTGCTAAACATCAGTGCCACGGATATTTATTCCTTTTATGTGAGAAGAAAAAAATAGTAAAAGAATGTAATAAACCACAATATAAATATTACTGTTCGAAAGATCTGGGCTAGGAATTACTTGGACTTCCATGAGTTTCACATGGCAGGGGTGTGGGTGATTTAGGCTAGTAACTATTCAAGACACAGGGTGTGATTGGACTTTTAGGATTTGAAAGGATTACACTTGCTTGTGAAGTGGGTGTTTAATTTCTCTTCAGTTTTAACTCATTCTTTGAAGATGTTGAGACTACAAATTATCACACTCTTGGTCTGTGGCATAGGACAAACTTTGCTGATTTTCTCCCACCTCAGCTCAGACTAACTGCTTTTCTCCCGTGCTACTAATATCACAAAAACCATGACTTTTCTTTTTTAAGTAGTTCACACTGGTGTGTGCACGCACACATGCAGGCAGGCATGTGTTTCATAACAGGTTTTTGTGCTTGTGACTCAGAGCTGAACTATTAAACCATAACACATGGCTGACATCTGGAATTCACTTAAACATTTTTGTCATTTGAATATTGGTAGCCACGGTTTGCTACTCTCCTTTCCTTCAAAATGTAGCTTTCTTTATTCTCAGCTCATAAAAACAGAGGTAGAAGATTTTACTGAGCCTGTTGGTGTCACTTGATCAATATATATCAAATATTTTGTCCGAGCCTGCTTAAAAAGCACATGTGTTGAGAGAGTTTGGCAGACAGATCTTTCTAAAGAAAGTCTCTACTTTGTCTTTGGATTTAAAATGATTGCTTACCATGAGAATATTCAGAAAATTGCTTATTTTTGCTCAGTAAGAGTCTGTGCTTGCTTAGAGCACAAGCAGTCACCTGTTAGCTAGCAAATTGGGGTAAGAATTGCAGACGGATTGCCTTGGTGTTTGAATCTAATTAGTTACATTAATTCTTTCAAATGAATGTCTCTCATTCAGCTGGTTTTAGAGCAAGATTAAAATATGCTGGTGCTTGCTGTAATGTGGAACAGTTTGTCTTACCTGTGTCTCACAGGGCACTGTGTGACAGGGGTCTGCTGTGGGCTGGTATGGTCCTATGGAGATTAAGATTTTGCATTCTCCTTGAAAATATTGTGGGGATGCCAGTCAGAGTGTTGTAATTAAGGATGTGTTGAATCTCACATTGACACCAAGGATTTAATGAAAACTGCTATCTATCTGCCGCTGTGATGAGTCTCAAGCAAAAGGGGTGAATCGGGGGAATTGTTTCTGGCTCTGACTCAGAAAAGCATCTAAGCGTATTTTTCAATCCAGCTGTATAAGCACATCTTTAACTTTGGGGACTGTCTGGGACTTTGAGAAGGATGTGTCCCTGCTTCAGTGCTGCTTTGAAAAGCTGGAAAAAAGGAGGAGGTGCTGTTTGAAACCTATGCTGACCCCTCTCTGAGAGTAAATGTAGTATGTCTTCAAGGCACAATCTTTGCCTGGTGAGGGGCTGCAAAAGTGGGGTGACTGCCACTAGGTTAAAGAAGGTGATCATGAAAGTTTCTGAGAGATGGGCATATGAAGGTTTATTGCAGAGGCTTTCCAGTCTTTAGCTATTGGAGTAAAAAGTGGCAGTGGTGGTGCAGCACTATGATGCCTTTGAGTGTCATAGCAGTGAATTAATGTCACTCCATGCAGAATTCTTAATGTGTTTCAGTGTAAGGCCTCTCAGGTTCAGCAGGAAGGGTTTCACACAGGGCATGTGGTCTACAGCACAGATCTGCCACGTATAGCTGACTCTGGTGATCACTTGACTGTGTGTCTGAGCTGTCAGCTTTCCACATATGTATTGTTTTTGAATTTTTTTTTAAGCAGTTGTGCTTCAGACCTAGTCATGTCTGTTCCATTCACAGTAGCTGGGTAAAAATTATGTCAGTGCTTCAGAAAATAATTTGTGCTCTGGTGTCTCTGGCAGTTACTGCTGTTTAGTAATCACACCGTGCCAAGGGGGTCTTATTGTGGCAGGCTGTGATGCTTAAACACATGACGACTGGAAGAACATCCTGCCCAGGGTCCCTTATCCTCATAGCTGCACTTCGCCACCAGCTGGACAAGGTGGACTCACATTGCTCCACTCATCTGTCAAGATTAAAGTGGAGTCCTTTAAACTCCTACAGATTGATTTCTTCCTCAGAAAGCCCTCAGCGGTGGATGTGACCCTGAGTTATACCCCTGTAACAAGGTTTTCCAGTGCCTGTAGATATGTATGTTAATGTGACGCTGGTGGCTGTCCCCCGGACTTTGGTGAGGGCAGGAGGTGGCCCTGGGCAGAGGTGGCGATGGCCAGAGCAGTGCCAGCCTGTCTGCAGCCCAGAGCAGGCAAGACCGCCTTGGTCCATCTCCCCGAGCTGGTGTGCGAATGTGGCTGTGTTTAGCTGCTGGCAGCTCTACTAATTGATTATGTGGGTACACAAAAGTGCTGTGCTGTAAACAGCAATTAAAACTATGCTGTCAGACTGTCAAAATCAATCTCAATTTTGGATATGGCCAGACATGCTACTTTTTTTCTCATTATGAGGATTAGAGCTTATTATTAGGGTTATCTGGTGCTTCTGATTGTCAAATTCTGTTTTCAGTCACTTTGTAGCTTTTGATAAAGTGTGAGCCCCTGAGTTGAGCACTTCCTTGCCAGATCTCTGGGTCAAGCTGATTTTGCTGGAAAACTTCAGCCAAACCGGCTTGGCCATTTTTGAGCACAAACCCTGTGCACATAAATCCTGGTGCACACCATCCCCTGTGGCTCCCCAAGCTTGCTGCATCCCTTGGGGGGGCTTGGTGGGGCCACATGCCCTGGGACCTGCACCAGCCTCTCTCGGTCCCTCTGCCACCAACTGAAGCGTGCACCGTCCCCGCAGAGCCCAGCGTTGTGCTTCTCTGACCTGGGGTGGGATGGGAACAGGGGGACTGTCTTTGAGTCTGGTCCCCACTGAGGATCACCCAGTTTTGGCGTGCTTGTAAAATGAAAATTATTACCTCCCACACCTCCTTACCCTTTGCCTATCTCCCGAGGCTGCTGTGAAAATTAACATGTTTCTGAAGCGCTCGCATGCTGTAGTGGCATGGGAGAAAAACAGGCAGAAATTAATTAGTCTGTCTTCAGAGCAGGTTTTTGGGGATTATAGAAAATAAGCCTATTAAACATTAAGGAGAAAGCAGAATGCTCTGTACTGGGTCCTCACTCACCCTGGGTACTTAATGACATGTTTTCACTGGAAAAAAAAATGGTATGATCATGTTAATTAAAGGCTATGCCAGAATGCATATGTACAAGAGGGGTAATTGAAGGATGCTGAATGTCTGCCAATTTGACATTACCTAACTAGCTTGATTTTTCAACCATAGTAATATTCTCATATTTATTTATTTTTTGGGATGCCATATGAAAGAAAAATCTTTTAGCAAAATAGCACACTGAGCAGAGTAAATTACACCGGTAGGGTTTCTTGTTACTCTGTGTCTGATGGAGGCAATGAAAAAGGAGAGTAAACAGAGCAGAGAAGCAATGATGTGCGTATCATACATAAAAAGGTACTGTAACAGCAGTGATCCGTCTGCCATAGTAATGAAGTCATATTTGGAATAATGTGATTTCACAGCAAGAAATGATAGTAGAGATCTGCTGAGCTGAATCTATATTAGACGGTTGTGACTTATCCACATGAAACTACAGAAAAGGTTAAATCTTAATTTTATTAAATGGTAAGTCACAGCGGACTTAGGGTCACAGAGTCACCTTATGGCTTTTCTAAATTCCTAGCTTTCCTTGTCTCCAGCTTGTTATTTGTTAGAGCTCTGCACAACTCTGTGGACTCCACGCAAATTCATGGTGCTAGCCCTCTTCCCCAGGCTCCTGCCCTTACTCTTGTACTGTGCTGTCAACCGCCATATTCGAAGACATCTCTCTCTTTAATCTCTCTGGTTTCTCCATACGTATCTCTGCAGAAAAAAAGGCAATTCTGCCCTCCTTTTACAGCTGGGAAGCCCTGGCACAAGAGTGTGTTGCTTGCTTAGCAAAATGGGATTGGATTTGTATCCCCAGATCTCCAACTATCTTAGACCACCAACTCCTAATCTGATCTCCTCTGTGACTTTGCCTCCCCTCTTTTCTTGAGCAGGCACCCTAAATGACTCATTTCTCCACTCCTCTCTTGAATACCCCCGTGCTGTTTTCAGACTTCCCTTTCTGCATTAGGTCAAAAGCTTCGGCCTTTTACAGGTGGTTTCCATTCAGAATTACTTCTTCTGGGACACCTCTGAGGAAAGAGAAAAATCTGATTAAAAACAGGAAAACCAAACCACACACAAGTAATTAACCCTGAACCTGTTGGAAGGTCAGCTGATTTTTAAGACGATTTGTAACTATTGAATTGGGCAAGGGCAGATACGCATCATTACTTGATGTTATCATCATTGCCCTGGTCGCCTTTGATCTCCATTTGTTCTTCCCCCGTGTGTTTACGCTCTTTCATGCCTTGTTTCAAAGTAGACTGTAAAGCCTTTGGGGCAAAGACCAGTGGTGTGGTGGTAAATGAGAAGGACAGACTGACTCCTTCATCTGCTGGCCCAGTCTTGACTGTGGGAAATGGGTGAAAGCTGCACTGCCGACAGTAAGGATGGGTAAATCCACCCTTGGAGTGGGGAAATCTACCCGTGGTCATGCCATGGGCAAGGACCGAGTTTGCCTGAGCAGCTTATCTGGATCACTTGGTGGCCAGGGGAGTAGCTGCCTGGGGCACCTTTGCAGCAGCCAGGAGTCAGCCTGGCCAACACTGTGACCTGTTACTGACCAGAAGCCTCGGCCAAGGGTCACAAAAGAATCTGCTATTACGAAAAAAAAAAAAATCACAGAAACATCAGATGTTTGTAGCTTTAGCTTTCATATTGTTTTCATTCCAAGGAGATGTTCACGAAGAGTTTCAATTATTCTCCGCGGAGGCATTGATCTTCAAGACACTCTTAAATACATAGTTATTGTCAGATTTTACATGCACAAAAAGAATAGTACAAGGAAAAGCTAGAGATAAGACAGCCAATGGGGAAACATCAGAAGATTACCCTAGAAATGTACATTGATCTTTTTAATGCTTTTAATTGTGTTTAATGCTTCAGGGAATAAACTGTGTGAAGAAGCTGCTGTAATGCTAAATTAGGGAGGAACAGTTGTGAGAGCGCCAGGTCTTAAACACCTGGCACAATGCAAAAGCTCAAGCCGAACCAGAAATGCCGCTTACAATGCAAATATCAAACAACAGAGTGCCAGTAACTCTTTCCCCTAAAGACTAATCTCTAGACTTCATTACAGTGGTCGGGGGATATCTTACCTTTTCTTGACCTTTTACTTTCCCCTTGCTTGATTTTTGTCTCCGTCCGTTGCTGTAAGAAAGAATTGCGTGAGTACCTTAGTGCTTGATTTCTTAAAAGTATTGAAGATGAAATGTGCTAAACCCCTGAAAGAAAGTTGATGCAGTGGCTATGGATCCATTTTAAAGTGAGGTTTCTTCATTTGGGTTGGCAATTCCTTTGGCACAGGTACTTTGCAGCTCTCTCCAATTACACAAGATGGCTTATGTTTGAGAAAATCTCATCCCTCATTAGTGATATCTTTATTTCTAATTCTCTCACCACAAGTAGATATGAAGGACTGAACTGGGGTGGGTTTTATAATCAGAGGGGAGGTGTAGGTGAAGTCATTAGCAATAAACCTGCCCTAGTCAACAGGGAGGCTGGAAAACTGGTGAATCAAAAGTGAAGACTGTTGTGAGAGGTTTGGCTAAGGTCGGTTTTTGTCCACCACTACTCAACATTTTCATAAAGCAGAGACAGATTATTAAATTTACAGATGACACCCAGGTGGGAGTGCTGTGAGCATATCTTGGGAGGGATTTGAATTCTAAAGGATCTCAATAAATTAAAAGATTTGGGCTGAAAAATGATGGCGTAACTCAATAAAGAGAAATCCAAAGCTCTGCTTTCTCAGAAGCAATGAGATGAATGGGCACAGGTAGGGAAGGGCCAAATGGGCAGGAGTTTGGCAGAAAGGGATCTGTGGGGTGTAGTTAGTTACAAGGTGAACATGAGGCAATGTTATCCTCCAGTTGCAGGCAGGGGGGAAAAAGTGCCTTAGGATACCAGTACGAGCTGTAGGAGGATGCACTGAGCCTGTAACTGGACAAGCCAGCTCAAGAGCTATGTCGACAGCAGAGAAGCCAGGCACCAATGGGAAAAAGTCCACAAAAGAACAGTAAGAGTCCTCAGGAATGCAACAAATAACATCTAATAGTGAAAGACTGAGGGCTTTTCAGCCCAAAGAATGGGTGACTGAGGAAGAAAGAGATAAGTGTTTTCAGTGCTGCAGCACTGCTGCGGACTAAGGGAATGGCAGTTTGCAAACAGCAGTGAAAAAATTTCTGGTTTGAAAAGGGAAAACACTTTCTGATGGTAATGATGGCGAATTGTGGGAATAGGATGCCAGTTTTCAAGAAAAATTGGGAGAAAAATGCCCCAGTGGTGACACTGGAGCAGCTGATTCTGCCTTGGGACAGTGGTCCAAATCCTTTTGAGTTATATACTTCTATGATTCTACAACACAAATATTTCAAAGCATTTTGCATTGAGCAAACTGAAAGAGAAGATAACCTGGCTTCAGATTTCTTGTGCTTGGTATGCTTAGCGTCAGGTGGTACAGCTCTGCTTTTCACAGTAATAAGTGTCTTGGCTCATTCTCAGGAATGGTGGTGCGAAATGAAAGAAAAAATGAGAAGTTTGCATTCTGGGGAGGAGTTTCTTCTGCAATTAATTGTGGCTGCAGTCTGACATGGGCTGAATGTTCGGAATCTCACCACTTCTAACGTGGCTTTATCATAAGCTCTGAATGTCATTGCTCCCCGTCGGCTCCCATTTTGGTGTGTCTGTTGGCCAGCATGATACTAGGCTTCATAGCATGTAGCCTGGCTAAACAAAGGTAACTATTAAATGCAACTTGTTGAGAACTTGGTTCAAGCTACAGCTTGGCAATTAAATTTCTGTAAGTCTGTTTTGTGGTAACATATGAACTATGACTCCTACAGGGGAAACAAAAAGCTAAGAATAGTATTAGTAGGAATGTGGCTTTGGTGGTTTTTCTTAGTAAAGAGACAGATGAGCAAGACGTAGCCTGTAAAAAGGAAGAAAAGGCGGGTGGGTATCAGGGAGAGAGATAATGAGTTTTGAAAATTCCAGGTGGGATCTAGTGGTTTGGGCATGTGGAAAGGTAGACTGGATTTGCTAGTTCTTAACCACCAAACACAACTTTGTACTCTAGCTGAAGCAGAAATTACCTTCTCAGATAATATTTGTTTAAGCTGCTTCTCTTGTATATGTACTATAATTAAATTTTAAGCGGTTATCTAGGGCTAAGTCAAATGTGTTAAATAAGCATCTGAAATACAATGCTTCCAGCCTTAGTGCAATTCCTCTGGAGTTACATGTCAAAGAGCTTCAGACTTTTTTTTGTGGGACATGGAAACATCCAGATGGAAGAAGAAATTTCAATAATTTCCATTAAAATTGAAGAGTTCTATGAAATCAGGTAGATTTTCCTGGAATTTCACACAGAAGGGAAAACGGTAGAAGAGTTTAACATTTTTCTGTTAAGATACTTGAATTATTTTTAAACATTCCAACAAGCTCCCCATCCTCCCCCCAACTGAACATTGAATGTTGCAGTAAAATAAATGTAAGTCAGAATAATATTGGGATGCTTTGATTTTGTTGATTACAGAATGTTCGGGTGACTGGAAACCAAATGTTGCTGCAGAACTTGCCTTGTTCAAGAAGTGGTAACTTGAGGGGCGTGCTCCAGCCTGATGGGGGAGAGACAGGTCTTGCACAGCTCTACTTGGAAGCTTCCTCACTTCGTGGCTTTTCCCCATCAAGAAGATCAAAGGGAAGAGCCAAAGTTGTCTTAGCAAGCCAGATTTTGAAATACATAGTTAGGAAACGAAGCCTAACAGTAAGAAGCTTCCCAAAGCCTCCACCAACTAGCTCCATTCAAAGAACAAGGTTCCACCTCCAGCTACCATCTGTTCCTCTGGCACTGCCCTGGGACATCCCCACTGCCTGCAATTGCTCATTGAAAGTGGTCAGTGGAGGACTGCAACACAGCTCCCAAAAATATTTCATCGGACACAGTATGGACCTCTGTTCTTACACGTCTGTTCCTGAAGAAGTAGAGTCTGCACGATGCCTTTTCTCTGCTGCGTGCAGAACTTAATGCAGAAATGCTGTATGTAGTTTCTGCCGCGGATGTTGCTCAGCATGTTGTCATGCTCTGCTCAAAGAGCACTTCCCCAGAGAAGTGATGGGATTAGTGTGCGTTGCCATACCTGAAAAAAACAGTCCCATAACAGAACAGGATTAGTTGACAGTGTGGCATGTCATTTCCACTTCTTCCTCATCTTTACTAACTGAACTGTTCATTTGTAACCACAAGCTCCTCCCGAAGAAGAATTTACAGCAAACCTGATAAAGAAAGCACCGTTCAGTGGATTCACCAGTTCCAGCCCACAGATCCCCATCAGAGGGGGGTTGTGTGGAGCTGATGCAGTTACTGTTTCATCACATCATGCATTTGAAGTGAGTGCATCTAAATCCTAGAAGACAATGATCTAATTCTCTTGCACCGCTTTCCTTCTTTAGTTGGGGATTGTAGCTTCCATTTGCTGGCAAATGATTGCTGAAGATGACTTGCGGAAACCGGACTCCACAATCTATGAGATTGTAAAGTAGGTATGTTTATTCAGCGCTGGGCGGCACGGGGGAGTAATCCCACCAAAATCGTGCGCGCCTCAATGCGGCACTCACCATAAATATATACAGTAAAATATTACATATTCATAAAGTTTTGTAATACGCCTATACATATGCATGACCTGTCCCCGCTTTGATTTAAAATGAGTTCCAAGAAGTCATTTCCATAGACCCCTCCCATCTGCGCTTGCGCATTGCCTCCTAGTGGTGGTCGTCGGGGGTCGTGGGGATGGAGGCTGACAGTTCCTCTTCGTCACCGCTAGTAACCTTTTGTTCTTGCACAGGCTCAGTTGTCTTCTTACTTTTGTCCATACCGCAGGGTCAGTTTTAGCTGGCTTCTTGAGTTTTTAGTCTTTATCAGGAGCTGTCCTTGTGAGGCGCCTCAGTTAATTCACACCATAGCTAAGTCGGCCTTATCAGGCTGAGCCGGCCTTGTGGGGAACAAAGTATCAAGCCCCTACCTACTGATTCAATCTTCTACCTACTATTAATCATTCAACTACTAAAATTCCTTAATCCCTTGTCTCAAAGACATTAAACAAGACAAAGCAGGTCCTCTCTTTGCCCCCAAGCACGGAGGCCGAACTTAGGATGTACCTTCATGGTAGGTCTGCTACGTTCCACTAAGCTTGCAGTCCTGCCGATCAAGCAACTGCAGTGGTCTGACCAATTATTTCTTCATAAGCCTGTGCTGTCTGTTGCCCGTATCTGTGTTACAGGCTGAAAGTTTAATGCTATTAAACTTAAATATCTTCCTATTTATTCCACTCCAGATAAAGCAGAAATCTCCAGAGGTCTTTGGCTGCCTGTGACCTCCCAGGGTAACCGTAGCACCTTGCTTCAGGGAAGGCTGGCAGATTTGGAAGTCAATGTGAATCTCCAGGGGTGCTTCCAGGCTCCCTGAGCAAGGCTGGGCATTGTAAGGTCACGTTATTCCGCAGGGGAAGGAACAAGGAGGCTGTAGAGTAGGTCTGAAGACTGCAGCCTTGATATATAGGAATGCAAGAGGAAGAGCTAGCTGACTGCAAGCTGGAGCTGTAGGTTCCCTTTGCAGCAGCACTTCCACCTTGGTGTCCCAGGTGTTCAAACACAGGAACTCAGACCCACGCACCCTGTGTTGTGGACCACAACCCTCTGGCTAACTTACCACTGCAGGCAAGAGCCAGGGCTGCTCTCTGTGGAAGCTACAGCCGGTCGGCAGTTTATTGATTGTTTTAGTGAAATCTTTTTCTTGAAAGAAAAAAAAAAGCGGCGACAGTCTCTCTCTCTTTCTCACCCAAAAAATACCTGTTTGAAGCTCTTCAGCTTCACAGAGGCTAAGCAGGACGATGGCTGTATCTGTCCTGCAGCATGCCCTATCATCTTGGCACCATGCTTGCTGCAAGGCACCCTGAAACACGGATCTCTCAACAGTAGCAGTCGCACCAGGGTTTCTTGTCTGCACATCGGGGTTTCCTTGCAAAGCCTGGAGCTTGGTATGCTTGTGTTTCATTGGGCTCACTTGACGTGGATTTCAGAACCTTTTCTGAATGAAGCAGAAAAAAGACTTAAACCTCAGCCTGTTGCCTTTCTGGTAATTATTTTAAGCAAAGGTTCAGACTGCAGTATTCTGCCTTTTTCACTCAGAAATGTTGTAGGTCTAGTTTTCATTCTGATATGGGATGAAAATGTTTGACTTTTTAATGGAACAGGATTTCTACCTGGCCGCCCAAGGGAGGTGGTTCATGGCATGGCTGTGTAGACCAGCTTTGTGGTGAGAGAGAGCTACCAGGGCCTCAGAGAGCTCCATGCCACTAATTAACATTTCAGATAAAGAGAAATCCTCCTCCATGCTTGTTACAGTCCTGTCATCTCTCCTTTGCAAGTAGAGATGATGTGGTCAGGGAAAGGTGTTGATGGCTAATGAGGCAGGGTAATTCTCTGTAGCTTCTGCTTCCTGAAATACACTTACTTTTTTTTTTTTCTTTCTCCTTGGTTTCATATTGTCCCTTCTCTGCAGCTCCTAAAGACATGAGCCTGTTTGGCAAACCCAGAAGGTGGGAAGATGAAAGCATGCAGTGCCCTTTTGGAAGGGACCCATGTGGCTTGCAGTTCCTCTTGAAGACTGTCTGTTCTGAGATGTAGATGAGAACGCAGTTGTCAGATAATGACAAAGATAAATGGGGTCATATCTGATATTGGCTTACATAGAAAACATATCAAGTGATTAAGTCATAATTCACATATGGAAATATATAAGTAAAACTTTGTCAGTGCTCCCTTTCTTGATTTCTCTTCGCTTTTTCCCACTGTTTGATAAAGCTGATTAGTAAAACAAATTTCATACGGTCCCTTCTCGTGTCTTATACATTTGTTGAGGCTCATGTGATGAGAAACCTACGTCTTGGTTAGAAATGATAGCCGTTGTGAAAGTACTAACGCGGACAATAAGAATAGTGGGAAAGCAATATGAAAGGCCTGAGTAATGAAAGCTTGGACTGAACTATATTTCAGCTGCCAAGCAGGGAGAAAGAAAAAAAAAAGAAAAGAAAAAAATAACAGGTTTGGATGTCCTTTTTTTCCCAGTGAAATGTAATAAAAAGGAAAATTTACCTTGGAGATACCAAATGTGTTAGTTTTGTCTCAAATGAAATATTCTATTTTTTACACTCTGAAAACACCACAACAGTTTGTTTAAAAATTGTCTCCCACCTTTGTTTGTCTAAAACTATTTGACTTGAATTATGAACAGTTGAATTTTGGTCATCTCTGAAACTGCATATTTTGTTCCAGATCTATTCATAAGCACCCTTCGCACCCATTAGCTCTGTTTCTGTGGTCTCTGAAACAAAAAAGTCTAGAAACAAAAAAGCAATGGGATTGCCTATGGCAAGAGTGGTTGCAATTATTTACAATGCTGTTGAGGTTCCATTGTAGAAATGATATAAAGAGATATAGATTTTTCTTTGAGCCAGATGAGGCCTTCGTGCTGCTGTCATCCTGCTTCGCCATCCCAGGGAGGATTTGTGGTCCTCACTCCTTGGCAATGCCCCAGGTACTTCTACAGCAAACTTTCTGACTGCTCCGGCTGCTTTTACAAAGCAAATCCTCTGTGTATAAGATGATAGTCAGCAACTGGGGTAAAACAGCAGGACTCCCTCTATGCTTCAGTAAAGATGGTCCAATATAGTTTATTGGAAAAATGTAATCGTACAAAGGACTGGGTTAAACAATAGCAAAATGAGCCATGCTTTAAATGGAAACAGCCCCCGTGACACTGCAAGGAAAATAGTCTGGCAGGCGTAGTGTACATGAACTTTAAACCAATTGATGTCTGGCATCAATTAGAAAAGCGCACGGGACACTGGGCTGCTCTGTGGGTTTGATGTCACGTCCTGCCCCTCCTGTGACACAGCACCCGGCACCCACTGCCGCGTGGGGCAGGGCAGGGCAGGCTTCGCCCAGATGACATATGCTGTGCTCTTCTGCAGCTAGTTTGTAGCATGGGATTAGGTTACTACATGAGAATAGCAATCTATGTATGGTGGGTAATAAGAAAACTTGCTTTTGAAGGCCTGCATTTTCTCTAGTTGTCTTCCTAGTGTTGATGCATGTTGTAGGTATTGGTATCTAATGGTGAAGGAAAACCCCACTTTGCAATGATGCTTCCTCTTCAAATCCAAGCTCAGGCTGTTTCTTTCCAAACAGGGTTGAGCGCATCTGAAGCAAGGGGGTAAAATTATGTGGCAAAACACAGAATTGCAGTGGATGTGAAGAAAGCACTGAAACTAGAAATCATATGTAAGTTGTCTCCTCTGTGGCAGTCACTCAAGTCAGGTTGTGACCATGGGTTGAGGCTGCGAGGATCTTGCTATAAATTTTATCGAGCCTAAGAGGACAGAACAGCCAAAACCAAAGCTGGAGGGCAACTGAAGCTTGGTGCAGCTGCCTTTCCTCCCCACTACAGGTCTCAGCCCCTTCATCTCAGCTGTCATGGAAAACTTCCTTGTCATGCTGGGAGAAGCACCTCCTCTCCGTCTTTGAGCTCTGCAAAGAGCTACAACTCTCTCCCACATGGATTTTGGCAACCAGCAAAACCAACGTGTCCTATTTCTCAATCTTTCTCTGGGGCAATCACTTAGTGTAGCAATGGCAAATTACCAGGTATCAATACCATGGTGTCAGTGCTCCATTATCGGAAAAACGCTCTTTGCCTACAAAGTCCTAAAGACGAGCCTCAGCTGGCCAGAGCCCTGACTGCCGAAGGCAAAGCAGCAGCAAAACCTGCGCTCCAATCTCCCCTTGATTTTTCATGAAGCAGGAGGATGGTTGCGTCTGCGGTAGCACTTCAGACGCTTACTCTTCTTCCTGAGCTGAGTCAGAGACAGATTTTTTTCCTCTGGAGGAGGGTACGCCACTGAGCATCGCAGCTGATAACATCCTAGGAAAGATGAAGGATAAAAGGTAGACAGCGAGATCATTTGATGTCTTCTGGTTTTCCAAGAAGGCCCTGTGACTTTCCCAGCAGACAGCGGTTCAAAATCAGACACAAGCTCTCTTTCCACACTCTTGTTTGCCTTCCAACTGCGGGATCAGGTCTGGGCTACGCTTTCATCATTTTTCCCTTTGTATAGGCTGCAAGAAAGAGAATGTAGAATGAGGCAGGGCAGCTGCAGCGGCCTCCGCACAGCCAGAATAATACCAATGCACTGGGTTTTGTCATGTCTCCAAGGGAGCATACGCTTTTCTTCATGTGCCACTGGACCTTTATCTCAGCGGGAAGAAAGCATTTATTTCTCTCAGTGTACTTGAAACTGGCTATAGGCCTTTCATATTCTTTCAAAGAAGTTGCTCTGTAGAGGTGTTGCAAGTTTTGTCAACAGCTGGAAAAAACAACGTTATCTCTTGTAAACCTCTTTTTTGCAAAATTCTAAAAGCCACAAAGGGCCCCATTGCTGTCCATTTTGCAGCAGCAACTCCTTACAGGCTCCCAGCTCAGCCTCAACACAAGCGAGGCACCGGCCTTTGCAGCCTCGCCAAGCCAGGCAGCTTTGCTGATAAACATAACTTCCAGCAGGGCTGAGAGCAAAGCTATGTGCTGTCGTAGACATGTTGTTGGGAAATCCCTTGGAGCCTGGGAACCTGGGCATCACTTGCTCCTCAGCTACTGGTTTGGTTGGTGTCCCAGGCGCAGGGGTTCCCAGCCCCAGCCCCAGCCTGGCTGGCTGCGGGAGGGTCTGCCCTGCCCATCGCAGCGTGCTGGCTTCCAGCTGGCTTTTGGAGAGCCCCTGGCAGGCAGCTGGATGCCCCCTTCTCCTGGCCAAACGGTGCGCTAGTCAACAGTCACCGTACCACTTAATATTTCAAATATGCATGAATAATCCACCGACTCTCAGCATCCAGTTATTTTCTCAGATGTTCCGTGCTCCTTCTGGATCACGGCTCTCCTTCAGGATAACACACTTCCATTTCAGACCTGAGAAAAAGCTTGCATGCCAAAAGCTGTTCTGTTTTTTTCCAACTCTTTTAGTGGGTCTAATAAAAGATATAACCTTCTGTCCACAGGTTGCTTTGGGTTCTCAGAGCGTTACACCCCACGGCTGCTAGCACCACCATTGCCAAGGTGGGGTAACTCTGTTGTTTGTACCGTGACCGAGAGCTCAGGCACATCAGTCTGCTGGGGTTTTTATGAAGCAGTCTTGAGGAAAACAGCTGATCTAATGCCCAAAGTGCCTCTCCCCTTTCCCCTTTCTGGGCTTTGGGAAAGGTCTCACATTTCTGAGGTCATGCTGCATCCTTGCCCCAGGGCTCCCGGCCCCAGCTTGGACTGAGATGTTTGTTTGTTTTCTCCTACCTGGCTCTCCACACCTGCAAGGTTGGAGGACTGGTGCTTGTTCCCTGGTTTGCAAGTGCTTTCACCTCGTCTAGATAATAATCATCAGGTTACAACCTGCATCTTGCTCTATAATTCAGAGCATTTACATGTAAACCAAACATAGGTACTGCAGGTGCTTCCAGTGTGTGCTTTCCCATTTCAAAACCATTTTCCTTTATTCCATTAGGCTGGGGATAGTGCAGGTGAGCTACTGTGTGGAGGCAGGCCAGTTGGACGTTGTAGTTAAAGCCCTTCTCCACTGCAGACCGTCCAGCTCTGCAGCACCATGTTATGTCAGTATTGCTAAGCTAGGTATACCAGGTTGAAAAAAAGAAGTGAATTTGATATTTATGGTGCACGTGTATTTTCTAGTAAAGCTATTTGTAGTGAGAAGACTGATTATCTGGGTCACAGTCTGCTGGGATTTTCCAGCCATCATAATCAGGTATATTTTAACTTTGTTCCAGGGTTCAATTTTTGTTATGCCACAAGTGCGGGTTCTTCTCTGAGTTGGCTGTATTTTTGACATATGGGACCAGCAGTTTGAAAGTCCTGTCTTGCTGTTCATTTGAAGTTGATACAAAATATTTTAGTGTTTCTCCTGGGCTTTTTTAATCCCTGACTGACCTTCTCATTATGTCATCTAAAGAAATAGTGCAGTTCCTCCGTGTCAGCGCTGGGGCGGGAGGGCCGTGGGCGCACAGGGCTGCGGCACAGGTAGCCGAGGGACAGGGAGGGGGTGGATGCTTGTTTTGGAGAAGATGTCAGGGTGCGTGGAGGGATGGCATGGGGGAGACCAGGGAAGGAGGAGGCCGGGGGAGAGAGGTGGTAGGGTCAGGCTGAGAAAACATTTGGAAACGCTGACCCAGGGAAAATGTCAGTGCAGGACTCGATGGCTGGGCTGGCAGATGAGCAGCACCCTCCAAGCACAAGCCCAGCTGACAGACCCTGCTGCCGGACGTTTTCAGACCAGGGCTACCTGGCCGCGCATCTGGACTGGGGGTAGAGGTGATCGCAGTGGCCATGTGGAGATGTCACGGCATGTGGGCTTCCCACTGCCTCGTCCCTGTGCCGCGCACTTTGTGTCACCCCAGCTACTGTCCGTGCCCTTAGCTACAAAATCAGTGGATAAATATTGCCGTTTTCCAAGTTTTGAAGTGGAATGAAGAAAGCAAAAATGCAACATCACCTGCATCTGGGTGTGCACGCCGTCAGAGAGCACAGAGTGCAAATAAAAATAGCGAGGTGAGGGGGGGGGAGCTGGAGGTGGAGGTGTTGCAAGAGCTGGATCAATGTATTGCTTTAAGTTCCTGAGCATGGTTGAGACTCAGAGGGGACAAAATGGGGGAAACGTTGGCTGGGTGGTTCAAGGTCCAAGGTCAGTTCAGAGGGGTGAAGCTTGGTCCCTGGCTCCTCTTTGCACAAGACATCTTTCTTCACCAGCAAAAGTCCCTGGCTTGGTTCCCACGGCAGCACAGCGGGGACCTGTGCTATGAGGTGGGGAAAGCCTTGCCCTCTGCAGTCTGTTAAATACCTGCTGGGTGTGCACCATCAGCAGGGCTTTGGGCAGTGGGGCGATTAGCTGGTCACAGTGACCTGCCAAGCAGGCTGGTCACAGCAAGTTGTGCTGCACCCGGGGGCCTCATCCTGGTGAGGTAAATCATGCACTACACTGGTGGTTTGCTCTCTCCTCACCAGGCACGGCAGGTAGCTCGTGGGCACTGCATCATGCTAGCTGGAATATGGGGTGGTCCCAGAGGTGCATCTCTGCTGGGAAACATTTCTTAATAAAGCAGAGTTAACCTCTGGCGACTGCTGGGAGCTCCCAGGCTGGGTCAGTGCAATATCAACAGTTCCAGACCCAGCAGCATGCCTCCTCTTTTCTGCTGGATTAAGATGGCCTTTCTTCTAGGGCAGAGAGACCAAACCTTTCCTTTTTGCTTGTATTTATTTATTTTTTAAAACAGAGGGATTTCTGCAAAAAAGCACATGGGCTCTAATGTGACCCTTCCGTGTTCCTGTGCAGCGTGAACCTTCTTATTTCCTGAATGGCTTGCTCTGCACTCAAGTTAACTCACACCCTGGATTTTGTCCAAGTACATTTTGTTTCTTGCTATGAGGCCAGGCTTTGCTGAGTTGTGGTGCCGTTTTCTTCTCCCTGGTCTCCTCCCTGTTTCTCTATTATCATTCTCATTGCTGAGTGTTACTGGCACCCTGTAGCCAAAGGGGGGAGAGCAAAGCCCAACCCCATGCCTGCTTCTGACAACAGCTGAAGCAAGCACACTGAAGCTGCGGGGAACGCCTTCTTTAATGAGCCTGTAGGTTGAGCTGTCCGGAGCTCAGCCCAGCGCTGAAAGGTATCTCTGAAACCAGCTGAAGCAGAAAACATTTGAACTCTACACCCTGCCAAATAGCTTCCAGATGTGTAAGATGTAGCCTCGCTATGGACTCCGACTGTAGCTCTGCCAACACTCGTCTGCACATTTCTGGTGCACAGGGAACATGAAAGTAGATCTTTTACAACATCTGCTGCCTTTCCCTAGTTCTCCCGCCCTGCTTCTTGTGGTCCTTTTCCTATATTTCATCCTTCCATTAAAAAAAAGGGAAGAGCTACAAGTCCTTCTACTGATTTATTAAATCTTACCTGCATGTTTCATACCTTTTTGTGCTGGCGGTGTGGTAAAAAGGCAGGGAAAGAGAGAGACCTTGTTCTTCTGCCTGGAGATCAAGCCAGTGCCCGGGTCCTTTAATGAATTTTGTATTGACTCGGGGCTCAGCTGGGTGCTCTTCTTGCAGCATAAAATGGTATCAAATTGTGCTGAAAAGGGGCTTTTGTAGAAAACAGAGGTTTATCTTACTGGCACAATAACAATTACTGTCTTGATTCTGCAGTCACCTGGGCCTGAGGGGTGTAAGAGCACAGCTGCCCAGAACAGGGGAGGGAGAGAGTAGAGCTGCTGGGGATTAGAGAATGTGATAGTATCTCTTATTTGCAAATAAAGAAAATTATTGCTTTTTAAGGTCTTACCTTTAGAGTACTGTTTTGGTTAAGAAAAAATATAATAGACGCCTTCCTTTTCTGCTTTTCCCAAACAAAACAGGGTGGATAACCCTATCTCTTCAGGTTTGCTATGACTTCTTATCTCTGACTCCACAAGTGGTGGTTGTTTGCCGACCTTTGTTCCTACAACAAAAACTGTGTATTCTTCAAGAAATAATTATCCTTGGAGCCCATGGCTGTGTCGATCTCATCTGTTCTGGGAAGCTAACCAGACCCAGGCCTGGGATATATTTTGATGAGAGACCACCTGGGAATCACAGAAGCCATCTACATACGCCAGGGAGTTGTGGTCAAACTCTTGGCACATCGTAGACCACAGGAATCTAATGAGTGGAAAGACTTCATTTGGCCTCATCATCGCTGCTGAGTTGATTGATGGGGCTGAGATGCAGTCATACTGACATACCTTTTTCTGTCTTCCTGCTGTGATGAGCTGGGGCAGGGTGTGTGGTACATGAGAAGCCTGTCAGTCAATTCGTAGGACTTTTATGGATGAAAATGTCAAACAGAGGATGTGTGTGCAGTAGTGCATATTACGGAGCTGGGGGAGGGAGACAGAGAGACATGGTGAGATGGAAAAAAAGGTGTTTCCTAATCTAGTCTGCCTATAGCAATCAGTGCAGTGGTGATCACCCGTGGCTACAGTGTCTGCAATGTACCTGCCTGGGTGACATCTGGCCCTGAAGTAACTTACAGTTTACAGCTTTGTTGGGGCAACAGCTCTGAGAGCTGTAATTCTCACCAGCAGCTCCATTTAGCCAGCTGTGCAAGCACGTTCCTGATTTCAGGCACATAAGGAGTCTAACCGACATGCTTCACACTAAGCCTGCATGGAGGGACCTGCAAGATCGCAGACGTCCTGGTCTGGCAGCTAACCTTGCAGGGGTGGTCTCCCTTTTGCAGGCTTTTGATGTCTGTGGGGGTCCTTTCTTCCTTAAAGTGTTTTCTGTAGTGGAAACCTCACCTTCTGCTGCTGCAAATGTATGGACCAGATCTTGTTATAAACCGCATTTGGTCTAGTCTAAATTGAAAGCTGTTGAGATTTTATTCCTATTATCACTGTTTTATTGCTGTGTTTTCTAAATGGTTTGCTTCTTAAGTTGGCTTTTCTTCTGATAGTTAAGACAAAAGACTTCTATACCACAATTAAAGGTGACTAGGGAAAGGCATGAAAAGGATATTGAGGAAAAAAGGTTTTAGAAATAAAATAATGGTCTTAGTTCACCCCTCCCTGCTTCTGCGTCAGGTATAACAGATAGAGGAAAGCAGAGGCCCTGATACTGGCAGCTGCTTCATCTCTTGACATGATTTATGTTACTGTGTGTCAAAACTGAAGAGATCTCGATGAAACAGCTTTGCTTTTACAGAGACTCACTCCTTGGTGGTTTAAATCTTAGAGACAATTTTATGTTGTGAAGTGTCCGGAAGTCCCCTTGGTCCCTTTCCAGCTCAGTGTCCCGTGGAACATCTTTGTCTGTCGTGGAACATCTTTGTCTGAGTGCCCCCAGTGAGCAACCTGTGACTCCATGCCTACAGGACAAAGCAAAGCATCCCAGGTTCAAAGCTTCTGGATTCCTCCTCTTGTAATCCCTGCCTAAGTATTAAACAGGGAAAGAAAAATAAGCGAGTAACAACAGTACTATTTCAATTGCAGAGGATACAGCTTAGTCTAATAAACAGTACCTCTGGTATAATCATTCTGCATGTTAATGCCACCATCTCCGCCAGTGCCCTACTTGTAATATCCCTGAGATAATCATGGTAACTACTGTAAGCACAATCCAGGTCGAACAGAAGATGGTTAAGGAAACCAGACTTGCCTCAGTCATTGTGTCTGTCTGCTCTTCCCTTTACTCAATTAGTTTTGGATCTGACTTTTTTCATTCACAAGTCATCTCTTTGATCTACTGCCTCAAGTACACCCTAAGCCACTTCTGTCTTCCTTCTCCAGTTTCTTAGGCTTATATTATTGCTCCCTGATGGCTCTGATCTCACAATTTGAGCTGCCCCAGGCCTTTCTGATATTCCCAGTGAAACTACAACAATCCTCTCTCTTCAATCATTCTTAGGTGTAAATTTGATCTCTATGTTAGTCTGCCAGCTGACTTCTCTGGAGACTTCTATACCCCACAGCTCCGTGTGTGTGCTGAGACTGAACATAGAGATAGTGTAAAAATGGGAGAATACAACTCATTTATATCTGAAGCGAAGCCTGTTTGCAAATGCAGAGCTTTCATGTGTTGCGTATGATGTTGAATAACCCCTACAGCAGATTTCACGCTGCTCCCTAGTCTCACAGGACTGACTTCCCAGGTGTCCTGGGAGCTCGAGCAGTTGGTCTTCTGACTCTGTCTTCTAGTAGCTGTAAGAAGGTTTTGGACTGGCAGGAGGTGACAAGACGTTAACATTAGCGGAAAGCAAAGCCTGCTCTAACCTCCTCTGTGCTTTCTGCCTTTACCAGCCACTGACTGCTTCATGGGGGGACTGGCCAGACTTCCTCTGCTAAGGCTCAGTGAGTAGTGTGGTTAAGCACTTTTTCAGAGGGTGGACTGTCTGCGTGCCATTCATCTTGGTTATTAGCATCATGGTCAGCTGGGGTCTGTGGTACAACGTCTGTTTCCTTAATGTGTAGCAGGGACAACTTACAATGGAGTAAGTATTGCCAGTCAGAGGATTTTAGGGCAAAAGTATGGTAATGAATCCATATTCTTCATATTATTTTTATACTGTTATTGTGTGTTGTTATTATGAATAATAACTTACATTAAAATCTATGTTACTTTCATGACCAGTGCAGGATTTTGTGGTTCAGCTGTGGTGGCTGAGGCACTCATAAGTAGTGGTACCACTTCTTCAGTCCATACAAGTCAGACTGAACATGGTTATTTTAGACCACGTACTTTCTGTCTCTCCCTCTCTTTGCAAACAGCTGTGTGGGGTCCCTGGGTCACACTGGTTGTGGGACTGTCTGCAGAAATTCCGCCGAGATTGCAACGGCCAAGCAGTGGAAAGGGCCAGCAGGAGAAATAACAGCTACAGGGAGGGCATGCTTATGCACCCACTGTGGATTGCTTCTGCCATGCAACTATCGTACCTAGTCTTTCTAATTCTCATATTTCATAGCCCCACAGAGACTAATAAGCAGCACAATTTGAATATCAGTGAAAAATAAGGCACTTCAACACATGGCCAAATATTATTAATGAGCACAAATCTGTATCCTTACCATATGGAGGTTTTTCATTTTACCTTGGCATTTTCATAGCAAGGGGAGAGTTTCAGAATAAGAACAAACCACAGCCACTGCATGCAGCAAAAAGCTGACTCAGAACTTTTTTCTTTGGATGGAGTTGGTATTACGTTTTTCCTGAGGTGGTGGATGATTCCTCTTGGGAAGATGATGTTCTGGCACAGCAGGTGGAATTTATGACAGACTGATTACTGATGCTACATAGGTCTGAATCTTACCATATTTATGTATCAGGCTTATGGATGTCCCTATTTTAAGTTTTTGGTAACTGGACAGTTAACACATACAAAATGATCAGGAAGTAAAGCTCCTGCATATAAGAAGCAGTCAGCTAGAGAGCTCCTGTGGGTTATAGGCACCTACACCTTCAACTGTTCATTTGGTTTATTATTTGGGGAGCACATGTCATTCAATGAGATGACCTCTGTCAATAGCTCCATAAATGTATTCAGTCTGATATAAAATATTGTCCACTTCATTATTATTATTGCACATATGGAATGGATTTAAAACCCAGGTTTTTACAAGTAAGTGCACAGACTACTATTTAGTGATATTCAGAAGTGCAATGGGCAAATGCCCAGAGCAGATCTGTTTGAGTTGCACCTTTATATGATTAGGGTATATTGAAAGCAGAAATACATATTTCCTGAAACAAAGAGAAGAAAGAATCCTTGATAACTACTTACCAGCTGTAACCACAGCAAAGGAATAGTGCCCTTGCCTGGACTAGCATCTAACTTAACCCTGAGATGTTCTTACAAGCTCTTGAAGGTAATGTGATAGCATGTTCCAGTCCAAGAGCAGAGCAGTGCAGCCCCTCAGATAGGTAAAATAACACTCAGCTAAAAAGCATGGAAGGATTTATTGGAAAAACAACAAATAACCTAGCTGCAAGATGTCTTGTCGTCTTGAAAACAAACAGAAAAACCCTTCCAAAATAATCCTCACTTCATCCTCCAAGCCCTGAAATGCAAAATGCAAATGAAGATTCCAGAACTTCAGCACAAGAATTATAAATAGAAAAATAGAGAGCAGATTAATTGCCAGGGATTTCAGAGGGGAACGTGAATGGTTTAGAGTGCAAATGAGAACAACCAGGGAGACCTCACTTCATACATAATCTACATAAATTCTTGAAAAAAATCAATTCAAAGAGAGAAGAGAAAGAATGGGCTATGATGTTTTGTCTTCTGAGCCTTGAGGAGCAGGGAATAGGTGGATGGAGAAACAGTAAAGATGAGCAGTTTCTTCGGATCAAAAGGATGAATCTTTTTAAATCTTGCTAATCTTTCTTTTTTTTATTATTATTTTTAAGATCTACATATTGCAACAATGATCCAGCACTGCTCCAGTGGAAGAGAATTGAAAGGTGATGTTTATTCATCTGTTCCCATCTTTTCCTCCGTTCCCAAGTGCCACAAAAGAGGAGTGTGATACTTTGCTAAATCAGCAGAGATCTGATTTAAAAGATGGATTTACTTTCCCTTAGTATTACTTGCATGCCCTACCAGAACAGGAATGTATATATTTATGTATATTTTATGTCTAAATAGACTTTTCCTCCATCTCACTGAAGCTTTACCATGCCTTCTCATTCTTCAAGGGTTTTTAATCTATCAGTTACTGGTAGACTCTTTTTCGTTTTCTCTTCAGCCTTTACACTGGACAGTGCCCATTTTTAGAACAAGAACAAAGTCAGAAACAACAGTCTCAGGAGTCTTGCAGGCTCATCGCTGGGATTTCTTCGTAGCATAATTGTCACTTCTTTTGTAAATTCCTAGATGTGCTGGGTTTTTGTTTTGTCCAGAGCTGGAGAAAATACAAACTGTAAAGGAGAGAATTTACAGGATTATGGATCATGCCTGTGGAGACTGAGATTATGAATTGGGCATGTTGGTATTACCCTCTCAGTTAATGAAAATGTACTTTTTCTTTAATAAAATAGAAAAAGTACACATTGGGTACAGCTCTTAGTATATACAAAGACTGTAACTCCACGGAGTTAAGCATTCAGAAAGCCCCATCTCTCTCCAATTTCCTCTCCAAACCCTTTCACCTGACTTTGTGTCTCCAAAGTCCAAATCCTGCAAAACTAATATTCCATCCTTTTCTTTCGCAACGAGTGGAAACTCTCAGGCAAAATGGCTTAGCCCTGACCTCTTTTGCAATTTAATGCCTTGCAAGGCAGCTCTAAAATGTTTTTTATTATATAGCAAGTGGTTTCATTGCTCCTTCAACTGAATCTAAAATGAGCGTGGCAAATCCAATGTTTTAATGAGGACTGTTACTGTCTTTGGTTCTAAAACTACCCTCCTGGCAGTCATTAGGATCCTTCAGCAAACACTATCAAAATGGCATACTCTACATGTCTAAGGGCTTGATCAGCAATTGGTGCATAAAATCTTGTACAGCCTTCAGGTCATTGTTGCTTTTCTAGAAAATAAATTGGCAGAGACATGCTTGTCCAACTTGCTTGTGCTTAAAGACCTAAAAATGAGGTTTGCTCTGTTAATGAGGTTCCTTTTGACTGGAAGTGAGAGGTTTTAGCTCTGCATGTCAGCTAACCATAAGCTATGAAACAAGCAGGTAGGGAATACGTGTTTTGGAATATAATTTGTTCCTGACCTCTGCTGGAATAAGTAACTCCCTGTGATCTTTCAAATGTGCTTTCAATTGTAAGATATTTGCCTCCATATATTGTTAGACAAATTTCAGCTAAATCAGACTCATGTATTTTCCCAGAATTCAGGGGTATGATGTGTATTTCTGATACTTCCCAGAAGACTTTTTTTCCCAGCAAACTATTGAAATATTACATGCCTCATTATGTAGGCTTTTTTTTTCTTTCATTTAAAATAGATAGTGTATGGATAATTGCCATTTATTAAGAGATGCAAGAACATTTCAGGGTGGGTTATTTCTCTCAAATATATACATTATTCCTTGCTTTGGATCAGGTGTTTCCTAGAATGCAGACTGGATGTCTGTCCTTCAGGGCAGAAGAGATACTGAGTATTAAGGCAGTAAAAAGGGTCCTCAGACCCATGGGTTTTTTGTTTTTATTCCCTTTCCTACCCCTCCTCCTCCTCCTGCCCCATAGCTGGTAATGCTCAGCCACAGGATATGAGAAATGAAGTCTGAATATACACTTATGCGTATTTATACGCCTGCCCATTGTTTCCTAGACATGCACATGTTGCCTCAAATCCTTAATCCAGAGAATTTTTTGTTAGCCAAAGAGCACACATATCTCTGATCTACTCAAATATCATATATCTCCTGAATCTGTGCTTCGTCTTGTTAAAAAGAAGAAAAAGCCTAATTCAGGATTAGGAGGTAAGGGCCAAGTTCTGAAGAAGTAGTGAAAGAATTTCTTGAATCCTCTTCTGTACAGGAGTCCCTATCTCCCTCTCCTCATTCACACAAATCACTGTGAATTTCAACTAATGAGCCTGACAGACACAGAAAAAGATAAAAAAAAAAAAAAGGTAGATCCTGAAGTGTTAGTAGCAGATCCAACTAAGAAACAGCAGCAGAAAGGTATCTTGAAGTCATAGGCAATGGCTTTGTAGGGTGGTTCTTACCTTCACCAGAGTATTTGGTAATCCTGGACTTGCACAATGTTCTCCTTGGAGTCATATTCCCTGAAGTGAGTTGTTTATACTAGATTACAGTCAGGTTTCCTTCACTGTGTGAAATTTTCATAGGAAAATGCTTCAAAAACAGCTCTAGTCCAACTACATACCTCTTTGGTGGACAGTCCTAACTAGTAATAATCACTTTACTCCTTTGGCTTGAGTGGTAGGGGTTTTGGGGCTGAAGTTGGTGATTTGAGACCATGTTGGTCCTAGCTGATGCCAGCAGTCGTTTAACTGATAGGTAAATGTGTCCCCTAGAAGAATAGAGTATTTCCTCACCCTTAGCCTTTGCTCTGCCTCAGTGATGATATTGGACCTGTAGAAAAAGACCCAAACATCCTTTTTACGGGGTGGAGGAGGGGGGAAGCTGTGAGCCTGCAGCTGGACCAGCCTGCAGACACTCCCTGCACAGAGTAGACGTTATGCTTGGTTTTAGTACATGTTCTGGCTAACTCTCCATGCAAGACTGAGACTTGGCTCTAGATTAATTTTTGCATTTTGAATTTACTGTAGTTCTATGTTAGGGCTGCATCTTCCACTACTGTTATAAGTGTCTGGCATCGCTTAAATTACATAGACTGCCCCGTTAGCATCCAGCCTGCCTCACTTCCTTTTTACAGCAGTCAGATGATAATCAAACTGTAAATATGGTAGGATGTTCTTGTGCAGAAATATCTGTGTTCCCTTAGATGTGCCTTTAATTTAGTCACTTCATGAAGAAAAAACATTAAAACCCTTAATCTAACTAATTATGATATTCGAGAGACCTGTTTCCTGCAAGTCATTCTGGAACGCTTGTTGGGGAACCTGTGGGATATCTGATAGGTAACGACTTTTGGCAGAAGAGGAAAAACAAGAGAATCCTTAGAATTCTTCTTTTCTTTTAATGTTTAGTCTGCTTAATTGCATGTCTGCATTATTTACAGTCTGTTATTCACTGTAAGATATTAGGTTAGTGTGGATTCCTGAATTGCTAGCCCTGCAAAAATGTAGCTCATTTATTTTAGTGACTGCATCATCTAGCCAATTAACGGGATAGTCAGGTTCTTGTAATGAAGTGCAGTAGCTCAAGCATCAGCAAGCAAGGGCTTTTTCCTAAACACGAGTTTTTATCTAAAAAGTGTTTGTGTTGTACAGCTCCTGTTGAATTGTTGGGTGCCAATTGTTGCTGTGGTCATTGGTGACAGCCTTTCCTTCTGTAAAATGGGATTTACGCAAATATTCTTTTGTTGTATGTTTCTTTAAAAAAAAAAAATACCCCGCAGTTTGCATAAACAGCAATGCAAACACCAAACACTGAGGTAGAGGTGATACCCCCGCATCCTGATTTGGTTCCTATTGGGTCTGGAGGGTCTTTTTTCTTCACCAATTTTGCACTCCTATGTGACATTTTTCTGCCATAATGTGGGTACAAAACTGCGGTGAATCAGGCCCAGAAGGTGAGTTCAGCTGAGACAAGATAAACTTCACTGAAACCTTCACTCAAGTGAACCAAATGACATGAGAGTAGGACTTTCCTAGTGTCTGAAAGGGAATTACTGGTGCAACCCTGCGAATGACCACCTCTCGTGGTTTAACCCAGGCAGCAGGCAGCTGAACACTCTTCATTCACTCTCCTGCCGTTTTTTGTTCAGCGTGACGTCATATGGTATGGAATATCCCTTTGGCCAGTTTGGGTCAGCTGTCCTGGCTGTGTCCCCTCCCAGCTTCTTGTGCACCTCCAGCCTCCTCGCTGGCAGGGCAGTATGAAAAGCTGAAATGTCCTTGACTTAGAGTAAGCACTGCTCAGCAACAACTAAAACATCAGTGTGTTATCAACATTATTCTCATCCTAAATCCAAAGCACTATACCAGCTACTTAGAAAATTAACTCTATCCCAGCCAAAACCAGGACACCACCCTGCTGGGAACCTGCCCCGTGGCTGAGCTTGGCGGAGCAAACTGCCATGGACCAGAGCAGGGCTGCACTGGCTGGGGAAGCTCCCTGTGCCGGACAACTTTTTGGACACATGGAATGAACATTGTTTGAACTTTCTGCAAGTTGAAGCACTTCTCACCCCATTTGCTGTGCTCCTACTGTGCACACCCTGTGCCAAGGAACAGGGCAGGGGGGCACAGCACCACCAAGTCAACTGGCAAGTGGGATGAAAAATTACCAGCAGAGCAAATCATGCAGCCGTTGCAGAGCTGTGGGCTAGCTGCAGTACAGGTAAAGTCGTCAGAGGAATTTTTGTCAGAGTCTTGAGGCTTAAATATTAGAAATTTCCCCAGTATTGCACAAAGCACCCGAATTGGTATGGGGCTTCTTAAAGGCTAAGATGTTTGAAAAGAGGGAAACCTGAAAAAATATGTTTTCTAAGAGTGTGACAGTGAACTTTTGATTGGCAAACTAATCGAGGATGCAGCAAGCTGCCTTCAAAAACTGAGGTGAAAGAGCAGATCTCAGGAGAGGAGCCATGTGCAGGACACCAAAAGCAGGAGGAGGACCCCAGACTCTGACCCGTGAAGAGCTGGAGGCCACAGAAGGGTGTGAGTACAACTCTAGTTGCCTCCCAGCAAGAAACAGGGAATTTAAAGACACTCTGCGACTCTCGTGCCCGTCAGTCAGCAGGAAGCTTCTGCAGCCTGTGGGAGATGCTGCTGAGCAGGCACGGGTCCCACCAGGAGCTGTTTTCTGAGAGGCAGGGTACCTCAGCAAGGGAAACCTCTTAGCAGGCTAAGAGGCAGTGAGCACGAGTAACGGTCTCTCCACAAATCTTTTTTTTTCTGCACATCTCTGCTGTGAAATTTGTTAATGATTGCTGTGTTAAATTATACAGTTAGGTGGGAGACTTCCCAGGCCAAACCTTCCAATTTGGCAGTAAACGTAGCTACTACAGAAGAAAAGAATGGCCATAATATACCTTGCAATTCACACAGAGTTTCTGGAAAACATTGAAGAACTACCTTTATTCCTTCAGGCCCTGCCTCCAAGATTTAAAATGTGTAGCGCGTAGTCGTGCCTTCGCTTTTCTTGATTCCTATGGAGTCTGGGGTAGTTCATATAAATGTAGCTGGGCTCAGAGAGCCAGCAAAAAATGTTATCCTGCATAATACAAGCTAGTTTAAAAAGAATATATGTGTATGCACATATGAGAGGTGTAATACAGCCACACTTCCTGGTTCTTGCTCTGAAGTCCGGACATCAGAACTAGCGAGTTTGCTTTATCCATCCCAAGAGAGCCCTTGCACAGTGTTTGAGGTAGTATGTGCTGAAAGACCTCATTAATGATGCAAACACTTCAGCTGTCATTGACTCATAAAAAAGCTCAGAAATAGGAAGGTCTGAAGGAAATTGATTTTCTTTAATTCCTTTGTGAAGTGTCATGTGGAATACTGATCACTTTGGTAGGAATGATTTAAATCTCCCTCAGGCGTCTACTGGAAGGCAAACAGGTTTTTAACTGAGATTTTTTTTTTGGTGAACCATAGTGCTCATCGTTTGGATATTAAGATATTTGGGATGTTCACTGACCCAAAGGTGGCTGAACTATGGTTTCTCCTTGGAAGGAGAGACTACTTACGTTTAAGCTGCTGGAGAATTACTGTTTCATGTCACGTTATGCCATACACAACTATTTTAATGCCTTTGCAGTGAATAACTAGAAACACGTTGCGTAAGTAGGAATATTACTCTAGATGCAGTATGCCTGTTCTTTGGAGAAGGATCAAGGTGACTCAAGGCTCTATTAGGATCAGTTTTATTAAGCCTCTTCACTACTAAAACTTATCTTGTCAACCTGGAATATATTTTGCAATTAAAATTAGCTAATGGAAAATCCCCATGGAAAAAAAATCTGATTTAAAATATGTTTATAATATATTTTTACAAGGAAGTTACAGTTCTGTGTTAGAGGTGAATCTTTCCAACACTTTTTTTCTCCTCAGGCCTCACAGGTAGTGAGGGTAAATTCATGAGGGCATAAAGTGCTGGGCGCTCTCTGGGTGGAAGATGGGATAGAACTGTAAAGCACTTTATTTCCTTGGTATCCACAGGGAGTTATTACTTTGGTCCAACACATTATTCGTGAGCACTTGGAAATTACACTGAATGATTCACTGGGAACCAGTAGTAAATAATGCCTGTTTAGACCTGCTGTCCTGTGAGGAATATTTTGGCCAGAAGACAGGTTGAGATTTGCCTAAACTAACACACATTTTTAGAAAATTTTAACAAGGTCAACCAGTGTGATCATAAATCAGTAGACTGTGATATGCACCTTCGCCTACTCCTGATGGGTCTGGCATTTACATTACCTTGGTCTGCTAGCTTCATTACAAGTCCTATCTTTGGGAGATTAATTTATTCTGCTATGCACTGAAGCAATAGGAAATGTTTAAAGAGCTTCCACTGTGTGTGTGTTATAAAACTTACACAGAGGAGAGTGCCTGGAGATTGCAGAGTAAGAGTCCTCAGGGGCAGAGGAGGAGAAGGGTCCGAACAGAATAATACTAGCCCTAGTGATGGGCTCAGCTGGATCCAGGCCAGAGCTCTGATGCAGGTTCCTATCCCCTATGTGTGAAGGAAAGGCGCATCCCCCAGTGAAATCTACGGGAAGTTTGGCTGCAGATCTCATCTACATTCAGCACATTGAACTCTCCCAGCTCAGCAGTGCTATTAACCTTATTATCGCTCTCTAAGTTAATGATGGGTATCTGATTTGCGTAGAGATCTTCTCTCCTTTGCCGTATTCATCATAAGTTTAGCTAGGTTGTTATTAAGTAATAGAGGTGAAACACAGGATAATCCCTTTCAAAATAAATGCCTATGTCAGTGTCAAAATATGGTCCTAAGGTAGTTGCAATGAATCTGATCCATAGGAACCTGCCACTGCTATGGGTGTTTCATCACCTGTCTGTGACCTGCCCGGAGGACCCTGCTCGGCCGAGCAGAGGGATCAGGCAGGGCTCCACGGAAAGACCCTGCTCTGGGCAATGTGTCAGCATGGGCATCCCAGCCAGCCATTGGCACTGCATGGCTCTTCCAAACCCTTCCCCTTTTCTGCCAGTCCTGATATCGAAATACCATTTCAATATAATCCAGGGTCTGCTGGAATACAGAGGCTGATGCTTCCTTTCTCCAGGAAGCTGATTTAACACGAGTCTCCTTCCCACCCCTGCATGGCAGCTTGCTCTGACGGGTGAGACAAGGTGTTGGAGGGGCTGCTCTGCAAACCAGCGAGGTGATCATGGCACGAGGCACGTTTCCTGGAGGTGCTCTCAGCAGTACTGGCACCTACCAGCACCAGCACCTCCAGTCCTGGCCTGTGGCAATACCCCTGCAGCACTGCCAGCACCACGGGCAGGGGCCAAACCAGAGGCTTCTCCCCATGGCGTTGCCACCAGCCTCGCCTGTCGAATTCAACAACTCCAATAGCTCTGTTCAGGGGATTGCTGCTGCTTATTTTCAAGGGAGGATTTGCCCTTGAGAGGAGGAAGCGTGGTGCTGAGTACAGCAATGATCTGGCAAGTGTACAAAAAAGGGGAAATAAACCAGCTGGGGATTCCTGGCTGCAAATCTTGTGATGGCTGAATGAGCTGCACTTTAACAATTAACACAAGATGTACTACTTGTCTGCGTTTAAATAGCTGGTGTAGCCTACCTGCCCTTTGGGTATCACTTCAATTTGTTGGGTTCAAAATGGCACAGTTACAGATTGAAAATAGTCTGCTACTTTTTGCTTAGAGCTTTAATCCTGTTCAGTGAACACAGTATTTTCCTCTTACTCTTTGATATTTGTAAGGATCTTAAATTATTTTAAATGGATTTTTCTCTCTTAACCTTATACAAACAGACACTATGCACACAGTCTTGCTCTGGCGATAAAGCTATGCCAAGTTTCTGATGGCACTTATTCCCATAAAATGAGATTGAGGTCTTAATATTTATGACTTTTCTACAGGTTCAAACAGAAGAAAGGAAACTGCAAAGCTCGGTTTCAAATACAGTTTTTTCTAGCAGTAAAAAGCCTATGACAGTTCTCATAAAAACAGGAATGTCTCCTAACTATGCCACATCTGCGTAAACTCCCCTGTTGTTCCTGCTTGATGGAATGCTCCTTTCTTTCTGCCCTGTGGTTGTGGTGAGATGTTTCTGCTATCACTGTTCAGTTGCTGCTTGCCCCCATGGTGATACTGCTGTAATTCACCATTGATGGACAATTCCTTTGAGACAGATTTTTTAAAGTCATGGGGTCTATTTTTCCATAGGCATAGCTGGGACCAAGCGTTTCAGGGTGCTGGCTGTGTTGGTAGGCCCTAGAATAAGGTCCAGATGGAAAAGTGCTTGGGTGCAGAAACTCTAGTTGCCATAGTCCAAGCTCAGTTTTCCAGAATGGGGTATTTTCTCTGCCATGAGGCAAGGGGATGTGGCTGCTGGTTTCTGGTGCCTGAGCTGCAGCAGACCTTTGGGATATCTGGTCCTGAAGGGGAGCACTGAATGCTTCAGAGCAATGTGGTCCTCGTGTGCGTGTGCATGGGGATTCAGCAGGCATCCGTTTGGAAATCCCTGGTGCCGCTCGATGCACAAGCAACAATCCTGCTAATACAGCTGAGGGTGCAAGTGTGGCCCTCCTGCTCTCACATTTTTCAACTTTGTTGTGTTTAGTTGAGGGCAACAAATAGCTCGGACATCTATGTCAACAAAGCAGAAATAAAAGAATGCGAGGGCTTTTGTTTAATTAAACTGAGGCTTTTGAGTGCTTGTCTCTGGTCCAGGTAAGCTGTGTTCAGCATAGGAGGGAACTCTGGGGCCTGAGAAAGATGGTAAAAGTTTATAAAAATACATGAAAGGTATAGAGAAGATAACCAGGGAATGACTATTCACTGGGATCTCACAGTCTGAGACACCCAGTGGAAATACCAGGCAGTGGGTTTAAAACAAAGAGGAGGAAGTCCTTCTCTGCACAATGCATGCTTGAACTGGGGAACAGGATGTTTGGGAGGCCAAAGGTATGAATGGGATCACAAAAAGGGTTAGTCAAGCCCATGGCAGATAGGCAAATGGGAGAGCCTGGGCGTGAGCTCCGGCTCAGGAAGCGCAGACGCCAGCGGCTGCTGGCAGCTGAGGCTGGGCGCTGGGGACGTGCTGCTCTCTGCCTTGCCTTCCTCCGGGCTTCCTGAGCCCTGCGGTTCCCTGGTGTGGGCCAATGCTGCTCCTTACAGTCAGGCCAGGAAGGTGAAGGGTGGCTTTGTTTAATGTCCGTGTGGCTACTAGATCCTGCAACTTATCCTGTTAGCGATGAGGTCCAGAGCCTGAGGTCTTGCAGTGCTCCTGCAGGAGAGCACTGGGGGGGAAAATAACTAAAGTCTAGCTATTTGCAGTGGTTATGCTCCAAGCTGGGAAACAGAGTTTCCAGTCACAACAAGGATGCAGATTTGGAGATGCCATTATCACAGCAGCTCTGGGTTATAAAATAAAGGGGAAAGAGGGACTAAGGTATGAAACAGCCTTTAGACATGGCCTTCACTGGTAGCTCTCCTGAATGATGCACAGGCTGAAATGGGTCGTAGTAAAGCTCATACCTAGAAAGCCTGGGCTGCAGTTATTTCTGGCAGGAAATGTGCTGAGAATTGTGGTATCTGGAGGTAGTTTGGTAAAGAAATGTGAGAGGAAAAACAGCACAGTGGTCACTTATCTGCCTCGCGGATCAGAGACCTTCAGGCCAGAATGTGACAGCCTCGCTGCTGTGGACAAACCCTAAAATTCTCACTTAGGCAAATATTAAAAAAGCACAGCAGCTCACAGGCAAAAGGAGTGAGGAGCGCTGTACATGAAGTTCTCTGCCCTCACAAGTCGCTGCTAGCAATGAGCCCCTCACCACGAGCCCCTCAGCCACGTCATGAAAATCTAGAGACATAAATCACAGGAGGAAGCGGAAGAAACTGCTCTCCTTACATCAACCGTTTGTATGGCATGCACATTTCTCAGGCATAGCAGGAAAATATTCTCCAACTATCCCTAGAAGTCCTTTAGATTGGAAATCTAACACAGCGTCACAGCTTGGGAAGCTCTCCTTGAATCCTTTTATAAAAAGCAAAAAACTACAAATACATAGTTAAGGGAAATAATATTTTTGATGCATAGGATAAGCAGGCTGGGTCTGTACCATCGAACGCTGGCATGACATGTTGCTCAAATATTTTTAGAGGATACAACTTGTTTCCAAAAGATTGTGTGTAATGTCCCAAACTCCACCTTTGTTTGCTGGCAGACTCCTCAGATGCTCTCGTTTTCAGGCAAGAAGGGTCCAAAGGATCTTTTTAGGACTTAGCCTGCTTGCCTCAGATAAGATGTCTGCTGGTGTCTCAGGGCTTCTTGCTCGAGTACAAAGGGCAATGTCGGGACTTGGATGTCTCAAGAGGAAAGTAAAAAACCAATTTAACTAAACAGCTGTGAGTGAAATTTTGAAAAATATAGTACCAGGAACTGCTCAGAAGTAAACTCTGTCCTAAGAACAACCCATGGCATAGTTCAGCCTTTCAAACTTTTATTGGTGTCACTTTCTTTTTTTCCAAACTGAAGTGCTGGCAAGTAAGATGTTACCCCATTTAATCAGCTGAACTCAATGTTTTCTTTCAGCCACAAGGAGCTACTCCAATTAAAGGAAGAAAGAGCAGAAATAATGAATCTGAGAGCATTTTTGTAGACTACATCTAAACACAAAATGAGGTAAGGAGAGGAGATTTTTCTCATTTAGATGTCTGGCAGATAGAGAACAAATCATTGCAGATGCACAGTACATAGCCCTCAGAAATAACAGCCCCAGCCTGTACCCCCCAAACAGGTTTCAGTGCAAAGGTCCCTGCAGGACCATGCATCGGTCTGACGTTTCTGGGGCTATGGAGGCAACTTCTGTGGGCTATGCCTCGATTCTGAGGATGGTTTGCTCACAGATGCAAGGTCTGGCTTATGTGGGGTGGCTTCAGTACGTGCAGAATTAATCCTTTTCCATTTGTTGGTCTTGATTGAACACGGGGCAAGTAGCAGTGCCATCTCAGGTGAACGAGGGTGCTGCTATCGATTTATCTGTTTGTGATAGAAATGGACAAGCCCAAGCCTGACCGGCCTGTGGAGAGCAAGACCAGAGTGCCTAACGCCTTGGGGGGAGCTGCCTGCACCCCGCCCCTGGCCATGGTGAGCTGCACCCTCTTTTTCAGTGGTATGCAAGGGGATGGGGCAGAGACCCATGCCATGGGTTGTTTTTAGGACAGAGGTTTACTTCTCAAAGAGGTTTACATGCTGGAAGGTGCTAGCATGGAAGGGTAAAGGTCTGCTCTGTTCAATGACAAAAGTTTTTGAGCGTCCGAGTAAAATAAATGTGCTTTATCCTGAAGTGGTATTTGAAGGCAATATCTACATGGAGGCAGAACTTGGTGTGGCTGTTCCCAAAGGGCCGCAAGTAAGACAGTTGAAATTTGACAGGTGCATGGTTTGGCGGCAAAATAAAGTAATTTGGGGTCAATTTGTGCAAGTTTGAAAGTAACTGCAAAATTGTTAATAGTTTTGAATGGAAAGGTTTGTGTGAAAAAGGATGAAATATTAATGGCAATGGTGCAAGCAGCCCTTGGTTATGATATTTGCTTGCACTTAATTTTAAAAATGCAGCTTCCAACTTGGACCATTGGAAACTCTTCTGTCGACTGCCCATGATATTTTCCCAGTTCTTGCTTTGTTGAGGGAGCTGATGTTTCAGGGTTGTTTGTTTGTTTTTTGGGGTTCGATTTTTTTGAGGGGGGTTAACAGCAAACTAACAAAATCAATTAATCATATGACTTCTAAGCAAATGATGGCACCAGAATCTCAGGGACTTTCAGAAGGGCTGCGGAAGTCTGATCTCCAGAGTCGCATTTGAAATGAAAATCCTTAATAGCTCTCGTGAACAAAAAGCAAGGTTTTGTAGGCAGAGGCATAAGTTTTCCATGAAACCTGTTAACAGACTCTGTATGCAAAGTTTGCTGTTGACTCAGCATTTTCAACAGTTTTTAATGTGTTTTCTTGGAGCACTTACTCTCTCCAAGCCTTTGAATTAGTTGATCTTCTGAGAACAGCACATTTGCCCTCATTTTGAACTGCTCAGTCAAATTCTATGAAATGCTAATGGTATGCAGTGCAGAGGGCTTAAAAAAAAGGCACCGTAACAGCTGCGGAGCTTGTATTTCTGCAAAACATATTTCTTTTAAAATAGCATTTGCCACGTTCAACATCTAGGAAATATGGCCCAGCAATAACAGGTTTGTGAATAAAGCTGGAAAGGAAAGATCTGTGAGCCCAAGTTGGACAGAAAGGTCTGTAGCCTGCTGTTACAGCCTCTTATTCAATTATCTGTTTTAGAGCAACTTGAATAGAAAGAGTCGAAGTGAAATGTGGCAGGAGAACATCTGTGCTACCATAATGACTATTCAGGGCGTTTTTATTCAATTGTCAGTTTTGGCTTCCTGGCAAAATATAATTTACATGTAATTTCTCCAAACATTATTTTTACTATAATGAATTCTTTTCCTTATAATAAATCCAGATTAATCTACCTCTTTTCCAGAGGAACCCTGGATGTTAGTGAAATGCCTGTGACTTGAAAACAGGCAAATTAGGTATGCTATTGTTATTGTATTTCTTAAAAAAATTAAATATCGCTCTAAACGTCAGTTTCCTGATTCATTAGTCTTTTGGGAATGAAAGCTAATGCTGTAATTATAGCTTCGTTCCAAACCTTGATCACAGTGACAGTAGGTGTTTTGTAATAATTGAAGTTTGTTCAGCTGATTTGTGAACACCATGTTCATTGATATTTTTACCTTTTTTTGGTTCATAAATTGTTTGCAAGCAAGCTTCTCTCTTTCTGGTTCCTGTGTGGTGATTATTCGGGGGAGAGGGAGGAAGAGGCTGACATTAGTGGGGAATTTTCAGACCGCAGGCTGCCTGTGCGTTGCTCGTCTTCCCTCTGCAGCCTTTCCCGGGTGCCTGCACGGTCAGTTAGCCTCGGTGCTGGGGTGCCGGCTGCTTGGCGGGGTGGCTGACCTGAACAAATCCTGCTGAAGCCCCAAAGCATGCTCACTAACTATGAGTAGCAAAGGTTTTTGTCAGCGTGAGAGATCACATCTTTACATACTAATGCGGGATTTTTGCTAAAAAAGTGCAGATTTTTCTCAGCGTGTGCTTGAACAGACGATAACAGGAGGTGTGCTGGGGTGGGAGCGAGCAGCCGCTCGGCACTGAGAGGGCCCGCCAGCCTGCGGCATGGGTGTACAGCCCGCAGTGACCACTGCTCCCTAAAGGCAAGGAAAACTGGGTATGCTGCCACGCGTTACCTACACAAGCTGTTGCTCTCTGACAGACGTGCTATTAGAGGTGCACCAACATGCTGCCGCCTGGGCCGGCTCTGCACAGGGATCGGGCCAGGGATCCCCCTCGCTCCGAACCGGCGATGGTCTGCAGGCACGTGGCAGGCAAAGGCAGCAGCCCTGTCTCTGTCTCTGAGCTGGGGATGTAGGGTCTGCACACAGATTCGCCCTTGCACGAAGCCAGTGTCAGCAAAGAAACAAAATCCCAGTATCCTGAGCCGGTGCCTTAATAACGAGACAAGCCTCAGTTTTGCAAAGGGAGGGAGCAGCTGTTTCGAACTTGTTTTCCAGAGAGAGCTTCTTCAGTGGGTACGTGCCGCAGGAGGGAAGGGCTCAAGGTAAGGGGAGAAAACGTGCAAAAAGGATTAGCACAAAGAAGTTTCCTCATGATTTGGCAAAAGTTTCTGCTTTCTTCATTTATTGAAGTGGAGCAAATAGTTTGAGATGTACTTCTCCCTCTGAGCTTTCTGAACTCTTACTTTCTTTTTTTCTCTTTTCTTGACCCTTGTTTCACATACTGCCTGCCTATCCTATTGTTCAGTAGAAAAATCCTATTAGAGGCATACCAATTACCTAGAAATTAAGTCAGATACTGTCATGCTGCCACTTTTCCACCTCAATTATGCAGAATGGAATTAAAAGTACCTTAGAATAAGACCCTCACTGTTTTATGAACTCCAAACCACACCAAGAATATCCTACCCAGTGACCTTTATCTGCACATAATTACAGTCTGAGGCATTCTTAAATCATTTGCTAAGCTATTTCTAGTGTTATTCCATGGTAATCTTAAATACCTAAGGATTAACAAGCATTACTGTCCTATTTTCAGGGCACAGCAGCTAGACATGTAAGTAATTCTGTGCTCTGATACTTCCAGCAAACATCGTTATCTTTGATAAATGTGATTTTTTAAATAAAGATGAAAATTGCCTTGTTAGACAGTGTAGAGATAGACTTATAAATCCTCTTTAAAACTTTTAATAAATTAAGAGACATAACAAAAATGTGTCTGTATAGAAAATCCATGCTCTCTTTCGCTAAAGTTCACTGTGTATTTTAAGCAATTTCATGATCCTATTAAGTGATCACACTTCTGGAGTAAACTTCTTAATGGAATTTAAGCTCTGGATTTTTGCTGCATGTTATGTGCAGAAAAAGGTGAGTGGAAATAGTCGCGTACATGCTGCAGGTCAGCACAGTGGTTTCATTCAGCAAATAATCTGTACAGGAAGTAACATTTCTAGGGAATGGGATGTTACTCCAGGAGCCTGAAATAAGTTACTTCTTACCTCTGGGTTATAAGCAGCTGAACATATTCAAGTAATATTGGTGGATAAAATTACTAGCATGTGATACCTCTTTGTGAAACAAGTCTGTGGCATTAGCCTTATTTTTAAGGATGTTTTGGGGGTTAGAGGTAATCTTTGCAAGCTAAGAGTAAAAAGTATTTTCAGCTGAAGCTGACCTGAGCTAGGTGTGCCATGACGGCTGCATTAATCACACCCTCCAGGTCAGGCCAAAAGGGACCATCCAACTCCCAGTCTGACCTGCTGGATGTGGGACACAGCTCCTAACCAAGTGGTTGTTGCATCTGGCTCATGACTTAGTGCTGATCAGAAGAAATTTGCCCCTGGTTTTGTATTGAAGTCCATCTGCCTAAGTATTAAGCTGTCAGCAAAATACAGGAAAAAGCACAGGAATTAGAAAAGTATGCTTAACAAACTGGGAAAAAGTAATCTGAAACATTGAAACACTAAACCCTTTCACAGTATTATAGAAATTAAACACAAATAGCCCTTCGGCTCCATATTGTGTATAAAAAAAAAAAAGATTTTTTTTCCCTCTGTGCTGCAGCAACTGTTATGCAACTGCCCCAGTTATTTTGACATCTAGTAGTTGCTGTGAAAGTATATGATTTTTTTCTAGAACTGGTAAATGCAGTAGCATGTTGCAAGCCAAAGAATTTTTACAGAAATCATGTGAAAAAGCATTTGGGGTGTTTTTACAGTACTTATTGAGACTGTATCACATAGTTTCCCTACTTTCTTTTTTTATTTTTTTCAATTATGAGCCAACAGGGATGTGTGAGTTCCCCTTAGTACTGAATATCTTTCAATATTGATGCATTTTTTCTTCTCTATATAATCAAAGGTGTTTCTTTTTATTCTCTTAAAACTAGGTTCATTAATGGGGCATAAAACAGTTTTAATGCTATAATACACTCAGGTCTTCAGCTATCCTTCAGTAATCTCTATATCCCCACATGGATGAAGGAGGATGGCTTCCTGTCCATAGTAATGCAATTAAATCCTGGAATATACTGGTGAAAAGACCTTGTTTAAGAGCCAACTGCCTCTTAGGGACAGTGGTGATGTCTTTTCAGAATTATTTTTGTCTCTTGATTATGCATCTGTCTGTAGGTATATACACTTCTCCTTTGCAAGCATGCAGACTGGATGTATTAGTCTGTGCTCGGTTTTGCCTACGGGCTCTCAGATATGGCAGCAGTAATGACTCATTACATATATGAAGATGTGAGTTGTGGCTGGAAGACTCCAGAGGGCCACAAATATCTTGAAAACAACCTTACAATCTCCAACGATATGTGCGAAGAAATTCGACTGGTCTGTGAACTGTGCTCTATAATTTTTCACAAAAAAATCAAGATACTTATATTGGAAAAATCTAAGTCCAAATGTGTTCCTCCAGTCAAATCCCTTAGATTCATAAGCAATTGAGCAAACAGACATCTTTTAATTCTTCTTCACTTTCCTTCCTCTGTCTGTCCAGACTAAGAAATCTCCTCAAAGTCAAAATCCTGGCTGATAAGGGAATTAGGACTGGCAGATGTCTCTCTACCACTCTTCTTCTACACGCTTATTGGAAGTCAGTAAAGCCCCTCTTTCATTCCACCTTTCTGCTTGCTGGCATTTTGTCACTGGGACTGCTGCAGGTGTACAGGCAGCTAGTTACAGTAAGACATAGTCAAGGTCTTTGGAACTACAAAAGAAAAAGCATCTTCACTGTGATAACTCTCATCTGTTTCAGGTTTCATCAATATCCTTATGATTTTAGGAATTTGTGTTGTCTTCTTTGATTAGCATATCATTCTCATTTTTCAAGCACTTTGCTTCCCTTGAATGTCTCCCTATTTCCTCCTCCTCCTAAACTTAAACTTTCCTAACAAAATGACTGCCTTCAAGAAAATGTGCAACATGCCAGCTAACTAAATAAAGTTATAGTAGCTGGGATGCATAGTATGGTTAAGTTCTAGGGTTTTGATCTGAACTAAGCACATATTTGATGTAGTAGTAGTGATAGTAGTAATAATAATAATAAAAAAAAACTCAAACAAAATGCAAACATTACCTTTCTAGCTTTCCAATACCTCTCAGTTAGGACCGAAGGCAACCGAGAGACCAGCAATGTATTGAAGTCAATACTTTATTTTCTCCTTTTTTTTGTTGTGGTATTCCATCTTTTGGTATACATTCATCTCTTTTTCAAGAACTTTCTTTTATACACCCCCTTGTTAACAAGTGGCAGGTGTAAAACAGATAGGAGGTGATTCCCACAATGTGAACATTTACACTGTTAATCTGCTCAAGTGATGTATAGCTCAACCGTGAACTCTCTGCCACAGGATATTGTCGATGCCCAAGTTCATGTGTGGAGATTGAATATGTTAATAATGGATAAATGCACTGGAGGTTACCCAATATACAGGAACCGTCCCTGGCTCAGTGTGGCCCTCAGCCACATGTTACCAAATGTTGGGACATTAGTTGGGTAAAGTATCCTATTGGTGCATCCTTATCTGCCACCCTTCCATAGACACCTGCTTTTGGCCACTGTCAGAGAGAAGATACGGAACCAGACAGACCTTTCGGTATGGCTCATTTCAGGTGGTCTCATATGTTGTACTGGGTAAGTTAAATAGCAAGAGGTGGTCTTTTATCCTTTTACTTTCAGCAGGCAGCTCCTCTGGGTTCGGACTCCAGACAAAACATGGCAGGAAATGTGTCTAGAGTCCGTTGCAGTGGGGCTGAAAGGAAGCAAATGCTTTTGGTTTTCACCCCTGTTCGTGGTCAAGAAAACCTTGCTCTAATACTAGAAAATGGTGGCTTAAAGCGTTGTGTGCTGGAAGGCCACACCAACAAACTATTGGAGGGCACCTCTGATGCTGCTTGTCGGGGTCTGACACCAGCACAGGACCATTCAAACCATACCCAGAGCTCTCAGGCAATACATGTTAAACAGCAGCCAAGGAACAGGCAGCTTTCATGCTCAACGGCAGCCTCTGCTGAAGTCACAAAGCACCAAATTATCCCAGGGATACAGAAGCTGAAGTGCTTGCACACAGACACCTGCCATACTGCCCAGGCTTAACTTTTCAGAGAACAGTCCTTAAATAGAAAACATCTGGTATCATCTGTACTGAAGGCCAGCTGAGATCCAGTCAGATAAAATAAACATCTGCTTGAAACAGGTTTCTGAAAACATGCATGCAAGAAAGGTCATTTTTATGCCTGCCTGACTGATCAGAATACAAAAAAGGGGATGAAATGTTCTATCCACGGCCTCAATACAGTGTGATTAGTTTTTCATTTTTATTCAAGGATCATGTATTGTGTTTCTCTGCCTCCCTTTCAGTGGCACATCATCCTCTATTTTTCTTTTTTACACTTCTTTGAATTTGAACAGTATCTCTCATTCAAAGGGCCCTTTTCTGCCTTCGCTGTCATTTATCCTCAAAGATTTGGTTTGTTAGGGGCTGTGCAGAGGCAATGAGCTCACTTTGCATTTCCAATATCAGCGAGCAGAAGGATTCAGGGGCTGTAGCCATACTCATTAGTATCACCTGGTGTAACGTGTAGTGCATGTCACGGGACGAGAGGAAGCTCCATGCTCAGATCCCTTGTCAGCGTGATGCGGGGAGCGCGACACACTGCTAAAATCTAGGGACTTCGGAAATGCTGTAAATGGTGCATTTATTAAGCAAGTTAAAGATGAAAACTTGTTAAACCATTGGGTTCATGTCTTTGAAATGGACTTTTCTTGTCATGTTTTAATGCAGATTTACAAGTCCGCAGCAAAACCTACAAGTCCCTAACACTTTGCTTTTCTTCATTATAGTGTATTTCTTGAAATTAAGGTGTTTGAAACACTTCTGCATTGCCCTAGTACTGACCTCTCTAAGATATTATAGTGGCACTGTGTCCGATCTGGTCACACAACAGAATTTCTGCTCAAAAATCACTCCTTTTCAGGATGGTTTTTGTTGTTCCTCTCTGGAGTCTATTTTGGCAGGACTCTTTTTGGAGAGGTGGTGGCCTGAGCTGGTGTTCAGAGATGTCTAAAGCCAGCCTGTTCATTTTACAGATGCTGCCCAAAGCCAAGCTGGCTTTTTTCCTCTCTGCCATGTTGTAAACTTAACATCTGACTTGTTAATAAATTATTCACAGGCTGTGAGGCCCTGAGGAACAGCTACGGCCATCTACTCTTGACCCACTTTGCATAGAGGCCATTTAATTTCTCCAGAAGGGAGTTAAAGCATGCAAGTCCTCTATAAAAGCAGGGAATCTCATTTTAAAGACTAAGTGACTGGGAGTTCTACCAATTCTTCCAGTATTCCCCTCTACCTTTTAATTACCTTCACTGCCGTGAGGCAATATCTTATTGCAAGGTCACATTTATCTATTTTCAGCTCCCATCTGTGAATTTTAAGCCTAGATAAACCCTTCTCCTTTGCCTTTTCTCTGTTCTTCCTGGAAGCACCTGGCTGGGCACATAATTATCAGACCACCTCTCTCATAATGCAGTGCAATGCTGTCCTTACATGGTATAAAGACCATTTAGTGAGATGATTCAGGTCAGTCCAGAAGACCAACCCATTCTTGTTATTTGGCACCCCACCAGTCTTTCTGATGTCCGCATATTTACTTGGCAAGAATTTTATCTTGCCATTCTGGTCACCTGGATCACTGATAATGTCAACTAACTTCAATCCAAAGACATTTTCTAGGGAATATCTCTTTTCTCATAGCCCTGCTTCTTGATATCTTTTCAATGTCACATTTGGAGAGTTATGAGTGTGTCACTTTCAAATCCATAGAAGGTACTTGCTAATTCTAGACAATGCAAGCTCTTTAGTCAAAATGTTGTGTGGTAGTAAGAAAATTATTTGCATAAACATAGACTAGTTAAAATACATATTTTTTTAAAAATAAAAGAACAAGTGTTTACGGAACCTATTCTCCATGAAGCCACGCAGAGTGGTATTCATTTTTCTTTTAGACTCTAACTTTTTTTTCATAAAATCCTGAAAAATCTCTGGCAAACTAAGGACAGATTGGAAAACTACTTTCTCTGTTTTGAAGCAATGGAATTACACTTGAATATATCCCACTTGAAAGTTTGAGTTTTTCTCATATTTATTTAATAATCAGCCTTACTGATATAAAGAGACCTTCCACTCTGACTAAGGAATTTGGTCCAGCTGATTTGAAAATACTTAGTGTAATTGGAATCTCCATTGCTAGAGATGGGCCATTGTTAGAATCATAGAATCATAGAATCATAGAATCATAGAATCATTAAGGTTGGAAAAGACCTCTAAGATCATCGAGTCCAGCTGTCAACCCAACACCACCATGCCCACTAAACCATGTCCCTAAGCCTCATCTACACGTCTTTTAAATACTTTCAGGGATGGTGACTCAACCACTTCCCTGGGCAGCCTGTTCCAAGGCCTGACCACTCTTTCAGTAAAGAAATTTCTCCTAATGTCCAGTCTAAACCTCCCTTGGCGCAACTTGAGGCCATTTCCTCTCGTCCTATCGCTTGTAACTTGGGAGAAGAGACCAACACCCACCTTGCTACAACCTCCCTTCAGGTAGTTGTAGAGCGCGATGAGGTCTCCCCCTCAGCCTCCTCTTCTCCAGGCTAAACAACCCCAGTTCCCTTAGCTGCTCCTCATAAGACTTGTGCTCCAGGCCCTTCACCAGCTTCGTTGCCCTTCTCTGGACATGCTTCAGCACCTCCATGTCCTTCTTGTCGTGAGGGGCCCAAAACTGAACACAGGATTCGAGGTGCAGCCTCACCAGTGCCGAGTACAGGGGCACGATCACCTCCCTGCTCCTGCTGGCCACACTATTTCTGATATAGGCCAGGATGCCGTTGGCCTTCTTGGCCACCTGGGCACACTGCCGGCTCATGTTCAGCCGGCTGTCAACCAGCACCCTCAGGTCCTTTTCCTCTGGGCAGCTTTCCAGCCGCTCTTCCCCAAGCCTGTAGCGTTGCATGGGGTTGTTGTGGCCCAAGTGCAGGACCCAGCACTTGGCCTTGTTGAACCTCATACAGTTGGCCTCAGCCCATCGATCCAGCCTTTGTTAAAAGATAGATGGGTTAAGACTTCTGCAGCTATAGTATAGATTTGCTCTCTTCATTTCCTCATTTTTTAGAGGTACATATCTAACTGAACTTGATGCCTGAAAGAGCATCAGAAATCAGGAGGCAACTTTATCTCAGAGCTAATGGGAAAACTAATGAGAAGAAACTATTTCTGAAAACCGTCTTCTCATCAAAGCTGTAGTCATCCAAGCACACCCTTACACTAACCAGGCTTCCCAAGGAGATACAGCTCTGGAGGAGTTCAGCAGAAGGACACTCCAGCCACATCCAGCATGTTCTTCTCCCCAGGTTCCCTAAATAAGCTCACAAAAATGTAGTATAAAATGTAAGTCTGAAAATGTCACTGGCAACTTGTCTTAAATGTCCCTGACATATCAGGAGGCTCTTAACCCAAAAGCACAGCAATCTGCTCTCCTTTCACTGTCACAAATTAGTTCCTGGGGAAGAGTGAGTCTGTGTGTATAAGTGATTTGGGGGAGGAAGGGGTCATAGAGGTTCAGTGCCTAAACTAGAAAAAAAAAAAACCAGAAAAATCCAAACAGTTTAACTTCGCATTTCAGAACCATGTCAGGTTTTTTTCTCCTAAGATCTGTCACATGAAAGTTAAAGTGTTTTCCTTTCATGCCAAGCTGTAATACGGCTGTGACAGAGAGCACTTTGCTTTTGAACAGCCACATGTTATGCTCATTCTGTGGTGGCTGATGCTCTGACATCCTCACCGTGTAGGGGCTCACCCCTGCAAAAGCACTTGCTCTGGTGGCGGCTCTGATTATGTCTGCTCCTAGGCTGAGCAAAGCTGAACATGTTTGTGCCTGAAGATGGGTTTTGGGAGCAGTGAGAGTTCTTCTTTTTTTACTGTTTTTTTCACCCTGCTTTGTTGCAAGAATTTTTTTCCACCAAGTAGGTTGAGCCTCCACATGTTGCATTTAGATGTGCACCTCGCTTGCAAGATTTTTTTAATTAAATATCAAAAAATAGGATTAGAGGAACTTGGAGGTTTCTGGGCTTCTCACACAACCAGAATTCAACAGCCTTGCTCCCTTTTAATTTTAGAGCTTTAATGCTCAGGATAAGGAGTCTGCCACAGCTAGTTTAGCAGTTAAGTGCATTAGCCAATGTAATGAATTATTGACCAGTGGGTGATAGTTTAAGACTTGATCAATATGTTAAAGTATTAGAAAAAAAAAAATCCTAGGTTGACAAGGTCTCCCTCTCTTAGGAGGGAGAGTGCTTAGGGCTATTTAGCTTTTCTGTCTTTCACAATATGGAGGCCAGACAAATTCTTTAAGGATTTTATGTGCTTTGCAATCGTTAATTCCTTGAGCACATTTTGGACTCATGCCTTTACCTACCTTATACATTTCTATAAGTATCACATACATCAACTCTTGAATATGAATTTGGCACTTTTTGTAGATGGAGGTTACCTAATTTACAGTAAGCTGATTAATGTTTTAAAGCAGATTACCACCATTACCTACATGAGTGTAACTCAAGTTGGCAGTAATATTTTGCAAGTTTCACAGCAAAAATAATTGGCTACCTGATTTGGTATCAAATCATCATTTTTTTCACTATGGGGGAGAGAAAGCCACTTAGGTTCACATTTCTGATGCAGTGCTAATGGGATATAACCTTGAAACATTAAGGAATTCCCAGGATGGGAGACATAAATTTTATGAGGGTATATGTGTTTATGTGTCCATCACAATGATTTAAACTAGAGATTCATTTATTCAGGACAAAGTTCTAAGAAGCAGTTTAAGCTTACTGACTGGTAATAGCAGGGAGCCATAAGGCAAAACCTCTTCAGCCAATTTAAGGAGACTGCAGGGGTGAAAATGAGTCTTAGTGGAAATACTCAACTCTTTTTCTTGCATGTTTGCTTACTTTCCATAATAAAATTTTTCTCTCTACCCACAGCAGATGGAGTCCATGCAGATTTAAGGGACTGAATTAATTTCTCTTCCACCTTGAAATGCTATGGACATAACAGACTTAACAAATTTCAAATTTTGCTTGATTTTTACCTATTTGTTTCTACAGATTGATTGCCTTCCATGTGAGTATAAAAATGTCCCTCTCCACCTCTGTAAAGAATTCTTTTGTTAAGGTATTTGGTGATGATCAAGCATGGAAGAAGCCTTATAAACATAAATTTTATAAGATCATGTAGGTAGGTCAAGTGTCTTTCAGCATAATTTGATCAACAGTAATAAAAATCACATAATAATTTGAAAAAAAAGAAAAAAACTTATTTGGCACTTGCACAGCTAATAATGTCATGCTCAATAGTACATATTGCGTTTCCTGGCATTAGGTTAATTAGTTCTTTTCTGGGGCCATCATTAAGCCATGCCAAGCAAGAAAAAGTTCCTCCGCCGTGGGTGATTTAAGAGACTCCAGAAGCACTGGGAAATGGCATAGTTTTTACTCTGTCAAGACTGCTTTCTTATTGTTTTTTTTTTTTAATAGTTTTCTAGACTGTTAATACCGTAATTCCATCAGGCAAAATACTAGGAGAGGTTACCTGCCATGGTGACCAGAACCAGGTTACACCAGAGTGAGAATTGCATATGTAGATGCAACTCTCCCTTGGGACATCATGTAATACTGTTGGAAACAGCTGGATATATCACAATTATATACCTTATATTTCTATGTATTGCCATTCACGCACTTAGTAAGCATGATCGTATATATTTTTCTGTAACTCTAACAGATCTTTATCAAGCGTGAATAATGATGTAGGTTGCAGAAAGTCAATTAATTTCATGTAGACTTATAAAATGGGATAGGAATAGGAATTAGTCAGGATGTGGAGCAATGAGGGACCTCGTGCCTCCTTCTCCCCCTCCTTAGGCATAGAGACGGTCTCGTGAATATGAATATGCCGTGGCCCACTGTCTGGGCAAAACGCACAGCGGCCATCCCGCTCTCTGAGGAACCTGGGCACTTCTACCAGGTGGAAACACTGCACTTTATGTCCATAGCCATCTCTGCTAAAGATAATAAGAGAACTATTTGATGCTAAATGTGGCAGGCATAGCAATATCTGCCTCCTATTCCCACTGGAAAGACAGGAAAGGGTTCCCTTCAGGAGAGGCAGAGTTGAGCCATAAATGCAGTTGAGCCATGAATGAGGGGTTTCCACAGGATGCATGTGCTACAGGGCAAAAGTGTCAGCCAGTGCATTCAGAAGAAGCACAGCTGACTGCTGGGGAATCAGCTATGAGGAGCTAAGATGGCACTAACCTTCAGAGATTCAAAATAAAGAGGTGGATTAAGGCTGTGCAGCATCCTCTTACTGAAGAAAAAAAAAAAAGGCTTGAGGATACCCTGAGAAAGTCTTTAAGTTGATGAAAGGGATTGATAAAATGATTTCTTTACTAGTGTTGCTAGAAAGCACAACATAATACAAAAGTTAGGTTGGTAATATGCTTTGTGTTCTGGCTGCACTTCTCAGAGCGACACAGCTACCATCAAGGATGATCGGGATAGAAAAGAGAAATCACAAAATAAATTGACATCTGCTTTTCTGATGGCTCCTTCTACCGAAGATTTGGTGAGTCCCGTGAGAGCTCTGCCCACAGTCCCTCACCACTGCTCTGGCACCCGCAACATCATGGACTTCAACCGTGCAGGTCACTTACTTACCTGGTAGGTGTCCTGTGGTGACCAAAGCATGTGAGAGGGACCAAGCTTTAGCTCTTTCCCATTTGAATTACAGCTTTTCCAGAGGCTGGATGTGTCAGGAACGGTTTTACCACCTATGCCTACTTATACTGGAGATATAAAGTCTCTTCTTGGAAGGAAAAGCCAGCAAGGAAGAGATGGGTCTAGTCTTGGTAGAGATCATCAGCATCTAACTGAGAGAGGGTAGAGGACAAGGTTCCTCTTCCATTTAAAAAAGCCTGATTTTGTCTGGAGGAAGTGCCTGGAGGCTGATACACATGGTCAGGGGCATTGTATAATGGGAAAAAGTTCTGATAGGCCAGTCTGCCACAAAATTAGCCCTGCCTGTACATAAGATAGCCTTCTGTGAGTGAAAAGGAGGTCAAACTAAAACTGATAGATATGAAATTAACTGTATACATTTTTCTGCCAGGGTTAGGTCTTGTTAGCTATGTTTTATGGAAGAAGGAATTGGTATAACATTGATGACAGAATTCCTTGAGAAACCAGATGCAAGATAAAAATACTGTCCTTGGTCTGTTGTAGTAGCAAAGTAAAACATTCCAGTGAAACAGAGACTTCTGGTTGAATTTAAAAAATGTTTGTCAAAATCACTCGAGAATGAAAATATTCAGAAGATTAGCAAGTTGAGATGAACCACTGTGTTTATTTTGTTACCCCAGGTTATTCTCCCAAACCTTCCTGCCATTTGTGGTGTACTTCCTGCAAGCCTGTGAGCCTGGTGTTTGCTAGCAGATGTTTATATAAAGTTGGCTATAATTAAGAAAACTTGAGATGTTTGACTAAACTCTCTGATTTAGATATCGAGTAATTAAGTAATGACTACTCTGTTTGACATGTTTGTGCTGCATAGAACCATGATAAAAGTGTTTGGGGTGAAATGAAGTGAAAAGTCTGAGTATCTGTAAGGAAGAAGGAGGCAGGTTGACAGACAGAGGGAGACAATGTGGGCAGTGTTTTCAGCTGCCGCATGAACGTTCCCAAAACCTGGGTTACAAGGCCAACCTTAGAGTTTGTCTGGACTTAACCCATCCCAGACTGTGCTTTTGGGAAGCCATCCTGGCTGCTGAAGGGTAGACGCTGTGTGGATGGCTGTGTGGGTCAGAAATATGAACAAACTGGTGTTTCTTCCCTCTTTTATGGACAAGTTGTTAAGAATATCAGAGGTAGCAGAAATGCCAGCTAGAGTAAACTTCATAGGGAATCGGCATTTTTTGGATCTATTTAGAGGCTTCTGGGCATTGAAAGGGGAAAAGGAAAACCAGCTCTTGCAGTTAATGGCAGACGTCATTAAGCCAATTTACTTGTGAGGAGTGAGGAATGGCAAGGAGGGGGAGAGGACCATGGGAAAAGGAACCTGGCCACACCTCTGCTCCCCAAAATAGTGCTCTGCATGTGATGCTGTGCCTTGCTTGTACACCTCAGCATGGAGCAGCCCTCTCCTGCAGCTCCCTGGCCCAACCCAGGTGTCCAGCCATGCTCATGTTGTCCCTCCTTCCTGAGAAAGATCTTGTCTCCACCCCTGTAAGAAGTGTGGCTTTCTAAGCTTACAGGTTTTTATATTATAGAAAGCAAAAGATAGTGTACTTTGGTGACTATTGGGAAATGGATGGACATAAGTTGTTAAATGAAGGAGAAAACTGATTCTTGTAATTTATAGTAGTAATCTCCAACACATTTAAATGATAGTAAAATGAATTGTTCTTCCTTAGTGTCAGAATGATTCTTTTAATTTTCCAGATCTATCTCCTGTAAATAATCTCGCTTCATTTTTTTTGGAGGGTACAATGCAGAATGACTGCTTGTTAGGGTCACAGTCAGTGGGCTGCTTCCTCTGCTCTTCAGAACTGATTTTCTGGACAAAAAGGTCCTTGTTGTCTATGGGTATACAGCCCTGATGACAAAGTGCAGGAAGGTTTGCAAAGGCTAGCAGTTGATCAAATGTTTTAATTTAAACTATCATTTATTTATTTAATGCACCAGTAAAAGCTTACTGCTGTTTGATGTGAATTGTTCTGTTAATAGTAATGGCAATAGTTTTCACTTACGCTAAAATATCGCCTTCTTACCTCCTTTTTGTTACTTTTTTTTATGACTTTATAAAAAGGTTTTAAATGTAATTTAATAAAATGTCCTGGTAAAAACATGACTGTCCTGCAAATAGTTTTAGCTGCTATGGTGTTGCCAATGGAGAAAATTAAGATTACTGTTAAGAAATCAGTTAAATGTTCCTTTAGCTGTGAAAAAAACAGTGTTGCTTTCAGGCCACCACGGGCAATCCTGTTTATAGGCAGTGATGACGATATTATTGCTGGTGGCAGATGCCTCTCCTTACCAGAGCTGAGGGCAGGGTGAGAGCTGACTTCTCCAGGCTGGAACTGTAAGTTTTGCATGGTGAAAAAACATCCTCGTAATATTTAACATTAAACCAATCCCTTTTATTTAAGTGCTCACAATGCTTTACAAGCCTTAGCTAACGAAGCCTTACAACACCCTGAGGTGTGCTGTAGGAAAGTGCTGTATGGGATTATTAGATTGAAGCACTGCCAGCTGGCACGGAGCCCTGCGAGAGTCCTCCTGCTGCTCCACCACTCATGAGAAAGACCTGCTTAGAGATCTGCTTGGCTACTCTCCATTATCAAAAGTAGACAGGCAGATCTCTCTGAAGGTGTGAAGGAGACGTATCGGTTGTGGTGTGTTTAACAACATTATTTGTAAAAATAAACTGACTCCTCATTAAGGCTGTTATGAGATGTTGTAACTGCATTCAGTGTTGCAGTCCTGCCCCTCCATGCAGGCTCCTTGGGCCGCTGTTCAACTCCTCCTTCTTGTGACTTTTGCTTCTCCTTCTGCGTTTTTTGCAGGTTTCTGGAAGTGAAACAGAAAGGTTGAAAAAAAAAAATTTCTTCAGTCTTTCCCCTTGTAAATGCCAAGAGTGTGCTGCTGGCTTAGGGCAGTACGGTGGGCAATGAGACTTTACCAGCATAACACAGGGCAGACCTGACAACTGTGAAACTGGAGTTGAGTAGTCATCCTCAGCAGGGACCAGGTAACAGAAGGTAAGGACAGCAGAAGGTAAGGACAGCAACGAAAAAGGTAGTAGTTCAGCTGAAAAGTACACATCAAAAAAGAGCAGTACTGATTGCTAAAAAATTCACTAGCCAGGCATTTCAGTGGTAACAAAAGTGAATGTTTTAAACCTGTTACAAAAAGTAAGCAAGCTGGGGCATAAAACGGCTTAGGACTGCCTATTGCTCCACAACATTGACACACTGGGCCCATGCAGCAGCGGAGGCACGCACGTGCTCACAAGCAGCGCACAAGGTGCTGACCCGCAGCAGCCTGTGGGAAAGCTCCAGAGCCGACTGACTGGAGGGGTGGCCGCAGGTGCAGCAAGCTTGGTCTGGGTCCTGTTACCCACCCTGACAGACAACCAAAAAGGGGAAAAAGAAAAGGAAAAAAAAGAACCAAAACAGCTGAGCCTCATTAAAATTACCTAGCACCCTTGGCAATAACAAATTGAATAGCCCCAGTTAGAGGATCCTTCTGTGCAGCCGGTGCAGCTGGTTCAGTCCCAGGCTTATTTTAACTCTGCTTGTTAGGGACAGTGCTGGGGCCTGGCTATGGCCTCGGTGGTGCTTTCAGCATTGATGCGACTTCAGAGTGTGTGGTGGTGGTGACAGTGGTGGCGATGGTGGTGGCAGTGGCAGCTGGTGCTGGGGCGCAGCACGACTCCCAGCACCCAGGGACCTGCGCGCCATGGGACCACGGGTCTCACGCTCCTGTGCACAAAAATGGGTGGCCACTGCTGTTTTGCCGCCATCACATGTAATCCTCCAAGCTGCTCCCACGTCCTCTCCCCTCGGGTTCTCACAGTGGATTTGGCATGTGTTTTTGATCTGAACTTCCCGGCAGCAGTAGGGAACCCCTGCAGCTAAACCTTGGACCCAAACTATGAAATGCAATCTCTTTCAAAACTCAGTTCAGAGCCATGGGTTTTGACTCGAACATGGAGATGTGGGAGCCACCTGACCGGTTTGGATCTCAGAGTTTTTGGGGCAGGGCATCCCAACTTTAACAATAGACTAGTGGACAAGTTCTTGTGCTCTGTTGTATTTTTCACAAGCTGCCTGGGCTTGCTTTAGATATAATAATGCTGATGGGTTTTTTGCAGCAAACAATGTGTGTTTGAGACACACAGTATGCTTTGCCCTCTCTTATTCAGGGTTTCAAATAGACATACTGTTTACAGTGTTAATGTTACACTGTCCCACTACAAACATCTGCTAGTTGCATATCTCCCTGAAGGGCTATGTCTCTAATAGCAGCTATCATTAGAAGGAATAATCCTTTGGGCATAATCTAACATGCAATTTCTTTATACTCACTGCTGAGCCTGGAACATCATGATCAAATTCCAGAGTGGTCATAAACTCTTGCTCATCTTATCATATCTATTTTATTAGGGCAGGACCCTCCAAAGAGCTTATTTTAATAGCTCTTCTTTCTTTGTGGTTTTCAGTGAAACACATTTTTGAGAACTAAGCCAATGAATTCAAACACTTGGGTTTTTTTTATTATTACAGTTTTGCAGATGACTCTCTAGTGTTTCAATGTAGTATCTAAATATAAGCGTACTGTGTACTTTTTTGGTAACAGCTCTTAGAAGAGCACTTTGTTTCAATGCTAACAGTGTTTTCTGTGTTTTCCCTGTTTCTTATCTGTCTATGTTTTCTACCTCCTTATTAAATACTGTACATTAATTCTGTCTTCATTGTTGCTAGGCATAACTGTTAAGCCATGTTTTGTTCTAGACCTAATTTCTGTAGGACACCCTTCCTGCCTCTTAGCCATTGTCTTTGTTGCCTTCAACCCTTCTCCAGTGGGTGTGTATACACAATTACAAAACATGGTCCTTTGAGGCTCAGTCATGATCCATAGGTTTTGCAGGGCTGAAACATGGTCTCTTAAGACTCAGTCACAATGTATAGATTTTGCATGGCTTTGATTAAGGCCTATAGATGTGGACTATGGCTATATTCAGACTTGCATATCAAACAGCTATGTCAGTGCCATTACTTACTTTTTTGCTCCGTCTTAAGAGGCAAGATGTGTTTTGGGGGCAGAATGAATAGTTTTTGATACGTGCATTGAAGGTGACACGCACCAGCTGCCGAGAAGCCATCGCAGCTGCCTCCTTCCTTGGGAGTGAAACTCCCCTGGGAGCTCGCTGTTGTGGCAACCTGTGTGGGTTTTTCCTTTCCACATGGGCCATTGCTGCTAGCTGAGCAGCTCAGCCACAGTCCCCTGTCCCTTTCTGAGAAATGGTGGCAGAACCTCCTATTTGACCAAAATAGACTGTGTCTTCCTGCTGTGCTCAGTAGCCTCCCAATTGGAAGGGCTTGATTCCAGCAGAAATGCACAAGGGAAACCATGGGAAACCACATCACTCTCCTTTGCGATCTGTATGCAAAATCCAGCCATAATTGCACACTTCATTCTTGTAGAACCTTATAATTCGTATGTTTGCAGAGGACAAATGGCATCTTGTTTGGCCGTCTGGTAAGGACTCAGAAATACAGCCAACCAAAGAGGAATATAACATTTGTAGTTCTTTCTACATTTGTGTTTCTTGCTCTCACAGCAGTCCTTGCTGTTCTCTTTTCTGTGGCTAAAACATCTCTGAATATGCCAAATGACAGTGATTAGTTTACAGACTAAATTGTCAAGCAAAGGCGTCTTGAGCATCAGGCAGAGCAAAAGTGAGTTCTGCTATTTGCATCTGCTGGATCTATTATTTCCATTCACTTTCAGCACTGTATTGAGATTGATTTAATATTCTTTTAGAAGCTGAAACTGCTTCATATTAATCACTGCAAACCTTGTAGAATATGTCATTTTTTTGACAGTAAGGGAAAGATGCTGGTGCTGAGGCATCTCAGTGGAGTGAATGTGCACGCAACATTGGAGTTCTGAGTACAGACCGGTTTTGCCAACATTGCTTTTTGGAAGCTCTCCCTCTGGGTTTAGGGTCTAGAGCAAGCCTGTGTAGGCATAACTCCAAGCTGCGCTGAGTGAGGGTGGGGGAAAGGAAGAGGGAGTGAGAGGCAAAGCTGGGGAAACGGGGCTTTCGTTACTCAGCATGCCACATACCCCACTTACAACCTGGGTCAAGACATTGGGGCTTCAGCACTCACCACAGCGGGAGCTGAAAAGCAAGGAGGGCTATGCTAAACCTTGTTGAGGTGAAGAACACTGCTCCTTTCTAAGCCAGTATGTGACAAGAAAAGGCTTCCAGTGGTTTCAGAAAACATTCCTTCTGAAAGAGGACATACAAAGGGAATTTCAAGGGATTAAGGCAAGGTGAAGAGGAAAGGTGAAGGAAAGATGAAGAGGATCTAAAAGGTTTATTAAAGGAGATATATGTGAGGGCATTGTGTGGGAAGTGTCACCTCACTACCAGAGAGATATCTAAACTAAAACATGCCCCAGGAAATCTCTAGATGAGACAGATATAAACTGCTTAATTGCAGGACTGTACACAAGTTTCTGTTGATTACCATTTTAATTAGCAGCAACAGAAGAAAATCTTCTCAGCCATACAGTAAAACTCAGAGGAGATCCTGCGGAGATAGCTTTGAACACATAACTGAAAGCATTTTGAAATGAGGTGCCGTCGGTGCCTTGGATCTAAGTCTTTTCTTGCACATCTAAATGTAGTTACTAACTACTCCTCTAACTGCTTCTACTGCCTGACAAACCTCAGAGGAGGGCTTCTCTTTTCCGAGCTAGGAAAGGAAGAAGGCAGACATCTGGGACCAGAGAGGGGCTGTAGTTGTAGAATGGATTTAGAGCCATAATGAACATACATCCTAACAGGGACACTTGGTGATATACACACAATGGCCTCTTATTCAGGGTCTGTGGTTGTGACTGTCATTCAAATACTGATGGAAACGAACTCTGGAAATGCATGGAAAGTCTCTTGATTCCTAGGGAAATGGGGCTTCTTTCCAGGTGTCCTTGACTCTCTGCTTGAAGTGCATCTGTCTTCTGAGTGACTGAACGTGAGTGAGGATGCACCTTCATCCTACAGTGTTGAACTCAGTCAGGTGGATGAACCCAGGTGTTCAGCCAGAGCTATGTCCTCCCAGTTACCAGAAGCTCCTGAATTCAACGACATGGTCACAATAGTTACTGATTCTGAGAAGTGTGATCATGGCTTCTTATGGACGTGGAGAGGACAATGCACCCAGGAGGGACAGAGTACAAGTTGTCTTTGTGCTTTCTCCAAAAAGCTGGTTCTTTGAACTTTTACAAATCTGGCAAATAGCTGGAAGGAAGGAAGTCCCCTGTCCACAGTGCAGGCCAGCAAGCCCCTGCCACCCCTGCCATTCCTGTATGTGCATGTATTTTTGTTTGCCTGCCTAGGCTGGTGTAAAAACATGTCCCTGACCTTGTTGTTGAATCCCTTGTGAAAATGACAGCACTGGACGGCAGTGCTCTGAATCTGTAACGGCGTGGTGGAGCCGTGATACCTTCCTGAAGGAGCTGCTGGAGGCCCAGGGGAGAATGGCCTGGGTGTGCGAGCTGGCAGGCTGTGCGCTGCCCCTGCCTACGTCCATGCTGTGCGCCCGAGCGGTGACACGGCGCCAGCTCCACCATGTGGGCTTGGATGGATCCATCAGAGTTGCTGGCCAGGTGGATCTGGTGGAGAACCCATGCCTAAGTCAAGTTGCTAATGACCAGAGGCCTTTGACCTGTTTACAGTGGAAAACCTATGACCACACATCGTTTTTACCAGCCAAAGGATTCAGAAACAGTTAAAATAATGTAACCGGAACATGAAATCAGACAGAAGTGTCAGGACTGGAGAATGAATACTGAGTGTTTATTAAATTGATAGAAATAGGGGGTTTTGCCATTGTTGAGAAGAGAGGAATAACATGACTGGTATGGCCTTGCTAAAAATATATATACATTGGCTAATAGATGCTTGTTTGTTTTGAAAATGTTACACTGTCCCACTGCAAACATCTGCTGGTTGCATATCTCCCTGAAGGGCTATGTCTCTAACAGCAGCTCAGCTTCTTTAGAAAGTGCTGGAAGAACCACTGGAGAAAATGCAGCTCACTCTTACAGAAAAAGTGGTGGCCTATGATCTTAGTGTTAAGGGGATGTGCTCGCGGAGGGACTGTGTAAAGGTCAGAAACAAGCTCTCCCGCTGAGCCGCGGCAGCTGGTTTAGTCACTGGACTGGCTCCCTCTGCAACCACACTCTTTCCCATAAGTGACCACAGCAGAAAAAAAAGCAAGATTAGTCAAAGGAGTCAGTAAGAAAAAAGTATTTTACTGTTTTTTTATGTTTTACTTGCAATTTGCAAGAAGGGTAGGAAATATGGAAAAATGCCCTGGTTGACTGGCTTCCTAAGAATTGGGTAATGGTGTTGTGTGAGTGGGGGTTGAGGGTTGCCCAAGGCACCCCTGGCAGAAGCACTTCCCTGTAACACATGGGCAAAGAGCTGTGACCCACACCCCGAGAGCAGCCTGGGAAAGGTCCTGTATGCCCGTATCACCCACGGTGGGCAGAGCTGATGTCGTGCTAATCCTGCTCCCCTGCTTGACATCTGTAATGGCAGAAATTGTAGCTGAGAACCAGGAGGCTTCCGGTGGGAGGAGAGAAGCTGAGACTGAGCTTTGAGAAGGAGAATATGGAGGTGGGAGAGGAGGAGAAGGCAATACACATTCATTTTTGTCATTTTGTTCACTCATTTTGTCATCTGTTCTCTGTTCTAGACCTATTTACCACCAAGGTAGTGTTAAACTGCTCTACACATAGGCTCCACTGTTGGTTGACTTAATGATGCCCAAAGAAACAGCTAGAACCTATTGATGTACATATGGATTGTTTAAATAGGTTTACAGTTAAAGATTGAACTAGGGTTGGGACTTGTAAAAAGAATAACAGGAGGGAAAGGATTCAGTCTCAATGGTGGGGTAGCCCCTCAGAGAAGGTGGCAGTCAGAAGTCGGTTCTCATGACTGACAAGGTGCAGTTATGTCTTCCTAAAAATGTGGCCAAAAAGTGGGAAATTAAGAGGTTTTTAAAAAAACCAAAACCAATAAGTGGATAAATAAAGGGGGAAAAAATCCAGGGAAAGCTGGCTCAAATTGAGATCCTGTAAGGAGAAGTCACGTGAGGGTTTCCCAGGAGTGGTTTTTGGGTAAATCCCAGGCCGGGGATAGAGCCAAGCTAGACCACTGCTGACAAAGACCTGCAATGTTGTATCTTTCCAGGATAAGGCATAAAATGGGCAGATGACCGTGGTTTGCTTCCTTGTGGTCTGGCCTGGATCCATGAAAGGTTAGTCTAGTAAAAACAGCTGCAGGAAAAGTTGGCTTCTGGGTCCCTTGGGGCAAATGGATTCACTGAAGCCCATGGAGAAGGAGCAGAGCCTAATGGATGGGGAAGGAATGGAGTAATCGTGTAAGCTTTTCACCCCAGCCCCAAATTACTGGTGATTATTGGAAACAATGAGATTTTCATGAGTCTGTTTTGTCTGATCTGCCTCATATTATATTTTATAAACACCAAAATACTATCTAGGGTCTAGGCTTCTATTTAGAATTGTTTTAATAGTTTATCTGTAAGACAAAACATGCATTCTCCTCCTCCTCGAGAATAAAAGAGCATAGCTAGCTCCTGGAGAAAAAACGTCCGTGCTCTCTCTGGGGGAACCTTGGCTTATGGGGTCATGTCCCAGATGCTAATGTATCAGATCCATCTGGCATCCCTGGATTTGGCACAATACCCCCGCAGAGGTAGATGAGAAGAAGGTCTTTATTTGAAATAGCTTATAGAGAGATTTGGTCTACAGACTGGGAGTGGATGGTTGGTCTGATAACACTTGCCGTGTACTTTTGCTTTTAGCATCCAAAGTCATGGAAGATCCACCCACTTGCTGGAGAAATGATGGAGCTGGTTTGCAAGGCTGTGGTCCTTAATGAGCTGAGTTAATTGGGGAAAAAGGTGGCAGCTTCCACAACACATACCATATTCAGAGAACACATTATAACACCTCCCCTACACAGAGGTTCAAGCAGAGCTTCATGTTTCATGTTTGATTGCTTCCTAGGGAAGCTGAAGGCTATTGCTACCCAGTGTATGGCTATACCTCTTAGCAATGGTTGCAAGGAATGGGAAAGACTTCTTTTTTCAGCCTAGGAGCGCTCACCCCCTTTTCTTTCCCATGAGAAAATTGAGTCTGAGAGGATCAGGAGGCAGATATGGTTCCCAGAAATAATGTCTGTCATATAAAAAATATGTTTATTTTTCAGGACATAAAGCAATCACTTGTCTGAAGCAAAGGTTACAGCAGAACTGTTAGCTTGAAGCAGTTCAGCCCAACCACAGTATATGTGATCCTGCCAAAGTGTGGGAAGAGCTTGGAATAAACCTGAAATTGTTGCCCTTAGAAAGGAAAACTTTCAAAGCATGGCCACAGATTTCATAGGACTGAGCAACACAGCTTTGGAAGGCATAGATTGTGCTGGCAGATGCTACATGACATTATCATTGTCTGGTGCTGTCTCCAGGTAGGGCAGTGGCAGGGTGTCTGCTCTCTGGCAGGTCAGATCTCCTTTGGGAGGTCCTCAGAGAACAGGCAGTTACTTCTCCATTCCCTTCTCCACAGCTTTTGGGGAAAATGTGGGGGTATGCTCTTTGGGGCCTTCAACATAGTTCTCAGGCAATGGAAAAATTTGAAAGGCTGATTAAAATGAAGTTGAGGGCTTAAATCACAACTTCCACAGAGCTGGAGCAAATGGTTAATTCCAACAGTGTCCACAGCACAGGGCTTTTTTTGCTGGCATGGGATAGGAGAGATACAGGACCTGGGCTTGCTGAGAGCCAGATAGGAGTGAACATGCACAGAAAGTGGGGTTGTACGGCAGTGTGTCACCTAAGTGGAGCTTTCGGCATGTCCCCACCATCTGTTAGGTGGACTGGAAAGGTCCTTCCACCTAGTTTGTAAGCAGCTGGAGAGCGTTACCTTGCTCGAACATGCTGACCTCTGTCAAATGCATTTTGATTTTTTTATTGCAGAGTTCCTTAGGGACGCTTTCATGAACATACTGATGCGCTTTGTTTAGAGGAAAAAGAAACAGTTCTTGGAGGGTCTGTAAAAAACAATGTATATAGAGTGTCTGTATATACATATGTATGTATATATGCATAGTTTGTCGAATTAGCATGTGGAGTTAAGATGGAAAAAACTAATTTTGAATCTACCAACCTTGAAAAGCTTTTCAAAGACATATTAATGCAAAGCCAAAACATGAGAGTCTGACCTAGCTTGGTTTATACATATGAGCAAAAATATTTACTCAGCTAGTAAGTATTTGATTAACCTTTGTTTATTGCTTCAAGATGAGAGACAGTTAAAATACAGGAACTAGTGGATTATATTTTTCCTTTTTGGCTAATGTTCACTTCCTTCACAGAAAAAAAAAATGGTGTAGTTAGGAAAAGAATGTATTTCTTTCTCATCTCAAAATCTATATTTCAAAGTCCAGAGCTGAAACTCAGGAGAAATGTACCTATTCTTTTTTTTTTGTTTAAAACTAAAGCAGAAGACAGTTACAAGCAATGAGAGGCCATGCATCACATAACTCCCCTGATGAGGCAAACATGGAAATACAGGCAAAAACATGTGCAAATCTGCTTGTTTCTGAGTTGGAGAGAGACTGGGATTTTTTATTCGTAATCTAAAACTAAGCAATGTCAAACACTGAGCCTTTTTAGGCACTTTCTGTTTCTAAGGCTTTACTTTACAAGCTGTTTTACACTTTAAACTTGCTTATTTCAAAGGGAGGACACAAACCCCTTTTTATGCTGTGCAATGCTGCTAACAAGACCCATCTGCCACAGCCATCCGCCTTCCTAGCATGCGTCAACAGAGTGGCGCTGCCCCTCCATGTAGAGTCCTGTCATGGGCCAGTTTGAAGCTGCCATGAAATCACCCATTTTTTTCCTGTTTTGTAATCCAGATTAGGAATTCTTTTGTCCTGAATAATCTGACGGGAGTATGGTGCAATACGGAGAGGACTGCCTGCTGCTGGCTGCCTGAACCACAGGGACTGAGAAGAGGGTGGTCAGGAGGAGGCTTGACCCGGCTGAGCTCTACTGGGAGCTACAGCTCACGTTGCGGGGGGGGGGGAATTGAAAAAAGTGTTAATTGCTATGTGACCTTGAAGGACTGGAACATCCTTCGTGACAAAGTAGGACAAGACCTTTCATTTGGGTGTGAATGTAGCAGGGTGTAACCACAAAACAAACCCCAGCAATTTAATTCATTTTTAGTTTTTTTTTTGTTTTGTTGTTTGTTTGTTTGTTTTTTAAATAAAATAATTGTGATCATGTTGTGGATTAACCCCAGCTGGCAGCTAAACCCCAAACAGCTGCTCACTCACTCCCCCTCTCAGTGGGATGACGGGGAGAATCAGAAGACTAAAAGTGAGAAAACTCATGGGTTGAGATAAAGACAGTTTAATAGGGAAAGCAAAACCCGCTCACGCAAGCAAAGCAAACCAAGGAATTCATTCACTACTTCCCATCAGCAGGCAGGGATTCAGCCATCTCCAGGAAAGCAGGGCTCCATCACACCTAACGGTTACTTGGGAAGACAAACACCATAATTCCGAACGTGCCCCCCTTCCTTCTTCTTCCCAGCTTTATATGACGTCATATGATATTATGGTATGGAATATCCCTTTGGTCAGTTGGGGTCAGCTGTCCCAGGTGTGCCCCCTCCCAACTTCTTGTGCACCCTGTTATGGTTTAACCCCAGCCAGCAGCTAAACACCACACAGCCATTTGCTCACTCCCCACAATGGGGTGTGGGGGGATGGACTCGGAAAAAAGGTAAAACCCGTGGGTTGACATAAAGACAATTTAATAGGACAGAAAAGGAAGGGAAAATAGCAATAATGATAACAGAATATACGAAGGAAGTGACACACAAGGCAGTTTCTCACCATCTGCTTACCAATGCCTAGCCAGTTCCTGAGCAGCAGCTGTGCCCCCCCCCACCCCCAGCCAACTCCCCCCAGTTCTTTTGTTCAGCATGACGTCATATGGTATGGAATATCCCTTTGGCCAGTTTGGTCAGCTGTCCTGGCTGTGTCCTCTCCCAGCTTCTTGTGCACCTCCAGCCTCCTCGCTGGCAGGACAGGATGAGAAGCTGAAAAGTCCTTCACTTAGTGCAAGCACTGCTCAACAACAACTAAAACATCAGTGTGTTATCAACATTATTCTCATCCTAAATCCAAAACACAGCACTATACCAGCTACTAGGAAGATAACTAACTCTATCCTAGGCAAAACCAGGACACAACCCCAGCCTACTCGCTGGTGGGGTGATGTGAGAAGCTGTGTAAGAACTGCTCAGCAATAACGAAAACATCCTTGTGTTTTCAACACTGTTTTCAGCACAAATCCAGAACATAACCTCATATTAGCTACTATGAAGAAAATTAACTCTATCCCAGCCAAAACCAGCACAGCTCAGTAGGGATAGACTGAATTAGATGGTTTTCATGCTTCAATAATTTGTCACTTAAGAGTCACTTTTGAATCAGGATTGTCAAGGAAAGAGCACTCTGACACAGTCCCATACACCCCGGTTAGAAACAGGTTTTATTGGTATAAATTTTTTGGCACTTGGGGGAAGCGTCTCTGTCTCAGGCACTCTTAGAGGCACAGGCTTTGCTTAGATCTAGGATGTGGAAATGACCTAAGGTCTTCTTTACTGCTTTTGCAGTGCAGCATTTGTAAAATAGCATCTGTTAGAAGGTGCTTTAGACAAAAATGTGAGCTCAACCACAAATAAGAGGAGGGGATCATTAATACCAGCTGTGGTGACCTTTCAGGATGAATGTCCAAAGCCACATGTCTGTCCTTGATAAACTCCAAATCAGCTGGCAATCACAAAGGTGGTCCCAGGCAGCGTTTTTCAAAGCAGCTGGTACTGCTGCGAGTGTTCATCCCCATCCAGGAGAGCAGCTCTGAAGACCCCTCCTCCTCAAACCATTCAGGCTGAGTAGAAAACCATATGGTGCTCAACACAGTTATTCAGCAAATGTCAGTCCTTTTGTTTTGTGGTAAACTCCTATCTTGGGTTTCCTGGTTCAAATGAACTCTAGCAAAACTGGATCTGGTTTGTTTTGTAGGTTTGTTTTCTAAGCTAACTCAGCTCCCCAGATGGTGTCAGAGCCCAGGCCTACACAGAGCCATGGTGATGGAGGTGGAGGCCAGGCAGGACTGTCCACGGCCTCATGCTCTGCTGCTTTGTGAGAAGGAAAATAACTCTTCTTGTTCCCATGCCCAGGCTCATTTTATTAACATTTGTGTTTGCTTTTCTCACTGGGCACCTACACAATCAAGTAATTAATTAGATGGTTACCACCCACCCCACCCCCCACCCCCCCAGAACATAATTTCAATTTTGAGGGAGAGCTTCAAACCCTGTAAACTTTCAGAAAGATTATACCTGGTATGGTCCTCATTACCTGGAAAATCCAGTGCTTGGTGGAGGCAGGCATTTTGCAATATCTCTACTTTGCAGGAAGGGGAACCGAAGCACAGAGAAATGCTGTGAATTATCCAACACTGCAAAATGGTTTTATGGGAAGCCTTGGATTTTTTTTTGACTTTTTTGATTCTCAGTCTGATTCTATGTCCACTGCTAAGGTAGCAAAAGATTTCTACATTTCCAGAGAGAAATGCAAAACCCCAGAACACAGCTCTATTAAGACCCCTGGGCTATATGATGGGGGAGCAGATGTATTTCACTGCTAAATTTGCAATGAATAATAATAATTACAACAACAACAACAACAACAACTATTTTGTTCCTTATTCTACTCCCCTTGAATTTACTGTTTTAAAAGCTCTTATGGATTTCAAAAGCAATTCAGGCTGGGCCTGTGATGGGCTCACTCATGTCTCTTAGGAGCGAGGAAACAGGAAACACTGGGACGCAGGTAGGAGCCAAGTGGTGATGAGTAGCTCAGAGAGGTGCCACTTCCAACAAGCAGGTATTCAGCTAATGAATGTTTCCAAGTGCAACAGGAGAAGCATGTTGCCCAAGAGAAACAGAAAATATGTATTTGCTGGGATTTTGGCTCATCCCAGGCTCGGCATGTTTGGGGAACAGTGACCCTTCATGCTATTGCCAGATCTGGACATCCCTTGGTTAGGCACTACAGAGATTTTCCTGTCCATAAGTGTGTCTTTAAGAGTGCTGAGTGAGGAGGGCACATCACAAAAGGGGCTTTGGTACTGTCCCCCTACTCCAGTGCACTCAAAACACAGTTTCAGTACAGATTCAGATTTTACTGAATCCACCAGTTTCAGTACGTGCTGGATGAATGTTAAAAAAACCCCACCTGTAAACCTGGTCTGGAAAAAGGTTTGGTTGGTTTGCTGGTTGGGGAACAGGCAGGGTTGATGGATGGGAAGCATCCAAACAAGAGAGTAGAAGTTTGGGAACCAGGTGGAACCCGGGTTCAAACCCAGTCTTACGCACTGCTCGCTGGGAGACCTCTGGCAGGTCACTTGGCCTCCCTGTGCTCTAATAAACCAAACTGTAAGTTTGTTTACAAGCTGAAAACCAGATGCTGCATCTGGGAAGATCTGCCTCAGGCAAAAATCCTTAACTCCCATTTACAAGGCTTGTGCGTCCTTCTCTCAGCAGTGCTGATCCGACCACCAGATGAAAGCAGATGAAATTAAAGTGATCTTTGGAAATAAGTTTGACTTGGATTTTTTTCCTTATTTTTTCCTTATTAAATATTATTCTGATTGGCTTTGAAGCAGAGAAATATGGACTGAATTACTGTTTTAACACAGACGAAAACTCCAAGGAGCATACAAACTGTTCATCTTCCAGAGAAAACTTTTAACACCTTGGTTGTAAATCAGACGATGGGATTGCAATAGTCAGACTCGGATGTCTGCAGAGAGGTTCCTGCAGAGACTTCTGCCCTCAATGGCAATTGGTAGGCCATATTTATCACCAGTAAAATCCTGCAAGCAACAGCAACAGGTCAGATCGTGCTTTTGGAAATAATTTGTCCTATCAGCTTTTCATCTTTCTATCTGGTTTTGCTACTTGGTGAGAAAAATCAGCTGCCTGATTTTTTTAATGCCTTACTTCCTTTCCTCCTCCCACTGTACGTGTCTTCTCAGCTTTCAGTCCTCAAGCTTGTACTGCATTATTGCAAAACTCAGGCATGGGAATGAATGACAAGCAATACAGTTGTTTAGGTGTTGTCTTCAAAAATGGAAAAGGGAATAACTTTCCTAAGCTCAACCTGTAAACACACAAAAAGAAGGATTTTTGCATTTCTGCTTGTGACTGTACCCTTTGGGTACCCATCACCTTTGGGATGCTGGTGGGCTGCAAACGGTGCTGCAAGAGACTGCTGAAACCCCACATTAGTTGTGGGCTGTGCACAAGCATAGTCCTGAGAGGGACGGTCTCCAAATCTGCTCATGCATCATGCGATGAGTTGTGCAAGCCATGCTGCAAAAGAAGGTGCCAATACAGGGCTATTTCTGCGCTGGTGTATCTGTGATGGTGTTCTCTTAGTCATATTTTGGGCAAGTGTGAGGGGCAGTCTTAGACTGTTTCATCTGTATGTACAAACCACATGAATGTTTTTTTTTTCAGACCAGATGTTGATACTGTATAATCCTGAGCAAACTCACGTGTGTGCTTTCTGTTTTGCTTTCTGAGTCTTGGGATGAATAAAGTGAAAATATGATATTATTCTGAATACAGAAATAACTTTTCACTCATGCTCTTTCTTCAAATATTAGAGCTATGAAATTAACTAATCCACTATATTATTAGCTAATTCTCATACTTAGGGGACATATTTCTATAAGACAGATCTTTTCTCCCTTCTAGTTGTCAAAAGAACTAGACAATTTTAAAAAGAAAAACTGTGTGAAAAGCTTCACTGTATTCCCAAATTTACTCATATTTTGTTCAAAATGGGAAAAAAAAAGAATTCTCAAACATTGGTAGAGTTGGTAGAGAAGGATGTCTGTGTATGATGGTGAACTGAATAATATGGCTAAAGTTAGTGAAGTCACAGTTGCATAAAGTTTGAGAGCAAATGGAATCAATCCCTATATCTTTGGAATTCTTACAGCTTAGATTTATGGCAATTAAATACAAACCAAGTAAAGAAACAAATGTTTTGGGCAGACAAACTTTATGGGAAGATTATGAGCTAAGCAAACAACACTATAAAGCAGACTCTAAACTGGAATCATTGAAAGTCCTTTATAAAACAGCATGATCTTTATTATTCTAATCCATCAAAATTTGATCATGAGACTACATTTTTACAAAGCAAAGCAATTGCTACCCATAATTAAGCGGGGATCTGCTTATCTAAAAAAAAAAAAAGATAATAATACTGGTAGAAATAGAGCCTCTTAGTTTTTATCAAAAACCAGGAGCTATTTCATTGTCATAATTGTTACTATACCAATTTAAAACAAATTAGTAGGTGGTTTTGAAATTGCATACCCTTTTATTTACATGAAACCCAACATTGTGCAGGCTGCTAATTTTTCATGCTGGGAAATGAGTGTATTTTATCAGGTGGCAGCCATTGACTTTACTCAAACTAAATCTTGCCAGCTGGAGCCCAGCTGTTCCAGAACTGTAGAGAACAGTGATTCCCTGAAAAACGTGGGCGTTCAAAAGAAGGGTCTTTTCTTTGGGAGTGATGGCTAACTCATTTGCATTTTTTCATCTTTTCTGATTTTAGACCTTGATCTAGGAACTTGCTGAAGCATATACTGAAATCTCACTCCTACCTAGGAAAATATTTAAATGCATATGGCACCTTTTCTCAGGAAATACAGGAAAGGCACTGCATTCAGTTCAGTGGTTGAACCATTGATTTCTCCAGTAGAGTGTGGGTATGACAGTCAGTGCAAGGAGAAATGCTAAAGCACTACTTCCTTCCATGTGACTTGAACATGTGCATAAATTTAAACACATGCTTAACTAACCTTTCTGCATAGGGATGCTTTCCTGACTCTGGACCTTAATTACAAGCATATTTTTGGCAACTGTTTACGTTCCTGATATGACTGAGTGCCTTTGCGTTGCAGGAGTAACTTCTTCAAAGTACAGCAAAATAGCGCAAAGATATTTGTAAAACACCAACTCCTCCAGCAGTGCAGGAGTGCCTTTGGGAAGGTGGCACTTTTGGTAGGAAGAACATGTCCTGCTTGCAGGGTTTCAAAAAACTAATTCACCTCAAAGACTGTGAGTAAGATTGGCTCCTTATGAAACAGTGCATTTAATGGTGCAAGCATGAAATGATCAAACCGATTTATATGGGGCCATTTCATTTAATGGATGGGAGTTTAAGCCAACTAAAACCTGTCCTGAATTAATTGATCTTTGGAGGTATTCACATGCAAATTTTGCAGCTGTAGATCCAAAAAGTTAAGGTGTATAAGAGCTATTGACGCCCTGAAACAGATGGAAAACACTGCTTTTATTCAGATAATTTAAGAAAACCCTTCACAATTTGGGCTAACAACAAACAAAATATGAACTGTACCAGTGAAGGCAACAGCCCACCCACAATAAACTGTTCAAATCAAATATGGTATAGTCAGTGTCTGCGTAGATTTCATAGTACTGCAATCATTTTTTCCTGCAAAGCTGAAGTCAGTTATTTATAAATTATTACCATGATGACAGTACAGTATATTGTACAACGTTTGTATTAACCCTTTATACATCAGATTGCAAAGCACTGAAGCTGTAGGTATATTTCTAATTATCTCAGAGAGGTGAGACCTTATCTAATACCTACTTCAAGTTTACTTCAAGGTGGTACTAATTAAAGAGCTCCACAGGAAAGGAATCTCTGCATTTCCTGGTGGTTATGCTGAGCAAGAGCGACTCATTTCCCTTTCCAGGAAAATCGGTGAACTTGGTTGAAGCGAAAGGTTTATGCATAGCACGTGTTGCTTTTAAAATAACGTGGCTCACAGAAGTCACTGTGAGCTTGAAAGGACAGACTCTGTTTCTCTTCTCCTCCCTTCTCCAGGTGGAAAAAATGTCAGCAACATCTCAGGAAACCAAAAGCCCTCATTCCTCCCTGGCAGGGTCCGTCATCTGAGCATGGATGGCTGCAGCTGACCTGCTCACTTGAAGATCCCTTTGTAATCAGCGGGCAGACACAGCACTCTGAAAAAGTCATTTCAAATAGATCAGCTGCCTGGTGCCCAAAAAGTGCAGAAGTGACTTAACCCAGAGGTATCCGCTGCAAATAAATACGGTGAAGCCAAAAGCCAAAGAGTTTATTGGCCTGGCAATGAGTTACTGCCTGAGCAGGAAACACCCTTGCGTTGTTAACAATAATCCGTTTAACAGTTATTGCAGGTTCTACACCATTTGAATGAGAAAAGAAAAAAAAAGGAGAAATGACACAGGCACAGCCAAGGCATTAAGGTCATTGAATGATGATCTGAGGAAGGTTGATGCATGTTTTTGTCTCTCCCTAATTTTAGCTCTGTCCTTTGTCACAGCAATATCCTTGCCTGAATATTGTCTTTCTGTGCCTTTCATCCCTTTTCCCTGAAGCTAGAAATGCTGGGCTAACACGCTGACCTTGTGCCCCAATAGTCCTGAATATCTCCTGGTGCAGTGAAGGTCCTCATCTCTTCAGCAGTCTCATCAGCTTTCCTTGATGATGGCCTGGGTTGCTGCCGTCATTGTTTTGGGTCCCTTCAGCAGAGGAGGAAAACATCGCCGCTTCTGTGTCTGCCAGCTCCCCATTTTTTGTCAGGACACTGGTCTCTGTTGGGTGAGTTTAGTTGCTGAGCTGGCTCTGCTTTGGGGAGTGGTTCCCACAGTGCCAGCAGCAAGCATGAGGGCAACCATGACAGCTAGGAAAGGAGCCTGTGGGAAGGCCACTGCCTGTCTCCCACTTACCAGAAGTGAGACATATTCCCGGAAGCGGGTCACAGTTAGAAGGACTCGAGGTGCCTCAGAGTAGGGAAACGGTTTTATCTTTCTTCAGACCTCCAGAGGATATGGATGGTCCTCCCCAGGCAGAGACGTGTGAATTGCCTGGCTGATCACCATGGAGCATCCTGGGTGCACACCCACCTGGTCTCCTCCTTGGTGGCAGGTGTGGACAGGGTGCTCCTTCTCCACCTGTGGTCGGCCATAAGCTCTTGGACTTCATCTATCCCTCCTTATTGCTTCAGTGGCAGGTTAGCTAAGTCACAGATGGTTTTCAGTGGAGCTAACTACATTTCAGCTCTTATCGGGCTATTTTGGGTTTTTACATGGAAAGAGATATAACACAACAAAATTACTATTTCTGAGGGAGTGGCTCTATTAATGGCAATGAATGCTGACCCTGTTACCACTCCGGTGATGGCAGCTTTGGGATCCAGCACCGCTGCTCATCAGCGGCTCTCTCTCGTCTGAGGGGTCAGCAGAAACACCTGTAATTGTGAGTGGCTTCATGTTCTGTTGTCACGGCAGTCCTGGACTTCGCTGTTGCTGGTACTGTGATTGTGCACACAATGATTAAGCAGTTAATGGGGAAGTTTGGTCTTCTGGTTAAGCCCTGGCCTGGAGGGTTGGGTTGGTGTCTGCACCACATGCAAGTCCTGGGACCTCAGGAAAGCCACTTACTATCTATGTCTCGATTTTACCACTGAGAGTATTATTTTTATTTTACCTCACTGGGGTGTTGAGCATATTCTTTAAGCAGATGGCATTACGGCAATGCAAACATTGTTGGAAGATCCTTATGAATATGGATCTCATCACAGTTATTTGGACTTCATCTCTTCTCTGTGGTGAGCTGACTCCAAAATAAAGTGTAGTTATTGTCCTTATTAAGCATTGCACCCTATCTGCCTTTTGTCTGGCACTGAATAAAAAGGCTTAGCAAGATGTAAACAACAGCAGGATTTTTTTTCCCAAAGAGTCACATTCAAACAAAACAATGATGCACTGAAATTTTAAGATGAGTATGTTTATACTCCAGTTTAGGTGATAGCAAGGGGAATGGCTTTGCTTAAACAAAACAGCCTCAAAAAAATCTTAAATTTCATGAGCCATTGCAGATGATATCTCTTGGAACTTCCGACAGGACTCCAATGACCACAGGTTTGAGGCAGATCTCCCAAGCCTTTCCCCTACAATGAGTTTCTCCAGGAAAACTGAAAGGCTTTTAAACTGAAGATTTAATTTGAGAATGTTTAGGCTTTTAAATAGAGGAAACTCAAAGTGATTAGGGCAGGCAGAACAGGAGGAAAAAAAAAAAGGCAAAATGGAAAGGTTTGTATGCAGTTCTCTTCCCAGCCCATGCTGGCCTTGCTAGCCAGTCCCTGCTCCCAGCCAGCTCAGTGGCTTTGCTGCTAGCAGGGGTTTTGGCTCAGTCCCTCTGTCCCCCGAGGCCCAGCTGGTGTTCCCTGTCCCCTGGCGTTCCCCGTCCCTCGCCCGGTGCTCACACCTTCCCTCTCCTGCCTCTGCCCCGTGGGGCCCCAGGAGAAGGAGAAGAGGTCGCCGCATTCTCCCTTCCAGCTCTCACGGATCCATCCGTGAGGAGCTGCAGCTAGCACACTACCGGGAGCGAGCAAAGGAAGCGCGTGCTCCGAGCAGCGGCTGCCCTGCTCAGGCTGCTACCGTACCCAAATATTTTCCATGTTCTTCAGCTCTGTGCGCCAGCTGTCCTTTCCCAAAGGTGCAGGACAGTCCTCCAGGACTTCCTTTAACAAAGAGGTTTGGTTAGTTGTTTTTTTGTTTTTTTTTTTTTTTTGTTTTTAATTCCTGCATGCTGTGATTTCGATAGTGATAGAGTATAAACATGTCTTGGCAGATCTTCCACTAATCTAAGTAGCCAGAGCAATACTGATATTGGCGGACATGCACAAGTCACCACATCTGAAGACAAACACTAGAGGCTCCATCCTGCTGACACAGAAGACAATGGCAAACCTCCTGCTGACTTCATAAGAAGCAGGATTTGACGTTTAGTGCAATATCTGGAGAGGTTTGCTTATGTGGACTCTGGAGAACTTACAATAACATACATTTCATTCTTTCCTATGTGTGTCCAATTGTGAGGTCACTTGTTCAATTACACCCCTGTTCTTATGTTAATGAGGGGAAAACAAAAGAATGTTTGCATTTGCTTATAGCATTGGATTTTTCCCCAAAGCTAACACAACGGCACTAGGACATTTTGCTCTCAAGAAAATGTAGCAAGACGACAGGAAAAAAGAAAAAGCCCCAAACTGAATAGCTGTAAAATGTTATTGAAAGGATTCATAATGGGTTCCAAAGGGTTTTATTGAATGGTTTTAGGAAAGCTTAATTCTTTAAAATAATTTTTGAGGTGAACATGTATTTAATTATACTTCAATAGGTTTTAAAGGCCTCCTGTTATTAGCATTGTTCGGTGAAAAGCTCCTATATTTTTTCAAATGTACCCCTTAATTCAAACCTTTTCCTGCAATTTGATTTTGAGAGGGAAACTGTTTTTTAATCCTGATTACTATTTCTACGAATCTCAGGCAGGTAAAAGAAGAAGTTATTAGAATTTTATTTTGATGACCTATCAGCTGCTAAAAAGCTTTAGCTTTTTAATGACAGTGAGTGCAAAATGGTGCAATTAGACTGAATAAAAACCTAAAGGCTGCCCTTCCAGATTCTCCAAATGTTGTGCAGCAAGTCTGATTGAAGCAGGATGTCATCACAAATCTGTGTGAAGATGAGGTGGCTGGAGCATGCTGGAAAAATGTAGGGAAGAGGGGATGCAGTGGAGGGAGCCATGGTGGTCTGTGAAGGAGCAGGGTACCGGGCTCCCTCACTTCTTTCTTTACCAGCATACGCAAATCCAGGCTGGGTTTAGCTCTCACTTTCTGGCCTCTTCTCCCAGTGCTGCACTGTTTTGGCTCCATTCCGCAATCTGTCCCGTCCCACAATATTTGTGGAGTTGCATAGCATGACATTTAAAATTTGGCCCTGGGCTTACTAAATACAGGAGAGCAATGGATGGGGAAGCACCTCTGAAGAATAAAGACCCCCTGCCTAAGAGCAGGCTTGCTTACCTGTCAGCCTTCATTTCCTTTGGCAAAAGCTAAATACCTCTTTTTTCTCTTGCCTTACACACTAACCCATCCTACTACCCGCGTACCACCACTTCTTGTGGAAACAAAGTGACTTGCAAAGTGACCTATAATCTCACTGTATGACTATAAAAGGATTACTTCTCATTTATTACCTAGGATCCCTTCAGGCCAGGACACAGCTGGGCTGTCTCAGCTATGCACCATAAGAAGGTTGCCATAGCAAGCCCTTCGGCTAAATCTATGAATGCACAGCATACTTGTCCGGCTTTTGTAAGGAGGATTAGCATGTCTAATTGAGAATACCTGTTGTTTAGTCTCAGGCTGCAATTGCAAGAGTCATTCCAGCATATGCTTGACTCCCTTTTTGATATTCATGTCTAAAGAAAACTGGCTGTTGCAAAATCCTACTGCAGGAGGTTCCCTTGTGCAAAAAAGGAGGATAGTTCCTTACAGGAATTGTCAAAAGATTGTATCCCAACCTCAAATATGTTGCTGCCTTGGCTCGGCTTCTCTGCCCACTTTAGCAGAGACTCTGACCCTGGAGATTTTCCACTGCAATTGCCAAAGCAATTTGAGAGTGGAATATTTTGCAAATGTTTTGTGACAATTTGAACTTTTTGTAAGAACAGCAACTAGTACTTTTTCTTTGGATTAATGCTTGCTGTGCTTGTTGTATCTTTATTGCTAATGTAACTAGTTCCTTTGGAGTCCTTTGTACTTACAGAATGTGTATATAATTTATTACTGCTCCTGCCCAGAGGCAATTGCAGATAAGCTACAATACAATGAGGACACAGTGAGCAATGCAAAGTTAAAATTATACAGTATAAAATTGTAGCTGTTGCTTCAGTCATGAGGTTTTTGTCAGTTTATACAGTTTGTCACGTTAGCCAAGAAATGGAGATGGAGTTGACAAGACAAGTTGAAAGAAGCACACTCTGAGAGGTGGAACAAAAAGCACTTTTTAACATAGCTTTAATCTTTAAGCTGTTGTTCATTTGTGGCTAGTTTGCTGCAAGCTGTAACATACTTAGGTCTCTTATCCACCTCATTTTATCCAGCTTGAACTGTGTATTGAGGCTGGTTCCTGGGATGAGAAAATAATTTACTTTTATTCCTTTGACTGCACTGGTATATTTTATTTTCACTCAGGTTTTTTGGCCAAACTAACTCAACCACACACAAGAGTGAGCTGCCCTAGCCAGGTCTTGGGAAAACCAAAGAGAAATCTGAGGCTCACACCTTTCTCTCAGACTGTTTTTTTTTCCCAGGCTGTTAAAGTCTTTCCTTTGTGTCTTGCAGATATATTTTATGTTCTTCTGATATCAGGAAATGTGTCTGAACGTCCTCACTATTAGGGCAGTTTGGGGCAGGGTAGTTACCACGTTAGTACCGTATTATTAACAAGGCATCTTGGCTTAGACAATGATATTTGACTGAAAGTCCCACATTAAGAAACGAACTAATTTCTGTCCCTGTTCCCAGTACAAAAGCTAGCTGTCAACCATATGCAACGAGAATCCTGCCTGCCCTAAAACGTTCTTATTTGTCCATTTTTTCCCCCTCAAATCCCCTTCGCATTTCAAAACTTCTTTTGATTCACTTGTGAATACAATGGCCTTTTATTTGCCTACACCTTGATTATAATGAGTTTGCTGGAGTGGTTAAAGGATCCCTCCCCAGGGCATTTGTCATTCCGGTGCTCCAGATAATGTTTGCACAAGTTCCTTTTCATCCTCTTTCCTGTTATCGGTGATTTCTGCAACATTGAGATCTCTTGCACAAGACCATCGCTGGTACCAAAGCACTGTGTATCATTTTGAAAGGCATTCCCTGTCATCTCCTAATTGCATGCTCATATTTGGGAAAGGCTCTTGCCATTTTTACTGGAAGCCAATATCCTCCTGCAGGGCCGGTATCATCCCTGGCATCAGTCTGATGTCAGAGTCCGTGGCCTTTCATCGGTGACTCTTTGCCATGTGCACGCACACCTGCTCACTGTGTGAGCACGCTTAATAGCACCGCTGAGAGTTTTTAAAGGACATACTCATTTTCCGCAGTTTAATGCAGGGTTCATGACATTAAACTGTTACTAGGGTACAAGGCAGCTCTCAGAGCCTGAGGATCTGCCTGGGACATCCTTTGATCCCCAGCACTTTACAATTTGGAGATCTCCCTTATGGAGCTGATGCAAAATGAATTGATGTTCTACTGTTGTTCTACTATTGCATGTCACCCTTTTTTCCAATTAAATGCAATGGAATTGGGCACTGCTCTCCCTTCAGGTACCAAGGGAGAGCTGAGCTGCATCCTCCCCAGGAGGAGGAGGCTGTCCCGGAGGGCTGTGAGCTGCATCCACGCAACAAGACTGCAGCTCCTGCTCGACAGACAGAGCTTGGCAGTGTCGCATGGCTTTGGTAGCAGCCAGGTTTCCTGCTGTTCAAAAGGGCCAATTATTTCTGATTAAATTTGAAGTGAGAAGGCTGAAGGCTCCAGAAACACAATCAGCTCCCAGAGCTGAATCGCCGTGTTACTAAACCTCGGGGTGTTGTGAAGGGGGAAACTGATTCTCCATAGAGCTGGACCTGCTTTGGGTTTCTCCTCTGCACGTTAATTGAACAGACTCCTGGGCACAGCAGTTTAAGGAAGAGGAGAAGGTTGTCTTTTAATAGCTGGGTATCAGTCATGCAGTGTATGAAGAAAGTTTTCCCAATTAATAGATTCCAAGACTATTACACCTTTTCTTCAGTTTTTTGGCAGCTCCAATAACCTGGATCTATCTGTCTTGTCTCCCCTGAAGCCTCTTTTCTTACTGCTGTAAAGCGAGGAGTATTTCCAGTCTGTTTTAGGTTTCTGATTTCAGCTAGCGTATACATGTGTGTAAACACTGTCATTTCAGCGTGGCTCTCTTGTGGTGGTTTGCTGTGGTTTAAGTATTTGGCATTTCAGTCAAAGGCTGTTCCCAGGTGATGGTCAGGGGTGCTCAGTGGTCAAGGAGACCTCCAGTGCCAAGCCCTGTGAGTAGGATGCTTTAGATGCTTGATGCTATCTATTGTGAAATCTCACACTTAATATATGGTAATGTTTGCATATAAAGTAAAGCTGTTTGGTTTAAAAAGAGAAGAAAAAGAAGTTAAGTAAGACAATCCCTCACAAGTGATGGAGGTTGAGGGAATATCAGGTCCTCACTCTTACACAGCCTAGTAAAAAGAGATAGTAAGGTAAACTGAACATTGTGTTTTATAGGTAGTAGGATATTAATTAAAATGTACAGGAGGAGAGTTTCTTAGTGGTGTTGGAATAGTAAAACACCACCATAAACTTAGCAATTTGGCTATTTAGTAGCCAAGTAGGCATTATGGTTAATAGACATCATGTGTTTTCATATATCTTTCATTTAAATGACACGTTGTGTTCATGTATTTATTCAGGCTTCAAAAGCAGTGATTTTGTAATAAAAGACTCTAAAACCTGTTTTTTTCTGTAAAACAGTGACAACACAATAGAACTAAAGATGAGCCAGAACTAAGGATTTTGGGGTCCAGGTAGGTGTAAGAACTGAACTTTACCACAGTCTGACACTGTCAGATGTGTGCTTTTGATTTTGGCCATGTGAGAAATTCAGTGAAAGCTGCAAAGTTTAAATCTTCCTTTTTATATTCATAGGCTCAAAGGATCAGATTGGTTATACAATTACATTTCAGGCCACTGAACACATAAGAAGTAGAAATCTTAATCAAAACTTGCCACGATGTAAAGGGAAACCACTAGACTTTACTTTTATATAGCTGATTTTTCCATTAAATCTCCAGAAAAGACTGGTGATTTTTGGTTCAAACATTCTTCAGTAGTAACTTGAGGTATTTTAAAAGAAATCCTGAATTTTTTAGGGCGAACTGGACAATTGCCTTCTGAAAACCAGAACTTTTATAAATGTTTTCTGTTGTGGTGATCACAGAAATCTCTAGTCCCCTTTTAAAATCTCAATGAATAAAAAGAAAATAATCTTTGGCTTGGTTCTGGTTTTCTTATATTATCCATGGGCCAGATCCTGTTCCTGCTAGCCTCTGTGTCAAAACATCTATGGACTTTGTGGCATTAAAATCAACCCTTAATTTTGCAAGAGTTATCTGCAAGGGATCAGCATAATTTACAAAAATACAGTGATTATTTCATGTGGTTTTTTATCCCGGGCTCAGTATGCACCAATTTTGTTCTCTTGCCATCTTTCCTGCCCCAGTTGGTGTTCTGGAAATCTAGCTAAGCCGCTTATAATAATTTTCTCATTCATCAGTCATTTATTCCACTGCTTTCCTCCTTCTCCTGACCCCAGTGAGTTGCTTACTTCATACTTCTGTTTTGAAAAATTGTTTTCTGCACAGTAAGACCAACCTCCCCTGATCTGTATTTCTGTACAAACCATATCAGCATTGATTCAAGAAAGCAAGTGCATCAAAATAAAAGCTCGAGCTTATCTTCTCCAGTCCAGCTGCTGACCAAGGATTAGTGAATGCTTTTCAGGCCTTTGAAGCCATCAGTTCAAATTCTTTTTATACCAATTGCAAATGGTTACCTCAGAATCAGTATTTCATGGTAGCGTTATTATTTTTATGAAAGTTTAGTCCATCCTCCTGGTGAGCATATGTTAACTTTATTGTGGTATTTTAAGGCAGGCAGAAATGCTTGAAATCCATTATCCTGGGAAACCAAAGTGGCAGACAGGAATCTATGTTACATTTAGGTAACATCTTTCTATGGCCCCTTTTTAACCCTGTGGAGCAGCTCACAGCCTTTATTCTTTGCATCCTCCCAGGATCTGTTGGTGATAGCAAGCAATAGCACTCTGTTATTCTAAAGGGAGAGTAAGTGATTTGCGTGGGATCTGGGAAATGCAGCAGATCAGGGAATTAAGTCTTAAAAAAGCAAAAACCCAGCTGAGCATCAGACCCACAGGACAGGTTGTCCTCACTGCACCGAGAGGGGGATGTAGGAGCAGGCAAAACCACAACTTGGTCAAATCGTTCTGGTGATGGAGAGCCTGGGGTAATGGTGGGAGGCAGAGGAACAGGGTGTCCAATGCGGGGTATGGTGCTTGCATCCTCATCCAAGTATCTCAGCCCTTGAGAGGGTGTGGGAGTTTAGTGTTTATTTAGGAGATGAGCAAGGTTTGGTGTCTTGGGAAGACGTGGTTCTCCTTCAGCTGTCAGAAAGGAGAAGTGTGGAAATGACTAGCATGCCAGTGCCTGACAGCGGGGATTTAGGGAGCCATTAGTTATTGCTCTGACTTGCTGTTTTTCCAAAGGCACCTGTCAGACCCAGCTGACACTTCAAGCACAGAAAAATATTTGGCACTAGCCGTTCCTTGTGAACGTGTTTTATATGGTCCCTTTTCACACACTTGCTTGGTTCTCATGAGGTTTTGTTTTAGCAAAAGTTTTCACCTTTTTTCTCTGCAATAACCAGCAGACTGAGCTAAGGCACTATGTGCAGGCCTTGCTGTTTTGACCCTGTTTTCCACCATCCCCCTGGACCAAGGATTAAGGCTATTAACGAGATATCTACATTTAAATACTGCAGCTAACTGCTCCAATTCCTGCCTGCTAGCTAGGGAGCTTGGTCAGGCCCTGTTCCTCTGTCAGCGGCCCTGTGACCTGTGCAAACCGACTGCGTGAGCTTTTCATTGCCCACCTACTCTTTGTTGAGATTATCTCTGAGAGGAGAGAAGTCTGGCCTGGCACATGAACTTATGCATCTGCTCTACTGCCAGGTCCGCTTCTCTCCATGGTACTGCTGGGACTTTTCCCTCACTTAACCTGTAATTTTTAACATACACAATAATTTTTAACTGTTTCCTCAAACTCTTTTTCCTTTTGAGGCGGCATAAAGGATCTCTGGTCCTTTTTTATTGTTGGTTTTTTTATTATTATTATTGTTCTTTTTAGCTTTGCCAGTCCTTAAAAGTCCTCATTCCCTCTCCAAAACATTGCAGGAAGAAACAGAATATAGTTCTGCTTTACAGATAGAAATTTAAGTAGTTGCAAAGGTATCGGAGAGCAGTGGTGGGGTTCAAATTCTGTAAATCCTGAAAATCTCTATCCTAAAAAAAAACATTAGCTAATACTGAGAGTCCTATCGCTGCTTTTAGCTTCCCAGTAGAAGCTGGGAGAACTGCTATTTGTGTTGACTATCTTTCTGCAGGAGGCCTCCATGAGCTCTGGCAATCCCAGTCTAAGTCTACCTGGGATTATGCAGGTTCCTTTTCTAAATCAGACTGAAATGCTACTTCTGGACATTGCTCCTCTGACTGTTCTGTCCAGAAAAGCAGTTACACTTTCCTAAAATTGTATCTGATTTGCCGATTGGATGCTTGAAGTTGCAGATAAGATCTGTGGTTTTTTGTAGGGCAGGAAGATGTTTGTGAGGTCCCTTTTGGAAAACACAATCCTTGGTTTAGATCAGTTGCAGTTAATAATGACTTTCCTTAAAAAAGGCATAACTGATTTCGCATTAAAGACCTTTTCTCTATTTTAACCATCCTAGTGGTAGCTCTACTTGGCCGATGATTCCCTGAGAAAGAAACTCCTTCAGTTTCTGCTTTTAAGACAGAGGAATAATTCTTGAGTCATGATGAGTAGGATGGTAGGGTTCCTTCAGCCCTAGCTTGTTTTTATTATCAGCTTCTTGACTCCCCAGTGCCCTCAAACTCTTCCCTAACTGCATGGATGACCTGTTCTTCCTAGGGTTGTCAGCTTGATGAGATCCACATGTGATCTGTTTTTAAAAAAATGAGTATTTTAATACCTCTGCTACAATCCCTAACTGCTTATTTTTGTAATAACTTTAGTTCTTATATTCCTTTAGTGAGGAGCAAGTGAGCATTGCAAGTCCTCTATTTCATTTCTTTATTATCTTGCTTTTTTCCTCCAACAATATCATCAGTCCCCCTAAAGCTTGCACCCAGCTTAAAATGAAGATATTGTCTTGCAGACTGGTAGTCTAGTCACTTTTCTTCTGAGGTGTTGCATGTTGCTCTTAAAAGAAAGCCTCTGGCCTGTTCTCCTCTTCATTCATGTGTTGTATCTCCTGCTAGCACCGTCCAGCTTTGCAAATTTAACATTTGTGACTTTGCATTGCCTTGGCTTCTTTGTTCCCAGGCCCGCAGGCTTGTGCATGGGATCCCTCTGGTCTTTTGAGCTCTGCTTTCTTGGCCTTGCCAGCTCACTCTAATGATGCAGAATGATGCACCTCACTGGGAATATACCGCTTTCTTGGCCACTGAAGCTTCTAGTGCAAGTAACGGCAGTGTGAGGGTTACGTGTGCAAATATGTTTTCTTAATATGTTCTAATGTTCTTTAGCAAAAAAAGAGCATATTGGCAGTAGATGAAGCAACAACTTCAGAATGAATGCATTAAACATAAAAAGTCACTGAAGGTTTTCTCTGTCAAAAGTAAAGCACAAAATTTACATGGGCTGTGTAAATATACAAAGCAAGAACACTGCAGGCAAATGTTTACAAGACACATGTTTAGCCAATATCGTTGTGTTCCAGCAGAAAGCAGAAATGCCAAATGAGAAGTCCTGGGTGGTCATTTATTTTGTCAGATGCTGCGAGCTGTGGAACAACATTAAGTGACTAGTGTTCGTGCTGGGCTGCTGTTAAAGATAGGTAATGCACCCATCAAATACTTGAATAGCAGCTTTATGGTTTTCTTGTTAGCTGATGTCCATATCATTCCCCTTGCCCGAGATTTCAATACCCACATAGTTATGTCTCATGCACAGATCTTCTATTTCACCAACTATTATTTCAGGGAAGGTTGTCTTGTTGCGTGAGAACCAAAATCACTGCCATCCTCACTTAGCAGTGAAACCTTCTCAGCTCTGTTTTCCATGGCTTCACCTGATGATTGCCATCACTCCCATCAGCACACCCTACATCAGGATTAGTGTCAAGATGGGGACTTATTCCAATCACCCAGAAGAAACTCAGGCCACGTGCTATTCCACGCTTTGCCTGCCTTGCAGATTTGGTCTTCCATGGTTACAGCCTTGACAAGCTTCTACTGAGTTTCTTTTCCTAGTAAAGAAAGTGCCTGTAGCATTTAAGATTTTTGAACATCTTTGGTGTATTCCTTAGGATCTTCTGACCTTGGTGGCAGCCAAGTAGTATTTCCCACTGGGGCCTCCTCTAGCAACGTGTGCTTGAGATATCATGGTGTGGCAAGGGCTTGCTAGGCACATCCTCTAGAAAATGAAGGGATTTTATCAGCAAACTTTTCTCCACCGTTGAGCTGTAGGTCCCATAACAAAAAAGTTGAAGAGGCAGGATGCGAAGTCTGGCCTTGCTCAGGGACAGGGCAGTCCCATCAGTCTAAGAGCATGAAGACTTGGGACTATGGCAGTCAGGAGCTATTGCAAGTGGAAAGTGTCTGGAGCAGTAGTGCCTGCAACAAGAACCACGCTTTCAGTGCTTTAAAGTCTCCCGCACTGTTTAAGCTGTTTCCAAGGGGTAACACATTGCAGACTAAGTGTGTTTTGTAACAGCCAATATTAAATTCTGACTTATTTCACAGATAGATAGGCAGTTAGTGATACAGTTTTGCCTTAAACTGTGAGAGATCTCTAAGATGGAGAGACTTTGGCCAAGACGTGGTAATTTGTATTTATTTACTCTTCCTCTTCCTGAATCTCTCAAAGTAGATGTGGCTGTTCTTGACTCCACCTACCATAGCATCTGGGTGCAAGAGTTCTTGGGAGAAGCAGGATGGCCATCTGAAAGGATGTCCATGTTTCTAGCTAACCAAATGGAAATCACTGACTCCGCAGATGCTCCAATGCTGTACAGCGGTATGAGGGAATGAGATTCCTGTAACAGCTCTGACTGTCCCCCATTCCCTCTGCAAAAGCTTCTCTATTTGAAATGTCAACCAAATATGACTGCAAAACAGAAGCTGCCTAACTTGCTGCAGGTTTTATGGGAAAAGTACATCCGCCTGCAGAGGAAAAGGCAACAGATCCAACTGGTCTCATTCTGCACCTGGCTGGTCAGTGAGCTCCTGAGTGTTGCCAGGAGCCCAGGTCGTGGGTGCCGCTCCTTCAGCAGAGCAACTGGAAGTGGAGGGGGTGAGGCACCTGCAGGAAAGGAGGCTTTGCAACGTCTGCTGTGTGTGGAGCAGCTGCTGGACCCGAGCTCAGGCCCATTCCCACACTGTCTACACGTACCACCGCTGCTGCAGAGTTTTTCTAGGCTCCCTCTGTGCTCAACAAGGAGGGCAACTCAGCTGGGCTGCAGCATCTGCTGCACGTCCCTATTTCTCTCTGTTCCTATCTCATTTTGGTGCAAAACCCCCTAGGTGAAATGAATCTGAACTTTGGCCATTAGGGTAGCAAGCTTGAACCCTTCACACTGCAGAGAGGCATGTTTGCATCTCGCTGCCTGGAGGAGCGGTCATCAGGCCACGGCACAGTGGAAGTGTCTTCCCTCCTCTTCTGGGCAGGTCTTTGATGGCAATGCCGTCAGTTTGTAGTGACACCTGGTGACACACCTTAGGGGAGCATGTGTACTGATGGGGGCCTGCGGTGTCTCAGACCCGAGGCAGGTGCTGGACTATAAGAGACATGAAAGCTTAAAAACCTGGAGAAGTTTACTGGTTAAAAAACCGGGCACTCATTGGATTAGGTAAAGATCTGAGGATTGTGTTCTGGACACAGTTCTGCCTAATTTCCACTCTGAGTGCTTATGTCCTTATGTGGACTCTCCTCAGAGAGTTTCAAGGGTAAATATATAAGAAAGGAAGTTATGTGTCAAAGCCAACGGGTGAAGCTGACTGTTCCAGCTGGGGTAGCGTTGAACTGTCCTATGTGGCTTCCCTTCCCTCCTCTCCCTTGCTTTCCACATTTCTTACATCACCTCTTTCTTTCCTGCAGCTATAATTGACAGAGATTGACTGAGAAAGAAATACCTTTTTTTCCGCAGCCATAAAAATAGTTTCCTTGGTTTTATTAGCAGTGCATGAATGTGAGTTTAGCCTCCTCTCCAAAGTAGACAATGAGCAGGAAGTACTCAATTTGGCAATGCATTTGGGGTTAGAAACATTGCTGCTTTCAAAACATTTCACCAGAGTCATTAATTAAGTGCTAGAACAGAGAACTTCAACCAAACAAAACCAGGGGAAATTACATTTCTCTTTCCTGACCTATATAAAAAACATTTGTGTTTAAATCATATTGAAAGCTTTAAAGGGCCCTCTCTCCCAGTGGAACATGCAGAAAACGTAAATGTCCTGCAATAGGATTGTTGCTCACTATAACTTAGTAGGATTTGGCTGTGTTTCCTCTTCTTTGTAAATATTTAGTGACAGTGTTTATGGGATCAGAGTCTAAACAAGGATAGCACAGATACGGAATTTCATTTTTCAGATCCGAGAGCATGGACCGGGCAACTTTCTCTTAACGGGTAGGTTTATTCCATCTGAGAACAAGGACAAATCCATCCCATTCCTGTTCAGTCCCAATGACTAGTGTCGTGATTAACTCTAAAGGCTTGCTTGAATATGTACAGTCCAAATATACAAAATTACTGGGGCAATAGCTTAAGGTTTAGCAGAGTCTGAGAGAATTGGGTAAAAAACATATCAGAGAGTTGAAGTGTCAGAGTATTCCCTGTCTCTATTATTGACTGTGATTCATTAATCGAAGTCAGAGGAGAGATGATCTGGCTTTCATTTAATGTGTAAATGGACCGTACCTATCCAAATAAGGGAAAAGTCTCAGCACGTTGTATTTCACAGCAACTGCTGCTGCACTCCTGGATCCGTGTGCATGTGCTGGCCTGTCTTGGCTCCGTATGGTGTCCCTTTATCAGGGAGACCAGCTTCATCTTCCCCCTGCTCCGGGTGTGCACAGAAGGAGCAGCGGGCTCCCCCGCTGCTGTGTGTGCAGTGGGGCTCCTTGGAGCAGGGGTGGGGGAAATGGCACTGGAGCACACGGCTGCTTTACTGGGGTCTGGGAAGAAGCCCCCTTAGTAACTCTAAGCTCTGTTGTCCTCTGCAGTGACAGTTGACCACATGGATGTTCATGTGGTCATCCAAACACCATTCCAGTGTTTCTGCCCCAAAATACTGCATGCTCCCTTTCACTTCCAAATCTCCACTGTCTGATTGGCTTTATCCGATGCACCTCGAGCTACCATCGCAATTGGCTCTCTGCCTCCATCCCCTCCACATGCTGCTGCAGATGTGCAAGATACACGTTGCCTAAAGAACTGACTGCCGCCTCCTCTGCCCATGGACTGGAATTGCTGCAGCTGCTGTGTGTGATGTTAGTTCTTGAACAAATTGGGACTAGGAACTGCTGCTCTATTGCTTTCTTCCATTACCCTTCTTTATTCTACTCTAACAAATTTTTCATTACCGTTTCTGTGTCCTAGACGGGTGATCTCTGGCAGCAGCTGCTTTTCTCATATGAGACAATTTGTTCTTTTGCTCTGTTTTCATTGATTACTCATCTCTGTATATAGCCTCCTTCATGAGTCACTTCTTTGCCTACCTACCTGAAACCAGCATGGTATGCTATCCATCCGTTCCTTGTTTGGCGGCAATTACCAGCCTTTTATTGCTGGACTTTTCTCTCAAGGACTCCTCCTAATGCCAGCATACTTCATTAATTTCTAATTTTGCAAACCACAAATTGTGACATAGCTGCAGGAGCTGGAAATAGAACAACTACATACCCTCTCCTAGAAGTACACATATGGAGTTGAAGGGAACTAAGGCTGAAGTTGCCAGCAACTCCCTTATAACTGCTTTCCACGAACATTTAACCAGCCAGATTTTGCTGTCACATATATTTGTTTATTTCAAAATTGTTCAGGTGGACTCAGTGGATGGCAGTTTGTTGTATAGATAGAGCAGGACATTGCTTAAGACAGGAAAAGCCTAAATTCTTCAAATCTTCTCACTGCTGCTCTAGCACGGTGGCATGAGGTCCTTGACATAAACTTGATCATGCTTTTACAGATTTCTCCACAATTTTGTCTGGCCAACCTAATTACAGGTCATTTTCTCACATGAATCTCTCTTAGTGGTAGTCTGAGAAATGGAACTTAAAATGCTGAAATCTATTGCTAGTGTGTTACAGGCAATTTTATAAATATCTGATATTAATTTTGGTATTAACTCTGGGACAATGTAAACTTGAAATGAAATAACGAATAGTTGTAATTTGTGTGTCTTGGACTGAAGATACCTAAAATTATCATTATTCTTTGCAAGTGGAATGAATACCAAGCAGGTCTAGGACATAGGAATAACCATGCAGGATTAATGATATGAACAGCATGTCTTGCGTCCCTGAAACGAAGCTCAATATGATCTCAATTGACCTTTCCGTCTTCTCATCTGAAGGAGACCAAGGGAGATTGTTTGTTTCTGTCCTTCCCCTGGAGGTTTTTTTTCAATATTAGAAGAGAAAGTGCAAACTTCCTCTGTTCCTTTGTCACCTTGATCCCAGCAGGGAAGAGTACACTCTGTGAAAAGATGATAAAGCCAGTCTTTGGCTATTCAACTAATCTCTCTGGTATACCTTCCAACATAAATGGAAGTATGTTTTGCAACAGACAGCACAAGTCCACTCGCAAATGAATTCAGCCATTAAATTCATCGTACATAGGTCATGACTGCTGCAAATCGGAGCTGAGTTCAAGCCGCCTACCTCAGACGGGCAGCTGAGCACCCCGCACCCGGGGCCCTGAGCGGTCTGGTCTCTCTGGGCATTGGCGAGAATGGTCATGGGTCCATGCCGGGGGGTCCAGAAAGTCTATCTTGTTTCCCTAGCCGCTGGGTTACGAGTTATTTATCTGATCTTTCAGGACTTGTAAAGCCACCCATAGCACTCCAGGATATATTGTTTCCCTGGCATGCTCTATTATATTGGAAATGCTGGTTATTAAGGGGAAAAACAGCTTTTTTATCATGAAAATTATAAAAAAACAGGTCCTTTTTTGATCCTCTGCCATTCAGATTGCATGCAGCTCTTTGTTCTCATCTAGATACAATAACTATTGCCATCATTTTAGTACCATTTAGTATTTTTCTTGGTTCTAGTATTTCTTAAATATCACAGTCTCATGACGTGCTTTATAAAAAAACAACCGAAGAAAGGTCTTCCAAAATGTCCCGTACATTCAACTAAATGTTGATGTGCCTTTTCTATTAATATGTACTTTCCATCCTGAAACACCATCATATAAATCAGTGCTTCAGCCAGCTGAAGTAAGTGTCTGTCTTGGGACACAATTTCCAAGCAGTCCTTCTCTGTACATTCCAACCTTCATTTAATCCAGGTTTATCTCAGCTTTGCCTTAGCTGATTGGGAACAGGTTTAAGCTAAAGTGGACAAAGGCACTCTTAAACTGGAGCAAGAGAGTATCACAGAGTATCACATTAGCTAGCCTGAATGGGTGCGAAGTCTGTGTGTAGAAATCTTCTTTATTAATGTTTGTCTTTGACATCTCTTTTCCTTTTTAATGAGCCTTTCCCTGCTCCCATGTTTGTCTTCTTTCTGTTGCCCAATGCCTGTGGCAGAATTAATGTGATTGGGGTCTCAAACTTCAGAAAAAGCTATATATAGTCAAAATTTTAGTCCTTTTAACAGCAATGAAAACTTGTCAGAGGGCAGTTCTCCCCCTTGTTGAGAGGATGCATGATGACATCTTTATCCCTGAGCATCAACAGAAGTGGCCGTGGGGGCTTGGGAGCTGGGCCCCTTCCAGCACTGAGCAGAGGACAATGCCCTGCTGAGATGGGGCTTTCGGCTGTAGTGGCACTCACCCCTCTCACTGCTCAGCGGTGTTGTCTACACCATGGTACAGTGGTGTTGCAGCAAGCCCGGAGTGTGCTGGCTGCTCTCACTGCAGAAAGCTCTGCCAGCTGCAGCTGGACCACTTCCCTGGTGGGAGAGGGGCCCTTCCCACTGGGAGGGAGAAGTGCTGTGTCGCCTGCTGTTTGCCGAAGTGGGCTGCTGCTCATGGCGGGCCACCCTCGCCGGAAACAGAGACATGGGACATAATACAGGGCATAGCAAATGAAGTCTGAATTTCATAAACAGCGGAAAAGGAGTAACAGGGCAGACAGGGGAAGGCTTAAAGCAAATTTTCATGTTCATGCTTGGCAAAAGTAATAGCAGCGTTTGAATGGGAGGCTGTGCTGCTTTTTGCTAATGGGTTTCCTTTGCAGGAGTTACATTTCACGGCATGATGGTAAAATACGGGTCTTGGCATCACCGTGCCCATGAGAAAGTTAAGCTTTAGCAATGAACTCATCAGGAGACCCCAGTGACCTGTGCAGTGAATGTGCTGGATGGGAGACTCTCTAGTGCCCTATTGCTTTTAGTACAGCAATAAGCTCTTGCTTTCTTCTTCACGGGGAATCCAATAGTTGTAAGAAGAGCTGCCCACAAGGTTCACTCAACCATTTTTGAGGGAAAGAAAAAATTTTGCTGGGAATTTTGGGTTTTCTTTGAAAAAAATCAATAAAACTTTGTTTTTCATTTCTTTCTTTCCATTTTTCTTGCAGAAAGATAAAGAAGGGAGTATGAAAAAAAACCCCAAAGCTCGTGAAAAGCTGACAATATTTGGACAATGCCAAATAAAGTAACAAAATTTGCAAAAGTAACAAAAAAAAAAAGGAATCCTTTTTTTCTGAACTCCATTCCCATTCCCAGTTGATGCTGAATTATCACATTTCTTTGAGAGTGTTCAAAGAAGAATTTTCCATTTCTTTCGATCGTGCTGTGGAGCAGGCAGTCCCAGTGCTGACAGGGCAGCCTGCTTGCCCAGCTCCAGTGCAGGGATGTGTGCTCTGCTGCTCCCTGCTCCTTTGGGTTAAAAAGGTTGTGAAAACAACTGTCAGAAAATTAGCCTAGCTTACTGCCAGGGTTGGATTTTTGAACTAGTGACACAGGATCTGCAATTTATTGTCAGTCTTCTGTGTTCTTCTGGATATTGCCCAGCGATTATATTTTATAACTAGGTCAAAAATATGCATGGGTAATTTAATAGTCACTTGGAAATTGCCAAATATCTTAACTGGTCTGTCCAGCACAGCAGTCCGGAGTGGAGAGGCCAGCACCTCACCCTTGGAAGGAAGAGGGAGAAATAAATCCATAATGGGCGGTCCGGAAACAGCCAGCCAGCTGGGAAGCTTCTGATTAACCCGTTACCAAATACGTGGTTGTTGCTACAATATAGTCCTTTTTTTTTTCCCCCAATTCATATGAAATATCTTACTATATAATATTATTGTGAACATTCTCATTATTCATGTATATTTGTATCATATTATACATATGATCAGTGATCAGTGATATCTTCTGGTCATGCCTTCTGTAGGCTAATTAATGCTGGGAAATCTAGGATTCCTAGTATATGATTGGAGTTATTATGCATTAATGATTAGGTAGATAGTAATTAGCAATTTAATAGCAAACATTTTTCTCAGAACCCAGTTGTGCATGTACGGTGCTAAATGCATGTTGGGTGATAATTTACAGCAGTTCTCACTGCACTCCATTAGAGTCCACAGAAATGCTCCCTGCTTTGAAAATTTGCCCACTTAGCTGTGTACCTGGGAAAATGATCTGCGGCAATTTTAGGCGTGCTTTTTTGAAGATCAGAGGATTGTTACTTGCAGAAGCAACAGTTACCAAATCTCTCTTTTGTTAGCAAAGGAAAACTATTTTGCTTTTGGTTACTGTGTTCAGCCTCTGTAAGACAGCTGTTGCTGAGTTTGAAATGGACCCCTCAGAAAGCTTCCCACCACTGTGGACAAGGGAGTTATAAGGCATTACAGAGGCAGTGGCTTCTTTGTTTTTAATTCCTCTTTTAATATCTTGTTGCTACCATAAATGTTGTTTTCCATTCTGAAGACTTACAAGCTCAGTGCAGTTGGGCTACGTTTACAGAGAAAGCTGCATTTAGAGATCCTGAGGACGAGAGCAGGGCATGCCTGTAAAATGTTCTCTTGAAACAGGTAGGAAGCCCTGACATGCTCCAGCAATCAGCGAGAAGTCTGTTGACTGATTTAAAAGCAACTTGATTGAACTGTGAAGAGCATGAGTCACAGATCACGATGACCGATGCATAACAGCCTTTCAATTATTTGAACGTTAGTCTCCAGTTTAAAGTAAGTTGAAGAAACTGGATCACCCTGTTTATTTGGATAATGAAATCTTTCTGTTATCCCTTCCCCTGGCACCACTGGTGCTTGGGTGAAAGTCTGGCTTCACAGAAGCCAACGACACAGTCCCCGTTGATTTGGATGGAAACAAGCCTGCACACCTCAGTATTTACTCTGGTTTCTCAGTTCTCTGTTCCTTCGCCTGCATTTTCAGAGCTCTTTTCTGGCTTCTCCTTGCATCACACCCATGATAAGCCCAGCACCTTGGTGTTTCTTTCGAAACATGCTCTTAAATGAACCTTCTTAAAAAAAGGAAGGCAACCCCCAGTGGCTTCCTTTGCTGGGAGAGGAGGTGTCTCTCCAAGGGATGGGGAGATGCCGGTGTGTGCTACCAGCTGCTCTTCAGCAAAGGCTTCAGCTGGAAAAGGCAAAAGCCATCAGCTTTCTACCCCATGCCCGTGCCAGTGGCTGGAGCATGGTCCTCTCTTCCCAGGTGATGTTTTGGGGTGGCACGAAAAGGGCTGGTATTTCAATACATGTTTTGTGCCTAAGTGCGTTTTATTGACTCTGTACAGGACAGTGCTGCAGATCTTCAACTGGTTGTATTCAGCTCCATTTTCTCTGTTTGTACAGGTTTCACAGGACTGTCAGCACTAGGGAACCTCAGATTGCACATCCATTCAAAGCAGGTTGGCTTTATGTGTTGAGACAATTTTGCTTTACTCAGACTGGAATTCAGTTGTTTTGTTTCCATTAAACTAGATGAAATACTATTTCTTCTTACTCTTCTAGCCCACTCATTGTTGGGTTTTTGTCCCTTGCAGGCAAGGGAGGAATAGCTCTGTGGTTAAATAAGGAAAGGAGGTGTGTGGGTGGGTTGGTGACATACTGCAGCAAGGTGGAGATGTGCCAGTTACCAAACCCAGATCGTTAGGGAGTCCACCACAATGTCCCTAATATTACTGCCCTGTTGTTCTTACATTGCATGACCCATCCATAGATTGCAGAGTGAGGTCAGAGGACCATTTATTTCCATCTTTATGAGTAACCTAAAAGTCACTTTATGCTGATGTTAAGGTGCTGCTGCTTCAAGAAATGGTTCTTCCTTCTCCATTGCCTCATTTCCTCTGCACTGTATTTGTACCACTCCCTGTCAGACTGGATTTGAGACCTGGTTTGTTGGAAAACAAAGCTTTCGGTTTACTCCCAGTTACTTTTCTGCCAGATCAGCTCCCTGTTCTCTCTACCGGCATAGCCACAGGCTGGGTAGCTTTGGCACACGGAAGAGGTGGGAACATTGGGTCAGATCCACCCCTTTCTGCAGGAGCCAGACTGCAGCAGCGCAGTGCCCCCGGGTGCAGGGGAAGCTCTGGGCTGAGCCGGCAGAGCAGGGGCCATGCTCTACGGCTCTTCCACTGGCCCCACTGCTGCACCCACACCCACGCTGCTGTTGGGGTTTGGCCCTACAAGGGGACTCCTGCGCCTGTGCAGGCCCAAGCTAAAAAGGCAGCCCCTTCCCCCAGCACAGCGAGTGTGCCTATGGGTTGTGGTTTAATCCCAGCCGGCAACTAAGCCCCAAACAGCCGCTCACTCACTCCCCCCCAGTGGGATGGTGGGGAGAATCAGAAGACTAAAAGTGAGAAAACTCGTGGGTTGAGACAAAGACAGTTTAATAGGGAAAGCAAAAGCCACACACGCAAGCAAAGCAAACCAAGGAATTCATTCACTGCTTCCCATCGGCAGGCAGGTGTTCAGCCATCTCCAGGAAAGCAGGGCTCCATCACACCTAACGGTTACTTGGGAAGGCAAAACGCCATCACTCTGAACGTCCCCCGTTCCTTCTTCTTCCTCCAGCTTTATATGCTGAGCATGACGTCATATGGTATGGAATACCTCGTTTGTTGGGTTAGCTGTCCTGGCTATGCTCCTTCCCAGCTTCTTGTGCACCTGGCAGAGCATGGAAAGTGAAAAGTCCTTTGCTGCATAAACACTACTTAGCAACAACTAAAACATCAGTGTGTTATCAACATCATTCTCATACTAAATCCAAAACACAGCACTGTACCAGCTGCTAGGAAGAAAATTAATTCTATCCCAGCCGAAACCAGGACAGAGAGGCAACAGGCGCGGGGAACTGGGTGCTGCCGGTCAGTACAACAGACCCCCTGGTCCCTGCTAAATGCTGGCTCCGTGGTGGGGCAGAGCTAAGATATATCAGCCAGTGGGCCAGGGTACCTCGGGCATTTTCTCTGATTCTCTTTTGCCTATGTATACCACAGTGCTGGGTTTGCCTTATGCAAGATAAAGCATTGCAAAGACTTTTTTTCTTCACAGTCAGGATTTTGTCTGTGCCATTGTGATTGTAATTGCTCTACTGAGCTAAAGTATTGAACTGTGGTCTTTAATTACATGAAAACCATTTACATTAGCAAATACCTGACACCTGTGAATTAATTGCTATGAACTGAAAATTATTTAGAGGGTCCCTGTGAATGTCATGTTGTAGGTTTATATTACTTAAGCCTCCGGAGCATACTGAGTTCACAGCTGCATTGTTACTTAAACCCGTTCAGATAATGCCTCTTGTTCTTCAAAACATGGAACTAAACACGAAATGCCCTGGGCAGCCTGCTTCATGGTATTTCTGTGTGCATGTGTTTGCAACAGGTGCCCTCTTTACAACTGAATCCCCCCATCCTCCCCATGCTGTCCCATATCCTCTTCCCATCCCATGGATCCCGCTGCAGCACCAGCTGTGGCAATCATGCCCACGTGGAAAGCAAGAGGAAAGGAGCCATGTCAAACCCCCGTCTTCCCCCCCAGCCCCGGGCAGGGACATGCATGCATGCTGTGCCCGAGCTGAGCACCCCATCGAGCACTCCAGGGTGTGGGGTGCAGGATCCAGTGCCAGCTGGAAAGGCAAGCTTGTTTGCTTGTATTATGTATTCAATATTTTGCAAACAAAACCAAATGTATTCCCACAGGATTAGCTTAGTACAAACTGTGCGACAGTGCACACTAATCTCTTTTAAAAACCGCTATTCGAAGTAGAGATGGGGCCCAGGGTGCCTGAGAACCCTGCCTGTGGCTTGCAGGGAAACTTGGTATTTTTCATTACCTTTAGCTAGTCAATACAGATGCCATCCCGTGCACCTTTTCAGTCATTTCCAGCAGAGAGTCTTCGCCATCACATAGATTGGATTATTCTCTGAATGGGAAAAATAAATCCCCTAAAATGGCATTATTACAAAAGAGATTTTTCAAAAAAACTTTTAATTTCCTTTCTACATAGCCATAGGCCAAATAAACACACACACACACACATCTGCTATGCTTAAAGATAGGAAAGGGCTTAGAGGTTTCGAAACAGAGGCATAGCCCTGCAGGAAAAAAGAAAATAAAAAAGAAAAAATCCCAGGAGAATAGAACTTGTAGAATTCCAGTGTCAGGGGTTATTAGTTTTCCTATATTCCCATATCTTTCAAAAGTAGAGTTCAGGATTGAAAAATCTTTCACAGATGCAAAATTATCTAATAAATTTCACCTAAAAATGTTACAACATTATTTACAATTTCTATATAAGCAGCTAGAAACTAGGATTTCCCTAACTATGATTACCCTAACTTTTGAGGAAAGCTTATTACGTGTTTAAATTGTAGGTGGCAAAAGCAACGCACAGAAAATTTATGTGTTTCCCTTCAGCCTCTCATGCCCTGTGTGCAAGTGGTCCCTTGTCCTTTCCCCTTACCCTTCATTTTGCCCTCTTTTCAGCTCTTGAGCTCTGAGCCATCCTTACCTTTCCTACAGCTGTGTAAGTTATGTCTTCTCTGACATCATTAAGAAATAAAAAACCCAATTGCCTATTGTGTAATAATCCAACATTTTAAATTTACACTAAAAACATTCAAATAAAAAACATTGATTGTCTACATCCTTTTTTACCACTTTGCTTAATATCAGTGACCTAGGAACTCCTGTTTTATGATCTTGTTTTTTAATTTAGTCTTTTTATTGCCAGCTTGTTAAAGCTGTGGATTTCTTCTAGTTCCTGATGCCACATATTAGTCTGAAAACCTTGTTCCCTTACAGTGATGTCTTTCTATGCCTCACTGTTCCTATGAAGCATACTGCTGCTGTTAATTTTATTTGTGTTTTTTTTTAGTTTTCCAGTCAAGCCTGGAGAGCTGTGCTTTGCTTGTGGTCCAGTTGTGCAAGGACTGTGCACACCTGGCTGACGGCTCCTGAAGTGCTGTGCTGCTGCTTCTGCCGCTTGTTGGCCTGGCTGTAAAACTGGAAGGAAGGGAAGAGGGATATTCACTGGGAGCTGGTCTGCAGATGGGTTTTTCATACTGATAGAAACAAAGAGGTGACAATAAAGTCATGTCAAGTGAAGCAAACATTTTGCTTTGCCTCAGCAGAAAATATTTCTTGTTTCTTTTCCTTTAAAAACATAACCTTTAGATAAACACCTAAACAAAGCATTTCTGTGAAGTCAAAGAGGTTCATTTACAGGATGTTGAGATTAAACATTTACTGCTCAAGAAAGAGTTGTCTGAGCCAAAACAATTAAATTAATTAAATGTATAGTTTTCTGAATGTTTCACAGAGTATGATTATGTATTTATACCCTTCTATCAAAAGTTCCTCCTCCTTTCCTCCTGTTTCATGGGAAGAAAAATGGAAATTCATTTCACAAGTATGGCAGAGAGAGTGTGGGCAACTAGTGCCAAGTCCCAGGGGGTTGGCAGAAGCAAGAATCGCCTTCAGCTCCCTGCTCAGACCGGGACTGTAATGCCAATGAAGCGGTTTGGTTCTTTACCAGGATCATAGGTGTAGTTCTGATCTCTGTGAAACCTTTGGGGATGCGGTCTGTATGGATGATGCGCTTTGCATGGCCAAGGCAACCCTAGCACCACTGACGGCACCGTTGCAAGCTTGCCGTCCAGGACAGGCTCACCCTGCATTTCTGCCTTGTTTCAGAGGGAAAATGATAGCTGTTGCAGATGACTGCTGGTCCCCTCCCATGCCCCTCACCTCCAACCCCAAAGTTTAGTGGTTAGTAAAGCAGAGGGGAAAAATTTGTAATTGATTCTGCCCTTTCCCGTTGCTCATGGTGGATCAAAGCCTGCGCTCTCGGTCCAGGGAGATCCCCTATGGAAATCAGTGGGGTGTTCACATAAGGGCTTCAGGAGTCTAAGAGTGACCCTCTGCCTCCAGACTAAAGAAAATAAATTCTAAGTGGCAGTTCAGAAAAGGGAGTTGAGGGTGAAATTCTGATGTCTGTGAAGCACAGCTCGTGGTGAATAAGGAACAAGTTATTCCCAATGTGCAGTTATGAATGTTTGTACCAGAAATGTGATTCTAAGGATTGCAAACAGTATCACAAACTGCCACCACACTGTCCAGTCAACAGTAGCTCATGAAGTATCCCAGAAAAACCTACAACTCCTGCTTGAGTTGCCCCCTGTCTTTGTTAACACAGAGTCGCCTCTTGGTTTAAAGACACTGCATGGCTTTTAAACATGAGGGTCTTGTACAAAAAAAAAAGTTACGGGGTGTGTGGTTTGGCATTCTGTGGCCTGGGTTGCCCAAAAGGTAAGCCTATGAACCTCTCTTTATGTGTATATGTTTAAAGTAAACAGATTTCTAAATGCTTATTTTTAAAATTTATACTTACATATAAATTTATAACTATAACTATATAAAAATAAAAAGTGTACTCTACATTTATACTAAATGTAACTACCTTGCACCTGGCCTGTAAATTTGCCCAAATTACAGATTTTTTTAATGGACAATTTACACTGGCATCGCTCACTGGGAATGAGATACGTGCTAGCTAAGTGGAAGCCATGTTCATGGTGATTTATGTTAGTCCTCTAAGCAAAACTTCTTACAGGATCTCAAGAGGCAGCACATTATTTGTGGTCCCCAGCAAAAATCCTATCTGATATCAGTAGAAAAATTCCAGTGGGCTTCAGATCGGATTATCAAAAACCTCTCTGAGTTGCATTTTTGACCTTTCTCTGTTCTTAAGAAAAAGCTGGATAGAAAAATCAGGCAAGGATAAAGGAGCTTTTGGAAAATGTGACATTCTCATCAAAGGGATTGGGATGACTGCTGAGCTTTGACCGCAGCGTGAGGTGAGTCCTGAGCTGTGGCTCTGCTGTGCGAGGCACGTCCTGGCTTTGCAGGCTGTCCTGCTGCTGCCTCCTACCATCCCTGTGCCTCACAGGCTCTGCAAAAGACGCTGCTGCTGCAGTGCCCGGCCTGGGCAAAGAGAGGAAGCGGGGGAGGCAGCCTGTGTTTTGCCTGTCCCAGGATCTCACCCCCCCAGCCCTGACTCTCACAACAGGAAGGTTTGCCTCCTTTTCCCTTCTGCTCTACTTTGGGCAGCAAAAATGGCTGTGGTATCTGCAAACAGGCACTATGGCCAGTGCCAAGTTTTTTGTGGGTTTCAGAGCAAAGCCGAGCTTTAAGGCAGGATTCAAAGAAAGATGAGGAGATAATGCCATGGCTAGTTACTTAGGGAAGTTATCCGGCAGAAAGGAAAACATGGAAGAGCGAGCAAAAGTTTTGGTTTGAAAATACTCTCCTGGAGGCAGGAGTCAGCAAGCAAGAGGTGGATGAGACTTGGGGTAGAGCACAAGGGGCTTTAAAGCTGAAGTGAGGCACGTATTCTGGATTTGGCAGGCAAGGACTAGCCCGTGGAGGTGGCTTAACATAAATAAACAACTGGGGAATGATCTTCACAGCAGTGTTATGAAGGTGGGACGTGGCTTCGTTTGGCAATGCTGGAGGAAAAGGCATTGCTCTTGTCATTGCTCTCCTCCAGAGAGGAGCTGGCAAACAGCATAGTTTGGTCGTGGTGTGGGTGTCCGGATGACATGGGCAGTGCCTTAGGCAGGTTGGGTGCAGCCAGCTGGAAGATTTTGAAGTGCTCTGGACATGTGGGCTGAGCAGTGTCTCCAGGTTGAAGGTGTTGCTTTCGGCTACATGAGGCTTCAAGCAGGACTGGAGCTGCTCTTCATAGTGACCACAGACACACCTGGGAGAGAGAGGACTTGAGAGGACAAGTAAGAGCTCAAGTGCTCAGATTAAGCTTCACCTGACCACTGCTTATGACAGCAGGTATCACAGAGAGGCTTTAAAAGAAACTTGAGCTTGACAGGAGTCCTAAATTAGGGATGAGCAAATGGACAGAAATATAAACTGCCATGAGTCTCTTCCCAAGCCTCAAACCAACCAACCATTGACTTTTATTGTTTCCTTTGCCTTTCCACTTCCTTGATTTTTGTAGCACTCCAAATGGAAATGTCAAAGGCTGGTTTTCTAGTGTTTCCAAGAAAGATAAAATCGGAAAAACTACCAAAATTAGCTTTGTTAATATTCTTGGCATGATTTTCCAGATTGACTTCTAGACTAAAAAGTGATTTTGATCTAGACATTTGTATACCTTCCAAACATCTGGACTTCTTGAAGTCAGCTCAACTTTCAATACAACCGTCTACTTTGGTTGTATTTCCTGTTGTACTATTAAAAGAACCGCAAAAATATTTAAGCGGTGGAGGAACAGGCTTATGGGGAAATTTTCCAGGAACAAAATACATGCACTTGGCTAGGTATGATTAAAGAGAAGGCGATGAGGATTGTCTTCTAGTCATCCTGTCCCCTCAGAAGGAAAAGAAAGCATCTGTGGGGCAAACCCAGTATGTAATTAGAAGTAATGGAGTCCTGCTAAGGCTCAGGCTGTGGCTCCTGGTTCCACTCTGGTTCATGAAGTGTTTACTTGCGGTCTGCGGAGAGCTGGCAGGATGTCTCTGACTCCTTTCTTTCCATGCTTTCTATTTCTTGTCTGGGGAGAGCAGCTGGAAATTGCTTTATATGTTCATTATAAGCTGCAGCTACAGTGGAAGAAGATCAGCTAGATCATCTGTGACTGCAGGTAATAGTCATCAGCACTTCCTATGTGCCTAGTAATAATAATTTCATAAGGAAGTGGAGACATAGGAGTGAGATAGTGTGTTGGAAGGAGCAGAGAGAGAGGAGCATGATCAGCAAATTGGGCATTATTATGAACTAGAAAAAAATAATATGAAGTGTGCAGAGGACGGGGCACTGGAGGGCCTGAGAACTGCATCATGAGAAGGTGTTGGAGATGCTGAAAGGCGCTCTCTCAGCCAGGTTTTTTGGCAGGCCAAAGCACATGTTTTTTCTGTGTTATTTCCAGTGTATCTTGAGTAAGCAGGAAATCCTTCTGATATCAATAGCAGAAATGGAGAAAGGGTAGTGGGAAGCTGAATGGCTGGAAAGAAAAAAAGAGGGGGGGACAAGAAAGATCAGGGCTCTCATCTGACCAGGTGACCATTGATCATGACACTAAAAATGATGAATCTGCTGTGCAGCTGTGACTTCTCTCACTGTTGTGCACACTCTCGTTCAAGTGTCCTTTTCTCAGGTGTCCATGGAGAAATCAATATTCTGCTCCTCAGAGCAGGTGGTGGATCTCCAATGACTTATTGGTCAGATGTTGATAAACTGGGATGGTTGCACACCAAGGAATTTCTTTCTGAGTGGTTGTGTGGACTTGTGAATGATTCCTCTCCATAGTAAAGAACCATATTGAACAGAGGTTGTAATCCCTTACTGGCCAAAGCTGAATCAATATTTCTTTTCCTTTTATAAATTGTCTGATCTAATGAAAATCTTAAAATAATCAGGTATCAAAGAAGCTATATGTAGTTGCTGTTCAGAAGACACCATGGGGGTGCAGCTTGTGTAAAACCCAAAAAGAATGGTTAATATAGTCTGCATATGGAACAAGAACTTTTGCTGAAAAGAAGGGATTAGAAAAATTCACAGTTCCTGTGGCCAGCAACGTACTTGATTTTTGGCCATATTTGTTTCTCACTGGTTGCCTGAAGTACATACTTTGTATCTGGTCTGTGTGATGCTCCATGTATTTATGGTACTACACAAATTTTGGGGACAAGGGTTCCTTTCTGTATAGGCAAATTATGTGCTCTTTTCATGTTGTAATTGGGACTTTGGCTTATTCTTTGGAACACATGTGTGCTTTGTGACTTGTTCTAAAGTTTAGGTTTTTCCATTTTATAGGGATCATAACTTGTGTAAGACTTTATTCATGGCCCAAGTAAAACAGGGGTCATACAAAATACTTTCTGTCTTTGATGATGTAATTATTCAATCGAAGCAGTGTTACTCATGGTATTACACATAGAGGTCCACACCATCCCAAATGTTTTGACAGTGCAGCTATGCAATTCGATAAATAGTAGTAAAGTGGATGCAGGTGTTTTCTGCACTCCTTTAAGCTTGCAGCAAAACTTTTATGTGGTCAAAGGCAGCAGACAGGTCTACAATGTCAACAGAACAGGGCAGGAAAATAGCTTTATCTTTTTCTCTGTAAAGCAAGGAAAGGAAGGAAAGTGATTTAGGAGTACCAGGACACTGGTCTTGAGCACATATCCCCAGATTGCACAACAGTCTTTCTCAAGTTCTCAGGGAACTGGCAAATTTTGCGTAAGGACACAGGGCAATTTAACATCCTTTTGGGAATCAGAGGGCAGGCTGTATTGCTGGTGTAGACATAGCCATATTCAGCATACTAATATGCTGAAGAGCGTACTGAAACAGGTATGAGTTTACCTTTGAGATTTTAAATACTGCCTAATCGTAAATACAGGTAGCCAGAACAGGAATGATAGGTAGACCAAGACTGCCAGGTGGAGTGGTGGAGGAGCAGATATAATGCAATTATAGCGAAGTTCAGAAAAATAAAAGAAATGAAATTAGATGCTGCTTGCAATGTGTTAATTACCCGTGATGAGGAATATGTCTGAAATTGTATACTTGGAAAATTATTATGAACTAGAAAGAAAAATATGATACTCAAAATTTTCCCTGAATTTTTACCTCATTTCAAATATATTGACCCAGCCTTCATCTAGTAGCTCTGACATCTTGAGAATTACTTGAGAATTTGGCTCGTTAATTTGACTTGATTCTTTCATTATTCTGGATCTTGTTTTTTTCTGGTTGTTGGTGAAAAGTAGGCTGAAAAAATATGATGTGGTAGTATTTTTAACCCTTTTAATCTGACAGTGCTCACGTATGTGGATGTTTGCATATATGTGTGTGTGTTTATATATCCATACACATAAGTAAAGGTATACTACTACTATTTGGAAGCAATCAACAACAATGCAACTGTGGTAGCACTGTCTTGAAAAACAGAGCATGCTGAATGTTTGCTGCAGAATGTTTTTAATGTGAGTTGTAATGTATAGTAGGTTGTAAAGGTTTTGAACTGCAGACAGGGAAATATTTAGATCTACAAAAAGCGTCGCTTGTCAGCACATATTTAACTGTCTCTTTGGGCATTGAAATTTCTTCTTAAAATATTCTCTAAGCTCATCAGGTTGCTGTCTAATCCAGAGGTGCCCAGTATCCATACACATCAAGGCTGACACCCATAAATTTTCCCATGGTCCTAACAGCTACACCCAAGCATAGACTTATGCACTTCATCTCATAATTTAGATATACAATCCAAAAACATTTTGAAATGCCCTGCTCACCTAAACTCCACTGGCATCTCGCTTTTTAATGGAGGCTTTCCTAGATGCCTCATGTTTTGCTTCTTTTCATTCCCAATGTGCCCCAACTTTGGCAAGGCAGAGAAATTTAAAACTGAACTGATACCCAAGCTTACTGAAGCAAAGAACCATGTGTCTTTGCAAACAGAAGAGCTTAGTCCAGAAAGTGTTCCTTCATGCTAGGCATGCCTAACTTGCATCAAAAGGATTAATGTTCTCATAAAAAAGGGTTGCAGCAACTACTTATGCAAGAAAACAATAAGTGAGTGATGGAGGGAGGTATGCACATGGAGGAGGGTATGGCTATCGGATCAGAGGGAAGACACTAGGATCCTGATTCTGCTCCCAAAATTGTTTATACATTTCAAATCAAATTACTGGATGCAGTAGCGAGGTGGTGATGGGTCATCGGCCTCACAGGTGAGTCATCCTAACTCTGTGATCCCATGCACAGCCCATGTACTAGTCCAGAGCTAAGTATCTTGAAATGAAAAGAGCTGAAAAAAATCTGAGATACCCTGAACTGAAATCCTGAGACTGACTTCATAAGAGCCAGGTCTCCACACAGGTTCAAGAGCTCCAAATCTTAGGAATATCTTTCCATGAAAACTGGTTTTGCTTCTTCCATTCTCAGCTATAATCTTCTGAGAACAGTGTCCATAGCTTAGAGGACAAAATAATATTGAGGAAAAATTTCTGTGCATTGCAGCTACTTTGTAATGTGATTTTAGCACCTGGGGACAGGGAGGAAAGCCAGACTGATGTAGTCAGCCAGCTCTCCTCAAGGCAATTGACATTTACTGCCCACAGTTTAAGACCTGCTCTACTACTTGGTGGTTTTCTCCAAAGGGGTGAACGCAGAGGAAAGATACGATACGTAGGTAACTTGCTGTAACTCATTAATGAAACAGTGTGGGCATAGTCACTAGAGAAACAAAGATTTGCAATGAGGATGGCTGCAGATTTATGCCTTCTTTTGATGTGACATCTCCTCTACCACTGGAACAGGCAAAGATACTTTTAAAAGTGAGGATGACTGTAAATGGGTGCATTGCTACACACTTGGCAAAAGATGAACGTGGAAGGCTTCTGGGTTTTTGTTTTTAGTGTTTCCCCACCACCACCAATAGAACAACGTTGGTGTTTAAATGATGATCCCCCTTGGCCTGCCTTCAATAGCAACACGTATGTAAAGGCACTGCTGCATGGTGCTTCTGCAGGCTAAGCTGTAGGAAATGAGTAAGAAACATCTCTCCCCCGTAGCACCATGTAAAAATCAAGGTTTTGTGGCTAAAGGGATTAATAAAAAGTGTGGTTGCATACAGTGATCTGGATACATAATACCAACTGACTGCACTTTGGAGGCTCCTTTGGGCCTTGTAAAAAGTGTTTCCAGAGAGGCACAAGTGTCTTTTAATCAAACTTGAAGAATTCTCAAAACTGGCCTCGGGTCAGAATCAACCTAAAGGAACACACTTAGCTTCAACAGCACCATAGAGTAACCTGAATCTCCCTGATGACCATTAAATGATCTCCAGCAGCCTTGTCAGCTGATCCCAAACAGAACCAGCTTGCTGGGAGTACCAAACCTTTTGGCCAAGTAACAGCTTGTTTCTTTACAAAGGCCTTGGGAAAACCCAGGGAAAGAAATTGTTCATAGAAAAAAACACAGGCCAATTCATTTGGAAAGATTTTGCCATACATGCTTTTTGCTTCTTAATATTTCTAAAATTATTTGTTTTAGAAACACAAACTTTATTTTATACTGCTAGATTTACAGAAAAACAATTACTTTCTTTTCTTCTTAGTGTGATAAACATGTAATTATCAAATCAAGACCTAACTCTAGATACAGCAGAACAAATAGGATGTTCATGTGTCTTGCATGCGCAGTCAGAACTCATTTACAAGACTAATTAGCAAAAGACAATGAATGCTAGCTGGAAGCTAGGCCCAAAGGTAATTTTAAGTCACCTTGGAGGTTCCTTGAGCATTTTGTGCAGCGTGAGCTTGGGTCTGCAACCTCAGATCCCCAGGAATACATGGGTGCTGCCCACAGGCTCTGCTACACTGAACATCTCACCAGACAGTAAAAGATTCAGGTTTTCAAATTCACCTTGTTGTCTTAAAATGCAGAAAACATCTTCACTGAATTTTAAAAGCACCCTAGCAGATGGGTGCCATTAATCCTAAATTGTAGTCCAAATTAGTGACTGCCATATTTGTAAGCCCTGCTAGATACTCCCTGCATCTTCAGACACCAAAATGTCTTTGAAAATCTGGCTTAGATTCTGCACAGCAGCTCCTAATTGTGAAGGCTGGCAGATCTCTTAGGAACACTGCAGGCATTTTGAATGTTAGGAGAATTTTATAAAAAAATTTGGCAAGTCTTGTTTTTGAGACTAAGTTGCCTCTGTTTTGTTACAGAATACTATGAAAAGTGTAATTTGCAGCTCCAAAAGTTTGAACAAGAGGAGTTAAACTTTGGCTAATTACTGCCCTCACTCATATAGACCATGAGTTAACCTTGCAACCTGAACTTGGTCTTTGGATTCTCCTCCAATCTTACCTCTAACATTAGCAGGTGTCTTGGCTACAAATACATCAATGTTAATTTTTTGCCAGCAGGTTCAAGGGAGGTGATTCTGCCCCTCTACTCTGCTCTGGTGAGACCCCACCTGGAGTACTCCGTCCAGCGCTGGAGTCCTCAGCACAAGAAAGACATGGACCTGTTGGAGTGGATCCAGAGGAGGGCCACAAAAACGATCAGGGGGATGGAACACCTCTCCTATGAAGAAAGGCTGAGAGAGTTGGGGTTGTTCGGCCTAGAGAAGAGGGAGAGACCTAATTGCAGCCTTCCAGTACTTAAAGGGGGCTTATAAGAAAGATGGGGGCAGACTTTTTAGTAGGGCCTGTTGCGATAGGACAAGGGGTAATGGTTTTAAACTAAAAGAGGGTAGATTCAGATTAGATATAAGGAAGACATTTTTTATGATGAAGGTGGTGAAACACTGAACAGGTTGCCCAGAAGAGGTGGTAGATGCCCCATCCCCGGAAACATTCAAGGTCAGGTTGGATGGGGCTCTGAGCAACCTGATCTAGTTGAAGATGTCCCTGCCCACGGCAGGGGAGTTGGACTAGATGACCTTTAAAGGTCCCTTCCAACCCAAAATATTCTATGATTCTATGATTCTATGGTTCTAATGAATGTATACTAATTGTACTTGTTATTTAATACTACTAGACTGGAGACTGTTTTCAGTTAAATCACTATACTACCAAAGGATTCCAGGGGATATAGGGGACTAGAAGTGCTGACAAATTTATTTGCAAGAAATTCACCTACTAGTTGCACAAGATACTTCAGTTTTACAGCCTGATACCCACCACTCTAGCTCTGATACAGTGTTATCTATCTGATTATTTCCCCTTGCCTTTCTGTGTGAGCCAGGATCCTCTCCATCTTTGAATGTCCAAATTTCAGCCCCAGGTAGATATCATCTACTTGCTCTGCGTGTCTTGTCCCTTTCATTTTTCCGAGGAGGTTCAGAAGAAAGGCACAGGCTAAAATCATGCTGACTGGACTGAAGCAAGCCATGCCATCATCTGTTCTGGACTACCTGTGCTAAATAATTCCCTAAAAGCTAGCCATGAATGCTGAATCCACTTCTGGGCATGTTGAGGAAGTGGGACTGCAGCTAAGGTGTTACACTGGGGCTCCAGGAGGCACGTGGGTGGGGAGGCAGGTGGCACCACTGTCACCCTCCTTGGTTGGAAGACTCGAAACATGATCAGGGAAGCAGCATTACCGTTAGGAGAACTGGAAAAGCATTGTGTGTGAAGGAGGCATGTGATAAGGAAAAGATGAGACTGTGGCTTTGCGCCCTGGAAGTCTTTCAACATTCCACACTTCAGAAGGGCAGAGCGCCAAAACCCCACAGGTTCATGCAACTGAAAATGTGGGGTCTAAGGAGCTCAGAGATCACTGCGGAGCTATAAAAGAGCTTGGTGCCAATGTGCAGATTCAATTATTATTATTATATTAATATTCTTTCTTAATATTGTCAGAAAAGCCAAAATTTTTCCCATGAGAAATTCTGAATCTTTTCCTTTACTGAAATCTGGCCAGGGCTCCTGCTGACAGAAAGGTTAATAAAGGAAGTGAGCTATCCAAAGAGCTCTGACAATGTTTATTGTAATTTTTTTATCCACCACGCAGACTTGCGTTTTAACCATCGGGTCTCAGGATATACTGATGCACCAGAAAATGGATGTGAACCTCGCCATAAGTTGCTGGTGCTGATTTGGAAATAAGTGAGAGTTGTGCAAAGGTTCCTTTAATCTGAAGTGTGGTTTTCAGATCATGATTTGGATGCAGAAAAGACACATTCAGGGCACTCCTTCCCTCTTAATCTCCCTTTCAGTCTTTGCTTGTTTGCTTTTTTGTTTGAAACACTTTCTTTTCCTTCGCTGTTTTTTGAGGATACTGTGATTGCACAAGCAGAGTTTCATATTTAAAGAAATAGAGTTGGACAAGAGGTTTCCCAGCTGAAGGCCCGAGCCCAGGTTCTGGGAATAAATCGTAGAACTTACCAGCAGTATTTTAGAGATTTTAAAGCTGAGACTTTTAAACAAGCTTTCATGGAATGAAGTTTTACCGGTTCATTCACTCATCTAAAATGAAACAGAGCATTTCAAAGAACTGCTACAGCAGCAAAACCCAGTAAGAGAGAAAATACAGCTTGAACAGAGTTGTTCTAACAAATATTTCTAGTGTTAATTCTGCAGAATGCTGCAACTGTTTTGTCCTAGCTCAGTGACTTTGAGCAGCCCTGAGCTCCCCCAGTCCATGGGACAGTGTGGAAGGCATCCTTAAATCTCTAGCGTAGTTGGTCTAGGTCAGAAGTCGATCCAAAACTGGACTCAAGATTGAATCTTTTAATGATGTTTTGATCTTTAATTCTGGAAAAGCCCATTTTAGAAATTGTCTTTGTCACAAAATTAGGGTTTGGTTTTCGGTTCACAATATTTAAGATTTTGGTTTGGTTTTGAACATATCTAGATTTTAATCTCTGGTTCAAATCTAGTGGTCAGATTTCTACCTGCTGTTAATTTCTAAATAATTTTTCAGTGTCGAATGAAAGAAACAGCATCTTTCTGCTTTTATTGGTGTCGAGCAGAAATCAGGTCCCTCAAGAAATTGATTTGTACCTGATGAGCTGATGCAAGAAGCTGAAGAATCAGGCTGTGTGTTTTCCAGAGCACTGATACCCACTTAACGCACGCTTTCAAGACTCTGTAGTCCCTATTTTTTTCTAAGAATTCCTCCCACATCTCCTGTTGCATTTGTCTTCCATGACATTTTTGACAGGGAATATGTCTCTTATGTTTGGAAAGTACTTTGTGAATTTAAAGCACTATATAAATCCTTTTATAAGAATCAGAATGTAAACTTTTACCAGCTACAATAACATGAGTGGAAAATTCTTTGTTCATTTCTGAATGACTGACTAAATATTATCTTTAGTGTTATATTTATAGGAAGTTTCTTTGTATGTGCTTTACTGTAAATGTTATTCTTAGAGGTGGAGTTAGGGAAACCAGCAATTCAATACAGATCTTTTACTTTTCTTGAGTGGCAAAGAACTTTTTTCCAGTTACACTGCATCCTTCAGGCAGACAGAAAGTAAGATGGGCCCTTAATGTTATGTAGAATTGGAACAATAAAAAGTATTTTGGTTGTTCTGGGATTTATAAAGCCTACCTGGGAAGATTTTTTTTGCAAATTATTTTCCAGGTGTATTTCCCCTACACTTTTCAAGCCTCCTTCATTTGAGATTTTTCCCAGCATCTGATTTCTGATAATAGTTTCAACTGTAGGCAAGGATAAGTTCATGCCAGAGCAGTCTGAGATGATTTATCTGTGCTTTTTTCGAGAAATCAGAAAAAGTGCCCTTGGCTACTGTATTTGTATGGCAGCCCTTCCCTCCAGACAGAGCAGCCCTGCATGTCAGCCTGGGATGGGGCAAGCGCGGGAAGACATGCTGCTTTGGGCTGACTGTGCCTTCTCATGGCTGATGTGGATGGATGCTATGTTCAGCTCCGGGTGGCTCCAAATGGAAACGGCCAGATTTTATACTTCCTTTGCCCCCACTTTGCACATGCTTGTGCAAGGCATGACGTAGTGGAAATCACATCCAATAAATCAAGCTAAATTCCTTTGCAAAACTGAGATGCAGACGTGCATCTCTTCCTGCTTTATTGCTGAGGTTCCTATTGAGATTTCCTGCTTATAATTTATTTCACATAAGCTGATTAAAAAGTCATTAGAAAACAATCAAATAATTACAAAGATGGTGCAATTATTCACTCACCATCTTGCTGTGTTAATAGAACAGCTGCTGTCACCACTCTTTTACCATGGCTGATCATTCTTGCCCAAGTTTATCTACACTGAAAATAAATGTTTTGGGTTTTATGTCAAGATAACTAACAGAGACTTCTACAGACAGTGTACATGTAGTTTTTACTTTTCTATACACATAAATTCATAGGAGCTTAGAAATATTGCTTGGAAGGGATCTCTGGAGATCACCCCGTTAAAACTCCTGCTCAAAATGGGAGTTGTCCGATGCTAGATCAGCCATGACTTTGTCTAGCTGAGCTTTGAAAATCTATGAGGATGGAGGTTCAAGAGTGTCTCTAGGCAATTATTTCCAACACTGTACCATGTTCTTACTGTAAAAGTTTGTGGCAAATTCATGCATGCTCTTAGTTTTTGTTGGACTAGCTATAATAAGAAAATGGCTAACGGATCACATTTGATTATGAGTTAGCTGTCCTGATACAAAGATGCAGCCTCTTTTGCACTGAAGACAGACGTTGACAAAGAATGGTCATTAAGCATCAGGATTCAGAAGGCTGAAGATAATTTCATCAAAATACTGACCTGCCAAGCTGTTGATCATTTGCCTGTTTAGATGAAGTGCAAGAGCCTGGGATGAAGAATGGCAGTGCTCAGAGAAGATGAGACCATGTCAGGAAGTTGCTTCTGTCTCCTGAGGTCAGAGTACCAGCTGGAGTGTGAGCAGAGGACCAGAAAGGGATGATACGACAATGTGACTGTGTATTTAACAAATGTATATGGAGGGAGAGGGAGAGAGAGAGTGAACACCTCTGTGTAGAACAGAAGCTCCATTTATTTGGGAATGGCTGCATTATCCAGAGTAAGGAAAATCCTTAGGCACATATGGAAGTCCACGGCAAGTGTGAAACAAATTCATTTTGCCACCTTACATCTTCTCCAATTACAAAAACATTAAACGTTGGCAGAGGTGTGTTATTGCCATCTTTCTACTCAATCTCTAGAGCTAGGATTGCTTAATGTCTGAGTCCAACAGCACAAGCCTGTAGCAGGAGAGTTAGTTTAAATTTACAATTTCCAAATGATCGGTTACACTCACATGCTGCCTTTTCTTTTAATGGTAAGTTTTCGGGAGAAGAATTCCTTGCAGAAAATCATTTGAGAGGGCAGCATCGTTGGGGAAGCTGGATTGGTAAGCAATCAGGGAGGCTGCTCACTTGCTCACTGGAATTGAGGCAGCACATGCTGCTACACTGCTTAGGGTCCTTGGTTAGTTTAACTGATGGGAAAGAAATGAAATGTTATTTGCTCACCTCTGCCTCACACAGCAGTAGGCATGGTTGTTCAAAGGGGAGAGGGACGTTCAGAGTGACTGCAGAGTGCCTTCTGTTCTTTGCAATCAGTAAACACAGATTTCCGTAGCTGGACTTGGGCTTTCTGCGTGCTAGTTATTATGGCTGGAGTATGACAAGGTCTCTCCTAGGCAGCAGTTTACAGAGCCGCTACCTGAACAGGAGTCTCAGTGACATGCTCACACCTCATAGGAGGTAAATACCTCCTAATAGCCATGTCTAAGAGCCCCTGAGGCCTCTATGAACTCCTGCTGCGGAGGCGATGCTGAACAGCGTGTTCCTGAGCATGCCACTTTCTTCCCCTGTGCGGAGGGCTCAGCTCCGCCTGCAGCACCGCGGGTAGGAGTCAGACTGGGGTGGCATTCTTCCCGGGCTTGGCACCGACACACCACATAATGTGATAATCCCTGTGGGTCGAATCTGCACTGTCCTTGGACAAAAAACTGTACTCAGAGGTAAACTTCTGACCTTGTGGCTTTTTTTCCTCAAAAAATATTTTGGAAAGAAGTAATTGCTATCCTTTCATAAGCCATGCCTCACTCGGAGGATTTGATTCTCCTGTGTGCTACTGTAGTTTTTTAAAAGAAACAGAGAACTCTTCATACGGCCAAGACACTCCAGCACAATCAAGGAGGCACAGCACCAAGGCAACCAGGTTCTTCCAGAAAAGATCATTCAGTAAGGCCCATAACTGTGAAGTCCCACTCACGCTTTGGCTCAGGACATGGGAAATGGTGCTTTGTGTCCTGCATATTCACTGTTAGAGTAATCTACTGAGCAAAAGGTATTTATCAAAGAAACACAACTTTTTTTGAAAAATGATTGCACTTGAGACGTTATTGATCTAGCAATGAATAAAAAGTGGCATTTCTTGAGTTTTTAAGGTCTCTTTGGCTCAGTGCTAATATGCATAAGGTAAGTATGTATCTGCAAGTTGACACATGCAGTGCTCCGTCCTTAACTTGTGGGTTTGTGTAAGTACTTGAGGATACGATGTGCTGAAGGAATATGTACAAAGGAAGAGCTTTAGCTGAGAGATAGTCATAGCCTAATAAATATCACTCTCTTCGAATACAACCACAATTACATTAAAACCAGAAAAAACCTACAGTTAATTTTATATATCAATGCAACATTTTTAGTTCGCACATTTAGAGAGGAAAAAGTGCAAAGACAAAGAAATCTAGGTATTAGCCAGTATCTTAATGAGCTATAGTAATAGTTCCTACATGTAGGGGTGAAGAGGACAGCAGATTTTCTTTACTGCCCACAAAATGCTGTCTCCGATTTTTTTAAGCATCCTTTACTTTGCTTCCTGTTTTGCATGTTATAATTTTAATACGTCCAATAATTGGACCTGCAACTCCTTGTGGATTCAAATGAGACTACACAGACATCTACCAGCATGATTTGCTGCAATCAAGTGATTGATCATTTGCAGACTATATCCTCATTTGCACCCAGTAATTGTGTTGAAAGTTATTTGCAAGTGCAGAAGTCTATGATTTAAGAGTCACGCACTAAATGCACTTAGGAAAATCAAAGAACTTGTTTTAAGACCCATGTGATTTGCATTTCGGAAAGAGCTATCCATGTAGTTGTTAGAGGTAGAGAACCACAGCGTTGTGGCAGTGTGGGCTGACTTTTGGCTTAGTTCCTACTGAGGGTGAAACCCGAAGTGATGAGGAGTGGGGTGAGAGATGGGAGCTGTTTAGCCACATTGGCTGGTGTCCCCCTCCCTTTTAACCTCTTCTAGACAGCCCTGGCCCCTCTCCCGCTGTGGTCAGTAGAGGTGACTTTGCTGCGCTCCCCTTACCCCAGTCCAAAGCCCATTAGCGACAACGTGCCATGAGCTGTATGTCCTATACAAACGCCTGCACTGCCGTTCAGTATTGCCCCTCATGCCAGCCAGCAGAAATGATGGGGCCATTTGTAAACAACGGCTTTTTCTCACACTCTTTCAAACAACCAAAGTAGCCACGGCGTCCATGCTGTGCCAGCACCAGCTGAGCATACCGACTGAGCTCTGGCTTTGGGCAGTGGGACCTCATCGGGGGCTGCAGCAGTTGCTGGGCACCTCCGGGTTGGACCAGGCTCTGGGTCAGACCTGGCAGTTTGGTGGGGAGCATGGCTAATTTTCCTTGTATCTCAGGACCCAGCAGAGCAGAGACATCCAAACCCTCCCTCTTACAGTCCAAGCTCTCCTACAGACCCCTTCCCCATGACTTGTAGAGGATGTGACAGGGGAATACATTAACCATCACTTCTCTATAACCTAGCACTTGACAAGTGGGAAATTGCTACCTACTAAATTTGCTGGGCATTATGTATTTCTAGGTCTTTACACCAGCATGTGAGAGCCTGTCCCAGGTTTGGAGTCCAGGTGTGTGCCCAAGCCATTCTGTCACATGCAGACTTCCTTCTCTTCCCCTTCCCAACTTACCCCATGGTTTCCACACACTGGAAATCAGGGCACAAGCTTTGGGAACTGAGGCACATCCAGATCATGGGCTGCTCTGCATGATGGTTTCTGGTTTGCAATACCCCAGCAGGTATTTGCACGTGTCTGTTCGTCTGCACAGGGACATAACAGAGGGTGGCCAAGCTTATCCCAGCTCTTATATATCCAGGGGCTCAGTCGTACTAAGGAATCTGAAACGTGCCCTTTTAAACACCCTGAACTATTGCTTACACTGCTGATAGTGCCTCGGAGATAGTCATCCCCTTGTGCAAGAGCAGTGCAGTGCAGAGGGCACCAAGCAGCTCTGATCTGCTGCCAGCACAGGCAGGACACCAGCCCCTTTGCACCACTAGTCTGAAGAGGACTTCCTAGAAGCGTGTGTAAAAGTCACAGAGAAGCCTCTTTAAACTACTCAGCTGAGGTACAAATAGTTATGTGACTTGGGAGGTGGGAGACATTCCTGGGTTTGGGGGTCAGATGCTCACGTGATGGCACCACGACACCTCGGCTGGTGGCCCGAATGTAGCCTCTGCTCCAGAACTGGGACCCAGCACTGAGCACCTCAAGTATCCGTAGCTCCTGGCCAGCCCCACCGTCAGCCAGGAGCAGCAGCCCTGGCAGCCTACAAGCACATGCTCCTGCGAGCCGTGTCCTCCTTCACCAACCTACCCATTTTGGCCAGCACCCTCTGGACAGCCTCTCCCGGTGCAGTCAGTCCTCCCCCCTTTCCACAAGTGCAGGTCTGTGATATTTTTCGTTTTTCTTTGATCTCTCTCTTCTCGCTGTTGGCGAACCAGCCATGTCATGGGAGCTTGGAGTGGAGGAGTTTTCCTTCAAGGCTATAATCTTGCTTCTTGCTATCTCCTGTGGATGCTTCTTATCTGGGCTCATGTACTACCTTTCCTGTTTGGTTCTGTTAGCAGTGATTTTTGATCCACAGCACGTAAGCATCAGAATCAGACATGCTTCAACACGCTCCATCTCCCACAAGATAATACAGGCATTTCCTAATTTATCACAAGTAGCTTTTGTGTAAATAAAAACAAAGCCCCAAATTTTCAAGCAAATATGATCGTCCACAAAGATATGTCGTAAATTTTAAATGAATGAAGTGCTAACAGAGAAATTGGTAACATTGTCTTCCTCCAGGCAAATTCGTGCCAGGAATTCATATGGTCTGAACTCCAAACTCATGGCAGGCTTCTGTCAGGGCGTTGTGGGACACAAAGATACTGTGGGACTAAAGCTGAGCTGGAAACCTGGGCCTCCTCTTTCCAGTGCTAAGCCATAAGGGGTTTCCAAAAAGTCACTTAGCGATCAGCCCGGTAGCATGGACATTTACCAGCGTGCAAACTCCATTACTACACAAAACAACAAGAGATGCTGCGTTTGAACATGCCTCCCGCTGTGAGACTCACGGATACATTTTGAACTTCCACTGCATGCACTGCAGCAGATTGGGTGCAATGATGGTGCCCATAAATTTAGCTTGCCTAGCCTGCATAGAAGCCGGGCAGAGTAGGACCGAGCTCTGCCACAGAGCAAGGATGACGCCACGCTGGGGAACCTGGTTCCTCTGCACTGCCAGCACGATTCTGGGTCCATGAGAAAGACAGAGGAGATGATTGTGTACTGAAGGAGGATCAGAAAATCCTTGGACAAATGTGCTGATCTAACCCCATTTCTGCATTGAACGTGGAGAGACACGGACTAGAGCATGCAGGTCCTCATAGTGCTTGTGCTTTCCCACCAAGCAGCTCAGAATTAGCAAATCAGCAGTAGGGGCTGTTGCCCAGGATGCATACGGAGCCTTAAAATGGATATTTGGCCAAGCTGCATGGTTTTCACACAATCAGCAAACTGGAGATATGTTTAAGTAGCTGACACTCCCCAGATATACTGGGGAAATAAGTGGCAAGATTATCCCAGTGTTTTGTTCTTTCCCTCAATGCGGCAAACACACCATTTTTCAGGTTTTGAACTAAAAATGTGCAGCAAGTCATGAAAGGAAAGTGTTTAACCATGGGGCAAAAGACCAAGTAAATCAAACAAAATGGAACAAAAGGAAGGTCAAAACCCTCTACAGCAATGGTATATGAAATCCTCAGTGGCCAGAGCATTGCAGAGGTGCCAGCACTCAGGCTACTCTGAGGCAATCACAAGCTCTGGGTCTGGATCATCCTGTCTTCATGCCTCCATGTGCCTGTGAGGGGGTGAAATTGTTCGGTTGCCAGAAAGGTGAGCTGAAGAGGAAGACAGAAGCACAACCAGGCTTCGTGCACGTGCAGAGGCCTCCCAAGCACTGCTTTCCATGCCCAAGGAGAAACCTTTTCACAGGGCTGGAGGATGTTTTGGGACTGCAGCTCTGCGGTGCACAGATAATATTGGCTCTTAGGAACATGCAAGAGGAGCATGTACGAAGGAAGAGGCAGAGGGTAAGTAAGGAAAGCATGAACTGGAGACTATTAGGCAAGACCAGCTATTTTTGCAATAGTTTCAGGCAGGTGTCCATCCCTCTCCCACCCAGATTAATGGTGACATGTTCCATGGGCTCCTGGATCATGACTGCTGAGTGCTATGAGGATCCTTCACCTCCTGAACACATCTTCATGAGTCTTCCAGCTCCAGAGGGCATGTCTAGTCATCCTCTCTTCCTACCTCCCTGGCACCCTCCCTGGCACCTCCCTGGCACCCTGTAAAGTCTCCCAGAGACTTGCATATCTTCTCCTTGGCTCTGTTTTTTACAGTGCTGGAAGCAGTGCATTAGCTGCATACCCAAACTGTGGTTTCTGGGAAGCTGAAGGTGCTGTATCTTGCAGGTAAGCAATGTAACATGGGATTGCTGTGGGGTTTCTTTTTGTAGCTTAAGAGTTAGAGTCCCACACATTTCTGAACTGACATCACCAGAGCCGCACATAGCAAGTACCCAGAAGTGTCTCCTTCAAAGTATAGTCATGACCCTGAAAGGAAAGGACCCTGCAGGGAAAGGCAGCATGGACTAAGGGTTCTGTGTGGGGCCCAGTGGACTGAAGCTAGAAGGGAGATGCAGAATTGGGGGTGTCCTATTGTCTGTTGCTTTAATATCCCATAGACACCCCTAATTCTAGGCTACCAAACAAAAAGGCAGCTGAGTTACGTGTTCACAGCCCTGAAGATGAACCCTGCTGGGTACGCACTGGTCCATTGGCTGCTGTTGAGGAATGAACTGACCATTCACAAACACAGGGAAGCAGGAGCCTGCCATTTGTCGGACTGTAAGAGGAGTTTTAAAGCATTATTTGTGCTGAAAGTTGCAGTGCTTTTATCAGGGGAAGGCAAGCCACATGTGCAATGTGATCAGGTACTATTCTTGCTCATCTGTGGGAGGTTGAGTGGGTACGAGCAAGCGCAGGCAGCCAGCATGCTCTGGTCTGCTCTGTATGCGTGCTTTCCTGCCTGACTGCTGCTCACTTCCCTGCTAGGAACAAAAGCCATGTTACACCGTGTTTTTGCCACCAAAGTATGTCAAGATAGGTGGGAAGGGGGTTGTTTGGCCGCTGACCGGTAAACAGCATAGCAGGCTGCAAGCAGCCATTAGATGTTCCTGGTGCTCGACCCTTGTCGTGTCCTGGTACCAGTGGACCAGGTGATGGGCAGTGCTGGGCTGCAGCGGTGCCTGGACATGCAGCCCCTTTTCTGCCAGGGGTTGCACTGGCCCAGGACACTCTGTCATATGCCATCCCCACTGCTGATGGCAGCACCCAGCCACCTCCCCAGGCCACCCCATGCTTGTGACTTGTCCCAACGTATAGTCGGGGTCTAAGTAAGCATCCATGGGCATATATGCACCAAAGAGAGTCTTACTTCCACATGCCAGTAGGGTCATTTTCAGTCTTCCTGCCTGTATCTTCAGGACAAAGCTGTTGACACCTGGTCACCACTGCAAAGCTGGAACTCAACATTCATGGAGTCTCCCTGCTTGTGACAAAGACGGGAAGTTGTCTTGGCCCTGCAGTCAAAGCTGTTGGAGGCAGCGTTCCCCGTCTCTGGATGTATCTAGGCGGACATGTGACCTGGCTGTGGGAAGGTGCTGATGGCACCTGCCTAGGTTCCAGCTGTGCCTGGTAGAAAGGGGCAGGCTCCTGCAACCAACACCTCAGCATGCCCTAACGGAGGCAACTCAGTCTCTTGCCACCGAACAAATAGCCCAAGTGTGTCTCTTGGGCAAGGTGAGGATGCAGCATGCTGAACTGGGAGCTGCAGCACCGCTCGGAGCTGCTGGGAAGGGGGGTATGTCTGGCCTGGCACCTATGTGGCAGCTATGGGGTCAGTGCCTTTGCCAGGCAGAGGGCTGAGTCTTTGCAGGGCTGCGAAAGCCTGTGCATAACATTTGGGAACTGTGATACTGGAGGAGGTGAGATCAGGGAAGGGCTTTCTCCAGAGGATGAAGAAGCAGTCAGCAGGTGGGCAAGCAGAGCAGACAGACCCAGAGTTAATGCAATGGGAACCATTTTATGTCTAGTCCCATTCTGGTTTAGATTTAAATCGCAATGGACAGGCCTGTGGTATTTATTTCTGGGTTATCATATGGCTGTGGCATTTTGAGCTAATTTTAGTCTACCTTCTGTTAACTTTTAATTACTTGTCCAAATCTAAGACAGGGAAGGTAAGGCTAACCTAATTCTTTTCACATGCTCAGTCTAGAAAAATGATTCAACGGCAGAGAAAAATTATTCTTATCACAGCAGAGTGATTTCACCTCTTGTTCCTATTCTCCATGTCATGGTTAAAGACTTGTTTATGTTTCATAATGAATTTTCATTTTCAGGAAGTTTGAGCTTGGCTTCAGAATTGTGCTCCAGGCTGGAACTGAATATATCAAATCTCAGCTTGGAAACAAATCATCGTTTATACAAAATTGCAAAGAAATCCAGTTGGTTGGAGGTTAGCAGTTATTTAAGAATATGTTGTGCTTCTCCTCTTTAAAAATATAATCTAAAGGGTGCTTATACGTAGTCCATCATCTCTGCATAATTTAAATTAAACAATTCACCTATCAATGAAAAGCAGCTGCTCTTGAGCTGCTTCACTGTACAGCAACCGTAGTTTATATGATAAAGTGGAAAAGACTGTCTTATGCTAATGAAATTGCTTCAGGCATTTTTCAACAACCCCCCCTTGCCCCTGAAGCATCCTAGATGCAGCTAACCTCCAAATTGCAGGCACGTGCAGCAAAATGGCTGGTGTGGCTGAACTATATAGATGCGAATGTTACTGTAATATAATCTAGATATATAGAGTGAAAGTTTATAGATCTTTTAATTGTTGCTTTCTCTAACTACATCAACTAAATATCTTCTAAGTAAAATAAAACTCAAATTGGCTTCTCTTATTACTGCTTCCAGCAGAACTTTTTGTGCTGTTAGGGGTAAGCACATGCCAAAATGCTTTGTTGGATTAGGCCTTAAATGTCTCAGGATTTAAACTCCTCAGATGAGTGGAGAGGAGGGACTGAAATTGTTCAACACAGACAGAGGCCAAGCATGCTCTAGGAAGTCTACTGTGGCTCTTAATTTAACGTAGAAATCACTCTAGCTCCACAGAATACAGTTTTGGCTCTTGCAGTAACTTCTTGGGTATAGAACAATAAAAAGTTAAAGAGAAGAAGAGTTAGCTGGATTGCTATGTTTATCCTCTCATCAGTGTAGAAATATTCCTTATTGTATTCATCTATAGCTGTTTAGTACCTGAAATCCTGTATATGGATCACATGCAGCTCAGGCTAGCAGTGATGGTGGTGCCTCCCGCTGAAGGCCATGAGACAGCTTGTAAGAAATGTCACAGTCTCCAGTAAGTCTGCAGTGAATGGTCACCTCATCTGAAGAAGGATGAAGCTCCTGGCTGCCACAGGCAGCTCCCAGGTCTGACATTTCAATGCACAAACACTCCTCTGAGCTGCGGGGCTGCCTGGAGCCCAGGGGCATGCGGGGTTTCCAGCATTTCCCATTTTTTGGCACCGGGTTGTCCTCTGCTATGGGTGGCTCTGCCCCAGCCCGGACGGTGTGGTGCCCACTTCACCACACGCCTTCCTATGGGGTTTGGTGCAGCAGGCACCCACGGGATGATCCCCCCAGCGAGCATGAGGGAAAGCACGGCTGCCCCCGTCACACTCAGCGCTTGCTGGTGGCACCCCGCAAGAAGGGAGGGCTCGGGGCACCCCTGCTGAAACTGCGCCTGGGGGGACAGGGACGTGGCATGCAGGCAGCGTGCTGCTGTGTGAATCGGTGTTAGCAGGTGTGCGTAGGTGTTGGTGTTTGCCTGCGTCATCTTCTTCTTTTGATGCCCTTTTGGGATAGCATTGAAGGAGGGGGAGATGGCATGGGCATGAATGCTGTCCTCTCTCTAATCTGGCAAATACATGTTGACCCAAAGCAGAAGGGCTGTGGTGGGAGGAAGCCACAGCTTTCCTGAACACACTGGTGTGGGAGGAAGCTTTTCAGGGAGCTTTTGGGGTGAGCGCCATCAAGCTGAGGAGGGATCTGGCCACAGTTTCTCTGACTCTAAGCAAGTGCTCTGACTGTTTGGCAGACTGAATAGCAGAGAAGCACATTTTCCCCCAGTTCTTTGATTTGAAAGAGCTTTTTTTATGCACCCGTTTTTCCTTTTGTTTTGTAATGATTGTGTCACCTCGAGGGAAAGCCTGGGGACAGCCTTGTGTGGAGGGAGAGGGTGACCAGCAGTCAAAAAAGGTTGCTGGGACTGGTAAGATGCAAGGCATACTCTTACTAGTTGTTTAACTCTGTTTTTTAGATGCCTGACTCTCCCTGGGCACTCTCCAGGCATCAAACTTGGGGAAAGATACATTCCTCATATTTTTTAACACAGTCTGTTCTGTCCTGCTCTCTCCCAGTGCCCCCAGTTGGAAAACCCTTGCCTTAGGGGTGTGAGGTGGTTGCAGGGGCATTGCTGGGAGCCCAAAGAGCAGATGGGGGGAAGCCGCTGGGAAGGGCTGGGTACCCCAGGGAAACCCGCTGAACCAACATCGCCCCGAGGACGGGCAGGGGAAGCCGATGGCTGCCGGGTGCCTGCTGCCCTCCTTGCCATGGACCCCGTGGTAAAGGGTATTTCAGCAGCAGGGCTACTGTGTGCTCTGCTGTGTCCTGTGCAGGGACCTCGTCAGGTCTGTTGCAGCTGGTTGTCTCCACAGGGGAACTGCAAGGTGGCATCATTCAGCCGGCGGGTGACCAGTTTTGCGGGGGACATGAGGGAGCTTGTGTGGGTCTGTATTTGCTTAGGGCTTACAGGCCAAGGGCTGTGCGCTGGACACCTTTGGCAGCTCTATGCTCAGGCATCGTCTTTTGTCCTCTCTGCGTGTCAGACTGTCTGCTGCAAGAAACAAACGATAAAACTGTCGGTCTGAGATTCCTGGTGTTTATCAGCCTGTCCCCAGCCAGAGTGCTCATGGCTGAGAATATTCCTTGGGAAGGTAAAAGAATTCCACTTTATTTACAGAATGAGCCCTGTTCCTGCTTCCAGGTTCAAGATGGGCCTTACAGGTGTTGGCCTTCTACGAGCTCTGGGTTCCAGGTTTGCAGCCAGGACAAGCCCAGTGCTTGAAGAGGCGTCAGGCAGGTCCTGCCTCAGCTCAAACAGGAATTCAAGGAGCTACTTCTTCCCAGGAGGGCACTTAGCATTGAGGAAGAGCAGAGCCAGGGCTGGCCAAAGATCTACTTCACTGGCATACTTAAAGTCATTCTAAGCTGGGCTAGGGGGATTTCACACGCCCTCCAAGAGCTCCTTCCCTCTGTCCTATTGTTGCACTCAAAAAATGGACACAGCAGCAAATTTTCTCATCGAACCTATTTTTCCTTCCAGTGAAACAGTCGTGCACATATTATGCAGCAAGAGTCGCACAAGGCGGCGGTCAGTAGGAGGTGTGCACCCCGATGGGTCTTCTGGGGCTGTCGAAAACTCACAGGATTGAGGGGGTTGGGCATTTGTGTACCGAACTCCCTTAAGACTTTTTTCATCTGTGAATGTGAAGTCTCTCCCTCTGTTTTTGAATAGTGCTTTGCACAACAGAATATTCTGGATGGGAACAAATGAATCTTCAGGCAGCTCTACAGAATGCCATGCAAAAAACAATGGGCTGAACCAAATTCTCCTACAAACCCTCTCTTGGCTTTTGATTGTCACTACCTATTTGCTTACCGTTGCTTCTTTCTTGTGGAAGAAATTTGGGTTGTTAACCAGATTATCTTCGTTGTGAAATGATAAATGACTTCACCCCAGTTGTCAATAATCCATGATGCCTGGAAAATAAATCAGCGAGTCCAAGTTGTTCTAACAATTTGCTGATTTCTTTGGGGAAATATGAACAAAATTAATATGGTGCTTATGTAATCACTTACTAAAGCTATGACTAATTTGCATCCTGGTGGTGATAAGAGGAGATAAGAAGATGTGGCATAAATTACACTCCTGTTTTTCTCTATCCATCTTTCTGGAGCCTGAGGGTGCCTGTTCACAGCTGCGGAGGAGTGCGTCTGAACTGAGCTGCAATCGCACCATCGGAGAGGTGCTGAAGCCAGGCTAGTGAGTCTCACCAGACCTGTGCTGGCTTGTGCTGGGCCGGCCCTGCTTCCCCATGCCCCTGGTCTCTCCCTTTCTAGGAGGCTATTAGAAATGGCCAGTAAGAATTTCTCCGGGCTTTTTCTGAAGCAGCTGCCAGAGACAACCCAGCCTTTCCTGCTCTGGTGCAGAAATCCTGTCCCAGCCTGGCAGGAATGGCTGCGGCATTCATAAATCATCCAGACTAAACCCTGTCTTCTATATCAAAGCATGCACGATTTTAGAAAATTGGCATTCCTCCTTCCTCAGCCCCTGAATTTTGACTGTTTTGTTTAAGGTTTGTGCACGAGTTTATGTCCCCACAGAGCGGGGTCCCGGCTGCTGCAGCATGAGGACCAGAGACACTAAGCAGCCTGCGACGGTGGCTGGGAAACCGGACTCTCCCAACTTCACTGCACCACGTGAAAGCAATGTGAAAAATACAACCGTTTTTCAATATAAGTAGTGAAAAACCCCTGCCTTTTAATGTTGTCATCTTAAGTGGTGCTATTGGATGCTGAAACATGTTAAAATATGTGGGAAGAGGGTTTGCTCAAAGCTCCCCACTTCTGCTCTCCAGGGCCGGTGTTCGTCCTCTCCGTCCCGAGCCATCCTGGTACACTGCCAGCTGGGTTTTCTGGGTCTTTCTCCCATGCACCCTCCCTCACTCTCCAGCATTGGTGGTGAGCTCACACTGCAGCCCTTCCCTCACTGGGAATATGCATTTGGGTCTCCTTCCTTTTATGTAGCCACCTAATGCCATTACACATGTTGCCTCCATCTCTATCTAATTTAGCTGGCAAGAAGCCAACAGGTTCAAAAAATTTTGAGAGGGATGTGGGATTGACAGACATAAACACTTTGTTACAGAAGTTTAGTTTCCTTAGGAAGTCAGGCTAAAAACGAGGTTAGCATACTATTTCACAGTACTGTCTGTATTCTGAAGGCATATCTGTACAGGGTGGTGTGGTGCCTCGCTAGGTCCTGAGCAAGCTCCGACTGAACCTTCATGTCAATGACACAGTGTGTATGGAGACAAGTTTGAATTTTGGCAGTATGTCTTCTGCTTGGGGCAGCTGTGCTGTTTCTGATTTGGGACCCAGCTCATCCAGTGTTAGACTGAGGAGCTCTGCAGTACATTGCATTGTGCAACGCGGACATATCCAAATAATTCATCTGAATAGCACAATTCCCTTGAAACTCGCTCTCCAAGTTTGGGTTAGAGGCCAAATTTGAAGTAATTTGAGCAAGGAACTCCTAAGATGCAACCCCTTCTTTAAAAAGTCATATGCCATCCAAATGTTACTGCTGTTACAGTACTTTGTTTACTGGTTGCACACATCTGGATATCGCACTGTAGCTCTGATCCTCTCCAAGATCTTATCAGGTCATCTACTTGGAGTATGGTGTTTGGTATGGTGGTTGACACCCAAGGACCCTTAGGGAGGTAATACTACAAAAAGTAATGGGAGTACAGATTGGATCTGTCTGGATTAAGGTGACAAGGTAAAGGAAATTAGGGTTGCATGCACAGCAGGACATGGTTTATGGACAGCTGGGGGCTGCTGGCAGCTCTGGGGATATGAATTGCAGCATTGCTGACTTTCCACCTGCAAGCTGCAAGGGCTTCTTGTCACACTTCAGCCCTGACAGCAAAGCTGTCATTGTCAAAGCCAATGCTTCAATGGGCTCTGAAACCCACACGCATACTCAATCTGTTCTGAAAGTTGCTATGCCTTAGCAAGGCCAGAGGATAAATTTAGTTACTTGACACAGCATGTTCTGTAGATACTGCCTGCCCCACGCATGTATGCAGCTGCTTTTCATATCCAGATTGCTCTAAAACCTCCAACCTGCCCAACGCCAATAAGCCCAAATAGTAATTTGCTGCAGCAGGTGTGTTTGGTGGAAATGAGGAGTCCTTCTGCAAGGGAGCTCCTGAGGTGTGGACCACAAAAAGAGAGCTGCTTACGGCATTTGCCAGACTCTCACATCTTTTGCAGAGCATAGCAGGGAAAAAAAACAACCACCAAACGCTCCACAAATAGCCTTTCTGGCCTTGCACCAGTCTTCAAGTATGTCACGTTATTACAGTCCAAATGCTTCACTGCCTCTGTTCGAAGAGACTTGGCATCTAGCATTTCTTCAGAGATCCCTTGCTGAGGGACGCTGACCCAGCAGTGAACTCGCACGGGGCCCACGCGTGCCTGCAGCGTATGCGGGCGCGGCGCGGCACTGGCAGAGCCATACCCTGCCTGCCTTGGAGCAAGCTCGCCCCTGGGGCTGCCCTTGGTTTGCCTCCCTCCCTCCTGTCCAGAGCAGCTTGCGGGACTGAGTGTTGCCCTCTGGACGCAACGATCCTCACCCGTGCAGGAATTTGCTGTTGGCATGCACGGCACCTGGTGCCGAGGAGAGGTGTGAGCGAGGGAAAGGTGCGCAGGTGTGCAGGTTTCGGGCAGCTGCCCCACGTGCCCGTGGTGCCATTTCCCCAACCCTCTCCCTGCCACAGTTCATGCAGGTGGCACTGGGATGTGATGGCTGGTTTGCCAGGAGCCATCAGACTGCATGGGAAAAACAGCAGTGCTGCCACATCTTTGAAGCATCCGAAAAATAAATTGCTATAAGGTAAGGAGGTTAGTGGTTCCTGACACTTTCCAGAACGTGAAGCTGGTGCTTAAAGACTTGAAGAATAATTGACTTAAACCTTCCAACATCAGGAAATTGGAAACTTGCCTTCTGCAATACCACTTTCACAACAACCTTAACTCTTCCCCTATATGAAATGCTCCTCTAGCCTCCGTGAGAGCTTGCCAGACTGCCCCTTTCCCAAGCCTGTGGAGAACAACGTGGGAATGTGCAGGAGTCCTGCACGTGGGAATGTGAGGGGGACAGGGAGGTCCTGCCTTACTTGAGGAAAAGGCTGAATTTAACTCAGATGTGATGAAGCAGGAGCTAGCTCAGTCCTGTGTCCTCACCCACTTGTCCCGCTCTGATGGAGCGCAGGCTCTGTAGACACCCATGGGCAGAAGATAAGGACGTGGACAAGAGCCTGCGCCTCTGAACCTCTCTATTCCTCACCAGGCAAAGAGATGGAACCATTCCAAGTCACTTCCATTTGTTCCTGGAGCCTCTCAAACACAGAGCAGCAGTGTTCAATGACAGCCATAAATCATTAAGTAATTAAGCATGCAAGTAAAAAAAACATGTGCAAACAAACCTCGTGCAGTGATGTATATGTAGAATTTGACGTTAGAAAGCTAACACATTGCTACATTCCTGCAAAAACATATCTAGTGCTGCACTGGAGATCAAGATAATCTGCATGGGGAAATACTCCTCTTTATGCCATGAGCTATTGTTATTGGCCTGAAAAATACTCATTACCATAGTTATATGGAAGTTAGCAACCAGGGCTAAAGTTCAGGCAGCCAAGTCTTAGAAATGCTGGCACATTTTGTGAAGCAGGAATGCCAATTCCATCCCTGTTTATTCCAGTGTTTTTGTATTATATCCTAGCAGTCTTTATAATCTGAGAATTTTGCCAATTCCCTTAACTTTTTCTTTTGTTTCCTGGGGAGTGTGTATCCTCTCAGGTCTCTGGCAAGCTGTATGAGAGCAGCCTGGCCTGTTGGCAGAGCACCGTGGCAGGAGCCAGCACTGAGGGCTATGGCAGCAGACACCCAACTGGGCTCTGCTTGAGCATCTCTTCCAGAGTTTGGGGTTTCATCTACTACTTGTTCTGCTGCTTCCGACACTTTAACCACTGTCTCTTCTCAGCTGCTTTGTGCTCAACAAGCTTTATTAAGCAAGGGATGCCACCAGGTGAATTCATGCACCAAATCTTTCTTCCTTGCCCCAGCAGCACCTACAAAATGTGCAGGTACCTGGGTGTCTCTAGCCCTCTGGAGAGAGCGTCTCCATGTTAGGGCTGGATCCTGAGAGAGTGAGCCTCCCACTTTGCCTTCAGACACCAAGTTTTAAAAGATGGATATTTTTTAATTTATAACTGATACATGTTTCCAGCACTTGGAGGGGCCTTCCCAAAAGGACTATTTGATTTCCTTCTTTTATTAATCTTGTATGATACTGTATTACCTCCTGCGGTGCGTGCACATGCGACCAGCCCTCGGGAGCCTGGTCGACCGGCTGGAATGTGGTTTCCTGATCCATCAGCAGGGAGAGGGATGCAGCCCCGGGGCTGCTCCTGCCTCCTCCCCGCTTTGCCTCCTGCTGCACAGCTAACAAGACGACAGGATGTTCCTAGTTTAGGTTTGCCGTTATTTTCCCCACACTGTAATATTGCAGAAGAACCAAGGGCAGACAGTGCTCTTTGATCTGAGCGCTAGCGATAATTATAAACAGGCTGGCAGAGACCGTTGTTATATAACCATACAAGTGTTTCAAAGTCGGACAAAAACCAGGAAGGTGGGATTAAGATACACCCAAAATGAAATTATTATGTTAGACCTAATGGATTTGGTTTGTGCCAAAGTCCTCCCCACCTCCTGCCAGCAAATAATATTGCCAGATGGTAAGAGGTTGAAAATTTCTGGTCATGTTTGTAAAAGCTATCACTTCACCGAGTGCATCGATCTGCCCACAAACCTGAAGGCCCAAAGAGCAAAGGTGTGCTCACACCAATGAATAAAGTCATCTGTTAGTTACTGAACACCTTGGGCCTGTTTCCCCACGTTGCAATGCATTGAGATATTTGGCACTGTCTAACATCCGACCCAGGGCCATTCTACGGATTTACTTTAAGAAAAGTAGATACCAGACTGAAAGGGCATTTTTTATATATTGAACCATAGGGACAGCTCAAGAGAAGGCTGCAAGGATTCAGTGCAAGAGAAAGGGTGCGTAACCCAAAGCAGTGCTGTTTTGTCGTATCTCATTTCCACGGACATAACCCAGGAGTGGCTCTCCCAAAGATGTAGTAGCACAACAATATAAAACTGGCTTAAACGGGGAAGCATTTGGGGCTCTGGTTGCCTGTAGATTAAAATGTCATTTGTTACCGGGTTGACCGGGTTACACAAGTCATTTAGCATCGTGAAGTGTTTCACCGGCTTATGGTCTAAATGCCAGCTTCCAGCCCTGAGCCAGGGGTTCAGCGGCATTTATTTCGGTTGAATGGTGTTAGCGGGATTAAATTTGACCACGTGCATGTAAAAACTTAATAAATTAAAGTCTAATATCCCAGAGGCATGCAGGGAAGGGTGAAAATGTGTGACCCCGTTTTAGGGAAAATGATCATTGCCTTCCTCTCCTTTCATGACTTAGGTTTTGGGGTAGATGATGCGCTTCTGCGGTAGAAGATTGCAGCAGGGTCAGAAGTCACAGGCCTGGGCACCACAAAGGACTTTGAAATGAAGAGAAAATGCTGCAAGGTCTAGGTAGGTCCCAGGAAAAGCAGAAAGGCTGGTTCTGAGGAAGAGAGAGAAGAGCAGCGTCTCTGTTAGTCCAGCTCTTCTCATGGCAGCTCCTGATGTTCTCACCAAAGCCTCTCTTCGGGAGGAGGAATCCAGCTCAGAAGTATCAGAGCACCCACCTGTGACAAAGGCAGGTCTGCTGAGGGCCAAGAGAGGCCCCTCTTCGCTGGGGAGGCATGCTTTCCCCAGGTGTGGGCTTGCCGGAGGCACACCAGGGGAAGGCGCATCCCAGCTGACATCTCATTGCGGAGAGCGTTGGTGCATCCCTTCACCCTGCAATATCCCCTGCTAATTAAAGCTTCTATGAGTGCAGAGTTACACAAGAAAGAGATTGTGGTAAAGATTTCGGAAGCTGTAAAAAATGTATTAGAGGAGAGGCCTTCGCAGGCTGCAGATCATTTCTGAGCCACTCTGCACGCCCAGGTCCCACTTGCGCTGCCTGCTGCCAAGAGGCCATTACGTGGCCAGTTCCCAGCCCAAATGCGTAGGAGGAGCATGCATAACTAAACACACATATACATACATATGCATGTGTATAAATTGGATCTATGCTCAGAGCTCTCTGGTAGCAAGAATTGCTATGATACAACATAAAAACATTTAAGAACTGTTGGAGTTGGCATCCTTGCTGTTTAAAAAGTGCTGCAATTTTGCCAGACATTGCTGGCTGAACTTTAGCCTTGGATACAAACTTCCATACAATGATGGTAATGAGTATTTTATAGGCCAGTAGTTCAGAGCATGAAAACTGCTTCCCTCCCCAGAGAAATGGTCCCAGGCTACAGTGCTAAGTGTGCTAACAAGGATGCTGCTGAATTGCATTCTGCCCTGCTTTTGCAGTTTTTCTATGTATGACTTAATTTTCATTTTATCTTTTCACGGGTGCAGGGAAGTTATAAAACATCTTTCCAGCTAGAATTATCAATTGTTTTGGCATTTTTCTCCTGCCTCAGCCTTGACCAAACCTGGGGTATCTCAGGGCAGCAGTGAGCTGACAGGACTGTTCTCTCATAAAGACGGCACCAGGCGCCAGCTAGATGTGACCCTCACAGCACTCTTAGGATGTGCTCCTCCAGCAGGGAGTCTGGGTGTCTCACTGGCCCCCAGGGCCCCTGGGCTCCCGGGAGCTGAGGAGGGAAGGAGGGAGCCTGTCCATCTTTACCTTGGAGCCATCAGTCCTGAAGCTTTTGTCAGAGAAGCATTGGGCACTTAGAAATCCATCTTATGTCTTCTATGTCTTTTATTGCAAACCAAACAGCAGTGCTTTTTTTTTTTTTTTTTTTTTTTTTTGACCTGGTCTGCTCTCTATTTCTTCTTTGTTATAAATTCTAAATTATGGACTCTACTTTGCAGCAGTGAAATTATTCCTCAGACCTGGCCCTAGCACACAGAAAAGCTCTTCTCATGAGGTGCTGCGTGCAGGTTACACCCAGCTAGGTTTGCTGCAGGGGTTGTGGTGCAGAAAGGCACTCCTCCCCTTGCTGCTGATGGTTAGATTAAGAGGACAGAGGACTTTCAATATAGCAAAAGGAGTACAGAGAGTGAGCATCTAGAGCATGAGCTTGGGGGGGCGGGGGGGGCTACTTTCTAGCCAACTCTGGCTTTCCTCTATTTTCAGTCAAATGTTAGGAGTTGTTCTTATTTTAAGTGACTGAGAAACAGCTGTTGATTCAAAAGGTAATTGCTGAACTTTGTCAGATCACAATTAAAGGCAGGTGAAAAAAAGAATGCTCCATCCTGGGTTTTGTTGCGCTAAAGCAAACTCTCTCTCCTCCCCCCCCCCCCCGTTTGATCTGGGAAAGTTTGTACTTTAATGGAAAAATAATCGAGAAGTTCTGAACTGGTATTGTCTTGACCTCGAACGGGCTGTCTGCTGTGCTGTTATTCTAGAAAGAGGTGGGAATGACAGTGTTCACATCACTCAGCAGGGTTTGATGAGACTGAGCCCACAGTCCTGGGCTGGATCTGTAACTGCGGAAGCCCCATGGCTGGAAGCTGCTACCAACAGAGAAGGGGAGAAGCCATAGCTTTGCTGAGTTAAGCTGTAAAAAATAACTTGGAAAAGCAAGAATGCTGTAGACAACTGGGGAAGATGCCAGGGGGGACAAAATCTAAGTCAGGAGGCCCCTAAAATGAAATACAGGTGAAAAATAAGGTTATCTGACAATCTGCGGGAAATAAGAATTGAAACATGCTTGAACTTGCATACAGGTTGGGGAGAAGTATGTGTATGCAATGAATATGCTGTATTCAATCCAACTTTTCCAGCAATATGCACTTGAACAGAAGTATTTGCTGGAAGAAAGGCCAGAAGGGAGGTTGTCTGCATTTGCTGATGCAGAGAGAATGATTCAGGGCAATGCTCAAATCAAAATAAACTCTCAGAAACATACCACATCTATAACTGCAAGAACATGAGAAAAATGTCTTCATTCTCTTGCTCGAGATAGAAAGCAGCAAGTCTGTGGGGAGGCTGCTAAGCTAGAAATATCTTCTTGATAGCAATCTTCCTGCTCAAGTTTCTCCTGCACCTTGCAGCTGTTTTGGCACAGCTAAGAGATCTCCTGATGCAGTGAGTTCATGGCAAGATTGCACCTTTGCAAGCAGTGGCAGGTTCAGACACGTTAATTGCATTGTGGTGCTCAGGGTGATAGGGGAGCGCTGGGCTGGGAGCCTGGGGGGAACCTGGCCTCCCTGCATGCAGAGCTCCTGCTTACATGGAAATGAATTAGGCACAGACTTGAAAAAGAGATGTCTGCATTTGTGTTTGATTACAGCTTTGTATCTGCAAGGAACGATGCAGGGAAGCTGGATCATCACCTTTAGAAGCAGGTATAAAAAGAGACTACCAACACCAGCCCTTGTAGTAAGGCCAGTAGTAATTCACACAGGATTTCCTGTCAAAAATTAAATCCTCATGGAGTTCAATCCTGTATTTACCTTCAAATACTTTGTATTTTTCATATTCACTTATCACTATATTGTGTAGAATGACATTTACATGGAATGAAACTGGGGATCCTTGTATTTATGTTTTTTTCTAATTGGTTGACTTCCTTCTTGCTGTTACAGTTGCTAATTGGAAGGGTTTTTCTATTGTGAATCATAACAGACGGCTAGAAAATTTGCTTGCTTTAGGATTTCATCCTGGATTCTATCCTGGATTCCATGGGAGCACTCAACACACCTGTGCAACAAGAAAAGTGTCTACAGGTCAGGAAACAACCTCATCTTCACGAGCTGCCTGCAGCAGCCTGTGTGTGAGCGCTATTTGGGGAAAGCTGTGGCCTTTGCCTGCACAGTAATCTCAGCAGATGTGTGAGCACTCCAGAACTGATTTTTAACCAGAGTGATATCCTGGGTGAGATTCAAGAGGTCTCCACTCACTGCCTGTTTTCCTGTTCGGTAACTCTCATGTGGTTCTTCTCCAGACCTGGCAATCTGTCCTCAAAATAGTAGTGCTGTCATGAGTTAAAATAACCGTGGCAAGTCTTAAAAAATTATTCTACTTGGAGAAAAATGATCATGAGCATCTTTTTTTACACAGCAACAAATAGCTCCAACTGTTGTTTCTCTTTAGAAGCCCTTCTGGCATGGTGTCCCTCCTTTTCATCATTCATCAGTTACTTGAGTGTAATGTCAGTTAGAGCACATTAATAACACGGAAGCGGAGGAACAATCCCTATAAGAACTGTTCTCGAGCCAGGACATTTCTGGAATTGAATCGTCTTTAGCTTTCAACAGAAAAGACTAGCTGCAAACGTACTTCTGGAAAACCAGAGTATGAAAATGGAAGTTTGCCTGTTCTTTAGTCCTTTAGCTTCCCTGTCCTTCCCCTGCTCTGTATCATGTAGGTGCTACAGACACTTTACAAGCCCTCAGTAAGAAACATGTTTTCTGGAACAGTTTTTATTCTCAATAAGCATTAAAGGTATATGATTACATTTTTTACATCAAGATATCTGTTGAGCAAGTTTTCCTCATTTTACAGTGAGATGAAACTTAGAAAGGTGCCGCTTCTAAGTTTAATAGTAAAGACCACCTCATGCGGGTCAACATGCCTGGACAGAAAGAGCAAGAGAAAACAAGGAAAGGAATTGGGGGCTTCTGGTGATATTTCTAATACTTCACACACAGGATAGTTTAACTGATAGTTTAAATGATTGTGTAAGACAAACTGCTTCTGTTAGTGTAATTATGCACCCTTGTCCCTCCCAAGGAGTAGCTGCACAAGGTGGAAAGTAAAATTATCTGCATTGTGTGGAAAAAGAAATTCGATAACTTATGCAGATCCAAGTTTCTGCACATTTCAACTCAAAAAAAAAAAAGAAAAAAAGACATATTTATAACCACATCCTGCATGATACTCCAGGCAGATTCTTACAGCCATTCATTCCTGGGCCTAGTAATAAATGCCCCTGGCCTTGTGATGAACTTCTTTAATATTTAACTTAACTTCACTCCCATCTTACTGATCTGTTTTAATGGTCTGAACAAAGTAAGCATACTCGCACAGCACTGAAAAAAAATACGGTGCAAAATCTTAATCATTCAACAGTATGAAGGAGTTCATAATGCCGACGTATAATGTCTGTATTCAGTCTTCTGTATGAAATCTGACCTAATCAGTTCTTAGGAGGAAATCCTGAGCCCTGTTGAAGTCAGTGGCAAAACTCACAATGACCTCAACATTTATGTATGATGGAAATAATTGAATCAGGGCAAAGCAGACTGATTTTTCCATGTAAGCATATTTTATGCAATGATTATTTTATTCATTGATTATATGATGCAATGACATTTAAATAGTTTCAATTTATTTGGTCTTTGTCAACCTAACTATTCAGTGGAAAACCTGTGGAAGATAACTCTAGCCTTCAAGGTGGTGATTTGTTTCAAAACTAAACTTAAAACTATTTGTGCAAGTTCATGTTAATTGTGAGCTAATTGCAATGGATACACACACATTACTTTGGCCCTCTTTACTGTTTGCAAGTTGCTTGTAAACACATTGTGAAGTCTTTGAATTTCACTCCTATTCTAAACCAGGCATGAATTCCAACAAGAAATTTTTTCTGGGCTACAGATGATATATGAATACTCATAGGTCACATGGGTGAACATGTCACAGGATGCTCTTCCACCTAAGTGAAGGATTTGGATTTGTCCTACTTCATACCCAACTTAATTTATGTCATGTGCCACATGGCACTTGTACCTTTTTCTGTACAATGTGAACTTTTGACTAACAGAACCTAAACCCAATGGGTGGATGGTGATGAATTTGAAAGGTTGTACGCAAGTCAGCAGTTCACCGAGGTGGTTTTAGAGATCTCTTAGAAAAGCCTTATGAAAAAGGTTTTGTAAAAAATGGCAAGGAAGTATTTAGGAAGAAAAACTGGGTTGCTGCTCCACCTGTTTATTGTGCTGAAATACATATCCTCACATGCAGAAAGTGTCTATGATATAAAGGGGCTTAAAGCTAGCTGGGTATAGGAAGGAGAAGATAATAGTCACAGAAAATGGAGATTGTACCTTAGGTAGTACCCCCGTTTAAAAATAAAATGTGATTTCCTCATTTTTTGATACATGTTTTCCTCTATGAAGGGGTCTTCAAACACTCTGAAGCTGTGGAATGAAAATATTTCCCTTCTGTTCCTTTCAGTCTTTTCTCAGTGCTGAAACTCTGGCTCTGTGGATGTGTCCTGGCCCCCACAACAGCACTGGTCCGGTCTGGTCTGTTCCCGTAACTGAAATCTTCTGGTCATCTCTCCGCGTGCTTGTAACTGTGAGTGTATTTGTCATTGTTTACATCTATTTCATGTAGCTGTAAAGGAGCCTTTGCTTCGGTTAGGGTATTTAGATACAGTGAAACGACAAACTGCATTCAGGTCTTTCAAACATAGGAAGCCAGGGCATCAGGAGGAGTGTTTAATAAGGGTATAACAGCAAACAGCCTCCTTGGAAATAGAGGTTTATTTACAAACTCATCAAACGAGGGACCCTCAGCCCTGGGGGCGGAGGAAGGGTGCCTTTCGTTCCGTAAACATCCATCTGAACATCCCATGTCAGCCTGCTGGCCTGACTCAATTTAAGTAGGCACTTGGTGGGGGCGGATATTTCAGAAGGGACATATATGTTGGTGGGATATCTTAAAAAAAGAAAGATAAGAGGCTTAGTCCACACCTGGGGTACAATAGCTTTGAACTTTGGAGAAGTCCTGGTCATTATCTGAGCTTTGCTGTTCCAGCAAAGCTGTGCTTGCAGGGTTGGGACTTCACTGACTCCTTCTCCAGGAGCATCCAGAGGAGCGGAGGAGCACAGATAGTTTAGGAACAGAGTGACTACTCATCTGATGACAGGTCTTCAGAAACTGCAAGGTGACCAGAGGATAAGGACATGCCAGACCTAACGAAAAACATCCAGGCTAAACACAGCTAGAACATAGATGATAAAAGAAAAGTCATAGTATTTCATCCTCTTCTGTCTCCCAAGGAGACAATGGGAATGCACCTTTTTTTTCCTCTGTCTCAAAGCAGAGGGATGTCAGGCTTTGGGCCACCGAATGGCTGCGTGGGAAAGGCTCTCTGTGGCCAGCGCCTTCTGGGAGAAGGCTTGTCTCCTCTGCCTCCATCCTGCAGCACGCCCTGAGGGTGCGAATACTTTCTACGCATGGCTGAACCTGCCTGCTTTTTTGTTTTGCCTTTTCATTGTGTTTTCCTGCTTCTGTTTCCCTAGGTGTTTTCAGCAGCCAGGCTCAGATCAGGGAAGTGACTCAAGAGAACAGTTGAGCCGGGGAAAGCTCTGGCTACCGCAGACTCCTCTGCCCATCGCTAACAGCAGCCTTCGGCTTCGCTGGGAGTGGTGCTAGGGGTCTCCTAACACACCCAAAAATCCCTTTCCACAATCTCTTTGCCTGTGCATCAGTCGGAGTACCTGTTTACTCAACTCTTTGCGGCAATTGCTAAATCTGTGTGTTTCTCAACCAGCTGTGAGAGCCACAGCTGTTGCTGTAGGAGACGATGGCTCCTGGCTCAGCGGCTCTCCTTGCAAACCTCAACCTCTTCCCAGCCTTTGGCTGCATGGGGAGTTTTGCCTGGGTAAGGGCTGAATAACGACTCCACAGTTCGGACCTGCATGCAATACTCAGCAGGCTGTGACAGTGCGGGTTTGCAAGTATTTTGACCATCTTCCAAGAGCCTTTCCGCATAACATAATCCAGTAATGAATTTCACATAGGAGTGCAAAGGATGCAAATAAGCAACTCCCCACCTACCACTACTGTCTGTATTCATGGGAGAGACAGATTGCTCAGTGTCCACACAATCATAGGAAAAAGGTAAAATGCAAGCAGGCAGGAAAGAAATTAAGGCAAGTAAAATTATTCTGTATTTTTCTCGTTTAGAGAACAGTCAAAATAGCAGTGTTGATCAGTGGTCTTCTGTTTTCCTTGCTCACTGATTACTGTTTTTCAAATGGAGAAACTGCTTGGAATTATAGTATGTAGAAAATGGGGACATTTCAAAGCCGCACGCCAGGGGAAGGGGGAGCGAGCCGGGGTGTGATTCCCATCCCGCTGTCTGCTGCCTGCGATCCATCGCCCGCTCCCTGCCGGCGGCGCCTGGAGGAGCCCGGCGGCCCCGGCGCCTGCCCAGCGCTCAGGGATTGGCAGCGCCCAGCCAGCGAGGGTGCGGTGCCTCCCGGGTCGGTCTCTGTGCTGGGCTGCATCTTGGCCTCCAGGTGTGAATAGAGATCACGTATCACATCTACTGGTGTGACTGTGTCACAGGAGTGGTTGTCATTGAAAACCCATCATTTCTGGGAGCAGTTTTTATTTTGCAGGTGAAAAATGTGAAGGCTTTTTCACCAGATGGGAGGATCACAGGAGGACAGAGTGAGGATTTGTGATGAGACTCAAAATGACTGACACATGAATGTTGCACATTCAAATTAAAAAGCTTTCAAAGGAATCAGTGAAAAAAACCCCACATATAGATTTGCACAATCTGGTCAACAAGAGTGACCTGATCTGGTGCTTTCAGCCATTATCTGCCGTGGGATTAATGGGTGATTGAACCATCATCATCCTGCCAAGACTAGTGAAGCATCATTGTCAGGAGCTAGCGGCCATCTGTTCAGCAGAGATGTAGTAAAAAAGCATAAAGAAATTAAAATAGGGGAAAGCAGAATAAAAACACAACTCTTGGTTACTTCGTATTTTGAACCTAAAACAACTACATGCTTATGATTTTCATAAGAACATCTTTTGCAGACTATTTTAAAAGACAGTGGCATGAATAATTTTAATGAGAATTTCAGAAAAGGCACTTTCTTTAGTCAGTATATAATCTACATAAAAAAATCATAGACAAAACATAGTCATGTCCTTTCAACATTTGATTTTTTCTGATAAGAATGTGGAATTGTCTACTTTTTTGACTCTCAAAAAAATTATTTCTAGTCACGGCCCTGCTCAGACACGACTACTCATACGTCATTCTTCAGCACTCAGAAGAGCTGCTCAATGGTTTCCCAAAGACTAAACCCACTGTGAAGCAGCTTTACCCATCCCAGCCCAGCGCAAGATAATTACCAAAACTTCAAGCGTATGATTTAAAATATGCCCTTATAAGGGAGACAATTATAATGACACATTAGTTATGAAATGGATGTACCATCCGAGGTAAAACTTGTTTTCGTCCTTTCAGGTGGGTGAACTCACCTGAACTCGCAGGATCAAAACAGAGGCCACAGTACCCTCAAATAAGTATTATTTACATCTGAAGAGCAATATTCAGGAATGTCAGCAGTTTTAACTGACAATTAGGAAGGCACTGCCAAGCCTGGGTAACGAATCAGTTATTAGTAGAGGAGTCAGACAGTGCTAATCTCTTCACCAGCTAGTCAGCACTTTCAAACAGCCCGTGGAGATGGCAGATGCTGTTTACTTAGCACAGACGTCTCACCTACTCTTTTAGCGATGCTGGGAACAGTCCGTGGTCAAAAAACCATGTTGGTCCCTCCGATTAAGAGAAGTATTCAAGCCTCCTCTGCTTCACAGCATGCTTTTCTCTCTTTGTGTATGTTGTCTTTGTGAAGTTGCATCCTTTTGGACGTCAAGCAGATTCCTTCTTCTTCTTTATTCACTTGGAAGATTTATTTAAGAAAATAATCCCCAAATACCCATCTCTCTGGCTTCTTGGGTGGAGAAAATGTTGCAATAATGTGGTTGGGATAGTGCAGCCTCGCCATGTCTGTACAGTGCAGCGAGCCCGCACGCAGAGCACCCTCGGCAGAGCCTCCTCTGCCTTTAGATGTCACTGCCGAGAAGAGGGGCAGGGGCATGGGCATGGGGAAACTGCTGTGTGGAGGGACATCCTGGGCAACACCTAGCCAGCTATTTGCAGATCTAGCCATTGTTTGCATCTGGAAATTAATTCAGGTCGCTAGTCTCAGGTCTTCTCAGCCCAGAGGCGTCAAGAGCTCCAGGAGGCAGAAGGGTGAGAGCAAGGCTGGGTGAGCACATGCAGTGGCTTCTCCTGAAATCAGCACTGCACCAGCCTCCGGCGAGAGGAAGACACACATCCCTCTGCACAAGAGCCAGGCACGGGTCTGCCGGGAGTGAGGAGGTACCCCTGCATGTGGGGAGCTGAAGAAAAGCATCTTGTTTGGGGAAATAAAAAAACCAGGAATTTCGACAAAATTGCTGCTTTATGTAAATGCAAGTTGACAAGCGAGCAGCCAAGAAAAGTCCTCCCCCAGTCTCCTTGCACTCCCCGGACAGTCCGTCCCAGGGGCAAAGCTGTGCAGGGGTGACACACTAACTACATTGCTAGAGAACCCCCCAGTTTATTTCCTCGCATGTAGCTGTGCTGCAGCACCTGGCTACAGACTGGGGCCTTGCGCTGCAAGTCCACTGCCTCTTGTTGCTTAGAAGCAAAATAATTCCTTCTAATTCTTGATCATCTCTGGCATGAAATTTGTTGCTTGGGGTTTAATTCCCACTGGTATATGCTGTCCCACTACTGAGATCACTACTCACTCTGACAGACACAGGGCTGGAGCAACATAGAGGTCACTGATGGGTCCAAGTGTGTCACCAAAGCTGTCTCAAGAATACTTGACAACTTTCTGACAAACTTAGCAGGGCTGAAGCTGCTTCAATTACTTTCACCAGTTTTGAATCCATGATTTCTTTATCCATAGTACAGCTAAAGCAATTTCAATGAATTTCCTCAGTTTAAAAACCATTTGTTCATCCTTCAACTCCCTTTATTTTGCTTGGAGATTTGAATCAGCCACCTGGGAAAGCTCAGAGACATGATGGGTCAAGTACGACATAGTGGCAGGGTCATCACTAAAATATCACTACGAAGCGATTACCTAGCTGAGACCTCTGCAAACCCTTTTCTGTCCAGCAAGGCATCTGTTCCTCTGGTGCAGGGCACTGCAGAGTCCCTCCAGGACTCCTTTGGGGCGACATAGCTCACAGCGAGTCGGCCATAAAGGCTGTGAATGGAGAAGGACACCCAGCACAATCTGTTTGGCCTGGAGCTAACTGAACTTGCAAAAGGCAATAAATGCATGCGTGCCGGTCCCCAGAACAGCTTTGCTCAGCATTACTCTGTTTCAGGGCTCTTTCAATTGAATCGAGCAGCTTTGGATTACAGATAACAATGAAGCCTTGGGAACTAAGGCCTTCAGCAGTGTCAAATGCATGTGCATTTAATTAGAAGTAATAACAGCTGCAACCTTACTCATAAGAACATACAATATTCAGTAACACATTATCTTCCAAATTTTCTCTGTGTATTTATTATTCTCATTTTAACAGAGGAGTCCCTTAAAATTTTAAACTCAGGAAGATATTTATTAGAATGCATATTTAAGATCTGTATCAGCTAGGCTTTTTTTCAAACTGAAACCATATAAGCTCATGTACCTAAAAGGTGTCATACTTTTTCCTACCCAAAACCAGAAAAAACCAAACTCAATGCACAGGGAGTTAATGCATTCATATGGTAGCTGAGGCAAAGTTTCTTGTGACGCCTGAGTGGAAAATAACGTATATGTGTCATGTCCAAAAAAGCTCTTCGTCCAAAAAAGCGTTTATCTCTTTGTGATGGAAGGCTAGGCAGGCATAAATTGTTGCAGTGACCTTTTGCCCCATGATATTACCGCTTTATGTTGGAGCGGAGGTGGATTTAGGGATTTAGTAAATGGCAAACCCCTCTGACCTTAATTACTCTAATGCCTCCTTTAATCCCATCAGAGCTATGCAAATTAAATGCACTTCCTGCATTTGGAATAAAGATTGCTTAGTCAGTTTTAAGCTGCAACCAGGGCATATAATGTTAATAATATAAAAGAAGGATGTTCAGGCTGCCTGTTGGGCAGCTCTGCATCGGAGTGACGTAGCACTGTGCAGGGGGGCTCACGTGGCCGGCCGCAGGAAAGGCAGCACGGGGCTGCTTCGTCTCTCCTGCCCATTGCGCTCACAGGGCAGATTGCCCCGGAGAGGCCGCCCGAGCGGGAACTCGAGCTCTGACTCCTTTGACCTCCCACACAAATATTCAGGGCTAACCCACAAGCCAATAACATGACGGGCATATACATATATATGTATGTTTGTGTGTGTGTGTGCATACATGTAAGGCAAAGGCTATGAAGCGCTAAGGGTATTTGTAGCTACCAAGGAGACTGAGTACAAACATTAAATTTGCTGCTCTTCTGTATGTCTGGGACCTAAATGTGTCATTCTACATGTTTAACCTCCTCCCCGCTCAATATATATTCACTCAAAACCAGATATATACAGTTATCTTGAGGTATTGGGCTGTTGCGAACGTTTCAGTGGATGCCTAGAGATTCGTATGTCCCTCACCTTTCCTTGAGTACCACCACAGGAGGCAGGAGCCCGGGCTCAGCCATGCACAGTGCTGGTGTCCACCCAGCTGTGCATATCAGCGTGCGCTTAACTCCCAGCGGGTACCTAATCCTGCTGACTTCAGGATCAACATTACCGAGGGGCAGATCCGCTTGTGCTGGCACCAGAAAGTGTTTCTGTCGTCCCCGTGCGCTGAGGTTTCTCCTGCGCCGAACAAGAGTGATGAACCCACGGGCTCCTGCCGCGCACCTGCTGCGTGCCGGGGATGCTCGGGGCATCAGCCTGCTGTGCACTTTGTTTTTTTTTTAATGGGCCTGTGTCTGCTTTCTTACGCCAGAGCTGGCGCATCCCTGAGGACTGCTGTCAGGCAGCCACACATCCCTGGTTTTGGGGCTGGAGGTAGGACTTGCTGCATTCCTGCTTCAGTTCCTATGCCCATGGAAAAGGAAACATGGAGGCAGGTGAATGGCAGTGACATTACTCTTAGCACCCCAGGAACGATTACTTCATTGTTCCTGGGACGATGTCTGCAGAGCAGTAAATATCTCACCTGTAGGCCAGGCACTTCTGTTTTACAGGCACCGTTTGTGCTTTTGACGTGCATCGCAAAAATGTAATTATGCAGAGTTTAATAAATGGGATGTAACCTGAATTTATTCCATTTTTAGCTGCTCTTCATGCCTGCAGCTTTACTGAATGCATTTGCTATTTAAAATCGGTTACAGAAGAAATCAGATCCTACAAAAATTATCGACCTGGTGATTGCGAACAGCTTGTTCCAGCATTTGACATTTGAAGTATATTAGTAACACTTAACTACGCACAAAGTAAGTAATACACAGAAATGTTTCTGCTGTCTTGCTGTATACGTATATTTCCTAAAATAAGATTTTGGCAGCAAACAGGTACAATTATGAGCTTATAATTAACTTTAGTAAAAGTTCTGTCAGGATTAATTCAAATCCACTTCTCCTAGATAATGTGCTGTCAGTATTTACTGGAACGTTTCTAGAAAGCAAATGCAACAAAGGCATGAATGAAGATGACACTAATCTTGCTTTACTGAGGCTAATTTTTGCAGGACTTTTCAGGTATTACTCCAGTCCTATGATCATGTTTAGCTTTGAGAAGGACAGCAAATAAAATCTGGGAAAGGAACTCACTACTGAGCCTGACACATATTGTGATCAAAGAAACCTAGTGCATCAAATTAAACAAAATGAAATGAAATGAAATGAAGTAAAATACAATACAATACAATAAAATAAAACAAAACAAAACTACCAATGTTGACTACATTTAGGCAAATGATATCAAACAGCCAAACAGCAGCATATACAGAGCTTTGCTACACTTTACAGCAAGTATATCACTGTTCCATAAGGGCTCCATTCTTCTGAAAAAGATTATTTTTTCAATGGATGATGTTTGGGACTAATTCATGGAAGCTCAGGAAAAAGTGACAAATCTGGGATTTGAGCTATGGTACTGTGATCATATTAATGGAGGACAGCCAACATAGCTTTGAAGAAAGGGTAAGCAGTCCATGGCATGTGGCTGCTGGGCTATGGCACTGAATTGGAAAACATATTACGAAGTACATCTTACTTCCCAAAGTAATACCTCACCTTCAAGAAATGTTGGCATCACTAAGAAGTCATTGGAAAACCAGACTGAGTAGAGCGTCTGCGGCTGCAGAAAAGCTGAGGGGCAGCTTAAAGCCACTAAGGTCCTTCCTCCCTCAATTCTGAATCCCGCTTCACACACCTGGTAGAGGTGTGATGGTGAAACCCAGCATAAAAATGATGATACTAATCAGCGATGTCTGAAGCAGACTGCTTCTGGCAGAGCACAAGAGCTTGGAGGTGTCACCTGGAGAGTAAATCTGGTCAGACATACCTGGCTTGCTTGGATCAGGCAAAGCAATGAGAAAGCTCAGACACCAGCAGGCCTGGGGTCTCCCAGTCACTTGCATTGCCAAAAACAGTTGTGCCTAGGTGGCCTCATCACACATGATGGGATTATGGACAGCCCTAGGGAAGCGAGTCACAGCCACATGCACGGTGGGAAGGTCAAGCGTGCCGCGCTGAGCACCGGGGCTGTGCCGGCCTCAGTCGTCCAGGACAAGCAGAAGTCTGCCCGTCTGCGGTCCAGGCTCACTCTGTGCAGAGCTGGTTGCACCACAGGTCGGGAGGAGGGAGAAATGTTGTGAGCATTACCAGTCTAGTCTCACTGGTGATGCTGGACAGGAGTCACCACTTCGCACCAGACCAGGTGGTGAGTGGAGCAGGATGTGATGGTCTCCAGAATATGGGAATTCAAGATGGCAATGAAAAATGCAGCAGTGGGAGCAAGCTTCGGATGAGGCAAAAGTAGGAACTGAGAGAGTTCAGCTCATTCAGAAAATGCTTATACAATATATATTTATCCACTTCAAGATACAGAGAGCTTAGGTGAAGGGGTGTGTTTCACATTGGCTTATCCAGGATACGACAGCAAAGAGCGATTGCCTCGTCCTGCTATGCAGACGTGCTGGTAGGGCAACCGGTGGAGGAGCAGGCTGTCAATGGAGACATTCAATGCCTTCTTACATGAGAATTTCAGTGGAAATAAAGCAAGAAATTCATGCAAACATGAACAATGGAGCAAGAGGACATAAGAAAAGCCTGGAGTCAGAGTGTATGTCCAGAGCAGCCTCCCTCAGCTGTGCTCCCTGTGAATGAAAGTATCCTGGTGCCTTCTCGGCCCCGCAGGACCGTGAGCTGTGCTATGGGCATGCTGTTCCTTCAAGGAAGAGGTAGCAGGGGCTCCTGGGGGCTCCAGCACATGCAGAGATGCACACGGGGTTTCTCTGTGTGTGCTAAGTGGAAAACAGAACCAGCACTTCACTTGCTGTCACTGCATGTTTTCTTTGCACCATGGCAGAGCGAGATGCAAAGTAAGGTAAGAAAGTGCCAAGAGGTGCCTGCCCACATGGCCACAGGGCAGAGCAAGGGCTATGGGCCTCTCCTGACTCTGCAGAGCAACTACCCGCTGCTACCGGTCCTGCCTGGTATGGTCCTGTCCCCACTGGAGAGAAAGCCTGGGTGCAGCTGCAATGCAAAGCCGTGGGTTGCCAACAGCCTTGCCCAGCCCAGCCTCATTACCAGCCAGGGGTGCTCTCAGAGATTAATGACTCTTTGTCTCAGGCCAGACCAGCTACTCCACGTGACTGTGCTCAGACTGGTATCTCGAGGCCAATCTGCTTTAGCAGCCTCTAGACTTTGGCAGGCTTTTGCCCGGGTCACCAGCTCTGACCCCTGTCACAGCAGCCCGCTGGCCCAGTGCCCTTTTGGAGCCTCTGTGCCAAGCCCAGGCCTCCGAAGGGCACTGGCCACACAGGCACGCTGTCCCAAACCTGCCCTCCTGCCTGTACCCCTGGGCAACGTGGGGTAGCCAATGCAGGAATGCACAGACCATGCAAAGAAGCTGCCTGAGCTGTTTGCATTTTGCATGCAGATGGCGCCTGAGAGGCACCAAAAACCCAACATAACCCCACGTACCCCTTCCCCAGTTTGCTTTTCACCCCAGGAGGTAATAGCTGTGTGGGAAGGCGACAAAGCTGCTGCATTCGCTCTCTTTCTCCTTCCTGTTTGGTCTTGCCTTCGTACCACATCTCAGCAGATTTTGTCTTTTTATAACTTTTCCAGCCTCCTCTGATGGGTCAACCTCAACACCTACCCATCAGATAATCAAGGGCTGCCTCCACCTGTCTTTTGCTATGTTAGCCACCGAGAGGTCAGGCTTGAAAAACAATTTCTTATCTAGATGGCAGCAATTTCATTGTTCTGCTTGGAAAACAGACTGTTTATTTGTTAATTGTTTTTAATACCTTGCCGATTCAGAGGCAGACTTGCAGGTGCCAGTCTTCTTTTCCTTCCTGCAGATGAATAAGGCAGTGAGCGTTACCACAAGAAGTATCAGAAAAACACGTGCCAACTCTTAAAGCGAAACCAAGTTTGCTAGTTGTATATAAACCAACTGGTAGCCAATCTTCAGAAAACCAAAGCCAAAACCTAATACTAGATAAATATCTTCAAGCATATTTAGATGCAAAAGCAATTTTGCCTTTATCAGTAGTCACGAAGTGAACTCCTTAGCAAAAATATTTGCCCAATTTCACTGTGTTTCCGCTCATTTCCAGTAAGACCACAGCTGAAGTGACAGATGACTCAACGCTAGTGATGGTGGTGACATCTGGCCTAAAGGTCTCTGAGTGTGACAAAATGGGGAAGACCTGTGAACCTAGGTTTTTTCAATGTGCTGCGAGTGGCTCAGTAAGCTCATCGGTTAACTCCTGTAAGACTTTATTCAGAACATATATATACATGTTCTGAATATAATCTATATTTATAGGTTTAAATTTGCATATAGATTTAGATTCTTCAAGCTTTTCTTCTCACCTATTTTTAATTTAGATTTTAAATGTCTTTTCCCCTATTAACTCTACAGAAATTAAAGCCTATTGCCCTGGAAAGTCAATTGTTTTCTGTGTCTCTCTAGGCATCGATCCGTGGTCTCAAGCACCTTTGAAAATCTTTCAGGACATAACTGATTTTTGAACTGACTTTTGTCTTTCGATTCCTGCCTCCAGTCAGTTAAGAGCCCATCTAGAGTAGCTGCCTAACTCAGTCGCCGCAGCAGCTGGAGTATTTTAGCTTGAGAGGACAATGCGTGATGCTGACACCCTCCGCCTATTATCCAGGGCTGCTGAAGCACGGCTCCTTCTCTGCCCAGCAGAGAGAAGCAGTTACTGCTTCCAAGCAAGGGCACATTCTTCTTGTGGTTTGTACCCAGGCCAGAACAAAGAGGTTTGCTAGAATAAAGAGTCTCATCAATTTTTAAAATTCTTGTTATTCCTAAGCCTGCATCTTGTCTTTCCTCGGGTCAGTGGTGGAGTACCACCACGGAGTGATGAGCTGGTACTGGACTGCTTATTTATTAATTGGCACCCAATGCAGGTCTCCTGAAAACAGTCCATGGCCCTTTTGCAAATTGTATGTATTCCCTGGCCCCTAACCATTTCAAATGGATGATCCAGCTGTTCTGCAAAAGTCTGCATGGAGACTGGAGAGCCACTGACCATGGTGACACAGCAGTGACCACAGCTCTGCTTGCAGCAGCACATCTCCTCCCACCATCTGAGTTTGTGCACTTAGTCCCTCCCTCCTTTCTTCCTTTGTGAACATTTTTTTAGGAAGAGAGTGAAAGAATTTAACCCGGAGAAAAATGTGCATTCTCAAGAATACTTTTAAGCCATGCTTCCTAGCGAATGACCTAGCGGTATGAAGTATTGCTTCATCAGACTAGTGATGATCTTAACAGTAATCCTCTGGTTCTGTGTAAACCTGACAGAGGAAAAACTTGCAAAATTGTCCCACCTAAATGGTATGTATGTGCCTGTGTGTAAAGGGTATCTGTTTAGAGAAGGCCCGTGAGAAAATAACTTTTTATAAAAGTACTGGTTGCATAGCTGTAAAGAAAGTGATGGAGGCTGCTGATAATGAGAACTGATGAAGCTGGTAGGTTCCGCTAGGCCATATAATGCTCTATTTTTAGAGTATTTATTTTTATTCTTTCTTGAAAGAAGTTAACAGGAATCTATATTTACCTGGCATCTGCCTCCAGATAAGCCCTTTTGAAAGCTCTCCCTCCCTCACGGTGTCCAGCCTAGTTTGTGCTGTTCCACTGCCTGATTTCTTTGGCACTTAAGAGCTGGTGTGGGGGTATTGTTAAACCACATGCGAAAAGGAATCCAGTGAAATACTGTACAGCCTGAAAAATGGAGCGCAGCCAAAGTTAGATCCTTTTAACCTGAAAAAATTGGTTTGAAGCACAGTTTGCAAGTTAAGGAGAGGAATTCTCAATCCCAATCCAATATATGCTGCAGGACTTTGACTTTTTGCATGTTACCTATAGTCAATCTACATAGGATTCAACTGACTTCTTCGGCAAAGTCAGGCTTTGTTCATGCTTTTCCACAAACATAAAATAGCCGGATCTGTTCCTGTGACTTATTCTACCCTACATGGAACCTGCAAAGATTTTAGAAACTCCATGCTGGGATTCCCTTTGTCATCCCATATTTCATGTGGGATCGAGTGTACCCTCAGCAAGTTTACAGACGACACCAAGCTGAGTGGTGCGGTCAACATGCCTGAGGGACGGGATGCCATCTAGATGGACCTGGACAAGCACGAGAAGTGGGCCTGTGCGAACCTCAGGAGGTTCAACAAGGCCAAGTGCAGGGTCCTGCACCTGGGTCGGGGCAACCCCCAGTATCAATACAGGCTGGGGGATGAAGGGATTGAAAGCAGCCCTGCCGAGAAGGACTTGGGAGTACTGGTGGATGAAAAGCTGGACATGAGCCGGCAATGTGTGCTCACAACCCAGAAGGCCAACCATACCCTGGGCTGCATCAAAAGAAGCGTGGCCAGCAGGTCAAGGGAGGTGATTATGCCCCTCTCCTCTGCTCTGGTGAGACCCCACCTGGAGTACTGCGTCCAGCGCTGGAGTCCTCAGCTCAGGAAGGACATGGACCTGTTGGAGCGGGTGCAGAGGAGGGCCACAAAAATGATCAGAGGGGTGGAATGCCTCTCCTATGAAGAAAGGCTGAGAGAGTTGGAATTATTCAGCCTGGAGAAGAGAAGGCTTTGGGGAGACCTTATTGCAGCCTTCCGGTACTTAAAGGGGGCTTATAAAAAAGGTGGGGACAAGCTTTTTAGCAGGGCCTGTTGTGACAGGACAAGGGGGAATGGTTTTAAACTAAAAGAGGGTAGATTTAGATTAGATATAAGGAAGAAATTTTTTACAATGAGGGTGGTGAAACTGGAACAACTGGAACAGGTTGCCCAGAGAGGTGGTAGATGTCCCACCCCCGGAAACATTCAAGGTCAGGTTGGATGGGGCTCTGAGCAACCTGATTTAGTTGAAGATGTCCCTGCTCATTGCAGGGGAGTTGGACTAGATGACCTTTAAAGGTCCCTTCCAACCCAAACTATTCTATGATTCTATGATTTACAGAGCAGAGGGCTGCCTGGGGACTCTGCTGTCTTGTCTAGCAGTTGCTGAATTTGGGCCCAATGGTAGCCTTCAATCTTCAACCTATGGTAGTGGCGCACTGCTCCTCTACTGGAAAGCTGGTGGAAAACCAGCTAGTTGGGGAAACTGGCATGGAAATGAAGCTTGGCACACAACAAGGCTCAGATGCCACAGGACATGCTCGTAAATCAATCAGCAAGAAGAAGGTCGAGCTGCATTGCTGCTGTGTTCAGATGACCATTCAGCGACCCAACCTTTTGGGCTGTAGCCAGCTGGTTCCTTGCACAACCACCACATAACAGCTAACCCTTTTGTAGCACTCTCCTAACCCAGAATTTATTGTACTGGAGATGGAAGAGAATTGACACTGTGGGGGTTAGGAATGAGTGAACCTGAAGGTAGCCAAAAGCCTGTTACCTTCAGAGCAGCATCCCATCTTTGGAATGATGGATTTCTTGGACGTTAAAGCATGTTGCTGTAGAGAGTGTGCTCTTGTAGTCTACATCCATAGTGTCCGTATTAAGGGGCAAATAAAAGGAGAAAAATGTGTTTATGTCTGAATAGACAGGACAAGAAAAATGTAGCAATATGCAATAGCTTGTCTGAAGATACTGACTGACACTAACAGCAGGTACAGAATGAGTTTTTGAGCTAATGAAAACTGTAGAAAAATTTCAGTTGTAAGAAAGATCTGGAGGTCATTTATATGACAGCGTTTCATTTCTTAGGAGTTGAGGATTTTACAATACACGTGCATAAATGACTACATCCACTACCAGAAATCCCTGGGAGTGAAATCCCTGGTACTGTTGGGGTGAAATGCCATAACTCCTCAGCACAAGTTTAACAGGTGCTACAAAAGTATGTCATTTCTCTTCTTCCTAAACCATTCATCTCCCTCCAGTGCATATAATCTCATTGTTCATTATATCTAACTTGCGTCATGAGGCTATCTTTTTCCCTGAAAATAGGAGGTGGTTAGCATTCTGAAAAACAGCAATTTTCTAAGAAAATCTCTAGGAAAAACTGCTTGTTTGCTCTAACTGCAGACCCTGCTTTCTTTCATGGAACAGAAGAGAAATGGGGAGGGAAAAAAATCTCCACACAGTCTTAAAATGTAAGCCAGTACACATGGTCTTAGTACGTCTTAGCTATGGAAGAATGTCAAAGGTCTCACTCTGCCCTTTAATAGGGCAATCAAAAACAGTTAAACAGAGTGCTAATTATCTTCCCGGACCCATTTTTTTTCACAGATTGTAATGCATTATCTAATTACAGGGTTCATTTGTGAATTCTCACTTGGTATACAGTCTGTCATTTCAGAGACGATACTCGGTAGCTTTGGCTTGCAGCAAAAATAGAAAATGCCCTTCTCCAATGTGAAAAACTCAGCCCACTCTTGTCAGTGGGAGAGTGGGCCAGGCTGCCGAAGCACTGGCCTTCTGCAAGGGTAAGGTATGTGGGCTGCACAGATTCGGCCAAGCCATAATTTGAGCAAGCCAGGGAGGGTGATGGCTGGCAAAAAAGCCCCAGAGGAGTTTGAAAACCCTCAGGGTTCAAGGGGAGCAAAGCTATATTGAGGCATGTGCCCAACAGCCACACAGTGGGAAGGCTTATCTGGGCACCTTCTGCTCAGAAAAGGAAATCTGCTTCTTGGATAATTCCTCAGTAAAGACAAAATCTGGGCAGTGATAGGAATGCTGCAAAAGCCAATGTTGAAATTGGATATAGTCACGTTTTCCTTTCCTCCAAAAAGAAATACCAGACAATTTCTTTTGAGTCACTGGGCAACCAACCAAAACGGCCAAATGAATGTTTTCTAGGTATCATTATCGATAACACATGACTGGCATCCATCAAGTCCACACTCTCCTGGGCTGGGAGGCAGAACCCCCTGTGGGTGCGGAGGGCTGGGCAGCCCCCAGCACTGCCCGCAGTCCTATACCGAGATTGTGAAAACGGGGAAGGCCAGTCCTGTCTTGCTAGCTGGCACAGGGGCCACGGCAGAGATATGAGTAACTTCGCCTTCCAAGTACAAAATGATTGCTGGCAGTACACCATGAACATGTCAAACTTGGGGGAATATATTAAGAAAAGGCCCATCAGTGGTTTTCTTTCTTTAAATGGTAGCCACTGAAAAGTTATGCAAACACTTCTGCTGTGGAATATATAATCTGACGTCTGGCAGGGCTCCTTTGTTGATCCAAGGAGTGAAGTATGCAGGGGATGGCTAGCAGTTGTTTCAGTGCTTATTCAAAATGATAAACTATATTAGATTTTAGGTTTTCTACCCCCCCCCCCCACTTCTGCTCTAACTCTGTCACTCCCAGTAAATAAACCCAATTCCCTGGTTTTCTAACAATGAAATGCTCTTTTAGCGGCCACAGGCTTGGGCAGAGGGAGCTGCAAAAAGGAGCCAGTGAGGGAGCATGAGCCTATGGCTGCACATGACAACGAGCCCGAACCAGGGCCAGCTATCTGAAACATGCTCCCAAGCAAACATGGTTGGTTTTAATAAAACAGCTCCTGGATCCAAACCACTTGAGTTAAGCAACTGGCCAAAGAAGTGTTGCTAAATGAAATTTATTCCTGTTTCTGCCCATTTCTAATCAAAATGGAGATGGCTGAAATCAGAGCCTGTTCGTGGAGCCTGCCCCTGTTGCCGCAAGCCTTGGGGTCCCGGTCTGACCTGCTGTAGGGGTTGATTTTGCAGCCTCCTTCCTCACCCTCTCCACTTCCACTGGCTTTCTTCCCACAGCCACCAACATCTGCCTCTCCACCCAGCCTCAGTAAAAAACTGGGGGGGAAAAACTCACAGGTCATGTCTCAAGAAGTTACTCAGATTTCACCCACTGCCTGACAAGGTATAAAAGACAAACAAAGAAACCACACTTCCCACAGAAGCCCCTGTAGCACCTGATACAAGACTCTGTGTAGCTCCTGAGGAAATGAAACCATGCTGACTGTGTGTATTCTTTTTATTAGCATTTGAGGGAAAAATAAAAGGCCTGATTAAAATAAAATACTAGTTTAAGCTTTCCAGCATGTTTTCTTTCTTCCTGTATTTCTATTCTGTGTGAATACTCACCTACTAGTTAATTTTAAAGAGTTTAACTCTTTCTAAATGAAATGAATTATGAGTATGAGAAACAGTCACGTGGCATCAAAAGTCTTACAGACCTTCTCTGAAATAAAAAGGAAGAATGCACTCAAAAATGCATGTTGAGATACTCAGTAAATAAGATAAATATGAGTTTATTAGTCATGTATCATTTTTACAGGAATAACCTGCCGTGAGAAGATAAGTCTTTAAATTATTTGAAAAATAAGAGGGAATTTGAATGGAGTAGCTGCTTAGCCTGAGAAGGAAAATCAGTAACTGAAGAAATATGTGAAGATAACACCACAAAATACTTTGATACCACCGGCATACAGCTACATTAATTGGAAACCAGGGAGTATTGTCATTTTCTGGTCAAAGCTTCACTTTTCTATTTCCTATGATTTTCTGTTAGTTGAATTCCTGCTTGCCCATACAGCTGCTATTCAGGGCAAATGAAACTGTTGTGGTTTGATGACGGGCATCTCTTTGAGCTACGTATGTTTCCTGTAGGTTTCGCATGCTTCAGAGTTAGTAATAACAATTATTCCTGTTAATTACACACTGTTGTCATTCTGGATCCATCAGCAGGCTGAATTGTCTGCCAGCCCTGACCCAGACATGAGGTACCTGGACTAAAATCAAAATTAGCATCCTTCTATTGAAATTGGATCCTTTCGTCAAAAGCTTAACACAGGTCTCCTTTGAGCTTTCTCCTTGGCTTTGGCTTTCTTAAGAAGCCCATTGACCTTATTCTTGGTCTAAAATCCCATGGCAGCTCCCTTTTGTCCTGCCTGATGTTAGCACCCACTACAGTCAGTACAGGAGCCTTACTTTCCCTCAGCCAGGCCTGGTTGTGCTCCACTGTTTCATGAAAATATAACTTTGTGGTTCCTCCCCAAAGCCTCTTTGAGACGATAGGGCTGATGTGTGAGGTGCAAACCTTAGGTCCCACGTAATGCACCAATTTGTGCTGTGTCCCTTCTTCTGATTTTCCTTTCTCATCCTAGAAACGGACTCACACCCACACACATATACACAGACAGAAACTTCACATCCTGCCACTAGACTTTGATATACTGAGGAATATAAAATATATGGTACCCTTGTGGTTGAAGGAACTGATGGAAATAAATCCAACCCAACCAGTGCATGATGACTTTGTATGAAATATTACCCAAACTAGTCCTGATGCTACATAGCATCTGCTGAATCAAAGAGAAATGAAGGAAGGAAGCCATCATTTAAAACACTTAAAGGAATAAAAGATGTTCAGGATCAGACTCTTTCTTTTGAGAATGAAATAGGCTTCATGTTCCTTGCAGCATTCTTCACTCAAATACAGCAACTATAACCAAGACATCTGGTCAAGGGCTGCAGCCCTGGTAATACTTGGTCCACGAAGGAAAAGCCATGCATAATTCCATTAGCTGGGGAAAAATTACTTTATCAGTGTTCACTGACAATGAATGACTGGGTGATAAACTGCCATGATGAATTTTAATGTTAAAAAGAGCTTTTTGCATTACGCATGCAGGGAAAAACAACCCTAGCCTTACATACATATGGATAGACTCTAAATGCACAAATGTCTCTCAAGAAGAAATCCAGGAAGACTGGAATCACAGAAGACAATTCTTTGATAGCACCAGCTCCATACTAAGAAATCGGATAAGAGGATCTTTTAAAATGAGTAACAAGCAAAAGAGAAAGTGTCACATGCCGCCACAGAAAAGAAGAACATACTTATTCCAGGCATACCGTGTCGAGTACACATTACCCCTGCTAACAAAGGAAGAGGTTAAAAAAAGTGTGATAAGGAAGATCTAGGAATACGAAGTGGCTTCTGTGTAGAGAGAGTGATCAATGACAGGACTCCCAGGCTTGGAAAGCAGGCAACAGAAAGGTGATGTGCTGGGCTACAAAATCCCCAGCCTGCATGAACTGTCGTCTGGCCCCAGCAGGGATGTCTGCATGCGGGTTCATGTGCTGCACAGGATGATGTGGAAAATTGGCGGGGCGGTGTGCAAGGTTGCTGTCATGCCCAGACCAGTCAGAGCCAAATAGGGAAGAATTTAAGCCCCCTCTCCTGAACTGTTCGCTGTGAGGAGTGAGGCTCGGAGAGGAGGGAGCATTTCAAAATGCACCACCTGGCCTCGTCAAGGGCTGGTGGGCAACTCCTGGCAAGGGAAGCGCACCCCAGTTCCCTTCTGCACCACACCAGCAATGGCACTGGGCCACTCACTGGTGAGTGCTGCTTTGCAGGGCGGGTGACCTCTCAGTCTGTGCTGGCTTGTGGTTGGGGTGGAGAGAAAGACCAGACCCCTTCCTAGCCCACCTCCACGAGGGGCCAAAGAGCAACTTGGTGGAGGTAGTCTGCCCTCCATGTGCTCTGACCTCTGTGATGCACCATCGGTGCCAAGCTCTCCCCTCCTCTCCCGTGCTGTGCAGCAAGGGCAGGTCAGCATCCTGTCAGGGTTTGGAGGCTTATCAGAAATGCATCAGAAGAAACACAGCCTCTGGAAAGCGGTCTGGAGCCCCCAACAAGAAAAGATTTATTGCGCTGCTTTCTTCCAGCTAAGCTGGAGTTGCTGTACGAACATTTTCTTTCTCTTTCTCTCCCTTTCGACATCTGACAGTTCGACTTCTGCCTGGAGCCTGAGGTTGGTAAAAAGTAATCAAGAAGTAATTACCCTTTCAGAAATAATTCAGTTCAGGTTTCGATACAATTTTAGACGGAGGCTTAAGGGCAACAGAGAATTTTTGTGTTGGAGTATTCTGGCTCTGCCTTCGGCAGCATATGTGAGGCTATGTTTCAGCATGCTCATTAGGGCAGAAATAAGCTGGCTCTCAGGAGCTCACGAGAACCTGTGTTTGTAACAAAGTTCCACTAAAAATCCGTGTTCGTTAACCTTCTTCTCTGCAGTCCTGCTGTCTTTAAGGAGAACAACTTGAGTTTCCAAGCCCTTGCTACTTTCCATGAACCCTTCGTTTTTAGTGAAAGCATTTCCCTCTTTCATACTCATGTTTCATCAAAAAGCTATTTTGTGTTGCAGAAATGGAGAACTGGGGTCAACGGTGGTGCTCACGCAGTCAAAACAGGGCCCAGCTATTCTACCACCACACTCTAATACCAATGAGGGTGCTTAGCCTACCTCTGTGGGACCCTGCGTGGGAGGAGGGGACCTCCGACGTCCCATCCCTACGCCGTCTTGTGTTCCAGCCACTTGCCTTGCAAGGAAGAGGAGGGACTGCCTCCGGTAGGCAGCGCCAGGCTGTTCAGCTGCTGGTGGTGGTGCCGTGCGCTGGTCAGTACCATGTCCCTTCCCTCGGGCAGCAGCAGCTGGCTGTCCCCCAGCCTGCTGCCAGCAGCGGACACTAATTGTAAATGAAGCTTTGGAGACTGAGCCTGTTCTGTAACAACTCTTTCTCTAGCACAGATAAAATGTCTGCCTCGCCTCCACTGCATGGACCTCTCGCCTCTCTCCATCTGTGGTGAAGGTCTCTGCTGCTCCCGGGATGCTCCTGGTGACCCATGCTGGGTAGGGGCTGTGGGGACGGATGTCAGGGAAGGACTGCACCTTGTGGCTCCCGCACAGTGTGGTGGTGTCCCTGTGAGCTCCCAGGGCCAGTCTGCACTGGTAGGAGGCTGGGCTGCATCTGGAGATGCAGAGAAACATATATCGGACAGTAGCTGAATTATAATTCATTCCCTAGCTTGTCCCGGGGAGTAAATTGTCCTTCACTCTGGGCTAGAGGGTAAATCCACAGCCAAGTCCTTAGAGAGGCCAGAAAAGGAAGATAAAGCAAACCAGATGTGTGAGAGGAGTTGCTTCTGGAGGCAGCTATTACAGTTATACCGCTCTTGAGAACAATTATGTTTTCATCTTGATATAGCCTAAATTCTGTTGCAGCACACAAGAGACCACATAATGCAACATGCCGAAGCAGGAGTCATGCGGCGGCTGCACCAGTGCGGCAGATGGGGCAGAGCAGGGAGGAATGGTTCGGCTGTGCAAGTCAGCCATAGTGTCCTGCAGATCTCATTGTCATGCCCTGAGCATGGCTCCGTAAACCATGCCATGGGCCAGTGTACATCTTTTCCAGCCACTCCGCCAGCTCTCCCCTCGGGTCACTGTCCTAACCCTAGCACGTACCATGCTGCAGCAGGACTACTGGCAGGAGTGCTTGCTTCCTGGAGATGTCAACTATCAAGCTAACGGCATCTTGCTCACCAGGTACTTTGAAGTAGATGTGATGTTTTCCCACAGCCTCTTTTTACTCCTTAATTAGGTTGTAAACTTGGCAGTCAGTCCTTCAGCCTGGACCTCAACCACTCCCAGTCTAGGACCGATACATGTGCTTTGGGGGACCGGGCAGTGTTTTCTCATATAGCCTCTCTCCAAGTCCTACAGCCATCCATTTGTGAATCAGTTCAAGCACCACCCTTTTCTCAGACCACTTTACGGGTCTGGAGCATAGGAATCTGGCTGCAAACCAGCAGAGCAAGCTTGATTTTAAGCATGTGACAAGCACCAGTGGAACTGACAATGGGACTGCTCCCCCGTTCTGCCTCTCAGACAGCTAGATGGGGTTTCGTACCCTTGCATCTGCTCGTCCTTGGCACAGCGTTTCAGAAAGACTCCAGAGAAAACCCCTTCAGCCGGGCGCTTGCGGACCGCACGCACAAGCCGGGCTGGAGCACTGTGCCCCAACCCAACCGAAGGGTACTGAAGGGGGCATTGCTCCCTCACTCAAGGTGGCACGTTCCCACCCACCTCCGTCCAAAAGAGGAGCTGGGAACATCACAGGATCCAGGATGTACATGATAAACTCTCTGCCATACTGCTCTTTCTTTCCCCTTTGCTATCCCCCACTTTCCTTTTTTTTTACACAGCTTTGCTGGGGCCCCTGGGCTGGGCTGGGCTCTCAGTCCTCAGCCAAATCCTAATGAACAGCACCAAAACCAGTGCCACTACCCTGGCTTTACATCAGTGAAAAAGCAAAGGTCCCTTTTCCTGGAGCTTGCACGGCTGTCTGTCCTCTCCCTGCTGGTGCCGGCCATGCAAGTGTGAGGGGCACCACCCCCAGGGGCTGTGCAGCCTGCACTGCAGACCCTCCTCAGGGCCCCATGCTGCGGAATGGCCCCGAGACTTCCCGACTCCTCAGCATAGCTGAGGCCTCGTTCCTACTAGCCTCTTCTGGCCTGGAGGGTTCAGCTGGTGGCAACAACCCTACAGATTTTGCCTTCCCGTTGTTTGCATGCAGCCAGCTCTTAGTGCTTTGCAATCTAGCATGCAACCATTTTAAAGGCTAAAACCAGGTTGTTTGACACGCTAAGCAGATTCAAGGTAAAAAAGCTGGCATGTTCCAATGTGTCCCTGCAAGCTGACGTGCCGTAGCTTTCCTCCTTGTGTTTCACCAGGCCACACTAGCAGCCAGTGGTGGGGACCTGCATCCCGCTGCTGCTTACCTATATATGGACCCTCAGGGGTCTCTACAGGGACAAGCACTGTTGAATATCCTAATCAATGACATAGGCAGCGGGATCGAGCGCACCTTCAGCAGGTTTGCAAATGACGCCAAGCTGAGTGGTGCGGTCAACATGCCTGAGGGACAGGATGCCATCTAGATGGACCTGGACAAGCACGAGAAGTGGGCCCATGCGAACCTCAGGAGGTTCAACAAGGCCAAGTGCAGGGTCCTGCACCTGGGTCAGAACAATCCCCGATATCAATACAGGCTGGGGGATGAAGGGATTGAGAGCAGCCCTGCCGAGAAGGACTTGTACTGGTAGATGAGCCAGCAACGTGCGCTCACAACCCAGAAGGCCAACTATACCCTGGGCTGCATCAAAAGAAGCGTGGCCAGCAGGTCAAGGGAGGTGATTATGCCCCTCTCCTCTGCTCTGGTGAGACCCCACCTGGAGTACTGCATCCAGCGCTGGAGTCCTCAGCTCAGGAAGGACAGGGACCTGGTGGAGCGGGTGCAGAGGAGGGCCACAAAAATGATCAGAGGGGTGGAATGCCTCTCCTATGAAGAAAGGCTGAGAGAGTTGGAGTTATTCAGCCTGGAGAAGAGAAGGCTTTGGGGGGACCTTATTGCAGCCTTCCGGTACTTAAAGAGGGCTTATAAAAAAGATGGGGACAAGCTTTTTAGCAGGGCCTGTTGCGACAGGACAAGGGAGAATGGTTTTAAACTAAAAGAGGGTAGATTTAGACTAGATACAATGAAGAAATTTTTTACAATGAGGGTGGTGAAACACTGGAACAGGTTGCCCAGAGAGGTGGTAGATGCCTCATCCCTGGAAACATTCAAGGTCAGGTTGGACGGGGCTCTGAGCAACCTGATTTAGTTGAAGTGTTCCGGCCCACAACAGGGGGGTTGGACTAGATGACTTTTAAAGGTCCCTTCCAATCCAAACTATTCTATGACTCTATGATTCTATATCCAGTTAGACAGCTTGCAGTCTTTCCTTGGGCCAGACCTACACTAATGGCAAAGGATTAAATCCTGAGAGCTGGAGTTTTTAAATTTACTTCCTGCATTCTTCTTTGGACAAAGATCCATTATATAGAAAGAGATTTTTGCAAACTGCAGCTACAGTCAACAGGAGTTCACCTGACTAAAGACCTTTGCTTTTAAGACAAGCCAAAGATAATTAAATATGTTTTGTATTGAGTATAAACTCTTCATCGTACTGGGAATTTTCCAGCTCTGCTAGTAATGGGATCCATGAAAGAGCAAAGATAGGCAGATAGACAATTTTTGAAAAAGAAGGCGTAATTCAGTAGACACACCCCCAATTATTTGAAGATAACATCTTGAGCCTGGTCGAAGTATCAGCTAAACAGACAAATACACCATGGCTTACTTGTTTGATTTGGGTTTAACTTAGTGGTACTATAAATCAATCACCATGCAGTTCCAAAGTGCAGTTATCAAAATTTATTTGTGCATTTCATGTGCTTGCAGTTATTGCAATGTATATGCCACTATGGTATGGTGCAACTCCACAATGACCCCACTTGGCAGCAAGCATCCTCATGCATTTACAGGGCCCCTTGTGCTGTGGTTGTTCGCAACACTTTTATTTCATAGGCTCGGAAATGGAGTTCTGGGGTTTTGGGGTTTTTTTTTGTGGGTACACCAAAATTTCAACTTTTAACATGGAATGAAGCAGCCATATGGAGATTTTGCTTCCAGGCTGTGTTTGCAGGCTACCAGCACTGTACTTACAGTGTGGACTTACAGTAAATTAATTCATCGTTATACTATACTCTCCTTGGAGATGATGTTTTGCTGCCCTCGTTTCTTTGGCTTCCTGGAGTAATTCTGACCCTTGCACCTACTTCCTTACCTGTTAATAGTCGGTCTGCATTAACTACAGCCCAGTAATGAAGTGATCATGAATAATTTTTGAGTATCTTGAAAGTTTCATGTATTTCAGCATGATGGATTGCCACCTGAGACTTCTTATCAGAAGCATGTGGTTTGGATTTGCTATCCATCACCTATCCTTCCCTCTTGAATATCTTTACTAGATGAGATGAATAAAAAGGCCAGGTAACTGATCAGCAGAACAAAAGTGATCTGTAGGGGACAGAAAAGATAAACAATTCTTGAAGAATATTAGCAAAATAATCATTTAAAGAAGATATTTCACAGTAGCCAATTTGGACGACCCATGAAGCACTGAGTTTTAGCCTGGAAAATCTGTAAGAAGTATAGTCAGCTTTGACACCTACAACCTCTGTGGCTTTAGACAGTGCTGGCTTGTTATGGCTGTGGTGTAAGCAACAAAACTCTTTGGTAGCACATTGTTGTACAGATACTTTACCAGAGATGATATTTAGTCAGCCACCTGTACTCTTTAAGAGAATGATATTCAGTAGACACCCTTAAATGGTGTTAGCATCTATCCTAAAATGAGGCAGCATGTAAAGATAGATTAGGAGCATTGCGGAAAGAAACAGAACCATACTTTGTAAAAAGTCAAGTCTGCACATGTTTAAATCCCTACCTTTTAAAGATCCCATGTGCTTAAAGCTAAGGGCTTGTTTGGATTCCTTGTGAGTATGAGCAAAACAGTGAATTCTGTAAAACAATTTATTTCGGACTTTAGTCCCCCCTTCTCATTACCTCATCTCCAGAGGCTAATGAAAAACTGTAAATATTGTCTGGCTGGGTAATATATTGTTATGGATTAGAAATTAACCAAGGGTATGGCCAGATGATTATAAGTGATCAAATTGCTGCTTGCCTGGTTTTAGCCCACCCTAGTTGTGAAGTTAAACTTGTTGTTTAAACCATGAAAGTGGCTGAAGTGCCAGGGTTTTATCTCCTATGAGAAGTGGAAAGGCAGTGTTTGGGAAACGTCCCCATGCCCCAGGGGGGGATAGCTCTGTGGCCAGGGAGCCAGGGGGCAATGCAGCAGGGCAAACCAGAAAGCTCTGATCGTGGGGAGAGGGGTTATCCATTGGCTGCACTGGCAATACTGGGAGCAGCTGAAAAGGGGAAGAGAAGGAAGGCAGCACTACACCATGGGAAGAACAATGAGGCTTTGCAGGGGATTTTGTTGTTATATGTGAATTTTCTCTGTTTTAAAAACACCCCTTTGGCCTCTTGCTTATGCATCAAGAACATCTCAGGATGTGGAACATTTCAGATAGAGACCAAACAGCTATCGCCAGATGGATTTTCCCTAAGGGTTAAAACACTGAGGCCTGTCATGTCTCAACCCAGAGCTGTGGCTTGGAGGAAATTGGGCACCCCACTGCCTGCGATGCTGTGAGAGACCTTCAGAGATACCTTCCCAGTTACTCCACATGGGGTTCAGACATGGGAAAAACACCAGAGAAGAACAAATGACCGCACTTCATCTCACCCCTGATGGCCATTGTGTAACTGAACTTCACCAGCAATAGACAGGAGGTGAAACTCAACTTGCTTGACTCTGATTGTTTGGGTGTTTTGCTAAACTAGTTTAAATTACCTCCTTGTGCTGTGGGCTAAAAGATAGATGTCTTGCTAGCTTTAAAATTAACTAAGCGCTCAGGCATATCTCTCTGACTTTTATATTAACTCTAACCACTTAAGAAGAAAACCTAGGAGTGTAGTCAACTCCTAATGCTTCTAGATAGCATCTGGTACTGATCATTGTCAGGTACAAAATACTAACCATTTAGACCACTGTCTGATCTGGGTTTGATAATTTTTGCTTTCCTTAAAACAAAAAAGTCCAGATAAGCCTTTTCTAAGTGTTTCCATTATATGATACTTGAACTGTTCGTGGAAAATTTTTGGGTGACGATCTTCCTTTTTAGTATTCATACTATTGTCCAGCAGTGAATGATGGCTGATTGCCACTTACGCATTCGTTACAGCTTTCACTTTTGCCAATCACTACTTCTGATTCATTGCTTAAGTTCATGTGTTAAGCCAGTGCAGAACCTATCAGTTCACACATGGCAAAGGCATCAGCTGATAGCAGCTGGAAGTAGGCATGTGCAAGCACAGTTCACTGAAGTGTCTTTTAGCTTGCAAGTTTGCTAAATGAACATGCAAACTCTTACCTTGCAATGAGCTATGTGTGGATGTATCCATGTGCTGCCTTGCTTCAGCAGGAGTCTTTGCTTAGATCTGTTTTGGAGGATTTCTTTTCAGAAATGCTGGGCTTATAATTTGCACATGGTTCAAATCTTCCTGCAAAATTTCTCCTGTTCCATCCCTTTTGTAACAGCCATTTGCCCAGTTCCTGCCATCTCTTTCTCATGGTCATTCTTACTCACTAAAATGCACTAAACTCCTCACCAGGATGAACCATGCAAGAAGGATGGATTTGTAACCTACTTCATTTTGAACGTAGCCAACAAAATCTGTGGATTAAATCTAAATTAATCAATTCCTTCTCTGTGTGACATCATATGTAAACTGTTGTTCCAGACGCACAATGACAAATATTTGACAAAATGTTGTGCCTGAAAAAGACTTTGTGTGATTTTGCAAATGCATTCAATGGCAGCCTTTTTTCAACCTGCTTTAGCAGCAAACAAAAATAGAATTAAAGTCTCCAGGTTTTGGCCAATATTCCCCTATGGAATCTTCCTTTAGGCCATTATGTGTTTGGTTATGACAGTTATGTACAGCTTGAAAATATTCTTCATCGTAAAGCCATTCTGTGTTACCTTTTCTGCACGTTGCCATTGCCTGCAAAGCCTAATGAGCCATAATTTTCTTGAACGGCAGCTTGCCGCCTAAGGTCTGGTATTTCTATCTTTCCCTCTTTCCCTCATTTTGGCTCCTTCTTTGATGGTTTCACTTTAGTCAGATTAGCAAAAAAGATAAAGCTGCATTTCTACTAATAAGCCTCCTGGAGTCCCAGCCAATTGGCTGAAGGGCTGAGGATGTTGAAAATACATATCCAATTATGATCTGGCTGCGGTCCCCATTTGGCTAATGTATCAAATGTCAGTTCCAACTGAAAAAAGCACACCCTGTCACTAATGTTGTTTTATACATAGCACAAAGTGTACTCTTGAGAAACAGCCTCATCTTCTGATACACTGCAAAACTTTGTCAAAAAGCAGGGAAGGATAATCCAAAATGCAAACCTAGACATACAGGAAAAGATTTATACAAGGTTCTCCACCAAACTAGGTTATATACAGACAAGCATATTAAAAACCATGATTACTTCCATGCCAGGGATTTTTCAAGATATGCAGCAACATGTGCCCAAATATCACAGATTAGCATCAAAATCAACATCGAGAACTGTTTTCTAATTGCAGAAAAAACACTAATGGCATACATGTGTTTTATGCACCAGGGAACAAGGTAAGAGTTCAAGAATATGAAACTGTGGACTGGAGGAACTGTGGTTAAGTTAAGGAAGCTGTCCAGGGAATATGTATTATTTTATTCTTTTACTCCCAAGCCTTTCTGTTCCAAGTTGGGCTGCTGCACTGAATGCTGAAGAATCAGTGTCTTGTTCTCTCCCTTAAGACATTGTGACTGTTTGCTTTTCTGTTGCCTTTCCCCCTTTCTACTGAAAGATTTCTAAAGTGCACTGGAGTTTTGTACAAGAGAGAGTCAATGTTATTGTTTAGTTTTCCAGAATGAAAGACTGCTGGATAGAAAAGATCCTCCCCTCGATTTGTGGGTTGTGCTTAGTAAATGCTTATTTATTTTTTTATGCCTTGGAAAGGAGACAAGTGCTGTGGTTAAAAAAGGTTCTCTTTCCTTCGGTTGCTGGCAAAAAAATGATAAAACAACTATAAGCTGAGGCAGGAGAAACAAGAACATGTGAACGTGTTCCAATATTTTAGTCCCAAATCAGTCAGCTATAAATAAATGCATGAAGTCTTCAGAGAGCTGGGCTCTGTAGTCATTTGTATATCTCATAAGCACAGTTTGCTTTTGCAAACACCAGATCTCATGTACTTTTGTGTTTGATATCTACTAATACTTGAGCACACAAAGTACTTGTACTTCCCCTTTATTCTACAATACATTTACGAGAAATATAGCACATCAACAACAGAAGAGTATCACCACCTTAAAAACCCACTTTCTGGCCCTAGTAAATCCTATGCATACATTCATTCAAAAGAAAAGAAGAACCTTGATTAATGTCAAGCAATGGCAACATCTTCCTCATTCGTGAAAGGACATGTTATTCACTTAAGCCCAAATGTCACCTCCAAGTAGTGTTTAGGACGCACGCCTAAAGATTGTTGTAGTCTTGTGTCCTACATGGATTTCCATGCACACAAAACCAACTGTGGATAATATACAGCCCTTTAAAGTCCTGGCTTTTGAAAATCAGTCCCTAGGCAAGCTGGACCCCAGACAGCCCATGGGATGTGAGAGACAGCAGCGGTGGTGGGCACCGCTAAAAGGAGGATGACCTGGGGGGAAGGAGCAGGCCGCAGGATCACATCAAGAGGGACACTGGAGGAGGACAGGTTCTGGGTTAGTTTTTCTCTGGTGCTGTCTCCCAGGCGTGCACTTGCAGCGCTGCTGGATCCCAGGGGCTTGTTTTCTTCCTTTTCAGTACCCAGCAGATAACCTCCAGAACGTGCCACTGCCCTGTTCCTCTGAGCAACCTCACAGAGGAGAAATAGCTGGAAGGTGTCTCAGATTTGCTTCTATGGACATTTCCCTGACTACTTCTGCTACATCTTTTTAGAGCCATGGCTCATTTTAGAGTCAAGTGCCAGGGTTAGCCTGGCAAGGGCAGAATTTTTGTCACTCTAAAAAGGTTTGAGGAGAGCTTAACTAGCTAGTTATGGTTTCAATTTGTCTTTCTAAAACTATGCCACTAGGGCCTGGCAAATGGCCTGGAAAAGTCTGTGTAGACCTCGTGCTGTCAGCTCAGCTTTACAAATCTCATTTCTGTCTGGCAGGTTTCAGACTGCCCAGGGAGAAATCTGGCCAGTGGCTTGTTAGTGGAGAGGACATTTTCCAAGTGGGAATGAAGCCAAGTTATCGTGAACTTTACTAATGGAGGATGGAGCACACTGGCTATAGGTTGGAGATGCTTTTCCAAAGGTGAAACCAAAATTCCGAGCACGCAAAAGAAAAAATGTTGCAACAGAAAGCGTGAGACCTAGACACGAATGGTTGGTCAGGCCACTGGTTTGTTGGTGGCACTTTGTGCCAGTACGAAGGAGGCTCATGCACCTTTTTTTGCTTCTGTTTCTCATCGAGTTGGCCACGTAAGGTCTCTGCAAGCCCCGAGTGGTGGGAGGGGGCTCGGGTAGCTGCTAGTCGTTTCAGGGGCTGGCGCTGCTGGGATGGGATGGGAACCAGCAGCAAGGGGCCAGGGCTGGCAGTGGCTGGGTAAGGGTCTGACTCAGAGACCTCCAAAGCCAGGTCTCCTGCCCTGCAGGTTATGAGCAGCTCCAAGGAGAGCTGTGTTCAGTCATCCATTCCTCAAAGAGCGGGCGCGTGACCTTACCTCCTTTCTGAATTTTTGCAGGCAGGTAATTTCACTTCCTCGTGACGATAACACACTGTACTTCCTTAATTTTCCAGAGTACTGCTATAAATTTACAATGAATGTACTTGTGGTGGGTTGACCCTGGCTGGATGCTAGGTGCCCACCAAAGTCTCTCTATCACTGCCCCTCCTCAACTGGACAGGGGAGAGAAAATATAACAGAAGACTCATAGGTTGAGATAAGGGCAGGGAGACATCACTCAGAAATTACCATCCCAGGCAAAACAGGCTCGACTTGGGGAAATTAGTTTAATTTTATTATCAATCAAAATCAAAGTAGGGTAATGAGAAATAAAAACTAAATACTAAATCTTAAAACACCTTCCCTCCACTCCTCCCTTCTTCCTGGGCTCAACTTTACTCCTGATTTTCTCTCCCTCCTCCCCCCGAGTGGCGCAGGGGGATGGGGAATGGGGATTGCGGTCGGTTCATCACACGGTGTCTCTGCCACTCCTTACTCCTCAGACTCTTCCCCTGCTCCACGTGGGGTCCCTCCCACGGGAGGCAGTCCTCCATGAACTTCTCCAATGTGGGTCCTTCCCATGGGCTGCAGTTCTTCACGAACTGCTCCAGCGTGGGTCCCTTCCACAGGGTGCAGTCCTTCAGGAACAGACTGCTCCAGCGTGGGTCCCCCACGGGGTCACAAGTCCTGCCGGCAAACCTGCTCCAGGGCGGGCTCCTCTCTCCATGAGTCCACAGGTCCTGCCAGGAGCTTGCTCCAGCACGGGTTTCCCATGGAGTCACAGCCTCCTTCGGGCGCATCCACCTGCTCTGGTGTGGGGTCCTCCACAGACTGCAGGTGGATATCTGCTCCACCAAGGACCTTCGTGGGCTGCAGGGGGACAGCCTGCCTCACCATGGTCTTCACCACGGGCTGCAGGGGAATCTCTGCTCCGGCGCCTGGAGCACCTTCTCCTCGTCCTTCTTCACTGACCTTGGTGTCTGCAGAGTTGTTTCTGCCCCATATTCTCACTCCTCTCTCTGGCTGCTGTTCTGCAGGTTTTTTTCCCCTTCTTAAATATGTTGTCACAGAGGTGCTACCACTGTCACTGATGGGCTCGGCCTTGGCCAGTGGTGGGTCCCTCTTGGAGCCAGCTGGCATTGGCTCTGTCAGATATGGGGGAAACTGCTGGCAACTTCTCACAGAAGCCACCCCTGTAGCCCCCCACTACCAAAACCTTGCCAAGCAAACCCAACACAGTATTATATTTTTCTTTGACCATTAAATGAAAAATACATTGTGCATATTAATCACTGCAGGAAAAACTATTTGTGTTCTCTTCTGAGCACGAGCACCAACACACGTTGTAACCTCCACGACCAGAGCTGTACACATCCATGCATGAATTGTGTAAGAAATCCTGAGGTCTGAGCACCAAGGGGCAAGCAGAAACTATGTGCGCAAACTGTCACTGGAAGCGGTATGTGTTATACACAAGCATGCACACACAATAATTGAAATACCTGTGACAATAAAAAAGAATAAGTCAAGCTAGAAGCACAACAAAACCCCCGAATTTTCTTAGTCTGGAATGACACAGATTTGGAGTTTGAATTAATTCACAATCCATCATTAAATTCTTGACAAATGTGCTCTAGGGTAGCCCAGAATAAGAATTTGAAGTCACATTACTAAAAAAAAAAAAAGAAAAGAATAAATTGTTGTACATTTTTTGCCTTTCTGGCTGTAAGTTAAATGTTGGGCATATCTCAGAGCCCTGCAGGTCCGTCTTATTTAACAAGCAAACAAACAAACAAAAATGCAGGTCTTTGGAAAGATGTGAACTTCCCCATTCAGCTTCATAACTGCTCATTAGTACTGGTGTGCTGTTGTGAGAGCTATTAATGACCCCTTGAATTACGTTACCTAATACTTCAAAGATGATACATTTAAAGACTTTTTGAAGAGGTTCTGACATCTTTACTACTTTCAAATGACCTTGAAAGCCTGTGGGTGAAAGACCTACCTCTCATTTGTTGCATGAAATTCCTTTCAGGAGTTTTAAAGAAAAAACCTGCTGCAATTCACTATTACCCCCACTCTCACTTGTGTTCTCTGAGAAATAATAAGATAGACTTCTGTGAAAGCACTGAACAAAGGAGGAGAAACAGTCACCACATTTGGATCATGTCCTGGGCCCTTATTCCTATGAATAACATTGTTGAGAATGTAATGGGAATGAGCCAAGAGTGTTCAACAGGACCGAAAGGGGATGTTACAGAAAGGCCTCTGAGACACTTGCACTGTATTTTAATGCTGAGATACAGAGAGTTCTGAAAATCTCCAATAGCATTTGCTAGGAAATTATATGTGATATAAGAACGATTACGGTTAGTTAAACAGCACTTCTGGAAAATTATTGGTTCCAGTTACATTCTCCAGGGCACTTTATAACTGAGAAGCAGTCCCAGCATCCCCTCCGAAAGTCAAATCTGCTCACTGAACCCCACATAGGTCCATATTTGTATACATTTGTAAGGTATATAAAAGACATTTCTCCATCCGCTTAGTCAGGCTGAGGACACAAAGGAAGGTATCGTGATGTTATGCTGATCAAGAAAACAGCATGCCTGAAAATTAGCAGTGTCTGTGATTCTGTCTGATGTTCTAGGGTATATTTAAGCTCTGTGTGCTATTTTCACATGCAATTTTATACATTTGAAGGCTATAATTAAATTTAAAAATAATGAAAAACTTATTTGAATTCAAATTAGACAGAAACCATGCCTTAGCCTTGAGCTTTTTCTTCCTGAATTTTCCTGCTTGTGGGTTTTTGTTGTTGTTGTTGCTGTTTTAAAGAAAGAACAAAAAGACAGTGGAAAAACTCTACATCTGTGTTTTAATGGTGGCTTTTGGATTTCGAAAGGATTTGGATGGGACAATGATGGTGTCAGAGATCTGATGTCAGAGGCACAGGGAGAAAGTTTTTAACATTTTCCTGCTTTAAAGAATGTCTCTGTGGAGAAGAAGGACCCTCTAGCTGGGCAGGTGCCCGAGAGGTGGGAGAAAGAGCCTGATTCCTGGCTCTGCCCCAGACTCCCCACCTGAGCTGGGGTGCATCACTCAGCGCAGGAGCCCAGCACTTAGCTGAAGCCATCCTGCAGATAGGCATCTCAGCTAAGCTAGTTATTTAGGTCTCCCCTATCATTCAGGCAGACAGACAGGCATCTCCGGAGTACAATTCAACCTATTTTAGGATAGTTGTCCAAGAAAGGAGGAATGAATCATGCTCTGGAGGTACCTGTCTTTCTTCATTGACTGTAGAGAGAGTCTAGATGACTAGCTCTGATTAAACGCCTGATTTTGGGGGTAGGTGAAGTGAGGTGAGCTTGATGGCACCATTAGGCTTTCGGCACCTCCATCCATATGTCTGTGAAACAGGCCTGGACTCTTCCCGCAGGGACACGTCCAGGAGAATGTCAGACGTGGCAGTCACCAGAGCCACATGAGCCTCCAAGAGGCTCTGGTGGGAGACATCTCTGCTACTTGAAACGGGGAACACCTTTTTAACAAGTGAAAATGTCCCAGGTGGGAGGAGCTTTCAAAGTGCAATGACTGTCTCTGGAGGAGGTGTCTATTGGAAATGCATCTCGTGCATACAGAGAGAAATGTCTCAGCCTTTGCACACAGCATCCATATTTCTGTCTGGCAGGCAACTGCTGCATTAGAAATAGAAAATATCTGAAGGAGCTTAACAAACGGCCTTCTGAGGAGGAAAGAGACCATATTCTGGAGATGGGAGAGGGGAGAAACAACTAACCGCTCAAAAATGTTCAGCCTGTAGTGGCCTGCAGGGAAAAGTTTAACAAGGGGTCCCACAATCAGGAGGAGAGGCAAAAGAAATGCCAGGGAGAAATGTTAATCACTAGTAAATAAGGAGGAAGTGAGGTGCTGCTCTATGCAAGTGATTTAGCATCGTAACGAATTGCTGTGCTTTGAAGAGCCATTGAGCCTTCTGCACAATGTGCCAGGCTCGCAGCCTCCCACTCCCACGAGAGTGCTCAGGGCTTTCGTAGTTTGAGTGCTGTGTTCACAGCAGCAGATGACAGGGATAAAAGATGCTAAGATGTGGTCTTGTACCTGGAGAAGACACATTTCTGTGTTAAATGGGGCTGTGCTGCAAGGGATGCTTCTGTCACAGTCACCCATGACAAGATATATTTGTCAAGTGACCCCATCCTCCCACATACTGCCACCATGTTGGAGATGTGGTCACGTGGACTTTCATACTCCCATGCAGATCATAGAAGATCTGAACTCGCAGGACATCGCTGGTACTGCTACGGACCTTGGACTCCCTTGTAACGAGCACAGCCAAAGTATGTTAGGAGCCAACCCTCCTTTCTTGTAATTGGGAGATGGAAATTGCCCAGGTGGCAGAGCTGGCCAGGGAGTAATGTGGAAACAGGCTTCCAAGTCTTTTGATTCCCAGTCCACATAGTCATGCTGGAGAACAGAGTATTGCCTCTCCTTAATGTGGACGCAAGTTTTCACTCCAAACTATGCGTCTCAGTTCTGGTGTAAAGTGTTCTGAAATAAGAAAGGTCTGTAAAAGAATGAGTGTAAATTAGTGCTTCTCTTGCTCAGGCTAAGACATGGATATTGAAGGGTAGTTTAATGGCTCACCAGTTCTGCGTATCTTTTTTGCCAGGTTAGCAAGAATCAGATTTAAACCGTACAGTGGAAGTGCATAGTTCACATTTGGTTCCAGCGCATGGTGCAAGACAAGGCCCATGCTAGCTGCAGCAGTTATGTAGCAACAACTATGATATTTCTGTCTACATTGCTTCTAAAAGACAGTGAATCTGTACAGTTGGACTCCATTTGTAAAGTTTTACAAGGCATTGGGCACTTTTGTTGCAATAGACTCCATGCCAGCATGCAACTTGTTCATTTTATGTTCTGAACATAACATTGTCCACATGAGCTTCACAGTTGGCGGCCACCAGCAGCTGTTTTTCTTTATTCACCAGCTGGCATACTGAATGCACTCAGCTGTAATTCACTTTTTCATTCCCAGCCATGAATACTGATATGACTTTAGAAACTGAGTTTTTGTTCAGACTGCTAATTTTTACTAGACCTTGCAGGAGGAGGGGAAAGAAATACCATTTATTTCAGGACTGGTCCTATATGAAGCTGCCTTTTGCAAGAGAACGACGGAAACAGTTTATATCTACTTTCATATCTACTTTCATATAAGGTATGTATGGCTGTGCTGTAAGGGCTTTGAAATTATCTACAAACTTGTCACTCCTCGGTGCAATTTAATCAAAACACAAAGTATGTGCTTATTCAGAAAAGTTCTGCCAGAATAATTGTTACTGTATCAGACAAATTAGGTCAACATAAGTCACCTTTTCGCGAGCTCTTTCCTATCTTAATCGCTTTTTTCTTTTGCCTTCTTCTCTTACCCCACTATTCCTCCATTTTTCATTGACACTTTAATCTTACTGATGCCAGGGCTGACATATGATGCTTCTCAGTACCACCATTGCTCGTACGTTTGCTTTTCTGCTACAGTGATTTTATGTGCTCCCAACATGTGTTAAACTCATGCTCTTGGCATATCAGTGCCACTAGGAGTCTGAACGAACCATTTTTCGAAAAAAGACTTTTCAAGCCACCAAGTGACCTAAATACTTGGAGTTTTAGGCAAAACCTTCAGGTCAAAGATGAACGTTGCATGTTGCAAAGATGAACATTGCATTCAGAGTCTCTACAATGCAAGAAGTTTCTATTTGCCTGATTGCAGGTTTCTGGTTTGCATTGCAAGCCTGTAGAGTTGACATATGTGCACACTTTGCTTAGAGCTGCCCTGTACTCATGTCACAGTTGGAGCTTAGATCCTGTGACTTGGCAGACAGAAGTGGCATGTGGTTTTCCAGAGAAGGGGGAGAGGATCTTACCCCTCACCCAAAACCAGGCTCCGGGCAAAGAGTAGCCCAAAATCCATACAGCAATAGGAAGGGGAACAACCAAGGTGGCAAAGGCAAAGCCATGTGCATTCTTGTTTCTGTTTGCTGAATATTCATTAAATATAGTTCTCACAATACAACTTTTATTTCCAAGATGGATAAATAAGCTCCAACAAAGAGAAAAGTCATATTCAAATACTTCAAATAAGCTTTATGCAAAATTTTGTGTTTCAAATATGAAATGCTAAATAAGAGACCTGTTAAACTATAGTGTCATTGCTCAGAACTAAGATGGGAAGGCACTAAGATTCCATTAAAATTACTGATTTGTCCTTGTGAATCTGAAAAGAGTGCAACACGCAAATGATAATATTAGACAACTTCATGCCAACGGGGATTTCTGAAGAAGTGTCTATTGTGTATATGCCTCTGCCCAAGATAATTTAAGCCTGTTTGATAGCATGAGAGAGTTTAGATATCAGGAAATAAATTCATTTCCTCTTGTAATACCAGGAGGAATTACAAGAATTACAGGAGGGACTATATGTTTTAGGACGTTGTCTGTCTGTGTTACAAAGATGCTGACTCAAAGAAGGACATTGTTTTCTTTCCTTTTTTTTAACTCGAGTCTCTCCAGATGGATCAGGTTATTTCACATACAGCTTCTTTCTCAGAGGAACTAGTTTCTGATGAACTGAGGTGAACTGATCCTGCTCACAGCCTGAAGTAAGATTAGCCAATCCAGATGACAGGGAAGTGCCATATGATTTTCCTTATGTGTCTTGTCTCATATTCTGCACCCTCGTGAACTCTGTTCAAACCTGAAAGATAAAGTGAGTTGTAGCCTGCAGCTGTTAATGAGTAGCCAGAGCAAGCTGTGAGATTTACAGCTGTAGAGGCTTTGCAGGAACAAATGGAGGCTCCTTTTCACTCGTGTGTGGTCCTGGAAAGGATTCAGGCTCAAACCAGGGAGCAGGTGGAGCTTCCCTCCAATGCAGGTCATGAAATAGGTAGCAGTGAATTTCTTCAGTCTGATAAACAGCACATAGACAAGCTACAGCTGCAATTCTCGACGAAACTGGTGTATCCCAATATTTCACTTCTCCTGACTTTACTTCCCTATCATTGCCCACCACTCCTTCTCCATGATCTCCTTTGAAAATCTCAGACATCGTAACTGAGAATAAAAAGGACATACGTTGTCTAAATGTCATTAGCTGTTACCATGCCAACCAGTAGACTACACTTAACAGCAGACAAGATACAGATTTGCTTATAACAAATGTACCAAAATACAGATTTGCTTATAACAAATGTACCAAATTTTCATCCCTCCTTAAACTAAGCCGGACCTACCCCTTTACATAGACACACAGCTTTCGTCTCACCAGCCTAAGCAAAAGGTGTGAAGTAGGGCAGCCAGAGAGAGCCTGACGAGGGCAGGAAGGGCTTTCCCTGGAGTCAGCTTCCCTCCCAGGAAAACTACGGAGCAGCACAAACTGGCAGAGAGACCAGGACGTGAGCGTGTCAGGACGGCTGATGGAGAAGTGACATGGCTTCATGGAAGTACTGAGCCTACCGGTTACTTAGGGATTCTTACACATTGCCAAGGGTCCTTTTTCTCTTTAAACATGTGTGGAGGAGGACATACAGATAAGCAAACACACAAACTGACTGAATGCAAAATTATTATTATTAAAGTTTCCTGTTTCTGCATACAACTGCAAGTCAGATTTCTTCTGCTTCTGCAGCATTTGAAATGATCTAGTAAGACCAGAACTGATTTCTGTGCCAAAACTGGTACAGTTTTGTTCACACATTGAGATGCTTTTCATAAGTGAATCCCATTTCACACCAGGGTGAAGCAGCTCTTTAAATGGCAGAACTGCACACACAGAGACACAGAGGGACTGGAATGGGTCCCGAGATGTCATTTAGCCCTTCCCCCCAGCCCAATAGGCAGAAGCAATTACACTTACATCACTTCTGACAGATGCTTGTCTAACCTGTTCTTGGAAAGTTCTTACAGATGGGACCTCATGACCTTCCTAGGCAATGCAGTGTCCTGCTTCCCTCTTCTTACAGGTAGAGAAAGAAGGTACTGCTCTCAACCTAAACCTCCTTTGCTGCAGTTTAAGCTTTTCACTTCCTGTGCTTTTTCCGACAGATCTGGGGAATGGTTTATTAGCGACTGCTGTGCAGTAACCTTTTATAGAGTAGCTGGAGACAGTAATCTTGTATTATCTGCAGCCTAAAGCACTTCTACGTGAATCTTTAACAGTGTATTTATTCCTAGTGATGACCTCCTTTCTTATTTTCATATCTAACATCATAGGCAATTTACAGAATGGTACTCACAAAAAGTATAGAAAATATGCAGCGGGAAATTTATGAAACACCTGTACCAGGAGATGTACTTAACATAGGTCTGTCCCCTGCTACCTACCTACGCAGAGGTTGGCCTGGAAAATTCCTTAAGAAACACTGGGCCGTGAGAAGGGTGAGGCTTGGCTGCTGCTTTAGCAGTAGAGGATTCCTGAAAGACCAGTTCTTTGACTCAACGAGTCAGATGATAATTATATTGCTGCCTGGGCTAATAGTGTGTGTATGTGCGAAGAATTTTGTTCATTATCAAAAGACACAATCATGATACTGATTATTACTTGGTTATTGTGAAATATACCATAAGGCATTTTACGGGAACTCCGGGGTGAACGGAGTGTGTAAGACCTTTGAAGAAACAATAGAAATGTGCAGCACAAAAAGATTCTTTGGAGTTGTTAATAGAGAAGTCTGCTCCTTAAGTACAGCCAGACAAGTGGGGCCCAGCTCTTTTCACACCCTAAAAGTAAAGGGTTGAGGAGCCCTATAAGTATCCATTTTGTCCCTCATCTTGGAATCTAAGCCAGACTCCACAAAAGAAGACGACATCCTTAAAAAGTAACCTGCTTATTAAATGCAACTGGGAAATAGAGATGGCATGTAAACAGCAATAAAGCAGAGCTGGGAAATGAGCTAAAAAAATCTACTCTAACTGGAAACATAAATCAAATGCAATGTAACAAAGGTTCTCTGCAAGAATTTGTTTATGGCTGCAGGCTCCAGAGAGCCAAAGCCAGTGTGTGGTTGGCTCAGGGATACTCCACAGAAGTTCGTCAGCCTGTTTCAGTGCCTTGCTGGCCCCGAGACTCACATACTTGAATCTTTCCATTCAGGGGGAAGGATAACAACAGAAAAGTAGTTCAGCATGCATGAGAAAGGCACAGAGCACAGGAAAAAAAAAAAAAAAGAAAGATAAATGCATTCTGCTGATGTTTCCTTCATTTCTTCCGGGTTTAAGAAAATAAAATGTTGACAGCAATGCCCACACCAGAGCTAAAATGTAGCAGAGTTGTTCACCCACCAAAAAAACCTGTCTCAGCACTTGAGTCACCTTTCCTCCCCATTCTTGCACCACCAATCCCTATTCCCACTTTTCTGGTGTCCTTGAAAGTTTGGGATTTTTAGTGGTCTAAAGTTCTGGCTATTCAGATTATTTGTAATCTTCTGTGATTTCGAGCTAGGCTCCATAAAACTCAACCAAAACAGTAAAGGAAAGACCTGAAAACCCAGCTCAGCCCGCCCCAGGTCTTCTGCTGATCTCAGCTGCGGTAGTGCTGCTATCCAGCTATCCCCTTTTGGCTAATGTGGCACTTTGTAGGTGTTGTAGAACTTGCCGAGACTGCTCAAACTCTGGTTTTGGAGAAAGAATAAAAAACCTGTTTCTTTATTGACCCCCCAAATAACCAGTGACCTCGAAGTATGCTGCTGCTGGGAAGAACAAGACTCTTTTGTTTGTATGAAGAACACAGAGTTTGGTACAAGTGTCCCTTATCAGCATTTCCCCCTGGAAATAACAACATAGTCATTGCTGTATACTTCTGCCATCTTTATGTAGGAAAGGAGATGACCAGTGCAGGGGACAATGGGAGAAAGAGGAAAAATCCCATCCCACCAGGGCAAGGGAACCTGAAAAAGGAAAGCAGTGGGAGAGGTGGGATCTTTAAAGGGGCAACACTAGTGGAGGAAAAAAAGCACACAGAAAATGAACATTGAATACATTTTGAAAGTGGAAATACCTCATTTTGTTTCTGCGGCAACCATGCCTGTGTAAACCTTAGACAAATAATAGGCACAGAGCAGCAATAAAAGTTGCCTTTTATTGGTGGCTTCCAATTGTGATCATGGTATAAGAGAGCACAAATTTCTGATGAAAGTTGAAGAAACCCAACAGATTAACTAATGGGTTTGTCCTGGTTGAACTAGAGCATCTGGTCAGGTGCTGTCCAATGACATGAATCCGCACCTGCATGCAGAGGCATGCACAGATGTACCCACAACACCGCTTTCCCAATCCTAATCAGTTTATTCCATTGCAGTTGCTGGTGTTTTCTGCCTCTCTAGTCCTTTACTGCAGTCAAAGCTGAGGTTGGGAATAAAAGGCAAAGCTTTTTATGTCTCCAGATTGACTTGTATTTCTCTGTAGAAAAGAATGCTCACAATGACAGAGGATAAAACCCAGCCCTCTGAAGGAGAGGTTAAACCAACCAATATTGCCCTGAAATCCCCATGGCAAAGTCTATGCATCTTTGACAGCATCTTGTGAAGTTCACAGTTTTCTATTCATTAGCTTATTTCAAATGAATTAATCTTACATTTGCAGAGAAGGGAGCTTCCTCCAGGTCGCTCTACTGTCAAGGGAGGAGGACCCGTCACAGCCCTCACAACTTGCGGGTTTATCCTGTCATTCTAAGAATACTCGTGTCTCTCCTTTGGCTCTGCAGCATCTGGAGACATCTTTAAAGAACAGATATGCTATTTCTCCAGAGGATATGTTGTCTCAAGAGTGTACCCTGCACATTTTGCAATCTTCAGCTGAAAATGCTTTTTTACATCTTAGCACAGCAGTAATTTATATAAAAACTTAAAATTATTTCCTTGCTTATGGCTAAATGGATGGGACACAAGGAATCAGAGAGCTTTAAAATCAAGTGATCATTTGGGCACAATGAGTGGGTGCAGTGTGGGACATCTCTGGTAGTTTGGTTGATACAGAGGATTCCTTATCCTCTCTCCACCCAGCAGAACACGGTGACTTAAGGGATAGGGGGAAATGGTGAAAAGTTCCTGCCCAGGGCAGGCTCTGCAAGTGGAACAGAACAATGATGGGGACAATGGTTTACCTAGGTTAGAGGTGTCACCAAGGTTAAGTCAGTCTACACCCTGCATCAAAACCGCTTCCATAAATTAAAAAAGATGGGTCATTGTCATAGGAGATTCTCTTCTGAGGAGAACAGAAGGCCCAATATGCAGACTTCTTAGGGAAGCCTGCTGCCTCCCTGGGGCCTGCGTTAAAGATATGAAGAGAAAGCTTCCTACCCTAGTACGGCCCTCGGATTATTATCCATTATTGATTTTTCATGTAGGCAGAGATGAAGTTGCAATAAGAAGTCCAAGGACTTCAGGGCCCTTGGGATGACTGGTTAAGGGATCAGGAACACAAGCAATGTTCTCCTCTATCCTTCCAGTTGCAAGGAATTATGAGGGAAGAAACAGGAAGACCCAGCAGATCAATACCTGGCTTCGAGACTGGTGTCACTGGCAGAATTTTGGGTTTTTTGATCATGAGTCTGTCTACATGACAGCAGGCCTCCTGGCAACAGAGGGGGTACACCTGTCTCAAAGAGGGAAAAGGATCCTTGCACAGAAGTTGGCAGGGTTCATTGAAAGAGCTTTATGTTGGATTTGAAGGGGGAAAGGGATAAAATCAGGCTTGCTAGAGGCAAGCCTGGGGGAGGCAGGCCACTGTTTGAGGGACGGTGTGCTAGTGAGGTTCTTTGGTCTGCTCCACGATGTGCTGAGTACACTGGAGCACACTTGAAATGTCTCTATACTCATGCGTGCAGCATGAGGAATAAACAAGAGAAGCCAGAAGCTTTGGCCCAGTCCCAGAGCTATGACATCCTTAGCATAAGCGAAACCTGGTGGGATGAGTCCTGTGACTGAGGTGTCGTGATGGATGGTTATAGGCTCTTCAGGAGGGATAGGCAGGGCAGGCGAGGTGGGGGAGGGGCACTGTATGTAAGGAAAGGGTTGGATTATATGGTGCTTACAGTTGGTGACCACACGGTTGAGGGCCTCTGGGTAAGGATGAAGGGGAAGTCAAATAAAGCAGATGTTGTTGTAGGAGTCTGCTATTGACCACACAGCCAGGATGACGACACCTATTAGTTATTCTACAAGGAATTAAGGGATATCTCTAGATCAATTAACCTTGTCCTTATGGGTGATTTTAACTTCCCAGTCATCAACTGGGAATATCATACAGCGGACACAAAGAGGTCCAGGAAATTTCTGAAGCATGTTGAAGATTACTTCTTTGTGCACGTACTAAGGGAGCCAGCTAGGAAAGGTGGCCTCCTAGATTTGTTGACTGTAAACAGAGAGGGACTCATGGGCGAAGTGGTGATTGGTGGCTGTCTTGGTCATGAAGTGTCAAATCATTGGTGATAGGAGAAAAACCGCTAGCAAAACTTCAACCCTGGATACAGGGACAGCAGACTTTGGGCTGCTGAAGGAGCTAGTTAGGCAGGTCCCCTGGGAATATGCTTTTTAAGGTATTAAGCCATCTCTTAAGAGTGCAGGAGCAGGTAATTCCAAAGTGTCAAGCAAGTGGGGCAGAAGGCTAGCTTGGCTGAGCAATGATCTTCTTCTAGAACTTAGGTGGAAAAGGAAAGTGTACAGACATTGGAAGAAGGGACAGGCAACATAGGATCACTACAGAGATGCTGTTCATCACTGTAGGGAGAAAATTCATGTGGCCAAAGCTCAATTAGAGTTCAAGCTGACCAGCACTGCGAAGGACAACAAAAAGGGCTTTTAAAAATATGTTAATAGCAAAAGGAGCATCAAAGATAACATTGATCCATTGCTTGACGAGGTCAGTCATTTTACAAATAGGAACGTAGACAAAGCGGAGACGTTTAATGCCTTCTTTGCCTCTGTCTTCAACACTGATGATGGGCCCTGGGACCCCTGGAGCCTTGTGTTGGAAGGTTATGACTGGGCTGATGGCAAGTTGAACGTGAGTCAACAGTGTGCCCTGGCAGCCAAAAGGGCCAACCACGTCCTGGGGTGCATCAAGCACAGCATAGCCGGCAACCCCGAGGGGGGTGATTGTCCCACTCTACACTGCACTGATGCAGCCCCACCTCAAGTAGTGTGTGCAGTTTTGGGCACCTCAATATAAGAAGGACATCAAACTATTAGAGAGTGTCCAGAGGAGGGCAACCAAGATGGTGAAAGGTCTCGAGGGCAAGACTTAGAAGGAGCGGCTGAGGTCACTTGCTTTGCTCAGCTTGGAGAAGAGAAGGCTGAGGGGTGACCTCATTGCAGCCTGCAACTTCCTCAAGGAGGGCAGCAGAGGGGGAGGTGCTCATCTCCTCTCTCTGGTGACCAGGAATAGGACACGAGGAGATGGAATGAAGCTGCATCAGGGGAAGTTCAGGTTGGGCATTAGGAAAAGGTTCTTCACGGAGAGGGTAGTCGGTCACTGGAACAGGCTCCCCAGGGAAGTGGTCATGGCACCAAGCCTGTCAGAGTTCAAGGAGCGTCTGGACGATGTTCTTAGTCATATGGTTTAGTTTTAGGTAGTCCTGCAAGGAGCAGGGAGTTGGGCTCAACGAGCCTTATGGGTCCCTTCCAATTTGAGATATTCTATGATACTGTGCGTTTTTTTAAAAGCAAAAGGACCTTAAAATTACTCAGTAGGGCATCTAAGCCCCAGTGGGGAAGGGAAGGCGAGGAGCTGAACTCAAAAAGCCTAACATTTTCCCACTGTGGGAAAGCCAAGCTCAAGGATCTCTGTGGAGATAATAAAATGTGCTCAAGCTGTGATTCTGTACATGTCTAAAAAGAGTGACGACCTATTTTGGCGAGCTATCTGTACAGATGGATTTATTTTGTGAGTAATGCACAGAAGAGTGCCCGTTCTATTCCACCCTCCAACTTCCTTTGCAAATGTGATGTGTCAGAGTGGTGATTTACAGAGGGTATTATTCCAACCAAAGAGGTCACTTTATTTGTCATGGACAAGGAGGATACAGTGCTTGCAGATAGTTTCCACTGTCCTGAAGTATAGACTTTTTCCTTAATTAATGAACTACAGCTAGGCATTTACCACTTCTTGCACAAAAAAAGTGTCACCCTTTGCTTTATAGGAGATGATTTGACGTTGAGAAATAGATATTGTTTCCAAGGCTTATAGCTGTGGCTTAGTTTGGACTCCCTATCTGTAGTAATATTAGAGCTCACTGCTGAGGGATTGCTTCTCTTTTGAGTCATGTGCTGGTCATACTGTTCGGACCTGTAAGCCAGCTCTGAAATTCACTCTGAAATACACGCTTCAGGACCCCTGAACAATAAATGTTATGGCTAAGCATGTTTCAGTATGAAGCCACATTTCATGAAAACAGTGGTTCACAGGAAGTGCCCGCTTCCCCAAGGCATCTGCTTAATATCCATTCACAGGGACATCCCAAAACCAAAAAGGCTTTAGTGCTCAGACAAAACATTCAAGTGTCAGATATTTTGCTCAGAAATATGACAATGAAAAATTGCTCTTGCTGATTTTTTTTCCCAGGCAAAATAATTTCTGAGCAGCTTCAGTGAAGATGCACTCTATGCTCCAGCCCTGCCTCTGATACAGAAAAAGCAATATGGGTAATGTATGAAAGTGCTTCAAAGCAAGGTGAAGCCCAGGCACAAGTCACAAAAACATGTTTTGCTCCTTAAAACATGGATCAATGGGAGCCCTTCAGTGGTGGCAAGGAAAAAGGCAGTTACATTCACAGTTTCTTCCATGCAGCTGCTTTAATGCCATGCACAGACGGGGAGTGGGTTTGGAGAAGCTGCCCCTCCCTGGGAAACTGCTCTGTGACTGCTCCAGGACACAAGGGGCCTGTCTTCCAATGTCACAACATCTGGCATGGAAGTTACCCTGGCAGGTGTAATTCAAGGGAAGCTTCTGATGGCAATTAGCCCTTGCAGGCTGAGTGGTGGCAGGAGAGGACCTGGTGCCGACAGCATGCTGGGCAGGTCTGGCTGGGCACCATGCCCACCTCCCTTCTTCAAAATCCTGCCCCTTTCCTTTGCAGGACTCTGGCCTAGCTCCAGGGAAGTCGTCCCAACAGCTGCCCTGGGACTGACAAGCAAACACAGGGCAAAAATTGAAGCTGGTGTTCAACTTGCTGCAGCCCAAGGTTCGGTCAGGTGGGACTCCGCCAGAGCCAGGCCGAAGAGCTGTGTCCTGCAGCAGGCAGCCTGGCCAGTGGGGATGCTATGACCAGGAGTACAGAGAAGAAATATGGAGATCACGGACCTCAGATAGTCCTCTCACAAGTGGCCATGCTTCACTCCATGTCATCTCAGAGCACCCATTTTTTCCCAGAAACCAAAGGTTTCTTACAGCACCATGTAACTGAGTAGAGTGCATTGTTCAGAGCAACATTTTTCTGCCAAGTGTCTGCCTGATTAGAGTTGTATAAGCATCAGATTTGTGATGGTAACCCTGCTATAAAGATCAGAGCTGTTTCATGCTAGGTAAATTTATTCAGTGCCATTACCTAATATGACCATTACCTAGCAGTTGGAGCTATCTAACACACTACCCGGTTGACTACTGGTCCCCACCTCCTGTGTGGCTCCAGATTCATGTGCCACAAGCGAATAATCCACAGTGGTGCATCACTCCATTAAAGAGCACAAAAGAAGAAAACAAATGAAAGCAGAAACTGATCCTGAAAATGGCACCTATAAATTAAGCCCCTGTAACTGTTTCAGTTTCAGCTCACGGGAATTAACTAAAGTCTGCCCTGAGTGTGTGGGGCTTTCACCACTCAGTTTAACACAACTGCAGATCTTTTCCCCCTGTTCAAAACTCTGTGCCTCACAAAACTCTCCAGGATGGTTTCCATTCCTTCAGTGTGACAAGCCTTCAGGAACCACGTCACTTGTCACCAACTGACCAGCGCTTCCTTATGCTTCTCGTCTTCCCAGGTTTTGGAGCTTCAAAGCTACAGTTTAGGAACAAGAAATAATCTGGAATAAAACTGATTATTTACTACTCCATGACATTTTTGGGATTGTTATCCTAACTGTTATCCTAACATTTAAATAGCATTACTTGTTCATCAGGAATAAAAAAACGTGCTGTGATTTACTGCCTCCTTGGGAATTAGACTCTTGCATTTTTGTTTCTTCTCTCCTCATCCTGATATACTTATAATGAGGAGTAGACTTCTTCCTCATTAACTTCACAATGATTTCAAACACATGATCGTGGTCTATTTTCTATGGTAGTAAATTAGTTCCTTTATATACATTTGCAAAAAACATGACTTGGAAATATAAAATAATTCATAACAAATATTAAATAATCTTGCAACTGTTCTGTGAACATGCCAGCAAAACAGCTGTACTGAATCAGTCTACAGATCTATTTAGTCCACTGCTCTGTTTCTAACAGTACTGAATGCTTATAAAAGTACCTGTCCCCAGTATCTGAGAGCTTAGAGAGCTCCCGAGATTAAGATTGCATGATTTTTCCTTGATGACTCCTTTGTTTAACACTTTTTCACTCTGTTTATGCTTTTTGGCCGATTATCCTCTGAGAATGAGCTTCCAGGTTTGACTCTGTGCTGGCTGGAAGGGGATTTGCTCTGGGGTTTTTGTTCTTCCTTTGTGCCACTTAGTGCTCGTGTTATGAGCCACAACAAATTAAATGATCCCTATTCTCCTTCTCTGCTATTTCAGAGGCCTCCGCCACACGGCCTCTATGCTGCTTCTTTTCCAGACTGAAAAGCCCTTCATTTAACCTCTCTTTATGAGCACATCACTTCTCACCTCTGACCACCTCAGCTCCCTTCCTCTGTGCTGACTCCAAGGTGCAAATGAACCTCCCCGATTTGTAGAGCATCCCCCGCTGCTGCTCTAATAATTTGTCGGGTGCAAAGGTGCAGGCGGCGAGGCCAAGCCAAGTGGTGTGCCAGGAGAGCAGGCTGCACCTTTGTGCCCATCCCATCCCAGTTCAGATAAAGCTCCTTTCCAGAAGGGCCTGTGGGGCTGGGTGCACATATGGCTCTGAGCAGGCGGGACAGCTGGCTGCTGGAAAGGGCCGCTGCTGAGGCATATGCTCTTTTGATGTCCTTCCACGCTTTATGGGTCCAAGGCGGTGCAGCACCACATCTGCGCTGCAGAAGCCCAGCACCTCCGTGATGTGCCGGGGCACCCACATCTGCGGGGAGCCGCAGGCACCAGGGCAGGATGGGGTCAAAAGGACCCCTCTAGGGCAGCGCCCATTTCACTCCCACCCAGGCGCCTGCTCCCAGTGCCTGGTGGCGGGAGACCCTGGCTCCTTGCACAACCCCCTGCCCACAGCATGGCCCCTCTGATTTTCTAGAAATCCTCCAACCAACAGACAGCAACAGGAGCCCCATTTGCTCCCCACAGCAACCTGGCTGGTCCCTTGGAGGTGGCAGACAGAAGCAAAGTGCTGGCATCATCTCAGAGGATGAAAGCAAGTTTCTGAACTGCTTGATGCCTAGGAAAGAAATGGGCGCTCCTCAAAAGCTAGGGAAATTGCTGCTGTGCACATCTCTGCCTCCTTGGCTCCAGTCTGAGCATCATCTCCAGCCAAGGGCAGTGAGGCTCAGCATGGGACAGCATTTCTAGTGCTCAGAGGTTTCCCTGTGTGGCCTCCCAGTCCTGCAGTATTCCCTGCTTCCTGACCACAGAGTAGGTATTTTCTGTTCTGGGTCTATTTTTATGGCAGACAAGGGCTGAAAGTCCTTGGCACAGGTCTCTGCTGCCCTCCAGGCAGGTTCCAAGGCTGGGTGGATGCTCCTGACCAGGTGGCATCAGCACCCAGTCCTGTGTCGTGCTGCAGTATTCCCTCAGCCCCAGCAAGCTATGGCCAAAGGTGGATTGGGGGCAGCAGAAACACCCCCTCGGCCTCCTTGCACTGTTACAAGATGAAATTTTAAGAGCTTGCTTTGTCCTGCGTACAGTTCGGGTTGGCTCAGCCTGCACTGAGTTTTCCCTTCTCCATTTTTCATGACCTCTTACGTGTACAACAGAACAGAGAAAATAAATTGAGACTTTCAGAGCTGAAAGTCCTGAAATGTTTTTGAAAAAGAAACAATGTAAGTCAGCCTTATGTGTGTGCAATTTTCAAATTATTCACTGAAGTCCAAGTTACAGTCACCAAGATATGCAAGCACCGCAGATGTGGTCTCCCGCCCCACTCTGAAGGCACCAATATGCAAGCAGCTGCAGTTAACTAATGAAAAACAGCATTTCAGTGTTGCTGGAAGATGCAAAAAAAGGTGGAGTCAAAGAAAAAAAAATCTTGTACAAAAACAATGTTGAGAATGAGACACATTACTTGCCAGCTGTTTTTTTTTAACTCACAGTGTGATGTAGTAGCACACATTTTAAAGATTTTAAAATTTCTCTTAAAAGTAGCAGGAAAATACATTCAGCAAAGCCCTATCTAGAAAATAAGAGATTAAAAGCAATTTCTAACTGAGGATTAGGATCCGTATTCTATTTAAAGCAGCACTTTCATTATTATTCATAAGAAATCGCACGAGAATCAAGCTGGTATGAACACAGTAACATGCCAAGTGGCTTGACATTTTAATTCTTAAATATATATATATGTTAAAAAAAAAACCAAACCCTACTGAACAGCCAGGAAGTGTCCTTTGTAGTTCTAAACACAAACACATTTATGAGCTGAAAGTGTGTTTCAGATTGTATTACAAAGCGGGATTCCATATGGCAGCTGAGGTCCAGAGCTGGGATGACTCAGGAAATCGAGAAGATGAAAAGATCAGCACAGTTTATTGAACAAGTCTGACGGTTCCTGAAGCACCCTCAGCTTCACGGGTTGAACAGGCAGACTTACTAACTGACAGAGCTGGAGACACATTTTGCAGTAGCTGGAAGTCATGACTACATTTTTCAAGGATTGGCTTTCTAGTAAATAAGCACATACTGCAATCCGGCTCCTATTAAGGTGGTTTTGTATGTAGGATTTTATATAGGGACATAGGCAATAGGACGTCTGATTGATTACAGCTGTAAAATGTGTCTGTAGAAAGCAGGTAATAAAAAAGGCCAGAAAATGGGCATGAAACAAATATTTTTATGAGACTTAGGAGGTTGGAAGCAACTTTTTGAACAGAGTTTTTTTGGGTGATAAAGCAGTGAACTCACCTGCTCCACATATATGAAAAATAGGTAAACACAGCACTGCCCAAACTGGAAATTACTTGTATTTACTCTTGACTATATTTCTACTTTGACAGTTGTTTTCCTGCCTTTGCTTGCTGAAGCAAAAGCCAACTTCTGTGCAAACCGCCTGCAGTAATGGCACATGGAGGAGGCTGTGCCTCCCCCCAAAAGCCCTCTGTGATGGGCTGTGGGGCTGGGACTTCAGCCCTGGAAAAGGCAGCATGCAGTCCGAGTGGAGAGTCCCACCTGCCTCAGGGGGAGGGAAGCTCTTCAGGGAGGTGCCCACCTCTGCCCACAGTGGCATCCCATCCCGTGCTACCCAAGAGACATAAACATCAATGACTGCCTTGCAGCTAGCTACTGGTGAATGAGAAGGCACCTGCTTTATTTTGGGGTATTGAGTGGAAAAAAACGTGAGGCTTCTAGTTCTGCTCATTCTTGTGAATTTCTCTTTTTGTGGTGATTTGGAATAAATTCATTTCTTTCAAAACTTGAAGAATATAATACAAGGGACCTTTGTTTTCCCAAGGAAGCTCTGATCTCTGCCTCTTCTTTCACAGTGGTCCCTATGCACAAAAGATCCTCCCCAGGTTGCTCTGTGAGGTTAAGAGGCAATCTTATTCCATATCAGAGCCAGATGATAGGATCTAAAAGCAATCAACCTTTACAAACATGTCTAAGTGTAGCCATGAAGAGATGTCAGACTACAAAGCAAAACAGCAAACAAAGGTAGGTCTGTGAAAGGCGTGTTTGCAGGCCTATTCATACCTGTCCTCAGATCGCTAGTGAGCCATGACAAGGATCAGTCTGAACTTGAGTGAGGTCTTTGGGTATTTCTGCAGCATAACTATGGGTTGCATTACCTTCCCCATGCAGTATCCAGGGCAAAAACAGCTCTCTGGAAGAAGCAAAGTCCTCTGCAAGTCCTCATTTCCTATACAGTCAACACATGGCTCCTCTGGCTGCCCCGCTCCCCAGCGCTCTGCTATCCTGAGCCACGCTGGCTTTCTCGTCTGCTCAGCACAGGTACAGCACGCCCTGCATGGCACTTGAGAGACGGTTGTGCAAGTCTGCTAACTAAGGCATGGCGAGCTGTGCCTGGGGCTGGCACATTGGGCAACGCCATCCCTGGCCCCAGGCGCAGCGCAGACAGCACGCCTCGGCCGTGGGAAGAGCCTTGCAAGAGCCGCAGCAGCAGCCAGCAGCCGGTCCGTTGCCACCCCACTCCAGTGTCGGGCTTGCCATTTTCTGCACCATGTGGGAATGGAGGGGGCGAGGTGGCCAAGCTCCGCGGGTGGTGGCATCAGCTCAGCAGGCAGGCTTTGAGGGGAGAGCAGAAAACGCTTCAGCAAACAAAGGGAAATCGTGTACAGATCAGCAGAGCAAATGAAGAAACAAAAGAGCACAGACATAAGGACTTAGGCCCTCTCAGGGAGCCAAGCGATGAATGCAGAGGGGGAGGCAGAGGGAAAGCCCAAGAGCCTGTAGGATGCCTGAGCCAAAGCAAAGCAGAAGAAAAGGAGCTCTGGGGGAGCCACTAGCCCGTCTTGAGCAGGGTCAAGCCCCCGATTCAAACCTCAGGGAGTAAAGAGGGAGCTCTTGGGGAGCTTGTTTAAGCTTTGGCTGTAGCATGCCAGTAAAACAGAACGTGTGGCCCTTGGTAAAGGGAGGGGGTGGCTGAGTGACAGTGCAAAACCCAACAGAGCCACTGTGTCTGCCCCATCTTGTGTGAATCCATAGTGCTCCCCAGAAGCTCCCTCTGGCAAGATGATTCGACCGGCACGGTTGTGTGATGATGAGTGCTTGAATTTCTGTTTCACTGCAGGGAATCCAGATGGGGATGGTAATAGCTTGAGCTTTAAGGGCGTTTTAAAATATCTATATTTTTACAGTGTGTACAAAGAGCTGTTGATGTGACAGCCCTTGACTTTTTAACATTAAAACTAAGCTTTAAGATTCAGCAGAATATATGTCTCTGTGTGTTCGTAAGGTTTCTGATGCCAAAACACACAGAAAATTAATAGACTGTCACTGAAGAGTCCAAAACTGAGTCTATCAGGAAGAAAGGAAAACTCACTTTGCTTCCGCTCATTTTCACAGTTGTTGCTTTATTTCATATTGCTCTTGGCATTTTAGCTGGTGATGGAGATATCCAAAACCTATTCTTGATTCTTTATTCAGTTCCACAATTTTATGTGCACTACATCATCCTCTGTTTTGAGTTCTCTTCCCAGCAAGCTCTGATTAGGAGATTTCCTTCTGACCTTTCTTTTATACCGCTAAGCTTGGAAGCAAAGACAGTCCTGGGTATGCAAACCTTCATGGAAACATGTGGCTGGTGGAAGAGAAAGACAGAAGGAAGTCCTAAGTCTACAGAGGAAGGAGCTGCAGCTACCACCTTCTGCAAGCCTTTTCCTCCTCCCTTGGCAGGGTATTTACATGAACAAGAAAGGCAGAAAAACCCCAAGGGAACGGACCAGCGACATGGAAGAAGCAAGCTCGAAAGCAGCAGAGTTTTTGGTAGAATTAGGAAGCTCAGACAAACATCTGCAGCCTTCAGCATGCCAAAAGCTATCTTCCTACCTACAGCTGTATGTGTGTGCCCCTGTGAGTGTATAATGCCTGGGAATCGAGTGTTTGCACCTCTTCCAATTTTCCATTTCGACCAGCCCACTGAATGCTTTCCATATCCTTTCCAGCTCTGCATTCCTGTCTGCGGCTGGGGAACATGCTCTCACATCGGCTTTGGGAAAGGGAGAAAGAGGCGAGGGGAACCTGGTCCCAAATTTGGCATTGTCCCTTTGTATGTCATAGGTGGAGAAGGATATAATTTCAATGAGCTGCTCTTTTCACACACTTTTTGTTTTTCCCTTTTCCTGTCTTGTTTGCTGGCTGAACCAGGTCCAGATCTTCAGCTAAAGTGAATCCACAGAGTGCTCTGACTGCAGCAAAGCCACCAAAATACCTATTTGTATCACCAGGTTCTTAATTACCGCCTTCTCCTGCTGTGTTTCTCCAGGATACGCAGATTGTGCTCTGCAGAGTCACAGTGCATGGGAAAGCACCACTGGGGATCCTGGCAATCGCTGCAGTGGTTTTTGTTTAACTGCAGCCTGACCTGGAGCCTATAATTATATTGTTTTAATACAACAATTTATAGAAAATATTATATAACAGCAGTGGGACAATGTGTAGGCAAAGCAACAACAGAGAAAAGGACGTATGAAGAGGGATGAGAGGTCCGTGTGCTAGGGCTGTGGGGTTTGAGCAGACAAAGGCATGGACAATGTTCGGTCCCCTTCACCTGCTGCAAGTACCTGCTCCTGCTCAGCGCAGCTGCAAAGCCACCACCGGGACCTGCCAGTGCTCAGGATCTTGACACAGACTGAGTCGATGGCAGATGAGTCCAAAAATGGCCACCGTGGTGGTGCAAGGATAGGCCTGTCTGCTCAGGGAATGCTGATGCCGTGCTGAACCTCTGTCCTGTGACTGGAGGGTGGTGAGGCGGCCAGGGTGGGCATAAACTGTACGAGTGCTGGCAGCTAACGGGCTCTGTTCTGCTCCAGGAGGTGCCTTTTAGCTGCTAATGTCTGAGAAATTTGCAGTCAGTGGACACCCTTTTTAGGTTATGCCCCAAGGGGTTTCTCCTCAAATCAAGATCAGAGGCTGCTAATTCATCTTCATTCCTCTTAGATTCAACAAGATGAATTTATTGCTCAGAGTCTGTGATGCAGATGCAATCTGAAAAATTACATTATTACCATTCTTGTCTTTTTTACAAGGGCAGAATTAGCTTCTAGCATTTTTATTTTATTTTATTTTATTTTACTTTAGTTTGTTTTTTTGTTTTGTTTTGTTTTGTTTTGTTTTTTTTTGCCTGTGTATATTGTTACTCTATATTGAATATAGCAAGGATCTTGGCTAGCTTTCCATTTTTCTTTCCAGTTTCCTTTTAGCAGACTGTGCTCAGCAGGAAGTTGTGACCAGTGCAATCACGGCTGCAGTTGGAAGGGTGTCCCCAAAAAGGGATCAAAGAGAGAATTCCTGTCATGGCAACCATTAGCACAGGAAGTCTGGACAGCTGAGATGGTGGAGTATTTTGAAACCAGATTAGGAAAGAGAGGCAGCTTTTCACATCAATGCCCATGTCTGGGTGCTAATTACAGGGAGGAAGGACTAGCCACAGGGTGCTGGCCACATATAGGACACAGAGAGGTTCTCCTGGTTTCATCTGGTCTGTGAGGGCATCTCTTGTCGCAAGGTTGGGTTTGGTTCTTAATTGTTAAAACAGCCCAGGAAGGTCTTTCCTAACACAGTGTTTTCCAGAATCTTTCTGGACATTCAGAACCTCTCTCCTCAGTTTTACCTTCCCCTGTCCTCACAAACGAAATGGAAAACCCAAAAACCATCCCAGTGCAAACCTAACCTTCCCTGACGAGCCACATCTGTCTTGCTGCCAAAACAGCTGACTGTCTATTATGGTTTACATGATGTCTATACATTAATCCACTTACTCAGATCTTTGTCTACAACATATCAATGTTTGATGGTATTCCCCCCGTTTGCTGTTCAAAGGCTATTCAATTGAAATTATACTTATCGCAGACACCTTAAAGCCTGATCTTACAGAAAAGAGGGGACATAGCCATAAGCAGATGCCATAGTCTGAAATGGTAACTAGCAGGTAAAGTATTCCTCGTTGAAATTATACCCTTTCAGTGTGCTGAAAGGTAGCACAAAATGCACACTGCACACATATTTGCACAAGAGAGGCATCCAAATCTCCATCCAAAGACAGGTCAAAGGTGAATCTCACAAATCTAAATCCAAAGCCGGATTTGTGCAGCTCTAAATTTAATTCACTATGCCAGCAAATGCTCTCAAGAGCTCAGACATCTTGAATGCACTGCTGTATATTTGAACTCCAGGGCACCAGACTGTTTTTCCCACACAGCTCTGCAGCAACAGGAACAGTAAATCGTGAGTGTGTGATGCAGTTATGCATCTTTGTCATTTTTTTAACAATCAAGTAATTCTTTCTGAGGGAGAGGCTTTGCAGTTCTGGTGATCGGAGTAAAGGGATTCACATTTATTTGGCTATGTAACATTCTATAAAGGTGGTGGAGAGAGGTCAACAGAAGCTGTCACAGCCAAACCAGAAGGAGGATACGTCTAGCATGCAGGCAGTTTGGATAACCAAGGTACAGCATAGAAACCAAATGTATGTGGAGCTTTTGCCAGACAGACAAACACTGGAAGAAAAATACTGTATGACTTATCCAGTTCTTGTGTTCCTCCACTATTTGGTTAAGGGCTTTTGACTCCAACAGCTTCTGCTGCTGTTACAAACCTGCAAGAATTTCTCACATGATGAGAGGGCTAGATGATTCAGGGTATTAGTAACGGGTTATGGAGCCTTTCACCTTGTAGGTCACTGGCTTAAACACAACTCATTGCTATCCAGCTATTAAACTTTGCCTTGAATTTTCACAAGTGAAAACCAAGGATCTGGCAGGGCCATCCAGTACCAGTTACACTCTGCTGAGCCCACTATTCCTCTGCCCACGTACAAAGGCAATGGGACCCCAACTAAAATGATCGCAGCTGCAGACAGAAGTGTGACGCAGAGAGGAGGATCCTAGCATGCATTTTTTGACAGGGGAAAGATGGGGAAAATATCATGTAGGAAAACTCTGGACTGTTCAACAAGCAGAAAGTCTAGAGCTCAGACACTGGGGGATGTTGCTGTGGCATTGCAGTCTCTTGGGATAGCACAGAAATGTCATCTTATTTTTTCCATTGAGTGCTGCATTCAGTAGGGATGGTCAAAATCAGATCTTCTTACACATGACAGTTTTGATATTGCATCTGGACTGGTTTTTTTCATGCATCTGGACAAGAAGACAAATTATCAAACTTCTGAATAGAATTGGAAGTGCCAAAATAGCTGGGGTCAAAACAGGAAAATACTTTGTTCAAACTTTTCAAGCTAAATGAAATGATTCAGAATATCTGAGCCAAAACATCTCTGGTTTCTTTTAAAATTTCTTTTAATCCGTGATCTCAAGCAAGTGAGCCCTGACTCCTCCGCATTATCATGCATGATCCTTCCCGAAGGCTGAAAACTCTCTTAGCACAAGCCTGGCCACAGAAAAAAGGCAGTGCAAGGTGCACCTTGGCCCTTGCCATCACTTCACTCCTCAGCCATCCCCAAAAAGGGGACAAGCCATCACAAGCCTCCCTTCCCCTTGCACCAGCTCCAGCACCTGGAGCACCAGGATAAAAGATATACAGCTTTGACTTTGGCCTTTGCTAGCATTTCCGTAATGATAGATGCTCAGGAAATTGGACTTACCTCGCAACAGGCTTAGAAGTCAAGTACTCCCTTCTGATGAAATATTAAAGTTACTAGGACATCGCTGCTTAGACGGGAGCAGTTGCATTATCCCTTTACAAGGCATAAAACTATTTTATTGATCCAGTCTCAAGCACAGAGGTCCCATTTTGACATATTTACTTCCAGCCAGGGAGCGTGGAAAGAAAATCTTGCGAGAAACTTGCCCCCTCTCCACTCTGGGTGGGCAGGACGGGTGGTTTCCCCTGAAGGTGCTCTGAACACAGGAAAAATAGATTTATTGTGAAAATCAGATACCCTTTGCCCATGATCTCTGAGTTCCTGAACATGTGGCATGCTGCTGAAGTCTTTACAAAGCTGGATTAGAAGGAGATAGAAATTCGGTAAGAATAAGTCTAGGAAAAAAATGGAAAACATGGCCTATATCTGACCATCTGACTGCTCTTCTCATAGGTGGTGTCCCACCCTTCCTCTGGGATATACCTATAATTGATCCTGAGAAAACCTGGCATGTTCATTGTGTGTTGCTAGAAGATAATGTGCTATATGAGTCATGGGAGAGTGGATAATAAACACAGTGGGTTTTCCTAGTATTTCTGGTCAACAACTTACTGATAGTGCAGCTTATAATTAAGAACACTACCATTTTATCGTGCAAGAAGCTTGCTTGAACTCCTGTCCCTCTAAGTATGTTTTCTTGATAATTTCCAATTATATGTTCTTGATAACTCCCTAATTCCATTATTACTCTTCAGTGAAGTGTTTGTAATTTTCTTTTCTTCTTATCTTGAAAGGACCAAGGAAATTTGCAACTTTCGGTTTTTATAAGGTGAAACATTACTGTCTACAGAAAAAATAGTCAGTTATAATTATGCCTTTGCTATAATATGTGAGGTTTTGTTCTTTCATTCACTTCAGAATTCTCCCTAATTTGTTGATTTTCCTGCTCCCAGACTTCAGGAGAACTACATTTCTTTAAATATTTGTGTTAGAGTAAACATTTGAATCCAATCTGTAAGAGGAAGGAAATAGAGAGAAATGAAAAGATGCAATAAATGCCTCCAAAGGGCAAGTGAACAGCCTTGAGAGACTCGAAGTACTGTGGTTTCTGTGTTTAGATGAGGCACTGCATGTCCAGCAGTTTGTATACAGCACAGATTTTTCATCCGCAATCCAAAGGGCAAATAGATAACAGATGACAGGCTCTGAAATTTGGAATAATGACAATTAACCGGTCGCCAACAGCATCTATAAAGAGAAGATGATGAATTTCAGAGGACTTCTAGGTCACACTTTATTGATTAAAGTAACAATATCATAGGGCTCCTGCACACACACTTCTTGACATAACACAAAATTTGGTAAAAATCCTCGTTTGGGAGTGTAAAACTGACTTCACTCTGCGGCTGCTGAGGTGAGACAGCCTGTCGCAGCTTGCGGCTATGCTCTCAGGCATCCTCGTTCTGCAGAAAAGCTTCTCGGTCCGGGTACGGGCAGGGTGAGGTGTTGTTTCGCCACATACACAATGCACGTGGCCTTCTGGCTATTTTAGGCTGTAGGACAAACTGAAGCCGTGGGAATGAGCACTGCTGTAAAAGAAATCAAACAACTCAGCACTGCGGATGCTGACTCTTCAACTCCTATGACTTTTCCCCCCTGTGGGTGTCACTGAGGAGGAGCAGGGATGTCCGCAAGGTCCTGGGACCCCGTCCAGCTGTTGCAGAGGAGCCATGGGCTTAATTCCCGAGGGCCACGGGGTGCAGGAAGGAACAGTGCAGTGAAGCACTGCTAGTAGGTGGCTGGGGGTGGACAACACGGGTGAGGGGTGGGTGAGCTCTGGGACAGAAGGACATTTGACACAGAGACTGTCCTGCTTCATGCTCCAGAGGGAAGTTTCCCCTTTCCTCGGTCTCTGCTCACCTGTTCTCTCCATCCCCTCATACTAGATTTATTTCCATTAAGCTCAGACTCAGCTCCAGGAAGACAGGGTACAGGGTGGAGGAGGGTTCTGGACAGGAACTGGCAGCTCTCAAGCCCTCTGCGTGGACACACACATCGGCCTTCTGCCCCATGGGGCTGAGGAACACCATTGCCAGAGCATCTTCATCTGTGCCACTTCTGATTTTTGTTGACAAGCATCTATCTATCTCAAATCTTCACAGATGCCTCTGTAAGTACCATCTGGTCAGTCTGATATTTTTAACCAAAGCCCAAGGATTTCTATGACAAGGCATTTTAGGATCATACTAAAGAATTTTTCCTTCCTTAATTTTTAGTGTTCCTCAAGAAATAATTCAGGCACAACACTGATGTCCTAAATAAGCACCAGATTACTGACCCATTGCCCCCAAAACTTCCAGAAGATTCCTAAATCATCTCTGGAAGAACCGGTACCCCCAGGTATGATGGGGAAGGCTGCACGGGAGATGCAGTCAGCTCTGAACAGGAGAGACAACACTGCCTGTGACCACCAACATCCATAATAGCCTACAGACCACACTGCAGATCAGTTCCCGCTTCAGTCTGTTGCACCTCAGATTTACACCAAATCATTCCCGAAACTTCCACTCTTTCACTCGTGGGCTTATCCCACTATTTCCAATCACCCTCCATGGCTATGCAAAAGAAAACAAGGTACAAAGTAGCATAAGTAGATGTTCAGCTCACCAAAGGATAATTTTAATGTAAACAATCCCAATTATTATTTTAAAACCTATATATCCCAATGTGATTGGACTTATTCTTGACAGCAAGAGTTTACAATATCTTCAGTCATACCTGAGGGACTTTCTTGCCAGATTTCATACAGAAACCAAAAGTGACAGTTATTATGTTGCTTTTAATAGAAATAATCTCAAAACTCATGAGCTACTGTCTTCATAAATATTTATTATGAAGTTCCTATTTGAATGTGATTAGATGTTAAATAGCAGTGTTCTGAAATACCGTACTCGGCTAAGGAAAATTTCAATTTTATGACAACAGCAAGTTTTAAAAGTTGTATTTATCTTTTCCTTTTTTTTAAGAAGGTTACTATAATATTATTCAGAATCAGTGCCTTTCTACCATGTTATCTAGCTGTTTCTGTTTCTCTGAGCACACAGAAATTAGACTTTGGGGGAGAGATTTGGGGTTGTGAAGTACTGACCCAGTCTGCTTTGCAAGGTGGGCATAATTCTATTAAAGCTTATTCTGCTTAAATTCCTATATCAGATTAATTTTCCTAAGTATAGTTGTCGCTAATAAATTGTGTAAAAGAATCTAAGCCTCGTTTCCCAGCAGATCTTAGCACTGTTAATGACTTCTGCTATATTTATTGCTTTTTTTACTGTTGCAGATCCCAAAGGCTCTGTTCAGGTGACATTTTGGCTCTGGAGAAGTGAGCCACTAGGCACTAAATTATTATTCCTGCAGATACAGAAGGTAAAGCTCCTGATCAAGGTCTGAAAGACAATAGGGAACATGTGAATCATGAAGAAGAGAAATATTCCAAAACAGAGACATATATTATATTCAAAAAAGGACAATCTCTTTTTAAACTTAAATTTTATAATATGTGAATGAATCTCAATTTGCTCAAAATGTCACTATTATTGGCTAGTCACATTTTATAGACATATATGGAAAAATTTCACACGTATTATATACTAATTATTCCTGCATAAAGAGCCTGGAGGAACAAGAGGAAAGGGCTGCACGGTACAAGTTTTCAGAGCCTTCTCAATAGTATAAGAGGAGAGACAAGAAAAAGAATAAATAAATAAATACATTTTGAGGCAAATGGCCATCTCAGGGCTGTTTATGTAAATAATGATAATGCAGGCCCTCAACTGCAATGGTGCTGCAGATCCTAGCTAGAGGGAAAGTATACTCTGAGCAGAATACGAGAGAAGAACAGCTCCAAGGGGAAAAAAGTATGTATGGTTTGAGTTTAAAACCAGAGCTCATTTACATTAAGAGATCAATCAGTGGGAAAATCCATTCTGCAGTGCTAGCCCATCAGTGAGCAAGCTAATTGAATGCAGAGTGAGCAAGAGCATGGGTGGCCTCTTTCCTCTTTTATCTGCACAGCAAAGCTTGCAGCAGCTCCAAGATCCCCCTCTTTGCAAACGAAGCGCCTTTAGACAGGGTAACCATCCGACTGAGCCCGAGGAATTTTATCTGCGACTGCATAGCATCTTTGAAACCAATTCGCCTGCTTCTCAGCCGGGCTCGGCAGTACGCCGTAAAAGCGGCTGCGGTTCACAGCCACCCAACCGCTCACTACCGTGCGGGTCCGGTCCCCTGGCCATGCAGGGTGGGAGTCGGGCGGCCGCGCTGGAGCTGGAGCAGAGGTGGCTGCGTCCAACGCACGGTGCGGCGGGCTCCCTGAATAAACATGCTTACATAACATGCAAAATCGTCCCATCTTTCCCCTAGGTTCTTTTGGCAAGAACGCTCACAGGAAATATCCTGTTAGTGGAGATAAAAGGCTTGATTTACTCTGTTCCTGATAATGCATAATTGCTAAATCGCAAAGCACATAATTAAACTCCATTGGGAAGGTTACAGTGACAATGATTGCCGAGCAAAGATGAGTTCCCCTAGAGAGGCAATCTTTGCATCAGCTGGATTTTTTTATAATCGGAACGAGGGCAAATGCACTAAAAAGCCTGAATGTTTGGCAAGAGCTGTGGAGCACGGGGCAAGGAAGGCTGCACACAGCCAGAGCGGCACCAACAGAGGGAGAGGAGATAAGCTTTTAAATTAATCCCTTCACTAACTGAGCTGCTGGTGGAAGCAACCTCTCTGGAGAAGCACTTTTTGTGTGCTGACGGGGCCACCAAGCTCAGCAAGCTCTAGAGAAGACCGCTCCGCGGTGCCAAGCACCCTTCCAGCTCAAGCCAGCACAGGGCCCACCTGGCCTCACCACCCCAAGGCTGCACTGACCCTGCTGAAGGCTGTTCGTGCAGATGGCACGGGGTCACTAAGCCCAGTGGGCCGAGGGACCACCAATGGGCAGGGCAACTGTAGCAGTCCCACGTCTGAAACAGCAGATTCAGTGGGGAGCCACAGCTTCGCAGCGCAGAGACGACCAGCTCCTATGGTGCCCAGCCTGTCCCCCGGTGTAGGAAACAGCCTGAAAGGAGCAAACAGAAAGCTGTTCCTCCTGGCGACGGGAGGCAATTTTGCAAACTGGTGCATAAGTCATGACTCCTTTTATTGAAACCTGCTCTTCAGTCATCTGGAAGCCAGCGCTAAAGATATTTTTTAATTCCTTTGTCATGTAAATTCCGTGTCACTACTGCATTAGGCACCCACCACAAAGGAACAGTAGTTTGCGGAGACCGTCAAAGCCTTGTGTGCATGTCCACAACTCTGAGGCTTCCTTAATAAGCGCATAAATGAATGAAGTCCTGTTTGCACATGGAAGAGTACTGCATTCATTTTCATCAGTGATGATGAAGGAAGTCTGAGAAGTTAAAAAAAAACCAAAAACCTTCAGTATACAAGAGCTGCTGTGTTCCTAACAGGGAGAAGACAGTCAGTTCCAGTTTGGGGGAAACAGTCTATAAGTGCAAGTAAAGAGCGTCACTTTGCAGCCTGCAGAGCAAAAGAAGAAAAATCTCTGCTTCAGAAAATGGTGCTTGCTTTGAGCTGGCAAGAAATATTTCAGTAACAGGTTGTGGAGAATGTAACTTCAAAGTTTTGAAGTCGACAGAGTTTTGGAAGCAGTTGCTGAAATTTGTATCCAAAAGTGATTTAACTTCCCCAGTAAGTGATGTGTACAAATGGCACACACCACTAAACCACATATGCACGCAATGTATGAATTCCCACATTCTTGACTTCCCGTTCCAGCTTTAACATTTTTTCCAATGCAAAAAGAAATGAATCAAGTTTGAAATAGGATGTGTGTATAAATGCCAAAGAAAAAATTAAAATCAGCTGTTATTTGAAATTTACTGAGCCTGGAGTACTTTGTTTTGATACTTAATGCCCTCGCAAATCCTGTACACCATTGTGGGTAACCAGCTAAAGGTAGAGCCTTTAAGCCAAAGCAATTCCAGGTTTGTTTGGCTTTTTGGTAGTATGACCTTTTATAGTGACCCAGATGGTTATAAAATCATCAGGATCCATGGCGTAAACTGTTCTTCTGTGAACTGATTTCTTGTGGTGTGGTAATTCATCCATTTTAAAAGCATTTTCGTTGCTCCTGCCAAAGAAGAAATGTTGTGGCCAAAAAAGAGAAAATGCGGGGACATGCTAAAGAATACATTGCCCAATATTTTTCTTTGCCCCAACTTGCTCTGCTAAAAAAGTGAGAATTGCTGGGACCATATGAAAGCAGAGTGGCATCAGCCTGCAGTATATGAAACGTTTCTCCAGCAAAGCAGAATTTCTCAGCCTAAAAGTACAATCAAAGCATCTTATTCAAAGTTTTTAGGAGAGAACTTTCTTTTGAGGGCTTGTCAGCATAATTATGGCAGGAACAAATTTACCAAAAGAAATCTTCACTTAATGAATGTTGGTAGCTGTCATCTTTAAAATTGTTTAGATACAATATTGGAAGAGAATGAGACAGAGAAGTGTTACATCTTGTTTAATACCCTAAAAATAACACCCTGCTATATAAGAAGGGACATAATGCAACACTTGGAAGAAAAACAGGCAGTCATTTTTCTCTTGATACTATTTAGAGCGAGTTCATCTGTACCTGTACAAGGAGATTAAATTGTAGTGCAGGATGTAGAGGCTTGAGCCTCATCTCAGGTGGTGGGGGATTCTCTCTTGTTACCTTTTTTCCCCTCTTTTTTTTTTTCTTCTGAATAGCATCCTATCTTCCTCGGGCATGTGAGAAGGTGCACGTGTCCAATCATCATGAAACACATAGAGGCCAGGAAGGTAAGAGCCAGCCTGAAAGCAGAGCTAGAGGAAGCTGCATGTCACCGTCTGCATTGCAAAAGTAGCATAGCCACCTGCTGTGTTTCATTTCCATGACCATGTCCTGAATCCTTCCTTTCAAGGGGAAAGGCAGTGCTAAGGGCAGATACAGGCTGGCAGCCTTTAATTTGCATCAGGATTTAATCATCTTAATTTGCTTCAGGACTCATCCCAGCAGTGAGGTTCTGGAAAGCAGCACATGCTAGAGCCAGTGTCTACCTGGCCTCTGCCTATTACAGGGCAGGAAAGTGGATCTGACTGTCACAGTGGAAACGGGGAGGAGAAGGACACATTTTTAAGTAGAGCTGCATGTATTTTACTCCCTCCCTAGTTCCTTCACACTTGCATTTCTGCAGGCTGCTACCACCTATTGCAACACAGATAACAGCCAGCAAGAATAAGCACATTACAGGTTTTGGACCCAGTAAGCATACCACTGGCCAACACGGATGCTGTTATTCAGAGACCTAAACCATATGATGTTGGGCATGGCCCCTGAACCTACCTGCAGCCTGCTGAGCATCTTTTTGACAATACCCCCACAGAATAATCACAAACCATTTTGAGGTAACAAAATCCTCCTGGGACAAAATGTAACAGCACTGCAGTCAGTTGCAGCCACTTACCGTGGCTAGAGTTTTGCTCCTACGGGGATGAGAACAGGGATGAAGTATCAGGGCCCACTGAAATACCTCATGGTGGACGTCAATGATGCAAATGCAATTAATACTTCTGCCTGGTCTATAATGACTCTGCTCCCCTAATGCAGTAGAGTGGCTAGAAGAGCAACCTCTCTAATGGCACATAAACACTTTCCAAGTGGCTGTCCTATTAAGGTTATGCAAGACCCAGGGCAGTCCTCTGCAATGTGATGTCAACTCTGGCTCCTGGCCTGGCACACAGTTACACAACAGGACAATGTGAGGGGAGAAAATGGAGATGCTCTGGAGCTGTCAATTTTTTGAAATACAGTTTAAGAACATAATTTCTATTGCTGTCACTGGCAAAACGTCAGATGGGTAAAGAGCAGTGGGCGGAGTTAAGGTTGATCTGCTTTTTTCTTTTTCTTTATATTATTCTTTATTCTTCTTTTCATGTATCTGTCCTGATTTTCCCTCTCTCAGAGTCTTGGCAGGGGAGCAAAAGAAGCTCAGAAGTACATAGCTTACAACTGAGTAATGCTCTATTGAAGGCAGGGAATCTCTTTTTTTCATTTTTTCGTGGTTTTTCTTACTTTGTGCATGAGCTGTTAGCCTATAAGCCCTCCTGATATTTAGCATTCCTTCCACACTGGTTAATTCGTGCTGGTTGCAAGAAGCACATGGTGGGGATTTGGGGCGGGCATTCGTGGAGACGTGCTCATTATCACCAGCAGGGAAGGGAAACGTCATTGTCACGTTGCACTGCCTAAGGAAAGGGAACAAAGGAATCAACACAAACCTTTTTCCTCACTGCGCACATAAGCCCACTGCAGTGCAGCAATGAGCGCTGAACAGATGTGGAAGTGTGTCTGAGGTGGAGGGGACCCTCAGGTGCTGCCCTCGCAGGATAGTTTGTGCTGCTCTCTCTTCCCAGTGCTGTTTGGAGAGATCAGGACTCTCAGCCAAGAGAAATAGTCCTCTTTCCCGCATTAGCCAGCCTTTTCAAAGGCTTTTTTGTCCTTTCTCAATCTAAAACCCTGTAGGTGACCCCGGCTGAGGAGGAAATTGCCTGGGATGAGTGGTGTCTATGCGCTTCTCAGGGCACAGACGAAGCCTTGCAGAAGGATGTCCTGCAGCTGCTCAGAGGGCCAAGTGTGCGTGGAGGAACTATGGATTTTCTTTGCTAGTGTTGGTGAGCAAGGAGCAGCTCTCCAAGCAGGTGCAAGCCGTGTCCTCCACATGGATGGGTATGTGGCCGCTGACCTTGCCAGCAGGTCTCCACACCGCAAGTTGGGCAGAGGAGTGGGCTGGCAGCATGACCATGGGCAGGAGAACCCAGGCCCACAACACATGCCATCTGAGCATGGGGAAAGACAGAGAGAGAAGAGGGGCAGTATGGTCCAGGTCTTGGACTCACTGCCCAAAGCGAAGGTCTCTGCCCAACCAAGCTCTCTGGAAAACCAGGGCTACCCTGTTCCTCCCCAAAACACTCCCAGCCTGCTACTTAATTCCCTTATTTTTCCATCAACCTGTATAAAGAGCTTGACTGTTCACTCAGTCACCTGATCAGGTGCATTTGGCTGATGTGTTCGAGTCCCGTCCACTCATACATGTAGCTGTCCTCTCCTCTTATGGCCAGATTAGGACTTGCCAGAATGAAGTTGCGAAACTTCTCAGACAAGACCAATATTGATAATGAAGGTTTGAATTGTAAGCACTGATAGTGCTTACAGTCTGAACTAAATTTTTTGTCTACAAATATTTCCTACAGTTTTCTGTCTTCTTTTATCTCTGATATATGCCAACTTGCATTAATTTCTTTTGGTGATATCTTGGGAGAAGACACCACAGGAAAACTACTCAGCCAAAGATTTCCCTGTAGATGAAGAAAGTCAGCCCTGGAACCCAAATATAGCTATTATGTACAAAATGGGAGAGAGCAAACCCTTGAATTAGAAAACCCCTGGAGTTTTGTGAAACGTTTGATCCTGATGTGACACATGTGGCTCAAGCCTTTGTGACTCATTGTATGACTTTTTATGATGAAGAAAACACACAGTAAAACCAGGCCTGTATGGTCAGGATCCCTGGAAGTAAATGCATTGAAACAGAACAAATCAGTTCAGAAAACTGGCTGTCTTCCTTTTTGCTCCAAGTTACTTCCTCAACATCTGTCTTAACTGTCCTTGGTAACAGAATTTTCCGCAGGGTGTGTATTTTATACTTTGACAACTCGGTACAAATATTTTATTGTCAGAATTGGGACATAGTTACGCTTGCAATCCAACCACCTATTCTGAACTGCATGTGTCTGAACTTGTGCATGTCTATGAAAAAAATTAAGCTTTTCTGTTCATCCTCTAGTCCTCACAATTCTCTTGGAACCAGCAGTATCATTCAGGCAAAACACACCTTCTCAGAGAAAAGCAGCTTGCTTTCTCCTGCTTTATAAAAAGAACTGGATTTCTCTGAAGAAATACAAATTCCTTGCGTTAAAAAAAAAACCTGTTCCACATGAATATTAATGCTACCTCCAAATGACGTGTGTGTGTGCGGAGTGCCTTTGAAAGAAGCCCTTCCCAAGATCTGTTTGCATCAAGGGATGTAACTGCTGTACTTCCATCTGAATGCTGCTATTGTTCTAGTCTCCGTCACATTTGCTTTTCCAGTCAGTCTCAGATGTAACTTCCCAACCACAAGAAATTGTTTTGAGTTGTCGGCAGTCTAATTCGGCTAGATCTTCTTTGTTTACAGGAAGATTTTAGTGTCCAATGAGAGGAAGGGATTTTATTGCCGGCTTTTAGTCACTGTGGGGCAAAATGCAGGCAAAAGAGTAGACTTCCACAGGTCAAGGTGCATAGGAGAGGAGAAGTTTTTGTTCAGGTTTTAGCCTAGCAATAACTTTGGCATGAAGTATCCATGCTGTGCTTGGAAAGAGCAGGACTCAAGGCATCTGGTGCTAAACTAAGCTGCTACGTCCTCAGCCCCATTTGTATCCCATTTCTTCAAACTACATGAGCAGAAACCTCTGTCCATCCTTCTGCCCCGTGGCAGGCTAAGCCACACCTATGTCTGTCAATCCTGGCACTAGGTTGTCTAACCTTTTCTTTAAGACCTCTGATGTTGGAGAGGCCACAGCTCATCTCCAGGCAAGCTACTCCAGCTTTTGTCTGTCCTCACAGTCTCCACTTTCTAACCTACATCTCTTTTATGCAGTCTAAGATCCTCAGCTTGTGGGAAATGAGATGAGTTCTGCTGACATCAGTGAGGTTTCACCATTAAACATGCTTTGAAGATACGACCTAGTACTGTCAAAACTCAGTCCTTTCACTTCCCTCTTAATTTTTCACTGTTCCTACTCCTTATCTCTTGATAGATTCACAATGTTCCTTCCACTCACTTTAACATCTAAGCAGTGTGAAAGTGCTGACGCTCACTCCTACATACCATCATCAGCATTCAGCTCCCTTTTTCTGTTCATATTTCTAAAACTTTCATATCTTCATCTTCACACATGCCCACTACAACATTCTGCTGAGGATCTAAAAAACACATCAGACGTATAAAGAACTTTCTGAGATCATCTTCCAGCCTTGTCTTTCTGAGCAAATAAACCTTCTCTTTGTGACACTCACCTGGCTTCCCAAGTTCAAATTTTCAGACATTACCTTTAATACCACTCATAGTGCAAGAACTCAGACTGTTCCTCTGTTATTATGTGTATCCTCTCACCTCTGTAGTGACATCAGTCTCCAGTGTCCATCTGACTTGTTGCCCAAAAGATATCTTCACGTTTTCTTCACTTTGTCTTTTTTGAAGGCACAGCTTTCCAGAGGTGTCCTTTAAGGCTGTTCTTCTGTGTGATCTCAGACCTTTCCTTAAAGTCCACTCTGACTGCAAAGGTCTAATTAGAAGATACAAGGTACTACTACCTTTTTTAATTAACTTATCTGACAAGTTTGACTACAATTAAACCACAAATCATTGCCAAATGCCCAGGTGCGCGTGTGCTAACTTTTGCAAGAATGACTTCCTTATCACTGCTGCTTTAATCTTCCCCCGGCTTCTTCTAATTCCTTTGCTCACTCATTTATTAGGTCTTGTCTTGAATTAGCAGCATGTGCCACGTAGGTAATATCATTCACTGTGTGTTTGCGCAGATGCTCACATCTCCGCATTATTTCCCACCTCTACCTGGGTTGTTAGTTGTTAGTCCAGGATGGCCTAGGAGTTAGCTAAAACCCTACACCTCAGCATGCATCTTGTTATGACATCTCGGGGATGTTCTTACTATGTGTTACTAGACTCAGCAGTGCAGAGTATGGCAAAGGTCTTGTAGTCATGGTTCAAATTTTGTGCACCAGCAGTGCTGCACAGGCAGACAGCAAGGCACCCGCCTTGGGGAAAAGGCTATCGTTTGTCCGGTGGGTAAGATACAGAGATGATAAGCAAGTCTTCCTTAGGTTTGGCCTGAGGACAGCTCACAGTGGGGTCTTGCCCTCTGACAAGGGGAGCTCTGAACCATAAAATTTGCATTTGGTAGCAGTTCTTGCAGCCTAAGTTTTCCTAACTTGGAGACCTGCTATGCAGATTGTTTATTTGATTGTTTTTTGGCTGATTGTTTACTTTGGACTTTGATTAAATCAAAATATATTAACATTCTGCACTCACATAGAATGCTTACAGGTAGCAGTTTGCAAAAGATTTAAAGACAGAGAAATTAGAAGCTTGTCCAAAAATCTGGTTGGTCATAATCCACATGCTCTCCACGTACTTCTAGGTTTTGTTGTTGCTGGTTTTCCTGTTAATTTTTGTCCTAGCTATAGCTTTACATAGTCTTGCTTTGTCCATTAGGCTCTGCATCTATTGTTACACGTACCTATTGTGAATCTGCTGTAATCTGTACCTCTGCATGCCTTCACTTGCTTTCCTGTTTCAATGTTTCCTGTGCCTTCATCTGATATAATTAATCACGTCACCAAAAGAGACCTGATACTCACACCCTGCAAATAACTTAGGCAAGTACCCTAACCAAGAGAAAAATGGACTCATTGAGAAGGCACCCACAGCGACAGGGCTGCTTCAGTGGGAATATTTGCCTTCAGGGACTGCTGGAATGACAAGAGATTACAGAATGGGCCAATGTTGGCAAGTGCCACGTAGGAATAGCAGATGGGCTCACTTATCTCCATCGAAGATGCAGTCAGCCTCACATTGCTTCCTCTATCCATCTGAAAAAGCATTTCTTCAAGGCAGCCACAAGCGGTTAAACATCAATGAAAGCCAGGCTTGTCTAGTCCTTTCAACTCTTGCAGGGAAGAAACATTCAGAACGCTACTGAAAAACTAATGAAAACACTTCTGCTTTGGGCCATGAGCAGAGAAACCTGGAATCAAAGCAAAAAAGCTTCTTTCTGTTTTGTTTTCCGCCTGCAGCATCAGTGGATATCTAAACAAGAACAATATGTACTGGCAGCACAGCCCGAGCACAGGCATGGCTCGGGGCAGAGCCGAGCCTGGCTGCCGTGCCAAGCAGCCTCATGCACCAGTGATCTCTGAGATCTGCTCCTCGCAGGGAGCTGAAGGCCACAAAAATCTCCTCTGCCACACCCTCCCCACATTTCTCAAGAGCAGACCAGATCCACCTAATTAAACAGACTGTCTTCCAGGAACATCAGAGTTTACCCTGAAAACGGAGGAAACTGGAACTGCCACAAATAGCTTGTTATTTGTAGCACTGCTGGCAAAACAATAATGCATATACAAAAGCAAAGCAAAATGTAAGCGTTTTCGCGCCCCATCTGAGTGCACCTCAGCATGCCGGTAGTGTTGGTATTTTCCCATCATGCTAGGAGGAAAAATACTGTGCAAGGAAACTACATTTGTCTCACTGTCAGTGGAAGTATGTTATTACAAGCACAAATACAGAGAAGAAGGTTTTCACCTGATGACATTAGCTTTGAGAAGCCCTGGAAAAAAAAAAGAAATAAAGCGCTCTGTGGCTGGTGCCTGCTATTCAAAGAATAATGCTTGACATGTTAATGCAGGTAGCTGGAGTATTATCAAAGAAGAGCCTTATGCGCAGTTAGATGGATTTGGCTGAATTCAGGTGGTGTGGCAGGGGCTGCAAGTCACTTGCTGGTAAGAAGACACTAATCAAAGGAGTTTGATCCTCCATTTAGACAGTCACATGTGAGAGAGCCAGGGTAAACTTGGTTATTTCAAACATATCTTTGAGTTTGGCCCATTGCATTCATTTACTTTGGCTCTTTTCTCAGGATGATTTGAAGACTGTTTTGTAGCAGGGCTTTGTTTGCAATTTATTACACTGAGAAGGCCTGAAAAGTTGGAGTAACACCTTGAAGTTCCTCTCTGGGCTCTTTTCTTAATGTTTTCCATACCTTGCTCTTCAATTGTACAGGCAATTTGCACAGGCCTTTAAAGAAGAAATTACACTATTGTTTAGCAAAAGCACAATGCCAGAAATGAGTAATAAGCTAAACAATACCACCTCTTTATTCCAGTGGAATATGCATTTATGCCATTTCAAATTTCCAACTTCTAATTTTCCATTTTTGTAGTGTTACAAAGCTTTGGAAACGGCACTCTAGCGTCTGAGGCCCATGTGCTGCAGAAAGCTTTTGCAGTAAAACAACTTTCTTTGGCAGTAGGTTCATTTTCCTATAAAATCAGTCAGAGCACTCACCAAAATGAGACCAGTTAAGCAATGTGCTCACTCACCTTGCTGTCACACAGAGCATAAACCTTATCAATCCTTGCCATGCCAATTGCCTGCATGCCCATCACTCTTTCTAATGAGCTCGTAGGTGAAGAAGACACTTTATAGCTATTACCTGTGAAATCAGAATACCAGATCATCTGTGGTATGAACAAATGGACTGAATCCTCACTGTCGGCTCTACTGATTGCTGTGGCACACAATGAGACTTAGAGTGCTTGGTTTAGACCTTCTTCATAGTGGTTTTGCAAATGCTTCAAGAAAATGTGGTACAGATTTCCTGTGGTTCTTTCACAGCTTCTGCACTTGCGTTCATCTCATTTTTAATAACCAGCTACATAGCTGAAAACATTAAGCTGTTGAGTAATAAAAGTACAAAGTCATCTGCAGGTTAGGTCAAAGGTCCTCCAAAAGGATCACATTAGGGAACAAAGTGACAGGCAAGCACCACAGAGGAGGTCAAAACAGGCAAATCAGAATCACCAGCTTTGTCTTCTTAAAACTTTCATCCCAAGATATGCAAGGGCATCTGGTCTGTGTTTGGGTATTGGAGTACTGCCTATGGACATGAGCAGATACACCTTGAAATGCATTGAAGAACAAGGACCAGTGAGAGGTTATAAGCAGTTTTTAAGTGATGTACGGATCTTAGACCTAAAGCAGGGGGCATCTTCATTTTCTCTTTTCTTGTCTATCCATCTTTTTTTTTTAACTCACACTATCCATGGAAACTAAACCTTGCTGAGACTTAGGCACTGACAGAAATAAGCTTGATCTCATGGAAAGCAGAAGATGCTCTATTATGCCAGCTCTGACTCTGACACCATAGCCTTTTTTTTTTTTTTTGGAGGAAATGACAATGAATGGAAAGACTTGCTCACCCTTGTGCAGGACTCAGCTCTGCTTGTGCTTTTGGCCTTTTCTTGGGAGGAGAAAGACAGGCCATGGCTTTTGACCTTTCTGATGCACCAGGAGGAAGATAGGCAGTTTAATATGATAAAGAACCCTGAAGGTAATAGCTGTGACCTCCAGTGATAGCCTTCTGAGTGGTGGGACAAGGAAGAGAAGGAAGAAGCAGTTGAGTTACCTAAGATTTGGGGTGACTTGTGAGTAACAAAAAAAGAAATCTTGTCAAACTAGAGCAAAGTTGTGAGACCTGGGGAAAGAGGACAGGACTGGAGAGGGGACTGGCAGGGGAAAAGGTTCCTTGCTGTGTGGAGCCAGTTTTCATGCTATAGATCTGTGACTTGCTTGAAGTACAGCCTTTCTGTATACTTCTGCCAGATCTTGGGCTTGAATGGAAGAAATCACTGCAAATCTTGACAACCAACAGTCACACTGCTCAGATGTTTTGATATGCTTGGTCTGTGGCTTCTAATGCTTGAAGAGCTGCTGCCTTCACTCCTGGAGCCAGACAATGTTATTGCAGAGATGAGAGAGGGACACTCTGCTCTAGTGCGTGCAAAGAAAGGATATTACTCATTGCCACTATGAAGCAGAGACATTTTTAGGAAAAGAGTGGTGGAGACTCTGAGCTACTCCATTCCCCTGAGTCTTAAGGCAGGAAGTAATCCAAAGATGACAGAATAGAGGAATAATTTCTGCCCTTTGTTACTATCACAAAATGTTTTGAAGAAATGCAGAAGACAATTAAAACATGAATGGATTTCCCTTATTTTGCCCTCAGAACTGAAATGCTTATACAATATATGCCTATTAAAGTACTCATTCCCCACTCCCTGCCATCTTCCTCCACCACATTTCTTATTTGTTTATAAGAACAGATTGTCCTTGTGAGATGTCTCTGAATCTAGCAATGCCTAAGAAACATGCTGCTCAATTATACAAGTGACAGAACACCAAAGCTGGCTGGATACATTACATACCCAGCTTATCCAAAATGTAATTCAAGATAGGCCATTTATTCAGTTCAACTACATGTAAAGTAGAGGGACTCTGTGCAGGAATGCGCAAGATCAGGAAGAAGGCCTTAATTGGTGTTCATTCATGTTTGCACATGTCTTCTCCACTTATAGGGAAGTACAATACGCTGGGGATTTTCTTGGCCAACCGCTTTAAGTTGCTTCAACTTACTATCTGCTAGATAAACACAATAAATCACAAGCTCACTTAAAGGTAGAGCAAGCCAATTTCTCTGATAAGCAAACCAGGCTCTGCAAAGTTATTTCCTTTTGATTCAGTGTTGTTTGCCATTGCAAAACCAAATCTTGTGGCATTTAATGAAAGAGCAGGATTAGGAGTGAATAGTGCGGCAGTTTAATATTTCTTCCATGGCCCATAGATACGGGCAAAAAAAGCAGATGTTGAGCTGCATGCTCGGCTACCCAAAGATGACTACACTGTCCTTGGTTTGTATGTTAGCTCCTTCTCCTTGCTCTCACCTGAGGGAGGGGTGGGCAGGAGCCAGGATTTGTCTTCTCATGTTTTCTGCCTCCCATCAGTAGATACAGGGGCTTTTGGGCCAGTTTCTCAACAGGAACAGGAATCAAGACAAACAACTCAAAATATTTCCCTGTGGTCAATTGGGTATTTACAGCAGTCTTGGTTTCTTGAAAGAGCAGAGAGGTAATTTCACCTCTCAGAAAAAACTCAGCCATGACTTCACTGTGCCTTTCATGAAGGAACAGCTCCACTCGGTCATGTCTATTCAAGAGCAGCTACTTACAGCACACTTCCCCTTCCTTCCCCGGACTTTGAGGTTGCTGCATGGCCCAGCAGCTAAACACAGAGGCTTGGCTCCTCTTGCTGCAGCTGCCCTGGACCACAGGAGTCGAAGAAAGACTGGATAGCACAGATGAGGCAAAGGGAATGTTTGCACGTACACAATATCTTTACCAGCTAGGAAGTCTGGTTGCCCTTTGGCAGCTTTAACTTCTTGCATAGAGAGTTTCATCATGGGTGCTTTTGCATTGAGGACCTTTGAAGTGAAAGGCAGTAACACTTTTGACCGAGTTGTATTGCAACACTATCTCCCTTAAATAGCCACAAGCCCTTATCATTCCCATCCCTGTGTTTTATTCTAATGAGGCATTACCCCTGTACTCCTTTTGCACATTTTGGCAAGGAGGGGATCTGTTAATTAGCCAGACATTGCATTTTTAGTGGAAGGCTGCTGCAAAAGTCTTGTTTTTTTAAATCTGACCTGTTGAGTGATTCATGAGATCCATATTAATACATGGCACAGTACAGCTTCATTGGTTAGCATCCTAAATCTGCCAGATGGCTCAGTAAAAAGATAAGCAGCAGGAGAAAATTCACTCTCAAAAATAGCATTGTGACAGCAGCATCCATTAGCCTGAAGTTCGCAACATAAAGCTACCATGCTATGGCATTTTTGAGTACACTGCGCTCTTAACCAGGATGTAGGGGAAGACCAAATTTAGAAAAGAAAGGCTTTAAATAGAAGTTGAATTCAAAAATAAAGTGTACCCTTGGAAGTTATGTTCCTGTAATAAATTTAGAAACAAGAGTAGAATAAAAAATTTACTAGCATTCTCAGGTGACAGGCAGCATAGTCAGGTGGACATCCCTCAGTATGACATGGTGTTTCAAATACAGAATTCCAGGAAAAACAGGGGCAGGACCATGTCTTCTTTTTCTGTTTATTATACAGCGCTAAGAACATTGGAGATGTGTGAAAAACTATAAATCTTCATATGTAGGCCATCTGGCTCGAATGGCATGACAGCTCATATCAATAGTTCTGTGTACTCACTGGTTGTCTCCTGGTTTCCAAGTAATGAGTATCTCTGTGGCCAAATTTTCAAACCTCTGCTTCCAACGAGGCACGCGAATAAGTGCCTATTCAGATGTGCTCTGCCCATAATAGCTTCCAGTCTGACATGCCTGGACAGATTTTTAAAAGCATTTGGCAGTAGTATTCCATCAATAGCCTGAAGAGAACTGGGTGAGATATTGTGGCCAAAACCTTTCTGGTAGAAAATGTATACAATATTTCCAACAAAATTAATTTCAAAGAAGCTAACTTCCCTAATCCAGGAAAGAAGGAATTAAGCCTAGGAAGAGAAATAAAAAAGGGTTTATATTTGTTTTGCCTGAAGAAGGATTTATTTTTCTGTTCACTGATGCTTTACTGGGAAATTCCATCCAATGTTTTGTTTAATTCTGAAAAATATTCACAACCAAAATCCAATATTGTGTGAAATATTAGCAACACATTAGCTCTTGTGAGTTTAAACTGCAACAAAAATATTTTTTGCAATCTTTCAGCTTGTTGAAGATGTTGAAAAAATATATTTGTTGTTGGCCTAGGCTGATTTTTTTCCCAGCTGTTTGAAGAACTGCCACAAACTGGAAAATCAGTTATTCACATGGCTTGAATACTGTTTTGTTTGTTGTTTTTTTAAACCTATCTCCAATTTTAGATGAGTTTATGATGAGACAGGGAAAATTTAGTCCTATGTATTTCCCTGAAAATACAATTCACTGGATGAGCTGGGGAGAAAGAATTTCCCACGCCTGCAGGTGATTATCTCTGTCAGGAAACATGAGGACAGACTGTCATTTTTATGCAGATAATGAAAGTCTAATGGAGACACTACTTAAAGATGTCCTGTTCTTCCTGTTGTATTTAAAGAATTTGCTTAAGGAAAAGAGACAGGGTGGGTTTTGTATGTTGCACTTGTCATATTATGCAACAAGATACATGACACTGCATTAATCATATTACTTATTGGTAACTTTTTCACCAGTTCATCTCACTGATTGTTTACACTATTTTTACAGTTAAAAAAGAAAAACCTTCCATGTATATTCTTTTTTTCAGGAAGAGAGAGTAACAATGTAATGGTTTGGTAACAGAAATATGATGTTGAACACAGGAAAAAATATTTTGTGCTGCATTATAATCATCAAACTCCTCTTAATTCTAGTAATACGCCTGACAATTACTTTTCCAGATATTGAATCTGGCTTTGGTGCACCTTTAATTTTGTAGTAGACAGTTTACTCTTTATGTATAATCTGGAAATCTACATTGGACTCTTTTGATTATTTTAGTTTTGCATTGATCTGTAAGAATAATGAATATTTGAAAAAAATTACCAACGTCTCCTATGTGGATGTCCACTGATTGAGCTCCAAATCAAGAAGCTGATGAAACTCTGGCTCTGTCAGCACAGCACAAGGCCTGGGCTCCTTGGCAGGGGGTATGGGAGCCCTGCAGTTAGGAACTTTGGATTCCTGGCAAAAATTTAGTTAGAAACTGTCAAAAAGCTATCAGTTTCAAAATTACTATTTTTCAAATATCTTTTCAGGAAAAAAGAATCTGGATTTCTTTTGAAAAGAAATTTTCTTGGCAGTTTGGGGGTTTTCTTGCATGGAAATTCCAGCTTTCAGTTACCATCATCATTCTGCTATCTGTGCTTTAGTTCCCCTTTTACTGCGGACAAAGGCACTTTTCTATCCCACAGGGATAGTTCTTTTGTGAGCATAAACACATAGTGGGTTGTGAAGTAGTCAGGTAAGACAGGATTGGAGTGCCAGGGCTACCACAGATCATATCCGGTAATTAGAGGCCTGTCAGTCTCACTTCAGTACCTGGTAAAATTATGGAGAAGGTTTTTCTGAGAGTTATTGAAAAACACTTGAGAGACAACGCAGTCATTGGTCATAGCCAGCACAGGTTCATGACGGGAAAGTCCTGCTTAACCAACTTAATTTCCTTTTATGACAAGGTCACCCATCTAGTTGACCAAGGGAAGCCAGTAGATGTGGTGGGTTTGGATTTTAGCAAAGTTTTTGACACTGTCTCTCACAGTATCCTGCTGGACAGAATGTCCAGCACACAGCTAGACAAGTCCGTAATATGTTGGGTGAGCAATTGGCTGACAGGTCGGGCTCAAAGAGCTGTAGTAAATGGGGTTACTGCAGGCTGGCAACCAGTCACCAGTGCAGTTCCCCAGGGCTCAATTTTAGGGCCAGTGCTCTTAAATGTTTTTATAAATGGTCTGGATGCAGGAATCGAATGTACATTAACTACATTTGCTGATGATCCTAAACTAGGAGGAGCTGTGGACTCCCTCAAGAGTAGAGAGGCCTTACAGAGAGATCTGGATAGACTGGAGAGCTGGGCAATCACCAACCGTATGAAATTTAAACAGGAGCAAGTGCCGGATTCTCCACCTGGGATGGGGTAATCCTGGTTATACGTACAAATTGGGGGACGAGAGGCTGGAGAGCAGCCCTGAGGAAAGAGATCTGGAGGTTTGGGTTGATGGCAAGTTGAATGTGAGTCAACAGTGTACCCTGGCAGCCAAAAGGGCCAACCATGTCCTGGGATGCATCAAGCACAGCATAGCCGGCAGGTCGAGGGTGGTGATTGTCCCACTTTACACCGCGCTGGTGCAGCCCCACCTCGAGTAGTGTGTGCAGTTTTGGGCACCTCAATATAAGAAGGACATCAAACTATTAGAGTGTGTCCAGAGGAGGGCAACCAAGATGGTGAAAGGTCTCGAGGGCAAGACTTAGGAGGAGTGGCTGAGGTCACTTGCTTTGCTCAGCTTGGAGAAGAGAAGGCTGAGGGGTGACCTCATTGCAGCCTGCAACTTCCTCAAGGGGGGGCAGCGGAGGGGGAGGTGCTGATCTCCTCTCTCTGCTGACCAGGAACAGGACACAAGGAGATGGAATGAAGCCACATCAGGGGAAGTTCAGGTTGGGCATTAGGAAAAGGTTCTTCACTGAGAGGGTGGTCGGTCACTGGCACAGGCTCCCCAGGGAAGTGGTCACGGCACCAAGCCTGTCAGAGTTCAAGGAGCGTCTGGACGATGCTCTTAGTCATATGGTTTAGTTTTAGGTAGTCCTGCAAGGAGCAGGGAGTTGGACTCGATAATCCTTATGGGTCCCTTCCCAACTTGAGATATTCTGTGATTCCATGATTCTGATTCTACGATCTCATCTCATTTCATTTATAATAAAAGCATATACTGCATTATGAGTAAAAAGACAAAAATTTGAAAAAAAAAACTATATAGAAATGGAAAATAATAGTAGAGTTGCAGAAAGAGGAAACAGCAATGTAACAGCTTGCATCTCCAGCTTTTGATATTCTTCAGGATTAAGTAGACAATCCACTACGAAAATACACATAACCAGTCTCAGAAATCTGTTGGATCCACATATATGCCAATATCTTTGACTAAAATTAGACTTCAGCTTTTGGTGAAAGTACACGTTTGAGTGCTAGTTGAAAATCCTGCTGAAAGACAATTCTACTGATTTTTTTGAAAAGTTGGGCATCTTCAAGGTCACATGATTTTCATTGAGAGATGTGGCTTCTCAGCACATTTGAAAAACTAAATAGGAGGTAAGAAATAGAAGGAGGTAACCCTTCATCAGAAATCAAGGGGGTTATTTACAAAAGTCTTTCCATTGAAACAGGCAGTTGAAAGAAGAAGTAGCAGTCATGCTACACAAGAGTGAGAGGGAAAAGCTGATCCACTTAACAGTAAAACGAAACTGACATAGAGGTACCATCAAGGGAATTACATCTGTCCAAAACCAGAAAGCAACACGTAGAGCATCTGAGTTTGGGCAGGTACAGTAAGCATTACAGGAGACACTGGCTAGTTACTTTGCAGTTCTTTGACTGTGAATAATCCGAGTGAGGTTTATTCAAGAAGTGCTGGAGAGCATCTCCCTGTGAGCCAGCAACTTTGCCTGCGAAAGGGACCACAAAGTATAGAAGATGCACAGAAAGCAACAGCAAACGCACAGATGGTGTACCATCATACAAGCCGACCGTACTTGAAAATCAACCTGTGCATGACAGAATTTTGCATTTACAAAGGAGAATTTGCGTGTGGAGTGGGCAAGGCAAAAAGCACGCATTCTGGAAGAAGTGTGGAGATCAGAACTCGGAAGCAAAACAGGGTATAAACCAACCTGACACTATGAACACAGCCCAGCCAGGCACTGTCTCCAAAAAAAGTGGCCCCACCTGAGCACTGTTCCAGAAAACACAGCTGGACGTGAAGGGTTTGCCTGTGTTTTCTCAACGCTAGCAGTTTCCCTCTGTACAACATTTGAAAATGAAGGCAAAAAAGAAAAAAATCAAGGGGGGATAAAAAAAGAGAGAAAGAACCCCCCAAAGAGAAAAAGCAGAAAAGCTTTGCAAGAAAGCAAAGTCAAGACTATGCATGCTGCCTGGCTAAAAAGAGAACTCAAGATGGCACAAGAAAGTCCTGATAACTTTCCAAAAGCAAGGGTAAAAAAAGGTGTTAAAACATGCAGAGATGAACAGAGCAAGCGAAGAACCGATGGCAAGCACAGACAAAGAGAAACGCATTGCCAGTACATCCTGCCTTCTTTTCAGGGGCTTTCAAGGACACCAGAGAAGAGAACAAGCGAGATCACTGAGGAAGAAAAAATTCCACGAACACCCCATTAATCCAGGAAGACCGCTGGTAACAAAATGCCTTTGAATCATACCAGTCTGTATGAAATCTGTCCAAAGCAGGGTACCTCAGCCCCACTACTGACACTGCCGGGCAAGGAGACTTTTGTATGTGGTCAAAACATGTGGATGTTAACGGGTTTCCCACCTGCTGTGGAGATGGTACCTTTCAGGACACGGTATTAGGGAGGTCCACGCACAGCTCCGCTGCTGGATCTGTAAAGCAGGGGATAGAGGAGGACATTTCTGGAAGGGCAGCAAGAACCGGCTTACACTAATCTTCATGGCCACTTCAGAGATTTTCGCTAAGCTCTTTCTTCTTCTCTTTTGCCATCTGAACTATTTATGAACCTGTCCCAAAATAAGCCCTGATTGATCCCCGCAGCTTCGTTCCCCTGCATTACACAGTGTGATCCCAGCCCAGGAGAAACTCCCTACCTGAGCACCGGGCTGCTGCTCTGCAGACAAATGAAATGAGTCACATGCCTTGAACACTGCCCACATCTTCAGGGCTCATCCTTCTCAGATGTATAGAAGACAGGGATTTGACTGTTCCTACTTCAGTGGCTGCCTGGAGGCAGGATCCCAACAGATCTAGCTGACCTGATGACACGGTGACCGGGATGCCACCTTGCACTCTGGTACTAGCTAAGCCATTGCCAGCCTCATGACATCTCCCAGCGATGGAGTACTCAAGCCAGCCTTTCCCCACAAGTAAGGGTAAGGTCTGTGAGATCTGAGACAGGGGGTGCTGCAAGCAGCAAGCCCAAAAGGGGCCGAAGCACCCTGTGTAAGCAGCTACTGGGCCTTGCGTGGCTGCATTCTGGTCATTTTGCCTGCGAGCCAGAAGAGCGCAATACAATTGGTAATCCCCCCCTACGCCCATTTTAGAGGGACAGCAAATACAATGATCATTTTAATTACATTAAAAGCTATGTGTCAGACAGCTAACCTTGGGCAGCTGCTTTTGCAACTTGGCTGGATTCGAATGGATTTAACTTTCACTCAGATTTGAATCTGGGATTACCCCTTAATCCTCCATCTCTTCATCATTTCATGTAATTTCATTCTATGCAACCTCCTCAGCAAGAGTTCCTACCATGACATAGAGCACACTGGATGTCACTGTGCCATTCACTTAATCTGGGCTCTCCCCCAAGATCAAGGATGCACTGTTTGTTTGTTTGTTTGTTTTTATATATATATATATATATTTTTAGCCAGTCTGTGAAATACAGCTTTTAGGGGACGACACAAAGAGCCTTTGATCTTTAGCAACTATCAGCAATGAGCTTTTGATTCCTGCAACTGCTTACATTGATTTGCCATAGCTCACAAACTCAGGGCTGTCTTCCCAAGGAGAAGAACAAGAAACAGCTTCTTTGTCCTTGTTGTTCAGGTTTTTTGTTAGCTTTTAAGATGAAAGTTTAGGCTTTCTTTTTTATTTTCTGGTCCCCAGAGCTGGTGAGGAAGAGCTGAGGAAGCAGGGAGGCTGGGGAGGCAAGGGGGGGAAACAGAAGAGGTTGCAGACTGGAGAGGATGCAAAGACTTTGATTGCTGATGATGGGACTGTATGGAAAAGCTGAGACCAAAAGATCATTCACTGCTGCAGCTTTGCCAATATACTTTTGCATGTCCTCTGACTTACTCAGGTCAGGATGGCAGAATGGACTTCTTCCCCTCACTGCCTGATTTTTACTTTAAAACGCAGAATGCATTAGGTGCTAAGAAGTGTTTTATCTAAAACTTGAATAATCATTTGGCTAACACCTTATCCTAGAAGAAGCTGAGAAACAGTCTGTTCCAAAGCCCTAGGTCATGTGTTTTCTTAGAAGATAATTTAGAACTTTCCAGACGACTAAGACTGTGCTCAGCTCAAGACACATTAAGTAGCAGCAAACTGTAGACTGTGACCCACTTGCTATCAGTCACATTATCTGGTTTAAAAGAAAAAAGCAGCAGTCACACAGTACATTTTAGTATCACTTCTTCACCATGGGATTGCATGAAAGCACTAGTTCCTTGGAGCATTATAGTGCACGAAGCAAATGCCAGGCAGCTAAGTGATTTCCACAGCTTGCTAAGGTACAGAGATTGCACTTGTTTCTTACAGCTGCGATGAAAATAGAGTGCTTTGTTTATTCATCAACGGAACAACAGAATGGGAAGGGATGGGGAAACACCACTGAAGGATCACCCAAAGCAATAGATTTCTCCTCTTCTCAAGAGAGAGAACATGGAGTTAAACATAATCTCACAGTTACAGCACAAATCAGCCCTCCTGCCACAAACAGCACAGCATTGCTGCAGTCAGTCTCATTCACACAGGCTCTCCTGTGCCTGTGTAACTCTTCCCCACAGGCTGTGGCTCCTTTCCCCAGGCTGTCCTCAGGTATCCTTCTCCAGAGGCTGCTGCACTGTCCTGTTTCCTAGAGTTTTTACTCCAGTCTTATGGCTTTTATTCTAGCTCCACAGTCAGCTGCACACTCTTTTTCCGCTTTGTAGCAATGACTGCTCTCAAATAGTTATCAGGCTTCATTTCCTAATTAGAGAGGTGTAGGCAGTACAACACACACAATGCCAATGATGTGGTTTTATCTATAGCTTATGGATGTTTATCTAGTATCTGCCAAAACTGTGACTTTTTTCCTGCCTGGCATAATGTTTTGGCAGCCTTTTGATGTCAAAAAGAGAGATAGCTAAGCCTCATCTATGCCTCCATGAAAATCAAAAGACAACACTCCTCTGTAAACCTGGAGAGCCGTTACCACTCAATGCTGCACAGAAATTACAGTGCAAAGAACAGGGCAAAGCAAAGATGGGATTTGATTTGAAAGTTCTGCCTTAAGACCCCAGAATCCCTTTCCATCCATGCATGTATATGTGATGGAAAAGTTATAGCAGCTACATGTTTTGCTAAGTAAACAACAGCAAGTTAAGACAGAAGAAAGGTATTGCCATTCCACTGAGATCTAAACAGCAGTAAGTCATGCCTACCAATAAGTTATGAATAGTTTTCATGTTCTGAAACTTCACAATGCTCTTAAATTTTAAATTGCCTGTATTTCAGGAGATTTTTTTTAAAACTAAAATGAAAGTATGAAAGCTGCAGAAGTGACCTTGTGCTTTTCACTACACCTACAAAAATATCAGTGTTCTGTTTTTACAATCATGTAGCAGTTTACCTTTGTTAGCAAACATTAGTTTTATGAATCTGCATGAAAAAAAAACTATTTTAAAATAATTTCTACCTAACTGATGAATATCTTGCTGTTCTAAAAGTTCAGTTTCAGTTTTTAATTTTTTTTGTCATCCAGCAATATTGTTTAAAAACAAAGCCTCATATAAATTCCTAATGTGAATACTGAAAAAGATAAATAGAAGCAATAGAGAAATTAGTCACGTATGTTTGTCAAACTGTTTTCAATTTTAAATATACATACAGAAGGCCACACTCAAAATTTCCAGTTTCATGTTTTGCAATACCTTTTGCAAGATGTGTCTGCATCTTTCAGAGTAGAGTGAGGAAGAAGGTCATAAAGATACCCAATTTTGCAGTTTTGTTCTTAGTGGAAAGCAGTGGAAATCTTCTGGACTTGTATCTGACAGGATTTAGTTTTCAGATTGTATATGCAAAGTATTATCCGAGTACTTCAAAAAATATGCATGGCAGATCCTATGTAACAATATATAAAAAACAATAAATACATGCCACGACAAATCTAACAAGCATTATGACAAAAATCTGCTCATTCAGGGCAGGGTATCAGAATAAGGGACTTTCAAGCAAATTGTATCCTCGTTAAGTACCTAAATCTGCAGCAACATTGAAGCAGGTGAAGATCTTAGGATATTTATAGAAATTGTCTCCTACTTGGTGTGATGCTTCTACCTTCCTCCTACAGAGCTACCACTTGTGGGCTGGCATGTAGAAAAGCAGAGGGATTGTGGATTCTAAAAACAGACCTCCCTTGAACACAAATAAGCATAATTCTAGCTAAAAGGATCCCTGGTAGAGACAACAGCAAGAGAAAAAACACCACAGACAGCACACCAGCATGCATAACCTGAGGTTGTCTCAACAAAACTTCTGAAGATGTTGGATATTCGATGGCCGTATTCTCATTAAATAATGAAAATATTCACAACCCCAGCCTTTCACAACCCCAGCTGTCTGGGCAGTTTAACCACTTCACTTGCATGGCTCTGCAAGCCCTCACTGCAGATGCTCCTTACCTGGTTTGCAGTGGCACTATCATATTTTGCTGGTGCAAACACGAGGAACAGGAACTCACATGGCTGCGATAATTTACACAAGCTCCCTGGTGCCTATTTCAGAGCTGTGAAGTATTCTTGCTGTGATTTTTTAAAAAGTTGCTACTTGTGACCTGCAAACCTATGTCCCAAACAAGAACATGCTCTGAGCATATTTTGGGAACTGGCAGGAAGCATCTCATGATTATACTGCTATCAGCCGCTTGCGCTCCTTGGCATTCAGCTTTCTAGTAAATCATTTTCCACTAATACTTCTGTGTGAAATTTCTAGTGTTCTATACAGAAAATTTCCTCTCTGTCTGAGGACACAGGAATCTTAGAAAGTGGATCTTGTGGATAGTTGAGATGTATCAGATCACGCACACAGCAGAGGGACAAGAGGCAACAGTCACAAGTTGCAGCAAGGGAAATTCCAGTTGGATATAAGGGAAAAAAATCTTGCCATGCGACTGGTTTAAGGACAGGATAGGTTGCCCAGAAATGCTGTGCAATCTCCATCCTTGGAGATTGTCAAGATGTGATTGAACAAATTCCTGAGCAAAGTGAGCTGGCTTTGAAATCAGACCTTTTTGAAGCAAAAGGCTGAACCAGATGACCTACAGAGCCCCTTCCACCCTCAGCTACCCTGTGGTGCAGCGGCCCCACATCCTTCCCACAGCATCACCCCTCAGCGCACTGGCGTGCCAGGCTACATCCCAGAGCAAATCCTAAGGATGGGCTTACTGCGTGGCACTGCTCAATTCATTTTACTAATTTTTACTAATTTTAATAATTTTACTAAAGTTTTTACTAATACTCAGGTAAAACACTTGCTACCTTAATTTCACCCTGTTATTTCATGGTAAGCTTTCATGTGATGGTTATAATTTGATTCAAACTTGAGCTTTACAACTTTCAAATATACAAAGCATTCCTTTTGTTATCTCATCCATATTTAAAGCTTAATCTTTCCTCTTAAATCACATCTAAACCCCAAAATGAGTTTACTTTTTCTCCTATTATTTCTGCTGCTCTTCAAAAGCGGATGGTAAGGGTAAAATCTTGGCCCTTTTGCATTCAATGGGACTTTTAAAAATTGATTTTGATTAAATAAGCTTTTATCCTATATCTCAGAGCTCTGTAAAAATTATCTTTTTTCCCCCAATTTACAAGACAACACCGTGTACTTAGTACTGCACCAGCTAATTTTTAGGCAGTAACACTTGCTTAATTTCATGTCTACATCTAGATCTGTCGTACTACCTGCAGAATTAATATCTGTGTCTGGGATTTTTTTTTCTCACGTGCTTTAGTTAACATTTTTTGAAATTATCTCGATTTATTATTTTATAACTAAGATTGCAAACAGATAGTGTTTCTATGTCTCTGTATCCATGTCTGATTTCTCAGTGCTATTCTGTTCACAGTTCTCTTCATTTGTCTCTCTGGAAACTCTGTGTAAGATGTCCTCAACCTCTGCATGTCTATTAACTAAAACTGGACTTAGCCCTATACCCAGAATCCAATTCTAGTTTTATCTGCATTCTGTGTCTGGAGTCCCAATTATGAGGCCTGTTGTACAATTATTCGCAACTCATGACAGTCAATTATTTGCTGGCAAAAATTCTGTATGTCCTTAATCATGACTCTTCTTCATACTTTCTATGAAAATGCCAGGGCAGAACACATGCTACAACGTGTTCTGACAGTATGTGACTTCCCAAAAGGAAGACAGGCCACAAGGCCAATCTGACTTCCTTGGTGATCTGCTTTTACCACATCTGACTTTCTTTTATTAGATATACGCAAAATTAGATCTGTAATTATGGATTCTATTATCCCGCCCTTTCTAATCTAATGACAGATGTTCCCTCTGGCACTTGGTAGTTCTTAGGTACAAGATAAGAATGGTAAGTTTAGGAAGGTAAGTTATTAACTTGGATTATCAACACACCATTGCCCGATAGCGAGTAGAAAGGCTAGATGATCAGTAGAAGTTGAAAAGGAAATTGTTATACCCATAGACACTGAGATTCGAACAGAGATGAAACAGTACATGTGAGCACATATATGGAAAACCAGCAGAAAGCTGCCTGACAGGTGGAGGTATGTGCTCAGCAACATTATTCAGAAAAATCAAATTGGCTGGAAAAAAAAAAGGGAAAAAGCTTACAGTGGGGGGAAAAAAAAGGAATAAAAAATGGAATTTGTTCTTCACATCAGCCAGCTTGGTTTTTCAGGGTTTTTCCCTCCTCCCCAGATTTCTTTCAAGCTTACTTGACACAAACTCTTTGGAAGATAAGGGTTTGTCTGAGATTGCCAGGAGGCATGGGTACCCCCTCATTTTAGGAAACAAGGTTCTGTCTTCAACACAGGCAGTTTAGGTCATTCTGTAGTCTATACGTTTAGGATCATACAGAAACTCCCAAAGAAGAAATGCAAAGCTGCACAAGACTCAAAGGAGAATAGTTTAGGTCATTCTGTAGGGTATATGTTTAGGATCATACAGAAACTCCCAAAGAAGTAATGAAAAGCTGCACAAGACTCAAAGGACAATACCTCAAAGGAGAGGTTCTTAAAATGTGATTCTTCTAGAAAATGTCAGAGGCAGCAAAGAACCAAGCAGGGGAATCTGGATACGTGCTGTCATCTATTTGGCCTTAGCAATCACAGTAAGGCAAACCCTCATACATCAGTTTTGCATATGGAAGCTGGAGTGCTGGTACCAGTATAAGAGGAGAAGGAGCAGGGAAGAGAAGTATTACGAATATTTTTTTCTGGTAGTAACACTCCATAGAAACTGAAACAATTCATAAAGATTCCTACAGCAACTTCTTAATAAAACAGCACAGAACTAACATAAAAGGCCCCAGAGTTAAATCAAGCCTTCTGTGAATTGAGCCTCTGGGCTAAACTGCATCTTCCATGGCCGGTACAGATTTCCGTCTGAAATACGCTTCTCCAGCTGGCCTAAATTTTCTGTGCCAGAGTATGTTTCTGAGTAGACTAAGGAAGGTCTTTACAGGCTTGACAGACTGCCATCCAGGCCAAATTTCAAGCTTAGACTCCTTCAAAGCTGGGGCAAACAATATAGCTCTTTCACCCCACCTTTAATAAAACATCAGTCATCGGTCACCTGCAGAGGCAAATCACACTAATACACTAGTTTTGGGCAAAATAAGAAAGCATGGGAAGGCTTAAAGGAGAGAGACTGCTGTAGACCTGCTGGTCCCATTTACATTGCTTTTTGAGCTTGCTCTCCAGGTCCACCCTGGGGCTGTAATACCCTTGCTCCCTCCCTATTGCAGGCCCTTAGGACACATCCACAGCATTTGAGGCAAGCAGCTTTCCCACTTCTGTCCCACAAGCCACTGTGGTTTGTTTCTAGCCTCTCATAGCCAAAAAAAAAAAAAAAGAAAAAAAGAAAAAAAGGAGGGGTGCAAAGAGGGAGAGGGAATGTGAGCCAGAGACCAGTTCTCCAAGTTGTGAACCACTCATCCCCATGGCCCCTCTCTGGCAGCGGCAGTACTTATTTGTGCCCACACCTGGCAACCCACACAGGTCTGGTAGGCTGGCACCAGGTCCTGAGGATATGTGCATGTGCATATACCTATGTGCACATATGCATATGTATATATGCATATGCAGAAGGCTAATTTTAGACAGAAGGTTCCTGCTTGGATGCTCAGTCAGGAAACAAGTCACTCATTGTCAGGTAAAGCACACTTCGTCCCCAACAGGAGGCAAAAAAAAGTCATTGCTCTCCAGGACAGTCCATGTTTAATTTCCTTGCTTGCAGAGGCCATTGGCAGAGGCCATTTGCAGAGGCCATTGGCAGCTCCCATACTTCCAGAGCCATGTGGAGCACCGGGCAGGTGAGCTCTTGCCTCAAGTCCCCCATTCCTGTGTGGTCTGGAGATGGTAGCTAATGGGAAGCCAGGTCCAAACGCCTGGCATGGAGATGGAAATGGAAGAGAAGAGATGTTTAAAAAACTGGTTACCTAGTGCTGGACACCTCCAAATGAACATGTGTTGGAACTAGCGGTGTTTTGCCCAAGGAAACACAAGCCCTTCAGAGAGCCATGTGTCATTGTGTCGCTTCAGATCAGCCTCCAGATCGAAATGACGGCTCTCGGCCTGGAAGAGCCAGGCATGTGATCTAGAAAGAAAAAGGCAGTGTAGCTGCTACAGGGAAATTCTGAGAAAAAAAGAACAACATAATGGCACTGTAAGTTCCCAGTGGCTGTCCTGCCTTCCTGCAGCTGCCGTCATCACCTCCCTAGTGTTTCCATTCCTGGGGGTCCTGGACCACCATACAACCAAGATGATGGGAGACCTGTTTCCAGAGATGATCCAGAGAAGGGCGGGAAGGACTTTTCCCAAACACAGCTCTGGGTCTAACACTGATGAACCCCCATATCCTCTGAATCCAGTTGACTCTGAGAAGGGCAACAAAGCTGGTGAAGGGTCTGGAGAACAAGTCTTATGAGGAATGGCTGAGGGAACTAGGACTGTTTAGTCTGGAGAAGAGGAGGCTGAGGGGAGACCTCATCGCGCTCTACAACTACCTGAAGGGAGGTTGTAGCGAGGTGGGTGTTGGTCTCTTCTGCCAAGTAACTGGCGATAGGACGAGAGGAAATGGCCTCAAGTTGCACCAAGGGATGCACCAAGGGAGGTTTAGATTGGACATTAGGAAAAATTTCTTTACTGAAAGAGTGGTCAGGCCTTGGAACAGGCTGCCCAGGGAAGTGGTTGAGTCACCATCCCTGGAAGTATTTAAAAGATGTGTAGATGAGGCACTTAGGGACATGGTTTAGTGGGTATTGGGTTGATGGTCGGACTCAATGATCTTAGAGGTCTTTTCCACCCTTAATGATTCTATGAAAAAGGGACGCATCCCCCACCTTCTCCAGAAGGGTGAAAAACCAAATGAGAGTAAACATCAAGCATCTTGTGACAAAGGGGTTTGGGTGGAAGTCCCTAGTTGTGGCCCCATGGCCTGGCATGGCTGCCTGAGCATGGGGAGGGTGTGGACAGGGGGACGGGTGCTGCTCGCAGGGCTGGCAGTCATCCATGCAGTCATGTCCTCCAGCTCGCACCACAAACGCACGCTGCAGCATGTCAGCTCGGGGAGTGCTGACAAGGAAAAAGGAATTGGCGCACAGCACAAAAGCAGGGGTGCAGGAGGGTTTGTGTCCATGTGAGATGATACACACCTGGTTTTGATTTTGAAGTGCAGAGGTATTTTTTCAAATGAAGGCCAGGGCGATGCCATCACCTTTCTGCCTTAACTGGAGACCTAGCAAGCTGACCCCCATGACAAGCCAAAGCAGTGTGGGTTGCACATTCCTGAGCTGTCCCACCCCTCCAGCAAAGCAACTCTGCCAAGCAAAGGGGAGCGAAAGGGTCTCCAGGAGAACGCCTTGGGGGATGACAAGCTCTGTGCGTCCTGGAGGATGTTTGATGTCCCTGACAAAACCACTGGTGCCTGGCTTTCCTCCACATGCAGGCACGTCCGTTCTTGCGCAGCAGCTGCTGGCAGCCGTGCTTCTCGTCCCCAGCTGGTGCGGCAGGGTCTGGCCCGCACCTCTGCTCGGTAGAGCAAGGGCAGAAGGGCAGGCTGCTGGATGGCTCTGCGGCAGCAGCCCTGGTGGTGACAGCAGCTGGAGGGAGAAAACAGGTTGCCATGAGCATGCACATAGCCAGCAGTGGCTGCTTATGACTGCTGTGAATGGCCTGTGCTGTATGGCTGGCGGCTGAGCAGAGCAGAGTATCCCGATCACAACAGCGTACGTGAACTCCGCTTCTCTGTTCCATGGATACTTCAAGGAAAGCACAGAGATGCTCTGGTGTGGAGATAAAGGCTGTGCTGACCTGTTTTGTTGGATGCATTGGTAAATCACTGCCGCTCTGACATGGCCGTTCCTAGGGATGATGCCCAGGGGGACTCCATAAGCCTGGAGGTTTCTGCCCAGAGTTGCACTTGGGTGTTTCCCTGATGCCCTGGGTGTCATCCAAGACAGGACTTCACAGAACTACCAGATGAAGTCATGAAGCTGTGGTAAAGCATTCAGGGCCTCATCGCCTCTTTAGTGACCTTGAGCACTTTGTTCCTTTTGCCTCAGGTTCTCAACTATAAAAGAAAAATAAATATGCCTTATGTCTCAAGGGTTAGGCATGTTAGGCCTGTTAATTACTATAATATGTACAGTTATTATGGTAATGGAGCCTAAATAAGCAGATAAGAAATTGTGTTGTGCTTAAGCAGAAGAAAACACCATTAAATAGTTGTCAGTAGAAACTGTAAATATCTCGGTTTCTTCATAAAGCAAGCTGTCCAGCGCTGTGATCCAAGTAAGTCTATCCCACACGACCTCAGTCCACGTTGCATGGAAATAAGCGTTTTTGCAAGACTGTATGTTTATACACTATGGCATGGGCAAATGCAAACTCTGTCTGCCTCTATTCCAAGGTGAAAAAACAATGAGGATGTATTAGTGCAGATAACACGAGGTAAGCACCACAAGTAAACTCCAAAAGCAAACTGTATCTGCCTGCACAAATCAATGGCAGAACCATTCTCCTGGCTGTCATACCGCAGTATGACAGCTTTCTGCAGAAAGCCCCTGCATTCTCTTCTACTCCAATGCAACAACAGCCGATCTGGGGAAAGTGGTTTGAAGCAGCAAAAAAAGAAGCAAGTGAGAGGAGGGAAACGTAGCTCTCCTATGACTATGATAGCTGTTTGCTAACTTCTGTTCATAGGAATATTGCAGTGCTTTTTACTGAAGTCAGAGGAAGTCAGCTTTAAAAGACGAAAATAATCTTTAAAGAAAGGCTGTTTGCCTTCACACCAGACTGATTTTTCACAGTTTGTTTCTATATATCTGAAGCCCGGCATTGATAGTGGGAGCCCTGGCAGGGAGTGCCTCTCTCAAGTGAGCGGCACCAGCAGCTGCTGCTGCTGCTGTGGACTCCACAAACAGGGGAGCAAATCTTACAGCCTCTGTGCAGCCATGGCTCCATCGCTACAGACTGCCAGATTTGTCCTAACTTACTTTTTCGTTTTCCTCCAGCATTTCAAAGTTCCAAATGCTCCTCAAAAGATTTCCACTTCTGAAAAGATGGTAACTAATTGACAGAAGTCTGTAGCTGATAAAGTATATTTCTGAATAATCTGCTGGCATTTGTTCAAGAAGAAATATGATCTGATGTAAGTAAGTGCCTAAGGAGGTTCTTTAAATTTTTTTTTATCTTCCAAAATCTCTACTGCCAGTGCATTTTATGAGAGAAAAAAATCTTTACCCTTATTAAAGAAAGACCTATAGTTAGACCTCCCCTTTTAATCCAGAAGATTTCTGACATAAGGACGTTTTCTTGTTTAATATGTTGCTAAAGTATGCTGTTGACAGATACTCTGCCAGTAGTGATTTCCCCTGGGAAAGTGAAGTAGTATAGACTTCCTTCCTCATCTGAGAAAAAAAAACCCACTGAAATGTGTTTTTCCAGGCAGCTGGTCAAGGAAGCAGGTGTCAGGCTCGTAAGAAAGTCTGCAAGTTCTGCATCATAGCCCCCTTCTTCCCCTGCTCAGTTGAAGGCAACACCCGACTCACACTGAGACCGTTCCTTGTGTGAGTAAGAAAATACTTCCTTGTTGCCCTAAGGCACATTTAGCCTATGCTATATATAATTTGACAGTCATTTCTGCTGCAAGTTATAAAAATAACTTCCAGTTCACCTTGTCTTTCTTTCCCGCCACAGCTATCTGTCATTTGTGGAAGCTAACGTCCCTCTGCAAGTTGTCTGGCTGCTTGGTTTGGACACTTGGCAGGCTTGGCTATATTTTCTAATTTCGTAAATCTCCTTTCCAGCCTTCCTCCTCTCCTTTCTCCACTGCAGCATGTACATCTATCCCTCCGACTAGTCCACTAGTCTCCCCCTTTCATTTTCAAATCAGTATCAAAATCCCCATCCATCTGTGCATTTAAACCTTCCGAGGACTTGCTTTTCTTACACACTGGGCTCCGTTATTCTCGCCCTCGCCCCACTCCTCCTGCTGGTGCGGTACCAGCCTCCTCTCTGCACCGAAGCACAATCTCTCCTTGTTGAAGCAGCCACCGCTGGCTCGCCCGCCCGAGCCATCTGGACCCGCAGCCCTCCGCTCCACCGAGTCCCACGGCGCTTGGCTCTAGGAGCTTATCTGCACGCCCTTCCCTTGACAATTAATTTCTTTCCTCCCTCTGCTGGTTTTCGGGCTGTAAATCAAGGATTACTATTGCACTCTGCAAAGCGTTTTAGAAAGCAAGCTGACTCGGGCGTTCTACAGATTGAGATGAGATCACGTTGTATTTTATTGTCTTAAGAAGCGTTTGGCAGGCAGGTACTACATTGTGTACCATGGTAACAGCTGATGGAAAGAAAGACATTATAAATACACACACAGACGTCACTTGAAAAGTTGGTATTTGCAAGGATTGCTTCATGGTGCTATATAAGATACCATTATTTACTTCCTTTTATTATTTCCTTCTTTTATATACTCCAGCTTTGCAAAGAGGAAATAAAAAATGGCAGCTTCTCAAATTTGGGTAAATTTTGGCAAAAGTCAGATTTATTATGGTGATTATTGTATGCAGGTGGTTTCCTTCAGTAGGGGTTCAGAGTGCCTTTTGGTTTTTGGTAGAAACTGTGAGGTAAATCCCTAAGAATACAATAAAAGGAAATAAAGATGAAGGGAGAAGATAAAAACAAGTGGCACACAGACACAGAAAAAGATTTACCGCCACAAACAGAGAACCAAAATCCTGTTAGTGGCCATGGGAGGTGCCAGCAATAAAAGAAGAGTTCAGCTTGTCATTTTGCTATTAATTCTTTGTTTTAAGGTGCGTTGCTCAAGGAGCTACTCTAGTCTGTTTTCCTGCAGGTCTGTGGTTTTTGTCTCCTAAATCTTCATCTACTACCAAAGCAAACCAGCTCCCCCCAGGCTTGCGGGCATCCTCACCAGTAAGAGCGTGCTCAGCGCTTGGTCCAAGCTGGCCCTGGCCACACGTCGATGCCAGTCGTAGTGGTGCTGGAGGCTCGCTGCTCTGCTAAGAGGCTACTGCCAAATGCTTAAGGGGACTTCTTATGTTTTAACTCCCAGATGAATCACTAATTTTGTTCTCCCTTCTATCTGGCTACTCACTTTCATAAAACTTAAAAGAATTTATTTATCTTTAACACTTCTGCTCCTCTTCCAAATACAGCCGCAACTGACCCACGGGCTTAAAACTTACTAGCGGGAAATCTGTGGGAAAAAGGATAGAAAGGGAACTAACAGGATCCCTGAGGGCTTGCTCTGGCAGGAGGCCATGCTGCCGCTCCACTGGCACCACCGCTTCACGTTGATTTTAGCATTCCTCACTGAGCAGGTCTGACACCCCAGCAGTTGCACCCCCCAGGTACCGCCAGAGCAGGTCTGAGGAAACGAGGGCAGATGATCGTCGGTTCGTGCAGCAAAGCGAGATACTCGAAGCTGTGCCTGGGTCTTGGCCCTAGGGCTGGATCTGAAAAGTGACTTGCATTTTTAAAAAGACGTAGGAGGACTTTTCTCCCACACTGCAGTCCAAAGCCTGCCTGGTCAGTTTAAACTTGACAGAATCCCCTTGACCGAGCTGCCATTTGCATGGACGCCAGCAGGTCTATCTGCAGGGCATTTCTCAATTCAGCTGACCTGAATATCGATAGCTACGTCTGTTCTAGGAAAACTTCCCAGTTCTGGGACACCAATGGATGACCCAGCCATGTCTCTTTGTGGTATCGGGGTGAGACCTGGTCACCCCTGAGACCCACAAAGAGATCCGGTATGTGTGCCATGGCTGGCATTTGGGTACGGCCACAGGACTCCTTGGCTAGGTGCCCAGAGCTGGGATTTGAGTCCCTCTCCAGGAATACAGTGTGGCAAAAAAGCTGGAGACACTATGTGCTTCCTTGGATCGGCGTTTTGACCCCTCTGCTCCTCATATCACCCTTTACAAAACACAGATGTTAATAACGCTTCTGACTCGCCATTTCCTTCTTGCCCAGAAAGCAGCAGGGACTGTCTCTAAACCTGCGTTTTGACTGCACCCAGCACAACTGTACCTTGACGCTGTTTCGGACTTTTGCGTGCTACTTGAGTAAAAAAGCATAGTAATATTACACGTTGCTAGTGACAGAAAAGTATCTGTATGCATGGTGAGCAGTGATTCAAAACCTAGTTCTAGCTTTGAAACCCATTGGTGTAGCTGTGCCTCACGCAGTTTCCAATCAACAGCACTTTTCTGACATTAATAAGAAGGAGAGGAGGATGCTTGCCAAGGTCAGATAGCAAAGTGGGATAAACCTTGCTGAAAGGCCAGGCAGACTCCCTGCTGGTCCCTTTCAGTTACAGTCAAGGAAAATCTGCTGAGCGAGGTAAATTGCTAGTGACAAGGACATTTGTTCTTCCCCAAGAACCAGTTCATACATGCGACAAAGCACCAGGAAGCAGACAGTGATATTCTTCTGCCTCATGGGAGTCAGTACAACATGTGTCCAGCCTGCTTGACACTTATTTGCAGCTTGAGTACATGTAGTAATCATAGCTGGCGTGTACTTGGTCTTCTTCCAGGAACCTCTAGAGAGCAACAGAATTAGATCTCCAGTGAGCTAAAAACACGAACTTCAGCCAATATTTTGTCAGACTGTTGGCCTGCTGCAGTTTATATCTAAACCAAATCCTTCCAGTAACCTGGACAGAAGTTTAGCATGTCGCATAAGTGGTTTGCATGACATCTGCACAAAGCCAAGAATGGGTTTCTCGTTTATTTGGAGGGAAAGCTCATTAAATGTTCCATTTCATAGAATAGAATCATAGAATCATTAAGGTTGGAAAAGACCTCTAAGATCATCAAGTCCAACCGTCAACCCAATACCCATTAAACCATGTCCCTAAGCGCCTCATCTACACGTCTTTTAAATACTTCCAGGGATGGTGACTCAACCACTTCCCTAGGCAGCCTGTTCCAAGGCCTGACCACTCTTTCAGTAAAGAAATTTCTCCTAATATCCAATCTAAACCTCCCTTGGCACAACTTGAGGCCATTTCCTCTCGTCCTATCGCCAGTTACTTGGCAGAAGAGACCAATACCCACCTTGCTACAACCTCCTTTCAGGTAGTTGTAGAGCGCGATGAGGTCTCCCCTCAGCCTCCTCTTCTCCAGGCTAAACAACCCCAGTTCCCTCAGCTGCTCCTCATAAGGTTTGTGCTCCAGGCCCTTCACCAGCTTCGTTGCCCTCCTCTGGACACGCTCCAGCACCTCAATGTCCTTCTTGTCGTGAGGGGCCCAGAACTGAACACAGGATTCGAGGTGCGGCCTCACCAGTGCCGAGTACAGAGGCACCATCACCTCCCTACTCCTGCTGGCCACACTATTCCTAATACAGGCCAGGATGCCGTTGGCCTTCTTGGCCACCTGGGCACACTGCCGGCTCATGTTCAGCCGGCTGTCAACCAGCACCCCCAGGTCCTTTTCCTCTGGGCAGCTTTCCAGCCACTCTTCCCCAAGCCTGTAGCGTTGCATGGGGTTGTTGTGACCGACGTGCAGGACCCGGCACTTGGCCTTGTTGAACCTCATACAGTTGGCCTCAGCCCATCGATCCAGCCTGTCCAGGTCCCTCTGCAGAGCCTTCCTACCCTCCAGCAGATCAACACTCCCGCCCAACTTGGTGTCGTCTGCAAACTTTCTGAGGGTGCACTGTATCAGTATTGCCTTTTACGGGTGATTTTCAATGACAGTCTTAGGCTCCCTGTTATGCTGATGATTAGTGTGTGAGTAAGAAGCCCTTTACGAGATTAGAGCATTTATTTGAAGCCATAGCTGCAAGTGTGAGTGAGAGCTAGCAGCCTGATAGAGAGGAGACATAGAGATCTCTCACAGTTCCTTACGTTATTTCCCCTGTAATTAAAATAAAGAGTCATCCTAGTTAATAAGCTTTGAGTCAAACGTCCCTTTAGCCGTGATGAAAGAACACTGCCATTAATTAGCTATGCAAGTAACTGCCAGTGAAAGCCTGGAAATTACAGCTGAAATAAGGAGCGACTCTGAGTGCAGCTGTATTTTGTTCTCCTGCAATGTAAATGCATTTTTTACAAATATGTTCCTGTATAATGCAAGTTTTACTTGTAAGGACTTACTTTTGATGTAATCAAACTTACATTCAAAGCAGATTCAAAAGGCACCCAGTACACAAGCTGAGAAAATATGAGCAAGATTAAAGCAGAAAGTATATACATTATCTAAAATGATTTGGCGAAATGAAATGAGCTGTGCTGTGAAAACTAGAACTAAGCAAGCTTCGTCTTCTAAGGATTTGTATGCGTTGCCCCATAATCTTCCTTGAAATAAACCCAGCTCCCTACAACCCACTTCTCCTCTTCCTCCTTGTCCTCCACGCCATGAAGGGCAGCAGGTGTTATAACCCAGACAGCCACTGCCAAAAGCAACATATAACAGCAAAGCTCTCTGCCCACCGTTCCCTCCATGGGGTACTCATTTGATTCTCTTTCTTCCACCCAGGCACTGAGTTTCAAAAAACTTGTAGGACTGCCCTTGCTCACTTTTCAGACGTCTCCTTCTGTACTGTTCTTGCTTGAAATCTGCAAAGAGTTATTGGGATGGAGAGAGGGAGAAATGCCAGCAAAAATAGACTGGCAGGCATATGGTCAATGAGGCTGGAAATGTCTTCTTCCATTAAAAAGTCTGGCTAAAACTGAACAAAAGTTAAGTTATTTATGAGTCAGTACAGCAGAGGCACTCCCTGTGGTAAGAGACGTGTTCTTGAACCACATGGAGAACAAGATCAGTATTGCTGCTTAGCCCATTATTTTATCACCCCCTGTATGCTGACCCCTCCTGTTTCCCTTTCGCTGACCTGCCGCCTGGAAAATTGGGATGTTGATTATAGGATCATTCAAGAACTTTGCATGTAATGTAGCTTTTGAGGTTAGCGAGAAAGGAAGCAGGGTTATTTCCGTATCTTTAACAGCTACAATAGTCTAATAATTTGCTGTTAATAATAGACTTTAATTTATAGGCTTAGTTACCTTACCAGAGTATTTCTGATGTGTATTTGCACGTCTTATGCACTACTTTCAGCTGTTGCAGTCTTAAGTTAAAGATGAGCCAGAAGTATTGCATTCCTGAGAAACAGCCCCTGTGATATTTTGCAGTCAGGGTATCTGTGTTGCCAGGCATGCTCCATAGTGAAGTGATAGGCATATAACAAGCTGGTTGTCTGGCTGCTACATACCACAGATTAGTTGTCATGCCTTGGTCAAAACAACAAAGCGTGAAATGCTTTTCCCTTTACTGAGAAATACAGCACGTCATAATAAAAGACAGGCTCCTCTCTGCTGTTACAGAAGCAACGTCCATCATACAGTTTTTCTTAGGAAACTGTCTGAACAATCGGATAAAACGAAGAATACCTACAGTATCTTGTGTCCATAGTTTGTCTTGAGTTACATGAATTAAGAATATCACTTGTGTCTCTTCCGTCATAAGATAAAAATGGCCACAGATGAATGCAAAATATTCATTTTTATAGACTCCAGTTCAAGAGAGTTTCATCAATGTCACCGCATGCTGTAATTTGCATCTGGATATATTTCAGCTGAAATAGGGCTAAAATCACAAGTAACTAGGCAACTCCCCTTCAGATTGTAGGGGGTGCTATGCCAGTACACATATAGAAAGTGTCGGGCTTGTGAATGATGCTAGTAGGAGTACAACTGTAACAGAAAGACAGCTAACACCTTTTCAGATTTCTTAAAGGTGGTATTTCCTAATCCACCCTCAGAAACACTCGATACTCTTTGCACCTTTTGCCCAGATTTTTAGAAATGTTAATTAGGTGCGTAACTGATCTGCGGGAGAATTCTCAAAGGTCATTTAAAGGACAAGCTTTGATGGGAACAAAAAATGTACAGTACTAAAGAGGCTGTTTACATCAGTTCTAAAAAAAGTGCAAAACTTTCTCTTCATCTCATAGAAACACAGGCATTTTGCCTCTCTTGGTATATCATACATGAACTGTATGATCAGAACAAAACCCTGCCTGAGATGAATCTGCGACAAGGAAAAAGTTAAACAAATTTGTCACAAGCAAACAAAAAAACGAAGAATCCAGAGGACAATTTACAGCTCATTGAATCAGTTCTGTGTGTAACTTGTGAGCCACTTTTTATACTAAGTCTGGCATAACAGGCTTAAAAAAATTCTTTTGGTCATTCCTGTGCCACAGTTACGTGTATTCTCCTGTTCATTTACTGTGCAAATGTACCATAAAACCTTTTGCTATACCATTTGAACAATGCAATAGGATAATGGTAGGCTTGCTTTGGACATCTTACAGTAATTGTCACTTCTTATCTACCGAGTTATTTTCCAGGTTATTAAAAGATGACAGTCACCAAGGAGTGCCTTGTAAAAACCTGCCTTGTCTGTCATTGGTTGAAAGCCCTTTCAAATACCTGTCACAGTGGTAACTGCAGTGTTGAAGCAGCTGTGATGGTCTGAGAACATAGACGAAGAGAGGTCTGTGGGAAGGGAGAGAATTTCTTTTAACAGGCCAGCTAGTAGAGGTGGAAAAAGTAGACCGAGCTTGCAAGGCCCATATCCTTCTCTTCAGGTCAGAAATATTAGGAGCAAAATTAAAATCTAAATAAAGGTCAAATAAAAGGAAGATGATACCTAGGGAGTAGCAAAGGTTAAGATTCTCACTGGTCTTACCCTCACACTTGATGGAGGTAGAAAGGAGCAGCCCCAACACTAGGAATACCTTCCTGACTCCGGTTCCTGCTAGGTCTTTCATCCACACCTCCTCCCTGGGACTAGCTCTTTGAACTCAGCAGACGCCCACTGTCCAGTCTAAAGCTGAACTTGTACCTGGGCATGCCACTGGCTGCACCTTCCAGCAGGAGAGCATCTTCTTATTAATATTGGATTTCCACTTAGTTTTATGCATCTTTTTTTGAGCTTTGTTGCTAACTTGGAAGGAACCTTTGTTACACAGAGAACAGTGAACATGCACCACAAGGGACCACTCAAAAATCACAAGTGATGCTTAAATGGGAAATGTGCATTTTAAGGTTAGTGCATGCATGGTGATTTTGGCAGTTGATTTTAAAAGATAAAAGAAAGAGAATTATGTATGAAGCACCAAAGAAAGCAGTCGGTGTGAAGAAAGGCTGATGGTACAAATTTTAGATAATATGAAAGAAGAAACAGACTTCTCTGTAGTTGCCTTTCATTCTGTCCCTCCATGGGCTTAGCTGCCTTGTCTTTTATGTTTATGTCAACAGTCTGCTGCTTGTTTCAATAGTCTGTTTATTTTTGTGACCCACAGACTCATACAATACGGAAGGCTCTTCAGACCCTGGTGAAGAACTGTGAGCTAGGGAAGCTCAGGAGCTTATCCATGTACTAGGGTGGGGGACATCCTGGGGCAGAGCTGTGGCAGTCGTTGCACCTTACAGAGGGACAATGAATATGGGAACTAACGTTTCCAGAACGAAACACAAAACTTGTGCTTAGCTTGGTTTTTCACACGCTCAAAGCTAAACAACAAAACTACTCCCTCATGCAATGAGAGACCACAAAGCTCACAACTAGAAATGCACTCACAGCCCCTCTGCCACCCAACCAAACTATTCTTCAAAAAGTTAGGAAGGTGGCTGGGAGAGAGACACATTAAGGTGATGGGGTGACGGACACGTAACAGACAGAGTAGACGTAAGACAAGCTCATGAAGAAATCCCACGTGCACACTGCATAAGGCACTACCCAGGGCACACATCTCCACGCTTCATGACGAGGAAGTAAGTTCAGTCACTTTTTGGGTGATCCTGGCATACTCCATCCCCTCAGTTTTCTATGCCAGTTCACGTGCTATTTGGGGCCTCCACAATGGGGATGAATGGTGCATTTCTCTTGGATCCACTTGTTTCTTGTTTTTTTTGTTGTGTGAGGTTTTTTTTTTTTTCCCCTAGAAATATACAAAGAGCTTACTCTTTTGCAGGAAAGCCTCAAAACTTGCCCAAGCCTTCAGAGTCATTTTACTCAATGATGAGAGCTGCCCGACCCAAGGACAAGGGTGCTCAAGCGCATCAGATTCACCACCCCATAGAAATGAAAGTGGACAGTGCTTCAGCAAAATAAATTCCAGTGAAAGAATATCTTTACCCCCAGCACACATCCACCAGCTCCATTTTTTCTATTTCTGCTGCTGATGTGATGATGGAAAGCACATAAAAACCGAGAACAGTTGCCTCTTCAATTCTCATGTTGTGATGACATAAAATTCTTCCTAGATTGTAAGATGAAACTGGAAGATGCTATTGCTGTAGGTAAGAGAAAAAGAGGCATATCTGGGTTCCAGATAATGTGCAAAGGAGCCTATGAAATATGTAGCTCTAAAATGAAAGGTTTCAGATTAAAAGAGAGAATTGTTAAAGGACTGATGATAGTTTAGTTGTTAAAAGAAAGAAAGAAAAATCTGACATTTTATAAATGATGCTCAAGCCTGTCTCCAGCCTGTAAATCTAACACGTGCACTATGAAATGGCAGCAAAAACTTTTGAACAGTACTCATGTTAGTGCAAATCTCCTTGAAATGGCAGCCATACCTGGCCAGTGAGTCCTGTGAATAGTTATAGCTTTCTTCCATTTCACAGGATTTGAGGAATCTGTGACAGTGTTTCAGGGAGAACTTCTGAGGGACTTCGGTTTTCAGCAAGTGCAGAGGGTGTACCTTTTTACCCAGTGTGAGAGGTACTTGCAGGATGATTAGAAAGAGGATCTCCACAGTACATGGTTTTCAGTTCACTAAGAACATCAGAGAGAAAGAAAGTGCCGCCCTGTATTAAGCAGCGAGGGCTGGAAAGTGCAGCATTTAAGGAACGTAATTGGACAATGTGAAATTTCACAACAGGCACAGATCTAATTTAAAAGTCATCATCCACTGGAATGAAACAAAACCAATTTGACACTTACCAGCTGCACACTAAAATTGACTGTTACTGGGACAGTTCAATTCAACAAAGTTAACGATCAACAGATTCCTATATCTAAGAGCACTAGCACTAGAAGGTAATGTGCCTTCGTTGTATTTTTTCACCTGTAACTTAAAGTAGCATAAGAATCATGCGTTTCGAATGAATGTTGAGGCAGAGAAAAATGGATGACTTCTTTTTAAGGAAAAACTATTTTATCATTAAACATGATGTATAATTGAATTACATTATTTTCTCCTCTTAAAAATACAAAGAGTGTAACTAAAATTAAGTGTGAAATTATGGCAACCTACATTAAAGCTTAAATATATTGTTGCTTCAATACATACACATTAAGATTCAGGCAGTGCGTAATTACTACCAATATTTTAAAGAAAGTAAAAAAACCCCAACCAACCAACCAACCAACGAAAAAGCCACTGGAGTTAGAACCAGTTTGCTGAAGTGATAATCTGACTTCGGACAGACTCAGCCTCCTCAGAAAGTGCAGAAAGAGTGTTTTCTTCATTTTATTTATTCAGCATGGGTCATGTCAATGAGGTATTCCCTCAAAGCTGAGAAACTGAAAGTTAAAAGGAAACTATGCTTTCCCCAAAACAAGTTGTGGGAGTCAGGAATCTATTAATTTTACCATCTGAAAGAACATAGGTCCTATGCCAGCAAATTTCCAGATCAACAAAGTATTTATGGCTTCTAGAAAGAAGTTAGAAACCTGATGAGGAGTGAGAAGCTTAAGTATTTAATGAATTCAGTTCTATAATGTTTCCTTTATTTATAAAATTGTTCTGCTTTAAATGCAGAAACAAAACAACATTCAAAACGAAACCTCAATGTGCAAAGAAATGTTGAATGGCTCAGATGACAGTGCAAAACAAAGCCCGTCCAGAGAGCCTTCAGAACCATCCTGGGAAAATGGAAGGGCCACAGTTCTGAAACCCTGGATGGCACATTAATATGTTTGCTCTTAATAAAGAACTGTTTCTAAAAAGACCAGGGTTAAATATACTAAGGTAGCATGTAGAAGGGCAGGCATACTAGAGGAAAAGCAAAGAGGAGGTGAAGGGGCCGCGCCCCTACCCCTCAGGCATAACCATTTGAGACGATACAGGAAGCCATATCCCGTGGCAAGGCTTCATGGCTATGCAGAGACCTGCCTAAACACTTGGTTAACATTAAAGAGACAACCTGAGAGAGAATGAGGTTCTCTTTGCCTTCTCCCTAAACCTCATCCCATCTTACACTGTAGTAAAAAGCTGTGTGACAGCGTACTGTAATTTTGATGCAGTACAGTCTGCCACATAAATGTAAGTGGGGCAGGGAGGAGCCATAAGACATGCTATGATTCAAAACCTTTGGAGACATTCAAGGAGCAAGTCAGCAGTGTTCAAGGTTGCCCTCCATCATTTTCTCTTAGCCGTGGACTTCAACCTTCCATCTCTCAGACGATGTAAGTTTGACTTGCCTTATGTACTTTACAACAGAGATCAAGTTGCATATTCCGTCACCCAGGCCATGACTCTAAGCATACTAAACCCATCACCCTTAATTAGTTAATTAATTAATTACCTCACCCATCAGAAGACGAAAGAGATGCAGAGGGGAATGAAGTTAATTAGTGCTCATTTGGCAATAGTTACAATTTTGCATCTCTAAACATTCAACTAACTTGATGATGAATGCAGGGAAGTGGTTTATGACTATTCCATATTTTACAACTTCAAAAAATACATATAATGTAATACTGTTTCTAGTATAGAAATAACCATTACCAAAATGTATGGACAATTCCCAAGCCTCCAGTGTCAACATGCTATAGGAAAGCAAAGCTGAGAGCAAATACGAGTATGGCTTGCATCAGGAAAGTTTCTCTCTTGTTTTATTTGCTTTATTAGAATTAACAGAAGGTCTAATCAAACAGATTTCAAAAGAGTGAAACAGATCACAAATACGCAGTTTCTGTTCCTTGTTAAGCTGAGTACGTTTTCGTTGCTACATTCAGATGACAAGCAGCTTTGATTTTCCCCTGATAAGCAAATGGCCATCTCTTGGAAAGAACACATTTTGAGAGATGAATAGCTCATGTGCATATCTTATCTACTTTGAATTGATTCAGTGTGGTTTCTTCAAAGCTGAGAAAATGTTAAGGTGACCTAGTTGTACAAGCCAGAAGTAATTAATTTTGATCAGCAAAGTAAGAGATGTTAAATGAAATACTTTGAGCCTCTTCAGTCTCTTTAGAAAAAGTGAACAGAGTCACCCTGATAGAAGCACAGTATTTTCAACACTGTTGAAACAGAGTTGTTTGAATATCTCTGTGTTTTGAACATGGGTGGAGCTATCCTCAATCTGTATCTAACTTTAATGCATTAAGATGATCTTTCATTCATACTCATCAACAAAAAGAAGTAGCTGTCAATCAGAAATCCCCAGCAGAACAGGGAGAAAGCTGATCAAAACCAGACTTATTTGCCTTAAAACTAAACAAGGAAGAATGGCAACCTGCTCAGAATGGCTCTGAAAGGATGAAGCATACAACAAAAATCCAAATTTTGTTCCAAATAAGCAGCACTTTATGCCATGTGATCTCTAAATTATATTAAGTAGTGACTTAATACAAATAAAACTGATCTGTGGAGAGTTATGTAAACATCATACTACAATTAGTCATCATCATTTTCTATTGTAAAGGTTCGTAGGAATATCCATTCTTACCACACTGGCTGGAGGCCAGCTACCAAAAGTTATACAAATGCATTCAAGACAAGGAAATCCTAAACTATTACTTCTCAGTAGTGCCCATTCCCACTGAACTTGATGACACCAGGACTTGGCTCCATAGCAATGAGGCCATATACATAAGGTTCACTAGCAGCCTTCATTTTCCTTAGAAAAAGACTGCTTCCTACATCTTTCCTAGTAGTAGCACAGTAGCACATCAGGGCAGTTTGGACCTTGCAAACTTTCTATAATCTGAATTTTTGTTACAGGTACATGAGAAAACACTAGTTATTGATTAGAAAAAAAAAGAACCTCTTCTTTCCGGACCTTTTTTCTCACATATCCTCCACCCCTTCTCTGTTTTGTCAAGTTGTAGAAAGACATTTTACACTCTTTCCTTTCTTTCACTTTGCCTGTGCAGACACAGACCTCTGTGTCCTATGGTCCTCTGACTAACCTGCTTCTTCAGGGATGTCCAGGCTCTGCAGTTTGGACCATGTTTAAGTCCAGGAAATTATTTGCCATGGCAATAATGGATTCGAAACAGACTTAAGCAGCACATACTTGCCCATCACTGACAGCCTCTCCCTAGTGTTGGCAACCACTGCTGCTAATTACTTCTCAAATTATTTGCTACCCTGCACTTCCCTCTCCTTTTCTATGTCTGCTGCCAAGATAATGCTCCTTTGTTTCCAGTCTTCCCTCTCTTGCACTTCTTTCCTTAAGCCTGTCCCAGTGTTCCTGCCTTTCCATTTCCCACGCCACTGAATACCGTCTTTAATTTCTTCAGTGGCTCTTTTTTTCTCTTTTCTATATGTTTGAAGCATCCTCTCCACCTGCACAGTTCTCTGTCTCTTCACGTTCTATTTCCCTTCATGGTTAGTAGAATGTTTTATCTGTTACAAAGCACCACAAACACTCAAGCTGCCATATAAATTACACAACATGCCAATGAAAATAAAGAATAGAAAATACTGCAGCCCAAATACTCACTGCTCAGCTGCCAGAGCTTTCCTTGTTCTTTTAGAGCTGTCTCAGATGCTGACTCCCATTTATACCCACTTGATTGACCTGCTGGCACTGCCAAAATGGTGTAATGTGGTTTAGACATAAATCTGAGTCAGGCCATAATTCTGCAGTGCAATGCTCTCTCTGAACGGAGTCCATTCAATGGACTTGGGGGCGTTTGGGATCGGCAAAAGGGTTATCCACTGAAACAGCGGTGCCGCACCAGGCCCTCAGTGTCACAGCTGCAGTTGCACAGACAGGATGGCTGTGTCTGGTCTGGGCCAGGACCTGTTCCCCTGCACGCTCTCATAAGCTCTCCTCCTCATCTTGGTGATGGCAAAATTATATTTCAGCCACTGTACAGCAGCAGTAACAAGCAGTAACAAGCAGCAGCTCCTCAAACACATGGATCTTTTTGTTTTATAACTTCCAGCTCACTATCATAGATAATTATCCCTGTCCCTGCCTCCTCATCTCAGAGAATCATAGAATCATAGAATCATTAAGGTTGGAAAAGACCTCTAAGATCATCGAGTCCAACCGTCAACCCAACACACCACGTCCACTAAACCATGTCCCTAAGCGCCTCATCTACACGTCTTTTAAATACTTCCAGGGATGGTGACTCAACCACTTCCCTGGGCAGCCTGTTCCAAGGCCTGACCACTCTTTCAGTAAAGAAATTTCTCCTAATATCCAATCTAAACCTCCCTTGGCACAACTTGAGGCCATTTCCTCTCGTCCTATCGCCAGTTACTTGGCAGAAGAGACCAATACCCACCTCGCTACAACCTGCTTTCAGATAGTTGTAGAGCGCGATGAGGTCTCCCCTCAGCCTCCTCTTCTCCAGGCTAAACAACCCCAGTTCCCTCAGCTGCTCCTCATAAGACTTGTGCTCCAGGCCCTTCACCAGCTTCGTTGCCCTTCTCTGGACACGCTCCAGCACCTCCATGTCCTTCTTGTAGTGAGGGGCCCAGAACTGAACACAGGATTCGAGGTGCAGCCTCACCAGGGCCGAGTACAGGGGCACGATCACCTCCCTACTCCTGCTGGCCACACTATTCCTAATACAGGCCAGGATGCCGTTGGCCTTCTTGGCCACCTGGGCACACTGCCGGCTCATGTTCAGCCGGCTGTCAACCAGCACCCCCAGGTCCTTTTCCTCTGGGCAGCTTTCCAGCCACTCTTCCCCAAGCCTGTAGCGTTGCCTGGGGTTGTTGTGGCCCAAGTGCAGGACCCGGCCCTTGGCCTTGTTGAACCTCATACAGTTGGCCTTGGCCCATCAATCCAGCCTGTCCAGGTCCCTCTGCAGAGCCTTCCTGCCCTCCAGCAGATCAACACTCCTGCCCAGCTTGGTGTCGTCTGCAAACTTACTGAGGGAGCACTCGATCCCCTCATCCAGATCATTGATAAAGATATTGAACAGGACCGGTCCCAGTACTGAGCCCTGGGGAACACCGCTCGTGACCGGCCACCAACTGGATTTAACTCTGTTCACCACAACTCTCTGGGCTCGGCCGTCCAGCCAGTTTTTTACCCAGCGAAGAGTGCACCTGTCTAAGCTGTGAGCTGCCAGCTTCTCTAGGAGAATGCCGTGGGAGACAGTGTCAAAGGCTTTACTGAAGTCCAGGCAGACCACATCCACAGCCTTTCCCTCATCCACCAGGCGGGTCACCTGGTCATAGAAGGAGATCAGGTTGGTCAATCAGGACCTGCCTTCCATGAACCCGTGCTGGCTGGGCCTGATCCCCTGGTTGTCCCGGACATGGCTCGTGAGCACCCTCAAAACCAACCGCTCCATGATCTTCCCCGGCACCGAGGTCAGGCTGACCGGTCTGTAGTTCCCCGGATCCTCCTTCCGGCCCTTCTTATAGATGGGCGTCACATTGGCGAGCCTCCAGTCGTCCGGGACTTCCCCAGTTAACCAGGACTGCTGGTAAACGATGGAGAGCGGCTCGGCAAGCTCCTCCGCCAGCTCCCTCAGCACCCTCGGGTGGATCCCATCCGGCCCCACAGACTTGTGAGTGTCCAGGTGGCGTAGCAGGTCATTAACTTCATCCTCTTGAATTATGGGGGGTTTATCCTGCTCGTCGTCCTTGTCTTCCAGCTCAGGGGGTTGAGTACCCTGAGGATAACCACTCTGACTACTAAAGACTGAGGAAAAGAAGGCGTTGAGTACCTCAGCCTTTTCCTCGTCCTTGGTGGCAATGTACCCTCCCGCATCCAATAGAGGATGGAGATCCTCCTTGGCTCTCCTTTTGTCATTAACATACTTATAAAAGCATTTTTTGTTGTCTCTCACAACAGTAGCCAGGTTGAGTTCTAGCTGGGCTTTTGCCTTTCTAATTTCCTCTCTGCACAACCTAACGCGATCCCTGTACTCTTCTTGAGTTGCCTGCCCCGTCTTCCACAAGTGATAAACTCTCCTTTTTTTCCTGAGTCCCAGCCAGAGCTCCCCGTTCAGCCAGGCCGGTCGCCTTCCCCGCCCGTTCTTCTTGCGGCACATGGGGACAGCCCGCTCCTGGCCTTTAAGACTTCCTTCTTGAAGAACGTGCAGCCTTCCTGGACCCCTTTGCCCTTCAGGACTGTCTCCCAAGGGACCCTCTTGACCAGTGACCTGAGCAGGCCAAAGTCCGCCCTCCGGAAGTCCATGGTAGCGGTTTTGCTGGCCCCCCTCCTTACTTCACCAAGTATCGAGAATTCTACCATTTTCATCTCGACTCTTAACATTTCCTCAGACAACAGCACTCGTGCCTCCGTCCTCCCAGTGTCCGGCAGCAGCATCTTCCCACACTGTAGCAACACAATGCACTTGTAGGATAAAACGCTTCAGCAGATAGAGCTAGTAACACCTCAAGACATGACCAACAGAACCCCAACCAAACAGCACACGGCTCTGACCGACAAAAACATGCTTGCAATTTATATTCTCTTTGAAATGTATCCAAAAAACTCTCAAAAGCAAACATGCCATACAAAAATAGTATTCTTTTTTGCTATGCAAAAATGGTACGCTCTACTTCCTATTTTAACGCTATTAAAAATCATCCCAGCTTAACAACTCATCTCACAGGGTATAGACAGTGGGAAGAAATCTTTGCCATGGGATCACTTCTGAAGCCAGCTTTGTAAGCTTCAGAAAAGGATTAGACATTTGAACGGGAAAGAAGGGTCTCCACAGCTGAGACATCTAATGCCCTAGATCTAACAGTCCCAGGGAGTCCAAGAATGGAAACTTTCCCTGAGGCTTGTGCTTGGCGTGCCCCTCCTGATTTGACATGCGATGCCACGCCTTATCCTTTCCTAATTCAAGCTCCTCTTCCAGACCTGTTTTCTTTCTATGCAGCCACTTACTATTTACCTGACTCTGAGGCTCATTTACTTGGTTCCACAATAAAACAAACCCATTGTATCTTAAAGTGTGTGTTTCATCATAACACAAAGGGAGAACTGCCATGGTTTTACCATAAAGTGCAAAATTCTTATTTTACAAGCACCACTTTGCCCTTTTTTTCTTTTTGTAATTTTCTGCTGCCCACAACTATCTTGTTATTCCTTTCAATGGCCATTCAGAGCATGCAAATTTACAGGATATACATTATGTATTTTTATCTCTTGAGAGACATCTAGAAAGCTCTTGTGTCTCCATGATTACTAATAACTAAAGGTCATATAGCCCATCTCCCTGCAAATGAATCTCTTTCACACCTACTATTGTCTTGTCCATTTAAGAACACATTGTGAATCCTAAAAATAACCAGAAATAAATGTCACCAGAATACAGGCTTTTACCTCATGTTTAGGGAATCTATCTGTCGGTGCAGTAAAGCTTGCTGTCAGTACTTTACTGTAATTTAACCCTGCATTTTACTATCTTATTCACACCATTATTTCTAGATCTCTAAAAAACTATGCTAATAGTTAATAATTCTTATGGCTACTGCATAACTCTGGAGTATGGAGATCAGCTATTCTCGTGAAGCTGTAATTACTGAGATTCTCCCTGCAGAAGTTACTACTCCTCTAGGGCAGACACTGCCCTTGCAGCCCTACCAGGTCTGGCTGGATGTGGGCTGTTGCTTGAACTCTCAGCTGCTAGTTATCACTGCTCAGCTGAAGCAGTTAGCATAAGCACTTCTTTCCCGTTTCAGTCCAAAGTCAAAGAGATTATCTTACCCACAACAGGGAGGCGGTGTGAATTAACCTGGCTGCCTTGCCCCAAATTGGATTAGGCTCTCTCACAAGATCAGCTGTAGACACTAGGCAGTGTATGAAGATGGTCTCTCCCCTTCTGCTCTCTGCCTCTTAGCAGTTAGCCGCCGCATTTTAGCTTGAGTCTCTGTGCAATTTGCATAGACTCCATCTGCCGTCTAGACGGCACCCAGGAACTCACAGTTGCCCAGCAGGGTGGTCTCTCTCGTAGCCCTTGGCTCCAAGAAAGTCTCAGCTATTGGAAAGGATGAGTGAGTGTCTGAGGGGTGTCAAAGCCATGCATGGCTGATGAGTTAGAAATCCAGGTTGGATGCAAGCTGTGCTTAAATAACGAGGCGAATAAACTTGATAGGGAATATTTTCACCTATTCACACTGAGCTCTTTATCATCTTTCCTTGTAAAAGCTCTGCAAAATGTGACTTTACCACAACACCCATAGAAGTGCCTAATTTCAATATCATCAAACAGCGATCTAAGACTTCCAGAGAGTTCATGGTAGCTTCTCAGTAGTAGATAAGGAACATTTCAGTGTTCAGAATAAAAAGCAGCTCAACACTAAGTTACGTGCAAACATAGCAGTGCTCTTGAAGTGCCACCATTTTAATCCATATCTCAGTCAAGGGAGACACTGATACTTAAGGGCCTGTCTACATGGCATGGTGGAACACAGTGCAGAAATTTTCAAACCAACATCAGACATGATAACTGCAGAGAGAGCTGCACAGCCACTTCAGCATGTTAGGCCAAGCACAGAAAATACACCTGTTTCCAGGATTGTTTTTGATAACTGAGCTGGTATCTTTTCTCAGCACTGAACTGCTTGCACAGCTTCCATTGCACTGGGTACACGTGCCCCAAACATCTCTTGTAGTAACTGCTAGTAAGTGTGGACATTTTAGTGAAGATTGATGTGCCCCCTGCATTCAAGAGAATACTCCTATAGCAGCCACATTATCACAGATGACACCAAATTCCATGAGACTGTTGATGTGCTGTAGCAGCCACCACTGTCACAACCCTGCCCCCTGTGATGCCACTAGCACTCCCCCGGTGATACCACGCTTTGCCTTAATGCTATTCCTGCTGGGTGACAAAACTTACGTTCACTCGGATGGATTCAGAGTTAGATTTGTGCTGAGCACTAAGCCAAATTCAAGAGCTCCGAATTTCCGCCACTGCTGAAAGAGAGGGCTCTGCTGGAATCAGAAGCAGGACGTCTACTGCTCTTACCAAGGTTTGCTCGCCTTGTGTTCCCAAAGGAGTTGCAGAAAGGATCAATCACATAGTTATTTAAGATCTATGCTGTCTTGCAAAGAGGTTAGTTATCCCTCCAAATTATCCCAGGTTCAGCTGGATCCTGCAAGCTACTCTATACCCCACCAATGCCAGCATTACTAAATTCATCCTAGTATTCACTCCAGAATCAGCCATCTAGACATGAATAATGCAGGGATTTTAGTTGCAATCACCACATCTTAACTTCCTGAGCTAAGACATTTCATAAAAAGTGTTAAAAAAACCACAAGATGGTTAATTCCCTGGTTTTCATACAGACTTTAATTGTTACTGAGGCTCAGCCCTCACAGAACAAGTCATCTAGGAAGAATAAATCTCTGAATTTGCTTCTGTGCTTAAGGAAGTGTAGGGACCGCTCCATCAGTCTGTTGCTGCGGGACACTTAGGAGGACACTTAACAGCCCCACTGCTGCTCAGGTAGAACAGCCTGGCAACATCAGATTAAGGAAAGGATTGTTTCTCTTTCTCTTCAGGGAAAAATCCTTGCCTGATTGCTCATGAGTAAGTACCAGCTGTCCTTTCCCACACCCTAATGCCACAGCTCTGTGCTGTGTCAAATAGAGCAGTGCTCAGTTGCCTCTTCACAGCAAAAACATCAATATCATTAAAAGGTCTGCAATGGCTTTTTAAGCAAAACACCAGACTGACAAACTATACCCTGGATTAAAAACATGCACAGACTCCACCATATGTCAACAGGTGGAAGATTTTACTGTTTCCAGACCTTCCTCACGATGGAGAGTAATTATTATGATTACATGGCAGAGATACAGCAGCACAGAGAGACACTACATCTGTGAGTCATTCACAGCAGTAGAGTTAGCAGAGGCACCGCCTGGATAACGGGATTAGCAAGGCAGGACAGATACATGCCTTGGGAGTCCACACACGTGTGTGCGTTCATCAGGTGTCAAAATACATAATTAAGGATTACATTGTATTAGGAAGATCAAGTAGGATTTAGGGAACATTCATGTCAGCTGCATTGGCAAATTGATCACAGCACCTACAAAGTACTGTCCTCTCTCCCCCCACCACACATTTTCCCTGTTGTTTAGTTAACTGAAAAGCCTCAATGCCAAAAATAGAAGCTTAGGCAAAAGAATTTCTCTCAGTACATTTCTAAATTTCATAGAATTATTTAAGACTATTGCAGTGTATTAATAAACATATAAGACAGTGCTACGCATTTGTCCTCTTCCATTTCCTAAAAGCTGGCATGATAAAACTTTCCTTCCTTCCTTTTTTCTGTCCTGGAACAGTTTTTTTCAATTAATAATTGTATGCCCACATGGGGAGGGAATCAACGTGACTGAGGCGTCAGGTACCGCTCATGGCAACTGCAGACTAGAATCACTAAGCATGCAAAGCAAGTTCCCAAGAGAGGGACAGGAATATGCATCAAAGCTCTTACTTTTTTAATACGTTCACCAAATGGCAGCTACAACAGGGCACTCAAAAATCTTTATTCTCTGTTTCATTTTTGATATTCTTTGCATATGGCTGTACGTTGCACAGACTGTGTGTTGGAACTGAGTAACAGTTCCCCTCAGGTTTTTCTCCAGTTATGTTTTATAAAAGTATCCTTTATGTAAACTACGCTCTTGTGTCATCTTTTTTATATTCTCCTCTTGCAATTAGAAGCAAGGTGATAAAACCCAGGCTGTCTCTATAAGGATATTAGTATCACACAGCAGAATAACTGCTGTATTGTGGCCAAACCAAATATTTGTAAATAGTCTGCATCTCCCTCATTTGAGTGTATTTTCTATTCGTTACATATCCTACTGCTATGTTCACCTATAGTTCAGCAGTCGTGTGATGGAAGCAGCAATGGTCAGAGAGAGTGCCTGTGTGGAGAAAGAACAGGGAGTTTGAATAAAATCAAATGAGATCAGCATCCAGTAATGCTCTGCGCTAAATCTCTGAGCACAATTCTTTGTGCTTTCTCCTACCAGTTTTAAAAATGCATGATGGTGTTATTTGGTACATATAGTGTATGTTCTCAGCTAAACACCCATAAAGCTTTCACATCACCCTATCATACATTTCTTATGCACCCTATCTTCGACTGAGAAGCATGCAGTGTCCATACCAGCTGGGTGTGTATGGCTGTTGGTGCCTCTAGCACAAAGCAATCTCATTAACTTTTCATGCTCATCAAGAGCTGCTCTACACCCACGTATCTTCTCTAACGTGAACAAATCCAGCAGTTCTGATTCTAATCAGAAACGTAACAAGAAGGGACAAGCTTTTTTCCTCCTGAAGCAGGAGGTGAGCAAATACAGCCTCTCAAGAGTCTGCGGGGATATACTAGAAGTTTGTTCCTCCTCTGTGGACCATCTTATGCCTGACATGGTATAATCCACCGAGTGGAATCTGTGAGATTAATTCAGAGTTTGTGCTTTCTTTCATTTACACAGATAAAAACTGGGAATGACTCCACCAGAGAAATGTAGTTACAGCAGTGTAATTAGGAGAACTGTGCCCAGGGCCTCCACGCTGACCTGTGGAGAAACTGCTGCCCTGAAGCGTTGTGCTAAAACTGAATGCAAACCTGCCCGGTGGCAGGGAGGGTTTGCTGTCTGCCCGCGGCAGAGGTTGCATGCTGGCAGCCCGCGGCACGGGGGAGGCACCCCCGCAGCGTCCCCCACCGTGACAGCCTCATGCAGCTGCGGCAGAGGAGGGAGGAACGGAGAGAGGGAGGCAGGGCCTTTGCACACAGGCTTTTTAAAATGTCACTGAGTAGGTTTCAACTGAAGTGCACAAAAATAATCCAATTCCACTCCTACTCAAAGAGGAGGGCATATATTGTTCTTTCTCTTCTTCTATTTCTCCTGAAAGCTTTCTGCACCCAAGTGCATTAATGAATGCTGAACTGATGATGATGCAGATAAGATCAATATGGATATATGCAGAATTAAGTCATTCTGATGGAGAGCAGGCCCAGCCGCCCCAAGAGCACACTGCCAGATGAGAGGCAGTGAGCCAAGCCCTTGTCCCTCGCTTTTGCTTTTTTTATACGAGATGCATAAGGGTGAAATCCAGCATGCTAGCAGTGCATTTTGCAGAGACAGAAACTTGCTCTGAATGTGAGCTTAAAACACGAGTACCTTGTACGCTAAAGTACCAATACCTGGCCCCTATCTGCAGTTGTTGAGGCCTCTAACAGCTAGGTAGGAGCTACCCTTTACAAGCAAGGAAGAGGGACAATTTGGGAAGAGGAGACAGAGATCTGTTCATATCCTCTGTGTGGGGAAGTAACAAGTCTTCAAGACTGCGAGAAGAGCAAGAGTGAAGCCAAAGGGATCTGTCCCTGGACAGATTCCCTGTTACATCCTGTCTTCTGCCCTCGGTGAGGTGGGTAGGACAAACTGGAAAGTGCAAGGGAGTCCCAGAGGGTCAGCTGTATTGAAGAAAGGTGTTCTAAGACAGAGCCATCTTAGGGCAGAGCCATCGGGAGCAGGCAGGGGTTGAAGAGCAGGTCTGAGGTGAACCTTGTTGCTTCATGATATTTCTATGCCAGGATCTCAACCTCTGAGAGAGCAGCCCGAGATTTGATATTAAAGGCTATGAGCTTTGTTCCTGAGCAAGCTGGAAAAGGCATGTTATTGGACTTTAACTCCAAGAGTTACACTAAAATCTCCAGGAAGTTATCTTGTGTTGATAAGCTGGAAAAGGCATGTTATTGGACTTTAACTCCAAGAGTTACACTAAAATCTCCAGGAAGTTATCTTGTGTTGAGGGTACGATACACTTCATTAATAATAAAAAAGATATAAAGTCTGAAACGGTTACCCAGCAACACTGCAAATGTGTCAAGTATTATGGCATGTAAAGCTACTGTTATGCTGGTACAGCCACCTCCTCATACCTTACAGTAGCAGTACTGAGAAGAAGCAGGTAGCTTCTTGGAGCGGTACAGGCCCCCACAAGCTAAGGGACCTTACTGGACAGTGGCAGTAATGCCTCTCTATTGCCCTGACCACGGTCCTACCATAAACTGTACAGACCGTGAATGAAGGGCATGCCAGTGTTTGGGATCTCCACCCTGTCTAAGCTCTCAGCAGTGCGGACCAAATGGGAAGTCGATATGGACCACAAGGGCTACCAGGAGGTCATCACCTATTCAGGCCCTGAACTATGATCTTACAAAACTAAGCAATGAAATTTGAAAGTCTTTGTTACTCTGATGAAATGTTAATTACCATGCTAATATTTCAGTTCCTATATGGTCTACTATTTAAATGAACGCAGACAGAGTTTTCCTGATGTGCAGAATGGGAATATGAACTGCATACTGTTGTATGATCAGTAGATGCTCCCAGCAGAGGCATGCATGCTGGCTGTCAAGACAAACAGCAAAACATTCCTGCCTGTCTGGAGTGAGAAACAGAGCCCATGCAGTATTTAAGTGGCCAGTACGAGACTGAAATTTGGTTCTAAAAATGCCTGTGCTAAGGAAGAATGAGGGGGCTGGGATTTTTCATTTTAAAATAGATCTTTTCCCCATTTGTAGGTTGGTCTCATTTTGCAGCAGCTATATTCTGCACCAACATGTGGCAGACCAAAGATTAAGCCTCAAATTCCCAGACACTGGGTTAGAAGAGGCCAAGAATGTCACAGAAGTGACAAGCCTAGTGTCAGGAGATGGGGATTTGGTTGCAATACTTTTCAGCACCTCTTGTTACTCGAACCTTCCAAGAACCTTGACATTCGTAACAGAAGTGGCTAATTCACCTCTCTCTTCCCTAGCAATCAGCTCTCAGTAGGAGGCTTAGCTAAAAAGAGCCATGTCGTTTTTACAAATGGCTGTGGCTTACACCCTCCCACTGGCAATACTAATGACGTCCTTTGCTTTTTATGAAGTGGTCAGGACTTCATCAGAAGCAGGAAAATATCAAAATAAATACTACAGTTATCAGCCAGAGTTCCAATATGTGCCAGGTAGTCATTCAACTGCTTTATGAAATGAACACTTTGTTTTAAAATTGCTTGTAGCATATGTATGTGTCTGAACTCCTTTTGACTGCAGAGAAAATGATTATATGCGTTTTCAAGGCCAAAATCTTGCCTGAAGTTAGCAAATACAAACTAGGTGCATAAAAATATAAGAAAGATATAAGAAAGATATAAGGGATACAGCAACACTACAGTGTGAAGGGCATTTCTAGGACATCCTGCAGACATATACCCTCTCCAGACATTCGATCAGAATCACAGCCTAAGGTATGGGCATAGGCTGCTCTCAAAGGGATGTGGCTCTGCTGGTGCCTGAGCTCACCTAGTGGCTTAGTATGTTGCAACTACTTTTTGGGTGCTCACACAAAGTTCCTGTTGCCTGCAAGAGACCAAAGTGTACAGGAGACATGTGGACATGAGGATCATATTGTTCTTCTGGATGTTCCTAGGAGTACTCTATAATGGCAAGGAAGGCACAGCCCTCCAGGATTGTTTGTGGCTTTTTTAAGGTATCATTAAAACAAGAGTCTATTTCTCGATATCAGTCTTGTTCTTTAATCCACATACTTCACCTTTAGCCCAAAAATTCTAAACTTCAACTTTTTTGCTGTTCATATGGCGTTAGGAAACTCCAAACTCACCCATTTTTATCTGCCAGTGCCCCAGGATGGAATGTTATCTCGGTTCAGTTCAGGGGTTTCTGATTGTGTGCTTCATGCTCAGAAGTGAAGGGCTGAGATATGCACTGGCTAAGAGCCTACTTCAAACCACTTCAGCAGCAAACCAAGTTCAGTTCTGGAAAAGGAATGTAGGATAGTTTTCAAATATGTTTTTCCTGGATTGACATACTCTAGAGTGTCTGGAGAACCAAAAACCAGCTTCAGATCTCATAGGACATGGCATAGGAATGAGCCCAGAGCATCTCAGTTTTTGCCAAGCTTTCGTACCTTTTCCTTTTACAATCCAAACGCAACAGCAGAAAATAACATTTAATTTCCCTCATATCTCTGAATGGGAATTTCTATTTTTTCAAAAGAAATGCTCATCTATACTTCAAGAAGTGATCACGAGTGCCTTGGAAAGCCAAATCTATGGAAGTTGCAGTAATCTCCACCCACCTTTCAGACCAGTGAATTTTTCCCAGATCATTAAACAGAGTGCTGATGCATCAGCCTTTTCTATTGATACTCACCGATCCTCTCTCCCAGCTGCCACAGCCAGTCCAGCCCACACCATTTATCCTACTGTTCAGATCTCACCTCTGTGCTCATTAGCACATGGTGCTGTTGGTTTCCAGCAAGGCTCTGGGTATTGCAGCTGTTTCAGGCTACTGTCAGCATCAGACTTGCAGAGTCTATCTCATGCCACCATTTGGGATGCTGTGAAGACTACAGAAAGCAGAAATGCAGTAAAACAGCTCTGACATCTCACTGTAACAAGTCATAGCATGACAATGGCTAGATTTGAACCTCCATTTCAGAGTAAGGTTGCCAGTAAAAGTTAAATTTCCCAGCTGCTACAACTGCTACTTTAAGGCCTAGTCTAAAGATCAGTGAAGGTAATGGAAAACTTCTCACTGACATCAGCCTCCCTCCAAATTAAGGAACCAATTTCCGTAACTACTAGTTAAGTCTGCCACTGTTCTCATATTGACTATGCACTGGTTGCCATAAAAGTGACCAGTACACTGCAGCACCTCTCCACTGTATGTTTATACTTCACTTGTGAATTGTCTGTAAACAAACTAAAACTTCCCCAAATTCATTCTCTCTTCGGCATTCTTCTTTGTTTTCATAGCCATTGTGTTAGCCTATAGATACTTGTTGTTTGCACCTTTGTGTGATAGTTGCCATTAAAATCTCAGGCTGCTTTGGTTTAACATATAGGTCACGTTCATTGATGGAATAATAATAATAATAACATCATCAACAACAACAACAACAACAATAATAAATAATGCACCATATTTTCAGTGCAGGTTATCATTACTATGCATCTGAAATTTATTTTCTCCAAATGTTCTCAATAATCATTTAAAATTCACTACTTTCAAGAGTATTCCTCTGTACAAATTTGGCTGCTAGAACATTAATGGAAAGTGGATAGAAAAGAGGTATAAAGTAAGCTGAAGCACACACACATTAACAATTGGAAAGATTATCTATGAATATGTTTTTTCTTGTATTCATTGAACTTTATGGATACTCAAATATGTACTTGATCCAAACTGCCATCTAACTTATTCATCTTTTACTTTTTTAATGAGTCATTAATATAAATCATGAGTTGTGAATATCAAGGAAATATAAAAATGACAATGCATTTATTTTGTATCATGCGTGATTTCCTGTTCTAACAACATTTACCTTTTCCCACTCCCAATCCACGATTGACTTTTGAGCATATGGAGAAGTAGATGTGTCAGAAGTATCCCAGGATGTACTAAGAGAAAGGGGAAAAAAATTATGCAGTCCTGCGTTTTTTAATAAGGTTGATGTGAACACGAATATCCACTAGCTTAATAGCTTTAACTAAAAGCTGAGCATTATAGTTCCTTTTGTCTCCTGTGCTGACTTGCCCTTTTGCATAGTTTTACTGAAGTTGCACTAAGTTTTGTATTGCAGCACATTCCCACTGCATATTAAAAAAGTGGAGATGTGCCATGTGAAGATATCTAATATACAGCTAGAGCTGGGCAAAACTTTTTTGGCTAAAATGTTTTTCCTGAATAACAGTGATTCAATTATGTCCATTTTTTGTAAGCTGCTTAAAAGGAAAAAAAAAGTCTTAAAACTGGAAAAATGTCAACATTTTAGTTTTGAGATACTTTGATTTTTAGTTCAAAGCATTTGGAAATCAACTTCAGTTTTATGAAAGAATGAACAAGGAAAGAAGTAACCCCTCCCAAAACCCCAAACTTGTTCTCAATCGAAAATTATTATTTTTCCTACTTTTCATTTGGCTGAACACTTCATTCCAGGTTGATACAAAATGAATTCTTGTAGATCTGCCAGTGAGCCCCCCAAATCAGTTATTTGCCCAGCTTGGATACAGAAATCTAGTTAGGAGCATTTCTTTGGCAAAAAACACCAGCTGTAATTTTTGTGTGAGCGTCAAACTCCTAGGTTATTTTCAGATAGATGAATGGTATGCTTTCAAGTGACTGTTCTTCCAAACACTCTCTCTGTTTGTTTGTGCTTCTCATGCATCAGTAGTTTTGCTTTCACATTGAAAATGTACAAAGATACAACTCATGGTCGTGAAATTGTGCAAGAATGATGCTAATACGAGGCCGAAAAGGAATATCTGGCTTTGAATCTACAGCAATGCAAATATGAAGGCCTTGGTGGCTTAAAGGGGATGCCAGAATCTTCCACTTCTATTTTACTGTTTTGAACTCTTGATCCAGCTCCTCATGACATAAATGGTGAATGGAAGAATTTGCAAATAAAATTTGTTGGGATTATCATAATAATATCAGTTGAAATAAAAATCACGGACAATTAGGTGCCTGAGGCAAGATATGTACTAACATCTCTGTTACACAAAATCCTTGTTCTCCTGTCAGATGGCAGCAGGAGATAAGAGTGCTCTCTTCCCCTGAAAATCAGGACTAGTCCTTGTACAATGATACCGGCATGCCATGGGCCTACGTAAAGCCCTTTCAGTTTTCCAGGGTAGTGCAGGGCGATTATGAACAGTGAAGGGGGAAATACCACCTATCTACACCAGCCATGAAGTCAGCATTTGTGAGAGGCAAGTCACTTTGGGAAAGGTGAGAAATCGTGACCATTTGTGAAGGGTGAGAAGGGTGGACAATTTCCATGAAAGAGTGTTGTCAATAATACTTTGAGCATTACTCACTTTGTGGCAGTGCAGACCTGAATCTACTGTTCTTTGCCTAGCTGGAGAAGATGGCAAAGCCTTCTGAGATATTAGGGGTGGAAGAAAAGAGAGAAGTTCAGACGGAGGTTCTGCTATTCAGTGCAAATGGTGGCAAAAATCCAGTCCTGCTGAATTCAAACCCAAATAATTTTCCCATTGCGATAGAAAGCGAAGCACTGCACACAGCCATGGCCTGTAACACAATACTTTGGACCAAACTGTATTCATGTTCCCAAAATACACTAGTCTTTTGCCAAGCACAGGACAATCACTTAATCATTTGTAACGAAAGCTGTAGAAAATCATTCTCACTGCCTAGTAAATGTTTTTCACCTATACTGAATGAGTAATGTGCAGCCAAATACAATTAACCAGCAACATCAAGTGTCATGCCCTCCCCAGACCTCCCTAATCCTCTTTCAAAGGACTATGAGAGTGGTGAAGTTACATGAAGAATAACTCCTTGCTGTGTCAATCTCAGAAAGATCAGATTTACGGTTTGTAGCAATGGGGCTGACTTTGTCAAAGCTATAAAGGTGCCAACTTTACCAACAAATTGTGTTTGACCCATTGTTTAAGCTACTGGTACAAAATTTTTTTATTCTCTTAAGTCCAGGCAAAACCTGCCAGGCACTGCCAAGAACCTAGCTGTCCAATTTCATTCTCTTCCTTAAAGATAGATGAATTCTCGCCAAGCCTTTTCTTATTTTAAAAAAAAAGTTCATACGAGCAAATGGAAGAAGATGTACAAGAAACACAAATCCCACTTTGCAGACAGCTGTAACTTGAGAACCTAGAACGATAGTTCAAAGTTACATATGGCTACCCCCATGGGAAGCAATGCCATCTTCAGCAGGGTAGATAATACACTACCAGGTCTGAGCTCCGACATCTTTCATCCACCTAACAAGAAGTGCACAGTTCTGCCACCAGGATATTTCACCTGAAGGACACCTGCCTCTTCGCATCTTTCAGTGTTCCCAGTGGGACATGCAAATTTTCACACAAGAATCTTAAAATTCTCCAAGGTTCATGTCTCTAGTGAAAAAAAACCCAAAACAACCAAACAACATTTTTACACTTTTGGCTTCATAACTTCCTATCTTTGGTGTGCATGAAATAAAATGAGGATACCAAGTCATACATGAAATGCAAATAACCTGAGACTGAAGTGTCAGGTGCCATTGGAATGGTTTCCTGTGTGCTCCCCATCATGAGCAAAGTTCACGGCTATGTAATTTATCTCTGTGCCAGAAAAGCACCAGCGTAACAGAAGTAATTCAAAGACAGGCACAGGTAATTATACGAGCGGTAAAAGAGGTGATGTGCGAGGTGAGTTGGGAACAACTGGATGCGGATATGCCCAACAAATGAGAGCTAAGTGCCTCGGGAGACTGAAGGCCAGAGCAGCCCGTGCTTCGCAGTGGGAAAGGGTGAAGCATGTGCTGGCCCCAGCCAGCCCAGCTCTGCTGCCCGCTGAGTCGGCTCTGCGAGCTCACAGCTCTCCTTGCTCTTGCACCGTGTCAACAGCGTGACTGCCAGCAGCTCCTGCACATCGTGACCAGGGAAAGGGTCCTCGCTCTTTCGGCCCTCGTGCACAGGCTTGCAGACAAGTAAGCGTGCAGTGCCAACCCTCACGCACCGGCCACAGAGACCCTACACAGCAATATATAATTAGGGTCCTTTTTGTGTTAACGGACTCTGAGTAACTGAACGATGATTCTTCTTTTCGCTCTCTTCATACCTTTTTTGTTTGCTTTCCTTTTTGTGAATTAATGCTAGATTTATTGCCTTGGGTGAGTTTTTCAAAGCATTCACAGTTGGCCTAATCCTGTTGCTGTTGAAGCCACTGGGAGTTTTGCCAATGCTTTTAATGAGAACGGAGTTAGGCCAGTGCTGTCAGCTTTGAAGCCCCCGCTTTGTGTGTACTCATGTGAAGGTGGGGAACAGGGTGCAGATAAAATGAGAACCAGTCTAAACCTGGATCCAGCAAGGAAAAATAATGCAAACAAAACCTTTCTTGTGGTTCAAAGGAATCTCTTCAGCCATTTCTTGCACCATTCCCAAAAAGCATCAAATTGATTTTGTAATCAGCACCCGGTCCGTGGGGATGCTCCACTCTGTGGGGCTATAGCTTGGTTTAATGGTGATTTAATTTACCTTTTGAGGCTAGCTGTTTTTCACTTAGGAAAAGTGTGCAGAATCCACCTTTTTTGTTCAAGTGCATCAATGAGCAGTCTGCTAGTAATCCACATCTAGTCAGGAATTTTAAAACCAGAAGGGACCATCATGGTCATGTAGTTACAGCTTCAGCATAATAACAGTTTGTAGAGTTACAGTCAATAATTTCAATATTCACCCACAACTTCTGTTTGAGTTTTAATAACATACGAAATATTTAAGTGTGTGTGTTTTCAGTGCTGTAAATAGGGACGTACACATGTAATCTACCTGGGTTGGGTGTGCCACAGAGGGAGAAAGCATTACCCAGGCTGAAACAAATGATTGTGAAAGACAAACTAAAACAAAACAGGGATTTTCTTGCTGTTATTTCTGAATTGCAGTAATATTTTCTTGTTGCTGTTAAATACAAAAAATGTATTGATTTTGATTGGCATTGCCTGTTAAGATTGCTAGATTGGACAAAGATTATACTCACGAACACAAAATGCTTTCATAAGTTCAATTTGTTCACCTGCATCCAAGAGTAATACTAAGAACAGCATTTATCCAGAATAGATTACTACATTGCCCTGACTTAGCATTGCCAAGAGAGACGATAAACAGGTTTCAACTTGCTTGAAATACTCTTGCCAGTGTTAGCATTTCATGCAAGAAAGCAATGACAGGTTTTACAGATTATAGTATTTTTCATAAGCTATCAAAAGCAGTTGATTGTAAGATATTGTTTTAAAAGCTCTCAAGCCCTAGAGAACCTTTGCTAAAAAAATAGCAGAAAAAGTACAGTGCTGGAATAAGAAACTTCTGAATTCGAATCCTGATCCTATGGTCAGATGCTCTGTGGCCTCCTCAGTGTAGCCAAGTCTCATGATAGCTCAGTTAACTTCCTAAAGCCTTTGCTGCTAGCGTCAAGTGATTGCATGAGAAATACAGCTTTTAGGTCAAGAAAATAAAAAACTGTGGCCTTAATGGCAGTGGAGGGTATCTTCAAAACAAACTCTCAAGGCTCAACATTGTACAAGCAGTTAAAAACTCTCTTTTTTTTTTCCAAATCCCAGTAAGGGTGTGGAGTAGGGCTGGAGTATCACTTGTGCATATGTAGGCAAATCAAAGTTCATGCTCAGTTTCTCGTAATTATAGACAAGTATTCATGTCGTAGAAGCTATTAAACAGAAGGAAACAACCTCTACCTCAGAAAATCCTTGAGGACGAAGTATTATGGCGTAAGAAGAGAAGTATCACACTCTGATCAGTTTGCATGTTCTTATACTCCTGCTCCTATATTCTTAGCCAAAGAAGCTAGGTGCAATGATTCCGGTGGATATTGGGCTGCGTGGACCTTCACCTGGTATTTCTGTGCAACTAAACACAGGAGGCCCAGGGAACAATGTCAACATTTCTGGAAGGAGGGCCTGGGACTGTGTGAAGTAATGTGAAGAATGTGCTATGCCAGAATGCATTTTTATAGACTGAAATTCAGGGTAAATGCTGCATGCCCTGGGGTGTAGAAAGGAAGTGTGAAAGGTCATTAGGGGATGCAAAGGCTGACAGGATTGCGCTGGAGGACTGTGTACTGTGGAGGGAGTGAACTCTGGTGCAATGCCTACACTGCCGTTTGGGGGGAATGATCCCTGAAGATACCTGTACCTAGAACCAAGAGTAGCTTCATCTTGGACAAGACCAGAGTGGCTCAAATAGAGCAAAAGAGAGAGTTAGTAATCAATCTATCTCAGCAATCAGGAGTCCAACACTCTTGCTTGCTTCCTGGATCCTGTTTATTTAGCAGTGTAAAAGTAGCTAATGTGGCTATTCTTACAAGTTTTGGGAAGAACATGTTATTAGCAATTACATTGTGCTCTAGCACTGTACAGAACACTGTACTACATAGTGTTATGCAAAATTAGAAAAAAAATGGTTTCTAAAAATGGTTCTTAGAATTACTCTTATAAAGTTTGATAGTTTTATCATCAAGACCACTCTCAGCTCTAACTTGGAGATATCTTCTCTAGCATCATTCAAGAGCCTGGAAGGATGTCTCTTCGGAATGTGTTTCCTAGTCTATTTTAAACCATGTTTTCACTTCTGCTTTAAATGTAATATTTGGCTGTGTTTCTTTAAAGGGTTTTTATGTACTCTTACTGTAAGGGCTTTGAATGTGCCTCTGAAAACCACTAAACAACAAAGTTGTTGTTGCCATTGCTGCTTGATCTTTCTGGGAGGCCAGTCCCACACAAACCTCTTTCTCTCTCCAGAACACTGCATATTGTAAATACAACAACAACTTTCGGTTTAATCAGAGGAGAAAAATGCGGTAGCTTTCTCTTCTTTCAAATCATGAATTAATTTTTTGTTTCATGAATACCAGTTTCAATAGCTGCACAGCCATTTATGTTAACGAAAAGACCTCAGATATAACAAAAAGCATGAGTGATGTGGTGAGATGCCATTTCAAATTTGCCATTCTGGGACTGAACAGAGCGTTATATTTAGATGTGTTCCCAGATTTTCATTCCTTCTTATACTTTTAGAGTTCTTCATGTGCTGTAATCACAGGTATTTAGTTGAGAAATTACATTAAAAGGTTATTCTCATCATATAGCAGAAAGATGTATGCTTTCTGTCCGAGTCAGTGAACTTCATTCTGTGATAGCTCTAGCCCTATTCATGTGACTGAAGAGAAACTACGGGAAAGGCACACTGAAAGAGTATTCATGTTATATCTGCTCTCCAAATCTAAATGGAAAATTATCCTCCCATTCCATAAGAGTTTTTGAGATTTTGCAACTTTTTTCCCATGCTGAAATGGGAGGAGGAATTGAAGGATAGGAAAATATCATAAACTGATACACCGGGGAAAAATAATTTGGACCAGATGAACTCTATCATTTTATTTAGGCATGTTAGAAATCTTTCATCTTGATTGTGGCCTTTTTAATGTGATCATTTATTATTATAAGTGAGTTAAAAGTTTTAAGGGAAAATGTAAAATTAACGGGTAAATTGAAACTTGTGTTTGAAATGTTTGAGAATGGTGTTAATAACTTTCAATAAATTTGGAAATTCAGGATAGTTTTTGAATCAGAAGACTTGTTGAAATAGCTCCCTTTTCCCTGGCAGCTCCATTTTGACTACTTGACATGAAAAATGTTAGAAAGTTTTTAACCAGCTCTACCAATATTTTCTTCCTGTCCTCTTTTCTGCCATTTGCCACCTCTGGTCATTTTGTCTACAGAAAAGGTGATTATTTTCAAAATTGTTCTAAGTCTTATGGCTGTGCTGCTCCTTTGAGCATCGCTCTGCCTGCCCTGCTGCTGCACATGCAACACTTCCTGACAGCCAGGGAGAGGAAACACTGGCATGCAGCTGAGATCCAGATGGGCACAACATGGTAACATGTCCACCAGGCGAACACGGAGGGACGGGGCAAGGAGAGAGCCATAGGGAACATTCCTGTGACACTGTTGCCTATTTTGACACTGCATCCAAGTTATAGAGAGGGAAATGGAAAACACAGGAGGAGGCTAAAGTGTGATTGGAGATGTGGTGGCAAGTAGCCTGGGACAGTGAACGAAAATACAGAAAATTGGATCTGAGGTTTGAAACAGTTTGCAGAAGACAGCTAAGAATTAATCCAAATCTGGAAACAGAAAAGGGCAGACACTTCCAATTGTATCTCATCTCCCAGTCTAATTTTACTGCACGTTTCTCCTCAGCTAACTGTTGGTGCCTGTCCTAATGTACATTTAAAAGATAACAGTATTTTAGCATGAAAGATGGATAACAGAGCTATTGGTGCTGTTATTTCGGGTTTTTTTAGCTCCAACTCAGCTAGACAATTAAGCATGTTTTCAATATGTTACCGTTATCTGTACAAGCCAGAAAGGGCTGCAAACCTCAGACCAGAAGTGCCCCATGAACTTCACTGAGTAATGCAAGTGAAAACATCTTGCTCTTACACCGAAGCAAAAGCTGGAGTTCTGATGAGGGCAGAAGAAGGTCTGTTTGGATCCTGTGTTGTGGAGGCACTGGGCACCTGGCTATGAAGAAGGAAAGAAGGAAGAAAGGAAGGAAGGAAACAAGGAAGGAAGGAAGGAAGGAAAGAAGGAACGAAGGCAGGCAAAGGAAAGTACAGAGTTACGTAGTTTGTGTAATGTGTTATTGCTTTAGGTTGTACCTTAGGGTGTCCTGTTGTCCTTCCATTCTCCAGTCAGGTGGAGAACTATCTTACGAATTACACTCTTGTCAGGAAAGGTCCCAACCCAAAACATTTCATAGAAATATAGATTGGGTACATTTCATAGATAGCAGTTTCAAATAATTCAGATTTTCAAAGAATCTCCTTCCAGCTCATCCAGTCAGATTCTGAAGACCTGGGCTTCTGCTGACAGGATGGGGTACCATGCCCATCACCCAGCGACTGCCTGGGAACTGGTGCTGCAGGGCAGTTGGACAGCCTTTTCATGGAGCTTCCTTGGGACCAAGAATTTCAGGGCCTAGAGTCTCTGACTCAGAGCCAAAAATGTAGAAATCCAGGGCTTCTGTAGGGCAGCCCAAATGTTTGGACTGCGCACATGCCCAGCACTTCTAAAGTCTGGATTGGATCCATCCTGTACACTACCCCATTTATCCCTGTTGGAAGAGTTCTTTAGTCTTTCAGAGTAAAATGGATTAAGATGGCTTTTAAAATAAGAAAGGAAAAAGGCTCAGATCATCTGAACTAAAGCATACTTTTTACATCCCAGAAAATGTTTTTTAGTGATAACACTTCCAGTATTTTTCCTTTCTGAATGAGGGACAGTCTTCCCTTATGTAGGAAAGTCTCTATGCATGTTGCCTTCCCTTATGTAGGAAAGCCTCTATGCATGTTGCCTTTCTTTCACTCTTCTTTTCCCAATAGATTTCTAAACCTGTTAGCTCTGTCAGCTACTGTGCTTCTGATTTTAATTATTTTCTGAAGGCTGAGTATTGAATATCCTATCATCACTGATCAAATCCGTGAAAGACAAAGATGTTGGCATCATCTGATTCTTCCACATGTTTTGGCTTAGAGTCAGAATGAAACAGAAAAGATGTATTTGCTATTATAGAGGATATGCAAAGCAATGCTCTACTTACTCGGAAGCAGAGTGAAGATCTTGCAGAGCAAATGTAATAGAGGTGTAAATCAGTACCTCGCAGTACAGTCAGGCAATGTGTAAGTACGGTAGCTAACAAACCCCCAAAGGAAAGAGTTTTCCTTTCTCACAAGAAAATGCTTATTCCCAGTCAAGGCAAGAATGAAATCTTGGGTGGGAAATAAAAAAGAATTGGAAGTTTCAGAGTAAAAAGAAATTCCAAACCAGACTGAGAAATTTTTTGTTTGATAAACTGGAATTTCCTACAAGAAACCAATTTCACTAAAAAAAAAAATCCAAATCAGCTCTTTTTTCCCTGTTTGGTCTTCATAGCAGGACATGATGGATTTGACCTCCTAAGTCCTGAAACACTGCATGCACTGTAGGGATCACCAGTTTAAGGATTACTGAAGTGATTTGCTCCACTGTTCTGGTTGAAAGGACCCCTTAATTTAACAGCTATGAGCCATGGTTACACTGGTGGTTCTGCCAGTGTAACCTGCTGTTATATTTAACTCTTCTTCCTCCCTGCTTTGGAAAATGATCGTATTCCTTCATAGTTTGTGTTTTACAATGTAAAGCAAAGTAGGGTCTTCTAGTGGCTTGTGGCCTCCTCTAATCTCCTCACTCCCCTCCATTCCCCCCTCATTACAGTCTGAACTAATCTTTCTCAAATATGACACCCAAGTTTAAATTTAATTGTATAAAAGAGGTTTCATGCGTTCTTGGTACTCTGACTGTAACAGTATTCCATTTCTGTTGGAAGTACTTCTCCTAATACACACTAGTATCATGTTTGCCTTTCTTTCTGACTGCATCACATTGGCAGCTTATAGCTGTTCTTTACTCAACTTCAGACTAAGCTCTTACTCCTCACAAGTCATTTCCAACTGATGTTTTTGTTATAAGTCACTACAGGGTCAAATTCTTCATAATCCAAGTACAAAGAATTTCCATTGGGAAAAAAATTATTTTTCTCCTAAAAAGGTGGAGTAGTTTCATTGCAGTGTTTCTGACAGCATGAGGTGCTAAGAAGTTTTAGCTTAGACTGACTTACAGTGCTCCAAAAAGTACCCTGTGGCTTTGCCAGGCACAGAAAATGCTGAACAGTTGTGGCAATAGAAAGTCTATTGCATATCACAACATGGGTGTTACTAATTGCATATCATTCATTTGGATCTTTTTACCTCTGAGTCAGCACGAAAAATATGAAGCATATTCTGAAAAACATCCAGCTTAAACTAACGATGAATTTTAGGAATTTCAAAAGACTCTCTTAAAGTTTAGCTCTCTAAATGTAAAAACCTTAAAGTAATTTCACAAAACCATTTTTTGCCCTTACCATTGATCCTTCATCCTATCCTATTCTTTCTGATGATTGACATGAGACTTGCTAACAAATGCATAGAATTGCCTTGGGTATAAGTTTTGCAAAATTCTTAACTGAAATGCAGAGAAAATGTGGTGTATTACTTCTTGAACATCAAGGAACAACCTCTACAATTGTATTTTTAATACCATAGCACTGAGAGGTCACTTTGCCAAAGGAGAATGGCTGCAATATTTGCCTAGTTTTCAGAACTGCCCATAGTAAAACAATCTTACTTTGAACTAAGAATCCATGCTAAGGAAAATTATGCATACAAGAACACTGCAAACATAGATGTATTTTGTAAACAGAAATTGAAATTTGTGTTTTGAAACTTTTTGCATTCATCTTGGAAATGGAAATTGCTCTTATTTTAAGTACGTCTCATACCTTGTGTTGCAGGTATATGTATCCCTATATATCAAAAATCCGTCTGTACTCATCAGCTTCTGTCTCTCCATCAAATAGAAAACAAAGATGATGATTCTTAAGCCGTAAAATGCTAACAGTTCTAGAAACATGCTTATGTGCAAGTTATGTGGGCATCTAAATCTTACTACTGGATGACATTTTTTCAGTGACAAAACTAGAGAGTTGGAATGTCTTTAGAATTTCTTGCCGTGGAACAGCATGGTGTGTTTGCCAGCCTCAGGTGTTCAAAAAAGGAAAAAAAAAAAAAGATCCAGTTCACAAAAAGCTGAAGGTGTTGGTTTAAAAACAATGAGATTTTAAATAAAAATACATGCTGGGGCCTGTTTATTTACCTAAATATGTTTGAACCAGCAGTGTTCCTTTTTCATGGTTTGCTCAATAGGCCAGTTTGTGGAGTGTTATTTATTTATGTATATATTTTTTTAGTGAAAGATGAGATTTTGATGTAGTCGTTAGTTCCTTAAGAGAAATGTTAAACTGTGAGAGCTGTCAATACGGTCTGTAGTTATCATTGACATGAGAATATTTTATCCAATTTTGAGGGATTTCTGTCATTTAGAGTAGATTTCTGAAAGTACCGTAACAACTGTCTCGGAAACTTATGGTGCCAGAATTAGAAAGACATGTACACAAATATACCCACTAAGTAGCACACTGACGTTGCTATGGAATGCAAGGCTACTAGAAATCATGCGCTTAGTAGCTTAATATGATGCTGAGCTTTTTCTCTTAATAACAGTATGGTTATAGCGCATATGGGCAGTTGATTTGGCATTAGAACAGCTGACCTCAGCTACTGACACAGAAGAGATTAGAAAGCACGCCCTTTAAGAGAGCATAGTCTCTGAAACAAGCAAAGTAGTCCAACACAATCCAAAGTTATGAGTCTTGCTAACAGAAAAGCTAATCAACAGTACTGTTACAACAGCAGCGAAGGAACGCAAAAGAGAAATGTTGGAGTTTGGCTGCTTCTGGACAGCCAGGTAGCAGTTTCTCAAGAACACCTTGCGTTATTTGTGGAAGGCAATGAGTCTGCCAGTTTCTCCCTGAGTTCCAGGTCTCTTCACATCTTGACATACCTTTGTCACATGGAGATGGATCCTAAACGCTGGATGATAGGCTTCCAAGAGGCTCACATGCACCAGGACAAAACCTGGTAACCTCCAGGAAATTATTCTTGGTGGTGGAAGCTACCAGAAAGCGCTCTTGCTACCTCTGATTGTCACAGTACAGAGCATGAGCCATGTTAGCCCCCTGATTTTAAGCAGCTGTTTGAAGTATTGATTTGGTATATGAAGCCTTAAATTGTTTATATCCTTGCTATATGAGAAGTTCCTCCCATTTCTTAACTTAGTTGAATTCGTGTTGATTTATGTCTGCTCATCTGACAGCTTTGTTTAGTTTCATCCTCTTCCCCTCCCTCTTATTGTAATTTGTCAAAAATTTTGAAATTGAAAACAATTCTAAACCAAAACCTACTTTCTTTTAACTTCATTCTGACAACAGAGGATGTTTTGGCCAACTTGTGCATTAGGAGATTTTTTAAAAAACAGTTTTACTACAAATTTTGGTTTGAATGAATGGGTATTTTGACATATGGAATTGGGAATTTCCCAGCTAGCTACTTCTGAGAGATTTGTATTTTTATATCTAAAGCTACTGAACTGCAGTGTTAGTGTAAATGTAGAGAAACCATAACAAGTGACTGATTATAACCAACTATGACTAATCAGCAATGGAGGGATTTTAGAACCAGATCCCCCCCTTGTAAGACAAGACTGACCAAGAAGAGAATGTGTTATATTTTGTTACGTTGGTCAGTGATATCATAAAATGCATGCAAATCTCTGAGCATGTTTTATCAATACAGGGCCATAAAGAGGGATCATAGTTTAGCTTTCTTCTTCTATGGTTTGGGAATTGCAAGATATATTGCAAGTGATTCAGAGGCACACCAAGAAATGAGAAAAACTGCCTTCCTGAATAATTATCATTCATTCTGGAAATGTTAGGTAAACTACATTCACCTAGATCTACTCTACTGCATAAAACAGGACCATCTTAGATTTAAAACTTAATATTCTGGCAAGAACTACTTAAAAATATCGGCAGTGATAGTCTGCTCAGAGACAAGCTACCGCATAGCACTGATAGTCCGGAATGTTCAAATTATACTGGGTACTGGCACTTTGCCAATACAATAATTATGGCAGTTGCAACACAACACACATATATATTATGTGTTGTATATAGCCAATTGGACAAGTGGTTATATTAGTCTCACATGCAAAATACTTAAAAATAAAGACGATTCACTGCCTGCGTTTCTCTGAATCCTGCCTGAGGGACAGAACAAGGCGTGGCGCACAGGCAGGCCTTTTTCAGCCCTCACTCTCAAGTTCATTGACACTAATCAAGGAAGGGCACCAAGGAGATAGATGATGAAGGCTGTTCCCAGGCTCTTTCAAGCTGATTTGGTTCAGAAACCACTTCAAAGGATGTGGTCAGGCGCACACCTCTTGGTTTTACATCTGTGGAGCTGCATCTGCGAGGACTCTCTCCTCCTCACCTTCTCCAAACAGTCTCTCCTGGGCTGGCTGGTGCACGCTGGAACCTGGCTGCATGGCTTTTCACACATGAATCTTTTACAGAAAAGACACAATTATACCTTTTTTTTCCTCTAGGTACCATCTCAAGAATATTCTAACCAGCATTACATATAGCATCCAAAATATAGAGCCAGCCAATCAAAGCAAGTAATCTAAAACTTGCAGTACTGGTCTTTTAAAAGGGAACTCCCATCCGTTACAACAAATGGATGGGAACCACAATCTTTCAATAGCTCAGTGGGCTATATCTGCTTCTACTGCGTAAACTTCCAGTTGTCTGCAGAGTTGTCCTTATTCACATCTATCTTCCGCATTTGGAATAAAAAGCCAAGTATGAATCTGAATATGTTAGCCTTCGGGACACGCGAGACAGACTAAATCGCCTGCTGCGGCTTCACTCTGTCTGCGAGGTCTGTGTTGTGCACACTCTTTGGACTTTCATAGTCCCTGAAAGACCTGGAGGCTTGAGGGTTGCTACTATTTCAAATTCAGCTGGAGCCTGATATAGCTCTGCAGTTAAATGCTAAGCATTTTTGTCAGTCTATGGGAAGGGTGGGTCTGAGAATATTGACAGAGATGAGAAAGAATAAACTGAGATTCATTTATAGACTTATATTTTAATGAGAGGCCGTAAGGATTCCATATTTCACTTTGTTTACTTTAGTTCATTTCTAGGACATGGAGAATAAAAAGTAATGCCTGAGAGCACAGGATCATGCTCCACCTTCAGTTGCTGACAGTTTTGCTTGAGCAAGAATAGCACGTCATGGTGCGCAGTAACAACAGATACTTCTGTGAGAGCTGTCCGATTTCTGCGTACACAGACATTAACCAGAATTATACACGCAGAGTGTTTAATTGTCGCTTTGCTGCATGGTAACAGCTGATACCGCTCAGTCCTTCCCCTCTTCTTTTTGAAAATTTCCCTCGAGTGCACCGTGTCTAATGCAATGGCCAAATACGGCTTAACTGTGTCTAAGACTGGTGTGAGTTGGTGACAATAATATTCAGGATATAAATATCCTAATTCTGACTTAACCTTGGGCCACCAGACTGCATGGCAAATATGCAGAGGACCAAACATGTGCTTGGGGGACTATAACTTATAACTGCCACAGTTGACAGGCATTCCCGTTCAGAAAGCCCCTAAGGATTCACACATAGCTAACGCACCACCCCCTGAAATCTTGCTGGCAAGGACTTATTCAATTTTAGGACCACTGATCTTTCTCAGGGCAGTTGCACATCTGTCTTTTTTTCCCACCATTACTTGCCCTTTTTATTGCATAGTACTTAAAAGCGTCAGTATTGATAGCTCTTTAAAATTCACCTATGATTTGTAGCAGAACAAAGGAGCTTTGCACAGGTTTAATGGCTTGAAAACTGTTAACCAAGCCCGTTAATAATTATCTGGAAAGCAACCCTGATTTCACTGGTTGATTCCAGAAGAAAAGAGAAATCATGCTTTGCTGCTTAGTTAGGAACTAAGATAGAAGTAGTGAGGAAATTACTTGACTCCATAAATATCTACAACTTCGTCTGAGAAGAAATATCAGAAGCACCCAGGTATCTATGAAGGACCTTAAAGTGTCAGAACAGGATTTAGAAAATGGATCACTTCTTTTAAATTACCTGTTTTAGGCCCATGAATAACTAACTCGCTCTCACTACATCTGCAGCTAACAAACTGTAGCAAGAAGAAATATCCTGCGAAGGCTGGAGAGCAGGAACTGTTTTAGCTCTAGGAAATGCAGCAGCTGAGATGCACTGCGTGAATATGGCCAACATATGCAAACCAAACATTACAAATCAGACTTAATATAAATGGTGCTTAAGAAATGGCACATACACAGACTCTTCACAAGTACTTCTCTAATTCTGGAAATCCCTCAAGGACTTACACAAAAAGCACACACTGAATGATTAATAGGGAAAACTCATCTGTCAATGGATTTATTTGAAAACATCATGCTTCATTGTCTCTGTCTTACAAATCTACACATTACTTCATCCCACTAATATCGTTATAAGGTTGCACGGTATTGACCAAGGTTAAATAGCACTCATTTTATTTCAATCTATAAACCGAAGCCAATCAACATGCCTTGATATCACTACTCCAAATTCTCAATAGGACTGAATAATAGAGAAGAGGTAAATCAAAGCTAACTACTTTAGCTCCAGCCAGTCTGTCTCCACTCAAAGCATCCATTCAGCTGGGAAGCACATCAAAATTTATAGTGTAGACATTTACTGTGAAAGGCTTTAACACTATGAGGAATCCTATACTCGTGCCTTGAAAGCCAATAATATGACACAGAGCCTATATTTGCACTGTCCTACAGGAGTGCTCAGTGGCTGACTGCAACAGCAAACAAAAGCATTTATTAGCCTGTGAACCTTATTTCATCTGGATTTGTTTTCCTTGAATCAGAAAACAACAAAAGATTAGAAACGGTAACAGCTCCAGCCTTTTTCTTCTCCTTCCAACTGAGAGTCCAGAATCACATAACACTGATACAATTTGCCATCAAAAAGCTGGGCAACACAGCCCTGTGTTTCCAGCATCATAACTAAGAGACACAGAACATAAAGATTCTTGCACAGGGAATACAGAGCAAATCTATTTCCCAGACAGTAAAACTAATGTTCTTTCAGGTTCATTAAAAGAACCAAGATTGCAAACATTTATATTGCCAGCAACTTCATGCCTTAATTCTCGATATTACCAGTGATGATGTGAAAGACATGAGCATCTGAATTACCCTCTTACTGTGAAGTGATAATCATCTTGTTTGGACAAACACTCACAGCTTTTAAGAAAGACCCTTGAGTGGATCAGAGATAGCAGAAGTATATCCTTGCTTTCTCTTTCGACCATAAGTTTAATTTCATTGCATATTCCTCATGAGAAACATACATAGCTAAAGCAATGCATAGGATATATATGCTCCACTGCATTTCCATTTATGTTTGGACAAGTGGAAATCAGGTGAATTAGTCCCACATTGTTTTTTTCAGATTACGGTCCAGTCAGATGTAGAAGGTAATTGCACAGCTGTTGGAGTCAGTGCCCTTTTCAACATCTGTGTTGCTTACAATCTGTTTGACAAAGCCTGAATGTTAGAGAAAGAGATTACTCTTTCCCTCATGAATGTAACAAGGTACTGTTTGGCAAACAGGAAGGACATGAGATAGATAGGCTGACCTCGAAAGGCTCTTGATTTCATTGGTGACCTATGATTTACTTTGAAAAAAGGATTTCTTTTAGACTTACAACCTTCAAACTGTCCTTCTGACATTCTTTACAGCCAGAGAGGATGAAAAGCCATCGCAGCTGTGATCTACACTTTGTACAGCAGTGAAATGCATTGCTGCCTGCAGAACATCAATTGCTTAAGATTGCAACCCAGAAGCAAAGAAGGGTCTTTGTTGGCACTCTCTGATATCACTGAGTAATAATTGTATCAGAGATGTCATGTCGTAAGTCCAACCTACCGATTGAAGGGATGCTCAAACAATAGGGACTTTCCCATATCCTCAGTGGGCACACAAACAGGAAAACAACCTTGTGTTAATATAGCAGAAATCTTCATGCATTCATGAGTAATCAGCTCACAGCATGTTATGATAAGAATTGCATGATTTCTTGATAGAGAACTACGATAGTTTTCAAAGGTTTCTGTTGTCCTAGGCAAAATGGGATAATGTGACAGATTATATGACGTATTTAGGGTAGGGGCTTCCAGCTGTAATTACGTTTACTTAGCATTTCACTTGCTTTGTTTCTTTATTTAAAGGTTCAATATTTAGATATGTGAAACTCTTCTGTGTTTTGTTCGGGTTTTTTTTTATAACTAATTTGGTAATAATATTTACCCCTTTCCTCTTCCCATACAGAAAAGTTCAGAGGTTCAATCTCCCCTTACCTTTTGCTCTCTAAGTTTGCTTAAGCAAATCTAGGAAAGGAAGTTGTGCTTAAAAAAATGTACTAGGTGGTAATGGATAGAAAGTTTTAAGTTTGATAAACCATCATAGCATCCTTTCAAAAGCAACTTCTCTTCCTGGCCTACATTTACCCTGAATAAGTCACTTTTTCCCCATTCTGGTGCCTTTGTCTTTTCTTGTGTTTGCTAATTGCTTGCCAATGGCTATGCATTCACTTTTCAGGAAGAAGGTTTTTAATCTGATATGTCTAATGTGTATTAAAGAAAAAACAAAGTGAAAAATGGAAATATCATAAGACAAGCTATGTGAAGTCAAGCATGGCCTGTATTGCTAACCCCGCCAAGTTTATGTTCTGATACCACTCCACTTTGTTGCTAAAGCAAGTGAGTGGCGGAGTGTGTTGCTAAAGCAAGTGAGTGGCCATTCTGTTATAAAACTGCTAGAGCTGATGAAAATAAGAATTTGCTTTCCATCAGGTATTACAAAATTGGAAGAGAAAGATATTCCACGTTTTTCCAAAACGTCTTCAGAAATTTCAAACCTTCTTTGGAAAGGGGAAATTCCCACCACATTTCATTTTGAAATCATGACAAACATTTCATTACAGATATTTCAAATCAAACTTCTACCAACAACAGAAGCAACCACAGCTCTTAGCTACACTTGGCAAATCTGAAAACCCCTGGACTGCTGACCTCTAGGGCAGCACACAGGATGGGAACTTCCAGGGGTGCCAACCTATTAAAACTTAGGTCATTAACCTGAGGCTGCATTATAGGTGGGTGGCCAAGCATACAGTTGAGCAAACTGGCAAACTTCTGATATAAATCTGTCTGGCAGGCAACTTTTGCAGCTCTCCTTGTAGGAAAAGTTCCCAGAACCTGTCCCCTGATTCCCAATCAGTATTTTCCTGTGAGCTGACTTCATGCTATTTATTTCACATTCTTGAATAGAAAAAGAAGATCAATTTGGACATTTCTGAGCAGCTCTAGTAAAATTGGTCACATAAAATCAGGTATTGTTCCCATTTCTTTTTATTTCAGATTCCCTTGATTTTCTTTTGGGTGAATTCATTTTCATTGTAGACAACCTATTAGATCCTGTTACCTCTCACGTCCCTTAGCTCACAGCTCCTATTGAGCTTGAGTTCTGAGTCGGGTCCTTCATATTGTATCTGTTTGCTTGGTCTTTACCAACCAATGCTCTTTCCCTCACTAATCTTCCAAACTAATTCTGCTGCTTCTTGAAAGTACTAACCTCCCTTCTTGTTGTGAAGAAGTTTTTGATATTCTCTAGGAAAGGAACATTCACTTCACAGTAGTATGTTAGAGCAGCTAGTTTTACAGATATCTTGTTGAATCAATGCTAAAAAATATTCAGAGATATCTAATTAGGGAAAACATAGCTCTCAGCTGACTACTGTCACTACCGTGCCCTGTGCTATGTAGGACCATGCTCTGAACTGACTAGCATTACTAAAAGGCCAAGGCCCTCTTGGAGTCCTGATAAACTGCTTCTGGTTATCAACAGGTTGTCAGTGAATGACGATGGTGTGTGATGTCTTTCCACATTAATGCGGCTTTTCTAGTAATCCTCATCTTATATTAGCAACCTCACCCCATTTGAGTCAAATTTCCTAACTGCTTCCCAACACACCTCATACTGAATACATGCGAAACACCAAACACAGATTGCTGTCAGCTATGGAGTTTTTCATACACAGTTTTTGAGCTGAAAATTTTAGCTCATTCTTGTTGAAACTCCTTCCTACTCTGAAATATATTTAAGGCCAGATGTGCACACCTATCGTTTGTCATGGATGACCTCTGAGAGGCAGTTTGAGCAGTTGCTCAAACGTATGCTTCCTCAGAGGGCGCACCACGTACACCACTTCTGTTTCTGAAGGTATTAACTGGAGATATTTTCAAGACTGTGTGTTATTCTAGAGATTGTATTTTCACTCAAGAAATGTGTCAGCCTTCACTCTCTGTGAAGAAAGCTGGCTGGCCATATATATTCATAACATGTATACTTCAGAGCTCAAACATCTGCAGTCAGATTCTTAAAGTTTTTGGATAATCCCTTAATGAATCTGATTCCATAGGGTAAAGCTGAGCTACATTTAGTCTAACTTCCATATGCTGTCTGACAATACTACTTCAAGAGAAACAATTCTCACGTGTCTTAGATCAACGTTTGAGAAGCAGCTCCACAGGAATCCCTAAGATCAGAAGAATAATTTGGTGTCACCTTGAGAGCTGTCAAGCACAAAGGATGACCAAAATAGATACAGCTCTCTTCCAGCACATTATGGTTACCATATGTGATATAGGAAGTATATTGTAATATTCCACAACAATGTCTAATGCAGCACAAGCAACAGGAACCTTTCCCACCATTATGTTACTACAACTCATTAACTAATTTCTTAGCTGCGTTTGCAACACTTGCATGTTCTCACTCCATGAATAATCAAACTCTTGCCTTTAAGAGCACGGATATTAATTAGAACTGAATCTATAGTTCATTTGCTAAAAGTATTTGCTGTTGGTGCTGTTTTTAACACTGTTATCTAATAATAGGATTTCAAATATTGTACAGGGTTGATGAGTTAACTACACATAGCAAGGTCTATTGCCAGGGCCTGACCAGGGTGAAAGGTCTTACAGCTACAGGCTGGAGAGGCAAAGGTCAGTTGGCAAAGGTCATAGTCACCTGGGGCTCACTAACCTCCTAGGAAGCAGCCTGCAGCAGCAGGAAAGGCAAGAAATGGGAAGACAGCTCCTCCTGAAATTCAAAGGGTAGGGTTTGATCTTACCTTGTAATAAAGGGTTTCTACAAATTTTTTTGTTTCATACTATTCCTAGATGCAAAATATGCTTAAACAGCGTTCTTATCTTGCTATGGCTTTCTACGAACTCAGTGGCAAAGAACACAGAGAACTATTTTTCCATACGGACCATAGGAAATTTCCGATTTCCATAAGAAAATATATGGGATGTTGAAGGTTTTGGATCATTACTCTGCAATCTTACTCTTTCCAAATTGGATGGAAGAGAATGCAAAGATGTTTATAGTTATGATTAAACATATAGGGGAGGTAGCATATAGCAATCATATTTTCAAGACTACTTCATTACAGAAGAGATTCTGTGGCTTTTCAAAGAAGCAAACTGTTTATTTTCCCCAAAGACCAAAGGCACTAGTGGACTGTAACTAATTTGGAGTGTAGGCTGAGTTCTGAGGGTGATTTCTTAAGAGAAGAATGGATGAAGACATTTGCTAAGAAGAGCAGATGAAGGAACCTGTATTCTGCTTGAGCCATAGGTAAGGCAAAGACAGATCGAGATTGTAATTCCCTGAAATAATTTGATTAATTAGCAGCAACTTGCTTTTAGCTAGTGTGTAGCTCAAGTCTGTAGCAAGTCGCATCATGCTATCATTGCAAGCAGGAGCTTCATAAACGCTTTAGCATGATGGTTGTATTACATCCAGTGTCTCGGCAGTCTGCTTCAGCTAGCTTTGTACCTGGCTGGAGGGAAGGCATGTCATGCTTGTCATTCAACCACATCATGCCATCAAGTAAATTACAAGGAAACACTTACTTTTGATAAATGCCGGAGGCTGGCGTCTACCAGGAGCACATCTATCTCCTGCCTGAGGTATGTTGTAAGAACTGGAAGAGAGAAGGAAAGGAGTTGTCCCCATCAAAGTCTGTGTCTTGCCTTGATATGGGGTTTAAAACGGGGTTGAGAGGCATGAACTGGAAATTGTTCCCAACTGTGTCAGTATAGATGCAGTTGTAGGAAATATCTGCAACTATTCCCGTAAAATGTATTATAATATTGTTGGGTCTGTGATTTTATTGCAGTTCTGCCTGGAATAATTACTAGTGTGCAACCTTGTCCTAGTTCCGGCTGGGACAGAGATAACTTTCTTCCCAGTAGCTTGGGGGTGCGCTGTGTTTTGGGTTCGGTGTGAAAGGAGCGCTGATGGCCCATTGATGCTTTGGCTGTTGCTGGGTGGTGCTTGCACCAAGGGGAGCACAGCTGGGGTGGTGGACCCAGCTGGCCAACGGGGTATTCTATACCATGTGACATCATGCTCAGTATAAAAACCAGGTGTGCGGGGGGGCTCGCCTCCCGTTTGTGACATGCGGTCAGTGGTCGGTGAGCAGCTGCGTTGTGCATCGCCTGCTTTGTATATTCTGTTATTGTTGTTCTCATTGTTATTATTACTCTTCTACTTCGTTTTATTTCAATTATTAAACTGTTTTTATCTCAACCCGGGAGGTTTCCTACTTGTGCTCTCCCGATTCTCTCCCCCATCCCACAGGAGGGGTGGGGGTGAGTGAGTGGCTGCGTGGGGTTTATTTGCTGGCTGGGGTTGAACCACGACAGTCCTTTTTGGCGCCCAATGTGGGGCAGCAAAGGGTTGAGATAACAACAGATTAATTAGAGCATATTAAGGAATTTATATCTGTTAACATATTAATTTGTTCTGCACCATGCTCCTGTTTTTACTGTGCCTGTTAAAGATTGGAGTTGGGTTTTATAGTCTACTGTGCTCTGCAGTGATTAACGATGTTTTGCCTGGGACATTTGTTACTAAAACACTGGTATTGGGGGTAATTTGGTATTTGGGATTTGTAATGAAGCCGTTACTGTATTTCGGGTACCACCTCATGGAGACCATTAGCAATTATACCTTTTCCTCTGAGAGATTTTTTATGGAGGAAATACAGGATAGCACCCTTACTACCTTCCTCTATGATGTCGTCTCCTTCGTTAAGATAACTTGTCATTACCTTGAACTTCCCTGGGTAGTTAAGATACATCTATTGGTGCTCCTTGGGAATATTGTTGTGGTTTTATCCAAGGTTAGTAAGCAATTCAAGAATGTCATCCAGAGATCTGCCCCAAGACTGGACAGTTATGAGTGGCAGGGCAAATGGGATAGCACGGGCAAATGCCTAGGACAGTGGGTACCCCCAGTGTTCTGGAACTTCACCCCTGAACAAGTGCAGAATCCTGAAAAATTAGTAGAATATTTGGAAAAAGTATGCCGTCACCCTGGCCATTCTAGGGAGACACAAATCACTGCAATGTGCTGGGGCCTGGTTCACACCCACCGAGCCCTGTTTAACACCACTCAGAACCCCCAAGGGGAAGAGAAGGTCTCTGCAGCTGATGACAAAGCAACAGGCACGGCAGCTACCCCAACGCTCGCGGCAGGCACGGCAGCTACTCCGCCCCCTGCGGCAGGGAACTAACCCGTGCCGGTATCAGTCGCCCCTATACAAAAAAGAAAATGCACAAGAAAATCAGCTCGTCTAGTAAGGGATGAAGATGAACCAGGGCCATCACAAGAACAGGAGGAGGAGGAGGCAGAACTTGTAAATGAGATGGTGACCAACCGATCCCTATCTCTGGGTGAGCTGCGAGACTGCAAAAAGACTTCAGTCGTCGTCCAGGTGAGCACATTGTCACCTGGCTGCTCCGATGCTGGGATAACGGGGCCAGTAGCCTGGAATTAGAGGGTAGGGAAGCCAAGCAGCTGGGATCCCTTTCCACGGAAAGCGATTGGAAAAGGGCCACAAGGCCTCAGCCTCTGGAGGCGACTCCTGTCAGGTGTGAAGGAAAGGTATCCCTTCAAGGAAGATGTTATATCCCACCCAGGCAAGTGGACCACCATGGAGAGAGGTATCCAGCACCTGAGAGAATTAGCTGTGCTGGAAGTGATTTATGATGACCTGAACAACGAACAGCTACCCAAAGACCCAGATGAAGTCAAATGCACCCGACCCACGTGGCGGAAGTTTGTACGGAGTGCACCAGCGTCACATGCAAACTCATTGGCAGTAATGACCTGGAGAGATGGAGAGGAACAAACAGTGGATGAACTGGCTGGCCAACTCCGGCGATAGGAAGAAAGTCTCTCTTCCTCCTCACGGGCCTGTGTCTCTGCTGTGGAGAAACTGTCTCGAGAGGTCCAGCAGCTCAAAGAGGATATGTCCTGCTCCCCCCCTGCACGGGCCAGCGTCTCAGCCATTAGGAGCAAGCGTCCCTCTGCTCAAGAGAGGAGACATCGTGGGTACACACCCTAGGGCACCCTGTGGTTTTACCCTGTGACCATGGAGAGGACATGAGGAAGTGGGATGGAAAACCTACCTCAGTCCTACAGGCACGGGTACATGAGTTGCAAGGAAAAACAACCACAAAAGGGGGTTCTTCTAGGAAAAATGCTGCTCCAGTCTCCAGTGAGCAGTTTCCCAGACAGAGTAGAAGGGCTGATTCCACTTCTGATCTTAATAAAGGGACTTCTGATTTGTACTTACAAGAAGTGGGTAGCGAATATGATGACCAGGACTAGAGGAGCCCTGCCTCCAGCCAGGTGGAGGAAAGGGACAACCGGGTTTACTGGGCTGTGTGGATTCGATGGCCTGGCACATCAGATCCACAGGAGTATAAGGCTCTCATAGACACCGGTGCACAGTGTACCCTGATGCCATCAAGCTACGAAGGGGCAGAACCCATTTGTATTTCTGGAGTGACAGGGGGGATCCCAAGAGTTAACTGTATTGGAGGCCGAAGTGAGCCTAACCGGGAATGAGTGGCAGAAGCACCCCATTGTGACTGGCCCAGAGGCTCCGTGCATCCTTGGCATAGGCTACCTCAGGAGAGGGTATTTCAAGGACCCAAAAGGGTACCGGTGGGCTTTTGGTATAGCTGCCCTGGAGACGGAGGAAATTAAACAGCTGTCCACCTTGCCCGGTCTCTCAGAGGACCCTTCTGTTGTGGGGTTGTTGAAGGTCCAAGAACAACAGGTACCAATCGCTACCACAACAGTGCACCGGCGACAATACCGCACCAACTGAGACTCCCTGCTTCCCATCCATGAGCTGATTCGTCAACTGGAGAGCCAAGGAGTGATCAGCAAGACTCGCTCACCCTTTAACAGTCCCGTATGGCCAGTGCGAAAGTCCAATGGAGAGTGGAGACTAACAGTAGACTACCGTGGCCTGAACGAAGTGACGCCACCACTGAGTGCTGCCGTGCCGGACATGCTGGAACTCCAATACGAACTGGAGTCAAAGGCAGCCAAGTGGTACGCCACCATTGATATCGCTAATGCGTTCTTCTCAATCCCTTTGGCGGTGGAGTGCAGGCCACAGTTTGCTTTCACTTGGAGGGGTGTCCAGTACACCTGGAACCGACTGCCCCAGGGGTGGAAACACAGCCCTACCATTTGCCATGGACTGATCCACACCACACTGGAACAGGGTGAGGCTCCAGAACACCTGCAATACATTGATGACATCATCGTGTGGGGCAACACAGCAGAAGAAGTTTTTGAGAAAGGGGAGAGAATAATTCAAATCCTTCTGAAGGCCGGCTTTGCCATAAAACGAAGTAAGGTCAAAGGAGAGGAGATCCAGTTTTTAGGAATAAAATGGCAAGATGGACGTCATCAGATCCCAACAGATGTGATCAACAAAATAACAGCCATGTCCCCACCAACTAGCAAAAAGGAAACACAAGCTTTCTTAGGCATTGTGGGTTTTTGGAGAATGCATATTCCAAATTACAGTCAGATCGTAAGCCCTCTCTATCACGTGACCAGGAAGAAGAACGACTTCAGATGGGGCCCTGAGCAACGACAAGCCTTTGAACAAATTAAACAGGAGATAGTTCATGCAGTAGCCCTTGGGCCAGTCCGGGCAGGACAAGATGTAAGGAATGTGCTCTACACCGCAGCCGGGGAGAATGGCCCTACCTGGAGCCTCTGGCAGAAAGCACCAGGGGAGACTCGAGGTCGACCCTTAGGGTTCTGGGGTCGGGGATACAGAGGATCCGAGGCCCGCTACACTCCAACTGAGAAGAAGATCTTGGCAGCATATGAAGGGATTTGAGCTGCTTCGGAAGTGGTTGGTACTGAAGCACAGCTCCTCCTGGCACCCCGACTGCCAGTGCTGGGCTGGATGTTCAAAGGGAGGGTCCTCTCTGCACATCATGCAGCCAATGCTACGTGGAGTAAGTGGGTCGCACTGATCACACAACGGGCCCAAATAGGAAACCCCAGTCGCCCAGGAATCTTGGAAGTGATCACGAACTGGCCAGAAGGCAAAGATTTTGGAATATCCCCAGAGGAGGAGGTAACACATGCTGAAGAGGCCCCACTGTATAATAAACTAGCAGAAAATGAGAAGCAATATGCCCTGTTCACTGATGGATCCTGTTGTCTTGTGGAAAAGCATCGGAGGTGGAAAGCTGCTGTACGGAGTCCTATACGCCAAGTTGCAGAAACTGCTGAAGGAGAAGGTGAGGCGAGCCAGTTTGCAGAGGTGAAGCCATCCAGCTGGCCTTGGACATTGCTGAACGAGGAAAATGGCCAGTACTTTATCTCTATACTGACTCATGGATGGTGGCAAATGCCCTGTGGGGGTGGTTGCAGCAGTGGAAGCAGAACTGGCAGCGCAGAGGTAAACCCATCTGGGCTGCCGCGTTGTGGCAAGATATTGCTGCCTGAGTAGAGAACTGGCTGTAAAAGTACGTCACGTAGACGGTCACGTACCCAAGAGTCGGGCCACTGAAGAACATGAAAACAACCAGCAGGTGGACCAGGCTGCTAAGATGGAAGTGGCACAGGCGTGAATCATTTATAGCTCGGTGGGCCCCAGACACTTCAGGTCATCAAGGAAGAGATGCAACATATAGATGGGCTTGTGATCAAGGAGTGGACTTGTCCATGGACACTATTGCACAGGTTATCCATGAATGTGAAACATGCACTGCAATCAAGCAAGTAAAGCCTCTTTGGTATGGAGGACGATGGTTGAAATATAAACACAGGGAGGCCTGGCAGACTGATTATATCACACTCCCACAAACCCGCCACGGCAAGCGCCATGTACTTACAATGGTGGAAGCAACCACTGGATGGCTGGAAACATATCCCGTGCCCCATGCCACCGCCCGGAACACCATCCTGGACCTTGAAAAGCAAGTCCTATGGCGACATGGCACCCCAGAAAGAATTGAGTCAGACAACGGGACTCATTGCCGAAACACCCTCCTAGACACCTGGGCCAAAGAGCATGGCATTGAGTGGGTCTATCACATCCCCTATCATGCACCGGCCCCCGGGAAAATCGAACGATACAACGGGCTGCTAAAGAGTACGCTGATGGGTGGTGGGACATTCAAGCATTGGGACACACATTTAGCAAAAGCCACCTGGTTAGTCAACACTAGGGGATCTGTCACTTGAGCTGGCCCTGCCCAATCCAAACCCTTACGTTCTGTAGAGGGGGATAAAGTCCCTGCTGTGCTTATGAGAAATATGTTGGGGAAGACGGTCTGGGTTGCTCCTGCCTCTGGCAAGGGAAAACTCATCCGTGGGATTGCTTTTGCTCAGGGACCTGGGTGCACTTGGTGGGTGATGCGAAAGGATGGGGAAGTCTGATGTGTACCTCAAGGGGATTTAATTTTGGGTGAAAATAGCCAATGAACTGGATTGTATGATGTTAATTACTATATAATACTGTATGTCATCACTTCTATGGTTACTATATGCCATATTAACAGTATTACAGTAAGAATCATCCAGATTAATGTAGGATGAACTCCAACGAAACTGAGCAAAGTGCAATGATGATAGAACCGGACGAGCGCCCAGAACTGGCCTCAGCATGCAACAGTCCAACACCACACAACATCTCTCCTGCCCTGAAAGACTGTTATGACAGATGGAGCCCAAAGTCATGGACTAAATGAACTCGATGGACATTTTAGAGGGACGGCCCATGGACTAAGGGAATGATATCTCTGTGTGTGTGTATATCAAAAGGCAGGAAAAGTGGTGATGACTAATTGGAATGTATGGGAAAATGTGAGACCTGGGCATGATGTAGATGGTATAGAATAAGGGGTGGATATTGTCCTGGTTCTGGTTGGGACAGAGTTAACTTTCTTCCCAGTAGCTTGGGGGTGTGCTGTGTTTTGGGTTCGGTGTGAAAGGAGCGTTGATGGCCCATTGATGCTTTGGCTGTTGCTGGGTGGTGCTTGCACCGAGGGGAGCACAGCTGGGGTGGTGGACCCAGCTGGCCAATGGGGTATTCTATACCATGTGACATCATGCTCAGTATAAAAACCAGGTGTGCGGGGGGGGCTCACCCCCCGTTTGTGACACGCAGACGGTGGTCGGAGAGCAGTTGCATTGTGCATCGCCTGCTTTGTATATTCTGTTATTGTTGCTGTTCTCATTGTTATTATTACTGTTCTACTTCGTTTTATTTTAATTATTAAACTGTTTTTATCTCAGCCCAGGAGTTTTCCTACTTGTGCCCTCCCAATTCTCTCCCCCATCCCACCAGAGGGTGTGGGGGGGTGAGTGAGTGGCTGTGTGGGGTTTAATTGCTGGCTGGGGTTAAACCACGACAAATCTCCTTATGAAAGACAAAACGTCTTACATATACAGCCTGCACCCATCTCCACAAATACAGGTCCTTCTTACTCACCCTTTTTGGAACCTAGGCTTTTTTTCTGGCTTTAAATTTACTGTCACTGAACAAAGACTTCAGGAAAAGCTTCTGTGGCCACCTCAAGTCCTCAGCAAGTGCTTCTGCAGACACATGAAACAAGATCAGAGCCTATCTACACAGCAAGCTGGGGAATCTAGATGAAAGACGAAAAGTAAGAACCAAAAGTTTTTATTACCTTGCTGGGAGACTAGGAAGGACTGTAAATTGCCTGAGGCCCTGCCGGCAGCCCTCAGCCTATGGCAGAGACAATATAGGTGTCTAATTGCATACCGCAGTCCTGAACAGAAGGGTAGCACAGAAAGACTCGTACAATTTATGTGAAACCAAAAATTAAAGACAAATTTTAGTCAGGTGAGAAAACCTGATCTCTGTGTCTGACTTCAAAGACATTAAGGGTTTCTTATTTAAAGATCAGACTGTTTGGGGAACTAATTAGTCCCCTTTATAGGACAGACCAAGAGAAATATATTCAATCCTACAGGAAGCTTTCAAGGAAAAAGGACAGCTGAGGAAAAGGATCAAGGAATAACTCTTACTGGTGTGGAACAAGAGCAAAGGTAAGCAAGGGAAGAAGGATGAGCAGGGGGCAGGTGGATGCCCAGGGAAGCAGCAGGAAACGCAGAAAGCAGGGTGGAGCTGTATGCGGGGCTTCACAGTGTTTGGGGGAAAAAAAAAACACCTTGCCCTATGACACAGCTACCAAAGGAGGAAAAAAGCAGCAGCATCTGCAGGGTCTGTTGAGGGGAATAGTTTGTCCAATCCTGGGGGAAACTCCAGTGAAGATAAGATAATTGAAAGAGATCTGTGGGAGCGCATGAAGAATGGGCCGCAGAAGAAAGAACATAATATGATACAATTAGTGGAGGCTTAGGCCACAAGGGCATTGCGACCTTGGGATCTGTGGTTACACGATGGCAGGGTGTGGACCCGGCTGTGACCGACGCTGTCAGCAGGTGCGGGGCTGGGGTGTGCAGCAGAAAGATACAAAAGCAGAACTTGCGACCCTTGGGAACAGCGTGAGGAGGAGCAGCGAATAGAGAGCTCAGGTTTTGCAATATGCATTAGGTAATTAAGATGTAGCCAATGAGTTTTGTACATGGTTGTTCTGAAACCGTATATAAGAAGTTCGTGTAGAGCAATAAAGTGAGATCTGATTTCCACCTGGCTGGGTCTCCGTCTCTCCATCGCGGCAAATTGGTGACCCCGACGTGATTTGGGGTCGTGAACCACCTAACTGCGTGGCAGGCTGCGAGTCCCACAGAACATTGAATGAGCTGCTGAAAGGAAGCAGGAGCCGGCCGGCAACCAATCCCTCCGGATTAGAGAGGTGAGCTGTGGGAAACATGGGGAATCAAGCGTCGTCCCCTGAGAGAGACGTGTATGAGCTTATGAAAGCTCTTCTTAAAAAACATGGGAAGAATATCTCTGGCCATGATCTTAAGACAATTCTTAAATGGGTGCAGGTTAAATTACCGGCTGTAACTGCATCCACTATTTTCACACGGGAACTTTGGGACGATGTGGGAGTAAAGTTATGGGATGCAGCGACTACGGGAAGTGTTGAAGCGCAGCGTATGCTCCCGTGGTGGAGAAATATCTTTGAAGTTTTAAAGGCCCAGGAGGAAAGTAATAAAGATGACCCAGATAAAAAGAAAGACACTTCCCCGGTGTCTGCATTGTTATCGGAGGTAAAGAAGCCCTCGGCTCCATTGACGATATGTACCGCAGGGTATCCCCCTGAGGAGGATCCCTTCGATCCGGGACCCGTGGACCCTGAAAAGGAGCCAGATCTCTACCCCCCCGACCCACACGATGTGTGGGCCAACATTAGGCGCCAAGCGTTAAAGGAGGGGGAACTAGAGATTGCTAGAATGATAGTGGCTCCTGTAGTCTATCAGAGAAGCGGAGGAGCCCAGTGGGAAGCTCTATCTTTTCCGGTGGTTAAGGAGCTGCGCCGTACTGTTACTGAACATGGACTTTCTTCACCATATTTTGCGAGCCTGTTATCCTCTGTCCTCGATACATTTGTTATGACTCCGCATGATTTGAAATCTTTAGCGCGATTACTCCTGACACCGACTCAGTATACTTTGTGGGAATCCCACTGGAAGGGGGGGCTTCAAGCGCTCCTCTCGACTTACGCAGGTCATAATAACAATGCAATTGCTGCATTGACCATAGAACACCTCACGGGCACGGGTCGCCATACTAACCCGGTAGATCAAGCCCGAATTCCACGAGAAGCCCTTGAGGCGACCCGCGAAGAAGCAAAAAAGGCCTTCTTTAAGGTTCCTGATTCTCAAAAACCGCAAAAGGCTTTTACCACCATTACACAAGACTCTCGAGAGCCTTATATGCAATTTATTGATAGATTAAAGCAAGCTCTGGAGCGTCAAGTAGACAATGCGGAGGCGCGAGAGATCCTGCTGTTGAAATTGGCTGTAGAAAACGCTAATGCAGATTGCAGGAAGCTTTTAAAATCTCTCCCGAATCAGAACCCTACTTTGGTCGAAATGATTGAGGCATGTAATAGATTCGGTACTACAGAGTATAAATATGAAGTCATGGCTGCTGCTTTCGCAGCCATGCGCGGTCCCTTAGCACCAGGCGTCTGCTATGGATGTGGTAAACCTGGCCATTTGAAAAAGAATTGTCTACTTTCTAGTAGTAATAATGGACCCCGAGCTCCGGGAATCTGTCCTAGGTGTAAGAAGGGTCGCCATTACGCTAATCAATGTCGATCCAAGTATGATTTACAGGGACAACCGATCCAGGGAAACCGATCTCGGAGCGCGGGACAGCGACGCGTGCGGACACAAATGACGCCGTCACCTTTCAAAAATCCCCAGAGAGGGGCAGCAGTGCCTCAAGTCTTCGCCCAGCAACAACAGGCAGCGCCGGACTGGACCTGGCAACCGCCCACACAGTAACGTTGCTTGATTCCTCGGTTCACTTATTGTTAACAGATGTCTCGGGACCTTTACCCTCTAAAACACAAGCCTTACTAATAGGAAGGTCCTCCACGACATTATCCGGACTCTTTGTATTACCGGGTGTTATTGACCCTGATAGTACCGAAAGTATTAAGATCATGGCATGGACTCCGTTTCCTCCTTGTACGGTGCCGGAAGGCAGCCGCATAGCGCAATTAATATTTATGCCTATAGGCACAAATTGTCCAAATTTGAATCAGCTCCAACAAAGACAGGGTGGATTTGGTTCAACAAGGAGCCCACAAATCTTATGGGTACAATCTCTTTCTCAAAAACGACCTATGTGCCAATGTACCCTAATTCGTGGAGAACAAAAAGTGGTCTTGAATGGGATTATTGATACTGGAGCTGATGTCACAGTAATATCTCAAGCTAAATGGCCGCCACTGTGGCCGCTAGCCAATGTTTCCCAGGCGCTAGCTGGGATTGGCGGGACTGGTAAGAGTCACCAGAGCCTGGAACTTATCCAAGTTCAAGGTCCCGAAGGGCACATTGCCTCTGTTAAACCTTTTGTATTGCCTATTCCTATGGTTTTATGGGGGCGGGATGTGCTGTCACAGTGGGGAATGACAATTCGTACTCCTTTTTAGGTGGGGCCATTGAAACGCGCGACACCCTAAAATTGACCTGGAAAACTGATGTTCCTATTTGGGTAGATCAATGGCCCCTACCTTTAGAAAAGCTTCGCGCTCTTCAAGAACTGATCACAGAGCAACTCCAAAAGGGACACATCGTGCCTTCTCTTAGCCCATGGAATTCTCCTGTTTTTGTTATCAGAAAACAAACTGGCAAATGGCGCTTGCTCCATGACCTCAGAAAAATTAATGACGCCATGGAAACTATGGGGGCCTTGCAACCTGGGCTCCCATCCCCTACGATGATTCCTCGAGATTGGTATTTAACTGTTATTGATCTTAAAGATTGCTTTTTCAATATTCCCTTGCATCCGGATGATGCTCCTAAATTCGCCTTTTCAGTTCCTAGCGTCAATATGCAAGCTCCATTGCAAAGATATCAGTGGGTTGTGCTGCCACAAGGAATGAAAAATAGCCCGACGATATGCCAATGGTATGTAGCCAAAGTACTTAGTCCTGTCCGTACTACAATGTCTAATGTCTTAGTGTACCACTACATGGATGATATCCTGGTGGCTGCACAACATCACGCGGTCATGGAGAAAGCTGTAGCCCTTGTCACGGCTGCCGTAAATTCGGCGGGCCTCTGTATTGCGCCGGAAAAAATTCAAAAAACACCTCCATGGAAATATTTGGGCTGGCGCATAAGAGCTCAAACTGTAGTTCCTCAGCCTTTGCAGATTCAGACTGATATAAAAAACCTGCATGATGCACAAAAATTGTTAGGAACCATTAATTGGGTCCGACCTCTGTTGGGGATTTCCAATTCAGACTTGAGCCCGCTGTTTGAGTTGCTCAAGGGAGACCCAGATTTGCGTTCTCAACGCTGTCTTAGTCCTGAGGCTGTTGCCTCGCTGCAAAAGGTGGCTACGGCCATTACTCTCAGGCAAGCACACCGATGTGATCCTGATCTCTCTTTTCATCTAATCATCTTAAACCCGGCTCGACAACCCCATGCATTAATATTCCAATGGGATCCACAAAAATCAGACCCGTTGTTGATCATTGAGTGGGTTTTTTTACCCAATCAGTCTGCAAAAACTATTTCAACACAATATGAAATGTTTGCCCACCTGATAATTAAAGCTAGACAGCGACTGTTGACGTTATCAGGAACTGATTTCACTTCTATTTGCTTACCTGTAACAGCCATATATCTGCAGTGGCTTTATCAGCAATCAGACACTTTTATACTGGCACTAGCGGGTTATGTGGGCCAGCTTACATCTCACCCGCCTTCGCATAAACTGCTTAATGCGAATTTTAGCATAACATCTAAACCAAAACGGAGCGACCAACCGCTGCAAGCCCTTACTGTGTTCACAGATGGATCTGGAAAGTCGCACAAATCAGTCATATTATGGTGGGACAACCAACGTGAACGTTGGAACTCAGACATAGAAACAGTCCCTGGTTCTCCCCAGATAGTCGAGTTAGCTGCAGTGGTTCGAGTTTTTCGGAAATGGCCAACGCCGGTCAATATCATCACTGATTCCGCTTATGTTACAGGGATTGTGGAACGAGCTGAAGCGTCTGTATTACGTAGTATTTTACATTTTGACTTATTTGCCTTATTACAGGAACTCGTCTTTCTTTTAGACTCTCGCCCTCACCCCTATTTTGTCATGCATGTTAGGTCTCACACTTCCTTACCTGGTTTTATTGCAGAAGGAAATCGACGGGCTGATTTATTAACCTTACCAGTACACGTGCTGCCGGATCGTCTAGCCCAAGCTAGACTCAGCCATTCTTTTTTCCACCAAAATGCTGGAGGCCTTAAAAGACAATTCGGCCTTACCTCTCAGCAAGCATCTAGTATCATTGCTACATGCCCTGACTGCCAGAGGCATTCCTTTCCGTCAATTGCAGGCGGAGTCAACCCTCGAGGATTGCAAAGTCTGCAACTATGGCAAACGGATGTCACCCACTATTCAGAGTTTGGCAATTTGAGATATATTCACTCTTCTATTGACACCTTTTCAGGTGCTTTATTTGCTTCTTGTCATACTGGGGAAAAGGCGCGTGATGTTCGTAAGCATCTTATGCGAGCTTTTGCTACATTGGGCACACCTGCACAAATTAAGACAGATAACGGTTCTGCCTATGTCTCTAAAGCAATGAAAACATTTTTTGACTCTTGGGGTATAACTCACATCACTGGCATTCCTCATTCTCCTACAGGTCAATCTCTCATTGAACGTTCCCATCAGTCGCTCAAACGCCTGCTACAACAACAAAAAGGGGGAATAGGAGCCGTTACTCCTGAGGAACGATTACAGAAAGCCTTATATGTTTTTAACTTTTTGAATTGTTCTCTATTAGACAGTAACCCCCCAATAATCCGACATTTTAACATAAATACTTCATTTGAGATGCGAATCAAAGCTCCTGTGCTGGTTCGTGACCCAGAAACAGGTAAGATAATGGGGCCCTACCCCCTTGTCACATGGGGCAGAGGTTATGCTTGTGTCTCTACAGAAAAAGGCCCCCGATGGATCCCAGCGAAGAATGTGCGACCGTTCCGTGAACCCTTGCCCCAAACCTCGCTCGAAGATCCCGAACAGCGGTCGGAAGAGCCTTTCGCAAAAGAAACAGAGCCTGAAGACTCAAGTATCTTAAATGAATAATCGCTATATGCGTAGGTGTCGCTGGACGCGTTCTGAGCATTGGTGTAATCTTTGTCTGAGGAAAGAATTCGTCACAGTAAGACTTTTACTCATAACAGGGCATGAGTCCCTAGGAAGCAGCCGTCTTTTTGATTGCTGTGCTGATTGAAAAAGAGGGGTAATTGAGAGAGCTAAAATTATACAGATTTGTGGCTTGGAATGCAGCAAAACTAATCTAATACCTGCTATCTGGACGGTCTTGGGAAAGGACCGGGAACGCACAAAACGAGAGTGTGAAAAATGGTTCGCTTGGGAAAAGAAAAGCAGGCTGCCGAAAAAATGAAAGTAACTAAAGGCAACCTTGGCGTAAAGTGCCTAGTGACAGGAATTACTATTTCCATCCTGGTCAGCGGCACAGAATCTTGGGAAACCCTTAAACACATAGAAAATAGAAAAAACCTATGGGTCACTTGGGCCGAGAAAATCAATCAGAGTAGCTTCTGTCTTTCGATGGCCACCCCTTCTGACCCTTTTAGGACGTGTCTATTGGGAGTCCCTATTAATATGAGCCTGGTAAACAATTCCACCTTGATCCTTGAACCCACTGTGATAACATGTGGTTCTATGCGTTCTCAGTCACAGTGTGATAAAAACAATATCACCTTTAACGCTTCTTCTCCCTTTATGAAATGTAATAGCTCTATGTGTACCTCAGATAGAGAAATACAAGAATTTAACCTTTTAGGTTCTGCCCCTTCTGATTTATGTTTTCAGTTTTCATCACATGCGGATCAGGATGATTCCATTAATGTTACGTCGTATAGACCATATAACAAGACAGCATATTGTCAAAATACCACTGAAATTACGGCAATTACTTCTAAGGCAGGGCGATTGCCAGAGGGAATGTTTTTAATCTGTGGTGATCGGGCTTGGCAAGGAATCCCTCGAAGTGCTAAAGGAGGACCGTGTTATGTCGGTCATTTAACGCTATTTACGCCAAGTGTCACTAACATCTTTCAAGCTAACCATACTAAATCCCGTCGCCGTAAAAGAGCTCTTGCAGAATTAGGCGATGATTGTAAAGATGAGGTAACACTTTGGAATCCTCCTGAAGTCATTATAGCCAGCATATTTGCCCCTGGGATAGCTACGGCACAAGCGTTAACACAATTAAGAAAGTTGGCGTGCTGGACTGGAAAACAAATTAATGTGACAACAAATGTCTTGTCGGAATTAGCCAGTGACGTTCAAGGGATAAGACATGCCATGTTACAGAATCGTGCCGCGATTGATTTTTTGCTTTTAGCACAAGGGCATGGGTGTGAAGAATTTGAGGGGATGTGCTGTATGAACATCTCTGATCATTCCCAGTCAATACATAAGCAACTCTCAATTTTGAGGGATAACATGAGAAAGCTTCGAGAAAGTAGTGATCCTTTTACAGATTGGTTATCTTCATTAGGGTTGTCCGGATGGTGGACTACAATTTTAGAAAAAATAGTTGTTATAATTATAGTAGTATTGTTGTTGATTTTGCTTTTGCCATGTGTTATGCAATGTTTACAAAGACTGATAACTAACTCTGTAAAGCGAGTGCTTATGGTGCAACAAGAAGGGGGAGATGAGGGGAATAGTTTGTCCAATCCTGGGGGAAACTCCAGTGAAGATAAGATAATTGAAAGAGATCTGTGGGAGCGCATGAAGAATGGGCCGCAGAAGAAAGAACATAATATGATACAATTAGTGGAGGCTTAGGCCACAAGGGCATTGCGACCTTGGGATCTGTGGTTACACGATGGCAGGGTGTGGACCCGGCTGTGACCGACGCTGTCAGCAGGTGCGGGGCTGGGGTGTGCAGCAGAAAGATACAAAAGCAGAACTTGCGACCCTTGGGAACAGCGTGAGGAGGAGCAGCGAATAGAGAGCTCAGGTTTTGCAATATGCATTAGGTAATTAAGATGTAGCCAATGAGTTTTGTACATGGTTGTTCTGAAACCGTATATAAGAAGTTCGTGTAGAGCAATAAAGTGAGATCTGATTTCCACCTGGCTGGGTCTCCGTCTCTCCATCGCGGCAGTCTGTCAGCCATTAACTGCCGTATTTGTGATTATAATACCTGATCAACGACCCATTTGATTGCAGCTGGATTGGGAAACCAGCTGCCGTTGCTGCCAGCTGAGATAAGCAGCAGTATTCGCGTGGAAACATGTGGTTGAGTACTGGTGAAGTGTGTTCTGAGGCCAGTGGGCAACTGCTGGCTGTTGATAGGAAACCCGCAAAATGAGAAGTGTCGCTGCTCAGATATCATCATGGCTGGCACACAGGGAGTTCCCTTCTGTGCTGAGCAGCGATGCAGTATGAACCACGATCACAGCAGAACATCAAAACATCTCAGGGAGGAGGGTATTGCTTTAGGCTCTGTGCAGTATGCTGTCAAATAGCAAACTGAAGTTTAGAAGGAATGACTAAATCCGAATTGCTTTAGCTTTGGGGGATACACCTGAGGCCAGTTCCAGCTGGAGTTCCAGCTCTCTGTAGAGGTTTTCATCCCACATGTCCAAGTACCTGATGAAGGAACTTAGTGTAATTCATATACTTGAGACTGATTCCTAGGTTTTTAAGTCCCATCTCAAGTGGCCTGCTTAACTACATTGCATGTAATTAGCATTATCAGCTCAATAGCAGTAAGGAAAATTCCAGGCAAAGTGAGGTGCCGAACTAATCAGAATCACTGTCCTGAGCATGGAAGACAGTTGCTAGTTCAGGGCAAAAGCACTAACTGTGCAATATCAAATGGTTTTTACACTCTGCTTTGCAAGTACTGCTGGGTACACTGCCAGCTTGGAAAGCCTTACTCCACAGTAGGCTTCTGCTCAGCAACATGGATCTGCCACTTGGGTCGCTGAAGTAACTGATAGCCATGCTAGGTTAGCATTTGTCCTCATACAGGATGACAAGGGGTAATGATGCACACTCTACCAGTGTTTATCACAAGTGCCTGCTGATGATAGAGAAATAGCAATACGCATTTCCCCTTCAGTTTTTGGGGTTTTTTTTGGGGGGGGGAGGGGAGCGGGGGGCAGGGAGAAGGAGAAAGGCACAGGAAAGGGTAGTTTATGATTTAGTTGAAAGTTCAGGATTAGGGCATGGTTTTTACTTCCTGAACTGTGTACTGAGTTGGGTAGTGGAATTAACATTATGCAATATAGAATAGATTGGAGAACTTGGGTCATTCTTCAAAGCAAGGAACTTTATTGTATTTGCAATTAACTGCTGGCACAATTCCTCCCTTTTGACAGCCAAGTCCCTTATTGTGGACTGCATAAAAGAAAAGCATTAGAAAAAATATAAGTCTTCTTGCATTAACAGGAGATGACTGAGGGAGAGAGAAATTTTTAGGAATGTTAATAATTTATGTGTGACAGGAGGTGAGGAAGAACATTTTGTATTCCATCGGTTTCTGCCTGAACAATTCTCACGTTGTCATCCTGCTCCCTGCTAAAATGAATGCAAAGGATTTCTAATGGCCAATAAACTTCATTGCATTGTTCAGAGCATTTTTGGAATACAGTTTTTACTTACATCAAGAAGTGATATTGTATTTCTTTCCCAGAAAAAATCCCAACGGTTTTCACCCAGAGAACACCCCAAATCCTGTTTAACTACTGTTACTACAGAGAAAACAAAGCTAAGGAATGTATGTTGCTGATTAATTGTATTTATAAGTCACCAAGAAATTATAACGCTATGACTGGCTGATGTGATGCATCATTCATGCTGTTTCTGCAATTCTGCATTAAGAACCACATAGAGCAGACAAGGAATGGTGAGAAGCTGACAGTACTGGGTTACTAAAGGTTTATTAACTTCTTCAACATAAATAAAAATGAGTGAAATATTTGGAAGTAGGACTAGAAAGAGCTGTGTTGGCTGAGAAGTATGATAAGCAAATTGTATTTTGTTGCTGGCCTTGTTTTATAATTGAAGATCATTTTAAAATGCCATAGCATGAAAACCAAAGCACTTGAAAGTTTCAAGTATACTTTCTATTAACTAGCTTTCAAAAGTTTCTCGAAGAGAAGTTGGGTAAATTACATTTGCCAAAATAGCTTTTTAATAAGAGATAGTGAGAAAAGCAGGTGAAAGCAATATGAATAGGAACATTTAAACTAGATCTTCTTTTGGTGAATATATGTTTGGGCTTTGAAAACTTAAGATCCTGTTCTTTTTTAGGCAATGAGCAACTTTGGTTGATGGTCCTCGTGGAAGATCTAAAAGTGTTTCAAAGTACTTTGGCTTTGAGCATTAAAAAAAAAAAAATACCCACCTCAGCTCAAGGCACTTATAGTTACAGCACAAAAAACCCCAAGCATGTAGAAAGGCTCACATCTGCACCGGGGTAGAGGCGGTGTTTAAAAGGAAACTAGCTAAGGACCTTATACGTGGACCTCAAAGCTATTTTGATGCTTAACCAGCATTGCCTCTATCCAGGGACAAAAAAGTTGATGTGGATTTGCCCTGTGTCAACAAAGTAATTTCTAAGTCATGCTGCTACATAGAATCAATTATCTATCTTTCCATGCAGGTTACAAAGGGTGTCTCTTTTGATTTTGATCAGGGGAAAGAAGAAGTGCAAATACTAGAGTTAGCTGTACTAAGGATGGAAGCTTAAATAACCTACTTGGCGTAGGCTTTGTGCCTTAGTTACATATGCAGAGTTTGCTACAACTCCCAGTTTAGATGACTTAGGCCCGGATACCCAGAGCTATAAGTACTTCACACTGCTAGAAGTGACGGGAATTTCTGTAAGTATCTGCAATCCCGGATTTCTGTCAAGATGTATAGCCAGATTCATCCACTTAGCCATGTAGGTCCTGTAGATTCAATCCCCGAGGAGTTGTTCATGGCGAATGAATTGGATGTAGCTATTCTTTAATTGTCTATGGACAGGCAGGAAGAGAAAGCTAATTTTGGACATTACCTCAGAACTGACTAAGCCAGGGACTCAAGCCATTCATTGTTACTCATTCAGTTGGGAAAGTTAAATACGATACAAAGTGTGCTAGATGGTGTCTAGTTGTGCTCTCTCCAACAGCAATGGGATACTTGCCAATGACTTCAGTGGGTGGGGACTGGACCCTGAATCTCCATTCTCCAGTTCCAATTTCTGCAGTTGCATTTATGAGCTCTACCTACAAATGAGTAAGTCAGGTTCTCTTCCAAATAATGGAGGTTATATACTTTCTATCCACCATTCTAATTAATTTGCAAAGGGAAGATAAATGGGAGTTGTCTTGCCTTTACAAACAGGGTTTCAGGCACTGGAAACATCCAGAACTACAAAGAGATATTTATTGTAGACCAGCTTAACCATTCTGGAAGCAATTGCTTCGATAGCTGGTGCTACACAGGGCAACTACACTGCTACAAAAATCGTTGCTGTTGGGAGGCCCAGTGCTTGGTATTGTTGAGGGAACTTCTCGCCTCCTGCATCAATTTGCTATTGTGTTAGTGATACCAGTAATAGCTCAGTGATGGAAGAACTTTTAAAAGCCTAGACAGATTGACTTTCAAAAGTTACTCCAGCTAAGGTAGCAATCAATTTATAAAATGAAGTGAAAGAAGTGATTTTGGGGCTTGCTATTCACTGATGCAAACACTTCCAAGCAGTCTGATCCAGAAAAAAGGAGACATGTTAAACAGGAGGCCACGTTTGTGCCTTCTGGCTTTTAGGGTACATAAGACAAAAATGATTACTAGTACAGTGGCTATTACAGACGATGTGAAACTTTCTCACTTGATTTATGATCTGTCAAAACATGCCAATTAAACAAAATCATTCATTTGGAGTTCATTGTGTTTCTGCAGTTTTCTACTTTAACAATGGATTTCGTGTTAAGCATCCTATTTTCTATTTAGGAAAAAAAATCCACTTGGCCACTGGCCAAGACCGAGCCCATCAGCGATGGTGGTAGTGCCTCTGTGATAACATATTTCAGAAGGTGGGAAAAAAAAAACACAACCTGTGCAGCAACTGTAGCAGTCAGAAGAAAGGAGCGAGAATATGTGGCAGAAACAACTCTGCAGACACCAAGGTCAGTGAAGAAGGAGGGGAGGAGGTGCTCCAGGCGCCAGAGCAGAGATTCCCCTGCAGCCCGTAGTGAAGACCATGGTGAGGCAAGCTGTCCCCCTGCAGCCCACGGAGGTCTTCGGTGGAGCAGATATCCACCTGCAGCCCATGGAGGACCCCACACCGGAGCAGATGAATGCGCCCGAAAGAGGCTGTGACCCCATGGGAAGCCTGCGCTGGAGCAGGCTCCTGGCAGGACCTGTGGACCCATGGAGAGAGGAGCCCGCTCTAGAGCAGGTTTGCCGGCAGGACTTGTGACCCCGTGGGGGACCCATGCTGGAGCAGTCTGTTCCTGAAGGACTGCACCCTGTGGAAGGGACCCACGCTGGAGCAGCTTGTGAAGAACTGCAACCCATGGGAAGGACCCACATTGGAGAAGTTCATGGAGGACTGCCTCCCGTGGGAGGGACCCCATGCTGGAGCAGGGGAAGAGTGTGAAGAGTCCTCCCCCTGAGGAGGAAGGAGCAGCAAAGAAAAAGCGTGATAAAATGACCGCAATCCCCATTCCCCACCCCCCTGCGTGGCTCGGGGGGAGGAGGGAGAGAATTTGGGAGTGAAGTTGAGCCCAGGAAGAAGGGAGGAGTGGTGGGAAGGTGTTTCAAGATTTAGTTTTGACTTCTCATTACCCTACTCTGATTTGATTGGTAATAAATTAAATTAATTTTTCCCCAAGTCGAGTCTGTTTTACCCATGACAGTAATTGCTGAATGATCTCTCCCTGCCCTTATCTCAACCTATGAGCCTTTTGTTATATTTTCTCTCCCCTGTTCAGCTGAGGAGGGGAACGATAGAATGGCTTTGGTGGGCACCTGGTGTCTATTCAGGGTCAACTCACCACAAGCATCTATTTAAACCTATTGAAGTCCCATTCTTCCATCTTACAAGCTCGATGGATTCACACATTCTATGTATCCTGAAAGCTGAACATAATTTGTGGCAGCCTTCTGCTACAGACTGAAAATCAAACTCCTGGTGATGGGATCAAAGCCAGAGGAAAAAAATCTAAACAGAGAAGTATCTGCTTAAGAAACAGTAGCAAATCTGAGGCAGAAATATGGTCAGTAGTAGACTGAGCTGTACAGTGCCCTGCAGTGGGAGCTGAGATTCAGTGTCCTTCCACTGGTGCAGAAACGTTAAGAAAGGCCCTACATTCTTTGAAGGTGCAGTAAGGTGCGGTGATCCGTTCAGATTAGAGCAAACATCTGCTTCTAATAAAAATCCATCCCTCTGTGCACAAAGCTTGAGTGAACAGGCATGGGATTTTACATCTTCCTGTACACCCTGAAACTTGCCTGGCACGCAACCTACACAGCGGGGCACATGTATAGCTTATCACCCCCCCAGATCCAGAGGCTTCATTCTGCCTTACCTATGCCCTGCAACAGGATCACAAAGACTTGATATATAGAACCTATAATCATGTTTAGAAAAGCAAACCAAATTGAGTAGACTGGTCATTTGACATTTCTGACTTAAAACAGCTGACTTAAATTAAAATAAACAGACAAAAAAAAATGAACAAAAAACCCAGCCTTGGCATAAATTTAGGACAAAAAAGATGTTTCTAAGTTTCCAACTCTTTCCAAAGTTGTCCAAAGAAGAAGAGAGGCTTTCTCTTTGTCCAACCTACAACGCATCAAAAAAAATCTGCTTATCACTCAGTGATTATTATATCTGCAGTTTGATCTCTTTTTTCCATTTCCAAAGCCATAAAACTGGCTTATAAGGCTGAAGTAGTTGTGGGACAGCAATTAGCAAATGAGGAATATAGCACTTCCTAAATGACAGTTCCTGTTCCACCATTGGAAGATCTGCATAGGTTTAAGTAAAGATGCTTGATCGGAATTGGATATGTGAATTTCTTTCAGTTCTCTTTTACTAAAGTATTTTTAAGACTGGACATAGGACAGTGAAAGTAACATATGACTCTTCCCACCAGAAAGCTTGTAAAACTCTCTGGGAAAAGTTGAACCCAACTGTAGGCATTTTCTCACCTATGTGGCTCCAGGAGCATCTGCCAATGGCATTCCAAATGGTTTTTGCTAAAATGCAGAGCAATGCATCCTGTGAACAGAGAAAGTTTTACACTAGTGGCTTATTCATACACTCTAGTAGGTGGATCAACTGTTTAAAGAAGTCAAAGAGACATTGTAAGGGGTATATATCTGTGCATGCCTACAGTTAGTGTTGGCAAATACCCTTCTAAGTATTTCAGATGAGAGTATTTTAATTTATTTATAAACTTCACATACTCTGGAATTTTTTTAGTCTGCATTCCACTCCCACAAACAAGTTCCAAAGAGCTCCAGGAATACAGAAAAACATAAAGGAGGCTGCTGTTTTGGGACTGACTATAAAGGCTACCAAGTCGTGCCACTGAAAGAGGGATGATAGCCTCTGAAAGAGGAAACGGTGTCAGGTACAGGAGAGAGCTGGTCACTTTGCAAATAGAAGCATAATGCAGCAAAACATATATGAGAGAAAGGTGAAGGCCTATGCAGTTATTAAAACTAGGGTCTGAATATGAAAGATACAAGTCACAGAAGTCAGGTAGTAAAAATGAATGCTAAAAATTTAGGAAGTGGCATTTGCAATCACTCTTAGTATAGAGTGAGACTGATCCCAGCAAGAACCTAAACCTTCTGGCTGTTGGCTCTCTCACTTCCATGCTGAAATCCACCTAACAATTCAAGGACCAAACATGACATTTTTCTTGAACCTTCAAGACATATTGGAAAATAGAAGAAAAAAAGAATTATCTACAGTCTCTCCTCTGCCACATTTCCATGTCTGAGTTTCAGTCTGAGCCAACTGTAAAATTTCCATACCTGTATTTACTTCTCAGTATAGAGTCGAAGGAGTAGAGCAGTAGAATTCCCTCCCTAACGAGGAAAAAATAACTGCTGCTCATTTTGCTTGGCTCAAACTTTCAGGTACAGCATTATTTTGTTTTTCATATGTGAAGAGCAGTGACAAGGATGTCGTAACTGCTGTTTGAAAGAACAATCCATAGAACCATACCTACCTTTCTTCAGCAGCTATGTCGCATTTATCTCAGAATGACATTCTTCCATACCTTCCTACAAATGTTTCACTCTGAAACTGTCTTGAAGCCTTTAATAGCCACCTGTGAGTCAAAGAACTTGAATTCAAGACATTTGGATGGTAACTATTGATCTAGGATATCTGCCATTTCAAGAGTTGTCTAGAAGAAACCTGGCACTCAGCAGTATGTGGAAAGGCTATGCACGTTGAAATGCCACTGAGACTTCAGTGTTCCTATAGCCACTATATGGAGCAATAGCATTAGAAAGAGGAGGAGTAGCCTTTGCACTCTAAGAACATGTCTGCCTGCAGAATGCTGCCTGGTTTGTGTCTACCACATGTAAGTAAATTTGGCAGGGTTTATGATAACTTGTCTTGGCATTTGGTAACTAAAGATGAATTCATGTTAGTTTGGTGTCCCTTCTGAATAGCTGCCAGTTCTTGGATACAGTTCCATCTTTTGTAGATACTTCGCAAGAAGATGCCTATATTCCATAAGCAAGAGGTAGACTAAACAAACTGAAATGAGATCTCTTATCTCTGGAAATTATATGCCCAGTACAGAATTCAGATCTGCTGCACAGTTGCATGTTATAGTCTTGAATTTACTTAGCTGCAAATATGTCAAGTATCAATTCATCAATCACCTATCACTGGCAAGGGAGATCAAAAGAGACCTGAACTAAAATTTGCACTGGAGAAAGAAGAAACTGTATCTCCACATCAAGGAATGAATTTACTGGCAGTAGGGTGATATTGATCCAAGCAGAGACAGGGACCATTTTCTTTCCAACTGCATTTTACTTTCTGACTAGTGCAGTTCTGAACGAAAATTAGATAGGACATCAGTTTTAATTAATTCTAATTTTGCTTTTCCATCATTCAAAGAAAACTGTATGATCACTGGGACGTTGCCTGCAACAATACAATCAATGAAAATGAGATAGGAAAAGGATCTCAAGAGATTTTCTAGTCCAGTACTTTGCTTCAAAGCAGGAGAAACATGCTTTCATTGTTCATGTCAGATGTTCGTCTTCCATGTTCAATAAAATGCATGGTGGGATAAGACGTTAGGGAGAATGGCAGAAAGAAATGCTCTTCTCAGATGCTGTCTAAGAACTGAATTACAGGATGTACTCGACTACAGATTCCACTCTTTGGAGACGACTATGTAGTGAAACATGAAGCTCATCTTAACGCTAACTGTCCTGCAGTGCTTCTTCGGTCCATTTCTTTCCCACTCAAAATTATTCATTACTAAAGATGAGGCCCAGTTTCTCCACTTCTTTGCAGTTTTCTGAGCAAAGATTATGTGATATTCACTACACAGATGGCTACAGATTGAAAAACAGAAAAAACAGGCCTTGAAGATTTAAGTTCAAAGGGGAAGAAGAAACTCCCAAGGCCCCTTTTTCTGAATCTATTTGCGGGAAGAAGGACAGGAAGGAAGTGTTCATTTTATTAATTTCATTCCTGTCATTCAGAAGACAAACAGCTGTGTGAGCTATTGCTACATCCAGCTTGATAGCATGCTTCATTGGTTGGCGTGTTACTATCTCTAGGAAAACTTTACTCACTGTCTACTATTTCGGGTCTTCTGGTCCTTCTCCCCGGGCTCAGAGTAAGTAGGTTTCCTTTAGTGTTTTCCACACTCTATATTGTTTAAGCCCTACTGAAAACTTCTGAACTAAACTTCTGAAACTCATCTCTCTGGCATTGCCTTATTTAAGTTAGCCATGCACACGCAAACACCTAAAACCAGTAAAAACAGTTGTGTTGGCTTTAATCGGAAAGCTAATACTTATCTGAGTTGTGCTCCCACAGAATACAAACAAAAGTTGCACTCAATTCTTCTTCTTCATGAGTGATTATATATGTTCTTAATTGTTTATACATCTGAATGCCAACAAACATGTTTATGGCTCACTAGCCAAAATGCAGTACTATAACAGTCGGATAGCTCACCTCTTACTATAAGGTTTACCTCTAATTAGAAAACCAAGTGTGTCATGATAAGTCCCCCTTTGTCATATGACTGGCCTGGCAAAGAACTTGCTAAGCTGTCTGTTTTTTGGAAATACAATACTTGCCATGAACTTTATTTCACCTGTGTTAACATTATTGATGTCAAATAGCCGGCAAAGGAACTAATAAGGCACAGTTAACTGAGAACCTTAAAAAATACCAAGAATATTGAAGGGAGGCTAACAATAAGTATCTATAAAAACTAAAAATTATATGTTCTGCCTCCCTTTTCTCATCAAATTCAGAAAGAAGGCATCGAAAGAGTTGTGCTTAGATAGAGAAACGGTTTGTGACATTTTCCACTGAAATATAAATACTAAGTAAAATCAGTCAGGCAAAAGGGAATTTATTGCATGTTATGCATTTAAAGTGATACTATTTGAAGAACTGCTGCTACTCCCAGTAAGAGTGAAACCTCACTACTTCTCTACTACACAGTGAAGCAGTGATAAAACTTTCAATGTGATATCTGATGCATGTCCAGCTAACACATTTGTAGTTGCACATCTATATATAGCAGCCTATTAGCAGTTTAAGACTATTCTAAATTACTACAAGTCTCAATGAAGTTGTTTATTTTCAGGCTATAACTGAATAATTGGTATAGAAGTCAATTAGACTTGCTGAGTGCCTGACCCAAAATTTCTTAGTCTTAGCTATTCTGGTAAGAAATCTATTCTCAGCAATAAGTACATTGAAAAAAAACCCCTTACATCACACAGTGACTATATTTAATCAAAAGCACAAATGAGGTAACTTCCCAGCCAAAGCTCAGCAGCTCTATGTCGCTGGGAGTAGACAAACTTAGAGACCACCTTCTTAAAGGGATTTGTAGCTTGCCTTTCTTTGAATAAATGTAATTCACACCTTATCTGTCCATCTGTAGGATAATGCCCAAAGCTGATCTGTGCTTGATGTGCAAATGCTAGGTCTATGATTTGCATGCACAAGTGATATGCAGGGACCCATTTGCACTTACATATGTAGAAGATGACATTTGAAAAACTGGCTCCTAGAATCATTCCTTCTGTGAATGTTATGCAGCCATCTGTACAAAAGTAGCAACCAAATACTTTGCCATCAGCAGAGTGTTAGCCTTTCAGATACGACTGGTTGAAAGGTTTTTTTTTGTCCAAACTTCACTTCAACAGAAAACTGGGTTTTTTTGACTAATACAATTTTTCAACATAATGTTAAATACGCTGTTGGTTTTCAGCTGAATCCTTCCTTTTCTCACCATTGCCAAATTTGATTGATCTGATAGATGCTAAGCATGTTCATGCCCTGGGTCTTCAGTTTTCTCTGTGGTACTACGATCAGGGATTCTTGTGACACATGCTAGCAGCTCAGTGAGAGAAGTGTGATCTCTTGAGGGACTGTAGCTTATGAAAAGAAACATTACCTCACATAACACCACAGCATTTGGGGGGGGGCGGGGGAAATCAAGGTTCTTTTTGTTACCCCACTTCCAAAAGCATTAAAAAAATCCAACAAGGAAAGGATTTTCTCTCCAGCCCATCACAGTGAATCTGAAAATCCAAATTTGCCACATAATGGTGCATCATTCTTCCAGGTGGGAACTGTTCCAGGACAAAGGTCTTTTTCAGAGAAAATTATTGTGATAAATTGTCAAAAAGATTTCTTTGCATTAGGACCAATGTAAAGTCAGCTGCTCAAACCAGGTACAAACTGGTCAGTGCTCGGTTTTCAATGAAGTATGTTGCCACTTGATCAATGGAGTGTATGGAGAACGTATGCAATGAGAGAGGCATGAAAGGTAGGACCTCGGACAATGAGAACCACATATGGAATCCATGGGTCATGCATTATGCAAAATGGTCAGTACGCTAAATCTTTCAGGGGCTACACTGTTGAGATGCTGCAGTATGCCCAGTTACAGATACTAAATATGCATGCTGCATGTTAGATTACATCTGACTCAAATAACCTAAACATAGGTGATGGCCAATGGGAGAACCCATCAAAGAGTCATGAAAACAACAGTGTGGCAATTTTCCAAAATCTGCTGAAATAGCACACATGCCAGCACAGGTGTTCTCTGCCTCTGCACTATGCCAGAGAAGTTAATTAGAAAAGTGGAAGAGTGACTTCGATTTGTCACATAAACCTGTGAAAATACTTATTCCATGTTATCCTTCCTCAGTATTTTATATGAGACCGAGATCACGTGCGCACATGTATATGCAGATCAGAGACACTGATGGGATTTTTTCAGTGAAGCATAATTCTGTGAAGCAATCTTCTCTGGGGGGAAGAAAAAAAAAGCCTTTTACACTTATCTATATATTTAGAACAAATTTTGCTCTCAGTTACATAAATACTGGTATTTGTTGAACCAAACAGAATTTTATCTATGAATAGGAAAAAAAAAATTACTCTTTCCAAGGAAATGTTGCTGCAAGCCATTAGACTTTACTTGCAAAACCTCTCTGGAGAGCCAAGGTGCTCGACAATGTCTGTGCTCCCTTTAGCAGGAGATATTTAAAATTTGCCATTTTTTCCTCCCCCCTTTCCTTTACATCTTGCCTTGTTCTTTACAAGAACACTGAATTTAGGAACAAAGCAATCTTATCCCACTTTGGTAATGCCTCCCATCCTGCTTTCATAGTGTTTTATACACACTTTCTGATACAGCGAATTATTGCACAGGATGCAAGACAACGACAAATCAGGATCTAGACGCCAGTGGTCTTGGGATTTTCTTTTGTATATGTTTGAAAAATGCATTTAGGTGCCCAGTTCTCAACTAGTAGCTGAAACAAGTCAGCAGTGCTTTGGTTTTACTACCAGAAACCTTTCTAAGTCAGGTTTTAGTGAAAAAGGACATCAGGTAGGTGACAGCTTTTATGAAGTATGTGTCTAAAATCATTCCCCCTCTCCAGGCTGACATCCATTTCCATAGAAACAGAGGCGGAAATGGACCATTAGCATCTATGAGTCAATTTAAGCTGCTAGCCGTCAATTTCTATCACTGAAAAAAGAGCTTGAATTAGTGAAAATGGGAGTTTTAAAATGACCCTTAAAAAAATCTTTTAACGTATTTTTCTGCACTTGCCAGGCTGGGTCTCTGTGGAACACAGTCACAAAGGCACTCGGAGACAGCAGGGAAGCAGAGGAGGAGGATGAGAACTCTAGATCACATGCAATAGCTGGAAGTAAAAAGCAAAACAAAAGGCAGATGAAACTTTGGGGCTCTAAATCCCCAAAATTAAAATGCTAATTTAAAATTGCATAGACTTGTTTTTTTTAAGCAGTGACTTTTTAATATCTTTGTTTGAAAACCAAATTCTCAAGTCCCTTTAACAACTGCAACTATACTCTTCAGCAATTCACTTTCCTTGGAAAGGTGCAATTACAGGAGAGAAGCAGCTATCTAGGTCACGGGGATATTTAGTTATTACTAATCATATATACTGTGATATGTTGTTTTACCAGTGCAGTCTACCCCGAAGACATGAAAGAAGGAATTCCAAAGTATCTTTTGCTATGTAATTGGAGAACGCTGAGCTGCAAGAACGCTAGACTTGAGGTCTCTTGAGATTATGGTTTAGCAGCATGGTACAGATACTGAACTTCACATTTCTTTTATTGTGGTGAAGCTGCATTGCCATTAATGACATTACTCCTGCTTTCTAAGCATGAGAAGCTTCCTTTGTGGGAAATCAGGGCAATCAAAACCAGTTTTGCAGTGGCTGCTTTCAAGCCTAAGTGTGCATGTGTTGCACTCTATTTGCACATTACATCAACCACAATATTCGACTGCCATTTCTGCTTTTGTGTCTTTGTATGCAGTTAAAAGTCTACTCTTTCTGGAGTTCGTACCCACTGCACAAGGCTTTAAAAGCATCAGCTAGGAGACTGTGCTGCAAAATCATACCTCTACTTGGAGACAGAGCAGCAACATTTCTGCAAAGCAGTTTGGATGCCTAGGGCTCAGTAGCTTCTCCTCTCTTTGGATGAGTTTCACTCCCCCTGCAGATGTTAAAGGATGAAAATTACATGCTTAGTATTTTTTTTTCAGGAATTCTGCCTGATTTCTACAGTGCATTGATATAAAGGTCAAATTCCATCAGCTTCTGCCAGAGAATTCTCTGAATTTTGTTCTTTTTTCCAGGACACACAATGAAGCAGTACATTTGCCTTAAAAATGTTTCAACTTTGGGGGGAATTGTTAAATTTTTTTCTTCCAAAAGAAGTGTTACCTTTGTAAAGTATTTGTTGATTTCTGTATTTAGCTCCATTATTTCAGGATTTAGTCTTCAGCATTGGGTTGAGTCCTTTTTTTCAGTCTCCAAACCTCTCAGAAGCGAAAAAGAACATCATGTTCCTGCAGACTGCCCAGGACACATGCTTCACAGCTGTGCCAAGTTTGCAGCTGACCAATTGGCCTACGTTGCAAGAAGACTCATTTTCAAAATTTACAATCGTTTTTTTTAACGTGTGCCAGATAGGCCGATTCACTGTGAGACTTCTTTGATTTTATTGACGTTTAGAGCCTCATCCAGTTCCCAGTGAAGTCAAAGGGTGTCTTTCCAGTCCTTATAGCAGGACTTGGATGAACCTCTAAGTGGGCAGAACTGTTTCCCGTCACCTATTTTGCCCACTGAGACATTCAAAAGATCACCGACCCCCATTCTCTAACGTTGTATAATGGCATTTATCCTGGAATTTAAAGGAATTGCATGATCTTCAAAAGTAGCTACCAAATTAAAGGTGGCAACTGACTTAAACTAATAAATTCCCCAACGTTAAGCCTCTAATGGAAATGGTAATACTAATGGCGTTATTTTGTTTGATTTGCTCCAGAAATAATGTGTGCCTTTTAGAATCCTAAGTCCTGCTTCCTGAACATGGTGGCTTGTCTGGGTGAAGGAAGTACACAAACAAGCAAGTGTTAGGCTTCTAATCTAAAAGACTACAATGTGATTTCACTAGCAGAATTTTTATAGCAGTGGAAGCAGGCATAATTCAACCATAAAATGTTTTGATTAGAGTTTAATGTCTGAAACTATTTCAGACTGAACATTTCAGTTTACAGTGCATATAAACAGACTTCTGAAAACCAGCATTTGCAAAGATGAAATCATAAGCTGGAAGACTCCAAACCAGATGACATTTCAGTCTGTAGCCAACAACAGCATCCACTCTGCAGCGTAAAACCAACAGGGCAGCAATGTTCATATACGTACTTGTATGTGTATGTTAGTATACAAGCCCAAAAAGCTTGTATGGTGTACATGCTCTGACACCATTTTTCTGGTGTGTGCAAAAAGAGAGAAAACAAACAAACAAAAAAACAACTGGAGAGTTTAGGGCTTTTTGTTCTAATCACGCACCAAACTATTGGGAGAAAATAAAAGAAAATGAAGCTGAATAATTCCTCTCTGTAGTTACTAGGGAAATTCTTTTCAGCAACCTGAAGCAGCATGATATCAGTATGGTATACATAGGGAGGAATGAAGGAGGCAAGATAGCCTATTTGCTGAAAGAACTGGACTTTTTCGTACCCTGCTTTTCTCTCCCCATCTCAGTGTCATCCTCCATCTCTGGAGTCATTATAAGGAAGCACACAGAAGAGACAGAAATTAAAGACATAAATTGTTACAAGAAAATACAAGAATATTTGTCCCATAGAATAGTTGGCGCACACCACTTCTCCTCCTATACTTCTGGTGAAAGATCACAAACACCTAATAATTCCAGTACAGTTTAAGTTGTCACTTTCACAATTTTCTGGTATCTGAATTCAGGATTGCTTAGGATCCTAGATTCCTTGAAATGGTAGATCTTCATGCATGTTATTTGGCACTGGACTGTTCACTCCAGAAAGTTGTTGGAGTAAGACTCCTGAAAACAAAGAAAGAGAGAAAGTTGCCTATTGTAGCCACAAAGGCATGTGACTTGTCTGAAGTGGAGCTAAATTAGGGCGACATATCAAGAAAAGTTTTTAGTAGTGATGTCTACAGGAACATGAAATGCTACACCAAATAGAAGAGTGGGAGAACCACTTACAATGCTATTGCTCAAGGCACTTGAGAATAGGCTATATGGAACAATTTTGGTATGAACAGCATGAACTAGAAGTATAATGGGTCTTTTCCACCTCCACTTTCTCCACAATCTAACATAATTGAAAGTGCACTGTTAGAAAAACTGGTAAAAGGTACAGAATATTTTTCTGCATTTCTGTTAAGAGAAGGGAAATACTATGAAAGCAGTTAAGAGAAGCACTAAATCTAAAACCATGCAATTATGGAAGAAGTGATGTTAGACTGCAAGAAGAAAGGAAGAACAGACTTTCCCTCAAAAAGTGAGCAAGGAAAGAATAAAAATCGAAGTAACTGCAAACCTTAACACTTGATAGTTTTCTCTCTAAAATAGTTTTAATTTCCAGCTGTATTGTTTCCAAAAGAGAAAACAAAAAAGTCAGTCATAGCAAGCTGACGAGATCATGCTACCTCAAATCAAATCAGAAGAGAAGGCCAAAACTAGAAGAAGCAATAGCCCAAGACCCCTGGACAAGTTTCTTCCAAGGTAGCTTAGGGTCATACAAGGATGTTAAACCTATTTTCCCTTTCTTTTACTTTGCTTGCTTTCCTTGCTCCCAACACACTTATCTCCATTCCCACCCCTGCCCCACATGGACAAAAGATTACTATAATAAGAAGGACCAAGAGATGATTTTTCATGAACCACTACATCTGGGGATCTGTAAAGTCTGGATTTTGTCACTATACCAGGAATGCAAAATATGAAAAGAACAGAAATCTACCTCGGACATTGGAGTTAGTCCAGTGTTTATTTATACTACAATATCATTCAGAAGGTTTGTGTGGACCGAAGTTTTGTAATCTTAGGTGCTATGTAAGCACCAAGAAAGGCATCCTCTCCTTCGGGCAGGAATTGCAAGGTAAAACGAGTGTCTTGAGGATTTGGTAACCAGGGAGGTGAAAGAGAAGAACAGGGAGGCAGCAGCTAGAGCACAGCTAAAGAAAGGGGCTGAGAAACAGGTCTCAAGTCACTATTTCTGCCTAAGACAATGATGACCACTTCACTTAGACAGCTGATACTGTGCATGGGCTTAGCAGCACATCTAGTCATTTCACCTCCTTGTCCGGACAAAAGAGTGGCTCATACAGGGGGAGAATCTGATCATGAAAACTGCAGAGTGTGAAAGTGATGCAGGTAGCATCTAAATGCATTTAGTAGTGATGTCTACAGGAACATGAAATGCTACACCAAATAGAAGAGTGGGAAAACCACTTACAATGCTATTGGTCAAGGCACTTGAGAATAGTGTGCATGCATGTGTGTGAGGGGGAGGTCATGTCATCTTTCTTGGTTTTTGCCAGGAAGGTTTTTCTTTGCTGTTCCCTGCATTTCTTTACTGACCACTATATCATCAACAGTAGTACCAAAACTCTACAAGGGGAGTACTTTAAATCAATTAGCTTCTGTATGCTGTGTTTCACTGGGTGTGTTAGGTAGTGGATCCAGTATTAGTAGGCTTTACTTATGTCTTCGAAATACACTTGTGGGAGAGTGGTTCTGGGCTGCACACCCGGGAAACAGAGAGCTGAGACTGCTGGAGCTGACCAAGGCTCCATTCTTCTTTTCTGCCTACGAATTATACCCATGCAAACGGAGGCTGCATAGAAATATCCTTAGGGCACTGCACCAGGGAGTACTAGGGTGAGGACAGAGCATTGATCTGCCTCCACAGTCACCAGGTCTGCACTTTCAGTCACACTGCTGATCTTTAAATGGAAGCATGAACCTAAATGGAGGACAAAGGGAAATGGCCCCAGAATGCAACAAGACAACCGGCTTCTCTGAAATTCTAACTGAAGTAGCAGTGACGCTTATACTAATCATGAAATCCCCTTTTTAGGAATATTCATTAAAAATGAGCCAAATTTCTCTCTTAGCTTATTTGTAACAACCAACTTTTGAATCCTGTAACAGAAGCAAATAAATGCTCAATTAGTAAATGAATGGTTATGTTTCTGAAATAATACTCGGTTCCATATGGGCTAACAATTTGCTTGGAAAGCAGCTGATAAAAATCTTAGACACAGAGGAGGAAACTCTTACTAGTTCCTTGCTCAATTATTTTTACTTTCAACACTGCCTCAGATAATATTCATACATTTCCCACTGAAGAATTCCAGCTCTCTTTCTCAGAGATAAGCATACCCACAGCCAAGATGTTCTTATAAAAGATTAAAATTCCTTCCCATATCACCAACAAATTATTCCTTCATTTTCACACTGTTGCACTCTGGAATCAGAAAAATATAAATTATTAACTATTCTTATACTGCATTTACAAAAGCAACTATTTTAGTTAATTGCTAATTTGAGCATAGCCTAAAAACAAATGAGAAAATGTACTGTAAATGTTAGCACTCAAGTATATAAAGTGAATTCTACCAGGAACAATATTAGCACTTAGCAGGGAGATTTGGCGAATAATTCTTCACAGGAATAACTCTTAATACAAAAAAGATTTGCTGAAGACTTCGTTTTTATACATGGTAGCATAAAAATGGATCAAGGTATTTAGGATACTACTTCTGCATTATGTACTGCTTATAACTAAGACTGTGTTTTGTTCCCTAGTATAGTGGACAGTACTTTTATTGGTGGATACAGGAATATGGTTACATGCACTTGTGAATATTTAAAAAACCTGGGTGGTAACACAACCTAATGATAAATCCAGTGAAATCTTATCTATTGACAAGATGAATAATTATGACAGGAATATTTAACACTTTAACTTCATAACATTCCAGAAAGGGACTCTCTTAAACAGATCTGTTTGCATCACACCCTTTTACTAGCAATGAACCCAGATACATAAATAATCCAGTAGCATAAACAAATACATGCTGGTTCACCTCAGGTGAGGATTGACAAGCAGGCTTCAACAAGGCTCAACACAAGGACTATGTGGTTTGGTTCCTTCGGGGGCCTAGATATGACAACGGTTTTCTAAGGAGTAAAATATCTTTTCACACAGGTAGGATAGGTCCTGAAATTATAAGGAATGTTCAGTGGAATGTATTCCACCTGGAGTTATCATGCAAGGTAGTGAACATATGTAAATAAAATATCAGTCAGCAATTTTCTGGCATGACAGGGGGCTGTACCTGCCTCTTAAAGCTTCAGTTCTATGAATTAAAAACTATATTCAAACATTAAAGCCATCCCAGAGAATGTTCTTTTTTCTCTCTTATTCATGAATCGAGCTCCCATTGGACTGAGTTGGTGATCCATCACAGTGCCCCACCAGTATCTTGTCCAGCTCTTCTGCAGATGAGAAGGCTCCAGCACACAGGCTGTGACAGGTGAGTTAGACAGAACAGACTGCAAGCACAGAACTTTATACTTTCTGCTCAGACTAGAGCATAAACAAAGGCTGGTGAGAAGCCAGGGCTGTTGAATTGGCAAATATGTAGACCCACCACCCCAGGCCTATGTTCCATGGGCACATATGGGAAGAAGGAAGTTTTACATTTATTCTGCTGCTATAGACCAGGTGCAGTATAAAGTTAATATGCAAAGTGTGAGCTCACCTGCCAAAAACCAGGCTATGCAGACTCCTAGCAGGTCTCTCAGCTTTGCACTGCTCTCCTCCAGTGGATCTGTGTGTTGCTTGATGCATTATGGAACAGAAGTTACTGCCACTAGCTGGAGTCTAACTGCAGGGAAAGCACTGAGACTCAGGCTCTTCATTCTGGAAGTCCTCAGCTTGATTCTAAGCCTGACTGTCCACTCCTAGCAACAACCTTGAGGGCTACCACGCTTCCCTGCTCTACCACACTGCATCATTGTATCAAGGTTACCTGCGCAAGTCAACCCCAACAGCAGTTTTCGGGGAGAATGAAGCCTGCAATAGTTCAACAGAAGCAGCACTGCAACAGCTTCCAGGATTGGGCACAAGCATAGGCAGTTCCTGTACTGAGCACAGAGGAGGCACTGGTTGACCTAAGCCCTTTACCTACCTCTCGCCACACAGCTCTCCAGAGTGTGGCCTCTTTTTGCAATGCCTACTCCAAAGATAAGCATAGCTAGGGCTTGGATCCCACGGATGCATCTATCCACAGGGCATAAGCCAAAGAAAATTGAGAGCTACGGATCACATCTGTTGCCGTGAAGACACCCCTGCAGCAAAACTACTGAAGGGATCTGTCTTTTTACTTGGAAATGGTAACAGATAAGAAGTTTTCTCCTTTTTCTGTAACCACACTGGCCTCATTACCCAGCATAAGCTATCTCAAGGAGGTCTCCTTCGAGACAGCCAGGGCAACACACTGAATATCTTGCTGTCTCATGGAGGGAGGGAGAACTCTTCAAGAAATATATGCTTCAGAATGAATACTGGCATGGGAAGTGAAATCTATTTCAGAGTACCTCCAAAAATTGTCTCCCTTCAGCTTTTTCTTGCCAAGGCTCACTAAGATTCCATGCAGTGCTGATATGATATGAAATATAGCACTGTGTAGGAAACAAGCTCACCAGGCTTACTGGAATTACTGAATTCCCACTTTAGCTGTTACATTACTGTATGAGACCCAGATACATAGATCAGGCATCCATCCAGCCTGTCCATTTCCCACCACAAGTGGTGGAAGAAAATCAAGTTTGTATTATATGATCACAGCCCTTACAGAGAATTGTAATGCTTTGTTAAAAATCCAGAATACATGATACTCTCCAACTCAAAATAAGGTAGGACTCCCAGCCCACAGTGAAGAATATCTGTAGTCTATAAGCTCCTTGACTTTTCTTTTGAATAAGGTTTTTTTTCAGTTCACTACTCCATCGCTGAAATGCTATTGCAAGTGTTCTCCGCATTATTTTGTAGACCATTAGCAACCACAAAAAAAAAAAAAAAAAAAAGACATAAGGGAAACTTTCAGTGATTTAAAAGTGAGATACTGGGTTCTGAATTCACCAGGCCCTGTCTGCCCCCAGCTCTCCTGAGTGTAGCATCATCAGGCAGCATGTGCAACAGAACACATACTGTTCACCCAGACCTCCCTCTGCCTCTCTCTACTGAAAGCAGAAATGCTCTCCAAGGACAACTGCTTACAACTTTTTTCACAGGTGAATCTACCACACTTGCCCCTATAACTCAATTTCCATGTGGCTTATATTAGCCACATTTTTGGTCTCCAGCTTATTCCATTTTGCTATTACTACAAGCAACTGAGAGCCAGTTGTGGCTAGACTAAGGCACATAATTCAGGCAAGGCACATCATTGGCTAACCCAACTTGGAGTTTCTCTGGGTGCCATTTTAGTTGTGAATATCTAAATTATAGTTATTATCTAAATATCTAAAGGCCTCTGCGCTGAGAACACTGAGAGAAGCCAACCTTGCAGGGATACTGGCCCTCCCTGGACCACCATTTTCTGCCTCCTGGCCTTCCAGAAAAAACAGATCATAGCCTTCAGGTGCTGCGGGGCAATCTGAGACGGGGGATTTGCTTCCCACAGTCCAGCCCCATGGCAGTTTTGAGTTCAGTCACATACAAGAACAGCCACAGTTTCAGAACACGTCACACTGCTTTAATAGCACTTCCTCTCACCAGCTTCCAAGAAAATGTTTGCTGTCCCAGCAATTCTTCTGTCCTGCATTTAACCATGATTTTTCTCACAGTGCATCTCACCATATCACCAGCCTATACATTTTGCGTTTTTTTTCCTATACTCAAGCCATCAGCATCTTCTGCTTGTTTTAAGACCTTCTCTCTAAAAGGACTGGCAAAAGTCAAACCATTTTATTTCTGTGTTACATTCAAGACTTTTTATGTTGGCTACTGTCTCAATCCATTTCTGTACTGAGTCCAGCTATTTCTTATATCTTCAAGGCTGTCACAAGATCCCTCTGAGATCTGACTTATGATATGACACAGTTGATGAACTACAAGTTCCCCAAATGCCTCACTTTAAAAAGTGATGCTTCAGGAAACAGGCCAGAGGGCAGTCCTGTCTCTTAAGAGCTGGTGACCCTACCATAAGCCACAGTTGCATCACATCAAGGGATCTCTTTTCAGTAGCAAGTTGCATGAATAAATTGCACTTCATAACATACTTTCTGCTTCAGGCAGCTGGCGCACTCAGACAAGGGCAGGGAGAGACCAAACCCTGCCCCAGACAACTTAGCTCACTTTCATCATGATCTGAGGGGATCATGGTATCTTTGCACCAGCCACTGACTTTTGTTTGCCGTCCAAACCTATGCCCATCTGAAAAAAAACCCAACCCCCTACACCAGTAACAAATACTGCCGGAGACTGCGTGGCTCTGTTCTGGGTCCATTTCCCTCTTGTACAGGTTATCAGGAGGCACTCCTCTTCCAAAATGCATTTCGTTTCCAAAGTCATACAGAAGTGAAATACTTGTTCTTATATGAAATGTGCAACAACAATGTACAGATTGGTGGGTAATGGGCAGACACTACCATCCTTATCTTTGAATTACCATTCTTTTCCTTAGACTCCAAAACCTTACTTTAAAACCGTGGTTTTCTCCCCCCACCTCCCCTTTTCTTTGTGGTTTAACAGATAAAGTCAGAATGGGAGGAGGTTTCACCGCTTTTGCTGCATGTAAAAACATTAAATTATTCTGTTATTCTGAGGCTTACTGATAGTATGAAGTGGACAACTGAACACCAAGGATAGCATTTGCTTGTTCTGCTAGTAACAGAGAGCTTCTTTGGTTGGGTTTTTCAGTTTAGCAAATTCCTGATGCAATTGTCTTGATATGAGTTCTTCAAGTTTTTACCTCCATTTTTTCCCCAAAATAACATTCTTCTTTTCCTTTTTTTTATTTTTGCAAAGAAAGTAATTGCTAAACAACTATTCAGTTTATACTGAAATACACTAGCTCGCATGCATTTGTCAAATCCTATTTTTCATCTAATTAAAAAGGTGTCCTAATAGCGCATACCAAATAAATATTCTTATAGAAATGTCACATATAATATACTGACTCTACTACATTCCAAATGAAAATAAAAGCAATTCAAATTTCATAGAATCACAGATTCGCAGAATAATTTAGGTTAGAAGGGAACTCTGAGTGTCATCTAGTCCAGCTTTCCTTGCCCCAAGCAGAGCTACCTTCAAAGTTAGATCATGTAAACAAAAAAGAGTTCCAAACACTAACTGCTTTTACACTGATAGGCATTTAATAGTTTTGTAACATTTTTACAATAAGACATAGTTTCTTGTAGTACCGCAACTATGTTGTTGCCATAAAACAACACAAACACCCTGTGATGACAGGCACTGTTAATGATCAATTACACGTGCGTATGTGTTGGTACACATATGCACTGAGGAGACCCATGATGAATCATCCTGTCCTGCAGCTGCAAGGTGGAACTGGCACTGTTAGTTCCACTTGCTGTTCCTACCAAGGAAGAGGAGTAGGTAGGAATAATAAAGGCAATTTACTGCCATGCATTTCCTCTTGAAAAAGTGAGAGGGAAATGTTCTCAGCTAACTGAGATTTAAGGAAGCCTGACTTTCTAAGATGCGGCTCACAGCACCTATGTTATTATTTGGGGCTTGCTAGAATGACAGCTGTCACGTTGTGTGACAATATTTGCAACAAACAGGTGGAAGCTTTGTTGCTGCGCTGTTAGTTAGCAACAGAATATCATGATACAGCTAATTAATCATGTTGCAAATTTGTCTCTAAGTTTAAAAAAATGATAGCTCTGGCCCATCAGATTAAAAAGCAAAGATTAATTCATTTACCGCTACAATAAAAAAGAACTACTTTCCTAGCCCAGGCAGCAAAAACAACCTGAATGCACTTTTCTTCTAACCCTGAACTCCTACTAGCTTCACAGGATTAGCCCTAATTTTGTATTTGCTTCCTAGGACTGTAATTGTTAGAGATGTCACTCAAGATGTATTTTATGTAGGAGCAACAGCACATGTTCCTGCCTGGCAGAATTTGGATTATTCATGCCCATATTGCAGTGAATTTCACAGGCTCTACAAAAACACGTCTAAATTGGCAAGCTTTCCAAGGCTTGGTCGTGCATCTTATGCACTTTGCAAGAGAAGGGAATCTATCAAGTACCCATATTGAGATTTACTGTGATGAGTGACTCCTATGAATGATTGATTTAAGGGTCCAGGATATCTCAGACAATTGGTAATAAGATGTGACCTCTTTCACCTCAATGTTATTGGAAGAAACTAGACAACTCCTACTCTATACAAACTGATATGAAATGACTAAATGGGCTCAACCTAAATTAAACTGCATCTACTTCTGAGACCGAGCTCACTACTGCAGGATGCAAATTTCCCTGTGATCAGATGTCAATACCAAAACCTACAAATGGCTTCTTTAGGGAAACAGTCTCAGTAGAAAACACATCTACAGATGACAGTGGAAATTTAGATACATTATTACTTATGGGGGTCTTATTACTCTTGGTGGTCTTATTCAGAGGGTGCTGATAGATGTCAGGTGCACAAATGATAGAGTGCACCTGAAAACTTCCGAGATTTCTGTTCATGCCACACCACTTGTCTACACAGAAGACAAGAGTCTTGCACGGCTGTCAAGCCTAGACTTTTCTATCACTTAGCATACAAGCACTGAAAGAGCAAAGGAGGAATTACTCATAGATTTCATAAAAAGCAGAATCTATGTTTATGTAATTTTATATGGTTGAAAGATAAACACAGATGTTGCATTTCCAGATATGGTATTTATAACACTATTTTATCAATTATGCTGTGTTTCAGACATGGAAAAACATTGTCTATTTATTTGTCTTAATAGACTGTAGATCCAAAAAAAATTTCTTATAGATTTTAAAAGGTTTCTTGAAAAAATGTAAATTTTCATACATTCAGTTAGTCAAACTTATGAGACTAGAGAAAAAGATTACATAAAAAGTCAACTTTCAGATGACTAAAAATAGCTGGGGTTTTTTAAGCAAAATATTTTGAAGACTTTTCATGAACACAAAGTATTTTCTGGCTCTGATTTGCACACAGAAATCTTGTTTTCCACTAGTTTTGTTTTAGAAATGTGCTCCAAAGCAAACTGGAGAAACTCCTTGCTAACAGATCATATTGCAGAGGTAAGGCCCTCTGCTTTTACAACTACAGTCATCTGGTTTTCAGATACCAGGTGGGAGCAAGGGAGTGATTTTTGGGCCACTTTGCTTCTGGTAGGAAAATTTAATTAAGAAAAAGTATGATTTCTCAGGGTTTGCGTCTTCTTCCAGTAACTTACATATATGTGGACTTACAGAACCATAATAGGCCTCCACTGGTCATCTATTCTATCTCTCTGGCCGACGCAGGACAACCAGTATCTCTGCCAGGCAGCTGTTTGACCAACCTTCCTAAACACCTCCAGTGATGGAGATTCCATCACCTCCTCAGTTGCCCTGTACCTTGAAGAATGGGAAAAAGCCTTAGAAGTCCACCATGGCATGAAATGAATCATACACTGGAAATGTCTATAAAGAGAGATTTGTCTGATTAGCTGAGATACCAACATTTGTTGCTGATGTCAGGTTTTTGGCCGGATAGAAGCCATTCTATCCTTCCACAGAACTGAAATAAATTCAAATCAAATCACGCTGTGATGCCCAGCATGATTGGCACGCTACTAATCAGCTTCCTTCCAGTTTCAACATGAAGGTTGTCAGGCTTACTTTTCTGATTCTTAATACGATAGCAAGGTTTGCTTCTTTCTTTCCTGGATTCCTCTATCTTATTTTTAGCTCATTCTTTTCCTTATATACTAAAACACTTTTAAGCAGTGAAGGAACTTGCTTTTCATGTGACTTTTTGTCTTCTGAAACACACTTAAAACCACATTTTTGGGCAGCAATATTTTCTTTGTCCTAACTATGACAGGAAGACATCACCATTCACAGTCTTTGATGCTTGTCCTTCTTGTGATCCATTTTATTTACTTTGTATTTAATTCATGTCTACAATAACTATGGACAGTTTTTCCTGTTGTTTTCCTGACTCCCCACTATGGTCACTCCTTTGGGAATTTTACATGAGTCATTTAGCAATGTGTGCTAGTAGAACAGCATGGTTATATTGTATGAATTAATTTTCATCTTTGGGAGTAAGAAAGAATGTAAGCGTTTCAACTTCAACCTTCAAATCAGCTGGCTGAAACCCCATTGCTGCAGGATGGTATGATATTATGTCACTAATCACAGGACTCTGTTCTGAACTTAGTAAATGACATATGCCATTAGCATTCATCACACCTAAGGTAAATTCCAACAAAACTCCCCTGCACAGTCTCCTCACCTTTGCCCATGCTATCCCAGGAGATCAGATTCAGCACTGATAAAACCCACTAATGTAGGCATCTTACTTTACAAATGGATTTGCCTTGATATCTTAGAAGAAACAGAAGGAAATCTCCCTGCCTACAATGTGCCAGTAAAGAAAAAAAAATGGAGTTTGCCAGTTGTAGTGGAAGAGATCTGATCTCTGGGAACTCTGCTTTCCCCACAGACCCTCTGATGAGTGTGTTTTCTCCTTTCAGTTTCCATACTTTAAAAATTCCTTTCTAAGATCAAGCTGAACTTTTTTTGCCAGAGGAAAGGGAACTTCCAGGGTAGATTCTCTCCAGTGCTGCATGACTCTTACCACAGAAAGCTTACCCAGAGGTAGTATGTAAAGGCTCAAATCACCTGACTGCTACTAGTACTGAACAAAAGACCTGCTCGCTTTTTTATTGCGTTCCCCTAAGCAGATTCTGGCAGAAATGCTCAAGAGATCTCCTGACAGATGGAGACTACATTGTCTTCCTTAGGAAGAACAAGTGTGTATGGCTTCTACCTTGATAATCCCGCTCTCTACCCATATTTCACCCTTCCGTCTTTTCTTCTTTCCACTGACTGTTGCCTTGACAATCCCTCCTGTTTACATGTTGCCTCAATGATTTAACCTTTCAATTCGTCAAGAATATCCTTCTCAACATATCTAGACCTAATCAAACACGTCTACATGCATAATGCCCACTTTGTATGCAAAAGCTTTATGCAGTCCTTAAGACCTCCTGAAAAGTAGTTGATTGAAGAAGAAACCCCAGTTTTCAACTTGTGCGTCCTCCTCCTATCAAGCTTTACACCAGAGTATTGCTTCGCAATGTTCCTAGAGCAAACCTTATTGCATAGACTTCACCTACCAAGACTAGACATAGGAAATGATTCCTGGAGACACTGAGATAATGCTAGGGTCCGCGGGGAAAGGGATGTGAGGGAGTTGGAGTGACCTTGAGACAGAAATCACAATAGGCCTGGCAGCAAAGCCAGCAAGGGGTGAACAAAGCAACCTGCTGCTGTTGCCTACTTTCCCTCTTTTGGGTCCCTTTCTCTCCTTGATCGACAGAGAAAGCAGCAAGGGAGGTGCTCGAGGTGAAGTCAAAAGTCAAGCTCAGGGAGGAAAACTGGTAAAGAAAGCAGAGACTGAGATGCTCAGCTGCTACAGAGGGGAGGCAGGAAGGAGGTCCTGGACCCTGCCTTGGAGACTTTCCCCTCCAGTGAGGGACACCGTGCCAGCAGGGAGGGAGCACAGCCATGGACTCTAGCCCTGCATTTCACCTGTGGGACAAGTCTAGTCTCATCAGTAGGGAACCATTACTCGAGAGATTTTTAGTTCCCTTAAATACCCATTGTCAGGCCAGTGCCCAGGACTGGCATTCCAACCAGCCAGTCTGTCTAATCCCCTTCAAAATCCATGCTGTTTTTGCCCTCAGCAACAGCAAATGCCAGAGACAGCAGTCTGGACAGAAGAAATGTAACATTCTTTCTTAAATCTGCTTCTGCCTGTGTTTTCAATCCCACAAAAAAAATGCATGAGATGAGAGCTGGCTTTTCCCTCAAAAATTTTACTATTTAGTATTTAAATTACAGCAATGCTTTTGCCTATGTACAAACACCAGTCTCTGTTCCAAAAGGAGTGTTTAGTTTAAAAGTAATCCTGTGTGTTTAGATTGCCAGATAGGCTCATAAGGGCATTTTTACCATTTTCTGGGGACTGGATCCTGCTACTGGATCTTCCAAGGCTACAGCCTCACAGTGCTCTGTCACGTCCCTGTGGGGTCAGATCTATGCTGTCATCCCAAGAGGCCTCAGAAGCTGTCATCTTCTCTCATCTGAGTCCTGAAGTGAACCGAGTCCTAATGAATCAACGCAGAAATGATTAATGGGTATCAGGAAACATCCTCCTAGTGTCTTTTGGAAGTTTGCAAAGTTAGGAACTCAATGGGGAAAAAGTAAAATCCTCTCCAAAGCATAAGAGGCTATGGAAGAGCATCTTTTAAAGAAATTATAGCTGATAAGAGATTTCCACTTTTTCCCCATACTCGGTACAACCAAATTTCTTGTTTTAGAACATTTTTCAGGAAAAATACCTCCCAAAGTCTAAGGATTCCAAAACTACGCTCTGACCATTGCACTTGGCAAAAACTTATTACACCTTATTGTAGTAAAACTGTTTCACTTTTTCTCTCTGTTGCCCGTGATCAGAGCATAAGCTAATTCGCTGTTTCAGAATGCCCAACTGCCAAATTAAAGCAAGGTGGATTCTTCCCTCCCCCCCAGCCAACACATACTCTTCTTTCAATTATAAGACTTCGGGCTGTCTTACTTTACCAGTCCCACAGTTTCTCACAGGATATTTCAAAGCTTGATCCTTGCACTCTGTCCCGACAAATGCCTTGTTCTTGCTTTTGATGTTCTATATATCTCTCATTTGGCTGCTTTTCATCAGGTCAACCGCTGGCACTTGTATTCACAGCACGGGTCTCAATGAACCTTTAGCTTGCTTCTTGCACGGCTGCCCTTGCATTCATTCCCTGCCAGCCTGGATGTGTTATACCTTTGCTTAAATCACTTTCTCCTTTTTCACAGTGACACCTACAAGGACTGAGTCATGGTAACATATGTACGTGTATTTAGTATCTAAAGATAAACAGAGACCTGTTCAAACACAGGTTCAACACATACCTCAGCAGCACGACTCTCTTGCTGCAACTTCGTGGTGTTGTGTCACACCCTCGTGTTGTCAGATCCACTGGAGATTGTGCACTCCTTGGGGCAGGGAATATGTCATTTTATTCTGCGCTGCATGGAGCCTAGCAAACTTAGGCACCATGCGATGGTCATTAACGGTATCAACTGAAGATCTCTGCTGCTGCAAACAGCTACCACCTCCACCCATTCAACTGCGCCTGCTGCAAAGCAGCTCTGGCTAGGCCAGGGCTGAGGGTCACGGCGCACGGCGCGGGGCTCCCCATGCCGCAGGGCTGGACAGGGCCGAGGGGAGGGCCCCTTGCGTGCCACCGCAGGCAGGCCGCCGCCAGGCCGCCCCTGGGGGAGCGGACCCGGAGCTGGTGCCCCACGCAGCCAGGCGAGGGGTAGCAGGCTGCCGTCCCCTTGCCGCACGGCACGACCGTGCTCTGGACCCAGCAGGACACCCACGGCCTAGGTACCAGGGAGCAGAGCCGGCTCTTTTGTTCTGGGCACACTCCACCAGCGCAACATATTACATCAATTTGGGGGCGGGGGGAGGAAAAAAAGAGGAGAAAAATCCCCAAAGAGGAACTAGGCAGAAGCACATGTTCCTCGCACGGCCGCTCCCCGGCCTAGCCTGGCCTTCCGCGATCGACGGGGCACCGCGACTCGCCGGCACCGTCGGGCGCCGCGCCTGGGGGCGGCGACCCCGGACCCCCTTCGCCGCGGGCGAGAGCTGCGGGAAACGCAACCGCGCCGCCGGCTGCGAGCCCCGCGGGCCGGCCTGTGGCGAACACCCGGCAGGGGCGGAGGGCGGGCCGTGGCGGGCACCACCCCTCGGCCGCCGTCAGTCAACGGGCGGGGCGGGGCGGGGCGGGGGCGGTGGCGGCGCGGGTTGGCGGACGCGCCGGGGGGCGGGACGGAGGCAGCGCCGGCGGCGGGCAGGGCGCCGCTGAGGCACTGGGGCGGTGAGCGCGGTCGGGGGAAGCGGGGCCGGGGCGCGCGGCGGGACGGACGCACGGCGGAGAGCGGGGCGACGCGGCGGCGGCTGCCCGGCGGCGGGAGGGAGACGGTGGCGGTGCCGCCGCTGCTGAGGTAAAGCAAGTGCCGCCGTGGCCGCCTCACCTGGCGGTGCCCGGCGGACGGCCGCGGGGCAGGGGAGCAGGGCAGGGCTGTGCGGGGCCATGCAGCCGCCCGGGCACCGGCCGCCCCTGCGGCGTGACAGGCCGAGCGGGAGCGCCGCCGCCGCTGCCCTGTGCAACTTTCTCTCCCGTCCAGGGCCGGCTGTGGCGCCGCCGAGCCCTCCGGCGCGGCAGGCCCGGGCGGGCCGCCCGCTGCGGCCGGCGCCGAGCCCCGGGGGCGGTGGAGCTTCTCCCCCTGCGGCCGGGGGCGGTCCGGCCCGGCGCTTCCTGGTCGGGCAGGGCGGGCGGCACGCCGTGCCGGGGGCGAGGCCCGGCGGCCGCGGGGCTGCTCGGGAGCCCCGGCCTCTCCGTGCGGCTTGCGGAGCCGGGCTGGTGCCCCCACCCGGCTGGCGTCCCCGGGGCGGCGGAAGGGGTGTCCGTAGGAAGTGCTGCGGCGGCCGTCGCCGGGGGGAGCGGGCGGCGCGGTGTCGAGCCTGCCTGTCCCCGGGTCTCTGCCGGGGGCGGTCCTGGCGGCTCCGCGGCCGTCCCTGGGCCGGGGAGTGCTGTCTCCGGGCAGCCCTCCCTCGGCCGTGGAGGGCCTGCGCCCCCAGAGCGGTCCGGGGCGCGGGGACCGAGCTCCGGCCCTGGGAGGGCGGCTGCTCTGCGGCGGGGACCGCCGCCCGGGTGCATGTCGGTGCAGGACTCCCGGAGGGGTTAGCTTACTGGCCTCTTAACAGGATGGAAGCTCAGTTTGTACTGCCTTCCTAGGATTTTTAATTATTATTATTTTAATGATTTTTCTGAAGAGGTCTTGATGCTCCCCTGCCTTCTTCCGTAGCTTTGCAGTCAGTATAAAGTCTTTGACATGTTTCAGAGTGGGATGTGCTTCACAGTGTCCACAGTGAAGTTAATGTACTTCTTCCGTGCGTACATATTTGAACTTGTTCGGCGGTAGAATGTCCATAGGCTCAAAATCACTCTTTCAAAGACTGGGAGCGGCATAAAGGTATTACAAGCATGCATCTCCTTCTTCACGATATATCATGGACCTCAGTTTCTTGCAGAAAATAGTGTTCTGATGTGGTACTTACCTTGGTCATCTCCATTTGGAGAGCTGCAGCAACATACTTCAGAGATAACTGCAGTTTGAGTTACAGGTGTGTAGACACCTAGTGGGGAGAAGAGTCAGTCTCCGAGCAGATTCCCCGCTTACGCTTCAATTCTCATTATTTCAGTGCCTCCCTAAGTAGTCTGCTCTTCTGTTGATGAAGCTCATAATTGCAGTGGAAGGGAAGTTCGTGTTAGGCACTGTTTCCCTAGGGATTTTTGGAATGAGTATGAGAGATGGCAGTATGAGGAAATATGGTTATTAAATGTGTTAATATAAAGGTGGAGAAAGTCTTTGCTGTCTTGTATAGGGGTGCTGTATCAGTAACACACACGCAACTCTCTGGTTGGGCTGGTAGTAACGTGGGTTCGCGGAGTAAAGTTTTTGTTCTCAGTCACCAAAGGAATGCTAGCTAGTGTGGGAGGAAATGCTTGGGTACCAAGTGGTGTGGGAGCCAGACATCATTTTTAACAGGGGGAGAAGGGGGGCGTGGAGGGGAAGCTTTCATATTCTCTTCCTTTACCACTTAACTTTACAAGAATCTCTTGCATCTTTCTGTTGAATTTTAAATTTTGTAACTGTTGAAATGCTCAACATAAACCATTCTGCTGAGAGACCAGAATTCTGCCTGAACTCAGGAATCTTTCATTGGGATCAAGCTCTTAGACAGTAAATAAAAAACAAATGAGCGTTTGATTCTTTTACAATACTTCTTCCTCCTTTTCCATTCCACCCGCCAAATGGAAATCCAGTAATACATCATTTCAAATATAACAATGTTTCTTGCCTAATGTGTTTGGTTTGTTTTTTTCCTTCTACTTAAGATGGTCTCCAAGCTATTTATTTTAAGACTAATCAGCTTAAGTCAGTTTGAGTCAAAATACCTGAGTGTAGAGACCATGTAACTTCACTTGGAGTAAAGGGTATTTGTTTATACAGGATCGTAACAGAGCAGTAAGTAAAGAACTGTCAAAGAGGGCTCTTTGGAGACGCTGCAGTTTTACCGGACTGGTGTGCAGAACCGGTATCTGTCCCTACATTAGGGCTGTCTAATGTAGGACTACCTACATTGGAGTCTGAGTCTTCCTCCATCCCCAAACCTGACAGATAATGAGAGTAGAAAAAGGCATAAATCCAAGAAATTCAGCGCAGCTCACCCACAGGAGTGCCTCCAGGTACATGAACCGTGGATCAGTCAGGAGATGGGATGCTGGGCGCCCTGTATCAAGGCCAGTGCTGAGGAGTGAGTATAAACCGGTACTGCAGCTCTGAGCCTCGGGGAAACTGGATTTAGGGAAATTTTGCTACCATAACTGCACTGAATTGTTCTAACATGCAAGTAAATCAGACCTTTTGTCCTATCTGATTCAGGTTTTGAGTTTTTAAAATAGCTTAAAAACTGTCATAAGCAGTTTTTATGTTATTACATTTCCAGTTCTGTATTGTCAGACCAAGTGTAAGAGACACAAGTACTCATTTTAAATATCTGGCCATAAAGTTGCTATGATACATTTGATAATAAAAGATCAGAGGAGTAGGTCAAGTCAGTTAAATTATGCAATGTTTAGAAGACTTATTCGTTGACTGCCAAAATGCCCGTAGGCAGTAGGAGCAAAATGAGTAGTTGTAGCACAGCACTTGTTGAACCCTTCTTAAAAAGAAAATAAATATTTCAGAGTATTTAATATAGTCGAAGTGGTAATTTTCTAGCAGGTTTTGCTGTGCATAGTTGGTTTTGATTGCAAACATTTAGATTAGCTCCAACACTTAGATCTAAGGTGTGTAAGTGCATTTTGTTCCCTTGCTATATGAAGTGGGAGGAACCCGTGCTTTTGAAAAGGCTTCTGTACAATTTAATTGATACTTGTGCTTTAGATTTTTATTTCCTTTTTTTTTTTCTCTAGTTCTTGTCTGTACGCTTTCCTCTGGTAGAAGAGGCAAAATGAAATATCAGTGAAACTCTTTTCACATTAATTGTGAAGTCTGTGATGTTTGGTAGTGTGAGCTAAGCAGCATAGTTTGGTTTTTCAGAAGTGGCTGCAGAAATTTCTCATTAAAATTTTGGTGGGAGCTGGATGCCTTATCCACGTGGATAGATTTGCAAGTTATTAAAATAAATACTTGTGTGTAGGCTTTTTGAAATGAGAAGTCTAATTCAGGCTCAGGTAATTCTTTCCTACAGCAAAAACTGGTTGCAAGGGATGGTAAGGAAGTTCTTCGAGAACTTACAAGATTTTCTTCTGTTCTGTTACAAGAGATGTTGCGCAATAAGCTGTAGGGAATTATATTTAGACCTGATGGACTGAAGAGGAGCCGCATACAAATTAGGGATCAGGGTCACTCACTGGCAAAGGAAGCCCATATACATTCTTATAAACACTTTTTAGCTTGTCAGTTAGTCATGTTCCAGGGCCTTGATGACTGAGGCATTAGAGAAAATGGTGTGGAAAAGAGCTGTCAGAGGTTCCCTGTTGCAGCCCTGTCTACTGGTGTCTCTTTGCAATGTAAAAGGGAGCGTTTCTCAAAAAAATAATCTTTCTATACACTAAGTACATAGTACACAGACAATATTTTACCTACTTGTATTATATAGCCCCCTCGGGTCTTTTATTCAGCTATAGTTTAGGAGTTTCAATGCAACTTTGAGTAGTTAGCACTTTCTGGTTCCCAGTATAGCATTTCAAATTATGATTGGGCTTGTCTTTTTAAGTAGATGAAAATGAGTAACAGTTGAAATCTTTAGAAAACTTTCACTGTTCTATATGTCTTTAAGCTACTGTTTTCTAAATTGATTTCTTTTTAGTCATATTTTTCCTTTTTACTTTATGTTTGGGCAACCTTGAGTCAAATGTTCAGGCCTGTATTCTCTTGCCTTTAGCGTAATTTAAGCATACACCCTGATACTTTCCTCCTGCTAGTGCTGCTTAGGTGGTCTGGGTGTGCCTGTTTCAGTTGCTGATTGTTTTTCTAGTATTATACCATAAACACATTAAAAAACATCTGGAAGAGGGGGATTGGGGAAGCCCCTCTTTTTAAGAAAACAGAAATATGGTACTCATCAAGTGAAAGCATTTTGGACTTTTTGGTTCTCCTACAGATTATGAAAAAAACCCTCCCTCCCGATAGGTTTTTGGAATATAGGCTTTGGGCTGGGGATTGTTGCCCATCCTCACCTTCTGCATAAACAGCAGGAGTTTGAATACCCCAGTGGTGAGCATCAGCACTTACTTGCTTATTACAGCGAGCTCCTCCTCTGTCCCGGCAGACCTCTTGTGGAGAAGGGTTGTGGCCATGTGTCTTCAGGGAGATAATATATAAAATCTTGCTGCCAGGTTAGATATTGCACTACAGGGATAGCTCCAGGGCATAGCCCTCTCGCTCTGAGACTTAAGTAGCCATAAGCCACAGAGGAGGAAGCATGCCTCATACTGCAGAGGTGCAGATTTGGTTCAAGTACTAAGACATACATCTTTTATAAAAACACAAGCGTTAGCTGACAGATTTTTTTGTGAGGTCGCTTTATTTTGTTATTTAGGGCGCTTTTGTGGGATACAACTTCTGCCAGGGTTGCAGAACTCTTAAGTCATAAGTGGGATCCCAAGTTCAGAATCATCAAGAGAATTTGAAATGATCTCACCAGTTTTCTCTTCTCTTTCCAGGAAGAGCATGTGTGCAGAGTTCGGTGGCAGAATATTTAAGGTACGTGGGCAATCTGTGGCAAGTCCATCTGAAGAAGGTGTGACGGGCTATAAGAATCAGCTGAACTTGAGTATGGAGACCCAGAAGTGCCAGCAAGCTCAGAAAAGGAACTAATTGGCAGAATATTGCTAGACATAGAAGAAGTGGAACGCATACTTCTGCAACAATCATTGACTCAGAATAAATATCAGTAAAAACATCAGCAGTGAAATGACAGATCCTGGTGCTTTTTGATTCTCTGGTGGATTTTATTATTTAGACATTGCTATTGACATTTTTATTATCCCGTTTAATACATCTTGAATCTCTCTGTACATAAAAATATAACTGGACAATTACATTTTGATACTGTTTAATAACACTTTTGAATGTTAAATCGTTTGCCAAGATGAGTGCTGAAGGATATCAATACAGAGCTTTATATGACTACAAAAAAGAGCGAGAAGAAGACATTGACTTGCACTTAGGAGATGTATTAACTGTGAATAAAGGTACCTTACTAGCACTTGGATTCAGTGAAGGGGAAGAAGCAAAGCCTGAGGAAATTGGTTGGTTAAATGGCTTTAATGAAACCACAGGAGAGAGGGGGGATTTCCCAGGAACTTACGTAGAGTACATTGGAAGAAAAAAAATATCTCCCCCAACTCCGAAGCCTCGTCCTCCTCGACCCCTTCCTGTAGCACCAAGTCCTGCAAAAGTTGAAGCAGAGAGTGAGCAACAAGGTGAGTACTGTTCTCAGAAGACGTGTGTGTGTGTCTCCCATGTTTTTCAGATATTTTTGTTTCATAGACTTGTCTGACACTACATTTATGTGTATAATACCTGCTGGCCAGCTTTTTTAGAGCATGGCTCATTTCAGTCAATTAGGAATTGTTTCTACTTCATAATATTTAGTTCACATGGTTTGTAATTTCACGTGCTTTGTCTCAGGCACCACAGAGACCAGTAACTTACTGTGAGGTACATCTCAGAAGTTGGAAAACATGCTTATAATTCACAACTGTAAAGACTTAAGTGGAGAATGAACAGAGTAGCATTTATTTTAGGTTTCTGAGAAGCTGGTGGAAGTATTTCCCTCTGTGGTTCATCACATTTAATATTGAGGAACTTCTTGGTGAATCTGAGAGTATGAATTCCAAATAAACAGTATGTTCCTATTATGAATCTCTTGCTAACAGCAAAAAATATGTACTTCGTCATGGAGGTTTACCTGTGGCATTAAAGGTAAGAGCAGATATTTAAAAATCGACAATGGAATGATGATAAAGAGAAATTCAGATTTAACTTTTTTGGGGGTAGGGCATGCAGTAGAAAAAATAGCACTTATATAAACAAAGGAATATATTTCCTTTGTTTAAACATAAGTTGCTTTCTAACTACATTTGCAACAGTATGTTGTGCAGAACTCAGAATTTGATCAGAACTCTTCTGTTAATAGAAGAAAGAAGTCTTCTCTTTTTTAGTTGGAAAGACTTTAGGGTAAAAAAAAAAAAATCAAGTGATTTGTCTCCTTTACCTACTGACATTAAGATATTTGGGTTTTACATATCAACAAGCCATGTCCATCTTAGGATAGATTTTACATTGGTCTTTCACTTCTCAGAGGTCTAGAAGGCTTATATTGCTTCAACATCTAATACTTCTTAAATTCGCAGTGTTTCTAGCTGTAGGAAGTACAAGTTGTAGCATGTGATCCTGATTCTTACAGTGACGCCATAGTCCTGAATAGTATTGTCATCCTCTCCCTCCATAGAAATCTTTGTAGCATCACTTGCAAAGTTGGGTATCAATTTATCAGCTTCCATTCCTGTTATTATAACAGTGCCTATTATAAGTTTATTTTCAGCTGTGCTGATAATCAATGCAGATAAGAATGGAAACATAGAAAATTGCATATGGCAACCAAGTGGAAACCTGGCAGAAGCATTTCTAGGTTGGTGGGTGCTTAATAAAGAGTAAAACTGGACTGTTTGATATAGCAATGTCCTTAAGCACTCAAGAATTGCTTGCAAGTGTATAATGCCCAGGTGTACATTGTTGTTAGAATGAAGGTGGGGGCTGATGGGGGTGTAGTGGCATTTTAAGTTATGTTGTCCCTATTTCTTAAGTCCTCAAACTCTCAGCCTCTAGTCATTAGAGTCTCATGGTTTCTCATTAGATTAATCTGAAAATGGGGTATTTGCTTTTGAAAGAAGACACTATTATTTCTTTGATCGTTCCCTGTATTGGATATTAATATGTGCTGACCAGGTAATATTGACTTTTTTCTTAACCCACCTGAGGAAATGGTTGTCTCCATCATGTGTAACTGCAGAATAAACATGGCTCTTTGGATAGGCACCTCAATGCTGACAGGTCATTTTGAAAGGGTGAGGGTGGAAAGAAAATTTCGTTCTTTACAAGTGCATGCTGTGGTGAAGCAACCAGCATCCCAGGCTTTGATACATTTATTGCTTTGAACTTAAAGTAGTGCTTTGTAACTTGCTTGGTCTCTGTACTCATGCTTGCTTGATGCTCCTGTTCACAGCTCCATGCTGTGAGCTGGCTGCAGTGCTGTGCTGGGAAGTCCTGGTGTTAATCTTGCAGTTTCCAAGCCTGCCCCGGGACCGCGTTTGTAACAGACATTTATGGGAGTTTCAGCTGCTGGGAGTTACTCTAGGAAATTGTGCTGCAGATCTGGGGGGCTCTGCTTAAATGTAGGCTTTTTTGTTTCCTTGGGGTGAGACAGCGCTCCAAGCCTTATTGACTAGATCTCCCCTAAACTGAAGTTTATTGCCTCTAGATAAAGTACTATTTGCATACAATGTGTTTATTTTTAATAGCTTGGGACTGTGGGGATTTGAAACAAGAAAATGTGCTAATTTAACTGGGAATCTTAATCTCAAAGTCTGCATATATGACTCTGCCATGCTGCAAAATGTTTAAAAATCAGCTTGCAATCCATCCTTGTATTTTTCTGATTTAAAAAAAAAAAGCTAAGTTCCAATAACTCCTTTTGAATTAAAGATTTTAAGTTTCATGTAAAAGGCTAGGCACCTTCAGTAATGCCCTAGGATCAGGGATTAGACTCCCCTCAGCAGAATTAGGGGAAACACTGAAATTTGAATGAGCTCCAAATAGCTCAAGAGTTGGGTTTAATTGCTTTTAAAATAATGTATATTTAATTAAGAAATTAAAGAAAATAAATGGTCTCTTTACGGATCTTTGTGCTGTAAAGAACTAAGGCAGAGAGCGCTTTAAATCTTAGAAACAAATTTGGGAAATGTTGCACTGAAAGTATTATAAAAAACAAATTGAAGGTGAAATTTTTAAGTGAGTAGAATGATACAAAAATGAAACCAGAGGTGCAGGTGGAAGTACAGTTCAAATAAAGAATAGTGTAGCAATGTATGTTTGACTTTCAGGTGGCTTCACTGGTTTTGTATATAAATATGGTGCAGGGAATAGCAGAGTTAATACTGTCCAGCAGCCAATATAATGGGCAGTGGGCCAGAAGATTCTTCCCAGGATGGTACTTCTCTCTACACCCCTAGAGTGTATTTCAAGTAAATTAATGCGTGGTATGAAACTTGCTTGACCAAAAACAGTCAAGTTTACATTTTTACTACTTGATGATTTGAAACTGGTGTGGATCAAAATGACAAATTAATGGGGAACTGGAATCAGACTTCTTAAATGTACCTCAGTTATTTGTAATCCATATACTTTTTTCATTCTGTGAAGAGTCAGTTCTGTTATGTACCCCTGTTGTGTGAATATGTTGAATAAGAATATCAGAAACTTAATTGGAGATTTTAAAAAGCATATATATAATCATATGAGTTCTTTAAATTTTACCACATACATAGATTTTTTTTTAAGAAGATACTTTCTAATCATTTCAATACTCTTTAATACTTAATTATTTATTCTGAATGGTTTTTTCCCCCTGTTAAGCTTGATCACTTGTTCATGAATGTCCAGATTGTTTTGTATTAGATCAAAATTGCAATATTTAGGCACAATACTGCCAGTATTCACAATGCTGTGGTACTCATACACAAATAATCATAGACATCTGAACAGACTTTGCAGTCAATGAGGCTAGTAACATGGGCAGAGTTGCTCATCAGGCCAGTGTCTTACGCAATCACAGTCTTACTTATAAATAGGGAGCTCTTTAAATATTAAAAGCCAATCTGAAAACAAATAAAACTGCTGGTGGTCTCAAATTCTGTTAAAGCATTCGTTTATTTATTACAACACTTAGGTCAAATCTTTCCCCAGATTTTTATTTTATCCATGACCCATTTAAATTTCTGGAACCATTGGTCAAGACCAGAACTGGGGCTCCTTGACTGAAATTTTAGCACTGTTGCATTTTGCATGTCTTTCCCTTACCTTTGTCACTAAAGAAGTAGATTTAGTCTGAGTTTGTGGAGCTTTTTTTTTTAATTGCATTTGAAAAGATATGAAAATAAAGGGGATACAAGAGCCCCAGGAAGTCTCTAGCACCCTTCAGTTTCAGGCCTGATGCAAGTCAGAGCTATGGCAAGGCAGATGTAATTCCTCTTGCTGGCATGAGGCTTTCACTGGCCCAAGCTGCCTTTTCCCGAGGTTTCTTCTCCCACCAGGCAAGGGTGACTGGCTGCTGCTGGAGGGATCAAGGCACCTGCAACAGTGGAGACCCAGCATAAGGTCATCTTTATGCCCTCCACTAGACATCTGAAGTTTATGTGAAGCAGTAAAGATTTTATATGAGTTTTTTTTTTTCTTGAAATGCTTTCTTTTTTAAATTGGAGCTACATAGGGCTGGTTCCTCTCACTTAGCCCTATCTCACCCAACTCTTTGAAAATGAAAAGTGCATAAGCTGTTCTGAGTCCAGCTGAGTTTTGTGAACTTTGATTCAGCTCATCTGATACAGCTGTATACTTTCAGAGTTGGTTCATACAGTATTGTTTCTTTACCTGGTTTGTGAAGGCTGATCTTAAGCAGACTTTGGAGCATAAAGCTTTGATTGATCAACAGAAATACTTTCAGATTTAACTTGGAATGCTGAATTCCCACTTTGAAATGAAGGTCAGGTTGCAGAAGGGCAGACCAGAACTTTATATGAGTATTTTGTCTGTTTTGATGTTTTGGAGTTTCCTGTGTAACATAAAAGGGTGGTGTATGTTGACAGTTCGTACCATTTCAGCTAGTTTAGAGCCTAAAAATAATCTGAAGTTCTTCCTTCTTGTGATGAAACTGTAACATAGATTTCTTTTTTTTTTAAAAAAAACACCACCACCTCTCTCTACACTTTTCTCCTGGAACAGATACAGATCATCAAATTAGACGAAGATAATGACACGGAACATTTGGAAACTCTTTCCTTTCAGAGACCAGGTTATGCAATGTCTGACAAAGATCCAAACTGACGGAGAGCATAAAACTCTTGCATGCTTGAACTGAATATGCTTTAATTTTGCTATAAAGCCAGCAGAGCAATTGCGTTTCTGAAAATTATTTACATTTGTAAATTAGGACACGTAAGAGTGAGTGGAATGTAGCGAGCCTGGAGCCTCCGTTGGGAAGAAAACAGTCATCATCTCTCCTGATTTAGGCAAATGGAAAAAGGAAATTATGGGGTGAAGTGATGAGTCACTATCTCATTTGGTAAATGGATTTGCCATTCAAGCCGAAGCCCTTGGATTCATTCTAAAAAGCCCAGATTGAGCATAAGCCTTTGTCCTGCTGCAGTAGTCAGAGCTGCCCCGCAGTCATGAACTTCACAAGTTGGTTGCTTTTGACTTGCACTGAGAAATGGGGCAGGTTCATGCCAGAGAGCCTTGCCAGCTACTTGTGGTAACGTTTCTTAGTGTAGAAGGCAAATTTCTAGCTGCCAGATGAGCGCATGCATCTGAAAACAGAGCTTTTGCCACCTGCTTTATCGCTAATGAAAACAAAGATTTTGCAAGCTGCATTAAAGTGTGGCAGAGAATTTTTTTCACGGGGATAAAATCAGGGTGATAGTAACTAAAAAAGCCTTTGTAAGCACCACAGAGCGCACAGGGATATGCTTGCAAGTATTAGCACAAATTGACTTTAAGAGTGGACCTGGGCAAGTTCACGGTTGATGCGTGGCTCCACCTGCTGGTAGAGGGGGAAGGAAGCAAGAGGAAAGAAGGAGGTTCAAAACCAGTATCTTCCATGTTGTGTTTTAGTCGTCACAGGATAAAAGTGAGAGAGAGCTTTTGAGAAGAGTATTTTAATTGACCAATTGATATTTCTGGGAAAAATATATTACTTGGGGCACACAGAACCCCCTTTTGATCCTCAAAGATTACCTCAGTCATGAAAAGGGTTGGGTGGCTGAAATGCATCTTTTTTCCCCAGCTGTATCAATTAGTCTAAAAAAATACTGCCTTTTGTTACACATTTTGCTTTAAGAAAGAATAAGACACTCCTGTTTTGATGCTATAAGAAATATTTGTCTGTTTTGTATCACACCAATTTTAGTATGCCTTTCTACAGTTACAATAGTGGCATTATGTTGAGTGACTTTACTTACCTTTCTTTAGTCTTCTGTAATACTGTCAGTCTGTTAATACCTCCTGCTGACATGAATGCTCCTGGGGCAGATTTAAAACAAGGCAAGGGTGAAGTAGCCTGCTCCTTTCCCTCGGAATCATCTTGATCTGTTCCTGTAGCTGTGATCCAGGAACATCTGAAAAAAACACTGGTTAGCAAATAGTTCTTACTTAGGCTTGCATATGATAACATCAGTTTGTGAGTTTCAGCACATGGTGCTAAGTATTTGCCAAGAATGGATCATTCTGCACCCTGAGCAAATAACCGTGCCCATTTAAATAGTTGTGTGATGCCATATATGCTTCCAGATTTTCTTGTGTGAAAGAACACAGGTGTTGTAACTGCAGCTGGCTGAGCGCTCTTTCACATCTGCGTCTTGCTCCAAAGCTGCTTTCCGTGATGAACATCCATGAAATCAATCTGAAGGCTAGAATAGAAAGGACTGCTTTATTTTCATAGCTGAGAATGACAAGGGGAATTACAGAATTTTAAAGAAATATTTATTTTAATTGGAGAAGGATTTTAAGTCCTGAAAATACTTTGGTGAGAATCTAGGTACTTAGGAGAACTTAAAGAGAGTTTTTGGCTTTAAAAAAAAAAGCAGTAACTGTGGTTAATACTTGCTAACTTCCGTTCATGCTTTCAGCAAAATATATGTCTAAAATACAATCCTAGAAGAGATGGGGTTTTTTTCTTTTCTTTTTTGTTATGTATTACATTTCTTGCACTCTGTTATAGAAGTGCCTGCATCCTTGGACATTGCCTGAAGTCTTTTGGTAAAGTGTTAGCAGGTGTAACTTCTTGTACTAACTTGACTGCTTTTTGTTCAGTCTTTTATGAATGCTGTATGCAGCAGTCCACAAGAATAGCACCCAAACACTATTCTTTATTTTCACATATTGACCTACTTTTTAAAACAGTTTGCATGTAAGACAGCATTTAAAAATATTACTTAAGCTGACAGCTTTTCAGGTAATGAGGATCTATAATCAAAGTCCTCAGGACAGAGTTTCAAAAACATGCTACTGCCCTGAGCTAGGAAAAGATGTAATTGCATATGGTTTCTACATTTTTAAAGTATCTTTTAAGACAATCTTCTACTTCAAAACTACTATGTAAACTATGGCATGAATGAAGAAAAAGGTCTTTAACAGTTCAGTTAGCTGTCAGACAATTTGCTTGTATAATCCACTGGATCTGTTTATATGCGCTTGGCATCATTTGCTGTGTTAGAGCATTTCCCAGAGGTTAATGTCTAAGATAGTTTCTTCACTAGAGATTGTGGATGTTGAGGGCAAGAAGTGAGATCTACCCTTGGCAGGTCTGAACATGCCAGTTTCCATCTGTGCTGGCAGATCACTTGATGGTGTCTGGGATGGGAAGATGGTCCTGCAGAAGGCAGACCTACTGCAGGAAGAGCAGTTATTTCTGATCCACTCAGCTTCCAGAAGCTCTTGAGCAGCTATTGTATTTTTCAGTAAATAAGCAAGGTGTAGACGAGGCTGATTTTCTCTGGTTTCTTTGCCTTTTTTTTTTTTTTTTAAATTGAACCTCTGTAGGTTCGAAAACCAGACAAAGTTAACTCTGCTTTCCTTAACGTTTTGATGCTTCCTTCTAAAAAACATGCACACTTAAAAACGTAAAGATACTGGCCAAAAGTCAAACTACTCCACTTAAACACTTCAGATTGGTGTAATTCAAGGAGTCTCTTCCTTGCTCTTTCTCCTGTGTGGGATGAAATTTTTTGGATGCAGCATGTCCGAGCACTCCTGTGCCATAGCCTCCTGCTCACCTGCTGGGAAGGAAGGGAGAGTAGGACAAGCTGAGATCCGTAGTCTGAGGAGGGAATACATTTCCCAGGAGGCATGGCTGCACTAGTTCCGTATGTCTTGTTTACAGATATAACGGTGGAATTTATTTGTTGGAGTTAGGAGAGGAAACTTTAGTGCTGTCACCGATTTCTTCCTAGATCTCCTCATCCCACTTGGACAAGATTGGTAGGTAGCAGGTAAGCGTGGAGGGTTATTCCTGGTGAAGAAACTTTTAAATGGCATGAGACACTGCAGACCCATGTTTCAAAGCATCTTACGGCATCTCCAGCAGCCTGTCTCAAAGGGAAGGCTTTTAGTTTGTGAGGTTAACTTTTAATTTCCAAGCCCTCTTCCTATCCTGTGTTTGGCTGGAGGTAGACCAAAGCCCTTAAATTAGGGAATTAATGAAAGAAGCCACTAATTATGCGCAGTGGTAGATAAGGCTGCACAGCTGTGTCTGGTTTCATTATCTTTCTATCCAGGAACATTCCAGAAATAAGCCGTTAAGGGCAAAGATTTGTAGTCCTTTTCCTACTTGCACATGGTGTTCAACCCTGTGACCACACATTCCAGTCCTGTATTACTAATTCACAATTTTTCATGTGCTGCGCTTGGATGGAGATGCGAAAACGTCTGTTTTGTTTATGAACTTAGCCTTGAATTGTCTTCTTGCTGAGACACAGCTGCTTGGTGGCACAGGTGAGGAGCAACAGAGGCCATGGCAAAGCTCTCTGTCATTTTCTGCTTTCCTGGTGCACACTCGAGGGGCATTGTCCAGCCACGGTCTGCAAAAGACTGTCAGGCTCCAAGGCACCGTGGGGTGCAGCAAGGTGTGATCTGCTCCCATGGTCTTCCCATCTCCACTGATGCATGGGTCTTCTGTGAGGGGTTGACACTCTTTGAGAACTCCTCTAGGATGCTATTGGCTGACCAGACTTTGTGCCTCTTGCTGTAATACAGTCTTTCATTCTTCATTTGATATTTATTGCACTGTTTGCAATATAGCCATTCCCTTGAGAGAAACATCAGAAAGTGTCATCCCTTGACATTTTGAAGCGAGTTATTTTGGGTACTTCAGAGTCGAATCTGTACAGATGTTTGAGTATAATTCAGAATATATTCTTGCCAGTCCAAATCTACTCCATTGTTCTGAAGCCAGAATAGCGTAGCTAGCCGTTAGCCTACATAAGCAATTTTCTTACGGAGAGAAAGATTTAGGGAGGCCTTTTGTTCCAGTGCAAGCCAGTTCTGAGAATAAAGGGGGTTTTTTTGTGGTCCTTGCAATCTGGTCTGGTCAGTAGAGAAAATGTTAAGGAACGTATATTCAAAACAGCAAGTAGCAAAAACTTCATCTCAAATATCTGGAAATAAAGGACCTCTGTTCACTCAGTGAGGGGTCCTCAAGGCCACAGAGGGATGAATGTTCGAATTCTCTTTGCTCTGCTGTATTTATGATTTATTACCATTGGCTGAAAGATTAGCGTGCATTCCCCACCGCTTTCATGTTTTTCTAACTTCCTCTTGGGTCAAACTTAGTGCTGACAACTCCAAAACCCTTCTGGTAGTCTGTGTAAGCTGCAGCCCCCTATGTGAAATGAGAAATTTTCACAATCCCATTATTATCAGGACACCTTTTGGGTTTATATTAAATCACTGGTTTAACAATGTTTACTACAGAGCGACTAGCATGAAATGTCGCTTCTTTTGAGCTGCCTTTTGGCTTTTGGGAGAATTCTGTCTGCTAGAGGAACATTTGGCACTTGTCTGTTGTGTGTAATACTAATCATTGCTTTGGACTAATCTCGTAGTGATAGTTAAGAGTCTTTTACATCTTCGATATTAAAACTTACACTGAAAAGGATAGTGGTCTGTGGGTGCCTTCCCCAGCAGATTTAAGATGCAGGACTGAGTTGCATGTGCAGTTTAGCAAAAAAAGGGGAAGACAGTTACCAACTGTTATGCTTTTTCTCCAGATGTTTCCTCTAAGACAAATATCTAGGGTTTTATTATGACACAGTAAGAACACACCAATCAGATGAGCATGGTTGGCGTTTTTTTTTTTGTTTTTCATTATCTGTTTCATCTAAATAGCCAGTCAATCAAATACTGTGGTAAATTGTCTGGTAGTTTAGATGGAACATGCCCATGCTTGTTAATGTGAGCTACTCTCTTCTAAACAGAGTATTAAAATGCTTTATTCAAAATCCATTTGGATGCAAACTAAAAATAAGATTATTTTGAAGTACTGATGTTCTTGAAAATATTATATATGGTTGAGTTTGTTTTGTTTACTTAAAAGACTTGTTCATACAAGAAGCAGCAGGCTCCTATTCTACTTACCCTTAAATTGGTGGCAAAACCCATTTTGACTTCAGAAGGAACAGGATCAGACCTATAGTCAAGGTTTAGCAGCATTGGGACAAATCCTACAGTTCTTACACTCACTTCTCTCAGGCAAAATTCACATTGCCTTTAGGGTTTGGAGCACAAATGCTAGCTCTGTTTTGAAGATTGCAGTATTCCAGATTGCATGTAATATGAATGTGCATGAAATACTACACGATAAATGCTGATGTAAAGAACAGTGTCTGGCTGTCCTTTCACAGATTTCGAAGACGCGGAAGGGAAACACTGTTACGATTATCTCTTCTGAGATCCTGTGCTAATGCAGGGCATGGAATTTCACTCAGTAATTCCTGTATCGAGCTCATAACTTCTAGATAGATTTAAAGCATGTTCCTAATTAGTCCAAACTTCTCCCTTTAGTACATGCTTAATGTAGATGACTTAACTTTTTAGCCATTTGTATGTCCATTATATAGTAAGAATTACAAATTTAGTAGTAGAAATGTCTTCATTTGGGGGACATGCACACATTTAATTATATTTGGTGATGACAGTACAGAGGTTATTTTCCCCAAGTTATTTTCTTCCATTGTATTCAGGACTCTTCATTAATGCATATGAAAAATTTACTCCATGCTGCTAGATATTTTGGCAAGGCTGGTTTTTTTCTTAGGGCTGCCTGTTTGGGTAACTAGTGAGATGGTGACAAGGGTTTCTTATAATTGAGGAAATTATATAGTGACAGTTTTAATTGTATATTCTGTTATTGTAACAAGTTAGTACATTTATGATAAATACAGAGTTTTGTTACCTTGATGCATGTGCATATATACAGTGAATTACACAGTATAGTAGGAGAACATTGTTAAAATTGCAAAACTATGCATCTAAAACTTGTGTTTGTACATGTAATTACACCTTCTTGTAGTGTATGCCATCTGATACAGTTTTTAATTACACAGTCGCCTGACCCCTTTTCTCACTGATGTTCTCACTTTGTTCATTGTCGAGGTCTTCACTGAATGAGAATTGCTTCATTCTGGTTGTTCAGTTTGTGGTCTTAAGCCACCTTTTCTTCATAGCCTCCAGGCTCCTCTCTGGAAACAGGTTTCTTCATTGCCTCTTCTGCTCTTTCCAGTGATGTGGCTGATAACAGCTTCATAGAGCTTCATATTCACAAATATTAAGTCATCTTCAGGACACTGTTGTGAGCAAAGGTGGTATCATGGTTCCTGTGAGGAATGAGGTAGTCCAAAACAACAATTAAAAAAAAACAACTACTGTTTTAAGACAGTTTGAGGTTAATCTCTTTGTAATAGGAAGGTCATGTGGAAAGACACTTCAAAAAGCTGAATCTGGGAACGGCACTCTTAACGTAAAGAACTCTTAATTCTAATGCTTAAATGTTCATTGAGGTAACTAAAACTAGGAACCAGAACTGCATTAGGTTTGACAGTGTAAGGCTTTATTTGTCACAAGGAGCGAGTTCCATCTGATCACTCCACGGCTGGCTTCAGTTACTGAGTATCTCTGCCTGCATCATCCAGCTTCACCAGTTGGCATCCAAATATAAGCAAAAGAATTATTAGAATGTGAGTGCACAGATTCAGCAGATGTGGTGACATAGTTTAGTGTTGTCTCACTTATTTCCCGATTCTGAGAATTCAAACCTCCAAGTTCTTTGTATGTTGTTGTACATGTAAAGCATGTCTTGCAACAGAAAGATGCATTTCAGAGACATGCATGTTTTAAGCACCTTTTGCTTTACGTTTTTAGGATGCATCACTGTATTGTAGTTGTAATTCACCATGCAGGAATTTTTGCAAATGATGACATTATATAGTAAAATACAATCCTTGAAACCTGATTTTAGTCTTCTAATACCAATCAGTAACTTGCTGACTTGAAAGATGCTTTTGCTACCATTTTTATTCTGCCATGCTGTAAACTGCAACCTTATTTTATCAAGAGGTGTGGCAGTGCAACTTCATCCTAGTGTGACAAGATTTCTTCCTGGATTACTCTGTTGCTAGCATCATACATTAGATTTCTCTTTTGGGAAATACTAGTTTAGAAAGTGGATATCAAGGCGGCTTCAGTGTAAATGATAGGTGAGTAATGGGGGAGGTATGAAAAATACTCTTGATACCTGGGAAGGTTATTCATTAACTTTCCAGATGCACCAGAAATATGGGAAGAGTATTCTGTGGAGGAATCTGTGCTGTCTTGCACCAGACCTCTATGCCAAGTTGAAGAAATTGAAGAATATACTTACTCCATATAGAATCATTAAGGTTGGAAAAGACCTCTAAGATCGTCGAGTCCAAGTTGTTGAAGTTGTCTGCAGACCCTTTGTGTTTTTAGGTTTTTGATATTCCGTGTATTCTAGATACGGATATGGAAATTGCAGGGTCATTGGGTTTGTATGTACAAACAAGACACAGGACTCTGATGTCATTTGATCTTTGAAAACCAAGAGTGTGTGAATGCATGCTCCTATGAAAACCCCGAGTTGCAAAAGTCGTTCGTAGTGGTCTAGAGAGGCATTTGACAGATTATGTGCAAGTACATACATGTGTGTTTCATTATTTGATTGCCTTAGGAGACTGGTGTTTAAGTTGGCAGATCTACTTATTAAAAGCAAAGCTCTTCGGCTGGCAGGATTACAGAATGCCAGAAGGAGAAAGAGACCAAATGCTGAGAGAGAAAAAGAGAGAACGTGTAATGTGCAGAAAGCATGGGGAAGCTATAAAGCCAGCAGGAAAAAGTAGACTTAAATGTGGTTCCAATTTGTTCTATTGGACTCAAGTTGATAGCCATGCAGAAGTAAAAGCATGAAGTTCTCTCATTTCAGTATGAATTTAATGTTTTGGAAAATACAGAGTTTTCTGTCATGTTAAGTATGATTTGGTCGCCTGTTTGCAGCCTGTCAGAAATCTTTAATCCATGCTTATTTTTCTGACTCAAATTAAAAAAAAAACCAAAAAAAAAGCAGCTTGCTTTGAACCTTTACAAAATACTGTCAGACCGTGGCATAAGTGGACATTCTAATAGGCTCTGAAACTTCTTAGTCTTGATTAGCGTGATGCAAGACTAGAGTATTGACTCCCAGTATATGTTAAATTTCTGTATGTAATTTGGTGATATGTAATTTGTAGCTATTTTGGGGAAAAAAAACCAAACCAAACCAAAAACCAGCCCAATCTTTATACATAGTAGTTTAGAGCTAAACTATCTGCAAAGTTCTGGAAGCAGCAGCCAAATAAGTTGAGTATGTGTGTCTAGAGAAGTCTAAACCTGTGGCCTCGCACTTTCTCACTTGAGTTGGGTCCTTTCACAACCTCAGGCAGCGCACATTAGAATATTCATTTGGTCCTTTGCATTATTTATTCCTAGCTGAATGCCGTTAGAATAACCAGCCACCTTGCTCGGTCTCCTAAGACCGGCTCTCAGAGTCTCCAGTTTGAGAGTAAGGTTTGAAATGTGACTGGTGGAAAGCTGACTGATGTAGTGAAACACAAGAAAAAGAGAAGCAGAAGGGCTGGCTCCCCTGAGAGATCAAGAAATATGCTATGTGTAAAAAAACAAACAAACAAACCAAAAAAAAAACCCTTAAAACAAGACCTAGATTTAGATGATTGCTCATACTGATCTCTCTAAAAGAGTCTATTAGTGGCGCATTTACCATGAAGTATTAGAACCCTTTGGGAGGTGGATTAGGTACCTGGTGGTAGCGTAGCAGAGCTTAGGTGATTTACACCAGCTGTCTATAATATAATATATATTATATACTATAATAGTATTTTTGAGGAGCTTTATCTTGTAAAAGCCTCAGTAAAGTTCTCTGAAGATGCCATGGCTGAGCTAATTAGGATACAAGTTTTTCCAGCTTCATGCACAAGTTTGGAGGGGTAAAATTAGGAGAGAGAGGTAGAAAGATGCTTGCTTTGATGTAGCAGGCAGTTCATGTGAACTACACTTAAAAACAGGGAGTCACAAGCCTGTTAGAAAAATCAGGTCGGTTTAAAATTAATGCATTCCTCTTCCTTCTGTTCTCAACAGGGAACTGTTTTTTTGGAAGGATCCTCCATCTGGGAGTCAAGTGAGACATCCTTTCCCTTCTTGGCATGGCCCACATTTAAATAAATAAATAAATTATTTTTAAAAGGTAAAATGAAATGAGAAAAAGGTGTTCCCTTCTGGTAGGTTCAAATAAAGGTAACTCTGGTTCTTTCTTTTGGCAAGATGACTGAGGGAATCCTCTGCAGCACAATAACAAAAAGAGATATGTAAGACTTCCTTTTTTTCCCCTTTTTTTTTAACTCTTCCCCGGTCCCCCCATAGCATAGCAGAAAAACAACCAGGATATACCTAGCCTGTTGACAGAATAGTAGCCAATTCCCAGTCCTTGCTGGCCAGTGTGGAAGAAGGCTTGCTCCTTCCAGCCAGCAGCCTTTCAGCCTCACCTTCACCCATTTCTTAGTGAGTCGCAGCTGGAAGACCTCTTCACATGTTTGGTCACATCTTGTGCAAGTCAGGAATGTATTTTTACGCCTTTATGGCATCCTGTAATCAACATTCTGAAGCAACCAAGTGATTGTAGCTTTAAGCTCTGTTTGTACATATATGGAAATAAAGATAGATGAATGGATATATAGTGCCATTATATTTTCAGGTATGGATGAGTTAGAAGACTAGCTAACTTTCCTGACTAGCTAACTTTCTGGAGCATGATGGTGGAAAAACCGTTTTGGGTTTTTTGTGTGTGTGACCTGTAGAAGCTCTGTACACTTGCAGCACTTAAATATTCAATGGATTAGTATTTCTTGCCATGCTCGTTTATACACTCAGTACTCCTCTAAGTTCAGAGGCAGTCAACTCGAGCATTGATCCTGCTCCCCACGAATTTTCTACAGGGAAGTTGGAGAACGTCCACAGCACGTTCCTCTGTGCTGGAGTAGGCCAGTGTAGGGCAGCTGCCCGGTGACGGAGGCAAGGAAGGGAAGCAGCAGATCAGAGTGGTTCTTGCTCACTTCTTGAGTCTTTGTAGAGGACATAAAAAGAGCTGCTGCCTCTCCGGCTTCTTCCCTGGAAAGCAGCTTTTATTCGATCCACCTGAGTTAAAAATCAGAGGGAACATAGAATCATAAAATCATAGAATAGTTTGGGTTGGAAGGGACCTTTAAAGGTCATTTAGTCCAGCCGCCCTGCTGTGGGCAGGGACATCTTCAACTTGGTCAGGTCGCTCAGAGCCCGTCCAACCTGACCTCGAATGTTTCCAGGGATGGGGCATCTACTACATCTCTGGGCAACCTGTTCCAGTGTTTTACCACCCTCATTGTAAAAAATTTCTTCGTTATATTTAGTCTAAATCTACCTTCTTTCAGTTTAAAACCATTCCCCCTTGTCCTGTCGCAACAGGCCCTGCTAAAAAGTTTGTCCCCATCTTTCTTATAAGCCCCTTTTAAGTACTGATAGGCCGCAATAAGGTCTCCCCGAAGCCTTCTCTTCTCCAGGCTGAATAACCCCAACTCTCTCAGCCTTTCCTCATAGGAGAGGTGTTCCACCCCTCTGATCATTTTTGTGGCCCTCCTCTGGACCCGTTCCAACAGGTCCATGTCCTTCTTGTGCTGAGGACTCCAGAACTGGACGGAGTACTCCAGGTGGGGTCTCACCAGAGCAGAGCAGAGGGGCAGAATCACCTCCCTTGAACCTGCTGGCCACGCTTCTTTTGATGCAGCCCAAGATACGGTTGCCTTCTGGGCTGCGAGCGCACATTGCTGGCTCATGTCCAGCTTTTTGTCCACCAGTACAACATGTTGTCAGTTCTTAACCAGATGCGTATGTTTTTTTAGTTTGCACAGCCCCTCCGCAGTTTAGGCTTTCCAAGACCACTTACAAAATATTTTTTGCAGTTGCTTCAGCCTCTTCTGCTCAGTCTTACTCCTTCACAACATGCTGCTTCTTTTCAAGAGGGACACATTTTTCTTTGTTTTAGACCCCAAGAAACCCTCAGTGTAGGGTTGCATGGAGGTTGCAAAAGGATTTCTTCAAGTTGAAGTGCTTAGACTTATGCTTGGGTTTTCTTAAAGAGAGGCTTTGCCTCTTGCTTTTGGTCTCTTTGCAAATGAATACTCCCAATGCAGACTGAAATCCTGTACCATACCTCCTTACTCTGACTTCAGTTAATCCTTGGTTTGCGGACAGTGATATAAAAACATCGCCAGTTTTTCATGCTAGCACCATCTTTGTTTTACTTGCAATTCTTTTTTTACACTTCCTATAAACAGATTTTGCACTATATGAATTTCTGCAACCTGGTGTGCTAGACAGTACACAAATGAAGGTCTTTGTCCAGTTGCAGTTAGCCAGCCAGTTGAGACCCTGACTGCTTTGTAAAGGTCCATGAAATTCGTTCACCACTTTAACTATTAAGGTCTAAATTAAAGTTACTTCAGCAGTGGAGTGTGAACAAACAGTGGTTTATGGAAGAAAGGTCTTTAAGTTCATGCATTAAGTACATGTACTTCATATTCCGTGACATCCTTTTTGTATAGCATCTTGATAGTGTTAAATATATTGGAATGAGGAATCAATGCTGACACTGCTATGCAGAGAAATCTCGACAGGTGTATGATACGGGTCAAAAAATCTTATTACATCAGACTGAGAGTTTTCTTCTTCATCTGAAATTAAAGACGATGGTGGGATTAAGTCTCTGTAGATCCAGTTCAGGAATTTCCTAATAATGTGGTTGTTTCTGTATCTATGTCAGATCAGTCCATGGTTTAATTTCTGTAAGGATTAACCCAGTTTTACTTTCTTATAAGATTGCCTTTCAGCATTGCTGTATTTGTATTGCTACAGCTAGAGCCCTAAGCTCTTTCTTACTTTTCTTTTTTGTTTTTTTTTTTTTTTTTTAAAAGGAGGAAAAAAGCTTGATTTGAAATACGTTAGTTTCCAGAATAAAAAAAGTCCTTCTGATGCTGGATTGCTGTTGCCATTGCTTGCATTTTTTTTTCTAGGTGACTGCTATACACTCATTATTTTTAACTTTCTGTGTACTTATAAATGTTTCCCGTCATTCCCAAAAGATGAAGGAGCTGTTTTGGCTTCTATCTGTCAGCAGCTTCTGCCAGTACTTTTATGTAAATCTCCCAGATCTAAACAACTTGACTTCTCAAGCAGAGTAATGCACACTATCTTTTTCTTGCAGTAGTGAAGAGCTTATTCTTTTTCTCTACATTACTTGCCTGTGGGTAGTTTGAGGGGGATCTGTTGGCATTTTCCCCCTATTAGTTTCTCCACAGCAAAAAGGTAGCAAAACAAAGTAGTCTTTCAGAGCAAAACAACATACTGTCTTGAATTTTTATGTATTACGATTATTGAATAAAAAGGAAATGTTTCAAAATACACTTCTCGAGCAGAGTTGTTATCACAAACCAGTGATGGACTTGCATAAGAAGCAACTTTGTGGTACCAAAAAAAAGAAACAGCAGTAAGGAACAGGATCCTTTACAGGTGGGACGGGTCCTTCTGGAGAGAGTTCCAGCATCCCCGGTGTCTCACAGTGAATGTCCATCCAGCAGTCCTATCTCGATTACAAAGAGCAGATGCTGCTGGAGCACCATTACTAACCATCACCACAATTACGTGGAAAGGGAATTAATGTTAGTAATCTTGGTAGGTTAGTGCCGAACTATTCAGAAGAAAATACATGTCACTGCTGTTTAGGTAAAAATGGTTCCTGCACGGGAACTGGCTCTGTCTATGAAGTTTTACCTGATGGACGTTATTGAAATCATCTCACCATGACTCTCCACTGGCTGGTCAGAACCAAAATTTTCAAGTGCCTCTTGAGACGGACTTCAGCATCCTTTCCCTTAAAAGATAGGGAGCTGTATCTCTCTTATGTGGCAAAGGTTTCCAGGAACAACTGAGTATGTATTTCCTTCCCCGGTTGTTAGGAAGAAATCAAGAACAAGTTGTGGAGCAAAGTACTGTTGCATGGGAAGCCGAGTTGAGATGAGATAATAGAAAATTCAGGTTTGAAGAGGAAAGTAAACAGGAGAATATCACTGGATGACCATGTGTCCTTGTACAATCTGGATAATGCTCCAGGTAATAAATACCTCAACCCTTCAGCTGGCTTTGTGTGCTGAAATGGGCAAAGTAATTTCATGGGAAAAATGCTATGTCATTATGTGGAAAGAGACAAAAGGAAGAACTGAAATTGCACATGCAGCCTTAGTTCTTTGTTGTCTTAAGTTCTGAGTGCTTGACCTTGCGGTCTTGATGCCCTTTTAATGTAGTTTTGTTTATGTGTCTGTGTATATAGCCGGCATCAAACAGAGGGAGCTTTGCTGCTGATTCCTTGTAGAGTGACTGTAGTAAAATGCTGTGTAAATGTATAGTCTCTTTAAAATAAATTATGCTTTTACTAGAGTTTCACTGTTCCTTTTTTAAAAAAGCAGTCCAGAGTGCAGAAGTTAATAGAATATCATGACTTTAATATCCTTGGGAAGGATGAGGTAGAGTTTGCGGGGAGGCAGCTGGCATCAATTCTAAGAGATCGCTTAGTTAATTGTAAGACCAGTAAGGGAGGTTTTGTTTGTAGAGAACTATCGCAAGTTTGTTCCAATTCTGATAAGGGCTTCTAGGTACTACTACTGCAATTTGGATGTTTAATGACAACAATAACCCTGAAGGTTGCGCTGGGAACCTGATAAGTAGGTCACAAGATGCAGCTGCCAGTGGAACGTGCTGTTTGTCCTCACACCTGCGCTATCCACACTATATTTGAATATTCAGTGTCATGTATTTTCCTTCTTGATATCATGTATGGTTTCATGTCAAACCACTGCCAGAAGCTGGAATGGTAAGTTTTTCATTGCCAGTTAATATCTCTGAGGAGAACTGGGCAGAATTACTCAAATTCTTGCAGAGCTCAGCTCTTTTCTAGCCCTGGAGCAGTAATCCTGAAGGAGGAGGGAATATAACAAGCATCACTTGACAAAAAGGCAATGTTTTGCACTTTACTGGGTCCAGCTTCTTGGTTGACCCTGTCCCGTCCCTCCGTTACTGTCACCTCTGTCATCTCCTTGTTTGTGGGGATGCAGTAACTTGGTACCCACACCGCATTTTACCTCTCATCTGCTAATATCTCTATGACTGAAAAGAGCTGGCAGAGAACCTGCAGACATCAACCAGACATGAAAAATAGGTGTTGGCTTATTAAAATATTTTCTTTCTCTGACCTCAGAATCATGCTCTGAGGACCGTGCTGGCTCATTCTGTTTACAGACACTAACCTGCTCTTCCATTTAAAGTGATGCTCTTACGGACTATGAGAACACTGCTACCTGCTGTGCTTCTGCATGTCACACAGGGCTTGGGGTGATCCCTGAGAATGAGGGGTAAGAGAGAACTACACATCAGTCTGCCACCCCTGAGAAAAGCATGGGAAGCCTCTAGCCATGCTCCAGGCCATGGGAAGGAGGTGAGACGCATCTCTCCCGGAGACTGGCAGTAACGAAGCCCCGGTGCCAGCCTGCTTGGGGTTCAGCTCCAGTGGTGTCTGTCCTGGGCCCCCTCTGTGCTCCTCAGCTTACTGAGTGCCTTCCTCTATTTAGAAGCAGAAAGGCATCTTTTACTACATTCTTGCTTATTTCTTATTTTACTGTTTCTGCTTATCTCAGAGCTCTTTGAAAGAACAGTTGAATAAGCAGGTGGTTTTCCCATCTCTTCCTTGGGTTTTTTGGGGGGTTTCTTTTACAAAACAGTTTATGTGTTATGTAAGGCATTACAATGCAGTGTGCTGCATGCCAGAATATTGCACTGAGTTAATATTTTTTTTTATAAGCCTTGCAATTTTTCCTCAGAATAGGGCTGCTCATTTCTCTAATTATGTTAATACTAATTGTAAATAGTTGCAGCCATTTCAAATCCTAAATTCATTTCTAGTTTGAAAAGGACTATTGCAAAAGCTCACCCATAGAGGGAAGCAGAATACTGTCTTTACAACAGTCTTAACTACAGGCTGCTTTTTAAAAATTATCTGTGCTTCAGTTGAAGCCAACAAAGAACATCTGTTGTCTTATTTATAGCTCCTATTTCTAAGAAGTATATTCTGTAGCAGATGAGAAAAGTCCCTGACAGCTCATAATTCATGAAGTTACTGAGGTTTAATCTGATAGAATATTATGTACAGAATTCCTTCCCAGTAGACAGTATCCCTTCCCTTTCAACAGATGATAGAAATAGGGCTTTATGAAACATTAAATTAATAGGTGTGAAACATGATTAGCAGCCACTCTTAAAAGTACTAAACTATTGTAAAGGAATATAGTACTCTACACTATATTGCTTGGTGGTTTTATTTTTCTGCTTATTTGTGCAGCTAAACTTTCCTCAAGCCAGAGACCGTCGTCTTTTTTTAATTTCTCTCTGCACTTTCATTTTGTTTTGTCTTAGGGGAATTCTTTGTTGATTAATGCAGCAGCTCTGTGACAAGCATTCATTTTTGTGTCAGAGAAGGGGAAAGAGACCCCATATTTCTTTCAAGACAATTGGTACATTATACATTATGACTTCCTATATCAAATCAAAGCTTTGTTCTGTCTAGTTCTGCCATCTATTGTTTATAGATTATTTTCTTGCACTAATCTGTATTTGCCTGGGCTTGTTTCCTCTCTGTTCCCATAGTTGCCCCTTATCCTCCTTAGCTCTGAGAGTGCAGCTGGTGCAACTTTCTAAATGGGGATGAAGAGAGGAATTAGTTCTCTCGAACCCCCAAACTTCCTGCATAATCACCACACCTATGATTTTTTATCAATCAGATCATTGCTTGCGTATATGTGCTGGTAACCCTGGACAGTATCTAGGCAAAGTATTTGACTTGTCTCAGTTACAGTATTGATTTATACAGGTGACTATGTCTTTTTCCACATATTATGTGTAGCCAGGATAAAATGAAGTAACGTTCAGTTTTTATTCCGACCCTCCTAGATTCAGTGGGTTGGACTATAAATGGCCCATAATACGTATGGCCATCATAATATACATATATCTGTCCTCCTGGAAAAATGACTGCCTGGCCATATTCTGTTAAGTGCCAGCTGTATTACAACAAATTGTGTACATTTTTCTACAAAAGTCAGTTTGAAATGCCCTTTTTCAAGCTTATAGGCGATGCTGTCAGTACCTACCTCACACAGAGGATTCTGGAGACGCTGGCTTTGCGTTTGGGGCGGTGCACTGGGACTGACTGGAGTTCAGAAGGTCATGCTGGTGAGAAGTCCTGCAGTCGTCATCCTTTGGAATAAGCCCCTTGGAAAACTTCTTGTCACTTTGTACTACTGATGTAGGATCACAGCAGAAATATGGATGCTTTAAAAAGTTATTTCAAGCCCAGAACCGTATTAACAGAGTACTGTTTATCCATGAGGGTTAAAAGTTGTCATTGAGTTGCCCTAAGAGGGCTATTCTGCTTTATTTAGGGGTTTCTCCGTTGAAGACGAAGGAGGAGTGACAGCTAATGTGACATTTTTTCAGTACAGATCTGTTATTTCCTTCTGTGGCTAAAATCTTCAGCATACCATTAACAGAGAGCATTCGAAAGAAGTTGTCACTTCGTCCTCTAGGTCATACCCAACATCTACTGACCAATGGAAGAAGTACACTGTGCTGGCCGCCTAGTATTGAAGGATTTTAGAATTGGAAGTATTTCCATCCAGCTTCCTGGTTGTACTCCAGTCACAGGTCACCAGCAGGCATCATTTCCCTATTCCTTTTCATGGCTCTGGGGTCATTCATGTCGCAATAAATCTTGTCTCGCAGACATTTTTCTGCCTCCATAAAAATGGGCTTTTTGTGAGCCCGAAGGCTGATAGCATTGGTGGGCCAAACCATTCCTTTTTGTAGTGCTGGGATAGTCTTCACCTCTCTTCATTTCTCCTAGATCTAGTCTCCTTCGGCTGCCAAGGCTTCTGTGGTATTCGGAGTCCACAGTCTGCCTGACTGACAACATCCAATAAAAATAAAAGACAAGTAATAGTAGACAGACTTATTAAGCCACTTGTAATGATGTGTCAAATTCACTGATGCTTAAATCTCTTTCATATTTTTCCATGAATAGTGTTGTCTCTTAAAATCTTTCTAATGAAACCAGTGCTAGAGAAGGTGGTTGAGCCCTGAACAGCTCTTCCTCCTGCCGTTTTCAGTATTGCTTTCAGCCTCTAGGAGAATTTAACTGTAGCCAAACTAAATCATCTCAGGTCAGTAGGGTCTAAGGAGACGTATTTTTCTCTTCTAACAGTTGCAGCTGAATTTACTATCTATTGCAGTCCTTGATTTATCTGAAACACACAGTGACATCAACTTATTTGTCTTCGCTCTCACCTTCTTGTCTTTCATCCTTGCCCAGTGAAAACCTTTTGCTAATAGCATTTGGGCAGTTCTGAATACTCTATTTGCCTGTTCTTTTGGTAAATGCCATTAGGCTCTCTGAAATTACAAATGCCAAGGCAAGGTTACGATCCTCAAATCTCAGAGTGAATTTCTCTCTAGTATTTATTTGTAGTACCAGACTCATCTTCTTCAGTCTTGGTCTGGCATTGAACCCAGTTCAGATCTCTATGGAAGCTTTCTCCATCAGGCTTAGGGTTTGGAGTTTTTTTAATCTTTCATATTGTTCTACTGAAAGTTTCTGCAGGAACTTGCTGCTTCTTAAGACTATAAAGAAACATATAATGGCCCTCTCACTAAAAGTTAGGAGTTTTGTGTCAGTAAGAGTCATTTCACTCTCTGACCAGTTGTGAGGCTCGTGTGGCCTTTCTTCCCCAGGTGATGAAAGCAGGTGCTGAGGGAGTGGCGATGGCAGAGGCTCTGCAGCTGGACCAGCTGCCACTGCAGGGCTGTGAGAAGCATCGGGCCATGCCATCACCTCTGCGGAGGCACCTCCTGGTGCTTTCCAGTGTTACAGGATCTGTAGGCATGGCTTTTGGTGTGTTCTCGGTGCAGTCTCCTGAAGCATTGCTGTGTCTGGTCTGGGGGTTGCTAGCAGTCAGCACACAGGGGTACACGGGACTGCCTCAATTCATACCACCGCTTTAAAGGCTGTGAAGGAATGTCAAACTGCCCTCGTTTCCAATGCATCTTCACTTGAATTCGACATCGTATACTGACAAGTGATTAAATTCAGCCATTATGGATCCTTATTGAAATCCAGATTCTGTTTCAGGGAGGATAGGTGATAATAGTGGAACATTTTTTTAATTCCACTTCCCATACCTGGTAGAATACAAAACTGCTGAAAGATCACCATTTCAATCAAGAAAGCAAGCTCCCACATTTCCCAGAATTTTCAATAGCAAGCATTGGTGTTGAATTTTGTGGAAAAACCTCCATTGTCCGCAACTTGTCATGCATTATGCCACCGGTGGTGCCACTGGCAAAAGTGCTTGATCAGCCATTGTTTCTTTATAGTTTGCTGACTAATCTTGTTGGAGGCATTGTCACAACTTGCTTGACAATGACCCTTACTTTTGCATTTCTTCTTCTGCGTTAATTAATATGCTTATGTTTATTATAGTTAATTTCAGTGCTGGTCAAACCATTCACATTTGGACATATTGTATGACTTTCAAACAAGGGTATGTGAAAATCTCTGAATGCACAATTCACTATGTTAGTGTATACAGTTCCATGCATAAAGAGTATGTCTGTATGCACATAAGCCAGTTATTATCATCTTAAGACCTGAGCTCTCAAATATTAGACTTTTATGTAGAGCTGTGTTGTCATCGAATGCAATATGTATGCACAAACTTAAATGCCATTTCTGAAAAAAGAGTAACGTGCATGGAGTAATCTTGTCTCAAAGCTAAATTCAAGTAATGTTAGTACATAGTTCCTGTAAAATATTCAGAAATTAAACTCCTTTTCATGGTGTGTATTGTTACATTTTAAGTTATATTCTTTTTTTTTTTATATTAATCTTCCTCCTTCTTCTAGCAGTAATGAAAGATTTGGCTCAGAAGCATCTGAAGTCAAATTCCAGCTTTAAATTTCCATTTGTCGTTGCCAGGTACTAACTCTAAAATATCTCTTTTTACTGAGAACCCTTCCAAAAGGTGCAGCTGTGTGCTGGTTTCATCTTGCACTTTGTAGCTGTGTTGGCAACCCTCGAACGTAAGGTATGCTCTCATCTCCCACACGTTGCCGTTGCCTTGGAGCTGTTCAGGCCTGTCTGTATCAGGGAGAGGGAAGAGTTCGCAGATTGGAGCGAACCCTGGCTTGTGGTTCATCTCATTGGTTCTCACTGTGGCAAGGTAAAAATAGAGCTAGTGGAAAATCCAGCTTTTATCATGTGTCATCAGAAGCTTCCTTACTATCTGGAGACCCACTACCAGACTTGTGACTAGAAAGAAGACACAAAGACTGTATGACAGCTTCTCAGAACTTTAATATTTTGGAGACAGTGGAATTTAAAAAAAATTACAGGAATTTGAGGGAAAAAATGATTGCTTTAAGTGAAAAACTGATACTGGATTGTAGCAAAGGGATCTACAAAGTTGCTCAGATTCTTAAGAGTGGATTTGGTTCTCCAAACCTCTGTGCTGTGCTACAGCATGCCTCAAAGCAAAAGATACTTTTGAAATCAGGTACCAAATGCAAGTTGCATGTGGGCTTTTGTTCTCTTCTCTTTTACTAAAACTGACCTAGCTGAAAAGATTTCTTTTCCCTCTTAATATGCATGCTAAGTTTTCTTCTGGAACACCTGATCTAGAATCAGGACTTCTTCAAGGATATCTTGTATTCTGGCTCTGGGAGTCAAATTGTTTTTTTCCAAAATTAGGTGTAGTTTTCTTCAGTTTAGCCTCTGCCATTTCCTCTCAGCATTTTGAAATTGAAGGGCACTGTTCCCAAATGTGGCTGTCTTCAGTGTAAAGGTTATAAACTGGCTTCAGTTCTTTAAGTACTGTTAAGTCCTTTTTTTTTTTCTGACAGATGTCTGTTTCATGAAGCCTTTCGCCTTTAAATGAACATAATTTTCTATTTTGTGCAAAAGCTGGGGAGGTTAAAGTACAATTCCATATGATGCTATGAGTTAATTATATTGGAGATGGCACAAGGAGTAGGAAATCCTAGAACAGGTGGAAGACTAAGTGTTTTTAATTTGTTAATGCCATCTTCTACATGCTGATGAAATTAATGTTTTTTTCAATATTGCTGAGCACTATAACTGTGTGACTTAGATGTATTCTTCTGTCATTGCTGCATTGAAGGTAGCTGCAGGTTTTGTACCTGCCGTTGTGTGTGTGTTTGTGATTTTTTGCTGTAGAGCTTATACTCACCAGTGTGTGCATAATAATAAAAGAGAGGTGAATATCCTGTGTTTTCAGTCAAATACACAGGTATTGTAGAGTTTATGTATTTATGGAATAGATTGTCATTATTTTAAAGGCTCTTTTCATATTTAAAAGTTCAGTAACGTCTCTAGTAGATAGAAATTTCCAGTTTTGGAGAAAAGGAATGGGGTATAGGGAGGAAGAGACATCAGAAATTCTCTGAACTCCTAAAATTTTAGTATTTTTCCAATTGCATATTTTAGGGTAGCAGAGGAGTGTTGGAAATCTTTCCTTTTAACCAGTGTGACATTTGCTTTACATACTTGTGTTCTGTAGACATATTATAGATTTTGCATAAATAGAAGGGTAAATGCTTAGCTTCCAAAAGCCTTTCACTTTCACTAAGAATATTATTGAGAATACTGTACAACAAAGAGATTCAGTAACAGATTATGATACAAACCTAGTTTATAAGCTTAAGATCCTGCTTAAAGTGTAGATGAAAAGCATGGAGCATCCGGTAGGTTGCAGGAAGAGGCACTCTCTTAGGTAATCTGGGTAAGGTCTACATCCATCCCATTCTTTATGGCCCATGGAGAAAAAATGTTTTCTGTTGTGTCTTTCTTCACCCTACAGGGGCTTCTTCCCATGAACTGAAGTCTTCCCCTGACATTGGGTTCTCCTTTTTGCTTTGCTTGGACTCCATCCCTCATGTAGAAAATCTAAATCTAGTGGGAAATGGAATTTTTCTTCTAAATACACCTTGTTTATAGGTATTTGGAGTGTATCTCTTGCCATCATTTCAAGACACAGTTTGGTTAATGCAAGAAAGCATCATTCTCTCTGCTGCTCAGTAGCCTGGATGGACCATGCCTGAACTGCTGAGCTGTCACCTGAAACATTTCAAATGTCTGTCAGGTTTGACTTCCGTCCTCTGCCTCTATTTCTTCTTCTTTGTCTCTCCTTTCTTCCCCCAGTTTCAGTTGAGACTGTTGCTGCATGCTGCCTCCAGCTGGAATTACGAGATGAGCATCTTTGTTCAGAGATAATGCAATTTCATTGCTGTTACGCAAGAGGGAGAAAGGTATTTAATGTAACTAGCTACCTAAGGGAACAGAAAGTTACTCTCATAAGTAAAAATATGTAAACTCTGTTCTTAAAACCTGTTCTCCCTCTGCTACCATGTAAAGGATGCATTTTATGCCCTTAGCATTCTGTGAGTCTATTAGTATCTCATAATTTGAGTATTTTCATAGCATACTCTTTGATATGACGCTGATCTGATCTTTCATTTATTCTTTCAATAGGTTTGCCCTCATCATGAGATAGAATTATACTTTGGGGTCAAAAGGAACTATTTGATCTGAATATTACAAATCAAATAGTCTGTATTTCAGCATGCCTCAGCAGAGGCTGCTTGGAGTACAGCATCTTCCGTTTGAGCCCAACTTGTGTTTGATAAAGCAGATACAATGTTAAGCTAAAAGAGGTGTTCCAATGGAACCTGAAAGTGGTTTGAAGATGTAAAGAGATGAAAAGTCCATTCCTTCCCTGAGTAGCTTGTTCTGCATTAATAACTATACTTGGAGATCTGCTGGTCAGCTACACCTATATAACGTGCTTTTTTGAATTTAGCTTTTAATCACAGTGTTATACTAAGTCAACTATCTGACAAAACGTTAGAGTTTATTATGTCTACTCATTTGCATTTTTCAGCTAACTATGGTGCCACCAAGGAAGGAAGTAGTGTGGTTTTTAACAGAACCTAGCTTCTAAAAAGCTATGCAGACAATCCTTAGTTACAGTGCTGTCTTTTGTTGCTTTATCAGGTTCTCCTTTATTTTGCCTAGGACTGATAGTGTAACTAGCATGTAGTCATCTTACTTGTCCTTTCAGAGTGTGGATGAGGCATTTAGAACTCTTTTGATCCCCAGGAATTGCTCTGATTTTCCACAAGTCATTAAAAAATAACATCAGCAGGCCAGAGATCTGCTTAGGCAACTCTTTTGGGACTGCTGAATGCTCATTTTCTGGGCCTCCTAAGTTAAACTGTTATGACTAACAGATGTTTTTCTAATCTCCTTCTCAGTTATGAATGGACTGGAAAGTATTCCATCATTATCATACCATCGTTCTGCTTCTTTTTGCCATGTTCCAGTATGGTCCACTTCCATTACTAATTCGTAAATAATTATTATTTATTGTCTTTCATGTCTCTCCTCAGTTTTCTGCACTTCCAAACTACTTCTGTACCTTCCTTGCTGTCTTACAACTTTTAAATTGCTTGCATTTTTAGAAAGTTAAATAATTGTTGCTTCCAAAGTAGGGTGAATTCTCAGGCAAAATTGTCTGCTTTCACTTTCTCAGTTGTGGTATATTTAATTTTTTGGCTATCTCAAAGTTTTTCATTAAAAACTCTCTATTCATATTTTGCTGTGGTGGTTTTCTTCTTTTTCTCCTTCTACTTAGTTATCCTTATAATTTTGTTCAGTTGCAGTCTTCTAGAAATACGGTGTGTGCATGTGCATGCATGTATGTATACATATGCATGCAGGCACGTATGTGCATGTGTGTTTAAGAATTGCTCTCTGTCTGTGGTGAGTTTAATCGGGCAGAGATCACCATCGCTTAGGCAACTGGCAACTTTTACTTCAGTGATTAAGCTTTGTTTATCAATCATAATCCAGATGTTTCTGGCAGTAGTTTAATAATATCTTTATGTAAACATTCTTGCTTTCCAAGAGTTAAACAGGACCGCTTTAAAACTTTTGAATTACTCTTTTGGCAAAAATAGTGCATTTAGAGATAGATCGTCACATCACAGAGCCAGAACATTCCTTTATACAGTATGTTCTCTCCGAGAAGAAACTGGATTGCGTGAAAACTGACTTTATATAAAATCTGTATGCAGGTTTGTCTGAATCTGCAAAATGTCCCTTTCGGGTTATACGGCTATTTATTCTTAACCAGTCATTGTAGAAAAGAAAATCTCGCTTCAAGAAAACTATACTGTTAAAAGTATTATGCTTGAAAATTGAAAGCAAACAGAAGTTATTGAACTTTTGTATGAGTATGAAATACTTATTTCTACTGCTATTTCACGCCTTTGTAAGTCTGTTTTACCAGGGGATCAGTAACTCCCAGATGGTGGTGTGTTTGGCTCCCTCATCTGGTGCACACCGGATGTGAATGTTTCAGACCAAAAGATTTTTTCTTTTCTTCCTTGCATTGTATTTCTGCCCATCCATAGACTGCGAACTTTTATTGTGTTTTCTTTTCCTAGGCAATAGGGAGAGTGATTCTAGGACTGACCGAGGTCCCTAAAAGAAAATTCTATAAAAATGCAATTGTCATCATTTTTATTCATCTTTTGATTACTTGTGAAGTGTTCTCGTTTAGGCCTGACAAGTGGGATGTTTGTTCTGTACTTAAAAATTAACTGGTTGCATTATGTGTCATGACTTCCATAAACAGAGATTGCATTCAACTGTAGCTTGGCTTATTTTCTTCTTTTTCTTTTACAGCTTTTTCACTTCCAGATCTTACGGAACAGTTTGCACCTCCTGATGTTGCTCCACCGATTCTTATCAAGATGGTGGAGACAATTGAAAAGAAAGGTAGGCTGAAGAATGATCTGCCAAGGTTTTTTGTTACATGAGCCAAGACTGCAGAATCAGATCCAGAGCTGGCATCTCCTCTTTCTAGAGCTGCTAATGCATCACATTACTCAACAGATCTGAAATAATCTAATTTAAGGTTTGTTGCATTGGTTTCTGCTCAGTCGAGGCTACTTGGACTGTAGGAGCAAAAACAAAACTTACCTCAAATGACATTTAATAACTCAACTAATATAAGTATTATTGAAAGGTAAGGGAGAAGGGTTTGGTATTGCTTTGTTTTTTCTAACTGATAAGCACCTTAAGTTGGTTATGGAAATGCCATCATAACATTGAATTGGATACACAGCCAAACAAATAATGTTTTGCCCCAAAGCGGAGAAAAAAAGAATTAAATATGAAAAAGTTACAAGAAGTGTTTTTATGCTTCAGGAGCCAGTTCTTTATTGCTGCTGCATGCTGAGACAGCCAGTGTTATTTCTGTGGTTTTTGCTCTCCTGCTTTCCCATGTTGATGTCTCTCCATCCTTTTGAGGCTTTCCCCTTTCTTCTGTTGTGTCCTGCCTCTTTTGTCCTATTTCTCTCCTCCTGGCTCTTCCTCTGATGTCACCTTCATAGTCCTGGTGAGGTAAGGAGCAGCTCAGTGGGTCCTGCTCATTCTGTGGCCTTACAGCTGGGGAGCAAGAATAAGAGTGATATCCTGATGGGGACTCAGGCTGCTGCCCTTGGAGACATAGGTTCTAACATACTGCTCTGACACTTTAAAAGAGCATAATCCTTTCCTGAATGAGTAGGAGCTTGCTAATATCAATGAGAAGGGCCAGTACTGAGCAACAGTTTGCAAAAGCAATCACTGCTTTCAGGAAATGCCACTGATACTATTAAATCATTGGTGCTCTGCATCCCTGGGTATGGTCTCTTTCCTCATGTCTTCCCTAATTTCTCTGAAGTAGGGAAGTTGTAAACAGTATCTTTCACATGAAAGCACTGTATTGGTGTCTTTTATTCAGATGGATTATCAGACATATTATGTGACATATACAGACATTTTCTCTCACACCAGTGATGTGACACTCACCTTACGTACACTGTGAGGTTATGGGCTCTGTGGGTAGTCAAAGATGACCTAAGGGTTACCTGTCCCATAGAAGGGGCTCTCGGTCTCTGTTGACTGTATAGGGTGCCAAAGGTCAGGCACGCTTGTAACATAGAAGTCTCAGTTAAGTATTTGAAGCTGATTAGGATGTGTCAGAACTTTTGTCATGTCCCTGTCCCATTCCTGTGGTGTGACCTGACTCAGATTGCTCACTTCTTAGCCACCTGAAAGACCTGGTGTTTCCAGCTGGGATGTAGAGTGTAAAGGAAGACTTGGCTCCCATGTTGCTCCTGCAAGCTGTTTTCTTCCCTGGAGTATGTGAATCTGTTTCCTAATCCTGGCCTTCTATAGCCAGCCCATGGAGAGTTGTACAGAATACGTGGGACTGCTGGCATCTCTGATCTTGCTTGTCCAGCGCTTTCTGCAGATCCAGCAGTTTGCATGTACAAAGAGGTGTCTTACAGCCTTAAAAAGCAATCATATTCTGTAGTGTGGTAGGTGGATGGTGGTGGGAGAATCTTGCTAATTTAAGCTGTAAGTACTTATTTGAAGAAAACAGAAGTATGTTGTGTCATGGCAACAGTCACTGGAATATTAGTGTATCCCATCCATTTTGTCTTGAAGGTCTGGAGTGTTCAACTTTGTATGGAACACAAGGCTCAAGCAGCTCAGCAGAATTAAGACAAATTCTTGAATGTGGTAAGTACAGTTCTCTTCCTTAAAAAACTAAACAGATTTTGTTGTCAGACTACTCCTCTTTCCTTTGTTCCCCTACTCACCTTATATATGTGTGCTGGTTCTGAATAATACAATATTAAAAAGACAAACGTAAGTAAAAGAGGCTTCTAACTTTTACACTTAATATGAAAGATATTTTTCACTTTTACAGGTTGTCTTTTTTTCATGCGTCCACTGCGTGTTTTTTTCCAAGAATAATTATTTTAATCATTTCTTACTCACTTGCTTGTTCAAGGACTGACGATCTAGCTGTACAGAGAAAAACAAGGTGTTTTGTTCAGAACTAAGATAAAGATACACTATTCCTGTAATGCTGCAGGTTATTATTTTGTAAACAAATGGCCATTTGTTTACATACAGTTCTCTGTGTGCATTTTTTTGGTCCAGTAGGTGGAGAGGCAATAGCTGCACATCCCCTGCCTGCTACAGAGATGATGCTGGAAGGGAAAGAGAAAATTGAATTAAGGTTGCTGCAGCAGGCTGGGTTCTCAGGTTTTGGACAGTAAGATGCAGCTACACCACTAACACCACATAGCCGTTCAAGCTTCCTGAAATATATTTCCTTCTCTTTTTGATACTTTTTATTTCTACTTCAGGCTAGAATATACTGGCATGGCAACACTCAGTTGCACTATGAGAGATCAGGAGATACTATAGGAGGAGTGCTTGACCACGCCTTTGCAAGCTGGGGTGCAATGTGGGGTGTGAGCTTCCACTTGCATAAAAGAGCACAAAAATACAAAGGCTAGAAAATGAAACTGCTTACATGCCATGTTGCCAAAGGGACAAAGGAAGCAAGCTCAAACTGTGAATTAGCTCTCTTCATTATTAGTAATTGCAAATAACAAATTTAACAAAATGAACAAGAGATGATACTATGAGTTGCCTGTTCCTTCAAATCAAAAGAGCGTCCTGTCCTCTGCTGGTTGCAATGGGAGTGAAGAAGTATATGAGTGCAGCAAGCAGGAAGAGGAGATACGCACGTGGTGCTAGCAGCCTAAGCCATACTTTTACTATTGTAATTATATTTTTCAGTCCAGATAAATCCAGATTTTCTATGGCAGCAATATGAATGTATCCAAGTCCCTTTTTAAGTCTCTAAAGCGAAGTATACTTTTATGAAAGTTTCATCTATCTCCTGAGATCAAGAACTTGTGGTTTACATGTATTGTTATTTAAAAGGTAATTAGGTTTGAGAAAAGAAAACAAGACTTTACCCTTTAGTAACAGTGTATCTTTCTGAGTTCTCTTTAAGATAGGATCAGAATCTTCCAGGACAGAGCTGGTGCAGTGGGTGTCCAGATCCATGGATACAGGCAGATCTCTTCTCCTCTGCTTACTCTCTTTGAATTAACAGAGAGAGAGAGAGAGCTAATTCAGAGAACAAACTCAGCTTTGGTCTCAAAGTTGTGAACTGCCTTAGTATGCTGTTCTGCTTATGGTTAAAATGCTCTCCATATGAATTGGATAACTGCCTGTTAGCTTCAACACAGTGCTATCTAGCTCCAAAATCAAAGCTGACTTGCGTCTGGCCAGCTCGGCAGATGGAAGAGTTCACGTCTGTTTATGACATTACACCCAAAGAGCTGCAGAATACCACAAGTTTATTCTTACTCATGTATTCATTATAATAATTTGGGATATATTTCAGAGAATGGGTCAACACTGAAAGAAGCAGGATTTAACTTGGCTTTCGAAATAAAAAACATCCTGTTAACAAAACTAATGAAAACTATTTCTTATGAATTTGTGATTGGATTCTCTGACATATAATTGCTCTTACAGAATTCATACCCACACTGCAAGTTTTTTATTATCTGAGCCATTCATAGTGTCTCTTCTCTCATGTAAATTCTTTGGTGTCTGATAAGAATTAAGCTCATACTGCAAGCTTTCCTTTGGGGAAAACAGAAAGGAAGTGGAGGAGCGCTAAGTTTCCCACTACCCCCTCTTGACTGCCTTTTTTCACAGTACGTGTAGTCAGACCACATATCTGATTCCTCTACCTCCCAGCTGAATTTGGTTTAAACTGGCCAAATAGATTCAGGAGTTATTTCACAGGGGACTTGGCTAGCCTAGAAAGTTGGTCAGCATTAATGCCTCTAAATTCTTGTACCAAATGTGAATCTTTGTAAACATTTAGGACTGTGCTGTGCCGGAGTTTCATGTTTGAGAACCATAATCTTGCTTGAACTAAGTAAGCATTTCTGATTTTCCTATTTTTATTTTTGCTGCTGATATCCCTTGCTCCAATGCTAACAAGTAGTCCTTTATGTGACACTTCCAAACCTTAGCCCAAGTCATAACTATCCTGGAAGGATATCAGGTTTTACAAGATAAACCCTAACAGCTGCATAAAACACCAAGCACCCAGTTCTGCACGTGTATATTTGTTTCGACTTACTCACATAAATATTTACAGACTGGGCGCTCCAAGTTGTTAATCAAACTTCCAGTCATAATAGAAGTAGTTACCAGTAGAGAAGCTGCATTTGCCCAAACCCTTGATTAATACTTACTTCTTACACAAAATATTGACAGGTAAAACAGAGACCTGTTAAAAATATTCTGGTGTTCCATAACATAGACAACATGCAGCAAGTCACTACCATTATTCTGAGTTCAGCCCTGCACTGTATATGATAGAAGGCCACACAGAGCTGTGGAAGCCGTTTGGTTCATCACATGCCAAAGGCTTGGGCATGGTCTTGAGCACTGTATGTTCTTCATCTCAGAGATGTTTCTTGGTGTCTTACATTCTTTCTTATGAGTTGTTCCCTGTAAACCAGATGTAAGTTAGCAGTTTTGGCTTGGTATAAAGCCCTAATATCATGAACCTGTATATTTTTTCCAGTTTCTGATGTCTAAAAAGTATGCTGCTCTTTCCCTTTAGATGCCACTTCGTTGGATTTAGAGACATTTGATGTGCACACTTTATCAGATGCTCTCAAGAGGTATCTCGTGGACCTGCCAAATCCTGTCATTCCAGCAGCTGTTTACAGTGACATGATTTCTGTAGCTCAAGGTATGATTATCACATTATTTCAAATGTCAAACAAAAAAGCCTTTATTAGGAATCTGAATATCCAGTGGTCCAGCTGTCACTCACAGAACAGGGAAGATTCTGCACAACCTGGCAGCATCTCAGAAAACATATATACCTTCACCACTTTTGATGAAAGCTGTTTCAATTCAGATCTAGACATGCATTATTTACTTACCTATTTAGGTAAACATACAGGATAATATAAAGGATGACACAGTTCTCTTCAGTTTAGTAGGTAGAATGACTATAGAAAAACTGGGGGGAAAAATCAAGGACTTATCTGTATGCAGAAAGCTAATTTTTAACTTTTTATCAGCTGACAAAGTAAATGTGCTAGAGGTCATGGTGTTCTGCAGTACATTGGGAGTTGCAGATTATGAAGTGAGAAACACATGCATGTAAGATTCATCATCTACAGTGGTCATTTCAAACAAGTACAGCTTATAGGCTTTCAGCACATGGGCCAAGTATTTTGTTATATATCTCAGGACAGGATATTGTTACTAGTAACCTTCAAAGTTAGAACAGCACCTGTGAGACTTATCTAGTGCATCTCAGAATTACCCAATCATGTGTAACGCTAAACACAAGACAGACTTCTACCAGTACACTCTGAACACGTTGTGGTTTTTACCAAAATGCATATCTGTTTCCATTTGACTTTTAAATACTTGTTCTTTACTCTTCCCTGAGCATTTCAGTGTTTTCAAAAAAAGAAGGAAGTCTTAACAGCACTAATGAAGGACAGAATTACTATTTCTTTCCTGTAAAATTGATGCTTCCAAAGGAGTCGTATATAGTTTCATTTTACTTGTTGAATGTTTCTGTGCTGATATCAAGAGCCTTTTATCTGTTTGCTTGCAGAAGTGCAGACCTCAGAGGAATATGCTCAGTTGCTGAAGAAACTCATCAGATCTCCAAATATACCTCCCCAGTATTGGCTCACACTCCAGTATTTGCTCAAACATTTCCTCAGAGTTTGTCAAGCCTCCAGCAAAAATCTCTTGAATGCAAGATCTCTGGCTGAAATTTTCAGCCCTCTGCTTTTCAAATTCCAGATAGCAAGGTACGTGGGTCATCTTTATTATATTTTGTACTGTAAATATGGGTTAGTTACATACAAAAGTAAGTTTAATGAATTAATTTTCTGACCTTACTTCTAATGTGGAGAGCGTTGTTGTAAATTTTTTCCATGTTTTTTGAATAATTCTAATGTAAACTTCTGCATTTTTCCTAGTTCTTACTGTCTAATCCATCTCTTGCAGTTCTGATAATACTGAACACCACATAAAAATCCTAGAGGTTTTAATCACCAGTGAATGGAATGAGAGACAGCCTGTACCAGGTAAAAACTATTTTTAATTTAATTGTTTTTTGATTTTAATTGTTTTCTTAAATATTAAAATTCAACTTCAGGGCAGTAAGCGCTCATTGTTTTTCTTTTTTAATCAAACTTAATGCAAAAGTGCATAATTACAGAACTAAGTAGAAGTTTTTCATATGTTCTATAGTGGTGTGCAACATTTGTTTTATAAGAAATTGTCGTTTTCATTAAAACCATTTTAGTACCTATAGTTTGTACGGCCTTAGGACTTTCATTTCTTTTTTCAGTAAAGAGTGAATAGGAATTTGTGAATTTTTAAGATCTGTAAACCAATAGAATGCATATCATACAGTGGTGGTGGTGGTGGGGTAAATTCTGGAGATTTTATTTAACTCTCACTATACTCGCAAACAAATTTTCTTAGAACTACAATACCCCATAGAGATCATCGGAAGAAAGTAAGATTTCCCCCTTTATTTACATATATGTATTTTATTAATCCAGAGACTCAAAAGATTTATTTATCAATATCAATAAACAACACGGAAAATATTAAAACCCCATTCAGGAAGATTAGATTATACTTGTATTGATTCTGTGAGTTAGCATCTAATTTAGTCAACAAACACTAAAACCCACCTCTAATTTATGCAAAAATACACATTTTTAAATCACATATTTGGTAGGAGCAAGGCAGAGTTGCTAACTATGTGAAAAGGAAATTGTTAATGCAGAGGGACTTTAGATGTTAGCTTAAAGAAATTCCTTTTACATTTTATTGACAAAGAATATCCGAACAAAGGATAGGGCGATGGTGAACAGAACATTGGGCAGGCTGTAGCTCTCCCACCTCTATTGAAAGTACAAGGTAAAGTTCAGGGCAGTAAAATTTGTAGGGCTGCTTAAGATTTGAAGAGCTAGAACTCAGCAGCAGAAAAATGCCCTATTTCTTATATTTCAGGTAGGCGCATTTTATAATCCCCTTCATCAACTAACAAAGATTAATTTAAAATGGCTAAGATTTTTGTTCGTACTGCTTTGATTGGAAGGCTTTTCCAACCATGCCAGTTCTATTAGTTAGGAACCTTACCCTAACATTTAGTGTACATCTATTTTCAGCTAGTTTATACCTATTTGGTTTTGTTCAATTTTGTCAAAACAGTTAAGCAGGCATTTCCAGAACCACTGTGTATTTTTCTTCCTAATGCTTTATAACAACCAGAAGAGTCCAAACTTTTAATGTCTGTTTGACCTATTTTACTAAGAATCAGCAAATAACTGCTAATTGCTAAAGAATTATTTTCTTTGACACCTGTTATAAGCCTTAAAAAGCAAAACAGATTATTGAATCCTCTAATATTCTGAAGAGTTTGCTAATAGCATTTTTTTTAAATTACATGTTTGCAAATGCTTTAGAGTATGTAAGTTTATATGGTGAGAGGCACTAATTGGGAGGTTACAAAGGTGGGGTCAACAGTGAGAGTTCTTAAGTTTCAAAGTGAGAGTTTCTTAAGTTACACTTAAGAGATCACTTGGTTGCGTATCATCCTGACTTGCTTCATATGAGGAAAGCATAAAAGTGAAATGTGTTGATGTTAGAACTACTAATGAGGACAAGGAATATAGTCATCTTGAGAGTATCATTAGGGTGGTTGAAGAAATGTGGCTGTATCCATGAGATTTATAGGATTTTACACTACATTAGTAATCATAATCTAACATCTGCTTGTTCTTAATACTGCTTCTGCATTAATTAATATTTTGTAATGCAATAGTTTATTTTGAGGGTCCTTCAGGGTTTTTCATATGATCTGTTACAAAAAGAGAACTCCTTCTCTGTGCATTTCAAAGTCCATCCTGGGCAGTGGAATGTTTTTTAGTAGAACATCTATTAAGATGCTGAAAAAAACTCAGATACAAATTTTCAAGCTTTGTAGTCTATGGTTAGCTAGCCTCTGCTCTTAAGCCTGTAAAGCGCTTGAATAATTTCCAAAAGTTGAGTCTTAATAGAATGTTATGTAAGTTTACAGTATTAGGACATGAGTCTGTTTTAGAAGACTCTAAGATGTATTTTTCAGAATTATCATCTTCAAAATTATTGCTTGTAGTGGCTTGAGTTTCCATAAAAATTGTTTAGAGACATTGTAATAAAAGGAAGATTCCTAGAAAAGGTAACTTATTTGTCATATAAGTGTTCTGAGAATGACAATTTGGAACAGATTTTTGAAAGTGCAGAAGTTAAGAGGTTTTAAGCAGAATCTTACTTGTTGAAAATAATGTAATGACAACTAAACCATAACAGGGAAGCCAATGCTGCCAGGTTTGTTCTCGTTTGTTCTCATGTTTATCAGGAGTGATAGCTTTCTCCTTTCTCTTTTCTTTCTGTTATTCTCAAGCCTGTGTGAAAACATTCTGTCTAAAATGAGCTGTGCATGAAGTTTTAGTGCTATCTTACCCAGTACATAGATACTTTAAGTGTCGTGTTGGAGATAACTGATCTGAATAGGGAGGAGATCTTTGCACAACTGTGGGTTTTTTTCTTATCGCATCACCCACTAATTATCCTTCTTGCCTCAAAGCATTAGACTATGCAATTGAACCTTATATCTTAATATGTCTTAAAATTAGTATCTTAAATTGGGCATCTTTAATTGGACATCTTATAGCTGGAGTGACGCTTTGCACACTGTAATGCAAAAACAGGAGTTACTCCTAGGCCATTACTTGTTTTTTTAATCAAAGAACAAATCTGGACTGATTTTTTTTTTCTCTGTCACAGTGTTCACAGCAAACTATGCAATTAGTTTGTGAATTAGAATAGTGCTTAGCTCTCTACAAAAGTTAAAGTACTAAAGTTAAAATACCTCTTGTGCCTATCCGCGTAGCGGGTGAAGACAAAGTAATGTTGCAGGAGAAGTAAGATTGGAGAAATGATTGGTGCTTTGAATAATTGGTAACCAGATCCATTTTCTGATTCCTGTCTCATTCTTCGAGTTTATCAGTATGAGAGCCAAAAGATGGTGTTAGTGGGCAAGCTAGGTGATTTAGCATCCCGTTTTAACACCCCAACCTGATGAACGGCCACACAGGCTTCAATTTAAAGAGTAATGCTGATTTTACAATCAGAAACAAAGTGCATGTCTCTAAATATGCTATTCAAAACAGTAGTATTAGAAGAAAATATCTTAATTGTAACAGATTATAGCTAACAATGCTGCTTATGTCTCACAGAATCTCACAAATCATACAGAGGTGTGAAGGCACTTGTGCTTTTAGAGGTAAATATTAAGAAATAGGCTATATTTGTAGGTATAGAAGACTGGATGTTTTTTTCAGTTCATTTGCAAGGATGGTAAAGGCTCCTGGCTTTCCCATCTGGAGGAGGCCTGCCGTGGATGCAAGTCCCAGAGCTGACCATGGGGCCCGGCGGGTGCTTGGGCAGCGTGGTCGGTTTGGAGCTGGTAGCTGGGAAGGCAGGTCATATGGAGGAAGGTGGGGCCATTGGAGAGTTGGGAGGGGATTTTCAGGGAGAACTCGGGGAGATGGGGGTCTTCTCACGGTTGGGTGGTGGTAAGGAGTGTGGAGTGGCTTTGGGTTGTGAGATGAAGGTGTGTCTTATCACTGGAAAGTGAAGAGGAAGGGGGACATGGCACGAGAGCGAGGGAACGTGGGGAGCTGGTGGCATGGCGGGCAGACGGGCTGGTGATGAGCAGAGGAAGACCTACTGCAGCAGCGGGAAGGAGCTGCCATCCCGTACGGATGAATTGAAGCCTCTAATGGCCTGTGCACCAACTCAAGCTGAGCTGCTTCGTCTAGACTGTCCATCCCAGTTTATTCCTGTTTCCCAGGCTTGTAAATAACATTCTAAGTAATGGTTCAAGCTGTGAAATATCGCAGTTTTAAGCACGAAGAGGTAGGTTTTACTACTCACAGGGTCATAGCTAAGAATGAGCGTAACTGCTCACTTGCTGGTTATGGGGTGAGAGTCCTGGCCATATCGCCAAGATGCAGACATTTGCTTTTAGCTGCACAAAATATTAGCAAGGGTGGTAGCATTCCTCTTGGAATTGGACACAAAACTCCCCTGGACTGCTGCGGCGGTCAGGCTCAGCCCAAGTCCTATCAGTAGTGTCTTGGGGACACAAACAAATATGTAGGAAGTCCCTTGTCAGGACTTTTCTGCATCATGTCACGGGCTTGGCTGGACTGTCGGCAGCACGAGTGTGGAGCATGCAGAAGGCAGTCCATACCAAGGAGAGCTGGTGTCGCTGGAGGGATGGTGCACGTCTGTGCCTCACCCGGCAGAGGGCTCCCCTTCTAAGCTAATAAAAATCAGGCTTTCTACCTGATTTAATGGAGAGCAAAATGCTTTGTTAATCACCATACCTCGGAGTGCTGTATTCTTCGTTTAGGTTTTGACAGTAGTCTATACTTTATGTTTCTCAATACCTAATTGAAAGTATTTGGTAAAACTGAAACATGTACGACGTTATTAGAATTTTTTACAGATTGATATATGTGTTTGTGTCTATTTGCATGTAAATATGTGTAACACACACATTCAAGCCTGTCAAACCTGATCAGTTCTCTTCCTGCTTCATACATCATTTTTTAGAAAAAAATTGCTTTATACATAGAAGAACACTGTGAGTATGACTGCAAAAAATAGTAGGCTGCTGACTTTCTGCAAATACAAGTATAGATTCAATGGGCACCACTCAAGGTTTTAAATAAAAGTTAAGATAGGGCAATTGTGTGAAAATGCAGGTGTGTGCATGCCAGTATCTTTTTTTGACAAGACACTTGATTCCCTTCTGCAGGATGATTAGAAACTCATTTTTGCACAAGGCACTGGAATCCAAAAAAAAAATTGGACTTAGGCACAAAACCTTATCTTTTATCTCTGTGTGGATACCTGTGCTTTTTAAAATGTTAAACAATTCAGTGAACCAGGTTTGGGTTGTCTTTTCTCCTTTGAGAATATGCTTCTGTATTGTGGCCCTATAAACCAAGAAGTGTTATCAACCCTTTCTGTAATTTTAACAGTAAATAGGAGGCAGATGACTTACTGTCAGAAGTTGGATTAGTTCAGAAACACAGGTTACCATCTCCATTTGAAGTAGGCTGTACCTTTATGACTGTGCTGCTTTAAATTATATATAGAACTGACAATTCTATATATAGAATTGTTCAAGTAGGCAAAGGCTAAAACTAGAAAAGCAAGGGATTGTTACAGGTGAACCTAATCAATCAACTGTAAAACATCAAAAATATACTGGAGATATTTGGGATTTCATTATGAGGTACAAGTGGGTTTGCTATTTTGTAGCATGGGAGTATTTTGGTGGGTGGAGTGTTTGGGAGGTGAAAACTTTTCAGTGGCATTTGACTGCCGTAAGGAGCACAAGCTGGTCTCAAGGAACACAGCTACTAGAAGTCCTCACTGTTTCCAACAAGTGGGAGGAAAATATTAATACCCTTCTCTTCTTTCTCTGAATTAAACCTTGTAGTCTGCTTCTCTTTTCACTTTGAATTTATTTCCTTATAAAAGTATAGCTGGCAAATAAGTTAACCTCTGTAGGCAAAGGGGAGCAGGCTCTTCAGTTGCTGCTCTGTTCGTTTAGCAAGTCTGATCTCCACCAAACACTAAGGCAAGGAAAATATATTTGACCTAAACTGCTCCTTCTCTCTACAGTCCCTTTTCCTACCTGCCTGCCCAAGAAATGAATAATTGTGACATACTGGAAAATACCATGGATAAGGACAGGTGTTTTTTCTACTATTTTCAGTTTATAGGAAATGAATAAAATGCCTCACAGCGTCATGCTGAGGGTCGTCAAGCAGCACCTGTATTTGTGATCCAGCGTGAGAGTGTAGGAGGTGATGCTGTGCTTGCATGCAGGCTATTTTGCTTGCCCAGGGCTGCTCTGCGAGATGCAGCTCTTTTCAAGGAAGATTTTGATTCTGTTTTTTTTCTGCAGTAAGTTAGTTATCCACTTCCTGTATTTGGCTGTTCATGGTGTTTTCTCAGCTTTAATACTGTTTCACAGCAGCCAGTGACAGAGACTATTTTAATGCTTCTTACAATGGTCTTCTCATTTACTTGTGAGAAAGTTAGCCTTGCATTGGCCACTTGTTAGCTGATGACAACTTTTACTTTGAATCTGGCACCCCCTCCCCCACCTGAAATCCCTGGCTCAGCAAATATTTGAACCTGCCCAAGTTAATCATGAAACTGAGATCTTTATCTGAGAGAGACGTGCAAGCTACCGAGGGTGGTGGTTTCTTTTTTTTTTTTTTTTTTTTTTACAGTACTGAAGTCAGGTTCACTTTTTAATGATGAACCAGAGTAAGTGGATACCTTCTGCACAGCACAGAGCTTTAAGCAGTTAAGAAGAGAGAGAAGGCTTGGATTTTCTCACTGCATGTTACAGCTTTTTTAGGGATTTTTATGGAACATTGGTTGGAAAGCAGAGCAATCTCTTTTTCAGAATTTTTTTTTTCTTCATTGCTTCAGAGAAGCTTCCTAGCAAAAGGAGTTTTTGGGGGTTTTTTTGAGCAAGATATTTATAAGAGGAAACCAATTAATTTTTCAGGTTATTGGATTGTATTTTCAGGCTGTATTACAAGGGCGAGCATTTGCCATGCATAATTTACAAAGTAAGTGATTTTGAATTTTTGTGTGTGTTTTCTTCATCAGCTCGTGGAAGTATTTTACTATAACTGATTACCAGGTAGAGCTTTCATGGTCTTAAGATATGTGAACGAAAGACAAGTACCTCAGTACCTCTCCAGGTTATACGGGAATGGGGAGTCGCCTATCTGCCTCCTGTCTTTTCTTGCCTGCAAGCTAGGCTAGTCTGAGCTGAGCACTAACCTGATTATACAAGTGTGGGCAGTCCAGAATTTGGCCACCAGTGAAACCTGGGAGAAGTAATTTTTCCTGAAAGCCTTTATTCAACGGAATAAAAAATCTTACTGATCCCACATGAGACCCAAATGCAGCAATGCAGACTTTGTAGGAAATCTTTATAACCTAATTTAAATAATTACTTTGGCAACTCCACTGTTTGGGTAGCAGGTGGGTTAAACCTCCAAGTTCAGTGTTTGGACTTGTGTCTGGGATGATTTTAAGTATCCTATTTCATTTTGGAAATTGAAGGAATCTTTGGAGCACGTCTACCTAAACGGGGGGGGAGAGTCTACTTCAGAATGAATTTAAGCTTGTTAACGTATAAAGCAAACTAGTATGCATTTTTTTGTAGCTGTTGGTACTCCAGACATGTTCTTGTATGTTAATTCTTGTCTAAAAGGGGTAAGCTGCTGAGGGGCACAGAGGGGGAATAGATGTGTGTAAAATATATATATGTGTGATATAAATTGTGTTGATTTTTTTAATGAGTATTTGTGAGGTGGAGCATATTTCAGCCGCACCAGGATTTCTTACGATGTAGGCATAGATAGTTGCTACAACTACTCTTTGTTGTGGTTATTTTTGGTATCTGGTTTTCTGCCCCCATAGATTATAGTGAGTTTAAAGCATTCACATTGCTTTACATAGCATTCTGCTCTGGAATTAATAGTCTATTCTGTGCATGTTTCTTCCAAGAGATCTGAGAGGGTTACAGTCAGCTTTGGGGGGTGGTTAAGAAGGAATATTTCTAAATGGTAGCAGGATACTGATGACATAAAGTCAAGTGAGGAAGGAGACACTGACAAGGGACTCTCACTTTTAAAAACAATTAACTTGATAAATATCTCAATGAGAACAGGGTAGAGAAACAATGTGAAAAGGCAGACTAAGTCTTGTTGTATCCTGACAGATTGGCTTTTTATGTTCAGCAAAATCACGTTTCAAGATCTTGCTCGGTTTTGACTTTCTTCCACGGTTTAGGCAAGTCTGCTGAATGTAAGATTACAATATTTGGGTTTTGGATTTCAAAATGAGTTCATCTAGATCGATTGGAATTGTATTTTATTACAAAATTATAAGGAGGGGAAGACATCTCTGCAGTAAGCACGTTTTATATAATAATATCAAGTATATCAGACCTGTGTGTCCATTAAAATAATAGAAAACTGCATAGTTTAAAAACATAATCCATATTTCATTATGTGGAGATATATATGCCTGTGTGTGTATGTATGTGTAAAATGGGTGTGTAATGGATACACACACATACACAGAGTCATGCTTTTCCCTTCTGCATCTTTAATATGTAGAGTAGGTCCAGAAGCCTTTTAAAGCTTTTTGAATGGTAAACTTCAGGCATCCACGCAGGAGAATGCAACTGAGATGTGACCGACCTACTTCTAAAGGGAGCTGCCCTGTGTGCGAGTGTGCGTGTGTTGTGTGCGCGTGTGTGTAAGAGCTACGTGCTGCAGCATATCAGCCTTTTGTCATCCTGCCAGGATTGGACTGTACCATCTGCAAAGTCAGGAAAACGAGCCGTGAAGGCGAGCGAGGAGACCCCACTCGCTCCTTTTGTTTGTAATACCAGGTTTATACTGCCGTTCTGCTAAATGTAGATTCTTTCCAAAACTGAAATTATTTTAAGATTAATGTAGAACAAAATGATGAAACAGGAGTGGTCTGGTGACATTATTTTGACATGATTGGCTGAGGATTATGATGTAATAGGTTACAGTGCAGCCCCTTATAGGTTTTAAAATGAATTCCAAGACACCATTACAAAGAGAGCCTGACTCTTTTCTTGTATCTGAGCTTACTCAGTGAAAACTCATACAAATGTACAATACTGTTTGGAATATGGAAGAACTGGATATAGAATATCCTAAGACAGATATAAATTGTGGCACAGACTTGATGTTTTACATAGAAATGGATCCACCAGGTAAAACTGCAGTCTTATTATGGAAGACTTAATTCATTTTGGTCTTTGCAATAGCTGCTGAAAAATTCTTAGTGGATATGTAGGATTTCTTTACTTTGTCATTGATACAAATAGTTTTTCCTTTTTTTCATAAATTAGAATTAAATTCTGGTTTCGTGCATGGTTATAGTAATTAGAATCATAACCTGTAGAAATACCTGTCTGCTTACTTAATTGAATGTTTACTGAATTGACCTGTTTCTGTTTTGATTTTATTTTGTCAGATGTAGTTCTAGTTCTGCTATTATATCATAAAAATTTTGTATTTCTTTTATTATTATTTTTGCTATCTCTGTTCCACACTATGACTGAAAGGAAATGCTGTAATAACACTTTTATTTCCTGAAACAGTGATTACAAATCATTGTTTTGGATTGTTTGAGGAAAAACAGATTTTAAAATCTAGCAATATTAATTGAATACCTGATATTGCATAATTTTTTCATACCATATAAAAATATTATGCTATCTTGATATTCACTGCAACTTTAAAAACACCATCTTGTGTAGCCGGTCATAGTATATAGGGCAGGGATGTTCGTAAGGAATGATGTACTTACTGGAGAACTAAAAGAGCTAGGTTGATTTTTAATCCTGATTCCAGTGTAGTCCCCCTTGCTACTAAGTCAGGAGTGCTGCAGTATCTTCTCTGGCACCCACTGGTATACGTATGCAGCTTTGACATTGAGAAAAGGGGGATGTGGTTTTTAATCAGTCCTGGTATTTGGAACACAATTTATTCTGTAGAATACTAAGATTAACACAGGGAATATTTGGGTCACAGATGGGTTTCTTAAAGTGTTTTTTTTCGCAAATGATCGCACAGAATGCTGAGGATTACAAAACCCCAATTCTGCTTCGTAAAATATACAGTATTGCTGTGGGTTTGCATCTTCTATTACTCAGCTTCTAGGTAAGGAAGCAGCCACATTCCTCTAAGATCATTACATAGGAGGAAAACAAAAAGAATTTTACATGGTTTATTATTTATATTCACCTGAAGATAGTGGAAGAAGGTAAAAGCAAACTTCAGAATCTTTTTTATCTCGATTGCTTTCTTCACAGGGGGAGGAGATGAGTATGGTGTTACATTTTGCTTAAAATATATTATTGCAAGAGTAACATACTTTTTTGAAACAGTACATCTTTCTTGTTGAATTATATTGTTTTCAGTAAAATATCTTGATTCTTCTAATGTCTTTTAAAGGCTGCTAGTAATGGAAAACTCTATTTTGTAACTATTTTTTTTTTTCCTCATTCATGCAATAATGTGTAATTTCAAGGAATATATGGTCAGGTTTTCAGTGAGTTATAATCAACTTTTTTTTTCCCCTGTCGTCTGCAGCATTGCCTCCTAAGCCACCAAAATCTAATACTGTAACTAACAACGGCATGAATAACAACATGTCATTACAAGATGCTGAATGGTACTGGGGAGATATCTCAAGGTAAATGAGCTCAAGACATGTATTTCTTATGTTTGGTTTTATGTTCTTGCTGTGCTATTCTGTGTGTATATATTATGCTTAAGTAGAGAAAAATTACAGGTCTAAGAGCCATTTTTGGGATATTTTCCAACACACACATATTACGGTTGGTTTTATTCCAAACATGACTAAAAAGTTACTGGCAGTCAGTTAGAATGTAGTATGTGAAATGATTGTTCTGTTACTTTAAGACAGCTTTATGAAAAGCTAGCGTGAAAGGACAACACCAAGAAATAAGTATTTTCTTCTTGTCTTTTATTGAGAACCTCAACTGTAGGCACAATAGTTAACAAGCCAGACTAACAAGTGCCATATATTAGCAACATTTTTAACTGTACTATATATAGGTACATCAGACCAGCACTGGCTGCTCCAATTGTGCAGGCTTGTATGAACAAGCAGAAGGACCTTTGCATTAATATAATTTTGTCCATCAGTGAGAGGACATAGGATATACCATTTTTATAACACAGTTGTTCTCTAGCAATGTTAAATAAGCTATTAAATAACTGTATTTATTAATATGGAGATCAAGAAGGCTTATAAAAAACACTTATTTCAAAACAGAGGAATTTAGAGCACACTGAGAGGATAAATGAGTAAGAAATGGCTGAAATGATTGGTTACTTTTGCTTTCATTTTAGAGAAGAAGTAAATGAGAAGCTTCGAGACACTGCTGATGGTACCTTTTTGGTACGAGATGCTTCAACCAAAATGCATGGTGACTACACACTTACCCTAAGGTAAAATCAGTTAAGCTAAGGTCTGCAATACTTGGCAGTAAATACGATACTGCATTTAAAATACAGTGTTCTTTAGGAAATAGTACTTGAAGTATGCCTAACTTTTCAACAAACTTTATTTGCAGGAAAGGAGGAAATAACAAATTAATCAAAATATTTCATCGAGATGGAAAATACGGCTTTTCTGACCCATTAACTTTCAACTCTGTGGTCGAGCTAATAAACCACTACCGGAATGAGTCTCTAGCCCAGTATAATCCTAAACTGGATGTAAAATTACTGTATCCGGTATCTAAGTACCAGCAGGTAATTTGGTCTATTTTCTTTGTGTTTCACTTAAATACAGAGAAATTACTGCAGAGTGGGAAGACATTTATCATGAAGAACTTCAGCTCTGATAATATTTGAAAAAACAAAGTGGGTATAAAAATGGATATTTTTGTTTAAAACCAACTCCACAGTTTGCGTATAAATTACTAAAACTTTAAATACTGCAGATACATTATTAAGAAATAAACTTATGTTAATAAATATCCCACTCATTATGAAATACACATTTTCAATATAAAGCTGAACACTTGCAATGCAAAATGGCTTTTTCTCATTACTTTCTCATTTGCATATTATGCATATAGTATATTATCTCTCCATATTGATGAAAGAGGAATCCCATTTACCATGTAACTATCTAGGCATTTTTAAGCAGTTTTATCCTGAAAATCTGTGCAATATTATTGTTTCTTTACGGAATATCTTTCCTTCTGCTCATCATTCCAGGATCAAGTTGTAAAAGAGGATAGCATTGAAGCAGTGGGAAAGAAATTACATGAATATAATAGCCAATTCCAAGAAAAAAGCCGAGAATATGACAGACTCTATGAAGACTACACAAGAACATCTCAGGTGAGCTAGATTTGAAACTAAAGGGAGAGTGGAAGACTTCTGTAGCTTTAGAAGAATATTATTGTAAATTCATACTGCCATCTTCCTCCATCCTCCTCCCCCTCCCTTCCGCCACCACTACCATTGCCCAAAAGAGGAAACATACCTGATGTGCTTGCTCAGTATAGTAGAATCGCTTACTCGTGCTTGAACAGTCACCACCTGTAACCTAACCCACCCTGTGCCCAAGTCTGACACCTGCATCCAAAGCAAGCACAGAGCTATCTTGATTTACCAACACTTCTGCGTACTGACCTCATCAAGCTGAGTTACGGTTTTCAAGACACATTTGCAGGGAAGCATTGCATTTTATTATTAGTTTTTGAAGGGTCTGGTTTCATCTATGCAGGGTAAAGAGATGACATGTGTAGATACAGTGCAGGAATGAAAAGCTGCCTCTATCTTTCTTTCAACTTACTCAGTTATTAGCCAAGTCTTGAAGTGCCAGTGCATTAGTGCTGTTTTACAGACCCCAAATTAAGACTGCTTCTTAAAATGTGCAGGAAATACACCTAAAAATAATTTAGAAAGGTGGAGAAATGCAGGCAACTTGAACTAATGACTTAAAAACTTAGCTATCGACTAACTATGTAGGAGGATGGACTAGATAACCTCTTGAGACCTGCCCAGGCCAACATCTTACACTTTTATTTCAGAAAGCCAGATGTGCCTCTAAGGACATTAGTTGGTACGAAGGGCAAAGTGCATTGCCATAAGGCTCTAATCATCACAAATAAAACCTATTTATACAAAACAAAGATTGTAGCTAGCTCTTTGTCTAGCAGTTTTTCTTTCTTGGAAAACCTCATCATGGAAAACCTCATCATGGTAGCCTTTTGCACAGGCCTGTTCTCTCTGTGTTACAAGGCTCTGCAGACAGAATGCGTTCTGGTAAAGGGATATTGAAGTCTTCTGTTACAATATATCAAAATGTTTCTGTGATATAAGCCAATAAATCATCCCCTCTGTCTGATAACAACTGTAATAACAATTATTTTATTTTCAGGAAATTCAAATGAAAAGAACAGCTATTGAAGCATTTAATGAAACAATAAAAATATTTGAAGAGCAGTGCCAGACGCAAGAAAGATACAGTAAGGAATACATTGAAAAATTTAAACGGGAAGGAAATGAAAAAGAAATACAAAGGTCAGTATTTGTACTTGTGTTTCAAATTGTATGATTTTGAAGGAAGAAACAATGCCAAGTATAGATCTGCCTAAAACTAAAGCAAGATGGCAAGTTTAAAGTTGTCCAGTTGTAAGCAAGCAAGCCTCAAACAGGGTAGATGTGAACTTGCGAAGTGTATAGCTACATCTAGAGAAATAATCTGTTCTCTGAAATGTCTACACCACTAAATAGCAGATTATAAAGTTATGAATAAGACATCATCAGAGTGTAACCTACCACATTATTCCATTCAGAATTATGCACAACTATGAAAAACTGAAGTCTCGAATAAGTGAAATTGTAGACAGCCGGCGTAGGTTAGAAGAAGACTTAAAGAAGCAAGCAGCTGAATATAGAGAGATAGACAAACGTATGAACAGCATTAAGCCAGACCTCATACAGCTGAGGAAGACAAGAGATCAGTACTTGATGTGAGTATCATTATGAATTAACAAAATTATTTTTTCTAAGTTTTTTTTTATTAGTATCCCACTTCTGTGACTAACAATTAATTTTATTTGCAATTATTGTCCAGGTGGCTGACTCAAAAAGGTGTTCGGCAAAAGAAGCTAAATGAATGGCTTGGAAATGAAAATACAGAAGAGTGAGTATTAAAACATTTAAATATTTCCGGTATTTCAAATCATCTTATGCAAAAGTGAGATAAAGCATATTTAATTCCTGGATCACACAGAGGAAATCTCAAGCCTAGGTATCCAGTAACAATGCACACTATTAACACATGGCAGCCTACATCATGCAAGTATTAGAAAGGCCTCTGTCTCACCCCCTACTCTCCATTACTCAGGGGAGTGCATGTAATCAAGTTACTATAGCAAGGCACTGGAATTTAACCGTGCTTTATTCTTACCAGCAAAATAAAGAGGTGTTAGTATCTTATAAAGATGCCATATATAATGAGCAGCAGGAAAAACAGGAATCGCTTTCTCTAGGTGCTAGTTGAAAATAGAGCCACTGCTGAATGCATTTGAATATCATGCCGGACAAAGGGGTATGATGGGATAAGGGTCCTAGAGAGAGTGTCATCTGAAACAAAAGAACCACCCTTCTTCCTGAAGAATTGAATTCTGTCTGAGATTGCTGATTTGTGGAGACTGTGAATCTTCAGAAAGACAGAACTGTGGATGAGTGAGAAGTCATGTTTTCTTAGACCAAGGAAAACTGATTAAAAACCTATTACAGAGAGAAAAAATACATTAACCAAACACAGACCGATTGCAAGCTGAGCACGAGAGGCAGGGCCCACCAGTGCAGGCTGCTGGTGGAGTGGGGAGCTCTGGAACTGCAGAATATCAAAGTGGTGTCCACACAGCTGAACCAGAGACACCTTCTTTCATGGTAGGCTTTAGCTCAGAGGGTTCTCTGTAACTCTGAATCAGCTTTATAGTTGGTGGCTGTTTTGGTAGAGAAGGCCCTATATTATATGCTGTTCTCATAATCTGGTTATAAGGAGAGAGAGCACTCTACTATTCCACCCTTTCCCCAAAGCCATCTGCCCTATAAATAATTAATCTGTCTACCTGTAGAACTGCTCACTGCTTTCCCAAGGAGCAGCTGTAGTTGATATATTGCATGATTTTTCACTGCTGACCAAGTGTTCTGATCTTTGGAAATGAAGCTGACTCAGAGGGTATTGATTTCGTTGAGCTTGCTATTTACCAAAACAATGAGCAACGGTAGAAGTACTGAATCGCTCACAGCAGATTCTGAAAGATAACACAGCATCCTTTTATCCTTCTTCAGATTTACATGAGCATTTTTAAAAGAAACAAGAACCAGAACTTACATTTTATTTTTATTCAGTGGTTTAAACAGTGCAGTATTACATGGTTTACACCCCTGGTTTTACCAGGGAGGCATCCTACTAACCACTGACAGTTTTTTTTTTCCAAGTACTATGAAATGGGGACTACTTAATTCATGGATTTTGCTCTGCTATGTGTTTCACAAACACATTTTGTCCTATTTCAACAGCCAATACTCTATGGTAGAAGATGATGAGGACTTGCCCCATCATGATGAGAGAACGTGGAATGTGGGAAATATCAATAGAAGCCAAGCTGAAAATCTGCTGCGGGGAAAGCGAGATGGAACATTCCTTGTTCGAGAGAGCAGCAAACAAGGCTGCTATGCCTGCTCTGTTGTGTACGTACCCTGATTTATGAATGGTGTAACCAACATTTGAGGCACCTACCTTGAGGCAGATAGACGCTTGCATATGCATGGATCCCATTGGACTTTTGGGCTTAGAAGCAGACCAACAAGTCCTGAGGTCATCCTTACTGCTGCTCCATTTCCTACACAGCTCAAACCTGTGCCACTCTCACAGATGAGCCTCACGCAAAAGAAGGGAAACCAAAGCATAGATGCAGTCCTTTATGTGCAGCTGCTAAGTCCTGCCTATCTCCTGCCTCCCTAAGCTAACACAACATGTGGGAATTTGGGTTAAACCTAGGCTTTTACCATTATCCCACCACAGAAGACAGAGTTCTTTGTAGTGACTAGCATCTTGAGATTCATTGCCAGTACCTTATTTTCTAGCTTAACTTTGTTGTACTGACAAACTAAAAACTGGTTGCTTTCTTTCCTCTTTAGGGTGGATGGAGAAGTAAAGCACTGTGTGATAAACAAAACACCTACTGGGTATGGATTTGCAGAGCCATATAACTTGTACAACTCGCTCAAAGAACTGGTGCTACATTATCAACACACATCACTCGTGCAGCACAATGACTCTCTCAATGTCACACTAGCCTACCCAGTATATGCACAGCAGAGGCGATGAAGATCTTAATACTCTGGGTTGTTTAGTTTTTTTCTAAAGAAAAGATCTGACAACATTGAGGCCTCTGGAGAGAGAAGGCTCCATTCAGCCTTACTCAAGAATTTGAGCTGCAGTATCAAAGCTATCTGTCTTCAGATGGGACTAGAGCTTTCCTTCACAACTGCAGTGGGAGAGATCACAGTATTAAGCTGTGAACGTATGTTTCTAATCTGAAGTGCTTTTTTTTTAATTAAGAAAAGAAAAACACAAGAGAGAGAAATCCTAACTTGATCTCCCTGCAGGGACATAGAGGCCTTTAACCATGGTGCTTGTTTACGACCACTTCTGAAGCTTTACCAGCTAGAACATTGGATTCTCCAGACAAAAGGTGTAAGAGGTCTTTGTCATTCAGTTATTGGAATTTCGTGGTCACAACCTGGCTTGGATTTGGTGTTCCTGCACTCAGGGGATCCAGACACACAGCATTGTGGATTTTTGGTTTCTAGTGAATGATATGTAGCAGAATGGCACTTTCATTTCTAAGGGACACTTTAAAAGGACTTCAGTTACAGTATGTTGTTCAGAGTAATTGTAATAGCAAAGTGCCAGGAAGTTGTTTTGTTTAGACGTTTAAAAGTCCTGTTTTAAGACTATATTTAAGACTGAAGAAAACAGGACTTCCAATGGCATACAGTATATAATAATGTACATAGTATTGGATGACTAACTATCAGTGATAGAAACTATCAATACCAAACTGCTTCTCTTTTCCCTTTTCTGTTTGCTGAAAGCTGAATTCTTAGACTGTGCTATGCAATACTAAATTTTCTTTAGGCTGTAGTCTTCTCTCAAGCATATCTACAGGTTAAGCTTGTTTTTCTTTCTTGTTTCATTGTCGTCTTTTTTCTTCCTTTCTTTTGCCTGAGAATATTTTTCCTGATGATTATTTTTTGTTATCCATTTTGTTGTTTGTTTTTTTTTTTAACTGTACAGGAAGCCAGCAAGAGTTGGCTTCAGAATTAAAACTATGAAATATTTTACAATTTTCTTTGTATAGAATATTGAGCTATTAGCTCAAAGTTTAAAAAGTTCGTAATTTTTTTTTGACTAAATATTTTGTTGGGCAGTGCCTGATAAGCTTCAAAGCTGCTTTATTCAATAAAAAATATATGAACGTTACAAAATATCACTGAGTCCAACAATATTGTTTCAGAGATATCTTTAGAATACGGTACCACACTATGTTTGCTTCTTGAAGCCTTTTGAACTTCCATCATGATTGTCTTTGTATTTGGAAGAAAAAAATTGTGTATCCTTCTCTGATAGTGATTGCAGAAAAAAGAGGGGAAATTTGGCTACTGGGGTAGAGAGTTTGGATTTCAGAATGAATCCACTCTTCATAGTAAATAAATGACTTCTTGACCTACTATGGCAGAATTTTTGTCAGCATGTAAAGGTATTTTCATTTCATATGAAGGAATTTTCTCTAATCTGTTGCCTAGGTTTGTTTTTTGTGTTAGTATTGTGAAAAAAAAGCTCCCACCTTTACTGAGAATGCTTGGATACAACATAGAGCTAGTTAAGACTGGAAAATGTCTGTTTTGAAAATGATTAGGCTATCATATTTAACATTTTGGATTTATTTTCCTAAGTTTGTAGGCTGAGGCAGTATCAAAGTGAACACTTCTATAATTTCAGGCACCAGAGACTTACAGAATTATGGTTTAGTTAAAGGAAACAAATAGATGAATCCCACTAGAGCAAACTTATTAGGAATTCGGGGACAATTCACTGTGGGTGGTTTGCAATGGTTATTTATTTTCTTGACCACTGAGGAAATTCACACATTGCAAATTGATAAGTAATGAAGTTCAGAGGCATCTTGGAAAAGTTTTGACTAAGTGAACAGATGAATTTATTCTTCCCCCAAGATGCAAAGGCAAGACCCATTACTATTAAAGGGAGTTGCACACACAATCAAAAGAGTAAGACCCATGAAGTTCTCTCGTAACAGCTCTGTTTTAGAGATACCTATGTTTCAATTCAAAGTATGCGTGCTTATTAAGCTATTGGAAATAATAAGAAATCTGCCAGTCTCCAGTAGTTTTTATATTATCTTTTAATTTTTACATTATTCCTTCATTTCTGAGGCTGTAAGGCTTTTGATTTTATTTTGATTTTGTGCTCTTTTTTTTGGTGGGTTGTTTTTCTTTCCTATAGATGTATTTTCTTACTAGAATTTATATCAGGAAACAAGATTCAACCAACATTGATGTTTTGGGATAGTCACCACTTACAAAATTATTCTGAATATTTTTTCTGAATAGAAGTTTAATCTTCATCCCTTCCTTTCCTCGTTCCACACTCTTTTCAGGCCTGTAGGACCACGTAAATTTGGTTTACTAATAACTGGTTTTTACTATGAAAAGCACCAACAATTACTCTAGCATGCCAGTTACACTACTGGGCTTGAAGTTACAAATTAGTTCAATATACAACAATTTAACACTTGTAGCAATCCAAGATATTCTTTGGACATATATTAATTTTTGAGTGTTAAATATTTTAAGAGTAAAATTGTATTTTTTTTCTCTATAAGCAAAATATATGTAATCTGAATTGATGTTTCACATAGCATTTGTCAAGAAATTTTATCGTAGTTAAGCATTTGGATCTGATTTCCTCATATTAAGAAAACCTCTGCTATGTCAGTGGGCCATATCCTTAGCATGCCCCGCTCGGTATGGGATATCAGTTGTTCCTGTCATACTGTACAACTAATCTTCATCTGTGGTTGTAGCAGAGAAAAAAAATAGTGTGTGTGCAAATTTGGCACTTGCTTTTCTTGCACAAGCAACAATGACAAATAAGCACTATGTTGTGAGTATGAATGCTTAGGGCTTCGTGAGGGGAAGTTCTGCCTATACAGGGTCTGTGCAATTTGCAAGGATCACTTACACCCTCAAATTGGCATGAGTGGGTTTTCTTTGGTACTTAACGTATTGTGTGGCCTCTGCATTTCCCTCCCTTCTTAATGCGCAGAGCTACGTCCTGCCAAAGGCCCTATTCACTGCAGAGTTGTTTGTCTTTAACGTACCATATTGTTCACGCCAGTTTTGATTTGATCTCGGACTAATATATACAGAAAAAAGGCACATGGATATAACTGAAGAAACACGGTGCTTTTCTGTATATCTATTGACATGTAGTTTTTCTATCTAATATGATTCAGGGGTGGGATTTGTTTTGTTTCCTTTTTTTGGTTTGGGGAGTTTTTGTTTTAGTTTAAGTCCCTGAGTTATGCTGCACTGCAGCAGCACTTTCACAAGGCCTTTGAAAGGTATGAGACATTACACAGAGAACCAAAATCTACAAGCAAAATCAGGAGTTTCTGATTTCCTTAAGTTGAAATCTGAATTTGCAGTTTTGGGGATATGTATCTGTGCATATGCGTGCACACTTGCTGTGTTTATGTATGAATAGATCCCAGTATAAGTGCATTTTTACCAAACATGACCATTTTGCTGAATTCAGTAAGTGATACCGTTAACTTTGTTTAAAGACACATACAGACGCACACTAGACCTTTGTGGGTGCAGCATGTTTCCAAATACAGTTAGAAAACTGAGTTTCTGTGTTGTTGGATATTTTCTTTTAAAAAAACAAAGCTTGTCTGTATGGTTCAGTTATCTAAGAAATCTTGTCAAGCAATCTGTAAAACCAAATCTTCACATTTTCTATTTGGTGTCAACTGTTCTGTAGTGAAGAAATGGCTTTGTCTTGTAATTGGCAATGAAATAATAATGCTTGGGAAAACATTCAGATGCTTCTAATGGGGAAAACTGCCGATTTTCACACAGTGCTTTTGCTATGCATGGTATTAAGTTGGGAAAGTGAATCCTGATATTATTTTTTTTCAGGTTCACTTTAGAAATGGGCAGCTCAAAGCACAATGCCTCCCATGGGACAAGGTTCAAAATGCAACATTTTACATAGAATCATGTAGTATTTACTGCAGTTGAAGACTAAACTGGACTGTGGGAGTTGGTAACATTACATTGCACTTGTCCTAATGAGACTGCATTAGCTGCCCAAGATGCTGCTATTTTTTTTTATTCTTGTTTTTAAAAATAAAGCTCTGTTCTGTTAAATGTCTTTAAAACATTAAGATTACTTTGTTTTAAAATGGTCTTTGAGGAGGTGGAGGTTGTGGGTTGTAGACTGCCTTTACAAGGCAACAATGAAAACAAGCCTCCTTGAAGTTTTGTTTAAGCTATAGAGTTGATGGAGCTGTGTCTTGTTTTTAAGTTGCTTTAAAAATTGTAATAAGTCTTCAAGCAGAATAAAGGTTGTTTTGAAACTGCATTTCAGTTGTTGAGGCTTCAGTAAGGACTGAGATGTCTATTTGCCAGCAGCCTTGGCCGACTCTTCCTGTCTATATGTGGCCTACTTTGAAAATGAGAGCCAAATGCTGATATTATTAGGGGGAACTAGGGAGCAAATAATTTCAGCTGACTCACAGCCATCCTATGTATTGAACTGAATGGAGTAGTTGAGTAGCTCCAAAATAGTCTTGTGTCAAATAGTGCCAAAATGACAGTTCTGCTCAACTCATATTCTTAGAAAAGCAGTACAATATTCATGATCTGTGATCTGCCATTTACACTGCAGGTGAAGTTCTGGTTCTTCTGAAATTAGTGTGAGTTTTGTCGCTGATTTCCATGAAGCCAGCCTGTGTGTCAGCCTTTGTAGCTAGAAGTCATTTACCAGCTTCATGGCTGCATCTAATTGTGAGAACCAACGTGAGAATGAAGAAGGGGGAGGAAGTGAGGGGGAGATAGGGCAAGACCAATTCTGAGCATTGTTGTCTTCCCCTCATTATTGGTATGTGGTATCTGACTTCTTCGAGCCCCAGGAGAGGTCCTCCAGGCAAGTGAGGCAGCCACTCCAGAAACAGAAAGAGATTCCTATTCCCATTCTGTCCAAAATTTTCATTCCAAAATCTGCCCGCATTTTGCTCTCAGTAGTCATGTAATACCCCCTGGCTAAGGTACTCAGATAGCACAGGCTTGAAATAAGTATTAATAATCACAACATTGTTACTGGCCCCTAGAGGTTCTTATAAGAAACGTAGATTAAAGGCTATTATCATATTTTTAGCCCACTTAATAGAAAGTGGGGCTAGATCTCCGATGAACTGGAAAAATAGTTCGCAAAAATGTCATTCTATTTTTGCTGTCTGCAGACAAACACACCCTCACTTTCCCTCTCTTCTTTCTTGCTATGGTCATTTTTCATAGGGAATATGAAAAACTGCTTAAATCTATCTTTGTGCAGCTACAAGTGGATGTGGTATTTTTAAAGGCTTGGGAATGCTTGTCGTGTTTTTTTTTTTCTCCCCAAGCCGCTTGACTCGTGCGAAATTGTGTGCGGGTAACTCCACACAAATCCCTTTGTCTGAGCTGCGAAGCCAAAAAGGGAAAAGGAGATTTTACAACTTCTCACTGTTGCTTTCTCCGGGCTTCAATGAAGGAACAGGTGGCGTCTCCTCCCCTCAGGCCTCAGCCGCCAGCATCTCACCCCATCCCACACCCAGCACCCAGGCAGCCCAGCGGGGAGCTTCCCTAAGCCAACTGACTGGGCCCACTGTAAATCCCACGCCAGCGCTGATCAGCTGGCCAGCGAGCAAGGGTGGCTTTGGCAGGCAGAGGTCCCTGTAAAGCAAACAGGACAAGCCCGAGCGGGTGCCTGTGGATGGCTCTGCATGGAAAAACACAGGCGCTCCCACGGCTGCAGGCGGGGGCAGCCAGGCACGAAATGGCGGGGGTAGGAGAGCCCTGCGACACAGACCTGCCGAGGCCCTGGGCCGCCCCTCGCTGCCCGTAATGGCCTCCCATGGAGGCGGCCCTCCCTTATGCCGTGGGGAAGAGCCCCTCTTGTTCGTGGAGGGACTCTTTTGAGATCATTATGTTTAGGATACACCTAACATTTACCCCAAGGGCCCCACACCCCATGGGGGCCCTTGTTTAGAGGGTGGAAACTGAGGAAATGGCAAGCAGTGAGGACCTGCCAGTGTCCCTGCCTGGAAAGAAGGCTAAAAATAAGCAGTTCTGCTTTCCCTGCGGGACGGCACGTGGGGGAGCAGTGTCTGATACGCCTCCCGTCAGACATGGGCTGTACAAAAGGCACTAGGCCTTTTCTATCGCCTCTGAAACCACAAAAAGTATGAACTGTAGGAGCATTGCTGAGGACATGGTTCCGGTGTCTCTTTTTTTTTGATGCCTTTGAGGATCTGTGTCCTCAAATGCATAGACTACCAAAAATAGAAACTCTGTAGAGACCTTCTGGGTAATCAGACATGAATTGATCAGGCACTATTCAAACTTTGGATAATCTTTGTGGGGACCGGCAGTTTAACCTCTGGACAGCAATCAGATAACCAGAAAGATCCTGACAATTCTTTGAAAAAGCAGGTTTTTATCCATGGCAGCGCAAGGGCATGTTTCTTGCCAGAATGCCCTTGCAAAGACACCTCTTGTTGCCCCGTTCTTTCCTCTACGAAGAAACTACTTTTGCATACTAAAAAAAAAGGAGTTTAGGCCACTGATTTAAACGTGCAAATAATTGACAGGAGAAAAATGTACAGGTAGCAGCACACAAAAGGATCGAAAACCTGCCGTCCTCAGGTCTTTGAACAAACAATATTGACAAAACCAGACACGAGTATAGTTAATCCAGATGATAATTTCACCGTCGTATGGCTGGTATTCCTAACTCATTAGAAGACTGTAGCCTGAGAAGAAAGATAATGAATTAATACTTGAGAGCACTTCTTCCTCTATAAATGTTTATTTCCTACATGGTTTACTTTATTTTTCCACAAATCTTGTGCTTGGTGTAAAACAAACTTTCGGTGAAGGTTGCAGGATTAATCCTTTCCATATTTTTTTTTATGTTGCAACCACCCAAAGTACTTCAGCGCATTTGTCCATGGGGTGTTTGGTGAAACAGACACACCAAGAGTCAACATATGGTGACCTTCCTGCAGGGAATCGCGTGGCTGGTTTGTGTGACAGGGTGGTCCATCACACCTGTCTGTCCAGTACCCACAGCAGTGCTTCATGCTGATACTGGCTTTCGTGTGCCCTCGGGTCTGTCCCTGAACTCAGGGAAATGAGGCGTAAGTGTTACCTATCTAAAAGGTGGGTATAGCAACTCTTAGCAGCTTGTATGTTGTGAGACTGAATGGGAGTAGAGACCTGAAAGAGCATGAAGTGGAAATACGAGAGAAATGCAAATCCAGCAGCTGCCAGAGCTGGAGCCAGCCATGCTATACCAGGGGGTAGAGGTGAAGGGAACAGCCTTGCACCTCTCACACACCCTCTGCGCGAGGACGCAAACTGCACCGTGCTGGGGCTGGGGCCCCAGGCACCTTCCACCTTCCCTATGAAATCCATGCAGGATTATTATTCTGTTGGGTAAAGGCTGCCACTTAACAACAGCGGCTGTTTGCAGGCTCATGCAAATTCCCTGTTTCAGGAAGATGGTGAGCTTTAACATTTTGAGGTGGAATTCATGTCGTCTAATTTTAAGCACCTAAAAGAAAGGCTTGTCATCAAAGCTATCTGGCAAAGCTCTCTTCACAGAGAGACAGGCAATTCCCCGGTGTGATTCATCCCACCTACCTCAGGCACTATTCTTAGGATGCGGTGAATCACACTCTGGAGTCACTCCATTGACTGGAGGGGGAGCCCAGGTAAATGGCTTACACTAGACGTGCAACTTTAAGGTGGTTAAGGTTAGATGAACTCAATCTCTTCTCTGCTGATAGGTAGTTCAGTTTTAATCTTTCCAATACCAGCTGCGATATCATCTGCTCTTAGGCATAATGATAAGTGACAATTAATTTGGGGCAGGAAGTTCAGTTGGTTTATAGATTTTGAGTCTTTCATAATAATTGTGAATGTGGCAAACGAGTTCAAAAAGATGCTGGGGCATATTCTCCTTGGAGCTGTAGTGCTGGACTTCACGTAGGGGAAGGCAGATAAGCAGTAATGCCAGAGGAAGCAATTAACGACCTGCTACGCAACCTGGACACTCACAAGTCTATGGGGCCAGATGGGATCCACCCGAGGGTACTGAGGGAGCTGGCGGAGGAGCTTGCCAAGCCACTCTCCATCATTTACCAGCAGTCCTGGTTGACAAGGGAGGTCCCGGACAACTGGAGGCTTGCCAATGTGACGCCCATCTACAAGAAGGGTTGGAAGAGGGTCTGGGGAACTACAGGCCGGTCAGCCTGACCTCGGTTCCAGGGAAGATTATGGAGCAGTTCGTCTTGAGAGAGCTTGCAAGCCATGTGTGGGGCAACCAGGGGATCAGGCCCAGCCAGCACGGGTTCATGGAAGGCAGGTCCTGCTTGACCAACCTGATCTCCTTCTATGACCAGGTGACCTGCCTAGTGGATGAGGGAAAGGCTGTGGATGTGGTCTACCTGGACTTCAGTAAAGCCTTTGACACTGTCTCCCACAGCATTCTCCTAGAGAAGCTGGCAGCTCACGGCTTAGACAGGTACACTCTTCACTGGGTAAAAAACTGGCTGGACGGCCGAGCCCAGAGAGTTGTGGTGAAGGGAGTTAAATCCAGTTGGCGTCTGGTCACGAGCGGTGTTCCCCAGGGCTCAGTTTTGGGGCCAGTGTTGTTCAATATCTTTATCAATGATCTGGACGAGGGGATTGAGTGCTCCCTCAGTAAGTTTGCAGATGACACCAAGTTGGGCGGGAGTGTTGATCTGCTGGAGGGTAGGAAGGCTCTGCAGAGGGACCTGGACAGGCTGGATCGATGGGCCGAGGCCAACTGCATGAGGTTCAACAAGGCCAAGTGCCGGGTCCTGCACTTGGGCCACAACAACCCCAGGCAACGCTACAGGCTTGGGGAAGAGTGGCTGGAAAGCTGCCCAGAGGAAAAGGACCTGGGGGTGCTGATTGACAGCCGGCTGAACATGAGCCGGCAGTGTGCCCAGGTGGCCAAGAAGGCCAACGGCATCCTGGCCTGTATTAGGAATAGTGTGGCCAGCAGGAGTAGGGAGGTGATCGTGCCCCTGTACTCGGCTCTGGTGAGGCTGCACCTCGAATACTGTGTTCAGTTTTGGGCCCCTCACTACAAGAAGGACATGGAGGTGTTGGAGCGTGTCCAGAGAAGGGCAACGAAGCTGGTGAAGGGTCTGGAGAACAAGTTTTATGAGGAGCAGCTGAGGGAACTGGGGTTGTTTAGTCTGGAGAAGAGGAGGCTGAGGGGAGACCTCATCACGCTCTACAACTATCTGAAAGGAGGTTGTAGTGAGGTGGGTGTTGGTCTCTTCTGCCAAGTAACTAGCGATAGGACAAGAGGAAATGGCCTCAAGTTGCGCCAAGGGAGGTTTAGACTGGACATTAGGAAAAATTTGTTTACTGAAAGAGTGGTCAGGCCTTGGAACAGGCTGCCCAGGGAAGCGGTTGAGTCACCATCCCTGGAAGTATTTAAAAGACGTGTAGATGAGGCGCTTAGGGACATGGTTTAGTGGGCATGGTGGTGTTGAGTTGATGGTTGAACTCGATGATCTTAGAGGTCTTTTCCAACCTTAATGATTCTATGATTCTATGATACTGCCAGCTTCTCTGCCTGCTCCAGGCAAAACCTAGCACTGTCTCAGGCCTGGCTTATCAGTGCCTTCCAGCGGCCTGTCTTATGTGAAAGCCTAGACCTATCTTTTGGGGAATAATTTGGTCTCTTGCCAGCCATGTGGTCAGCTGAAAAGTCATGGATGAAGAAGATGCTGCTGGTTTTTCCAAGTGAGATCAGTTTGTTGGTCACCACATCTGTATTTTCTTTCTTATCCAGGGGAAACTTACAGAACTTGACTTTCTTTCCTTCCAGTTGATCCATAGCCAAGAACACAGGGTGGCATATTGTGACAATAAAACTAAGATAGAAAGGACTTCAATCAAATTCCCTCCCAGTCACACTGAGCTCTACCTCAGGGCGGGACAGCTGTGTGAAGTTCCCCATGCTTCTACTACATGGAAAATTCAAGAAGATGGCAGGCCCTGTGATATTTTTTGGATACAGGAGTAGATGCACACCTACCCCAGTTAAACCAAACCTTTCAGTAGCAAGTGCTCTGCTGAGAAGGGTCTGCAGACTGCATGGGGAGTTTCCCTGTCCAGTAAAATGGAAGATGTGGCCTTGCATACTCTTAGTGGCTAGAGCAGATGCAGTCACAGGTCTAAGGCAGGAAGAACATTTTGGGGAGAAGCTTCAGGAGACTTGAGATGAAAGGGGAGAAGCTGTTATGCAACAGCTGTTGCTCTACTGATAAGGGCAATGTAAACAAGAAAGCCATGGACTGTCAAACAATCCACGAGCACCAGGAGTCCTCAGGATATGTGAATAAGATCCTCAGGATGGGTTCACGGCATTGCACCTTTTTATGGTAGGCACTGTAGGTTTCCGGACAAAAGAACAATGCTCCTAGGTGAAGACACAACTAGCAGGTGAATAAATGTGGACGACCACTCTCCTGCAGGGCTGTGAGTATTTCAGAGGGGACAAGAGGACAAACGGAAAAGGAAAAAAAAAAGCCAACTGGTGTACAAATACACACAATTAAATGATGTTGATGTTTCAAACGGTCTTGGTATTCGTTACCAATAGCAGTGTTACTAAAACTGAAATCTTGTCATGGTCTGTCCGTTTCCCACTGTAATCTTGGCAGGCACAGACAGGCGAGGTCTCATCCACGGTCCTCCAGCACAGAAAATGCCTCTTATCTGGCTGGGCCACATGGGCTTCCAGCAGAGTGCAGCCAGAGGCTTGTCTTCCGTCAGCGCAAGTCACTTGGGTGCGTGTGCATTCTTCTGGCCAGCTGTGCGTGACAGCTCCTGGGTAATGCTGGCTCAAAACAGCCATTTTCAGAGGAAGGGAGCAGAGGGGAAGGGAAAGGGATTGCTATTAAAGCTGTGGTAAGAATTTTTTTCACAGGAGTCTTCCTTTTGGTGTCACATACAGAAGAGCACATCCTCTATTAAGATGGTTCAAGAAAGCTCCTTTTACTGGGGAAGGTGGTTAGCTGTGGCAATTAAATGAACAGGTTTCCCCCACTTATTTTCAGAACATCTATAGCAATGTGAATGCACACACTCCCTCAGCCTGTTTATGCTGCAGACACTGTGACTACAATACCTGCAACACACCTGGGCTCACCTGGCATTTCTTAGCTGAATACAACCAGTAACGTGGCTTCAGGTCTGAAGACAAGCTGACTAACTGAGAATGTATTCAGCTTCTTAGCCAGGCTGTGCCAATGAATAGTCCTCATTTCAAAATGCCACACTCCCTCCATTTTTAAAATTCATTTATCCCTTGCAAATGGTATAAAATTTGTGAAAAGCATCTTGAGAAGCCTGAGAAATCCATGTCAGTGCCTCAGTAAAGTAACCACGCTGCACAAGTGAAACAGACAGCTGTAGGAGTTTTCCAGAAAAGATGCTCCGGAGCTTGGAAAGTGAGTCTACCACAGCTCCATCACTGCATCCCATCCTTATTGTACACCTCTGTGATTTCTAGATCATATTTGCTGATCTCCAGTCAAAAAAACAAAGACTGGTGTCTTTTTGACTGTCCTCAAATCTTAATATTCCAGCCACTGACAGGAGAACCAGCTGAAGCAGGCCAACACTGCTCCCACCCACACACACCTGGGTTGTTTTCTGTGGCAATGGGGCTGCAAGGGAAGGTGGAAGCTTATGCCCTGGTGTGAAATCAGGACGCACCTGAGGAATACGCCTGATCTCAGAAGCTCAAAGAAAGTGCTCCCATATCTGGTGATGCATAGGTAGGCCTTGACTGATGCATATCCATGCCCAATTCAACATGTATGTTTTCTTCTTTGAGCCGTCTTCTTCAAAGCTTTTTAGTTCACAAAAAGCATCAGCACAAGTTAGGCAGCTGGTTTCTTCTGATTTTTTTTAAATGTCATCTCTAATCTGTACAGTCTTGAAGCTGAAATAGCTGACTCTAGTCTCCCCACGAGAAAAATAATGGGTACCTGTGGGTATCAGTCCCAGCAGATACTTCACATCTGAAGTCTCTCTACACTTTCACCTCTGTAGCTTCTGAAGCAAACCTGGCTTTGGAGCTTTGAGAACTGGCTCCCACAGAGAGAGAGGGACCATGAGACCTGGAAAAAAGTTTTTCTTCCAATATTTTCGTGAGCTACCCATTTTCAGTGGATCGTTTTCCTGGGAGATCTACTTGAATGAAAGGGGAAGGGTCAAGGCAGAGAAATATGACAAAATTGTTAATGACTAGCCTTTCTATTCACACAGTCTTCTAAAAACTTAGATTTACTTATCTTTTTAATTTTGCTCTGCAGATCATTAAGGGTGAAATTTTCCAGCCCAGCATCTTTAGCAATTTAAAGTTATTGATATATTTGTTAGTGCTGATGCATTTGATAATCCAAGGCTACATTCCTGTGTCAGATAAATGGCCCACTCAGCAACAAGATGTCATCATTCTCCATCCTTTCCTAGATATTAATCTAGTCGTGGACCTTGAAAGAGACTAGGAATGTAAGGCTCAGCATGCACATACTAGAGTTAATCAAGAATAATAAGGACAATTTTCATTAAGAAAACCTCACTTGTTTGATATGAAACCCTCACAAGGATTATGGATTCAACAGAACTTTTTCAATGTTCAAAATTAAAAGCAGGACTCTATTTTCCTTCTAATATAGCCTGTTAGCCAACAATGCTAGTAGTCACTTAGCATATTTGAGGTCTAGGAGAGTCTCTGGTGAGCAGTGGCTGAAGTCAGAGATTAGGCTTCTGTGTGAATGCTTTTCCCACCAGACTAAAGAGTTAGTTACAATTTAGTGGTGTTTTTACTCCATATAAATAAAAATATTCATTGGGATAAAGAAAACTCATTATAGTGCCCAGTCATTACGGCACTCACCAGAGACAAGGGAAGACTGAATTCACACCCCTGCTTCAATGATTACTCGATGTGTACAGCATGAAGCCTCAAGCTTCCTGAAAACTGAGCAGGCTTAGGCTGAGACAGGTAATTGTGTAGCTATAAAGATGGTGGTGTTTTTCTCTAAGCAGTTTGATTTCTGTGTTCTTTACTGAGTATTACAGCTCAAGAAGTAACATCTAGATCAGAACTACTTTTAGATCAATACTCACATTTCAAGGTCTAACTGGTCTGCAATGTGAGTCTGGCTTTGGATTCTAAAGGACCAAAGTCTGGGAGATTTTTCCACCATGAGAAATCATCTCACGCAATTGTAGAAATCACAAACCTTCTGCTTTGAACAGATATAACTTAAAAACAGAACAGGAAACCAAACCCAGCCAGATCTGAGTGTGACACAGAAACCAGACTGGACTGGTGTTTTCATAACTGTACTTTATCCACCCAGAAATCAAAGTTATTTTAGATCCTCAACTTTGGTTTGGCTCATTTTTACTGAAAAGCTCAATACTGCCTAGTCTTTTGGATGAGAAACATGAACAATGTTACAAAAAGGCCAATGATTGCGTTAGAAGCTTTTATGGCTCTGAAAATGTACCATAGTGTAACTGTTAACTGACTGGAAGCTCCAAATCAGAAAAGATCCTTGGGTCTTCTGTTTCAAACCCCTTCCCTCCAGACTACTACAATCCAGCACAAATTCATGTGAAGTAGAAATGGACAAATATACGTGATAGGGCTGTGTGTGTGCCAAAAATCTCTTTAGGTTAAGTGATTCCTCCTAATCCCAGCACAAGAATCTCCCCAGAATTACCTTCATTCCCTATAGATAGATTTGGCTGCTATTCAGGCTACTATTTTTACTGTTAAAGTGATTAGCCCTGCCTACTTGTTAGGCTAAAATATTTTTAAATGGTTTCTGCTTTCTTCACCAACAGTTTTAAATGTGACTGAACAGAAATCACTGGTCAAGCCTCCTAGCCTTGAAGACATGCATGGTCTGATAAAGGAGAAATTTTTTTCCTATCATTTGCATGGGAACAGTATCAAAGTGCAAAAATCCTGAGTGGGTGATAGAATTACACCAAGGGTATTCATTAAAGAAAGTTCAGTAGAAGAAGAGTGACATTAAAACTTCACTCAAATAATCCCTTTTGGAGAGTATTGGAGGAACACCAGCAAAATGGTGATCATTGGGCAATTTATTTGACAACTTTTTCAATAATTTATCTAGCATTGATATTGCATTTGTAAGTAAGAAAGTGTAAATTATCAGTCTCATTTAATATTGCTGCCACAAGGTCCCGTGGAGTGCTTTTGTACTAGTGTCATAGAAAGCTTTTCTCCTTCTGTGCCTGACTGCATGCACCCGGTGTACCTGAATGATATTTGCAATGGAAAATAGAACTTGTATTTCCCAATTAGAGAACCTGACTATTCTTACAGATGCCCAACTTTCTTGACCTCTTTGTCCGTTGAATCTGAACTATAAACTTTGTTTAAATATTGTTCCCACAGGGGGCATTTCTTTTTTTAATGTTCTTCTGCATGTTCATCTCCCTGCCTAAAAAATACGCTGGGGGGAAGGAGGGAGAGAGGGCAAATTGGCAGTCTGATCAGATGCTTGGCTTACCTGGTCATCAGCAGTCACTTTCAGGATGGAACAAACGGTTGATATGAGAGCAAATTCACAGGGGCTGGTGAAAAAATATTCTTGTGGCGGTCACCTGAATCAGGAAGGTTCAACTTTTTCTGTGTCTGTTTTATTGTGGAGATAGCTCGGAGTGGGGGAGGGGAGGAAGTGGTTTTTTCGTTGGTGGTAAGGGCAAAGGGAGGTGTACATTTCCTCTTCTAGAAGTGCAATGTATCAAGCTGCTCAGGGGTTTTTCTGTGTGTGTAGACAGGCATATAGGACAAGTCAGTAATTGTCACCACTGCAGCACCAGCTTGCACCATAAGTACAATCAGTCAGAAGTCCCATACCTACCTTTTTTTCTCAGCTTGGCAGTGGAAATTCACACCTCAGTCTTTGCCTTATCAAACCTGAATCTGTGAGAAAGCCCTTATATAATGCCCAACCCAAAGAAGATCTGTTCATAAATCAGTAAGCAACCCAGCTGTTTTAAAGATAGTGGAAATCTTAGATTACATATGGTTGTGGTCTCCTTCATCTAGAAAAGCAGATAAAAAAAACCAGCAAAAGTATCAGGTAGGACAACAAAGATGGTTGAAGGTGCGGAGTAGCTTCACTGAGAGGGGAGATAACTAGACTAGGGTGCTTTAGTTTGGAAAAGAGGCTGGTGAGGACGTGTGATAGGTACAACCACTTCTGCAAAACAGAGAGAAGGCAAACAGAGAAAATTTAATTACTGCTCCTTTGAACATAAGGTCCAAGGGCATCAAGCAAACTTAACAGGTGGTTGATTTAAAACAAATAAATGCAAATAATACATAGGTGAACTGTGAAATTCTTTGACCTGGGAAACTGTGAATACCGAAGATTGATTAGACAAATTCATGGCAGTCAAATCCATCAGGACTACTGAACAAAAAACTGCTGCTACAATTGCCAGGCAGTAAAATCCTTAGACTCCAGGCAGAACAGAAGCAATGATAAACAAAGGAAGCTATTATATGGGGACGAATCAAGTATCTGAAAAAAAGTTATTGAGATACTTCAGACCTGGATTCCAAATTTGTTAAGGATTTAGGGGTTAGGCTCATTATAACTTCAGCTGCAATGTTCAGCTCCACACATTTAAACTTCTACCTTCAAAAATGTGGAGTGTTGTTCTGCTTTGGCTTTTTTTCAGAATTTTGATTCAAATTTGTGTCCCATGAATGTTCCCTTTTTTGTTTTTTAAGTCTCCAGGAGCTCATGACTGATCTAATAAAAATTTTGGAAAAACCTGTCAGAATTCCATCTCCACAAGAGGATGTGAGCCTCACTTTTAGACTCTGGGGTGTACAGTACCACAGCTACACATACTAAAATTACACCAAGTATTTGTCAACATAAACAAATATGGATATATTCTTACTGTGTTCTTATGACCTTTTGCTTCAAAGGTAAATGCAAGCTTAATTTCTAGTATTTCTCAGCTTTTGCAGAGGCATTCTAAGAGGCTCAGTTTTAAACAAGATTGAACATGTTCACAGCTGAAATCTAAATGGGTTCCGCATCCCTGTTGAAATGTTCTGCTTAAATGTTTGATCCTTAATGCAATCTACGCTCTGCCCACAGCAAATGTTCCTCCCAGCTGCTGTTCTTCCCATTAACAGAAAGGGGAAGAAGAAATAAGGCACTGCTCTATCCAAACATGTCGAAGCCAAGAGTTCAGTAGCTGCCATCCAATATGCAGTGGCCTATAATAGGTTGGGTAGTTGCCTGCCCATATATTCAGAACTCATAATGCATGAAAATAACATTCGTTTTGTTAGAAATATTTTCCTGATCATTTAGTCCTTCTAATTTCCAGTCATTCAAATAGGGTTTCCTCCTCCTTTCCATTCTGGAAAACTATCCCCAAAACGGATTAAAAATTAGGATGTTTTTCATTGTTACCCAGTGCTTAGCCATAAGGGAAAGTTTTGTCTTGGAGTGGAAGGAGGGAAAACAAAAGCCTTAGGATCATGCCAGATTCAGCCCATTCATCCCTGAATTATTATAGGTCCGTCACTGCATTTCTAAATTTGTATTCCCTCCTGCCATTGGTCTATTTTGTAGTTCTCCATTAATCGAACAAGTACTAGTAAAATGGAATCTCTTTCTATTTCCAAACACTGCAAATACAAAAAAACCAAACCAAACCAAAACAAAAAAAACTCATGATGAAGGCAGCGACAAACCAATTTTTCCCTCCAGCTTTTTAGATAAAGCTGGTACGGAATTATATCATTCTGAATAATTTTCAAGGCAAGTATCCCAATTCCTCCTATTCAGTGGTACATGAAGAAACATCTGGTATTCATTCCAGCCACTGTCATAGGAGAGACTGTGTAACATGGGTCTGATCAACTTTGTCCTGTTTTTTGATTCCTCAGTTTCACTCAGTAGCCTCGCAGCCATTTTACTTCATTTTTGGCCTTGCGTGAGAATAGGAGTTAATTGGAAGGAGGCTGTGCAAAAGCTTTTTGTCTATCAGACCAAGTTGTTCATGGGAATCCCACAGCTGACTCTCATCAGCTTGCCTCTTCCATCTAGATGGTTCTGGCGAGAAGTAGACACAATTCACCCGAAATATTTGTGTACCAAAAACATATTCATCCCTCCCTGGGAATATGGGTGGGTTCTTCCCTCCTCAGATCCTTTCTTTTTGACTGACTAATACAGTGTATTAGGCAAGCAGGAATTCATTTGAGTGTGTACTAAATTACCCATTGTAATTCGTCATCGCAAGTGGTCACATTTCTTCTTTTTCTCTGTTTCAGCAAAGCCTTATCTCTTAGCTTTCTGCCACAAGCTTCTTCGAGGTGGGAAGGAAAGGCGTGAGAGAACACTCAATCCATACAAAATGAAAAGTAAAAAATTAGACACACACAAAAAAAGAAAAAACCTCTGAAAGTTAGCAGAAGCAATTTCCACAGGCTCTATAATCGCCAAGCATCCACTTTCAGTGTCTGGGAGAAATAACCAAGGACACTGCACTTCTGGAAGAGCATTGTGATATTACAACCATGCACTAAGTTCAGCAAACCAATATCACTACCAGACTCCATCAACACCGATCTCTTTTGTGGGAGTTATTCCTCTCTATAGAAATAATCAAACATTCACAGGCCCAGAGCAAGCCTAGGCAATTAGGTGCAATATGATGGCCCAGTAGTTAGATCTCTCACCAGGGGATATAGGAGACAAGGTTCAAGATCCTACTCTGACATCCCTTTAATTATTTATATACCATAATAGACACTATTTATCTACTTCAATAACACTAACAAGAGATCTCACTTGAAAAAGTCTTGTTCCAAGTACCTATTAACATCATGGTGAGAGTACGCCACTACATCATGAAAAAGATGCTTTTTTATTCTTAAACTGACTCAGAGACAGAAGATCACTACAATTACCCATTCTAACGAGCAGAAGACTGGTCTCCCTTCCCCTTGGCTTTTCTCCCACCAAACGGTAATATTATTTATATTTCATTTACTTTCATGAAAGAAGAAAACTGTTGCCTGATGTGGCAAAAAAGCTGCATCCCAAGTGGCGGGTTGCCTTGGCTCAGTTGGTACCTTTCCAGTGATTTCTGGGGTATAGAAGGAAGCCAAGGACTATTGCAGAAGGGCTTTGAAGTCACCTGAAACAGGCTGTGTTGTGGAGCTGTTCAGCAGTGTGGCATCACCTTGTCTCCTCTATGTCCAGGCAAAACAACCCCAAGAGGAAACATTCAAGACATTAAAAGCTCAGGGTCAGGGTGGAGTGACCAAGAGCTCTGGCCCCAGAACTGAGCTTGTGGAGGAGACTTTGTTACAAATCAGCTTAGCTGAGAAACAATTTTGTGAGGATTAGTGAGAGAACAGCTAACAGCAGGATAATTTGATTGGAGGCATGGAATTAGATGAAGGAGTGGCTTAAAATAAACTGCTTAGATATTTTAAAGCTATGAGTAGTAGGAAGGACAGGGAGAGTGCTCTGGATATTTTTTGGTTAGATTTTCAAAGAAAGGATTCAAGAAGATTTGCCAGCGGTAGAGGCAAAGTCATGCGAGGAAGTCATGCGAGCATGAGCATAAGGAGTGGGGCAGAGATAACAGAGCCCAAAGGGCTGAAGAGTCTCTCTCACAGGAGAGGGTGCTTGGCGGGACATGGTTTAGGAACTGCCCTGTACACATGGGATGTTATTCCAGTGTGGACTAGGAAATATTTTTCTTCGTTTTAATAATGTATTATGGCTGCTCTTTACCTCAAACAGAAACTGAACCACCACAACAGCAAACATTATCATCTGCCAGAAGGCTTCAGGAGGCAGAAAATCCGTATCACACCGTATGCTTGGAATGGGCTTGCAGCAGTAACGATACACCAATTCACCTGTGTGTTTAGATGAATCAGTAACGATCCACACTGCCCTTGTCTCTTTCTTGAACTGAATCTGAATCCTTGGAATAGCTGAGGCTTGGTTCTCAGTCTGGGTTTGAAATCAGCAGCCACAAGCAAACCCCTGCATGAATTTACCCGTATCAAGCTGCCATGTGCATTAGGAACAATAGGATAATGTATTTCCTGTACAAACTTATCCAAGCAAATCAGAACTATTATGCTGATTTAGCTTGACTATTCAGTCAGATAAGTCTCATTTACCACAAGTCAGGGATACAGAAAAGGTGTCTTTGATCCTTCTTCAGGAGTAGAAAAGGTGCAGCTAAGTTAAGGCGATTGAAAAAGCCAGTACAGTACATAGCTGCAACTTGCAAAAATGTTAGTATCTCTCCAATATGCAGTAGCTTTTGCATGGACTTTCATTTCACTATTGTGAATGCTACTGGAAATCTGCTAGAGAAGTTAGATAGTGAAGCTATATGTATGTCTATCTGCATACATATCAGTAATGGATGTGTCTCTTTGGCATCCAATTACACCCATATGGTTTCCTGGTTTTATTTATGTTATGTTAAGAGCAAAGCAAAGTTTGAAGGTGTATTACTCAACGTATTGTAGCCTAGACTCCCCTCCAGGCTAGATATGGGCAGCTAACAAGTTTTTAAGCATATTAGCCTGCAGCCTAGCATAGTTTTTGAGCTGCATGAGTTGCATTGCTTGAGCTATTATGAGTGAAAAATTATGCTTTTCAGCCTACCAGACAGGATCTGTGAGGAGGCAGGAACATAGTTCAAAATGAAAGGATAAGCTTATGCTGAGGATTGTTTTTTCTGCCCAGCAAAATAATCAGGCAAAATTCTGAATGGTCGTGAATGTTGTCATAGCTGTGGTATGGGTGTGGTGCAAAAGCTAATTGCTCTTTGCTCTCCCCAGTGGGGTTTCTAGTCCTGTACTCAACCATATCCTTACATAGCCAGTGAAGCACAACACACTTTATAGTGCTGCAGTGCAGGAAAGCATGGACAACTGCTGTTTTGTAGCTGACATACACAGGACCACCATGGATGGATGGGACTTCAGTCAGGCACTCCTTGTCCAGCCAAGTCCAGCCCTCCAAACTGCTGCATTATCCCAGGACTGCATCTGAGCCTGTCTGGGCTGATGTTGATCAGGGGATTACAGACCTTTCAACCTCTGCCCAGCAGCAGATATGCGCTTCCCCACCTGCACTGCTCTGGGACCTGATTTGCAATGAGCCTGTTGGCTCAGTTCTTACAGACAAGAAGTGCTGAGCACCTACTGATCCTTTTGTTTTCCTGGGATTCAAAAACATTCATCGCCACTGGGAATTACACAACATTTGGCAAGCCCTAAAAGAGGAAACACTGAATGGGATATATTTCTCTGTTACATCTCTGCTAATAGCTGCACATAATTTCAGGCCAAGCACAGGTTTGCTGTACAATTAGTGACTCAAAACCACAGCTAGTTTTCAGAAACCTTCCACTGTATAGTTGTTAGCTCTCTGCTCCCTCACTGCACTCAGAATTCATCATCCACAATACAGACAACATTTCCACTTGACATTTCATCTCGAAGAAGGAAAAACTTCATATTTCAAATTCCATGACTAAGAAATCTTATTAGACACTTCATAGCTGTAACTCCTTGAGGTTGCTTCCCATTATATCTAGAATAATGTGGATTAAAAAAGAGATGATGAAAGTTGCTTCTCTGTTATGGCCAATCTGTTCTGTAGGCCTCATTAGGCCTTGGGTATACTGATGCTCATCACAATATCAAGTCTAAATGCTTAAAATATTTTCTGACTATGGACCATTACTCTACAACTGTGCAGACAACATTGTTTTGTACTCTCAGCTCTCTCTTCTCCCATCCAGACTCCACCTCAACCACATGAGAATGACAGCACTCATCTACACAGAAATGAAAAACTGAGAGATACTTTTAATAATTTTTATTGCAAGACCTTATTTATTTTTTCTGGAAAAGAACTGTAATCCTACTGTTCATTACTCTACTTAATTTCCCCTGCCATTGGATCTGTGGAACATCAGACACCAGATAGCCTGCCTAATCTCCTGAAAATCCATAGAGAACCAACACTTCCTCATGGACAGTTTGGAGATTGTTAAATGCCCCTCTCAGATGTTCAGCAGAATGATAATTAAAATAATAATCCTTCCCTCATCTTTAGCTTCAGAAATAGCCTCATAAGCAATAATCAGTAAGCATTAAGTCTTTAAGTTATCCTCTCAATAAAACCAATGGTGTAAGTACTGCTTTCTCCCAAGTCACCAGCCTGTCTTCACCTACTGTTTTTTCTGTCTGGTCCTCATCCACTGAGGAAAAAATCAGAAGGATTGAGTCAGGTATTGGGAGAACCAGCTCACTGGGGAAAAGATTTAGGTTTTCAGATTAGGAAAAGAAAAACCTCCACAGAAGTTTTGAAGAGCTTTTCTGTGTACATTTTTGTATGACTATGCTTACCTTTTTGCCCACTTTCCAACTTTTCCCTTCAACACACGAACCAGCTTATGGGCTGGATTGCTTTATCTTGCAGCTGTAGCAGATCTGAAGGGCCTAGTGCCTGTAGGCAGGAATAATGGTTGGGTAGCCCAGTGCCATTTCTGAATCGTACTCTTTATTTTAAGTCTCCCAAGACCTCAACATCTCCAACAGCTCCTACAGAGGGCACTTGATATTTCTGAGGAGCTTCTTAACCTTCATTAGATGTAGGCTGTGCTGTGCACTTGGAGTGAAGGGGTGCCTTATGGCATAGCTTCTCAATGGTGCTGGGCTCAGCAGGACTGGGACCTGCCAGAGCTGCTTGGATCAGCAGAATGATTTTGAATCTTCTGAGTGTGGAACTTGGAAATTAAGAAAACGAAATCTGCTAAGATTAAACTAATCCAAACTCAGAAAGATCATGTTTGATTTATTTAGCAAGACATATATACTTTTAAGGCAGGTCTTTCTATACTAATTTGGCTTCATTAATCTCCAGGAAGGTCACACAATTGCGAGCTTTTCAGTGATTTCTTCTTTATGGTATAAATCTGAGAGAATGTAGAACAGGACAAAATACATTCAATAATTAAGATTCAGCTCTTAGAGACATTTTATGCATATGGTTAACTAAACGCAATGAACTCTTTATTGAATATGTTTAAGTATTTGTAAAAGCAGATGTAGATTTCTAAGATTACGATTTAATTTACGTACAGTAGTATATGCGCTGTCACTGATAGAACAAATCTCCTTTATTTACTTTCACCAGAGTACAACGTGACAGAATCTGGGCTGCTCCTCAAAAGAACCAAGAGAGAGTTAGAAATCTCTGGGATGGAGTTAGTTGCCAGAAGGACTCACACTGTGCATGCAGGTGATCCTGCTGGTCTTTTCTCCCTTGCTGTGCTGATATAAATGTCTCAATTTGCAGTTTAGGAGAAAGATGAGAATTCACGGATCAAAACCCTCAGGTTTCCAGAACCAGACAGTCAGAACTGCAAGGTCAAAAGTTAAGCAAAAAACTAAATGTTCATAAGTACAGAGAGTCACACACACCAAACGTCCCAGTTCTGAAATACTCTCTTCCTGTTTAGATTACATAGAAATACAACTCAGTGCAAATTAGCACTTCTCTCAGATAAGATAACACTCCTTTGAGAGCAGGGATACTGTGTCAAGAGTTAGCTGTTCAGAGTCCAAATGTTCTTCCCAAGAGCTTCCAGGGATTTAAATCTTTCCAAACCTGTTTGGAGAATATAGGTATTTCATTAACCTTTGCTTGTTCTGCTGAAGATAAAATGCAACTCAGAAAGAAGCTGGTTTTATCCTCCATTGAGTATTAGGTCATTATCTGCAGCTCTGTTACTGCCCAGGTCCATGAGTTTCATCATTGTCTGGGGATCTGTAATGGCTCATACCTACATCGTAACACCACTTTACACTGATCTCAAGACCATTTTTTAGAACTGTAGAGCAGAGCCTGAAGCAATCCCATGCAGCCTGATAGTGTGACACACAGAGGTGCAGAAGAGGAAGAATCCAGAGAAATCTGCATTTGTCCTGCCTATCATGTGGGTAGCAGCCATGAGATGGAGCCTAGACCAGCCTCAAAATCATGACACTGGGGAATTTCATGAACCCCAAGAAATTACATGGCTCCTTCTCACATGCTTTTCGTCTTTAGCCAAGGGCTTTGTTCAGTACATCTGGGAAACCTTCCTCAGAAATAACCTAGTAACAACTTTATTGCTTGTTCTTCTACTCCATTAAAGTAGTAGCTATCTACCTGTAAAGTCTTGGCCTTGGCACTTTTTTCGTCCCCACCCTCAGTCTTTAACAGCAATTCCTGTAGCAAGGTTTCAGACATAGAATGGGCTACATTATTCAATGATGGGCTTTGTCACCCATATTCCCAAACATTACAGTAACTGGTTTTACTTGCATGGTAAATGCTAAAATAAAAGGTTGCATTTATAGCTCATTGCATCACCAACCACGGCAGCAGGCCCCATTAACAGCCGCCTAGCTCAGGGAGAGCTGCAGTCCCGAATGCAAATCAGTTAAATGAGAAGGACTGGCATCTAATGGTAGATAAAATTATTTGACATTGTCGAGGTCACAATTGCCTGTCTGTTTTTGAAAGATACTGCTATCAACTTTAAAAGACGTGAAAAGGTCAAGTGTATCATTTTAGGAAATACAAGGTTAAGGGGAGAACAAGAGAAGGTGATTCAGCTGCATGCTCTTTAGGTTATGATTTTCATAGATTATTCTTCCATTAACTCACAGAACAGATGAGAAAGAACAATACCTGTTTGTTTTCCCCTTACACCTGTCTCTTTCTGCATAGACCCCGCAGGCTATAATCCAGCTTCAAGTAAAGGAACTTGGCATTCTTCTGGTGGGACCAGAATTTTATAGAACTCTGTGGTGATAGGAAGCAAAGTTTAGAGATTTCTCACCAGGAATGAGTCAGCTGTGGAAAGAATTTTCCCTAGACACCTGAAGCTTGGTTTGAACCATTAACAGACAACAACGCCAATGTCATATTTTAAGTGCAGAACAGCAGCTAATCTCTTACCAGGGAATTATAGCAGTTGCAAAACCAGGGAGCTACCAAGTGAGACTAGAGTGCTTCTCACAAGTAGGGAACCCGAAAATTCTTCTCTTACATATTCCACTTTTCGTTGTGAAATGGGAGGCTGAAAACCTGTCTGCAGGTATATTTCCTTTGAATTAAATCAAAATTTAAGCTGCTTTTCAGTGAGTTTTGCACAACATGCTTTCTGAGACAAGGTTTTGTCTGTGTTCTTTTCTTTTCTTTTTTAGGTATTAAGATTCAAAATCATCCATGCAGTTCATGTTTGCCCTATTTTGGGGAAAAATCAAGGCATGAACAACAGAACAGTAGCTGTACCTGTGGATAAATTAGACCATTGGAAAAAAAAGTTTTTTCCCTTTTCAGAGATGCCTTGTGATAGGGACAGTCTGATTAGCTGATTTACATTCCTATCTGTAGCAACGACTTAAACATTTTTCCTCTAACTTTGAGTTTGCTGGCATGTTTTATAGCTATCTGGCTGTATCTCTGCTGAGATACTGATTGCTGGAGTCTGTTGGACTGCCTCAGCACTGTCCATTAGGTTTAGGCTGTTGGGGGATTAGCTAGCTTCTAGCAAATCTGTGAGGCCAGACCTAGTCTTCAATGGCATCTTGAATCCATTCCCACTAGTGATGGAGCTCTGATCTTTTTAACACGATGGCTGTTCTCAGGACAATGCTGATCACAGAGCCTGCCTTGATGTGTTTGAGATGTGTTGTGTACTCACAGCCGGGTGGGAACAAGCTGCCAGAACACATTAGGTGTGATAATCAGCAGGACATAGTTTAGACACTTTCAAAAGAGCCTACCCCAAGGCATGTGGCCCTTCTGTTTCACTAGCATCCTTCAACCCAACTAGCTAAGCAAAAAATAAAATTAAAAAATCACATACAAATGCAATTAAAACAGGTAAAAGAAAACTAATTTAAAAAATCTACACACAAACCAGAAAGTAAACAGAGTTTTACCCACAAAAGAAAAAAGTATCTGAGTTCTGCAACATTTCACTATTGCCATTGATTTTACCTGATAGGCTTTCAGATTCTCTGTTAATGGATGGCTACAGAAAATCCCAAGACAAGGAGTTGTAGATGTGTCTCTCAGTGAAGGAATTGCTTTGTCCTGAACTCTTGTGTTTCTCCACATCACAAAACTCCAGAGTGTGAAATTACCAAACCTGTAGATATCTGTAGTCCAATAAAGTGGGCACAGTTTCTCTTAGGAGCATTGCCTTGAACCAGGAAGGTTTCAACATAAAGTGCACTAAGGACTTGTGATGGCAGATTTTTCCTTTTCCTTCAAAAAATCTGAACACTCCTTTACATAACAAATACTTCAGTTTCACTCCAGTAAAGCAATCTGCTATGTATTGGCTTCTATTTTTCTATTAAAATAACCCAAACAGCTGTATGAGGCAAAAAAAAGAATTGTTCTGGCTTTGTCTTGTTCAAAACAGATACAAAAAAATCGCTATGAAAATCATCCCTCAATGGCTGATAAAAATAGAACTGCAATTTATGCTCCCAAATACTACCTTTATCTTAAGGCTCTTAAGGAGCATTTTCAGTAATAATGGCTGATTTAGATGGATTCCCAGGGTGTTGGATCATTGCCGATGACATTAATGGTTTAAGGCTCCCTGAATTTTGATTGATTGCTGTAATCTGCAGAAACTATTTCAGGACATAGATTTATTATTATTAAGCCTATAAAATGGTGTCAGGGTCAAAGCAAGCTGATGATTTGTGTTGTGATGCAAACTTTACACAGGAGAAGATGAAATCTTTTAATAAACATGAAAGTCAGGAGAGAACAGTGTTTCGTCTTCCTTGAAGAACCTATGGCCAACCAATACAGATTACAGCAGCAGAGAGGGTGTATTTAGGCTAAGGGTGCACTGCAAAAAATAACCTTCAGCAGCATGCTGGGTCCATTGAGTGTTATTCCACCCAGTGATTGAGATCTTTCAAAGTGTTCCACTAAGTTAAACCATGCTTACCTGCCCTTCCTCATTCTCTATCAATATAATCTGATATTCTTGATTTCCTGAAACATTGTGGACCTAAATCCATCTAATAGCACGGAAAATTTCAAAAATCTTTTTCTTGGTGAATTTTTTCCCCCATAGGACTCCTAGTTGAAGAAGGGGGAGACTGAACTATACCCTAACGCCATCAGAACATAACGGGAGAGGCCATAACTGAATCTGGAGATCACTGGGTTTTTTCCTAACTTCATGTGTGAGCAGCTGGTTTCTTGTACAAAGGAGAAACAGGATTATAGCAAAGTAATTTACAGCACTGCATGGAAGAGATGCAAAAATATCCTTGTTTGCTTTTCCCATTTTGACTGGACGAAAAAAAAAGTTGTCAGATGCAGGACTAGTAATACTGCCAAGAAGAATGGGAGAAAGACATACTCTAAAAATGAAGTGTCACATGGATGTTTTGCCTTAGCCAGCCTGCATGCTGATGGGTTAATAGGTTATTTATGCAACTGAATACCTTCAGGCAAAAGTTTGTTTTCTGCAGTTGACAGGACATCTACTAAAGCATTGAGAGGTGCACAAAATCTGGTAATTCATTTATTCTGGTGGTTCTGATCAATTAATGACTTGGATAAGAGACTACCAGTAAGCTTCAAAAACCGTGATGCTTATTTCTGGCTGGCACAGTTTAACTTCCTTGTGTCCTACAATGTCCAAAACCATTGCCATCTCGCTATAACTTATTATGTTATTATAGCACAGTCCACCATGATCAACAAGACGCAAAACCAGAAGGAAAAAGCCATCTTGGTCCCTCTAAGCTTACAAAAGTAATTTAAAAAGTAGAAAGAACTAAAGGAAGATGATACAGGAAAAAATAAAGAAAGTACTTAGGCTTTCCAGTGGCCATTCTGTTCCACAGTAGATTGTGCTTTTATGTAAATATTTGTAACTGGTATGTTTTATGCCATCAGGCAGTGTTCACTGGAGTTGAGGCAGGCTACTGGAGGAGTAGGAGAGGAGACAAACAGGCAGAGCAAGGAGCACAAAGGCTGCTACAACAGGATATAGGTGTGACCAAAAGCCAGTGCCTGCACAGCATGTAAAGCAACCTCCTAGAATATAAGCAGTGCCAGCACACAGGGTTTAGTAAATGGTCATGTCGGGAGGCTGCAAAGACTTCTCCTATTCCTGGAAATGTGGCTGCTGAGCAAGATTAAACTTGTTTGATAATGGGGGTCACAGAGGTGGAGTGGAGAGAGGAACGGGCAGGAACTCATGTCTGGGTAGGACTTAAAGGAACCTTTCACACTGGTTCCCGCAGTTCAGATGTCACAAGAAATGGGAACCTGTCAAAAATGGCCATAAGTACTCTCAACCTCTGATCACCCAAAAAATGTTATACAAAACTGATGAATTCTGAGAAAAAATACAGTTTGATGAATATATGAACTTTTGAGAGGCTATTTGAAATTATAAAATTCTTCCAGAGCAAAATGTTCCCCAGCTTTCTTCATTAATATTTGTTGCATTATCTGTAAGAGTCTATTTAGAGGGTGTCTTTCATGCCTTGAAAGCACTCAAAATTAACTGCTCCACCCAAAGGCAATGAAGACTTTATTTGGGCCAAAGCCTATTATACACAGTGCTGAATTTCTTCAATTTTCTGTAATATCACTGGAGTCAGGCTGGAGCCCCTGGCAGGATAATGCTCAGGAGTACCTGAAGATCACAAGCAGTCTGTCTGTAGGAGTTCAGTCCTGCATCTTTGGCCACATTTGGGAATCCTGCCCATAAAATCTTCTGTAGAGTGGAGAAGTAACACTACTGGAACTTCCTTTAGTGAGAATGTTTCCAGAAATGCTGTCAACCCTATGCCCACTGCTGAAAATGTTTGGACAGGATTTGCTAGCAGTCTGGGGGTGGAAGGCTGCGGGAACAGCTCTGGTCCCTTTCACGGACAGTCTGAGCAAGACTTTGGGGAAGCTTCCTCTGTGACAACAAGCAATGTGTTCATGTTCCTTTTCAGAACAAGCAAGCTTCATACCCCATGTAGATGATAATGCAAAATACTTCTGTAATTAGAGTTAATGAGAAGGAATAAACACTCTGGGTCAAACCTAAACAGTGGATAATACAAGCAATTAGTAGTTTTGCCCTTTTCTCATTTTCTTCATGGTTTCCAAATCTCTCTTGATGTTTCTCCATGTGCCCAAGCTCTGTAGTACTCTTTGATGGACTTTTGGGGAAATGGGCGGAAGGGAACAAGGGCTTTTGCATGTATTGGCTGAAGGACAACTGACGAGTTGTTCATTTAAAGCCAAGTCCTGTGTCAGTCAATCTTTCCAAAACTGGGATGTCAATTTTGGGGCCATGCTATGGGCCGGTCAGTTGGACGCAACAATGGCTCAGGGACTGAGGACACACATATGATGCTACAACAGCTGAGGGACTGAGGACACAGACATGCATCAAGGAAACATTTGAAATCAGTTGGGAGCTGGACATAGTCAGCTCACAGGGTGGGTACAATCACCAGCCAGCCAGGTGGACAACCCCAATTTAAAAATTAATTGTAGACCAAGATAAAGCTGCTAAGTAGGGAGGAACTGATCCAAGGTATCACTAGCCTAAGTCTGAGGCTATGCAGACTTTGGCTGGCTCTTTTGTAAGTTGTTTTCAACAGGAAAAAGGAAAGGGGCAGAAAATGAGAGGCAAGTCTGAAAAACACAGTAAATAATACAGTGAAATTAGAGTGTAAAAAGGTAAACAAATTGATAAAACAGTTTTTCTGTGAGGACATTTGAAAAGAATTATTTCTGCTTATTCAAGTGGTAGGACTTGAATGTGAGGACTATAGACATCTTTCCAAATGCTAGGCTCTATTTTTGGCCTCGTTTTCTAAGGCAATGAAGACTATGTTGTTGATCTGCTGTCTCTCCAATATCTTTTGAATAGATTGGTTGACTTCTACCACATTTAGAAGGGCAGAGAGATAGACTTGAGCTGATTTTGTGTTTGGTTTTTTTTTCAGGAGAGACTCTTGTTATAATGGGAGTGGTCTTCACTCTTTCTTTAAACCAGAAAAAAAAATATATGCACGTAAGTGTGATTTTCTAGTTATGTATGTGTAGAGTTATATATAAAAACTATATAACGTCAAACTATCTATGCAACTGTAACCTACATTTATAATTACAACTTTATAACTGTGCAATTACATATATAAATACATATACACATATGCTTGCTTTTTTTTCTATAAACTCAAATATTAGCCTGATAAACGCTTTGACCTGATAAATGCTAAAACATTTGCAGAGGCTCCGGGTAGCTGCAGGACTGGCTGGAACTTTCTAGAAGCTTGTTTCTTCCTTTTCTCTGGTCTCAGGTGCTATGCTGAGGTTGTGCAATTTTATCAGTGTTTTTCACTCGCTGCCTTCCTTCTTAACATGTTATGGGGCCATGATAATTTCTGCATCTGAACAAGCAAAACATTAGCTGATTAAATCCCCTCACTTCACTGTTAGATCACCCCTCTGCATTATAGCCAGAAGAAGGGATCTGCTTGTGGCCGCAGATGAACTGGGTAGCAGAGCATTGAACAGATGCCAGATCTTTTGAGTCACAACCCAACTCAATAGCTATTTTGGCAATTTAGCTCAATGCAAAAAACGTTCAGCATTGCTGATAAGATTCCTTAAGAACATTTGGAAGCAAAAGGTAATATTTGCAAAATTGAAGTGCATTTCCAAGGTTACATTCCCAACCTCATGAGCAGGAAAGGCAAAGCAAGAAGGCTGTGGTTATCTCTCTTTAAGGAGATGGATGGCCCCACACCTGTATTGTTTCTAGTGTCTGATAGCTGTGATCTCTGAGCGGGGCATACCTGGGGCATCCCTGGGGGCACCTCCCAGCAGAAACATCCCACACTGCACCACAGCATCCTGGAGGCACTGCAGTGTGGAGGAATTAGAACTGAGCTCCTCTGGGTGACAGAGAGACAGCTCTAAAAGCAGGTCCTGAAATCCAGGGATGAGCAGGACTGTGTCTGTAAGTGGATGACTCCCTCCTCAAAATACCCAAAGGATTTCTGGTAAACAAGCTACACAGCTTGCAAAAGAGAGTCAGCCAAGAATATCTTCAGATTTACCATACTTCACTCCACTGTATGCCTTCTTCGCCATTTTGGTGTATTAATTTCAGGTCATGGAAGAAAACCAGAGCTTAGGTTTGAGAATCTTCTAAGAAGGGGACCTGTCCCTGGCTCCCAAAACCATATGTAAGGCACGAATGCGGGGTGACCTAGTGGGCCAAGAGCAGCATCACTCTGGGGCACAAGACCCTCTGCAGGACACCCCTTCCCCGCAGGGCTGGCTCTGAGCTGTGTGCGGCAAAGAAGTCCACGTTCCCCTAAAACAGAGCTGAGGCATCACTGTCCAGGTCTGAAGGTAAGCATTGTGTCTGTGCATTAAGCAAGAACTAAGGAGGAAGCAAGATCCTAAGGCTGGACATCAGCCTTCCTCCCTGCAGTGCCTGGACCCCTGCACCTTCTTCCTAAGGCAGCTGTGAGACAAGTGACCTGGAAAGAACCACTGGTCTATGAACCCAAGAAGTGTTTAACAGGAAGACAGGCATAGAGCAAGGAGTGGGGAGGCTGGGAAGCAGAGGAGCTATCATCAGTCACCCACCCTCATCTCTCATATGTGAAGAATCTTTGGTACCAGACCCAAAGCATTCTGATAAGCAAATTAAAAATCCTGTTACTGTTGGTGATGGGACCTACATAGTGAAGGAGCCATTCTATGTGGACTACAGGAACAAAGGAAGCACATCTGGAGCAGAGCTGTGATAATGGAGGAAAGACTAACATGACCTATGCAGGCTGCAAGGCCATGTGGAGACCCTCAAGCACAATCTGGATCTTACGGGGTGTTTCTGGGTGAGTCCTACCCTCACAGAGGTACAGGCAGGTCTAGCAGGCCCGGGGCAGATGACCGTGGCGATCAGACCAAGAACAGAGCTTGTTCTCCCTCTCTCAGAAGAAGCAAACTGCTCTGGGTGCCCTGGCCTATAGGCAAAAAGTCTGTCAGACTTGCTGTGATCTCACTTTACTGAAAAGTTAGATAGGCCAGAAAGCAACGCTTTCCCAAACAGTTTAAAAAGGAGCTGAATTTTAATGCTGCACCTTTTTTTCTGACCCAGGCTTGCCCTGACTGTTTCCTAGCACCAGAAAGGTGCTCTCCCAGGACACCAATTCTCTTTCCATGCAATATCTGAAGATAAATAAATTAACCAGTGAGTAAGGCAGCTCCTACTTTCCTTTGCTGGAGTGGAAGGACACCATCAGTTAACAGCTCTCTACAGTTCAGATCAACCTTGCCAAAACATCTTAGTTCTACATACTTAAGGATACATCTGCTTTACTTGCTTACCGAGTAGAGTTCAAGGAGAATCGAACTGGCTCTATTCATGCCAGAATGAGGTATAGACTTTTTAATTGCACATGTAAACAATTAACAAGGTTTCTAATAAAGTGTGAGTCATGTGGTTGTTTCAGAGTCACATCTGAATTATTTCTTTGTGTAATGTAATCTGTGTCAAGTGCCCTTGGGCACGAAGCCATTGTAAGCAAGTTGACTAGTTTACCTTGTTCCTTTATCAAAACGCCTTACCTAAGTAACCAGTTCTATATTTACCTGTGAGATCTGTGAAGAAATACAAAATGGGCTACAAGAATAAACAGACTTGCTAATCATCTAGGTGGAATGAATAATTCATGGGTAATAACTTATCCAATTAAGTCAGCCTATTTGTCTGCTTCCAGAATATCCGTAAGCAGACCACAATTCCCCCTCATTTACTCTTTATTTGCATTTTCCCAGTTGTTGCAAGACTGATTATACTCCATGACCTGCTCCCCCCTCCTCCTCCTCCTGCTAGCAGGACTCCTTTAAATGGCTCTTCTTTCCCTGAGAATCTCTCCCCCTCCCTTGTCCTCAGTGACTCCCCTTCGCACACTGAAATCCCTCAGTCTCCTTTTCTGAGCTCCTTCGGATATTTTAACAAAAGCCTTCAGTAGCTGGCTGCTACTGGCCTCAGGGCATTTTTTCCCCTATTTTCTGACTGAACGGTCCATAGTGAGGGCAGAGGAGAGGGCAGCTCTGAAGTAGCTGTAATGAAGAATTACAACATCTTATAAATTTTTTGTTTAAGGCCGCATAGGCTTCTTGCTCAAAGAGTCGTTCCTGAAAGCGAATTCTGTTTAACTGGGTAAAGTCCTAATAGTCAGCGTTCCCCTCTTCCTTGTCTGTATGACTGGACACTTTCCTGGAGAATACACCTCGTTTAGAGTATATTGAAAGTTTCCTGACTGATTTATCCCGCAAAATGATGCCCACAGGCAAACTTCTGAGCCCAGACAGACCTCTGCAACAGTCAATCCACGCAGAAGTGGATTGCACATGCAGGACCACCTCCATGCCAGGATGAGAGCAAAAACCTCTGGAAACCTTTTCCTTCCTTTTTTCCAAATGTCAGTTTGATCCATTTGAGGTATTCCAGCTGTAGATTACAGATTGCTTTGGAATTTTCTGTCATCACTTCTGTCAGTGACAAAGTAAACAAGTGTGTGTGAACCCATCATTGCCACTTTGTCTCATCTCTCTGCCAAAGAAAGGAGAAAGTTGGGAGCCTTTTGCTCCAGGAACCTACATCCCAAGCCTGCTGCTCCCCATTGACTTGTTGATGCACCTACAAATTTTCATTTTCAAGCAAAACAAATACTCACAGGAAAAATGCTGTTGTGTTCCCATTAAGCTGTGGTACTGTCCAGAATGAATAATACCATTCATTACAATGCTTGTATCACCCAGAAAGCAAAGAACCGTATGGCAGCTGGCATATGAAATCATATGCTACGTGCTTGGCCCAGTGGAAACACAGAAGTGCATAGGTAATGCGAAGATGAACAGACAAATAGACAGACTGACTTATTTTCAATGTGTCTGAGACTTGTTTTAAGACTGTGGTGTTCATATATACCTGTTCTAATATATTTGTTCCATAGGCCTACAAGGCAGGGTTTGGTGCAACCAACAACTGAGCTGAAGAGACCTAACAATCAACAAATTTTATTGTGATATGAACACTAAGAAAGAAGAGATCTGACTAGCTGGTGAAGATTAGTACTGGGGAGAGATCTACCTTCACATATCTATCAGATTTTAAATTCCCTGCTTAAAACGCTCTCAAGCTGAAATTGGAGTCTATTAGTGAGAACTATTACATACACTTGCATAACTGTCCTCTGTCCCATTCTACTGCATTTTTTTTCCTGCTCTGTTTCCATGGAAATGGGAGTGAGAGGGTCAGACATATGGTATAAGCAATTGTTTTAAAGGTGCTTGAAAGGCTTTGCTATTCTCTGATCTCATTTTTTCCAAGAATGGAAGTGGGAATGAAAGTCAGACACTCACTTTTTGTAATTTTTGGTGGTATTTAATTTGAATCTGTAATCCCAGGAAGCCAGGAAAGGCCATTTTACTGCCTTCTACACCTAGGAAGAAGACTGTTCTTGGGGGGAAAGTGATGTGATGGGCAGCCCTGGGGTCTGTTCCTGAACACATTAGCATGGTCCTGTCATGTCACATGCTATGTGACACTGCTATGCACTGCCTAAAAGGTCCACGCTGAAACAAGGACTCTGTACGTACCTGGAAAGGGAGCTTCAAGTTTAAAAAGTATATTTGCCCATTATGAAATGGGAATACTATTTACCCCAGGGGTGTTTTGAGGCTAACAACTGTTACATTTGGAAAGCACTTTGAGATCCACCACTGGAAATGGCTCTAGATAGAAAGCATTTGCCTTGTTGCTACTACTAAGCAGAAGTAAGATAAAGGTATTAGACTGCTCTTTTTTGATGATTTTCTCCTATTTTATTGTCATGCTGCTAGCTTACATTTCCATGGAAACGGGGCTAGAAAAGCAGTTTGTAGCAATGGGCAACCTATAGTTGGGAATGACACATATAGATTTTAGCTGCTGGATGTTGGCTGATAGCTATAAAAATGAAAGCATAATACAAGAGGAATGACAAGAGGGAAAGGGAGGGACAAAGGAAGGAGACCCAGAGATTTCAAAGACGATGAGCACTCCTCCTTCCCATTAAAGGTTATGGACATTTTGTGTTTTCCCTCTGCGTTATTACCTTCATTTTCCAGACCTGTCCTTAGACCCGGCCTCCTTTCTATTATTTGTGTTATATTTCGTAGCCTTCCTGTGCTAGAACCGTGCAAACCTCGAGCAGGAGATACTTCCATAGTGGGAAGAAGAAAAAAACACAGGAAAGGTAAAATGATTTGGCTGTCACAGGCTGGTGACAGAGACAAAAATGGTCTTTATCCAGAGCTCGTTGCACAGCTCCTCTCCACTTGCTCACTGCTTGCTGTGCCAGTGCTGAGGGAGATATAGCTTTGCCACCTTTCTTCAAATGCTTTCTATGCTCCTCTTGAACCTGGGATTTCCTTCCAGAAACTTCCTTTCCTGCCTACGTATTCATTTCGAGCTGCTCTTCTAAACCTACAACAGTCTACAGACCACTTCTTCATTAGCTCTTTTACCCGTATTACTGTGTTCCTTCCCCAACACTGCTCAGGCAGAGCACTGGCTCTGCTAAACCTGGTGTGAAAGAGCCATCTTTCCCTCTTTCCAGTATATGCTAAACCCCCACCTGCCTGCCCAAGCCACCTGTAGTTCTTCAGAGAAGTTTTGCCTGTGAATTTATTTTTTCTTGGAAGTTCCTGATCAAACCATTTCTCCTCTTAAAAGTAGTGAGGCATTGTGATAACAGGGCAATTCTCTAATCTCCACTCAGAGTTATCAATATTTCACCTTTGAATTGCTCAGCCTGGTAACACTCAGGCTGCTCCACCTTTCCACTGAATCAGTCACCCTCTTTGCTATTAAAGTTGTTGCCTGGGTTTTCTTCTTTGCTATCATCTACCCTGGTTAGGGGCCACAAGTCTCCTAAGGACACTGCTATTTCTGAATGGAAATTCATGGTGGAATTATTACATTTTAATTACTTAATTTTAAATAAGGTCTTCTGTCTAAAATATATGATATTGAATGAACAAATCTTTTATGGTTCACAAGGCAACAGGCGCACCACCTTATTGGCAGATATTGATTACAGAGGAAGGTATTCGGCACAGATTACACTGGATCACTAAGACCTTTAACTCACCTGCATTGCAGGAAGCCAAGTGCTGTTGCAGGGAGAGAGGACACAGGATGAACAGCCCACAGGCAAGTCTCCTAAAGGAGGACCTGAGCTAATCTTTCTGATGATGTGGGAAAAGACTACATTTGAGCCAAGTAGAAGGGAGGAATTGTGTTTTGGAGGCTTTAGTGCATATGCTAAAGGCTTGACCAGGCCCAAGGGAGATGAGCTATGAATTATTGCATTACCACAGCTGACTAGAGCCTCTGCTACAAAAGCACAGGAACAGTAGGATGAGGGGCATTACTGTGAAAGCCACTCTTTAGTGAAAGGTGTCTTAAAGCCTGTGTTTATGAGGAGGAACACAAACTCATTAACTGCAATCAGTGTGCTTGTTCAGCTTTTCTGTTTGCGTACTCTCAAATCTAAGTAAGATCCAAGTCTCGTTTATGATATGTCCGTCCCCCCACTGGGCCTTTATTTTTTCATTGAACTCTCAGGATCTATGTATGACTCTTTTCAGCCTAAGAATGGGAATACTGAAACACCCTAAGTATCCAGACAAATCCAAAAGCTTGTTGTTCTGTAACTACTTGAACAAGTAGGTAACCAACCTTCTTCTGGGTGCTCAGGAAGGATTGATATTCATAATGTTGGGGCAGACAGCATAAAATCTCCTAGCAGCAGATAAGCTAAGAACCTCACACATCAGTGCATCACACTAAAGAATTAATTTGGTTTATTGCAAAACAATTCTAGTGTGTTAGATTTTTCCTTTTTTTTTTTTTTTTTGTTATTTATTTAGTGCACCAGGGCTCTTTTAATGATTTGGTGTTCTTCTTTATATACTTTCCAATAAGAAGAGAAGCACAGAGACATTTAGGGCATTTTATACTACAGGGAGAATGATTGAAGGGATGTAAGGGCATTTTATACTACAGGGAGAATGATTGAAGGGATGTAAATTCATTTTATGATATAGTACTATTCTCTTTGTACCTTAAAACTCAACAGAGTAACACATCTTTTCTGTGTGTTAACCTCTTCTTCCATCTTCAGCCTATCACAAACCCCTTCATTTCTTCACAGCTGAAGTGTACCCTGTGGGAGTGGTGCCCCCTCCTTGGAGCACCTAAAAGCTGATAAGGAATTATAGCTGAATACCAACGAGGACTGCTATCACTGGCGTGCAAGCTGTCCCAAAACAACTCTTGCAGAAAAAATCGGGTTTAAACATGAAAAAGGAAAATAAAACAGAAGGCATAGAAAAGATTATCAGATTCAGACATCCTCCAAATCTTCCCCAAATCCTCCATCACGGATGTGTCAAAGGCAGGGAGATGCCTCAGTTCCGCCTTTGCAGCAGCTAAATTCCTTTCCACACTCCAGACTGTCACGACCTCTACATGCACTTGTCAGCTCCCAGTGCTCCCCAGTCTCTCCAGAAATGAGCTTTGCACAATGTCAGGGACTGGCAGACACATGCGTCAGGCATCTCTGGCACTGCAGAAGCCCTTTCCATGTGGGAGCAGCCACACTGAAAGCACAGGAGAGGATATGTTTCTCCTTCCAGATTTCAGCACATTAACAGAGCCAGGCATCAGAGAAGCGCTGAAAGAAATCAGAGCCACCACATGTAAGTCAAACCCATTCCAGCTATAGCTGATGAAAAATACCTACGAGCACCATTACTGACAGAGTTTGTCAACACCGCCATGAAGAAGGTGGCTCACTGGTTCTCCTAAACCAGGGCTTGATATCTCCTGGGAACATTTTTTGGGCCTGACTGATCCTATAAATTATGCTTGGCTCCAAAGCACTTCTGAGTAATGGGATTATGAAGTAACCAGAGAAATATTTTCTTTTAAATCTTTTGACCACCCGGCAAGCCCCTGAGACTAACTCATGGTATTGCAACATGTTTGGTAACACACGTTAGCATCTACCTATAGTCTAGAAAAAAACATCTGCGCTTGCTCGTGGGATTTGATACTTATCTCAGTTCAGAAATTGTTCAAGGGGTTGAAGAAGAAACTTCTGAAAAAGATTAGTTCTGATTGGCACCAAAATAACTGGAAGGGGTGAACTCTGAGCAAAGACCAAAAGGAAGTAATAAAAAATACCTGAGTAAAAAACACTGTAGAAGAGCAAACAACCTCGCCACGTGCCTCTACATCAAAGAAGTTTGCTCCTGCAGCATCAGAATAGATTACAGTTCAGCAGGGTGTCTGGTTCCTCCAGGCTGTTTTGCCTGAGCTAAAGACTGAGTATTAGATGAGTATTAGATTCAGCTGGAGAGCTGTGAGTGCTGAGTGCTTAGCTTCTAATGGCAACCACGAAATGCATTTAACCCCCCACATCTGGAAGCAGGCAAAGAGAAACAATCCTGCGGCAGCATACAAGAGACTTTTATTCCACTTGTGCCGACTGTTCTTTACTGTCTCACCATGCAGTGGATGTGCCACAGGGTGGCGAAGCGAAAGGTTCAGGGAAATGTAGATGACTTAATCGTTTTGCATATGCCTAATATAGATGACTTCATCCTCCAAAATAACTGAACCCAGCAGAAAATTTTAGCAAGCAGAGAAGGCTCCTGAATACAGTGATTACAAGACAAATGGCATTACATTTGATATATAAGTTATTTCTTTTGTGCTGCCCTAAAAATTTTTTCCCTTACAGTCCCAAGACTTTCCATAGAACCTACAGAAAGCTGTAAGAGGGAAGAAAACCCTTCCTCCAGGAAAGTTACACTTTCTTGGGATGATTTTCCACCAGTTAGTCCAATGGTACAATGATATAGCATTGAACTCCTTTTACTACCTTGGGACCGTGACCAAGTTTCTTTTTCTTACACTGCAGAAATCACCAGGGCTCATGTGTGCAAGTGTGAATAAAAGGCATTATTTGCAGTCGAGCCATGTCCAAATGTTTTCCTTCTTAGCACACTCAATGAGAAATGAAAGCAAAATATGAAGAAGAGAGTGTGTCCCAGAAATGGAAAGGCCATTGCTGTTACTTCACATGCAAGTGGATCCTCAGACTACAGCCTCTCATAGCCAAACTAGCCTTGATGATTCTTGTTGGCCTCTTCTGCAGGGTGAATCTATCCACTGGGCAGCTTATACATCCTGGAAATGAACGGTCCCCTCTTTGTGGTGGAAGGAGGGGAGACAGTGATCCTCTCGTCATCCTCTCATTCCTTGCCTACGTCCGATCTGAATACCTAAGTGCGCAGAGAGATTTCCACAGCATCCGGGGAATGCGTTATACGCATAGAGCCAGAAAGAGCTGCTTGCAGCTCCCCAGATTGTAATGTGGCTTCATGATCTGCTCCCACTGAGTACAAGATAATTCTCCTAATTTTGTTCTCTTAGGAGTCCGGGGGAGCTGCTATGAGTTTCAAAGACTGGAGTTTCTGAACCCGAAATGGCACTGCTCTCTCTCTCTTGGAAATAATAAAGAATGGGAAAGAAAGAGAAAAGCCAAAGACCAAATAAAAGGCAGGTGGTCAGCTTGCAAGGCCCAAAGACATCTTTCTTTGCTGTGAAAATTAGGTATCTATCACCACACAGATACGAAGAACTTAGCACAGTACTGGGCAGCTCATCTGAGGAAAACACCAGTGTCCCTGCAGGATTCTCTGTCTCCTCTCTGTCTGGGAGGTGATGCCTTCCTCCAGAAAGCGCTCTGGTTGTCTGCTGTGCTTCCATATGCCGATACCTCCCTGAAGGCCGGACTGCCTCTGTCACCTCCGTAGCCCCCTTGACCCAGCATGCTCACTCTAATGCTTACAGTGCAACTGGCACAAAATTAGAAAAAAATTGGATCTGGGAAATGATAGGAAGCATTGGCCCAGAAAATAACCAGGAGCCTACTATGAATCCCTCACCATCCTGGGTTTGAATCATTCCACCTTTCCGTCACACACACATCTCTGGTAATGGGTTTTTTTTGAATGGAATGAATTATCTGAAATGTTTCCTACAGTAGATTTCTTAGTTTAAATATTTTAAAATCGATTAAACTTCTTTCTACTTGAAGAACTGTATCCCTTCATTATTAAAAACTTTCCGTGCTCTACTCATTTCTCTTTATTTCCTTACTTAGATCATGGGTTTGGGATTTTTTTCTTTGTTTCCCCCCACTTCCTCTGTTTTAAATGTGACTCAAATTGAGCACTTAGGGAAAGAAAGATGATACCGTATTCTGTGCAGTCTCTCTCAAAGTTTATCAAAGAACCTTGTTAGTCAAATCTTGGTCTTTGTCAGGAGTGAGCCCACTATTGTGCTGACTTATGGCAGGTTCTGGAGTCAGATTTGACCACTGCATTTATTCTCTAAGACCCCTCACAAAACCATTTATCTAAACTAACAAACCTATCTACAGAGCCTGTGGGAGAAGTCCTTAGAGTAAAAAGAGAGAGAAAAATGGCCTGGTTTCAGAAAAGCACAGAGGATCGCAGTGATAATGCCAGCACCAAGAAGAACAGAGATTGGAACTATCACTTCATAATGATGGTTCACATTTTATTAACCTCTTAAAATGGTGTCCTTAAGGGTTACAAACACCATGAACAATGGCCTTACCTGTGGTGGAGCCATTACGACCTACTGTTGAAAAAGCTGCCTGTTTTCTTCATCCCAAGGAACTGCCATCTGATGGTTTGAGCCAGGAGGATGAATCAGATATTCCTGCAGTCTCTTTCAGACTTCGCATGACTGAGGGAAAATAATTCGACCTCTCTGTGATGCAATTTCCTCATCGTGTTCACGTTGGGAGACACTGCGCATGCAAGTTTTGCAAAGTGCATTGTAAGCAGCAGAACGGGGAGCTGCATTTTATGAATGTGAAGATTCATTGTGTACAACTGCTAGTACCTTACCTCTAACCAACCACGTTTGCCAAGCCCTCAAGTCTATCACCCCAAACCTTTGGTGTCCATAAATGCTTTCCATAGGCTTACAAGCATGGGGCATGCTTCTGGAGATATTAGAGACAAACTCAAGTTCAACTGCATGTCCCAGATATATCTTTTTATGTCTCTTGCTGGCTCTTTTATCTTGGGGAACCTTGTCTTAGGAAAGGGTAAAATGTTCAGTTCTTTTGGTTTGTGTATGCTGTAACTAAGAAGGACACGCTGACTTCCAAACCCCACCTTTCAGCAGCAGAACTGTAAATATGTGTGGCTCACACTTCAGAAATGGCTACAGAGTTAAAAGTGAGGGCTGGGTGATATGAATTTATTTTTGTCACAGGCAATTATATTTGCAGTTGTGCATGGTCATGAAGATAAATCAGAGTTTATGCTTTGTGGCAAAGGAAAAAGCTTGTGGGACTGTTTCAAAAGACTTTTCAATGAATCAGTCACCTTCAGGAGCAACGCTGGCAGTTGTTGGCGGTGCATACTGAGCTGGATAGGAAAGGAGGATGTCCACCTTTGACATACAAAACAAAGGCAGTCAGTTTGGTGTAAAATAAGCATAGGGGAGATTAGCATCAAATACTGTTTGTGTACTGAGGGCCTGCCTTGGCATCTTCACTTGTTTAAAGATAATAGCTCCTCAAACAGATCAAGGCTTATCAAGTCCTGCAAATAATCGTTCTAAGGCCTTCTCCATGGGAAGATATACATCCAGGGAGAGATGCACCAGACAGTCCTCCCTGCCCCCCGTGTGCGTATCTGGCTCACATAGCAGTTAGTAGGGGATCACTGGCATTGTTTATTCAGCTGTTTCCCCCCCCTTCAGCACTGCAGTTTGTATCTAGCCTTAGTGTCATGTGTCTTCTAACTGCTGACCAGCAACTGACAATTTTAACTATTATTGCTAGGACCTCTTGAATCTGAAACAGCAATCCTGAAGAGGCAAGCAGCCACAAAAGAGCAGACGAAAGTTTTCATGCAGAAAAGAAATGAATAATTGCTCTTGCATAAAAACAAAGCAAGCTATAAATCATACCTACAAGCCAAAAGAGGGAAACTGCAAAACAAAAAATACTGCCTGAAACAAACAAGCCAAAATCTTGTGATCGCCTGGAAGTACAGCCAATTCAAAGAACATCTCACAGTGCAGCTCTTTACATCATCACCAACAGTTGCCTTGCAAGAGGCACAATTCAGAGGTAAGTCAGCCTGCCCGTAGAAACTCAGATAGTAGCAAAGAAAACAAGAGTTGCAGAGCCACTCCAATCTTGAGACGTTTCATCCTTCCTCCATGTGCTGCAAGGGCAGGAAGAAATTCATTACCTTTCATTGGCTTACCCAGCTGATTAGAAGTCCTAAAGGGTCATTGCTGTTTTTCTACAGGTTATTCTGGCCATTAAAAGCGGATAATATGTATTATATGCTCGCTCGTATACACCTTACAGCTGTATATAACATGCATGCATATAACAAACATATATAGCAACATATCATGTAGCTTCAGATGGCTTCATCTGCAATGTGACATCTTTGTGAAAATCTGTTAAAAGTGTCGGTCAGTGTACCAAAGCACCAAATGTCAAGAAACATTTCTCACACACTTCTGCAGAGGAAAACCCACCCAGTTCCATACAGCCTGGCAGTACTATATCAGACTTCTCCCCTTCACTTGTCCTTCTTTCTCTCTTTCTTTTTCTCATGATTTTGTCTGACTGTGGTGCTTTACTGACACTGGCTAACCCCTTAGCTCCCTTGTATTTGCTATTCGCTTCCACCAAACCGCATTTAGTGCTGTTCCCTGCCCATAAGGATATCACGGTCTGACCCTTTGTGCTTATACTTCAGTTTGAGTTTTTATTAATTTGAATAGAAGACATATTTTGCTTTCCAATTTATTGATCTGTGGTGTACAGTTCTTAGCTTGGGATGAAAAGATGTTTAATGAAAGCTGTGCTGCCTTCTCCCACATGGAGAGGGATCGAGTCTGTAATTGCACATGACACAATATGCTTCTGCTATCCCTCAGTGACCACAGAGGTAAATCTAAACAGATACAGATATTTATAACAATGCAGCCTATCCATACTAAATGTTATTCAAGCAAACCGGTCTCCATCCACAGGCTTCTCCTTCTCACCAGCCTTCCTGGAGAGACAGTTTTGGGCAACATAGCCATGCTTTTCTTCTTCATGTGGAAGTGATAGGCACCTAATATGGGTTGTCTCTTTATCACTAGGTTCATGGGAATTTTTCTTCCACAGATGGGTCATTATGTAATGGCTTTACTGCAAAGTAATGTATGATTACTATTCTTGAGACACTAAAGAAAAAAAATCAGATAATACTGCTTAGTCCTAAGCAGTTACAGGCTTTGCTTCAATATATTGGAAATCCTTTGCATAGCAGCAGCCTAGGACACATGTAAATATAATTTAGATTGTATCTGACATCAAAAATGGTAGAAGAAATCTGCTCATAAAGGTAATGAGTCACAGGGGATTTACAAGTAAAGCTGTATATGATTTCTTAGGAGGAAATTATTTTCCCACTCTCCTAAATGAGCACAGAAAGATCCCAGAGAGAAGCAGATCCACCTAGGTGAGATGATACAGACTGGAAGGGAAGGACACTCAGGAGAGAGCTAGTTTCAGTAGGGCCATGACAGGAGGGACACTGGAGCAGCTCAGTACCTCTGGGAAAAGCCTCAGCAGAGGTAGCATCTTAGGGCTGGGAAGGCAGCTGAGCAGGGCGGCAGGGCAGCAGCGGACTCCACTCCGAGGTTCAGCTCCCCCCTGCACCCCACAGGACGGAGCCTGTTCTGTCAGGATTCACGCCCAGAATAGGAGCAGGGCTGACATACTTATAAACAGCTCGTTACCGATACTGCAGCAAACACTGTGCCTCAACGGTGTGGTGCACACATTAAGAATGTAGAGAGAGAGGGGGCTTCTGCGTTACTGCTCTTCATTGCGTAAGTCTAAAATTTAGATCCTCAGGCAAGAACTGTGGTTGCTGAGAGCTGGTGGAGAGCTCATCCCGGCTGCAGCTGAAACGCAATCGGAAAATGATATCTTTATCTGCGCCCAAATCCAAAGCTAATGTAATCACCAGTGTTGCGTTTTTAACGTGGGGCTATATTTGGCCCTGTACTCTGCTACTGTCCCTTACTTGTTTAATGTCAGAGCATGCTTCGAGTTGTACAACTGGAAAAATAAATATAATCCCTGTACTGATGATCTTATGTTCACAGGACTGCTTTGCAGTACTGTAGGGACCTCTACGAAAAAGTTTACTGCCTTAGACTGCATGTAAGAAGAAATAAATTACACAGGAGCTTTTGTATGAAGGCTGCAATAAGACCACAAGGCAGTCTCCGTTATCACCCTGAGTTCTCACCTTTTGTAATTCTGAAAAACATTCACTTTTTGAGCTGAAAATGTTCATCTCTGCTTTCTGGCCAGAAATAAATTATTTTAGTGAGCTTTATCCCTTCGATTGTTACTGAGTTACGGCAGAGTATAAAAAATACATCTTTTCTTGTGGTGTAAAATAAATTCTTGCAATGCTGTTGGTTTTTTCTAAGCTAAACAATGGCAAAAAACAGCTGAGCTCTGAAAAATAAGATCTGGCAAGGCCCCAGTTCAGCTCAGGATTGATCCTTCTGCCAGTCCTTGCTCAGGAAAATAATTTAGCATGGACAGCAAGTTGAGTATGTGCTCACATCCCCTTCAGGTCAGTGCTGAAGTTACGGTTAAGTATGTGATGAAGTGTTGTGTGGGATAGGGATGGTTTACTGAATTGTGAACCAGCTAATTTTCTTGTCTGGAAAATAAAATGTCTGAGCAGGAGCTGAGGAAAAGCATTTCAAAACTAGGTTCTCAGGACACAGAAGAGACAGGCTAAGTCCTCAGTGGCACACATAAACACGGAGGGTTAGAGCCCCAATATCCAGCATACTGAGAGCAAGACTTGCCCCAAGTTCTCACTGCAGCTCAGCAAGTTCCAGAACTGTAGAATTTGGGAGGGGAAGAGGGGACATGGCTGTGTTGTGTGGGCATCCTGGCCCAGCACTGCCCACAGAACATTTCCAGAGTCCAGGCAGGCTGGGACAGACAGAGAATATTACTAAATGCTTTCCCCCCTTCAGATCCTCCCGTCTTCCTCACCCCATGCTGCTGACCAGGCTTCGTGATGGACCAGGAAGCCACTGAGCTGCTTTGCAAGAACACTTTTACCCCAGGACCCTGCATCTGCCCCGCAACCCGTTTAACTGCATCAGTTCCACACTACTGAGAAATCACAAAACAATCCTAAATTATCAAAATGAAAATTCAACCTTTGCTGTGCAAATCTAAAATTGTGATGCTATTGTGCCCCTTATCTCTATTTCCTTTTTAATATTTAGTACCAATAAATGACAACATCGAGCTAGTATCTCTCTCTTATTTATATTTAAAAAGTGGACCACATTGATATACGACCCAGAAATACCAAAATGTCTAGTTTTCTATTTGATTTTTTTCATGGAAGAAGACTCTTGAGGGCTTGTAGGTGCTCTGCTGGCAGGGTCTGCTTTCCCAGGCAACCAATCTATTTCAAGCTTGCTTCACTCCTGTACAGGGATTTGGAAATATTTTTGTCCATCTAATGTGAATTTCCAAATCATAGTGCTTTCTCTCAGTCTGTAAAATTCTACCTTCAGGATGGTGCACTTCATTCAGAAACCACAAGTCGTGCTTAACAAGCTAAACATTGGACCTGACGTGAACTCATTAACTAACGTGACCTAAGCAGAGACAGCATCATGTTCCCGCCTGAGCCGGCAGCAGGAGGTCACATTGTGAAGTCTGTAGAGCCCAAAAGCGACGTGAGCAAAGCTTTCCTGTAAAACAGAGACACATTAACTCGAGGTTCAGAGTACAGAGCAGCCGTATGAATGGAAACCTCTGATTAGCGATTGCAAAAAAGAGGTTAATGTTTAGCTGGCTTATCTGCTGACAAAACATTGCCAAAGATCTTCCTTAGGTTCTGATTTCTAAATGGTACATAGCATGAGTTGGGTATCATGGGGCAGTTTTGTCTGGGTCTTTTTGAGCTGAGCAAGAACATAACAGATATATTGCCAAGTATATTTTTTTTGGCTTTAGCTTGTCTGTTTTTCAATTCTGTCCCCATCTTCAATGTTCAATAATGCATACAAGGTATCTGTTCTTTCAACATCGGAATGAAACGGGGGTGTGGAAATGGTTTAAAATGTTTTAAATTGCTGAAACCTTGTGTGTGTGAGGTTTAAAAATGGTAGATAAATAGTTCTGAGCAAATAAATTAAAACTCGGCTGAAGACTGAGTTGGGAGACGAGAGCGTGCACTGCTGCAGTTAACCCAGCAGCCTCACGTGCAAACGCCACAGCTCCCTTTTGTGTTTGAAACGATAACAGTACATCGCTGCCAGGGGACGCGCAGCACCCTAACGTTGAATTCTGGTGCTTCTCCATCCATCTTGACGGCGGTGGAGGAGCTGGAAGAGGCTGCAGCAATGCTGAAGGAGCGCAATGCTGCCTTCCCCCGACCCCGCGCTCAAGTGACACAGTATGTTATATATCTGTGGCACACGCATTGTGTGTCACTGCTGGGAGTTGCCACGGCAGCAGGTCTGGCAAGGGGACCTCATTGCCATGTCCTTGCCGTCACTCCTCTTTACAGCTTCTTCCGGGGATTTCTTCACATCAAGGGCTAATCTGGGCCAGAGCCAGGGATGCAAGACTAAGCGATTTCACATGCCGTCCGCTAAGCCACAGCACTAAGCCAAGGCATCAGAAACACTGCACAAACCCATTTGGTGTCTATCTGGTTTTTACTGAGTCTCCAGTTACTGTCTTTTCTATTTTGCTGTCATCCCTTTTACCTATCTCATGTTGCAGTTTCAGTCGTCTAGGATTTTTGCAGAAATGGAGCTGGCTTAAAAACTTATCTGTGTCAATTTGCAAAAATCACCCCTTGCTTCTGGATCAGCTGATTGTGCTATCATGCAGGGCTGAACAAGAAAGCAGGTTCATTCTCCTCATTTGCGGGCATAGGAAATAAATAAATGTTATTTACTTGAAGTAAGCATTCACTCAAAATTGCACCAGTGTGAGATTTCACAGAACAAATGTCAATGAATCGGGTCCCTTTTCGAACTGCTATTTCTGGTCTCACTGACAAAATTTTCTAGGGCAGTAGCCACCCCTGGTAGCTGCACACTCAGGAGGCCAGAAAACTTTTTAGGACCATGGTTATTTTCTCTGGGATGTTTTTCAAGCACGGTTCATGGTGACAAGGTGTCTGGGGCCATGGGGAGCTCAACACATCTCTGGGTATCAGCCCTGCTCAGTTGCTCCCATCTCTGCATCTATAAGGCTGAATTTAAGCAGACTTCTGGTTCTGCTCTACCTGCTGGTTGATTTTTGTGCACTTGAGTGATGGCTGAAAAAACGACAAGGTAACTTGCAGAGGTAACGGTATTTGCAGTTGTCCATGGGCAACCTGACAGCGTTAGACTGCCCGTGTGCTGTTGTAAGAGTGAATACTCTGTCTTTTAGTCAGTGCCCTCCTACCGCTTCCCTGTTCTTTTCCATCTGCCCAAGCCCTCCTCTTTCTGCTACTCTGTCGTCTCCCAAAGGGAGAACGGCCTTTGCTCTGTGATTGCTCCCTGCTTGGCACTGTGGCTCCTGGTGCGCAACAAAGACTGTCAGCTCCTGCAATAATAATATTAACTGACTACTACTGCCGCCATTGCTGGGGCAAGGGAAGGTGCAACCTATGTGTCCTAACTAGACTGAATGGCCCAGCCTGCTCTATCCTGTCATTAAAAGAAATATAATGAGAGCAAAGAAATAAGGTATGGCACTGTGGAGTTAATATGCTTATCTGGCCCAAAAGCAAGAGCGTTGTGAGCCTTGACCAAGGTTTGTGGATGTCACAGCAATACAAAGACACAATAGTTGTAACGGTGCATAAAACCACTCTTCAAGAAGAAGACGACTTGACCCCCTGCCTCTGTGGAAAAAGGGCTCCCTTACAATCTGCTTCAGACGCAAATGACTTTAAGAGCAATGAGGAGGGAGGCAACGTGTTAAGGGAATGCCAGATAAATTGTGCACACCTGCACCTGGATGATATGAGACTCCATATTGATGTTAGGTGTTTGTATTCATTGCAGGTGTGTATACCCCGTGGCATTAAAGGTATAACCAAAGAGATGATATGTCAGGAGCTGTTAAGCTTAACACATATTTTTTGAATAAAATTGTTCTGTCTCTTTTTATGGGACATACTCTCTCGCTTTCCTAGGTTAGGTATAAGCCCACCACAGACATCACTATACTCACTACTTTGGTAATGGAAGTAAAACAGTAAGTAATGTTTTTGCCCTTTTTCTTATGTAGAGACTGATAATTAAGATTAAATGAAGTTGATTCAAATTCAAGCAAATCAACTTGAAAAATAATCAAAGAAAGTCAACAAAGGAGATAAATACAGAGGAGAGGCATACCAGATCCCAGAAAAATCCAAAAGGCACTCTGAAAAGCAGTTTACAGCGGTATAGATCCCTACTTAACATAGCCATAATCTGAGGAAAATCAATAGTAGTCTAGTCATTTCCACTGTCATCTTGGTGAAGGCTGTACATGCAGGTGTCATGTAGGGAAACATTGGGCACAAACATTTGTGTTTGAAGCTAGATCCAGGACTTATGCTTGAGTCCCTGAATAACAAGGTTTGACTTTCAAAAGTGCTGAGCCTCATTTGGACCTACTAGAGTAACCAGCATTGGAAAATGAGGCCAGTCACCTCTAGAGTCAGTTGTGCTGTAGGGTGCAAAACCTCAGCTCCTGCTTCTCTCTTATAAACATAGGTCCTGGCACTTCACTGCATTTTACTTGGGAGGCAGCCAGCCATCAAAACAGAGCTTTACCCAAACTTAACGTCTATGACAATAGATCCAGTGGAAGGACTTTGTGCCTTGAAATGTTTGGAAAAGCCTTTTCACATTTGAAACATCTAATTTAAATGATTTTTAAATTAAAAGTATTAACCATTTGCTACATCATGCTGGGTAGGTGCTATGGTAGCATTTAGAGGGAGAATGCTGAGGACCTCTACATCAGCTCAGCCCCACTTTTCATAGGGAGGTGGTGAGAGGGCACAACCAGAGATGTGGGCATTTACTGCCAAGGGGATGCCTTCTGGAGGGCAATGGGAAAGGGAGACCAGATCAAAGATGACATATGACTTCTTCCCAAAGGCAAAAATAGAAGAAAGAGGAAAAATACATTTGAAATTGAAAGACACTTTGAACAACATGATACAGAAGATAGGGGGAGAAGAGGATTTGGCTTGGCTTTCAGTATTTCAACTTTCTGCCTTGATGTGAGATACAGAAAAATTGTGAAAGCTTAAAAATTCCCACAGGTTGAGAAAAAAAAATCTGCCCCTCTCTAGTTATTAACATCTCTGTGTCATGAACTCAGATCAATACCACTTGTCTGCAATGGCAGCCGGTTCTGGTTTTTTAACTCTTAATGTCAGGCCTATCTTCCTTCTGGTCCAAACCTTATCCCCAAGCCTTTCCTGGGAGAAGAGGCACAAGTGGTGGCAGATGGGGCAACGTGGGGAAGAGCATGCCTATAGGCAGATTTAGGAAGGAGCTTCATATGCCTACGGATGATGAGCAGTGGTCAGTGCAAACAGACGCTTCCGTATCAGCTAGCATTCCGGACTTCTCAGAAAAATGCAGTGTGAGGCTGATGTCCAGGAGCACTGAAGAAATTAATGAGGAAGCTATTAATGACATTTAATTATACATCCTGTTGAATGTAAGTTTCCATTCAGTATATAAAGTTTTAAAACTATCTTTAGTGGGCATAGGATCTAAATCGGAAGTGATGCTGCTGGCATAATGATCTGATAAAATGAAAGATCTAGAGTGTTTTATTTTTCTTGTCTTCAGCAAAGACTTTTCTATAAATTAATGTAGCTACAGACCATAAGCCTTGTGCCACTTCAAGGATTTTCTTTACTGAAAATGTTGTTTTATAACTCTCCACATAGAAGAATCAAGCAAAAGCTTAAGGCAGCTGGCTGTGCTCAGTGTACGAGCATAAAACAAGAGCGTGACAAAGTAGTAACTACCGAAGGTTAACAGGGGCTCAGGGGGACACTGGACAAGTACCCAGAAAAAAACAAATAGGCAGAGGCACATCTAAGCCAGGATATCCTCCAAGCTGAAGTAGTCAAGAATGTGAGAGTGCTTGGAGGAATATCATATGGCCTGACACCCCCCTATGGACACTGCTCCCATTGATTTTCTGCAGCCTATCCCTAGCAAAAATAATTGTTTCCTCCCCTCATTCCCCCCCACAAAAAAACAGAAACAGGGAGGATTAAGGGAAAGAAACTCAGGAGAAAAGCCAAGTGAGCTCAGCACAGAATATGTTTCTGGTTAAAGATGTTCTCCTGCAATATGGAAGACCCAGCTAAAAATCCTTCCTCACTGTTGGATAAAGAACTTGAAACCTGAATCTACCACAATCAAGAATGGGAGCCCCATCTTGGACTACAAATTCCCTCTTTTACATGTGTGTTTTTCTGCTATGGTTTTCACAATGATCATCAAATGCCTTCAGTAAATTTTGCTGCAGAAGTGGCAAATTGTGGTAATCACAAAACTTTCTGCGGGACATGCAAATACATTTCTAGCCCTCTTACACTAGTGGTGACCTGATATAACTGACCTCCCAGACACGAGTAACCTGAATGAAGCTTTGCGTAACCTGGATTTCCCCTGTGAAACCACACCATGAGATTGCAGGCCTGCCGCACATTCCTTGTATTGTCCAGGACAATTGCTGTGGTTACGGTGTCCATGTCTGTGGTCCCTAGGAGTGTGAGCAGCAGTTTTTATTGAAAGCACACTAGATGATTGCAGTGAAAAATTTCATCCCTGCAATGCCACCACGTCTGTTAGGAAAGTGGTTTATTTTAATTGCCTTTGAATTTTCCCACTCGTATCAGAAGTGACCACAGGGTCTTATGGTCAGCTGGCTATGGCACCTCTGCTTCTCCAGCTTTATTCCAGATTGGCTCAAATGTGTCCTGGAGAAAACTTTTGCTGTGATACAACTGCTTATACATATGATGTTGTCATGGTCCACTCATTCCATCTCACCAGTCTTCAGAGGCAGATCATATCTCGCTCTGATTGTTCACCCTCTTAACAGAATGACTGGCATGAACAGTTGCAATTTGTTGTTTTATATAGCTTGTTCTCAGACTCTTTCTAACCTCTGTCTTGAAATTGCCTTATAACTACCTTGATTGATGTTTTCTGTGTCATTCAGTTGCCTGTATTTCTTTCAAGTTGATGATGTCATATTTTCGGTGAACTGCCATGCTTCATGTTACGATGTCCCTTTGGAAAAGAAGCCAGCTAGGTACATCTTAGTCTCCTGAAGCGTATATTTGAATGCCAGCTCTGCAATATCAGTAGCATGTGATGAAAGCTTCCAAAAGCTGATACTAACGGCTTTTTGAAAAGCTATCTAGTCATTCCTGGTCACCTTCTCTTTGAAGGTTTCCCACACTTGGACACACTGAATGTATTTCCCATGTACTTTTCACATGCACACTGTCCTGCAAGCCCCTGTTTCACTGTGGCCTTCAACACAGAAGCCACTTACTGCCACTTCTGCAGCCTATGTCACATCTTTCTGTACGCATGCCAATATTTTGGGATGGGTAGGCAGTCTCTGAGGTATGGTATAGCTATGCCATGTTGAGGTAACCACATACCATGTTTGCATAACAGTAATCATGAAAGTTTACTTACACCTAAATGTTCTGGGGGGAAAAAGTGTAGCTAGTTTACAAATGCTAATAGTCTATAAACTGACTGAATCCCTTCAGTGTGGATACGTGTTTTATTACTTCTGCCTTCCCAAGGCCAGGTCACGGACCTTGCGCGGTCGGTGGACTCCTGCATGTGACACCATTTCCAACTGCAGTCCTGCATCCCTGGATGGTCCCAGAAGACAGTGGGGATTTCTGCCATGATTCGCAGCAGCCTTCCCCAAGCTATCGTTGTATCTGTGCTGCCAGAACACCAGCTGCTATGATGCAACTTCCTAAGAATCTTGTTTGTACATCTTTCTGGTAACACTGAAAGTCTTGCCCTTAGTTTTCACCCCAAATGTCATTCTTTGCCATTTCTATCAACCTGATGATATCCCAAATATGGTGAAGTAGCTCCGATGACATTTATTAATATCCATTGTTGGCACTGGTTGCCAACATGTTTTGCTGATGTCAAGTCAGTTTATATTTCTCCTTTTGCAGGCCTTTGATGTTGAGCTCTTTTTAGTGCTTTGTTTGAAGCACTAAGGGTCTCTGGCAAATAACTTGCCTGGTTTCTAGGCAAGTACCATGATACTTGTCCAACTCTTGGCTTCTGTGACAATACGACTCCTTTTCCATTCTCTTTGCGGCTCCCATTGTTAGTTGTTTTGCTCTTGTAATGGAATTGATTTTCTGGGAGTCAGCCCCTATAATAGCCAAACAGTTTTATATATTATCACATGTAACAAGTCTGGAAGACATCCTGGTCCATCAAAAAAATAACATGATGGTAATTTACCAGTCTTCTGGCTGCTTTGATGGAACAGAAGATTTAGTTCCTCTTGCTACACGTTCAGTTTGCCATTTCTCTATGAGAGGAACATTTCTTTTGACTTCAGGGTTGTTAAGGTCATATATTTTAATAAAAGCAGAAGCTTCTTTGTTCTCTTTGTTCTTTACCTGAAATCCCAGCCTTCCTCTTTCCCTGTACCCTGCTTTTAAGTTACACTATGTTTCTGGTTTTGTTAGCATGCCATCATATGATTTTAATTTGCTTTGCTTTGCTGCAATTTCACTTTCTTTCCTTGCAAAAGGCCCAGGGTGCCTTTGTGACATAAAACACTGAGCCATGTCCCAGTGTCTGTTTGGCTTTTGGCTTCTAGTTTATTCATGGCTTCGGCCCTTCTTTTGCATCTGGTACTCCACTGAGCTTTACAGACATCTTCTGTTCATTTGTGTGTTTTGTGGTTGGTGGTTTCCTTTGCCGTTTTGTGCTTCACTGAGCTCATGTATGTGCAAGTACTCACCCCTTGATTCTGTGATTTTGTTCCTCTGTTTCCCTTGTTTGTACACTTTTTCATCACGGCATTCAGAGTGTTTTCTCTGTAGTTTGTCTCCTCTGTATTTGGGCTCTGTTTATGCCACCACATTTTCTGGCTGCAGCCCCTTTGCCTATCTCATCTTTGCTCTGTCTTCGGATGCAAGATCACCCATTAGTACTGCCCAAGACTATCAATCTTGGTGGAGTTACATGGCTGCTTGGGTCATTCTCCTTCGAACGCCCTTGCCTTTCATCCTGATTATGAATCTAGCCCAAACTGCTTCACCTTTTATGAGCTGCTCCTTGCTCAAGTCAGTCCTTTTGCATGCATTGTAATTTGATCAGTCTCTTGTTCTCTCTCTTTGTGAGTACTCCCACTGAAAAGATAGATTATTGTTTTATGTCTTTGAGGAGTTGGGTATGCTTTTTGAGCATTTGTAGGATTTTGGATGGAGCCTCCTAGTCTGCCACTGCTGGATGCTGCTAATGCAGGTGATGGCCTTTTCCACCATGCTAATATTATAGCTAGTTCGTAAATTTGCTTTCTTTTTTTGCCAGCTTCTTCCAATCTTCTAGTTATTCCAGCACAATCGAAAGAAAACAATTTTGCCAAAAGAATTGGTGAATTCATCTCTTTTCAAGAGCATCTGCTTGAGAACAGGAAATTGGTCGCTACCACAAGAACCATTTTTTTTGTTTGAGGAGGGTTGCTTGCACAGTTGAGAGCACTTTGGAGTTTTTTTTGTTTTTTCTGTGCTTGATTTTTGTACTCTGTTGGGAAGCTTTCTGTCATTGTCAGCTGTATTTTCTTGAAAAATGGCTGTGCCTGAATAAAGACCACAGTCCCCTTCTTCTCCCTCAACTGAGGGACTGAGTGCCAAATTGCTATAGCTTTATAAAGAGAATGAATAATGACTGCACCATCTTCTCTTAGGACAAAATCTATGGGGAAAATTGCAGGTGTTATTCCAAACACTACGATATGCTCCAACCTGAGAGTTCTATGTTGTCAATAATTTAACAATGCCTCACAAGGAAACAGTTTTGCCTCTTTGCCTACAGTATAGTCCATGTACCAGCTGTCTGTACAGTCTATATTACAAATGCAAGAGACAACATTACACAACAGGTTTATCCACAGTGTTCTGCTAGAAGTGCTATGCATTGTGCTTAAAAATATGCTAAGTATAATAAAAAAACAGTATAAAGTGCATCTGTCTGATATGAGGGGGAGCAAAATGCAGAGAGCCTTCTGTAAGAAGTGCTTCCCACTTTGTGGGAAATTGTTCCATTTCCAGGGCAAAAATACAGAAATTCTTTCCCAAATCTGTATGATAAATCATGTGATTAGAGTGATGTAGTCACATTCATATAGCGCAGGGAATTCCTCCTACATTTCATCTGGGTTGCAAACGTTAAGGCTGCCATGCTGCCATGCGTGTGTGGTGTGACATTCCTAAAGTGCAGGGTATGAATAGCTATTTAACAACGTATAATTCCTCATGTTTAGGCCCTGACCAGTTGTAGGGTGCTGCTGCTCCACTGAAGGCAGCAGGCTCAGGGGTCTGAAGAAATCAGACAAATTCTATGGAATCAACAACTCACCAGACCCTTTCAGAGGCTCTCAGCTCTTCTGCCTGTATGAAACCCCAAGTACCAGCAATCTCCCATGTGCTCTGCACGCAACTCTGTAATAGCACCCATTTTCTTTGTTGGGCTGAACTCCTCAGCTTCTGACAGCAACCCTAGCCTTTCAGCTAAACTTGACTGTAATCTGGTGTAATCTTGCTGGTTGCTAGTGAATCACCCCCCTTGGGCAGGTTTCCTACATGCCACCTAAGCCTGGTGAGCAGATAAGCTCTCTGCAGTGGGAGTCTGCAGTGTACAGTCACTTACTCCAACAGAGAGGTTTTCTGGGTTGGTTAGTGTTCGGTTTAAGTTAATGTTATTTTGATTATTTATGTCATGGCACTGTTGGCACAGCTGCTCAGGAAGGAGAAGGTGGGACAACAGCTTCCCACCAACCTCCGTCCTTCTTGTCAGAGCAAGAAGTACATGGTGGAACAAACCTTACCCGGCCTCTGAAGACTGTTCACCTCATGCTGGAGACTCTTGACACTCCTCCTCTGCTTAACAGCAGAAAACAACATTGTGATATTCACAGCATGCACTTCTATGCCTGTAAAATTTTCTCTGTAGTCTATAGTCTGGATTACAAATTCCAGGCAAATTATAATAATATCTCTACTGCTTTTAGATATTGATCCCTCAATCTACGCTGTAAAGAAAATAACAATTACTGTAAAGAATATTGGAGATTACAGCTAAGCCTCAGGAGCCTTCAAGCTACAGCTGCAGACTGGGAGACGGGCTTATCTTCTGACTCATAACCCAAACAAGCTCCTGAATGTGCATTGTACATGGGAATAGATGAGAATGCTCTGGAGGAACAGAGCCAGAAGAACCGTACTGAAGGTAGATAAGGTCAGACCAATTCTGGTAATAAAGGCTAATTAGTAAATCAGCAATGGAGTGTTTCAATAATGTAGGCTGCATTGCATCAGAAAAAGGAAAGATAGAGCGTACCACGTGTCTGAGGGGATGGAAAAACCCTGAAGGGATGAAGTCAGCACGACTGAAGAACTACCTTTACTTAACCATTGAAGGGCTGGGTATGAGACCCATTTCAGACACTTACAGTTTTTATTCACTCGGCAGTTTTCACTGCTGGAGACCAAAAAGATTTCTGGATGGAGTTTACCTGGAAAGGGAGGAGCTGCATGATGTTCAGCATGAAAACGACACTGTTGGTCTCAGACGCATATTTAGATTGAAAGTTAATGTCCCAGCGAAAGCTCTAGCCTCACTTAAAAAAGATTTTCATGACAAAAGTGAAAGGTCATTTAAGTGTTCAAAAATTTAAGTATAATATGTTCTGTTGCAATGAAGAAGAGAAATATTAATGTCACTGTCTGAAGAAAGATGAAGTATGAATTATACAAGTCATACCATAGGTCCATATCAGATTTGGCATCAAACATTACTCAGAGTAAAAATACAGTACCATAAGACTATTTCCAACAAAAATAAAAGTGAACAAAGGAATAATTAACAAGTGTATGTCATTTATGTTTGCCTTTGCATGTCAACAGGCTTGACTTTTCACAGTGAGAAGAAGTGGAGTGAGAGTATAGCAACATTTCTTCTGCTTTAGGTTGCAGTGGCATTTTTATGAAGCCCCCACATGTTAGCCCTCCCTGTGAGGGCTGAGATGCAGCTTCTCAGACCTGTGGCTGTAAAGTAAGAACAAAGGACAATATTTAGTCTTCTGTTAAGAGGGGATTCTTCAGCACCTATGGTGTTACAGAGACCTCAATGAGGAGAGGCAGATTGCACTGTGATGCTGCCTTCTGCGAGCACTTGCAGTGCTACAGACGTGACAGTGGGGCACAGCACCATGTAGAAACTCAGCACTGTGGGGTCCCCAGCCCAGAGACAAGGGCGGTTCTTCTCGCCCTTCACGTCATTGCCACTGGCATGGTAGCTACAGGTCCTGCTTCTTGATCAGGATCCCAGCGACTGAACGAGGCTCTGCCCTAATGTATAGTAAAAGACTGTCCCTTCCTCTAGGAATTTCTATTTCTTTTTCATCAGACATGCAGGCTAGAAAATCCTGGGAGACCAGGATGAGTGAAGAGCTAATGAAATGGTGAGATTATGTAGGGCAAAAAAAGCTCAATATGAGCACGTGGAAGTGACAAGATTTCAAGACGGCCTTTTCAAAGCTCTTTGTCTTTTGTTTGCTTTTATTAATACCTAAGTAACATCAATTATTAATTAACAAATGAAATAAGGAAGCTTTTGTTAAAAAATACACAGTCTTCATTCCTTTTCCCTCAAACCTCTAAACACTCCTGAGACTTCCCTTTCTGCTCCAGCGAACCCAGAAGACCAGAATGCCACTTCCAGTATTTTTAGTATGGTAAATCTGCAGATCCTTCTTTAGCTACCTCCTGCCTGTCGTCTCCCTCTACCTGCCTGTAACGGTGCTACAAAACATGGCTTTTCCCCAAAAATTTATAGGGCAGTTCAGACCAATATAAATCAAATAGATGCTATCTACAGCAGTCTGGGTGTGCATTTTTGTTACAAAATGGGAACTGGTCAGACCCATATTTAATAGAGAAGCATGAATTTGGAGGGATTATTTTACAGTATTGATCTGATGTTGATCTATAGTACAGTTGGCAGGGAGGGTTTTTTTGATTAAAGTTTTTCGGGGAAAATTGGCAATTTATTGACTCATGAACACTGTCCTGATCTTAGCAATCTAAACTCTTCTTTCAAATAACTAGTGTGGAGAAAAGGTGTCATTCCCATTTTGCAAGGGGACAAGCCAAGATCTTGCTGGCAGAGCCTTTCTTTTAGAGCATCCAGGAATGAGGATATTTGTCTGGGCAGCAGCTGACCTAGCCAGCTACAGGCTCCTGACTGTGATGGGTGCTCCAGCCTGGACTCCGGGGCGCTCCAGCTGTGAGCACACCCTGTTCTGGGGTCTTTCTGAGGAAGTGCTCAGCAGCAGGTGAAAGCAGGTGATATGGTGACCAGTCTCTCTTCCTCCTTTCCACATATTCTTTGTGTTCAGTAGGCTTAGGGTATGTGTGTGACAATGAGCTGCAAAGTGGATTAAGTAAGAGGATATAAATTTTGTGAATTCCAGGAAGACTTAGTCATGAGTTCCCCCCCCTCCCCTGCCCCGGACAGCACTATCATTTGGATATCTACCCGCCAGCAAAAAAAAATGCACAGATTTAGAAGATTTTATTGGAAAATCAGATTCAGAAGAACTCACCCTGTTAAATGACAAGTTGTGAGTAATAGTGGTGCCTGACAGTTGAGTTCTGATGCTTACAGAGACATTTAGGCTACATCCATACAGCCTTTATGATCCATGAAGGGAGCCTGGGGCCTCCGATCAGCTGGTGAGGGATGACTCATGCTCTTCATGATCAGCCCCCCTAGAGCAGACCAGCTGCAGCAAAACTCAGAACAAACCTTGTCACAGTCCCTGTCCCAGAGACCTTCATATTCATAGAATCATAGAATCATAGAATCATACAGGTTGGAAAAGACCTCTAAGATCATCGTGTCCAGCCATCAACCCAACACCACCATGCCCACTACACCATGTCCCTAAGGGCCTCATCTACACGTCTTTTAAATACTTCCAGGGATGGTGACTTCGCCACTTCCCTGGGCAGCCTGTTCCAAGGCCTGACCACTCTTTCAGTAAAGAAATTTTTCCTAATGTTCAATCTAAACCTCCCTTGGCGCAACTTGAGGCCATTTCCTCTTGTCCTATCGCTAGTTACTTGGCAGAAGAGACCAACACCCACCTCGCTACAACCTCCTTTCAGGTAGTTGTAGAGCGCGATGAGGTCTCCCCTCAGCCTCCTCTTCTCCAGGCTAAACAACTCCAGTTCCCTCAGCCGCTCCTCATAAGACTTGTGCTCCAGGCCCTTCACCAGCTTCGTTGCCCTCCTCTGGACACGCTCCAGCACCTCCATGTCCTTCTTGTAGTGAGGGGCCCAAAACTGAACACAATATTCGAGGTGCGGCCTCACCAGTGCCGAGTACAGGGGCACGATCACCTCCCTGCTCCTGCTGGCCACACTATTTCTGATACAGGCCAGGATGCCGTTGGCCTTCTTGGCCACCTGGGCACACTGCTGGCTCATGTTCAGCTGGCTGTCAACCAGCACCCCCAGGTCCTTTTCCTCTGGGCAGCTTTCCAGCCACTCTTCCCCAAGCCTGTAGCGTTGCCTGGGGTTGTTGTGGCCGAAGTGCAGGACCCGGCCCTTGGCCTTGTTGAACCTCATACAGTTGGCCTCGGCCCATCGATCCAGCCTGTCCAGGTCCCTCTGCAGAGCCTTCCTACCCTCAAGTAGATCAACACTCCCTCCCAGCTTGGTGTCATCTGCAAACTTACTGAGGGAGCACTCGATCCCCTCGTCCAGATCATTGATGAAGATATTGAACAGGACCGGCCCCAGTACTGAGCCCTGGGGAACACCGCTCGTGACCGGCCGCCAAATGGATTTAACTCCGTTCACCACAACTCTCTGGGCCCGGCCGTCCAGCCAGTTTTTTACCCAGCGAAGAGTGCACCTGTCTAAGCTGTGAGCTGCCAGCTTCTCTAGGAGAATGCTGTGGGAGAGCATACATATCACTAACATATCCCTGTAGTTTCACTCCTCATCGTCTCTGCTGCACTCTGCACAGGGCCACAACAGAGCACACCAGAAAAAGGAAGCACACCTTCATCATTTATCCCTGGCAAAGCTGACCTTCACCCTGTTCCCGCCCCACGTGGACCCACGGCTTCTCGGCACATGATGGCAGAAGTCCTTTCACTGGGATGGCCTCAGCCTGGGAGAGTCCCGCTGAGATGGGGCAGGCTCGGGTGAGGTGTACCACTGGATAGGGTACAACTCTTGGCTCCAAGATCTGGAGACCACACTTGCTTTTCACTTTCCCCAACACAGTCCCACTTGCTAAACAACCTCATTTTCAATTGCAACCTATGGCAGTCCTTCCCTTGTATGGGGAAGATTTGGAACTATGGACACCAGTGTCTGTCACTGTTGGGACTAACCATGTGAGTTGCCAATCCAGGATGCAAAACTTAGAAAGATGGAAGGCCACCTCTAAGGTGGCTGGTTTGGAACTGGGAGCCCCCTGGGAGCCACATCCCCACATTTCAAAACCACTCCCGCAGAAAAGGTGTCAGACTTAACGGAGCCATTGATTTAAGGACTGAAAAAATCCATGTGGTCACAGAGGTGATCGATGTTTGCGGTGCCACTCTGCAGAGTCTATGAACCCACATGGTCCACACTGCACACTCCTCCGCCCATTTTTGCGGAGGAGCTGCTGATAAGCTCCACGTCCATGCTCCAGCCAGTGGGTCATAGCAGAAGAGTGCTAACTGGTTTATACAAGCTCAGTCACAAGGACCTGCCTCTTGGACGGGAGGCAAGTGCACGTGTAACTGGCCTAGCAACAAATGACCCCTGAGCCTGACTCACCCAGCATCAGCTATTACCTGCTCCCACAGGTTTGGTCTCCCTCTGGAGCACCATCTCCTCAAGGTCATGAGGGGTGAAGATCCAATGGTGAGGTGGTTCTTCCTCTGGTTCCTCCTCCTTAGTGCTGACAGTTGAGGACATGAAGATGGCAGCTGGGCTCCCTGGTCTGCTGGTGTTGAGGCAGGGCCCCAGTCCCAGACCAGAGGGACATTGAACATGGTACAGGAGAGGCGGGCCAGTGAAGACCTCCTCACCAAAGACTCAGTGTTGCTTGCATATTTACGTGAAGTTGCACCAGACCTTTTGGTGGCATCTCTGGCCTTGGAAAAGCCTGGATTCAACTTCTGAAATGCAAGCTGGTACAGCTCAGCACAGTGGTTGTATTTTGTTGTGTCAAGCTGCCAAGCCATCTGGTAGGAGCTGCCTGGCCAATGGAGTCTAGAGGGCATCTGGGATGCCTTTGATCTCTTCAGCCCCAGCTTGCCCCTCTGTGCAACGTGCTAGTTGTTCTTAGTGTACCAATTCAAGATAAGACATATATATTTAGAGAAAGAGCCTTGACAACCCACGAGCATGGTGCTTTTATCTCAGGAAAGCAGCAGTGCGTCATGCACACATGGGATGTGGGGGAGCCCAAGACTTACATAGATAATGTTGAAAGACTGCTGGGCTAAGCGGCGAACGCTTGCACAGCCCACATCTTTGTTGGCTACGTGGAGCAGATCCTGGCACGAAGTTCTCATCCACCAGTTCTGGATTTCCTCTTGGGAGGAATTAGTTGGTCCAGGACACCAAGAAGTTCAGGAGCAAACTAGCATATATGCTCGCTGGGCAATCACCACATCAGGGCTGGAGGGACCATGGAGAAGTGCCTTCTTTAGTACCCTTCATCCCCCTTGAAAATCTAGAGTCTCCAGTCCCTCACAAGCTAGCAATGCCTTAATTGGAAAAAAGTTTAGCTATTGCTGCTTTGAACATACTTGTGTGAGGAGTGGGATGGAAATATTCCTTTTAACAATGACCCCAAGACGATGTACATATATGGTCTCTTTGTCCTGGAGAGTTAGCAGAAACGCTGCCCCCTCCCTGCGCTCTATTCAGCTGGGGATTTCCAGGAGGACAGAGAGCTTTCCTTTTGGTCTCTCTGGTGAGTCCACCCAGTGAGTTCATGGTTTCCCCCCTGACTCAGCTGCATTCCTGCCCCTGACCGGGACCGGCTGGGACCAGGGGCACTCATTAACCCCCTCCGCACCTCTGGGTGCAACTGGCTCAGCAGAGGTACTCCTTAACTAACTGTCCAGGCTTTCTGGCACTTGATTAAATTCCCAGAAAACCAGGTGGCCGGCATAGCCTGACAGAACATGCCACTAACCACAGACCCTCCCCTGGGGCCACTTCCCATCCCCTGCTCCTTACTTTCCTGTAATTAAATCCCCTACCTAATTTCTTCTCATTGTTTCACTCACAGCATTGAGAGCTGCTCTAGAGTCAAGTAGCTGTACCTGAAGACTATCCAATGCTGCACAGCGAGGTGCCTTTCTCCCATGTTAACTAAAACAGGCTCCTGCCCTCCACAAACCATTTTCTGACACTATACCCTTGACTGTATTTGTTATATTGGAGGATTTTATTCAGAACCACATACTGTATGTGCCAAGCATTACATTTTAATACAGAGTAAGTACAAGGTATTCAAATGCAAGAACAATAACTTTTTTAAAAAAGAAAGCCTAGCTGGAAAATTGTATTTCCAATTAAAGGACTTGTAGTAAAACTCAGCTACTGGGTGGGAAGTGCAGGTGACATTTTCTGAGTCATTATTGAGCCAATTTACCAGCATGATGTGAAGGGGTCATAGCACTTTATCATATAGAAGAGAGATAAAACTGAGATCTTGATCACATGGTAGTCATCAGTTTTGATGTATAAATGATAGTTATTTTTCTTAAGTGAAGTTAGTAGTTTTTTTAATGACTTTTCCTTTGTTTCTGGGAGAAACCACATCTTAGCCTAGGTTGTAATTTTGATTTCAAATGTACTAAGGTGAGGTAGTGCATGCAACACTATTGTTACCTGCAGCAGGCACCACTTAATGCACAACTTTCACCACTGCTGTGGGAAGAGCAGTAAGGGGGTGAATGCTGTTCTCTGGTGCACCAGAGAAGATACTGCATTACTGCAATCACTGCAAAGTGGCAAATGTTATTTTAATTACTCCCAGCTTGGTAGTTTCCTAAGGGTGAAATCAATATCTTGATGGTTAAACGGAAGCTGCCGTTATATTACTGAGAACATATGTATGACCTCATTGACAATACTCAGAACATTGTGCTGAGAAAGGGAACTCTCCCTGTTGAAAGGCTACAGGCGTCCAAATTCATCTGCAATATAGAAAAGACGTTCATTTAGATAGATAATGCTAGAAAACAGCAACGAAGTAGAGGTAGCTAAATGTTCATTATAGGCGAGGTTCTTTCTGTGGCTTTTGAGCGTAAGCAGTAAAAGGTCACGCTGTCTCTAATTGAATTGCTTTGTGTTGTGCTAATCTACCTAATGTCCTGTTTGCAAATATAGCATCATCTTAAAGCACTTTGTGCCATGTAGGCTAACATTCAAATTGTGCTCTTTATTGCAGTGGTGCATTTTTTAACTAAGTAACTGTGGTATCAGAAAACGGTTGGTCTATTTATAGCTTTACATTCCTATGAATGGACTATTTGTTACTGAATTCTTTCCTAAAGTCTTACATTCATCTCACATCTTCAGAATTTTTACTTGCAAAAACCTTGTTCCATTTGAATCTGGGGGAGACCTCTTGCAGCTGATGCTAGGGACTTTACTTCTCAGAATAAGAGTCCAGTTTTGTTCCTTCAGCTCAAAGCAGGGATTATATTTACAAAGTGCTTTCAGAAATGTGCACGAGTTGCACTTTGACTGGCTGCCCCTGCTCTGCCCAGAGAAGTGAGTGTCATGTTGTGGGTTGGGAGGGGATTGTTTCAGATTTATTTATTAATTTTCACAAAAGATAATCTTAGGAACAGTGTTGGTTTTGCAGATTTCTATCTGGTTTGCTTCTTCTTGTTCTTTTTAAACTTTGCCCTTCACTGTTATGGAACTCCTTGGCACTGAGGATGTGAAGATAGCCAGGACTTCTGTAGTGAGCAAAACACTGGTTAACATCCATATGAAAGTCAAGGTTCCACACAAGGTCTGTCCAGGTAGAATGACATGGTAGCATAGGGAAATCCTGCAGGAATGTGCTGCTAACATTGGTCCTCTGAAGAATGAGGACCCATGGGCAGAAGGTACACTGTTCTTCCCTTCTGTGAGATGCACTCAACTTTGTTCTTAAGTTACCACTGTCACTTTAGCAGTCTCAACATCACTTTTTGCCTGAGCTTTTCCCTAAGGGCTTATTAGATTTTCCACCTCACAAGTAAGAAGAAGATGCCTCCAACCATCGGTAATCTAACATGGCATCTTGTTCCAAACCCATGTAAGTGAATGGCAATGCTTCAACAGTTTGCCACCTTATGGGAAATTTGTCTGGACAGATATGTTGTCGAGAAAAGGCAGGAAACCTACGACTGAAACCAGCTAATGAACATACATTTCTGGAAACTGCTTATTGAGAACATCTTTACATTTACTTAGATCTGTACTACTACTTAAAGTTAAAAGGTGGAAAGTCTTTACAGTTCAGCAGAGAAAAGACAAACTTACTCCACCATCCTGTGGTAGGAGTAGACAGAGGTCAATAATCTTCAGGTAAGGCTCTCCATTCTGGTGTTCATTACTTACGTTAGATTAGGAGTAACTCATTAAACTGGCTTTGAGTTTACACTGAAATGATTAAGGTCATGGCCAAATCTTAAATTTTTTTAAGTATTATTTCATGGTCATTAAGAGCTGGGAAAAATAACTTCGTCAGCATCTATACAGTTATTATTGCAGGGTGGAATATCTTATTGATCAATTGCCACGTAACACTTAGAAAAGCAGCTCTCACCAAAACGTAACGTATTTGTGGGAGTCCTTCATTTGCCACTAGAAATTCTGCTATTGCCAGGGAAATGCTTGATTCAGAGGAGGTAAATTTGAGCTGAGCATGGACAGCATTTTGTTCAAACAAGGAAGGTGAGAAGGTGGTACAGACAATTGCCAACTCACTATTCAGACAGGTAAGATGGTATCATCATTTTATAACCTTTTATTTCTAAAACATGCAACTTGGATAAAAAAAATATGAAACAAACAAACAAACAAAAAAACCCAAACCAACACAAAAAACCCCAATACCACACCAAACCAAACAGAAGAAAAAATAAAGAACCCAAAATATTCAGCCATGAAAGTTGCAGCACACAAATCTTGTGGATTTTTAAGAATAAACAATTTTGTTAGGAAATGTGAGAAGGGATAAATGGTTTTATAGAGAGCTGCTTCATAACTGCATTACTGTACCTTTATTGGCTGAATGGAGACTGGTTTGAAATCACAGCAATGCCACTACAGCTCTAATGTACAGGACTCAGTAGGTATTGTCCTTGGCTCACTGAAGTTGGTAGCATTTTCCTGCAATCCTCTTCGCGACCAAAATCATGCTTTACAGTGTAAAGTTACAAACAACTGGCAACAAAATCCAGGTAAGCCTCCAGATGAACTTATCTAACTTTTTTCCATATTAGATTTTTTAAAAAGAACATCAACAGTCATAGGCAATAGTTAAAGTGAAAATACAGAAGTTGAAAATGCAGCTGGTATATGAAAAATACTTGTAACACTGTTTGAACTGCAACACCTAATCAACTATTCGTAATAGACACACAACATCATCCAAAAAATAATTTTAAGAAAATAAGTTTTCTTTCACTGGACGTCACTGTTGCACCATGCTTAAAATGCTTGTTTTATAAACTATTTGTATTGTCATCTAAAAACCACTGTCTTGTTGAGAGAGTCAGGAGTTTGACAGGTGGAAGGCAGTTCAGCCTAACTCAGTGAGAACTCAAAATGCAAGCCACTCCAGCTCAAAGTCAAAAGCACTCCATCTGCAAGTGTGTGCGTGTGTGTACTTTGTTGACTGCTCATAAAATGTACGTAGCTGTTTTAATAAAAATAATAATTATAATACAGAACTCCCATACCAATGCTAATGGTTCTCTGAGTGACAATGAAAGCAAATATTTTATTAAACATTATGTGAGCAGAGATCAACCTGAATTACCCCTTGATCATAGGATTATCACAAAAATTAGGAAAGCCCATCTTCATACCATCTAGTGAACTTACCAGGTAACAACTGGTCAGAGGCATTTTGTCTAAAAGATTTTTCCATTTGAAAATGTCTTTCTTTTTCCATAAAATGCTTAAAGTGAGGCAAAATTCAGCAGAGAGAAAACACTTTGAAACAAAATTTGATAATCTTCCAAATAACATTTTCAAGACAGAATTTGTTTGGAATGCAATTATCTTGTTAACTGAAGATTTTAAAACCTTTTTTATTGCTTTACTTCTGTATTTCTTCACAAGTACATAATGTTATGCAACAAAGCACATATGCAAATAAATGAAAAGACACACAATTTAGAAAAAACAAACATTGTAACAAAAATATTTAATTTAGGATTCAGAGAAAATCTGAACATATTTGTATTTCTGAACAGAAATGAAAATATATTTTGGATGTAGAAGTTTCTAAGAAGAAGAAGCTGAATTTCCATCGCTCTTGGTTAAGCTGTTCCTGCAGTTCCCAGAGGTCAGTACATTCACTGAGCTCTCTCTTTCTCAGCACCGCAGACCCACATAGAGGAAAAGAGCAACATCTGAAAACTTGTTCATGTTGGAAAACTCATGTATATTCAGTCACCTTTGACTTTGTACTCACTTTCCACAGGCACTTGCATGTTTTGAGTGTGAGTGTCATGAATACTGAGGGAACCAGATGGTCACACTAACCATCACTCACCTCTCTGTAAATGTTAGAAATGTCAGTTACAACCGAAGTACTTGTAAATAGGGAAATCATATGAAAGGCTGTTTTTCTTAGGACTCAGAAGGATTTTCTGTGGATCTGATGGCTTTATGCAATTGGCAGTGTTTTGTGAGCCATCGGGTCCTCACATGGGGCCTGTGAGTTTGTTGGGCAGTGACAAAATGATGGTTAACATGAGCTGAGTGGCTGTGGGTGACAGGCAATAAATCTCTGTAGGGAAATTTGGCACATGTGTGCCTGGCAGGTCTACTGTAATTAATGTTAAAAAAAAAAAATCACCAAACTACTTAATCTGTAAGGTACATATGGGCAGGAAAAATCTGAAAAGTCTTTTTCTCTCTCCCCCTCAGCTGAAGCCCCAGCACATTATAACTGCCACAGGGAGAAGAAATATTTTAATAGAAATACAATATTCACAACTTGAACAATCTGTTCTTGCTGTATATTTGAAGTTTAGATTCTCTTCTCTGAAATTACTGGATTAACAAGTGGACTATAATGTATAAACTATTTTTGATGTGTAAGTGTGAACAGTTTTGCAACGCTAAATAAGCCTACCGATTACTCCCTGGACAAAACAGCTGAAAGTAATTTTCCATGTATTTCAGTACTTGTTGTCTGCTCCATTATACATCATTGCATTAAGCAATGTGAATTCTGAGATCTTGGTGTGTTAATAACCACATGCAAGGAAAAAAACCTACCACCACTGCAGTGGGTTGACCCAGATGCTCTCTCACTACCCTCTCCCACAATATGGGGAGAAAACAGGAGGTGAGGAGACTTGTGGATCGAGATAATGACTTTTTATTGGAGAAGGCAAAAGCCATGTGCACAAGTAATTCATTCCCTACTTCCCACTGGCAGATAGATGTCCTGCCACTTCCCGGAAAGCAGGGCCTCAGCAGGCATAAGGGTTGCTGGGGGAGACAAACACCATAACCACAAACATCCCCCTTTCCTCCTCTCGCTGAGTATTTATTGTTCAGTATGATGTCATGCTATGGAATATCTTTTTGGTCAGTTGTGGTCAGCTCTTCTGGCTGTGTCCCCTCCCAATCTCTTGCCCACCCCCAGCCTACTCGCTGCGGGGGAGAGGGAGAAGAGAGCCTTGGCGCTGTGCAAGCACTGTTCAGCCATAGTCAACACATTGCTGCGTTATCAACACGGTTTTAGCTACAAATGCAATATGGGCTGTTATGAAGAAAGTTAACTCCACTCCTACCAGACCCAGTACAACCGCAGCCAAGCTACCTTGCTTGCCTGGAGCGTGCAAACTGCTGATTGTAATGGGGCAACCTAGATGCAAGAGAGCAGGAGCCTGCCGCAGAAGCTGTAGCACCCTTACACCAACATTTCTTCCCTACCATTTATTTCCCACCTGTAACATCATGTAATAGCAATGTAACATTTTCTTCATATAAGAAGCCTGTCTTGAAAATAGCATCCCTTACGTTACTCTCTGTGTCTTCCAAAACACAGTCATTCCTTTTGCATGCCAGAACCTCAATCTTTATATTAATATCAAGCAGCACTCTTTTAGGATTTCATGAATCTTTGTCAGATAAAGAAAGAAAATTTAGCCGCCGTTTTGGGGAGACAGAATATGTCTTGCAACAGAACAGGGTCTCCGGCAGCTACAACGCTTTGCAGGCAGGACTTACTAAAATCTGGTGTGAAACAGTCATCTGTCCTGGCAAGTGTGACATGGGAGGAAGATACAGCCATCAGTCAAACTAGATTTTTACAGAATACTTTTCCACATTGCAAGCAGACGTATTGGACAAGTAAAACTTACCTAAACTGATGTGGAAATCAATGTAACGCTAAATGATGCTATGGAAAATGCTCCCACAAGAGTTACAAATAGTCACAGAACTACCCGTTTCAGCGGTTTTATCCCTCGTAACAATTGTGGGCAGTACGAATACAAAATGCCCGCCTCCTCTGTCTTGCACATACTCCCATCCCAAAGGCAGAAACCATCAGTCAATAACAAGACAATACACAGAAATCCCATGAGCCATACTGTTCATCTTTTTGCTTCCCACCTGAGAGAAGGTATTTTATATATTCAGGAAGGCCCTATATGGCATGATAGGAAGAGGCTAAATGCAATGTACACCTCGTTTGAAATGCTCTCTCAGGTTAGAGAGCTGAACTGTAAAGCTGAAATTTTAGTGCCCACTGTTTCTTGACACTGTCTGGTAGTCAGTGATTGACTCCTGGCTGCAAGCCTCGTTATTCTAGAGGGTTTTCTTAAACAAATTTTCTCTCCGATTCAGTGTACTCTGTGGTCCATACCTATATTTGTTCCTTACTGCACTTAACATGTGCAAGATAATACATTGCATCTAGGGAAGAAAGTTGAACTTTTACCTCTAAAATAAGATATATGCCAATTATCAAGTTTAAAAGGTTATTAGAACTAAGTAATAAATGAATGGGGAATTCTGTTTGCCCTTTTCTCAACACTAAAACTACTGGACATGAGAGCATTACTAGGGAATAAACTGCTGATCAGCCTGTCCAGCCGCCCCCGTTTGCAATGGGTTCACAACAGGTCTTCAAACCACAAACCTCATATATAACTACATTTAGGTGTCAACTTGACACATTCTTGATGTTTTACTGCCACATTTGCAACTTCAAACCCAAGGTCAAGCTTTATCAGATATTGAGAACAATATAGATTACAGACAGAAAAAAGTCATAGAAATGTCCAAATTTTCTTTGCCCCAAGCAAAATTCAAGGGTGGGGTTGGAATTGAACTCAGAAGAAAAGCAAGGAAGGTCAGGTGCAGTTTGTGTGTTCGTACAGACTAATTCTGTTTCGTAGCAACCTAATGAGGAAAGGAGAGAAGACACTGAAAAAAAATCAAATCTATTGTTAGAAACTTGTTTCATCTGCCAGTGCAGACTTTAAACCTTAATTTTCATGACAAGTTACATGAAGTTTTAATAGTTGTGGAATCTCTTTATAAATGTACTTTGCTATAACTGGACTTAATATTGTATGTAGAATTGGAGATTAAAATCTGTTAAGAGTTAATATTTCTCTTCAGTGTATCACGTGGAAAGAAATTACAGTGAAATTACATTCAGGAATATCATTCGTTTGAAGGACCAGTATCATGTTTGTTGAAGAACTGAAGTAACACAACTTACTAAAGGAATTTCAGTTGCTGGATGAGAACAGGAACTAGGTAGCATAAGCTTTAGCAGGAACTAGGTAGTATGATGAATTTAAGGATCTTGATGAAAAATGGTTAACAAATAACTGCTAAGTTGGCAAAAAGATTAGTACAGAAAAAAAAAAAAGGTGTCCAGCACAAGCCTTGATCGAAAGAATTAATGAAAAAAGAAATTAATTAAACTACAAAGAGTCGAGTAAATACCCCAGTGAAGGAAGTTATACTAGCCATTACTCATTAACTCTATTTTAATAAAAAATAACAATAACCTGCTAATAACCTCTACAAGAGACGGTGATTTCACGGTTAAGGGAACTCTGCAGATCAGAATGGTTCTTGCTTGTGCAACTTCACAGACACACACAAAATCACAGTTGGTGGAAAATTTATTTTTATTTTCTAGGCATTTTCCACTCTACTAGACTTTGATATTTGGGATCGAGTGCTCCCTCAGTAAGTTTGCAGATGACACCAAGTTGGGCGGGAGCGTTGATCTGCTCGAGGATAGGAAGGCTCTGCAGAGGGACCTGGACAGGCTGGATCGATGGGCCGAGGCCAACTGTATGAGGTTCAACAAGGCCAAGGGCCGGGTCCTGCACTTGGGTCACAACAACCCCAGGCAACGCTACAGGCTTGGGGAAGAGTGGCTGGAAAGCTGCCCAGAGGAAAAGGACCTGGGGGTGCTGGTTGACAGCCGGCTGAACATGAGCCGGCAGTGTGCCCAGGTGGCCAAGAAGGCCAATGGCATCCTGGCCTGTATCAGAAATAGTGTGGCCAGCAGGAGCAGGGAGGTGATCGTGCCCCTGTACTCGGCACTGGTGAGGCCGCACCTCGAATCCTGTGTTCAGTCTTGGGCCCCTCACTACAAGAAGGACATGGAGGTGCTGGAGCGTGTCCAGAGGAGGGCAACGAAGCTGGTGAAGGGCCTGGAGCACAAGCCTTATGAGGAGCGGCTGAGGGAACTGGGGTTGTTTAGTCTGGAGAAGAGGAGGCTGAGGGAGACCTCATCGCGCTCTACAACTACCTGGAAGGAGGTTGTAGCGAGGTGGGTGTTGGTCTCTTCTGCCAAGTAACTAGCGATAGGACGAGAGGAAATGGCCTCAAGTTGCGCCAAGGGAGGTTTAGATTGGACATTAGGAGAAATTTCTTTACTGAAAGAGTGATCAGGCCTTGGAACAGGCTGCCCAGGGAAGTGGTTGAGTCACCATCCCTGGAAGTATTTAAAAGACGTGTAGATGAGGCACTTAGGGACATGGTTTAGGGGACATGGTGTGTTGGGTTGACGGTTGGACACGATGATCTTAGAGGTCTTTTCCAACCTTAATGATTCTATGATTCTATGATTCTATTTTTGAAGGAGGGACCACATCCTGTTCACCCTGCACAGGGCTTGACACCTCCAATGCGACTGAGGTACATCAACAGTGTTAGGGGCCAGACAAAGCAGCACACACAGGAGGAGACACCACCACCATTCCGATGGCAATGGTCCTCCCTAAATATCATAACCCTCCTGCCAGTTCTATTCTTAAGCCAACATCATTCTTTAGGGACAATCCAGAGAGGAACGCAATTTTAGGACAGAACAAACATATCTAATGTGTAATGGACCTTCAGAAGGTGAAAGGGTCTGCCTAAGGCATCCCTGGACAACTTTGAAGCACTTACTCATTTCTATTTCTAGATGAGCAGCATAGTCAGGTTACTTTGAGAGGGCTGCTCTGTTTTCATGTACAAAACTAAAGGATCTGAACAATGCCTGCATTAGGTGGGCTGGACCCCCAGCCCGAATGTGAGCACGTGGGTTTCTTTTCTGTGAGTTTTGAAGGTCATATGACATACACATTGCAGAGTCCTTGTTTCAATATTGTCTGGAAGGGATAAAGTTGATAATAGTATTGTGGGACTAGTGTTCTGGCAAAAACAATTAAAAAAAAAGAACGTAACTAGTTAAGGCTCCTGTCTGTACTCTTGTATGTAGCAGCATGTCAGAGAGAGTAAGATGTGCTCTCTGCAGTTCACAGGTTTTGACTGTCCTGTCCTCTGGTACAGTCACCAGATACAAATATTTTTATCAAGTGGAACAACAGTTATCACAAGCTGGAAGCTCTTGAAAGCACCTTTACACTAAAGCTGCGGCTCCATTCTAGATGGGCTGCCTGGGGTAGGTGTCCAGCATGCAACAGGCAAAAGGAGTTCCACAAGAGCCAAGATCAAGCCCTTCTGACTTTCCCTTTAGCCCCAAAGGAGAGAGGGCTTTGGGGAGGAGGCAGGGGAGGACGGCATTTCAGACATCAGCAACCTCCTGATAGGTGTCTGGGGATACAGGTTGTCTCCTCTGTGGTAGGCAGAGATGAGGAAAGGACTTGCTTGGGTTAAATGCACATTGCTGTGGAGTTGTACTGAGGTCCCTGTTGCACCAGGAGACAAATGTCCCCAGCTGCTGTCTTCTTCCCAGCTGCAGTCAAGAACCACATTTCTGTGGCATCCTCCACATAGGAAGCCCCTCAGTGTCCCCAAAAGCCAACTTCTCTACTTTCCCTGCTGTACAATGTAGCTCTCCACATGGAGATGCAGGAGTGACAGAAAGACAGTTTTATTACTCCATCTTTCATTTATGATCTTTTTGATGGCTGCTGTCATGGGGATACCCACTAGGTGGGAGAGACCTCAGGTAGAGCTGAGCTCTGGTGCTGGAGAAGTTCTTCTGCACGAGTTGATCATGCACGCTTCTAGCCTCAAATGCACGGGGTCAGATGCTCTTCACTGGTGCTTAAAGTACCTTCTTTTATGCTGAGAGAAAACATAGTTCATTATTGTGGCTCAGCTGACGCACATGAACTTGTTCCTCCCAAGGACTGAGATCTGTGCCCGAATCCTGAGTGGGCAGAGCACAACCTCAAAGTGATTAAAAGGCTGAGATGATGCTTTATTGGTTTCCTCTCATGCAGCAGCTGTACGGCTGGAAGGAGGTGACAGCTTTCAGTGCAATGGGCTGCATGAGAGCGCTGGCTGAAGGTACTGTTGCCTCCTCACAGCCGACTGTTGTTCTTGTGTTTACCCTGGACACATAACACGTGCTAGCTCTGTGGGCCTGCCCCAAATTTTTCTTTAAAACGTCTTGCAGGACAGAGCTATGGGTTCACCCACTGATGCTGCTCTTGCAAATTCCTCAGCCTTTCTTGTCCGAAACTCAAACTGCCACGTGCCTCACCTCCCCCTCCTGAATGCTTGACAGGCAGTGGTTGATTCTCCAGGATTTTCTCCATGAACCCTTCAGATGCAGCACGTACATTGCCCGACACAGGAGTCTTCCTCGTGAGCCTTTTCTGGATCTGCGCTTGCCCCTTCTGGAGGTCTGGTCACGAGGGTCACTGGAAACCTCCCAGGTGCTCAGGCATTCGGAAGCAGCCACACTTCAGCTCTTGATGTTTCCAGTAAGCCAGGGACCACAGGCAAAGGACGCAGACATGGTTCATTAGGATAAATGTTGCCTGTGAAAAATCTCACTTTTACCTGCACTAGTTCAGTCCAAATCATCTGGCCCCAGGAGAAAACTTCCGGCACTTATGTCACTTTTTGATCCAGTGCCAGTTCCCTATTTGCAAGATGTCACATCTCCGCCAGTATAACCAGATGAGCCCTTTTTCCTGGCGATACCCTGCCTTCCTTCACAGATCTTCTACACAGACTAAACCCTGCAAGCCCTGGTTTCTCTCAGTCCTGGAGAAAGTTCAATGTCCCAGAATCAGAGGTTGTTTTGGTCTCTCGTTATCCATGTATTCTGTGGTACTTTCATCTCCCCAGCTACAAAATTTCAGTGAAGCCCAACGAACTAGAGGCATGATTATTACAGCCATAGTTTTCAAATATCTGATGGCTGTGATGAGTCTCCTCCATGAGACACCTGCATAAAACAGGGCGATCAGAGCTGATCCTGCCTTAACTAGTACTTCATAGGAAATAGATTCAGTGCAGCTGCTTCTTTACAGGTAGGCATTAGCAGGACCTCTGTGGCTTTTGTTCCCAGCTATGCAAGAGATACCAGGTGCAAGACCTGTGTGTGGTACCTCAGCCTTGGAGGTCAAGGTTCCAACTCCAGAGCAGTTGTGCTACAGCATGCTGTGCTCCTACGTGTGTGGCTGGTACCTCCGTGGGAGCACTGCCCTGGAGAAGCAGGACTGGTCCTTTGTGTCCCCTGCCTTGACAATAGAAAGTGGACCTCCTGCAATGCTTCTGCATCACTTCTTGCCCCTGGCCACAGCACAGTTCTCCAGCAAGACAGCAAAGAGACAACTATCCAGGAGGATTCTAGCAGCAGCAGCACCTGCTCTGTGATGCTATGGGCAAAACACCAATAAGTCATCTCAGGAAACAGCTCTTTGCTATGTGGGATACCTTCAGTCCCTTGGGTCATCCAGTGTGAAGTCCCTCAGGCTGAGTTCAAAGAGTTTTCCTGTGCTGCGAAGGGAATCGACAATGGGCAAGAGATGAGGAATAGGGTACAGAAAGTTGTAAGGTTTTGTAAGCTCCTTGAATAAATAAATGTGTGACTTTCTCTGCATCTTTATAGAGTGGAGCACTTTATAGCATCTGAGTTTTATCCACAGCTTTGGACACAGAATATGCATAGTAGACAGAAATTATATGTAATATATTTAGATAAGCAAATAAGAAGCCAAGTTTCCTGACTCACATCCATCTGTTTTAATGCACCTTCCATGTAAAACAAACAAAAAGAAGGATAACAAAGTCCTATAAACTTAAGAAAGAACGTCCCAGCAACTCTGACACTGATAATACATGTCCCTAATGAAGAGAAACCCAGCTGATAAGACTTGACTAAAACAGCAAAAAATCTACACTGATGTGACCTAACACCAGAAGCATTTCTGTCATAACGGGAAGGCTTTTTTTGTGCTTGTCAATGTATGTTTACATCTCTAAAGTCTTTTGTAGCAAGTTCTATATGGGAGTTGTCTCATTATTTACTGTGAGAAAACCTCAGAGAAAGACTTGAAGGGTAAGCCACAAACTGTGCTATTTTTGAAACTCCTGTATTGTATTTATTCCCACTTGACCTTTTTTTGAGGTACTCTTGACCTTAGGTCTATGCATTAGCCCTAGTGCCGGTCTAATTCCTAGCTCCCCATCTCTATTCTTTTGAGGGTCTCCTCGGATTCTTAAAGATGCTTCAAGACCACCCAAAACTATAGTCTCCTGGCTATACTTCTTTTGGGACAAATGCACATAACTTCTGTCTTGAATTTCTACTGGAGATGGAGTTCAAAATGTGGCTTCCATGATACCCCTGTAAATACATGTATGATATACATGTATGTATGATATACATGACTGTACTGACTATAAAACTTTCTGCTGCCAGTTAACACCTCGTGTTGAAAGAGAAAGCAGTTAGGAAGATCTGCCATTTTATTGCGTGAGTAGACAGGTTTTGGTAAGCCAGGAAAGAGCTGTGGTCTCCAAGATAAGGAGTTCACACCTGTGGGATGAATGGTTCAAGGTGTGCCAGTGTAAATCTAATTAATTCCTTTCAACTGCCTCACATCGATCCTTGGATAGTAGGTTTTCATGGAAAAACTCCTATGTGTAGGCTCTCTGTGCGGCTCAGTTACAGTGGGGATTTGTTCTTCCCCTTATTATTATCCAGTTTTAATGAGGAACTTCTGGAGAAGGAAAAAGTGACAGATTTTAGCTTTCCAGTTTGTCTGTTTGCTACCCTTTAGTCGTTCTTTTGGAAATTATAGAAGACAGTTCTTTGGAGAGTAGGGAGCCCTTCTTTTGGACGACATATTTTCCATACAGAAATATTCAGGGTAGCATGTAGAAGCAACAAGTGCAAATGAGTTCATTAAACTGAAATGCCACTGAGAATTACAATGATAACTCTATCCCAGTTAGAAGTAGGTTATTGCAATTACTCTTATCATAGGACTGAACCTTATGGGGGACCTGATCACTGCCCTCACAGAGCCACTGGAGCCACAGGTCACTGGAACTTCATTCCATGACCCTTGACAATGTGTAGATGTAATCATGCAAAAGTCAGAGGCAACATGCACTGTAATCGATGCTACATTTAGCAAAAAACATACAATGAAACAGTAAGATAATTTCTGCTCATTTTCTTTCTTTTTTTGGTGAAAGAAAAAAAAAGTGTACAAAATGAAACTAGATTTACAGGCCATATTGTGACTGATACGATATAGAGATGACCCTTCAGCTGTACCTGTTGGAGGGGTTGGCAACCATTCTTATGGGAAGTGGTTTGATCACACTGAAGTTAAAACTTCTTTGGCAGGTCCATTGCCCTCTCTTATGACTTAGATGGGTCCACAGTCACGCTGTTGCTTTAGACGCAGATTCACACAGCTATTTATTAAAAAAAAAACTCCTGCAAACAAGTCATACCAGCCTCAATCCAGAAGATTAATTCATCCTTCAAGAATAATGATCTGTGTGTGCAGTTAAACATCCCAACGTGTTCCTCATAATGTCAATACCTGGACCATTTGCTGATCTTCATAATTTGATGATGACTCTGTGACAAGATTATATCTGTATATGGGTTATAAAACACTTCATGACGATGAACAGAGAGATAACAGATTCTCACCAGAATCAGCCCTATGCATGTTCTTTGATACTTCCTCAGTGAAAACTGCATTTTGAGACACATCAGTAAGCTGATTTTTAATCCATCTAGCATGATCCCCATACATTGCATAATTCAAGTGTTTTAGTCAAATTGTCGTGCAGGATACCTTGAAGATGTCAACTATTGTATCAATACAATTACCTATGTCAACCAGACTGATAATCACGTCAAACAAGATTGTTGCCTTTCTTTGACAAGACCTGAATTCCATGAAAATATAAGTAACATAAACTTTTATAATTTGTAACATGTTAATTCAAAGCTAAGTAATATAAAATGGAATATGAAAATACTCTGTTCTGATAAGGTAAAAAATGAATTCAAGCAATTCATTTTCATTTTTCTAAATGCAAGCTTATGGAAATAGACATATTTCACCTAATTGCATCCAATATTTCATCTAAATGTATCAGAGTGTAATTTTTCAGTGGAAGAATGTTTACTCTGAACTTTTTTGACCAGCTGTGAGACCAAAGCTCTTAATATTAATAATTGTTGGCGGGTTAGAGATGGACTAGACAAATCATTTTCTCACAAGTCTATCATCAGTATTGTCCATGCACCTCGTGTGGTCTCTCTAGGAGGATGGTTACACACCATAGATCACAACCGTCACAGGACGCATGCATAGTTAAGTTTTTATACTATTGGTACTATTTAGTATGCAGTGTATGTAGGTCCAACAGGCACAAGCATTAAATGGCCCGTATTGGGCAGCAGTAACTAAACAGCAAGCTGATAGAGAGACAGGAGTCCTTAATCACCCAAGCAGCCCACCTCCTTATGGAGCCATCAATGACATTTGCTTTTTCACCTAAAATCTCTAGTACCAGTGAGTGCGGGGGGCGGGAATGAAGTGAAATTTTGTAGTGATGCAGTAGTTCAGGAGAAGAGGGGGAAGTGGCTATTTAAAGACAAGGAGGAGTATACGGGATCCTGTGGCATCAAAACATGGTCCACGGCCCTTCAAGCTGATACATGCCGTAGCTGGAAGGGATGTGGCACAGAGAACTCACCCAGCTTTACGTCCAGAAAGTGAAGCAAACACTCAGCTGCTGCTGTATCCCTGTCCCTGGGCTTTACGTTTGGATGCTCTCACATAGCAGAGCCTAGGCACTAGAAAACTACCCAGTTTCCATCTGGAGTGCTGTTATTTACATTGTCCTTTCTTGTAATTTATTTCTAGTCTTGAAAATTCAAGACTAGGTGGGATTCAGGCAATGAAAAGCCTGACATTTAGCCTTCATTAATAAGAATCTTTTTTATTTTGCCCCTGAAGCCTGTCCCAGGATATGGGAGCAAGGTAGAAGCGGGGGGGAATGGAGAAAGTTACTGAAGTGGGGTCATGAATCCAAATAAAGCAGTGTGGGTGCTCTGCACACACATACACACCCCTCCAGACATATTTAAGGGACTGATGTGGTGGGATCACTTGCTGCCACACCACAACAGTCTGATTTAGGAGGAGAATTTCCATCCTACAGGCATGAAGCAGCCTTGCAAAGAGCAAGGGAAAGACCAGACAGTCCCGGGCAAACAAGTGGGACATCAGGCCTGGGTATAAAGCTGTCAGCACAAGACTGAGACATTAGCATAGAAAAACATTCCTGCTCTTCACATCATCTTTCAGTCATAGCTCTCAGTACACAGCATGGTCCAGATCTCTTCAGCATTCAAAAGAAAAACTCTCGGTATCTCTCAGCTGGGAAACTAATACACCGGTATATTAGCAAGCAAAAGGCTGATTCCTCCTAGATAAAGGGATTTCATATATACTGACAGATAACTGGCCTTCATGCCTTGTGGCCAGACAGGAAATATGCAACCAAATAATTATAAGTGCTGAGATTTGTAAAGGCATTCGTGGTTGTGTCTGTCTAGGAATAACCAGCGGTCACTGGCCCCGGTGTTTGAGGTGCTAAACCTGTTTTGCTGGCCCCTTCTTCAGATCGATCACCTTCACAGGGTTGTGGAGCTCTGAACTGGTACAGACTTGTTTTACCCACCCACGTCTGTTAAAAAAAAAATCTGTGAAAGAGTAACTTGTCCTTGCAAGCTCGATACCAGCTCAGGACTGGTCTGCTCCACAGCCCGCACCAGGCCGGTGCAGGACGTGAGGGCAGTATTAGCGCCGTGCTCTGTGCCTCCGACACCGGGCAGAAATGTGCTTTGCGTCCTCACACCTCATCTGCATGAGATTTGTATTGCGGGATGAGGTGATGGGGCACAGGCCTGGCGTTTGTAACTGCAGGATCCCCTGGCTTTCCTTCCGAGCAGCCCTCTGATGTACTTTCAGTGTGACGGTAAGCCAGCGTCCTGAGAGCTGCCCCCCGGCTGGCGGGCTCACGCTGCTGCCAGCGCTGGCACCGCGCCGGTGGGGAGTGGCGTCGCTGTACAGTATCTACAGTATCACTATATAGAGGTGATTAACAAAGAGCGTAGGGTGGGATTCAGCAGCAGACATGACATCTCCCCCACAGTGAGCGTTTCTGCTGGGAGGGGTCTTTTAATTTCTTACTCTTGTGTTGAAACCGATGCAAATGTACTGTTTCCCTGTTATTTATACACCTTAATCTACATTAATTAAAACATCATTTTAGCAGAATATTTTACAGGTCTACATTACACTTCAGTTTAAACCAAACAGTCAACAGCAATGGGCTCTTGGTCCACACACGTATTCCCTGGCACCAGGGCAGCTGAACCAAGCAGTTCACTGATAGGGCACAGTTTGATTATCTACCGCTTTGCACATTAAGACCTGGAGCTAATGAAGAGTGCTGACACTTCAGCATAAAGCCAGGGAGAGCGTGCATGCCCTATCTCCCGTTCCATCAGAGAGGGAGCCCTGAAAAGCCGCCCTGAGGACAGGCAGAGGTTTGCTGCCTGCTCGGGCTGGATGCGGCCGAGTGGTTCCCGACACACGGGGCTGCAGAGACAGCCTGCGATGGGCTCCCTGGGAAGTCATGCCCCGCTGCGCCAGGCCTCCGTGCTATTTAAGGCTCCTCCTGTTTAGCAAATCCCTTGAGGCCACTTTTGTAGACAAGCCAGGCTAGCAACGTTTATCACAGTCATCATAGCCTGTGCAGGGTTATATTCTGCTTAGCTTCTGTTAGCTTTGGATTTCACGTCTGTGCTAAATAAACTTTGCTGATTTTGAAATAGCTGAAATTGCTGACTTACATAAGGGCATATTCATTGTCATACGTCCCTACACATAAATAATCAGCTTGCTGACCTCAAAGGAGATGGACACGGCAGCAGGAACATTGTTTCCAGTAACACTGGCTGGAAATCTTCCAGGTGATTTTTTTTTCCTTCAGAAAACACTGATCTGATAAAATAAAAAAGCCAATAGAGAAATTACTTGGTCACTGGTTATAGCTTTCAATGGAAAACCAGCGATGCCTTTTATATGATAGTCCTGTATGATTCATGTTGTGTTATGTCTTTACCTAGAAGTTAAACAAAAAGATTTCTTAGATGTCTTAGCCTAATTAAAATAAGGCATAAGGGCCTTTTCCAAATGGAATATTTCATTTAAAGGCGTTCTTAGCATTTCCAAAATTAAATATGTGAAGAACTTCATTTTGTAGTAAATGCCAGCCTTTTGAGTTTTGATGTTGAGCAAGGCCAACAGGTAGGCCTACGGTGCTGAAATTTTTTCTGACGTAGAAGCGTTGCTTCTGGATTGATTCCAGCCCACATAATGCAACAAAGCTGTGGAACAAATAATTACCCACAAAGATTTTGCAAAGATGACTAGGGCTTTCCCAGGGCTAGAGGAAGTTGAAGGCAGTGGGTCGTGGGTACAAAATGGCTACTTAAAACATCTTGTTTCACTGTCTAGATGACAGATAGAGAAATGGGGAAAACAGTTTCTTCTCCTGTAAAAGGAAATTCTTGAGGGACAGGATCTCCCTGTCAGCACAGAGGGTCTCCTTTCCAGTATTGCCCAACCGCCATAGGGGGACAGGAGTACTTCCCAGTCCATTGTAAAACCGACCCATGGTCTCATGCTGACCTAGTTTTCTCTTGTCCACTAAAGTATTAAAACGTCCTCTTTTACTCTTTTTTTTTTTTTTTTTTGCAAAGAGCACAGCTCAGTTGAGGGGAGAATCCAGCCTTGTCAGAATGAGGAATTCTTAAACAATTTCTAGTTGCTTCGGAATATAAGTGGAGGCATTGAAATAAAACTATTCCAAGAGAATTTAGGCATTCTTTCACTTTGATATTTTTTTCTTTTTTCGCTTGAGGATCTGCTGGTTCTTTCTTTAGAGGTGTGAAAATATCAAACACTCCTACACAGGTATCCAACTGAAATCAACATCTATCCTTTGGCTGCAATATCTGGTCGAATGTTTAAGATTGTTACATTTGAAACAGACATTGAGGGCATTTAGGCTCCTACTGCTCAGATCCAGACAAAAAATTAGTCCCTAACTCCTACTGCAACACATGGGAAATGGAGGCCTGCTGTCCCCACTCCTTGAAAGGACACAGAATAATGTTTTAGTGTGTTTAAAAATCTGGGCCACATTTGAACGAGTTTGCTTTTGCCAGTATTTTGTTATCAACAAAGCTGGGGGACTTTCCTGGATCCTGCCTGGCTCCAGCTTGGTCTACCCAGAACTGGCTTCACCTCCCTGGTGGTATTTGCTCCAGCTCTGCACCAGGATGAAGGAAGTCCACAGCCGCCAGCACCCAGCCATCCCTTGAAGCAGCATAGTCTTATGTCTGCATTTGTGGCACTGTTAATTCTCAACCATTCATGGATTAGTAGAGTTTAATATCTACTTTTATTATGCAAACAGCTAATTTGCCTTTCTCTACTAGCATTACCTACATTGGTGGCATCCAGCTGGCAACAGAGACCATCTCCTGGTACTTGAAGTAGAACTGAAGTGCCACCACTGTGGTCAGTCTGACCATCCTTTCCCCATTCCCTAACAGCCCTCAGCAGGATGAAGGTGTTGATAGTGAAGAAACACGATAGAACAAAGAAAATCCTGGATGGATTCAACAGTCAAAAGTATAAATAAGAAAAATACCGAGGGCCTATGCGCTAACTGACTCTACATGTCAAATTTAGATCTCCGTCTAAACACCTGTACTCTCTTTAGGAAAGTGCGCCAGGGAGCATGTTTAAGCCTAACATGTTCCTCAGCTCTTGCTCCACATTGCTGGACTTAGCACAGGGCTGGCCGGCACCCCTGTGGCACAGCCCTTCCATGAGGGACCTGGTGGCCACTTTCTTTCTCATTGGCCAGTAATGCCACAAACTACTGTTGGGTGTACCAAACCAGACGAAGCACACCTAGGGCTCTGCCAACAGATGGCGAGATCCTACACTCCGCCTTTTTCCCATCCACTCTGTCCCAAAGTTTGCTAATGCCCATGACTACGTGCATCTTATGTCCAAGCCGGTGAGCTCAGACTCATGTTCAAAATACAGGATAGAATTACCTATGAAAATCTGACTCTAAATGCCTAAAAGTTGAGTATTCGAAATTGTGACAACTTCTGGAAATGCTGGTTATTTTATCCAAGCTTATCCTCATTATGAGACTTAATATGTACTTGAGACTTTAAGAAATAAAACGGTAAAAAGTTAACACTCTAAACAGAACTGAAAAAATAGAAGGTTTTGTCGTGCTGGTCTATAGTTCATTTATTTCACCGTGTGCAAGTGGCACAATGAATCCACTTTCGTGTAAATGCAGATGAAATAACTAGCTGCTTCTGATTTGCAGGGGCTTTTCTTTTGTAATTTGCAATTACTGTGTTACTCCTACAAGACTCCAGACCCATTTGTAATAATCTCTTCAATGGACCAGGTATCTTTGTTGATATTTGTCTCTGCCTACTCATAAAAGAGTAAAAGAGCTTGCCTATACTGCAAGACAAAACCTTGCAGTATAGGCAATAATTGCTAGCCTGAAAAATCCAAGAAGTATTGCAGCCGAACTCAGTACCAGAGGGCTGAGTTTATTCATTTTAACAATCTTTGTTGTCCTGAACTCTTCCCAAGATTTAGACATCAAAAGCAAGTTAATTTCTACCTTCATCCTCGGCTGTGTGAAATAAGTGGCTTTGCACTCACTGAACACAAGCTCTCGTTGCCTTTCGCATTTTCTTTCTTTGACCCAATTCCCAATTATCAGTGGATAAGAAATATTTGCACTTAAAGTTAATAACTCAGTCTGCTGTTCTGAGGAAAGGAAAAGGTCACTAGCTGCGTTTCTGTCTTTTAAAGGAAAAGGATTTTGATGTAACCTCAGTGCTGGCAGTCTGAAAACTCAAGGCCGTACACGAATTTGGCTCTATGGGGGCGATCCCAGCTGCATCGAGAGCAAGAAGGGCCGTGGTCCAGTAGGCCTTGGTGTTTCCAAGCCATGGAGGATGGCTCATGTCCGGTGAGGCCGATGTCCTCAGCGCCATCTTGCCATGCCCCACACCATGGCAGGGGACCCTGTGGCACCCCTTGCAGAGCTGCACAGTATTCAAACCCAGTGGGGTGACTTCAGTATGGCTGTGCCTTCACTTTTTCTTTTTTCTTTCTTTCTTTCTCAGCTCCATTCCCGGGTAGAACAGACCAGATCTCCAACTTGTACCATGGAGAGGAACAAATGACACAAAACTGATTTGCACCATGAAATGTGCTATGATGAAGACCTGGCCCATCTGATCTGAAGTGACCGCTTTGCCACTTTAGGCAAAATCACAGGTACACCAAAGACAGGATTTCATCCTTAGCTCTCAGTCGCCTGGGTTTAAGTAAGCTCCATGCTATTACACTAATCAATTATTTTTCTCTTTTAATTCCAGTGTGTCTGCACAAAGCAGACAATAAAATATGGGCAGAAGGAGCTGCAAGATGAGATAAGATAGAAGCTTGAACATTTTTCAAATTAACCTGACTGCTTTGTGTTATTTGAGGAGATAACACGCTTTTTCCTCTTGTGGCTAATGAAACCGAGGCCTCAGAAATCCCCAGATTGGGAGGGTGTGCTCGGCCCCAGCCCCACTCATTTTGCAATTGCCTGGGACAAGCAGAGCACCCCAACCGGGGCCACCTATGTTCGTCGGTGGGGAACCAGGGCAGATGTAGCCATAGGCAGATATACCCGTTTCCACTGCCCGGCCACAGCGTAACGTACCAACTGTCTTCCCCAACCGCATCCTGAGGGGAGAGGTTTGCACCCACAGAAGCCAGCACTCCTTCAGCCCAGTGAAGCCCAACCAGGCATTGAGCTCAGCTAGGGCCATCAGCCTCGTGTGGTCCCAAACCTTGCGATCCTATAAATCTTCCACATACTCACATTTTTTTTCCAGGACATATACTACATCAGAGTTTAAATTATATTCATACCATTTTTCTCTGATTCGCCCGATGCCTGTGTATGGCCTACAGCATTTAATGGTGCTTCAAGATTTACATATCATCAACAGCACAGTGAGCCAGGATCCATGCCACAAAGATTAAGCTGTCATTCAGGCAACTGAGGATAGTACGTTGGTAAGAGTTACATCTTGTGAGGACCTTCGGGAGCCTAAGGGATTTAACAGGGAATGGCGAATACCTTCTGGGAGCAGAATGAAACAAATCACCGAAAATTTAGATTCATTTTTATAAATGAAATGTCAAAAAAGAAAACAGTCCAAGGATACAGTCATTGCTATTCATGGATATCTCATTTTCTTTCATGATGACACTTCTTAGACCTTTTAAAGTGCTTTTCAACTTCCTGCTACTGTGTGTTATGTATCATGTTGTGGCATTAGCTGTAGCTTCAGAAATATGGAAGTAGACTCACCTCATAAGGAAAACAGTGTTTAGGACATTGTATATAATTCCGCCTGAAGGGCCATTTTAAGCTGGTACCTGAATAAAATTTACCTGTTGCTTATGCACAAGGCCCAAGCATCTGCATATGCAGTTATCCAGACAATGTGCATAAGTGAGACCACCTGGAGACAGCACAGAACGTTTGTACAAGCTGTTTCTGAAACCACTTTTCTGTAAATAGAGCATACAGACCCTAATCCACCAGAGGACAAAGCACACTGCTTAATTCTAAGCATGTGAGTAATTCCCGTTGCCTTTGCACAGTGTACCTGGGCAGATCAGTTGGCTGTGCTTCAGAAAAGCCTTTAATAAGTTTTATTTTATTTCAGCAGGACTGCACCTGTGCTTCATATTAAATTTCTCCCTTAAGTGTTTTGCTAGAGTTCTTCACTCTTGAGATGGGCTCTACTTTCTTTTTTCCTTGAACTGAGACTAGTTTATACAAAAATCTTCATAATTTTTAATTATTCGTGACTGGCAAGCACTAAAGAAAAATGAACATGCTGAAGCTGCAAAAGCTGCTTGAGAAGGACTCAAAGCAAGGGGAACAAAAAGATGGTGCTGAGCGTGCAATAGACAGTGCCATTATGCTTCCGACAGCAAGCCTTCACGCCGCTCTCATCCTAGCTGCTTTTGCCCTAAGGTTTCAGGTGCTCACGCGATGGAGACCACAAGCATACGGTTTGGGGAAGGACAACCTGACACAGCGGGCTCAGAGACAAGGCTTGCAGCAGCAGTGACCAGCAGCGAGGGTCCCTGATGCTTCCCTGCAGAAAGCAGCGTATTTAGGTGGTGCATAGGCAAAGCACCTCTTTTCAAAGTGACCAGTGCAGTCCTGCTCTGCACAGCCCTGGACAGCCTTCAGCCTCCCTCTTGGCAGCACAGCCTGCCAGCTAGGGCCCTGGGGTCACCGAGGCACTGAGAGATGACTTCTTTTATTATACACACGTATATCATCTTGCATTGACTCCAGATCCCAGCTCAGTGATTGCACATGAGAGGATAGTTTGCAACGTCTCTACCGACAAGCGACACTTTCTTTAGTGCACAGATGTTGGCATTTGCTTTTCAACACCTCCCTGTAACTTTACACACACAGTCTAGGTTTATTTTGAATCAACATATCACAGAATATAGTTTATAGCTGTCCTCAGACCCACTTCCAGGAAAGGACTCTGACTGTGTCACTCCACACTGCCAGCACCTCTGCTCTGTCTATGCTAAGGTCATTGTGCCTCAATTCAAGCAGGAAGAGTATATGTTGGCAGAGCCGACCTTCCCTGCTGCTATCTTGGTGCTGGACCACTGCAAAAGCCAGGCACGCTCCCTGCAAAACTCCCCTACAGCACATTCACTCACCTTCCTCTTAGTTAGAAAGAGTATGAAATATTTGCTGGATAAATTATCCTTGGTTCAGGAATAGTGCCCACTCTCCCACCCCATCACCCCTCTACTGAATTTTTCAAACAAACTGACCTTTATGGCTTTAAGATTCTGCTCTATTTAGGTGAAATGGGTAGACCTACACCCATCTTTGAAGTCAAAGGAAAACATCAGAGGACTTCCAGAGCAGCCTGTCGATTGCCTGCCTGGGCAAGGAGGGTACCAAGGCGGGGTAATACCCAGGTGTCCTCCCAGCTGTAGGCTTCTGCATGTCTCAGAGTAGCTATCTGCATGCTTCGGACATTCACCTCTGGCTGCGCGTAAGGTCAAGATTTCAGCTGGCGTTCTGGAGGGACAAGGCGTCTAGTCTTAAGGACGCTTGGTGGTATCCCTCAAAATACAGCATAAGAAAGCTGGCGTTCCTATGTCTCCCAGTCTGGCCACAGGTCTTTGCAGTATTTTGCAGGTACATTGAGAAAAGCACCATATTCTGTAGCCAGAACTAAAGATACCTGTGTATCTCTACATTTCTTAGAAAAGGAGGGATAGAAGAGGAGAAAAAAGGTACCAAACATGCTCTCAGAATGCCTGAAATTAAAAAAAAAAAACTTCAAGTTTTCTAAAAAGTAAATAAAGGAGACCAAGTGATTTTTGCTCTGGTAATTTCAAAGCAAACTGCATGATTTTGGCATCTCTTAGTCATATTCATCACTGCTTAGGGCTGTCATATAGAGGAGGTGGAACTAAAGAAAAGAACCCCCTGCAGAATAGAAACACACTGAAAAATAGGACCAGCCCTTTGCCTTGTGTATCCTGAAGCAGCCCACTCATTGGTTAGAGATGCTGGACTAACTCTCCCATCACTTCCTAATCAGAACTACCTAGACTCCTGCAAAAGGTGAGGCACCCCACTGAATTCGACTTGGCATCAACTCGGTAGGTGAGTCCTGTGCTACCTGCAAAAAACAGTGACAAGGATAAAGTTATCAGTGTCAAAGCAGTACTCCGCAATGATTCAGGACATTTGATCTTCCATTGGGGCAAACTGTGGTCAATGACACTAGAGAGTGAAGATGCTTTGCATGGCCTGAGCCTGTGTCAGCCCTCGGGTCCCAGCGGGCTCCCTGCAACGCTGGCGCTCCAGCTGTCGTGTACTCCCAGGCTGGCGTGGGGTAATGGCAGCCTGAGCATCTGGTTCTCTACATTCATGCTGGGTTTCCATAGCTCGTTTCCATAAACAGTCTGATCTCTATTTTGATAGTGCACATGTATTCTTCTCTGAGATCCCTATTTCCATCTCTGGCTATCCACTCCATCCTTCCTCACACTGTATTGCAGTCCTTTTCTCCACCATCTGCTGCAAGGAGCTCATTTGTCAAAGGGAGATCTTTAAGGACGTAAAGGAAGAAGCCCGTCAACACCGCTTTCGTCCCACCAAGTTTGTTGGAGGGGAGCCAAGTGCTAGCCAGCCATGGAGAACTTTGCAGGGCCAGTTTCTTTAAATGCATTTTAAAATAAACGTTTGTCAAGGGCACAGTGCCCTCGTGTCAATGGAAAGGGGCCCGCCCTGGGAGGAAACCAGATATTTGAGAATGCTACTTCTCCTGGCCAAGGGCAGCCACCTGCCCAGGGTGCTGCAGGTGCAGGGAGACCACACTCAGCCCCTACCTACTGCTGGGAGCAGAGACAGGGCCAAATTGCTGCTGCTGTACGTGACTCGAGCCGAAAACTGAGAGAGGCAGCGCTAGGTGGGCCAGCAGCAGCTGACCATGCTGGAGTCGACCCTGGCCATTGCGCTGTCTGGGCATGCTACCAGCCAGCTCCCTGGCCTTGCTGCCCAGCTCTGCATGTCGACTGCTGATTTTAAGAGACACTGAAAAAAAATGCAAGAGGATGTTCCTCTTGATGATGTAAGGACTGGGAGTTAAAAGCCAAACTCCCTGCCCTGAGCTCAGCCCCCATGGGAGGTACCACAGATGAGCATCTTTGAACTCCAACCCAACCACCTCCATGGGTGCAGCATGCAGGGGGGAGGCAGGGGCTCCAGCTGCAAACCACTGGACTGATTTTCCAGCTGCAAACCACTGGACTGATCTGCTGAGGTAGAGCTGAGCACTCACCTCATCACTGCCTGCTCTGAAGCAGTGAATTATTTTTTTGTTCTTTTTCCCACCAGACTCCTCTGGTGCCCGGTGCCTTCCCACAGCAGTGAGGCAAGGCGGCAGGCTTAGAAAGAAGCACAGTTTAGAGCAGCACAGAACCGGGGCTGGTGAACCGCACCAGCAGAGACCACATGGAGGAAAGTGAAGGACTACAGTGCACAGAGCTCATTGGCATGCTCCGGCTGGGTGATTCACTGCCCTGGCCAAATGACAGCCAGAACTGCAGTCACACCATCACAGGCTGGCATGGACTGTATTTATACCACATCTTCAGGAAAAGTTATATGTCAGCATGAATATTCTCCCAAAGGTAGATTGCTTCAGTACCAAGGGATTCTTAGTAGAGACATGAGAGAGGAGGAGAGATTTGGGAAAATTTAAGAGCTCTAGAAATTATATAAACCAGCCTTCCTATAAACTAGGGTAGTGCGAGTCTAGGGCCCACACCCAGCCAGGACTTGAAATAAATGCCTTACATTAATCAAGGGAGAAGGCAGGAAGGCTCCCAGCTCTCCAGCGAGAGAAGGCACAAGTTTCCAGCCCTCGCGGTCTCTGTAAATGTTTAATGCTCCGTTTTTAGAACTGATTATTTCAGACTCAGAGATCAGATCGATGCACTTTTTCATGTTTTATGGTAAGGAAATATAATAAGGAAATACTGTGGCAAACCTCACAGCTCTGAGTCAGTGGGGAATGGGTACAGGAGAATGGAGGGAATTTATTATAGGAGTGGTGGTGGTCATATTCCCCCGCTAGAGTTTGGGGGAGCCCATGCGGGGAGGAGACCCATCTGGTATTTTGGCAGCAACAAGGAGCCAGAGCATCAGCCACTGCCTATGCTGTGCCCTACTTCCCATCGCAGTGACAACCCTGCCACTGCCCAGTGTCGTTAGGAGAGGGTCCTTCCCCCGCCCTCTCAACGCAGCAACGAGCGCTTATTGTCCTTATTGTCGACGGCTGAATGGAAAGGCTATGCAGTAGGTCTGAGTCACAGAGACGTGATGAAAACAAGCTGGAGAATTTAAAATGCCAGCTGCTGCCCGATGCCAAGTCAAAATTAATCAGGGTCCTTGATCACTATTGTGATTGCTAACAGAGAAGCGTATGTATATTAACCAGGTTTCCTCTCTATTGTCCAACCTGCCCTGGGGTTGTATAATTTACAGGTAATTAAGTTCAGCAAAGATTATTGAAAAACAGAAAAGGATGCCAACCTAACTCTCTTTTATTCATCTGCCAATGAGACTATGGTATAATTTACCATTTAGCTTTGGAAATCTCTCCTATAGATTCACACTGCAGAGAACTTTAACTATGCCAAAACCTAAAGGGATCCTCCCATCCCTTGAAGGAATTGTATCAGACTAAAAATCACTTAGGAAAATTACTTCTGCCAGTAAAAGGCCCTTTAAGTCTAAGACATCACTCCTTAAGTCTTTACAGAAGTCTAACTCCCATAGAAGCCAAATAGGAGGGTGTCATCTTGGGTCCATGGAAAATTTGTCTAGATAGGGCATTAGAGGGAGAGAGAAGGAATATTCTTCTTTATGGTACTAATCATAACACAGAGTCTGGGCTAATGTTTAGATCCACACTAATCTGCAAGAGCTCTCTCCAAAGATGTTATGATATGGCATATCTATGCAGTAAGACTGCCTGGGCATTTGGTGGCTTCCTGGCCAGACCCCCAAAAGTTTTCCAAAGTTAGAAAAGTTGTTTCCTTAACAAAAATCTTCATTTAAAACATATTCTTTCACAGGAAAAAAATATTCCAAACTGTTTAAGAAACATACCCATGAATGTGCTCCTAGTTTTTGAAGTCAGAGAGCTAACTGAATTTTTGTGTAATTTTAAATATCACTGATATTTTGGTTCTGAAAATTCATTTTAAATATTCAAAAACAGGTGTAATACTTTAAAGGTAAATTAGTTAGCTCCGATACTATTAAAATTCACCACAAGCCAAAAAGGAAGACAACCTTTCCATCTGAATCTCCATCTTTTTCTCAGGAGAATATAAAGTATCCACTTTACCCTTACAATAGAGATCCATCCGCCCAGTATCCTGTCTGCCAGTGGCTATTGGCAGCTGCTAAGGGAAAACATGATCCTTCTTCGTTTTTTTACCCGCAGTCCAGTCATCAGTGGTTTGATGATTTCCTGAGCCAGAGGTCACACCCAGGCCACCAGCTTCAATAGCTCTTGATGGAACATTCTCCCACCTTATTAGGTGTTTTGGGGGTTTTTTTACCTTTTATACATCTGGGCCATAAAACATCCCGTGGCAATGAGTTCTACCCATGTGCTGTGTGAAAAAGTACTGCCTTGTCATTAATTTCATGGGTTTGGGGTTTTTTTTTCCCCCAGTGGTTTCATTGATCTTATCTTTTCAAGAGGTGCAAAAAATTTAACTAGAAATGTGTATTAAGGAGTCTTCTTAGAGACATCAAGGGCCGGGTGAGATAAATTACAATATGTTCACATAACATGGGCTTCTGCCAATTTAAAAAATATTTTCTTCGTTACTTTCACAATTCTTCTTTTGTTTAATTCTCCTTGTGCACAGAAACACTACCGGCTTGCTGCGACTCAAGCTGTTCCTTACCGCCCAGTGCAGTTCCACAGACCTTCTGTGCTGGGGCAAGTTGCACCTTCTGTGAACAAGAAGGTCAATTCTAGAGCCTGAAGTCCATCTCCAAAGAACTATTTTTCATTCCACTGCAGACAAATCATCTCAGAATGATGCCATGAAAATCTATGGAGTTAGACCAGATTCTGTTAAGGTCAGAATTGGACCTAAATTCCCCCAGGGAACACATCTCATGTTAAAAAAACGCATTATGTTTACTCTCATTGCCTGCTGCATCTTGCCAGTGGGTGGCACGAAGCCATTGTGAGGGTTAGTACCAGGACGGAGTAGCATTTTAAAATGTTCTGAACATAAGTGACTCAGTAGTCAGCTTTCCAGTCCTAATGGGCTGGCTGTTTCAAATTAAATTGAGTTATAGCAGGGCCCCTAGTCCACATCAGAGGATAAGAGCATGCAAAATTGAATTGGAAAAAATGGAGCCAGTTTGCGTTCCTGGTTATGAACATGCAGACAAATCAGCAACTCAGAAATCACCAGCTATTAGTTTATTGGCAATTCATGCAGCTTAAAAATAGCCATGGAAATTTGTACCCAGACCACTACCCCCTCTCAAAATCAGCTAACCGTGATTGCAGTAACAACAGAGAGTCCAAGTGGTAAATTCCTGATGCAGCTGTTAAGCTGGGGCCGGAGAGGGAGTGAAAGGCAAGGGGTGGAGGGCATAGAAAGAGCCCCAAACTCTAGACCTCGTGAGTCAGAATCATGAGGCTGACTTGAAAATTCTCATGAATTCAATGTTTTGTCTTACAAATTTTGAGCTTTTAGTTTGTACCTTTTGTAAGCACCATAGAGTCAACAACAAATGTTTCCTTAATGAATCTGGGAGCCTCCCTCATTGCACAGGTAGGCTTTGAGGAAAAAAATAAACACCAAAAGCTGAAAACATGTCTTGATCTCAATGGGGAATAGATGTCATATCAAAATAGGAAAGGTCCTGCCACTCACTGACATGGAGGAGGGGGCAAAACCAGTAAGTGCATGCCTTGCGTTGTAGTGGCTCCATGAGAGATGGCATCAGGCCATGCTGTAGCCAAGGGGGCACAGAGATCAGGGTGGTGTTCTGCCAGCTCTCACCCCAGAGCTGCGAGCGGTGGTGGGGGAAAGCAGATGACTCAGCTGGCTGCACATAGTTCGGGTAAGATCAGTAGCACAGACATGCCTATGTGGGCCGCACTGGAGCTAACAGGACTCTGATCTGTCCAAGCCCCTCTATTGAGTTTGAGACCTTGACCTGGCCCATGGGGCACTGCTCTGCACTGTGTGGAGGTACCTCTGGCATGTGGGTGCTCACCAGCCTGGAGATCTTGAAGCAAAACAGCTAACCATGCACTTGCTTGTGCATTTGGTTTGACTGTGGCTTTGGATTGCTTTTTTCAGTGTCATGTTCAGCGAAAAGAACCAGCAGGTTTCCTCTCCTCCTCTGCTGTAGGTCCTGAGTCTGAGCTACTAACCTTACTGTGGGGACAGGGAGAGGAGGAAGAGGAAGAAACTCTCCTGCATTAACTATAATTTAGCCTGGTTAGGGAATTCGGACTGTTACTATGTCTCCTGGCTAGGGAATCACTGCTTTTACAGATAAAGTATTGGCTTGAACAGGGAGATGGACATCTACTGAAGAGAAGGCAAACTGATTTAAGATCCTCTGGATGACCCTATTCTAAAAATGTTACTTTTTTGTAAATAAATGACATGGCATTTCCACAATCTCTGGACAAAAACCTACTGAACTCACCCCTTTGAAGGGCTAAGGCTTCCATATTTCAAAGTTGTTCCAGCGTGCTTTTTCAGGGGATTGTAAAGTCAAAGACACCCCAGCCCAAACCTCCTGTCACAGACCTGAGCTTCAACCATTGCAGTGGGGCAAATTGGCACAGGCATCAGACCAAATAAAAAAAACCCAAACTCTGAATTTTGAGCCCTTACTGAGTCCTGTTCTTAGGACTTCCACTGTACCTATGCATAAAATTTTTTCCAAGCTTTGAGGGACTATTGGGCTTCTGGAAGTTACAGTGGTGATGCAGTGAAAGATTTCAGGGCCATTGGTGATTTCCTTAGGGGTGTATTATTCTCTTGGTGCAAACACATGTAACTCCTATTAATACTGTGTGAGCGGTGTGTTGACACAAAGAAACAATATACCCCCTAGTGACTAGATCAGAAAGGTTCTACCTAGCAGACTGAAGTTTGTCCATTCAATGTGGCAAATCACTTTTTCATGCTTGCAACATACTGTTTGCATGTTGTTCAGGGACATTTCTTCCCAGGGTGCTGCTGAGTGCCCTGAGGGTCCAGCCCCAGGAGAAGAACGACCCAGGTGGGTGCAGAAGGAAGCGTTCGTGTTGTTTGTGCGCACTCTCCCACACCACACTATGTTACACTACGGAGTCTGAACACAGCTCCCTTACACCAGCTAATCAACAGCGCCTTAGGATTAAGCTGGTATTTTCAGGCTGTGGAAGTAATTAATCTTTCCCCATTTCAGACACTGACATTGAAGTCACTGCCCATCCAGCACCTGCTGCCCTTCACCATGCTGGCAGCAGCAACGCTTCGTGGCACACCATGTTGGCCATACACATTCAGGAAAAAAGCCCAATCAACCCAATTTAGGTCTACGTTACCACAGTAAAGCTCAGACCAGCTAGATGGCAATGAGACAACAGGCCAAATATCTTCACACAGCACAAGCAAAACCTCTGACTTATTTATGGACAAGTGGGGAGAAATCAGAGAAGTTACACATCTGTAACATAAGCACGCACACCCACGTGCACACCCAACCACGCTACCAGCTATCCCTCTCTTCTGGCTGTTTCAACTTCCCAGCCAAGCAGTGCCTTCTCCCAGCCTCTCTCTTTCTATCTCTTATTTACTCTGCAGTTTATCTCCACATACATCTTCAAAATTTTTCTGTGCTTCTTTCTAAATATAGTCAGCAGAGGAAAATCCCCTGTTCCCTAGGGGCAACAATCTGAATTTATTCCTTGCCAAACCGTCGGTCCCAGGGAGCAGCAAGAACATTCCCATTCAAAGGGGTTCGTATGCCAAAATATTCTGGGTTCATTGTTGGGTTTGATCTGTAAGAAATGCAAAGAGCTGGAATCCTCCTGCTTTAACAGAGCGGGTGGGAATTTAATCCTTTACAGTAATGTCTTGCATGGAAAGACTATCGACTAGAAGTTTTCTTGTTCATAGCTAGTCCAGAGGTCTTTTAGCAACCAGAATTTGGTGCCCTGAGGAGGCAGGTAGTTTAGATGTTTGTGACCGGAGGTGTCAAACTGCAGCAGAGTAATTGCACAGGGGAAATCAGATGTGGGGTCACCAGCATGGACAGAGCTTTCTGGATACCAGGACTAGCAACTGCCTCAGAGAGCTGAGCCATGTGAAGATGGAAACTAATGCAGAGGTTTGCCAGCTGTGCTGACCACCTATATGGCTGATAATCGGGAAGCCATGGCCACCAGGGGCACAGAGCAGTTCTCCATCACCTTCACAGCCTACTTAAGGCATATGTTCGTCACACACAGGATGGAGGGCATCAGAAGGGCAGAGAAGAGCTTTGCACACGTGGGGCATAGGTGTACCCACTGCAGTCCACCTTGCCTGTCCTCTGCTAGACCCACTGCTTCAGGAGCAGCCAGGTCATTGAGCACAGTGGTAAAACTACTAAGCATTTGGGTTTGGGGTTTTCTCAAGAGTCTGGGCAGGCTGTACCCGGGCCTCAAAGGTGACAGAAGACCACCCTGGGGGAGGTCTACTGAAAAAGAGAGGGGCCTGAACTGCTTCCACCTGCCTAATCCTACAGCATCTGAAGAGACATCTGTGGGCACAGCAAGGCCAGGAGAAGGGTCTGCTGCTGCTGCTCTCCATCCTTTCCGCACTTGCGGTAGAGGACATAAGGAGAGGCGCTCCAGCTGACAGAAATAGTTTCCACAATAATGTGATGGGTCATACGGGGAAAAGTTTTTTTCTTCCCTAAGCACAAAGAAATTACATGGGTTTGTGGCTCAGGATGCCTTTTTTGGTTGCTGTCTTTGAAGTGTTATTTTTTTGGAAGTGTCCCTGTCCCATCTTGTCATCAACAGAACATTTTTTTAAACAGGAATGGAAGAAGTAGGTCCAGGTCCTCACGTACTCTTTACTCCAAATGCCCTCAAGTTGCCACTCTCCACACATGCTGGCCCGCATTTTGTGGCCCACATATTCCAGAAGGATTTTCAGAGGCGTGTGGCAGGCACTATACAACCCTGAATAGGATCTCCTGGAAACCTGGTCCCCTGCCTGAGCATCTCAAATGGCAGGAAAGCACTCCTGAATATTTTTCCCCAAACGAGGGATGAGGGAGAAAGGAGAAATAAGGATCAGCTCCCCAAATGCGTTAGCTGTAACGAGCAGCCTGACTGATGCTAATCCTAACCCAAAATCTGTGTGCTATTTTGGGCCACTGGAACTTGGGCTTTTGCATGGTCTCTCTGCTTTGATCTGTCTGCAAGGGAATTAAAATGGCTTGCCATTGGCAGATCCTAATCTTCCAAATACCGGTGGCAACCACCTGCCTCGCAGGAGGAGGATTCTCAGTCACATTCGGGAACTCTTGAGACAGGCAGAAAACAATGTCGTATGATGCTGACAATCAGACCATCTTGGGTATTGCCAGTCACATCCCCTACAGTTGCCAATAGCCTGTCTGGAGACTTTCATTTGAAGCAATGTCGTGCTTTGGTATAAACTGTCCTGAAGTGGGATTTCCCAGTGTTTTGCCTGTTCAGCATACTGGCTTATCTCAACCAGTCTGATTACAGACAGTGCAGTTTACAATAATAACGAGACAGCAGTTAACCTAATTTGACATGTCTTTAGGCAGTCAAAAGCGAAAAGCTTCTCTGGGACAGGGAAGGCATTTAAACAAGTTGCCCTTGTTTGGTGAGGATGAAATAGAGCTGCAGCTCCTTCAGCTCCTTTGTTGAAGCCTGAATGCTCTGTCGAGGGGGTGGGATTCATAAAACACATTGAGTCATGAAAGGGGCAAAGATTCCTTTTCAAATGGAAAAAGCTCGTGATACTAACAGTGACTTTTTTTCCCCCCCTCTTTTTTTTACTTTTTCTTTTTTTTTTTCTCCAGCAGAGCTAACTGCGCAGTGCACTGCGCAGATGAAACAGAGCGAGATTCCACAGAAAGGATAAACAGGAAGATCTTTAACTCCAGGAATGGGTTGCTCCATCGGAGGTGAAAAGTTAAATGCACCCTGCAGCAATTGTTCAACTTGTAAAGATTAAAATTAATGCCTTGGTAACATACTCTTAGGAGTATTATGGAGAGTGATTAATGCACAGTCTTCTTTAGCCGTCACTACCTCCCCCACCCACCCCCAAAAACTTGATCATCTGCATTTCTTCCTTTTATTTTTATTATTTTAAGATTGCTATCGTTATACTGATTTGACTCCAGTTTCTGACCAGAGAAAGAGCACAGCTATCATGCCCACGTTCAGACAGACCTGCCAGTTATGCAGTAATGGACCAGCATGAGCAGAGCAGAGAGGACTGAAGTCAGGACGTGCCGTGCAATTAAAGTAACAAGACAAAAGCAAGCTTCATGGGCTTGTGTTTCCTTCTTGTACTCTCGTTAGAACATGTGGCAGCAATAATGCTCACAAAATGGGGAGTTTTGTGGCTGCTTGTTCCTTAAAAACAAGTGTGTGTGGGGGTACTTCTTTCCTTAGGGGAAATCAGATCTTTCTGATTTGGGCAGCAAGAGGTAAGCACACCAGCAATAGGTACAGTCTAAGAGGACCCCATAGGCTTTGATTCAATGTGTCTTATTCCTTGGCCTCAAAGGGCATTTTCTTAGGAAACTTCCTAAAGAGCTTCACGTGTAGGACCAAACACTCTAGTCTCCTACCACTCTAAGAGTGCCTGGTAGTTTCAATGGGCTGCAGGATGGTTCTGGTGGCCCATCCAGGAGAGATCTGTACCCTGATTGAGGAGTTGGGCACTACTGTAGCAGAGAGGGGTCTGGAAGGAAGGACTTAAGTATGTGATGCTGCCCCAAAAATGCAGCTTTCCGGGGATGTCAATAGTAGAGAGACTCCTTTGGGAAAACACTTATTTAAAGCACATTTTCTCTAGTTTTCAGTGGGTCAATGGTATTTGGTTTGTAACCAATGTTTGGGTCTGTCTTGAACACTTCCCAGAAGAAAGCAGATCTGAATGTCCCCACAAAGAGTTTCACCAACCCTTACTGTGGTGGGAGCCAAGCAGATGCCTTACTGGCCACCTGCAGGAGACCTAGGCCATGTCCACATCGCTTTGTTTGCCCCTACAAGCCACTGTGCAGGCTGGAGGAAACCCTCAGCTACCTCTTCATAAAACCCTTCTGTGCCAATGAGGCGGTGTTCAGCAGAGGGCAGGTGCCATCTCAAAACCTTTAGCAGGGCGGTAAGCTTGCTGGACGAGACTACATTCACATGTATAGGCAGGCTTTGGAGTAAAAACATTAGCACAAATATTACACACTTTCCCTGGGCATATGGCACTTTTTATACATATAACACTGGAAAAGATGCTCTTGTTCCAGTCTGAATTAACTTTAAATTTAGCCCTTTGCTTTCTACATCGATACAAAATCACTGGGTCATATATTCAATTTACTCGGATCCATTCAATCCCACTGGTATCAATGGCAATGTATGGGTATGAATCAGCTGCACAGTACTGGGTAATAATCTCAGTATATTCAGATTTAAAGTCTTATTTTTCATGCTGTTAATGTTTCAGTCTGGAAGGCAATTTGGTAACAGTTACTGAAGGGTTTCATGCTTTATCTAATTATAATGTTTTAGGACATCAAAAAAAAAAAAAAACCTTACAACAATCTGAACAAAATATTCATTATCCTATTGATAAATCTACTACATACAATGTGTTGTTCTGTCCTTGGTCCAGCCAGGACATCTGTTTTCTTGGCTTTACGGTACTTAGCACAATGGATCATTTGCCTCCAGTCATTCACAGTCCCAGTGCGTTATGCTGCCTAAATCTTAGGAAAATTCCACCCGGTCTCCTCCAGATAATCCAGCCGTGCTGCACTCCTTGCTCCCACAGCAACAGCAGTGGGATCTGCCTACTTCTTTCTCTCTCAGCATAAAACCCCCAAGATCTATAGTTTACAAAGGCTCCCTTCTTGCCTGCACAAATCACCCGTTCTCAGACACATGCAGCCTCTTCTGAAGTGGCTTCATGGGGGTCTTCTGGTCCCTATAGCTATGTCTGTACTAATAAATAAAATTAATAAATAAATAAACACAATGAATAAATAAAAAGGGTCATTCTCTGGCCCTCATAGCACAGCTTACAAATGCCCTTCTCCCCAATACACAGTGGTCCAATTCAAACCCTCTTTTGGGAACAGCCCTGACCCAGACTACACCTTGGGGCATGTCCCGGAATTGTGCTCACTGGAGAAGGTGCACGGTATCAGGCAGGTGGGGGCTGAGCCTTCCTGGGTTTTCTAGTCCCTGTAGAGCAATATCTGATGGGACATAGCCAGTGCACGCTCTGCAGGCAGGGTGGCTGGTGGAGGGTGCTGCCAGCAAGGCAGAAAGTCTGCACCAGGACAAGGTGGGAGAGCCTGGCCAAAATGCACCTGCATGCATGGCTTGCTTTCTGCTGAACTCTCATAAAAGATGTCTTTGAATTATCCAAAGCTCTTCAATGCAGTGCCAGTGAGCGATGGGATAGTGACCTATGGGTCTGGAAAATGCCTTTTTGCAGGCTTCACGGGGGCCAGGGATGGTACTGGGGCTCCAGGTGCTGGGAACAGCAGTGCCATAGGGCCAGAGCAGGAACGTCCTCCTGGCACGGGGCACTGGCTTGTCTCTTTATGGGGGTTCCCAGAAGTTTTCATGTGTAAAGCACAGGCAGGAGAGGTAGAAAGCAAAGGTAACAGGGGGATACCTGGGCCCAGAGCATTCATCTTCTGGTGGGGATAGCACAGAGGCTTGCAGTTATTCGGTACCAGTACAGTCCCAGCCCAGGCTCTACCCTGAGGAACAGCTCCCTTTCCCTTCGCACTTCCCTGTGTGGCTCTGGGAAAAGGCCAAGACTGCCCCAGCTGAGGGACACCTACCCCGTGTCCCTGCCCGAGGTCCCCTGCCATCCATGAGCAAGGGAGGCAAGAGGACGCAGCAAAGGCAAGTCTGGGACCCAAAGCCAGCCACGTGCATATCCCCCCTAGTCTTGCTAGGTCTCCCTGCCCCAAACTTGCATCCCAAGCTACAGTCAGCTACCCCAGCTAGAAACACTACCATAGTTTGGTTTGCAAGTCATCTTAGAAAAACACAGGAGACATGCATTTCAGAGAGAGCGCAGCAGGATGGCGGCAATGCCCTGCCAGGAGGGGGGCCGTCATGCCCCCTGAGCTGGGACTTGTCAGGAGGAGCCCAACCCAAAACAGCTGTAGAGGCTCGGTGAACTCCTCTCCCCCTGACCGCAGAGGCAATAATTTAGGCTTTCTGTAGCAGAGGTTTTTAGAGATCTTAACTATAAGCTCCTGGGGTTCCCAGCTGTGTGTTAGGCTGATCACAGGGCAAGATGCTATTTATAATCTACGGTATTAAGTGCTAGCACAGAACAAGGGTAAATGTTACAGCACTGCTTAAGCAGCCTTCTTGTATTTGCTGGCCTTGGGCTGGTCTGGTAAAACCAGTCTTTGGGCCTCCAGCATGTATCCGAGGACCAGAAAATAAGGAGGGAATCTCAGGAACAAGAGCTCTTTGACAGAGTTGCTGCTGCTTTCTGGCTCAAGCTGCATTTTCTTCTTCGTACACGCCAGGAACTTAAAACTCTAGCTTACAAGACAGAAAATACCAAATACCTGATGACAAAGAAAAACAGTAAATCTAACAGTTCTGAGGCCTTTCTCGAGATGTTTGGGGAGTTTAATTCATTAAGCGGTAGAAATAGATAGTTCAGTATCTAGAATGGTATGAAATCTTGGAGTACCACCAACCAGAAATTGGAAAGGAACACAAACTGAACTGTTTCACAGTCCCACTCAAAAACAGTCTGAACTTCAAGCAAAAGTTCTTTTTTGCTTTAAAAAAGCCAGTTCTCCCATCACTAAAAACAAACTGGGACACTTCAGATAACTTGTGCTTTAAACAGTTAAGTAGCAATAATTCGTCTACAGTCAGTTACTCAGCGACCACTCCATTTTGATCTATTGATTATAGAATTAAAATGTTTACATTAGAGGACAGATAAGAAAAAGCAAGCTGCATCCCCAAGGACAAATTCTGCTCTTTTCAACCTGCATAGCCAAAGGATAGGAATGTCTGACCGAAGGGACATATGACGTTTCAAAAACTGTCCCAGGTCTCCTGACAGCCCTTGCCTGTTGGGAAAGCGTCTTTGGCTCCCGGGCTCCCGGGTGGTTGCGTAAGTACTGTGCATTGCGTGAGGGAGGTGCTCCATTATTTATTAAATAGCAATAAACAGTCACATAAACCTGCTGTGAATGGTCAGAGCAAAAAAATGAGATTTTTGCCTTTGGGCAGAACAGCCCTTCCACATGCACCTCTGGTTTGACAGGGGTTTTTTTTTGTCTTTTCCAAAATATCCTTGCATATTTAAATCATGATGGGACTTGCTGAATTCATCTATGGCAAGGCATTCATTTGTCCCTTCTCCTGATTAAAGTTCATAGAAAACACATGTACGTCTTGCTATTAAACGGGAAACTTATTCCAAATGCACTAATAATTCCTTCCTTGGTCAGTTCCCTTCCTTCAAGTAAAGTGTGCACAGCCAGTGCCCTGCCCTAGGCTGTGGACATCACGGAGATAATCTGATGTACTGTTTCCCATTTAAACTAGAAACTTTTAGCCACTGCTCAGTTTTCCAAAGGCTATATTTCTAGGGAGTTTTATGTAGAAGCAAGGGCTTGGTAAAACCCTTCTGTCCTGCAGAATACGGTCCTCCTCCACCACAGGCAATGACACTATACAAGTTCTTTCATAAACCAAGGGGCAATGAGGACTTTCCCTCTGTGTTCCTGGTGATAGGCTATTCCAGACCAGCACAACTTGGAAGCTGGAAATTAAGGGGTAAAAGAAAAGCAAAAGCAAAACATATTGTAGCATAGCATAGCTTAAAGAAACCTAATGTTCCCATCCAGCTTCCCCAGGTCACCATTTTTAATTCTCCCAGTTCAGTAGGGTATCGCGAAGCGATAAGTCCAAACGCTTAACCTCAATTCTGGGTGTTGCAGATTGCTTCTATGAGAAGAAATTGATGTTTTAGTCAAGACTTTCTCTAGCACAGTCTGATTTTTCTTACAAAGCACTGACAGATGTTCTGCTTCCCCCAGTGCCATGGGGCACTTCCCTGCTCACCCCTCGAAGCCTCTTGCTGGCCAAAACTGCTTGAAGTCTTACTGCCCCTTGGCCTTTTCCTTCATCTGATACCCCCTCAATTCTGTGAGTAGCACCTATCGGATCAATTGTCATTTAACTTGGGGGGGATTGAACTCTTCTCTCATTTAAACCTTAAATGTGGTATCTACCACTTTCAGTGAAGTATATGATTGCTCACAGATATAAGACATACTAAAAGAGTCACCCGTTTTTCAGCATAAATATGTTAAATCTCATAAACTCCAGATATCCATACCTCCCCGTGTAATCCCTCAGCTGAAGTATTTCACCACAAATATTGCCAAACCCTGGAATCTTTTCTTTTCTTGTTGCTTACCCAGATATTAATTGGCAAAGGACTTTCCCCTTTGTCCTGTGGTCAGCTACTTGCTTCCACATATCCCTCACTGGGGGTCTTATCAAAAGCCTGCTGAGAAGCTGAGCAAACAATGATGCTTTTGATCAGCTCTTCTAGCAACCCCCTACAGCTTTCTGCTTCATAGAGAGAGCGTTGGTTTGGCAGCATGCATTCAGCTGCACAAAGCATAATGCGAGTGAGATTTTGGTGGTTTCTCTGTAGATACGCTATCCTGGCCTGCAGGACTGCCATTCGTACCCCACTGCCACAGGTATGCCCCGCTGCCCTCTCCTCGGAAGAAAGCTGTGCACCTGATCCTCATTTACAAGAACATGGCCTGACAGGGTGCTGTCAGAATAAAAGGATTTAAAAATAACTTACAGCCGTTCTGGGGTCCTCTTACAGAGACCAAGTAGGACCAGTGAATATGAAAACTCGTATTTCTTACTTTCAGTGTATCATCTATTTCATTTATTTTAGGGTTGCTGAATGAGTAATGTCTTGTCCCAGTAGAAGCCTCTAGAGGAGCTCTGGAGGATCTACCACCCACTGCATTTTTCAAGTAGCTCTGCGATACATCAGCTGGTATCAGCCATCTGATCTCCTGTAAAAGAGGCCTGAAGGAGGACTTTCCATATCGTCTTCCTCAGTTCACCATGATACAGCTCCCTTCTCCCGTTGCTATGTGTCTTAAATGGTTTTCTTGGCAGGGGCGACACAGACTGCCTCTTGCTCCTGAGAGACTGAAGTAATTTGCAGCTATTATTTACCCTAATCTCTGGCTCTCTAACACTCGTATCATTTAACCTTTCGATTTCATCTTCATGCCTAATGTGGCAATGTCTGCTTCATTCCAAGGTACTTGTTGTGCTGGGATAGGTGTTTCTTTTTACACATGAAGAAGATTTGGGGGGAAGAGGGAGGTTCACGGCCAAATAAAATTTTGGGTTGCTGCTTGATCATGCAAATTTTGCTTTTTATTCCCACTGCCCAGATTGTACAGCGCAGGTGTGAGAGAACAGAAAGCCATATACACAGAGAAAGATGATGCCAGTATCTCTCTCTGGTTTTCACGGGAAAAGTGGAGGTCCAGTTTGAGGAGGAAGATGAGAGAGGCTGAGCTCTAGAAGAAGACATAAAACCAGGTAAACGGTGTGCCCACACACTGCACGCTCCCATCCTCCCCATGGGAGAGAAAAGCAAAGCAGAGAGGTACCTATTTTAGGATGTGCTTCTCACATTCCCAACACAGAGTGAGATTCTGCTGAAGTGCCAGCCACAGGACAGGGGGGCCGGTGCAGAGACAGAAGCATTGTATAAATTAGGGCAATTCAAAGCCCACAAGTCATCGGGACAAGCAAAGGAATTAACCCTGATTATTAGCAGAGACTAGACACCAAATGTCAAAGCCAAGGGCATATAGCCCCATTCGGGGCTGGAGATTTTCCAGCTGACTGTAAAAGCAAAGAAAACACGGTGCAGTCCGTGATGGAGGCTCCAGATGGAGAATGGGGTTAATCCACTAGAAAAAAGGTACATAAGTATCCAAAAAGGAGAAATCAGATTTCTCCTACCCAATCAGAATAGAGAATAAAAGATACAGAATTAAAATCTGAAGCTTCATACGGTCTATTTCGGATGTATGGTATATGGAGCAATTCTGTTGCTGGCTTCCACCAACTTTAATACTCTAATCATTTAGTGAAACAGAGAGATGTTTTAAAGGAACTGCCACTCTCTTATCCAGTTTATTACAGTATCCCGTTATAAGGTGGCAGCTGCATCACTGAATGCTACTGATACTGTCCACCGGCGCTGAGGCCGTATTCTGCTGGAGATTTCTGTTTCTGGCAGCATCCCCGTGCTTCTGCCTCCTCCTCCTCCATGGCCTCCTCACTGCATGTGGGGTGTAACGCGAGGCGATGCATCAGCAGCACGAGAAACAGGCTGGTTGGTGTCCACGGAAAGAGAATGAAAACAGGCACAGGGGTTTTTAGACCAAGGGTAGCTGTTAGCTTAGCTTGCAAAACAGCTTGAGGAAGAAATCAAGAGCAAATTAAAGATGGTTTATTTTTCCTTAAAATCAAAAAACAGGTAAGTGGGCCAATTTTTAATAGCTCAGCTGCGCACGTGTCACGTGTGCGTTCCCACAGACACACACAAACAGAGTTTTATGTGTGGTGTAATGGGATGCCTCCACCAGTGAACGGAGAGTGAAAATTAATCTGCTTTGATGGCAAAACTACAAGTACATTAGGAACAAAACTGAATAGAGAAAAGAAATCAAGCCATTGTCATAAAATGTTGGCCTGTGCTATTACTTGGATAGAAGATCACCAAAATAAAAGCGAGTTGTTCCAGAAAATAGTTTTGGTGATTTAGTATATAGTATTCTTCCAAGTCAATACTGAAATCCTGCTCCAGCAGATGATTAGGAAGAGCTATGCTGTTAGGGGCGCTGTAAAAGAAAGTGCTCTTTAAAAGGTCCCATGGCACCTTACGCAAGAGTAGGAGATATTAATCAAGGTATCCAGAACAAAATCCGTATCTTGGCTATTATATTCAGAAGATACCTAGAGTTCCCTGCAGTTTGTCATTTTTATTTTCTTTCCTGAATTATTGGGTGCTGTTGCTGTACTCTGTTCAGCACTTTCATAGATGTGGCTGCATCCATTAATGAAAGAAAGCACATTAAAGCATGCCTTCCCAATACTAGGGGGCGACTTATGCAGATATTCCAAGTGTTACTTTCATTCCACACTTTGTGGGCACTAGGAAAGCTACTTTTCCAAGCTTTATCAAGTTTGTGCAAAATGCTATTGGAGTTCAATCCGCATTCATCTTCTTACAAAGTCTTAGCTCCTAACTCAGCAAAGCACTTCAAACACGTTAATGATTGCACTGATTTCAACCCACAAGCAAAATTAAGGCTGTATTTCATTAATTGGCTACATCAGCACTTTATTTGTCTGAGCTCCAACTAAGCGTGCTTCAGAGGAGCCACTGGAATCTTTAAATGACTCATGTCAGTCTGAGTAAAGGCTGAAAACTGCATTTGTCCCATTTATTCATTAGAGACCTGCAAAAAATCCCAGCCTCAGCACGGTCAGCGCATGATTTGACTGTAGCAATGCCAAAATTTTGCTCCAGCATTCAAGTTCCAGTGTGCCTGAGTGTTCTCTCTTGATTTGTAATATTGCCCATGTAATCATTTATTTCAAATGCAGAGGATGAAAGTCGAGCTTTGTCGGGCACCTTCATGCAGGCTCCTGTTTGTTAGATGCTGTTTGAAATACATTGAAATAGTATACTGCCTGCGAAAATACAGTTTAAACAAACCTGTCTTTTTTGATCTGCGTCATTATCGCAGGCTTTTTTTAACATCACTTTGAAGGGTAATAAGGAACCCTGTGATACCCCGCAAGAGCTGGCGCTGGCAGCAGGAAGTCTGTACCAACTGTAAAGGTTGAAGTGGCTCCCATGGCATCAGCCTGGGAGAGTGGTTTAGGAGCGGACAGTGTTTCATCCTTCCTCCCAGGCTCGTCAGTACCAATTCACTACAGGTGCACTGATCTCTGTGGCATCAGTGACGCTTGCCTTAACTGTCTGCCGTGCAAGGGTTCAAATAGGCCTTCCCATGCTTTCTGTCCTGCTGCACTTAATCTTGGCAGGAACACCCCATAAATATATCTGAAGCTCGCTTACTATCCTTTAAACCTTCACGAAAGTTTCCTTTGCACTGCTAAAAAGAAAATTGAGCTCTTCAGCCCCACTCCGCAGCCGCCGCAGCTGCGCAGGCTGGCCGTTCCCACTGGTCCCCGCTGGCGTCCCTAGCTGTATTCCTCTGTAGGTCCCCGCTCTGTGTATGGCCTAACTGGGGTTTCATCTGCACTGGGTGGTGCGCGGGGCAATGCAATCCTGTTCAGTGCCTGGATTTGGGTGCTCACGTAGCATCTGTGCCTGTAATGCCTTACACCCGAGAGGAAAGGCGGGGCGGTGCTGTCACCGAGCTGGCCAGCCACTGTGCCCTGGGAAGGTGTAGTCCCTCAGCCCATCTGCTGCAAGGAGGCTCCGGAGGAAGGGCATGCAGCTCTCCCGCTTGAAGGTCTTGCTTGCAAATTACACCGTAATCTGTATTCCTGGTGCCATGCCACCTTGGTTTATGGACATGGTATGACTAACACAGGGCTTCAAAAAGCTGAGCCCAGCCAGTGCTGGCCCTGGTTGCAGGAGCACGAGATGTTTGGGTAGTTTCCAGGCACCCCCTGCGAGGGCAGTGGCTGGGAGGAACTCCGGGCAAGTCACACCGGCCGGACGCGCCGTCACGCACCTGCGCTCGGTGGGCTCACTGCAAATTCGGTCACGGCACCTCCTCGTCTCCGTTGCAGCCGGGGCCTGGAAGAGCTGTGGGAAGGGTTTCCTCCTGCACTGGGGAAGCAGCATTTGGGCAGCAAATGGGCACTCACAAGCGTGGAAAGCTGCCATGTCCTCAACCTCCTTCTTTCCCATCGAACGCGTCTCCCCAGCGCAAAGGGACATGCAGTTTATGGTCAGAGCTGGTCCAAAGCGCAGATGCCAGCTGCCACTGGGCAAGACGCGGTGGTTAGCTGCCCTGTATCAGCATCCGAGGCACAGGGCAGGGTGCTAGGAAGGGAGGAATAGAAAGTGAAGTTTGGCTACTCACCAAATCAAATGCAGTAACAACAACAAAATTACTATCTATATGGCAATCACTAGAGCTCCGAAGCTGTAACCATGCTGCTGTTAAGAAGAGGACATAAATGGAAGATCAATTCCAGATTATCACAGAATGGAATTAAGTGTATTCCTTAGCTATAATGGCTTATGAGGTCATCATGGCTTATGCCATATTCTCCATTTTTGTCTTTCTTGAAGGGATGCTTTATTGTAAAAGAAAAGTGTCTAATGTGCAGAATCTTATGTGATTATGACTGTGCGTTTTTCCTGTACTAACAGTAGTTGAATGATAGAGAAATAAAATGAACCTCTATTCCCTTAGTCCTTGCACTATAGTGTTGCTGGTGCCCCCCAAGTATCATTAAGAAAAAATTACAGGAGGGGGCTTTTTACTGCTCTAATCACCTCTCAGTTGTGCTGGAAATAGCTCAGCTGGGACTGCCCAGGGAGTATGCATTCATCGGGCTGCTTTACATCAGGCCAAGCGGAGGTCAGGCTCCTCAAAAGATCAGATAAAAGCATGGTTTGCCTTTCCTCGTTGCTGTTAGTTTTCTGAATATTCCAAGCTGGATTTCCCTCCCTGCTGCAATTATCACCTTTTAAAATTTGGGGATTGATAATGATTTTATTTTCGAAAAGAGAGGACTGCTACAAACCTAAACCCCACCTGCAGTGTAGCCTGACTTTTGTATTGTCTAAAAAAAAATATAAGGCATGACATAACCAACAGCTGAAAACCAACTGCAATTGGTATGCCAATTAGCATGGTGATTATATCCACCACATGCACATGGACACCTCGTTCTTGCCAAGTGAAGTAATTGATTACATGCACAAATCAGGTGAATGATTACCACAGAGATTTTCATCGTCAGTAAAACAAAACAGGGCTGCGGAGAGCCACGGGACTGTGGGGCAGGGTGGGGAAAGGAAGGGGTCTCGGCGCCTTGTGTGCTGCCCAGCTTCTTCCCTGCGAGGGTGGGCAGCAGTGCTGGAAAACCGAGCACCTGGCAGTGCCCACCAGGGCACATCAGTTTTGGAAACCTGATTTGCATGGTGTAGCAGAACTACTCCGGCAAAACTTTCTTCACCGCTCAAAGGAGTCTCTCTCAAAACCTAACTTATTCCCTGCCTCGTTACACTAATAATTATTAGGGGGTTACTGAGGCCAGGAGCACAAACATTTCCTGATTTCTGATCACATATCGGGACCATTTTACAGCCATTTTCGCTGGCTCTTTTTTGTGCAGATCTTTTTTTTTTTTTAAATTGCTGTGCCGTTAAAGTAAAAATAATGGGGGCAGGATGCCTAGTGAGAAAGCCTTGTCCTGCTGATAGTCTGTCAGGCAGATGTTTTTCTTCCCTGGCTGTAGGGGAAGCGCTGTAGCAGTTGGGAGCGCGCAGGCTTCCATGATGTTAAGGGCAGGAGCAAGGAGCCTTCTCAGAGGCAAGTTAGGACCAACACAACAACAAAGCAAATTTCCAAACACAAAATGCATCTAATTCCCTTGCAATAATAGTTTCTTGTTAAGCCATCAAGCATGCTAAATGTAATCCATGTGAAATTTTACTGGGGAGCTATGGAGAAGCGGGGAAGGCAGTAAAAAAGCCTTCTTGCTGCAGATTTCAGAGGGCAGCACTGCCCACATTTCCCTTTTAGACAGAGATGAAGGAAGGATTTCCTACAGGCAAAAAATATCATGCCCCCCTGAGAACTGGATAAGCTCAGCATCGGTGCTCACATCCTGAGAGGTGGCTGGAAAGACCCACTTTGTGGAAGGGCTCTTCAGCTTTGGCTGGTTATTTGCTCCATGCTGACACATTGAGAGGTGTCCCATTTTGTATCAAGTCAAAGCTTGTGTTATCCCAGAACTTGAAGCTCTTCCAAGTCATATTTACTGTCAGAGAGAGGTTAAACAAACAAACTAAACCCCAGGGAGAGCCTGGCAATATGTGTAGAGGCAGCAGCAGTCCGCCTTCCAGAAGAAATCCCATGCCAGCCATGCCATTTCATCCCTGCTCATGCTACTAAAAACCATCCCACCTCCATCCCATGTGTTCATATGTGATGCCCTGGCTTGCAGCTGTTTGCACCAGCCACCACAGATCCTCAACATCTGACACGCAAAAAGTAACTGCATATGAATTTTCATTCATGTCCATGCCTTCAAAGTTAGACACCCTGTGGGAATCTTTCCCTTCCAACTTCCCCATCCCCAAATGGTTTCTCAGTGAGGTTCAAACCACGGCCCCACCAGCAATCATCATGGAAGGTGAAGTTTGTAAGGGAAGTTAAGGGCTTTACTTTAGAAGAAGGATTTAAAACCACTTGTATCTGAACACCTGTCCTCCTCTCTGTGTTTGTCGGGGGAACAGCCCTTGCTGTGTTTCACACCACAATTCCCTGACTGTCTTGCATGCTGGGCTACATCTTCCCTCCCTTTATAAGTGTTTAGGGTAGGATATGTGCTTTGCGTAGATGTGGAATGGCATAATATCCCTCATGTGATACTGCAGTCCAAACTTCATCCAGTGAACTGGCTGTTATGTGACCTTTAGACATAATGCCATGAATCCAAGTGCTCCTCCTGCATCGGTGGGGTGGGGGGGGGAAAGCAGTCTTGAAATGGTACAGTGGTACAAATGCTAAAGACTGGCACTCCAGACGCCAACCATCTTCGCAATGAAAGAGGAATATGGCTATAAAATCAGGTTGAAACATTTTTAATCATATAGTCTTGTTCAAGACTTATGAAAATACTCATGTTTTCTTCTGATGAAAGACAGTCCCATGAGGCTTGAACACTTCAAAGGGTTTCCACCAGGAAGCACAGCTCCCTGGGAATGTAATTTGAGCGATCAGCTCCGTGAGGGACACATTGTGGAATGCAGGATCTAAGTTATGTCCATGTTTGTACATGCCTCTACAGCAACCGTAAATCACATCTTCACCCCTAAGGTATCAAGTACAAGTTCAAAGCCTCAATGCACTCACACTGCCATCTCTATACAGGCACTCGTCCTTAAACTAAAAAAAGAGAGAATGTTGGACCGAAAGGATGTTCTTCTCATGCTCGTACTTAGCACACAGGCTTTCCATCCAAAGATCTTTCATGAGAGAGCATTATCATCTCCCCTGAAAAAGATGTAGTACAATCCAAATCCATCCAAACTTTGCTAAACCCCAGGATTAGAAGTGTGATTTGTGTGGAAGTGACAAATCTCAGAAGCATGCCAGGATCTAATAGGAACAACTAGAATCAGTCAGCTAAACACGTTCTGCTGGGCCCTTGGCAAACCGCTCTCTGCCCTAATGCACGGAGAGAAGTAGATTAGAGAATCAAAAGGGGTGTATTACAGACTCAGAAGCTGGAGCTGGTTATAAGTCTATTAGCATAACAAAAAGGAATGTACCAGGGCAGGAGAGCTGCCAAGGGGAGCGCTGGTAATTGCAGTCGCAGGAAGAGCAAACAGAGCTCCCGCAGGGGCTGGCGGCGAGCAAGCACAGCGAAAGCCGGCAAGGGCTTCCAAGGGCTTTGGGGGAAATGGAAAACTCTTATCCTTTCTGGTTTGATCCTGTGCAGTTGTGCAGAAGGACAAAAGAGCTCTCTCAGCATTGACCAGAGGAAAGAGTCCTGTGTTTCCAAAGGACTGGCTGTTTGGGCAGGGTATGAGGAGTAAAGCAGGTGTCTGAACCTACGTCTAGGAACCACCAGTGGAGCAAGCACGTCAATGGATTTGTCAAAGAGCGTTTTCTTATCCCAGTTGGCTCATGACAGAGAAGTAAAGGCCAGTGTACTCCTCCTGGCAGCTATGTGCCCCCACCCACCCACCCCTCCACTGGGGAGACCCTCTGAGCCAAGGGCTGAGCCAGGTGACAGAATGGTGAGGGAGAAGGCACCCCTCCGTCTGGAAGAGCAGCAGATTTGTTCAGCTGATTAATTTCATAGGGAGGAAGAGCAAACACAGTGAAAAATGGTTCAGTTGGGAAGGGGGCACAAATTTGTGCGAACAGACCAGAAAGGAAGCTGAAGAGCAGGAGAGCAGGGGAAAATGCATCACTCACAGGCAGGTGCCCCCGCTTCTGAGAGGATCGACTGGGGCTGACCAGCAGCTATTTGTCCTCTACCTGCAATGAATTATTTCATTTATTTCAGGACAAAGAAAATGGTCTGTTCAACCAAACATATTATTGTTTCAAAATGGGAAAAACTACTCTTGAAGGCCTCTTTTCCGTTTTTTAATAAAGAATAAAAAAACCCCACACTTTCAAAAATCCTCTCTCCCTACTCAGGATTAGCTGCTTGGATAGAAGTATTTGCCAAATATGACTGAATTTATCAGGTGTTTTGTGTTACCTATAACAGAATTTTTTTTGAGAGTTTATGACTGAAGGGCAGAAACAACGGCCTAGTTTACCTTCTCTCACCAGACTTGTGCAAGATCTGGATACAGCCATCTCCCACAGCAGCACAAGCCCGGGGCCCCATCCCTCCTGCCGGACCAGGCAGTCGTTTTAAGTTCTCAGCAGCTAAGGAAGCCAGAAGCACTTTGCAGCACCTCTGTGCAGATTTGCACCCTGTCCACGGCCCTCAGTCCCCACAGGCACCTCGCAGAGGCACAGCACCCATGGGAGGGCACGTGGGAAGTAATGTCTGAGTGGAAACTAAACTACATAGCCTCAGGCTACATGCTGTGCTTGCAGACGGTAGCATACGTTTGCCTGGGTGTCTGTAGCAGAAATAGCAGAAAAACAAGAGAGAAGGCAGCAAGCAAGTACTTGACCTGACTGAAAGACAAGGGAGAAATTTAGAGGTCAAGGATTGCTTGAAAAGTTGTGATCAAAAAGGATGGCTCCTGCTGTTCGCTTCCACCTGAGCTGAGAGTGGCAGGATCGTGGTAAACAGCAATGGTTTAACGGCACCGGACTCCATTGCCTGTTTTCTCCAAGAGCAAACCACACATGTGGAGAGCCTTTGGTCGCCCATCTGGGTCACACTGGAATAACAGCACGATGGGCGTGGATGTCTCGTGATGTTATTTATTGGGCTAAACATGCCAAGTAGTGCAAAGAAGCTTGCACACTCAGGTTAGTTGTGTTGCTTTTGCAGCTTGTACCACTCAAACAACTCCCTGTGCACCATTCAAAAGTTACCTGCCCCTGCCACATGACCTCCAAGCAAGCAAGCCAAGGTTTTTAACAATATCTATTTTCCTCTGTTTCACAGGTCAGTGCTCGTCATAAACTGCTAGTGTTCTCCGAAAAGATTTATTGTGAAAGGCAGCATAGAAAACATTTGTGCAAAAAGCACATTGCTTCTGTTTAGGAGGGACTCTCCATGTGATGTAGGTGCAAAAAAATTTCCTCGCTTCAAAACACATGTTTTATCTATGCAGGATCATGGTCCCATAATTCCTTGCAGCATTTCTATGGCACTTACATAGAAAATGGTTTGTTCACTCGTAGAACGAGCAAGACCGGGAGGCTAACTGCACTGATTCCAGGCAGTATTTTGCCAGTGCAAACTTGTGAACCGTTAGCAGCCAAATACTCTTAAGATTTATTCAAGCCAGAGAACTACTACCTACCAGTTCAGGTCATATTTCTTCTCCTGTTCCTTTTTAAATTATGAGCTTCCACAGGGCCAAGTTGCTTGCATGTTTATTTTCTTTAACACAGCAAGCCTGCAGCTGGCAATAACTTCTCGGGTTGTCTGGCTGTGAACTTCACATTTCAGCTCCTTCTGTGTTGCCCACTGTTGTTTCTAGTTAATGTCAGTCAAAACCCCAAACTGTGTTTCTCCCATAGCTTAGAGCAGAACTATTATTATGCAGACCTCTACTAGTACAAACAATGCAGCAATAATAGTAAAAAAAAAAAAAAAAAAAAAAAAAGGAAAGCAGTACTGCTATAAATACTTTTATTGCTGGGATAGATGATTTACTGCCCACTTAGTTAATCCCTATAAAATAGCACAGCTGAGCGCCTTTAAGTTGCATGCATACAGATGACTAATTAAATACACAATTAAATGGCTTGACCTGGCACAATTCTGACCATTAAAATCATTAAAGAAATAGAGCTTGCAGTTCCCTCAAGGCAAAGTCTTCCAATGAATAATTTTGGTGTCGCAATGCCTTGGGGCAGTTTGGGACGAACAGGGTACTCACAAGCCAGAGGGACAGCTGGCACCTCGGGAACCAGCTACCTGGCCCCAACTCTCAGCCCCCGACCCTGGCTCCTTACTCTATGCCGTGGAGACCAGGGTAGCAGCACACAGGGGACACTGGGACTGGGGCAAAAGTTAAAAGAAATCAGCCAGAAGTACTAATTCATATTTTGACAAAGCTTCAGCTAATTCAAGCCTTTTGGTATAAAGCCCGGGTGCAATTGCAGTAGGGGATCAGCCAGCACCACAAATGCACATCCCTCTGCTCCTGACCCCCAGCCCTCGGTAGTCCCAGCAGGCGCTCAGGGCCAGGTCAAGGGCATGATGTGACCAGGGCTGGGTATCACAGCTGTCCACGCAGGACCCCCCGCCAGCACCTAACATCACCTTTGCAGGCTGAGCCATGGGCCTTCCTGGGCTGAAACTTCAGTCTGGCTTGGACTATTTGAATAACCACATTCTAGTGACAAGAAGGAGAGTTTCATTAAAACAGGAACATCCTTGAAAGGATGACAGTCTGTGCTTTCATTAGAAAGTTTTCTCTGCAGTTTCCGTCCTGAAGAGCCTGCCGCTTACCCTCACGTTCACTGCTGCTGTGTTCATGTGCTCTAGGCTGGAGTAGGCATCTTCTTGTCGCTAAGTGCAGTTTAGCCTCGGAAATTACTGTACTTCTACTTACAGACCTAATTCTTCAACAGAAGTACTGTTTCAACAGAAGCAATTAAAAAGCTCTGCCATTGTGGCGAGGCACCTGCTTCTATCAAAACTTCATTTAGCTTATCGTTCTGCTTGACTTTCTGGAGTAATTTTTGAACAGGCAGGGGTTTTTTGTTCTACTAAGAACATTTCTCTTTGAGAAATAACAGCATTAATTAGAAATGTTCTTGTGTCGTACAGTTTGTAAAACTGAGCGACCATGAAATTTGTGACTTTTTTCAGAGGACGGCGAGGTGAAGCTCTCTCATTTTCGCCCACTAATTACCAGGGGAAAAGAAGTATGACAGATGTAAAAATGTTACTGAACTTATAAAAGAGATAGTGAACTATGCCATGTCTGCAAGGGTGATAATGGTGATAACAAGGCAGATTCCTAACAAAGCTATTGTAGCTGTAGCCTATACAAAACATGGGCACCCAGGGGGAAACAAAGGCAAATGGAAGTCTGATTTATGTTTACCGAACTCAGCATGAAGTGTTTTGATTTCATATGAAATTCACTCTTTTTACAAACAATCACATAAATAAATGAGGCATTGGCTGGAGGTTTGACTGACAGCAGCTTGCTGGGTTTCTTTGTAAGCAGAAGACATAGGAAAATATGAATATATGTTTAGTTGCACACATTCCTATTTATTCACCTGCCTGCAAGGCTCAGGTGGTGAAGCCATGGGTGGGTATGCTGACTACCACCACCCATCCCATGTCTCAGCTGCTGATCAAGACACACCGTGTGGACATACCCCTGGTACTGCTCCACTGCAAGTAATGGCAGTGACTGGTTTTCATGGGGATTTGGCAGACACAACCTCCAAAATACTTCTGAAATCAGAACTTCTGTAAACGTTGATACTTGGTGAAATTACTTGCTAAACTACTGCGAGCAAGCATTTTCCTCTGCTTTCCCATCTCGGGATAAGCCAACTATTTCTCTTCAGTGGCAGGGTATTGACTCTAGCCATCCCAATGACTGGGCCAAGCTTGGCCGTATGGGCAAGGTGCACGAGGAGCCTCCCCGAAACATTTAGCAGTGACATGTCAGCTGAGGACAGCCCACAGCAGCGGTTTCTCTGCATGCTCTGCATAGGTAGAGCAACAGCAGCTGCATCTGCAGAGTCACCTGAGGCCGAAACCACTGGGTCTATTACAGACCATGTGCAGCATTTTGAGTTACATCCTGAAGTGAGCTGACATCCAGTATAAAGCATGTGGAGCCTTTATACTTTTACGGTCTGCCTTTTTTTACAAGCATCCACTTATTCCTTTCAACAGAAAACTCCATCCTTGATGTTTCACTGAATAGCTGAAACATTTATTCCTACCAGCTTTACCACTGCTCTGATAGCTCCAGAGACTTTTTTCCAAATGTGCTTAGTCTTTTCTCAGAAAGATAATAAAAGATATTTCAGAGAAAATATTTACCGCTGAAACAGCCTGGGCTAATGTGAGTAACAGAAATGCTGAGAATGAGGCGGGGAAAAAAGCTTTCACCAACATCACATGAGGCCCCGGACTCACCAGAAGACAATGCGCTGGAGCTGACATTGATCTTCTCCCAGCTCAATGCCCGATCCTCAGTTTATGAGCAGGAATTAAGGACACCGTGAGAGGCTTTCCCTGAGCACAAGAAGGCCCCGGAGCAGAGCTGGGGAAGACCCCATTGTCTGCAGGAAGAAACCATCCTCTGTGGCTTCCCAAATAAGATAATGATATTAATGACTAGTCAGGGAACAGGAGCAATTTCTCATTAGCTATATGGCCAACTGCAGCTATTTATCATATCGTAATGGCATGCCTCACTAAAGACCAGAGGCATTTGTGCACAAAACTTTGTGATTCACTGGTTAGGTATCCATCCTTCCTTTCACGACAATGGTTGAAAATATGTAAATAAGTCATTCATGTTCATGGAGATATTCAAAAGACGTTGATGAAGAGCAGTCAGTAAATGTTTGCAGGAGCATTTGCACCAAAAGTGACCTTCTGTTTATTGCCTGAATTGTAAATTAACTGAACATTTATGAATATTAGCTGATAATTCATGAACGTAAACAGACTATATGTGATGCTCATCATCTGATTGGGAAGCTAACACAGTGCCACACTGCTGAAATGAGAAGAAATGAATACCAAATATTCATACTTACCTTTCTTTGGAGGCCCTTCCTGGTTGTGTCTGTTTGCATGTATGGCTCATAGAAGGTGAAACATAGACAACCCCACAAAAACCTGACTTCGTTGGGGATAATTTGCAAACAGAAATTAGACTGCATTTTTTAAATAAGTTGTGTCTAGTTTAACTGTGAATAGTTGCCTGACTCTAATAATAACTGGCCAACGGAGATCATATAGCAAGTATCATATTCAGTCATTAATCCAGTCTAAAAATAATACCCTTAAAACCTTTTGGGAGTAAACTCCAATATATTCAAAGGAATTAAAATTTCCTCCTGGATGACCTGGAAGCAGAAAATGAGACAAAATGTGCTGAATAAATAATTCACTGGGAATTATCCCCTTGACTCTAACTTTGACAAGATGTTTCTTAGGGAAGTCCCTTTTTAAATAGACAATGACATATCAGAAAAAAGGGGGTCTGTTAAGAGTCTTCTTTTAACAATGAAGAGCCCTAAATTTTCTGCAGAGCCAAAGTTTATTTAATGACTATTTCAAGGAATGAGGGAGAGAAAGTAGTACTAAAAAAAAACCGCAATGTTTTGTTTCACTGCATCTTTTCTTCACCTTTTAATCTCTCCCTTTTTACTTCTCACTCACCCACAGTGAGATCCCCATATTATTGATTCTAGATTTGGGGTAGTTCCAAGTTACAATTTCTGTTTGATGCTTTTGTTTTACCCTGTTCGCATAATTTTGCTGATTGCCCTCTCTGGCAATTGCTTTGGGCTTTTTCCAGAGTATTTATATTTCCCAACCTTTTTCCTACCAGTTAAATTTTAATTTGGTCTCACAAGCAGAATCATGAGGAACAAGAAATGCCACAATCTATTGCAGTACATTTTTAAATTATTGCTATAGAGTTATAATTCCATTTCAAAATTCAGAATTTAAATGTGCATCAGGTTGAATAGGGGTTGGAAAATGTAACACAGTAAAGAGCTGACATGGAGTTGTGCCTCATTAACAAGTCTTCTTATAGCTACGTATGCTTTTATGCTGCTCACAAGGCTCTGGGGCTCCATGCGAGAGAGGCTGCAGCAGAGGGGGAACCGCTACCGCAAGGAGGGAGCGAGGGGTATGGCATGTGGCGTGCTTGCCGCCGGAGTGAAAGGCATCTCACGCACCTGCTTTACGGCTGCGGCATGCCGCAAGCTAGCATTGACATGGTCCGGCTTGCGGCATACCGCAGGGCGAGGGAAGGCATGCGAGACACCGTGTCCCTGGCCACGCGCATGCCACCGGCCGGGGCCCCGAGCCTCCTCACTTTCCCAACCCTGCCAGCTGCTGACAAGCAGCAGGGTCAGATGGAAAGTTCAAGGGAGATGTTTTGTGATCTTTCACCTACTTGTCAGCTATAACTTTAGGAAAAGGAAGGTGGAGGACTGTTAATCTAGACCATAAAACAATATTCCACATTATTAATATGAGTTGTGCTACTGAGGATGCTATTTCAGCTTAGTATTTTACCGTGATAGCGCAGCTACTTCAGCCTTCATTGGGTGAACAGTGTGGTTGGTGGACAACCCCACAGAAGTCACGTTAACTATACGGGAATTGCTGCAGTTGGTCACGAGAGGAAACAGCCCGGTATACTCAGACCCCAGGCCCACGCATGTTTGGAGGAGATGTGGAAAAGTCTGTCACAGGAGAAAATAATGTGAAAAGACCGCTTGTTCATAAAGATGTGACCAGCTGCAAGAGGAAGGTAGCAGCAGAAGCACTCTTCAAGTTGAACTTCTGGTGCCACTCCCACAGGAGCACCAGCTCACCTGCCTGCGTCTCCTAAAGGACAGGAAGCAGCTCATTTTCTGCAATGCTTATTTGTAGGGCAAAAGGGATATAGGAGCTTCCTACATTGATAGAGGCCCTTATAAAGACCAGACATTGCCTGATCTCATCCCTGAGTCTTCAGCAAGGAGAAGGGTGGCCCTGCCAGGGTCCAGCCTGCTGGCTGGCAGCCAGGAGCTGCATCCGCTGCTGGAGATGCACCCAAACCAGGTGTCAGAAGTGTCATGACACTCATCTGATTTCACCTCGGCCTTTGCCCGTTTAACTTTCACTTCTTGGGGTGTGTCAGTGCTCAGCAGACCCAGAATTGGAGGAGGAAAAAACCAGGTGGTTTTTGCCTAGAAAAGCCACTCTGCATGAAGAATGAGAAGGGTTGTATGAGTGATGGGGAGGTGGATACTGTGGGGTTGCACACACCTCACCTGAGGGAAGGAAGGGCTCACTCTATACATTACTGACCAAGAGAGTGGGGTCTGCCACTTCTGAACTGGAGACCTCATTACATGGCAGGCCTTAATACCTCTGGTTTCTTCTTTACTGCAGTACCAAGCTCGCTGGAGCAATCGCTGGTGAACCGAGCTGGCCCAGGCTGCCCTGCGCTGCACTGCATTGAATGCCCAACATTTTTTTCTGTTAATTCTTGTATTCAGTTAATTCTTGTTTCCACCTCTGCCGTACAGGGACTCCTCTTGCACCTAGCAGGACACACCATCTAGTTCACCAGAGAAGAAGAGCAAGCTGGGTTTGGTCCCCTGCTTGTGACTGCGCCATGAGAAGCTGGGGGAGGCAAAGGACAAACTTCAGCTCCTCTTACAACAACTGTGATCATTTCATCCCCTATTCCAGAGCCACGGCTTTTCCCACACGCTGGCGACAGTAGGATCTTGCAGCGGGTTTTCAATGCTGTTTGGCTGTTAGAGCTTGCTATTCTGGTGTCTCAGCTAAATCCTCACCCAAGACAAGCCTGCAGATCCTCCCTCTGAATAACGCAGCTAAATGGGGAGCCGTTTTTAATGCAGTGAGAGTGATGACGGCTGTGATGTGGGAGGAAGCAGTTATATATGTTGATTCCCCTAAAACAGACCAAAAGGACAAGCTGTTCAAGCCAATGCTACTCTGATCTATAAAGGGAGCCAAAGCTCCTTTGGCACTGACAGAATGGGAGCATTTACAACCCTGCGTCGTCTCACTTTGAGTTACCTGAGGGGGTACCAGACGAGTGCCCACGGCCACCACTCTGCTTCACCCCTGGCAGCACTGCTGGGTGCCTCCGCCACACAGTCTGTCTGCCGATGTGAACATGCTGACATATACTGGAAATCCAAGTCCTGACCCCTGTCGCATACAACCAGCCCCCAAACAAAATTCAAAGGACCCAGTAGGACGAAAAGCAGGGTCAGCAGCATGCTGCCCGGTGGATGCTGCTGCTGCTTGGCGCTTGAGAATTTGACTCCATGGCACCACTCCAGCTTAATTTGGTGCCTCTGCTGTCTTTTCCATCTCGCTCTGGCTGGACCAGGCTGGCTCTGGCCCCGGCTACCGGCGCTGACATCTCCCTGCAACCGCTACGGCTCCCCCGAGCCCCGGCCGTGCCAGCGGCAGGACCAGCCACCGCTTCTCAGCTAGCGCTGCCTGCGCTCGCAGGACTTTCGTGAAGCAAGGACAAGGCTCCTGTTTCTCTCCCTTCTCTTCCACGGTAGCATACATTTTTCATGTAATCTAATTATTATTTTTAAATGACCGCTGACTTGCCTGAGAGCCCATTGCTACTACACAGACATTGCCTTTCTTCACTGTGTTTCATAGCCATATTTTTCTGGATCACATTCTTTATTCTTAACCCGAAAGCAATACCTCAAAGTTACTACTTGAAATACGGCAAAACATGTGCCTCAGCTGTTCACAGCATATGAAGAGAAAGAGAAAAAGAAGGCAGAGGGATTTCACTTGGAAAGCCAAGGAAATACTGCTAAAAACTCAGTCTATTATATGCGACTCATCTCCCTGGAGCAGTATCACTTGTCACACTGTCACTAACAGCCCAGATAACCTGTATCTGGCAGCCACAGTGGGTTCCTACAGAGGGGACCCCTGGGCATCCCACAGCCATCCTATGGGACTGATGGCCTCCCTGCAACACCCCCATCCCCATGCTCTGGCTAGGAAAAAAGGTCTCAAAAATAGGGGAGCCCCAAGGTCAGGATTGCGGCTGCTGGGTGGCTTCCCGGCATCTCAGGCAGCATGTTTACACTCCCGGGGTCAGTCAGAAGCAAAAGGAGATGAAGTGTCTCTTTTCCCCATTGATGTCGGATCTCCTGGGACGAGAAAGCGACATTGCATGTGGAAATCGGTGTCCTCTCACTCTCCTCGTCCTTCCACAGGCCAAATGTCCAGGAAGGTCACATTGTGTGCCAGGGAAGAGCTAAGACAAGGAGTCTCATGAGTATTAAAAAATAAATAAAATAAAGATGAGATTCAAATGACAAAATAACATCCTTAGACTCTTCATCTCCTTCCTCTTTTCCCCTCCCACATATTACCCCTTTATTAGGTTTTCCAATAAAATCAGATATTTTTTGTCCCCTGCAGCCCAGATCTCCAGACACAACAGTCAGCATTTCTGATGATCTCATAGCAGTCTCCAGAGCAAATAATAATTGCCACAGAATTCATCAATTTTTGCTAGAATCATCCCCTTGTCGTTCAGCATCCGGAGAATTAAATCATTGCTCTGGAGCAGCACAAGGACCTTAGAGATGCCGCCCCTTCCACTTTGTCGTCGAGGGATGCAGCTCCATTGCCCTCTTCCTCTCTCCATCCCTGTTCACAGCATCCCATCCCTGCCGGACCTCCCTAGCCGTAAGCAGGGAGTGCAAAGCTCTTTTTAATATTTCAGTGATACAGAACCAAGTCAGGGACCTGCCATCTTTGAACTTTGCGTGAACGCTGGTATGAATCCAGGAGGCTTCATACCAGGAGGTATGAATCCAGGCTAAACGTGCCTGTCCCTCCTGACTGTCAGTCCATGAGAAAACCAGGTCTTCAGAAAAAGTAAAGAACTTACAACAAAGTTCTGCTCAACATATCTCAGCTTCCAAAGACTTTATTTTCTGAGACAAGAGAGCGATATGTTGATATGCTTTAAACTGCATCAATTTAGTTACCATTTTCACTAATTAGTAAAATAAATTTTATGTGCCCCAAGATGGCATTATTCAATCAACGTCAAATAAGGCTGTCAGAGAAACTCTTCCAGCTCATTGACACATTAATTATACCTTTTCAGACAGCAACAATTTGAATTGAATTTTTTTTCAAAATTGAAAGTTTTTCGAAATTGAAATTTCTGAGAGCCTTGTTTGTCTGATATTCACTAGAATAGTAGGAATCTTGGGTCAGATCTCTAGTGTTTCCATCTTGTCTCTCTTCAGCCACAGGCAATAAAGGACTGAATAAAGTAAGAAACACTGATCACAGGGAAATGATTGGGAAGCTATACTGGGGAACAAGCCAAATCTCTAAGTGTGTTTGAGTTTAAATAGGAGTACTGGATGAACCAGTTTTTTGGTTCATTGGCCAAGACAAGAAATTACATCTGGCTTGACCCAAAGTATATTTATATTTTTTTCCACTGAAATTAACATTTAAAAGAATGATCTTCCCTGAACAAAGCAATGACTTTAATATTGAGCATGTTGATATTTTTGTGGTTTACTTGGACTTTTACAAGTCAACAGGAAGTGGAAATCCATGTTTCTGTCCCGCGGGAGGAGGTTGGTGGTGTGCTGCCCTCGGCTCCGGCCAGCTCTGCCCTGCCGTGGCACGTGGGCCCTGCCACCCTTCCCCATGGAAGGCACATGCGCTTCTCCCCACACTTCCACTCAACAAATAGAGCTAATTTTCATTTGCTTTTCCAGGTGAACTCAGTGTTTTCGTCAGCTCAAGCATACTGCTTTTTAAGGGTAGGAAAGGTTTCTACACTAAGCGTGTGCTAATGACATGGGAGGGAGTTGAGCTGGGCAAGGGGCTTCACCCAGGAGGGGCAACTTTATATTCAGTAACATAAAGCAGAAGAAAATGGAGCCTGAACACTGGGAAAAAATATTCAGTTGATACTATGGCAAGCCCTGTCCCTTGGGTCAAATAAGCATGGGTTACAACACACTCTGCATAGCACAGGGAATAGTTAGGCATTAGCAGAAGGAGGGGATATAGTATGTAGATGTTTGACATGTCACATCTCTGTGATGCTATGAAACCTTTCTCTGGAACAGTTTAATAAGCCAGAATTAATATTGTACTTTCTCACGAAAATGCAAGAGCATTTTCCTTGCTAAAGTTGTCTGGAAGAGAAATGTTCCTTTTGAACAAATCACAGGAGATAGCAAAAGCGGAAACTTTAGCCACAACATTGTCAAAGTATAAAAGTTAAATAAGTTTTCTAGGTTTTTTGCCATGTGTCAAATATGTATGAGGCTGTTCCTCAAAATAGCTTGCCTGTACACTTTGTAACACCTGCTGGAATTTCCCTTGTCCTCCTCCACACTCATTTCACCTCTAAATTCAAACGCTGATGAGCACAATCTGTACAAGACTGTGATACTATAGTAATACTTCAGATAATTCTATTGTGTAGTTAAAAATATGTATGTTCAAAAAGATACTTAAATTAATGTGGTAGATTTGCAAATCACCTTGTGATGGATGTTGCCCTCTTCGTATTATAGCATTTATAGCGTTTTTTACACAAATATTTTTCCCAACGGGTACAACAGGGTAAAGTCATGCTGTTGACAGCATCACTCATTCATATAATTACTTCAAGGAACCTCCTGAAAATCCTACATCCTGTTACTCAGACATTAGTTTCTTCAATCCCCTTGGGAACCAAAGCCAGAGAGCTGCAAACGACAAGCATGCCAGAAAATGAGAACATCTCTTTGACTATAAGCACCTAGCAGCCCCTCTGACTTACAGCTTTTCACTTGAACATTATTGGTCTTGATAACCATTTGTATTCTATTAGGGAATCCTAAATTTCTCAGAAACTAGAACAAGTAATACAGTGTTAGCCAGGATGTATTGTACAGTTGCAAACACCATCTATTAACTCTGAAGTAATTGTCCTCCACTGTCTTTGCCTGAGGTCTTACCCTATTCATTCTTGCAGTCACATTAGCAGTCCCTGTCTCAAAAAAATGTCTTTTCCCTCTAGCTGGTGCCTCGCATAGCAGTTGTTGTATCTTTAATCACGCAAGCATTTTTAAAGTAGTCTGGAGGTTTAGTTGCTTTGACAGGCCTGTCTATATAAATGACTATCGGGTTTTGAAAGACATAGTTCGTATGTATCTTCCCTTAAATGTCACTGCCATCTACACTTTGGCCGTCCAGGTACACAGAAGATTTTTTTTTTCTTTTCTTCCTTGTAAAGGTCATTGCCTCTTTTGATGAAGCCGTTCTTGCTCACTGCCGGTGTGGCAGCAGAGCCGGGCATGCTGCTCTGCTCCAGCTTCAGTCCTCCCCTGCCACGGGGAAGGCCACCGAGCCCCCAGTAGCACCGTTAGCCCAGCGAGAAGGGGCAGGCTTCTGGGATGCAGCTACTGATATCAACCACCAAACATCACGGCCCGTTCTTCAAGCCGCGCTGTGTATTTAAGAGATAAGGGCTAAGTAGTCACTGTATTCCCCAAGTCTTACTCTCTCTGCTTGGAGGATTTGCAGTAAAGCTACCACTTATTGCTGATATTGATTGACTGTTTTGATACTGATACCCACTTAAGATCAGCTGCTGCATTCACATAAGCTGTCACAAGGCACCAGGAAGAAATGTCAGTCTCCATCAACCTGGGCTAGATGGTAACCAGTAAACTAAATGTAGAAAATTGCGTGTCCTGACTACTCAGCCTGCGTGCTGCCCAGGTCCTCAAAATAGCATCTAAATGTGCTGGATGCTTAAAAATATACCATCTCACTTGGGTGTTTGACTGGGCAAGGGGAGTCGTGCCAATTAATTTGGGTACTTCTTAAAAAAATTCTATGCAACTTTTGAATAGAAATTGAGAAGGAGAAAAGGGGAGAAGCTGATCAGCGTCAGAGCCCCAGGGCTCGCAGCCCTGCCATGCACTTTGCTGCTCTGAGGCCAGCAGTTATGTCTGAAGTCTTTTCTACATTTTGCATTGATATAAACACCAGAGCTACAATTTGCTGTACCATTTCTCCAGACTCCTTCTTTCTTGAAAGTAGCTGCTAAAATAGAGGGTATTACCTGAATGTTATGCTCACTATGAAAAAAAGTCATTCTTTTGCATTAATTCAGAGGAGAAAAATCCCTCAGACGTGGCCAGCTTTATTCAATTGCTGTGGCTATCAGAAAATGGTCCTTAGGTCTACATGCCTGATACAAGGTGGGAACTTCAGCTTCCTTTCAAAGCTAGTGGGGATGTTCAGGAGAGTGTGGGGTAACCAAGGAATGCCAGATCACAAGACGAATGTCCTTAGGAGGCAAATGGAAGAAGACAAGCACCAGCCTTGACTTCCTTGGTTTAATAGAAGGTTTAATTGGTACCTAGAGATCAGAGGTGAATTTACAGTGTCTTTGCAGGCTAACTGCCAGGCGTAAGTGGCTTCGTGGATTCACTACGATCATTGTTCACCTTCTGAAAGAAAAAATATTTTTAGCTATGTTGTTGGAGTAAGGTTTCCAAAAGTATTCCATCATTGACTCAACATCCCATTGGCTTTGAATTCATTGCAGTGAGGGAAAGAAGGCCAAGAGTTTTTTGGTTTTCTTAAATCCCCAAACCCAACAAACCCTATTGACGAATATCTAAACCTTTATTGCTAAAAAGGCAGTACTGGGAAACTTCTCACAACTTCTAATGAGATTTCTACCATCTCCCTGCAGAATTTGGAGGAAGTCTGATTTTAAGATACCTTTGGTGAGGTTGCATTTTTAACAGTATCTTCCTTAATATGAATGGTCATGTTCACAAAGAGAGACTGTTTTCATTATGGTTACTGGACTTCCAGATGTTTCCTCTTAGTCAAAATAGGGGCCAGTGAGGAGATCAGGTGGATGAAGCACTCCAGCTAAACCTCTTTTAAGACACTTTGCAGTGTATCTGGATCACACTATTTCATACATTAGTCAGAATATTTCCCTCTACTCCAAACAAGCATAATCTTAGTAGGAAAATAAACACTAACGTTCCCACATGGCTGTATACAAGTGAAACCAGGATGTGCATTGGATTAAGTTATCTGAGTTTCAAAACATTGCACTCTAAATCTCAATTGGATACTTTGCTGTATGTGTGTCTTATTTTCCTTACTGGTTCATTCACCTACAGTTCTTGTGCATTTAGACTATCATTTGCAGCGTTTTGGAAGCCATCCCTAATAAAACATCTGGTATTCTTGAAGATATTTTATCCTGTACCTTCAGTGTTAGCAGCCACCTAGACATCAAAGGTTTGCATTTGGCACAAGCAACCGTGCACCCAAATGAGTTACTTAGAAATTCACAATAATCACAATAATACCAGGCAACACTATTAAAACTGCTGTTGGATACAAAGTTTGTGAAAAGTTTAGGAGCAAAAATTACTATACAAAAGAGCATTGTCATAACACTTAACTGAGAATGTAAACACAGTTTACGTGGAAGATTTGAAAGTAGCTGATGTGGTCACATGTTTACACAGCTGTGGTCTATTAAAACCTTCTCCCAGCAAAAAGCAAAATAAAATTGCCAGCACCATTTTCTTAAAAGAGCATTTTGTATTATTATTATTATTGTTGTTGTTGTTGTTGTTGTTGTTGTTGTTGTTGTTATCGTTATCGTTATCGTTATTACTATCATCACAGTTCAGAATGAATGTGAGTCTTAAATCCCCTGGTACAATACAGAGTGATCGCACTTTCATGACCTTCCCTGGCAATGCCAATTACCCGAGCTCACAAATTTTACAGCTTACCCATGAGAAAACCATGAGTTCGGACCTCTGCTACCTTTGTAAAAATGAATGTTTCCTAAATTGGAGACTTTATTACATGCTGAACAGAAAAAATATGTGCATTTCATACTAGCATCAACAGAAAATCTGTGCATCCTGCTATACATAGAGACCTTCAGGAATGTATAATTCAACCTGCTCTTCTCTTTGAGCTGCATTAAATTTGGACTTAGTTGTGTCTTCTTCAAGGCACTCTACATCTCTTTTACTGCTCCCTTGTCTGCTACACAATTTCTTTCTGATTCTCCTACTGCACATTTTAACCCATGTGGCCTTTGGCTGTAACATTAGAGAACCTTTCTGACTACCCTGAAATTTTATCTCATCAGCCTTTTACTGAACCAAGAGGAGTCTAGAGCAGTGAGGATGCTCCTTTCTCTCAAGCCTGTTTAGCTTAAATAGACACATGTGCTTGCTTGCACTTGCCAGTTCAGGTTCTCTGCTTCTATTATTGCTGACTGCACTACACCACCAGGCAGGAGGCTCTGTCTAGTTTCAGGAAGATGCCCTATGTTGTCAACACTAGACAAAAGAGCCTTAAGTTTTGGAAAAAACCCGAGCACATTTTCTATCATCTTCTCCTGACCCTGCTATACAGCATTAGACAAAGCTTTGCAAAAGGAGAAGTAACTCCTTTCAATGACACAGAAAGAATGCTGCTCTTCACTGGCGCATGTGTGAGAAAAAGATCCAAATTCTCCAGCCGTATTTCTAATGACACGTGCAACAGAAAGAAAAAACTCCCAGTCCTGTGCACCAGATACACTGAACTGCACATACCTATAATGAACACAGCATCCCCGTAACACTCTACAGAAAGCAACATAACCTTTTCCATTCACCTGCCTCCTCCTGCATGCGCAGGGAGAAGGTGGGTTTTGCAGGCTCTCCAGAGGTCTGAAGTTTGGAACACCAGTGAAGGAGTGAGCCCAAGGTCAGTGATGGGGTGTAGAAAGGTGCTTGCCAGCACTCCTCCGCTCTTGACTTGAGCTTGAGTCTTCAGTTGTCCAAACTATGTGTGGCTCCCACCCAGCCTACATGCTCCCTCTCCTTTCTGGGCTGCCGGAGGAGCTGGTGCGTGCCGGGGAAGGAGTCAGGGAGTACTGAGATACGCAGCCATACCTGTGGCTCTGAAGTGATCCTGTGTCCACTAACACAGACATAGGAACACTCATGTAGGGACAGAGCCTTGAATAACCTGGTCCCCAGGTCTCTCAAAGGTTTGTATGTGAACACTGGCCAGCTGGTGCATTTGCACTTCTCCGTGAGATTCACTGTGTAGTGAGGCAGTGACAAGCTGAGAAACAGCCTCCGTGTCAGGGTGATTTACCCTCTGAAGGGACTCTCAACTCCCAAGAAATCTGTGCTTTAATAGGGGCTATTATGAAAGGGAGATCAAATTTGCAAAATGAAATTGAAGGAAGAAAGACCGGCAGTGCTTTTAGTACTGTATAATTCAAAAAAAGTCAGAAAAACATAACCAAACGTAAAGGTTCCTGGTCAGATTTGCAAAATCTATAAAGCAATAGCGGGTGTTTAGCGTGGACAACATAGAGCAGGAATATTACAGTGCGTTACATCTCTGCCACGTGGCTGTGTCAATAGTAACGCTTGGGTGTACCTTTTTGGGTCCTGAGCTGCTGTTACCACTGCACCTTCTGAACTACATGGCTGTTGATGTTTAAATTTAACGCAGAGTAGGGCTGTCAGAGTCATGCTATGTTTCTGAGTTTGACAGCCTGCACAATTCACATCAGGATTTTCTTTTTCTGTGCAGTGGTTTCTAACAGGAACATAACAACCTCCTACTGTTTTTGTGCATGTTTAGTCTCCAAACAGCAGGAAGACGTTGATGAGTGATGAATAGAAGTTTCTTTTCTATGGCTCTGAAACTCCATTAGTGTACTTGTACTTTAAATTATGGGACCACATTTTCTCTGGTTGATACCCTGTGGTTTGTGAACCTGCACATGGGATGCAATGTAAATGAGAGAAGCTGGACAGGAGCTCGATGTAAGCATTTCCCATGCTATCAGTTCGTTAGTGATGTCAAAAGCATGACATCAAATTATTTCAGCTTGATTTCCCCCCCCCACCTAAAACTGTCAGTCACTAAAAAAACGGGGCGGGGGGTGGGGGCGGTGACACGTTTCACCTACTAGGAAGCAGTGGGCAGTACAGAATTTGTGCAATTTTGGTGCCTAAGCAGGAATCATGAGGCCAACCACCACAACCAGGTCCAGGACATATTGGCAAAGCAGCTTTTCAGTAAAGACAAAAGATTCCTGTCTAGGAACAAGGCATCCAATAACATTTAAAGTATAGTCTCTTCTGGAAAGAAAAAATGCACCTACAAAGTTGTACAAGGTGAATCCAACTAGTTGCGATAGCTGGTTTTGGATTAAATATCTGGTCAATTGGTTTGGGGTTTGGGATGTGTTTGAGGTTTTTTTGCTACCCAAACCAACTTAGTTCTGATCTTAAAATCAGAAGAATTCATTAAATGCAACATGTTCTGAATTAAGCAAATACAAAGAAAGTAAAATTTTAATTTGGTTTCCGTTTTTCCACTAAAAACCATGACATAAACTGCAGCTGTTTTGTTTTCAACTTTTGTAAAATTCTGAGAATAATTTGCCAATAACAGTTATAAGCTCACTGAAAAATAGCAGTGGCTGAATCTCACCTATAGGGTCCAAAAGTCTCTTCAGGAACACTCACAATCTTTTTCTTTGTGCATCAACCTTCAAAAATTTGCCAAAATTTTATCAAATAAGATGGCAATATGTTGGGGTTTGGGACCTTTGAACTTATTTGGTGACTGTAACAAGTGCTGATAGCAGATTAATACCTCTGAAGGCTGCTCTGAATTTCCTTAAATTCCCTAGGAATGCAGTGTCTATACTATAGGCTTTGGCAGCAGTGTTAGCTGCTCGCAGTGATGCAGGACAAGGATGCAGAGCTGGAGGAGCTGGGCTGGGGAACACCCTCACACAAAACCTCTCATCTGTAGGGCTGAGGGGAAGAGGATTTGTTTCCATGTTCAGGCCATAACTAAGCAAGGAAATGTGGTAGTGTTTTGTGACAGGGGTATTTTTCAGCTTTCACTACAACAAAATAGGACCAAAAGGTTTTGTTTTAGTAGTGAAGCTTTATTGATTTCCAGCAGTTGGGTAAAAAAAGAAAGGACAATGATGCAAACGAAGGCTCATCTGCTTTGTGTTCCAGTGGTGGCCGGAAATTTGGGTTTTAAGCATTGCAACCTAAAGGGAGATCATCAAAAGTCCCCATTCTGAAAAAGAAAGATAAATCAAATCTTTGTGTCTAATCATTTTTCCTCATCAGTCTTGTCTGTGACTGAGATGACATTTTGAGTACGATTTAAATGCATTCTACTCTTGTTATAAGACTCTCTGCTATAATAGACTTTGATATAAATCTTTGCTATCATGCTTCCCTGTGCCATTAAAACTCATGACACCTTTGTTACAACAACATCATTTACAATACTCCAAAGTAAACTGCAGATATTGCTGCAAAGAGATGTTTACTATTATATTCATGTTTTCTCAGATTGCAGACATAATGTGATTCTGGTGTCTAGTTATTTAACTAAAAAAAGCAGGTTTCCATTTTATTTTAAATGATTGAACATTACTTAATTTTTTAAGTCAGATTCTTTTACACAATTCCAAAAGCCTAAAATATGATTTATAAAACCATTGAGAGTGAATGGCAGGAACATCCTTATCCACGTCAAAATTTATAAAGCTCAGTCATCTGGATCTGGATTGTGCCACCTTTACCTGTGTCCCACATGTAAGCAATCTAATCTGCAGGACAGCCTCCGCTCCCAGAATCATGAGGAAGTGTCAGGGCTCCACCTCCATTCCCTTTACATTCCCTTTTGAAAATCAAGCTTTTGGCAGTGTCTCCCACCTACCGGCTTCTCATTCAGCTACAAATCCTAAAGTCTTATTAGCCCCCTTTTATACCCTCTTTTATACTTAGCCCAAATAAGATCAAGATGCAAATAAGAAACCTGAATAGGAGCCAGGAGAGAGACAATTAATACATTTTTGTCTATTTTGAAAACCTTCCCCTAAAAATTTAGTTGGATTCACAAATCTTTTTTTAAATGTGACCTTTTAAGAATTTCAGGGTTTATTATGGGAGGGAAAAACGGATGCCCCCAAACCCACTGTGCCTGAGAAGAGAAACAAGAGTTTTAAAAGGCTGTGGGAAATCTGCTTTTATTAGTCCTCTCTTTTCTCTTGGGGAAAAAGCAGGGAAATATTTCTGCTGCTTCTCCATTTCCTGTCCCCTTTCCGTAACTGGACACCGGAAAAAGGTGAGGAGCAGAGAGTGGAATTTCGCAGGAAAACAAAGTCTATTTCTTTAAGATAGACATCTTCTTGCAGAATGTTCTCCACATGCCACAGAGTTTAGTGCTGGCCAGGTGCAGCACAGGCATGTGAAGCAAGTTGGGGAAGAAGCACAGTCACCATGTGGCATTTCTCAGCCCCCTATGAGCCCGAAGGCATCTTTATGAAATAAACCACTGGCCACCTGATGGGACATTGCCATGGTGGTTTTCCTTTACAACTAAATGCAAATTAATATCATGTTTTGAACCCTGTCATCTTCTACTTTGATTGCCGCCACCCCCCCAATTTTAGTGAGAGTTGCATTGATTTAGCACTTTTTTTTTTGCAATGGTTGCATGAGAGGGTTTTTGAAACACAGATGTGATGAATGAGACATGGCAAGCCTTCAGAAGTTCATCTGCCATCTGTATCCCAGCTCACCTCAGCCAGGGGCTTGGAGGTGCACGAAGCCTCACTCCGTGGGGAGGGAATGCACCCTTGTTTTCACTCCTCAGGGTACCAAGGCAGCCCCTCAGAGAGACAGAGCAGCCCTGTTTCTCTCCTGTTTCATCCTTCTCATCTGGCTATGACATTCAATTAAGGGATCAATATAATGGTGCAGGACTTCACCCCAGGGCCAAGCAAGCTCCATAAACTCCCTATTATGTGATGGGTCTGAAGAAGGGTAAAAAAAGTCTCTTTTAGATAAAACACAGAGAGGATGGCGCACAAATGGAAGTGCAGTGCTGGCAAGGGCACCAAAAGGTGGGACCCATGCATGTTGGTCCCACCAACTTGCGGGCATGCTGTGACCTGTATGTAGCATCAACCTCAGCCAGAGCTACCATCAACCTCATACAGGCTGTGCTGTACGAAGCAATACAATACAAAGGTGGAGAGCACCTTCTGCTTGACCTGATCACTTTGCTCAGGATGAGGAACTCTTTAGAGCTACCATGGCTGAGCATAGCATCTCCCAGCTGCTTTCCATATGCCTAGCTACTCCAAATCCAGTTTCAGTAGCTGATCAGGTCGAACACATAACAGTACTGTAAATCTCTTTGATTTGTGGGGGTAATTAACGGATGGCAAAATTGGGAAGTCCTGTTGCATATCTTCAGTGTTTAGCTGCAGAAGAGAGGCTCTTGGGCAAAACGGTGTCTCCAGCTGGCTGCAGCCTGGCAGGTACCATGGCTGGCCAGCACCACCCAAACTTTCCTTCATCGTAGTCAAAGTCCCTCACGAAAACAGAAGGTAGACGGTGAGCACTAGAGAAGAACTGGCACCACTAAGCTAATTTAAAATATGCTACAAATATTTCATGAAGTGTCCAAAGTGAGATTTACGGTCGCCATCCATTCCAAAGTATGTATAACAATTCATCCAATGTCATATACTAGAAACTAGCATTTTTTTCAAAGAAAATTGGTCTGCTTTCACTCAAAATCTGTGCACTGCTTATGATCACATAGTATCTCATAAACAACTCATTCCAATGTGAGTCCTGTGTGTTGGAAATGATGTATTAAACCTAATTCACAGTATTTTGTAATACAGAAGACAAAAGATGTTGGGTGAGGTTTTTTTCTTGCTGATTTTTCACATGTGAACGGGGCTGAGTCTGCAAATACATGTATGCATTTAGGGTACATATGCATATATAACCATACGAGGCCCTAAACAGGTTTCAAAATGTTTAGGAAAGACCCAGAAGCTTGATGGTTCACTTTCAAATCTGCATAATTTTCTTTTTTATTTAGAGGTCATGTTCTAGTTCAATCCCAATCATAATCAATCAACATAAGCCCCAGATAAGGGCTGTCTGACAGCTGGATATTAGAAGAAAGCTCTTCTTCATGCATGTTTTAAAAACTTCACCATTAATCTTGCCATGAAATCTCAGTTAAACGATTGTGGAATATTACATCAAAGTTATCCGGTGATCAGCAATGTGACTTATTTTCTGACAAGTACAGCTTTGTCATTTTTATCTGATGGTCATCACTTCTTCACACAAAAATAGCTCTCCATTTTTCTTCTCTGCCTTTTTTCCCCCCCAGCTTGACTACAGTGCAGATTTGTATTCTTGGCATTCTCATCCTGTTTGATGAGTTTTAGGAAAGTCCAATTGTCGTTTTGTCCCCAGAAGCAAAGCAAACACTGACCTAAACTGATAACAACACAATTTAGCTGCCCTATAAACAGTCATTTTAACTCCATGATATGTGGCTGCTGCTTCAACATTCAAGCAATGGAAATGACATCATTATCAGACAACCCTAGATGATGAAAAATGGCCTACATTAAGGAACACTCTGAACCCAAGAAATCTTCAGCTGTCAGTTATCGCCATTATAACGTACTTGCCTCTATCTGCAAATTTAGACCTATGATGGGGCTGAACTTGCAAGGGAAAGAAATACACTTTCCAGAGGATGTTTGTATAATTAAGCAGAAGCACCGCTACATTTCTGAGGAGGACCTTTGTGCAGAGGCCTACAAAAGCCTGAAAGCTAAAAGATTTCAGCCATGCAAGAAATGTAATGATCCCCAAGTAATATGGTCTTAGAGATGTTCTGTGGCTGTTAAAGTAGAAATTCGGGGTAATTCTTTTTCAGAATGAAATTTACTATTTTATGTCCAAATTCTCCTGCAGGTTTTTTGTCTACTGTAAGTAGCAGTTTGCAGAGGTTGTACAGCAGAAGCATATTCCTGGCAGTAGCTGTTGTTCCAAAGGTAACACCAAAGCCTTGCAGAGTATAAGACCTCCCAAAACCAGAGTAAAGAGAGTGCTCCCAAAGGCAGGAGCTGCAGAGGAGCTTGCATGAGTCGTGCTGAGATCACACAACAAGACCCAACCTCTCAAAGAGCTACTGTGCAGCGGGAAGGAGTGTAAAGCAAGGAAGGGGATTTCAAACTGCTGCCTGAGAACTGGCTGACTCAGGAGATGCTGCATCAGTTTTGGGGAGAGACGGGTGACTTCTGAGTAGCTAAGTGATGACAGAAAGCAACACCCTGAGATTCACAAACCTGTCTAAAACCACTATGGTGCTACCCATGCTGTGAGCTTGGAGCTTCCCAGCTGTGCCTAGGTGGGACAGAGGAAGAGAACCATTAAGGAGCAAAGGGAGGGTTGTCCTCAAAGCATCTCCCTGTCCAATACAGGGAGCCCTGGAAAGACAGCCTGTTCTTGGGAGTTTTAAATCAATGTCCCCACATTGGTAAGGAAGAACTTTGGAACTTTGGAAAACTCTAAGTAACTCAAGCTTCCATATATATTGCAGAAATATTTTAACTACTGAGTGTTTTAGGGCAAGGCAGAGCAAAGGATCCTGGTATCTGCTAGAGCAGTAACACGCTGTCAAGTTTCCTTTGCCCTGTCCCTCACTGAGGGGTTTGATTTTACATCATTCTGCCCTGTGTCAGCTCTCCTTGCTCTATCAATTGCATGGGAGCAGGATTAAGTCTCCAAAGTGTACCTTTCTGTGACATTTAGTCTCCTACACAGACCATGGATATTTGAACACTCTTGTCCTGTTGTGTTAACTCTTTTCTCCTTTTGGCCACCTTTTACATCATGGGAAACAAGTCAAAACTTGCAGCTCTGCAGTGTCTAGATGTTATAACTTAAGTAAAAAGAAAGACTTCCTTCCTCAGTTGCTCTAGGATTGGCTGTGAAGGGGTACAGTGAAAACTGGGTAATGAAATCCCAGGTCTCCTGGAAGGCCATGATTAGTGCAGCTCTGGACACCATTTTTTAAAGGTGGAAGTGTTCTTGCGTCAAGAGATCGCTTTCTTTCAAAATGAAAAGGGGAGAGAGACTCTTTTTCCTCTTGACAAATATCAAGTGAAATATTTTGTCAACATTTTTTGCTGTATAAAGTCATTACTGGCAGTCTTAGCAACTTGTTTAGGTGGCAGAATAAAAGGTTTTCACTAACTAAAATCATCTATGACCCTTCTAAGAAAGGTGCCAAAAACACCTTATTAAAAAATTGAGGTGATGTAAATTTCAAAAAAAAGTTTGTTTCAACTGTTTTCTTATAGAAACAATTTAGAAATTTCAAAATGTTTCTTCCTTCTACCTTCCTAATGGCTTGAATGGGACTGCTGTATACTCGTGAAGCCCAGGCAAAGCATCATTTCTCTGCCATCCCCAGCTTCCAGAATCTTATCACATCTTCCAATGTTTTATGTACTTAAAGTCTCTCTACCCAAGGCAGGAAATTACAGGAGAATTGCAGTTGTCATTTGGGTTTTGCTTTGTTTTGTCTTTTTAAGAACATTTCAAGACTGTTTTTCATCCCCATGTTTATTAAGAAAAGCTTGAAAATGTGAGTCATAGAGGCTCAGAAGCTGGCCATTAAATAAAAGGAAATACAGATTTACAGCTCCATTATTCCAAAGCCAGTGCTACAGATGGTGGGACGGGACAGGAGGAGGCTGACACATGGTTTTTGCATGCGGGGGCACTAGCTGGGGCTCCGCGTCGCAGCCCAGGGCAGGGGCCAAGAATTTCCCAAGATCCTTGCCTAGGACCAGCTCCAGGGCTTGGGCTCCCAAAGCTGAGAGGGGCCACAAACCTGGGGGCCACTGCTGAGCCAAGCACTTCCAAAACAAACCCTTGTATTTCTTTCTCTGTGTTGCATTTTCCTCTACCATAAACATAAGCAGAAGTTCTGTCCTGTGCTCAGAGAAGCAAAGATTTGTTCCCGCAGTCTTTACACACTGAGCTTTAAAACTGACTTTCACCTACTTCTCATTACCACCGCACTTTACAATCCTGTAATCTCACCATTGCAGAGTACAGATAGCTCAGAGAGGGCGCCTGAGAAGCAGACAGGGGCTCAGCCACATGCCTGGCGAGGGGTAACTCAGGGCTGCTGGATATTGCTTGCTTCTACACTTTGACTGTAGAGGGGATCTCTAGGAAAGACAGAGTCATGGCAAGTGCTTGTTTCTCTGCCTAAGTCTCTGAGCTCCTAGTTGTAACGCTGTTTGGGAGAAAGATTAAAGGGGTAGCTCAAGCCCAGGGAAGCCTTTTCCAGGGGCTTGGATCAGGCTCAGCCCTAGAGCAGAAGTGGGGAGGTGAGAAATCCTCTGATCATTATGGTTTTCAGCAAAGACAAGTAAGTGAGAGAAACCTGGACCGTAACGTATCGCATTCAGGAGCAAGGACATACAAAGCAGTGAATGCAAGCAGGGAGAACTGTCTGTTTAGCAAAAATACTGAGACAATAGCAAATGGTCACAAAAGGATTCACAGGCGCTGGCAGAGAGGGAAGGGAACCCTCTTTAGATGCATGGATTTAAATGATTGCTGCAATTGCTTTCTGGATCCATGACATGCTTTGACATTGCCATTGCAAATCTAATGCTAAGAAATCTTTTAAAGGGTAAAGATCTTAAAAGATATTGCTTCCTGGAGGGAAGGACTCTTTCTGACAATGCCTTTGGTAAGCTTGACCTTGTGCTTCTCCCAGAGAAAAGTTACCCTGTCCCTGCCCAACCAGAGATGGGTTCGGGCAGTGGGGTACACCCAGAACAACAACCCCCAGGCTGCAGCTCACTGCTTATTGCTCGATCTGATGTTGAACAAAATCTGAAGTTTCGCCAAGGCACATCTTGTTGATTCACCAGCTCCACGTAATGGCATCATGATGGGGGAGCTACTGGCCATGAAGAAGTGCCTTTGATAACATCTCCTAACCCCCACAGCAGGGATTGCTGCTCCAGGCACTGCCCTCCATCTCTCCCGCAGAGCCCCGGGCAGCTCACATGTCCCATGCTGCTGGGACCAAAGACAAATGGGTGTGTTAGAGTTGTCTGGCTATTGGCAAGGGAGAAGGCTCCCCTGTGGCCTCCCCATCACATCCAGTGCAGCTCATCTGAAGTCTCTCATCTCCCGCTCCTTTTCATTTTTCCTCCGTGCTGCTGAAGTTCCTAGGTAGGTATCAGAAGAAAGAATATGCAGGCTCTAAACATTTTGCATATAAGCCAAATGCTCCACTTCTAAGGGCACTGCAAAATGTCAGGATGGACCCACACAGATCCACAGAGGTTTGGGCCCAAACATTTAAAAAACTGATATTCCCCTGTCCTCTAAGAACTTATATCAATAAGGTATTGCATCTCATTCATCATAAGGAGAAGGTTTTCAACTTGTTTCTTGAAGCTATAATCTATGTGTCACTAACAAGAATGAGAGATGGAATACATTTAGGTATGCATAGAGTTAAACAGGCATTGGGCTTTAATAGGTCTCAGCAAGGAGATATTATTGAAGAAGAGAGGATATTAATATGTACTGGTATATAAGCACTCATAAAGCTGATGGAAGTAGGGAATTCTGTGAACAGAAATACAAAAACCATTGATTGGACCACTGACCACAATGGGGTTATGACAGTATCCACTAAGTAAAGAAGCCCCATAACTCTGTGTTAAAAAGACCACAATTTCCTCCTCCGATTTATTCTCAGACCTCCTGTTCCTAATAGCAATGATAACTCCTGTCCACAAGAATAACACCAGCTAATAGGTTTTGTGGCTAGTCTGTTCTGAAAGATAATAAAAGTGACAATATCTTGAATTTGCCATATCCTATCAATATTCAGAGGGAGCAAGGATACCTTAACTATTAAAGCTATGTCAAGTGCAAGTGAGGGAAATAAAAACACAGAGTAGATTTCTTCAGCAACAGGCAGAGAGCAAGGATTCAAAGCTTAAATCTCTGCACAATCTCTAGATGAGTCACAGAAATCCAAAATAACCAAGAAATCATATGAAAGCTTTTTTAAATTTAAAAAAAAAGGACGAAATTCATCTGTAGGAAACAATCTCAGGGAAATTATTCCAGGAAAGAATTTGTTCACTATACATACAGCATTGTATGTCACATGGTCTAATTATAGGAATGAAAGCAACATAGGAATTAGATGGTCTTTTCAAGCCTGTAAGGAGTGTGAACAAAGAATATAATTACACATCGAGCCTGTTGATTAACCAATTACTAGTTAAAGCAGATTTAGACTTTAAATTAATTTGGTTTGAATTCTGGGGATTTTTGGGCTAAGATAAACAGTGTTTGAAGATTAATTATCCTTGTCTAAGATGAAGGAACTCATTTCAATTTTGTTAGCATGTCGAAAGACTCTGGTTGTTGCATGGGAAAGGGTAGACTGTAAATCTCAGCAGTATTGAACTAGCTGATTGAAGTGAATTCTGAGACTCCTAATCACTCTAATCCTCACAGAGAGTGGCGATACTGCACACTACATTGTGCCAGCCCAAATTAATATTTAAATGAAAAACAGACCAACATTTACCTAGAAGAGAAAGTGCACTGCTCCAAAGGACCAAAAGAAGTCCAGCCAAGGAGTTACAAACTCCATAGTGAGCAAACACTGCAACACAGCTCTCCATGCACCTTTGCCCAGAGAATAATAACAGGGAAAGTAAAGGTGCTGTTGCGGCCATTTTTCTATACAGTACCTGTAGCACACCATAGCATCCTGATTGAACTGTGTGGGAATGACAATATGACATTTTACTTTTCAGTAGTCCAGCTATACCCCCAGGCAAGCATTTGGTAAAGGAAAGACTTCATATTTCTATAGCTGTCCTGGAGTGTAGATAGATTTCCTCATCAGCATGCCTAGCAAGGTACTCAGCTGCCTAAAGTCCCCTGGCATACAGGGCAGTTCGTACATTGTGGTGTTGTAAGTGCCCCGGGCCAGCACAGTCTGCTGCCTGCACCAGAGCCTCCCTGTCCCCCACTGGGCTTCTCCATTAAATATCCCCCGTTTGCCTGCATCGGGGGTCAACCTTTGGCTTCATGCTGGAAGTGTGTTGGAAGAGAAGGATTTCCACAGCAAGAAGTAGCCTAAACCCTAATCTAAATGATAGTTTTATGTATAGGTTGGTAAATACAATCAGCAAAGGATACCTTTTGGGAATCCCCTGGAGAGCATAGTTGTACCACTGTCTGCTGAGCCCCTACTCCTCACCAAAGAAAAGCATTAGTTTCACTAAAGTTTGGTGCAATCCAGTAAGACCATTCCTTATGGCCACATTCCTTAGGCAGCATGTTTCCACTGCAGTCAGTATAAGACATTATATAAAAGCAAGCAGAAGGGACAAACTATATTTTTGAAATGCAAGAGCCTATGAGAGTTCTGGATCTCCTTGTGCTAGGTGTTGTAACAGCACAGAGGGAGGCAGCCTGTACCTTGGAGAACATGGCAAAATAGATGCAAGATGGCAGAAAATTATTAAATAGATGAAAGACTGCAGATTGCCTGCAGAACGAGGCAGGTCTAGTGGGGTTTCCAGAGTCCAGAGAAGCAAAGCAGATCTTGCAAAAGCTAGGACTGCAGGGATGAGGGCAAAAAAAGCATCAGCCGCTGCCACTGAACAATGTCCTGTCATGTCTCTCTGCTTCCAGCTCAGGTTGAGCCTGACTTGCGTGTTTTCTTCCCCAGGCCAGTAAGTGGCTATGGGGCACCCAGAGCTGTGCTGAGGAGGGAGTTGCGACCCCCGGCCAGCAGCACTGAAGGTGAAATAGCTGCCCTCAAGCAGAGCGAGCTGCCCCTCTTGTCCTGTTTTCTGGATGAATTGGGTCATGGGAGTACTGACAACTACTTCTGCTCATAAAGCATTCACTGTGGAGGGTCCAGACCTTTACTGTGAGTGAACAATAAGATAGATACATGTATGTCCAGTTTCTTCCCTTCAAAACCCTTTCCTTGAAACACCTGGTGCTTCCATGGCCCGTGCAACCAAACCCCAGCAAGCATGGGATCCTGCAGCATGAACTCCCGTTAGGGTAGGTAAACCTGCAGCCCTGGATTTATTCCCATTAAGGTTGACTTTGCCTTTCAGCCGCTGGAAGATTAATGATTTTTTAGGCTTGTGAGTGTGTGTCTGTGTGGGAGAGAGAGAAGAAGAGACAGAGACAGAGGTACTATAAAGGCACAAGACATATCTGGTGTGCAAGCTTGTGGAATCTTGTCATTTTCATATGAGGAGTGACTTAAATGTACCCCTGGCAAAAATTATTATTTTTGTAATATTACTATTTTTATTACTTCAATTTCACCCTGACTAGGAGTCCAGTCTTGTAGTAAACCTCATTTTGCTAGGTGCTGGACAAACATGTGGTATAAGGTTCTTGGGTTATTGCACTGGTGGTCCTAATTCCCAGTGGGGCGGCAATGCTCTGGCTTATCCCCCGGTTCCAGACCCCAGAGGTAGCTGCCTTTCGGTCATGCAGATGTGGCACACATATGAGATATGTTATAGGCTTCAGGTGAAACCTAAACTGAGCTGCAGAATGGCAGAGAAGAGATCTGTGTCTTTGTGTATAAGAACATCTTCAAAAATAGGATTCTGGGCAACTGCTGTTGCACGCACCCCGCCAGTGTGATGTTTTACGGTTTCTTAGCACAGAGACTCTAAGGACAGCAAACGTATCTTACATGCAGGCATCACTTACATCCAGGGAATTCATCCTTTTTAAAGAAAACTGTCCCTGTGAACCCAAAACCTTAGATCCTTAATATTGAGCTAAGCCAGTATCGTTATGCAAATAATTTTCAGAAGTAGAGGATCCAGCTCTTTTTCCCTCCTTCCTCCCCTCTCTGAGTCACACTCTCACATTCTCTCTAGTGCTTGCTCGCTCCCACACCGCTTAGCCAAAGGTAGGAAAAATTGCTCTCTGTGTTTCAAGAAGCCTCTCTGCAAGCTGCAGGACCCATAAGCCCTGGATTCCCATGGGCGGACATCCTGCAGCAAAACCTCAGCTGCCCCTTTTCCCTCTGATTTTAACTCCCTTTCAAAATCTCCTCCACCGCTTTCAGTCCCTGCCGGTGCCCCATCTCCAGCTGGGCTGGTAGAAACCCACTCTGTGGCTGGGTCTGGGGTAGGGACGTGAGGGCAGTAGCTGTGCACCGACTGCTTACAGCAAGCACAAGGAAAAGGGATAACCAAGGCAGCAGGAGCATCAGCTGGATCAGAGGTATGGCAGGAGGTGGGGGGCTGTGCCACGCTCCCCACCTTTCCTGCCGAGCCACGGGCTGGCAAACCCACTGCAGCTGGAGCCGCAGGGAAGCCAGGTCTGCACACAGCTCCAGCAGATCCTCACTGAGCCAGGGTGAACGAGGCTTGCAGCTTGGGCAGGTTTGCACAGAAAAGGTGAAGTTCCCTGTTGATTGTCCTCCATTCCAGAGTGCACAACACAAAAGTATTGCCAGATTTTACATGTACATGTATATATACCCAGTTTTACATGGATTACGAAAAAGTATTTTCCACTGCCCTCACTTTCAGAAACAATGACATTGTTTTGGATGAAATTTAAATAAAACAGCAGCTTGAGGCAGATATGCTTGGCAAAAAGAAAAGCAACTAGAAATAGACTTTTGGACTTCTAATAGACAATGGAAAATATTGTGCAGGCATCTTAACAGGAGGTGCCACCAGCTCTGCCTGAAGCCATGAATTACTCATTTCAGCCCTTGCATCTCACGGGAGTTTAACAGGACTGGCAGTACAATGCCTGATGGGGAATGGGCAGGCGGTGGGTGCCCTGACAGGGTGTCAGGGTGCTTGATCACCAGGTGGTCATTTTGGATGGGGAGGTCAGGGTACCTCTGCCCTGGTGACACCCAAGGGCTGGCTGCTGCAGTCACCCAGCCCTCAGAGCCAGAAACCTCCCCCACCTGCAGCAGCACTGGGCAGCACCGCTTTCCCTCAGCTGAAGACATCCAGAGCATTTATTTGATCATTGACATGCTGCTGAGAGCCACCATGCCCTCAGAGGCCACAATCTGTGCCAGGGACTCAGAAACATACGTTGCTCTTCAGTGTTGTACATCAGGGTTGACACGTCTTCTGCTTCACCCGCAGCTGCTTGCATCACAGTATCCTTGGGTACGTTCAACTCCTCCGAGCACCCACCAGAAATGTGAAATGAAAACGTAGCTTGTTAGAGCATTGCTGCAGGACCGGGAACAGGTTCTGCTTGTGAAATTAAAGGAGTGCCCAAAGGTATCTTGAGCTGCTTCTGTCACCAAACACTGCCTGCCCAGAATATGGGGTCTCAGGAGGCTGTGCTCTGCTCAGCACTGGCAACGCTGCCCTCAGCATCGCCATCTGTAGCTGCAGCTGTGATTTATTTTTGATACAAGCTGGGGGCAGGTGAGTCACCCTGCAGAACAGCAGGGGTGTGAGAGGCCAGGCCTGTGCTCGGCTATGCCCAGGTATACCCAGCAGGTTTCCACTGCTTTCAGGGAGCTCCCCTGGCAGCCAGAAACCACCATTTTGGTGGCCTGCAATAGGGAATAGGCAACCATCCCACAGGCAGCCCCTCTCCATGGGCCCCTGGGTGCACAGAGTGTTCAGGTGTGAATCACTCTTGCCTCACAGTGGGAAACTGGAAGCCACTGGGACACTGACAGCAACAGAGAGAGACATTACAGTATGCCAAATTTCCAGAAGCTTTGCATGCAGTGGCACAGAACTCCCAAACCTCTCTGCATGCAACAGCACAGAGCTCCCAAGCCTCTCTGTGGTGGCTTCTGAGGGGCTGTGCTCTCTGGAAGAGGAAGGCAGGTGGGCTGCTGTACCGCTGTTGTGGTGAGTTACGCTCAGGCACTGCACAGGAGCGAGACAGGCTCTCCACAGCTCAGAAGGAGGAAGAGTCTCCTGACCAAGCTCAACCCCAGGTCTCCATCACCCCCTTGCCACCCTCCACATCTCAGCGGGTGTGTGGAGAGGCAGGGAACAGCCCACTGCTGCACCCCAGCAATCCTCCACCTTTCTGAGAGGATATCTATGCCATCATATTACTCCGCAGCTGGTTTGCTCTTAAGACGGTCCAGAGAGCCAGCAAGTCTGGAGGGAGGAAACCCAGGCACAGGGTGGGGAATGGCCCGAATTTGAACTTCAGCGCTACAGGCAACGAGGACACAGTCGGTTCCAGCCACGTGGCACACAAAATCAACTGCGTGCTTGGGCACAGCTAAGAAAAGACAGTAGCGATTTCACCTGCAGGATCATCGCACTGGAAGCACCTGGAAGTAGCTCTCAAGGTGCCTTCAAAGTTATAGTAGAAGATGTTCTGATTTCCCACGGAGCAAAGATGACAGGAATCACTCTCCTTCCTATCTCAGTCGTGTAGAGTACATGCATTACATAGCTGCTGCTTTAGCCAATGAGACCTACCAAGGCATTTAGGTACTAACTTCCTACTGAGTTCAATGCCAAGTTGGATATGCAAACAAGAATGAGCTTGACTCCCAGATTCCCTTTTGGATCTGACTCTTAGCTTTGGATGTTGTCATTCCAATGTCATTCTATTTCCTTTGGCCTCATGTCTCTGGAGATATTATAAATAAAGACCCAAAAGAAGAAAAAAACTTGGATACACTCAGCCACTTGTGCATTTCTCCCACACAGGCACACAAGTACCCCAGAGGTAATCGGTTTCAACACTGTAGGGTGAAATCCAGCCCTGGATTATCTTAGCGCTACATGTGGTAGCCAGTGATGATTAAATTACCCAACGCTTTTTAAAAATCCATCCATACATGCTTGACATTGAATGTCTGCATTAGTGAAGACCACAGGCTGTCTATTCAGTGTGCAAAGCAATATCCTTTGTAATTCCTTCTAAATGTATTGCCTTTAATGTCATAGAGACCTATTGTTCTAATACTGTGGGATAGGGTCAGAAGGCAGGAGCTGATGAGTTCTCTCTGTGCCCTTCAGAATTGGGAATATCTCACTCAAATGCTTTTTAACTCTGCTCCTTGCTCAGCTAGCGAAAGGCTTCTCTGGCCATGGCTTTTGCAATTTCTTATCATATGGGACATTTCTAAGCAGACCAGTTCTTTTTCCTTAGCAGATCTCACTGTATCTTTGAAGCAGGATTAAGTGGCTCCTAGGTCTTATTACCCCTCAAAGTGAAGATGAGAGACTCAATGCATGGGCAGCCTTTGAGATGCAGAAATGAGAAGTGCTAGAGGCTCAGTAAATGTTCAGGTAGAAAAGCAGGATATCAGGACTGAGCCCCTAGCTCTCCTCCAAGTGCTACCACAAGAGCAAGGCCACGCCACACATCTCTGCAGCACTGGCACAGAGATCCTGGGTAGCTCAAAGCAAGCTTTGGCACCAGAGGTGGCAGCAATGCCACTGCACTGGTCTTCCTGGGCTAACTTATCCAAGGCTAGGCAGTTTACCACACTAGCACTTTACTGCACTGGGAATATATTATTTTCTATCATCTGCTAGCCCAACAGAGATTACCTTCCACCAAATAACATGTCGCAATAGGAGGCAATCTTCCCCCATCGTACCGTACCAATGCCATTGGAAGTCCCAGGGGACATTCATAAACCCAAGGCACTTCTGCACCAGGCAAGATGCTTCACTCAGTACTGTGTAACGTAGTTGTTGAGATTAATTAGGTGCACAAAGCAACAGACTCGCTACCAACAGCAGGTTATCAGGGTACAAGCACTACACTGGCTGCACAGAAGTACACCTCTGGGACAGAAGACAGCTGGCCAGGTCTATGGGGTGGCACTCTTTTGGCTGGAGTGGTAGCAGTAGCTGCAAAGATGTGGAATGTGGGTAAACAGGCCAGCAGCATCACCCAATAATCAAGGCCCCTGGGCATCCTGGGCTGGTTTGTACTGTACAGTTTTGTTACTCTCTGACTCCCTCTGCGCTGATGATATGTACAACCCATTGTACTCAGCAGGTAGTTTGTAGATATATTGTAAACCTGGTCCTGTGCTTCTCTTTCCTCAAGTCTTACCAAAATTAGTCCTATGTGGCTGACACTAGCAGCTACATTGTTTTCTGCATGGTTTCAGGACAACTAATGTGGGCAATTTCACGGTGTGGCTGGGTACTGGTTGCCATGGTCTTAAATCATGCAATGCCTCCATTGCCAATGCAATCCTGGTTGCTGAGTTCAAGTAAGCTGGGACAAGGTGAGTAGGTATCTAAGTATGCATAAAGGCAAAAGGGAACAGACAAAATAGGTTACAAATACTGCAGTCCTTAAACAAGAATTAGTCTTCAGGGCACTTTCATTACTTAGTTCTGGAAGTATGAGAGCTCCCATGTTAGAAAGGAGGTTAAATGGCTTGCCCCAACAGTCACACACGGCAGAGGCGAGGTCAGGATTAGAGAGCCGGGTCCCCGTGTTGCTGACTGGTAGCCATACTGACACTATAATTATACATTCCCTTTTGCCCCTAGAGCTTTTTGCTGGAGCAAGATAATTAAGCTCTCCTTCTGGCTATCCTCTTTTAATGAAATGGTGCACGTAACACAGCTTGGTATTTATTAACAATAATGAGTTTTTAAAACAATTTGAGGCAGCAACTCACCTTTTACTTGTGTGGTTGCGGTGCATGTCCAGCATCATTCCCAGTTTAATGATGCCATGCATCTTGGGTCAGCCTCCTTTAGAAGGCAGTCTGTAACATAAAATACAGCAGCCTCCATTTGCACTCAGGTCATTCTGAACAAAAAGCAGGTCCAGGCTTGAACTAACAGGAGCAGATGCCAGTTTTCCCCTCTCTTTGCGGTGCTGGTGGTGGTTTATTAATTTTTAGAGCAAGGTCACAAGTTTATTTGTCTGCTGAATCTCAGTTAGCGACCTTGCATCTCGTAGGCAAGTAAACACACGCCTGCAGTATCTGACACTCCCAATGTTTCTTAACATGGAGAAGCAAAAATGTAAACCTCAAATTTACAAGAGCCAGATGAGGTTACATATTAATACCTCAGTTGCTTGAGCTGAGATGGTTTGATTAGCGCAGATCAGCTCTCTGTCACAGAGACCATGGCAGTCAAAATCATGGTGGCGGCCGCCTGCCATGGTAGAGGGCTGCGTGAACTACCTCACCAGTCATTTTTTAAAGATTCTGGTTTCCAGTGCAAACACTCTTGAAGTGACTCTGTTGCTCGGGATACATCCTTGGGAACATCTCCATGGGCTGACGTGAGAGGCTGCAACACTTTCCTGGGAGAACAGGTTCTGGCCCAGAGACTGGGATGGGACTTCTGAAAAGCCCCCAGTCCCTGGTCCCAGACCAGGGACTGGATGCACAGCCCTGATCAGGGCTGGTTCTGGAGAACTGGAGGTATTTTGAAAGCATGAGGTCCAACTCCAGTGATACGACATTTGTGAGATGAAAACACAGCGAAGGGATATACATTGCCACGTTACAGTGTAGGGTGATGTGGCCGCACAGGTAGCCAAGGCCAGATCCTGCCCTGCATGGGCTGCTGCCATCCCCTCCAACACCAGGAACCATCGTGGCTTTCCCCCAGCTGCAGACCCAGACCCTCGGCTTTATCCTGCCTCCAAGGGTCAGAGCCAGCCCACGGTGGCAGCTCCTGCCCTCGCCCTTCAAAGGGTGCATGAAGGGTGCGGGACCACAGTTCCAAAGGCAGCCTGGGAGTGCCTGGGAATCACCGTGGTCTCCTTGCTGCCAACCATGAGCAGGCCAAGGGGACAGTGAGACCCTCCAGGACATTTCACCGCTTCGCCAGGGGCTGGAGTCAGGACGGGTGCAGGAACCCCAGCAGGCTTGCTCAGAGATGCCCTGCTTGCAAATAAACCCTGCAGCAGCTCCCAGCACGCCAGTCCTGCTGGCTCATGCACCACAGGAGCACTGAGCAGCAGGCGAGTCCTGCTGCTCTGACAGCATGGTTATTAACAAAAGACAGGAAAACTCACCAGGATGGTTTATAAACTGCATGGGCCCAAATCTATCTCACCTTACTCAGGGGAGCAACTCCACCAAGGACTGAGGAGTTGCACTGGCTGAAGCCCAAGCTGAGCTTAGCACAAATACTGCTTAACTTTTCCGTGAGACATCAGTGAGTCTAATAAATCCCTGCAAAACACCTTAATTAAGCGGGATTTACTGTAATATGCTATATACGCTTTATGCCTCACCTGCATAAACAGCCATGTTAACGCTATAAATTACAGCGTTCCTATTAACATATTGCAGGCACCTCAACCAAGGTGAAATGCTTAATGGATTTCAGTAAGCACCCGAATTGCAAGAAAGTGTGGAACAAGAGAGAAGCTTCTCTAGTAACTGAGACAGACTGCACGTGTGCTGTAAGCCTTACAAAATTATTCTTAAAAAAAAAAAAAAAAAAGAAGAGAAGATCTAAACCCTCAAAGTTTTGCATATTGCAGTATTAGTGCTAGACTTCAAGGCTAACGGAAATTGGCTCTGATTTTTGAGATATGCATTACATCATAGTCTTCTTTTAGGGCATTATGTCATTCCTGCTGAGATGCATTATCTCGGCTTGGCCCAGCATTAGCGATTTTTGCTGGCCTACTGCAGTGTTCTCAAAGCACTGCTGGGAACCACAGATTGAAATCTGAAACGTTTATCTTTTACAAAGCTGAAAAAGAGGAAAGATGTTAACATCAGGCATCACTGACTTCCTTAACCCTGTCCTGACTCTGCTCCTTACTGGGGCTTCATTTTGATGTCTTTGAACATGCTGCGCAAATGAGGTAACCTTTAAAAACTCACATTAGAGGGGGCATAATACAGTGTTTCTTCCCACTCTCCAAGAGTTGCCCTTGCAGCTGCCTGAATAACACCTCCCCGGTCTTTACAAGATATCAGCATGAATCAGATTGTACCTACATACACTGACAAGCTATATTCCACAGACACGGCTAGAACATATATTAACAATAAAAGGGGAAGGCAGTGAAAAGCTTTATGTGACTCAACTCTTATTAAAATTTTTATATAGTACAGAGCAACCCTGATATTCTATTTTTCAGCATGTACAGAGATCATGCACACCCAGATGGATCCTCACATTCTGATCCTTTTTGAGGACACAAAAACAGAATTCCAAGAGGCTTATGCTAGAGAGCAATTTTTATGCAGGGAACTGAGCAGATATTATCTCTTCTGACTTCAACCATGAAATTAGAAGCCCATTTCGTCTCACTGCATCCAGGGCAGAATTAGAGGCTGTGTCATGGAGGGAACAGACAGGTGCTTTCAGGATAAAGCAAGGATATTCCCAAAACCCCAGAGAATCCCAACACCTCTCTCCACAAAAGCACAATTATAAAAAGGGGCTGTGAACGCTAAAAGGAAATGGGAAACATTTAACCATGACTAAATTACAATTCCTTCTCTTGTTATAAACTAACGCTATTCATTGGAGAGCTTTAATTTCTCTGCTCCGTTTTTTACTTAGATTGTGTGTTTCAGTGAGTTGTCACATTTTGGTGCTTTAGGGCTCTCTGCTACAGCTGTAACAATCTTCTAGAAAGATTGCAACGGCAAATGTTTCCATCACAAAGGAATGATTAGCGGCATAACCAGAACTCGGGAGGCAGGACATCATTTAATCCTGCCAGAGACCTCTTTCCCACTTGGACTGACAGCTTTTCCTTTCCTTCATTTCCTTTTGGATTGCAGAGCCTGAATAACAAAGCATTAGGAAGGAGAACAAGTCCTCACGTGTACTTGACACCTGCTATCCCCATCTCCATGTTTGCAAGGTGACTTTTCTGGCTCTAGCAGTCTCCTTTCACAGGCAGAAGTTTTATGGTTTGGGGGCCAAGTGCTTTTAATACTTAATGTTCCCATAGGGATGTGTGTGGCAAGTCCCCATCCTTCTACATTTTGCCATTGTGACAAGGTTTTGCAGGTAACGTCTCCTTAGATGTAAAACTGCTACACACAGGAGAGAAAATCCAGCTTGTTTTGTTAAAAAACCAGTCATGAGCGGTGGAAAAATAGGTTTCCAGATATTTTCACCAAAAATACATTCATGGGCTTTTTGGCAATGATTACTTTCACCCAGAAAAAGTGATGATGTGCTGTAATACCTCACACCAGGAAAACATGCATGTCACGACAAGACAGCGAGTTACCCACCACCTGAAGTGGCAACAAGACAGCCCACAGACAGGTGGGCTTACTGGCTGCTGAGCCCTTCAAAAGGTCAGGGACTAATGTTGTATATAACATGGAGGGAGCTGCTAGATTCACTGAGGTGAAATGCTATTACAGGCTGGTACTTTATGAGTCTTGTGTGGCTCGGGACATTAGGCCACAATTCACCGGCAGAGGAGAATATATTGATCTGAGAGATCCACACTTCTGAAAGATGCTTTAGTTAAGGTATCACAGCAAAAAGCCCTTAAAATTCAGAGCAAGTAAATAAAAATACTTTTGCTCTGCACCCTAAGGACTAGTAAAACTGCAGTCACGGCGTTATAAAATAACAGGATAAAACTCTGCTCCTAATCAACATAGCATAAATCTGCATTATACCTCGGACTCTAGTAGAGCTGCTTCAATTTTATGCAAGTTTAAACGAGAGCATAATTTGGCCAATGGTGTGAAGCGATGGATTAATACCAAACCAAGCTCATTAGGGGGGACTCATGCAGGTTTTGTGCAGGTCGCACAAAGAAGCCCCCCACTAGCAGAAGATGCTGGGTGATGGCTGGTGCTGGATGGCATTGCCCCAGCAGGAAAATAGCACCTGTGTGCTGGGGGGACACAGGGAGGGATGCTTTAACCCGCAGCTTCCCTGCCGATGCATGTCCTCCTCGCTCTGCTCCCCAGCAGTTCCCTCAGCCCCCACATGCCCTCCCAGCAGTGGGGTCCCTCCCTGCAGGGGGGTGCAGGTCTCGCCCCACACCCCATGGACCCCCCATGCCTTTCCCTCCCCGGCTGCCTGTGCCTACGAGAGCAGCAGCCCGCAGCACGGGCCTCCCCCCATCCTCTGCACGCCTGGAGCACCTGAGAGGACAGCCTGGGGCTTTTCCCTTGCCAGCACCCTGTCAAACACCGTGGGCAGCAGGGAACAGCCAGGAGGCCTCTCCAGCACCCAGCCTGAGGCAAGGCACAAACTTAGCAGCAACTTCTCGCCATCAGGGGACAGAGGGCTCCAGACCCTGCATGCATCTCAGGAGCAGACCTTGCATAAATAACTCCCCTTATCTGCAAGAAAGACAGTGAGGCCAAAGGTGAGCCATATCAGCTCCTACCAGGGCTAGTTAATTTCCCTGCCTTAAATATTCATTTGCCTTCTGTCCTTTTCACTCCAACATCCTCAGACATAGTTTACAGAGGGATTCTTTGATTTTAATTAACTTTAAACTCCTTTTTTTTTCCCCAACAGTGTGAAATTAGCAGCCTATGCCTGATTCCCTGCTGCATGGCTCTGGTTTTACAGCTGCATAGCTCAACCGATTTTATACTTCCCTGAGTTAAGAGGCTCACTGGTGAATTTATATCAGGAGAAGACATCAGCCTGCCACAGCCCCAGTGAGAAAGCCTTAACTCGCAGGGCTGCAGCTGAGAGCTTTAACTCTAGATTAGATGGGGAAGGAGTCTTTTTGTTAACAAGTGAATCTTTTAAATAGCTATTTTTGAAAGACTTGGGTCAAATTTGGTAAGTTTCCAAGGAAAAAAAAATGGCAAAAATATATCAAAGCTCAAGAAATTCTGGAATTTGTTTTAGAAATGCTGCACCTTTTTCATTCAACGTTGAAGAAAAAAACTTTTCTACTCCTTATTTTGAAACACCATTCTCCACTTCAAAAGTGATCCAGGTCCCCCCCTAAAATGGGAAAAGGTTTTGGAGAGCATTAAGCAATGCCAAAATGAAACTGAAATATCTTTAACAGGTCAGCCAGCATTTGGGCATTAATTCAATGAAATTCTTCAAGCTTTCTTATTTTTTATTTGGTGGTATTCCCATAATTTTTGTTTTTATTATCCACACAATTGCAAAGCCTCTTTTTCACTCAGCTGCCCTGCACAGGTCACAGGCAAACAGGCGTCAGTTCAGCACACCCGCTCTGGGCTGAAAATGGTGGGACATGACAAAAGCCCAAGCCCTCACAGTGGGCACCTGAACTTGCCATTCACCCAGAGCACTATAGATTATCAGACCGTGGGCACAGAAATCTCTTTTTGGGGTACCCACAGCTTTTGGCTTCCAGTGCAGCCTCATGGACACACTGTATCCCAGCCATGCCCTGGATCCCGAGGAACCCGCATGTTCATTCATCCCTTACCTAGTCGTGTAGGTAATTGGGCACAATTGTCTCTGACTGCTGAGCTGTTCTCATCTAGTGAACATATATGTATTTAGTCAATTCTTTAAATTTTCTGTTATGCTCCCCCATTGCTGTCTAGTTCCTACGTCCACTGCCTTATGGGTTTTCTTCTTTACTCACGAATTTATTTTCCAAGAATGCTATTTATAAAAGAAATTCAGCCTCCGTGTAGTTAGCCCTGATTATGTAAAGTCACTGATGGTCATTTATGGAGAACACCTGCCTTGTGTCCTATTCACATGAGAACAATACGGGTCTGACTCAAAGCCCGCCGCAGCCTTTTCATCAGCCTCAGCCAGCTTTGCGTTCAGCCTGTCTTGAAGAGCAGGGTCTTGTCTGCTCTGCTGAAGCATTATGGAGACGGGAGTTTTGGGAGAGGGCTCTTTTTTGGTGAGGTTTCTTGACTCTCAGTGAGGGTGATTTTAAACTGCCTCTATGTGAGCAAAATATATAAAATTTTTTAACTGTATCTGTAATGAACTACATCTGTCACTCATTTTATAGCCTTGTAACTTAAAGACATTTAACTTTCAGACTATTGTGGAAATTTCATTCCAGCTGAGCACTAATGCAGTCCAGTCCTCCAGACTGAGCTCTCAAACCCCGGTACAAGGCTCTGAGTGGCATTGCTCTCTGCTCAGCATGACGTGAGCATTTGGACAAGGATGTGCTGGTATTTCTGTGGCCACCCTGGAGACAGAAGTTGCTGCAATATTATGTTTCACTGTAATAGTTACCATTAAGTAGACATATGCTCCTTGTTGCATCAGCTTGCCATTGGCACAGGTTGGGCAGCCAGGGCTGCAGGAGGTGAATTTGGGTGATACCTGGAGGGACAGCACCTGGGAGCTAGTGATGCAAGGCCTACTCATTGGGAGCCTTGCTCTTCATTAGAAACTCAACAACACACAATCAGAAACAGCTGTCCGTGGTCAGCAGCAAAACATGGGAAATACTCTCCACTCTTCCCTGTCTATCTGGATTACAGGGAATTGCAAGGGGATGTTGGGTTGTCCCACAGATGATAGGTGCAACCAGGGACAGGCTCACACCTGAGAGAGAGAAGGGTTCACGGCATCCTCGTGATGTGCGGAAATAGTTACCAGAGCGCAGTGATATTTAGACTCTGTCGCTGCCAGTAAAGCCGCGAGCTCGGCGGGCAGCCAGCGTTTCATATGCACGCTGTTCTTGGGGCTGCAACAGTGGGGGAGAGGAAGGAGTAAGTCCCATGTACCCAGCCGCACTCTCCCCCAAAAAGAGTGCAGGATTCGAAGCAGGTGCTGAGGCTTTGGGGTGATACGTCAGCTTTTGAAGGGCTGCCTGGAACCGCCTTGCCCTGGTATCCACATCCCACACTGCTGCCCCAGGGGCTGCTGAAATGCCAGGAGGTCAGGCACTCGCTGCATTGCTCCAAGGGGTCAGGGATTGCTCGCTTGCCCTCCCCAGCGACACGAAGAGATGAATTTCAAAGATGGTGGAGAGGCCAAAATATCACGTTATGGCTCTTGTCCTCGCTTGCTGGCCGAATTGTCTTTTCCCTCCAATCCATGTTGCAAAGGTTGAGAGGTGCCCCTCTGCTTTCTTATCCTCTTTACAGCCAACAGCCCGCCCATCCTTGCTCTGGCACCTCCCAAAAAGGAGAGGCTCCAGGAGTATATCTGAACCACAGAGCCAGAGGAGAGTCATCTGGGTCCAGTAACATGGGGATATGGTTTGTGGGAAGGAACAACATCTCTCAGCCATGAAGCAAGCGACGATCAAGGCCTGGCTCTAAAAGTCAATGCAAGCAAGAGCCACATGTAGCAGTTGCTCGAGATTTGCAGCTCCTCCTTGAGCATGGGCAGTAGCTTTCGAAGGAGGATCAAGAAAAGGGGTTTTCCCTCAATTTCTCCTCTGTTTGTGTGCTCGGTGGCCATAGGGCATCTCCCCAGCAGAGCTGCAGGCTGGCTGTATGGGAGCAGAGTGAGCTCGGCTGACAGAGTTTTAAAAATGAACTCAGTGAGGTGAAAAGATCATTTTTCTCTCCTGACATTTTCAACTACTTAGTTGCTTAATTATCTGTTACCAGAATATCTCCCTATAAGCACCAGCAATTTCACCCATTAGCAATTAGTGAGAACAGTTATTCTACTGAACTTTGTGCAGTTTAATAATAGATTAATAACCATCCCTCTGAGTATGACTGCATGGGGCAGATTCCCAGCTGGAGCAGGCTGACTTAGAGTTATTCACATTAACATTTTACTTTTATATTTAAAAAACAATTCGAAAATAATTGAAAATAAAAAACAATTTTTCAAGAAGGATGACTTTATCTCCTCCTGTTTATCTCCTCCTAGCAACGACATGCATTTTTGTCATGCAAATAATTTCAGTAGTGATCCAGTGAACAGATAAATTTCTGCCTTGCCCATATCCTGGCTATTGATATACACATTTTTAGAAACAGCAGGCAGTAGAAATCCCCTGAAATATGCACGGTTAGAGTGAGCTTTAATGAAATCACCTTCACATTACATCTTCCAACTCCGCAATATCACAAACATTTTAAAGAAGAGAACTTCTAATGGAGTGACATCACAAGCAATAACTACACTGGACCATTAAAACTTGCCAATGGAAAATTCACATCACAAATATGATATTGTAATTAGATCCATTTTATCATCTACAGATAAAATACCCATTTCCCTCCAGAAACTAAGCAATCAGGTCCTGTCTTTCAAAGACTTTGCAATAAAGCAAATTTAGAGTTTTTAAGATAGGGGTTCCTGTATAAAGAACAGTAAAAGACTAAAAAGGAGGGCTGACATATAGTTCAAAAGAAAAGAAGGATTCTTTAGAAACACCTACAGAAAAAAAAGAATTAGAGAAGTCCCTTCCTCTGGGTTTTGCCTTGCAGTTTTGGTGAGGCATTTATAATCATGTCCCTAAGAACTGATCTGTGCTATTTTAAAACTGTTTCAACTTTGTGCAAGCATGCATGGACTCTGCCACTAATTCACAAGGTTTCCTTTTGTAAGAATTGCCCCCTTGTTACAGGAACATTGCCCTTTTTTTCCGTATTTTTAAAAAAAAAAAGGATCCCTAGAGCTGCAGAGAGCTGCATGTGATTTTGATTGAAGTCAGGAGCTAGAGAGGTCAGCCGCATCTGTGTTTATGTCTGTGATTACAGAGCAGCTCCCCTCTGCTGTCACCCGTCGGGCAGCACGGGTGAGACAGAAACTGATGGGGGGTGTGTGGTTCCAGCAGAGAAACATGAGAAAACTGATCAGATATCTCGCAGCCCGAGGTGCAAGCCAGCCTGAGACACTTCTGCCGTTAGCTGACCCCGCTCATCGTGCCCGGGCGTCTGAGGGCAGCCGCTGGGTGCCCGACACTTGTAAAACATTCAATCCCCGTGCTGCCCGGGGCAAGGGGGGCACATGCTGCTCCTGCCGCACACACGTGCCCGGCTGCCCCAGCATGGACCCCGTGTGGCTCCTGGGGGTCTGGGCACCTGCCTCCACCCTGGGCCATCCCCCCAAGGCTGTCTGGGCCATGCCACCTCTGCAGCCAATGGAGACACTGAAGGCAAATGGAGATTTTAGAGTTAAATTTAGGCAGCTACAGAAGCTGACCTGATATTCTCCACCACCCCCTCCACAAAGTGCTTAACAGGAGGTACAAGTGCACCTTGCTGCCTTTGGGACAATAGGTGGAGGAGCTCAGCCTCCACCCAGGGGTGGCTTCTCCTTCAAGCGTGGAGGAAACAAGGTCGGGGAGGCCGTGGGCACACGGAAAGGATAAATTCAAAGTCTGGTAAGGGAGATGGTAAGTGTGGGTCCACAAGTTGCTCTCCTCAAGAAGCCGCCAGAGAAAGGCTCGGTGGGATAGGTGGTGACCTGGCAGGAGCATGCCCGGCTGGCCCCCTGGCCCTGGAGATCCTGGCACATACCAAGGGACCCACGTTATGCCGGGTCTTCCTCCCCGCCTCTAAAGTTCAGCCCCCTCTAAACAGGACATTCACACTATTAATAGCTACTCACTGGAGGGTATTTATTTACAAACAGCCCATATTATTTTAACCCTTAGTGCTGTCTCTCCTCAGTGTTAGCACCAAGGTGGGTGTAACGCAGGTATAACACGAAAGCAAACACGCTCTTCCATGGATGAAAACTTTTAGCTCTTCCATAGATTAAAACTTTTAACAGAAAGCCCCAGTGTCTTCACTTGGCAGCAAAGCATGGTTCATGCGCATGGTGGCCTTCTTTATTTCTACGGAAAGTCTCTGTAGCGAGCCCCATCATTTCTCCTCACCCCGTAACTCACCATGGCAGTGCAGATACACTGGCTTTTGACCTAACAGCTTTAAGCTCCTTTTCTCTGTCAGCTTGTTCAAAACATGCTAACAAGTACTGGTTTCCTGAGCTAGTTCTTTAAATAGGTTTTCCCAGTTGTGCCTATCCTCTCCACCATCATTAATGTTTTTGGCTGTTCTGGGAGAAGGTCTCTAACGCAAGAGGTCTCTCGTGGCTGTGCCATGCTGCCTCTGCAGTGCTGGCCCCGGCTCCTCTGCTCCTCTGGCCACAGGGACAGCCGACAGGCTATGGCTTTCCTACAACTATTTCTGCCGTGTGCCCTTTTGGCTAAACGTTCCCCTGGTCCTTTTCCCCGTTCAACCTGAAATGCCTCCCCACAGCGCTGACGAGACGACATTTCTGGAAGCATCGTGTTTCAGCAGCTCTAAACTTAACCAGTGAGTAAGGCGTGAGCTGTATGTTCAGAACAGATTTAGGTAAATTTGGGGAAAGCCTGTCCCTGTGGGAATGCCCCTTCCCTTGGTGTAACTGCTGCAGTGTGCCCAAAGTTGGTTTGAATCCCTCCAGGCCTGGGAGCTGAGTGTGTCCTCCTGGGACACACAGCAAAGGTGCGTCACCAGGACCTGTTGACCCCAGCAATAGCTCATCTGTGGGGCCCTCTCTGTGGCTCCTGCCCAACCTGGGTCTGTCCCCAAGGCTAAGGAGGTCCCCATGCAGAGGCAGAAGAGGAACCTACAAACCTGTTAGCGAGGCCAACCCGTCTGCCGTGTACAAGGTAACAGCACCTGGCTTTGCTGAGCCTGGGGTGGCAGAGGTGAAGCAGAATAACCTCGATCAGGATCACCCACAGCTTCTCAGACACATCCCTGACAGATACTGAGAATCGGCCAAAAACTCTGCAGCAGTGATTTACTGATGACCACCAGGAGCCACCTACTGAGCTCTTTGAAGGCGGAGAAGACCTCCCTCCCCCTCGAGTGCAGTGTTCATCCATGCCCACTCCTCACCTACATTTGAGCGGGCGGCTGCATTTGAGTTTGGTGCTTTCCAACACGAATTCCAGTGGAAGACCAGAGGAGTAAAGTGAAATGGCAAATTACGCCTTTAATATGAAAAGCTCGGGGTGGTGAAGTGGTGGACGTAAAGTGAACACACAAGAACACACGTGTTTCTGAGCATGTCTGTGTTGGCCATTCTGTGCAGGAGACTGCAGGCACCTGCGGACACGTCTGTAGGATAATCCTTGGAGACACTGGACAATGTTATTAGAGTTTCCTTTTGCAGAGAAAAGAAAGGGATATCCTTATATCATTTGGTAACAGCATTTTCAGCATTGCCCACATTTTATGTACAAGAAATGCTGCTCATGATTTATCACCAGCCCTCTTTATATACTACCTCTTAAAGCCTACCATGCCCTTAAAGGCACATGAGCTCTTTTTCCTTACCTTGCATTACTTAGTTACTCGTTATTCTGGAGTCTGAATTTACATTAAAATCTCTGCCAAAATTTAAAAATTTGTTCTGTTTTGTTGTTGTTCCATGAATATAAACATCTTTGCTCACAGTGCAATTCTGTCCACCCTTGGCATCCACGTTTCTAAAAAGATGCTGAAAACCTGAAGGTATTGCAGGTAAAAGCTGTATAAATTATTTCAGGGCTGGAAGAAGAGTGGTACAGGGAAAGGCTTCAGGATTTTAACTTGCACACTTTAGCAAAGCAAAGTGTTTGCTGTGGCTCCTTTAGGCAGTGAAAATGCTGAGTCCTAGAGCCCCTTTTAAGCTCAAGGAGAAAGGCACAGGCAAAACTAGTGAGTGGAAATTTAAGAAGGAAATGCAGCTAACGAACAGGTCACCATTTTTAAACAGCATGGGTGGCAACTTTTGGACAAGCTACCAAGGAAAGTGATAGCTCCTTCTAATCAAGAGCAGGTAGCTTTTCAGAAAGTTTGGTTTCATCTAGCACAGATAGAAGAACCTGTGGATAGCATGCAACGTCCTTCAGTGTACAGGAAACAGAAGAGTGGAGGAAATAGCCTTTTCTTGCTTTAGCCTTAGTGATTAAAAAGCGCCTATTCTGTAGATGTGAAAAAACAGTTTGGACCTACCTCCTTGACATCTTCTCAGGCTCACTGCAAAGCCCTGGGAAAATTCATCCGGTAACACCTCTGATACACCAAAAATCATCAGGTTTTGCACCAGAAAGGAAGGCAGATAATTTTGTAAAAGTCAACTACTCATATCCGAATGCCACAGGCAGCCTCGTCTGCTCATCTTACTTATTATAAGAAATTAATAAAACCATTACCTCATCAAGCCTACTCTGGACAGATGGTTATCTTGCTAAATAGATGGCTTAACACAGCAGATTGGCTTCATGCTGAGGCAGAAGTCCAGAACACTTTTGATCTGTCATCTAGAAGCTGCTGCAACCACTTTCCCTCCCTTCTAGGAACAGCAGGGCCTTTCTGTTCAGGCAGGTAATGATGGAAAAGATTGTCCAAGAGAAGCAGGCACTTGGTTCATGAATAGCATGGACATTAGCTACTTCTGCAGCAAAAATTAGACCACACCAAATCTGTGATTTAGGACCGCTAAGAGAAGATGTTCTTTGTTTCTTTGTTTTTATAGTATTTTAATGATCACAGGCAAATACAGTTGCAACTATTTTCCAATGTTGCTCCTTGAAACTATTATTTATAACCTATACAATTCTTTTCCAAAACCTGATTTTTTGGCAATGCAAAGCAGTAGCTAGGCCAGGAGTTAATGATTATGAGATAAGCATTTATCTCACTTGGTGCCATGTCGGCTTGTTCTACTTTCAAATATTATTTGCTCTTATGCATGCTGTTCTTCTGCCAAAGCTGAAGACAAATTACTATTCTTTTTCCAAGAAAGAAGGCTCTGTGACTCGATTCCAATTAACAGTGTGGGTTTTAAGTATAATTTTGTATTGCTCCCTTTTTTTTTTACTCCTATTTATCACTATTGCGTACTTGTCATCTGTTACTCTGTACCCTTCCAACTCTTTACTCATGTCTGAAGATACATTTGCAGTAGAGACGTCTTGAGCAAAAAGTGAATTTTCAGGCTCTTGTCTGAAAAGACAGGGGCCCCAGAGGTTATATTGTTTTTCTAGCGTGCTTGTGTACATTCAAGAACTGCCCCACTTACAAACATTTACTAAGTAGCTTTCTCCTGCACTGTACCCTGCATTCCCTTTGAATTTGTCCTTACCTTTCATTTTTTGTTCTGCATGATGGAGCCTCAGGTTACTGTCAGGCGGCCAGAGCTGTTTACTGCTTCCCAAGTGTTGCTGTTTGCTGTGCAATTGAAGATGGCAACAATGTAAAGGACCAAAAAAAAGAACAACGGACTCTGTTAATTTCATTATTTATCTAGGGATTATTTCTTTGTGTCTTCTCTTCTCAATGTAAGTGGATTGATCCGAGGATCAAAATGGAAGGTATTTTTCTCTATGGAACATATTCCATCTTAAGAGAATATTTCTCTCTAAAGTTAGGAGTTGGCCAGAGAGCCACTGTCATTATACAGAGAAGCAACAAACAGGCAGTATATCCTATAGCCCACATTTTTATTATTTGATATTTGACTGACAACTGGGGTTTTCATAAAACTCAAAATTTGAGACATTTAAATTACTCAGTCCTTTAATATACTGAATATGTAGTGAGAAATGCAGAATACAGGGAGGTGCTGCCCCTGTGAAGATATTAATTCGTAAATCCAGTAAAAAAATTAAGCCAGTCTGAGCACCCTTGTGCTCTGGCTTCCCTGATCGCTGCCTTCCAGAAGGAAGGTCTGCCTCTGCTTGGTTTTCACAAGTAGAGGGATGTTAGTCCACAGCTTATATTCTTCTCTTGTTTCATTGATCTATTGTTTCTATAAGATTAATTCTGGGTTCTGGTAACTTTTTTTTTCCCGATACTTTTCTACTGGCCCAATAAAGAGATTTTTAAAATTAAAAAAAAAAAAAACCTGTTATAACTAAATTGTGATTTGTACTTCTCTATTTCAACATATTTTACAGACATTAACTAACTAGTCTAACTGATATTCCTGTGAGAGGAGTCTAATCTTTTATTTTTCCCTTGGTATTTAGCATTTTCTCCAGTCTAAAATGAACAGTAGTTTATGGTTTCAGGTTTTCAGCAGCTAATGATTTTTACCCAGACTCACTCACTCCACCAACCTCAAACAAATATTGGCAAAAACTTCTTTGTCAGGTTTTTACTCTTCGGTCATCAGGTGGCATGAAACAGAAGGAAAAGTCTGCTAGTGACTTCATTCATTATGTATTCATCAAACTGCAATACCTACAAATACATTAAAAACTGCAGAGTTAATTTAACTGTTGTGATTCATAAAAGAGCATTCCTCAAAAAATTAAGTAGATGTTTAACTTCATACATGAATTTGTGAATCCACGAATCCACGCTGATGTCTTTTCAAAACTGGACAATAAATAAGATGTGCTTTGACTTTTGTAGCAGGAGGGATTCAGAATGAAAAATAAATGGTAATATTTCTAGCAATGAATGCCAAACATTCAGAAACCACAGAAGATAAGATCATTTTACTAGGAGAGGCTATCTGCTAAACGATAGGCCCTAAAAATCATTTTTTCCTTTTTAATTTCCTCTGAAAAAATAGCAATAGGACCAAGGAAATAATCTAAAGTTCATTGCACATTTGATAAAAAAATCTGCTTTAGCCCGTTTTCTGCCTCAAGGTGTATATGATGTGAAAAACACATCATAAAATCTCAGCAAGAATATCAGAAATAAGCACATCTCACTGCTATTTATATCTGCTTCTTCAGCCCCTCTTGCTCATATTGGTGTGATGACGTCTAAAATAAGAAAATCAGGTGGCTAGAAATGTTACAGCTTATTCTTACCCTTTAGGAATAAATAAAAACTTCTGAGCAGCTAGCATCCTGCCAGCTGTACCTGGAGTCACGTAAGTGTACACTGCCTTCCTTTTATTAAATAGACTTTGGAATGAGTCAAGACATTGAAGGCTTCCTTACATCCCAGCAAAGACATAGCTTTGGGAGCGGTGAAAGGAAAATTGCCTGTAATGACAAAGCACATTTCACCCAAATCTACAGTAATGCCTTCATCAGTAAGTGTTTTTGTATCTGTGCAGCGAGGCACTCCTCCGTTTGCAGCAGTGCGCGAGCACCCTGCGGACAGGTGCTTGCAGCCGTGTTAATTAATTGCTAGTCTGCAAAAAAATGCTTGAGCTAAGAGAGCAGCACCCAAATCACCTAACCTATCGGCCCATCAAATGTAAGGTGACTAACAAAGCAGAAGCTGGAAGTAAATACCCATGCTCTGTGGAGCAAACAAAACAGGGCTTCTGAAAGCCTCCAGGAGTACCCTGCCTGCCAAGGTGTAGACTCCTGCCTCTGCCCACGCTGTAGGCAGGGAGCACAGACACTTCAGCCAGAGTGCTTCACTAGGGGCCTAAAATGTAAGTGCAAGTTAGGTGCCGAAGTCAGACACACAAGTTAGGCTGGCCAGATCTAAGCCCAAGAAGTTAGTGGTCTGTTAGACCCATCCTTGCTGAGAGTGTAGGGCCCCCAGGGCCACAGGGCTCCCCCACAGCCTCTGCGCAGGCAGCTGCAGGCAGCACATCCCACTCACAAATGTTGAGCCCAGGATGGCTTTTCCAAACACTGCTGAGTGCAGAACAGCGCAGCTCCTTCACGCCAGGGTGTGTTTCTTTAAAGGCACAGTGGAGATTTGGGGGGTTCAGACCACGTTCAAGACTGTCTACGAAGGACTGAGGAGCACGGAGTCACCTTGCATATGTGCATTCCAGCCATCTGAGCCTTAAGTGAAGGTGTATTAGTGTATCAGTGATGGTATACCAAAGGCATGCACAGTGTCATATTCTGCTTCAAACTGGCTCTAACGCTTCTCTGATACACATACGTGCTGAGGAGCTTTCTAGGTGGACGCTCTTGCCATTCTTTTTTGAAAAAAGCTCCTTGTAATGTCATATGATCCGTGCAGTTCCTCTAGGGCAACGGGCTCTGCTCCACGAGGGAGGCTCTGCTACATCTGTCAAAAGCTGGCATGGCCACGGCAGACACTGACATCACCCGTCCGCTCAGACCTAGCGCAATGCCAGTTGGTGGAGTTCTGCATTTTCTCCCCAAAAGTTCCTCTCCTTCTGCACAGTGCTTCTCCTCTGCGGTAGCCGCAGCCTGAGGCAGGAGATGGCAATTGCACTGACAGCACAGGACAAAGCATGTGGCCATTGCTGTTGCATTTCAGCCAGCTCGGAATCACCATGGGATTCCGCTCTGAGCACAGCATCCACTCCTCGCTCCTGAAGCTGCACAGGGCATGCAGGAGGACACGGGAGTGTGGCCAATACTGTTAGTGCAGCCATCTGTTAATAGACCTCCTACTTTCACGAAATGTGCAGACACCTCCCCCTTGACCTCCTGCAAATTTGATTTAAATTGACAAACTAGTTCAAAAGTCACCAGAGTGACCGACAGAGGCTAAGGCTGCATAAGGTCTGTCTCCCCAAGAAAGCAAGGTAAACAATGGAGGAATGAGACAGAGAGAGAGGAGAAAGGTTTTGCTAGGGCATTACAGATCAAATACATGTAAAGTCTAGTAACCATCCAGCTAAGCAACCTGGGTGAATATTAGTCATCTGTCAGTAAGTGGATTCTGACTTCCATGATGCAGAAAAAAGGTGCTTAAGAAATCCTGAAGATCCAAAGCACGCCCTAAAAAAATCACATTTGACATCAACTCTGAGGCAATAAAATGGAGAAAACAATACTGTGGTACAGGGAAAAAAAAGAATGGCAAACATATTTCTGCTTGTAAAATAAACTTGGGCTGTTTCTGAAGTGTCTTTCCATTTCCCAGACCCAGAAATGAACAGAAGGAAAAATATGCAAGCTCCAAGAGAACATTTATTTTAAAAATTGTCTAGCTATTTTCTGGAACATCAGGAGAACTGAATAGCTAAATACTGTGTGTCAACCAAAAAAGAAAATTACAAATGAACCAAAGTTATTTTTGGTGGCAACTGTATGTATAAACAACAATAAAAACAAAGACCTGTAATGTCAAAAATAGAGTTTATTGTGTTTTACCTCCTGACCCCAATCAGGAAAGCGGTTCTGTTTCCTAACTGTTTAGTTAGCCCCACCTGCCACTTAAATAGGTGATAGATCAAGCTGCAACCATTATACCATCATCTGGGAAGGATTATTGTCATTGTACTCTGCAGAAAAACAGTGGTAAAAGAAATACTGAGAAGTGGTGATGAGGTTTTAAAAAATAAGCATAATTATTTTGTATGCTTTTTCTCAGCAATCAGATATTTTCATTTGAAGCTGAACAGCTTCCCTAAGCACAGTACAAACCAAACCCATAACCCACTTGCCTACTGGCTCCCCTCTGCACTTCCTCCCCTCCACTCTTTCCAGGACGTGGCTGAAGTTGCCAAGAGTGGCGCAGAGTAAAGACAGAACATGATGAACTTGTTTTTCCATGTACCATGGAGTGAAGACATGTTTCCATCTGGCCAGCTCACAACTCCATTCCACAATTTGGGGTTTGAAACTCTCTATGACAGTCACACAAGAAATATTGCACTCCTACCTCGCTCCAGCACCGTGTCTGAGCCTGCTCTGTCTGGTGCCAATGGCCTCTGTCTAACGCGTCCTCCCACCTTCTTCTGTTTCTCTTCCAGACATTATGAAAATCTGCAAGCAACATGGCGTGAAGTCCCAAGAGCACAGTGGTTCATGTTGGTGTACACATCCTATTCTGTGTGCAGGTAACACACTCTGCATAAAGTTTCAGTATGTTCTTCAGGAAGATATTTCATCATTAATTTTCTTTTTCTTTTCTTTCTTTAAAAAAAAACATAAATCACCTGCTGTAAGGGTACCATCACCTGAGTTTTTCTTCAGCCTTCTCCTTTTTATGGCTGGTGTGGATCATTACTCAAGGTAATGAGGTTAAAAACTCTTCCGTTTCTGAGCCAATACCGCATTTGTCTTCTCATCTTCCAGGGATTAGGCTAAATGGTAAGTGCAGCAGTACTGTGATGGGAAAATCAAGAAGCCACAAGGTAGGAAAATCATTAGTAACTAACCAAAAGAGACACAATGGAGCAAGGTCCACATAGCGATGGGACTAGTAGTGTGAAACGAAGCTAGGTCAGATGTGGAGGTCCAGACAGCTATTTATACCAGCACTTGTTAAAGCAGATGGAAGCAACTAACAAGGCAGCCACATACAGGCTGCAGCCGAAACATGGGGATTTGTACAGACTGTTATTAGTCCTAGCCATGTGTCTTGTGCAGCTGAAGTCTCCTGCGCCTGGACGAGTGGTTTTCAAGCTAAACATGCAAAGAGCATTTTCTAAAGCTCTTGGGGATTCCCAGGGCTTTCTCTAAGTGGCTGAAGCTCATGCAAGCCAGAACCCTAAGTAGCCCTAAAGACCAAGTTGAACATATTGAAGTAACGGCTTCATATTTTTGCTCTGCAGGTCCTATACTCTGCTATCTCTGTCCACCCAGCAAGCAGATCCTCATCCCCCCAGCTGAAGTTGAAGAAGAGAGAGGGTCATCACTGACACACATCAGACTAGAGGGAAGTGGTTTGGTTATGGCAGACTTGAAGTTAGAGCAGGCAGAGCAAGGATGCACACAGCAGGCTGGAGGAGGAGTACTCAGTGGAAAAGCTGGAAAGCTGAGAGAGGAAAACTGTGCAACTATCTGGGCTTACAGATTACTTGGGCCAGAGAGAAGAAAAGCTGAGTATGAGAAGCAATACCCTTCTTCTCTTCCCCGCCTGCTGATGTAGTGCTTCTGAGATGTCAGCCAGGCAGGGAGCCTGGGCTGGGGAATTGATAAAGGTTGCTCCTCCCCATGCAGGCGAGGATTTCTGGGTTTGAGCCTAGCCGAGGCAAGGGAGCAGATGGAAGAAGCTCCTGCCAAAACGAGCAGTTGCTGGAAGGCTCTCCAGAGAGGAAGCTGCAACAGTGGGGAGCTCCATTGGGTTTTAATGGTGCGTTCAGGGACTAGCTGTAACTCACTAACTGGTCTGGACAGAATGACACAAATCCCTCACCACTGTCCTGTAGCACCCTAAACCAGACTTTTCTGATTTCACTTCAATATTGAAAGTGTTTTTACACAATATAAGATCTTTAAAAATATGTGAAGGAAAGAAAAAAGGGTTGAGACAACTTCTCACCCACCAGACATCGAATTTCCAGCCAATTTTTTCTATTTCCAAAACTGTTCTCCAGTGTGTTTAGAACTCTTAGTGCCCAGAGCTGGTTACTAGTGCCTAAACAACCACTACCATTCATTTGATACACTGGTGTTTAATTAAATGTGTGTATTTCAATGAATTGTATTTACCACTGTACTTCCTGTGACAATGTCCAGCTTTCTCAGCGCCAATCATCTGGTAAATATGAAAGAAGAATCCCTTACACTTAATGTTTTAAGCTGATGACAGGTTCAGGGTAAACAACTCTTCACACATTGGGACTACTGTGCGGATCATCATAGCCTTTAGGTTTTTTACACATCTCTGACAAAATTATTCTTTTTCTTTTTCCTGATTATTTGACATTGATCTAGAACCCACCCAATATTTTTGTTGCTAGAGAAGGACCAAGAGGTACTACCTCATTACTTCATCTCTTTTGTTGTCTCCTCAAAATCAACATATTCTGCCATTTCCCACAAGAAGAAATCACATTGCAGCGGTTTCCATCACAGTTTAAAGAGGAACTTACAACTGTGTGGTGTTCACATAAGTACTCCAGGCAAAACATGAAGGACTATGTTTGAGGTATGTCTTTATATAAATGTACCTTCTATCCTATGTCACCTCATATGTATGTGAGTTGAAACACAATCATGCTACTATTCAGTTGCCCCCAACTAGCCTGCATAAAGAATAAGCATGAGGTCAGGTTCTTAGCTGATATAAACCATCATCATTCTGTTGTCTTCCATGTCTTCCCATCATCCCCTTCCCACGCACCTTAAGTCCAGAGGATGAAATCTAGGAAGGGTCTACCCATTCCAGAAGTCCCATATTTCCTTTCCCATTGATGTCCCTTCCATAGGATTTCCCATCCCTTCCTACCCAAAACACCTGTTTTGACCACAGACAGAAGGCTTTGTTTCAGGAAGAGATTAAATTAAGGGAAAAGAGATAGTGCCTGCAAGCATGTAATTAATAAAAACACCCACAGGAAGGTCTGGTGTTTTGCTGTGCTCCACAACATACAATTAGCATTAACAACAAAGGCAAAATTAAGTGAAGGACAACTTATTCTGAGTAACTGAGTATCTGGTGGAACGTGAACTTAAACATATTTAGTCTAAGATAAGATGGATGTTTTTAACAGCAAGCTTGATTGCCTATGGAACAATTTATTAAAGACTGCTGTAGATTCTTTATCACTTGAGATCTTTAAAACAAGACTAGAGAGTCTTCTCAAAGTCATGCTCCAGCCAAGCGTAAACTGCTTCATGCAAAAAGCACGTTGTAGCAATCTACACTGGATGTCTGTGAAAGGTCCGACCTGAAGGTCAGTCATGGTCCCATCTAGTTTCAGGTCTATGAATCCATGAGGTGGAATGCCCCAAACTGGATTCAGTGCCTTTAAAGATTTACACCAATAGACTCTCTGGCCCAGAGAGTGAGTCCTCTTTTTGACATCTGTGAGTTTCGGATGACATCCTTAGAGGGTGGGTGCAGTGCTGACAGTATGCAGTGACCAGGCATATCACTTCTAGCAAGTATTAGGTGACACTGCCCTCAGACGGTCAAGACAGAGTAGGTTAACACTTCCTAATTCTTAAAATAAACTTTAAGGCAGGGCTTAACAACTGGCTAAATACATTTCAAGTAATGCACTGTAAATAAATTTCTCCATCATACTGGACTATTGAGGAAAATGCTTATTTCTTTGTCTGCAGCCACCAGTAAACCTCAGTGCAAATATTCCAGCTTAGAAGAAACGCAGACTTGCAACAAGGGTCAAGGTGGGAGACAGGCGGCCCTATCACTCCTTCAGGTTCTTGACATTTTTGCTGAATTCAACCTAGCAAGGAGAACAATGTGCACTACAGAATCAGCCCTTCAGCTGAAAAGGAAGAACGGGAAGGAAATTAAAAGAAAAAATCCTGCTTCACATAAAACCTTTGTACCATAGCTAAATTTGCCTAGAAAGTTAACATTAGAGAAATTAAATGGGCACTGCAAAGTCCTCCATTAGTTGAGAGAATATGATATTAACATCAGATATAGAATATAATTACATTTTTATAGCATCTTCTATGCTCAAGGTATGAGAGTGCGCTGCACAGTATGATACTGGGGATGCAACAATAGGTTATACCACAGCTCAGCGAGAATGAGGGGCACTGGGGAAGCTGCCAAAATAGACAGGGCTACAGGAGCAGATTTAGGCTCCTTCTGCAGATTTGGTATTTACAGGTTTTCTGCAGAATCTACGTTGCCGTGTCGTCCCAGAATCTGCGATGCAGGCCCTCGGAGGCACAGCAGCGCAGGTGTCTCTTCCCGGGCTGTCCTGGCAGCCACAGGCTCAGGGACAACCACCCCGAGGAGGGCTGGCGGCACTGCCCGCGGGTGAGGGAAGGGTGCCCACCACCGCGGCTCAGCCACCGGCTGTACTGGCAGGACGGCAGGATGACTGACTACAGGATGAACCACACCACTGATCCTGTTCCAGCTCCCAACAGGCAACAAGTGTTGGCCATCCTGCCAACCTCTGTGTCCCCCAACTCCTGCTCTCCACCAGAGGGGATGGCCGGACCCCCTTCCTCACCCCCTGTGGGCTGAACGGGGTCCTGGGCTGTGGGCAGGGTCGGGGGAGGCCCTGGGGCCAGGTGTCCAGGGACATCAGGGCTGTGAGGGCCCTCAGAGGACTGATGCAGTGTGACACCAACATTGGGATCAAACATCTGAAGTGTCCAGTGTAGTCTAAGCAGGGACTCAGGCTGCAATTCTCAGGGACTCAGACAGGGGCATCTGCACTGGGATGTCAAAGTTTGGGAAACTGTAGACAGCTGAGAAGTTGCCAACTCCCTCGGCTCTATTTAGGACAATCTGAGTTAGAAAGATAATTCACATTGCCTAAGATAGGGGCCAGAAACTCCTTCACACAGGTAGAAGTTCAAAAGGACTCTCCTGAGGACCTGGGATGTTTAATTTGGAGTGGGAGAGGTCAGAAACAAGCTCAGAGGGCACACTGCGCTGTAGTAAGAAACCGCCATTTTCCCTCCCTTTTTGGTAAAGTGTCCCTTACTACCTTCCTGCTTGTCCAGTCTAAACCAAAAAGATGTTTCAGTCCAATCCTCTAAATTTCCATGGAATACAAACCCAGGGACAACCAAGTCCTAAAATTCTTTTCATATATCTTCTGAGAAAACAAGTAAATAGAATTTCATCTTCTGGTTAAGCAGATGAATGGTGGAAAACACGGCTGATGGCAGGAAAAACGTGCCTCTTTCAAACACTTTCTATAAAGTCATTCCCATAATCAAAAGAAAACTAATCCTCTTCCACTAGATAATGGGCTTAACTAGCCAGTGATTTTACTACCTCAGACAAAGGTTCTCTGAATTCAAAGATGAAAAGAGCTGGAGATTTCAAAATGCTTGAAAAGCATTAAGCAGAATGCACTTGCGGGGGGGTGGGGAACCTTTTTTTTCTCTTTTTTTTTTTTTTGAAAGAATTTCCTGAGGAAAGAAGGACCCCTTTCTGTCTCCTCCGTTCTCACCTGTTGTACGCTGGTCTGTCATTTGGAGACTGAGCCAGCCTTTGCCAGCAGCCACCTGACAAGTGTTACAAAGGGGCGACTGTGCAAAAGGCGCTGTGCAGGATATAAACTGGCCATTTTCACAAGACCTCGTTTCTGCTGCAGTGGTGCCTGCCTTGACTGTAGTGTATTGAAGAAATTTTGGTCTAGCCTGCAAAAATTTTCAAACTTTCCCAAAGCTAGGCAGAATCCTACAGGCTTTCCAGCAGGGGCTTTTCACATAGTTTAATTGACCAAGAAATATAACGGACAAACAGCCTTCTCATTAAAAAGACAAAACGGTTGATTAACCTAAAGAAGCAACTCCGAGTAATTCCATTCTTTTGTGACCTCTGTCACCTCTCTGAAATAAAAAGTTCAAGTCTGAAGCATCCAAATGCAGATTTAAGGCAGAAATATATTTTCCAATGTTTGAAAATTATAGTCTTGGTAAGTGCATTCTCCAACATCTCTATGAAATAGGGATAATAGTCTCTCTCCCACAGAAGGATTATGGCAATGAAACAGTATATTATGTTCCAATGCACTTGAAACCCTGGACAATTAAGAAAACAATTGTCCCTTGCAGAAATTCAGCCCCTCTCTAGGTTTGCTCAGGCAGCTCTCCCTCACCCCACCCACCCCCCCACAAAGACATACTTATGCCATCACCTCCACCACGGCCGTTTGGCTACTGTTGGGTTTCCTAAACCCAACCCACATTGGCCAGGCTGCTGTGGTGCTGGGGTGGTGCTTACCAGAGGGAGATAAGCAGTTTAACAGGAACAGCAGCACAGGAGCCTAGACTCTAAGGTGACAAGCATGGGTCTATACGGCAGACAGCACTGTCATGAGAGATCCTATAAACACACCTGAGGACAGCTCATTTAGCCAAGCCAGCTCAGGTATTATTGCAAGCAGTGTAACAACAATGCCAGCATGCATTTTTTGCATTTTCATGAAGCTTTCTGTACTGACCCTATGTCGCTTTCTGTTAGGTCCCCAGCTATCATTGTAATGTGACTATGAAATTTAAGATTGTAGTTTGTTCCTGCCCCATGAGTCTGATTCAGCAACACTCATGCAAACCCAGAGACACCACTAACACTAATGACATTTTACCAGATCCATGGTCACGAAGATCAAAGCAGAATCTGGCCTGTATAAATTGCTTCTTAAGAGATGTATTATTCCCAAAGTTGGGAATAAGGTGTTACACTGACTCCAGCGAATTTTTTCCAGATCCAACAAAGACCAGGATCAGTGCCTAGGACTCCTCTCTTGCAAACTCATCCAACCCTATTCAGAAAGCTATTATCCAATGTGTTAATATTTTTTCTTATCTTTTCTTGCACTGATGAGAAATTAGAATATTTTCTCACTCTCCTATCTTTTATAAGTTAACAGCCTGCAATATGGTTTTGTATAGATAGAACACCCAATATATAGGCAGTAAATAATTCTGAAGCAAATGTTGAAATGTGAAAGGCTAGTGAAATATATCACAGTTTAGCTTGTAAATCAGTTGAAGCTCTTTAACATAACCTGTGACAAAATTTGCACTTTGTTGGACTGTGATCGTAGTGTGGGGCACTAGCTAGCAGGGGGGTGATACTGAGTTTATGATAAATGATACATAGGTGAACAGGTAGGCGAATAAGCATGTGAGGAAAGGGTGAGGAAGGAAGAGAAAATAGCAGGTTGTTCCTTGGCTTGGCGAACACCAAACCGCTGACTAACAAAAGTTGGTTGGATCACAGGTTGTACCTTTCTGCTCAAGCCTTAAACAATCAGATATCTTCACAGTGGATCCCATAAAATCCCAACTTAATATCTCACAGTCTGCTGGGAGTGGAGTCTGTAGAGTCCATAATATAGGATGCTAACTAGGTCTATTATAGGTAATACTCATGAGCTCCCTTGGTTACTCCAAACTTGCTTTTAGATGGCTGTATTTTCCTGCTATGGATGCTATTTTAAAGCAATTTCCTAAATGTTTCTGCTGGGTACCACAGTCAACAGTGCCAGCTATACAGAGCAGTAGCTGCGTGGACACTAACCACCCCAAGCTATCTCTGTACCAGATCACGCACCCCTGTTTGAGAAGCCTTGCTCTGAAGTAAACTCTACGCCGTAAGTTTTAATCATCATCTTCTCATTATATTCATAATGGAGGCTGTTGTCAAAGTAGGTTGTGTTGGGACATCTAATTCATCTATCTTCACTTGACTCAAGAACTAGGACTGACGGAGAAAGATAGCCCTAAACCAAGATCTTTGAGCTGCTTCACCCTACTACAGCTGGTAGCTGATCTTTGATCAAGATTTTTGCCCTTGCCAAATGCAGTGCCTTGGCAAGGGCAAGGCAAGATGTCTTGGCTTCTCATGTGAGGAGGCTGCCCAACGAGGACTAAGTTTTTGCATTCTTCCATAATTAGGGAAGGTGAGCAGTGAAATCACCAAAATGGTATGCTTGCCCCCCTTACCTTCCTGCATTGCCCAGAAAGGTATTTTCTACATGAAAGGATAGCCAGGAGCCTGCCCTCACACTATTGTGGCATCCAAGGGTTCCCTAAACCTCAAAGCCTAAAAAGATTTAGCTGTCAGGCTATGCTCAGCTGGGCTTTAAGCTAGCACCTACTGGTTTTGAAATTACCTTCTTTTAGTGCTATTGCTTCTAGAGTTTTTATTCAGACTTGTCAGAAATTTGCCCCAAGTGTCCAGACAACTGTTACACGCTATGGCTTTGGAGCCATATTCTTGATTTCATTGCAGTGATATGTGCCTTCTCTCACCTGAGGACCTTGCAGGTTCGTTTATGTTTTAAAAGGAAGGAATGGGGGCTTTTACTGAATAGCCATTTTTAATTTCTTAGCTGAGTGACTGATTTTTCTTCAGATTTGCAGGTACCACTGGAGCCCTAGTGCATGAGTGGACTGAGCAGTACCCCAGCAGACATTGACCTAAAATGGGAATATTAGGTTTTGCAGTTTCCAAAGGGAACTTCCCTATTTCAAAGCCACAAGCTCTACGTGCAGAGCAAATGCTTGTAGTCTGATCTCTACCTCCAATCACTGTGCCACTAGCTCTCACTGGTTTGCCACATGTGGCAGCACACTGATGGGCAATGAAAATGAAGGAGCAAAATATATGCAAGGCCCTCTGTGGTGGCACAGAGGGCTGGAAAACACCTTGTATAGTACATCATTTCACTGGAATTTCTGATTTTCAGGACATTGGTCCTAATATTACTGCAGTCATGGTATTTAATGTCCCCATAATGGAATTCCAACATTAAAAAAAGAAAATCTATAGCTGCTAGCCAGGAAAGTGTACCTCACTGCTTTTGACCAGGCTGATTGTTTTAGGAGCTACACCTAGCTGTGGAAGGGACAGAGCCTCCAGGTTCTGACATGGCAAGTACCTGATAAGAAAACTATTATAAGCAAGAGTCCTCTCCATACAAATTCACACTTAGAAATGCTGTTACAGGTAACAAAAATACTTTTGAGGGACAGCACGTATTATTTTAAAATTTTTTCTCTATCCCTTCCTTTTTTTTATATTCAGCAACTGTGAAGTTGTGATGTCTGCAGGAAGGAGCCTTTTTTTTCACGAGAGGCAGATCTCTTGGTAGCTCCTCAGACTAGTCTGTTGATTGAAACTCATTCTTTTTATTTAGGGCCATCTCTGTCTGTGGTGTCTCTTTATGCAGTTCCTTATCTGGCCAGTATTAATTGATGCTGCTCTGTTGTGCTGAGGCTGGAGCTGTACATCTTTCAAGTAAAATTAAAATTCGATAGGAGGACGTTTAGAAGGGATTCAAATGACACACTCATTCTGATTATACCATTTCCATCCAGAAGATGTCTAGCAGAGCTAGTGCCAGACTCCAAGAGAAGCTCACACTGTTGGTCTGAGGAGCAGGTGGTTGGCAGGACGGCATCTCTGAGACCTTTCCACCCGTCTTCTTCTCTCTGAACTTGGGAACTGCCTTCACCTGAATAAAATCAACCTGTTCGAAAGACAGAACAAGCTCAGCTTTGCTTTGTCTTGTGCTGCCAGCCAACAGATGTTGAGGAGATGAAGCAACAGACCAGGACATGGTAAAGGCATCTCCAGCCTACTCCTGGTTGTTCCTCTGTGCTGGGGACACCCTTTACCATGTGGTAAACTTACTAGAGGAGCAAAGACGACTGTAGTCCCACTGCCAGCACTGCCTAACACAGCAGGCAGTCTGGGCCCTGAAACACTGTCAAACTGCTGTGCAGACCCACCCCAAAAACTCCTGCAGAGAAGACATCTGCATCCTTCCTAGCTGTATCAGCCCCCAGGTTCTCATGCTAAGGAAACCTTTGTCTGCTTGCTGAAGTTAGTTTTTAAGCCATCTTCCTGAGCTGGATTTGAAAGCTTACATGTGACATAAGCAGTTTTTACTTTTGTCATTGTCTGTAAAATCCTTATGTATAACTTGAGCCTGACCAGGGACACCTTCTCCAAAGCAAAATTCAGGGATCCCCAGAGGCTGACCCTGCTCATACCAAAACCAGTGCAAAAAGCTCTTCCTTCCACCATCCACTTTTTTGGAGTTCTAAAATACAGAGAGCAGCTTTACCTGTCCAAAAAGCTAATGAAAAATCTAAGGAGTAAAATTCTCCTTTATCCTGGATGTGGACTGAAAAAACAATGTCATGAGGTGCAATAAATATTCAGATACCGAAATATCCAAGGGAATGGCTCGTGTCATTTTTTACAATACGCTTTAAACCATTTAACAGAACAAAGACTTCGGCACAAAATATCTCTGTGTTTTGGCAGTATTGCTATTTATCATATTCAGTTTGGATTCACCTTCACCTAAAACAGAGAAGCTCAGGCAGCTACAGAAGGGAAAGCACTGAGGACCAGAGGCATTTCATGTAAGTGGGCATCAAGCATCTAAGTATCTTTGGTCTGAGCCTTAAAATGTCAATACCAACTTTTGGAAGGAAAAAAATCCCAACCATCCTGCTGGAGCAGGTGAAGGTAGGACTCAAAGACTTATGCTGGGATTAATAAGAGGCATTTGTGCCCCTGCACAAAGCTCAGCAGTGCCCACAGGGGAAAGGAGACCGCAGCCTCAGAGCCACAACAGGCTGCAGGAGGAAACCTCTGCAAACCACCAACCTCTTCTCATGCACAGGAGCCCACCTGGGGCTTTCTTATCCCAGGATCACTATTGTGCCCATTATCACCAAATAATGGGATGTGTAAGTCTGTGCAGGAAAGGAACTATGCAGACTTTTAGCCAATTAATTTCAGAATTGATTCTCTCTGCTGCCGGCATCCTCTACAGCCAGCAGGGCTCTTTGCTGCAATCCAATGCAATGCACACACCTTTGAAAAATGATGCTTTCAAGCCTGCCCTGTGGTGCAGTAAATTTGAAAGTGCTCTTAATAATAATAAGGATCAACATTGACTTTAATGGTCTTCAAACCCTTCGTGTAATTTCATTAGCTACACAACACAGATGCAAGCAGGGGTGATGTCATACTTTTTCCCTTGCTCTGAAACCTGAGTCAGGCGCCAGAGATGATAGAAACCAGTTTTATTGCCTGTAATCAGATTAAAGTTTCTGGCAGCTGGTGATCGATAGTTGATTGCCAGAGTAATCTAGAAATATAGAAGGTTCTTGTGAAGATGCAGAACAGCTCAGATTGGGGCGAGGGTCTTGCGGACTGCGGAGTTGTGGATGCCATCAGATGCCTGTAAGCACTCTGAATCAGCATGGGCAATTTGACATTTAATAGCATTCCTGTCAATGCAAGCACCAGTTTGACAGCGTGGAGCAACCTGTTTTTTCACACTGGTGGTGACTCCCAGAACTGCCCTTTTTATTGCAAAGCACCGTCAGCATAAATACCTCATGCAGGTACTATACCACCTTCACATGGTCAACCTAACACTCATCTGTGTGTGCAAGTTCTCTCCTGAGCCAAACTCAGGAATTTGTCTTCCTCTGCCTGACATGGTGACCACTGAAGGTCTGAGTTTGTCAGCACCTTACCGCAGGCTGCTGTCTTTGCCAAGAATGGGAAACAATAGTGGTAACCTTATGATATCTGTGGACATAGAGCAATGTCATGACTTCCACCCCACCTTGAAGAACTCAGACCCAATGGATCGAAAAACAAAAAAGAAAAACCAGAACAGCAACCAAAGAGAAAAGAGGAAGCTGGATAAGTCCATGACCGTTGACTGCTTTAACAAGACTTTTTCAATAAGCTGATAAGATGCAATTACCTCATCATCTGAATATTGCAGCAGTAAAATCAATGCTACTTAAGGAGTCTGACAATCAGTTAGGCATTCTCTCGATATTCGTGAAAGTCAAGGCAATTCTGTGTAAAACATTGACTCATGTGGAGATATCATTAAAGCACCACAATAATAGTCCCCTAATGGGTCCTGAGAAAATTAATTTATCCCAACTATGGAATTCTGATAAAATCAGACTTCTGAATCTTCCTCTTTAGCTGGATAAAAGTTTTTTTCTAGGTGAGAGTTCTTCAGCGATGTCATTGGTGTCGGGTAAGAGGCATTCACACAAGACCCAGGACGTACCTGCCTAACAACAAGTTAGGATACAGACCAACACTCTGGATGGGCTTGTTCTATATTAACATCATAAAATCATTACCCAGTGGGTAATGCTAGACAATGTGATTTTGGCTTTACCTCAATGTATTTGATTAGTAAATAGACCTGCGAACGTGTAACAAATGAAAATCACGGTCACAAATACCCAAATCATCAAAATTATCTAAGTCCCTAATATCTTTTGGTTGGTAGAAGAGGCGGGCATCTAGCTGCCTTTCAGCATCCCTGAATGTCCTGTGATTTACATACACTGCAGTTGTCAAGCAGGCGAATAGATTGCTATGAAAGGCTGTGGAATCTCCATCATTCAAGATTTCTTCAGAGCAGATTAGACAAACATCTGCCAAGAACAACCTGGGCATCATTGCTCCTGTGTTCCAGTCAAGAAATGGGCTGCACAATTTCTTGAGGCCTTCCAGCTCTACAAACCTAAAAAAGCCCCTGATACTCATCTCATGGTTTTCTGAAGTGTAGAAAGTCTGTCTGGGCTTTTGTCGGATATTTAGATGGTAAATCAGTATTAATTTAGTCATAACAATCATACCTAGAAAAACGTGGATCAATTTTATTTCTGGCATGATGTGACTTCCCTGGAATTATGTAAGAGATGAATTTAGTTCAGCATTTGGATAATTAATAATCTATCAATGTCTTACATTAATGTGCATATTGAGTTATTCTACCATCATTTAAAACAGTGGCATCACTAATGAGACCATTAACTATAGAGATCATCAAGTCACATTGGATTCATGTGTTCATTATTTCTATCTATCTAAGGTTAGTTTTTAGCTCAGAGAGTTAATAAATGCCAGGGTGATGCTGGCATAGAAAAGATGCGTCTCTTAATTTTCATTAAGATGTCATGGAGGATGCTAGTAAACAGACAGATGTGACTGTTTTGTATTACAGGGTCCCGCTAGACAGAGGAAAGTTTAAAGGTATATTCTCATTTAGAACATGATACACAGCTGCTTTTTGCCTATTATTTCTGAAATTATTTGAGCTGTACCAAATTCAGAAGCTGATTAGGATCTAGTTCTGGAAAACACATCAGCTCCTGCTAAACTTCAAATACACAAATAGCTCCATGGAAAACAACAGCTGAATTTAAGCTCACACCTGAGCATTTGCAGGATAGATTACCATGGCTCCTCAAGTGTGATTACAAACACAAATCTTATCCCAGCTCCCTGAAAATTAAGAAAGCTTTACAACCTTTTCAAGTTGAATTGGGTTCTGAATCTGAGGTCAGACAGAGGAGTCCCCACTGGAAGCTCCATTTCAGACTAGTGGAACACCGTTAAAATGTTCTTTAATTTTGGGCTTAAAACTCAAACTTTAAGACCAACAATCTGAGCCGGAATGCAGAAAAAATTATTGCAAGAGCCTCAGTAAAGTGGAACTTTTAAGGCAATCTTTAGAAATTACATCATTTGGGAATGTTTTTGCTATTACGCCTCTAGCAAAAACAAAGTAGACTTCGAAAGATGAAAATGACACCTCAGTGCATCATATTATGTGCCAGACTGGCAACGCAGAGTCAGATTATAACTAACTGGGCACCAGGCCCATTCTTCATTGACAGTCATAAAGAATAAATATTAAGAGATCAAGAACACAGCAGCAGTCAAGATAAAGAACAGTCTGAACCCTGCTGCACAGGGTGGTTCTTTAAATATTCAGAATATATCCCAGCAGTGATATTAGCCAGGCAAAATGAAGTATTCTCTTGAGTCCACCAAAGAAAGAAAAAATGACCACAGCTGAAAAAATATCCCAAAATAACAGGGGCAGCAATGGCCACAGCTGTATGATCATTGGTAGCCATGCATAAGTTCAGACTCAGATTCCATCAAGTGGTTTGCATGAGCTGTAGCCACATTTTAGGCCTGGGCTTGTCTCTGGCTCATACCAGCTCCCTCCACTACTGTCCTTGGTCCTCTGCCTTCCTACTGCTTTGATCTCCACTAACAAGGCCATCTAGCCAGCATACCTTCTCCCATGTTTTCCTGCCCCACACAATCTTGTGTGTTCTCCTGTAGGATGAGAAATGCTAGGGAAGAGGTTGAACTGATCTATGTCTGTTCTAGAGAGCAGCAGTTCCAACGTCAGTCAGTGCGTATTACTGTGGAAAACAGAGAAGACAGAAATAGGGTGCTCTCCGGGAATTTTTCTTTCCATTCCTGTTTTTCCATTCTCATCCCCTTTTCATGAGTCTCATCCCCTTTTCATGACCTCCACTGGTAATGAATCAACATGACCTCTCACTGACTGACACCAGGCACATAGGTAGAGACTTTGGAAAGAATCAGAAAGTTTTCATTATTTCCTTGCCCTGTCACAACTCCTCAGAGCAAGGCACAAGTTGCTTGTTTCCCCCAAACCCATCCCCAGAGACATTTCTCAGTGATATGAAGTAGCAGCAGGAAAGTCCCGCTGATGAGCAAGCAGATTCCTTGATATTCCTTCTGTATGCTGCACTGTAAGTCTACATGGAGCTTCATGGACCAGTAAAACAAGAGATAAACTGGCTTTTTCTAGTATCTTCCATGTGGCTTCACAGATGGAGTAGAAACTGTACCCAGGGGAGATGACACAGGCCCCCGTGCACCCCCACAGCCCCGCTCCCAGCAGCAGAGCAAGGAGATCCGGGGGAAGGACCCCCCTGTTTGGTGCTCCTGAGACAGGAAGAAGCCGTATATAACCCAGATCAGAACTGGGTGAGTTGTGCCTTCACCCCATGATGCCCCTTCACCGGTAGCACTGTAGGAACAGGACTTCAACATATAATGCGTATATCCATCATTGCACTTGGTTAAATATTTTCAGTAAGGCGTTGGGAACAGCCCTCTTGCAGGCCAGGAGAGACTTACATGTTCATGCTCCACGGATTTCCCACTCTACACTGGTCTCAACCACTACTGTGTTACAGGTTCCTCAGCAACTGGAAACTGAGCATCTTGCCGAGATGCCTCTATAGGCTAAGATCTTATATTTAGCATTACATGCTGAAATAAAGAAGGCTGTACATGAAACCCCACCATTTTCAAATGTCACTGAAATTATAATTCTGTAGATCCTGACTTTGCGTGGGTTTAAATCTCATTTTTAACAGTGCAATAACACAAAAGCGGGCAGAGGAGGGAGAGGGAAGGGACAAATTTATATGCAACAGACAGTTCTTGTCTTCTGCTATTGAGAGACTTTGCTGCTGAAAAACATACTTCAGGCTTTCATGGGATGCTGATTAATAATTTTTAGGTCTAATTTAAGGGTGCAGAGAGCAACTGAGTGTTACTAGTTACACTGTTTAAACAGCAAAGTGAAAAGGTCCAAGTGCCAGTATCTTGTATACAATTAATTGGCTCATTAACCTCAAAGGTCAAATACAAGAACCTAGGTGCATACACTTTCCTTCTTTGTTCCCACAGAAAAGTCACTCTTGTTGATATCAGGAAATATTTAAGAGAAAAAGAAAAGATGCATGATGAGAGAAAAAGACCAGTAAGTAAAGCCAAGTGAGAAAGCATGAGAAAGTGCAATGACTGTGTTAGGGATGGCACATTGATTTCCCTGCTGTGCTGGTGGGGATGATGAGGGCACTCCAAAACACCCAGGCTCTGCTATTCCAAAGCACATTCAGGTAAGCCTTAGAAAACCCTTCCAGGGAAAGTCCTCAGTCTGCTGAAATCACATAGATTTGTCATCTCTCATGGTGCCTGGATCTCACCTTCAAACCCCAGGATACTTATTAGAGCCTGTAAGAGCTCAAGATCCATTTTCTTGGGCTTTTCTTGGAAAGACAATAGATAGCCAAGCTGAAAAGCTACATCAGAAGTATGAAGTCACTCTGCATTCTTAGTGACTTCAAGAATTAGTTAGTAGATACAGCCAGACATACCTTTTACGCCAGGATCTTCCCCATATATAATACAAAAATTGTTATGGAATCTGTCAGCAGGTAGGTGATCCCACCATCCATGGAGTTATCCTGGGTTCATCTCCTGGTCTCATCAATAGGGCAGAAGCAATTAGCTCTTACTAATTGCTTGGTGTAAACAATTTCAACTATGGAACAAAGAAGCATTTAAAAATTAAGACTTCAAATAAGGAATCACTGTAACAAGGTCATTTTGTGTGCTGATGATGCTCGGACTTCATGCTGGTGCTTGTAAGTGCACACAAGGTGGCCTGACTGTGCTTTCAGCACACTTTTTGTAATGGTGCTGATTTCTCCTGGTGTGGATCACGTTGGATCTCACACCATATGCAGGAAAAGATAAGAGACAAAGCCTGTATTACGATTCCTGGGCAAACTGGAATTCAAAATGCTGATAGCTGACCCTCAATAGTAACAGTAAAGTTCAACAGGGAGTGATAATTAGACCATAAATAGCCATTTTGGACATGATTAGCGGCTGTGTGCTCAGATACTGGGTAAGAGGAAAATCGCAGGCTTGCGTGGGCTGCTGGTTGGGCAGCAGCACTAAGCAGAGCCCCTTAGCATCATTACAGCAGCCCAGACAGATTCACAGTCCGTCGTTCTCATCCATCCAAGGAAAAGGTGGGCTCTGTGCCAAAGGGGCTTTCCGTCTCTCACATTTCACAGCATGTGCCATCAGACGGCTCAGGGCAGAGAATAAGAAGTTTATTAGCAGTGGCTGGAAGAGTTTAGACAGCTGTTGCTTTCCACTGCCTTTCTGAAAGCCTTGGAGCACCAAACTTGTGGAGAATGTTATCTCCAAAACACTGATCAAGAATGTGTCTGCAGGGAATTCAACTTCAAATACATAAAAGGTTACAGCAAAGAGGAAACAAACTGGCTGTTCCCATGCCCATGGTGGAACAGACCAGACAGAGTGGGCGTACTGCAGCAAGCTAGCTGGATGCAAGCTAGACATCATGAGAAGCTCTCCAGAAGCAAGGATAGCGAAGCCCTGGCACAACTCATCTGCAAAAGCTGCCTGCAAAGGAGGGATGGTAACAAAAGTAACCCATCTTGTCACAATGGAAGGAAATGAACTTGGTGAGCTCTTGAGGGTCTTTCCAGACTTGCAAGTTTTCACATTTTACAGGCAGTAAAACCATACAGATATTTAAAGTCATACCATATTAATTGTTACACACATCTTCTTTAAGTCAGATCAGAAACAGAAAGTTCATTTCAGAGAAGTTTCCCAGAACGTGCATGCATGACTTCAGCATATCTCAAATGGTTGCATACTTGGAAGGATTGTGCTGTACCTCTATCTCCTAGCAATATGCTGAAATACTCCTTTTCTCTAGACCTAGTTACCAGGTCTCTCCTGTGCTATTCTGTGTCCATGGAGGCTTCACTAGCTTGGACCCCCAGGGCAAGGAACTTCAAACCTTTGGCAGGTATTGAAGATACCTAGCAGAGTGTTTTGCCTTGACTCTGTACTCCCCTACAACTTAACAGAGACACCTCAAAACCCTACTAGCATCTCTTTTCGATGAGAAGCTTTCATCTTTTGATGAAGAGTATTGGTGGTCATTATCAAAGTAGATAAGTGGCAAGTTTTTGGAAAGCACAGAGCAAAAATCATTTTGTGGCAGAACATACTTGAGATTTGACTTTATAAGCAGCTAGAGTCAAGCAAAGAGTCTGGACGGAATGCTGTGTCCTACCACAAGACTCAAATACAGGAGAAAACGAGAAGTTTAAAGCAAGAAGGACTTCCAGGGAAAGACCAGAGGCAGTGCTGATAGGAGTCCCTGGAGGGGTCAGGACCAGCACAGGGCACAGCAGCCTTGCTGAGTTTATCATCACATGCATTTCAGTTTCCTTAAAAGATTTAAATGATCCTTGACCAGATATTTTTTAAAGAAAGTCTTTTTAATTGTGACAGTTTTTCCGGTGCTAATGAAAACCCCTTTATGATTAATTCAATATCCTGATATTTGAAGAGCACCGACATTGTAGTATTATATAGCTATCACAGAAAATTACCACTTCAGGACAGATGGTGGTGTTGATGAGCAACAATTAAGCCCAATCGTTAAAGGCCCTTCTGCTCATTCAAGACATCCACTGAAGACATGCATATGAAAAGTAGATACGACTTTTTTCTGCTAGAAATATCCCCATAGACTTTCTAGAGCATGCTTTTTTATCTTTAGATGAATTAATTAAAGGGGCTGTATTTTAATTATGACTTTTGATTCTCTTTCCTAAGTGTTAAATGATTTTAGAAAAAGTTTCATGTCTTAACCTAGAGTTACAAAGTACTTGTAACCATTGAAGACTGATCCATTATATCTCACTGTTAAGTTTCAATTTTGAACAACCAGATGAATCAGATCTTTAAAACTTTGTATCCAAGGAACCCCACAAAGTCATAAGGAAGACTGTCCCAAAGGTACAAATGTGTTATTTCCATACAATCTAATTTCGGTAATCTGTAAAGTAAGGTGACTAGCATGGATGGTTTAATGAACAAGGGCATTTGGTATTTTCACAATAGAAGAAGAAGAGAAGGATGATTGAAATGTGGCATTAAATGGTAACAGTGATTTGATATAGATTGAAATACAGTAAGACCCATCAGACTCTAAGAGCAGATGGGTGACAAGCATCTCCTTACCAAGAGGAAGCTAGTTGGTGATAGGTCTGACCTCAGCCTGGTTGAAATGGTTGCCTGCACCACGCAGGTCTTCATTTACCTTCTCTAACACACCTCTCAGGTTCTGCCCTCAAGCCACACATGGAGGACCAACAGCCCATCCCATTTTCAGCCTGTAGTAGGACTCCCTCCATGTGTTGGATGCCCTGCCCATCTGGAGCTCTCTGAAGGAAAGGCCTTGTGGAAGCAGAGAGAAGAGAGGGCAGTGCACAGTGCAACAACCTCAAGTGACACTGGGAGCTGATCCAAACTCTAAGAGGGTCATTACAGCCCATCCCCTTCACCAGGATTTACAACAAGCCAGGCAGCTGCGGGGGGCAGCCAAGGCAGTGGTCTCAGCATTTATATCCAGAAAATACACACACAGAGAGAAATCACTGAATTTGCTTGTGGTGGTAGGCTTGAAATCCAGCACACGGGCTGAGCACTGAGGCCTTTGGAGGTACAGTCTCCAAACAAGACACAGCCAGGATTCCCCCAGCAAGCCAGACACTGTGGTATTGAAGACTGTAGTGGCAGCATGTTAAACAGACATGCTTAAACAAATCCGCATTGGAAGACAAGATGTGCTCGCGCTCTGGGTCAAATGAGGAAGAGCAGAGCACTTCTTGTAGCTGCATGCACAGGGCTTGGAGGGAAGAGCAGAGGTCTTGAGCAGAGATGCTGGTGGAAAGACCAGGTTCAACTGCAGACTCTCTGCAAACAGGTCCCTTAATGAAAGAGAAAAGTTTAAACTCAGGAGTTCCTCTGTGCCGTGTGTGCTGGTCATAACACAAAATACTTCTGGAGGAAACCATGTGAATACAAAGCTGGGTGAAATATCCATTCAGATATTTACAGAGACAGAGCAGAATTGCGATTGCTTCATAGATGACAGTGACTATTCATTCACAATTTTCTGATGAGAGCCTATAGCCTACGACAGGGTCATGCTAATCCATTGCCCTCTTCTCCCCAGATAAAAGAACGTAGGATACCAAGGGGACAGAAAGCACATGTTAAATAGCTGACTTGTGCCTTGCTATTATTCTCCTCTTTCCTACATAATAATCTCCTCTTCTCTATTTATATTCACATCTATATTTAATGTTCACTGAAGACTGCAGACTTGTGTTTGATGTTCAGCTGAAGACATGATTCATCACAATTCTCATTTTTGGTAATGGAAAAAGGCTGTGGTAGAAAAAAAACAGATCAGACTGCTTTCATCTTGGTAGCCATGTAACCTTTATGTGAACTTGGAAAGTCATACAAAGAATGGCAGCCTCAGCCTATCGCGGGTGATTCACAAAGTTTTCTGAATGCTGCATGATCTCCCTTAGCAGTATCTGATCTCTCCTTCTTTAAAGAACGCTCATTAAAAATAGACAGCAAATCACCCATTCCTTGACCTACCACTTCTGTTCTTGTTTCTAACATAAGATGTAAAAAGCATTCTATTTATTTTAAAAAGCTTTTTAAAAAAAACAGATGTTATCATTTCTGTGTCTGTAGTCCTAAGAATGAAAAACAAGGAGCATAGGTCAATTATTAACTTGTTTTCACACTCTACCCTGCGGCCAGAGCCACCAGTGTTATGACTCCCAACCAGGTGGCCAGAGGGGAGCATGGCACTCCCTTCCCAGCTACCAACAACAACCCTCTGAACAACCTACTGCAGGGTCACTGAACACAAACAACTGAAGAGCCTCTGATATCGATTCACAACAAAAAATAGTCTAGTGCTCTTCCTTACAAGAATAACTGGAGCACCAGACTATTTTGTGTCATGGAATATATATGCTCAGACTCTCCTATACATCCTCGCATGGAGAATGCCAATGGTTTTGGGCTTAAAAATATTCCTGCACACAAAAGCTCGTTGCTAGCTATTATTTAGCCACAACTTTATAAATCTCTTTGCACAGAAAATAGATTTACCTTCCTCTTTTCCAAAGCAGCTAATTTGCCTTAAAATAACTAACATCAGCCTGTAAGAGATCAGACATAGCTGGGTTAGATGACACTATAGTTTAAAAATATAATTTCACGCTAACTTTTAATACCAATGTGAAAGATTGAAATTCCACTGGAACATGTGAATTCATTAAACTGAAGTTATTTTCATTCTTCAGAATGCGTTCTTTACAAAAAGAAGAAATAGTATAAACGACCTCCAAATTCACAGTTGCTATTAGGGATATTGCGGTTTTGTTTGAACTGAAAACTCTTTTAATTTCTGGAAAAGGAAAAGCATGCATCCTTCATCTGTCTCATTCCTGACTTCCCCAAAGGAGCTTCAGTCAAAGAGGGGTTACGGTGAGTGAGGAACCCAAAGACATGGCTGAAACTGCACCTTCGTGGTGGTGAAGCCAACCAGAAGGCGTGGTTTGGAGGCCTAAGCGCTACCCCTGAAAGAGGCAGGTGACTAAGACAGGCTCATCTGACAACCTTAAATCACACCCCAGCACCAACTGTTTGCTCAAAATAGCTCTTCACGTCCAAAATGTCCCGGAGGTGCTCCCATGCCGAGGAACTGACATCCAGCTCTCAAACACAGCTCCTCCTGGCAGAGAAATGGAGCAGAGCCTCAGCCCCGGGCGCCTGCCACGGTGACGGGGCAGGGCAGAGGGCACACACGGGTGCTCTCTCAGGCACGCCGCCCCGCCATTGGGAAGGGGCTGAGCCCAGGAGCATGGAGACGTGAGCACCCAGCCTCCCGCCACCACCACCTGGCAGCATTTCGGCAAGCATGCTCACACAACCCATCCCTCAGACCTCGCCATGTATCCCCCTCCTCATATTGATTCCCAGTTTTGCAACATCCCTGGATGTTGAAGTCCCCCAGAGAGCCAGCCTGTGACCTCCCTCTGGTCCAGGCATCACTCCATTTGTCCATCACTCGTAGTGGGCAGTAAAAGTCATTTCTGCACAACATGTAGGCTGCAGCTCCCAGTGTCAGTGCCAGTCCCGGCCACTCCTTTCTCCTTCCTCTCGCTGGGGGTCCCAGCCCTCACACAGCCCCTCAGCTGCACCAGGTCAGCTGGTTGGGGTGGGCACAACTGCATCGTGGGACCAACCTGAGTTAAGCTGGTTTGTTCTGCTGGGCTGTGTTTCGGGGGGCTGGTTTTGTGATCCCCTGCTGGCCAAGGGAGCCAGGACGAGGAGAGCAGGAGGTCAGTGCTGCTGAGCTGGCTCTGCTGCCTAAAGAAAGCTTTGTCCAAGTCTAGTCTCAGTGAACCATTAACCGGGATGTTTGGGACTGGACATCTCATGCAACATTTTAAGCTGCACTGCCACTTTGCAAAGATGCTTATAGTATAAGCTGTACCTCTGGACCTCTTTCCAAATAGCATGCCATTTCCCACCTCCTCTCTCTCCTTTGCAGCAGCCTTACCTCTTCCCTTCCTCTTGCCATTGCTGCCTGCGTGCCTGACCGGTGGGGCAGGGGACCCGGTGGCCGAGCAAGTGCTGTAGAGAGGCTCAGGAGGGGACCCAGGCGATGCAGGACGACACTGGAATGGCTGTGCTAGAAACCAAAGAGGTCACATTTCATATGTGAAGGCAATTGTCAGTCCCAGTCCCGCTCTCCCCTCCATCAGCACGGGCATCGCAACACCGCATAAGGGAAAACGTGGCCCACGCACCCCAGAAAATCTTCCCCCAGATGCATGAAGAGACTAAAACCAGAAGGGCAGATCAGGTGCAGCTCTGTTTTCTTGCTATCCCCATCCCTCTCCACATCCCTATTAAAAAGCAATGATTGAAACCCATTTCCCTCCTTGTTATTCCTGCATTATAATTGTTTGTAAATGCCATTTTTTCTTTAATTACGCCTTCCTACATATACATGAGAATGATAGGGTAAAGAACAATCCAACATTGCAATTGAATTACAAAAGCATTGCACACTGCTGCCCTATTAACTTCATAGCAGTGATGTGTTATAAAATGCAAAGTGCAGAAAAGGGGGTAGTAATTTGTTTATAAATATGTTGGTTAGGTGGAGCAAATGCCATATTGCCTGAGAAAAGAAAATCACTGATTGCAAAGTGTGCCTTCTAGCATGGATTTCACAGGGCAAAATGTAGTTAATAAAACTACCTTTATGCTTTTTATTACAGCTTTTTAGCATAAATAGCTAATAACCAATTTACATTAATGGTATTGGCACAAATGTAAATTAGGGTCTTTTTGTTTGTATTGCTGAAGTGCAATTCTATTGCCAGACGATTGTATTTGGCCATTTCATTAACTGGAGAGATCTAAGAAACAGATACAGTTCCAGGGCCTGCCCAAGGAATATTAATAGGGAAAAGAAATTGCACCGCACACCTGGTTACAAGCTGGGAGCTTGTAGCTTTTCGCACCCAAGTGTGTTCCTCCATCACGCACCTTGGCATAGAGAGATCACATCTCGAGCAGGCTGGTACTGCCTCAAATCAGGTCTAGAAATAAGACCTTCCAGTCTCACGCGGCATTTCAAGGTTTCGGCTCTGTTTCCTGTTCAGAGTCACAAGCACCAAGGCCTTGGGAAGCTGGTTGCCACCCACCCTAACAAAAACAGAGGGCTGGAAAAGCGCGACAGTAGTCTGGGGTCATTCACTTAAAAGAGAGGGACTCGCCTCCGCAGGCACGGCAGCTGCGCTGGGGACAAGGCCAGCCAACGTGTCAGAAACGGGGCTGTCCCCTCCCTAACGGGGCTGCGCTCTCCAGGTCCGGCTCTCCTCTGCTAGCAAATACTCCCCCGCTCCGCACTGATTCAGAGCGCCCTCCTCCTCACCATAGTGAAACCATTCTCCTGCAGCCGAGAAACACGCCTCGAATTTTCTCCGGCGTAGTAAGTGATGTGGAACCTTGCACAGGATTGACACCACCACTTCTCCCCATTCCCTGGGTGATGGCTTTCCCGCTTGACACCTAGAAAAAGGGATGGGTGCAACATAAAGATTTTTATCGGTTTAGATGGCAGGTGGAGAAAGGGGCCTTTACAGCCTACTAATTCAATGCTTCTGCTAGCCAAAGATCAAATGTAAATGCTGGCAAATTACTGGCAAGGCACGTGAAAGCCACACAATCCCGTCTGCTATAGCAATAGAGGTTTTCCATTTCAGGCATCATTCATCTAGGACCTTTCACATTCACAAGGTCTTTCTTTAGTCATGCTATGTAAGCAGCTACCGTATATACTGAAAGCCAATTTTCCCATATACTTAAGTGTGCTGCTGGAGGAACAATAAATCATGAATCTATTTCCAATTTCATTACCCTTTATGTGATATTGATACAAAAGCATCCTTTCCCCTCATCTACTTGTTTCTTAGATGAATACTAGAAGAAAGGCTCCTTCTCTTTATACAAATTGGCAGTTAGCTGTTTTCCTTTCATCAATACAGAAGGCGACAGACATTTTCTACAGCAAGAGGATTTTGGAAAAGGGATGCATGTATTGGTTGGTGTCATTTTGCTTCCAAGCATGCAATACACTGGGCTGAATTTCGCTGCCGTCAACACCAGTATAGCATCTCCAGAAAATCCCAGATGAACACAAAATAATTTTTTCCTTCTGAACATGAACAGCCATTTTAAAGAATTGTTATGTAAATATACATATATATATATATATCAACCACAGCTCCCTCTCATCCTCACTATGAGCAATGTCATTCTAGCAGACCAACAGAATTACAGTAGATCTCAGCCTCGTACTTATGCTACGCTGCTATAAATCAAGAATGATTTCATTAAAGTTCATCAAATTCTGTTGATTCTCCAATGTAAATGAGGTCAGAAACAGGCTTCGTGACCTGTGTCTTCTTGCCAACTACATGCACAGAACATAATGAACTAAGCAAACATAGTAGGCAAGATAATGCTATCCCTGTAGCATACAAAATATTAAAAGCAATTAACAACATCAACATTATGAGATGAGTGTTATGAATGGCAAGGACTTACCAGAAGTAAAAGAGAAGAATCACTTCTCTGGAGACCTGGCACCAGGAGACAGAACCCATCATATGAGGTCAGCACCCCAAGCTTGTTCTCGTTTGGTAATTACTTAAAGTAGTTACCATCTGATTGCAATTAGGTGGACTAAGTGAAAGACTTCATGGTTTCACTTCCATTCCTAAGCAACAAGACCAATGCTCCAGCTGGCTCATGTGGCTCTCTTGCATATTATGAGCCATACAAATACCAAATTGAGCTAATTATGATTCATGTTAAACTTATACCATCTGATCCAAACCCCATTATCTAAATACAAAGATTCCCAAGGGGTTCCAAGGGGTTTGGATCAGATCTACAATAACAAATGCCAAGTTTGTAGGGCCAAAATGAGCTGACTACACCAGCGTAATTTCGGCATAACTCTATTAAAGTCAGTGGGGCTACTCTGATTTATGAGAGTCTGAGAGAAGAATTTAACCATTAGTCGTTTGCGCTGGAATACAGTGTGCTTCTCATTTTATAGCAGCCGTAAAGATTTTGGGTTTATCTTATTTTTTTTAAAAAACCCTAATTATTTTTTCTTTCAACTGTAGCTGTTACATGTTCTCCTGATGGTTTTTCAGAAGTAAGATACCCCATTTAATGAGCTTATGATTTCTTCCAGTAAAAAGATTGGTTACAACCTATAATAGGGCAGGAAAGCTTTTAGTACAGTGTAGCCTTTGAGCCAAATTCAGCTCTTTTACTCACACTTCGGTGGGATTCTGTTCTCACTTGACATCAATAATGTTGCCTAAGAGGAAATGAGAGAGGGGTTTGGTCAATTATACATGTATAATTTTTACAGAACCAGCTTGAAAGTGACAGAAATAATCATTAATTAAGGCTAGTGGGAAGATTCTGGGGTACAGAAATAACTATTTACTATTTCACTTTAAAGGCAAGAATGAGAGGACAAAAAATGAGTGATCACAGGAGCTACAACCCGGTATGGAGCAGTGTGTTTAGGAGTGTGTGGCTATTAATGAATCTTATATGCCAGCATTTCTGTATGAATAATATCTCAAAGCTTATGCAGCTGCTGCAGCCTCGGCTCACATTTAATGAGAAGGCACCACCTGCTACTCTGAAGCACTGAACGGGTTAAAAAGCTGGGGAAAGCTATGTTTGCTTCTCCTGAGGCTGGCTGCTTGAGGCAGCTCCGATAGCTGGGGAGCTGCCCCGTGCTTCCCTGCTGTCGGTGTCGAGATCCCGCCGGCCACCGGCGCAGAGGAGCCGCGGGGCACCAGCAGCCACTTGCACACCTCCCCAACACGCAGGAGTCGCAGTATTTTACAGGTAAATAAAGCTGTCTGCAAGGAAAGGGAGCTGTCGTTTGTTTTCAAAAATTATCTCCTGCAAGGAAAAAGCCCGTTTCTTTACCACTGGGAGTAGTACTATTTACAAGAAAAGGACACCAAATCAGGCCAGTCTTCCCAGAGAAGCCCTAGAGACAGCGAAACTCAGGAGAGTTTGGCTGCTGATTTGATGCTTCTTACAATCCCCCTGAAGCTTTGAATGCCTTGGCATCATTATTAGGGGATAAAACTGCATATTCCATAAACCTACCTTAATCTGGCAACTTTTACAAGTGCTAAATTCCCTTTTAAATAGGTGTTAAAAAAAAGTACCGAAGCACAGATTTAATAGCTCGGATTTAGTCAGTCAAAATCAAGGGCAGGTACAGAATAGCTATTAAAAAAGATCAAACGGCACACGCATCACATCCAGCAGAGGTGGGTGCAGTGATATATGGTGCAGTTAAGACTGCCCCATTTGCCCAGAGTCACTGCATTACCAGCACTATATCCTAACTTAACTGCTCGGTAAAAGTGCTTTGGAATAGGGAAGTGCGAGAGGAGCCATATAAAATAAAATTCTCTTCCGTTCTATTTCAAAGTTAAAGGCACCAGTAAAAAGAGAATAAATATCACTCCTCACTTTATGCAGATGGGAATATCCATCACGAAATGATTGATAAGCCTTATTCAAAAGGCAGCCTTCAGGGTGCTGCTCTGTGCCGCCTCGCTGAGAGATGCGGTGCCATATCCACGGGCCATGGCTGCAAAGGTGGTGGGAAGCTCCCCGCCAGCCTCTCCATGCCCCTCTGGGGCACCCTGTGGAGGGGGCAAGCCTGCTGCCATGCTTTGGCTGGGGGCCTGGGCACAAGCCCTCGCACGTGCCCCATGGGTGGCCCTGCGCTACCGTACCGCTTGCCACACCTGGACCATTCCGTTTCAGAGAAGGAAATAGGGATGCTCCAGGCTACTGCCCTGTCTCTGAGCGTGTCACTCCTTGGACGCCTACTCTAGGAGAGAAAAAAACTGTGATCTTTACGAACCCAGAGGGTGTGCAGGAACAAATAAATCATCTACGGCAATTTCAGATGCCTGGAGAACTCTTCAGTGCCCATTTGCAATACCTGCTGGGAGGAGTGAAGGAAATATTCAGCGGAGAGTAATCAGTCACTGACAAAGCCAAATGCACCTCAGGAAGAGGGCAGGATAGGATTTGCACAGAAACACGAACAAGAGAGTGAAGCTGCCGCACCAACACAAATTTAAACACCAATCAAATTTAAGTACTAACTTTAAATACTCTGGTATTTAAATACCAGAACAATTGCCTACACTAGACATCATTAAAACTTCTGGGAAAGGAACAGCTAAATGAAACTTCTCACCAAGGAAAAACTATCTCAAGGAGAAAGATGCTTCAGGAGCGATGCTTCAGGAGCACAGCAACCTCCTCCCAGCACTCAGCTCGCAACCGTCACTGTCTGCTGACAAGGCAGCAGGGCAGGGTGCCTTGGCGGGGAGGAAGCCCCGGTCAGTGCTCCCCACAGCCATCACAGCTGTGCGCCCTGCACCCTGCGAGCCCAGGGCACCTCCTGCCCGCTCTCCTGGACAGCTTTGCTTTTACCTGCTGGCACTCCGGTCTGCAGTCAAAACACGAAAACGCGGGCGTCTCGCGGTCCCCCCGAGGACGGGAGCATCGCCAGCCTCGGACACGGCCCCAGGTGACCAACAACTTTGGCGTAATTGCAAAAAGTAAATTACTTAGGTAAATACCAGATTGAAATTGTGTTGAATCATGTGTCTGTCTTATCTCTAGCTCCTGTCAAATGCAGTGACATTCCCCTTGCGCTAGCCTCAGCAGCCAGTCGTCGCCGCGTGCTGGCAGCCTTCCTCCTCGCAGAGGGCAGTGAGCCCATGCAGTGATGGCACGGGCACAGCCATCAGCCCGTGCTCGCCCATGACCAGAGGCTCCGTTCGCCTTTCCAGCTCTTCCTTTCAGGAAGAAGTTTCTGGAAGGTCTCCCTGATTGCTGGCTGATGAGCTGGTCCCTGCTGCATGCTTATTAATCTTCTCTAATTGCTAGGTGGTGGACTATTTAAAACAGCTTCTTTTGTGACTGGTTTGTTGTCTGCAGTGTAAATTTTTGCGTATGGGGATGTTTACTTCTAAACTTTCTTGTTTTCTACCCATCTGTGTATAAGGACAGGCGTAGAAGAAATCTCTTATTTGATGTTTCTTATGGGTATGTTTCTTAGAAATAAAAGCCATTAAAGAAAGTGACCTCCTATGTGCCAGTCTCTAAATGGGCTTCATTAAATCACAAACATAACAACTTCAATTGATAAAAATGCCAAATTATTTCTAGAGAAGGCTGCCTTCAAAGTTGGAAGCAGTGTAGCAGCCCCAGCAGACCAGCACCTGCAGGGACAGGGCGGCAGGTCTCTGCAGGGCGCTCGGCAGGGTGACAGCACAGCTGCTTGTGGCTGCCACATCTGGCAGAGGGGACCTTTGAGCAGCCAGTGAGGCACGAATGGAGCCATCATCCTTCAGAGGATGTCTCTGAGTAGGGCCAGGGACAACTCAGTTTGTAAAAAACATTGCGCCAATTTAACACGCACCATCTTCTCTATAGAGGATGCTAGGCAGGATTCACTTCTTTACACGATGAGTCCCTGAGATCCTTACGGGAGGCAGATCCTACACTTCACTTTGCTGCCCCATAGAGCCCCACAACTGCATCTGGCCAAAGAACAGCTGGTTTTGGTCTGACTGAGACATTTTGGTCTGTCTGGACACCCAGTCTTGGTATGAAAACATCAGGACATAGAAACTCCATCTCCCTCCTCCATGGTTTACTCCAGAAATACCACCCATCCTGCACTACAGCTCCAGCAAGCCCTTCTCTGCTACATTAAATACTCTTTTAATAGCTACTACTCTCTCCCCACAGAAGCCTTACTAACCACAAGTAAATCGCCTCTCTGATAGATAACAAAGACAGCAAATGCTTTGATCGCAGGTGCTGCATGCACTAAAGTGAGGTGACCCTGGCAGGAACAGCTTCTCCATAAGCTTCTTTTGAGAGGATGAAGCCCCTCGGGTGGGAGTCACCTCCTTAACTTTGCCCAGGTCAAAGCTGGTGTCTGAGGTGTCCCATTTGGTAAGAAATGACAGCAGCCCTCTGTCTTTGGTGTATGACTTAGTTTTAATACACTGAAACTTACCTCGTTTAAATGGGTGCACTTGTTCTGAGTGTGCTGTTCTCAGCAGTATTTACTAATCCTTGTGGTGGCTTTTTTAAACAGAAGCTAATTTACCTTTTGAAAAAGGTAAAATACCGTTAACAATGTTGAACAACATAAGGTTTAGGACAGATCTCAGCATTACAGTGACCCCAACTCCGTAATGCTTCCCCGTGGCCAATGACTCTTCCAGACCTGTCCATTTGCAGTCCATGAGCTTTCCAAATATTAAAAGAAAAAAAGAGCGGGCAGATTAGACTACTTTCGTAAAGCGTGAAGTCAACCACCTACATGTGCTACATCTTTGCAGCCAGGCCTCACAGGAAAATTTGTCCTCTCATCAAAGGAGTGTCTCAGAAAACCTTGGTTAGAGCTACATTTTTGGAAGCCAGCTCCAGAAATCAGATGGTTGTGACCATTCCCACTGGTGACCACTTTGGCTGCTTCCCAATGAGAGAGGGGTGAACAAGCGCACCTTTGTTTGCTGCTTCAGGGCCATCAGGAGATAATAAAAGCACAGCCAACAAATATGATGCAATGCACAGAAAATGCCTACGTCTCGTGCCTATGTCTACAAATACTCTAGTGAAAACACACCAAAGCTCTTGTTGCTGCTTGTTGCCTCCAACCACATTTCCCCAGGAGCAGTAACATGGAGAAAATGCAAGTTTCCTTCCACCAAATGGCTCTGTTCAAGACCAAAGTTTCCAAAGACAAAAAGTGCTCACATGCTTCCAACTGGAAGCACTGCCCAAGGGTTCTGCCAAGCCACACCAGGCCCACAATGCAAACACATTCATGTGTTATCAGCCTGTTGGTAAAGCTGTCCCTTACTGCTAGAAAGTGTCTCCTTACACGGTCTCGGAGGAAGGATGGTATAATTGTTACCATATGAGTTTCGGATTTAGGATTTCCTGGCCTGCAATAGCTCTGTGATCTTCAGCAAGTCACTTAATACCTTCCTGGCAATTTTTCACTCTTTAAAAAATGTAAGGATAAAAATACTTCCCTATTCACGGCAGGTTATAAGGATAAATACAGCTCAGATGCTGAAGTGCTGAGATACTGTGGTAACATACGTGCCATAAAAAGGAAATGTCTCATGAGTACATTGAAGAAGACAAAAAACAGGTTAGACTTCAAGGAACAGCGTATGTCAGTCTAACAATGTATAGTCAGACATTTCTACAGCATTCTCCTTTTCTGCCGTGAAGGACTAAAACCATGGCCCACTAGCATCATCTGCTTGCCATCAAAGCAACAGTGCTCAGTCAACAGCATCAAAAGCTTCAGACAAGATCTTAAGTGTGCACTAAAAATTAACAGTAAAACCTGCCTGGTGCCTGTAGCCTGTTACACAGAAGCAACGGTGCACAGGGAACTATTCACAACAGAACTAACTTTGTATCATGACCTCTGATGAAATCTCAAAGTCAGGAAGGTGCCTTTGTTGTGGAAGAGAGGTTACCCAGACTTACCATGAAGGTAAGTCTTTCTGGCAAGTCATATCTGCTTACCACAATGGCTGCGTCCAAATTTGCCTTAGCTTTGGGGAAAGGTTTAGGCTTGTTTTGAAAGACAAGAGATGCTGGAAGGCCACGGTGTTCTAGGCAGCCTGAATGATCCTCAATTAAAATTCATAATGCTGGTCAAAAGCAACCTCAGCTACACCACCTTGGACCTTTGTGTCCAAAAATTACCCCTGGGTTTAGTCCATTACTCATTTACTTAGACAGGTTATTCTGAGCCCCTACAGTGCTGTATACATAGTCCATCCACTACAGTACGTACAGGCTTGACCTTTACAGTGGAGCATCTCTACAACTTCTCAGATTGCCCTTTTTGCCATGATGACCTTCACAGGATTGTAATATCGATACCAAAATTGTTGTCATGGCTGGGGATAAGAGTCATATTCTCAAATAAAACAGTCTGTGACATCTTATAGTACCAAAAGATAAATAAAAATCTGTAATTAGGGAAAAGAAAAATTCCATGAACCTGTAGCAGAACTTGGTGCAAAGTGGCTTGTAAAACCTTCAGTAGGGCTATGGAAAAGAAGTTCTTGAAAGTTCCTGGGATAAACCCAGGAAAATAGACAAAAACAGTTTTGGGATAAACATGATGACAAAACTGATGGATTGAATACACAACTGGTGCTAAAAGAAGAGTGTAGGAACCAGGAAGAAAAAGGTAAAAAGCAAGACCAGAACAGGTACTCCACTGGTACAAGAATGTCCTTCCAGGAACAACATTAAGCTGTCAGAATTTGATCTAAGCAGAGCAAATCTGTATGTCCGTTGTCACGAAAAACAAGAGGAAGATAAACACAATGAAGAACAGCACAGAATATTGGGCTGCACATAGTCAGACATGAACACCCGCATCCAGGCTGTTCCTGCAGCTTGATCAGGGCATGGACTGGGTTCCTCCGGATACACCAACCTCATGTTATACACTGGTGTATAGCAATACTTTACTTGCCTTCTGTTTTTATCAGAAATATACAAGAAAGTATCAGCAAAATAAAAACACTTCTAAAAAAAAAGTTTTTCTTCTGATTCTCTGCACACAAAAAGGCAGAGTCATATTCTCTTGGGAAGCAGACGTATTTGGATCACATTTCTTCTTTTTCTTTCTCTTAAAAAGAAGAGGCAATGAAAAATAGTATAGCATCATTTTAAAATAGATTTATCATCCAGTTTTTCAAGTTTCCCTTAGGCTTTTATAATTGTGAAACTATGAGCACGGGAGGGACGCTCTGTCCTGTGTAAAGAAGATGCCTCACGGGGGACCCAGGCATGGCCACGTCTCCTGCCCATGCCTCAAGCTTATGGCTTCCCCCTACCAGAGCACTTCAAAAAAACACAGTTGTGGTTGCCTTTGTCCCTTAATTTTCAGAACAAAGGCTGATAAATGCAAACAAATGACCCTCAATCCTCATTCACACAATGGTCTGTTTACGCTTTTCTGGAATTTTAAAGGATCTTTCAAGGGGGTTCATGTTAACATTCGCTGCCTTTCCAACATACACTGCTATCTGGAGCCTTGACTTAACAAGACTCATTATTTCTCCATAAAGATGTCCTTCTAGATGAGCTTTCTGATCTTCTTGTTTGTGTTTGTGATTGAAAGTGTAATGTCCCCAAACTGCCAGTGTAAATCATTAGAGTTTAATTATCAAAACTGTTTTCTCCTCCAAGTAATCTTTGGCTAAACAAGTCAATGTGACAAGTAAAGAAGACAGGAGTTTTTACAGACAGCTTGTACATACCCAGGTAATGTGGAGAGCAAGTGCACGTGTAATGTTTTTATTTCAGGAAGCTCTGCAGGACCAGATCACATCCTTCATACTGGAACAGGCAAAACATGGTGCACAAACCCAAGCACCGCTCCTTTGTCTTCAGATGGTTGTTCCAATATGGGACTAACACGAGCTTAACCAAACTCATCCGCATGAGCGAACTCCACTGTGGCTCCTCTGAGCATCCTCAGGGGTCAGCTGTCCATGTTGGAACTGACGACGACAAATCTAACACTGCGTGTATGTTATTCAAAAGGTAATGTGGCCCTGCAAGAAAGTCAGCAGTTTGGATCTGTGACCTTGACAGCCTGAAGTGCTAAATCTCTCCGTTCAGGCAGTCCAAGGGCAAAAATGTGTGTACGTTTGCTAGAACTGTAAGAATATTTCCAGTCAATAGGCTGCATTAATGTCTAAAAATTAAATTACAGTCTTTACACTTTCTCTGCCTTTCCTCTGAATACTCAGCTCCATTTGTGCATGTACAGACAAGAGAGACTTTGAATTAATAAATATGGTATTATGGCAGGATTCTTTAAGCAACTGAGAGATGAAAGGCTGATTTTTGTTTCAGTCCTAAGCCCACTGACATCAGGGGTAAATTTGGAGCCTGATGCAAGGGATTCAGCTGTGCAACTGACATTAAAGCTAACGGGAGCCACAAGAAAAACAAAATGACATTCTCTTCCTTGGACAAGAAATTAAATACAGATTGCAACTTATTCAAAGAGTTCAAAGTCAATTACTTTTTCCAGTGAAATCAATGAGAAGGACTTTCCATTTCAGTTCATCAGACTTGCTGCCCGCTGAGAAGAGTGACTTTATCTGGGATCTTTATCACCATTTGCTTTCCTGGGTTGTTGGGTTTTCTTCTTTCTTTCTTTGCCTGATTGATGATCAGTCTCATAAATACAACATTAATTTTGTTCCAAAGGCAATTCCACTGCTTTCAATAACTGGCTAGAATTTTGAAAAACCACTGGAATTTTCCTTTAAGACACTGTAAATGCCGCAACAAAGACCAATGCATCCAAAGCACACATCCCATTCCCCAACAGGCCTGTTAAAGTGCGGCTGCAGATCTATGGAGACACTCTGACCAGGATCAGCTTTCATCCAGTGACCGCTCTAAATATCGTGTTCATACTTCGACTTGGTCTTCATTTGTCACTGTTTGGTTAAGGTGGGCATCACTTGAATGGGCTTCATCTTTCTCCATTGGCAGTAGCAGTACACAACAGCAGACAGTCACTTATAAAACCGCTACAGAACATGGAGTAGATGCGCCTAAGGGAGATTAGGCTGATGTCTATGCTCCATTCATTCAAAGATGTCAACTCTATCTGCTTACATGTACTAATCCCAAATTTTGTTGTAGGGGATTTGGTGTTGGCATTGCCGTCTCCAAGATCTGGGCTGGTTCCCGGCCTGAAAACTATCATTCTTTCTTAAAACCACATGTCCACACAAACATGACATCTCTTCCCTTTTATTTTCCATATGAGGTTTGTGGCTGATTCAGGGCTAGCATAAAATCAGTGCGCCCTCCCAGCTCATGCAGCTACACCAGCCCAGGCAAGCTGAGGATGCGGCAGCCAAATCACCAGGGCCCAATTTCTAACGTTATTTAATAATCATGATAACATTTAGCTGCTAAGTAGCCAAAGTAATTAATCACATCGTTCTCAACTTCCCATGCCCTGTAGTCATCTCGCTCCCTGCGGTCGTAGCTCCGCAGCCCGCCCGGTGTGCCCGCAGCGGCTGGGGAGTGATGTGCCAGGCTGCACAAGGGCTCTGCCCAGCTGATTTCACCCCCTGGTCGTTCGCACCCCGAGCTTGTGCTTGTAAGGATGGATGTACAAGATGCAGCGGGGACGCATGTGCCGGTGGGGCAGGGGGGGGAGCAGGAGCTGACAGTGCAGCTAAAGATGCCAGAGCTGCGGTGGCGGGGTGTAGCTTGTCGTGCAAGCCCCAAGGGGAAGGGACTTGAGGAAAAGGGGGTTTGTCTGAATAGCACTCGCCCTCCCCACCTTGATACTACTATATCTAAGTACTATATAGAGAGAAGAGTATATGCAGGGTTTGCTCTCAGTTAGCTAAAGGAAACTATTATTTTAAGGACTCTTATTCTCATGGTAGACTTGTTTTACTCCTGAATTACAATTTGCAGCTTAAGGGAAAAAAATCAGATCTATACTTTCCTTAAAAATCTTGGTTTAGACTAGGAGAAAGAATGAAAGAGAAAAAGACCCAGATCTTTTGGAGAAAGAGCAAAGAGCATGAAATATCCCAAACGGAGAGGCAATGGGTTTATCGCCGTGACCAAGGCCCTGGACAGTAAGACCTGTGTCAGCCACCCAGACAAAACTGCACAAAACGCTTTCTGATAGCTGACGATGTGGTAAGACGCAGAGCCTGTCGTTTAGCAAATACCCATGCGGGTACCTGCCAGTACTGGAAAGAGGCGCTTGTCTTGCTGGGTTGAGCTGTGAGCTGCATCCAGCCCCGACCGAGCTCCCTGCTCTCAGCAGGCATCCATCCGCTAAGGGTGGGCTCAGCCCCAGTGCTGCCGGCTCAGCCATGCCTACCCTGTGGCAATGCTTACGCTCTGGCGTGGCATTGTTTCAAGGCATCAATTTCACCCCAAATGAGATGCGATCTTCCTGATGAAGCGGACACCGCCGTGCTGTAGCAAAGGTGGCAGCCGTCTGTTTGCCCAGAGCTGTCGCCCCAGGGCTCCCCTTCCCTGGCAGGAGGGAAGCACCTTTCCGTCGCAGGAACTCGCTGCTTCTGGTGTGGCGTGCACCCAAAACGCCAGGCTGCACCAAGCAGCCATGAAGGAACTTTATTTTGATCATATTGTCCATGGAAATACAGTTCTTCCAAGCAACAGTGGTGATCATATCAGTTGTAGGCTTCTAATAATCGTGGTTTTGGCACCACATAGATGTTCAGGACAGCGTAGTGGCTTGAAGACTGTTTTGGGGCATTAGAGACATGAGTTCAGCTCAGCCACAAACTTCCTGGAGATAAACTGCTCCACCTGTTCTGTGACTCATCCACCGCTTATGCAAACAGAGCCGCTGTCTCACAGGGACATCCAGAGAACAAAATAACCCAGAGATTATGGTGCTCTTACCTACACCAGTGCTGAAGGCCAGGAAAGCCCCCAGAGCTCCCACTCTCACTATTCAGACAGCCACTGGTCCAGGACTGACCACCATCTCCGAAAGTCCAGAGCAGTTAGGCCTAGTTATAATCTGAGAGAGCTTTTTCATGTGCTTTTACAGCTGAGGTTATAAGACAGGCTCTGAGATCACTAGGGCGAGTTATAATGTCATAAAAAAAATCCAGTGAATCTCATTGCTTTTCACATTTCATAAATAAAAATAATAAAGCGAGATTTTTTTCCCTGAAATATCAATTTAATTGATAAATTAAATTCCCATTGTTTGGCTCCACTCAGGATCTAGTTCAACATGTACCAAAAGGATAAAAAGGACAGAAGTGGAAGACTGTCTACACCATGAAGAAGAAAAGAATAAAGATTGTGATCTGAGCAAACCCTCTGAAAATCTTACTTTTGCTCTTGATTTTATTTCTGCCCTGTATTTTTAAGAATTCAGTTGAAATAATAAATATTCCACCTTCTACCACTGGAAGAATCACTGCATTTCATAAGACATAAAACAGATGTTCATACAGAGAGTTCATAGAGCTTATTTTCAAACAGATTCATATATATTCACACGGATTATTAACCCTGTAATCATTTGGAATCACATTCATCTACGTGTGCCTATACGTACACATTTCTTTCACTATATACATTACTAGCAAATAGAAACATTTAAGTTACAAAAGGACAGCAGCTGGATCACAACAGGGCCTCACGGGATTTTTGTAGAGTACCGTTACAGCACTTGCAGTGCTTTATATACCATAAACAGTGTATCTCAACAGTGCAACCAAGAGCATGAAGAGCCGTCAGAAGTAGGGAAGGTAAGGGAAACAGCCTTCACACCACACCAGCAAGGGGCAAAAATATAACTATTCCAGTAATAAAAGTTTGTCACAGCATAACCGTCCCCTGTGACAGTATGTAGTATTTGCTCTGCGTTAGCATTAGTATTTACTGTGACAGTGAAGGTGTCGCGTCCAAGTATTTAGCAAAGGGCCAGAGGCGCTGAGTGTTGGGTTTCCATCATGGGGCTCAGGGTGAGGAAGAGAGAGGAGACCCCATGCCAGCCTTGGTGCCCTGCCTGCTGTGAAGGGGGGCGGCCCCGGGAGCGCTGGGGCCAGGGCGTCTTCCTGGGGGGCCGGGAAGCTCCTGCCGCCCCCCGCCCCCCAGGGTGCCCCTTGCTGCTCGTGGGGTCACTTGGCTCTGGTGGATGAGCCGCTGGCAGCAGCGACCATTCTCCGTCACCCTCCCTTGACCATCCATGGGACTTGTGCTTTGCAGTCACCTCCCCAGGATGCTGGCTGGAGGCCAGGTCAAGTTTGGAAAGACTCCCCCCACAATGTGTTTTCCAAAACCCTGCCCTCTATCCCAGCATCAATCTCACGAGCTGCCTCGTCCCTGGAGTGCAAAGCACCAGGACAGCACAGGTCCCAGGGCTGAGCGCTGCCCCACGCCTCCCCAAGCTGCCCCACATCGAGAAACAAGACCCCCAGCACACTCAGAGAGCCAGAGCCCACCCCGAGCCTACCTCCGCCCTAAACTCTGGGGACATGGACAGCTTCATACCTTCTCTATCATTTTTTTTAAACCTTGTCATAACCTTGGCAAAGGAAAAAAAAACCATCATCGTGAGAGAGCCCTCTGCTGGTAAATTAACTTCTGACTGGAAAAGAAATGGCAAAATTTGGCTTCTATTGGGTTTCTTCTCTACCCTTTCAGCAGACCCACAAGGCTATACAAAACAGCATCCTTTCATAACTGCATTAAAGGAACAAGGATATCTGAAAATCTATGTGCTGGGAAGACGGTGGTGAACGAGGTCCCCAGGTTAGGGAAATCAAGTTAGGACAGTTTGCTGCTGATTTCCTGGGGCAGATTTAACTACTGAGTTAAAACCCACCGACATTAGAGGTGACATTGCAATGTAAGTCAAAGGAAGATGCTGCAGGAGTGCAGGCTGGAAAGCAGAGAAGGAGAGGACATGCTCCCCATCTCCTGTCCACTCACTGATCGCGTATGCGACGAATATCAAGTTCTCATACAAGGCACAAATCTGGCCTGCCATTTGTGCCACACGGGCTGCCATCCAAGTATTGGGTATGAATGCTGCTCTCCCCAGTCTCTGCATTTCAGTCCTACTACAGCAGATGTACCGATGTACAATACTATCACCTTTGAAAATGCATTTAGGGTTGAAATAAACCCAGAGGAGAGCAGACAGCCCATTAGGTGTAGGTTGGCGGTGGTGTGTGGCTGGAAGGCAATCAGTGCAGTGTCCCTCTGCGAGCAAGGAGGATCATACCCCAGGGCAGGAAGGCAATCCTTCCTTCCCTACGCAGCTTTATCATAACCCTCCCTGGGATTTTGCCATCAGTTCTGACCATTCGGTTATCCATGACGTACGACACAGAAAGGGAAAAGCATGAAAAAGCACAGGTGAGGGATACTATCTTTCTCCATTAAGACCATTCAAATTAAAAACCGTGCCGATGGCCGTGAGCGCCATGCTGTGAGGGGTGTCCCCTTGCTTTCAGTCACTGGCCACACGCGGGAGAGAGCAGCACGTCTGCACGGGACTGCCCCCGAGGAGGGAGGGATTCCTCAAAACCACGACTCTGTGAGTCCCTTCAATATCTATAAGTTGCACTAACCCTGAGCATCACGTGTTAGGGTATTGATCAAAAAGCTGCTTGGTAACACACAGAGAGATACTACATTGATGATATATGGCAAGGGGAAATGCATCTAGGAGATAATGACAACTGGTTGCAGTTTGAAACGGTGACAAAATGTGATTAGCTGAGGTAAAAAAATGCTACTAATTGTTTGGCAAGAGGTCAAGCATACTTCAGCTTCGTGGTTCCCCTGCAAAGCCTGACAATAAAAAGCAGAGGGAATGAACAGTGTGAAGTCTTTTTTCTCACTAAGATCAGCTTTTTATGTTCATCTATTGAATTTTAAAACAGCCAATTTGAAGAGGGAGCCTTAATAAACTGACCTATTCTCTGCAACAATGGTTTCATATTTTTCATCTCTTTCCTAATATAATCAATAGTAAAGGAAAAATTGGGCTGTAAGTAAAATTGCTCATGTGGGTGGTCAATGGCAAGCACTGAGAGAATGTTTTAAACACTCTTAATAACAATTAACATCTCGGAGAGGGTGTTGCAGCCATCAGTGGGGCCAAAGGTTAGTGCACTAACCGCTTCCGTCAGAACACACACCTGTGCCACGCCACAAATTTCTCGTTTTTTGGAAAAATGTAGTGCATCGGGTACGAATTTAGCAGCTGTTAACTTCTTTTTGCAGGGAGAGTACAGGATGCCCAGTCCTTACTCCAGAGAGAGCAGCTAAGCCCCACTGTAGAGAGGGCAGGGCAAAAGGGGCAAAACTATCAGTGGACCCCAAACCACCCATGTCATGAACATCTATTGCCAAGAGGACTCAGGCTGGGTACCTTTCCTGATCATCCTCCGCTGAGCACTCTTTCCCCTTCAGTGGATTTGTGAAGGGGTCACCAAACCATCAGAAATTATCCTGACTGCCAAAATTCCTGGCCATGGGCCAGGACACAGGTTTCTTTGATCCTTCAAGTGGGCACAAGGCTATTTCATATCTCCCAGGAATGCCTGCCACACCTGGCAGGATCTGCCCTGCAGGAAAAATACCAAGAGCCTCTTTTTACATGTCTACAGTGGGAGCCCAGAAGTTCATCTAAGTGCCATTTGCAGGTAGTGGACTTCCTTTTTTTTTAAGTAATCTTGTTACAAGATTGCAGTACAGACCCCAAAATGGATTTTATTATTATTATTTTATTTATTTATTAAAATGTAAGGTTTGCACTTAAAACAGAGAATGCTCTCCAGCTATCTTATGCCAATTCATTATTCATAATCCTGATATAAATTTTTTAGATGTTAAGCTATTGTCCAATAGCTGGTTGTGACATTTCAGAGGAGGGGGGGAGTGGAAATGAATGCTTTTGAAGTGGGACAGACGGATTGTACAGGAATTGCAACTGCAAGTACCCCTCACTGCTCCACTGCTGACTTACTCCTCTTCTGCAAGGTGATTTCTTGGACCCAGTAATGTGCCCCGTTTGTCTGCCAGCGCGTGTGAAGGGGACGCAACTTACAAAAGGATTAGTTGGTGTCTGCTGTGGACGGTGGGAAGAGGTACCAAATGACACCAGACTGGACTCAGGTCCTTCCACAATCTTTTAACAGTGCCCTGAGGAGTCCAGTTATGAGCAAGTTGGGATTTTCATCATTCAAGTGACAGTGAGATCTCAGTAACGTGCGAGGAGTCAGCTGGGCTGTGGTTTAACTATGTCCCAAGTGCCGAGAAACTGGGTGGGTATCACGCAAACTCCACTGGGACCAGAGGCACTGTGGTCCTGTTCACATGGAGGGTCGCTGCACTGACATACCTCTCCATCCCACAGTTTGGGGAACTCATTTTTGCCCAAACCAATGTTATCTGAGCTTTCTTCTTCCCCTCACACCTTCACTGTATGTTCTTGGGCTTATTTTCTGCATAGCTTGCTTTAGCCAGCTTGTTCCAAACTACCCACTGCTCCAGGTGATCACTGAAATAACCACACAAGAACAAGGGAGGAGATATTCAAAAGCACAGATGAGCACGAGAGTCTGTGTCTCTGAAAATTCCCCTCATTAGTATTACAAGAGTATCTTGAGAAGGATGCCTGATAGTGGCAGCCCATATGGCGAAAAGAAAGACAATGTTCAAATAACAAGAGACATATTTGCCAAAAGCCAGCACAGAAGCATCACCAGATTACATCCCAGGTGTTAACTGCATTCCCCTGGGCACTCTCTGCTCATACATCTTTGCTGTATGTCAGACCCTTACTCAGCACGTTCTTCAAAGAGAAGAAATAAAACCTTTTAGAGTATCTGGTGAGACACCCAGAACCAGTGTTGTAACACAGCACCCACTTTGCAGTGCCTCCAAAACCACCCAGCAAATGCAATATACCTCTTGCTTTCTCATTCCGGTTTCTACTTGTTCCATAAAACTAAAATCTCGTCTCTACGCAAGCTTTGCTCTATAATTCACACTCCAGTCTCTTTTTAAAACACACCAGATTCTAGCTATAAACTGCTTCAAATATCCTGAGAACTTCTGCAAAGCACAATGCAAATTTGAAAAGTTCAAGCCTGGTGCTAATGCAATAAAAGAAGGCGAATATGATTCCAGATATACAGTTGGTGTAATGCCTTTAGGAACCGCTCCATCAGTTTTATTTAGAAAATGATTGTATTATGTTAAAACAACTAAATTGGATAAGAGGGAGAGGGATTTGTTGACGTAAATCTTGTCTCTGGGTTCCAAACCCCTCCAAGTAAATGCAAATAAGAAAATATATACAGAGGAAACTGCCAATTTCCCCTGAGGAGATCTTTTTTCAAGGAAGTAAAAGTCTGTGTTGGAAATCAATCCAGTTGTTTATAAAGCAAGAAACCTCTATTGGAAGTCAGCAGGAAGGAACATTGGAAGCAAACCATCAAATAGCAGTGAACAAAGGGAAAAAATACCCAAACTATATATCCCAAACTTATTGTTTTCAAATAATGGTTCCGATTCTGACCTCATCTGCAATAAATTGGGAATAACTTGGCATGTGTCAGCCAAACATCACCAGCTCAAAGCAAACAAAACACAATGGAAGAGCAATCAGGAACAGGCCAATAGCTTTAGTAAGGGTTGCTGTGAGTAACCAGGACGGGGAAGAAACAAGGCAGGAACAACCTTAGGCAGCAGAAATTCTTCTAATATTTTGCACGGATCTGACATGGTGTGCTGATGGCAATCTTCAGCCTACCAACTGACAAGGATAGCTATTCACTTTAATATTTCTCCTGCCAGAAGAGTCCTGCCAAACAGTATCAGCCTAGTGGGAACAGGGAGCCTGGACAGAGACCAGGGTAGGAGATGAAGGATTTGCCTCCCTTCTGCTTTCTCCTGTCCCTACAGCAGGAGGGGAGAATCAGGAGGAAGAGAGGCAGGGAGCAGAGCCCGCTGGAGGCACCTTTCCACACACAGCTGTGATTTTACCAATCGATTCTTCTTCCAGCCCTGCCTTGTTAGTCCCCAACCTCCTGCTTAAATAGGTAATTGAATATTGCTTGGCTGAATTAAATAGAAGATCTGGGAAATAAGTGCAGCTTCATGCTGTAGAAATGATGGGGAAAATTATTGATACGTACGTCTGTGTAATGCTAAACAGCTGTCAAGAAGTAAAAAGAAACAAATCTGAAACGACACTGTTATGCATCCCCATACAAAATTCTTTCCCTGTAATGATTACTGCTCCTTCATCTGTTATGCCAGCAGGGTAACATTTGCTAGGTGGCGAATTAACTTATTAAGATTATTCAAAGCTTTGATTGCTAAGCAATGGCCAAAGACTGGTTAGTTACTGTCCCTCTGCCGGCAGGCTGGTGTGGCCACGCCGGTCACTCGCAGCCCTTTGTCCGGGCAGACGGCGGTGGCAGTGATGGTGACAGCTGCCTGTGCTCAGCGTAGGTGCTGGTGCAGGTGAGGGGGACCTCAAGCCATGCACTGGGCACTGGCTTTGGGGAGAGGGATCCATTTTAAGGGTTGCCAGCCTGGAGGTGCCTGGATCCTAGCCTCAACTTGCTCTTAATTTGAGCCAAGTCATTGTGCAAGCAAATGTGAGGAACGTAGTCGTAAACTCCAACAGGCGGATTGCAAAGCTTATTATGGACAGAGGCTGATAGAAATGGAAAAACCCATGCTTTATCTCCTCCTGCGCAGAGTGAAATCACAAGGGCATCTTGCCCTTGCTGCGGAGCCACAGGACCTTGGTGATTGTGGGGACCGGGGACTCGTCCCTGGGCCAGCGACAGGAGCGAGCCAGCGCCGGCGCCTCTGCCCGCCCAGGCACCCCTGCTCCCTAGCCCCTTTCAGCCCTCGCCCCTGGCAAGTAACTGCTCTCGCTTCTCCAGAAATGCTGTCATCTTCTTGGCAGACTGGGCAACCTCATTTCTTGTCCCAGTGGTACGTACTAGCACCTGCCCTAGCGCTTGATTAAATCCTGAGCACGTTACTGATCCATTAAAGAGTAAAATGCTCTTCCCTGCTCAGCACGGAATGGACTGCCTGAGAGCCTTGCCACACGCTGAATCAGACATGGTCTGTGACCGTGTAGACTAGTGCCCACATATTGTCCAGGCATTTAAGTTAGATCAGTGATGCCAACCAGCACCACCTCTTTCACCAAGACAAAATAAAAGTGCGTATGGCAATCCCTTTGGAAGAGGCTGATCCCACCCTGGTTTTTGAGGAAGGCATGGGCAATTATACTGATAAAGCGAAAAACAGCAACAGCTTCTCACCAGCTCATGCCCTTGCCATGGGCAAAATAAAGAACATCAAGGAAGAGGGTCTTTTATTGATATACTGCTCAGTTTTCGACAAGAAGGCATGCCCTAATACCAGGGCTCTGATCCCACGAGGATAGGGATGAAGCTAAGGACCAGCGTTCCTGGCTACCAAACCACTGGAGGAATGGGTTTATGCATGGAAGAGAAAGCAAGTCACATGCTTTTCCTTGGACTTCGCTGGTTAAAACGAGATCCTGAACTGCTGTATGACTACTGCATCCCAGCCCAGGAGAGGACTCAGGCTTCCTCACAGACAGGGCTGTGGAAAGTGAAGCAACCAGAGATCAAAAAAATCTCACCTGTCATTCAGCCAATATTTTATCAAATAAGAACTCTTCTTTTCTCCTTGAAAGCCAGTTTTCACTGATGCTTATAGATATTCTTGCGTTGTCAGCTCACATTTTTGTGATCCTTCCCAGGGGACTGAACGAACCTTATTAGCATTAGATAATTTAGTCTTCTATTACCCTGTTTAAATTGTGGCTGTGATATAATATGAGGGGCACAGGTACAAACTGTAAATGCAAAGGAACAGCTAAGCTCACTGGAGGTCTCATTTGGTGACTTGCAGAAATCCCTGTGGAGAGGCATCATCTACTGCTACCTCGCCGCAAAGGCCCGTCACTCAAGCCATGGCAATTAATTTTTCATCACGGGAGAGGGAATTGGTTGAGATGGCATCATCACAACTCCATTTTCAGGCCGAGATGATAGATAGCTTCTAGGAGGCTTGAGGACCGCTTTGAGGAGAGCACTTGTCCTCAAACCCTACCCCGCTCCTGCCCAGTACCACCCTGATGTGACAGTCCTGCTACGTCCACGATCAAAAACGTCATGGACATGCCTCCGAGATGTAAAAATGTTTCTCCTTCCTCTTGGAAATCCCTAGGTCAGCTGTACCTTGCCATGACACTCCCGTAAGAAAAGGAAAAATATGTTAATCCAAAAACCTCAGGTGCTAGAAAGAGGGGTTTTCATCCTAAAACGTCCCACTGCTGCCTCTGCTGCTAGTTAAGAGTCATTGTGGCCCTGTGCATGGCCAGCTTTCAGCCCTGATAGTGATTTCCCTAAGTTACCTGCAGCAAAATCAGAAATAGGAATAAGACATCCCTACTCAAAATCCTACACTTCGATCATATGGCCATTGCCTCCCTCTTTTGCCTTTGCCAATGTTACACTGTCCTGCCTGCAACGACATTCATGCTCTACAGCACCTCTCCCTCCAAACGAAAATCAATAGAAGTCACCACCGGTTTAAAAAATGAAGCAAACAAACTTTTCTGTAACTCTAACAATTGTTCAGAAAGGACAAAAGCACTCCAGATGCCTGCATCACATCGGGTTTCTAGAGGGGTAACTGTTGTATTGGACTGCTCCACTTCCCCTTGACGTTTCCACCATGAAAAATCGAACTTGTATATCGCATTTTACTCGAGAGCGTATCAAGATCTACCATTCTGCTCCTGGGGAAAATATGGGGGGGGGAGTATAATAGCTATAACAACTAGCTCTATGTATGTATCAGCAAGACTTATACTGCTGGATAAATATACTATATGAAAATACCTGGGAGAAGAGCGATTACGGTAAGAGTGGCTTATCTGCATGATATTTGATTAATTGAAAAGGAGCTAAACAAACAGTGATTTCTCTTTGGCAACCTGTCCTATTTCCTCTTTGAACGGCAGAGTATTGAAAAAAGAAAGCAAAAAGCCTATTTTTAGATACAGCGAGTTCTTGCCAATGCCCGGTTCCCGCGTCCCGGGCAGCTGCCACCCGCCGGAGGTTTGGGGAAGGAGAGCGTCACCACTGCCGGGAGGGCTGGCAGCCTGTGACCCTACAGCACCAGGCACAGCACCGCGGCCACCGCACCAGGACCTCCCGAGGGGCTTCCCAGGCAAGATGCGCAAGGCAAAAGCCAAGTCCCCTCAAAATTAACAGCAAAACTTCTGCTGAATTCTGCCAGGTCAGGGTGTCATCCAGAGGCTTTTGTAGCAGACACTTTCATCTCTGACTTCATTTACTGCAACAGCTAATTAAATACATTTCAGCTAACATTCACACCAGCACACATCATGTTGTCCTGCCTGGCACCGCAGGTGAACCTGGGCACAGCGATTCACCCCAGGGACGAGGAAGACTCTGCCAGCAGCCACACTGAAGGAGCACCCACAGGGAGTCCACAATGGCAGAAAGATAATTCAATTCTCCTCTGAAAAAAAACGCTCACACCTGGTATTTTGCTAGAGGCCTGGCCCTAGCGTATGTGCCATGATGCAAATAGAAAAACAACTTTTATTTGGGGAAATAACTGTGAAACCTCAAAAAATCCCCTTCACATAAAAGACATGTTTCTTTTATAAAACAGAAAAAAATCCTGCTTGGATGTTAACTATTCTGTAGGCATCTCAGACATTATTTTATTTGCATCAAGATGGGGATGGCAGAACTTCTCAGGGGAGCCTCACACGGATATTTCAAGGGTTTCTTTTTTTCCTTTTTTTCCAGTTTTCTATGTGCAAAACCTAATGGCTTGTTTTCCTCTTTCTCAGGGAGAAAAAATGACCCTGATTCAAAGCAGCACTGAAATACACGGCTCTGCCAGATGTTACATAAACGATGATGTAATGCTGAAGTATTTCATTACACATGCAGCTCTGTTCTGCAGCCCAGCAGTGATTGATTACCTTTTGTCAATCCCATTTTATGTACCCACATCATTTTTACATCATTTTTTCTTCATGACATTGTTACATTCTCACAGAAGCACATAGAGATAACATCATAACAGTGCAGGCAATGAAGTTAGCATTTTACAAATAATGTTACTAATAAATAAGTATACCAGTGAGGGGGAAATGGTCTGTCTGAGAGAGTGAAAAGCAAATTTACCTTTGAATAATCTGATGGGGGGAAGAGGCCATAGGTCCAATAAGAAAACTGAGTTTGTATCCTCAAAGCATCTTCTGCCTTCATGCAGAATGGTGAGAAAATGCTGTTCTTGCCTCTTTTCAGTTTGATCTCACATTCCCTTTGTTTTCCTAAAGTGTTCTGTGTGCTGCCGGCTAGATCTCATATACCAGCTGCTTGGTCAAACAGATTCATCAGCAAGTGCAAGAAGATCAATGCTTAAAATCTAAACTGAAATTATCAAGCCATCGGATATATTAGCTTTTTTTTCCTGATCATCCATCAAGGTTTGTTAGAAAAAGCACACCCAGCAACATCGCTTCTCATCGGGAGAAAAAGAATTCCAGAAACTATAAGCTGAAAAGATATGAAGGTCATGTCAAAATAATGCAGCAGGATACTTAAAAGATGCATTCCTACAGCAATATGGTTAAAGAAAATTACCCTTCCAACGAGCAGGATGCCAAAAATCCTGTTAGACGACTGAAACAGAGAAGTCCTCTTTTCCAGCAGACAGCCATTAACCTGCATCATGCAAAACGCTGCAGTGAGAAGCTGCAGTTGAAATAATTTAAAATTTCCTTATTCCAAGGAGCACAGGGCCAAATTCTGCTTTTGCTATGTCAAATCAAAGAAATCTGCTATTTTAAATGGTGTGTCCCCCTTGGGCATATAAAAGGCATATCCCTGTTTTACACGGAGTCTCTGCAGGTCAGTATTTGTTACTCAGTAGTTAAGGTACAGGTCAGCAGAAGACTCAAGCATATGCTTAATTCTCATTAATTTCAATGGCTAAGCACATGCTTAGAGATTTGGCTAAACCGAAGCTTCCTTCTCCTGTTCTATGGGATATGCTTGGGCCCTATTCCAAAGGCGATTAAAATTTGTCTGAGGCCACCCATCGACTGCACTGCAACTGGGATTTCATTGCACAGCACTCAGCCTACCCTAAAATGTCAGTGTTTCACAGAGACGTGCTTCTACACTTACAAATAGCTGAGTGCTTCCCCAATCTGGATGTCAAAAACAAGCAGTCCAGAAAGGAAACTGCTTTCTGCTCCAGGACATCTCTGAGTAGCTGTCCGGTCCGCAGACTACTGTTATTGTCTAAAGCAAGTGAAGAGATAAGCTGGGTTTATTTGACTTCCTGCTTGGATTTCAGACCATTAGTAATTAATCCTCTAGTTGCATTAGTAGGTTGGGACTCGCCACCTACTATTGTTTGTGCTCCCAAGGCAGTGAGACTCCTCTTCCCACCAAAGGTAAGCAGAGAGCAGAAGTGGAGAAACCTCAGCATACCACAATTTTTTACATCTCTAGTTAACACAAGATCTTGCCATGCAGAATCTTTTTTAAAAAATTACGCCATTCTGCCTTTACGGTTTATTTACTTATGTAGACCCAACCAGCCATGACACTGCAGGAAGTCATCTCTACTGCCATTACGCAGTTCAGAAGAGGGGTGTGTGGGCAAGGGGAGGCACAGAGGAGGGAAAGGACTTGCCCAAGGCCACGCAGAAGATGAATGGCAGAGCCAGAAACAAAACCAGGTCTCCCGAGCCCCTGTCCTCTTACTGGACCTCGCTATTACAGTGAAATGCCGACGGAGAGCAGAGTTTCATCCCTTTTGGGTAACTTCAAGCAAAACATTCATGGGTAGTTTTGACCAGCTCATTCGGGGCTCGCGTTTCTGGGGTGCCTCAGCAGCAGGCGGGATGCTCTGCCGGTGGGACAGCATGTTCCCGGCAGGGCAGCACACCCTGCCTGGCTCCAGGCATCGCTCACGGAGCCCGTCAGGCTCTGAGGACATTTCCATGGTTTGGCTAGCAGCCGACATTGCTTTTTTTTAGAGGGGAAGGAGGACAGACTGGGTGTTCAGCTCTCTCACAAAAACTGAAATAACCGCCAGCACCCCAGCAACGCAACGCAGTCGTACTCTCAGCCTCGTCCTGTGTAAGGATACCTGGAAATAGAGAAAGAGCTTTTAAGGTACCGTGGCACGCATGAGGATATAACCCCTCGGTGGGTGCAAGCTGCTTTTATCTTCTCATGAGAGTTTAAAAAAAAAAAGTTTATTATCTAACTAGCCATGAGATTTAAACTGGGGCAAATAGGAGTTTGATCTCTTTTCAGATAAAAGAGATGTTACAAATGATAATTTTATTTTGCATGGAGGCGTGACAAAGTATGAGACAGAATCCTTCTTGATTACAATCTTCCATCATTTTGATTTTATAATTACTGAATGGAATCAATCAGCTTTCAATTGTTACCTTGGCGAAAGATTAAAACATCATTACTTGTCATACATATTTCACACTTTAGCAAATTTTAATAAACTGAATGCATGAGAAATGGTCGTATTATCCTTCACGGCACTGGGATACTAATGACATTTCTATTGATTTTAATTCACATTTGTTGGTCAAAATAACTCAGATTCAGGCAAGGCATGGACTCCCATAATCAACACTAACAAATGAAGAATGCTGAGCACTGAAATGGCTAAAATGGAATCATTAATCAGAAATATCATGAAATAATTGCCAATGAGCTAGGGAGGTCTTATCTTCCTAATGATCATCCTTTATGGTCTATCGATCCGTTTGTAAGGGGTACGTGTTGGTGATCTCTCCGTGAGAGCACTAGGGAGGAGGTAAAGGAGAGCACCCCAAAGTAGGCGACGCAAGACGAGCAGGGGAAGCTGTCTCAGGCACAGCTGCCCACCAGCCATGACAGCTGTTTTCACCGCCCCAGTATTTCAGTGGGAAGCCAGGGTGGCTCCTCAGGGATCTGGCCTTGGCTTGCCGTGGCGGAGACTTTTTCCTCATGGCGCTCATCATCCTGGCCAGCCAGGACAAGCCCTTTGGACCCGCCAGCAGCATCCCTACCAAACCACAGCTGGTGCCAGCACTAGCCTTTATGGCGGTCAATCCCACGACACCACGTCTATGCCGGGTCTCGTTCCTGCTGTGCCAGCCCGGCCCATGCCAGGTAGCGATGCCTCTTCCATGAATAAAGTGATGGGGAGCGGGTTTGGGAGGTTTTTGGTAGGTTCTAAATATCTTTTAAATACGAATTATAGGATAGTCTGTTTCTCTTACCACATATACTGTGAGTAAGCCAATACTCCAAGTTATCCAACTAACCTAAATAATCCCATCTATTAAGACAAGCAGAGATACTTACTACTCAATATTCCTGAAAGTTTTAGAAATCTAGTGCAACCAGCACTTTTTTGCTGAATCATATTTTGTTGTTTGAACTCATATTGGTGCTTTCTCTTCTACTTCTAAGCATGACTTAATAGCAAGATGATGTAATTAGATCTTGAATCACTCAGACTTCATTACTATTATCAATACATTACATTTACTAATATACTCTAAAATGTTATAAATAATTAAAACTTAAATACATTTGTTGAATTAATACAGCACATTTTGTGATGCATTTTTTTCCTTCTTCTTCTATGGTCCAATACTGGATGCTATTAGCCTACAGTCCTGCAAGCTTTTAAAAATCAACTCATCTCTAAGCCCATGAGGAGTGCCATTAACGTCAATAGAGCTAGACACAGCTTTAAAATTGAGCGCATGCAGAAGTGTTTGCAAGATGAAGATTTAGCTTTCCTGCCTCCTACTGATCTCCTTGAGCTCCCATATCAGTCAGTGGAGTAAGTAGGTTTCCCATCCCAACCCAATAATACTGTCTCAAGTCTTTATTGTTCTAATGCATGCACTCACAGACATATGCAATTCACTGATTTACAGCAGAATTTCGCCAGTCACAGAGCACATTAGTAAAGCTGTAACTTAGCTGAATTCCCACCTGATCTCTACATTTACCACCAGAAACCTTAATTGTCCCTCTCTTCATCATCACCAAACATAAACATGGGTGGCTAGGAGTACTATATGTCATGGTTTTAATCCGTGTAATGCAAAACAGTACGTTTATTAGTGCCCTTAAATAAGGTATGTTTGTTGTAGTGGTGCTGTGGTTTTTGCTTCAGAAGTCTCCTGCAGAAGTATGGATGTAGTGTTGTATCTCTTTAGTAAATATTACGATTAGAGACCCAACTTTACCAGGCGTAGAGAATGTATACCTACTGTGGTAACCCTTAGAAACCATGCCCCATCCTGTTACGCAGTGTATGCGCACACATAACCGTTCAACAGTCCCTGCCCTAAAAATTGCTAACTCATTTGCAATGCATCATACAACAGCAGATAAAGTGGATTACACATATCATTAATTGCAAATCATTTAACTACATAAAGAAAGTGATATATAGGTACTTAGAAAACAAAATGTGGCATATTCCTTGGTATATTCCTGCTGGAAACAAATGGGTCATGTTACATGCTTGGGTACCACATTTCAAGGCTGTTCAAGTCAAGTTTTCCTGATACTCTCCCTCTTCTATCAGACATATCCGCTAGGTTAACTAAGGCATTCTCGTAAGCAGCAGAAACATTGCAGAAGCCAATACTTGTTTTAAGATCTAACTCAGCTAAAGGTAAAATACAACCATATATGCCAGGAAAATTGAACTGAGCTTTGAGCCATAATGAAGGGAATCACGGAAGCAGCCAGTGCTCTGGACCAGCAACACCAAACACCAATGGATTGTAAATAATAATCTTCTCCCATCCAAGATGAGAAAACATGCTTCCCTTGTCCCCTCACACCTCTTCAGAATGGGAGATACGATAACCATCAAATGCTTTAGCAGAAGCACATACTACGCTGCTTTTTTACACTGCTTCGTGCTTAAAAATCACTATTCCAAGCAAAGCCGCTCATGCACTTGCCTTCAGTTTGAGGCCCCAGGCAAGCTCTCCCAAATGACTTGTTCACATCCATAAAATCAAGAAATTCTGGCCTCTGAATTTCCTTGGCAACAGGGCAGCCAGCAAAACATCTCCTGATATCAGCCCACAGGACTTCACATCCTCACCAGGAAAACGTGGTACCAGGAAAATAAAACTGCACCAACTCACCAGGAAGCCAGCAGCATTTTTCTTCTGATTATAGCGGCTCGGGAACAACCAGGCGCTGTCCTTCACGTCCAAAGGCACAAGAAGAGACACTAAGTTTTATCTTGTTGATGATTTGTTGATTAATGGCTTCCTAATAGTCGAGGTCATTTACTGCATATCCAACATGACTGATGCAACACGCTGTGGTAATAATCTCAAATCAGAGGGACATCAAAAATGAGCCTCGAGGACGGAATTCTCCCTTTCCTATTCCCACATAATGGCCATTTATAAAGCTACAACAAGCCTCAAAGTGCACCTTGAAACACCAAATTTAAACATAGGAGCCTGACTTGCAAAGTAAAATGAATGTAGAAGAGTTTACTCGCTATGTGTTTTAGCTTGAGAGGCCTCTTATGGTATCACTGTTAAAAAAAAATCCATAAAATTATGGCAGTGACACAAAACCAATAAAGCAGACAAATTTGGAGTCGAGGAATTACTCTTACACTGCATCAGTCCCTAAGAGAATAAAATGTGTTGCTAAACCAAAGCCTCATTAAGATGTCATGTACTCTTCCTGTTTTCCTTTCCATGGTCACTGGTTATCAGGGTTTCTCCCTTCTAATCAGTTCCTTTTTAATATCTTGCTCATACTGGGTGAAATATTTGCTCTAGAGCCAGTGTGAGATTTTCCATTTACTTCAGCGGGGTACTCGCACTCAGATTTTATTGTGCCTGTGGCTTGGCATAGCCCTGCGGTGCCCCTTCTGCCCTGCACCTCTGCCCACTACCTGCCCTTCCCAACCCTCTGCCCACCAGATATCCCCACAGCTCCATCAGTAGCAAGAAATTCCTACCTCTTACTGAGCACATGGCTCATATACATATATGTGTATGGATATGGATACAGATATGGATATGCATATGTATGTATGTATATCTCTGATTCCAAGGCGGGAAAGATAAAATATATACACTAAAGTAGAGATTTCAAATATAGGTCCCACTAGAGATTTCAAAAATAGGTCCCACTGCCGTATCAGCTCACACAGTTATCCTGCCCAGGGATCCACCTGCACAGCCCAGGCCACCTTAGAGCATCAGGACACTGGAGAGGTGTCATCTCCTGGTCCCCAAGTTTTGCCTCCCCTCTGCTCTAAATTAGGCGGGACTTGGACTGCAGTTCCTGCATTTCCGATACGCCATCAGGGCCATGGGGACATTCCTGTCCCCCCTTCACTGGGGGTCATGGCTCTCCTGGGGCTCTCGTTTCATGTCATCCTCTGCTTCTCTGGTCGTGGGCTGGCACGCGTGAGTCACCACCACGGAGAAGAGAGGGACGCGAGTTTCAGGGCTGCAGAGGGGCTGCAGGTGAATGGGACTCTTTCTCGTAACTTTATTTTGCCCTTCTCTCTTATAACCATAATACACTTTTAACACCTTTATAGATGTATATGGAAGCGTCAATTCTGTTGTTGTTATGTATTGTTAAAGCAGCTATAAATGCCTCATGACTCAAGGATCTCCAGCCAGAAGAGAAGAGCTTAAAAATGGAACAAAATTGCCATCCATAATTTAAATGGGCAGCTCTCCCATTGAAAAATGCTTTTCAATTTAAACTCTATTAACAGCAAATTAGGAGATCTCCCATCACAGTGTTATTGTTTATTTTAAAATGAAAACTAAGAACATAAAAATACTATCAGCACAAATGCCTGATAGACCCAGAAATAAATTAAACCATTTTATTGCATTTTTTTACCCCCAACGTTTATCTTACAGTCTCTAGCAATTTAAATTTAATAGACAAAACTATTAAGAAGGTAGTGTAAATTGAAATTTTGGGCCAACTCCTCATTCCTCTGGAATCAATGACAGAACTGCCATTGATTTCCATATGATCAGGATTTAGACAAGGGTGTATTAACAGTACAGATACCACAAAAGGGGCTTACCCTTAACTCTTTGCATGACCAATTCTCCACTGGTGTCCAGAGGAGAACACCACAATCATCACGTGTAAACCGAAGTTTCATACTTTCTGTCCAGATTCACCTGTAAAAAATATATCTAGATACAGATGTAATATGTATGCGTTTTAGGGATAAACGCATGCATATATTTGTGTGTAGCTGCGGGTCAGCACAAGTATCCAACTGCACTGCCAAGGTGGCAAAGAGACTGTAATGTAAATGGGAAGTTGGCTCTGGGAATTTAGTCCCTGTTAAATAGTTACACGTGCAATGTAAGGCTCAGCAAAACAGGTAAGTCAATATTCCAGCATATGGAGTCCTGCATTTTTATTTGCAAAGCAACCAGTAGCCTGAGGCATAGTTTTCAAGTGTCCAAAGCTACCTGATTTAGAAAAATGACAACATCACATGCCTTTTCTTCAAAGAAAGATTCTGAAAATTCTTCATTTCAGGCTGGCCAGAAATATAGTAACACCAATCTTTCTCACAACACGTGGGTTCTTCTGCGGTGATGTCTAAAAACAAGAAATGTAAAGAGATGCAAAAAGGAGAACAAAAAGGCTAGCTAGAATTTTGCAAACCTGAAGAAAAACACAAACTGCAATTGCATTCACAACTAAAATGTTCCAAAACATTGCAAGACAGCCAAGAAGGCTCCTGGCTTTCTTTAGTTTGAGTATTATGTTTTATTTGCATATGAACTATATTGGCTCAGTCATTGCTTGAGCTAGTTTTCACCAAAGTTTGCTTTTCCCATATTGTGTTTTTAGCAAAGAATTTCCACATGTTTACAGTAAAGAAACGTGACTTCTTGCAGTACGAGGCTGCTTGTTTTTCTAGCTCATATCCCTTGTCACATGCCCTGAGGTCTTGGTCTCCGTGAACCAACGAAACGCCAAAAAGCACCAATAAAACCTGATAATAACTAATAGTGTCAAAACATTTAGGCAAGTGGGACAATGCCCTTCTGTGACCCACACTTTATAGGAGCGCTCCTAAAAAAGGAAACGAGTCTGTAGGATGAGGTTGGCTCTTCCTTGACTTCAGCAGCAAAACCTGCTCCATCCCCGGGTTCGCTCCCGGCCCTCCTCTCCCTCCGGACCAGCGCCTCCGAGCCCGGCTCACCGCACGCCCCCGACACGGCAGCACGCTGCAAATGAGGCGAGCTGCTCCATGCAGTTCAGCTCCTTCCGTGCCAGGATGCCCGCGCACCACCGCCAAACCCGCTCCCGGTCTGCGCATCCGCTAAAGAGCAAGGGAGGGAGAAGGGGCACCGGGCAGTCTGGTTTCCTGCCACTTTGCCTCTCAGGCTTGGGCTTTCTAATCAAGCACAAAATCCAGGCAAAGCTTTCTTTTATGAGGAACATATAAAATATCCCTTTCCCACGTAGATTTCTATGGGGTTCAATGAAGTGTGAGCACAGACAGGCGCCGGCCCCTCAAAGGAGCCCTCCATGGCATCCCTCCTCTCTATCCAGGCTGTCATTTTCATGAAAATTATTTTAAATCAATGCTTCTACATCTCTAGCTGAAATTAGCCCATAGTTGAGAGGTGCAAGCATACAGACAAAGATGCACTCCACATGGCTACAACAGCCCTCTTTTTGTGGGGAAAAGGGGCAAAAAGGATGGGTCTTGGCCATTATTGGTTCCAATGCCAAACTTCGTGACAGGAACACATGCAGGCGAAGGCATGTTGCTCTCTTGGGTGCTGCAGAGGATATCAAGCTGTAAGACGCGTTAGTTGTCCCAGTTAAAACCCCCAGGCTTTTCCTCAGATCCTCTCTTGCAATGTAGCTGCCATCAGAGCTGAAATCTCTCTCTCCTGGCAGCTCTGAGCCCTGCCACCCTCCTCGCTCCACCCCCTCTGCAGCTTCAGGTTTCTCCAGTGGCTGGATCTCCAGAGGCAATAGGGTCAACGTATCTCCTGGGTGAGGGTGCACCGCTCCTCGGACGTCCCCACCTGCATGTGGGAATCTGCAGCAGCTGCCAGGCTGAAGCCAGTTTTGCACCAGCATCATCCCAGACGCATTAGACATGTCTACGGGGTAGATCAAAGGGAGGAACAGGCCTGCTTTGCCTCCCTGGCATGACGTGACCCATGCCATCTTGGGAAGTCTGTGGCCACATTAGCCACATTAGCCTGATTCTGAGCTGAGTAATAATCCTCCCCCACGCATGCAGCACGCGCTCTCGCTGGCTGAGCCTCTCACCACAGCACACTCAGGCTGAGCTGCTTGGTGCCCAACCAGCCCTGAGCACCGGCAGAGTTGGCACCATCCCTCCAGCCTGCCCCTGGCTGTGCTTTAATGGCTGTAAGACTCAAGCTCTCCATGTCATGGCACATTTCAAGCGCTTCCAGCTGCTCCGGACGTGAGAAAAATGAGCCTTGGTAATAGGCTGTACTAGAAGGTCTGAGACATGACATCTCCCTCAGCTTATAATCCCAATAATTGTTTATCAGGAGACAGACAGCAGCTTGATCATCTGCAGTATGGACTAACTACTTAGCCCAGTGCTTTCTCCTGAACTCTTGTAATCACCTTGTTCCACATCCCATCTGTCTTTACACTCACTACCAAATCCAGACCTGGCACAATAGGCCACTCTGTTGGTTTCAGTGGACCCGCACTTGCGGATGCCAGCGTCAGATCTCGCCCTTCATCATCCACGCTCCTACGGGGCTTCCCATCAGCTGCTGCTCTCTGAGTGCACACAAAGCAACCGTTCATGCAGGAGCATCCGCACTCAGTGAGCTCAGTGATCTCGGGCTGTTCCAATAACCTTGACTAAATCCTTTCTCCTTGTCATTGCTAAATCCAGCTACTGAAAGAAAGGCCACTTCAAAGTGGCCTGCCTGACATCATAGCATGTTGAGATAACTCACAGCAGTTATGATAAATGTTCTGACTACTGGCATCAAGATACAAAAAACGGGCTCACAGCAACGTAAGATTAAACATTTCCACAATTATCTGGGGAATTGTCTTGCTGATCACGTCCTTTCTTGCTATTTTTTACTGCCTGAAACAAACAGACAACCTTAGACGTTGTGTGAAATACAGCTGCAGTGCTTTAGACCCCCCCAAAAGGCAAGGAAGCTCTGTTAGAAGAAGGTTTTCACCTGTCGGGTAAGAAAGGACATGTTTGCAGCCTCTGCACCACAGGATCCTCTTGGTCTATTTGAGAGTGAAGCAGTGCTGCTTAAAAGGGCTAATTCTCGCTGCTGGGAGGGTAATGCTGCACCATTAGTTTGGTGGAGGGAGGCTACACTCAGTCAGGAAAGAACAAGCTTGGGTGGCAAAAGCCAAAAGGATTTGCAGTGAGAGGAAGCACGGCCTGCCAAGCCAGAATGCAATGCAAGCCTTGATCCCAGCCACCAGCTGTGCCAAAGAGCCTGGTACTCTGTAGCCCAGCCATGAAAACACTCAGCCTTGCCAAACAGCAAGTGGAAGCAGATGGAGAAAGCTGAGGAGTACAAAAACATGAGCTCAGAGCTGTAGGCAGGACCAGATTATGAAAGAAAAAGAAGCAAGAAGTAGTTCGTCAGAGCACCTCCATCTTAATTCAACTGTTCCTTCCTTGCGATCCCCCCCACTGCATTCCTTCCTTTGGTTTCCATTTCCATTGCTTCTCCAACAAGGACTTACCTCTTAGGTTCCCTTCCTTCCACAACATCAGGACAAGCCACCTCATTTGGCTCTCAGCAACTCCACACACTTCCCTCCTTAAGCCAGCCAGCCACCCTCCGTTGCACCCTGCCTCCAACCCACGAGATCTCACAGGGTAAACCAGCTGTGAGTAGTCATGCTGATGAGTTTTCCTGGGGCAAGAACCAAACCCATACCCCCAGACAGCCGGAGGGAACCCACTGTCCCCAGCCACATGTGCCAGAAGCCAGTCAAACCATTTCACAACTTCTGTCCGGTGCCCAGGCACGTTCACCGCTTAACTTCCTAGCTAGGTTCACTGCTGCTGGATGTGTGCTTTTCTCCCAGCCTGCTTTCCTAAGCATTGCCTACAGGTAATTTCATTGGCTTTGCATTCATCCCCTCCTAAGATATTTTCACTCGTTCACCAGCCTTAGCTACTGACGAAGCAGTAGAGGTCCTAGAGACATTCAGTTCCCAGAGTTTTGTGAAAATATGCAGCCAGGTGGAGGAGAGAGACCTAGAGGAGAAGGCTCCCCTAGAGACCTAGGGAAAAGTCTTCAGTATGAGTTTGACCCAACTACCAGACAATAGAGAATCCACACAGATTAAGATCATCCTAACTGCCTCAATAGCAGGAGAAGTTTCATTCAGACTCAATTAATGATTCAGTGGTTAGAAAGTCATTCTAGACAACCTACACATCATTAATAGCTATGGTTTTGGCAATAAAAATGGTCCTTTGTTCGCAGTGCATTTTTTTAAGTCTTTTCTCTCTTCTCCTCACCCTACCTGCTTTCATACCAATGTTTTCTAAAACCAAAAAAGTCTTTTATTCAACCCTATGTTCCAATATGGGCAAAAATGTATCCTCAGCACAAGTCCTGGTTCTCCAGAGACCAGGCCCTATTATACATCTTGTCAAAACAAGACCTGAGGAATACGAGTATGGATGTTAACAAGTAACAGTATGGGAAAAAAGCATGATATATCCCAGGACAACATAAAAGAAAACACCTGCCTGTTCAAGCAGTGCATATACATACACACAAGAGCTCAACAATGGTCGGAAACCCTCCGCTCTGCATCCTGATAAAGTAGACCAGCTGTCCCCCAGGGGCCTGCAGAAGAGGAGATGAATGTGTAATGCGAATTCTGCCTTCAATTTATGGCTTAATTTTAAAATAACTGGAAATAAAACATGAAGAGGAATATCAACCACAGAGAGTAGTCTGCACTCTGCTTTCTATCACTTTCCTACAGCTTCCATTTGTCTCTGTCAGCACGGAGAGCTTTCTGAATATGCCTGTATTATGAGTTATGCATTGGGCCAGGCTTGCTCCCAAGGCTGGGCTTGCCCATCATCCGTGTCGTTTCAAGCTCATACATCTGCAGTCCTCCACAGCCAGGAGCCTGAGGTCCAAGCGCTTACTCATGGGCCGTACACAGCTTACACCGGCACAAAGCCAGATACAGCGAGGCACAGTCTACCAGAACATAGCCCAAATATAGGGTTTTTAAAGCACATTTTATTATACTTTTTTTTTAACACATGCCCAGGGGCTTTTTTTTTAAGGCCCTGAGCAGTATCTTGGGGGAGGCAGTGTCTGGAGGGCAGTGAAGCAGGTCACAGGGCTCAGACCATTTAATGCCTTGAATTCATGTCTCCATCATCTCCCCTGCATGCCTTACCAGCTCTCTTCGATTTTCTACTAGGGCTAGAAAACGTAGGTGGGCTGGTGTAGACCGACCATTAATGTTTTTATCTCCGTATCATCCAGGAGGTTGGAGAGGACGATGTTTTTATTGTTGATGTTCACATGACTGCGACTCCATAATTGCTGCCTTCAGTCATGCTGGTGAAGGGGGAAATTTGAGGCAAAATGCTGTTGAAAGAGGTTTGTGTGGTTCAGCTTCTCAGCAGCATGTGTTCCTGGTTACTCAGGACTGTCACAGGGGAGGGAAGACAATACAAAATAAAGCTAACTGAAGCTGCTGTTTTCAGACGGAAAGTTAGCATCATGCATTTGTCTCTACTCACACTAGCCATGCTTCATGAGTTTCCTAAAACAGAATTCACTCCGTCAGCAAAACAGAACATGTGTTAATTTACATCCTTAGGAAGGAAAGCAATGAATCATTTCTAGTGGTTCAGGTGCTCTACTCATAGCACCTAATTAATTCTGACTGGGGAGTTGCAAAAAATTCTCTGAGACAATTTTGAGTATTTATTTCAGCTTTATTATTAAATAAGTCGTAAAGAACAAGGAATTGACCTTGTGGTTAAACCACTGGCCTAGGACCGAGGTTCAGTCCCCGACTCGGCTCCCTACGAAACCACATCACTTCGCTGGCCTTTGTTGTATGTGTCTCCTCCACCAAACTTTTTAGCAAAACACACACGACCATGGGAGATGCTCAGCTCTCCGCATCCATCGCCGCCATCAAAGGGCCAAACAAACCCTGAAGGAGGGCCATGGAAGGAAGGACCGATCTCTGGGGTTTCTTCCTTTTCTCGGGAAAAACCCAGGTCAGACTGCGGGCTAGCTCTCAGCGGGGCCACACACCTGAGCACAGAGCTAGGCGGAGGAGGCTGACTGCCCTCTAGACCGGCGGCGCCGGAGCCGGCCAGGTCCCCACCACCGGCACCATCTGTGCCGAGCACGGCAGAGCGAGAACCGCGCCGGGAAGACGGCATTGGGACCTTAACGAGCACCGCTGCTCGGTGCCAAAAGCCCACAGTGGGGAGAAGAGGGAAAACCATTGCCAGCGACCTGTGTTAATGAGTCTGAGTAATAAAAGCTGCTTATGTCTAAACAAAAGTTTTCTGATAATGCAAAATTAAACTGACAGGAAGCAACACACCTGTTGGAATACAGTCTAACAGACGCTTTAGCATTTGTTTTATGTAAATTTGAATGGGCACTATCCTCTGCGATCATTTTGATACGGAACACAACTCTCATTCCAGCACAGCAACCCTGTGTATGTTTTCTCAACTTTTATTTTCTGCTACATTGACCTCAGCTACAAATTTCCCAGCAAAAACATAATAGATGGTTTACGTCACATTACAGGAAATCACGAAAGCCTCTAAAGTGACCCTGATTTTCAGGCGCTTTTCTGATCCCTTCTCATGCCTGCTACATAGATAATATTGGAGCTTTATTACAGGAAAATGTCATTTTTAAGTCACAATGAGGCTTTCTTGCTATGTCATTTATTTTCTCTGAACTACTACAACAGAAGCTTTTTTTTTTTTGCTTTCTCTTCTATCACTATAATTTCACTAGTTTACATAGTGATATACACAGATATACAAGAGCAGTGCAAGAAGAACAGAGATTCACAGCAGTCCAAGTCACCATGTTATTTCAGAGACAACTGCCCTCCTTCCCTCGCTTCCTCAGACACCAATCCTGAAATTTTCTGTAAATTGCTGTGGGTCAGTTTAGTATCATGACTGAACAGAAATCCATGGACCACTGATGCCTACGCACTTCCCAGTAATGCCGCTCTCTGCTCAGTTGTTCTTTGCTAGTTCAAAGAGCACAGCTTGCATTAGAATCAGAAGGAAGAAATGCAAAAGCCAGGTCTTAGCAGAGTCACTGTCCTCTCACGCCGAATCAGAAAGAACAGACATTTTCTGCCATTCCAATTATTTAGTTAATCCCAGTGAGCTTTTCCTGGAACAGATATCTGCGTCGCCATTACTCAATAAATACAAAGCTCTTAAGGTATTTTCTAAACAAAACTCTTAATGAAAGCACAACTTGGAATAAATGCCCATTGGCAGCACAGCTCTGCCAGAGCTCCCCCACCAGGACATTTGCCCCTGTCCTGAGTGTGCTTCCCCGCAGACCCGAGTCCAGAGCCCACTCCAGATAACCACTCCTGCATTCAGTGGCACCCACACACATCGTTTCCTTCCACCCAGAAGGAAAATGCTTGATCTTTCTTGACAGACCAAAAGCCCAAACTTGAAATGACTCTGCAGCTCTTCATTGAGCATGAATTTAAGTACTTTTGCTTTCAGTGGAAGGGGATTTTTTTTTTTTTAATCTACCATAGTTAAGTGTAATCTTGAAATAGCAAAAAGAAGTAGATTAGAAAGTGGCACAGGTCCTTTTTTTCTTCAATTGCACCAAGATCTCATTTAGTGGAAAAAATGAAAAAAACTATCCTCTCACATTTCTCTCAGCCTTTCTCTTTTGAGTTTCCCTTGGTCTCACTAGGTTGCAGCGACAATCAGGTTTATTGTTTCACGGGGACATTTCTTAGGCATGTGTTCTCCTTCTTACCACGTCAGATTTTCATTGAGGAGTAACACAGATACCCTAGTACCACTGCTAACGCTCCAACTACACTTCTTCCCCAGAGCTCTAACCTTTTAGATACTCTGATTTCACAACTCAAGTCTTCAGGAGCATGCAATATTTAAGCAAACAGAAACACAGGCTTCACGAGGCTCCTCAAAAAACAAAACAAAGCAAAACAAAACAAAACCAAAACCAAACCCTAGCTTAATACACATTTAGAACTAAAAGAAACAATAAATGTTTATACATGATTTTGTGTCTTGATTTTCTCACCATTTCTGCAAGTTTTGCAGGGTTTAAATAAGAGCCCTTTCAAACCCTATTCAAGAACCCCATATCCTCCTGCGTATGGTTTCTCTTTTCAATCATAAAGTCTCTGGGTTTGGGTCTATTCTTTCTGAGACTTTGGTTTCTCTCTCCTTCAGCTGTCCCTGCAGGACTCCAACTTTGCTCTAGTTAATAGCCATTTATTTTCACCATTCCCTTGAACGATCCTAAGCAGTTTCACCAGCTGTTTTCCCTTCTGCAATTCTTCCCTTCTTTACAGCAGGGCAGTAGCCATCTGTGTGTGCAGTGGTGCTCCACTTGAATATAGGAACAGCCTTTTAACAGCCCTCGCACTGCTGCTGGCAGAGTCTAGTAATGTGTATTTTCACAACTAGTGGAGACACGGTATGTTTTCACACATAACAGAGTTCACATGCTGACACCAAGACGCCTCTTGGCCAAACCAAAAACCAAATACCACTGCACTAGGCTGACAAGCCGAAGGTGGATTTCCAGTATTTCAAGACCACAGGCAGATCCACACGCACATAAGCGCATGTCTGAGGTATGCTTCTGTATGTACAGGTGACGCAGGACCGCCGATGTGGCAGGATACTTGTCCTCCTGGAGGGCTCCTTGGAGGCAGGGGTCCTGCCGGGGTGCACAGCCTGGGCAGGGGGGCCCTGCCACCACTCCAGCCCAGAACACCCAGCACCACCAGCAGCCAAGAGGATGCCACCAGGTACGGGTGCTTGAGACACGTGTTGAGGAGGTGCTCGGCAGGGGCCAGCGGAGTGAATCAGAGGCCAGTGTTGGGGACAACACAAGGCTTGTGTGTGCTGTCACTATCCAGGAGTCGCAGGCGAACCACTGATGGGTGGCAGCCTGTCCCAGCATGCCACATATTCCCACCCTTAAAAAGTGTTGAGGATCCATGCCTGCATCCCCTGGTCTTTGCAATGCTGTCATTTAACTCACACCTCTATTTTTTGTGTTTCTCCCAATTTTGGTCCCAGAAAGCTCTCCCCTGTGCCTCTCTAGCCTTCTTCTCTTTCCCCCTCTGCATGTCTCTGACCCAGCAGGTTGATTTTCACCCTCTGCCCGCTCCCAAAGCACTTGGTCTCCCTCCTCGGGTCCCAGGCCATCCACCCCCCCGCCTCTGGTTTGCAGTCCTCTCCCTTGTGCTGTTTGCCAACATCTCCATCTCCTGGACACAGCGCACACCACACATAACTAAACATTTTTTTTTCCTGCCTACAAACATTATCGACATCTGGTTAATCCATGGGCTTCAGAGAACTTCAGGCTGTGAACTGAAGGCTTTTGGACAGGAGGCAGGACCTGTGGATTAAAATTCTAAGGGGTCTTCACGAGGTGGCTGAAATAGCAGAGCTGGCATTTCTTTTAATAGGCTTATGCTTGCCATGCAGAGGTCCCCACCTGCACTGGGACCAATTTGCAAATCTGCAAATAAAAAGAAAAATCTTTGATTCCTGACCAGTGAAAATCTGAAATTTTCATTTGCCAGCACAGAGGAGTATGTGCTCTGTGCTCCTATCCTTCCATCTCTTCCCAGTTAAAGTCTACTCAAACTCGTTACTTCAAAGAAATCCAACATACAGCTGGCCATTGCTGAGACTCATTCAACACATGATGCTAGCAGAAGCGGACTTGAAATAGGCAAGGCCAATATTACAGTCCCCCTTCTTCTCACCTCTCTAGTCTCTTCTCTCTGAGACACTCAATCTCCTTTTCTGTGCGCCATTCCTCCCCCACTCCACCACCTCCACATCAGTTGATTTCTGGTTTCTTTGTCCCGCCTCAGTGCTGAACTAAGGACCAAAATCATGTGTTTGGATGTGCTGAAACCCATGGCTGGAGAAAAGCTGCTAGCTCACAATATGGACATTTCCAACCTTCTGCCTCAATTTTCCCATTAGTTTCAACTGGACACTTTAGTCCCCTGTGCTCTTCTGTAGCACCTCCATCAAGTGTTACACACTTTGTGTGTCACCCAGGATGTTGCTCCACCTTACCTTTGAGTGAAGCGATCCCTGTGCAGAGACCCTACTGGCACACTGGAGGTGGGGTGAAACCAGCTGGGTGTCAGGCACTTCACTGAGGATAAATACCAAAACTCACCAATGTGGAAGACTTCCCAGCTTTGTGACCTTTACCGGAAAATCCTGAGCGACCTAGTGCATGCATGAAGAAACAGCCATATAATGGCTTCGTAAGCAAGATCAGGCTTGGGTAGAAGCATGGTGATGTTGATGCCTTGTCCAAAAAGTGGGGGCATCAAGGGACGGAGGCTGACTGTAAACATTGCCACAGGCGGGAGCACCAAGAACTGGTTATTCAAAGCAATGAAAGCGCTCAGGCAACTCACAAGGCACACGTGCCAAGATTTCTGGCTCATCCACCGAATCACCAAGCTGCTGGGGGTGGACTCTGTTTCAGGTCCACCTTTGATAGGTCTTAAACAAAAAATCTGATCCCAACAACCTGCGTAATTAGAAACTCATCTAGGAAACCAGGACCACACCAGACTGCTGAAGTGCAAGGAAAAGAAGAAGAGATACCCAGGATCTGCATCAACGGTCCTGAGAAAAACGAAAAGACTGAATATTTTTGGTGGAAGCGCTTACAGGCTTGGAGCCATCAGCAGGGAAATCCTCTCCTGCTGGTTGATCCTAACAGTGGTCAGGACAATAAGGCTTCGCACATAATAATACAAAATAATACAAAATAGACAGGCTTGCATAAAAAAAAAGTAATTCACCTCTCCTTCTAATGGAAACAAGTTGCAAGGCTCTATATATTGACCAACTTCCTCAGATGGAAAGGGGTGACAGAACACAGTGCAGCCAATTCCTGCTCCTATTCCATCTGATTCCTGCCAGCACAGTGTCCTTCGGAAACGAGAGTTACTGGTCTGTATCCTTTTATTAGTGAGAATGGCTGCAGTACACTCCTTGTATCAGCCGGTATGACACAGCCTCATTTTCAGGGCACCGGGAACTCTTAAACCTGCCGAGCCCTGGCAGAGCCTTACTCTATGGCACCGTATATGAAGGTACCGTAAGGCTGCATGTATCACGGACGAGTTCCAGGACAAGCGTGCTTCCTTCAAAGCACAGTAAAAGGAGAAAATCCCAACATGGGTTGGGAAAGCAAGTCACAAAAAAGGTGCGGCAAATCCCTCATCCAGTGTGTTTTATCATTTTTAAAGCTCAGTTCCACTCGCCGTCTGTTCGCCTGTGCCCAGGCAACCCCTGGCCTCCCGCCCCAGTGCATCACTGCCAGGGACGCAGCGCCACGTACAAACCACCGCAGCTCGCTGAATGGGGGAAAAACGGTTCTCTGTGAAACAACACACTGCGAAATCACAAGGTTTCTTTTCGCATCGGACACCCAAGGCAGGCACCAGGCAGGATCCGCAGGGGACAGGCGTCATCCGGCACCCGCGGCCACAGACCGACCAATGGGCCTCGGGATCGGCGGGCGGCAAATGGCGGCCGCCGCCGCCGCCTGGGTAGCGGAACCCCGCCCGGCCCGCCGCGGCCCCGCGCTACCCCCGCCCCGAGGGGAGGGGAACGCCCCCGCCCTTCCCCTCCTTCCCGCGCCCCTCCGGCGTTTCCGGCGCCTGCGGACGTGCCTCGCCCCGCCCCCTGCCCCCTCCCCTGGGGCGCCTGCGCACTGCGCCCAGCGCATGCGCACGGGCCGGCGGGCGGCTTCCCCGCCCCTGCCCGCACGTCCCCTTCCCGCAGCGGCGGCCGGCCGGCCGCGGAGGAGGAGGTGCCCGCACTGCGGGGCAGGCGGGCCGCGCCGCGCCTGAGCGCTAGCACCCCTCCCCTCGCAGGGGCGCGGGGCCGTGCCCGCTCCCCCGCCCCGGCATGGAGGAGAAGTACAGCGGGCAGGCCTTGGCCGGCGGCGGCGTGCTGGGGCCCGTGGATGTGCCCAGCGCCCGGTAACGGCGGCGGGGGGGAGCGGCAGCTCCGCTGGGTGAGGGGTGCCTCGGGCGAGCCCCGGCGAGGGGGGCTGCTCGTTGCCGTCCCTCCCTTAGGGGAGCAGCGGGCATCGCCCTTCAGCCTTCGGGGGCGGCGGGAGCCGGCGGCCTCCTCCGCGGGAGGCGCCGGGCCGCCGGGGAGAGGGAGGGACCGGCGGCGGGGCCTGGGCCCGGGCGGCGGCGGCGGCGTGTGCGTGGTCGCAGGTGCAGACTGCCCTCTCTGCTTTTGCAGGCTGACTCGGTACATCGTGCTGCTGTGCTTCACCAAGTTTTTGAAAGCCGTGGGGCTGTTTGAATCCTACGATCTTCTGAAAGCCGTCCACCTCGTGCAGTTTATCTTTATAGTGCAGCTGGGGTGAGTGTGCAGGGAGTGAAGCCTTGCCTGCCGCCGTTACAGCACGCTTTGTCTGCCGTGTTCTTTGTAAGCATCAAGCTCACACCCTGCATTATGTTATTATAGATGAGTCGTGGAGAAGAAGGCATAGCAGTGGATCCAGGGAATACTCTGTTCACAGCAGTGTTTGTCCTTCATATCTCTGCTCACTATAATTTCAGAATCATAGAATATCTTGAGTTGGAAGGGACCCATAAGGATCATTGAGTCCAACTCCCTGCTCCTCGCAGGACTACCTAAAACTAAACCATATGACTAAGAGCATCATCCAGATGCTCTGTGAACTCTGACAGGCTTGGTGCCATGACCACTTCCCTGGGGAGCCTGTTCCAGTGACTGGCCACCCTGTCAGTGAAGAACCTTTTCCTAGTGCCCAACCTGAACTTCCCCTGACACAGCTTCATTCCATCTCCTCGTGTCCTATTGCTGGTCACCAGAGAGAGGAGATCAGCACCTTCCTCTCCGCTGGAAGTTGTAGGCTGTGATGAGGTCACCCCTCAGCCTTCTTTTCTCCAAGCTGAGCAAAGCAAGTGACCTCAGCTGCTCCTCCTAACTATTGCCCTCGAGACCTTTTACCACCTTGGTCAGCCTCCTCTGGACACACTCTAATAGTTTGATGTCCTTCTGTTGAGGCACCCAAAACTGCACACACTACTCGAGGTGGGACCACACCAGCGCAGTGTAGAGTGTGACGATCGCCACCCTCGACCACCCAGCTATGCTGTGCTTGATGCACCCCAGGACATGGTTGGCCCTTTTGGCTGCCAGGGCACACTGTTGACTCACATTCAACTTGCCATCATCCCAAACCCCCAGAGCTCTTTCGATGGGGCTGCTCTCCAGCCTCTTGTCCCCCAGTTTGTATATATAACCAGGATTACCCCATCCCAGGTGGAGAATCTGGCACTTGCTCTTGTTACATTTCATGCGGTTGGTGATTGTCCAGCTCTCCAGTCTATCCAGATCTCTCTGTAAGGCCTCTCTACCCTCAGTAAACTTCAGTGTTTTTGCTACTTCAAAATTGAGCATCCTATGACCCTACTGATCATAGGAGACTCAGGCATGTCCAAATTTTCTTAAGAAGGGTGTAGAAGAAAAGCTTTCTTCCTTATAATTTATATTTTTGTGAGCTTCAACTGCTATTTTTCCCTGATTGAGAGCTAAAGTGTGGAAACTGGTATCAAATATACAGAAATAACCTTTGCAGACACAATCCTGCTTCACGTTTACCTGATACGATGCGGAATAGCATTTCTGCAATAAACTTGGCGGAGCTGGAACATTTGGAATCTCGTTTTTTCCTTTTATTTCAAATTTGTTTACATTTCTGGGCTTCTCACTTGCATGTTCCCAAGCAGCACAGTCTTCTTCCCCATCACTTACTCTTGATCCCAGTTGAGGAAGATGCATGCTGTTTCTTACCATTTCTAACAGGACTGTGTATTCGGCATTTCATATTGTGAATAAGTCTTTGGGTGTATGTATCTTGCTAATAATACAGTATTATTTCTCCTCAAAACTCCTGAGATCAGTTATTTTCATTTTTGTAAATCACAAGTAGACTTCTCATTAGCCATTCTCTGAAGAACTTACTTTTAAAGTTGACCAGAACTGAAGTTCACTTGTCATCACCTTTGTACTGATATCTGACATGTGTAATGCAGCAGGGAAAATAAAACCAATGAGTGTGGTCAGTGTGGCCTTTAACGAAACATGTAGAGGAAGCTGCTGTGTAGACAGAGCCTGATATGAGAGACCCAGTTATTTAGAGCTGGTTTGAATAAAACCCACTAATAGAGAAAACTTTCTCCTTTTAACAGGTCTGCATTTTTTATGGTTTTGTTTCAAAAACCATTTTCTTCTGGGAAAGTGGTAACCAAGCGTCAGGTGAGTTGACATATGTAGTAGTGATTCACATCCTTGTAGATGCTCTTTACAATGTGGCTCTTGCGAAAAATGAAAGTGGAACAAAGGTTAGTCCACTTGGAAGATGTGGTTGCAACTTCCATAAGTGTGTAACTAACCATGTCTAGTGCGCTGTAGAAAACAATCAACATTTTTAGCTTTGTCAGCTCCTTTTGAGAGTGTCATGAAAAGATTGGTCCTTGGCAATACAAGCACCTATTTTGAGGATTGGATTTTCAAAAAGAGCTTAGTCTACTTAGCTGACTTCGACAGTTTAGAAGGGCAATTTCTGGACCGCCAGAATGTCGAAGTGCTTCAGCTATGTCCCCCGCGCCACAAGAGTGCTTTCTGTGTGGTGCATTGTGATGAGGGGCTAGTGTAACTGCTCTTGAGACCTGTGGTGAGTTCCCAGTATCCAGAGAAGTTAGAGTAGGGCCAGGTTGGAACTTGCAGTTTTGTAAGAAATAAATTTTCTTCACCTGCTGCATATTCATCTTGGTTTTATGTAATTGTGTGCGCAAAAACTTGATCCGTGCATGATGTTACCAGTGTATGCGCTAAGTAAAGAGAATCTGAAGGATAGCCTCATAAGTGTTCCAAATGTCAACTGCTTTCATGATTAGATACGTATTTTAAAGTGTGAACAGGAATAAATTGCATCTTTGATTTGTGTTCAGAAAAATCTGTCCATTTATTGTTTCACTATTGCTAAAAATTTTAAAATTCTTATTTTGAAGATGTGATGTTTGTCATAGGCACTTTGTCGTGTTTAATGTATTTCCAAAATGAATTACTTTTCTTGCATTTAAAGTTAATAATGTATTGAATTATAACCTGCTTCCCAAAGAAAGAATTTAGCACGTGCATAAATATTTGTAGACTTAAGGTCTGAGTCTCTTTATCTTGGATGTTTTATCTAGTTCTATATATGTTTATCAGATATATAAAATAGGTTACAAAATAAACAGCATCTTTGGCAGGTAAAGGGACTTGATTTTTTTCAGCCTTTTTTTCAGGCTTTTTGTTAAAGAGATCTCAGACTATAGTATAGAATCTAGTACTGTGGTAGAAAAGAAATAAGTAACTCCGGTTCATAATATGTGCAAACAAATCTTAGTTGCCTGCCAAAGTAGATAAGAAGATAATCATACTCTAAATCTTGCAGAACTTGCAGAGGGTATGTTTTCCTCTCTATTTCTACAGCTACTGTGCTAAAAGAATGCTAATGATGGGATATTTATTTTGAAACCGTGGAGAAAATTATAATGAAACACCTTTCTTTTGTAGTGGATCAAAATTTTTAAGCATGCTGTTGTGGGATGTATCATTTCACTCTTGTGGTTTTTTGGCCTTACTCTTTGTGGACCACTGAGGTAAATATATATTTACTGTAAAGAATGTTTTCTCTTTTCAAAGCTAATTTTTGTGATCTTTCCCTGTCTTGCTCCTGTGTTTTTTGTTTTCTGTCCGTCAGCCCATGATGCCAGCCTTTTGCTTTATTTTTTGAAATTTTAAATGAATGTTTATGCTTTTTCCTGTGAACTCTGTTGTGCTTTGGAAAAACTACATATGATTTTCCATAGAACTTGTAATTTTCTTCATTCTTTGACAAGATGCCAGTGAAATTCTTGATAGTGCTTAAACTGTTGATATGAGTGATACAAGAAGATCACTGACTGTTTTACTGACTGTAGTTTTCATCATTTCCCTAGTCTTGTTTATGTTGCCCCAATTGTTTATTTAACTGTTTGAATTCCGTGGCTTCACAGCTACTGGTAGGAGGTTGTATTCCTGTGCCAGGTGACTAGAATCAATTTCTGCATTTGCTGCAGGGCACTGCTTTATCTGGTCATATGCCAGTGCTGTGCTGGAATTGGGTAGCATTAGGGCATATACTCCGAGTAAAATCACTTGTGCTGTTTGTTAGCAGTACCAAGTAACTATAAAGGAACAATATTAGACTTCCAAAAATGAAGGTTAATGTATTAGAAAGCATCTTTCATTAGAGAGAGGAAGGTGAAGCCTTAAATGATACATTTTATGAAGTTGAAGTTTTATCCTCTACACAGGAGAAGGCATACCTGAGAATAATAGGATTTCTTTAAGAAATACTGTAGTGCCTTTCTGGATGCTGGCAGTCTTCCCAAACAGAACCAGTAATGTGGGCCCTAGCAGGTTGTATTGCTATGCAGAGAATGGCTGAAACATTTGGTAAACTTGACAGCAGCTATTACTTTCATGTTCTGCTCTGGAAAGCTGTCAATATAGCTTGTTAGTCAGCCTTTGCTGTCTGGAGGAGATAGTGTGCAAGTTAGAATTCCTTATTTTCAGCAATTAAGAGGTTCTGAGGTTGCATAAATACTAAATAAATACTAAATAAATAAATACTAAATACATAAATACTAGACCATCAACACCTCAATAAACAGGATGTAATACAACAGAACAGGACCTCTTTTTGCTGGGAGCCAGAAACTTGGTTTAGAGGAGGTATTGTAATGGGAATAATAATTCCATCTTGAGCAAGTTAGTATCTTCTTGTATTACTAGAAGAAAGTACAATTTAAAGTATTCTATAAATGAACAATTTTAATCTGTTCCTTGAGTTAGGAAGTTCCTTGTTTTGTGATATGTCTAGCTGTCCGCAGCTAGATCTATATCAAGCTTGTGAGGTAAACTCCTTGTAAGCGGACATAAGTGTTTATTTCACTTTTTTATAGGACATTGTTGCTGTTTGAGCACAGTGATGTGGTTGTGCTATCACTTCTTAGTGTCTTGTTCACAAGCTCAGGTGGAGGACCAGCAAAGGTATTTAAAAATTTATTTTACCACCTGTAAAAAATACTGAAATATAAATTCAAATACTACTTTACCTGGAACAAACAGTGTTTTGGACTTAACGATTGTAGAAACTGTGCTTTTTTTAGTTTAATTAGTGGTGAAATGATACGATGTACTACTTGCAATAATAAATGTGACATTAAGAGAGAAACATTGGGTGAAGCTGTTGGAGATCTAGAGTAGATATCTGAGAAGTTTTTCTGTTTGTAGGCAGAAAGGAACCTTGAGAATGATTTTTGCACTTCAGCATTCTTTGTAATGGGATTTTGGGTTCAACCTGACAAAAGGACATATGTGCGTGTAGTGGTCCTGGCCTTTAGGCACAGAAGTCCAGCAATACAGACTCCAGATCCTTGCCTAGCCTTTTCAATGTCTGTAGCTTTCCACATATTTTGTTTTTTCTGCCAAAAAGTTCTCTAAGTACTTCAGTGTCTGCATGAGCCTATATGTGCTGAATACTTGGGCCCAGTCTTTCACTTAATCAGAGATCTATACTTGAAACATCCTTTGTCTGAGTCCCATTACATACAATTTTGCAAGATGTTCTCTAACTGTGGCTAATCAGCCCTAAATGGAATGAGCTCATCCCAGCACTTACCAGTCTTGGCCACTTTCTCTCAAAACCAGTGATAGTTGGAGAAAGATACCTTATGATGTCGTATACCTGAGGCTAGAGTACTTGCTGTGGAAGAGAAAGTCTGGCTTTGGTGCCGCCTCAGGCTGGGAGTTTTGAAATCTGTTTCGTAACTGCTGCTGGAGGCCCCTAATCACTTTTAGGCTGGCCTTAGAGTGAATAGCACAGTCATCTGCTCTGATACTCTACCGCCGCCCCCCCTCAAACTGAGATGCTTGGGGCATCCAGCATGAAACTCTTCACCTAAAAGACAATTTTTTTCTGCAGCCATCCACCCAGAGGGTAAATGTAGAGCTTCAGAGACGTTCTTTGTCAGTCTGTATCTTAATGGGCAGTTAAGCTGCATGTCCAAGGCAGCAGAAAAAAGGGAGCGATAACCCTGTCCTCTGGATGTTTCAGCTTTATGAAGAGAACTGTGGCAAAGAGAAGTCAGCTGACTTTCCAAAACAAGAATGTGATAGCTGTATTTGGCTTCAGAGGATGAATTGTAATAGTAGTTTTTAGCCGCAGAGCGCAGTGTTTTGCCAAGATGATGAATACCAAAATCGCAGTGTTTTAAGTCAGGGTGGTGAAAGCTGGAATTTCATAGTTACCTCTGTCCCTTCCTCACAAAAGCACTGCAGAGCTCTGCTTTCGCAGAGCCTTTGCACAGTGCTCTAGCCTTTACCTCCCATAAGACAAAATTACAATTTGTCCGCTAGATCTTTTTTATAGCTCCTTGATGCTACAAAATATTAAATCATCAGGCTTAGGTAGCTCTGCATTCTGGCAGGCAGAAACACACCATGGAGAAGGAAGCAATCACACTTCAAGTTTGTAGGGTGCAAGCTTCTGGCTTGTTACAGTGGTGAGTTGCCCTGAGTTACCTGGTAAATCTGAAAAATGGAATAAATAAAAAAAAGTTATATTGTCAAGGTCACTTTTTCAAAAAAATGGGTTTTTTCCTCATGTTTTTCTTACCGAACTAAAATATGCTTACGTTGATCAGGAAGGGGGGAAGGAAGGGGCTGATTTCCTGGATTTTTTTACATTAATCTGTTACAGAATATTATAAAAATATTTGGGGTTTTTCGTTTTGTTTCTTTACAGACAAGAGGTGCTGCATTTTTCATCATAGCTGTCATTTGCTTACTACTTTTTGATAATGATGACCTCATGGCTAAAATAGCAGAACATCGTATCCTTCCTTGTTATGTGTAAGAGCAAGTGCCTGTTATTACTGGAGCAGAGAGAATGTGAAGTTGAATGCACTGAATTAAATATGCTTGAATTTTTTTTTACAGGAATCTTACCTATCAAGAATACTATAGATAAGATTTTACTTTTACATCTAAACACTGATATTTACAGATGAATTAATGGCATTGCTTAATTTGTTGATAACTTAGAACATAGCTATAAATTTTAAGTTGTAGTTAAAGGCTCCCTACCCATTTGCACATGTCAAACCACTTAGGATTGCTAGAAGCTTTTTTGATCAGCTCTCAGTTTTTTAGAAATTCTAGACATAATGGCTGTAGCCTGAGTGTGTGCAGTAAATTGTTGACAGCCTGGCTGGCCGTCTTTTTGGTATATCCAGAAAGATTGTTTTGTGCTTTTGCAAATGTGGTAATGTCAGTTCATCTGCTAAGCTGAAAAGTGATGTGAAATAGCCTGCAGCAGCTCCAACAACAATGGACTTTAAACTGCAACTGGGAGCTAGCTAACAAGCTTTCAAAGCCACTGAGTTAGTTGGAAGTGATTCTGAAGTCAGTTTTCAGCACGTCTTCCCATCATAGTGAAGTATACTGACAAAAAGTGGTACATCTAAGGATGGGCAGTAAAAACAAACAAGGTGAAAGTAAACTTTCTCAAAGAAGGATGAAAACATGGAATTACAGACGCAAATGATACTTTCAGGAATAGTATCGATTAATCCACTGAGTTTTCAGCGAGTAAATTCATTGCTAAAGTGCCCTCTAGTAGTTTTCCCAAAAGATATCATTATTTTAATCTTCGCTGGATTATGCTTGTCAATTACTGCTTGTTTTCTGAAGTTTAAATATTTAGAAACTGGAAGGATGTAGATCATATTTTAGAAACCTCACTGTTTTAGTGCTTTTAGTGAAAATCAGTCTGATTTTTAATGCTGTTGAGTATATTTTTCGAAGTTTGGTTGCCAAAATTAACATAAATCCTGTATCATGACTACTGTGGAGTATTTAACAGTGACTGTGTTCTCATGTTTTAAAATACTCTTTTTTTTTCAATTTTTTTTTCCCAAATATTTTAAACTGTTTATTTTCTATGGAATTACTTTCATCTTTCCTAAATATTAAGGATATGACGAATCTTAAAGCTCAGTTTCTTTACTTCTGCTTCCTGTGGTCTTCTGCTACATCTACCTGTTCTTTGGTTTGGAAAAAAAAAATCATCAAATGAAACTTTTCCTTAATTTTTTTTTTATTTAGCTGAGGGGCATCATGACAGTGCTCTTACCCATGTTCTCTATACCATCATTGCTTTCCTGGGTGTTGCAGATCACAAGGTAAAGAACTTGTATTTTAGTAGGTTAATATTTATCTAAGTTTTGTCGGTAAGCATTTCACCAGCTCAGAGCTAATCCAAGCCTAAACCAAAACAAAAAGTTCAACATCCCCACCCCATATTGGAACTGAACTAGCACTGTAATTTTTACATCTCGATTGAGTATGAGCAGCTTCAGTGCAGCAAGCCAAACCATCCAATATTCAACTTGTATAGCTGATAAGGACTTTGCTGTAATGTGTAACCTAAAAAGTCTCATTAAAATTATCATAAAGTACTTCATGTCATCAGTGTTCTGGATGTTCATAATGCTTTGCATACATACGTTTCTTGCTCACTTTTGGGGTCTGTGTTTTGTTACTGCTTCTTTATCTTTCCACATTCTTTCCTTTACTTGAGACACTTGTATTTGAGGACACAGATTCTGATACTTCTCAGTAGTATAGTCCCATTATGATTGGTGGCATGAATAACCGAGTATCAAAATCTTACTGTACGGGATTGACCTGGCTGATTGAGTTGTTCTGTTAGCTTAGTCTTGTTGCTAAAGTGGCTGCACTAAGGACTAAAACAGGAAACAAAAATATATGGAGCAGCTGAGAAAGTATTAATATAAAAATAAATCAAATGTTAGAGAGACTGGTTAACTGTGCGCAAAGCAAGTGTGATGTAAGGGAAATGAGATTCTGTGTGTGTATCTTGTGATTCATTTATAGAACAATTCTGAAAGAAAATATTGTGAAGAAATATGATACGGTGCGATTAAAGATAAGTGAATGAAAAGGTTATGAAAGGATTAGAGGCCAAGGTGACATGACACTTTTGAGGTTTACATATACTTTCAACACTTTTAATAATGGAAGATACGAAACCTAGTTTTGTGTGATTTTTCTTTTTCCTTGTATGCTGTTCACTACCAATTCGCTGCTGTTGTATGCCAATTAACACTATTGAGAGTTTTAAACTTCAAGTCATATTAGGCTGTTGTGAGTAGTGCTGAGGTATAACCATGTATGCCATGTTACTGTTTTTAACTGGAGTAACAATTAGAGGAAATATCCTGTCTTTGGCTTTTGTTGATAAGTTGAGGAAAGCATATTAATCTTTTTTCATGTAAGTGTCACTTTGTTTGGAGTGAGGTATTTAGCTCTCAAGAAATGCTAACGGGATCCCTCTGTGTTTCCAGGGAGGAGTACTGCTTCTGGTACTGGCATTGTGCTGTAAGGTTGGTTTTCACATGGCTTCCCGAAAACTATCTGTAGATGTAGGTGGAGCCAAGCGTCTTCAAGCTTTGTCTCATCTTGTTTCCGTCGTTCTGTTGTGCCCATGGGTCGTTGTTCTCTCTCTGACAACAGAGGTAAGACAGCAAGTATAAAAATAAATCATTTTTTGTAATGCTTGTGCTTGTGAAGTGCAATTTAAATCTTTCCTTTAAAATATCTTTAAAATTACCAAAGTTGCCATCTTTATTTTTCTTGTAAGCTCTGTTTGAAATTTTTCCTCTATATTTTGGTGTTTATCTGCATGATACCTTAATTTTCTCTTTTGTGTGATAACTTTATTTCATCTTTCTAGCTCAGATACTATATCCTGAATTGATATACTAACATTACACAAGTATTAATGACTGTATAAATACAGGGCTTTTTTATTCCTGAAGAGTAGATTATTGCAATTTAAAGACATGTACGTTATGCCTGCATGCTTAGGGAGAGTAGACCATTGTTAACATGGCATTGCATATGGCACTGCTTTTAAACATATGAAAGTATTTAAAATAAGGTACTGTAATGCATATTAGCTGTCTTTCTATAGCTGGAATGTGGTTTTATATGATACATTGAAAATATAAAAGTATTTATGTTTTGATGGATTGCTGAAAACATTTGTAATAAAAGCGAACTACATTTAATGCTGTATGTACAATCCCATCTAGTGGTGAACAGTCCTCTCTTAAATATGTTTTTTCTTGCAGAGTAAAGTAGAGTCTTGGTCTTCCCTCATCATGCCTTTCATAACAGTCATCTTTTTTGTTGTGATCCTGGACTTCTACGTGGAGTCCATATGCTCTGTCAAGATGGAAGCTTCCACGTGTGCTCGATATGGATCCTTTCTTATTTTCATTAGTGCACTGCTTTTTGGCAACTTTTGGACACATCCAATAACAGATCAGCTTCGAGCTATGAGCAAGCCACCACACCATGAAAGCACAGAGCACGTTCTTTCTGGAGGGGTGGTAGTGAGTGCTGTCTTCTTCATTTTATGTACGTATTCTTATATATCTTTTAATAAATCTGTTGTCTGTGTGACTGGGAAGGCAATCAGAAAATGGATGTGTGCAGAATTCTTTTGCATGAGCTTTTATGGATTCTTTTGAATAAAAAGGGCCTGTAACTTTGTGCTCTTTTACTGTCTGTCTACAAAAAAAAGAACGTAATAGATCTGTTCTGTTGTGGAAGTGATGATCTAATCTTACATAGTAATGAAATCTAATGATAAACCTCAAAATGAAGTTGACAATCACTTTGCTGCCTGCAAATCTCATGTAAGCTTTGATTGCTGATAAAACACATTATAAAATAGCTGTGAAGCTTAGAACCGGCCACAAAAACTTCAATACTTTCCTTGCAGCTGCCAATATCCTGTCCTCCCCCTCCAGGAAAGGGCAGAAGGGTACCCTTATTGGCTATTCTCCCGAAGGCACTCCTCTCTATAACTTCATGGGTGACGCGTTACAGCAGAGCTCCCAGTCGTTACCCCGGTTTATTAAGGAGTCACTGAAACAAATCCTTGAGGAGTATGATTCTAGGCAGATCTTCTATTTCTTGTGCCTAAATCTGGTAAGTGCATGGTTTTTTTTCAAACCCAATCACAGTAGTACATACATAGTACATAGTACAGTAAGAGGAGTTACTCTTTAAAAGGTTCCCATGATTGTTTGTTTTTAAAGTGACCCTTGATAGAGTAGTTTCATTTGGTGGAATATTAAAATAGAAGATTCTTACGCTAATCTTACAGTAAGTGGCAGTTCACTTTGATTTGTTGTGACAGTGTGGCACTGGTTCTATGTGTAACTATTATGCCAATAAGTAAATACTTGAATGATGGTACGTTTAAGATTGCGGTATTTTGATGTTACCAGCAGATAAGCTGAAACGAATAAGGTGTTCAAGGATGGGGACTACAAAATATTAAGTGCGGGATTGAGCAGTGTCATTTTGGAGTAGGCTGGTTTTATTTCTAGCTTCTCTGTTTCTTGAATAGGAAAAGATCATGCGGTAAGCAAGATTAATAGAACCTCATTTGCAAATATCTCTCTTTATTCTTTGGCAATTATCAAAGAAAATAGGGGTTGAAACTTCGAAGTATCCGTGATAACTTTAAGGAATTCCATTATGGAATATGAAAGATGGGAAAGAAAGTTTATAGGCAGACCAAATAATAATAGTAAGTCATACAGGGAAAATGTATGTATTAAAAAAGTTCCTCATGTACCCTTCTCAAAACTAATTCACAAGATTTAAACAGTCAACTAATTGATGAAGAAAATTTTTACAGAACGGATGTATAGACAGCATTGCTTTTACACTAATAATAGATCAGATCAGAGTTGTTACATTGTTTAATGACAAAATACTTAAAACTGCACAACGTTAGTTTAAAATTCTAAATGAAAAAAATCTATTCCTGTAGAGGGTTCTTTTCTTAGGTGTAAGACTTTTGGGAGGGTAGGTTCAAAAATGTCTCTTCATAGACTTGGAATGTATCACTTATTTTTGTTTCGTTGGAGGAGAGAGAAAATGATCTAGAAATGCTTTGAACAATACCTTTGAAAACTATCAAGTGTCCTGTGAAAAGAATTTCCTGCTAACTACCAAGACTAAGTTACAAGTTAATGTTTGAGGAAAAATTCAAACTCTCTTTCGTTTTAGGCTTTCACTTTTGTGGAGCTTTTTTATGGAGTATGGACCAATAGCCTTGGTCTTATTTCTGATGGTTTTCACATGCTTTTTGATTGTTCTGCATTAGTGATGGGGCTTTTTGCAGCTCTGATGACAAGATGGAAAGCAACTCGCATATTTTCCTATGGGTATGTATATTAGGTTCTTTGAGGACTATCTGAAAATTATTCTACTTGCTCATTTTCAAAATGCCTTGCTATGAAGATATGTTTAGGATGTTTTAATGGTGCATGCTGTGGGTTGTTTGCTATGTCTCTTTTCTGTTTCATTTGTGTTCATGCTATTCCCTTCTTAGCCCAGCGAAAAAGTGTCTGAAATGTAATTTTCATTTATCTTTGCAAATAAAACTTTATCACTGTGAGTATTAGGTAGAAATTGCCTCATTCTACATATGTATGGATGTCAAACAAAAATATATGTTGAAAGTCAGTGTTTATATGAGGATTTCAACTGTGCTGACTTAGCAAAATTTGTATGGTTAAATTGCATAGCAGTTTAGCAGTTTGAAGCCCTGAATATGCAGCATATATTAAAAAATACGTACACTATTATAGCTTTATACTATTGGTGTTTGGACAGTTGCAAACTACCTCCCTCTTGATCAGAAATAAATAACCCAGAAATTAAGGCATGATTTTTGTGGCATTGAAGGAAAAAATCAAAGCAATCTCAATGCTGTATCAAATGTATTATAACTTTATTTATTTTAATTTTGAAATTTGTTCAGAGTACCCGTCCTTCACTCTCAAAAGTACATATGTTTGCTTTCAGGTATGGACGTGTAGAAATTCTCTCTGGATTTATTAATGGACTCTTTCTGATGGTAATTGCTTTCTTTGTCTTCATGGAATCGGTGGCCAGACTGGTGGATCCTCCAGACATAGATACAAATATGCTAACTGTAAGTTTTATCATTCTGTTTGAATGTTGTTTTGCCGCTAATGGTTCGTTTATGTTAGTCTTAAATAAAAAAAAAAAGCTAAGGAGGCTAAAGTTGTATACTGAAGATATCTAAACTGTGCCTTGACTTTTTAACGTACTCTAATTTTAAAATCCAAACTACATCTAGTTTTGAAATATGAAAGTATATGGGGTGAATATAATTTAATTATAACAGTTAAATTGAATTTTTTTCTAAGATGTTACGGCTGTAATCTTTCTAGATTGCGGTCTTCCTACATAAAAAGATACTAAGGAAATAATCTGTACAAGACTAAATTTGGTTCTGCTGTTGTGTATACCAATGTTAATTATTAAAGCAAAGATTTTGTATTAGTCTCTGAGAAGCCTCAAAAATCAGCCAGAATTCATAACGTTATGCCAAGTGTGTTACTATGGCATAAACAATCATGAAGCTGTGCGTAGCTAATCTTAATTACACCTGTGTCTCTCTACCTTCCACAGCCTCTTCAGGGGCTCCCCATTTAAATTTTCAAGCTTCCATCCCTTTCTTTCAAATGCAGTAGTTCATTTTCTTCAAACTAATCTTTTTTTTTTTATTATGAATTCTGCAAATCCAAGCCTTCATTTATCACATTTCCAGCTTCACTTGTTTTCTCTGTCACACACGCATATGAGAATTTGTGCTCTCCCGCTCTTTTGAGTAACAAAGAGAAAGATTTTTATGTAGGCAAAATTAGAAATGTGCATTGCTGGAATCGAGGCCTGATTCTTATTTTTTTTTCTTTTTAATCTTCAGTATTTGCTCCACTTTCACTACTGATTTTGGTTTTTGGGGGTGGGAGGGGTTACCCCCTCTACATGAGCACAGTCTGCATAGCCAACGAAAGGTCTGATAACCCCCAAGTAGGACTTGCTTAACTCCTTCATTAGCTGGAATTACTCTTACGCTTTGATAGTTTTTCAAGAGAAAAGTAGAAAAATAGGCAGACAGATAAAAAGCACAACTCAATCAATAAAGCAGTATTTTCTGTCTTCAGTTAAGTACAATTTTAGATGAGTGTGCGTGTCCTAGATACAGTACACATTTTTTTTGCCAATGAAAGCAAAGCAAAGCTTGTATTCAAACCACTTTATCTCTTTTTGAAAGTAAATAAAATCAATCACCCCTTCTTAAACTAAACTTGCTATCTTGTCCTGATTTGTGGATTCTAGGTTTTGCATTTTGGTGGTGGTTATTGGGTGGGGTTTTTGGGAAGGTTGGGGAGAATTGGGTTTTTTTGAGAGGGGAAGAAAATTCCTTTGAAACCAGCTTGTATACTGAAAGGAATATGATGAGGAATCCACATTAGAATAACCCTTCCGTTGATGTGAATGCTTCCACAGTTTTCCTTTATTAAGTGTACAGTGTTTCTGTTCTAGAAAATAAACTTCAACACCTGGGAAGATGTAGTGATGTTAACGACTTTTTCTCCCTCTCACAGCCAGTCTCTGTTGGAGGGCTGATCGTAAACCTGGTTGGTATCTGTGCCTTTAGCCACGCGCACTCCCATGGGGCTTCTCGGGGGGGTTGTCACTCACACGATCACAGCCATTCTCACCATGGGCACAGCCACAGCCATGGGCACGGCCATTCCCACAGTGACCATGGGCACAGCCATGGACATTCCCACGGGTCTTCTGGCGGAGGCATGAATACCAACATGAGAGGTAAGTACAGATTGTTGAATCATAAATGATGTATATGATTTCCAGCAGAATTTGAAGATTTTCAGTCCCCGTACTATGCATCATTCTTAGATCTCCAGAAGTGATCTGGCAGCCATTTAACGTACTATACGTGGATTTCTGAAACCGTTTCTTCATTAACGAGTTTAACTTGAAGAAACATAACTTGGAATGTTTCTTTGCATGGCTTTCTCAGATGTGGGTAATACGTAACGGCCAATAAAAAGCATTAATCTACAGTCTTCATTATTGAAAGAGCTTAAAGTTCATGGTTCTAAGTTCCATCTGGAAATGAAAGTACAAGATCTCTTATCTATAAAGATATTACCATGCTTCTAGGTATCCTGTGACAGCTGGTTGTAAAAACACTGGGGGAGGGGATGAGAAGCAGAAGAACAAATGCAGACCAGCAATCTAGAATATGCTTCTGTTTGTGATTCAGAAGATAATGTGGTAAAAATGAAACTTTCTTTTTCAAATCTAAAATCAGAAGCTAACCGAGAAGGGTAATACATGTAAAATTTCAGCACAGCTACTTCTTAGAATTTTTTCCCTAGTAGCTAGAAGGTAGTTATTTACCAACTGCCTGGCTTATAAAAAAATGTATAAAGGAATGAGTTTATTCATTGCATAAGGTTTGTCAGAGCGTAAGTTTTTTTAGCTAATAGTCTCATATTTCATTGGTTATTTTACGTTCTAATTCAGTTGGTTATTCTGTTGTCTGGCATTTTTGTGAAGTCTGCCCATACTCCTACCTATTTCAACATTCTTTCAAATCCTCATACTTACCTAGCACTAATCTTACAAATTATTAGAGATTATTTTTCTGTGCCTTTTGAGTGTATGCTGAGAATGCTGCCCACCATTAAAGCAGTATAAAGGATTGTTCCTAGCAGTAGCAGATAGACAATCTTCTTGTAAAATAGGAGCAGAGTTGGCATACAAAAAACAAATCATGCATTAAAATCTGTCAACATTAGCAGGCCTGATCTTTTTATCCTCTGTTAAGGATCAATGCGTCCCTCTATACGGAGTTAAGTGATTATGCTATATAGTACAAATCCCACTAACAATTTGAAGACTATTCACGTTTGGTTTAATCTGCAAATGCCTGGCTAGATCATTGCACTGTAAAGTAAAATGGGGTTTTCTTACATTGATTTGTAATTAAACATTAGAAAAGCTAAATGTTTTGTTTAATTTTGCATCCGGTTAGGCAGATAGTTGCCTCTGCTTAGCTTCAGGGGTACTTATCATATTTAATAAACCCTACTGTCTTTCTGCTGTTGAACATATACGTACATTTTAAACAGAACTGTTCAACTTAATCACTCAGTTTATTTTGTTTTCAGGTGTGTTTCTGCATGTGTTAGCAGACACTCTTGGCAGCATTGGTGTTATTGTATCCACGATATTTATTCAGCAATTTGGATGGCTCATAGCTGATCCGCTCTGCTCTCTCTTTATTGCTACATTGATTTTTCTTAGTGTTATTCCATTATTGAAAGATGCCTGTCAAGTGCTTTTGTTGAGGATACCTCCAGACCAGGAGAAAGACCTGCATGCTGCTTTAGAAAAGGTCAGAACTACAATTCTAAATGTTTTCATGTACAAACATACAAAGCTGTAATATTTTTAATAATTATTAAACTGAAGTAGTTCAGTCTGACAGCCTCCATTGTCTTAGACAACTTCATGTCTCAAGTTGTTTTAAATCTATTCTGCAGAGATGTGACAGGATTAGGAGTTCTACTGATTAAAGTTGTTTTGCAACTAAAAAAACTTTTACTGTTTTTTGCTTTTATGGGTAGCTCATGATTTCAGACAAGTATGGTGACACTGTGGGAAAGGTACATAGTACTAAGAAAGTAACAAGTAGCAATTGCCAAAAGCTTGCGACCTAAAAAACTTGTTGTGTACAGTTCAGGCTACAGGATTATGCCTTGAGCCTGTAATTGCAGGTTTTTTTACCTGTCCATATCATGAAGGGCATGCTGGTTCAGAGTAGGTGGGATGGCAGAAGTAAAGCTGTTTTTTCTAAATACTTTTTCATTCTAGTCCATTCTCTTCCTGTCTGCTGCAGTACAGTATCTACTTTGAGGCTGTACTTAGTCTTCACTGTTGGCTCATTTGAAGTTCCTGCCCAGAATTGTAGTGCAGACCTCAGCGTGGAGAACTCCTCTCTGCCAAAGAACTAGTTACATGTTCTTTGAGGATGCCATCAACTAGAGGCGGCAAGGAAGACTATCCTGATGGTGTCCTGTCAATTAGTAGAGGGGGTGATGTGTTCTTGTCTGCTTGAGAAAGAAAAGAATAAATGGAAATTGGCTGGGAGAGACTTGTCTAATGAAAGGAAAGTGAGGTGCAGAGTGGGGTTTCACTTTTTGATGAGGGAAGACAGCAATTCTGGGAGACTGAGGAAGAAGAAAGTACTTTTTGAAAACAGTCAAAGAGCAATTCATTAAAAGATAATACGAAAAGCATTTTAAAAAATAGATCACAGTAAAACAATATGCTTGCTGTAGGTTTACGCCAGCCAGCAGCCAGGCATTGGCACAGCCAGTTGCTCGCTCCCCCCTTTACCACCACCACTGCCGGTGGGACAGGGGAGAGAACAACAAGACCAAAAGCAAGAAAAATCTTTATATTGCAAGAGCAATATAAAGGCAGCCTAAAGGTGAAGGAAAGAGGAAAAAAACTAAGCAGTGCACCACCTTCCACAAGCAGACTGATGCCCAGACAGTCTGTAACCACCACCACCTTGGAAGCCAAAACACCCCCTTCTTCCTCTACCCCAGTTTTTATTGCCGAGCATGGCGTTATATGGCATGCAGTATCCCCTGGCCAACTTGGGTCAGCTGTCCCAGCTGTGTCCCCTCCCTCTTCTTGCCCACCCCCAGCCTACTCACTGGGGCAGGGGCAGAGTGAGAAAAAGAGAAAGCTTTGGCAGTGCCCAAGCACTGTTCAGCAATAAAAAAAAAAAAACACTGGTCTGTTACCAAAACTGTTTTAGCCACAAATCCAAAACACAGCACCTTACCGGCTGCTGTGAAGAAAGTTAAATCCATCCCAGTCAGATCCAGTACAAAGATCAATTTCAAAAAATGGTAAATTATGGGAAGATATTATGTCTCTGAACTAAGTCTAGCTATGATAACTAAATAGCTGTTTATCCTGGATAGTGAGGTAACAGATGCCCTAGAAATGGTTGAATGCCCAGCCAGCTTTCTGGTAGATCTGTCCATTGACATTATTGTGATCTGTACACTAAATCAGTTTTTTCCCATCCTATTTAGCATTGCAGTCTGCTGTGAATTTTCATTTAGTTTGACTTTTAGCTTCTAGTCTTTCACAGTATTAGCAAAATGACCTTTCAACACTACATATTTCTGTATACGGCTTAGCTGGAAAACTGCTTTGCTATACAGCTTCGTTTCCCTGTGAAATATTTGCCACCAATATCCATGTACATACACAAGTTTAAAATGTGTTCATAAAGGAATTGTTGCTAATGTAATTTATTTACAGATTCAGAAAATAGAGGGAGTCATATCCTACAGAGATCCTCATTTTTGGTGTCACTCTGCAAGTGTTGTGGCAGGTACAATACATGTGCAAGTGGTATCGGATGTGATGGAACAGAGAATTGTACAGCAGGTAAGGTGCAAGCGTTTTAGACCCTAATGTCTTAATTTCTTACTCTGTAGCTTTTTCAGTCATAGACTGAAGTTTGAAGCTGCTGTTTGTGATTATTTTTATAGCTATTAGTTAATGTCTCAGAGCTGGTCTCTAATGCAGTACTACCTCTTGCCTGCTAGCTCAGAAAGAGTTGTTTGAGCTCAGTTAAAACATCTGCCAAAACAATAACAAAAGAAAGTCTGGGGTTGTTTTCCTCACTGTTGAAGGTGGCACTATATCTGCTCTGAGAAAAGGAGGAGGAGGTGGATTTCATGCTGCAAAACAGGCAGTGAACAGTAGGGATATCTGGATGCTAATCATGGGTTTATAACTGGCTTACTAATATCTGTCTGCCTTGAGTTTTTCTTTTCCTTAAAAAGATACTTGTATGTTACGCAAGACACTGAGAATTACCCATTATGCAAAAGTTGCAAAGCCATACCCTCTGAGGCTAGTCTTCGCTTTCCAGAAAATTGAATTCTTTATGATGATACTTTTTTAATCCACAGTATTTCAGAGCCAGAATATTGCAAGTTACTGGGAGATGCATATAAAGTGTAATACTAATGTTAACCATATTGTTCTGTTCAGGTTACAGCGATTCTGAAAGATGCTGGCGTAAACAACCTAACTGTCCAAGTGGAGAAGGAAGCTTATTTTCAACACATGTCCGGACTCAGTACAGGATTTCAGGATGTCCTTGCAATGACTCAGCAACTGGAATCTATGAAATACTACAAAGATGGTACTTACATCATGTGATACAAAGTTGTGTTCACCAAAGGAGGTGTAAATGGCGAAGCTGTAGGATTCCATATTCGTATTACTTTTCATCAGGAGATCTTGCACATACATGTACAGAAACAAATGTACTATATATTTGAATTTTTTTAAGCATACTATCTTTATTAAAATTGGATCAAGATGCTTTTATAAAGGAAATAAGATGGACTTGAATATTAGCTGTATATGTGAAAATAATGGAAATCTTAAATACTGTACTTGGTGTTTATTAAACAGCAGACTTGCAACTTGTGGATGAGCATGGATATATTCCATAATTTCTCTTAAGTATGGAACATCATGATTATAATTTCATGTTAGCAGTGGGAAATGGAAATAGTTTATATTGGAATGCAAACATGATCAACTGAAAAATATTTTTCTTTCTTTCAAACATAGCTTGAAGACTCTTTGAATGAAAAAAAATACGCGTTTACTATAGGGAGTAAAAAGCAACATGAAGTCATGTTTTTTGCACACTGTTAGTGTCTTTATATTATGTCTTGGCTTACAAATCTGATTTCTAAACTTAATTTTAATTGATCAGAGCAAATAGACGTTACCATTTTAAATTTATATCAAATTATTTTTTTAAGGAGAGAAATCCACAGGTTAACAGTGAGAAATTGGGAGGGGAAAAAATTGCAGACAATTCTGTTTCCTGGGACTCAGAATCAAAAAAACACTCTGTAAAATAATTTTTTTGTACTTTTTGTATGAATAACTGCAAATGCAATAGTTTGAAGCTTAAAGCAATTCATCAGCGAGAATCCTAGCACTCAGCTAAACTTCGCCTTTGAATATATGTTATTCTGTCATTTACTTGATTTTTTTTCATACACAGCCGCAGGTGTACTGTAGCCAGCTGCAGCTTTGTGTACTACCCAAGGAACCAGTCCAGGTTTAAAATGCTGAACTGCGCCAGTAGTCTGGGACTTGGCAAGTTGCTGAAACAAACTGTAAATTGAGACTTCTTGACTGGAAAGAGAAAGAGTGTGTTTAAGAAAGAATTACGCGTGTTGGGGTCTTAATACTGTGAAGAAAACAAATCTCTGTCTTTAGTGAAAACCTCTCAACAGGGTAATAACATATGCCTTCAGAAGTAGTTATCCTTGTATTTGTTTACAGTCCTTCTGTGCCCCCTTTTCTTGTCTGAAGCCCTTAAATATTTTCCTTGGAATTCAGCAAATCAATTCAGTGGTTAGGAAGAATGAGTACGTCTTTTATCATTCCATGTATCACGGCAGTCTTATTTTGTCATATTGTCGTCTTGTTCTGGCATTTGGGATGAGTACTTGAGTGTCATTATAAAGACCAGACGATGTTAGTGGAATTTGAGGATAGAGTGATGTAGGAATTACATGATCAGATCAGATTCACCAGCAATGCCATTTGAAATGTCCTTGAGCAATTCCGCTTCTCTTGTGATCGCACTGTTTATACAAACTGCATAGTTTCTTTTGTTAAACAAGTTTGCATTCCATTCTCTTCCTCTGGTGCTGTGTCAAAACACTACCTGCAGTACAGGCCTGACTTGAAAAACTGTGGTCAGAAAGTCTCTAAAAGTTGCATTGCTTTCACATAGAGAGATGAAGATTGACTACACAAATCCCAGTCCCTCGCTTCTCGGGATAGCGCTGCAGAACCAGCCGAGTTCTCAAAACTTGATCCTGTTTTCTCCCGGTTTATGGTTTTGGCATAAATCACCTTGCCTCCTCCAGAAGGCTCAGGTCAGTTGACTGACAATTACAATTGCTACAATTACACTCGGCCTATGAGCAGGGTGATCTTCGGGTTTTGAAACCCATTTTCAAACAAAAAGCTTCAGTTAATATTTACATGTGCCACTCATACTTGAGGTGATTCTACTGCAGCTGGCAGCATTTCACCAAACCGAGCATTAGGTGAATGATTACGATAGGTAAATGGAAAGGGGGGTGATTCTTTTCACACGAAGTTAGCTTAACGTAATTGAAAAGCCTTCATGTGTGCCACAACCTTTTCTGAGCAAATTTCTGATTTCCTACTTCAGTTGCTAGCAGTAAGACCCGAAACAAATGAAGGTGGCTGGGACCACATTAGATGATCTTGGCAGTGAAGACCAGCGCATACCTGGATGCTTGGCAGGCAAGCGCGAACCTGCATCTTAACACGCGTTCGGCTGTTTTTTCTGTGTTACCTGACACACATGCACGGTGTTTCCCCAGCTAACCTGTCAGGAAGACAATGGCAATAAACATTGTCTGTCTTAAATTCGTTTAACAAGAGCCCGTACCTGGCGATAATCCTCCAAAGAAGGGTTCAGGCTTCCCCCCCCCGCAAGATCTATTAGAACGGTGCTGTAAGGGCAGGTTTTCAAATGATAGGTATGGGCCAATTGATTTATATTTTAATGAATACTGGGGGGGGGGGGGGAGTGTTTAGCCTAGTCATTTGATTTGTATGCAGACAGTTGCAGCAAACTGCAGCTATGTATTGTACATCTGGCAGCAAGCAATATACCTGTATATAATAAGGAAAAAATAAATGTGTTTTTCGATGATGTTTTAATTCTATGGAGTGCGTCTTTTTGGTTAAAAAATTAACTGGGGCGGAAACCGGAAAGCACGCTAAGAAAAAGCCTGTAAGAACAGAGCGCTGGCTGCGCAGGAGCAGCTTGAAACACACTGCAAAAACGAATTTCCTGGGCGTTTCGCGGGCACTTCCCTTGCCCTAGGCCCCGGGCCGGGGCGCCCGCCGCTGCGACGCCGGCGGTGGAAGCGTCAGCGGGAGCTCGCCGTCGAACCGGCTTTTCCCCGCGCTTCCGCTGTCGTGCCCGTCCGCCCCTCGCGCCGGCCCGGCTCTCCCTGTCGCCCCTGGGAGAGACTCCGCGGGCGGTCCACGCGCTCCCGTGGGGGCCGGGCCTCCGCGGGGGGAAGAGCCCGACACCGGCTCAGGGACGCGCACGAGTGGGTCACACACGCCCCGCCCGCCGCGGCCGTAGCCCCGCCCCCTTTTCGAACGCCCGTGGCGCCCGGTCGCCACGGTAACGCATTGGGGCGCGGCCGCCGGCAGCCAATAGGGAGGCAGCGGGCGGCCAATGAGCGGCGGCTGCTGAGAGGTTTAAACCCGCGGCGGTTGGGCTGAGCCCTCTGCTCCGCTTGCCGCCCCGCTCCTGCTCCTCCGGCATGGCGCTGAGGGTTACCAGGGTAGGTGCGGGACGGGACGGGCCCGGCGGGCGCGTAGGGGAGCGGGCGGGGGAGCGGAACGGGGTGCTGCGGGTGGGGGGCTCGCTGCTCGCCCTAACCTGGGGGATGGGGGGCGGCCGTGCGGCCCTACCGCGTCCTGCTCTCTCCTTCCGCCCCCCCGCCCAGAAAGCCTCCAGCTGCGCGGGCAGAGAGGGGTGCAGCAGGGCAGCGCTCCCGAGTCCTTCTACTCACCCGTTTCTTATTGGTGGGGAGGCCGGTGGGTGGTGTGTGCGCACCTCTCCTTCTCCTGGGGCTCCCCCTCGGTTCTCCCCGGCTCCCCTTGAATCCTCAGGTTTGGGGGAGATAGCCGCGCAACCCCCCGGGCCCACATCTATAACCCCCCAGCCTGGGGGTGTGCAGCCTGCAGCCCTCCCCGCGGCTCCTCTTCTCCAGCCCGCCGGTTTCGGGCGGGGGAGGGAGCGTGGGAGTGCGTGCAACCCTCTCCCGGTTCCCCTCCTCCAGCTGTCCGGTTTCGGGGCCGCAGCCGTGCAATCTCCCCCGCCAACGTTCCCTTTCATGGGGTGCAGCGTGCAGGCCCGCTGTCCCCCCGTCACGGTGCCGCTGACTGCCCCACTCTGCCCGCAGCACACTCGCGCGGCGGCCGATGCCGCGGCGAAGAACAGCCTGCTGCCCGTCGCCAAGCGCGGGGCGGCGGTGACGGCCCCCAAGATGGGGCTGCGCCCCCGCACCGCCCTGGGGGACATCGGCAACCGCGTCGCTGAGCCGAAGACGCGGGCCGCAGCCAAGAAGGTGGCGGTGGTGGAGGGTGGTTGCGGCCGGGAGCCGGGCACCAGGCCCGTGCTCGCCACCTCCCTGGAGAAGATGGCTACCAGGAGGACGCTGAGGGCCGCCGCCAAGGAGGAGGTGCCGCCACCAGCCCCGGAGCCCAAGCCGGAGTCCCAGCCGGAGCCCTCCCAGGTACCGCCCGCGGCCTCCCTGGGGCCGTGCGCCCTCTCCCCGGCCCCGCTCTGCGCTGCCCCTGCGGCGGGGCTGGGCTGAGCGGGGGGCACAGCCTCAGTCGGTGCCCTGAAATAACAGGGGTCGTGAGCCCCCACGGCGCTCCTGCACTGTGGGGTTGCTGGGTGCAGCTCGCCCCACTGGAGCCTTTTCTTGGCCCACACTGGGCTGCGGAGGGAGGTGCTGCCCACGCTGATCCTGAATTTCCTCGTAGTTGGAGTCTCAGTCTCCAACCCCCATGGAAACATCTGGATGTTCCCCTTCAGAAGACAAGCTATGTCAGGCTTTTTCTGATGTCTTGCTTGATGTGGAAGATGTAGATATGGAAGACGGTGCTGACCCAAACCTCTGCAGCGAATATGTGAAGAACATCTACAAGTATCTGAGAGACCTTGAGGTTGGTAGGAGGTCAGACCTGCCAGGGGCATCTGCTGATGCTTAGAGTGAACCTGTCATTATAGGTGTGGCTTGGAGCTGGTATTCACTTTCACCTAGGAATTTTCCTGAGGCTCCAATAGCCTAAGTCTAAATCTTCCTAAGGGGCACTAACAAGTGATCCCTCAACTTAAAACACAAGACTAAACTGAGCTGATAACATAAACAGATGGTGGTTGGTAGACCAATCAACTAGTAGTACTAGTACCATGCTCTTTCTAGCCCATTTCTAGTAAACAAAGAAAACTTGTGCCCTGTGGGCCATGCCCGAACTGAGCTCCTTGATAGGCCTTAAGATGCAACGGAGGCTAAGCATTGCAAATGCTTCAGCTAAGTGACTAGATCTATTAGCTCTATTCCTTCCACACAGGAAAATCAACCTGTCAGACCCAAATACCTGGCCGGCCAGGAAATCAATGGGAACATGCGTGCCATACTAATAGACTGGCTTGTGCAAGTACAGGTAAAATTCAGACTCCAGCAGGAGACCTTGTACATGGCAGTTGCTATCATCGACCGCTTCCTGCAGGTGAGTGTCTCTTGCCCAGTGTCAGGCAGTGCTTTTCCCCTAAGCTAAAGCACAACGAGCACTATCAGTAACACATACATGGTTAGACATGTTACCCTTTACAAAATACAGTTGACCAACAAAAGGCGTTTGGTGTTGAATTGTGTGCACCACATAACCCTCTCAGCTATGAACAGTGACTTGATATACCAAAACTGCTTACTCCTCTCCCTAATTTGATCTCAAAGTCTTTTAATACCCCTGCAGATGCCAAAAGAGGTAACAGATGATGTACGGTTATTCTGTATATGCCAGTATGAACATCCTGCCATAGAACAAACCTTACGCTGGCTACCTTGAAAAGCTGTGTTCTGAGCCAAGTCATTCATATAAATCTCTACTGCTTCTTACTACAGGACAATGCTGTTTCCAAGAAGATGTTGCAGCTAGTTGGTGTCACAGCTATGTTCATTGCCAGCAAATACGAAGAGATGTTTCCCCCACATATTGGAGACTTTGCCTATGTAACTGATAACACTTACACAAAGTTCCAAATCTGCCAGATGGAGATGAAGATCCTGCGAGCCCTGGATTTTGGTCTGGGTCGCCCTCTCCCCCCGCACTTCCTGAGGAGGGCTTCAAAGATTGCAGAGGTAATGCCGAGAACGGGTGTTACTGTAAGCAGCATCTGGAAAATGCAATACTCGACTGTGGCAGCTTGTTAGAATAGTTCAAAACTTTTGAGTACTGCAACAGTCTAGCATCCGAGCCTGGTTGAGACCTGTCTCCTGTGTAGAAACAGGTCTTGTTTGTCTGCTTTCAGTCACATGAGCCTAATCCACCTGAAACCAGAGTTAAAATGCCTGCCTGGCACTGCAGGTGACAGCTAGACTGCCATTGAAAGGCGTGGTCCTAGACTATGAGCAGCCTGATACAGCTCAGAACTGCTTTGTGATTATGCCACTTGAATTTCAAACCTATAGCTCTGAAAATGTTCGCAAAGGAAGTATTTCTTCTTGCTTGACTAAACAAAGGCTTGACAGGATGTTCTTGCCTTGGAGATACCCAATACTCAACTCTGATTTACTGCAGGTGGACTTCGAACAGCACGTTCTGGCCAAGTACCTGATGGAGTTGTCCATTGTGGACTATGATATGGTTCACTTCCCTCCATCCAAAACTGCAGCGGCTGCTTCCTGTTTGGCTCTGAAACTCCTCGATGGATGCGAGTGGGTAAGTCATGCTTGTCAGACCGCCTCCTAGTTGGGGGCTCGGTATGCCTGTGCACCAGCTTAAAAGGCCACTCTGGGCCCAGTGCATGCCTTTGGCTTCCCTCGTGGTAACTCGGCATGTTCCTGTCTCCCTGTGGGCTATTACAAGGGGACAGAAGTAGTGCAATTGCCCAAGCCCATCAGAAGACAAAGAACCCAGTGTACTCAGATTGTGCTAGCAGGCTTGTCTAATGACTTCCCTTCCTTTCAGACACCAACTCTGCAACACTACATGTCTTACACTGAGAGTGACCTTCTCCCAGTTATGCAGCACATAGCAAAGAACATAATTCTTGTGAATGAGGGCTTTACCAAGCATATGGTAAGAATCTCATGATGCAGGTGGGGAGTATGTGTGGTTAAGAGTCAATACGTGGCCCTCTAATGCTGCTTAGCTGAGCCACTGCAGTCAAACTTGGATCAGACCTGCTCACTTCAGCTGAAGACTCCATCTTGCCAAAGTGGCATGAGCCAGCCATGAACTGGTCTTGTGTGCTAGGATGGGCTTGGCTTGATCACCAAGCCTCAGGTGAGCTAGAATAGTGTAGGTTTATGAACAAGGTAAACTAAAATCAAACTTATCTCTCTGCAGGCAATCAAGAACAAATACGCCAGCAGCAAAAATGCCAAGATAAGTGCCATTGAACAGCTAGACTCTTCTATCGTATGGAATCTAGCCCAACCTCTGATTAAAAAATTGTAGCTCCTACACAAACTCAAGCAAATGTTGGCACTATGTGCCTCGGTGTATATAATGTATCCTATTTGTGTGTATCTTATTTGGCGCCTTTTAATAAAGCACTTCTGCCTTTTATTGTGTTCTGGTGGTAGCACAGTTGACTTCCTCCTACAGCGAAGGAGGCTGTGGACAGGAAGAGGTGTTAGGTGAGCTCTGGGGCTAGCCCACGTGGGGCTGCTGGTCCTCCGGGCCGAGTGCAGCTCTACTGACTTAGTATTTATTGTTGTGTATTTTTTTGTTAATATCAGCTCTACCCATAGGACAATACTGGTCGGAGGTCTGCCTTCACTTAGAAGTGATAATTGCTCTTTGCTGTCCTGGCTCTGGCTGGGCCAGAGTTAATTTTCATCCCAGCAGCTGGGGGGGGTGGTGCTGTGTTTTGGTTCGGTACAGAGGAGCGCTGATGGCCCATTGATGGCTTTGGCTGTGGCTGGGTGGTGCGGGCACCGGGGACTTTTCGGCCTCCCATGCTCTGCCAGGTGCAGGGGAAGCTGGGGGTGGGGGGGGGAGCATAGCCGGGGCAGCTGAGCCAGCTGGCCAGTGGGGTATTCTCTGCCATGTGACGTCTGCTCAGTATATAATTTGGAGGCGTGGTCCGGGAAAACAGGGGCTAAGGCGGTTAGGACACCTGGGGCGTCGGTCGGTGGGTGGTGAGCAGTTGCGTTGTGCATCGCCTGCTTTGTGTGTTCTACTGCCATTATCGTTATTACTGTTATACTTCGGTTTATTCCCATTATTAAACTTTTTCTCTCAACCCCTGAGTTTTCCTACGTGTGCCCTCCCGACTCTCTCCCCCATCCCGCCGGAGCGGGAGGTGAGCGGGCAGCTGCGACGGTTTAGCTGCTGTCTGGGGTTAAACCACGACATTCGCCTACCACGCTCCCCACTTTTTTTGTCTTTGTTACAAATACCCCTCTTCACCTGAACGGTACCGGGGAGGAGGGTCTGCCTTGTTCCCTCCTGGTGCCCGCCGCGGTTGAAGGGCTCTTCCCCGGGAGGGCCGGGGCGCGGAGCAGGCTCAGCGACTGCCAGCTGCCCTTCCGAAGACCTCGGGCTCCTCCTGTGCAGCGCGCGGCCGCGGCGCAGGCCCGCCCCTCCCCGGCAGGCCCGCGGCCCTCCCCTCTCACTAGCGGCCGAGCGCCGAAACGCCGATAGAGAAGAAGAGGCCTCGGATTGGCCGGAAGCGCGTGGGCCGCTGGGGGGCCCCGCCCTGCCAGGCAGAAGCAATCGCCGGCCGCGCTGCCGAGGGGCGCGCGCGGGACATTTGAAGGCGCGGCCATGGAGCCGCTGCAGCGGGAGCCGGGCGCGGCGGCCGAGCCGGAGCCGGCGGCGGAGGTGGACGTCCTCATGCTGCTCCGGTCAGTGCTGAGGGGGCCGGGGAGCAGGCCGGGGTGGGCGTGAGGGGTGGTGGCTGCGGCTGCGGCCGGGCCCCCTCCGCCCTGCTCTCTGGGGCCGCGGCGCGGGGTCTGACCGTTGTGGCTTCCCTTCTGCTCCAGCCTGAGGGACCAGATGAAGCAGCAGCTCATGGAGTGCAGCACCGCAGTTCGTGCCAGTAAGCTTACCCTGCTCTACCTCCTTCCAACAACCCCCGGTGCTTCCGCTTAACGTGAAGTTAGGGTAACAAAGAATGTGACGTGGCTAATATATAGATGTTAAAAATTATTTATCAAAAGCGCTCGTTGTAACAATGAAATGTTTTTCCTGGCTGAGCATCTCACTGCATTTTCTGGACAGCTCTTGGAGACATGTTCGAACGCTTACAAAACTGCCACGTGATTGTTGCCCACTTTCTCCTCTTGGGTTTTCACTTTAGACCCCTCTAACGCTCTGACACGTGGTGATGGTTTTCAGGAATCTGATCACGGGGGCTGAAGTCTTGCCAAAAGTCTGCCAAAGTGTTTGGCAGCAATACTGATTTAAGGTGTTTCTTCTTGTTCCCATCGCGTTTCCATTACCTATGTCCTCTTCCACTGAACCAGCCAGCTGCATATATAGAGCAATGCTGTGAGCCAGCTCTGGCATGTCTAAAAAGCGCTAAACGGAAATATTTTAAAGCCTAATTATTCCTCTGATACAGCTGATTGATAATGTAGTCTCACTAACAGTGGAAGAGATGATAAGGCATGGAGGTAGGAGTCAGAAATACTTTGTTAGTATAGCCATCAAACTGCTTATCCTTTATGCTCTATAGATTGTATTAAAAAGCCTCTGTTGTGGTTTTTTTAGTGACATTCTTTCTTTGCAGGTCAAGAAAGTTACCTTGATCACGTCGTCGAAGAAAAGTTCATCACAAAGTATGTATTGGATAATTTCAAACTTTTGATGTATTTTAAAATAAAGAGGAGAAGGTTTGAGAACGAACTTGGAGGTTCTCTTCTAGTTACTCGTTCTTAGTAAATCTCTGGATTAATGATCAGTACTTTGCAGGAGTCTGGTGAAAATAAAGAAAATGAAGAGAAAATACGGGGAAGAAATATTTTACTCAGTCTCCTGATGTAGTTCTGTATCTGATGTGGCTTCTAAATTTGTGGTCCTTCGTGTGATGGCTAGAATTCACTAATATAGTTCCACATGCTAAAATACTCCTGGCCTTAGTAATTTGTGGTTTACAAGAAAAATTCTTACTTCAGACACGTAGACAGCAAGTTAAAAATGTGATATTGCTTTTAAATTTTTTGTTATCTTCACTCTGTTTGGGGTTTGTTTGGGTTTTTTTTTCCTTCAGTGCCACACAAGATTTGGAAAGAGAGATGGAGGAAGTAAAAGTCTCCTTCCAGAACAAGACATTAGCCTTGCAAAGGTAGAATTTTCTTCCTGCTTATTTCAAGGTTTTCTGTATATTTATGTGTGCACACATACATGCACATGTACATAATTCTGATTAAAATAGGATTTCAAAGTTACAGACATGAGAGATTTTCGTACCATTGAACCAGGAGGAATGCAGATGCAGGTACCGTAGAGAACAAAAAAAAAAATTTCAAGTTGAAACATGTAAACCCAAAGGTTCCTGCAAAATTGTGAAGGTCTGACTGTATAAATCAGTAAACATATTTCTTGGCAGTATTTTACAAATGCCTATGAAAAGGTGGAAGTTGATAGGTGTTATACGTCTCCTGTGTTACACGACTGTTCCTTTGAATTCCCACCTTTGCCCAGCTTCCCTTCTCTGGGATTAATGGTGTCTGAGTATGTTTGGCAAGAGAGAAAGGAGTTGTCAGTCTCACAAATAATCATATATACGCCTTTCTTGTCCTGAAAGTTAAGCCTCATTATTTAAGAAGTGAGATATTTAAAAGGTACTGAGTATTTCATATATATAATTCCAATGTGAAAGTGGACATAAATGGAACCTTGGAAATATCTCTTCCGTTATTTATCTAAATCTACTTCTCTCGGTTTCTTATCAGTTCTCATCAGTTATATGTTTCTTCCCCACACTATGCAGGATCCAAGTTATGGTTGCCCTGAGAAACAAAATAAAGCAAAATGATAATGACTCACGGTAAGGTGTTCTTGATGGCTAGAAAGGAATAGACTTTACACAGTTTAAGGTGACACATTTCTACATTACTTCATTGTACCTTTTTTAAAAGCAAACTTCCTTCTTCTAGTTTTGATTGAATGATGTACAGTCCACCTTCTGGCTAGAATCAGCATGATCAGACCTCTTATACCCAGAGTGGATTTACATTTGGGCTCTGAATTAACCAACTTTGATTACAGAGATCATAATTTTTCATTCACTAGTAAGAACTGTTTATAGTTAACGGTTTTTTGTCTTTAATGCAGAAGTTACCTTCATTTATAATAGCTGAGCACATATTACAGGCTTGTAACAGAGCCTGCCCCTGCTTTGCTGCCTTCATTAATTAATCCTGTAGGAGCTTAATGTCTTTGAAAAAGAACTGGAAGTTTCAAACATGTTTAAAATTAGCTTTTAATTTCCTGCCCAATATTAATGGGTGCGTGCCTATTAAGTGTAATATGAGAAATTTAATTTTTGCCAGAAATGCAGCTGAAAACATTGCATCTACATGATGTCCATGCCACGCGCCAGAATTCGGGAGCTCCAGTTGTTAGCCATTCTCAGATGGCTAGGCTTCCCTGATGTCTTCCAAGTTCTATGATTTGAAATGTTAGACAGACTTAACTGAAACATTAGGTAAACCGAGAGGGGAAATAAGGAGACTATTTGGCCCCTACAACAATACTTAGTGTAGTAACTGTAAAAAAGAAAGGGTGCAGTCTGGGGAGGTGGAGGGGAAGTATGCTTTATTTTGGTGTTAGGGAAAATGGGGGTGTTTTTTTTTTTTGTTTAATCTAAATAACCTTGATTAAAACATTTATGCTGTTGACTCATATTAATGGTCTTAAGGTATGCAACTGTGTTTCCTTCCTTAGACTGATCATGGAAACTGTGAAACACACAGTAATGCTCAGCCAGGCAATAATTGAAAATCAGCAGGTAAGTGGCAGTTGTAGGTTCTGTTGCAGTTGGGCGGGCCTACCAACCGCAACATGGGCAGGAGCGCAATCTGAAAGAAACAGGATTGCACAAGTCATTTGATGCTAAATATGTGGCCCAAAGGGTGCGGTTTCTACTGGTGTTAAAATTACTGAAATGATTACTTAAAGTGAGTATGTAAGAAAGTCTGCTTCTAGAGCTGCCCTTAACTGCTTTTGTGGATTGAATTAGCACCTTTCAATATTTTTTGGAGCCAAGAGTCTAGGAAATTTTTTTTTTCTTTCAGCAAGCACGTGAGAAGGAACAGAAATTGATTGACATTAAAAGGAAAAGACTCTGTAAGTGTGTTAGTTATATTGACTTTATGTTTGAATGTACAGTTCATATTTGAAAGTTCTTGTAGCAATATTAACTTACATCTGAAGTTATAAAACTTCTTGAAAGAGTAGGAAGCACTGTAAAAATGAGCTGATGTCTTTACTTGAGCATGAGACTGACATATTAGAATGAGAGATGCAAGAAGAAAAAGAATGTGGCGGCGTTTCATTATTTAGTGTAAGCTCCCCAGAAAATTACACATCATTTAGTAATTTAAATCAGTCCTACAACACCTAAAGGATTTTTTTTTTGTCAGACCGCACCTTTATGAAACGTTTGTAGAATAAGGGAGGGGATTTACTTACAAAGAACTCTGTAATAGTGTATATGCTGGTATTCAGTAGGCTTGTTAGAGTGGGTCAAATTTAGATGTGAAGTCAATCTTCAGAACTTACTAAGGTAAATATGTTTTTTGAATGCTCCTACTGTCATATGACCAGGTTTGCCAACAGTTTTAACAACTATTGTTTGTTTCATGCATAGGAAGTGGTGTGTATGTTGACAGTAAAGAACAAACACAATGAAATATCTGTCTTTGTAGGAAAAATGAGCATTCGTAGTATCTTCAGAAATAAGGAAAGGAATGCTGTGTCAGCATTCTTTCAATTTATGAACTGTCCCTAAATGGTTTTATTCAGTCCAGTTTTTAGCCTGGTTTCCTATAGAAAACTGTAATATACAGACTAATACTCACTGGTGGTATCCATATGTCCCTCGTATGACTTTGAAATTTGGTTTCGGTCAAATTTGCAAAGGGGGAAAAGGTCTTAAACACCTCTGACTATAAAAGTTGTGACAACCGAAGATGGGGTGTAGGACAGGTGTCCAAATTACAGTCCATGTCTGGTGGAAATGCAGACAGCATACAAAGTATGTTCTGTTTTGCTAGCAGCCAAGGAACCAGTCGGTGCACTTTGACACCAGGTAGCCACAGCACGTTGCCTCTTGTGTGAGAGGAATCTCTTGAGGCATATTGGAGGGAAGGGATGGAGTGTGAAGTTAGGGTTATTGCGGTGGAAGTGCCTTAGATGTCTCTGAGGAAAAATGCATATCTTCAGTTCTACTTACTTCTTAATGCTTCGTTTTCCTAATAATGGAACAGCACTAAAAAAAGCTGGAGGACAGAAACTACTGGAAATTTATACCATGATGAAAAAACTAAAGGAGGAACAAGCAAGTATGAAAGTGAGCGAAATGCTGGAGAAGTTACATAATAGCTTAAAAAAAGAAAGAGAGATGACTACAGTAATTCAAAATGTATTCCAGGTAATGTGTTAAAAGCAAGTTTGCAGTTTTGCATTACAGTCAAGATAACATAGTGCATGGTAAATGTAGCTTCAAACAAAATTGTGTTTTCTAAAAACTTTTAAGTAATGATGGTAATGGAAAAACTGCTGTATGAAAGGAAAACTTTATGGCTTTAAAGGCTAAAAGCATGAAATTGTCACAAACTTCTTTGGAATAATTATTTACGGAGTTTAGAGACAGTCTATCAATCTAGCTTTATTCCGTTGTTCCCTTAAAGGTACAAAAATAATGCATTTTCTCAGAGAATGTCTGTTACAGCAGTGGCTGTATTTCCTTACACTGAGAATCACCCCTACATCCCCCCAAATCAGTTCCCCCATCTCATAATAAGTAGGTCCTAATCCCATGATACCAGTGAGCCAGCCTGCTGCTCCTCAATCCGCCCCTTCTGACCACAGGCGCTTCTCTGTTTGTGTCGCGCGCTGCAGCCTTGCGAAAGCCTTGGCCTGCAGCCATGGCCAGTCTTCAAATACTTTTAGCAGTGTAGCCGTCAACATTTTGGTTACCCATTTTGTTATCCGATGCTGCTGACCAGCCTCCATCCATGCAGCTGGCTGGCAGGCAGGTCATCTGGAGAGTGGAGTCACGCAGAATGAGGAAGAAAACCTTGTGATTTGGGATGGGGTGGAAGGGCCTCCCTGCAGCATCGTGTGCTCAGAGGGGCTCTGCTAAAGGTGACGTACACTGTGCTGCGGTCTGGTTCTCTGCCCCTCTCTGTGTGGCTTGTCCTGGCTTCCTGCGCCTGGCCCCACAGATCAGTGACTTAAGTACAAAGATGGGAGGCACAGTGATCGGTAAATTGCAATTGCAGCGCTCTTGAGTTTATCTTCAGACGGGTTATGAAATCCCAGTTAAGCATGAGCAAAGTTTATTTAAAAAATTCAGACTGGGGAAAAGAGAGAACATATTGGAGGGCTCAGGTAGAAGACAGGATATAACCATGCTGTGAATGTGGATGATCAGAAGAATTTCAAGGACAGAAAAAGAGCGTGCTATGTCTACTACTAGTTTGCATTGATAACACTGTTACATCTCAAATTGAGAATGAGAAATTAAACATTTTGGTGGGTTTTAGATTAGATCCCTAGAATTATCGTCTGGTTTTTATTCCTGAAATCTTCTGAGCCGTAAGTAGAGCAAATCTTCTTTGGTTAAATTTAGTAATTCCCATTTTCAATCTAGAATGTTAACTGTGTTATCTTATGCTAGAGGCAAACTTTATTTCATGTGTTTTTAAAAAAAAAAAAATCCTCTAAATTCCTATGTTTAAAATAGGGATGGTGTGCAAGCACCTCCAGGAAATTTAAAGCACCCCTCTTTTTTTTTGCCTATGTGTTGACAATAGGGTATTTCCCTTTCTCCTTTTTCCCCCCATCCTGCCTACTTCAAACACTGCTGTGAATTTCAAGGGCTTCCAAATTAAAAATTAAAAACCAGACAGCTTTTCAGAGATTTTACTGGGAATAATCCTTTTTAAAGGTTTTTTTTTAACCAATAATCTTTCTTTCTTACAGAATATCATAATTGGAAGCAGAGTTAACTGGGCAGAAGATCCATCTTTAAGGGCAATTGTTCTACAGCTTGAAAAAAATGTCTATTTTCTGTGAGTCAGGGAAAAACGGTGTTTAATTTTATGTAGTATACGTAATCAACGTGCTAGACTTGAGAGATTAATATGCATCGTGAAAGCACATTTTAAGAATTTGAAAATTTAACCTTTCTGGAAGTTGTTGTTCTCTCTAGAAATTCAGAACGTGGCCATGCAACTCTTTGAAATGAAATTTAATTCCTGGTACGCAACAAATGTTTGAATAAGTAGCGTTGCTGACGAAACTACCTGAAGAGCCACTTCACAGCTGTCCTGTCCCAAGTGCTCGTCTCCGTCTGAAAGGCAGCAATAACACAAGAAAGAAGAATAATCTGCGTATTTCAAGCTTTTACGTGAAAGTGGGCCTAAACCCAGGCTCTGCCAATCCCGTCCTCTTCCCCTGGGCACCAGCGGGCTGCAGAGCCCAGACAGGAGGCACGACCCTCTGCTGCCCCTGTGGAAAGCCCAAACTGGAAAACTTAGTTGAGTCCGTCTTTGGGGTTTTTTTTAGTAAAGCGTTACGTATGATTTTAAACACTGAAAATTCTAATTTTAATTAAAAATACTTTTAACTGTAACAGTCACTTGGACTGTGCTATATGCTGATCAGTTAAGCAGAGTATTCAGCAGTAGACGCAATCTGTATATGCCGTCCCATATAGCAAAATGACAAGTCTAAGGAAAATGCAGGTAGAATGGAACAGGTGGCTTCATGCTATTGACTATGCAGCTAAGTAGTATTTTAAATACATTGTTTAATCTACATTTGTGTTTTTGCTTTGCGTTTTAAGAAAATTGACCAAATCATCATGTGTAACATGTTAAAATTTTGTCACTTTTAACTTGATAAATAAATATCAGCTTTTCAAAGGCGTATGGGACGTGTCTTGGTCGAATAAAAATAAAACGCAGGCTTCCTTGACCCGGTTTTCTTTGGTTTTTACTTTCAATGCGTTGCCCTTGTGTTCTGGCGCACTTTTACCGCCGGGCACCGCCCACGCCCGCTGTGGGCGGTGCCTCGCCGGCTGTGGGCGTGGCCCGGCGCTGCCCCTCAGGCGCGGGCGGCGGGGAGCGGCGGCTGGGGGGTCACCATGGGCAGTAAGATGGCGGCCGCCACTAGGGTCGTTCAGGTAACGGCGCTGGGCGGGCGACCCGGGGCGGGGGGGTGGGCGGCTGGGGCCGGGAGTCCGACTTGGGCGGCGGGTCTCGCCTGGCGTGCGGCCGCCGGGGCCTGAGACGCCGCCGGGGAGGCCGGTGTCCTTGGCGCGGGGGTGGAGGCGTGCGGTAGGCCCCGCTCGGTGTCGCCGGTTATTTGATGCCAGTGCCTGGTTCTCTGCTACCAAAGGATGCTACAGGGCAGCCCGCACGCTTCTGAGCGCTGTTCAAGAGGGGAGGGCGCCAGCCGGAGGCTCCTTTCCGAGCCATCCCTCCTCAAGGTGAAGGTGAGACGTGGAGTCTTCTTCAAAAGACATGTTTCAAAGATAAGCTGTGTGGCTTCGACTACCAAGCTTTAGAATTTATAGGTTTTTTCTTAATGGAACTCGTTAATCCCATCCAGCCACCTGAGCTACTATGTACAGGCAGAGCACAGCTAGCAAAGCCATCTGCTGAAACTTTGTAATTGCATTTATGCGACTCTGGTAGCTGTTTCTGCACACACACACCCCGATTGCTGTGAGAAAAGGAAGAGAACGCTTTTTCCTGTTCAGGACACATTAGGGTGGAGGAATGCCTTTAGAGGTGAAATTTCTCCGTGGGTGAACATAGAATGTTAATAAGTAGTAAATTTATCAGAGTAGTGGTACAGAAAACAGTGGTGTAGAAATGGTTGTTTAATACGCTCTATGTTCCATTTTATTATTGTGAAGGTAATGTGTGTCTAGAAATGTATTTTACTCTCCCTGTCTCTCCTACTACCTTGCCTTGTTCTAGGTAGTCAAGCCGCATACTCCATTAATTAAGTTCCCGGACAGAAAAAGTAGTCCTAGACCTAAAAGTAAGTTATTTAATCTCTACATGCAACTTGCGCCACTTTTCTTTGCATTAACTGTTTTATATAAGAACCAGCACACAATTTTTCAGCTTCAGCTATGTGACTCAACTGATTTTGAGCAGGGTTTCTGAAATATAGTTGTTCTAGTTTGAAGGCAACACTTTGACTCTTCAGACTCTGTACAACTGTGGGGGTACACGTAATGCTTGCATGTCTTTATTTCTTGGTCAAGGCAGATTCACAAAGATTTCCAGTGTTGTTTTTCTACTTATATATAAAGTCCCATTTTTCCAAATACTAATATTTGCCTGAAATGATTTTGCCCAAGTCAGTTTGAAGCAGCTTTAGGTATTCAGTGATATTTGCAGAAATGATGTTGCATTTTCCTCATCTCTTCTTTTCTTAGTTGGAGTGTACGATGTCTGTGGTATTTAAAACCCTGGTTATAGCTGGGAGAGGATCCCACTGTACATTTTAAGAAGCGTTTCCTTGTGCTACTAATTAATGCTGAGAAAAAATTAATTCCACTGCAATCTTTGACATTAATTTTTATACCTATAGCTGTGTTGATATCTACAGGATTCCCAATATTGTTACATTTAGGCATCAAAGTTGTATGAGTGATATGTTGTTTTAATATTCCTTTTGAGTCAGCAAAGCATTTGAAACTAAAGTAGGAGACGTCTTAAGGAGCTCTACGGTATAATATAGAAATACGAAATAATATAGAAATTATACCATGCCACATTATTATCACGTTTGTGATTTCGATTTAAGTTTCGATTATCCACATTACAAAGTGCACATCAGTGCCACTTCTGACTTACCTGTGAACTCTTCAGGAATGATTTTCTGCGATAACCTTCTGTAAGAATTCTGTATGTTGTGCACAATTCAGCCAAATGCACCACCTCTCATGCCAATGAACTGCTTTCTCAGAAGCTTGAAGACGTGTTACTTAGCTCTTGTTTCTCTCTGCGACAGAAGACTTTTGTGACTAGATCTTTTAAGTATATTAGACTTCTCTACCTTAATCAGGTTCTGTCATCTCATTAGTAAATTGCAATCTACCTCATTTCACTGTACCAGACTCTTGCTTCTGCATAGCTCTGCAGATTAAGACTGAACTTTTAGGGACGTGGGTGTTTGAAAGGCCAGCCAAATTCTTCTACCATATTACTACTGCAACATGATGGTCTCAAACAGGGAAAGCAAAAATGTAGTAGAGACCGTATCTGAGCTAAAGCAACAGCAGTATTAAGTCTGGTACTTTTGAGTCTTGACTTCTGATGTTTTTAATTGGCTAATGCGTCTACTCCAACTACACTTCAGACTTTGAAACATAGAATAGAGGAAAATCCTTGGCAAATCTCTAGACATTTTTGTGGTGAAACAAACTTGGAGAAACTGTTTCTTGTTTCTTCATACACGAGGTGTGTTATTTCTTGAAACAAAAATACTTTGCCCCCTGTTCAGAATATGCTCCTTCTGATGGGCTCTCTTCCGCCTCGCTCTGTTTGGGACCTTCCGTTGTTCCTGAACCACCTGATCAACTTGGAGCTTTCAGACACAGTCTTTTGACTGAGAACTTCTGAATGTGCCTCTCAATGGTGGCTTTTTTTTTTTTTAACCAATGGTGGTTTGATTGCATTGCTGCAGGTGTTTGCTGTCCCAATCCTGCCATTGACTCAGACTCACTATGGCTAAAACTGGCTTCTCCCCTTTGTCCTCATTGATCTTGTCAGAGGCAGGAGGGAGAGGGGCAGGCAATGCTGTGGTATTTTAACTCCTCGCATTCTTTGATTTATCCAGTCTTGATGCTGCTTACTTTATAATTATATAGTCCCTCTGTCCCAGCTGTTTAGATGTTGTGTTTGTCTTGCTCATTTTTCAGGAGCACTGAGTGGGACTTCTTGTGGAAGCATTCTGCTTTATCAGGTGTTTTAACCTTCTATAGAGGTCTGAGTGCTTATGAAGTAAACATATTGCTGTGAGACCCCATCCTGCCTGGTGGGGTAATTGCGTACTTCCAAAATCAGCCAGTGGGACAGACTTAAGGTTCAGAATGCTGACTTTGACAACAGTGCCCTTTTGTCATCTGTTCTTCTATCCTCAAACTCAAGGCACCTTCTCTGATGTGACTTCCTTAAGCCTAGCTTCTGGCCCTCACCTGTAAAGTACTTCATGCACTCCTTGGTCGCTGCATTTCATTAACATTGATTGCTGATGCCCGATATTTGGTGGTCATTCTGCAAGTCAGTAGCTAAATCTGATATGATGCCATTTTGTAATATTAAAAATGCGTACAACACTGCATTGCATGTTGTGGTAAGTCACAGTTGTGAACTTTATCCTTCTGTAAGCCTCTACCTCTTTTTCACTTGTCTGTCTTTACAGTCACAGTAAACAAAAAGCATCATCTCAGTGGATCTTAGTTATTTATCTTAGTTATCTTTCTACATAATTGCCTCCACACACACACATTTATGATACGTTGTGCGTTTTCTGTAAGTACAGCTTCACAGTGAAAAAGCCTTTGTTAGGATACATGCTGATTTATCTTCTGTTTCCACATCAGTATTTCTGCCACTCAAACATGCTTTCTTTCACTGTCAGAATTTTTTCACTATGCTGTTGATATATTTAACAACAATAAAAACAGGTTGTGAGAAGTAGAGTGTCTTAATGCTTTTAAGTATTTGTTATAAAGAAGAAAATTGTCAATAACTGGTAACTTTTATTGGCTGCTCATTAATTAATTTAAATTAATTAATTTTTTGCATTAATTTCTGCAAATGGTTTTGCAATCTGGGTTTCAGTACAGGAATCTCTACAAGCAAGTGTGCCACCTCTCCATGCTTCGAAAGCACAGGAGTCCGTAGGAGGCAGGTCACCGGCATTTCAAAATACTTCACCTGTTAGTAGAGTACAAGGTACTCCAGACACTTCTGAATTAGCAAGAACCTTACCTCAGAAATACAGAAGGAAACTTATGTCAGATGAAGAGATTGAATATATTCAAGTAAGTTTCATTTATTAGTGTGTATTGTTTGTATCTACCTAGCATTTAGCTTATTTCTACACCTTCAAAGTTTCAAATATGGTATTGAATTGTAATTCGTGGTAGGGGTGCGCTCCCAGCTTTCATAGCTTTGATGCACTGTACCCAAACTACAGATGCTTAATACACAAGGTATTCAACTCTTGCTAATTAGTAGCTTGTGGTATCGCTGAGTAGAGAGATACGGACTTAAAACAGACATGCAGATAGCTAGCGGCAGTCGTAGCCTATGTTAATCACCATCGCTACTGGTTTTGTAACAGCTGTTTAATGTGTAATTTGAACGTGCGGGGCAGGGGCACAGGAATCTGCTCTTAGACCAGCAAAGGCTATTACCAGGTGATTGAAGTCCAAAATATTTCTCAAACTAGTTTTTATAAGTTATTTATTAGTAAGTTAACTCTTGTATTTCTAGTAGTGGAAACATTTTATTTCTGCAATATTTGTGAATATAGCATTGTACATGAAAGGCAAGAAAAAACTACTTTTGTTCTGTAACAATTCTCAGCTGTAAACACTGATGCTTAAAAAGGGAGAATGCACAAAATCTGAAGAACTTGTGAGAAGGGTGTGAGTTTGAAAAGAAAAGATGCTTGCATAGCTTTGTTAAATGATAAGGACACCTACAGCGTAGTCACGTTAGTAGAGGAAATCAGTTTTCCTGCGTGTATATGGGTAAGGTATTATAATTAGAAATCAAATTAGTTATTTCCCATAGTAATACACTTCTTGACCTCTAGCATAAATTTTCTAATGGTGAGGTAAGTTGTAAAATAATTTTGTTGGCAAAATAATGAATTGAATGCCTTTCTGATTTCTCATAAAGATTGTAATGGCTCACCTTGGCCTTGTTTTTACTTTGCACTTTGGAATTTGGGCAGTGAAAATAACTGCAAAGCTTGTGTTCGCTACTGCTGTGTTTGTCAGACCTTTATAAAGCGAGTAAGAGCCAGGTTTCGTCAGAGTGGGAGAAGTGGAAGCAGCTGTAATTGTAGGTTGCAGGTGTTGACCTTTTTGTATTCGCCCCTGAAAAAAATAGAGCTGTTACCGGTAGATGCTGATATTTGACACTCTGTGCATGTTCTTATATGGGTTAAAATTCAATGTATAAATCAGAAATTAAAACTAGAACTCTGTCTGTTAGTCAGTAACGGGGCAAAAGAAGATTTGATTTCCATTTCCTGTTCTTTTAGTGGAATATATTTAACAGTCCGCTTTTCTTTTACAGCGTGGAGGCCCAGAATAAGTATGGGCGATGGTTCATTGGCCGCTGTTGAAGAATAAAGCATTGTGTTCACAATAAAGGCATTTCCTTAATATTATAAGTGATTGGATACTAATAGCTTTAATAAAAACCCATATGAAGGGTGAGAAGGTTGACACAACACGCTATATCTTGATTTGTGATTGAGAAGGATTTTCTGTTGATGGCTAACTAGCAACTGAATATACTTGATGTCTGCACCATTAAAATATTTTTCTAATTAGCCATTTGCAAACTTGACAGTAGAACTGAGTCATTTTATTTTTCTACTTAGAAAGATTCAGATGTCTCACCAGGAGTGATTGTACGGCAGGAAAGGGGTGCGAGGTTAGGGGGACACTGGTGGTTTTAGCGATTACACGGCCTGGGCGGGGCAGCGGCGCGAGGCTGTTTCCCCCGAGTATCGGATCTGAGGTCGGGAGCAAAACGAAAAGGGGTTCTTCGGGGGCACTTTAAGCGGGTGCCTGTTTCAGCGGACAGCCCTCGGGGTCCGGCTGCAGTTACACGCCCACAGCGTGCCAGATCTGAAGGCTCCGTTTTTCGTAAGACGGTAGCGACGAGGCGTCAGCTACGGCCTTTGACGCGCAGAGACGCGGGCAGGAGCCGGCGCGGCCGCAGCCGGAAGCCTCAGACCTACGGGCGCGCGGAGCCGCCACCTCCGGCGCTGAGCGGCCGCGGCGGCCCCGCCCCTCCGCCACGGGGCTGGCGGCACCCACCTCCCCTTTCGCGCCGCCGCCGCGTCGCCGGGGTGGGCTCTCGCGAGGCGTCGCCGACTGCGCGCGCAGGGGGTGGGGCGGGGGCGTGGCGACGCCGGCGGTTGCCAGGGGCGGGGCCGGCTGGCGGGCCGGAAGCGGCGCGGGGCGCGGTGCTGGCGGTGTTAAAGCCCCGTTGCCGGCCTTGTTGCTCCTCCGCCAGCCCGCCCCCCCCCCCCCCATCCCCGCTCCCTCCGCCGGTGGCGATGGACGCGCGGGCGCGCGCCAAGCGCTACGAGAAGCTCGACTTCTTGGGAGAGGGGCAGGTGAGCGGCCGTTGGGGCGAGGCGGGGGGCGGGAGGTGTGTATGGGGGGGTCCCCTGCGAGGGGCCGGCCGGGCCTGGCCGCTCTGTGGGGGGTGGCCCCGGTGAGGATCCTCTTGTGACTGGAGGGGCGGCGCCGGCGGGGGGAGCCCGCGGCCCTGGGGCTGCCTGCGGCCGGGCCTGGCCCCGTCTCGCCGTCCGCACGCGGCGGCGGGGCCCCGCTGCGAGGCGGGGGGTTCCGCGGTTATAGGGCGAGAGGGGAGGCGGGTTGTCCCCCAGCGGCGTGCTGACAGCGGGGTTTCACGGCCTCCTGCTGGGGGAAGGCCCTGGCGCGAGCAGCTCTTCAGCCTGAGGAGCTGGGCCTGGGGAGCCCCTGAGAAGGCAGCGCTGGCACCCGCCCTGCGGCTTGTCTGCCCCTGTAGTCACGCAAGCCTCTTTCTCCTTAGTTTGCTACTGTCTATAAAGCGAAGGATAAGAACACCAACCAAATCGTGGCTATTAAAAAGGTGAGTGCCAGAATATTTTCCCATTGGGTGGTCAAGCGTCTGGTTACTCTTGACCTGCCTAATGATTTTCTTTTTTGACCGACTTAATGGGTAATGGGAGGATATATATTTTTGTTTCTAGAATGTTTTGTTTAAATGATATAGTTAACCTGTCTTTAATGCCCGCCCTCCCCCTCCCGCTCCCCAAAAAGAGAGACTAGCTTCAGTCTTACTACATTTCTGAGTTTCTGAAGGGTTACCTGTCTGTAACTTGAAATTTCGATTATTTGTTAGATTTATTTAAAAAAAAAAAGAAACAAAACAAAACAAAAACAAAAAACAAACCACATTTCCAAACTTCAGACTTTATTAGTCCTTGATAGTGGCTTCTTTTTTTAATCTTTCCTCCTGCTGTGCCTGATTCCCTTCAGTCCAGGAATGTTACTCCTGATTAAGTTCTTTAGAACTGATGGTAGTTTTTTGACAAAATTTGACAAAAGTGATCTTAGATCTGCAACTTACCTGTTTGAATACAAATGTCGAAAATGTCGATGTTGTCATAAAGTGTTTTACTTCATACTATCTGAAGAGACTGCAGGAAGTTTTTGTATTAAAAATAGGTGATTAACTGTGCTTTGTGAGGGATGAAAAATGTGCATTACAGTGTTTTGGTTAGTTAAAGAGGCAAGTTGAACCATATTAATAGTAAGTAATTTTTTTTGATACACTGATCCCTTTTAGCATTATAATACTTTTCCTGTATGGTTGCTACTAGTAGCAGCTGTTGTGAAAAGCATTCTGGTTTTATCAGAATGTTTTCTTAACTTTTATCATGTGGAAATACCAATGGCGGGATTCTGGACTTGAAAATTTCAGGGCAGTAGATGATTAAGATAGAAGGACTTTAAGCCAGCCCAAGTTTACAGAGTATGCTAATTTTACTAGAATCATTCCAAAATGACTGTCAATTACTTTGCCCTCTTTTCTCCCTGGGAGAAGCTCATTAGTAGCATAATAAAGCTTTGTGGCTACAAAGCATTTTATGCTGCCAGTTTGCATTATGTCTGTTTCCAGTGCCATCATGACTATTTTTAAGCTTCTATAAAAAGTAATGCTGTGGAGACAATTTTTTTTTTTAAGGAAAAAAAAAAGAATGTATCCCCTACTGTTAGGGCAGATGGCTTAACCTTATATGATACGAAACGTTTCTTTTCAGATTAAACTGGGACATAGATCAGAAGCTAAAGATGGTGAGTTTTAAAACAAATTCGTGCTGCAGAAGCTGTGCTTTGTTTGCTTTATTTTTGTCAGTTGGTACACTAACTTCTAACACCATAACTCGGCTGAGAAAAATGAGCGCAACTCTCAGCATAAGGCTTAGTAGAGGATTGCTTCCCAAACTGCAGGGACAGAAAGAAGCAGCGGCGTTATCTGCATGCATAGTATATGTCTAAATATGAGTATATAACCACTTCGCTTCTCAGTTTAAGTGGAATACAAATATGAATATGGCATAGAATAATAATCTTTACAGCACTGAGTTTAGAATACCTTTTTGTGTTGATGCATCTTTGTGCCTTAAATATTAAGACAGGTGAGAGTATTTATCTCTCTTTTAGGATGTTTCCTTTGTTCTATTTTTGTGATTTATGCCGAGACAAAAGTTGATAAAAACAAGATCTTAAAACTCTTGTCTCTGTGTGGGTTTGTTTTATGTTGAGAAATCAGGTGTATAGAGCAGTGTCTTTTGATCATGGGCTCTGACCAGCCACGCGCCTTTATGCATGGATATTGGAAGTAAAAACGCAATAATCCTGGTCTTCTCTTACAGCCTGTGTGGTCCAGTAGAATTTTGTATGTGTGTAGGCTGCCATCCTTCAGAGATCCTGCATCAGGTTACCAGCTTTCCAGTGAAGAATATTTGTTCTCAACTCTTCAATTCCATTTTAAGGGAAGACTTTTTAAACAGAAACTGAGCACTTATCCCAGAGTCTCACAGTTGAGCTGACTGCCAGAGAGTCGTGATCCACCTCGCCCTCAGAAGACTCATGTCCTTTAAGGACAGTCATTACTTTTGGCCTATACAATGTCTAGCTATAGTTCAAAGATGTTATTAAAAATAATCATCATGTCTGGTTTCCCTGTATTATCTGATAACCTGGCATACTTTTTTTTTTAATCTAAGGCTTTGCCCACCCAAAAGCAGCCATTGTCAACTTGATTCCAAAATAGGTAATTAAAATAGGGAAAGCAGGAGTGCAAAGCAATCCACGTAGCTTTGCCCAAAACTTTGCTGGAGTCTTACCTGTTGAACCATATCCCAGGTTTTGGGAGGACACTGTTTTTCAGCTCATGCACAGCTGAAACTTCCTGTACAACATACCACAGGACCATTTGCTTGCCAGTCAGTTTTTGTACGAGCCATACATACCGGCGTTTTTGAAGGAGGACTTGTTACCCTGCGGGAATCATGGTTTGATGCAGTGCAGTCAGCGTGACTGCCAAAGTGCACTGTTCCCCCCACCGCGCTTCCCCCTTCTCCTCCCCCTCCCCCCAGTTTTTCCTTTATAAAATCTGGCTATTAAAGGATTCAAGCAAGGGTAAGCAGGTTTTGGCCACTGTACCTTTTATGCCACAGTATGAATATAGAAAAACATATGTGCCTTGCTATGCCTTGGTAATGCTATGTCAAAAAGAAAAGAGATATATTCATGAGGTTTGTCAGTGTGCCTCCCTCTGGAAGTGAAACACATTGAAGAATTGATGTTTGCAAGGTGTAACTTTTCTTTAAAATAAAACCAAAATTGACAATACCCTGAAAAAGATGATTTTTTTTTCCTAGAGTTTTGCTAGAACTTTCCCCTTTTGCCAAAAGGGAGACATGTTGCTTCATAATTTAAATCTGATTACTGTGGTGTAGAATTTATTTGCTGTGGAAGGAAGTGTGTGTCTGCTTTTATTCTGCAGCAATCTACTTATCTATGGCAGTGTACTTGTTATTTAATAAATTTGTTGAGTGGTGAGAAAGTACTTTGTAGTAGTAAATCGTTAGTGAGTAACAGAATGACAGGTTTCTTTGCAGCTTAATCCAAAGTTTTTAATTTTGTTCTGTCTCTCACCTTTTTTTTTTGTTCCTTTGTTTTTTTACTTCTTTTTTCCCCCAATGTAGGAATCAACAGAACAGCCCTCAGGGAGATAAAATTATTACAGGAGCTAAGTCATCCGAATATTATTGGTGTAAGTAAAATGAATGCTACTTCTAGAATCAGTCCTCAAATACTTTTGGTAAAGGTTCAAACGGAAATTTAGAATTAGTTGGGTCATGGAGATGCTACTTAATTTTATTTGAGCTATTTTTTCCAGCCCAAAATGGGCAGTAAAAAAACTGTTATGGCAAAACACCTATTTCAAAAAGTAGTTTATTTTGAAATCCTCTTACTTTTTAGCCTGGTGCTGTATGGATATTAATGGTGGGGAGGATTGTGGAAATTTAGATTGCCTGATTTTGCATCTCTCTGATAGACTTGCAAATGAGTACAGTGCTGAATTTACCTGATTGTTTGCTTCACGTGGAATTGGTGACAGCCAAAAGCAGGCTTTTGTAAGCAATGGTAAAGTGGGATTCATGTGGCTTATTAGGTTTTAGGGCTGGTATCTAAAACCTCTGTTGGAAGGAGTAAAACCTGTATCTTTTCAGTTGCATCTAGGTTGACTTCAGCTGCAGATACCCAGCTGGAGCTGAAGATATTTTAAGATTAGCTAATAGTGATAATTTGAAGGTCTGCCGTAAATATTAGACCAAATATGAATTTTTCCAGATATTTTATTTAATTAATAACACTTTTTCAGAGTGGAAATATGGTTCTCTTCTGGATTGTGAACTTGCTTTCGCAGTGGTTGCTTTAGCTATCAAAGTTAGAGAATGTGCAGAGAAGGACAACTAAAATGGCAAAGGGATGGAGCATCTTCTATATGAAAAAGTCTGGGATTCCTCACTCTGAAGAGGAAAAGGCAGGGGATGGGGAGGTCTACAAAACTGAGGTGGTAGGTAAAGTGCACGCAGAACTGATATTTGCAAAACCCCACAGTGCTAGAAATAAGAGATGTGTTTAAAACATATTTGCATCGGGGGGCAGGGGCGTGGAAATTGTACTACTTGACACTGTGTAGTGAATTTCTCGAATGTGTTGCCATGGGCATTGTAGAAGCAGATAGCATCAGCAGTTCGGAAAGGAATTAGACAAATTTATGATCAGCAGGTCCATAAGCAGGTACTAAAGGCAATAGACGAGGTTGTACCCCTCTTAGCAGTCCCGATAAAACTGTTGTGGATGTTGGAAGTGTAAGGGGCCAAGCCTGTAGGCTCACCTGCATAGTATCTCCTGTTACCTTCCGCAGAGGAAGGGCATGAGCACAGACACTGCTATTATGAACTATGCAAACGACTATCTTGCAGTTGGATAATTCATGTGGTCATCATACTGAGACTGTAAGGAATGAGCCACACCATGGAGAGCATACCTTCTCGATCTTGAGGGTAGAGTACCCAGCTAGATGATCTGTTGTTCTTACTCAGCATCACACTTGTGTTATCTCAAATTAAAAACTGATTCTATTGTTATACAGCTTCATCCTAAGAAAGGTGTTTGGATATTCTCCAAAGAGTTTTATTTATCCTAGAAAGCTTGCTATGAAGATAAATACATGCCTAAGAATATCTTTGAAAGGAAGTTAATAAGCCTAATGCTTAGAATGCCTAAATAGTGCATGCTTACAGGAAGCAGATACACAGAGCTGAATCCATGGGAAAACTTGGTCTGATCTCAAGAAAGGGTAGGAGTTTCATAGAACACCAAAGCTCAGGGAGAGAATCATAGAATAGTTTGGGTTGGAAGGGACCTTTAAAGGTCATCTAGTGCCACCCCCCTGCAATAAGCAGGGACATCTTCAACTGGATCAGGTTGCTCAGAGCACCATCCAGCCTGACCTTGAATGTTTCCACGGATGGGGCATCTACCACCTCTCTGGGCATCCTGTTCCAGTGTTTCACCACCCTCATCGTAAAAAATGTCTTCCTTATATCTAGTCTAAATCTACCCTCTTTTAGTTTAAAACCATTCCCCATTGTCCTGTTGCAACAGGCCCTACTAAAAAGTTTGTCCCCATCTTTCTTATAAGCCCTCTTTAAGTACTGAAAGGCCACAGTAAGGTCTCCCCAAAGCCTTCTCTTCTCCAGACTGAATAACCCCAACTCTCTCAGCCTTTCCTCATAGGAGAGGTGTTCCACCCCCCTGATCATTTTTGTGGCCCTCCTCTAGACCCGCTCCAACAGGTCCATGTCTTTCCTGTGCTGAGGGCTCCAGAGCTGGACGCAGTCCTCCAGGTGGGGTCTCACCAGAGCAGAGTAGAGGGGCAGAATCACCTCCCTCGACCTGCTGGCCACGCTTCTTTTGATGCAGCCCAGGATACAGTTGGCCGCCTGGGCTGCGAGCGCACATTGCTGGCTCATGTCCAGCTTTTCATCCACCAGTACCCCTGAGGGGACAAGGTGTGCATTAGATTATCTGTTGTAGTTAACATGGTAAAGTTAATTCTTTCTCTTTTTTTTTTTCCTAATTCCAGGAAGGAGGGGCAATTGTGTAAAATGTTATTATCATACTTAATGGGGATTTTTTTTTTTTGGAGTCTGAGTTAAGAAGCTAAACTAAGAATTTTTGTATTGCAAGTCAAAAAATTTAAACCAGTTCAGCAAGCTGAAAATCCACATGCAGGCTACAATGGTGCAGAATTTTAGAAAACTGGAAGTGTAAGAGTATGCTTCATCATAATGTATTTTGTTTTACAGCTTCTAGATGCATTTGGACACAAGTCCAATATTAGTTTGGTGTTTGACTTTATGGAAACGGATCTAGAGGTAAAATATTTTTTTAAAGACTTCTATTTCAGTATCTTCAAATGGTTTTTGAAAATACTACTTTAACAGGCTTACATTGCCCATGTTAGAAAGGTGACTTTCATTATGTCAGTTCATTAAGATCATGTCTTAAAAGTAGTTTGAACAATTTGACAATTTTTGTGAGTTCTCAGCTGATAATGCCTTTACTTTTAAATACTTGTCAGCATGATCTTCAGGAAACAGATTATGTTTACTATGTTAGTTTTCTGGGACTCCAGTGAGAGCGTAGAACCTCAGCCATAGATCAGCATCTTGGAGTGCAATTGCTAAGCATAATATCATCAAACATGTTCAAGTAAGTGTGATACTAAAGTATACCAAGTGATGAGCTGGTACTAAAAATTGCATGCACCTGAACCGTTCTTTTAAATGTCACGATGCTAGGTACTTGCAAATCAGCATCTTACAGATATTTCATTCTCCAAGACCTTAAGTCAATTTGTCTTTGCGGAAGTCTTTATATGAGATATTTTGATGCAAGATTCTTCATTTTGGAAGACTGTCCTAGATGGCAATTCATGTCAGATCTCTATATGCACACATTATACCTATTCTGGACTGAAATTAATGTAGTTATTAAGCTAGCTCATTACATAAATGCTAGCCCCATATCTTAACAGCATATAAAATATTAAAAGAAAACATTGACAGGCTTGCTGAAATCTAGATGAATGCGAGACTGAAAAGGTTAGGCCAGTTTTTTGCTAATAGACGTTAAAGTAATGAGTAGACTTTCTAGAGGATTCATTCTGTTTACTTAGTAACTATTTAGAGCTGAAGAAGATACAGTGTACAAAGAGGAATGAAATACTCTTGTACTACATAATGCTGTGCCATGCAGAGTGTTTAACTCTGTATTGTGGTGTCACTCGAGCCACCATTTGGGACTGCAGTCTGTTGTGATTGAGCATGTGCTGCATACATGAAATTTTGTGTGGTATTAGACAGGTATTTTGTAAGTCTTAAACAACTTAAAGCTTAGGAAAGGCTGGTGCTGAACTGGACAGTAATATTAACAAGCAGGTTTTGGGGAGTAGTGTAGAAATACTTTCAAACATGATGTTTACATAGAATTTTAATGTTAAAAATCAAAGAATGTAGAAAAATGTAAGTAGATTTGTTAAAATATAGTAAAGTGGCCATACCTTCTCGTCTTCGTGGAAATAGAAGAGGAAGCCATTACATTTACAAAGATTAGATGCTTAGGTTGCATGGAGAAAGAAGGAATAAGTGGGAACATAATTTCAAGTTTACTGACACATTTATAATTTTTATGTGTACATTTTTGTCTTGTAAGTTTGGGTATCAGCCTGGAACTGAGATAAAATAATAAACTTTTGTTTCCCACCCATTTTCTCATTTGCTGGTTATGCAAAGTTCATGTGGGCTATCTGGACTCCCCATTTCAATTTCTGGTCTCCAGAATAGACCTATTTTTCTGGAAAAATAGTGAGAATGGTAGAGAATATGTGACTGTCAATTCGAACTTCGTCTGAAAGGATGAAATAACTTTTGAGCTGAAAGAGTGGAAGTAAGTTAATCTTGCATGGTAAGCTTTACTATCAATCTAACACTTCACAGGTTATTATAAAGGATACTAGTATTGTGTTGACACAATCTCACATCAAGGCATATATGCTGATGACACTTCAAGGATTAGAATATTTACATCAGCACTGGATTCTACACAGGGTAAGCATGTACTAAACTGATAGCCTTTATGCTGTAACAAAAGTCACATTTGATAGAATTTGACTCTAAAGTCTAATGAAGATCGTTTTGAAGTTCATATGTTCTTAGCCCATAAGCATTCATGCTAGCTGTTTTGAAGGGACAATAGCAGTACCAGAAATGTTAAGAATTACTGATGTGTTTATCATTTAGATATTTATATAAAAGTGTCTCAAGTTACATATGACTTTGATTAGGACTGTGAACGGGGTCTGGCTGGGATGGATTTAACTTTCTTCACAGCAGCCGTTAAGGTGCTGTGTTTTGGATTTGTGGCTAAAACAGTTTTGGTAACAGACCAGTGTTTTGGCTATTGCTGAACAGTGCTTGGGCACTGCCAAAGCTTTCTCTTTTTCTCACTCTGCCCCTGCCCCAGTGAGTAGGCTGGGAGTGGGCAAGAAGGGGGGGGAATACAGCTGGGACAGCTGACCCAAGTTGGCCAGGGGATACTGCATGCCATATAACGCCATGCTCGGCAATAAAAACTGGGGTAGAGGAAGAAGGGGGTGTTTTGGCTTCCAAGGTGGTGGTGGTTACAGACTGTCTGGGCATCAGTCTGCTTGTAGAAGGTGGTGAATGATTTCCATTGCATTGCTTGTTCGGATTTTTTCCTCCTTCCTTTACCTGTTAAACTGCCTTTATATTGCTTCCAGAGTTTTCTTGCTTTTGTTCTTCTTGTTCCCTCCCCTATCCTGCTGGGGAGGGGCAGGATGAGAACAGAGTGAACAAATGGCTGTGTGGGTGCTTCGCTGCTGGCCAAAGGTCAACCCACGACCCACTGTTACTGTATTAAACTGTATCACTTCCATGATTTCTACAGTTATTTGAAACATGTGCAAGGTCTTTTTATTATTCATTTGGCTACTATGCAGTTAAGACAGAACTGCTGTTCCTGCAGCAAAGCTGAAACCTATCAAGAGGCAGGTTTTGTTTTAAACTCTGCAGTTTAAATATGATAATATTCAAATGTGTGCGACTATGATTTTCATGTGTTATGAAATACTTGATTTCGTGGTTTTCCTCACAATGTAGACTTACGATAGAATCAAAAGGCTGCATTTTAGAATACTATTATGGCACACCTGTCAGGAGGTTCATTGTATGTCTGTTTTTATAAACACTGACAAAATTCATTCTTTGCTTTTTGTACTGACAGGATCTTAAACCAAATAATTTGTTGCTAGATGAAAATGGGGTTTTAAAATTGGCTGACTTTGGCTTGGCAAAATCTTTTGGAAGCCCAAATAGAGTTTATACACACCAGGTAGTGACAAGGTAAGACATTCTATTTTTTTTCTTACATAGTAATTGTGTAGCTGTTTTGTAGTGTCTCTTGAAATATGTCATGTCAAATCAACATGTTCAAAGTTTGACACCTAGCTCATGTGATATGGCTGTAGTGGCAAGACCCTCATAAAGAAAACACAAGAAAGCATTGTTTAGCAAAGTCTCCATAAGAACTGCTAGAATATGCATCCATGGGGGTTGTTCTGGGGTATGATACCATTTTGAAACGCATGGAAATAATATGTATCTGCCTATAAGCCTGCCTTTCAGAGCAAGACAGCTGTTACTTTCTGTTAACCACGAGACCTAGAATCTTTTTTTGTAGCTAGTCACATTACCTATTATGAGACAAAAGCTTGAACGAATTAAAATATTTATTGATGTTATTTATGGCATGCTTATTTAAGGTATGCTTTAAAAAGCAGGTCTGCAAAATATGCAAGGTATTTCCTTTTGTCTGCTGTGATGCTAAAACTATTTAGGCAAAGCTGGTTTGTTTTAACACCTTTATTCAAAAGGCAGAAATGCTACAGTAGTTTCAAATGCAGTGTGTATCAGATCATTGCATTAAACTTGATTGTTCTTAGGCAGTGGAAGTAGACGTTTTAAACAACTGCCATCAAGGTTCATTTTGCATAAAACAAGTCTCTATGCGTAGATCTGTTGGTATGGAGATTTTTGGAAGCTGGAAGGAAGTCCGTCTTTCTGTCATTTCTTCAACATAAAGTTTAAAGAAAATTTTGGTTTATAACATGCAAAACTGCCTGTTAAATACTTTTTTCCTTTGCACATCTGCATTTCTGTTTCTTGTTAATCAGCTCAGTTGAAACTGTAGTTAATTTGTGGTTATATGTGACCCCATGGTGAGGAATGCACAATTTTGTTCGGTCTTTCTTAAACAAAACACTTTACAGGGTACAGTACAGCTCTTCAGTATCTGAAAAATGTATAGGCAGGAGCAGCATCCTCTTTGTAGTTCCTGCATTGCTACAATATACAGCATTTGACATGAGCAAAGCCAGGTGATTTTCCCAAAATGTGTTTTCTTTTCAGGTGGTACCGAGCCCCAGAACTATTGTTTGGTGCTAGAATGTATGGTGTTGGTGTCGATATGTGGGCTGTTGGTTGTATTTTAGCTGAATTGCTTCTCAGGGTAAGTCTTCAAATGTAAGCATTTTGTATTTGCTCTTCAGTGCATTACAACTTTGTATGTGGGCTTCCTCTCTTCTGCTAACAGCAGCAGGCGAAGGCAGTTAGGCTATTTAGGAAAGGAAGAAGAGGAGGGGGGAAAAAAGCTTCCAAAAGGTTGCTAACTGTAAGGAAAGTGAAATTTTGGAATAGGCTGGGGTTCCGTAAGGATTACAATCATTGGAAGGCTTTAAAAACAGCTGGGTAAAAAAATTCAAACAAACTGTCACAGTCTTGCCTTGGAGAAGGTCGAGTAGATAACTCTTCCAGTCCTCTGAGCGTTATCCTTTCACACAACCTTCTATCAGTTTTCATTTGCTATCCTTCTAGAAATGTGACATCATAGATACATGCATACTCTGTCCCTTATACATTGTTCCTCAATAACGGTAAATAATTATCACCAGTACCTTAATTGTGGGTTTATTTGTAATGAGCAGAAGGCTGATGTTTTTCTAAGCTGTGGTTAGTCGACAATACTGGAATGAAGCTGAAGGTTAACATCAGGCTAATCCTATGCCACTCTTGAGTGTGGTACACAGATGTAATGGTCCTTAAATATGTTCTACTGAAGTAGACCATTTATTATGTAGCTCTTTGGAGAGGACGTGAAAGTGTGGGGTGGGGATTGAAGGGCAGGGGCACAGACACAGCTGAAAGCATGAAGTAGCCTCCAGTATAATTTATCTTCCAAGAGTAAGTGGCTTCTGCTTGGGTTTTGCACTGTACTTTAAATGTTTGTGTGGCCATGTCATGAACCAGACTGGGGAATTGGTCAGTCTGAAAACACCTTGAAAGAAATCTTTTTGCCTTGATTTATCCCACAAACAGGTGTGATGGTACAATTTCGTTGGCAGTTCAGAACTGGAAATGTACAGTGGCTATTTAAGCAGTGCTAGTGATACATACATAAATATGCATTAGACCTGCTAAAGTGGTATGAACTCAAGGAAAGTCAGAAAGCAAATAAGAAATTGTTGAATTCTGTTGATTCTTTGGTTTCTCACAAAGCAGAAAATGTGTTATGGTTCAGTTTTATCACTGTGATAGTTTTAAATGTATCTGTCCTTTTTCTTCCTGCGTGTACTGGGTTGAGGGACAATGCAACTTCTGGGAGCTTTACAAAAGCAGTTATGGTCAAGTGGCTTTCGTGACACCAGGATTTTACACTGCCTAGTGTACTACTTAGTTAAATACTGCCTCTAATTCTTCGTAATTTTGCTTTGGTCACAATGTCCCTTTTTTCTTCCATTGTGTGCCTGGTGTGCAAGCTGCAAGTTGAATTAGGCAAATATCCCCCTTTGTCTTCTGCTTAGTTTAAATGAGATGTGACAGTGATTAAGCAGTTTCTATCCTAGTGGGTCACTACTTTCCCTCATGCTGTGATGTCATTCCATCAGTCTAACTGTTGCGTGTGTAATCCAGTTACAGTTCACTTTAAATGTTTTGAATATATGTAAAATGTAACTTCAGGGAGCAGATGATGGGTGGTGAGGCACTGGAACAGGTTGCCCAGAGAAGTTGTGGATGCCCCGTCCTTGGAAGTGTTCAAGGCCAGGTTGGATGGGGCTTTGTGCAACCTGATCCAGTGGAAGGTGTCCCTGCCCATGGCAGGGGGGTTGGAACTAGATGATCTTTAAGGATCCTTCCAACCCAAACCATTCTATGATGATTCTATGATGGAAAGATCACTATGACCAACCAATTTTAAACTAGCAACTGAGATGTAAAATCTTTCCTCTCCTGTGTTTAGTTATTTTACATTAAATAGTGGTGGTTTAATCTTACATTTAGCTCTTTGCTATAAAGTCAGTGATATCAAGGCTGGGTTGCAAGAAACCTTCAGAATCTATTTGAACATCACTAGAAAGCCTCAAATATTCAGTGTACCTCTTTGTGGGCAGCTGGTATACAAAGATGTTTTGCCTTGCAATTATGAGGGATAGCTCAAAGTTCCTCTCTAGAATTGAAGTTCAGAAGTTAATTCAATAAAATGCTATTGCCTACTTCCAGGTTCCTTTTTTGCCCGGAGACTCTGATCTTGACCAGCTGACGAGGATATTTGAAACACTGGGCACTCCAACAGAAGAACAGTGGCCTGTGAGTCCTTTTGTTTAACAGACTGACACTAGTTTTACTTGATATTCTGTATTTTAGATTTTGAAATTAAATTAAAGGGTATACCGGAATACTTGAGTAGATTTTCAGAAGGCAGCTGCCTGATCTCACAAAGCGGAGGATAAGCAGCTGAGATTTATTGTTTCTCTTGGCAAATCTCTGGTCAATATAGCAGTGTTGTGAGCATTAAGTAACAGTAATAAAACTTCTTGGTTTCCTTTCTGTGTGTATCCACAGTTTCCCATGACTATTGGTGTGAAATTATTGTTGTTGCTTAATGTTTTTGAGATGCTTGATTAATTAGTCTGCTGTAACCTGAAAGGCCTTAATAACTTTCAGAAGTAGGAACAATTTGTAGGGACATAAGTTGGCCTGGATAAGTTATAGTTTTGGGATACAGTAAGAAACACCAGACCAACAGCTTTAGGGATAAACAATTTATCTCAGAGTAACAGTACTGTAACAAATACAAATTAGTAGTACAATTATGTCTGTTGAGATGACAGTAAATTCAGTAATTCAATAACACCAGGCTAAACTTAGTGTCAGAGCACACAATGACCTTCCTAACCATGGTTATCAGGCAGACTGACAGGAAGCAGGGCATAACTTCTGATGAGCGACTTGGACCAGCTGTCGGGCACAGGGAGTCCTGAATTCCCTGATCAGGCTGTCCTCTTTTGCAGTTGAGTTGTGGAAGCACTCTCTGGACTTGCTAACCAGTCATCACATCCCACCTCTGCTCTCCTTCTGTGCCAGTTTTCCTTTATGTGAATGGTGCTCAGATGCTATCTTAAGTAGCGTGCAATCACCATGTGGAACTATAGCCATATGAGACGTGTGGTCACCGTATGGAGGAGACACTGTATAAGGCAATACTAGCCCCACATTTTCACCCCTTGCTTATGCGACTGTGTGGGGGAAAGGGTGGTTGTCTTGCCATGGCAGCAGAAGGCCAAGACCGATGTTGACACTACCCACCTCACGGGGAGTGTCAGGTGTGGAGAGGAGTCTGGCCATGGAGTGATGAAGGGTTAAATTGAGACAAGATGATCAATCAGGTGGTGTGCCAAGAAACCGTTAGAACAATGTGGGCCAAAAGCCAAGTACAAATCTTTAATATGACAACTAAAACAAGTAAGAAGCCACTCAAAATAAGGATAACAACTAGGTAAAGAAGTAGGATGTTCCATATCCCCCTAGCGGTGGGAGACCATCCTAAAAAGGATTCCTGCCAATTATGTTTGACTTTTTTCTTTTTATTTTTAATTGTAAAAAAAACACTTTCCAGGATTTGTTTGATCTCTGGTACCATGATTATTAAAGTCTGTTGTGGTTGCTTCTTTGCCTGTTTCAATAGTTGATGTAAATCTTCATGTTGCAAAAACCATTCAATTAGAGATAAATTCATACTGATAAGGGTATGGATGATATGGTGGGTTTGGGGAGGGAAGCAGGAGAGGGACTTGGATATGTGGGAATAATATTACACTTAAGAGAGCTGTCAGAGCATTAGCCCAAAGGCATACAGTATCAACTGAGTGAGAAAATCTAAGGGTCGTGCTACAAAAGAGTTAATGTAGGCATACAACACGCTAATTGTTGATCCACTGGTGTGTTGGTCCCTTAACTGATACAGAGGTATCTCCCATTTACAATCCCACAGTTAACTGTGACATTCTGCTCTGGGTTATGGAGGTATAATATAGTCTCAAAGAAGGATTCCATATTGGGGAGCTGTGGGGTTTTCCTCCTACCAGTGTTAAAGCAGCGAGATTCCATAAGCCAGGTTTCCCTGTTTGTCAATACAATTTGAATACATTCAGTTCACTACATTTGAACATGTATTCCACAGTGTGCTGCAACCTGGACTAAAGCTTTAACAGTGGGATAGCTCCAATGCTCATGCAACCAGTGAGCTACTATGGTGGTTCCACATTCCAAGTTGCAGGTTTGGGCTAAGGTTTCCTCAGTTTCGTCTGCTACTGTTGGGCTGCTATCAACTTACCATGCGTGTCAGTGTCCACTCTCACTTCCACCCCTCTGATTGCAGCAGTGGTGTCTTTTCAGTAATTCCACCTAGCCTCAGCCATGGGGTGAGCAGAACGGGATCAACGTGGCCCACAGCTGAAGTGTGCAAACATCTTCCTAAAGAAGGTGACCCCTAATTTCTGCGGTAAGAGGGCGGAAGGAGCACGCTTTCCAAGAGGGAAAGCCACCAGGTGCACCTAGAAGAACAGCCCAGGTGACAGACAGCATGAGCAGAGAAGCAAATGGCTAAGCAAAGGGCCAGGAGTTTTAGCCATCTGGGCAGTACCATGGCAATTGGCCATAATGATTTGGCCATCAGTGGTATAGATAGCGGTGTCACACCCAAACCAGGCATTACAGAGGATTGCTGAGCCATCAGTAAACCAGGCATCCTCCTGTGGGATGGTGAAAGGAGGGACTTCTGTAATAGGCAGATCTGAGTGATCGTTGGTAGCTACAAGAATGGGAAAGGCGAGGTGGGTGAGAATACAATGGTTGGGGCCTGAAGGTTGGGCTCCATCAGTGATGACAGGGATACCAAGAATCCAATATTGAGTGGCAATGGATTGAGTTCATCCTTCAGGGAAAGGAATGTTGTGAAGGATGCCATGAAGAATGGGATGTGTAAAGTCCCCTAAGTGTAAGGGGACAATCCCCAAGGAGTTTGTCAATGTCAGAAAAGGTAGCAAGTGGAAAACGCTTCCATTCACAGTACAAGGCTTGTGCATCTCGTCACCCCTTGCTACCAAAATGGATTGGTTTAGGGGTAGGGTCCTTGGAACTTCTTTCCCGGAACAATTCCCACCAGGCACCATTTCCACTCTACTGGACCCTGAGTTCAAATCTGCCAGTAGGGGTGAGGAGTCCTAAATATTGATACTATTGAATACTTTTTAGGAGAAGGGTTAAGACCTGTTGATTACTTGTGTTCCAGCCCCAGGTGAAATGTTTTTGCAGCGAGGAATACAGAGGATAGACTAGCTGACTAAAACCAGGGACATGGGCATGCCATAATTTATAAAGTGCCTAAAATCTCTGGAGGTTGTGTTTAGAAGAGGGAGTAGGTGAAGATAAAACAGATTGCAAGACGATTTCAGGAATACTTTTGGTACTGGCACACAAGGAGACTCGTATATTCTAGGCAGGACCGTGGCATTTACAAGGAGGAATAGAAAGATCCCAGTGTTCTTTCAAGGCTGAAACTAAGAGGGTCATATCTTGTGCAACAGATTCAAGTGTAGATCTGCCCAGAAGAATGTCATGGGTATACTGGTAGCAAGAGAGAGATCAGGAGTGGAAGAAATTTCAGCTGATGCTAAGAGACCATGAGTAAGGGTATAACTATGGTGATAATCTTGAGGTAAATCAGTAAAGGTGTACAGAATGCTATTTCATGTAAAAGTAAAGTGACCTTGGCCATTTGAGTGGATGGGATACCAGAAGAACATATCTTTAACATCCAAAACTGCCATCCATAGGTAAGAAGCAAGGCAAATAGTGTTGAGTACTTCAGCAGCTATTAGGACTGTTGCATGAAGCAGAGAGGAGGCAGAATGTATGCTACGGTAGTCAACAGTCGGATGCCAAGACCCATTTGTTGGGTTTGCCCACTGGCCAGATGGGGCTGCTAAACGGGGCATGGGTGTTAATGACTCCTTCCTGTTCTTCCAGTCCTGTGAGAAGGGAGGTAGGTGATGGGGTTTTGGGCTTGTGTACAGAGTGCTGCTGTAAATTAACAACGTGGGTCACTGGAGGTAGGGGGAGGTACTTACTTAGCAGGTGGTTTGCTTCAGAAGTCCCAAGATACCATACGTTGCCTTGAGCATCATGGAAGGTTTGGCTTCTGAGTAGGTTCATATCTAAGATGTTAGAATCTCCCAAAACTGCAGATCCTTGGGCCTTACACCTGTTAGGGAAGTCATACTTGACTCTGAGTACAGGAACAGGTATGAGTGCTTCTGTGAACCCACAGACTACTGCAATATGAGGGAGGTGGTCCCCTCTGGTGTGTGATCTAATGATGACAGAAATTTGAGCACCTATATCAATGAGGCAATGCAAACACAATTTATCATTAATGGTGACATCTAGCACTAGATTGGAAGTCCATATAAGCCGCACCCTCCATAGCACCTCAGAGGGACTGGTGGCTTCTGACCAGCCCCCTGTAGTGCTAACTGGACCTCTAATAAGTTTGGGTAATGCAAGGCTGGGGTTTCCAGGCTCCAGCTGATGGAATGGCAGGAGGGGCACTTGGGCCTTTACCTCTGATGGGAGAATGTGTGGCACAATGCGGGGTGTTGGCAAGAGCCAGTAACACTGATGCTGGGACTGTGTATTGCCTATTCGGAAATGCCCAGGGCCAAACAGGCTTTCCATGTTTCAAGGTGCTTTGGGTCAGGGCCCTTTCACAGTGGCACAGGGGTTTTTTTAACTTATGGGGGCACAACAGGGTTTGGTGGTAACTATAGCTGCATCTTTAGCGAGATGGGAAGAAACAGAATGGGCACGGCAGAAACTACCTTTTGTAATAGCAGGGACTGTGTGGGGCTGGGTGCTGCACTTGTAAAGCCAGCGCCTATTGACATTAAATGTCCTATGCGTGGACCCTTTTTGACTAGTAGGCACCACTGTGTCTCAGTAGGATGATGATAGGTCTTCATCTGCCACAGGGCCTATATCTAAATCATGATTGATAACCAACCTAGGTATGCTCAGTTCTAAATCTGTGGGATTGGCCAAGGAATAGCCAGGGTCCCCAGTCATCTTGGGGCACTTCTCTTTGAACGTAAACTGTTGATGCCCAAAACACAGAGCCTGTGTTTTCTGGAATTTGTAGTCAGATTCCAGACCCTAAAGTGAGGGTCTGGGCTTCTGATTCTGAAATTTGGGTGGCATCCCCACCTTATATTTGCAAGCCAGGCTAAGTAATCCACAGTAACAGATCTGCGATAGCACTTGCTTAATTTGACTAGGTGTATGTTTGTGAAAGAGCATGTAGGAATACTTGCAATGCCTCCATTAGCATTGTACCCAATTTCAATAATTGATGGGATTCGTAAGTCTGGTTGGACTTCACAAATTTATGTATCATCGGTTGAATCCAAATTGAGCCAAATATTTCCTTCCCAGTCATCTTGGTCAACATGTAAAGCTTTATGTATTTTTGTTGCAGAAACTCACTTTTCTGTAGCATCCAGCTGCTTGTCAAGTTTTTCTTGGGCAGGTGCTGCCACCAGGGGCACCACGAAGTGCTCTAATTTCTCCATGCAAGCCTGCACACTTTTAACACAGGCAGTGGCGAGAGTCTTGTCTTCAAATGCAGGCTGAGTATCCTGCTGGGCTTGAGCTAATTCTTGCAGGGAGACAGCTCAGGCTTTGGCTGCAGTCAAATGATGCTCAGTATTTCTGAGACAGTGAGCAAAGAGGAATAGGCAGAGTAACTTCCGCTTCATGTTTTTGTCTTTCTGAATTTCTCTAACTAAAGTAGCTAGGGAAAAGCAAACAGGTACTTCCCTCCGTCAGAGAATCTGGTGTCTATGGGCAGGGCAAAACAACCAGTTAGGGCACCCACTACAAGGTTGGGGCAGGTAACGATGCTGTGTACCGTATCGCACTTCTGACACCAGAGGTGGCCCAGCCAAGTTACAGGATATGGTAACAGACAACAGACCAATAGCTTTAGGGATAAACAGTTTATCTGAGAATAATGGTGCAGTAACAAATACAAATCAGTAGTATCATTATCTGGGTCACGATGACAGTAAATCCAGTAATTCACTAATACTGGGCTAAACTTAATGTCAGGGTGCATGATGACCTACATAACCATGGTTATCAGGCAGGCTAACAGGAAGTGGGGCATGGCTTCTTTGGACAGGCAACTTGGACCAGCTGATGGGCACGGGGGGTCCAGAATTCCCTGATCAGACTGTCCTCTTTTGTCGTTGAGTTGTGGAAGCACTCTCTGGACTTGTTAACCAGTCACCACATCCCACCTCTGCTCCCTCTCCGTGCTGCTTTTCCTTTCTGTGAATGGTGCTCGAATGCTATGGTGCGTGATCACCAAATGGAGCTATGGCCATATGGAGAAATATCGTATAAGGCACGACTAGCCCCACACAATTCTCTTGTTGCTCTGGGATTCTAAATGAAATGCATGAAGATTTTTGCAATGACATTTCTGCTTTCTTTGGAGAGGAAGAGTAAAGATATAGGTGGGCAAGGGAGAGAAAAGGAGATTTGCTAGCATGACAGAGATGATGCATTCCCAAATTAATTTGCAAACCCATGCATTTCAAGAATTGAAACGTTTACTGTCAAGATTATAACTGACTGAGCACATTTTTCACTTCAGTGTTAATTTTTATTTTGGTTGGATAAACTTACTGAAGTATGATGACTAGAGTTTTAAAATACTTAAAACACTATTAAAATACTATGTTTGGATAATTGTCTATTACAAGATCATTTTTATGATAGAATTTGAGTACAATGGGATTGATTTCATACCTACAGGAGAAAAAAGTACGTAATTCATCTGTTGTTTAACTGCTTGGCATGTTTTCCTTCCCTCCCTCCACTCTCCAGATAAAAAGGTTCAGTTGTGCATTTCAAACATAGCTCAAAATGCTCATGATGATCAGCTAACTTTGAGAAGGAGGACAGTGTATTATTAACTTGAAGAAAATGCAGACTGGCTCTTTTGTCTCTTCCACCGTGTCAGTTTGCAAAAGAAAAAAGTTTTACTTCATTTGTCTGCACCCACTCTAAAGTTCTTTCACACTTCCTTTCTTTGTTAGCAGTTTTTCCTTTTGGACTGGTCACCACTAAGGCAAGGGAAGGACAGATCATTTGGAAAGGGAAAGTGTGACACAACTGTAACAGTTATTAAAAAAAAAAAAAGTTTGTGTGTCCTACTGTTCCTACATTTATTTTATTTCAGTGACCATGTATTAGCAAGGTGTTTTGAAAGATAATTTTCTGCTGCTGAAAGACAGCCATACGAAGTTCCCTTTCTGTGAAAGCCTGAACTGTTTCTGACTTGAAAAACATACATTCCATTTTTGGTCTTTGTAGGGGATGACGAGTCTTCCAGATTATGTCACATTTAAGTCTTTCCCTGGAATGCCACTTCAACATATCTTCAGCGCAGCTGGTGATGATTTGCTCAATCTTCTGCAAGGCTTATTCACATTTAATCCTTGCACTAGGGTTACGGCTACACAGGTACAGTACATTTGCATTATGTCCTAATGTTCATTAACCTACTGTTAATATCAGATAAATGTGCTTTGAGGCCAGTAAACCAGGTTTGAAATGAAATGTCATATAGCTCTGTCTATGAAATAGCAGAAACATATTTCCAGTGTTTTGTAGAGAGAACTCTGAAAGACATGAATAATGCTGACTGATCATCTCCATTCCCAGTGTAGAGTATAGGTAGACAACTAAAAGGTGTATGAGTCATGGCCTTCAGGCAGTCATTATATCTGACATTCAAAATGCAGTCACCTAAAGCGTGAAACTTAAGTCTTAGCATAGCATATCTTATTCCCTGGGCTTGAAAGGTTTTCATCATTACTTCATTGAGTCTTTTCTTCAATTTCATTTAAACTTTTTTGATTCTTTTTTAACATGAAATTCAGCGGTGATTTAAAGCAGCATTCTGATCTGAATATCCTTTTCCGTTATACTTTGGTGAAACTGATCTCAATTTCACTACTCCTTGATGGGGAGAAATGAATGACTTCAAATGAAAATCTTGCAGAATGTTCTAGTTCAGAATATTGATTTCTGCTAGGAGGAAGATAAAGCAGTTGGCAGTTTCAAAACTGTATTTCTGTCACCTTACATTGTTAGGGAAGCATGCAAGAAACAGCTGTCCCCTTAAGGCCAGGACTCCCGCATGGCTTGTTAGACAAGGCAGATCCCAGTCCAGGGGATTAGTGCATGTGTTATGCATCTTTTTACTAGAAGAGTTTTTCAGAGCACATTCAGGTTTTTTTTGGTCACCATCTTTAAGAACTTTCAATATAAGTTTCCAAATATTTAGTTCCACTATGCTTGGGACACCTCTGTACTAGTACGTATGTATAAAGTCATTTTACAAGTCATATTGTAGGATGGTGACTTGAATATTGAAAACATATGATTTTTCAAGTCTAGCATTTTTATTGACAGTGTCACAGTTTAAGGCAGGAAAGAACTTGCGCTTACTGTATTGGCTTTATTTATAGCTGGCATTGAATACCATGTAACTGACATTAGCAAGGGTAATGATTACCTAGGAGACAGCTTAGCCTCTTTTCCTTAACCACAGCTTATGGAAGCTGTGGAATTCCTAAAACTTAAAATAGGGTATGTAATTCCACTACATGAAATTAACCCTGCTCCCTAGCATTTGTCTTTTGCTCTAATTCAAACTACGTTTTTCTCACAGTTCACAGTGTAGAAACAGCACAGTTAAAGAAATCTGGGGGAAAGACCTATCTTAAAAGCTAGCAAAACAGTGTCCTGGATCTGATCAAGACTTCAGATATATTCTTTTAATCTTTCTTTATTTCTACTTTCTTCTTTATCCTCTTGTCTCATCTGTCTATTCAGAATGTAAGCTCTTCAGAGCTAGAAACTTGCTGTTTGTACAAGACCTCCTGCAATGTAGTCTAGAGTTTTGTTAGGATGTCTGAGCAATAGTTAAAAATAACAGTACAAAATTATCTCTTGGCTTACAACCAAAGTGCTGTAGGTAGTCGTTGAGAACACAAAATCTTGATTTGCCCCAAGGCCACCTTCTAATATAAAAGTGTCCAAGTAGTCCAATTGCAAGTGCTTTATTTCGTTATAACCTCTTTATAGATGGTGTTCTGACACTTTATACTAATTACTTGGTTATTTTTCTTCCATTATCATTAAGGCATTGAAACAGAAGTATTTCAGTAACCGACCAGGACCCACTCCAGGAAATCAGCTGCCAAGACCCAACTGTCCTGCAGAAGCTGTAAAGGAGCAACAAAATGCACTTTTAAATTTAAAAAGGAAAAGAACAGAAGGAATAGATCAAGGTAACCTCTTAATGTTTCACCTGTTTTAAAATAGGAGCTACATGCTCAGAGGGGATGTGATACTTCCAGTGTTTCAGAACAAAAACTCTCTGAATGGACTACATCCCTGGGCACCAGCACCAGCTGAAGCCCTTTAATGATTTATGTTTTAGGATAAATGCTTTAGGGTGAGAATTACTTAGTTCTGTGTTCTAACAGAATTGGTACAAAAAAGGCTCTTTTATGACGCTTAGGAATCTATTTGTTAGAAGAAATATCTAATTCTATTAATTTCTGTAATGGAGTGTGGTACTACCCAGTAAATTATAGGCTATTATGATGCCCTTTATTTTTTTTTCTGAGACATCTTACTGAGGTGGAAATAACTTAACTTTACGTCACTTAAAACAAAAAGGGGGAGTGGGAGGGCGGTGAGAGAGAAAGAAATATAGCATGTTATTCTTTCAAATGACAGACTGGAGAATGTAAATTGGATTCAGGAGAGAGATTTCTGCTCTTTCTCTCTTAGACTAAGCAAGTTAACTGTTAAGACCGCTCTGGGTAAGGAACATTAAGGACATTTCTGTGACCCTTTTAAAAGGCAAACCTATTCCCTAACATTTACTTCTATATGGAGCCTCCAGTCTTCCCCAAACAGTAGCATGGCAAGAAAAGCTCAAGACCTGTATCTGACACTAAATTACTCAGACCTTCTAGTAGAGCGGCAAATATCGGTTCTTAAAGTTGGAGTTGGTCATCTCAACAGCTGGAATAGATAGCAGCTGTCAGGTTAACATCAGCTTTTTGTTATTGCCAGTATGAGACTCTGTTTTGATACAAGAGTTTTTGGAATGGAGATGCTTCCATGAAAGTGCATTTCCTCTTGCATTCAGAGAGACAGCTACATTATTAGAGTTTAACATACTTTTTAGGCACTTTAACTTGTTGTGTCTTGGTCTTTGTCAAATTAAAAGTAAAATGCATTAGTTCACTAGTTTAAGATTCTAATATCAAAGAAAAACTTAATCAGTTGACTATTTGCATGCTCTTTGCCGACCCCAGTATCATGGATCAACTGACATGTGGGGACTTGTCAAGTTACCATAGCTTAGGTAATTAATTCAAGCTTTTTAGCTCCTTTTGCAAGGACCATGTGAGGGTCTGTGATTAATGTTTTGGAGTACGTGCCCTAAAATATGCCTATTAACTAAAGGACAGGAAAGAGAAAGAAATGCTTCCTTGAGTTCTGTGACTTAACTATTTGAAGTCTTGCATTTGACAATGAGCAGAGTTTCCAGAGCTGTATCAAGCTAGAACACTAATGGCTTTAACATCTTTCTGAAAGTCTCATCTTTAGCAAGAGGAAATCAGACTTGTGTGTTAAATGCCAGGAGTTTTGAGATTGGCTATAACTAAGGCATTTAGGAAGTCAGCATTACTTTTTGAGACTTTTGAGTACCAGTATAAAAAGCAGTGTCATTTCCACTGAGTGGAAATGGAAACATAATCGATTTTCTGATGTGGATTTTCCATTATGTTCTGTTACTGCCTTAGCTGGGCTGACAGAACTAGAGGATCTCAAAGGTAGATCCTCTAGTGCAAATGAACATTAAAGGAGAGAGACAATGTTAGAACTAGCAAATCTGCTACCCTGGATTTCATTTGACATCCTTACATGGCGTTATCATCTAAAGTTAAAAACTGAATATTGGTTTGGAAGAACAATCTTACAGTCTTTGTTTAAATAAAATTTGAAGCACAGCATGTTTTTATTGCTATTGAGGGTGAAAATGTGCAAAAGTCATTTCAAAGAAAAATAAGTTGCATCCCCTGAAGTTCTTAGGCTGGCCTGTGCTTGCGTCCTGCATAGTACATTCTTATTCCGTTAGCCCTGTTGAGGTAGCACTCTGGAACTCAGCAGAATGAACTGAGTGATTACTGATGGGTGCCCTCTTATAAAATGTTAGCACTGGGGGCTGGCTGCCAGGAGAAAGAATTTGTGCTATCCCTTTAAGTGCTGCTTTTTCACAAGAACAAAACCCTGTAGCCTGTGGGGCATGTTCACCAAACTTAAATGTGCAGCAGCTGTACTTCTCAAAAAACAGCTTCTCTCTTTAGGGGAGAACTATCGCTAGATGGATGACTGCTTGTGAAAAGTATTAAGCATGCATCATTTCTAGCTATTGCTACCACCTATTTCTCATCAGTGAGGTATGTGGAGATGCTGATGCTACGATGACATCCATCTTCCTCCCTCTGGCAAATACTTAATCAAAAGCAGCACTCCTTCCCCAGAACACCAATTTCTAGTCCTATTAATTTCACTTCTACATAACCATAGGTTCGCAAAACAGAGAGTATAAAAGATACAGCACTAAACTTTTTCCTGAGTTAACACAGTGTAAGAAATCTATCTAATTTCAGAACTATTCTACATCGGTTTGGAAAAAAAAATACCATTCTATTTATATCTAAGGTTAAGAATTTGTATTGTTTGGGCATTCGTTTAAAGTTCATGGGTGTGATTCAATGTCAGTGTATTTTAGAGGACACCTCTGCCTATAGGGCAGGCAAAAACAGTTGGATCCTTTCATAGTAAGCTTCATATCCATCCCAGAAGGCAGCTACGGTTTATTCTACCTACATTATAAATAAGTAGCATATGAAGAAATGAGAGGACAAGATCTGGAATAGAATCAGAGAAGTACTGCTGCCCTCATTATCTCTACAGCTGACACTAAACAAAGACGTGGTTAAAGAATGAGGCAGAGACTAGAAGTGCTCTTACTTCCTGCAGACAGCTTATTGCTGGCTAGGGACAGCACGTTAAGAAAAATCATTAAGAGTGTATGTGTGGTGGGGCAGGGTTAAGCCTTAGAATAGCTTGCCTTTGTTAGGTTTAAAAGTAGAATTAACTGGCTAGCTTTTTATACCAACAAAGAGACATACTTACATGTATTCTAAATGCAGTTAACACTTAATTACAGAATTTGGGACTCATTTAAAGTACGTGTGCTGATTCAAGTGAGCTTTGATTCTAGCACTTTTTCACAGATTCATTGGGAAAAGTCATCATGTACTGCCACTGCAGCAAACAGCATTAAGCGTCTCAGAGTAGATGTATCTCAAGAACAGTATCAAACGAACACTAAAACCTTGAGGAGGGGGTTGGACCCCTTTACTTTGGTAACAATGTGATTTACACTTTTCAGGATTACCAAAAAAATTGATTTTTTGATTGCTGTGGATGGTGGATGAAAATGAGTGAAAATGGCCCGAGTCCCAACCATTGAAAAAAACGCTGTAATAGTCACTGGATGGTTATTTTGTAATATTTTCATATGTAAAATGTGAATTTAATATTTCCTTACTGAAACAGAGGTTTCATTAACCCTACTTCTTTTTTTGAATAAAAGTGTTTTTAAGCAAAACAAGAAGATTCCTTTCTCTGGTTTGCTGTCTCGTTACTTTGACTCGTGCTTTGAGGTAGTAGCTGTCAAAACTGCTTGCTGGCTACAGATTTACACAGACTAATTTTGCAGAACCTTTTTGCTGAATCACGTGCTATCCTGTACAGATGCACACCCTAAGGAGGAAAACTACAAATAACTCTTCTCACCTGGAGCTTAGATATACATATGATTGTCTACCAGCCCTATAATAAATTTTGGAAAAAATGTATGGTTATAAGGGAAGGGCAGGATGCTTTTTTGTTCAAATTAATATGCCAATGTATTAACAAATGAGTTTGCATGTGCTCTCTCAGCAGTCATGCATTAAGACTTTCCAAGGACACATCCACTACATTGAAAACAGTATGATGCACAGATTGAATATGAAGTATTGGGGTTTTCTGCAGACTTCAGTCTTTCAGGAGAAATTATCTGAGAGGGTATAAATACTGTTTCCTTCACAGCCTCAAGATTGCAATAAGAGATGGAGGGAGATCCAGCTGGGAAAACTATACCAGCCCTCCTGTCAACCTGTGGCTGTTGAACAATTCATAGTGCAGATACTGGGCTCAGCTCTGTTGCCTGATTTCCAGCATGGCTGTGTTGCAGAGTGGCTGCTGGGTAACCAAACTTCTGAAATGGAGAGAAACAAGCCAGTAGGTGCTGTTGATGCAGCTTAACCGCATGCCCACCCCTGCTGTGCAGTGGATCTCAGAGATACCCGGTGAGCCATTGTCATTATCCCACCTGTGAACCGCTTTCAGCATTCTGTTTTCTAATGTATGTGGCAAGTGCATTAGTAGAAGACTTTGAGGCTTGTAGAGGAAGAGCAACCATCTTCTTGCTCCTGTGTTACTTCATTTTACTGCTACCTTGAGCCAATGTGAGGGAGAACAGTTACTAGTCTCCCAGTACCCTACTGTGTTCTGTATTGGTTGTTGGCAGTCGAAAATTAAACTTAAATTTCCCACTAAGATCTAATTGACAGTGTAGAGAAAATGTTTATCAAATAACATTAGTTACAGCATTTTTTTACTGTCTGTGTGATCAAACTTCATCATCCTGAATGCAGGTTGGGGGATTAAGAGAACTGCAGTCCTACTTCTCGAGGTCATATGTACAAAAATGTTAGTCTGAATAGGGAAGAGAGACTTAGGAGTACTGTAAGCTTTTTTGCATTGAACTTATCTAGGGCAGCATTCTGACTGGACTTAAAAGGCTAGAAACCTTCAGTTCCTAAAACAGATACTCACTGAAAAATGCAGTACCCTCACTATTGAGTATAACAAATACAGTTTGCATGGCAGTAACAATTTTAAGTATTCTGTCAGCTCTGCTTTGAGAGTAACACCATTCACTTCTTCTCAAATGCTGCGTGTGCCTAGACGATACCCTTTCCTGAAGGAAACCTTTTCCAGTAGAACAAGTAGCAATCCTCTAGGCAAGCTCCTCTTGGCAAAAGTTGTTGAGTAGGTACTGAGTTAGATGGGCAGTGTTTGAATGTACAGAGAACAGTTACTGTGAGAGAGGATATTTTGTGACCAAGGCTACTTGTTTTGTACACTTCGAGTCATGTGTTTACCGCAGCAGATGCTCAAAAATAACAATGCTTCTATATAAGTTCAGGAGCTGTTCCCTTCTAGCTCCCACACTGCAATTCATCTGGCATACTGTGCACTGCATGTACGGTTGGGGTCTGTTCTATACTGTGAGGGTATACAGTAAGTCTTGTTTTCAGCCGAGTTCATGAATGAAGCCACCTGTGTCGGGGACTAAAACTGCCTTGCTCTTAATGGTGGTGTTGTGCATAGACAAAGTCTATGTATGTCAAAGAGTAAGGTAAGATTAGAAGAAGGATCAGCACAATATTTTTTTCTTTATCTCAAGCTTTTGGATAGTCTGATTTAACTTTTGTGACTTAGATCAGAACTCTGGAAGGAATATTTGGGACTGCTGGTGAATATAACTTACTGTGCAATCATATGCAATTAGTCATCTAAATACCGTTTAATTTGTGACTTGGTTACCTTGTAAGCTTTATATCATGCTAATCATGCTTCAGCTTTGACAATCTGTCTTTTATCACACCAACTCATTGAATGTACAGCTGCTGCAACCTACTTGGCTTCTGTTCAGAACCCCAACAATCAAGGATGGTTTGTCTTGAGCCTGCAATGTGCATGCTTGTGCAAAGGTCTAAGATGTACAGTTGTGCAAACTGGAACGTAATCTAAATTCCTTCTCTCTTGGGTTGAGACAGTTCTTCTGCCCTTACCGCCTTTTTATCATGAGTTACTGCTGTTTCTTCCTGAAAGGTTAGTACTCCTCTTCGCAAACTTGATGGCTCTTACCTTGAGACTTAATGGAATTTGACTAACTTCTGTGCATTGTACTGATACTGTTTATATAATTGAATTAAAACTTTGTTTTCTTCCTTCCACTTTGTTGCAACAATAAATAATAGCAAAACTCCTTGTATGAGCACACAATACAGAAGAGGAAGGTGCTCTCTGTTTTAAACAAAACTGATTTCATTTTCTCACAGATACCAGGATTACTTGTGGTGGCATGGAGAACAAGGACTGCTAGCTATCACACCTTCATCTTGTCTCCCTGGTTCTTGATTGGTGCCAACACTGCGTGATCCCTGCAGCCTTTTTGTTTTGACAAAGAAGGCTCAGAGCCAGACTGAGTTGTAACGTACAGTCGTTGCTTTGCATTTGTGGTATGCTCTTATCCATGGTGTGGCCTTGATGCTGTCAGCACTCCAGGCAGCACTGACAGTTCTTTGCTTTTACCTGTGTTTGTTCTTGCCTCACACCTGTGAGTGTTCTTGTTCTCTTGACTTACTGCATGTACACTGCTCACTTAACTCCTACTCAGCCATTTCTTCTGATGCACAAATGTTTATGCTCCAATGTAATGATTCCTCTACAGAGCAGGTTTCACCTCTGACCTTTTAATACTCATTTGCTTCTCTGAGAGAAGGGAGGGATTGTTACAAAAAAGGCTATAGTTAGGCCTGCTTTTTGAATCCCTCTGTTCCCCCTTGCATTTCATACTCAACTATGTCAACTTCATCTCTGAGGTGAGGTATTCTCTCCATATGGCTGTAATAAAATCACACGATAAAACAGGGATAGGTCTGGATGTAGCTTGTCAGGTCGAGATGGAGAAACTTCTCAGAGAGCTAAACTGAGTGCTTTGAACATTTTTGGCAGGCTGTGTTTTGACATACACCTTGCTGATATCCAGTAGTGAGAGAAGCTGGGGAAAAGACATGCATGGCTGCAGTCTCTTTTTGGCTCCAAAATACAGCACTGCCTAGGAGAATCTTCTGTTGATTCTAGTCTTCCCAAAGACCTGCTGGGAATTAGATTTGTTCCTCCTGTAGCCCACCACTATTACCAGGAAGGCTCCAGAAGCAGCTCTGTTCTCACTAGCTTGAGAACTCCACTTGGCCAAACTTTGTTCATCCTATAATGCCAATTTCTCATTTTCAAGCTTCCCCAAGTAGAGCTGGAATAAAATCTCAGTTTTGATGCTATTGAACTAGCCTCATATCATTTCTGTGGTCAATTCTAGTTGGTTTTTTTTTTATTATTATTTCTATTCGTGAGCAACTTACTCAGAAAATTTCTCTTTGTTTCGTTTTAGAAATTCTTACTCTTTCAAATAAAAGGACAGGGGGTTGGACAGGGAGGGTTCTTTCCAAAGAATCAAATCTACAGGCCGGCAGGTCCTGCACGAGGGTTTTCTGAGAGGCTTGCTGTATGGTCAGCCAAGAAGCTATCAGTTGTGACCGTCTCCTCTAGTGCTCTTGGCTCAAATTGTGCCCAGAAACCTTCACACTAACAGCATTCATTACTGTGATAAGAACAGAAGAGTTATGCAGAGAAGGGAGGAGGAGAGGGGGCATTTCACTCTGAATTAGAAAGCATTAGTGGAATGTGGTTTACTGCCTATTACAAGATATTTGTGTCACTTCAGTAGGGACACTGACAGTTACACTAAGCTGACTTGGACAATAGGTTGTGAGCTATGTGCTTTCGTTTTGGGAAACCTCCAGGTTGGGCCAGGCTGGTAGGCAAGTATCCTGAAAGAATACTTATGCCGTTCTGCATGCAGTTGCCACCTGTGAATGAATCCCTCTCTCTCTCTTAAACGGAAAAAGTTCACTGACGAAATTTAACAGATAACTAATAAAGTATTGCAATTTGGCAATTCTGACAAAGTCTACTACTGGGTTGACAGATGTAAAACTGTCTTTTTCTTGCTACTTGAAACTTACACATATATTCAGGAGCTTCCTCTGGTTTTCTCACATCAGCATCCTAAGGAAGTCAACAGTGTGTAGAAAGACAGTGCCACATGGTTTTTATCTTTATATATGATGGTAGAAACCGATCTTAATCTTATCAGACTTAATTGCAGGGTTGAAACGCTGATTTACAACTGGATGAGTTTTCCCTGCCACTAGAGGCAGTGTCTGACAGAGAAATAAGGCAGATGGTTGGATGTGGTAACAACGCTCTGATCCTAACACTTGCCTCTGATCCTAACACTTGCCTCTCCGAGAATCATCACTCTGCCAGCTTGAAGCTCCTTGTAAGGATGGAGAACTGGGCTGTCTCTCAGCATGCAGCTTGAGCCTGCTTAACTTCATATTCTTGTAGAACTTCTTTAATAAGACCCTTTATATTGCCCTCATCTAGTAAATCGGGGGCATGCAGGCTTCCTTTCTTCCATCTGTCACTCATTAACTCCAGTATGACTTAGTGCCTCAAGCCTGCTGCTGGTTGGTTACCTGAATGTCAGAAATGTGTAAATGTGCTGGGAAACGCTGCTGTCTCCTTTTTTCCTAGCACAGTCTTTCCTTAGTGTCACCCGAGTTAAATGTCTGTGTCAGTTATTTGTAAGGTAAAGGTATTAGCTGTGATTAAGAAACCTGAGACATCATTTAATAAAATCCTGATTTAGGAATGAAAAGCTATACTGCATACACTGAGAGGTCAGAAAGAGTGACATTTGTAATTGGCATTACATGGTATCGTGCTAAAAAGGGTCAACAAAGAGCGTGCAAATGCAGCACCTCTAGAGTTCAGTGCAAAGCTGTGTAGTATTACTCTTCTGTACTTTGATTACAAAAATTAACCTACGCAGAAGGGTTTAGTTGGTGCATTTCCTTAATAGACACTGCAGATTTTAATCCACTTTGAATTAACATTGGAGTGAAAAAACAACTAAGCAACCAGTTTTTTAAACTATCATTCTCAAAATAAAAGGGTTTTTTAAAGCAAATTTGCCTGGAAATACCAGCCCTGTGGGTTTTTTAATACTAAAATCTTCAAATGCTATTAAATGCTTTTTTTCAAGTCCAACAAGTGATTTAAAACATTTCATTTGATCAGAATGTAACCCAATTTGACTACTTAAGTGCATGGATTTTTTTTTTTCTTTTTTTTTTTTTTTTTTAATAACTGCTACCAGCTAGAAAAGATTAGTGTGAATTACGGAACACTAATAAGGATCTAGATATACCACCATTTAGCATTATGACCAACCTGATATTCTGGAAGGGCCAGTTACATGTGCGTGTCTGGCCCCACATGCACTGATTGTCATCAGCCCCATCTCAGAGATCGATAGTTGCAGGTTGCTCTCGCCTTGCACTGGCAGATCATTCAGTGCTCTCTTTGCTATTATAGTTGCTCTGTGTGCCTCCCTGCACCTCCACACACGACCTTGAAGGTGATCATCCGATTATAGCAGTAACAAATACTATAGTATATAAGTCTGTACTAGATCCCAAGCCAGCTGATACTTTTCTGAAAGCTGCTGCTGGGAGATGGTCTCCCATCCCTAGAGAGGCTGACAACAGCTTAAACACTTAGATCCTAAAAGCTCAAACATCAAAAGACAACATAAAAGTTACATTTTTTTTCTAACTGTCGTTGGACTCTTTGTAGCCATTACTGTATTGTGCTTATTTATTTTTAAGCAGAGTAGCAACTGGAGAGTCAAATAAGTAAGGTGTAGTGGCCAAAAACTCTGAGCTAAAAGAGTAACTGGAGACGTGGTGCTCTTGGCAAATACTGGCACGGGCCATGCCCTGCCGTCGGGCTTCCTATACGGAGCCAAGCATTGAAAGACCTCTGAGATGCTTCAACTTCTCATGGTGCACCTTTGTGTCTCAGTGGCCTATTCCCACTTGCTTTTTGTCAGGTCTACAGCTGGGCTATACTGTGCTGTGGCACCTGGTCCTGGCACGATTCCTGGATACATTGGCTTTTGGAAGATATCCAAAGGTTCTGGAAACCCTCAGCTACCTAAGAGGATCTGGGGAGAAGCAGTCCATAATACAGGTGCTGGCGCATACTTGGGAAAAAGAACGGAGGAAGTCACGAGTTTATTATGGCCTGCAGCCACCTAGACTGTGAGACGGGGATGGTCTTGTAGTCACACACAAGTGAAAATCCTAGGTGGTAAATAAATTATTTTTGCTGTCCAATCAGACCTTTGCATGGTGCTCCCCTTTACTGGAATATCTTTTCCACAGGAAACTATTCCAGAAAACATCACAGCAGTTAGGTCATTAGCTGTGTAAGAGGTTCAGTTTGGATCTGCATGGTGGTTTCCAGAACACGTGCATCCAGGTGCATAGACATTTCCCCTCCTTAACCACATTTTTGACTGATGTCTAATTGCTGGGCTCAAGCAAAACCTACATTTACCTAAAAAGCAATTTCACATCTTTTGTATTTTAACAGGCATATAAAGTCTAAATTTACACTATAAAAATGAACTAATTTTATCTAAGTGGCCACCATGATGTGTAACAATCTGGTTTCGTTTTCCTTCTGATTGCATTTGCATTTGGAAAGATTTTCTATATTTCATTTCACCTGAAAAACAGCCAAGTGGTAGATTTCTGCTTCTCATTGGATGCAGACTTTTTGTGCTCTTCTCTTTGCCAGTTGGCACAAACCAAAATCCTTTCATTACTGAAAAATCTTGAAATTACAAAACATGGAAAGCATTGTTCCAAGTTGCAGCTTCATTTCAGAAGGTGTGAACAAAACGGCACAATTCCTAATACTCTTACCCTAAAATACACTGAGCTGGTTCATACTATGCGAGTACTGAGGAAGCAGAGAGTCCTCGAGCATTCCTGGTAAGTTATGATTTCTTTGTACTATGCCAAAAAGCTTTCTGCTTCACCACTAACGTCTTCTGAGTTCTCTATAGAGGTAGTAACGCTGTATTGTTCTCACAGCGAAGGGGCACAGTGAGAACCTCTGCTTCTGTTACAATAATGCACGTAGAAATGAGTTGGGAATGAGTAAAGTGGATGCATGTAAAGGTGCAACATCTGCAAGTGAAACTGCAGTTGGGATCCAAGGGTAATGCCTTTCCTGGTGACTTGAGCAAAGCTGATGTGCCGCAGAAGGTCACTGGTGTGTATGAAACGGGGCTGGATATCTTGCAGGCAGAGTTTTGTAGGCTGCCTGAAGGTAAGTGGGTCAGTGACATGCTTCTGGGGCTTCAGGTTCCGCTACTCTGCTCTGCTTGCCTACGCACTAAGTGAGGAGAGTGGCTTGCTCCCAGGGCACAACTGGCTTCTTACCAGGATTTTTTCTGGGAAGTGCCATATGGTTACAACTTCTAACCGAACACTTTCCTTCATTCCTCACTCCCCAGCACCTGAACTGAGACCAGAGTTTTAACTCCATTCCTGGGTACTCCTTCGCTGTCTTACTTACCACGGGGCCACTTCTTGCCCCCATTCTGCCTGACTCATTAAATCTCTGTAAATCTATGTTTGTAAAATTCCTTATACAAAGCAAGGCCAAAGCATCTTGCCTTTCTCTACTGATGCTATGGATTCCCCGTCACTGGAAAGCCCTAAGCCAGCATTAGCATCACTTCAAAGAGGCACACTTTACCCCACCAAAAGGAACAGTTCAAGGCAGGAATTACTGGTTGAAGATTTCTGGCCAGTAAATCAGATTAGGGGAACACAACAGCCTTTTCTGATTTCAGAAGATGTATTTGATGGGCAAACCTTATTCTAAACGCATGGATAGTTTCAGAGTGACAGTTCTTCTCATGCAGTAACATCTGCTCATTGCTTTGCTATTAGCCCGCTTGCCAGCAACACAGCAGGAAAGTTCAAGCCTTTCTGGTGACAAATTTTTCACTTAAAAAGCCAAGGCGCACATCCCAGGGGCTCTGGGGTGCTCTAACTGATTGGAAAGTCCGTTACAGAGCTCTGCTCCTTTTAAGAAGGCTGGATTTATTTGTGTCAGTGATAATGGTGCTGGCATTAACAGACCTGCATGGAGCAGTGAATTAATGGTGTTCCCCACCCAGTGAAGGCTTGTTGCTATCGCAGACATGCTGATGTGGGTGTACTCTTCCATCATACCTGTATGTCACCTTCACCAGTCTCTCTTTGCAAGACAGTTTCATTTTTAAACTGAACCTCAGATACTCCTTCATGTTTTGAGTTGATATTGCAGATGTGGAAATTAAGCAAAGCCTAACCAGGCAGCTTGTCATGATTGTGTGAGAAGACTGGAACACAAACAGAAGGTGAACGCAGTTTTGCTGAGTTCTTACTATGCTGTGATGCTTATGTTCCTGTGTCTTAACCACATGCTTCAAGAACCTGACTAATCTTCAAAGTTGAAAACTTCAGCGGTTTTCCATTGCCTGTTCACTGGCCACACTGCTTTCCTGTCGGTTGTTCAATTCTTGATTCTTTCTCTTCACCCTGCCTCTGGGGAGAGGAGCTGCAAGGTGTGTAGAGACGCCTACCCCCAGTCCTCACCTGAGGTTGGGGCTTTTGCTGCTCCTACAGAGCAGGGGCATCCGGCGCATTGAACTGTGGTGGGATCCTCTGGGATACCCACCAGCTGGTGTCCTTTGCAGCTAAATAACCATCTGGCTGACAGAATCAATCTTATAACAGTGGTAAATACCCCATCTCTAACTGAGTATATGCAGATGTTAGAGCACCATTAAAAATAAAGCACGTCTGCTTTTTATAAACTGTACCTTTATGGTAATGCCGGTCTCTTTGGTCCCCAGTATAACACCGAATTATGTAACGCCGATTCATCACATGATCTGCTTCCTAAAGCCTCGACTTTCTGTTTGTTTGCACACAGGAGGAAAGAGGAAGGGGTTTTACGCAACACATCCTGCGATCCATACCAATGTCCTTTTTGGTACGTGTAGCTACATTATCTACATGTATGTACCCGAATGCAGTTTAATACCTTTTAGTCGCTCTGAATTCCTAAAGCTAGGGCATTTTGAGACTAGAAATAAAGTTCCAAATGGTTATCTTAAGTATTATAGCACACGCACACACAGAGAGGCAACAAAGCAGACAAGGTGAGGGGTCTTTTCAGAGAGACCCCCATTGCTACTGTTGGAGGCTTTGTCTGCAATAGCAAAGATACCCCATCATCACACAGGGAGCTGAGAAATGCTCAGCTACTGCCTAGTGCTGCACTTGATTCCTAGCAACTGATGCTGGAGAAGGTATTTCGGGAACAGCAGGGAAGATCTCAGCTCCTGTTAGGAAAGCAGAGCCCTCAAGCCGTCCTTCAAACAAACACGACTCTTCCATGGAGGCGCGGGCAGCGCAGGGGCCATGGGATGCAGCAAAGCAGTTTGAACCGAAGGTTGGTGCATTGCAGGGTTAAACTTACACTTGACGCCTGGTCTTTTAAGATCCCTACGTTTATTTGTCTTATTCAGTGAGGTGGTTAAATTCCAGCTACTAAGCAGCAGGTGTTTTAAAGGGTGTATGAGCAGGCAAGCGATCTCAGCAGTATCCGTGAGAGCAGGGCAGCCCGGGGGGGCATTCCTGCAGGGATTCCATCTGAATGGCAGAGCTGTAGACGGCACTGCTGCGGCTCGGGCGAGCGGAATGGGAAAGTCCAAAGGCGCTGCACCGGCTGCCGTGCAAGACAAAGGCGCGGGCGCCTTCAGCCGAGGGGCAGCGGCACGACGGCTGCTCTCCCCACCGGCGGACGTGGGGCTCCCGGTTCGGAGGGCGTCCCCTCCCCCGGGGAAGGCGGGCCTCCGGGGGGCAGCCCGGCTGGCCAGATCCGCCGGGCGGAGCAGCAACAGCGGCAGCGCGGCGCTCCGCGGCGCGGAAACGGCGCGGAGCCGCCGCCTGGCCCGGCCCGGCCCGGCCCGGCCCCCCCGCCGCGCAGGCTGACGACAGCGGAAGCCGGGCGGCGGGGCCGGGCCGGGGGCGTCGCGGCCGGCAGCCGGGCAGAGGCGGTGCCGCTCCGCCCGCGGCGGCGGCGCCCCGCCGCTCCCCTGCCCTGCCCTGCCCAGCCCTGCCCGCTGCCGCATGAGGGAGGCAGCGAGGGAGGCAGGCCGCCCCGCGCCGCCGGCATGTCCGCGCCCTGCTGCGCCGGCCAGGTAGGGGGCTGGGGGGGCGCGGGAGCGCGGCAGGTGTGCGCGGCGGGCGGCGCGGGCCCCGCAAGCCGCCCTGCACCGGGCGGGAGGCGCGGGGGGATCCCCCGGGAGACGGCGCTGGGGGCCCGCCCGGGCGCTCCGACGGTCGTCGCGGGGAGTGGGGAGCGGTGTCCCGGGGGAGCGCCCCGCGGGGCCGGGGTGGTGACGGCCCTCCGCGGGGGACGGAGAGCGCGGGCCGGGAGCGGGCCGGGGTGCCGCATCCCTCCGCCGCAGCTTGGCGCTCTCCAGGGTCAGCCTGCGGGGAGCCGCGCTCCCCCGGGCAGTTGACGCGTTAAAATAACAGCAGCGCTTGCGGGGGGGGATACGGGTGCAGCGGGGGTGCCTGTCTGTAAAGCTCGGCTCTTTAGGTGCCCGTAGTGGTGTTTTTGCGGGGTTTCCTGGATGAATTCCCCTCGTGTTTCAGGCGGCTGAAGGCTGCCCGTCTCCCCACGGTGAGTGCAGGCAGCGGAGAGCCGCTCTGCTCACGGGGTCGGCATCAGGAGCTGTGGTGGGGCAGTGGGACGCAGATGAAGATGTGGACATTGAGAGGAGCCCTCCCAAAGACCTGCACTGCCAGAAGCAATTCCCAAAGGGTGACAGATCACTTAGAGCTACGAGAGGCAGTTAGATAATTGCCATTGGTGCCTGGTGGTGGGGAGGTAAGAAGTGGAATGGTCTTAACTTTTCTCTTAGCTGCTGGCTGCCTGGCACTCCTCAGACCCCTTCACAAACTCCTTTAAATTTGGCTTGTGGAAAGATTCAGCAAGTGCAGGTGCTGGCGGAGGAAGTGAGAGATGAGAGCAAGTAGTGATGCAGGGCGGTCCAGGACCTATGCCCTTCAGCATCCATGGGATGATGAATCAGTGCTCCGCATCTTACCACGGTGCACTTGTTTTCTTGATTGAATCAGTTCTGATGGATGAAGGACCGTGGACTTGGAGGAGAAGGGTGGTTGAGAGGTCCTATCCACACCGCCTCCTTGGTTGCACTCAAGGGAAGGAATTGTGTTCTTACCAGTTGTCTCTCTAGCCTGGTGTTAGACCACATCTCTCCCCCAGGCACTTTATTTTGTGCTTCATTTTCCCAAATCTCCACTTCTGCAATAGAAACCCATTACTACTTATCCCATCTGCAACAGGCTAGCCAGTGAGCTTATTCCTGTTGTTTTACATATTTAAACACCTTACAGTCCTAATTCTATTGATATTTCTAAATTGGTCACTCTGCCTACCCTCAGCATCTGGTTGTTCTCTTGCTTTTGTGTGAACCACCTGGAAAAAATCTCAGATCTTTCCTGAAGGTTGAAATCCCAGGCTAGGTTTGGTCTTCCAGCTGTGGTTCTTTCAATCTTCAGAGGGCCGGGAGGATTACTGAGCGTGCCTCCACGCGCCTGTCCTCCACAAGCTCTCCTGCGCCTTGCCAGACAGCCCTGGGTGGTCGTGGGGGACAGCAGTAACTGCATTTGCTAATACTCCTCTTAAAGCAGGGGGCCTCCCTGGCTGCTGCTTCACGTGCATTTTGGCAGCGTGTGAATCAAGTTTTGGAGCAGCTCAACAAAGTGCTGTTAGTAGGTGCTGTTGCTGCAGTGGTTCATGGCTGTTTGCATTTTCATCGCTTTTTTTGGTGTGGCTCCTGGAGAAGTAACTGAATACCAAAAGGATGAAACCGTTGTGAGACTCGTGGTGAATGGCATGGCTTTAGTGACCAAACTTTCAGACATTCTTAAAGCCACTGTTCCTGCCCCGTGTAGTAATGTGTTTTATTGACACTGATGTGTCACTTTGGAGTCTGTAAATAAGCTGAACTCCTTAGTTACGTTGGAGCCAAAGCAAAAGCCCTAAAGTGGATGCAGTCATAGCGCCAAAATTATGCAATGCCCTGGGGAGATGTATTCTGCTGGCTCAAGCACTATTTTTGATGTAAGACTTATCTGTGCTAAATACGGCATATTGCTGGAGTTATACCAGCGAACTTAGTGTGGATAACCTTTTTATAGGCTAAGATGATAAATGGCATAAACCATGTTTCAATAGCATGCAGTGTAACTTTTTTAAAAGGAAAAGTGGTCTTTGCCTTCATGACTTGATTTATTCCAACCTTGATGAGGGGATGTTTGTTTAAAGTGATTAATACACAATAAAAACAAAAGGGGTGGAAGTTCTTTCTCTCTCAACCCAACTTCCTCAGGTACTTTACGGGTACTGTTAATCAAGCTGGAAAATCAAGAAGGAATTTGGCCTCTCCCTTAAATGTTCGCCTGAAGATGAAGTTAATGCTGTCTCCAGAAACAGAGATGATGTGCTTGAGGAAAGATGGGACTTCATGTAAGTCCTGAAAAACATGTCGGGTCCCTCCTTTTTCCCTAAAATATACTAGTTTACTGGATTTATCCCATGGGATGGATTTTTTTTGTATGAGGTATTTTTACCCTGTATATATCTTGTATCTGCCTCTCTGTTTCTGTGGATCTGCTTTCCTAGAACTGACTGAGAACTTTGGTATTGTCCTTCTGAGCTGTGAAAGTGCAATTATCATGCGTAGCTGATACAAAAGTTCTGTTGTGAGTTAACATCACTTGACTATCCATTTTTTCTCCATTTGTAATGCCAGCAAATTTTCCTAATGTGAAGTAGACGATGAGTGATCGGTGCTTTTGGTTTTGGGTCAAACTGTGCTAAACATCTACTTGATGGTGCCTGTCGGAATAAATGCATTCAGATTTCGAGCCCAGATTCCTGTTGTTAAAGGATACAGCGGCAAGCTGCCAAACTGCAGTGTACTTTGGTTATGGTGATTTTGCATTCAAAAATTATTTAAAATAATCTTAATTAGCATTACTGTGTGACTTGTATCCTTGCCAAGTAGACCCTGGGAACTTGCTTTCAAGGAACTTGGTGATTTATAAACTTGAATTTCTGCAGTTGGTTTTTATCGCGCAACGTATAAGCTCGTTTTGAAGAGAATTGCGATTTTTAGGTTTCAGAGCTGTAATAAACTTGCTAAATGTTTCTTCTTTTGCTAGTGTTTCATTGGTAGACCTATTTTGAGAATGCAGTGAGAATACAATTTGGCTTGAGCCTCCACAATGCTTTTGATTACATAAAAACATCTGCTTAAATTGACAGGAAACAGGATTTTACATTTGGCTTCTCTTCAGTAGTTATTCTCAAGAGAATAAAGTTGAGATCATGGTTAAGAAAAGCAGCTGTTGCGGAAAATCTTTATTACAATGAATATGTTTTTTCCAGAGTTAAATAAATGTAATTTAGATAGTTAACATTAATTTGGGGTGGGCAGTATGTTGTAGCTGGGTTGTTCAAGAAGATGTATTTTTCAGTTAGAACTGGTAGTTATTAAAGCTTATAAAGCTGTTTTTGTAGGTCTGTTAATTCTTGAGTGCTTGCTTTAATACTGTTCTGCACTTAGAAATCATATCATGTAGTAGGTGCAGTAAGATGTGCTGCAAGTTAGAGTATCAGATTTTCATTTTATACCCAGACCTCTAATTCTGAGGGTTTAAAAAAAAAAAAAAAGCTTTATTTATAGGATTGGCCTCGGCCAATTTTATGACTTCTGCGGCTCTTGGCTTTTGGGGCAAGGGAAGGAAGGCCTGCCTCTCTGGCACTGCCTGTTTGCATCTGCAGGTTGAGAAGGGGGCTTGCAGTCCTGTCCTCGTGGTCTCCTCTTTTCCTTACATGGTGAAAAGGGTGGCTCTGTCATCTTCGCCCAGGTTTGTGTCCTCTGAGGATGCCAGGGCACTGCTGGGGCATGTGTGATGCGCTGCAGCGCTACGGGATGGTGCCGGCGGCGTTCCTGGCTCCGCTCCACGGGGTGCTCCCCAAAACACGTCTCTCCTCCTGCAAATGGTCTTCCTGGGTGAGAGGGGTTTGGTTTATTGTGTTTAACCTGAGCCGGTCAGTTAAAAAAAGAGAAATTTAGCTGTGGGTCTTACCTCCTCTCACAGCTGCCTTTCCATGCCCCCGCCACTGCTGTTAATCATGATTGAAGATGAAACTAGCTGTTTGAGGTCTGATGTGGAGTATTGTAGTGTACTCCACTTAAATACAGTTAGGAAAAATCGGGGAAGGACTTTTTTCCCTGTTTGCAGAAACCCAGAGTTTTTGTTTTAAACAAATGGTTGCCTGAACAACTGAGTTAGCAAAGTCTGGTTTTCTGCAGCTTTGTCCATTGAGGTTGGTATCTTATGTTGATTCCCTTTCTAATAAATACTGAACTCGTGTTGCAGCTTTTCCTTGCTCAGGGTTGAGAGATTATTTTTCGCTGCTAAATCTTTTGCCTATTTTCAAGGAAATTGTAAGAACGTAATATCTTTGAGGCCCCCATCTGCCTGCCATAGCTGGTTAAAATTTGCTGCTGGATTCAAAAGTGATTAGAAAGGGAGGGAGAAGCAACCAAAAGACAGTGAGAACCTGTAAGTGTTGTGTCATTTGACCCTTGCATCGCTAGGTTGGAATCCTTTCCCTGGCACTGCGCAAGAGGCAGAAGATACTCTTTCTTATTCCAGGCAGAAAATAGTCTTTCTCATTCCTGCTTAATTTCCCATTGCTGCCTAATTTTTTTTTAGCCTTTTCCTTTTGCATCCCACAAGTTGGTTGCATTGTGGGTTTAAAGAAACAGCTTAAACACCCATTGCTCTACACCTGTGGAATGAAGGCAGTATAAGAGCAGGGCCTTCACTTGTAAGGGCAAGGGTATACTTTCCTGCGGAAGGATAAAAATCCTACTGCTGCTTTTATTTTAATTTTTGCAAGTGTAGGTATTCCAGAGTGTTTTTTCCATTACTGAGACTTTCATTACAATGGATGCACGTGCAGTTGTGGGTGCAAGACATACTTGTTTCAGGGGAGCAATTAAAGGAAAGCCTGAGCTATGACTACAGTATAAGCTGAAGGTCTCATCTGGAGCTGGCGACTGCTGTCGTCCCAAACACATGCTGAGGCTGGATGGTGTTCTCAGCTTAGCCATGTGACGACACTTGGACCTTAGGTTGCTTCCAAGGTCTTTCTCATGCCCGAGTTAATGGCGCTTCCATTTCTTTCTCAACTGTGCGGGCTCTAAGATGTTTTGACGTGTTAAATGCCTGACCTCCTAGATTTTTAGGCTGTGATCGACCATTCTGCCGACTGAATTTGACCTACTGCATTGTTCAGGTCACCCAAGAGATAGGCTTCAACATAAGCATGTGCTACAGCATGAGGCAGTGAGGGGGGACCGAGCCAGCCAGAGCTGTGAGGGATGGTAGGTTTACCCAAGACAGCATGTGGGCGGGAAGGTGGCTCTGTGCTTGTTTTGAAGGGAGTCCTGACACACCTAGCAATCTCATCCTCATTTTAATTAGTGATAGCTATGCTGGGACTGATGTTTGCAGTTTAGTGATTGGAACTTCCAGCAGTTAGAGACGGTGTATGCTCAAGTATTTAAACACATAAGTGTTCACGGTCTGAAAATGGAAAGTTTTGCACTTCTTTCTGTCCAGTAGGACTGATGCAAAATGTGTTAACCTCTCATCTCTCGCACTGAGTTTTAAAAGGAACCGTTCTTAACGTTTTCTGAAAGAGACCTATCTGATGTGGTTTCTTCCCTTGGCTTCTTATGTTACAGTCACTAGCAAAACAGTGGTTCAGGAATACTATTCAAGATACTTCTTGAGTAGTCATTGTACTTAAAAATGATCATCAAGAAGTAAGCAATGGGAAGACGTGAGCAGGCTCCATTTTGAACCTGTGTCGTAGTTTAACCTGGCAGGCAGCCAAATACCACGCAGCCGCTCACCCACTCCCCCCACCCCCAGCGGGACGGGGAGAGAATCGGAAGGGTAGGAGTGAGAAAAACTCGTGGGTTGAGATAAAGACAGTTTAATAGAACAGAAAAAAAGGGAAAATAATAATGATAATGATAAAATATACAAAATGAGTGATGCACAATGCAATTGCTCACCACCCGCGCTGACCGATAACCAAGTAGCGATCGGTACTTCCTGGATCACGCCTACCCTTCATATACTGAGCATGACGTCACATGGTATGGAATACCCCATTGGCCAGCTGGGCTGGCTGTCCTGATTATGTTCCCTCCCACCTTGTGTACCTAGCTCAGTCAGTAGGCACGGGAGCTGTCCTTGGACTAGGAGGGCACTTAGCAACAACTGAAAACATCAGTTATCAACATTCTCCTCATATTAAATCCAAAACACAGCACTAGGAAGAAATTTAACCCTATCGCAGCCGAAACCAGGACAACCTGCCAATCTGGAAACATGTGTGAAGTTGGCTGTTGTGACACTGATCTAAACTGAAACGTCTTTAGCAATGCTTCGAGCAGATAGATTTTTTTTTTTTTCTTTAATATGATGTGGTGATGAATAGTTAATGTTTTGTACCAATTTATTGGCTTTTGTGCAAAGTGTTAATGTCTTTTTCCCCTGCCTTAAAGTCCCCTTGGACTCAGTACTGAAACCACCTTTTAAAGACACAACATCTTTGTGGAACAGCTCAAAGCTGTCAGTTCATTCAAAAGTGAAGCAGCTGTTCCACCTACATGCTTTTAAGTCAATGCATACAGAAATTTCATTTTAACTGCTTCTTCACTCCAGCGGTACATGGACTTGCTGCCCTGCACTTGGTTCTCTGTCCCTGTCAATGCACCACATTGCATCTGTGTGTGCCATTCTACCTCTAGAGTCCTGGTCTCGAACATTAGAGCTAACCTGGAGAAAATCTGCTCGCTGTATGAAGTGATGGCCTCAAATTGTCAGACTTTGCTGTTGCTGACTTGTCTTTCATCTTCCAGTTGCTCTGTTAGTAGCTCCTCTGCTGTGAAAGGCAGAGAAGAGGCTGCAGCGTGAGCTGGAATGACCTGCAGAGGAGAAAACCGTGAAATATGAAGTGGTAGGAAAGGACAGTTGAACCTGACACCCAGCGGAGGTTGCTCTCAGTGAAGGTTGTCAAGGGATCAATGCAAAGAAGCTTCAGAATCAGGTCACTGATGAAAACAGTGGCCTATTTTCCTCAGTGACCTGAGAGTACATTTAAAATTGTTCCCAAAAGCACACAGGCGTGGTGGAAGGACTGGTGGAGCGGAGGGTACTACTGAAGGTGATGTGACCCCGATGGCATGGCCCCAGTGCGAATCAAATACACTTTCTAAGTACAGCCAGCTAGCTGGTTGCCTGCGCAAGGTGTGCGGGGAGGGCAGGCTGCTCCCACAGCGTGGGGTGCTGTGGGGCAGCGTCTTGCCCCCTCTGTGGCTGCACGTGGGGGAGAGGAGCGAGGTGACTTGCTGGGCTGTTTGCAGTTGGGCTGATGATGCTGCCATGATTTTGTAGGAGGGACTGGGGAAATTTGAGGGGATGCAGGAAAAAACCCCAAACAACTTAGGTGCTGGGAGGAAAAATGTTAAAACCTTCAAATGAGGCTGAGGGTAAATGGTTTGTGTTCCTTCTTTGACGAGCGGGGAGAAAAGACCAAGTAATTAAAAGCCTCTCTAAGCTAGTGAAGAAAGCCTTACCCAGAACCAGTGCCTGGGAACTGTAGCAGACAAATTAGAAGGTGGCAGGGGGGTGTGTGTCCTGATTTTAATGATAGGTTTAAGTAACCGAGAGACAGACAGTCCACCTCGTACTGCTGTCAAATCCAGATGTTCTATGCTAAGAGAAAATAGCTATACTATACTGAGGATCTGGGTGATGTGAAACACCGTGAGGCTCAGGTCAGACTAAACAATTGTCTTGATTTTTCCAAAATCATCAGGAGAAGAGCAGTTGGGCAGTCTTTAATTTAGACATTTTGCAGTGGCATTATTTCTAATGCTGAGCTGAGTCACCACTTAGTAACGTTTGAGCATGGAGACAGAAGCTAATCATCCTCAGTTCAGCTTAACTTCAGCTCTGCTGGCGCCTGGCAGTGGCTCACCCGTGTTTAGCCCTTGGTGTAGTTGTCCTAGATGCTGCTTTTTCGCCTAGGTTTTGAGCTGCTTGGTGCTGTACGGCAGTTCTGCCCTGTGGTGCAGGGCACAAGCCCTTCGCTTTGGCAACTCAGCTCACGGCAAGAAAGCCTCACTGGAAAGCAGTGTTCAGGCAGTGTCTAGGCTGGCATGACTTTTGTCTGAAGTCAGTTTTAATTTTGCACAGTTTGCAGTGTGAGGTGTGTTCCCAAAAATAGGTCATCAGTTGATTAACTGGTATGCTGGTGTCCTGGTTTTGGCTGGAATAGAGTTAAATTTCTTCCTAATGCTGTGTTTTGGGTTTAGTATGAGAAGAATGTTGATAACACACTGATGTTTTTAGTTGTCGTTATGTACCCTACTGATCAAGGACTTTAGAGCTTCCCATGTTCTGCCAGGTGCACAAGAAGCTGGGAGGGAGCATAGCCAGGACAGCTAACCCAACCGGGCAGCGGGATATTCCATACCATACAATGTCATGCTCAGTATATAAATAGGAGGCGTGGTCCAGGAAGTAGCGATTGCTGCTTGATTATCGGTCGGCGGTTGGTGAGCAATTGTATTGCGCATCACTCATTTTGTATATTCTACCATTATTATTATTGTTGTTGTTATTATTATTATTATTATTATCCCTTCCTTTTCTGTTCTATTAAACTGTCTTTATCTCAGTCCACGAACTTTACTGTTTTTTTTCAATTCTTACCCCCATCCCACTGCAGGGGCGGCAGGGGGAGTGAGCGAGCGGCTGTGTGGTGTTTGGCTGCCGGCCAGATTAAACCACAACAGTCCTTTTTGGCGCCCAACGTGGGGCCATGCTAATCTTCTCTGTATCGTTCCAATTTTAATATATGTGCTGCCTCTTGGCTTAAGCCACGCAGTGAGTCTGAATATTAAATAAGAAGCAGTGAAAAGTCAGTTAAGTCAGACAAAGGACAAAATAAAGCCTGTTTGGTGAATTTAGTTACTTCACAAACCACTGTGTAATCATGCGACGGGTTGAAGAAACCTTTCAAAACGTTTTTTCATAACAGTGGGGATTTTCAATAATAGTCTGAGCCCAGCTCCTAACATCTGGAACACCTGGCATCAGGCATCTCTTTTCACGAACCAGTGCGCTGACAAAATGATTGGTTTGCTAGATGCTTCCTGAAACTGAAAGTCCAAAGGCAGGTGTGTAGCTGCTTCAGGACGTTATTCATGCAGGGCTGGATGCTTTGCTTTCCCAGCCTGCTTGGATGCTGCGTGTAGCTGTGAGAGTAGATGTTTGGTGTTTTTGATAGACGTTGCTGTTAACAGCTCAGTGATCGCATTATCTGAAATCTTATGGCCCAGATAATGCTGGTAGTCAAGTAATCAAGCAGTGCATGAAAAACTAAGCCGCTGTAGGTCCCCGTGAAAAGAAGCTTCAGCAGGGCACATTCCTGTGCTCCGTGGACAGGCCGGCAGGCATGTGGTCTCCCTGGCCGCTCTGGCCAGGTGGTCAGTTAGGGGGGAAGAAAGGAAACACTGCTAAGTCTTTGTTTCATTTAAGTATGCACCCTTTTTTTCAATGTGCTCTTCTTCCCTTTGATTTTTACTATTTCTGCTGAAGTCTCCCAAAAGGAAGAGTGCTTTGTTGTGATAAGCTTGATACTTCCCTATGGTTTGTGTAATTTAAAAATTCCATAGGCTATTTTGGGCAGTGATCCTGAAACTCCTCACTTTGTTTTAATGGCTACACAAAATATTTTCTAAGACCTTTGAGATTTTTTTGGAAACATCTGTGGAAAATACTTTCTAAAAATGTCACTGTCTCTACAAAAGCAGTAGTCGGGACACGTTCACTTTACTTCTCAGTCTTGTATGTAAATAGTTACGTGTTGCTTAACATTACCGTCATACCTGATTCCACTGATTTATCAGATTGGGTATGTGTGGTTCTGCTGCGAGGCATTCACCTCTGCTCCCCACTCCCGCCCGCGCACTGTGCCCTCGCTTGAAATGGTACAACTGTTTGTGCCATTGCATAATAAATCAGCAGCTGAGAAGGACTCATAGGTCATTTTTCTTCCTTTTTTTTTTTTTTGCCAGTAGGTTGCTTTGTTTGGTCACCCCCAGCAGCAGAAACAACTGTCAGGGCTACTGAGGTGCTGGGGCTGGGGCAGGAGTGAGTGAGTGGCTGGCAAAGGAGAAGGGCTGGGGGGAGCCAGTGGCTGTTAAGCCAGCCTGGCGACCAGAAGAAATGTCTGTGAAACTGTAGTTTGAATATTTTTTAACAGAAAAATTTCCCACGCAGCTTTCCGCAGCTGCTGTTGTGAAACCAGTCAAGTCAGCCATCATCCGGGCAGTTCAAATCACGACGCAGTCTGTTTTCAAGTACACCGGGTTTTCAAGTTTCGGGATCTCGGGCAAGCTGGCACTGCCTCCTCCGTGAGCTCCGAAAGAGTAGCACCGAGCAAAGCTGGCAGCCGGTCTACGTTGTGGAGGCCTTGGCGATGCGGTGGGTTAGCGTGAGGGGGCCAGCTGATTGTAGGTATTTGTAGAAAGCATAAACATTTGCGTAGTGCTTGTAATTACTGTCAGACGGTGGTGCTCACCCGGTGAGGAGACATAAAGCTAGAGAGGGAGCCGGGGTGGCTGTACTTGCTGCCTGACTTGTGGGAGCCTTTGGATGAGAAAGACTTGAAGCCAGAACCTGCTACAGCATGGCAAACTCCTGCCACAGCAGCCTGTCTTTTGGATGCCATTCCGCTGGGCTCTTGGAGACCCTGGACTTGGAAGGATCACAGGACTTTGAAGGAGCTCTGTAGGTACAGACCAGGATTTTCAAGGCCTGCCTGCTGGCAGCAATTTTAGATCTTGAGTTGTCTGGGTTGTCTCTGTCCTGAAAACCGCACAGCTCCTTCCTTCTGCAGAACCGGTCCTTCGGAGGAGCTTTTGTTTAATGATAAGCTAAATCTGTAAAAGATTTGTGACATTACTTGCTTTTTTCACACCCCATTTTTTTTACCATGGGAAGAATTTGTTGCTGGCTTGCACTTCTGCACTGGTGGGTCCTGAGCCCCTGGGCAGACCATCGCTGCGGTCAAAAGGCAGAGGCGAGGCGAGATGGGCCATGCCCACAGTAGAGCATGCAGCATCAGAGGGACTGCACGTTGACCACAACCTTTTAACAGAGAACTTGTATATTGTGGGCTTTGAAGTCTGTCACCCAAAGATAACATCTTCGAAACCTCTCAGGTCAGTAGGTTGTGGCCAGTATCTTACTCTTCAGGACAGAGACTGTTTTCATTTATTTTTGGATAACACCTATTTCATTGTGGCCCACTAACTCTGGAATGTAGTTAGTCATAACCAGCATTTAAAAAAGAAAAAAAAAAAACAACCAAAAAAACCCAAACCACGAACCTCGGGACTGTGGCTGAATAACATAACCAACTTTCTATGGTTTCCATGGCTATTCAGAGTGCTTAAAGGAGTGCATCTGAAAAAAGATGGAGACGTTGGTATTTTTCACAAATACTGCCAATTTATAGGGTACATGCTCAGTATTAGAAACTATCATTAAAGTCTCTCTAAGTAATGTGGAACAATGCGTAAGTGAGCTATATATTCTATTTAAGTATTTGTTGCTTTAAATAGCAGCTGCAGGGACCCAGGACTGGAATAGCAGACATGTTGCTAGATGTAGATGAGGTTTCACTGGCAGATCTCTCCAGCACCTGGCTTAGGAAAATGTTGTTCCCCTTACAAATGCCAAAGCTGCATACCTTTTTACTTCTGTACTGTAGATTTTAACATTATGGTGAGTATGGCCAGCAGTTGAAGTTCATCGTGGATACTTTGGATCTGGCTGATACACACTGAAAAAGGACCTTTAGTCTTAATCTTTTTTTTTCCATAATTCTGAAGTGCATGGATTATACTTTTCTGGTATGTTTTTGTTTTGAAATATTATTATTCCATTTGTTTGCTGAATCGGTAACTTGCCATAGCATCCTTATTTCTTGGACTTGTATTGATGCTGTAAAAGTTAACTTAATTTTACTACATATAAAAAATAAAATTGCCATGCAGCCACCCCTGCCTTCTATTTTGAAAGTATACTTGCACGATGTGCTTATGCACGTAGTATTTTTAATTTCCAGCTTTGGTGCCAGCATGAGCCCATTCTGTTTATTCCCCACAGTTGGAGCTTTGTGTGTTTTGGGGAGGATTTCTGTTTTGCAGCAGCAGCAGTTTTAGCAGCTGCGTGCTTTGAGGCCTCCGTCTCCTCTGGCGTGAGATCCAGTGGTGAACTGAGAGAAGGGCAGCATGGGAGCCAGGTTGGACTGTCCCCATTTCACGTCTTCTGCAAACTGAAGAGCTGTTGCCGAGCGAGGCAAGGGCCCGTCCGCTACCCCATTTCTGCAGGGCAGACGGCAGGAGGCGGGAGCTTGGGTTTTGCAGCAGATAGTCATGGCACGGAAATGATAAGCTGGGAGTCTTTTCAAGACGCTTCCTCAAAATTATTTGGGGCTCTTTCATCAACCAGCCTGGCTGTGAGACTCCGTGAAATTATATCTGATATGCGTGTCTGCAAACACACACGTGAAGCCCCCCTCTCCAGGTCAGACAGTCATTGGTGCTGGCAGAGGGAGTGTCCTGGGAGGAAAATGGCACCTGGCGGTTTGGCACCTGGAGGCTCATACAAGCCAGGGAAATTTGCCTGGACGACTCAGATGTAGCGCTTGTGCATTTTGAATCCCTTGGCAAGGGCTAAGAAAAGATGTCCCTCTTGTACAACTGCTTGCTAGAAAGCAGGGGGGTCCTCTGAACATCCCTGCGGCCCCTCCGAGGGCTGAGGAAGCACGGGGAAAACGCGGCATCGGTGCGCTCGAGCCCCGGCACTGGCAGCGCGCCGTCCCCGTGCTACCCACCAGCCACAGCGAGCCCCTCGACAGTGGGCGTGCGGAGGGGTGAGGTGGCTCTGGGTCGGCAGCAGCGAGACCTGGAAGAGAGGTTCGCTGCTCCTGGCCGCCTGCTGGTGTCCAAAAATCCCTCCTGTGGTTGCAGTTGCGGGGTTAAGCACGGGAGCCATGTGAAGCTGCTGTCTATTGCAGGGAAGGGCCTGGCCAAGGACAGTGCTGCCTTATGTAAAATAAGGCTTGTATTTACATTTTTATATATGACTTTTCTAAAAGTAAGGAGGCAGGGGAGGTGAATCCAGCTTCTTTGAAAGTTAATTATACTGTTGACAGCAAGGAAATAATGAGCATAAAGCTAGGTCCCTTTCAGGATGTTTTCAGTACCTTTTTCCCTGTTCAATAAGGCCATTACGTGCTTTTTGCTATGCTTCTTGGGTTTTATCTTGGTGGACCCTCAGTTGCAGGTAGAAAAGAACTGAAATACACAAGGAATTCTGTCTCTAATAACGTTTAAACATTGGAGACAGTCTCAGCTAAAGCGTGATTTGGTATTATTTTCCTTGCAGCTGTGGATTTTTTTCCTTGCCATCTTGCACATGGAATCACTGCTTTCACCTTTGCAAAGTGTGTCTAAGTAACTGTGAAGTTGCATTTCTTCTCTGGCTTTCTTGAGTACAAGATGGTGCCATTGTATTTTGGGTCCTTCAAGCTCAGTTATCTTTTTCTGTGTTTGCAGTAAGCCAAGTATTTCCAGATTCTTTCTCTACCACCCAAAATATTTAGAACTGTTAATGTAGTTTTTTGTTTGTTGGTTTGAGTTTGTTTGGGTTTTTTATAGCTGTTGTCTGTTTATAAAGCCTTCAGTACAACTCTCCCAAAGTATAGCTTAAACAGTTTTCCCTCCCCCCTTTAATTTGTTCAAAGTCTTTAGTAGCATAAAAAGTTCTGTAGCAAAAGAAAAAAAAAGATGACCTTTTTTGTCCGTGTGTGTACTAGAAAGGGCACCTTAAAAAGGACAGTATGGTTTTGGTGAATTGAAACAGATCTGTAAATCCTGTTTTGAAACAAAACCTGCAGCTTGTCTTCACAACAAAATAGTTTGGTCTGTGTGTTAAAAGCAAACAGTTTTGGAGTCTGTGCCCTTCTTGTGCAGATTTGTTTTTTCACTATGGAGGGGGGAGAGTGTATTGCAGGAAATAGAGCCTTACCATTGCAATGCCTGTTCTGCTGGGTGAAACACGTCAGGACCACAAGCTGCACAGAGATAGCAAAGAGCAGGATTAAGAAATTAGGAGCGGTTCCTCCTCATCCTCTTCACTGTCATCCTTAGCATGCTCAAACCTAGTGACTTTTGATAAACAAGACAATCTGCTTCCACTTAAATACTGCTCAGCTGGGAGGAGAGGACTTAAGAAATTCTGGAATTTTACAGGAAGTCTACCAGCTTCTCTCTCTGACTTTTGCAATAGGAACCTAAATGTGGTGATGGAATGACTTGTGTTTTTTGTCTTACTTTCCAGTTGGCCTGCTGCTGCGGTACTGCCGCTTGTTCTTTGTGCTGCAAATGCTGCCCCAAGATAAAACAGTCAACCAGCACCCGCTTCATGTATGCGCTTTACTTCATCCTGGTGACTATCATCTGTTGTGTCATGATGTCAACAACAGTAGCTAACGAAATGAAAACGCACGTAAGTAAGAGAGATGAACCCACTGCCGCTCCTGGCAGGAAGTGGGGCTCCTTCCACAGCTTTTCATGTATAGCTTTTCTTCTGAAGGGGTCCCTCGGAAGAGGCAGTTGATTCCCTCCACCCATCCACTTCCAAACCCAGACGGGATGATTTTCCGTGCTCAGCCTCTTCCCGTCAATTGCTCACCGCCAAGTGTGTTTCACAACAGGAAGAGTCAAGGATCACAGGACTAGCAGCCTTCCTCCTCTTTCGTTGTGCGGAAACCCGCTGCAGTGAACCCATCCTAGGTTTGCTGCGTGGGTAGTGTCACTACAGGCTGTGGGGAACATGTTATAGTAAAACAAATCGGTTCAGTCTAATGTTGAGTTTGTTTCTGGCAACTTGTTTAGTAGCAGAAGCAGCAAATTAGAAAACAACTCCTCAAGCATTGCATTTATAATTTTAATTCTGTGTTCTTGGTGCTGTGTGACAGACTACTGCAATGCACAATGCTGCGGATCCTTTACAAGGGGTGTTCTTCAGTGTGTGTTGAGTCATCGTGTTCACATGGCCTCTAACCACAGCAGATATTGTTCGTTTCTAATTGTCTTTTTAGTTAAAAAGCTTCAAAAGCATGAAAGCAGCTGTGGCTAAAACTGCAGGTTAAAACTCAAGTTTCTTTCAGAGTCTTAATATAACTTTCCTAAGCTAAATACTCACCAGCCTGCTTGCGGTCACATATTAGTCCTGTTGTACCACATCTTTGGTTTGGTTTCTTAAGCCACCCAAGTTGCTCTCAGTGGCACAAATCCTCTCTCTCGCCCTCTGCAAACTACAAGAAAAAAAGTCTGTTTTTAAGTAGAGGGAACAATGGCTGGATTGCTTAATTCTTAAAAATTAAGTTTCTGCACCAAACTCGGCATCAGGCCTGCTTCGAGGCTGTGAATGTGCTTGCCCTGGAGATTCAGAAGGCTTCCCTCGCTGCGGGCATCTAGTTGTTTTGTGTTACCCTCCCAAGAGGGAGTACTGGTAGGTGCACAGTTAAGGCTGTTTCCTCACTTACCCGGTTGCTGGTCAATTTGATTCCCTGCTTACCTTCTGCGCTTGACTTTCAGTTGTCTGTGAAGCACTTCCCTCTGCGGCAGCCCGGGTCCAGAAGCTGGTGGCAGCACCCTGTGCCTGCAACACAGATGGACCGGCGGGCTTATGATGGGGCTAATGTGAGGGTTTCTGTGCTCTGCTGCCAGTGACCTTTCTTTCTTCCCATTGTACCCTCTTTGTATGTTCTGTCTTAATTTTCTTTCATTTAATAACGCTTTGCTTGAGTTATCCTACTGCCACTTCTTATCCCCGACCACCAGAAGTTGCTGACAGCCTGTAAGAGCACCCAGTACAGACGTGATGCTTGCCTGCGAGCTGCGACTTAAAAACTGTTCAACATGTGTGTGCTGAAATTGCTTGCCAGGAATTACTTTGACTTACTAGATGCTTAGCTTGGCAATAAAGTGAATAACCCAAGGAACTCAAGTGTGTGGGAGACAAATTACGTGCTCATATCCAAATTTCATAAAGTCGTTTTCCATCAGTAGTGTGGTTTTAATGCGGCTTGTATCCCTAACAAAAAATACTCACTCTCTATCCAACAGAAAAGTGATTCAAGAAGCCTTCAACAACATGCTTTTCAGTATTGCCAAATTTCTTTTCCAGTTCATAGTCTTGAAAGCTCAGTGTGGGAAGAAGTAGCACAAAGAGTAGCTGTTAGTGTGAAGTGGAAAGATAATCACCCTCTTAATTTAGAGCATTTGATGTCTTTGAATGGGAAATGGACCATCTGAAAGTAGGCTTTCTTTATCTGCTCTCTAATTTAATAATTATGTTTGGGGCTCTTAAAAGTTCAAAGACTCCTGAAGCTAATTCAGCCCAGTTGTAATAGAGTGCACCTTGAAAATATTTATTCAGGCTAACCAGTCTCAGCTTCCCAATGATGAACTGTGTTTTGAAAGTGCTGGGTGATTTCTTCGCTTTTGGCTGGATTGTGGAGCGCTCCTAGCTCCTGAAGCCAAACTGTAAGCAAACACTTTACATGATGCTTTTAGGACCTCACCCTCTCTTTCTTGAGAGGAGACAGAATTTTAATCAATTTTAAATAGAATTTTTTAATTTTTGTAATAAAATAAAAAATCAAAATTTTAAATTTTAGTGCAGTCCTTTACGGAGCCATAATCTTGGCAGGGAACCGTGTGTCTGCTTTACCAGTTTAGAGTTCCAATACTCATGCTGATGTTACATGAAAGGAATCTTTCCCTTGTCAGTGAGAGGGTTTTTGGTTGATTGGCTATAAATTCCCAAGTCTAAAGTAGTTCTAAAAGTATTTATTGTAGTACTTGGTCCTTTGGCATTATTTTGAGAGGAAGCAACACTAAATATGATTCTCTTATGGATAGCTTAAACAGAGACTTTTAAAAAATGTTTGTATGTGTTTTTCAGTATTTATGTAGCCCCCTGATCATGCATTCTTTCTCTTAAAAAACGTTTAGGACAGTTTTTCAGTTCCCAAGGTGCCAGACACTGCAGGTGCCAGCCCAGAGCTGAGGACCTGCTCTGTGCCCTGCAACATGGCTGGAAAAATGAGGAGCTCAGCTTCCACATCCTCACCAAAGTTGGCAGGTAGATGAAACCATGTGTCAGTGGGAGGACACGGTACCTGTGGAGTATTTGGTTATGGTTTCAACACCTTGGTTCCTAATCTAACCAGCAGCATTTTGAGGATGTTGTATTTTGTGGTGAGCCTTAAGAATTGAACAGTGTCTTTTGGGAGGGGAGTTTTTCTCTGTTGTTTTCACTCTTCTTTCCCAGCTCCTGAGCTGTTCCTGTGCCCACAGGACACTAAGGGAGAGAGGCCCAAAGGGTTAAATTCTGAAAAATGCACAAAGAAGCCAAGGCATTTGTGTTTGATCTCTGGGGAAGAAGCAAGAAGCAGTGGAGGGGTAAGGAAGGAGTGAATGCTTTTGACTAGGAAAATATTTGAACAGTAGCATGTAGAATAGATTTCAGAGGAGCAAGGATGTGTATCAAAGCAAAGGATAGGGTAGAGCGTCAATCAAGATATGAGAGCCTCAGTGATGGGGACAGAAAGACAGAAAAGACCAATATGCAGTTACACAAAAGGGTTTAGAGACTTGACTCTGTTCCAAAATGAAGCAAAGCAGGATCAAACTTGAAGAAGTGCTTCTATGCCTTGATCCATATATTATTTCTTTTTTCCAGTTATTCTGTTTTTTTGAAAAACAGGTACAGCTTTACTCACAAATGTTATGTTGAAGCAAAACCTTGCATTCACAGGCTTTGAAAGGATAATTGAGAGAGGAAAAGGGAAAGAATTGTTTTGGTCTGCCAAAATAGTGTTTTGATTTTTTTTTTTTTAATTAAATTTTTAGTGTTAAAGCTGTTTCAAAACTAGTGGTTTTACCCTGAAAATATCCATGTCCTATTTAAATAATGAAAGGAAAAATAAGAAAGATATTTTCAGGAAAACAAATACCAGTAAAAAACAGTTATGTCAAAGCATTGCAGTTCTAGATGGTTATATGTTCTGGTAGAGCATGCTTTCGGGCTTGTTTCCCCAGCCAGGTTTATATCTTGGCCCTTAACTCCATTACAGTATGTTAAAACCTAAATTTGCTACCAAAAATGAGGTTTTTAAGTGCAGGTGCCTATTGCCTATTTCTGACAAGAATTTAGTCATAGATGCAAGATGGCATTTGTTTTGATCTGATTGTTTTTTGTTTTTCTATTTCATCTCTCAGCTGCTCAAGACGGGTGGTTTTACATGTTTTTTTGCCCTTGTCTCCCCATCTACACAGATGTTCTTTCATGCTTCCTCCATTTCCATAACAAAGTTCGTCTGCCATGTTCTCCCTCTGTTGGATGAGGACATCCAGATGAAAGCAGTCTCCTTTGGGCTCTTAAGGCCCATTGCTACATAATTCTTCATTCCTTTCCCCCCTCTGATGCTACTTCCCGTGCTCCTGCATTCACATGTTTGGGTGCAGACAGACCCAAACTCAGAGGTGGCCACATCCCAGCCAGCTGGAGCCTGGACATGGTGTGGCCGTGTTGGCTTGCTTCTTGCCCTGCATTTATTTCGGGCGCCAGCAGCTTGCAGCAAGGGGAAAGCAAGTTCAGGGCAGTCTGTCCCTGTTTCTGTAAATGTTGCTGTCGTCTCAAAGGGTTTCACTGCATTCGGAAAATTGCCAACTTTGCTCTGATAACATCATTGCTTGCACAGCAACTGAGGCGTTTACATTATCTGAGCGGATACTGAGTTTCTGCAGCAAGAATGCTTTGTCCTCTGCTCAGAGGCCAAAGAATTTAGCTTATGTTGCTTTTAAAGGTATAAAAGTAGATATTTCACTATATCAAACTTGGCAAATAACTAATAGGTGACTTTAACAGCTGTCAAAACTACTCAGCAAATGGAAAGCCTGGTAAATCACATACGCTGGGCAGGCTGCTCAGGAGCTGAACATGTTTCAGAGATACAGAATTAAAAAAAAAAAAAAACCTAGTCTTTTTTAACTTTCAGTGAAGAAGTTACATATGCCTTGATAAATTGTTCCCAGGGGTAGACCATCCTTTCATGAAAACATGCCCTTTTCATTACATCAGCCCTTTTGTCCCCAGCATTGTGCTCATGTTTATTATCTGCTGGGGTCCTCAAGAGTTTGGTTTTATTCTTGTTTTGTTCCTTCAGGATCACAGGTCTCCAAAAATGGCGTTCAATCCCACAGGACTATTCCTGTGGCCATCACTTATTACTGTATAGTATTGTGCATACTACATGGCGGCTCAGCTTTTTGTTGCTTGTGTGGGCAGAAACTGAGCTATTGTTCTTGTGAATCCATCCATTTTCTCTCAGCCAGATCTGTAAGGAAATTATTACTAAATGGAGAAAAGAACATATAGGGTCAAAAATCCCATCAAGATCTCTGTAGAAACCTACGCAATTAAAGAAGATGCCCATTTACAGTTACCCAGATATGTGTTTTTAATTAGCTAGTCAATTAATCAAGTTCCATGGTATTTTTTTGTTTTGTTCTATAAGTCTCAAAAGCAAAATGCTGCTTGGTACCAAGTACAGATCTAACAGAAATCTGTCTCCTTAGTCAGTACTATCATTTATATCAAACAAATATCTAATTTTCTCAGAAATATTGTTAGTTCAATATTATGCATCTTTTTAATGTCTGGCTGATGGTTATTATAAGCAAAGAACCGGAAAGCACTGATAACCCAGTTGCTTTCCGTGGCATTGCTGTAGCCCCTTGGCTTACCCTGGCATCACTGTGGCATCATCGATAGGTCTCTTGATTATTCCAGTTAATCCATTTGCTTGTTTTGAATGCTGGCACATTTGCTCAATCTGACGTTTCATTGCTTTTCAAGACCTGGGAAAGGCATCGCTGATGCTCCAGACAATTTCTCAGGAGCTCTCTAAAAACTGTTGGATGTGAGTTAGCCACAGCTACTCGTTTACTGTCCAGCTTCTTACGCAGTGGCTACTCATCTCTGAGTTACTTCTGAAAGAGCATCTCAGAGTGGCCAGGCATGAATCCGTTCTTGTAACGCTACGCAGCTGCCATGAGACCTGCTTTTCATCTCCTCGACTGGTTCTAGCCCACCTAGGATCAGCTCAGTACCGTACTTAGGTTTGGTACCCTTAGCACAGCAACTCAGTGTTACTGTGAGCTACTAAAATAGTTGCTCTTTTTGGGAAGCTGCTAGGAGGGTTGTTAAGCTCCTGACTGGTTTGGGTTGCTGGCACTCGATGGGAAATTGCATACCGTGCTGAGGGAAGCAGGCTTTCAGAGCCTGGTGGCTGGAAGTCGGCAGTTTATGTGTTTCCTGCATCTTGGATGGCTTTCTACCCAGCTGGGAACGCTGCCTGATCACTTGCTGTCGGGTCCTGTTTGTTCTTTCCCTGTCCTGGTTTTGTGTACTGACCTGCCTGCTGAAGGAAGGAGGGACTCCTATCTTGGCTGATTTCTTGGAAATGTTCAAGGATGGTATTGCCCACAATCTTTGCATATTTTTCCTAAGCAAAGTCTGGCCTGGCTGAATGCTTTCTGAATTCAGATTCTCATTTCCTTTGCCCGAGTTATTTATTTGTGCATGTTGCGTCCTGGCACACGTTGTCTTCTGTCTCCTCCAGTTACCTGTGCAGGCAACAGCGATCAGCTCCAGAGGGTTTGATGTGTTGCTCAACTGGTCTCACCAGCCTCGGCTGAGGACTGTGAGCATACAGAGAGGCCCTTCTTTCTTTGAAACTAACGGTGGTTTTCTAATTAAATGCCTGTATTTCTGCGCAGCTGAACGGCTCCCTGGCTGCGAGGGGGGGTGTCTGCACAGAGGCACCCCACAGGAGTGGGTCCTGGCAACACAGACGTGCTTTTTTGGGCACCCGGCATCATGTCCACCTGGTGAAACTGAAGCCAAAATGTGCAGCTGTTTGCTTTCCCCTGGTGGCAAGGCCTCAAAGGCAAATATTTGATCAGTGAAGAGAAAGGTGGAATTTTCCTGCCTTTCTGTTAATTTAAAACAAAATCAGGGCAACTGGCACAACTCCCTTTCGGAGGCTGTGATGGAGAGGACGGGGCCTGCTGCCCCTGTGCCTCTTGGGTGTGCTTCGATCTACGTTTCCACCGAAGGCAGCATGAGCCAGAGCTTCCTGCCCTGCAGCCCCATTCATGCCCCTTCGGCTGGTAAAACCGCTGGAATGGCTCATGTAATCTGGATTACTGAAGCAATCAAAGTCCTTTGCTGTAAAGCGTGGGAAGAAGGGAGAGGGTCCCCAGGGGGAGGGGATAAGCAGTAAGGGGCAGGGATGGCATAAGCCAACAGAGCTGACGGAAAGGTAGGTGGACTTGTACCCCAAAGCATCTGGAAGGAGTTGAGAGTTGAGGCTCTGGAAGACTCCAGTCCCTTGTGTTTTACATTTCTTTATGCCCCTTGAACCCTTAAATCCAGGCTGAGGGGTATCAAGTGTGAAAGGTATTAAATAAAGCCAGTGAAAAGTCGGTGGTGCACAGACGTAGACATGCGTAGTTATGAGGAGCCTGTGTCCTGTCTAACGGTTTGTAACGTTGTGCTTTTCAGATTCCGTTCTACAAGCAGATGTGCAAAGGTATTCAGGCGGGTGAGATGTGCGAGAAGTTGGTAGGATACTCTGCCGTGTACAAAGTCTGTTTTGGAATGGCCTGTTTCTTCTTTTTGTTCTTCTTGTTCACCATCAAAATTAACAGCAGCAAAAGCTGCCGAGCATACATTCATAATGGGTGAGTATTTGTTTGTTTGCTTAATTTCCACTTCTCTTTACAGGTTTGTGCTGCCTACTTTCCAGCTGGGTGTAGTACTAGCCAAAAAAAAAGCCAAAACAAAAGAAAAGTTGATTTTACTGCTTTTGACAGAAATAATGCAGTCAAGTGAAAACTAACTAAAGTGGCAATCAGTCATCAAAGGCTGTTTTTTCTCTTGTTGGGCTTTAAATACAGATTTCTCATGGTATTTCAGTTGAAGACCTCTAATTCCTATTACAACCAGATTTTTGTTTTTCCTCTCCTCTTGTCCAGATTCTGGCTCGTTAAACTTATACTTCTGGCAGCAATGTGCTCAGGAGCCTTTTTCATTCCCGATCAGGACACTTTTCTCAACGGTATGTCCTTGTTTTGTTATGCTGCTTCATTCTGTACTACCTTGTGAGTGGTTATAAATCCTAAAGGTCTGATGAACGTGAATATTGCCATATTTCTTCAAGTAAAGCCAGTGTAGTCCAGGTGCAAAAGGAATATTTGGAGCTGTTTGGGGGGGACTCTGTGTGCACAGAGTACGTGGTCTTCGTGTGAATGTGCAGTAAAGAGCATGTTTTTTTCTGACCAAGAGGAGGCCAAATGGGTAGGTAAAAATACCACTGTGGTGCTGTCTTGCAAATTCTTTAATTTACAGCAGGGAGCTGTAATGGTGCACCAGAAATTTTTCACTCAGGAACGCAGAGTCGCGTGTTAGTTTGGCTTGCGCGGGTAGCTCTGCCGTAGCACAGCAGCTGGGGTGCGTGCTGCACGGCGGAGAGGTGCCAGTGCTCAAGTGGGCATGGTGACCTGACAGGCGCTGGTGTTTGCTGCCTGGAAACCTGCAATGCCGCAGAAGAATTTGGGATGTTGTTAGCTTTCAGGCTGGTAGCGTAAATGCAGTAAGGTAAAATTAGACTTCTTGAGGCGTGTTTCAAGTGCTCTGCTGAGGATGCCGTGCCTGAAGCATTTCCAGTTATGGAAGACACCCTGGCATAGCACAGGCACGCTGATACTGGCCCAGTGCTTAAATGCCAGCTCTGGGCGTGGCTTCTCACAGGCCTCTTTTGGGCTAGGAGCAAAAATCCCGGTGATACCGAGATGAGCTTGTGCTCTTCAGTTTGCCAGGTACTTGTAAGCCCTTAAGCTCTTGAGTCTGGGGAGGTGGAAAGCGGTGGGATCAGTAATGCAAAGGAGTGGTTGTGTCTGCTGCCTGCTTCTGCTAAGGCTTGCTTGGTTGCCTGTGTTTTCAACACTGATCTCTAGCCGGGGTGTTTAAAAGGGGAGGAGGAAGGAGTAACACGGGGGAAGAGAATGGAGTGGGCAGACCTACTATGAGCACAGTCCTCTGGGAAACGAAGGTAAAAACCACTTCAGGTAAACCACTGATAGGTGTAATTCAGCTTCTTGCTCTTACTAGCTGTTTGTTTGATCCTGGTTCAGTTTGATGCCCAAGAAGTAAAGGGCTCCTTATCCCTACTCCTCTGTGAAGTCACGAGATGGTTGTATGTTCTTGTCCTTAGTATCTAATCACTGTTTGGATTAGAAAGATGTGGCGGTGCAATGCATTGTACTCATGAGCAAGCAAGACTGCTTATCATCTTTGCAAGTGACCCTCTTCATGGTGAAAAGTCATCAAGAACTGAAGTGTTTGGGGAAAGGGGGGAAAAGAACTTTTTGTGCTGTTTAGAGTGCTGTTTCTCAACAGCAGTCTTAACCTAGTGTGGAGATACAGCATAACAAGCTTTCTTCCCCAAATTAGCGCTTGATTTTTCTGTCTGAAGCTGTATTCTGCACATCCTGCTCAACTGTCCTCCAGTCAGCCCCTGAATTTGAGATTTACAGATGGTTTAGGTATTCTGTGGTTTTGTTTTCCTTTTTTTTCCCCCTCCCATGAAGAAGCTTACACTGTCTTGTTTTTGGTTTTTTTTTTGAGCGTTCTCTCAGTTTGCTTAAGTTTTCTTTAAAAAAAAAAAAAAAAGCTCTTGCCGTGCTTCCTATGCTTAGCACTTTGTTAACCATGGAGGAGCAGTATTATGTGCAAGCACTAGGTTTGTGTGGGCTGTAGTATCGTTAAATCCACGCTGGCCATGGTAACCTTATCTATGATGAATCCATAAAACATCTCGCAGTGTCCTGCCTGGGGCAGTGGGAGATCCTGAGAGTCTGGCTATTTAATTACTCACTCCACTGGTGGTCTGTTTTTCCTACTCTACCTCTCCTGAACACACATGCACACCTTGTTCCCTGCCTATTTTTTATGTACTTTTTTACATGCTAGCTTCTTCCAGTTTTTGGTCTGTTTGTTTGAATAACAGCATGCTTCTTATCGAGTGCATGCTATAAGTTTAGCGAAACCAGACAAATGGTATTTTTGCTTGGTTTCAAATAATGACCTTATGGTACAGTAAAAAAAAAAAAAATCTCTACATCATCCACTAAGGGTAACATGCCCTGACTGTTCTGTTCTTTCACTTCCCTTATACAAGCTTTTTTCAAAAGGAAAACACAATGGTGGATATGGCGGAACTTTGCTAATGCACTTCCGTAGTCTTCTTCACTGAAATCTGCTGCACACCTGGAGTCATTTATAGGCTATGGTCTGCACAGCGTATCCGCATTTCCTCAGAGAGTTCTGATGTTGCACATAAGAGATCTGTTGTCCGAAATATCCAAACAGCTACCCAAATACAGTATGGTTAATGGTTAAGTAGTCAAATAACCTGTCTTAAAACCAGTCAGTGAATACCAAGTGTTCCCGTCTCTTTGGGAGTGGCTCAGAACAGCATTTGTAAATAGATAAGCCCCACCTTTGTTTTTCTGTGGTACTGGAATCTGGAAGGGAAGAAATTGCCCTTTTTAGTACTGGGGCAATTTCAGGGTTTAGATTCCTGTGAAATGCCTTCGCACCACCTCCCTCCTGCCAGTCACAAATAAAGGTTTCAGTATTTTCTGTCTGAATATAGTAATTCATAGTCTCCACAAAAATCCTCTAGGTTAGGGAAACTCAGTAAATGTCCTAACAGGCTTACTTTGAAAGCGTAGCAGGTTGCAAGCTGAATTCATCAGGGAGCTAACCTTGAGTTAGCTGAGCTGGCCTTTCAGCTGCAGTCTCTCATCTCCTGCTACGTCTGCGGGCTGGAGTTATTCAAACCGCGTAAACGGCTTCACTGCATAGACAATAATTCCATTTTATCTCAAGGGAAAGGCGACTGCAGCTTGACCTATTTTCTGCCTCTCTGCCTTGCAGCCTGGCGCTACGTAGGAGCAACAGGAGGTTTCCTTTTCATTGCCATTCAGCTCATCCTGCTTGTTGAGTTCGCACACAAATGGAATAAAAATTGGTATGTGTTGGGCAAGTAGTTATTTGCATAAAATTCTGGTGGACTCCTGAACAATACATTTCTCGTAACAAAGAATTTAAAAGTAGCATGGATGTAATTTCTGAAAGAAGACACTTCAATGTCAATATTTAGAGCTGTTCATCTTTGCTTCATCCACTTTCTCCTTCCCCAGCAGGGATGTTTCCTCCTTATTCAATTCTAGTCTGCTGATTTATTCTTAACCTGAATTACTCGGCTTCCAATAAGTAGCAGCGTGTTGGGATGCAAAAACCTCTTATTTTAAGTTGTTTTATATTTTATATGAAAATATACCTGCTAAGAAACAGAGTGGCGCAAAAGAATAAAACTAGATTTGCAAAATGTAACAGTGAAACTGTGGGCAGTGGTGTGAACTGGCAAATCCTGCTTTTTTGTGTCAGCTTAATGCACATCAATTAATTTTTTTTTCTTGACATGAGAACTGCTACTTTCTCTTCAACTTCTTTGCTGTCATCTAAATGTGCAAGATTCCATTATCAACTCACATCTACCCCATTTTGGCATTGACTTCATTTCTGGTTTAAGCATATCCTAGCACTTAGCCTCTCATCAATTTAAAATATTTAAATTGTGGTCCCACATATGCACAGGAATTCCTGCCTCTATCTCCACCCTTTCTGTCTCTCATTTCTTCCTCTACAAACCTTTGCAGTCCTCTCTTGTTCTAGTTAGCATACTGACTGCTAAGAGAGAGTTTTAGCAAGCCTTTGGGCTTTGTTAGATACCTGTTTTCAGGGAGGAAGAGGTGAGGTCTCCTTACACCACAGATATTTTTACTGCTAATTACTGTAGCTGCTTTTCTGTGGGTGAAAGATTTCCAGCAGCAGCATTTAACTTTAGCACTCTCTACATTAGATATTCTTTTAAAGTAAGTCATGTTTCCACAAAACAACAACAACAAAAAACCAAAAAAACCTTCCATGCACCAAAAAGCCCTTTGTGCCAAAACAACTAAAAAAAAGCAGTGATCTTTGCAAGAGGTGTTTGGAAGGTGAAGAGAGGAAAACAAGATGAGGGAGACTGGTGGGATAGATGCAAATGGTGAGGAGGCTTTTTGAGCAAAAGGGTAGTAAAACTGTCAAGGTAGCGCAAGGGGCAGAAGAGGGGCTGAGCCAAGCAATATGCCTTTGCTGTCCTTGTGTGAAGAGCACCACTCGCTAGCTGAGCCTGGGGGAACTCGGGGAGTTCCCTCTGCGGAAATCCCTGAAGTATTGAGCTGAGATGCGCTGACGGCTGATCCCAGAGGTTGGGAGTTCTGAGTCACGCTGGGCTATAATTACAGAAACAGCTGGGCATGATAATACAGAAGATAAACACTAACGCTAAGGAATGTTTACCTCTGTATCATGGGAGGAACCTTGCAAGGGCCTGTGCTGGTGTAGTGACGTACACATGCTTTAGGAAAGTAAGCACTGTCTTGTGTTTGAGGATATGAACTGTTCAGCTATTAGAATTTTATTTGGGGGGGAAGGGAAGACAAAGATAAGGTGCTTGTCTCTCTCTCCAGGACTGCAGGTGCAAACCACAAGCAGATGTGGAATGGTTTGCTCGCCTTGGTCACTCTCATCTTGTACTCCGTTGCTGTGGCAGCCCTGGTCCTCATGGCTCTTTTCTACACACGCTCAGAGGGCTGCATGTACAACAAGGTCCTGATCGGTCTTAATGGTGGCCTGTGCCTCTTTGTGTCACTGGTGGCCATATCGCCCTGTGTCCAGAATCGTGAGTCCACTGACCTTTTCTCCTCCTGGGTTTCTAGTGCTGCCACAGTTGTGTGCCTGGAGGCGTGAGCGGTGTTCTGGGCAGAAAGTCTCATGATAGTTCAGAGCTGGTGCTGCTCTTGCGCCTGTCCCTTTATCTACACTATGAAGTGCTGCTGCTGGCCATCAGTTCAGCTGCTAAAACTACAGAGATGTGAAACATTTTGAGTGTGCCGTCAGGCAGTCATACTGTAAAGAAGGCTCACATGCTGATGGCTGGTAATGTGTTGTGAGCTCATACAACTCTTGCAGTGGTAGCAGTTGAGGTAATAACTGTCAAACTCATTCACCACTGTTTTACCATTTACTTTTGACTGCTTGTGATTTACCATATATAAAGTTTGGGTCTGGAGAAGTTGACGGCAGTATTTCGTGCTTCGGTATATTTTATGTGTGCTGTTAGTATCTTGCATACATTGGACCTGGAAATAGTAATTTGAGTGACTTCAACACAAATTTTATGGGCAAATAAAACTATCATGGCAGCTTCTCAATACCTTTTGGAAAGCTGGTGCTTTTGGTGAGAGCAGAGGGGTGATTCTTTATTTACGTGGCAATCTTTAATGCCTTTCTAAAACAGCCAGCAGAACTAAAGGATGGACTCTTTTCTCTTTACATGCCAGTGGAAACGTATCTAAACTGCCTCAAAGATTTATGAACTGCTTTAAGTAAAACATGAAAGATACTCTTCTCTTCTGAAAGATACCAGTGTGCTGTTCTTTAAAGGGTATGAATTTCTTTTTCAGTTTGTTAAAATGTCTGCAAAAATCACTTATTTTCCTCTTTCTTTTAAAGGCCAGCCCCATTCTGGTTTGCTGCAGTCAGGAGTTATCAGCTGCTACGTTATGTACCTCACTTTCTCAGCACTATCCAGCAAGCCACCAGAAACTAGTAAGTTATCTAATGCTTTATGTAAATTCTTCTAGACATGCCATGTATTAAAAGCAAGAATTTAGTAAACCTGAATTAACAAATTCAGGCATATAGGAATGCTGGGTTTGGTCTGTTCTGGCCTATGCAGAAGAAATTGCAAATACTAAAAATAAATCTGTGCAGCAGAGAGACCATGCAATTGGCACCTTCCATGTACCTTAAATGCTTTGGTCTAGAGGAGCTTAACTTACCTTGGGTGAATTGCATCTGGAATCTGAGCAATTCCAGCCTGTTTCCTATGGACAAATTTCCCAGAGGTTGTGCCAGGGGAGGTTTAGATTGGATATTAGGAAAAATTTCTTCACTGAAAAGGTTATCAAGCCTTGGAACAGGCTGCCCAGGGAAGTGGTTGAGTCACCATCCCTGGGGGTATTTAAAAGGCGTGTAGAGGTGCTTGAGGACATGATTTAGTGGTGGACTTGGCAGTGTTAGGTTTACAGTTGGACTTGATAATCTTAAGGGTCTTTTCCAACCTAAGTGATTCTATGATTCTATAAAGGGTTGTCATCCCTTCTTTTGCTCCCATCTTCACGCTGTCCCTGCTGTGTGCTGATAAAGTTGTTTGTGCAGCCCTGCCAGGCCACACAAAGTCCTTCCCCACCAGGTCAGGGGACTGACTTTAAGTTTATTTTTAACCTGGGTGCAGCTTTTGCTACATTTTGCCCTCTGCCCCTACAAACAGTTGTGCTGTCCCCATGGGGATGCAGAGTGGCTGCTGGAAGGAAAGAGGAGATGGGAACATTGCCTTAAACAGCATTGGCTCAAAAAGCTCTTGATTTGAGATAAGGTGCAGCTGTAATCTCTTGCTTTGGAGTGATGCTGCAGGCTACTGATCTGCTTTGCTTTGACCCCAAGCAGACACTAAAAAGCCAAATGTGTCTTGGAACATCGAGGACTGAATTGGTTGCATTTCAGGGACCTATAAGTAGTATTTCTGTAGATGTTAAGATAAAATCTTGCCTGGGACCTAAAAGTAGTGTTTGCTTAGATGGTAAGATAAAATCTTGCCTTTAACTGGTGCATCTTCTTTTCTTTGGTCTTCTGTATATCACTCTGAGAACAGGGCAGCTACACATCACCTTTTTTCACTGAGTATGAATGTCATAGTTGTCCTCAAGGCACCCGGCTGTCAAAGAAATTTATGGTCTCAGGTCTGTACTATCTCAGTGTTATATGGCTCTGTAGTCTTGGGTGAAGTGGTGGTAAACTTCCAACTTCTTAGTTCATCAGACAAGTCTTTTTCCTTGTTTGTCTGCTCTGGTCAAACAAGAAACTTTAGTACCCTACTAAGTTGCATTTTTGTTTTGCCCGAAACACAAAATCTGCCAGGTCAGATTTATAGAGTTTCTTTCTGTATGATCTTTTCAAAAGATAGATAGAAACCTCCAAAATTTACCTAGCCAGTGTCTGAAGTCATAAAAATATTTTGCTGAAAACCTTCAGTCTGAAGACTACTTTCAAACGCAGTGAAATGAGCTTTGCTAAGGTTCTCTTCATTTCTTTTGTTTTCTGAAGTCCTGGATGAAAACAATCAGAACATCACAATCTGTGTACCTGACTTTAGCCAAGGCCTGCACAGAGATGAAAACCTGGTTACTGGCCTAGGTACTACCATTTTGTTTGGCTGCATTTTATATTCTTGGTAAGTCTGGGGATTTGCAGTTACCTCACTGTAAATGCAATGTTGTGGTCCAACTAGTGAAGGCCTATAGCAGGTCTCATGCAGACAAAGTAATGGAGGAAATTTAGTAGAACTAAGCTGGAAGGTTCATGTTCTCCTTAGTTTCAGAATGGTTAGATGTTTTAGCCAAAAATGTTCAACAAGATAAGATAACTTTTGAAACAAATATATTTCATTAAAACCAAATAGAGCAATTTACATCTGGAGGTGGAGGGAAAAGATTTCCAGCTGTCCATGAACAGTCCCAGGGTCCTTTGAGTCTGTATTTGCTCTTTCTATAAGAAAAAATCTATGCAGTTATGTCCATCTAAAAAAGCTATCTGAAATGTCTGTAGCCTCCTGGCAGAGGCTATGACTATTCCTTGAGGGTCTTTAAAACAAACAAAACTGTTTGGGAGGGTTTAGGGCTTCCTTTGAACAAGTGATGAGCACAGTACTGCCATGAGGATTTGCCAGCGTTCTCCTGCTCTAAAAAAACGTGTTTGTGCCCATGTAGTTGTGATGCTCACCTTGTATCATTGCAGCTCACATCAACAAATTAAGTCATGCTCCAGGACTGGGGCTGGGGGCGGGGGAGTTGCTGATGATTGAAAGGTGATGTATCACCTGTTTTGGCTGCGCGGGCTGCCAGGAGACAGCAGTGCCTGTGTGCTGCACGTTTTTGAGCAGGTTCTGCTTCCGAATCAGTCCACCTCAAAATTCACTGAATACTGAAACTCCTTCATAGTTTTAAAGTGAAAAAAACAAGACACTTTCTGAAGAGGTAACACAGCTACTCTTCTGCTGCCAAATATGCATATGTGTTCCATTTAATTCTGATATCAAATATATGAATATCATGTATGATGGATCTAGTTCACATTAGAACAATATTTCCAGTGCCTCAGGATGGTGTTTCAGGAATGCAGACAACCTTCACGTAGCCTGCAGAGGAAGTGCACTATGTAGCTGGGGAGATAAGAAGGCCTTCAAGGGAAATGTTTTGAAGTATTGCTTACTAAGGCTCAGTGCGTACAGCAAAGCATTAACACACATCTCCCTATGAGTAATGGGAAGTTTGCATTACACATCCTGAAAGGGGAAGACTGGGCAAGAAGTGTTTCTAATCAGAAGAAACTAGAAAGGATTCCCTGCAGACAACTACGATCATGCAAGAGAGTGATTTCCAGCAACCGGTACACTGACAATAGGGGTTGGTAATTTACTTTTCAAAACTGACTGCTGCCAGTGACCTGTTACTTTGCCGGCAAAGCCTTTACAGAATTGCTGAGCCAAAGTGATGGCTGTGAAGTTAATATAAAGGCATTGGGTATGCACAGCAGGGGAGATCTCTGCTGAATTGCAAACTGGAGCGCTTAGCTGTTTGCTGCTGTCTGACGGTGATGAATTTACCACCTTTCAGGAGTGACCTACTTTTAAGCTCGTGATTCAGCCTGAGTTGGCCAGCAGCTGTCTGTCAGGCTGGTTTATACTTGTGCAGAACAAACTTTTCACATGCTTAGTGCTTGATGCTATATCTGGGCAAATGCTTAGCTTAGACATGGGAGTAGACTATTTACGTTTGCCATGGTGTTGAAAAATCACCCTGTTGGGCTTATACTTATGCCGAGGTTTTTGACACCATCTTCTTTTGCTCCTAGTTTGACCTCAACAACACGTGCGAGCTCAGAGGCACTGAGAGGAATATATGCCACACCTGAAACTGAAGTGAGTTCTTGCTTCCTCCCACAGGATTTCTCTGCAGACTTCCTCACGTGCTTTTCTTACCGTTGTTTTCATGGCTGAGTAATCTGTAATTAGGTGAAAACAAAAGCTTGTTTGTAGCATGCATGCCACATGTCTCTGGGTATGGACTTGTCAGAACACTTGTCCATACAGGCCCTTCTGCAGCTCTTGCTGGTCCTGTGGAGGTGCCTTTATGTACTGAAATACTTTGCTGCTCTTGCAGTTTATTTAACATCCTGCAGACTTCCTGTAATTCTTGTGGTGCTCCACACAAGCTTATGTCCTCTCATTTAAAGGAAAAGTCTGCTGGGAAGCTATCAGAAAAAGAAGTGGAGATATTCTTGACTCTTTTCAGTCCTGGTTGCCTCTGTTCTCATAGCAACTGACTAAGATCCCAAGTTCCTATCTCTTATTTTTATTTCCACACATAAGTACTTCCTTTCTTTTTGCCTATAATTTCATCTCGGATTGTATTTCTTGTCCTTGTTTCAGCAGTACAGTTTTCTTCATTCCACCTGCCTATTTCTTTGGCCTTCTTATCCTGGGAACACCCAGAAACACTGGGAAACGAGTGGGGTTTTGCTAAGTAACAGTTACCTCTCACTTAGCTGGCTAGTGTCACTCTTCAAATATATGTGCATTTGGAGGATGGATCTCCATCCCTAGCTCTCTCGACATTGGTGTTACTTGCATTTGCAGTTTTAACTTCTCTTTTTCAAGTCTTCAAACAGAGCGTTGGTGTGAATCCCACAACGCCGAGGCACGTGCTGTTTGCAGTAGCTGGGCGTGGGGAAGCAAAACGTGTTTCACTGTGGGAGCCTGTCTGTGCCGAAGGAGCTTCCCTCCGGCAGGACAGCGTGACTGGACGGGCGCCGGCGCCAGGGCTGGGGAGCTAAGCACCCGGTGGCTCCTCGCACCGGCCCCAGCCCTCTCCTGTGGGCAGCCTGCCAGCAGCGAGCACCAAGACGTGGCCCAGCCCGCCTCGGCAGATCCGGGCAGGACCTGTGCCTTCCCGCCCTGTGCTGAGGAGGGGCAGGCCGGGGTGGGGGGGGCGGAGAGAAAACAGACGCCCTTCATGCCCACCCGCCTTCCTCTGCCAGCGTTACGCCGTAGGAGGTCTTGTCCAAAGGGCTGGGGGCTGCGGTGCGCCCTGCGGCAGGAGCAGCGGGCAGGCTGGGGGCGGCTGGCACAGCATGGACGCTGGATGTGGCCCCCTCAGCAGGAAGGTCCGGCTTATCTGCCGCAGTGCTTGCCAGCGGGATTACTTCCGGACCGTTTGGTTTTAAAGAGCGGTACAAGAGCCGCTGAATGTGAATATAGAGAAATGATTGGTGAAGAGCAACTAATTGCACTGATTGCCTTCCCTGTGGCAAAGGGCCTTTGTCTCCTGGCCGAAAGCACGAACGTAGCTCGGCAGTTGCTTGTGGTGTACAGAGGGCCTGTCGGCATCTGTGGTGAAGACAACTGAGCATTACGAGGGGCTAGCAGCATGTGTGCTAGCATTGCTAATTTCATCACTCTGTGTGTGCAAGGACTTAATTGCAACAGATTAAAAAGTTTGAGGGAACCCAGCACTTGCTTCAGAATGGGAGTGCGGCCCAAGAGGAGCTCAGGCTGGCGCTGTAGGTGGGGCTTGGCACAGCAGTAGAAAGAGATACGGAATAAGGGTTTCATTTAAACTCTCAGCCAGTCTCTTAAAAAAGAATGAGCTTTTTGGCTTTTCATGAGTTTATGAACCCAGTGAGTACATGTAATCATGGATACGCAGGTAAAAACTGCCATTTGATGTTTCTGTTGGACACTTTACCTTAAAGGCTTACTATCTGATTTTTGGAGGTGTTAGGAAAACTTGCATCTGGCCCGTGCCAACTGAAGTGAGAAGCTAGAACTCAAAGTATAGAATTACAAGGGTGAATACTTATTCATGTGCGTGAGGTGTCCCAGCCAAATTGGGGCACCCCGAATGTGGTTTTACACAGGGTTCTTATACCCTTCAAGCATTCAGGAATAGCACACTTTGACTAATCGCTAACACCCACACCACCAATTACTAGTCATAGTAAAACTTTGCAAAGCAGTTATATTTCTGCAGCGTTCTTGCCGCTTGTCTATTGATCCAGACATCCCTGGAGTCAGCCTTGAGGTATTTACTTATCCATGATGCTGGGAGGGTTTCAAAGATGTGTTAGAGGGGCTAGGATGCTGGCATTAGCTTGATTGTCCAGGGGTATCTTTTATCCTTCATGGACAGCTCTAAGCTTCCAAGAAGCAAAGTCCTTATTTCCAGAGCCAGGCTGTCCTTTAGTTTGTTTTACATAAACACGAACAATACCAAAGTCTCCAGTAAAACTCCACTACCTTATCACAGTGTATACTGTGAAATTATGTATGTTAACAAAGTTAATACACTTTCATACTGTAAAGACTCATTGATATAATAGTTAGGGAAGGGAATTTTCCAAACAGGGTTCATTGTCTTCATCAGACCACAACTAAAACAAATCCCAGAGTAGGATTTTATCAGAACAGATAATGTTGGTGATGCACTACAGGAAGTGCTAACTTGTACTGTGGTCTGGTGCAGAAAATGCACTTACTTATATATTTATTGGATGGTCAGCACCCTTTTTCCATTTACATTACCACTCAACACAAGGAGTGTCAATTTCAGCTTTCCTTTTTCCATCAGTTAAAAAAAAAATCTCCATTTAAAGAAAGCAGTAAAACCAGCTTTCTGCTTTTACTCAGTCTGCTTGTACTCATTCTGGCTCCATTTCAGCAAAATCTTGCAAAGATAAGTACATTTCAGACTTAAGCTTGTGCAGTTGTGATTTCCAACACATGCAGCAGGGTTTTAAAAGTTCCTTATACTTTGATTTCAGTAGAGAAATTTTTTATTTAAAAAGCACTCAGATGCAAGTCTGAAGAGGTAAGTCCCCTCTGATCTACTAATGTGCAACCACTTTACTGCAGCTTTTCCACCATTTTGTCATAATTTTGCACCAGTGTTTGACCTTGTGTTATGTAAAATGGGTAGAGTAATTCTTAAAGAATGGTGAATTTGCTCCAAACCTTTACTGAGTAGGTTTTTCCGAAGCTTAGAAACTACAGTTATGAACTACTTGGCAAATCCTAATTTGAGTTTTATGCTGGTTGGAAATACAAACCAGACTTTCTAAATTAGTGTCTGTAACGTAGACATAACAGACCTTCCTTCACCAACTGTTCTGCTTTTTTGCTGTGGCACAGACTCTTACCCTTCCTGTTGTCTGTTCCACAGGTAGCTCGTTGCTGCTTTTGCTGCGTGCCTGACGGAGACGGTAATTACATTTTCACTGCACAATTCACCTCACTTGTGGCTTTCAGACCAAAGCTAAGAGAGTAAGGACACAGCTGCAGAAGGAGAGCTCCTTGTATCCTTGTTCTGTAGCATATCTAACTGGAGCAGCTGAAGCACTTCAGTAACAATACCATTTTAAAACTACAGTTAATAATTCCTTAAAGGACACTTCATTTCTGCAACATACAAAGTAATCTTTGCTCTTTGCATGCTTGTGGGTGTGACTGACTGCTGGATTTTTGGCTCAGCAGCTCTGCAGGGACTGCAGTTTATGAGTCAGTTAGGAAGGGAGTGTCCTGTTTGCAGACCTGGTACAATCAGGGCTATCAGCTTGGACTTGCCAGAAGAATATCATATAGGTAAAGCAATTTAAATAGTGCAAATTCTCAAACACTAGCCAGTAGGCCAAGAAGCTGATATAAGGCAGGATTTCAGTGATAGTCCAATTTCTTTTACTAAAGGCTTACATGAAGCCAGCTGCTGTTTTCAGTTCTCATTGAATTTGCAAAAGCTTTCTTGTTTCCTCTTACAGCTGATGCTGAAGAGCACATTGAAGAAAGGGGAGGCCAGACTGTGATTTATGATGAGAAGAAAGGCACGGTGTACAGTTATGCCTACTTCCACTTCGTTTTCTTCTTGGCTTCACTCTACGTGATGATGACAGTAACTCATTGGTTCCAGTAAGTGTATTTCTTTAAAGCTGAGAAATTAACATCTCTCTGTGTTGAGAGGGGAGATGTGAACAGGAACTTCTGCCATTAGTGTATCTCCTCTCCTTAAGTAAGAAGCTGGAAGAGACATTGTAAGTCTTTCCTGGGCAATTCTTGAGCAAGATCTTGTTCTATAAAGGGCTGCTCTCCCCTGCTTCGTGTCTGGGTTAACCTAGTTGAAGTCTGTGACCCACTTGGAAAAACAGAGGATACTGCAGTCTGAGATATGAATAATGAGTTTATTGCTTCTTTTTTTTTTTTTTTTTTTTTTTCCCTTAACAGTTATGAAAGTGCTCAGATTGAAAAATTCTTCACCGGAACCTGGTCCATCTTCTGGATTAAGATGGTCTCCTGTTGGGTTTGTGTCTGTCTGTACTTATGGACTCTTATTGCTCCACTCTGTTGTCCAACCAGAGAGTTTTCAGTGTGAACACTCAGAAGGTCCTTCTGTGTTTTACTCTTTTTTTTTTTTTTTTTTCTGTTACAGATGAAATACCACAGTCATTTTGTAGTGAGGAAACACTTATTGTCCACTTATCATAATGTACCAGTTAGTAACTTTTTAGTCAGACTAAACAAATGATCAAAGACTTTTTTACCTTTTTTAATTGTCATGAACAAGCATTGCCCAAGGGAACAAATCTGTTACAAAACTTTGTAAGGGTGATGTGTGGAGTGTAGGAAACACAGTTGTTGCATAAACTGGAATAAGTGAAATGCTTTTCAAATAACTAACAATCTTTCTCTGGCTTCATTGGCAAGAAAAGAAAAAATCACGGTGCAGATGTATGTCCTTTCTTCCTGTGAATGTTGGATATCTTCTAGCAAATACGCGTTCCTTTTTATACTCTTTTATCAACTGTGTCTTTTACAGTTTGCAGTGATGATTTGGACTGCTGTTTTGTACAGCATATAATTCTTGTACGTAGTATCCAGATAATTTTTTTCCAAAAACATAACTAAATACTTCTGTAGAAATAGAGAATATGTAAGAATTTGACTGCCAAAGCATCTACTAAAAATTGTTTATCTAAATATTAAATATATTAAGTTATTGTATACCTAGATTGAGAAAGGAATGTACCAATGACAATAGAGTATTTATTCTATTATAACTTTAAAAGGCACCTGAATATTTTATGCAATTCAGATCTGGTCCAGTTGTTAACAGAAGGGGAGTCCTACACACAAATTCTTAAACTCTGAATTTTGTCCAACTTTGCTTTGCCAGCTTACTTAAACTGTAAGTTGTGTGCACTGCATGGGGATTTAAGATACGGTACATTCTTTATTTGGAATGTTTGCTGTTGAGAAAATGCTAATTATAGGAGCACTGCCAGTTGCTGTTAAATTTAAAAGTGGAGCGCTCATTTACTTTTCTACCCTGCTGTTTCAACTTGTGTGTAAAGATATTCCAGGATCTTCAGTTCTGCTTCCATTACTAATTTTATAATATTTTAAATGCATCGATGGTCAGAAAAGGACTGTGGTGCGTCATCATCCTTTTCTGCCTGTGTGTTGGTTGGAAAGTATTCTTTCTAACTGCTATATTTTTATACTCCTCAGCTGATGTTAGTTTTGCTGTTGGGATGGGACTTAGCCAACCAATCCATTAATGGAGACTAAACTTGTTTTGGAGAACTCCTATTCCAAGCAGTGGGGTAAGCAGTCAGAAAAACAAAACCAGAAGACACAAATGTAACAGCAGCTGCCTTAGCACAAATGACTCACTTGACAATATTAAATCCCACCATGTCACTTTTATTTGCTTTAAGCAGATGATTTGGTGGTAGAACAACAGCTCAGATGCCCTAAGTGCTGAATAAGGTTGAACCCACTATAGTTATCTACATTCTGGTGGGATGAATTTATGACTTATGCTAGTCCCAGAGGTTTTGTCTTCTCTCTCTATACATATATACACACATACAATGTGAAATATGTAGGATATAAACAAAATCAATCGATGTAGCAGTTCTTTTTTTGAAATATGATTGAGCCTTAAATCTTCACCCAATGCTTTCTGCAAAACAAAGAAAAGCACAACATAGAGGCCAATGAGATGGCTAAAATATTTGCATGCCTTATTTGTTCTGTTGCAATAGTTGATAGCTAATGCACACCTGAGTGTGCATTAAATACACACCTGAGTGTGTAATCCTAACATAACAGATCTCGGTTCTGCTCTTGTTTTCAGTACCATTACGATCTGCCTTGTTGCTGTGGTATCTGTCCTGCTTGGAGCTTGCTAGGGGTGCGATCTTCCGAACCCCGTGCACTCTTACCTCAAACGAAATCTACAGGTCTGCAGTCCTGTATATTTATACCACCTACCCCAGTGATTAGGAGCCTCAAAATACATCTATCATGAGATCTGAGGGAAGGAGGAGTCTGTCCAGAGGTGACTTTCTTGCTGCTCTTCTCCTTGTTTGCGCCTAGGGGAGAAAAAAGCAGTTGAAGCTTAGCTTTGACACTGAGTTAGGAAAGCAACAAATAGCTCTGGAGAGGGAGACAGGTTTCTTTCTTTCCTTTTGCTTCCGCTAACATGGGGGCCCGTCAGTATGTCCCTGCCTGCATTTGGAATCCAGCCATGCAGATCATTCTGCAGCAGAAAAAGGCCTTTGTTAATGCATTCGCAATCTAGAAGCCCTTATCTGTCCCATCTCTAAGATAAGAGCTTATGGCTGTGCAATGATGACTAACAGTTGTCCCACCTAACTCATAGCGGCTATTCTGACAAACAATCTTGATCCAGCGCTAGAGCTGTGAGCTGCAGCTGAGGTAGTCCAGGCTTTTGCTCCTCCCTTTGCAAATGCTGTTCCCTAAAGTATAGAGGCTTGTGGAAGTTGCCTTCTAGTGCTATATGTGTTGTACTATGAGAAACCAAGCATGTTTTTTTTAAAATTAGCAATTTTTTATAATAGAACAATCTGGGCAAGGAGGACTACGGAAGGCAGCATGCCCTATGTCAAGTTACAAGGCAGGGAGTGGTAACTGCTCTCTGGTTCTGATAGCAGGCATACCAGTCACAAATGTGGATGATCTTAATACATATCTTGGCCAATGGATGTTCTTATTTGTTTATGAAAACACTTATTTTACGTAGGCAGTATCTGCCTGCATAAGGACTTCCTTCACCTCCTTGTGCTCTTTTTTTTTCATAGTTTGTATTAAGGAAATAGGTTTTGCACAGAGGAAACAGGGTTGTAAGAGGAAAGTCCACAGCGAGGCATGAGTCCATTCTTCTTACACAGCACTTGCCTCACTGAGTTGCTCCGTCATCCTTCCACCAACTATTGACCTTAAGCATCTAGGTCTGCAGGTGTATGTGGGGCAATGGGGCAGTGCCTGACTACACTGCTTTGTCTGCTTCTGAGCAAACGTTGTGGGAAAAGACCCCAAAAATAACTTTGAGGACCTGTGTGTCCATGCTGTGGCCCCAGATCCAGCTATGGATCTCAAGGCCTTTCTAAGGAATCAGTAACTGGTAGCATCTGGGTGTGCAGAGCCTCTAGTTCCTCAGTGAGGCACAGCTTCCTGCTGGCCAGGCAAATGTTACAGCCTTAGCGTTCGCCGAAAAATCTGTACTGTAAACTTCCATGTGCAACTACTTAATAAAATCCTCGGCTAGTGTCGAGAATTCAAATGCCAGTTCATAGATTCCAAACAGTTCACGCAAATGGGCTTTTAAAACATTCTTAAGAAGTGCCTTCATACCTACTGCTGTGATAGCTAATAATTCAGGTGGCACTGGAACTGGAAGACCTGAACTGAGCCTGTGACTGTGTGATGCTGCCTTGTATGCTACACCAGTGTGTACAAGACACAGTCAGACCCGTGGTGCGTGTGGAAGACCAAATAATCTGTGCTTGACCAACCTCTGGGAGTGAGACTGATTCAGATATTACTGTGCAGTGGAAGATGAACAGGAGAAACTCACAAATAGCCTGGTGCTTTTGTAAATAAATGAGTATTGTTGCTTACATTTAAACTGTAAACAGTTAACTTTCTCTCTCCCCATACCTGAAAGTGCAGGTAACTGCTCTGCTTGAGGCGGTTAGCTGTGCGGTGTCTATCCTGCCTTGTGCCACAATTGTGCATTGAATTTGTTCACGGATGTAAGTGAATGGTGCAGCATTTCTGGTTCCTAGTATTTTTGGGCTGTGTGAAGTGAGGAAGCTGATGTTACAAAGACAGGAAGACTAGAAAACATGTCCTGTACTAAGTTTCCTCTAGTTAGACTTGAATTTGAACTAGTGCTATCGTTTAATGGACTCTTGGAGGAACAGACCATGTTGGCAGAAGTTAGTTTTGTTGGGAAGGTGAAACAATTTTATTGGCGTTTTCCTACTTTTTCAAATTTGCTATCATAAGAAGGGTTATTTGGAACCTCACTGCTGCATTGCTGTCTGAGACTGGAACAATCTTAGTTTTTCTCATTAAGGCAACTGAGCGCCACAATCATGACTGGTTCTTGTTTGGGGTAAAATCAATGGGACGGACTCGCAGAGCAAGTCTCTGAATCCAAATAGCTGGACTGACAAAGGAGACCATAAAACCTGACGAAGAACGTGTGGAAAGCAGATGGATATGCTTGTTTGCTGTTTACCATTTAGTTCCTCAAGGCGTGCCAGCAGCCCTTGCAGCTGGATGCCTAGTAAGGAACTCCACTGTGATCACACATCAGAGTTATTACATGTTTGTGATACTCTTATCTTTGTACTTCAAGCATTTCCATGAGGTTCAAAACGCTTATACTTGTCCAGCTAATTCGGTAAATCCTAGCTGGGTTGGGCCATTTTCTTCTGAAACGGGTAATTCAGTGTTGCTAATGTATGCGTAGTCCAGAGAGAGGACTTATCCCCTCACAGAATCTTAAACACTGCATGTCTATTTATTTATTTATTTTGTGTTTTAGCACCTTTTTACAAATCTAGAAGCGCTTTGAGATTATAAGCTATGCACGTATAACTGCTTCATCAGCCACTGGTGCAGCCATTTCTGGGCTAGAACTTTGCTATTAATGAAGCAACTGTTGCACTTGCGAAAAAGCTGTTTTTTAACAGTTCCTTGGTTTTGACCGATGCATCAAGAAAATTTGGGAACTCAAGACAGTGCTGCTTGAACTTTGGCTAGCAGCCCACAGTATCATGGGCATCTCTGAACAGATTGGTAACAAAATAGTCCACTGACTGCTTTTAAAACATGCTATGAAGATTTTATACTATAAACTGTTAGGCTTTTCTCCTAAATAAGTCGATGAAGCAAAATACGACGTGACTGTACCTCTGTGGCTAGATGAGCGAGATTATCTGCAGCTAAAATTTTGCTCTCATCTTTCCTCCTAGGCTTTAGAAGCAATGTCTTTTGCTTGCAGGCTGTATCTCCTCGTTTTATCTGCCTTTTTCTGTTTGGATTTGTTTTTTAAAGGCATTGTAAACCTGCTTCACTCCCATTCTGCTTCCTGTCAAGTGGGATGCCTTTGGTGCTAGAAACTAGCAAAGACTTCATTGCCAGGTCTTGCTGATCCTTTCCTTTTTATAGCAGGACTATCTGCAGTGTTGAAGCAAAGTCAAGGATCATAGTTTTTTATATGGATCAGTTTTCCTCTGTGAAAACTGCTTCTTAGTTTTCTGAAGTGGCCTACAAGTTTTTGTGTGAAGAAAACACATAATCAGCGCCGTGGCATCTTTCTTTGTGTTTTCAATTTTGTAAACAGCAGTTTGAACTGAGTGTTTCACAGGACTGTACAAGGGAATGCCAGGGGTCAAGTGCTTAGAAAGCTTTGGCTTTTTGTACTTGTAACAGGATACGTAGCTTGGGAGCTGGTATGTCTCTGCATTTTCAGCATCCTGATGGCAGAATGCCCGAGTGCCCCAGGATGGGGATGCAAACCCATTGCACAGGGTTTGAAGTAGAAACTTCAGGAGACTGGCATGACTGGCTGCTTTCTAATGCCTGAAGAAACTGTAGGTTTCAAGTAGGCCTTAAATCCAGTTTTGTTTTGTTTTTTTCTCAAACCTGGTTTCGACTCATTCCACACCTGTTCAATAATGTTATTTTTAAAAAGTTGGAATTTATTTCAGATGTAAGCCACATTGGCTTCCAGCCGTTTGCCGGTCTCCGATAGCTCCCAGTGCTGTAGCGTACAGCCGTTTGCACAAACTTCTTCAGAGCCACAGTCATCAGCTTTGAAACCACTCCAGCAGCTTAAAGCTTCCAGGGCTTTTGCTCACCAGAGCTGTGGGGGGCAGCACTGCAGCCGCGCTTTTGCCAAAGAAGCCTCAGCGCGATGCCAAGAAGAATTTCGGAAAGCTGTGGGGAAATAATGTCTGATTACTCATACCGTAGCTTTATTTTTCCTCTTAGGTGTCATTGGACATCCATGCAAACTTAAAGCGAGGAGAGTTAACTTTCAGAGAAAATTGTTCAACTTGTCATATAGAAGCTGAGAAAATACTTCCTAGGAACATATGGGTTCACTGTTGCTTTTTGTTTACCACCAATGGGTGGTGTTCAGTTCGAAAACTGGATGCAAAGCAGTCAAAATGTAAACACTTAATGGTGAGGGGTTTTTAATTAGTCTTTTTCAAGGTTCTTAATATCTCAAGGGATCTTTTTGGTATGTATGTGTGGTTTTATTAAGCTGTAGCCCAGTGAAGTGAAGGTTTGCTAGTTTATTTAACATTTTTTGCGAGTGTTGTGATCTGTAATAACTGTAACATTTTGACTTTTAAGGATTGGTAAAGATTTCAGAATTCCAAGATCTTAATTGTAAAATAGTCAACAGCTTTGCCTTTTTAAAGCATGTTAATGGTTTTTATGGATGCTTCCTTTTGTATACTGAGTGAATGTATTGTTATAGATTTAATGTTTAATGGACCAATAAAGTTTTTCTTATATTTGAAATGAATTGTTGTGATATATTAAAGTTGAAAAGTCAACTCATTCTAGGAGGAACTTTAAAAATATATAAATATATGAGCTAAGCGGTTACTGAGTCAGTAAAAGTAAATTGGTTGATCTTTTTTGTTCACTACATTTGGATGTTTTTTAATGAAAAAAATGTTGGCCTACGGAATATTAGATAGCTTCACTGTCCACGTTATTTTTGTACTCCTCCATAGCGTGATCTTGGAAGATGGCGGGTTGCACAGATTTGTCCGTGGCATCTGCTCTGTACAACCCAGCTCTCTGAGATGTGTCCGATATGTCAGATATCTGACAGTGCAAACAAAATATTTTCCAGGCCAAGTATAGCACTGAAGCCCGTGCAGTTATTTGAAACAAAGATCTCTGATTTTTTTTCTCATTTGCCCAGATGGTGGGGTGGGCAGCTGCTGAATTTGACAGCTAGATCCGCACCAGGGAAAGTGCTGCATCTCCATGAGTCCTGGTCCCTTGCTCGTCACCATCCATGTTCGGGCTGTTGCGGAGTCCTGTTTCAGCATGTGCCCGCTGCAGCCTGCCTGCTGGTGCTGGTTGCACCCGTGCCCGAGAGCTGACCAGACCCACACCAGGACATGGGTTCCTTGTGGTTGTGAGAAACTGCTGACCAAGTTTCGAAGGGTCGAAGGGCGGCTGCTATTCTCTCTGCAGCTCTGGTGCACGTAGCCGGGAGGCTATGCGTTTCGACTGAAGTGCAAAGCAGAGAGCGGTTCCTGAGTGGTGCCCAGGGTCTGCGAGAGCCGGCCGCCATTGCTCAGCTGCCTCCCACCCGTCTGCCCACCCCTGCCTTCATCCCACCCTGCAGCATCCTGGCAGGATGTTCTCTTCTGGTGTTTCAAATCAGGAGATGGTCTTTAGGGAACAGAAGCATTTGAAGTGTGTTTGTCATTTGTTTGCAGCACTCAGGAAAGAGTTAACCTTTGGTGAGAAGTTAGACGCTGGTGCAGGAGCCCCAGGACTCTGAACTCCAAAGTAGTTGCAGCTGCTGCTCCAGCTGAGTGCGGCCTGGCTGCGCAAGCGGTGGGGGCAAGAGAGAACTACACGTTCGGTTTTAAAGATGTGGGATTGCAGCGTCTTTACTTGCCAGAGGCCACACATGGAGCTATGTCTGCATTGCACAACAGTCCAGAAAGAGGTGGCGGTGCAAGAGGAGCTTGTGTAAACGTTCATACACAGGGACTGCAGAGTCTCTGATGGGAATGTGAGGGGCGGGAGGTTTCCCAAGCCCGCACTGTCATCTTGGGGCCAATCTTTGTCTGCAACAGCTGGACTTTGCTGTTCCTGAACTTGCAGGCTACCCGGCAGTTGGTGTGTCAACACAACAGACATAGGGAGCTCTGGCACCCCAACAGCACCTTCTGAAACAAAGAAAAGTTCTGGCTGGCTGAGCTGTGACTGGTTTCTGTGGCTACCAGTATGTTTTCTGTCAGGGCAGGTTAGAAGCTCACAGCTTCATGCTGTTACCTTTGACAGCACGAGAGCCAGAGCCCAGATCTCATCTTCCAGCCTGCAGTGGCCAACAGCCGTGGTGTAGACTGAAAGAGAGCCTTGAAATGGGCAAGCTCAAAGGTGGCAAACTGGTTTGGCAAATGGCCAGGGTGCTCCCTCCCAGCCACTGTAGCAGGAGGAGAGCCTCCGGCCGCAGACGGGAGGGCTGGGCGGAATTTCGGAGGCTGGCAGGGGTTCGGAGGCTGGCTGCGGTCATGTTTTGAGGTGGAGCTGATGTGTGCTGTTGTGCTCTGACCAGCACGTGCTGCAGGCAGGTCAGGGTGGGCCAGGCCTGTTGCCTCCACTGTGAGGAGACCACTTGTATGCAAAATGTATGCACTGTAGGCCGCGGCTGTGGGGCTCCCATGGTGTGCGTGCGCGTGGTATAAGCAACTGCCTTCTGCCTGGATCGCGCCCAAGCCATTCAGAGAGGACTTCTGCCTGGAGAAGGGGCTCCTCCAGTGAAACGCAAATGCATGATAAGGAAGATGTAAATTTGCTTTCTCTTTTGCGTTCTAGTTCATAAATGAACGATACTGCAGTTACAACCTTTGTTCAGCTAGAAAAAGATGTTTTTTCTCATCTTTTATGCATAATTTGACAATATCCTCTGTGTTGCTCCAAAGTAACGAGCCTTTCAATCCTCTGTGGAAAAGCTGGTGAGTGAGGTTGGGTTTGGTGAGCCAAGGGGAGAGGAGGACTGAAGCTGAAGGACCTTTCATGATGAAGCGCCGTGCCAGGGCAACACTCCTGCAGCGTGCTCTTTGCTGTGGGACTCACTCTGGGTGCCCTGGTGGGACAGGTGCCAGGGCTGCGCCGCTCGCAGAAGCCTTGGCAATGGTGGACAAGCCCACGATGAAAACTCTTCCCATAGCCCAAGCCTTTGATAGCACCATAAACTTTAAGGGTATTTTTATTGTACTGAGAACAGGAAACTTCTTTTGCTTTGATACTCTCACCTGGTCATTTAACTCAGCATTTCCCCTGTATTGTTGTGCTGAGAAAGAATGGCTGTTCATCTTCTTAGGGCTACTTCTGATTTTTAAAACCCTCACTGTATTCCCCCTCTGTGGATTTCCTCCCTCGCCCTCCCCCCAGGCTGAAGTAGTTTCCCATTGTCCTTTTTGAAAAGTAATTATCCCATAGGCCGCAATACCCTTTTCTTCAGCTGTCCTTGGAGCTTGTCGTCCCTTTCCTAGCTCCGTTTTGAAAAAGAATGTAGTAGAAATGCACACAGTATCCAACAACTTTCTATACTTTGAATTACAGAGTGCATTGTGATACAATTTTTTTTGGCTTTTTGTTTTCCAGTCTTTTCCTAATGGTTACTAACGCTTAATGCAGTGGTTTGGGTTTTTAACTTGGCGACTTATTTTCCTAAGATTGCAGTACCTACTGAGAGAGCTCAGCTCTGAGTGGGGACAGCAGGTCAAAGCCTGGCTTTGTGTATGTGAAAGTTAGGGTTATTTTGTCTCTATAGGTACTTCCGCATTTATCCCATACGTTTTTTTTTGTTTCAGTCACATGCAAATCGTAAGATGTGACTACAACGCCCTGCAGTCAGCTTTTTTCCTTCTACAGGATGTGATAGTGTTACTCATAGTTTTCTGGGAGTGGGAGGGCAGGGATGTCTAAGGGAGTTCTTAGAGGAGGTCTGCCAAAGGTAAGTAAGTCTGCAAAGGAGTTGAACTGCTCTAACGGAGGTAAAACTTCTCCCTAGCAGGACTGGAACGGTACAAAGAAGCCCTTGGCTTGGCCAGACAGCTCCCAACCGCTTCATGCCCGGCTGCGACCTGTTGTTTCTGACACGTTCCAGACAGACAAGATTGCGCTTTCTTCCCCAGCCTGTTTAATACTGCATCCAAAAAGGCAATAGATTCAAACTTTTTCTGAGAATGTTTTAAGCAAGTGTCATGCCATCACATGCTGCTCCCTAGATTTTAGGGCAAATCTGAAAACAAGTGAAGTCCCAGTCTATTTTGTCTCCTTTTTATTTTCACTTTTATACAAAAAAAAGTCTGACATAGTTACATCAATGAGAACAAGCTGCGATGTGCACTCTTACAACAACAATCATATAAGGATTTAAAATATATTGTTTTATTGTTTGCAATAGCAATGTTAGTTTGCTTTTCCTTCTTAAATATCACCAACGCCAAATTGCTGAGCTTGAAATTCTTGAAAGTCATCTGGGATGGTGTCTGAAAACAGGAAAATACGCAAAAGTTTAGTCTCTTCTGACAAAATCAAGGAGCACTTAAATTAATGATTTACCCACCTACTCTTTTTTTTTTTAGGTAATGTGTCTTCTCTTTTGTTTACACATTAAGAACGAACAGGGAACGTTTTCAGTTTTAGCTGTACAACACTGAAAAGCACAGAGAGGCTAACAAGACAGTGAGTGCTACAGTGCCAGCCCATAATGGCATACTATCAATCTTCAAATTACATTTCCACGCAAAAACTTTGTGGCTTCCACTCTTGTATTTTTATTAATAAACGCTGACCAGAAAGGCAGAAAAAGTGGTTGTCTTGCTCTGCACCCCAGATACGTTTGTAGCATCAGCATCTCCATTTCTCATGTACCCTAATTCAGCTTCCCTGTGGTGGTTTCCCACACCACAAAGGGACAGAAACATTAACCCAAGGACCAGTAGCAACTGGTAGAAAAACTGCAGAATTGGAGAAAGGAGCTGGAGATGGGTCAATGTCGTAAGAGTAACTACAGTTCTGCTTGAAGCGTTGAGTTTGCCTTTGCCAGATCCCAGAACGTTTTATCTGGAGAGCCACAGAGGTAACTGTAGAGCTAAAGCTGCAGCCAAAGATGGAGCCACAGCAATGAAGCTCAACTGCCTCACCTCAACTTTACTCTGATTATTTCCACCCTGACGATGGACAGGTAACGCTAAACTGAAAAAAGGAAGTAACTATATAAATACACACAGTATGTATAAAAAAAGGGGGTAAGGTCCTTTGCTTTTTGTTGATCACTTCTTTTTTTTGAGGCTTGACAATTCTCTTTAAGCTTTTTCTACAAACGTAGCAACTTGTCTGAAATGAAAGCAGGGATGCTTGGGGACTCCAGAGACTTCTTGGAGTGGGTTTCATTGACTTACTGCAGCACCTGCAGCAAAGCCACTGCCTGCCCACTGCCAGGAAAGTATATCTGCGACTTCAGTGGCAGCTTTGAAACATGCTTTCTGGGCAACCACATACTGTTTGAGACTCTTACCAAGTAATTTTTAATTGTAAGCACCACTGTCTAGAAGTTTCCCTGTTTAACCATGACCTGCAAGTGCCAGCCTAGGTGTACCGAGTGCCCAAGAACCAGGGTCCATCACCGGCACAAGCCACAGAGCCAGGGTCTGGCCATGCAGTGGCTGCGTCCACTGCAGACCTGGGCTGGGCTTCTTGGGTCCACAGAAAGCAGACGAGGAAACTATTCCAACTTGGCTGGTAACTTATCTTCCTAAGGCTGCCTTCATCAGGTAGGGGTTGATGCTGAGAGGAGAGGGGCAGCCCCTCCAACCCCACTTCAAGCTAGCTGAACTGTTGCCAAGGCAGAAACACCCTGACATGATCAGCTTCTGCGTGAGTGACCAAGGTTTGAGTTATTCCATGTGGTGGGAGATCAGGACTAAGCTGCGAGGCTCTTATCCCAAGAGGAGTGAGCCAGCACGCTCCCACAGAGTCTGAGAAGGACTACTCTGTGGGAGGAAGGGCATCTTATGATCTTGTCCTCCCACAGACCACAGGAGCAACCAGCAAGTACATGAGTGACACTGATGCTTGGTGACTAATCCCACTGGCTCTCCAGATTTATTTCACCTTGTAATCAGAGCTCGAGGCACCCTGCATACACGATGGCCTCAGTATATTGTGCGTGTACAACTCTCAACGGTTGGTTGGCTTTAAATAACGTTTCTAATTCTCTGATGACAGCTATACTACTTAGTTGGCACAATCTCTGCAGCAGAGTGACTGCTCTGGGAGGAGCGGTTGTGAGGTGTTAGTTCCCGTCTGGCTGGGTTGCAGTGTGCTGCTGGTGTCAGGGGAGGCGTTTCATAGCTGTGAATAACTTGTAAATGAAAAGCAAAGGAAAGGATGCAAAATGGCTTAATCCAACAGCCACACTACCGGTTCTTTGTGGTCACTTGCTAGTTGTTAGATAAAATTATGTAAGAGCAACGTTACCATTGCAGCGGTATTTCAGGTTGGACCAAATAATGTTTTCCTGAGAGAAGCAGAAAACTCCAAGCCGTCCTCCACGCATCGTGGTGTCTATAGTTACACCAGAGTCTGCTACTAGGTCAGAGCCTTCATAAAATCTTGCCCTTAATGAAAGCAAACAGAAGCTCTGTTAGGTCTTTTCCAAGGCTGCAACATTCATAAAAGTAATTTTGTTATCTGTGGTGACTCTAGCCTTGGACATGCTATCCTCCCCTCTAGCCCAGGGGAGAAAAAGCAGTTATGACAGCTCCTCTGTAGGCTGGGAACTGGAGCGATGCTGCACGCTGGCAAGAGCTGGGCAGGGAGGACGTTTTGGTGGTGGTTTTTTTATACATCTGACAAAAGCCTTGGAATGTTTTTTCCTGTAGTCAGTCAGGCTGAGAGCTTTAACTCTTAAAAATTTCCACAGTCGATAGTTGTAGGAGAAAGGGAGAACCAGATTAGATCGGTTGAAGAAGGCCAGATGGATATTGTCTCACACAGTTTGAAGCTGAACGTTTTGGTTTGGTTTTTGTTTTGTTTTGTTTTGTTTTTTTAAATAGGCAAAGTTTCAAACAAACCATTTGGAATCTTAAACTTGACTGTGAGATTTCTTTAAAAATGTGAGTATGATTAATTCCAGGAACAGTTTTGATGATCTGGCATCTTCTTGTTAGAAAACCCATCGGCAAATTCCCAAATAGGTTTGGGAACAGCTGCGCCCTGCCAGCTCCCCAGCGTGTGCCCCGTACTGAGGGCTTGAGCGGAACCACGCTGGAGCCAGCTGAGCTGCTGCAGCGCTGTCTACGCCAAGTCCTCGGCCTCTGGCCTACCGGCTAACGGCTCAGAGGATGATGAGCCTGGAGGGCCCTCTTTTGGATGAGGACACTGCTGATCTGACATGGAAGAAAATAGTGAGTGGTGAAGGGAAAGCAAGTTCCTGTGACTTTTCATAAAGTAAGAAAAAAAACCCAAAACCATTCCTATTACGTTCCTGAGTTTATTTCCTGATTTGCTGAGGCACTTCAAAAGGATCTGTACAATGAATAGAACTTTTTGTCTTTCAGATTTCTGTGGGAGAGGCTGGCTCAAGTGACTTTTTCCTAGGCTTCCTTGAAGCCTCTGAAAACCTTTGCTAGAGACATTATGGTCTGTGACATCTGGCCTAAACAGACCACAGCGAGATGTGGACAGAGAGCTGGCAGAGGTCCGCTTCAGGCCTGGCTGCCTTTAATTTTTGAAGGATTCTGTGACACTGACTTTGCTACCTTTCCCAGTTGCAGGGGGCATTAATTAGGCTGGCTAGAGAGACTGCAACCACAGGCAGATGTTTGCTCATGAAGCAGCTTCACAAACAGCTTGGTCTAAACAAAAATTGCCACCCAAGATCTATTCACTACTGCCCTGTGGCTGGGACACAATAATTGACAGTATAACTGTTCTTAATCCACTTTAGCATAAAGTCAAACATGCTCACTCCAATTACCGCTGAAGATGATACTCTGCACCAGAAAAGTGGAATAATTATACCACCAAGTTACTGCATCTCAACTGCAGGGTGGCGATTTTTTGAAGAACAACTGACTTACCTGTATTTCTGTTCTATTACAAGGTTGCAAAACCTGAGCTGATGATGCCACAGCAGTTTAATTTTTGCATTTTAACATCACTCTTGATCTACAAGTATAATTCCTGCTGATCTGGATGCTGCAGAATGAAATGTTTCCTCCTGAATGGTGAATTATTTTTTAAATAACTTTTTTTTTTCCAAGTAACAAAATAAGAATAGATAACATGCATTACATAGCTTTGACAAACTTTCTGAATATATGCTAGGTAATCTCAAATCTATCATGTTAGAATAATTACTGATCTTAGTTAGGATCACAATCTTTAAGTGGACAACTTTTATTAATTCTGTTATCCCAAAATATGTAAATGAACTATCACAATTCCAACAAAAATATTCTAAAAGATCAAAATTAAGAAATTTTGAAATGCATTGTTTTTCAGATCAAGCCAGTAGTAGCTTGGAAAACAAGGTATTAAAGCCAAAAAAGGGCTTATTAGGGTAGAGCACAGTTACAACAGCCAGATGGTAGAAAACTTCAGTTATAGGCTTAGTGTGGAATTGTCCTTCCTAGAAAAAGAACTGCAGGCTGAATTTCAAAAGTCTTCAGAAGGCTTCATCAGTGCAAAGCCCAGACATATTATAAATTCTCAGATTATCATCTGAATTAGGTGTTGAGAAACAACAGTTTAGGCACACATGTATCTGCACTCACCTTATCTATCCTTTCCTCTCTTACCTGATATAACCGATCTGGGGTCTGTGCTGCAAGAACCAGCGGTAGGAGACTTTGTCTTTCCACCCTACATTTCGGGGGTCCTTCCACAGCAGCCTGACCTGATCACTGGTGTCCCCCGTGTGCCAGAGGGAGTTGCGGAGGTGCTCGCCAGGGCCTGTCTTGGATTTCACAGCCTGCAGAAATACAATTTTCCAATGCTGACCGCAGAGAAATGTCACTTTCAGGAGCTCTAAGTCTTTTTGTAGCAGGGATCAGGTCTGCAGAAGCACCCTCCCTCCTGCTCACAAGCCCCTAACTTCTCTTGCATAATTGCAGCCACTTGCATGGAAAAGCAGCTGAGTACCTGGACCAAGGAGAAGGAGGCAGTTTGACCAATTACAGTCGGAGCACAATGCGAGCAGAGACTGAACGCTCCACCTGATGAGCAGGGGCAAGACTGGAGATGAAGTTCCTTAAAAAACGGTGCTATTAAAAGGGCTGTGTGGCAGCCACCTGACTTAGTGGTTTTGACACCTGTTGCAGGGAAAGAACAGCAGTCGGGCAGCATGGCCAACACGCAGTGCGATGGCTTGGCCAATGCACGGCATGACGGCTTAGCCCATGGCAGTCAGATGGCGGGGCAGCATGGCCAACACATGGCAGGATGGCATAGCCAGGCTATGGTGACCACTGTGTCCCCAGCTAGGAGCCATGACCAGTACCTTTAGCTGAATGCCAGGCTCTGCAACAGCTCTGAAGGGCGTCGCTTGCCAGTACGTCTGTTCAGTCTGTTTCCACATTACCACATAAAAGCTAGAGCTGTCTTGATAACCAAAAATAAAGCCAGCATAGTCGTCATCTGTCACCGTATTCACATGAAAAGTGCCCTCAAAGTCAACACCGTTAAAAGCTGTGTAACCTGAGGATACACACAGGTTAAAAACAAGTCTGCAGAAAATGCATTCACATGCTATAAATTTTCTGCTGTAAACTTGAATCTCCGAAAAGGGTACATACCAACAGCAAGGCCAGGATCGCTGTTCATAGTCTGCACAATTTCCATTCCCTGTAAGAATAAATTCAGGGTGGTTAGTGTGCGTGACAAGCTGGGTTGGCTAAGCCTGGCCTCTTCTGGCCTCCCTCTAGCACCCCCTCCATCCACCTCCTCCATTTGCTCACAACATGTCTGTAACACTTTTAGCTCTGAATTAAAATGAGAACTATAATCAAATACTAATGTTTCAGCTGCTCTGAGTCAGGAAGGATTTTTCTTTCCCCATTGCAGAACTGGCCATACCGGTACTCTGATATTTTCTTTCCGTACCCCAATCTTCTTCTGGAAATCACTGAATCTGGCCAGAACTGGAAATGGGACTGGGTGGCGAGGGGTGTGCAGAAAGAGGGCTGGGGGTAGGAAGAGAGCTTTTCCTAGGCTTAGCTCATACAGTTTGTTCATGGGGTTTGGGCTTAAACTGACTGCCAGGACTGAGTTAAGGAAAGCGTATACATCTCAGCTGGCTTGGCAGAGACTTTGGCAATGGGAATAAATTGCACATTCCTTGTGACTCAGAACACATTATCCTCCTGAAGGCTAAAATTTGTTAGTGTAAATAACAGTTATTGGACTGTTAGGAGTAAATGCTCTGCTATACAGCAGGTCAGACTTTGAAATTCTGGGAAAGATTCATTAAACTGTTTGCTACAGAAATATTTCAATAGGGTGACATAAAAGTCTCATGTTGCCTTCTTGGCAGCAGTGAAATCCACTCAAAACAAGTTGACCAGCCTGTAGTTATTTTAGATTATTAGCAGCATCAAGGTTCAAGCTATCATACGCTAAAAGAAAGTTCCTTCATTATAACTCCTGTAAAATAGTCAACCAATCAACAGCCTCCACTTTTCACTTGTTTGCCAGAGGTCCAGCAATTACAGAAAGAGTTTTACTGTGGTTTTCAGATGATCTTTCTCGGACAGGTCAGAAAGACCAGATGTATTTTTACCTGATTCAGAACCACCCAGTTGGGATCAATCTGTGCATCCCCCTCTGGGTCCAGCACCACTGTCTGATAGGCCCTGAAGTCTGTCAAGGTGATCTCTGCGTTCTCAGGGCACACATCGATCTGATCAATCACTGTATCCTGGTCAAAATCAGACTCGCAGATATCCCCAACTCCATCACCTGAATGCATCAGAGAAGTGAAAGCAGATTTATGGTGCAGCAAGCAGCCACATCTGGCCGAGCCACTAGATCAGGGTGTCCAAGAAGCAGGTGGAGTCTCAGCCCCGATGGCCACAGTGCCCAGGGAGGGGACTTGAGGACCTCTGCCTTGGCCAAAGGGCCGCTGTGTGTTGGGGTCCCTCCTGGGATGAGCGTATGCAAACATGGTGACCGTTGGATCCTGGTGACGTGTAATGCCTGGGGAAGGATGTAGTGTCTAAGCACCGAAATGGCTCCTGAACGCCCATCTTACCATTATCATCTTCCTGCCCTGGGTTGGGGACCAGCCTGCAGTTGTCAGGGCCTGGGGGCAAGAGGTCAGGAATGCCGTCGTCATCGTCATCGTCGTCACACTCATCACCCAACCCATCCTTATCCGTGTCCAGCTGGGAGCTGTTTATGATGGTGGGACAATTGTCTGTGCTGTCCTGGTGCCCATCGCCGTCACTGCGAGCACAGAGACAAGAAGAAATGGCATGTCAGCATCAGCTCCTGCCTCTGCATGGGGGATGGCACGGGTACCTGAGCGGGAAACACACGGGAGGCATGCCCAGAGCTGGAAACAGACCAGTGGGACACCACGACCTGGTGTCACTCAGGTGGATGAACAGTGAGGAGACACGGAACAAACAGAGACTGTATGATAAGGTGGCGAGAAGATGAAGACTAAGCCTGGAGCTATAAAAATACTCAGATAAGGAAAAGAAAAAGAAGCCTTACGTGGAGTGGGAAAAGATACCAGAGCCCAAGATACCAAATGACATCCACTCCTAAAAGGCATGTAAGGCATCCAAGAAGTGCAGTGTCATCAATTAAAAGGCACCCAGGAGACAGCAAGAGCTCAACAGCTGGTGTCCCTTGTCACACATGTTGTCCACAAGTGTCTTGGTGCTCACAAACATGCAGGTGTGAGTGTGAATCAAAATTTATGGGAGATTCTGCATGAGCACCTGGAATCAGACTTGTTTAAAAACGACAACCACTTTCACCCTCCTGCATAGCAAGTTTTGTCACATTATGGCCCCGCAGGGGAACCTTGCAGTAAGAAAGAGAGGAGAAAGTCTGTAGCTCCCAAGCACCCCTCCAGCCCATGGCTACATCAGGTGGTTACAATGAAGAGTCATCAGGAAGAGGGACACAGACTACAGAAAAGGGTTTGAGAAGTTATGGGGTGGCTGCCTTGTTTCTCCATGCCAACAGTTAAATGCACCTGTGCAAAAAAATGACCTGAAGTCAGGTGTGTTTTGTACACACACCATAAACAAAATGGTTTCTGGCAATAAGCAGGCATGTTTCCCCTCAGTAGCTTTTTGCCTAGCACAGACAGAGCAGAAGTGACATGCAGCCAAATTAAGGCAGTGCTGCAGCTTATAGCTATGCATATTTCCCACATATCTCTCCCTGCTTAATAAAGGTGCTTTAATTTTAGGTCAGAGCAACGAATGTTTGCACATTCTCAAGATAAAATGCAATGAGGACCATGCACATGTATCTATTGCAAGGTTAAACTCAGGCAGAGCTACAGCATTTCTACCAGGCAATGTTTCATACACATTAGTTAGGTTTGAGGAAAAAAAGAAAACATGTCCTTTTTTAAAACAGGAAAAACACAAGGCCATAACTACTTAAAAGTAAACCAGCTCCCAGCTGGGGGCCTTGGCAGCTACTGGCCCAAGACTGGGAATGCTCCCTGTGGAGACGGGGAAGTGGGCTCCCCACGCTTATCATCCCAGACACCCACCAAAGGCCCTGGGGTGAGACCTTGCAGCCGTCTGTGGCTGGTGAAACGCTGGGCCAGCATAGGATTTATCAATTCCCTTTCCTCTTGCTCTAAGTGAGGAGCACAGGGGAGAACTTGCCACCCCCAAAGCTGGCTATGCAGAAGCTGTTTCCAGCCAGGCGTTAGAAGTTTGTGATGGGATGTGCTCCCCTGAATGCTCAGGGCATGTAAAAGCCGTAGAGGAGCCTTGCCACTCTTGCTGTGCTAAAGCAAAGGAATTTATCTGCAAATGTTTTACACTTGATAATGAAATTCTGTTTCTGAAACACTAGGTTCTTATGGAAAAACATACAGCCCTTAACTGTGAAATTTCTGCTACAGAAGAAAAGAAAGAAAAGAGGAATGAAAAATAAAGAAAAGAAAAAAGATGAATCTCTCAGCAGTGCTCTGGGTTTTACAGCCAGAGAACTGCTCTGAATATCTCTTCCACAGGAGCTCACAGGAAGCCTGTGTGAACATGAGGCTAAAGGGGAAGGGCTCCTTAACTCTACTGCTACAGGGAAGTGAACCAACAAGGCTGATAAATCATAACATTGTTTTAGAAATAACATCTCTTTGAGGAGCTATTGGAATTAAATCCAGACTAGTCTGAGGGATTACAGCTCTCCAGGAATCAGTAGCATGCTTCAGCTCAAGACAAGCCTCTTCCACTTCCCTGCTGCTGTTGCAAGCCACAGCACAGCATACCTGTCCTGATTGGTATCGCAGGAATCTCCAACCAGGTCATTGTCAACATCTGACTGCAAAAGGAAACAGACGAAGTTCCAGTATCAGCTGCTGAGAGCATCTATTAAAATGGCAATATCAAACCAAAACACAACCAAATCAAATACAATTAAAATAAAAGCATGGAAAAATATTTGTTTTACAAAACATCCATCTAACCAAAAAGTCAGTTTTATTAAAGGAAAAACCCAGACAATGAATAAACAGGGTTAAACTTGATTGGAGCAGTTCAAGCAAGATGAGTAGTTCAAGCAAGATTCCTCTACTACTGGAAATAAGTATCCTCCATTTCTAATGAAGGTTGATTTCTTAAGCAGCTTTAAAAATCTACCATGTTTTTCTAAAGTTTCCAGCAGTTTTTGTTAGTCACAAGCGGCTTAATCAGAATTCAAAACATGGAAAGTCTCACTGACTTCTCACCTAGGAGCAATGAAAGTTTTGCTAAATAAGGACACCAGAATTTTGTCGTAATTAAAGAAATACCAAGTGTAACTAAATCACACCACTGTGTGGAGTCCGGCATTGGACTCCGTGGGACTGGAGCATGCCCACATTTCAGAGTATGACAGCAGAAGATACTGGCAGGGCAGAAGTGCTAACAACATCCCAAGCTATGAGAATACACCTGGTGGCTCCCCTTTCCCATGTCGGGAGAGCTTGAAGCTCCATAAAACTTTCCTGAATACCTACTGTTAAAAGATAAGCATTGTGGCTGCATGGGCTGCCTCATTCTCTTGCATCTTTTTGGACCACAGCAGTCCCTCTCCCTAAACGAGGATATTTCTTCCTCCCACCTGCTAACCTGGTTTGGGTTGCTGATTGCAGGGCAGCTGTCACAGGCATCACCAACACCATCATTATCCTTGTCCTCCTGATCTTGGTTGGGGATCCTCTGACAATTATCCAAAAGGTTCTTAATACCTAGTGAAAAGTGGATTGGATGTTAGTTAAAAACAATTCCCCTATTTGTTATTGGACAACATAAACATCAAGAACATTAAAGACACTATTCCTTTTCAGCAACTACCTAAGCTTGCAATGATATTATAAACCTGCACAGCAGGTGTGCATCCATTCATTTAATAGAAGTTAGAAACACCTTGCAGAAGAACAGCTTTCAACCCCATCGCACACACTTCATTTATTACACGCAATTCATTCTACCCTGTTCCTGTATCACAGCTTACAGGAAGGGACATTTCATCTTTTTTATTATATTTGAAGGGTCGTGGTTTTTTTACTTCTTTCAAGCCTCCTACAGCAATGAAAATAATACATTACGTAGCTCTTGGGCATCTGGGACAGGCAGCAGCTGGGTACTCTGGGACATGTTTGCACCTTTAAGGAATTATTTAAGGAATTAAATAATTTAAGGAATTACTCAATGACTAATGACCTTAAGTTATACATGAAACATGGCTTGGTTTATCTGTTACAGTGTTCAGGGCATCCAATCAAACGAAAAGGATTCCGAACACAGGTTTCATGAAGAAAGACAATGTGTTACACTTAGCAACTGGTGACAGGAAATCTCCCAACACATAGCACGTTCTGGGCAAGTTTCAAGAACATCAGAGAAGCTGGAAGTGAAGAATTACCAACCATCTCCATCCATGTCATCATCACAAGCATCTCCTTTCCCATCACCATCTGTGTCCCTCTGGTCATTATTCAGGACATTGCGGCAGTTGTCACAAGCATCTCCAAAGATATCTTGGTCGCCGTTTCTCTGGTTAACATTGGGAGCCAAGACACAGTTATCCTGCAAGAGATACAGATCCAAATCAGACATGAACCAGGCCCAAATCTTTACTTTCTATTTTAGTGGATTTATATAACTCTTGTATTTATTTCTACTTTCACAAAAAATGATTACTGTGAGCAGTTTGACATTTTGTGTGAATATTAGCTTGGACCAGGTTTCACTGACTCCCTCAAAGCTCTGCTTTGAACCGCACCACGGGAACCCTAAACATAAACACCCAGTATCATAAGGCTTTATGTATAACTTTGACTTCTGATTCTCATTTTGGATGCGTCCACGGTGAGTAACCTGTTTTGGTGCCCTGGCTTCCTTACATGGTCCTTCTCAAAAGCTGCAGTTCAGAGACCCTCACAGGGTTTGTAGATGCTCTCTACAAGGCATCAGAAGGCCATTGCCCCCTTCTGGTAGAGACTCAAACCATATCTGGAACACTTGGAAAAACAGGACTTTTTGATGCAAAAAGGTACAAGTCGGTTTTTTTTTTGTCAACCAAGCTGCTGTCACCTCTCTAAGACCATAGCAGGCATATGGAGAAAACTTTATTTGAAAGTGGTGTAAACCTTCCTCTCCCATCTAGCACACCCATGACCCCATCCTCTTGCATACATGGAGGCAGAACAGAGCTTAGCAACAATACAGAAGTTACTTGATTGCAAAGGTGCTGAACCTGCATATAGATTTACAGCTGAAGGAGGATTTAACATCTTTTCTTATAGAACATTAATAAAACCAGTTGCTTCAAGCTACCAGAATTTAGGGTTGGCCTCTGCAGCAAAACAGCCTGAGACAGACCTTCTGTGATTGCTAGTCCGCCCTAGCTCCACATGGACATTTGTACCCTGGATAGAGTGTTTTTGTTGTCTTCCTTGTGCATTAAGCAATACCACAGGAGGATCTTAATGTAGCACAATAGCGGACATGTGAGGATATGGGGTGAACACAAAAGAGCTTTTACAGTCTGAATTTATTCTCCAATATATTCTGCAGTAGTTACCCATATGGAAACCTCTTTCACTTTGAGAACATGATTCAAAGCTTTTTCAAGTTATTGGCAAGACACCCATTAATTTATGTGGGTTTTGGATCCCTCATGGAATATGATGTCAGGTCAACCTGGTCTTTAAAAAGAAAGACAGTAATGCAAGTAACGTTCCTGAAGGCCATGCTATGGGACAGCGTGACAGAAGGACACAAATTCTGTATACAAAAAGCTCTAGAATTCAATGCTAAAATATAATAATGGAGCATACACTGGTGGGATTTAAGGCTGGGTGAGACAGCCTGGGCTTTTAATAGTGAGCGTTATATAAAAGAGAACAGGATTTAGAGAGCTGCTGACAGTGATGGATATGGGATAATCTCTGGCAAATCATAGTGAGCCAGATTTCAAAATCACTGCCTATTGCAGTAACATGAAATCCTTCTGTTTGCATATACCCCTGCACCCTGATCCACACACAGCACCTGCTCATTGGGAATGCCATCTCCATCCGCATCGTCATCACAGGCATCTCCAATCCCATCACTATCGGCATCTTCTTGTCCAGAGTTTGGGACAAATCTGCAATTGTCCTAGACAAAAAATGAGACATGTCTGGTGTTCTACAGGTAAACTGGATGCCTTCATAATTTGAACGACTTTTTCTATTATTGTTTTAATTAATCAAATTAAATACAATTTATCCAGAGGAATTCAATAACCTGAAAAAAGATTAATACATCTAGTCATGTTTCTTCCACTCTTCCTCTTCACCCCTTCATGCTCTGAATTATTATAGGAGTAAGAATTTCTTACCTTTCGGCAGTTTTCAGCAGAGCATGAGAGTTCTTCGTTAGGGTACCCATCAATGTCCACATCTTTTCCACAAATATAACCATCACCAGCCCAGCCAATGCCACACTATGAATAAAACACCATGGTAGTACTACCAAAAGGTTAATGAGTCATTGTAGCAATATTCAAGAGGAAAACCCCACATCAGTCTTGAAAACACTGACATACAGAAGCCATGGACAGACACTGAAGTACAATGAGGTTCACTTCAGCATCTCTCAACGTGGAAAGAAAATCTTTGTTTCAAGCTCTCTGTATCTAGGCACAGCTAGAACAAGCTAAGACTTGATGTTAAATGGAATGTGTGCCTGCAACACCTAATGATTTCAGTGGGAGATTATAGATTTCTTTTAGACGTTGGTCAGGAATCAGTTTTGGTTTCACCTGCAGGTGGAGAAAAAGAAAAGAGGGGACCTTGGCAGAACATGCACTTAGCATCTTAGCAAGGGGCCCACGGTTATGTGGGATGACTGTGTTTTGTTCAGTATCTCAAGAACACATCTGCAATTAGAAGTTTTAAGAGAAAACTGCGCTGACAGTTACTAAGTTTGCATCAGCAAAGCAAGTATATCTGCACGTTTCTCCTAGCCAATTAAATTGGTACTGTTTCAAACCAATGCCTAATTTGTGTTGTAACTGAAGGTACATGCATAGAACTGCATGTCAAACTCTGGCCTTCCCTTAAGATGAGGACTTGCCTAACACAAGTATATAGGCATCTTCCCATTACAGCATGGACTTAAAATATCCTCCATTCTTCTTCTTTGAAATAGATGTACTTAAAAATAAGACCAAAGCAAGTGCCAGCAAAAGCACACGCTGTATCCAAATTTAGGACACAGGATTAGTCTCTTGCTTCCCCTTGCAAGCTGGAAAAACTAAGTAATATACTTCAGTTAAACTTTACAATGAAAGTTCATACGCCACTTGGTGCTCCTCTGCTCCCATGGCTGGAAAGCATAGTACAGCCTACCTGTGCCTAGAATCTGTGGTCTGACTTGGAAAAATACCATGTCTATCAGCAAGCAAATACAGGCACATTGGGTTTGCAGAGAGGATCCATCACAGCTATGTAGCTGAGCACCAGGAGGAGAGGAATTTGTCCTTGTGATGTCTTCTGCAGAGTGACACTTGACAGTCCTTTCTGAGAAGACTATAGAAAGTCTATAAAAGCCATTCGCAAAAGATCTAATTACACAGACACAGTAAATATGGTACATGAGTATGGCTGCCTTACAGACATGCTGCAAGAAGAAAACAATTGCAAGACAGACTCAGCCCTGTTATTTTCATAGCTGGTCTGGGCCAGTGTGTCACAACCTGGTTAAAACACACAACTGTATAAAATTACGACAAAGACTTTCTCAGTTCTAGCCTAAAAAAGGCTATTTTTCACTGCACAAATGCATGAATTTATGAACTCACAATACATGTCACCTCTCCTCTCCTCTCCTCAATACAACGGGCATGGACACTGCATGGATTGAGGGCTCGATTTCTGCAGCTCCTCTCAGCCTGGCATCCCCTGGCTTGGTCTCCTGTATATCCTGGTTTGCACTGGCCACAGTGGTAAGACCCCTGCAAGAACAAAAAGTTACTAGCCAGCTTTTTAACAGGACTTCTTTGTCTTTTAAAGCAAGAATGTGAGCGAGATTCATGTCACGCTGCTTATGCTGTGCAAGTTTTTCATCCATTGAGGCCTCTTGCACTGTGAACAAACTTCATTTTCTATGTGAAATTCAGGTTTGGCTCCCACAGTACATGATGGAAAACACACTCAACTCTCGCCTGTTTAGACCAGTCTTTTGTTAAGCCAGAGAAAAGTCATGTAGCAGCAAAAGCTTCTTCATGATGCCTTGTCCCTGCCAGCATCACTCTGAGCTGCTTCCAGGTGGCCAAAACTTCGTGCAAAATTCTAAGCAGCACCTGCTTAATCAGACTGGATGCTCTTATTTCAGTGTAAAGCAGACCCATCAGTTTATCTAAACTCAACTGGGCAAAACTTTTAATCAAAGAGAGACACAAAAGTTCATCATGTCTTTGCCCCATTTTATTTTTTTTTAACTTAAATGTCTTTAAGCCAATTTGAGCTCAGTCTCATTCTTCAGAAAAGAATTCAGGCATTGAAGCACAGTCATCCTTATTTACACTGCAATAAGAACATCCATGTAACCTTTTGCAGTGGTTTACCTAGACGCATACATACACATTTTATACTTGTGCCACTCTCTTGTGTAAACAAACCCAAAGGAGCTAAGCCAAGGAATCTCAGTGTGTGCTGGGACAATCACCGTATGAGATATAAATGGATAAATGCTGATAAGAAAGGGTCTTCCTTAGAGATAAAAGCCACATTAGATGCCTATCTCACATACTTGTAGATTTGTAACCTACAACATAAAAGTTAATTGAAAACGATCTTTTTTCCTTATAGAGAATAATTATTTTTGACATGTCAAGGAACAGAAACAGGCGTATCTCTGGCAAACTTGTACATCCATCCCTTTGTGAAACTGAGGCACTTCACACAACTTCACTCTTCCCATGCAAAGCCTGTTGAAGGAACTGTCAGGATTGTCCCAGTCCACCATGATAGAGAGATACATTTACTACGCAACTGCGCATTATTTTTGTCCTCTGTTCCTGGCTTCATTCCAAATTTTAACTCTGTGCTATCTGCATACTTTCAGGCTGAAGATGAAGATATACAGAAGACTGGAGAGTAAAATAATCACTGGGCTATGCAAATGGAATCGCCTATATAGAACACAGGGGCCTGTGCACTTTCTCCTAATGGACGCCAAGGCAATACCTTCTGGAGTCTGCTGAATTTGCTTAGCATATTCTGTCCTATATCAAGCCCTGGTATGCATTAAAATAGCCTTTAAGGCAGCACTTCCAGACCAAACTGTTTCTAGAGGGAGACAGGAGTAAAAACCCACGCTGCTCTGTTTTGACAGATGGCAGGCCACTTGTTGCCCCCTGCAAACAGGGCCTGATGCCCTCCTGAAGAGGACTAGTCATGTCTAGTCATGCAATAAGATACAACATGTGACAGAAATGCTCTAGGTATTAAAAAAAAAAAAAAAAAAAGATAAACACATTGAACAGTGAAAGCAGTCCTAGAAAAACAAGGAAAGCACACCACTTCGAACGCTACTGGTAGCCTCAACGACACCTAGCTGCAAAAAGGACCACCTTTACACCTGCAGGATACTTTTAACCCTTCTCTTGTTATGGAGAAAGCCTGCTTTGTGCAGCCAGCTATAGCAGAACAGTATTTGACAGGGGCATAAGTGGCATATACAGGACAACCAGGGGATCAGGCCCACCCAGCACGGGTTCATGGAAGGCAGGTCCTGCTTCACCAACCTGATCTCCTTCTATGACCAGGTGACCCGCCTGGTGGATGAGGGAAAGGCTGTGGATGTGGTCTACCTGGACTTCAGTAAAGCCTTTGGCACTGTCTCCCACAGCATTCTCCTAGAGAAGCTGGCAGCTCACAGCTTAGACAGGTGCACTCTGCGCTGGGTAAAAAACTGGCTGGACGGCCGAGCCCAGAGAGTTGTGGTCAACGGAGTTAAATCCAGTTGGCGGCCGGTCATGGGCGGTGTTTCCCAGGGCTCAATTTTGGGGCCAGTCTTGTTCAATATCTTTATCAACGATCTGGACGAGGGGATCGAGTGCTCCCTCAGTAAGTTTGCAGACGACACCAAGCTGGGCGGGAGCGTTCATCTGCTGGAGGGTAGGAAGGCTCTGCAGAGGGACCTGGACAGGCTGGATCGATGGGCTGAGGCCAACTGTATGAGGTTCAACAAGGCCAAGTGCCGGGTCCTGCACTTGGGTCACAACAACCCCATGCAACGCTACAGGCTTGGGGAAGAGTGGCTGGAAAGCTGCCCGGAGGAAAAGGACCTGGGGGTGCTGGTTGACAGCCGGCTGAACATGAGCCAGCAGTGTGCCCAGGTGGCCAAGAAGGCCAATGGCATCCTGGCTTGTATCAGAAATAGTGTGGCCAGCAGGAGCAGGGAAGTGATTGTCCCCCTGTACTCGGCACTGGTGAGGCCGCACCTCGAATCCTGTGTTCAGTTTTGGGCCCCTCACGACAAGAAGGACATGGAGGTGCTGGAGCGTGTCCAGAGGAGGGCAACGAAGCTGGTGAAGGGCCTGGAGCACAAACCTTATGAGGAGCGGCTGAGGGAACTGGGGTTGTTTAGCCTGGAGAAGAGGAGGCTGAGGGGAGACCTCATCGCGCTCTACAACTACCTGGAAGGAGGTTGTAGCGAGGTGGGTGTTGGTCTCTTCTCCCAAGTAACTAGCGATAGGACAAGATGAAATGGCCTCAAGTTGTGCCAAGGGAGGTTTAGACTGGACATTAGGAAAAATTTCTTCACTGACAGGGTTATCAAGCATTGGAACAGGCTGCCCAGGGAAGTGGTGGAGTCACCATCCCTGGGGGTATTTAAAAGAGGTGTAGACATGGTGCTTAGGGACACGGTTTAATAGCAGACTTGGCAGTGCTAGGTAAGCGGTTGGACTTGATGATCTTAAGGGTCTTTTCCAACCTAAATGATTCTATGATTCTGTGATTCTAAGTGAAAGGTCCAACTTGCTTCATAGCATTAAAATGGTTGTATACCCATTCTGTTAGATCCTAACATCTTTCAAACCATTTCTACCTTTGCTATGCTTGCTCTCCTGGATTTAATATCTATGGATATTAAAAGTGTTGCACCCATTGCAGCTCTCCTCCTCTCTACTTTTTTAGAGGGATATTTCAAAGCAGGTTCCTTGCAATAACACACTCATAAACACACAAAACTGGATGACGTGAAGAGAAGAGTTCTGCCGTTCCTCAGGGAAAGTGATAAGGATACAGCTCAGGTGGACATGTTAATGACAAATCAAGTATTGATTTTTTTATTGTTAGTCAGGAAAAGAGGAAAGGATTCTTTGGTTTCGATGAAGCTAACAAACAAATTGTATTATTCAGCTCTTCAATCAGAAAAATAAATCCAATCCTAGCCTCATGGAATTTTAAAACAATCAATTTCTTAAAGCCGCAAATGAAAAGATGCTTACCAAAGTGTTTATGCAATGGGAATTTGGAACACAGAGTCCAAGTCCACCACTCTGACATTCATCAATATCTAAGCAGACCTAGCAATAAAACAAATCAACATGTAATAAAAACAATGTCAATTTCAGATCCAAGTCTGAAGAAAAGCCACTGAACTTAAAGTCTAGAAAAGAGTCACAGCCTCTCCTGAAACCGCTCTCAGAATGGCACAGACATACCCATAGGCTAACTTTCCAATGGATCTCCAGACAGATATAAATCCTGAAGAGACACTGTGATACAGTAAATTTCAACCTTAGGATGGCTTCTGGTTCGCACCAAGAGTTTAGACAAGAACTATGTCCCCCTTGTAGGGCGTGACACGAACATGCAAAAAGTGACAGTAGAATAGGCCTTTTCTATCATACTCTTCCTAGTTCAAAGCCAGTTTAGAGAATGCAACAGAGCCCCCTTAAAAACTGATCGGTGATACCTATGAAAATAATGACATTTTTTCTTGTCTCCATACCAGCCCTGAGTATTAGACTGTTAATACTTCCATTAAAGCCAAGCAAACACAACTCGGGTCTTCTAATTGAAACACTCTGAGCTCTGCCTAACTGCACAAGGCAATTATGGAATGACTGAAGTATAAATAAAACGTGATACGGATGCATTGACATTAATCAGCACCTTGCAACGGCGGTTGCCACAGGAATGCTGCCACTCACCTGCTTATTGCTCTTGGCGTAGCTGAGTCCTATCCCTTGCACAGTTTGTCCTGTATATCCTGGGGGACAGGTCTCGCATCGGAAACCTGGAGCAGTGTTCACACATCGCACTCCAGGGAAGCAAGGGTTGTAACGACACTGCAAAGAAAAAAGTGAACCGAGCACGCGTTCGTGCTTCAGTAACATCCAGACTCTGACTACGTGCACAGACCTCTCAGTCAAAGGCAATGCTACATGCAATGTCTGTATGTCTTTTGCTCAGAGCTGGCTTACAGAGGAAACAGTCTCTGCAGGTACTTCTGACTCCAGTAGGTCATCAGCTATGTCTGTAATTTAAGTAACATTTGCAATCTTCCATTATAGCCTGTAGTTGATGACCTAAGCTCTCATGCCCAAGCCTTCCTTTTGCTAGACAGGTTCAGCTCCCTCGGAGGCTGAGAGCCGCCTGGAAGGGTCCAGACCACAGTATCAGGAAAGCTGCGTAACTCCAACCCACCAAATGGTCCTGCAGTTGTGTTTTGCACACACAGAAGTGGCAGCAGCATTCTCCCTCATTTGTATTTGGGTAAATCTCATAGCCAGAAGTAAGCCAAACATAAGCCAGATGAGCAGGGATGTGTCAGTGGCACCCACACATTTCTAGACCAGAGGCCCACAGACAACTCTCAGCACTTCTCCCAAAATACCACATGCCCACAGCATCACCCATGGCATGAAGGCACCGTTCGCTTCATTGCCTCATGCGGTTTTTTACACAACAGCTGTCACCCATTTCACTGGTCTTGTGGGTGCCAGTTTGGGAACCACATCCTGCAGTGCTGCCTCTCCAACATCAACACTAGCTGATAGGTAATATTTGTAAGAGTACCGAAAACATCAATGTGCCATCATGATGCATATGGCTCAAAGACAACAATAAATAAGGAACGTGAGAAAGAAATACAAGAGTGTTAAAAATATGCCCTTTTTCCCCCCTCCATTGCTAAGAGAAAAACATCCGCAAGATAGAGGGAGAACAAGCCAGAAGATATGCACTTACAACAAACATACAATTGGTAACCAAACACTCACACAAGGGAGCAAGAAAAGGTATGTTTAATATCAAAGTGTGTTTGATGGAAATGTAAAACCTAGGACAGACATTTTGTGCTCTGTATTTGCTGTGGATTTTTTATTGTAGGCAGCAGAGGGCACTCAAATTACACCGTACACAGAGCAGAGCTGCAGCTCCCAAGATGCAGGGTTTCAGCATATGAAAGTAATGTCTCCAAACTGGTAATGAATAAGGGAGCATATTGCAGAGATGCTAACAGCCTCAGAAAAGACGACGGCAGCTCTTACTGAGGAAGTTTCTAGACCTGTCTTTATCAGAATTTGTACATTAACTTCTTTTTAAATGCCAGTTATTAGAAAGTACAGAAATCGTTTATTCAGTAGAAAGGTGCTCTCCCAGAAGAGATTCCTAAAAAGCTTTCAAAAAAAAAACCCAAACACTTTCCTTCTTAGTCTCAGCTAACTCAGGAAAACAAATAAAATAACACATGCCCTCTTATTAGACAACGAAAAGCTATTGCCATTTATTACCTCTTTTTTCCCCTGCGCAACCGTAAGTGAAAATCCAGCTGTTAAAGGAGGTATTTACTGGTGAACAAAACTGCACCAGACTAGGTGGCACTTTAGTAGCAGTGTCCACATAAAGACCTCATTTAAGCAAGACTGTATCTCTATGACACTGTTTTGGCAAAATTTCCTCGCTGTTTCTAATGTGAGATCAGGTCTGCCATGTGGAGTGGTGGCAGGAACATGAAGGCACATCAATCTCCAGTGGCAGAGCCTGACTGCTCACAGAAAACCATGTTAATGTCGGGCCACTACAGACCAGTCTCAGTTTGTTTTTCCACCACTGCTGTCACGCGTAGAGTTGCTCCAACCCTGAAAATGGCAGGGAGGAGATTATTGCCATGCTCTGCCTCAGTCTGGGTATGGCTCAGGAGGTGGAACCCATCTGTACTGGTGGGCTCCACCTAGGCTGGCTGGAGTCTCTCACCATGGTTGTCTGTGGCATGAAACTCACACCACAGCTGTTTCAGCTTCACTTCTTGCATTCACATTTCAGAGCTTCACCTCCATTTTTTGCGCCTTCTGTTGCAGCAGACATAGTCCTTGCCATGTGAGACAAAACAAAAGACATCGCCTACAACTCAGGAAACTTCCACACTCAACCCACTTTCTCTCCACAGTGTTTTTCACAGACAAATATAAGTTGGGCACATCACATCCTCTCTGCTGATGGCCTACAGGAGGGAATAAACCGAAAGAGCAGTCAAAGCACACCTCCTGTTGGCTAGGAAGGAGAAAAAAGGAATTGCTTTTGCTGTTTTACATCATTAGGCAGGTACATTGGTAGTACTGTGTTATCCACAGGCACAGTTAATGACCTAATTCTCAGGGTTCCCCGGTCTACTACATCCAGGTGCTTTTCCACAAAAATCACTAAAGAGTAATGGCAAAAATCATCACACAGAAAAAATGCGGTGAAGCTGTAAGCAGTTTAGTTGTTTGTGTTGAGTGCCACATTCCAATTAACACAGGTTTTATTTAATCATTTAAGACATTGTAAATTTATTAACTCAGTCCTCAATACAAGCAAGCTCTGAATTTCTAACATATAGCACAAGAAAAAAAAAGATTTAAGTCAACATTATCAGCTTCCAACACAACCGTAAAGAAGTAAAAGGAACAATAACAATAAATGTTTATTTTCTTTCATAGATTTTTAAGGTAAGACTGAAAATTACTGCATTTTGGGTTGAAGAGAAGACTTTGGTCTCCAAGGCTGGTTCAGGAGCACTACGATTTAAAGAAACAAAGCCCATATTGACAAGAAGCGCTTCTGCAGTTCTGCCTGTAACAGAAGCTACTGCATCTTCTTATGGAATAGGAACAACTACAGCAAAAGCTTGTTTTGGTTGTTTTGGGGTTTTTTTCAAACATTAAACTCCTTGAAGTGATTTCTCAACTCAGCAGGGTATTTCAAGTTTTCACACATATAACCTCCATAAAGTTGCAGCAACAGCAAAATAGGGAGGTAGAATCGAATCATAATGAATTAATATTCACTGTGCAAGCAGTCAGCAAATGCTGAAGACAGCAAGCAGCAGCAACCCATTGATATATATGAAACAGTTGCTTTTTAGCTTCCCCCCCGCTCCCTTCTAAATTCAGTGAAAGTCACTATTTTACCTCATCAATGTCTGAGCAGGTAATTCCATTTCCCGTGAGCCCTTCAGGGCAGGGACCGCACTGAAATCCTTCTGCTGTCTCCACACACCTGACTCCCCTGAAGCAGGAATTAACTTCGCATTTGGGTTTACTGCGCCTAGGAAGCTGAGTTGGAAAATTCACAGTTCCCAAACCTTTAATGCAGAAAGAACAACAGTTTCAGCGATTGAAAGAAACATCCATCATGGCTTTCAGCTGGCAAGCACTCTGAAGAGATCCCCAAGACGCTGCGCAGCAGGGGCTTCGTGTTTCTGCACTGCACTGCTATCAGCTGTGCTGTGGCTGAAGAGACTTCATGCTGGGCAGCTTGCTGCGTCCCCAGACAGGGGAAATTAAGGCTATTTTGTTAGGTCCACACGTTTCGCCTGGCTACAGATGGGAGCCCTCCTGCTAGGTTAGTGCCACTACAGATCTGTTGTTGGCCAGGGGAGGAAACTCTGAAAGCCAGTGACCTCAGACGGCCCAAGGGACTCAAGTGTGATGGTACAAGACATTTCTCTGGCTAAATCAGCAACACTACCACTTCATAAGAAAAACAGTGCCATAGTTTCACAAGAACGTATCTGACAGTCTACAAATAAGCAGAATAAAGAAACAGCGGCTGGCAGCCCACGAACACGCAGCAGGACGTAACAGCAGGACATGCAGCCAGTGCAATACACTGGCTTAGGTGCACAGAGACCAGCCCTGGGGAAAAGCAAGGTTTTCTGAGGCTCTGGCAGATGCTGAACCTTGGTACTGATGCATGCAGGATTTAAAGACTTTTTCTTTGGCACTTACACATAAAGGTTAACCTGGCTGGAGCTCAGCTTGAGTTTTGATGAGGCTGACAGACTGGGAGAAGAAATCAACTAAAAGGCCTGATGAGTTTAAGGCCTTTTGTCCCACCCAGTGAGGGAGTATTTTGGTTTTTATACTGAATGGATGTGTGTCCTGATTGTCAGTTGTGTAGGAGGGCCATGCAGTGGCATTTCAGAAAGCGTTTATTTCCTCCATTTAGTGAAAAAATGGAGACCATCTTTTGGGTCTTACTGCTGTTAACCAGTGACTGCCTACACAGAATCAGACAACTTTCAGGTGGACTGCATAGGGTCTTCCTCAGACTGACAATACCAGCTAGAGCAGAACATGATTCCTCCCTTGTCCTTCTACTAAGATTGTTCATGAGATACCTGGCAGGCAATGTCTCCTTCCCCAGGAACACGTAGCACAGCTTTGTGGCAGAGTGAGAACTGACAGTACAGGGTGAGGTACCACTTGGTTTACTGGTTTTATCACCCAGTAGGCGATTGTCAGGTCTATGGAAATGGGAAGCTTTTTCTCTAACAAAAATCTGTTTTAAATTTGTGTCCAATACATCTAGAACTTTCGACACAGTATTTTTAAAAAAGTACTCCTTAGAAAGCACATAAAGCTGATGCAATCAATACTAGTTTTAAAACGACTGTACATCTCATCTGGTTGCCTTTTACAGGCAATAACAGGAATACTTACCACATGCTTGGCACTCAGCTATGGTATTTCTCAGAAAAGTTGTTTCTTTGACCTTGAGGATATAAAAAATAAACATTATTTGGATACAGGCAGGTCCAGTTTGCACCTGGCTGCCAGAAGAACCATTATTATTTTTCCCCAAGATGCCACTCAAACCATGCCACATAGGTACTCTATCTTGAAATGAGATGCTCTTGGTACTCCATAAAATTAAGGACAGTGATAGTGGTTGTACTTCAGTTCAGCCTTCATCAACGGGACCTTTAAGGTCTTTTCTAAAGGCATGTGCCACCAGCAACTCCACTTCTGACACCCACCAGCAAGTGGAACAAATACAATTTCAATTCTGTGCAACAGACCTACCTCTATCTAACAGTGGGCTAGAATGGCTACTCTAGTTCCTCTCCACTTAAGACACTAGATTTTCTGGATCTGAATAAGCAAGTCCCCTACACTCCCACATTCAGTGATGCTCCATAGTGAGCACAGAGTACCAGGAATTATATGGTTATTTCTTCTCCACTGTGTCATGCCTCTGAGGCAATGAACTCTACACAGGAGTTTATTGCTTATGTGAATTCTGCCCTGACTCTATCAAAAGTGGCAAGCTTGGGATATTTCACACTGAAGCCTTTATACAGTACCTGTTGTCTGAGAAGGTCTTTCACATCTCCCAGTATTTGGTTCATCTGCATCATCTGACCCATCAGCTGCCTATTAAAATCACCTGCAGGAAACAGCAATGAAAAAGAGAGCACAATGCACATAACTCTCCTTCATTTGCCATGACAATTTCTGAGATACAAGATGGAAACCGTGAAGAGCCAAGGAGGGCAGACATTACTGTTACTTAAGCCCTGTAAGAATCCTTAGAGTAAACACAGTATCTAGCTCCAATTTTTATAGTGCGATTTGCACGAACTCAAGTCTTTTCTGGACTGAACTCCACTGTATACCACAGAAACCAGCAAAACAGAAACCTCTCCACAGAGAGAAAAGCAGCTTGTGATTTTTCTACCATTATTTCAGTGTAAAGGCTCTCTAATAAGACCTAACAACACTGGCAACTAATGCTGCCACTGTTACTGGTTCCCCCCCAAGCCTGAGAACAGCAACCCTAAGTGAAACCTTAGGATTTTAAGACTGGGTTTTTGTGATAACCCATTTGGGACAGGAGGGCAAGGCAGGGCATGAAGTACTTGTGCATACAATAGGAAGTCACCCTCCATAAGTTTATTCCGTGTCACCACAACTGATTCCTGCACACTTTTCAAAGTGAATTACCCACCTTTCTGAGCAAGCTCACTCTGCAGCTCTGACCATGCATCAAGAGGGCTTGCTCTGACGAAAACAGCGCTTTTAATACCTGCAACAGTCATTTGGCTTTTCTTCCAAAAGGCAGCTCATCACACTGTACACAAGTTTCATGGCTGCATTTGCTTCTGGACGGTGCAGAGTTTGTATGGACTCACAAAACATCTACTCAACACGCTATGAACTCAAAGCCAGTTGTCAATACCAAGTAACAAATTAAAGATGTCTAAGACAATACCAAAAGTTACATCTGTAATGAGTCATAGGGAAGGACCAGAACCAACCCAAGATCTTCACATGAGACTTTTCAGCTGTTAAATGAAACATTAGTTTTGACCCAGTGACAGAGGAGAAGCAGAGAGCATGTTTAGCACAGTAGCTCATAGTAGTTTCTGTTTGTAGCTCACTTCTGAGTTTGTAGCTCTCTGGAGCAGCTCTTTGCTGACTTCTCTAAGTCTGTATGTCAAAACTAAAATATATGCTCTTTTACATTCTAAGCAGGTAGGATATTTTGATATTATGCCCAATGGCTTCAGGGAGGTTTATTCATGTGTTACTTTTTGAGTATTGAAAGCTTATATGAAAAATGCTTTTCTTAATGTTTACCTCATTGTTTTGTACTTCAAAGCATGTCTGTTTCCAAACATTCCAGTGGGAATTGTGCAACTCCTCACATACTACATTTTCTTCATTTCATCAAAACACTGAACAAGTCTAAAGACTCGGGAATCACCTGTTGCAGAACCTGCCTCTGTTCTAGTCCTAACCTTGTCTTATTTTTATTTGGGAGGAAGGCAGCAGGACTTAATATCATGGGTATTTCAGAATCCCATAGTAGAACTTGGCAGGCAGGCTGTTGGGACAGATGCTGGTGTCTGTTTTTGTTTTGCTTGGTTTTTTTACACAAAGAATGGTTTAGGCATTATTGATTGAGATCTGCAAAAAATTCTCAAGATTTCAGATGCTGTTTGTTGGCTAGCACCTAAATCAAAACCAGGTCTATTGTGTACAGTTAAGTTTTGCAGACTGCTATACTTTAAGGTGGACTAAACAAGTTATACTGCCATGAACTACATGTCCTGTTTGCAAATTTAGACAGCAGAGCAGAAACAGATGACTTCCCACAGTTGGTTTTTTTTTCCTCTTCCATTTAAAGTCAAGTCCTACGGTAGGCCCCATCTGCAGCAGAATGACCGGTGATCAGTGGTAAGAACTCAAAGAGGCCTTTCAGGGAGCTGTTGGTCCACAGAATATTGTGGGTGGCTTTCCCCAGGAGCAAGCAGGGTAAGCAATACAGTTATCTGGTCCTACCATGCAGTCTCTCTCATCCATACACCACCTACTGAGGCAACTCCCCAGTTCAGCCCGTCCCCAGCTCTATACTCTGAGTCAGTAACAACCTGAGTAACAGAATAGCTTTCACAGCAATAACTAAATGCAGAGACAGATCTGAAGAATTACTGTTTAACAGGGAACTAAAGTCCCTTGACATGTGTATTCTCTGTAAGCCTGAGGTCACGTCAGGGAGCTACCCCGTCTTTCTCTTCCCAGGACCTTGCAGTATAGAATCATAGCATGGCTTGGGTTGGAAGAGACTTTAAAGATCATCTAGTCCAACCCCTTGCCATAAAGCAGGGACATGTTTCACTAGGTCAGGTTGCTCAAAGCCCTATCCAACCTGACTTTGAACACTTCCAATGATGGGGCATCCACAACTTCTCTGGGCAATCTGTTCCAGTACAGGGCCTTGGATTTAGAGTAGGCGACCAGCTTCGTTACACAGCTAATTGGCCCAGGCAGGGCAAATGCACAAACACTAGCTTATGTAATTGCAGGTCACCGTGAAATGCCTCATAGATACTTCTAGCTCTCTTGGGAGCAACACCCCCTCAAGCACCCCACTTGCCCCCATCTGGCAAAGTCAGAGTCCTGAAGTTTCATTCAAAGAGACTGTGGTTACTTGACCAGAGATCCAGCCATGATTAAAGCATGGATGATGGCTGACAAGAGAACAGTTTCCTGCCAGCCTATAATCCTCCACCAAAGAAGCTGCACATACAAGTTGCACATAGAATTTCAAAGAGGCAGGTTCAAAGCAAACAAAAGGAGGTATCTCCTCAGACATGTGATGAATTTCTTGCCAGGAGACATTCTTTATCATGCATTCAAAACCGACTGGACAGATTCGTGGAAGGAAACATGTATTGAGTGCAAAACACAAAGACTGCACCTCTGAGTTGAGAGCTCTGTATAGCATGAACTGCTGGAGAATAGGAAAGCATCCAGGGAAAAAACACACTATAACTCCACTTTCTTACACTCTTGCCCTTGGGTCTATATTGGCATACTGTCTCTAACAGTAGCTAGGTTAAAAGAACTTTTGGTCTGGTGCAACATAGCTATTTTTTTTACACTATGTCAGGTTCAGGTACCCTATATGAACTAGATGACCTTCAAAGATTCCTTCTGACCTGAATGATTTTGTGATGATGATTACAGGCAGCATACGAATCTCATCTACCAAACTCAGTGCATCTTGCACTGTATTTTCCTACCCACACAGGAAGATCCAAATACACATGTTCAACCTCTGTCCGGTCATCATATTCTCATCTACACTGCTTCGGTGTCTCTGCCTCACAGACTGAACACGGTGGGAATGCTGCTGCCATAGCAGTGAGCAATGATCAGGCACACATTCAAAGCCATGTACAGTTACTCAGGTTCAAAGCTCTTCCAAGGATTTCCCAATTAATATGAAAATACATGCTTTTACCAAGATACATAGGTCTCACACCCCTATACAGCTAAGCATTTGCATTCCAGCTTTTTCTGGCTGAAGGCAAAATTGTGGTTATCTGATATATTGTTCCTGTAAAAGGCCATCATGAAGCATATACAAAGTGCAAGGCAGCTGAGTTAATATTGCTGTTGGAACATTTGTACCTTTTCCTTTGCTGGATTTGACTATGTAGACTTTGAATATATTCATGTGAATTGTTTTATTATTATTATTAATATGATACTAATTCCACTTGAAGGTTATAAGCCACTGAATTTGAGAAGCTTAGCCAGGTGGTGGCAGCCAGAGAGAGACAATATCTCTCTGTATTACTACCGTTTGTATTACTGATTAATGAGCAAAAAGTTACAAATGAGAAAGCTGCAAGTCTCCAATCTGGAAACCTCGCCCACAGAGCTGTGAGTTTTTCCAGGAGGGAACACTGAATTACCCTTGCCTTCTACGTGCAAATGCCTGTTGATTTAGGGGAAAAAAAAAGAGACCTTTTATGATAAAACTCCATATTTTTTTGCCTAGGTGTATATATGTTAAGAAGCAAGAAAACAGAAGCATGTGCAAGTGAGGATGTACATAGCTAAAAGGCAAAACAGATTCTGTTATCACTGCACACCACTGATGCCTACATTCATGTAATGTACCCAAGATGCTCTCCTATTGAATTTGTGTATCTTGTCCCTATTCTAATCAAAAGTAGCAATGCTGCAGGGCTGGGTTTGGCAGGGGGGACAGGAAAGGGTGCAAGAGAGAGAACTTCTCATGGATCCTATTTCAAACCTTGAACTCACCTTTTTTCCCCCCATGGTTGTCACATACTAACACATTGCACGCACAGTGTGAACCTATTCTTCTCCCTCGCACCCACAGCATAAAGGCAGACCGACAGGGACTAGGAAGGGTACAGATGGGGCAGTCTAGCCCAGGTTTGCTGTGTCGAGAGGTTAGAGAGCACCCTCGCTCATCACAGAGGATTGCACCTAGGCCCTGGGGACCTGCAGAATCCCAGTGGCCTCACCTCCTTCCTTTCCTCTCTGTTCCCGGCTCAGTCTCCACAATGCTTAGCACAGGCAGAAAACGAATTGGTTTTGGAACAGATTTCCAGCCCAGCAGGTGACAAAAGCCTCGGCTAACTTGCAGCAGGACTAATGGCTGCCTTGCAATGGCTTTTCCCACACGGACCCACAGACTCTGTGGCCATAGCACCAACACGCTCTGCAGTCTTCTGCGTCCTGCTTCACGCCTTGTTCCTCCCTCTCCGCGACACTCCAGTGATCAACAAAAGATGAATACTGGCCATGTGGATAAGCACACAGATAGATGGATACACTAGCAAGACCTATCAATTTTCATGAAGCCTGTAGCAGTGTATCGCATTTAGGACTACTTCCTGTCTGCAACTGGAACACATAAAATATTATTCAGCTGACACAAACAGATCATGATCACAAAAGTTTGTCTTCCAAATTAGGCTAAAAAGCCTCTTTTAATCTTTACAAACTCCTCCTTCACTAGGACAACAACTCATTGCTTTATCACCAGCAGCAGTGACTGTTTTCTCTCCAAACTGAGCTATTTCTAAAACATTTACAGGAAATTACCATGGCTGTAATTCAGTCAAACAATTGTAATTACTTGGCTATAGAGCTTCTCCACATTTTTAATATTCATCACGTTAGCTTCTTTGCACTGGTATCCTAAGGAACAATTTTAACTCCTGGTTACAGGCCTTACCAGTGTACTGAGGAATAGGTTCAATTTGTTGAAGAAAACAATCCTGCAGGTTCCCCACTTGGGCAAGTGTTCCTCCAGTTACCAGCTTCAGCTCGTCTAGCGTATCCTGGACTCACAAGAAAAACAGAGCTCACAATTCTGGTACAACAGTAGAAAAAATGTGAAATATCAGACAAAATAAATTAATTTTTTAGAGAGGTTGTCCATTTCCTAAGCCTGCAGGGCTCCTACACCATCCCCTTCAGGGCCACCCACCACCATCTGAACTGTAATAAAATCCCTAATCTTTGCCTTGCAGATTTTCACATAGCTGTGGTTTTATTTTGAACCTTCTTTTACTATTCCAATTCATATGATCTCACATACCAGGAAGTTCACATATTTTTATATCTGTGGTATATGATTTTTTTTGTGTGTTGAACTGAATCCAAAGCAGTCTTTTTTCCCCCCTTTCAAAGAGGTTTACATTGATGTCAGGAGTGTGGGCACCTTAGTGATTCTCCATATAAACAGGCTCATTTTCAGGCCTGCAATGAAACAAAGCAAGGGGGCAACTTTGAGGGCAGAACGCCTTTGCACCTTCTAATGCATATTTTGGATGATGGAAGATGCTTGTGGAAGATACTGTTTACCTCGGACTGCCGACAGGGAGATGACAGGAAGCTATGCCAACCCCTGGTTGGCACACAGAGGAAGAAAAAAACTATTGTGGTCAAACAGATGGGGGTTGGACTCTCACACCACGTGAGTCCTCCTCTTCTTTTGTCTTTTTAGTCCATGTGGCTTACCATGAAAAGGAAAGCCACATACACAGCCAAGCGGTGCTCATACTGAACAGCTGTAAGAAGCTGACAAAGAGCTGCCCTTACTGCATCCCTGCAAGAAGTCCAATCCCCAAGAAACACCTAGACTGAAGTGAGGGAGGCAGGTGTTAGGTTTTTTTTTTAATAAACTAAAAGTTGTGTTTAAAACCAATACCATAACTATCACTGGGTTCAATGAAGCTAAGATTTCACATGTACCACAGGGAACTTAAATTTACATTTCACAAGTTAATACTCAAGTATTACTGAAGCACCATTGTACAGAGCTTGGCTGCTGCGAGGGCTGAGGTCTGGATTCAGTGATCCAGAGGATCCCTGGTGACCCCTCTAAGTGCTCAGCCTGCTTCCAGTTTTCCTGCTCACCTGTGGCTTCTCCTGGAAAGTGCGCAACTCTACTGCCGCCGACCTCTGAGACAGCGCCGAAAATGCTTTTGGCAGGTCCTGAACAGCACCTACTTGCAGGCAGTCCAGATACAACTCTATTGCGCTCGATCCCTGCTGCAGGCCCCTCAGCCACAAGATGACAGCATGGGGTTTCCCATCAGCCAGCTGAATGTTGCTAAAGATCACCGAATTCAACCTCCCATCACTCTTCAGATAGCGCAGCACCACTAGTACAAAATACACAGAAGGACTATCAGAGGGTAGCAGATAACCCAAGGCTGATCAAGGAAGATCCTGTGGAAATCTGCAATTGCCGTGGTATTTTTCCACATGTCAGCTTTTGTAAATGCATCCCATATGCAGATATAAATGGTAATAATAAATGGGACACTGACTCTCAGAGCACGATTACCAGGACTCTTGCGTGACTCCCCATTTGCAAAGTGTTGCTGCCTGCACAGTGTTTTCCACTGCTTTGTCCAGGCCTCTCTAACTGGCTTAACCAATGTCACCTTACAGGCCATAACGTGCTAAAATACAAGTGGTAAAGGTAAAGGGTGTAATGGACAGCCTGCAGTCAGCACTTTGGCAAGTACATGTCTGATAGACCTGGAAACACTCTGCAGCAGAAACATACAACTAGAAAAAATCAGTTTCAGTGATGCACATTTCATTCGGTGAAGCCATCTGACAGTGTATCCAAATGCATCATTAAAGGAACCAAAGGAAGCATGATTCCAAGTCAATAACCTGAATTTCTCTGTAACAAATATATATATAAAATATAATGCAGAAAAACATAATGCAGAAAAGACATATTCCACCCCTAAAAATGACTAAGCCCCCTCTCAATTCTTTTTTAAGGCATTAGTGAATGACCTACTTGATAATTCACACAATAAATTCTCATTTTATGAAGTAAAATGCACGATCAAAAAACACAACAGCAAACAAACAAAAATTCTTACGCGCTGTGTAATATTGAAAAAATGTCTCTTTCCTAAGGAAATTGGATCAGTAAGCTAGGATCTGCAAGCTAAATCTCTTAGACCAGCTAGCTAGTTCTCTCCATAAAATCTCTCCCTGGCTCTCTGAATGCGTATCTGCAGAAGCAATGAGCTGCGTGCATCTAGGCAGTGCATAACTGTTCTACAGTATTAGACAGACCTTGTTTCAAAGATCCCACTGATCACCAGCCTACGTGTCCCTTATTTCCTCATGATAACAGTTACATGCATTGAGGAGTCAAGCTGCACAGGCGCCAGGCACCTAAACAGTTAACTGTTGGCTCTCTTGAACATCTGTTTGAAGTTCACAGAGGGCTGCTACTGTTGCATCAAGTGAGAGCTCACAAATACTCTGACCTTCAAGAAACACATATATTAACCTGAGGTCAATTAAAAATCGTGGATATAGTGGAGGGAAAAACTCTTACTAGCTTCAGAGCTAATAACACCTACTGAACTCATCCCATTTCTAGTCATTTAACAAATTATCTTCCCATATCTCCACTACTAATGTACCCTCTTTGATGCTGTGATACCTGTTTGTCGGTGACCACCTTAGTTACTGGGTACATGTTCCCTACTATTTTTCTAATTGCTTAGTCTAATGATTAAAAGAATCCAGATTAATCCAGATTTATACCAGCATGAACAGGGCAGGGTGTGTCTCCATCTTTAAACTCCGCACTTGTGCTGAAGTCCCAGCAGCTGTGATCAATATCAGGAATGTTTTCACTGCTGCCTATGTCAAAACACTGGCGGAGCTGAGATTTCCGCAAAGGTGCATGAGGTCACCAGTAACTTGCTAAAAGGTAGCATTTCTTGGCAAACTCAAAGATCTGGCATGACAGAGTACATTGCAGACATTTTACTTATGTGAATATTACACACGCCTGGTCATACGAAAGCAAGGTCTTTGGATCTGGGCCCTGCATTCAGTGACCAAACACAGCAGTAAGCTAGAGAAAGAAAGAGGAGATGGTGGTAGAGCCCAGAACGGACCCTGCCAGAATAGTTTCAGGACAAGGAGCAGTCTGGCTTGGAAAGAGGATCAAGTATTCCTTCCTCAGCCAAATATCCATCTGGTAAACTAGAGTAGGCTTTTGAAAGGAGATTTTGCTGGACCATAGCCTCTGTCTCTGAAAGATTTAACTCATCCAAGCCTCTGCATTACGAGTTTGCTGCTAGGATATTCTACACTAACATTCATGAGAGTAAGTGGCTCACCTGTACTGTTTAAGAAACAGATTTTCAATGAAACTACTAATCCTGCCAGTAAACAGGAACTGCTTCACAGAATTGTTAAGTTATATCACTTTTATGCACTTATTGATGTTGGTTCCCTAGAGGAATCATTCAAAAAGGATAAGAAACCCATGGATGCTATTTGCCTCCATATTTAGGCGTTATGAACATTTTACTATCAGGTATATCACAGCAAAACCAAAACATGAGCAAAGCATTTGGAACACAGCTCTCAAACGTGGCACTTCAAAGGATAACTAAAGCCTGCTTTGGGCTACTTAGATCAGATCTGGGTGCATAAGTGGAAGCACCATGCAGAGGAAGCACTATGCACATATGCACCCTTCCAAAACCATAGATATTTAGACACTGCATTTTGCTAAGATGCCAACGCTGGCTCACTTAAGTGATGATCTCCAGTCTTGAGAGGATCACAAACAGCCCCCACACTCCATACTTTCAGCTCACATGACGATCTCCTGGATGTGGTTTAACTTACTGTATGAAGTAGCCGTATGGGACACTTGACACTTCCAGAGAAATCACACGTGAAAATACTGCCTACTACTCGCACGCTGCCATATGCCTTAAACAAGGTGCACTAAAGTAATAAGGAGGCAAAGAGACCTCCATGGAAAAGCCTTGCTGCGAAAAGTCTCCCTCTGTTTGATCAGTCCTTTACAACAGGTCCTTTACAGATGTCCCCCATCTGCCCAACGCTGGTCACCAACAGAACAAGTTTCTTCATGCTGCCTATCTATATGCCACCGTCCTGTCAGAGACACTTCTCAGATACAACACTAACATCCTGAGGACAAAACCAAAAGAAGCCACGTAACCTTCCACCAGAAAGCCTCATAAGTCTGTTAGTTAAAGCCTATCAGTAACCATGAAGCATGCAGGTATTCTTGAAAATCAAGAGAAGAGTTTGATATGTTCAAAATTGTATGTATATACACATATTTGTGTGTATACATATGCATTCCTATATATATGTATAACATTTACACACGTAATTGTGTGTGTGTGTGAGGGAGAGAGGGAGTATGTGTGATCTATCATTTATTTAGCAATTAGGTAAGTCAGCGTTAGGAATTGTATGACACTTACTGATAAGGCTGCATGACCGCGTCTTACCCACCCCCAACACACACACTGCACAAAAGTTCTTACTCCCCGACCTCAGGATTTTGGCAGACCTGATATAACTACCAAAGTTTTATCTAACTCATTTCCCTACACTCCCCAAGCAAAAGGTATGCTTTTCTTCACCATGTAGAATAATTTTCCTATGTGTAAACTGAAATTTCTCAGTAGAGTTTCTCAGTACATTGGATTCAGCTGCCCGATTACAACATTTGCGGCAGCAAATTGTCATAGCAGTGGTGAAGTCAATGAAGCAACAATAATTTACATCATTCGGCAATTTTTTGCTAAACCTTAAAACTGCAATATATCCTAGATCTGGTCTAGAGAGTGATTAAAGCTCTCCATTTCTAAAAGTCTGCTAAAGTTCCTACTCTGACTCCTGATTAACTAATTTCAATAAATGGAGAACAAACACTTGAATTCACCCAAAAGATCCTGTAAATGCTAGGGATGTTTGTCTTGCATAGTCACATCTAACCTCCAGGGTCAGCAGAACAAGAACCTGCCTTTCATATGCATGAGGCGGCATGTGCGTGTGTCCCTCGCATTCCTGAGTAATAAGAATCAGTGATTGTCCCAAGGGGAAAAAGGAAAAAAGAAAAAAAAAAAAAGAAAAACAAGTTGACTCCTTTCTCCATACTCCATTTTTTATCTCCTTTCTCAGCATTGCTTAGAGCAAGCACCACGCAGAGCGGAGATAACAGCTGATAGTCAGGTCAGCTTCCCCTGACCAGGAGACAGCAGCATCCAGCGAGAGGAAGGGAAGAGGAGTGAGAGGGGATGTAACCAAGACTTTTATCTTGTGAGGGGGGCCTAAGTGGTGACAGCATGCAAAAGGAATGACTCAAGCACAAAGGTTAATCACACAGTTTTCAACATCCATCTCTGACACACTGATAACTATGGATCCAACACCACTTTTCCCTTACATACACCAAACAACTCACCTTTATTCATCCGTCCCATTACCGTAAATTCAAAATACTTGCTGTTGTCAGCTGACGAATACAGGCCAAATATGGTGGCTGTGCTCTTCGGCGGCAGTTTGAATGTTGACAGCAAGTACACTTCATTCAGCATAGGATCGCCAAGTGCTTGTTGCAAGAAGTTCGTTACCACTTGCTTGTTGGAATACGGAAGAAGATCAATAACTGAAAAATAAGCGAGTTTCAACAGCAATTTAAATATAATAATGACCAAAGAAGAATGTAGCCTGAAGCCACCCTTTGGAGATTGTACACTCTTCGCTATTTTCATACGGATATTTTAAAATGAACCCAAGTTGTCCTACCTAAAATAAATAATATGAAAACAAAAATTAACAATATGGACTAGATGATCTTTAAAGATGATCTTCAACCTCCCTGGCATTGGCAGGGACATCTTAAGCAACTTGATCTAGTGAAAGATGTCCCTGCCCATGGCAGGGGGGTTGGACTAGGTGATTTTTAGAAGTCCCTTCCAACCAAAACTATTCTATGATTCTATCAAAATATCATATAGATTTCATTGCAACTGATCATCTTTTAGCACCTTTTTTTTTTAAAAGGAATTATTGATAAGTTACAAACATAGAAATAGTTAGTCTTCAAATTAAGGTACTCAAATATTTTCAGGTAGATCTCTAAAATTCTTCTTTTCTGAGGATGTACCGCAACAGAAAGCTTTTTAGCCTATTTCTGCTTTCATAAATTCAGATGCTTGTGTTCACGTTTCAATTAGACTGAGGATCCAGCATCAAAATTTTCAGACAGATTTCCAGTGTACTTATCCTAAGAATCATTTTGACGGCATTTGCACCCATTAAAATGCTAAAAAGCCAGGTAAGCAATATGATGTTCATAACCTCCTTCTCACTTCACTGATTTCTCAGAAGATATATTATGTAAATAAGACTCATCTTTCCCTTCTGGCACACATAAAAAAGAAAGACAGGCCTGACAAAAAAAAATAACCCTGAAGGCATAGCAAAAGCCGTTTTAAATTTTTGTTTTAATATTTGCACAATGCATCAGCAAAGAGTCTAACATTATACTCATACATATGTCAGCTATCCCCATTATGGCACTGAAACAACAAACTGGAGTTTTCCCCTCAATGTTCCTAAATCCATGATGTCTCCAAACTCAATAAACTATTCCACTAGGTTTCTTGATAATCTCCTATTTCGACCCACTGCTATTAAAGCAGTATATATATTATACCCTTCCAATAAAGTCTGACAAATGACTATGCACAAGTGTTATTTAAATATAAGGGTGTATTTAGCCATTGTATACGATTGCCACTCCATAGGCCTATCATAGCTGGGCCATAATCTTCTCCCACACCAGCACAATACTGTAGAGCTGCCACTGGAGAAGAGCCCTAACACCAGGCAGACAGCAAAGACACGACAGCACACTGTGCCTTACCTTGGTTCAAGCCCATGGTTGTATCACTAAGTTTAGTTTCCCACACCAAAAAATGGTGGACCTTTGCAGATGAGTCTTTTCTACCCAGCATGACCTCAAAACTGTCATTGTCGACTAAGGTGATGGAGCCATCCTACCGATCCACTGTTTCCGTACGCTACAAGCAGGAGGAAACTGAGGAGCGCTCAGGGGACAATCACATGGGCACACAGACCTACCCGCAGCCATGTGGGAAACCCTGTTCCTTATATTAGAGCCTGGGTTCGTGCTGCTTCCATTGCTCATTCTGGAGCGTCCATTCATATAGACACACTTGGAAATGTCACGTCCAAAAAAGAACGATGAGATTTTTCCCTTCATCTCATGAGACCATTGAAATACAGATCATCGCTTAAGTCTACACTTGACAATACAAGGTCCAAGGATCACATGACTCTACTGAGAGTTTTCAGACCACAATACAAAAAGAATGAGGCCCTTGATTTGCATGCACTTGTAATACTGTTGTCAAACAACTAAGAAACACATATCTAGATGGGCCTGGTCAAAGGACTTCTCTTTCATTCAGTTCAGATTTACAGCACCCCTGGACAACCACTGCTCCCACTGAAACCAGTGACCCACAGAGCAGAGGCAAAAGCCTGGGTATTTCATCACGTTTAGTGCACAGAGAGCAAAGCAATTGCCCAAGCAAGAGACTGAAATGCAACTCACTACTCTGTACAACAGCATTTTGCAGGTAATAACCATTCATAAAATACAGCTGTGTCTACTCAGCCGGAGCACTGCAATACAGTACTTAAGTCATTGACAGCACAAAATACAGCTATACATTTTGTCCAGTCCTTCTAGGTCTATTGGCTCACTTTATATAAATTCCTGTGAGACTAATTAATCTCTGCTAGAGTCAAACATTTAACAATACAGAAGAAATATTATAAAAGTAATGAGTAAACACTGGCAAACGTCTGTCTAACCTTATGGAAAATGTTTATTAAAATTTTTGAAATTTGCATATTTAAATGACTGCTCAAACTCGTTTGGTAGTTGCGTTCTATAAAGCACATTGCCTCAACTGGACCCTTCGGCACCATGTTATCAAACCCTCTCTTGGGATATCTTCACTGACCAGCATGTAGACGCAGTACATGACCGGATGCACCGTCTACTCTAAAGTACACACATGCTAGCAAAAGTGGCTAGCAGAAGAGCAATGGGGTTATGAAAACTCATTTTACATCCTTAGTAGAGCTGGCAGAGAGAGACAGGTCTTAGACCTCACAGAGACAATTGCTCGTTTGGAAGGGACAAGAAAAAGAGATCCACAAGGATTTCAGATTTCATTTTTAGAAGAATCGCATGGGTTTGTTCCTCTCCCTGGAAAGGCAGACTTCAAAACAAATGGATAGAAAAGGACTGCCAAAGCTGAAAGGCACAAGCAGCCGGTTTCAATCCCTGCAGAGTGAGGACTGAGGCATGCCTCCGAGCACGAGCGTGCATACTCACCGGGCTAAACCGAGCCCACTTGTGAGACGGACCAGGAATTCTCTCCCCCGCCTGCCTTCTGTGGTTTTTAGAAGGGAGCTGCTCACCCTCTGATGAAAATGCTAACACGGGATCAGCTACACCTTGAGACAGTGGCAAACCACTCTTTGGAGATCTGCCCAAAACCATCAAGGCTAGCTCTTCAGATGGGAGCTAAAAGACATGACGGGAAGCCCTAAGAGGAGGAGGCATGGAGGAATGAAATTAGTGGCACAGGAGAGGACAGAGCTCAAAATAAAATACCCTTTATTTCCCTTAATTCTGCTGCCATGTCACACCAGCTTTTTGAGACCCTCCAAGGCTCTTCTCTGGCCACAGCTAACCCTAATAACTGTAAATGTAAACACTGCTCCACTGTTCAGCACTTTTAAAGATAATTACTGATGGCTTAGACACCTGGAGTGAAACCCTAACCCCACTGCAATGATTTCTGACTGACTGCAGGAAGGTGAAAATGTCACATGTTTAGAGTGGGGTCTTTCATTGGCCACTGCCCCTGGCAAGCTAGAAATCTGCCTCTATTTTTTAAAACATGGCAATACCCTATCTCTCAATATGACAATTTTCTGAATGTTTTTACATCAGGAAGGATGCCTTTAATAAAGGTTTTTGGAAATGCAGCTAAATTAATCTGATTGGCTGTCTTTTACATCTCCTTCACTTAACTAAGGAATAACGGATTAAAATGTCAAACATAATTTCATAAGACAATGGAGGGGGTTAAAAATCCAGAGAGAACCAGGAGCAGGTTTAAGGCTCCTGGAGTGGCACCGAGTTACACTAACTGCTGCACTCAGTAGCTGAGCTGGTTCCAGTCACAAGTTGCTACTGGAGAGCGATACCACTCACTTTATGCATGCTCTAAAATAAAGTGGCTCCTGACTTACTACGTGCATAATATTGCCACAGTAATGCTGGATTTAGAAGGTACCTGTTTTCTTATGAACTTTATGAAGTAGAGTTTTCCCGACGAGTTTTCATAGCTCAGGAATTCACTTCTCATTTATGAGAACTTGCAGCTGCACAGTGCTCTTCAGACGTTCAACACACCTACTAGCACCCCTATAAGACCAGACCACTTTTCGCTGATTTTAGGCGGGGTGGCTGATGGCGCGCCTACCCCGCCACCTCCTCCGGTCCCCACCGCAAGTCCGGCGGGGCAAAGCACGGGCGGGGGCGCCGGCGGGGCCGCGGCAGCCCGGCGGCGGGGCGGCTCCGCGGGCGCTTCCTTCGCCCCGCCGGGCTGCGGCAGCCCCGCTGCCCGCGACGGCTGCGGCTCCCCTCGCACCTGCAGAGCTGGCGACTCCCCCGTCCCGCTTCCCCGCCAGCATAGGGCTCCCGGCGCGCAGGACGGGACGCCGCACACCCAAAGCCCTCTTGAATGCAAGAGGGGAAAGAGACGTCCGCTAGACGAAGGGAAGCAGGGGCGGCGGGGGCCCTTACCTCGGGGGGCGGGCAGGGTGGCGCGGCCCGGGCACAGCTGCAGGGCGAGCGGCAGGAGCAGCAGGGCGGCGCCGCGCTCCCACCCCATGGCTGCCGCGGGCCGGGCAGGGCGGCGGAGGACAGCGCGCCCCTCCGCTCCGGGCCCCGCCGTTTAACGAGGGCGGCCCCGGGTGCGGGGAGGGACGGCGGCAGGCGGCAGGCCATTGGCCGGGGCTCCCCCGGCCGTCGGGGGCGGGCGGGGTAGGGCCGTGCCGTGCTGTCGGGGCCCGCGGGGGGGCATGGCCGAACCCTGGGCTGGAGCAGAGGGGAACGAACCGTCGGGGCCCCAGCTGGGCACGACCGGCGTCGGTGGGGGTGTCTGATACCGGGCAGAGCCGGAGATCTCGTCGAGGTCCAGCAAAATCCGCATTTGTCGGGATCCCGGCTGGAGCCTGCCCTTTGAGGAGCCCTGGCAATTGAAACGTCTTTAATGGCATTGAATTCCAAACGGATGGGGATGCTCTGTTGTGTGGACTTGGTCTTGGCAGGCATTTAACTCGCCCACTTTTCCTAACTGAAGAGTGTCATCAAAAGGGGTCGTGCAGATTGCAGACTGGGGCAAATTGGGTTTCTAGAGGAGACTGACTAGCAAAGCAAGGAACGTATCACCTGCTCCTCCATTTCATTTACAGAAAACTCAGGAGCACTGGGAGACCTCAAACTGACCGGATTGAGGCTACTGGAAAAGGTTGCTTGTCTTAACAAACCCCCAAACCTGATGACTTAATCAAAGTCAGTTTATAAAAAAAAATTCGGCTTTCAACTACAACAGTTTTCAGTATTGTGTACGCTGCCAGGATGTCATTATCCTATTGTTTCTCCTCTATTCCAGAAAATTCTAGCCGCGGTGTTGCTGATGTTAAGAAAGCACAGGAGAAAGGGAGCAAGCCAGCAAGCCCCTTTGGGGCTGAGCAGCTGTGCAACCAGTTTCCGCCATGCCCACGTGAAACCACCCATCAGGCAGGCCACCCCGCCCCGTACTCTCTGCTTGCGAAGGAAGGGGTCTCCCACAGGATCCCGTGGCAGTAGGAGAGCTGCAAGGTGCTTCTCCCACTCAGGAGAAGCTGACAGCATGTGGTGGGCTTCCCAACCTGCTGGACGGCCCTCTTTGTTCTGTGCCACTCTGTGTGCCTCAGCCCTGCAGATGAAGCGCTGTCACGTCAGAAGAAACCCAGGAAGCCATGGCTGGCCCCCTCGCAGCTTGCTACCCAGCATGCCGTTGGAATAGCTAGCTGGAGCTGCCTGATACTATTTACATCATAAAAAGAAGGGCAACAATAGGAGGGAAATTTTATGTTAAGTGAGCAAAGTAGTGTTGATTAATGTTCAGTCACATCAGGCTTGGCATCTACAGCTAACAGGCACCGCAGAGAACAGCCCTTGGGGGGCTCATTGTGTGTGAGGCAAGACACAGCATGCTGCAGGGCTGGGGCTGCAGGGCTGGGGCTGCGGAGCGCGCTGCAAAGGGTTGGCCCGAGTGGCTCCGCTACCGCACAGAGCACAGGAGTGGGCTCCCCTCCAACGCCGGCACAGTGGGATTTTCAAATACCTTCACCTGGCCTATATTCACGTGTCCTTTAGTCGCCTTCCCAGCATGGTGTATACCCTATAACACACCCTACTTCTTAGCTTATTTGTGTAGCAGTGTTGACCCACTCCCTCAGTTGCTCATTTCTTCCTCTGCCCATCGCCAGGCTGGAGGGTGCTCCCCCATATCCAGGGTGTCCCAGCACAGTGTTATTCCTCCTCCTCACCCCGCTGCTCTTCCATATATGTCTCCACACAACAAGAAACGCCTCGGTTTCATTCCCACCATCCTTGCCCCTGCGGTGGCAGTGACAGGATGAGGTGGTGGTGTCAGCGGGCTGGCAGAAAGCTGCACAGTGGAGTGAGAAAAAGAAAGCAGCAGGTGCAGAGTCCTATGGAGCAGGGAGAAAGAGGGAGGCCGAAAGGGGGTAGAGCAGGAGGCAAGGACATGGAACAAAAAAAGGAAGAAGGAGGGACTTATGGTGCCACAAGCTCCCTAGAAACAAGTCTCAGTCCATAACTCGTCCCCAGCCTAAAGGATGGAGACAGCACAGATGCTGCAGAGGCTAATACATGGTTGTAGAGCAGCACTGATGTTGCTCTAGTCTCTATTAAAGAGAAGCCCTTAATCACCAAAAGATTCTTTGAAAACATAGGCTTAAATGCCTGACACAAAACCATCATGAAGGCCTGCAAAATCATCACAGTTCTGAATTAAAGTATTCAGTGACTGTAGCAGACAAAAAAAAAAGGGATAAAAGGATAGTGAAGTTTTGCTTTCACCTAAGGGAACACCATCCATTATTTGCAACCATTTATTATGTCATTTTTTTGAGTTTATCAAAACATACAAAATGTTTTCTCAAAACATACAAAATGTTTTCTTCAAAAATTTCCTTCTTTGTCAAAAATATTTATTAAATAATTTTAACTTACCATTTTTCACTTCTGATTTAACTACAGAGAAGTCTCTTGCGCTGATGCTAATCAACCCTATAGGAGGAGGATCTTGTTTGTAGCATTAGGTACTCATTAGTGTTAGATTTGTGAGGGCCATATTCTGTTCTTGCTCTACATCTGCTTATTCTCATGCTTGTTCACCGAGAATGCACATGGAAGCAATATTTGGCAAACAGAGCATGCTGCACAATACAGTATAACAGAAAGGAACCAGTTCACAATGTATATAAACAGAAGCTTAAGTCCATGTTTAGATGAACTTAGCCAGTACACATAAAGGTCACTGCAATTTTTCCAGTTTTCATTTTTATGTCCAGTTTTATTGTTGGAATATGTTACAGACTGAAGGGGATTTTTGTGCTCAAGCACAACCTTCTTTAAAGGATTTTCACAAAATATAATGTTTATCTGCTGTCTGGAAGGGACTATTTGACCTTCGAATCATCATTTTTCAATAAAAACAATGGAATATTAGCTATTGCCTTTTCACTGTTGTGTATTCTCTGAAGCACAAACTCCAGCTTAACTTACTGGTGGTTAGTATCTTGGATAAGAATCACAAAGTGATTATTGGATATTGTGTTTTCAAGAAACTTTCATAAAGCCAGTAACATTTTGTAAGGAAGTTTCTTACAGAAGTATATGACTGTAATTTTTTATATAGGATCTGCAAGTAAACCTCAACCGTTAAAATATTTGTCCTGCTTTACATAAATCAATAAAATTCTAAGCATACAGAATACAGAGAAGCTGCCAACATTATGGATTTTGCTTTACAGAAGTGTCCATGACCTGTTCGAATTCCAAGTAATGGGGTAGGGGAAGTAGGAAGGAATCCCTGCTGCTTAATTCAGCTTTCATATTTTGCTCCTAATATGCATCAGGAGACTCACTGTTTTTATGGAATTACATGGATGATTAAAAATCAGGATTCATGGGCAATTAAGATATGGAAGTCTTAATGCAAGTGAAATATCAGCTCTAAACCATATCCTTCCATATTTATGTCGACACTTCTGGGTTTGATCCTGCCACATTTTCATCAAAATTTTGTAGAACATAAGGTTTCAAACATGGGTTTCAGAATAAGTTTTCCTTTTTCAAAAACACAAATTGAAGCCCCACTTTTTCAAGTCAAGGCATATATCCATTCTCAATGCACCTATTTACTTTTCATTTACACTAATAGGAATTCCACTCAGGCAACCAAGAGGAAAAAGTTCCTGAAGAGCTTTTGGATGGGGGAGGGAAGATGCAGATTGCCTTCTTTTCCATCTCTGCTCTGGACTCCCCAACAGCACAGAGATGAATTGGGCCCTAAGGCAATGCAAAGGAAGTTTACTCTCCTATTTACCTTCTAAGCCTTCTTGCAGCCTCCCTTAAGAAGAGCCATAAGCTGGCTCATCCTTCTTACAGATACGGATGTTTGGGATCATAGATGTTAGGAACCACCCTTGGCTCCAAAGCTTGCACATCTCAGCAAGGTGATCATGCAGTGAACAGGCCAAAAGCAAAGTACCTGGACAGACGAGCTAGGAGTTAGCTGGTCCCTGTAGGGAGGAAAAGAGAAGAAAGGTGTCCTTAAGAATATGTACTTTAAGTACCTCTTTACAAGGAGAAATGTAATGTAGCCATTAAAACGAAAAAAAAAATTTTTTTTCACCGCTGTTAACATTGCCAGTGGTGTTTTTCTGAGGCAAAAAATGGATCCGTGTTTTCTTCTCCCATGTTCCTCGTAAACTGGAGCAGAATGATCTCAGATCTGTCATAGGTTTTTATCATGACACTTTCTGCCACAAATTTCATGTGGCTCTGAAACCATGGATCTGGGGGGGAGGGAAGACATATGAAGCTTTGCCCTTGCTCTCCTCATGTCTTTTTGCATAGACAACCTGAATAAAGGTGGTCAGCGCAGGGCTTTTTTTTAAGTCAGTGTAGGAAGGATGGAAACATTTTGCTTGACTTAGTATTTAGATGTGCTGTGGCATGTCTGCACGAACGCTGAAATGAAAGCTGACAACTTGATGCCTTTAAAGATCCACAGTAAAAAAACACACTGAATGGGTTATCATTATAACCTGGTCAAAACTGGTATCATATGATCAGAGTCCCTTATTTTTAAAGCCAAATTGCTGATGACTGCTCTTCACATTTGATCGAAAGCCGAATTTTTTGCTCCTGTGGAAAGTCACAACTTCGTGTGCAGTAACAGAGTCAGAGAGCTGGCGTTCAGCAACGCGGTACCGTGAGCCGCTGTGTTTCTCCAATAAAACGCCTCAGGGCGGCCGGTGTTCCCTCACAGGGCAACGGCTCCGGGCCGCCGACGCCCCTTCCCCTCAGCGACGCTTCCAGCGGCCTCGTCCCCGGACAGCCTCGGCAGCAGACGGCGGTGACCACGGGGAGTGCAGGACATCTTCCGCGCCCCCCCCCACCCCCCCCCCCGGCCACACGGGCCTAGAAGACGGCGGCGGCCCCTCAGGCGCGCACGCCCCCCGCCGCTTTCTCCCTCCCCGAGGCGCGGCCGGGGGCGCTCGGGCGCCGCCATGCGAGGGCAGCAGCGCCGCGCTTGCCGGGCCCGCGCGGACGGCGGACAAGATGGCGGCTCCCATGGAGCTGAACTGCTGGGGAGGCGATTGGGGGCTGCCGTCCCTGCATCCGGAGTCTCTAACCGTCATGGTAACGGCCGGCGGCCGCCACCCGCCCCGGGAGAAAGAAAGGAAGGGAGGGAAGGAGGGAAGGACGGCGCCCCGGGGCTTGCCTGCCACCGGCACGGCTGTCCGTGGGGCAGTTCCCCCCGGGAGAGGCGATGCCGCCGCTGCCGAGAGGCGCGCTCGCCCTCGTCGCCCAGAGGTCGGGCCCGTGCCGGGCGAGGGGCCCGCCGCTGCCGCCCAGCTCGGCTGGGGGTGGGAGGCGACGGCGGTTGGGCCCGCGGCAGGGCCTGGCAGGGCGGCGCGGCCCCTGGCGCTTCCCCCCCGCGGGAGCCGCCTCGCCGCGGACCGTTGCGTCCCTCCCTCGCGTAGCCGCGGGCAGGGCCGCTGCCCTTTGTGAGGGCGTCGTGCCTTCCCGGGGGCTGCCTGCCCTCGGCCTTAGCGGGCGGCGTTTCCTAGAAACGCATTAGGGCACTGAAGACCGACTAAAAGCAAATGCAGCGCGTTCCGTGCCCGAAGCTGTTTAAAACAACTTTTAAAGTGCTATCTTACACTTTTCTTACACATACTGACTGGACTTTTTTCCCTGCAATCTTCATTGCAGACATATGCCAAGTTTTCTGGTGCTCCCCTGACAGTGAATACTATAAATAACTCTTGGAGAGCTCCAAAAGGTACCTTCTTTGCATTTTTCATTCTTTTAATCACAGAAACGTCATAAACACAGGTTCCAATTTCTGTCTTATTTCTGAGTTTGCTTTGGTTTTGTGTTTGTGAGTGTAACCTGCCCCAGCGAAGGCTACCTGCTTTCACGATACATCGATAAATGACTTTACACAATCAAGTGTGATGAATTTGTGGGAGTAAAATAATGGAAGACAAAAATAAAGTGCCTCAAAGGACACTTCATTAAAATGCGTTACAGGTGAAGCAGCAGACTGTCAACAAAGCAGTGATGCCAAGTACATACCTGTTTCTGTCAGGCAGTCTAAATTGATGGTATAGTGAAAGCAAATTTTCAAGCTTTTTGTACTTTGCATATTTATAATGATAGTAACTGGACTTGTGTATGGAAACAGCGTTCTTTAATTACACATAATTTAGTGGGCTAGTTGCAGTTGGAAGTGGAATGTGAGCCTCAAAGAGTGTAACTTGCACCAGCTGGGATGTTTAGAACTGTGTTGTGTTAGAGAGGTTGACTCAGAAAAGGTGACTAACAACCTAGTTGAAGATAAGGTATCAGAGAGGACTTCTTTGTGTTGGATACTTCTATTCATTGCTTATCTGTTTGCTCAGCATTGAAGTTATTGTCTTGATATATTCCAGAAAGGTAAAATCACTGCAGGGTTAAAGTGCTCTGTCATTTACACGTACCACATTATCAGTTTAGGCATTACTGTATCCACGCAGAAGTTGCACCTTTGACTCTTGCTTTTCAGTGTATTGTTTTCTGTTAGCAGAAAATACCAAGAACTAGCTGGGTGTACTTGCCAAAAGTTCAGTGGCTTTCTCCATAGCCAAAATACATAAAATCCATTAAAAAAAAATCCAAATACTAAGTGTTGCTGATAATTGATACTTTAATAGTACAGCGTCGGCTCATTGCAGCAGTTATGTTGTGAACGTGCTATAAGATAGCCCCTGTTACAGAGATTTTACACTCTACAGTCTTTGGTCCTGCAATCCGATGAGTAAAGGCTGATCAGTAAGCTTCCAGCAGAAGGGAATTATTTGGTTCTGGAATAGTTCATAATTCTACAGTGGTAGTTTGGGCAGTGGTTGTAGCAAGGCTAGAGAAAACAGGTAGTTAAAATGGATTTGGAGGGGAAGGGCAGGGAAGAATTGGAGTAGAAGGAAGGAGAGGCCCAAAGGTGAATGAGTTGAGACGGCAGTTGGACTGAGTCGGAATTTTTGTCTTAAGGTGAACATCTGAAATCCAGACAAGTAGTCTGGTTCTCAAAGTACCAGATATCTAGCAGAAGATATTGGCTTCAGTCTGATTTGATGGGGGCCCTTTTTTATGTATTGTTATTAGTGAAGGCCACAATACACTAAATATATTTGCGACCTCGGTGGAACTCCCCTGCTATGTAAAGCTTTGTTTATGCATACATGTTAGGAAGATCAGAGCATGCTATGGAGAAAAGGAAAGTAGATGAAGTGGCTGATTGCTTTCAAGTTATGTTAGAACTCATCCCTGGAAATTGTTGTCTGTATTATTTATGCCTTCTAGGAGATGTACCAGTCCTGATATCGGAAGACATTGTTATTTCTCAGCCAGCAAAAATACTGAATTTCTTAAGAAAGCAGGTAGGTCTCTTTCAAAGGATTTGTTTTCTCTGCCTTGTAGTGACTCTACAAGTCCCCTGTATACATTGATACAGGCTTCCAAAAATCTGGAACTCAGTTCAGACCCAGTGCTTTCCTATTTTTCATACCTGCCTGAGAATTGCAAAATGGTGGATAACAGATTGCTGTTTGAAAGTTTGATTGTTAGTCATGTGAAAGATTTAAAAATAGGCATGAGAAAACGGTTCATTGAAAAGGACAGCAAACTGGCCTTAATTAAGCAGTTTCTCACTGAGCACCCTGCTCTTAATTATAGCACTTTTAATGTCATTATGACTTTGCAGACCTAGGATATCACAGTTTGGGAAGTGTGGTTTTAACTGCTTAAATGGGTAATCATCTCCCAGTGCTCTTTTTTGAAGAGCACTGAATTGCTCTTTTGTGATACATAGAGCATTGTCTTTAATCTATGTAGTTTTTCTATAGCTTGTAGCGTAAAAATGTCGCAAGCATTTCTTGATGCACATAGTTACTGCGTAGTCAACTCTTGCTTGCCTTTTGCAGATCTCTTAATGTTCTATTCATAAAGAATAAAGCTATATGATTTATTCTTTTCACAAAGTATAAAGATGTCTCATAAACCATGGCATCATCTTTTTATTTCTTAAGATGGTCTTCCAGCCCACTATTCTGCATTTACATTAGAAATTGCAGTTCCTGCCTAATCAAGAAGATTGTCTGATGAATGCCATGTTAGTGAAACTTTAAATCTTTGGGGGAATTAAAACAGAATCTGAAAACTGCGCATTTGAGATGGGATTTTAGGCAGTTGTTTTAAAATTAAGAAGTTTCATAGCCATTTGAATACCAAAGATTCCTTAATGCAGGGAAAAAAAACTCTCTTTGAGTTAAAGTGCAACAATAATATGCTTGCTTTTCAGATATCTAAAAATAAGGGTCAACACTGACCCTTTATTTCTAAATTAATGAAGCTCTCCCTCCTCTCCCCCCCAAAAAACTTATCAATCCTTTTAATGTATTTTAAAAGGATCCAGTGTAAGAATTAAAAGCTCAGTCAACTGTAACTGCATTAATTTAGCTGTGCATTTGGTCCCTTATATTGTTAGCATCCAATTTCTAAACTTTTAGAATGGTAATTAAAAACAAAAGATGGGAATGCTTGCCTTTTTTTATGCTTACACCAGCTGAATTACCAGATGCTTCTTCAAAAATAAAGATGGGGACTTGCCAGATGTTTGCTACAGTCCTAAGTACTGAAAAATTGCCTCTGGACAGTTGCTTGGAAAGCAATGGGAAGGAGATAGAAGAGTTTTTTTGGGAATAGGAGGGCCCAAAAATCTAAGAACGGGAAAGTGGAAAAGGGAGATGCAAGGAGGTTTGACCATAGCTGGCCTGAAGAAGTAAAGAAATTCTAAGAGAGCACATGTCCCGTAAAATGTTGTTGTATTTACTAACTTGATGGCTGTTAAGTTTGCAGCAACTTCAGGTTGCATTGATCATCTTTTTGGAAAGTTTTGTGTAACACTATTTGTAGTGTGTATTTTTTTTTTTAATTCATAGAAATATAATGCTGATTATGAGTTGTCTGCAAAACAAGGAGCTGATACACTGGCATATATTGCACTACTTGAAGAGAAACTGCTTCCTGCTCTGGTAAGTATTGGGAAATACTTTATAATGGTCAGAATTTTTGGAAGGGAATGCTACAAGAGGTGCCTAACGTGAGAGACATTAAAGTCTCTCAGCCATAGTCCTGGCTGGAACGTATTTGCTTTGTTAGTCCAATTTTGGAAATACTGCCTAGCAACTTTTGAAAAGGAAAGAAGTGTGTGTTTGTGGGATATGAAGTAGTAACAATGAATTTATGAAAGACATTTTAAAAGGGCACCTATGAATGTTTTTTCTTTTAGATACTTTTGGGGAAACAGTATCCTGAAAACAGCTTATTCTGGCCATTTTTTGTTTCATTTGATTCTTTTGAAAAAACTTTGAATAAAATGTGTATGTCTGATGTGGAGGGCACAACGTGAAAGCCTTTTGAACTGTCAGTTAGAACTTTTGAGAAATTAAAATACCCATCGGTAGTTTCATTGTTCAGTTCTAAATAACACATTTATTTAGATAATAATTAATAATAATAATAATAAATTTAGCGTAAGTACATTAGAGCTATAATGTTTGTACAGGAAAAAATATTCTGACTAGATGGTATCATAGGCTGGCCTCTTCAGCTGACTCACAAGGTTTCAAATTCATCATTTCATAATATCTTTTATTTTAAGATTTATTTAAAAATAAAAAAAAAATGTAAAAAGTTCAAACCTGATCCTGTACATCTGCAACTTTTTTTGTAATGTATTTTCTATGTACAGTATGTGTGAATGAGTATGTATATCTATGTACACATACATAAACATGAGTGTGTATGTAATTTTATGCATGTATATATAGGTCTATGTAATATCGTCATCGTTTTTCTTTAGGTGGAAGGTAGCTGTGTGGTGGTGCACAAGCTGTTGCCTTAATTATATACTTCTACACTCAGAGAATTAGTATAATGCTTTGTGGAGCCTGACTGCCTTAAATTACAATAATTCCTGGTGCTTCTGCTTCTCTGACAGAGATCTTGCACATCAAACTTTTAAGAGATGTCTACTATTCATACTCAAATTCCAGTCATATTCTTCCTTACGTTGATACAGCTGCACACTTTCTGGGTTGAGGCTGAAAATTACTGCAGTGTGACAAAGCCATGGTTTGCCTCAAGGATTCCCTTCCCACTGAGTTTGTATCTGCCTGGAAAGATGTCCAGGGAAGCGCTGAACAGGATCTTGCTGACCAGGGGAGGGCCTCCACTCTACAGTCTCACGGAAGTGGAAGCACAGGTATGTGTTGTGTAGTAAAGAATTTGTACGTTGGTGCTGTCAAGACAAGGACTGAAACAGTTTAGCACACTGTCAAATGATGAACAATGCTGTGCATACTAGCCTTGCTACACCTAGGGCTCTTAGACAGTCTTGTGTCTCATCAGATATACAGGGATGCCAAGGAGTGCCTAAATCTCCTGTCGAAGAGATTGGGAACATCTCAGTTTTTCTTTGGAGATACGTGAGTGTGATTTTTTTTTTTTTTTTTTAAAAAAAAAAAAGACTAATAAAACAGGTACCACAACTTTTTTGGTTTTTTAACCTGCCAGAATGCTAAGAATGCTGCACGTTAGTTTCATGTCTCACACTCTCCTTTTCAGATAAATCTGAATGAGCAAACAGGGCACAAATGAGATCTTTGGACTAAGGCAATGCAGTGTCTCCCTTATCCTGCATTTTTCCACAGAGAGGCAGATGCTGCCCACAGCTGCTAAGAAAATGTGGGGTGCTTGATGAGGTAGTGTAGCACTAGAGAATGCTTTTCTAGCCACTGAATGTCACCTCCTGTGCTTGTCTGTAGAAAAAATGCTTTAAGCCTGAGGTGTTACTACTGCCTTGACGGGAGGAGGGTGTAGGTCCGGGAACACTCCTTTTCCTGTGGTGTGAGCATAGAGCAGGAAGCAGATACTGCCAACAACATAGCGCCAACAGGTCCTAAAAAGGATCATCTCTTCCTTTAGCCACTGAAGTTGGACCACTTCATGAGAGAGGATCCTGGTCCCTGGCATACAGCTTGGCTTTTGTGGTGCTGGGAATGTGTTTGAGTGACTTGTTTATCAGCATACATGACAGCATGACTGGATTTTAATGCTGAAGTTACTGTTTCAGCTTGCCAGCATGTCTCTAGTTCAGAGGTGCTGAAATCAGTCAATGGTCTGTACAAAGCATTTACCAGATGGATATGAAAAGGTGGAATGCCCGAAGAGCTGACTATGTTCTGAGTTGTGTTTGACGTACACAGAAAACGGTTATGTTGTAAAGGCCTTAATGTCTTACCTCAATCACTTTGGTTTTTTGTTTTGTTTTGTCACTCTCTTCAGGCCTACTACCTTGGATGCCTTTGTGTTTGGTTTCCTTGCACCAATTTATAAAGTGTGTTTCCCCAGAGTACAATTACAAGAACATTTGAAACAGCTTCCCAATCTATGTCGATTCTGTGATGATATTTTAACTTGCTACTTCAGGTTAACTGTCTCAGGTAAGATGTGTTTCTTTTGCCCTTTTTGTCACGTATAGTCTTCTTGGATTAGGACTCCAGGTTTCCATCTATGAACCAAGGCAGAATTAGATTTTACGTAGTTTATGCTGGAGCTTCTGTGGTGAAATGAGATAGAAACTTGCAAAGTTGTGCAGAAAGGATTGAAAATTAAAAGCAAAGGTTAATACTCAGTTTTAGACTCTGTTAAGCATTGGCAAAATGCACCTGTATCTATGCTATGGCTCATGCTTAGTGCTTCTGTTTTTCTCACATGGAATGGCTTTTCCACTTCCGTTCTTCTTAGGATAAAAATACTGCATGAACTTTCTCTCCAATGTTGGTTTATTTTTTAAGGATTTAAAAGCTTTTGTAAACACCTTTTCACTCCTCATCTTTCTGCCTTCACTCTCCAGGCCATTCTCCGGCTGGACAGGATACAGCAGATGCTAATCTGCAGAAACTCACACAGCTTGTAAATAAGGAATCCAACTTGATTGAAAAGGTTACTTTTGCTTCAGTCTCTAATTTTCCCGCTTCGTTGTGGTTACTTGTTCACAGATATTCTTGCATGGCAACTGCAGCTGTACAATGGACATTTTATTTTAATTGCTTCTTTTTGAGTGAGTTACTTTGTGTAGAGAGGCAGGAAGAATATTATGTCATTTGAAAGGAATAATTACCGAAGCCATGTACTTAAAAAGTATTTTTATTATAATCTTGCAGTTGCGCATACCAACAAAATAAGGGTGTCTTTCTGCAAGTGTACATTCCAGCAAAGGAGGAGGCAAATGTATTGATCAAAACTCAGAAATGGTCCTGCACATTAAGACCAATCGCCAGCTCTCCCTGCTCCCACCTGAATGCTGTAGTCACTAACCTACAGTCACAGTTTCTCCTGCTTGTTCTACATCTAGCTTTTATTTTTTTATATTCTTTGTTTCCAAGGCTGTCACTCAGCACCTATCAAAAGCTATACAACTTACATGAAAAACACTTCTGAAGAATTAGTCTGCTGATGCAGACAGAACACTTTAACTGGAAGGGTGGAAGGCATTTCTTCCTGAAAAAATTCAGTGTATGAAATAGATCATTATTTATTATCAGCTTCTATAGCATTAGGTATTGATTGTATCTCCTCTTCATGGTATTGGAGTGTGGCTGTGGAAGTTTTAAAGAATGAGTTACAAAGACATATATCAGGCATGACTTAGGTAAAGCTGATCCTACCTTGAGGAAATGGGATAGACTAGACAACCTCTGGAGATCTCCCCTGTGCTGTCTTCTGTGATTCTGTTTATTCTGTAGTAACTACACTCTAATGTGTGTTACACTCTACACTCTAACTAATGTGTGATACCACATTACGCACAGATTCATTTCCTGTGAAAACGTAAAATCTTTATATTTGGAGATTAATTTTAACCTGTCTTTGAAAAGGTCTCATCACAAGTCCTTTATTAAATACTTCTTGAAATCTGTAACTAATCTAAATTCACCCAGCACCTCCAGAATATTTCTAATTTGAAAAGGATTTGTTCTTGCAAGGTGCTAAACATGCAAAAGCATCCATTGATGTTAGCAGTTTGACTTCCCATCTGCTTTCTAGCAGTGTTTGGCTATTGTACAAAATTGAAACTTTGACCTCTTAGAAGAAGGTAGCAATGTTGCTTTCTTCAGTAATCTTGACAAAATGATTTGAGCAGAAGCACACCTATTTGCCCTGGGTTTGATGCACCATATGCTAATGGAATGAATAGCGGCTCCAACACAAGCAGATATTTGGGAGTGGAAAGGAACCAAGGCATCAGTTTTAGCTGGACCTGAAATAACTGGGTAAAAAAGACCCCAAACCAGCATTAATGACGGCAGCCCTGACAAATAGACTAATCGTATAATCTATATTCTACTGTTTGCCAGATCCGGCTCTCATTATTTCTCTGCAGATGGACGACAACCTTCGTAAGAGTCCTCAGCATCCCCCTCGAAAGCTAACAACGCTCAAGCTTGCTGCAGGTGGAGAAGAAAGCAGTCCATTGAATCGTTTGTCACCTTGACAGCTTTTGTTGCCCATGCACATGTGTTTGCCTTCAACTCTTCTGAGCATCACAGTAAATTGTTTCACATGAATGTCATTTTGCAAGGGAAGAATCTGCTAATGGGTACAAGTAGGGAAGAAATACAGCTTAACAATCTCCTATCTACCTGTTCTTTTAAGAAATTGCATAGTTCAGGCTGACCACACATTAAGCTGAGGCTAAAGTAAACAAGAGGCTTATTCCTGCAGATGTTATAGTGATTTTGTACAGCATATTTTTGCCTTTAGCATAGCGGAAATGCTGACCAAATGTTAAAATTCCGCTTATGGAATGTTCACTGTCATTTTATTTTGTGGCTTTTGATTTTACTGTAATCATGTTACTATATTTGAGTGGGTATACTCTTTTATCTCTGAAAATTACGAAGTCTAGTTGCAAAATTGGTGAAAAGACTGGGGAAAAAAAATGAAATGTTGCCCTTCGTGGCAGCTGAGAAATGAAAAGCAATGAGAGGAGGTTAAATATTTTTTATTGCACTTTCATGAGCACTGGGATCTTGCATTTTAAGGTCATCTGTATTTTTGAAAGCTTGTCTTGTTGTACTTTGACGTGGATTGTTGAAACATGGGTACGCTGTGGGGAGTACAACGATGTACAATACTAACATTTCACAGGTACCTGATATTAGTCCTGTGTGAAACAGGCTTAACCTGTGCACGGGGTAATACCCCATGCTGCAAAACTCTTAAGTCAAAATCACAGAGGACTGTAATGAGATGGAGAGGTTTGATTAGCTCCTGTCAGGACAAGTGACTTGACTAGCAAACATACTGCGGGTCTGGATTGAAAGGAACTGGTTAGGGCTTTGCAAGAAAGCTGATGTAGGCTGTTAAATTTGTCACAAGTGCTTCTTAATTAGTTTTGTCTTATTTTTTTATAAGCACTACAGTTCATTCAAAAACTAAAATAAACATCCAAATTTTGTTTGACAGTCTAGTTCAGAGTTCTTTTATCTCTGCAACCTGTCATACATTGCAGCGCATATTTCTTCTGTTTAATTAAGGGACTTACGTCTAATTACGTTTCCTCTTAGCAGAAGCCCTGCCAGTTCTAGAGACCCAAGCAAGAGAGATGCTGTAATTCTATACTGGTAGCGTACCAGCAGATGCTTCATGAGTGGGTGTGAAGAGAATTAGTCAAGGAAATTGGCCGGAATGGCAGCACTGGGGATACAGAATTTCAATGACTGTGTGTATGCGATGATGTTCTGTTTTTTTCCTTTTTCTGGCCAAATTGAAATAGTCTTTCAGCTTCCCTTCAGCTACTAGTCACGTTTGAGATATATAGATAAATTATTTCCTATTTATACCGACAAGACTGTAGATTGTGTACATATTGTACTTTCAGACTTGATATGTAAGGAATGTAATATCTTTAACATTTCTTAATTGTAATTGAAATGTTGGGTTTCTAATGAGCACTTTAAAATAATGTTTAAGCTTCATGCTCTTACTAGAGTATGTGTTTCAGTGATTTGTAATTAATCTAGCTCATACTCATGATAATTGTATAAGCGAACAGTCCACTACATGTAAAGAAAGTCAAATGTTCAAAATTTTTACTGCCTGTATCTTGACAAGGTTTAAATGAGATCAAGTCACATGGCTTTTCAAAGTCTTTATGGCTATGGAGATTATGCCTTAGTTTGTTGCTTTTGTGAATATGTACACTCAGTCTTTAAAATCTCTTTGTAAAAAGGTCATTGTTCCAAGATTAAAATTTTGGATTTTTAGTGGAGTTTTGGTAGTGTTTTTTACAGAAATTATGTCAGGTTTTTTGGACATTTTTCTTCTTCCTTGTGAAAAGGTTTATCTTGTCCGTAAATAAAGAAATAAAAGCTGCTGACAGCTAGAAAAAGAAATTGGAACAATTTTGCAAATCTGTAAGGTCAGATTTTAAATCTTAATCGCAACTCTTCAGTGCCAATTCTTTCTTTCAACACAACTGCTTTTGGGAAGGGGGGGATGGGGAAGCACAGGTTTTTTAATCTTACTAAATGTGAGCCTTGGGCTGTGTGACAGCAAAATTTTGACAGACCAATGCCCAAGTAACTTCATTCGCTGGATGGTGGAGGACAACAGGACTAGAGATCACAGCAAGCATTGCCTGCAGTAGTGCACACCATCCCAGACAGCCAGTGAGGCTGCCCAGCCATGCACTTCCTTTTTATCCAAGGCAAATTCAAACTTGAACGCCTTTATGTGGAAAAGTGTCATCTCTGGCCTGACAGCTCAGACTTGCAGTTAGTTTACTGGCATCTTTTGTGTGCCTGAGTTTTGAAGCTGGGCAGTTAATGATGTCCAGGGTGAGTAACTGTAGCTATCTGCAGCTGAAATAGTCTACGCTCCTCTGGCTAGTGGGGAACAATGGAATCTAGGTGCGATTCATCTTGAAGTAGATACCTAAAATTGCAAAGTGAATTGAGTCCTGAAAATGTGTATGTCTGCTGAATGTAAAGGAAGTCTTAGCTACCTACCTCAGCTATAGAGTGAAAACCTGCCACGTTGATTGGTTTCTCCTCCACCGCCTGAGGTTGCCAGTGGTCTGCAAACAAAGGGGTCAACCCTTCTGGCCAAGCAGCAGTGGTGGGGCCATGAAACCGTTGTATGCAACACGCTTCACCCGCTGGCTGTTGTACACGCTGCAGCTATGCAGTCTCGAAATACTGGGGTTTTTGTGCGCACGCCTACAACATGCAAGTGCAGGACGTATCCCTGGGTTTCTGTTGTCTTGCTGCTACCAGGGCAGCTGGTGGGCCTCCTCCTCCCTGCCCTCCCCCTGGATGGCGGTGGCTGGGGACAAATTATTACCTCTAGAGCAACTCATCCAGCCTGCCACACTTTCCCTTGTGGAGGAGGCTGCCAACTGTAAGTGGGGTGAACCGCTCCCGCAGGTTGCAAATTTAACACCCCTGCTCCCAGGCAGTCTTGTGGTGAAAGCGTATGTGTAGATATCGTCAGGGCTGTTCTGTGTCTTTCTGTCAGCTGGTTGTAGGAACATGTATATTCCTGAAGAAGTAAGTTGAAAAATGTTATGAATGAATTGCTACAAATACAGTCTATTTAACATTTCCAAGATAGCTTTAAAAATATATTCTTTCCCCCTTTGAAAATACTGTTACATTAGGCTTTTATATGCACTTACACATTGGTGAAGTCACATCACTTTTGCTAATGTAGCTTAGCACTCCATTAAGAAAAACACCCCATCGTATTTGATTCCTGGTTAAAACCGTTTCCAGACTCACTTGAGTAGGTTTCCTCGCTTGCTCGGTATTATTCTTGGCATCGCAGTAGGAACCATTCATAGTGCTTTTATTTTTTTCATATAGAAAGGCAGACCAGCTTTTTTACATTGTAGCTCAAATCTGGCGAGTCTGCGCTGTTGGCAACAAGTTGTCCAATCCCTAACATATTTAAAGACTGTGTTGACTAAGAAGACACTGCATAAAAAAATGTACTGTTTCACAGTACGATTGTCCAGTTTCACAAATCATTTTAGTCCATTGTTAGTGGTTAGCCTCATTCAGCAAAATGCTCCATAATCCCTTTTGGTGCTACCAATGCCAGCGGGGTGATGGATTTTGATGCATTTGCTAGAGCACTGCTGCAGGATCAGCAGGATCAGCAGGTGGTATGAAAGAGCCCCACAGGGGGTTGAGCTGCTCAAATACCAAAGCACACAGCCCAGAGCTTTCCTCTCGGCATCCGGCTACTGTCCTCATTCAGCCCTAACTGTGCCAGTGGAAAAGCCACTCTTCTCCACCCGGCTGGTCCAGGCGTTTTAGCCACCCTGGATGCTCTGGCCCATGTTGTTGGGAGCTGCCAGGTGTGTGCCTGCTGAGCAGCAACTTTAAGCAGCTTCAGCTTATTAACCATTTTGCCCCTGAAGCCGGTGAGGGAGCACCCATGGGGCAGCTTTGCCTGCAGAGCTTGGGAGTGCTAGTCCCTGCTGGGGAAGGGTAGAAGTGGCTGAGCATAGGCAGGTTTCTGGGTGAGAAGCTATTCCCCCCACCCCGCCATTCGCCAGGCATACGCCCACGTGATGTGTGGCATACCGGCTTCTCGGCAGCACTGCCGTTCTGCATCTATGTGAGACCCAGCCATGCAGGGATGATGATGACATGAGGCTTAATGTTCTTCTAGTACCTTGTGTCCTGGTCTGGGCAGCAGGGCAGAAGGCAAGCCCCACTATACCGGTCTCCTCCTTGCACTAGGAGACCTGCCCAGCAATGGGAAGGGCCGGGAGCAGCCCGTTCTGGAGCGGAGCTCTGTGTCAGAGGTAGGTGGCAGGAAGGCAGATGAGTTTTTGCACCACTGCAGGGATGTGTTGAAGCAAAGAAGGGAAGAAGGAGGTCCAGCGTTTGCCGTACCACACCGGTTTGCTCTCTCTGCCTGGAGCAAAGCTCCCAGGAACAGATCCCAGGTCCCAAGTGAAACCAGATCAGGTTGGAATGAGAAGCTGGGAAGGAGAAGGAAAGAAAAGATTAGCAAGGGAAAGGCATCAGGGCCATCTGCTTTCACCCTCATTGACCTGTTGTCCGAGAGATTTATCAGCGACACAGTACTTGGGACTGTGAAAGACTCTGCTTCACTAGCTATGACATACTGCTCTTGTGGGCAAAAAGTGGGGGGAATCCAATGACTTGCTGCAGGTTTTGAAAAATAAAGAAAGAAATTACTTGTAATGTGCTAGGCCATTCTGCCTCAGTGCAAGACCGAGTGAGCAAGGTTTACCGAGTTTCATTAAAAGCTAAGCTGAGACCAGGAATCAATGATGGAACAACTTTAGTTCCACAGCAAGTGAGATCTTGCAGTAAATCAGCCTATGGCACAAGGCTGTTCCTCAGCACTGTTCAGGTCCCTTTTGCTCATTCCCTCATTAAAACCGCATGGGGTTTTTTTCATCATAAATGTCAATGTTCCAAATTTTTACAATGTTGAAGTGTTGCATGTGGGGTCTGTTGGTGATTTACTGTTATCAAAATACAGAATGTTCCTGGTCCTTTGGTTAAACCAAGAGTGCAGAGAAATTGCATGCCTTAGGTATCAAGCGGGCTCATTAAGTAGGAGCAGTCCCTGCAGTGTAAGCATCCGGTGCTCAGCTCAAATTTGCCGAGCCATTTTGACAAGGGTGGCTAGGCAGCCTGCCAATTCACACAAACACCTCATGGCTTTTGTTTCCAAGAGCGTAGAGGTGAGAGAGGGAGAGTGCACACAAGGAAGTACGAGACTCTACAAAGCTATGACTTGCCCAAAGCAACCTTCAAGTGATGGAGGTGGGAGTCCACCTTCGCTTGTATTGTCATTTTCTGTGGTGAATGATCATTTTTCAGTTGCTGCCAGTTGATTTACAACAGCAATTGTGCAAGTGGTAATAATGGTCATGTTGGGAGCTGCTCTTTGCTATTTGAGGAATAAGCTGTTGTCCTTACTGTGCTGCAAACAGCATCCCCGTGTCTGGCCCTCTTACCCTTGATGCATCACTCTCTGTTGACTTCCACATAGCTGTTATCGCCTACCCATGTTCTTATAGAGTTTGGCACTTGCAACTATTGCTTATTTAGGTATTACTTCAAACAAATGTGGCTTATTTTGTTTTCCCTACGCATTTTAGTTGTTTTTATTTTAAATCTTAAAGTCTCTAAATCTTTAAGTCTCCTTCTCCAACTTCTTTCCATTCCTGCAGTCAGTTGTTTCAACTAGTATTTAACTTGCACTTGAATGCCATAGCATTAAAGAGTCAGATGCTGAAGGGAAAGTCTTTAGGTTTTCATGTGGGGTCCAGCTATGGGGTGTCTTTCTGTTTTGAGAATTATTAAAAGCGCAAAAAAAAAGGGGGGGAGGGGGAAGGAAAAGAGAAAGCTTTTCTTCTCACTGTTAAAAGGCAAGAGTGATATTTGGTTAGACTGGGCTGCACATGTTCAGGTCAGGATTTCCCAGTGAGTTTTGCACTTAGTTGTGACCGCAGTGAGGAGCATCTCTAGAGATTCCTCCATTAGCATGTTCTACTGCTCAGCAGCAGCTGTGGGGAAGAGGATGGGCTGCAGCACCTCCACGGCCAGTGACACATGTTCTGCCGAAACTGTTGCTGTTGGAAAATGCAAATTTTTGAAACCTGTATGTTCTACAAAAAATATACTGTTTTGGACAGGAAAGAGTGCTCATACCCAGATAGTATTTGGAGAGGGGGGAAGGGAACTGATGGATACGAAACAGGCACAAATTCGCCTGGAATAGTTGATACTTTGTGATTATGTGGGAGAGGGATTTCAGCTCTCTGCTCTGAATTAGGGAAAGTGAGAACTGATTTTGGCTGCTCCACAGCTCTACGCAAGTGTCCAAGCCAGTGGATTAGTAGCTTTTCTGCAGTGGGCAGAGATACCTTATTTTTCACAAAAATCCTTGAAAGGTTCTATTTCTTCCGTGCAGGATATGAAAAACTCAGAAATCCCCCTGACTTCCGTGGGGTAAGAAAGCTTACTTTCTTAGCGGCTCACAAGGATTATTCTGTTTATCTGTTCTCCTTACTTTAGCTGAGCCAGGTAGCTGTCTTCACAGAGGGAAGACTAAGTGTTGAAATGGTGTTGGCAACCGGTGGCAGCCAGTGTAGAGAACATAGCAACAGAGTGACGTGCTCAGAAGGACTGAAGCAGGCAGGATGCTTACTTTTTTTTCCTGAAGAATATTTTGTGGAAGGCACAGTACCTGCTAGATACTACCTCCAGCAACGGGCAGGTCTTGAGAGCAATCTCCAAGGGCTCTGTGCTGTTTGGAGCCCTGTCCAGTAGACATCAAATGCCACCAAAGAGTCCAGAGAGGAGAAGGTCAGCTGGGATTACAGTCCCCAGTGAAAGACAGTGGGAAGAGTAGGGCATTACCCACATTTCTCCTAATATTACCAGCTCAGCTTTCTTTAGGTCAGCCTTAGGTCACGCTTAGGTACGCTTAGGTCAGTCTGGTGTAGAAGGCCCCTGACTTATGTTGGCACGTCTTGACACTGGCATTGTGCCAGTTTGCTCTCCTGCGGTCTCACCAGCCTGAGGAAGACTGAACCTAAAGTTGCCAGCTGTCCATCTAATTGCTTATCGGGTTTGGTTTGGGAAATTCTAACACATGTTGGGATGTTCCCAGCACTGCTTTGACAGCTTTTGTCCTGGGATTTAATGACCAGTTAGCAGTAGGAGAGGAGACAAATATGGATGCCCTGTCTTTGTCTTTGGGCATCAGAAACTCACCCACAGCTATGACAACCGCTGATGCACAGCTTAAATGAGAGAAGCTGGGATATCAGTGACAGAAAAGTAGGGGCAGGAATCTCTTTTACTAAGCTGTATAGTTCATAACGGAAAACAGTTGAAGAGGAGGTCATGGCAATTTTAGGGCCTTTTGTTTAATGGTCAGAGTAGACTTTGTTAAGAGTATTTGCCCACTGTGTTTTCCCTTTTATCAAGATGGTGTCAGTCCTCTGAACTGACTATTGCCAGTACTTCTTTGCTGGGTTTCTGAGTGGGCCAGATTCCTGGAAGGAGGCTCCTGGATGCTGGCTGACTCATGTGGTTGCAGGAGAGGTGGGTGTTCCTGAGAAATACAAGGGGCTGGTTTCCAGAGCTGGGTTAAAGCACACGCCAAGTTTCTGAAGTGATTTGTAGTCTGGAAAATCTTTGCAGAGTATGAGTTTGCTGTTTTATCTGGCAGAGTAAAGGAAGATTTCCTTACCTCCTTCACAGTAAGGGCACGCGTTTGTAGAAAAGTCCTGTCCCCATCTGCATTAAGACTGCGTTTTCCACTCTCAAGTTTCTAACTCACAGTTCCGGCATCCAAAATTCTTGCATGCCTGTTGGTTTCTTGTGCCTGGCAAAGTCTGACATAAAAGAAAAATCAGTTTTGAGAGGTGCTTTGTTCACCATTTGAGTAAGAAAATTGTCCACTGGCATAGAGGGAAGTGTCTTATTTCCTGTATCACAAGATGTACATTTGGAGAAAGAAAGAGTAAATGCCAGAATGACATCTGCTCTCTGCATTGCCAGGCTATATGAGGGGTTTTCGACAACCTTAGAGCCTGCATTGTTTCACTACATCTGCTGCTCTGTTAAAGCATTATAGAAATTGCATATTGCCACAAGGGGGACAGTACAAAACCAGACCACATTTCTTCCAAAGACCATTTGAATGAAATAAAATAGGCTACGCTCCTGGAAGTTACCCACAGGATGCAAACCATCTGATTTTCATTAAGCAATTAGCTGCTAGTTCTTAACAATAATGATATCCTTTGCACTCTGTTTCAGTCAGTTCAGTGTGGTCTGAGGTTTTAATAACTTTCTTGTGTATTTTCAGCTTTAGTAACACTTCCTTCAGTTGCAGGTTTACCAGATGTCTCCCTGGGGCTTGGTTTGAGATAATTCCTACGAAAATGTAGGTAATTCAGCATATAAAGGTGACATACCCTGGAAAGAATTTATGTAGAGTAATTTTAAATTGATATAGATGCATTTAATTTGCCTACTTGTTTCTTCTGACTACATCTGATGGCAGACGTATTAACTTGCTCCCACGTTCTCCCCTCCCATGTTTTTACAAAACTAATTTTTTCCTGGTGCACTTTTGCAGAAGCCTCTAGTACTGTCGCAGGTCAAACGTCAACACTGAATAGATGGGATAGCTTGACCTGGCATAAGCAGTTGCACTGCTTGTGCTCCTTCGCTCTTCACCCTTTTTCAGGACCTTCCCAATTAGTCAGTAGCTGAATTCTGCAAGAAGTTACTGGCAACTTCAGGTACATCACTGAAAGGTACCCCACAGTGCCTGGTGGGATGTTGCCTTTTGGAAGGAGAATAAGATCTTTTCCTAGGCTCTCCTTTACCATATGCATGAGGATATAGTGAACTAAATATTTTTGCAAAGAAAAGGATGCACTTCTCTTGTTTAGCTCTCAGCACAAAATTACATGAGCTCTGACATCACTGGTCAGGCACAAATCTTGAGGAAAGTTTTTTGAAAGGGACAATATTATTTCTTGGACCTGAAGCTTATACTATTATCCTTACAAAACAATATGCACTTAGGACTTATCTACATTGTTTCTAATTGTGTTTTAGTATCTCCTCACTAATGCACTTGTACATTGAAGCAAGGCAAAGAAGAGTCTCTAGTGCTTAGCTATGTCTAGCTGAGCCACAGAGCTGCAGGCTGGGCAATGTGACAAGGTTCTCCAAAGGTTGACCCCTGTATCTTCCAGCCTCATGTGCAGCTGCGTCACCTCTGGAGACTGACCCCCCAGGTGCCCTTGGAGGGCCCACCTGCTGATGGGATCACTTTATCCATCCATCAGTGGTGACAGCAAAGAAGTTGTTTTACAGCTCACAGTATTACTCCGCGGAAGTTACAAAACAAGAGCTGAAGAAGGCTACCATACTGGGAGCCTGCGTCAAAGAAAGACTTGGAGCAGCAAGCAGCATGTCCACAAATACAAAGAAAGGATCCTGCATGAGGACCTGATAGCACATTCGTCACTTAAGGGTCAGAGCAATCTGTAATCTCACCATCTGTGTTTTCCAAGGTGTGCTATAGCAACTCGTGCTAAAAGTGTATTCTTTTTCCAATATTTTGGCACAAGACAAAGGTACTCAGAGTACCAGAAAGGAGAGTTGAAATTTTGGTTGATTCCTCAAAAGAGCTGTCAGGTAGGTATTCTAAACCATGTGTTCTGTGTTTGTTGAACTAACACAGTAATTTTTTTACCCCAGAACATTTAATGGTAAGAATTACCTGAGGCTTTTGACAAAATGATTCAAACAGAGAAACAAAAGGATTATTTCTTGATAGAAGCATTTATCTTGTTACTTCATAATGATTTAACACTCACCCTTTGAATTCTTTGCATAACATTAGTTGTGTTAGAGCATGAGTGAATTTTATTTTCCTTCCTTTCCAAACCTCTTCCTTCATCGAAAACTGAACATAGTTGCGACTTCTAATATTCTGTCTTCCTGAGAAGGAATCAAGCGTATAAGGCAGAGCTGTGTTTTTTTCTAGAAGATATTTTAAAGTAATTAAGGCTTTGGAAGGAAGAGCAGAACTTCAGTTGCTGTGGAAGTGCCAAACCTGACGATGCCTTGTCACAACAACTAGTCTCGGTTCTCGGCAAGCCTTGAGCAGAGCGACTGCAGATTTTCCCAGGAAACAAAATGCTGGCTATCACAATACGAGCAGTAAATGCACTTCAATTCTGTTCAGATTTCAGAAGTCAAGTTCTCAGTCATATTAAAATTAATTACTAATTAAACAAAGATCTATTGTATGTAAATGAGGCCAGCTGATGAGGCCCTAAAACATTAGGTTTTGTGGCCTAAAAGTAAACAAGAGTGTCACATTGTTAAAAAAGGCTTTTTTGCTCCTGAATCACTAACCCTATGAACAACCATTACACCGTCCACAGGACATTTTATTGTTACTAACATCTGTGGCTTAGTTTACAAAATGCAGTGTAAAGATTGTGCAGCAAAGCCTGTTTGCAACCTAGAGCCCATTACACCACTTCCCTCCAAATTCCAAATTTGAAACTCCATTTGTAGCATGGATGCTTTTAGCTAGTGGCTTTTATTTAACATGAAGTCTTTTCCTCGAGGCCAAATTTATGGTTGGACTAGATGATCTTAGAGGTCTTTTCCAACCTTAATGATTCTATGATTCTATTCTATGAATAGAATCCCCTTTTTCTGGAAAAAGGGAAACATAACCCTCATTTTTAAAAAGGGAAAAAAGGAAGACCTGGGGAACTACAGGCCAGTCAGTCTCACCTCTGTGCCTGGCAAGATCATGGAGCAGATCCTCCTGGAAACTATGCTAAGGAAAATAGGGAGGTGAATGGTGACAGCCAACATGGCTTCACTGAGGGCAAATCATGCCTGACAAATCTGGTGGCCTTCTACGATGAGGTTACAGTGTTGGTGGATACGGGAAGACCAACTGATGTCATCTACCTGGATTTGTGCAAAGCATTTGACACTGTCCTGCACAACATCCTTATCTCTAAATTGGAGAGACATGGATTTGATGGATGGACCACTCGGTGGTTAAGGAATTGGCTGGATGGTCGCACTCAAAGAGTTGTGGTCAACAGCTCGATGTCCAAGTGGAGACCAGTGATGAGTGGTGTTCCTCAGGGTTCGGTATTGGGACCAGCGCTGTTTAACATCTTTGTCAGTGACATGGACAGAGGGATTGAGTGCATCCGCAGCAAGTTTGCTGACGACACCAAGCTGTGTGGTGCGATCAACACTCTGGAGGGAAGGCTGCCATCCAGAAGGACCTTGACAGGCTTGAGGGGTGGGCCCATACGAACCTCATGAAGTTCAACAAGGTCAAGTGCAAGGTCCTGCACATGGGTCGGGGCAATCCCAAGCATGAATACAGGCTGGGCGGTGAATGGATTGAGAGCAGCACTGAAGAGACGGACTTGGGGGTGTTGGTTGATGAAAAGCTCAACATGACCTGGCAATGTGCACTTACAGCCCAGAAGGCCAACTGTATCCTGGGCTGCATCAAAAGAAGTGTGACCAGCAGGTTGAGGGAGGTGATTTTCCCCCTCTACTCCACTCTCATGAGACCCCATCTGTAGTACTGTGTTCAGCTCTGGGGCCCCCAACATAAGAAGAACACGGACCTGTTGGATTGAGTCCAGACGAGGGCCACGAAGATTATCGGAGGGCCACGAAGATGATCAGAGGGCTGGAGCACCTCTCCTATGAAGACAGGCTGAGAGAGTTGAGGTTGTTCAGCCTGGAGAAGAGAAGGCTCTGGGGAGACCTTATAGCAGCCTTCCGGTACCTGAAGGGGGCCTACAAGAAAGCTGGAGAGGGACTTTTTACAAGGGCATGTAGTGACAGGACAAGGGGTAATGACTTTAACTGAAAGAGGGTAGATTTAGATTAGATATAAAGAGGAAATTCTTCACTATGAGGGTGGTGAGGCACTGGAACAGGTTTCCCAGAGAAGTTGTGGATGCCCCATCCCTGGAAGTGTTCAAGGCCAGGTTGGATGGGGCTTTGAGCAACCTGTCTAGTGGCAGGGGGGTTGGAACTAGATGATCTTTAAGGTCCCTTCCAACCCAAACCATTCTATGATTCCATGATTCTATAATATTCCTACAGGCTAATGAAATAGAACCTCTGCCTTATATTTCATGAGTCGTAGTGATTTCTGAGCAGATCTGTTTGGGCCATTAAATAAGTCATTATGCTGATTTTAACAGCATGATGAAGCTCTTTCACATTTTCAGGTATCGAGAGGAAGCTATGAAAATATTTCACCTGCAAGGGAGAGTGTGCCACTCATTAGACCTTTCACTTTGGACAAGCAAGAAAACTATTAGACTGCACATTCTACTGACTGTCGATCTTTACTGATGCACAGTTCTTGCTGAACTTGAAAAATACACCTAGAAATCAAATGTACAAAGAAATTGTAGAACAAAGACCTTCTTGTTGGTTTGCACTTCAGATGTAGTTAAAGAAGATTTCCTTACCAATTCGAGCTTTGTAAATCTTGACCAGCATCTCTCTCACACTATCTTGCTCAAAGAAAGAAAGAGGTATATAAATTTTAACTTTTGTTCACCAAAAGCAAGAACACAAAGATACCTTTTCAGTTGCCCCAAAGAACGACTATGCAAATAAAATCTTCCCTTTATTTCTCCCTCTGTGCTAATAGATCAGCGTTAACAAAAAAGCACTCCAGATAGAGTACCTCTCACCAGCAGCTCTTGTAAGAGCCTTTCCCATCTGCAGGGTGAGATGAAACTAAAGATTTATTTTGCTAGTCACCGCACCGGTATTGGTAAATAACCTAACATGAAAATTAAAGTCTCTGGTCTAGATATGGGACTTTTTCATTTATATCAGCTCTTTAGCTGTGATCTTAAATACTGTGTAGAATAATGTAATATGTTCATAAAACGGTATTTCCTTAGGCTTTTTCCCCATGTTCACCACTAACTTAATTAATTCAGTTGGCAGGGACTAGCGGGAGCTGATTATGCTTAACCTCTATAAACATTTGCAGCATGCGGGGTGCCTACTCCTGTTTGAACCACTTGTAAAACTTGGATAGTAAACCATCTGTTCCTAGTGTTTTCCCAGGGTGCAAATGCGATCCAGGAAAAACAGAATGTTTTGCTAACTGTAAACCAGATACCACAATGGTGATCAAACTCCAGTTTCCTTTAATGGCTTCAAAGTCTTTAAATTTGAATCACTTAAGCACATGATGCCAGTAACATGCATGCAAAAAGCATTAAAGCCAAAAAAAGAAGGTGGCTCATTAGAGCTGGTGCTTCTGTTCATGAGTAACAATTGGAGAGCACTACTTTACGTGCACTCATTATTGTGTTCCTCCAAGAAAAGACATTAGAGAAGTTTCTCTGAAAATGGGATCTTTTAGAGTCCTCATCAGTTAAAATGAAAGGCTCCATCTGAGCAGGCACTTGGCGTGCTGTGACACCACTTGCAGCCCCTTGCACCATAGGAGCATCCTGGGTCTGCTCGTTATACAGCTCTTTGAGAAGGCAGAAAAGGTGTCCAGTGCTTGGGCATGTGACTGGCTTGGTGTGAGCAGTGCCTGACTGCTGCCTCAGTGCCCAGATGTGCCCACGGCTGGTGGGGAGCATGCTCTGCAGGGGGCAAGGCAGCCCCACTCAGGGCTGGCTGCAGCGAGACGTCTGTAACAGAATGCCCAAGCCTCTGGGGAAAGGGAGGAAGGGGCCCTTGGAAGGAGTGACTGCCTGCTCTGTTGTCTCCAGATGGGGACTGTTCCCTGCAGGATCATTTCAAGGAAACCCAAGGCCCGGGCATGGCCTGCAGCTGGAGCAGGAGCACTGTGGTACCACCCTGACTGCTCTGGCCACTCTGGGTCACTCTCTTCTCTCCTTCCCCCAGGCTTGAGGTCGTGGTCTGCAGTCTTCTAGACCAGGGTGGTCAGACTCCGGCACACAGCACCACCACAGAGTTGGCTGGAAGGGGCTGCTGGAGGTTTCTCGTCCATCCCCACTCAGAGCAGGACTGTTGCTAAGTTGGACTGGGCTGTGTCCAGCGAAGTCCCAAAAAACCTCCAAGGAAGTGGCTCCACATGGTCTCTGGTGAGCCAATCTAGTTCTGCACCATCCACCGGGAGAGGAGGCTCTCCTAGCATCCTGTTTGAACGCCTACGGGAAGACCATTTTGAGTGATAATCTCTTTCTGTGGAGTTTCCTGTGGAAACTGCTGCATTTTCTTTCCACTCCACTTCCCAACCTACACGCACACAAACTACATGCTAGCAAAAACCCCACCCAAAGCAGCACCTCAAGTGGGCGTATATAAGCAAGTGCAATGTCTTTCTTCAAAAGATCATCAGAGTAGGCTTTTCCCAGAACCTTTTCAGGGTTTGATAGGCAGAGCAGTATGCTGCAGAGAAGAGAGGGTGAGCTGAGGATTTTATTTCAGTTGGTAACACCAGAGTTGGAAGCTCTACACAACAAGGACAAAAATCCTGGTTTAAGCGGCACACACTGATATGTCTTCACAATGCTGGGAGGACCTGGGAGATATACATATGGTACATTATTCAGCACAACAGCTTATTTGAGGGTGTAACATATGCCATGCAAGATGGCATCAGATCTCAAGAATCTACATTGCACATTGCTGAGCTGATAACCATGACAGTTCTGAAAAGTGGGAGGAAAAAGATAAATAGAATTTTGAGCAGAGGGTGGCGAATTAATTTCAACTACTGGAATATAAGAGAAGAAAGAAGTTTACTTGGTGAAATGAGGGAACTCGAGCAGCTGAGGAGGAGTCTGTCCTCTTGGGGTGTCAGAAAATTGCAGGCATCTAGAATGGGGTTTGGCAGAGACTGTTGCAGAGACTAAGCTGTGTGTTTAACTGGTTTGTTTTCCGTGAAAAGAGATCTCATTTCTTATGGTTAGCATAAGCACGAGTAACCTTTTCAAGAACTAAATATTTGTTATTAATAATGTGTTGGAGTTACTGTAGATTTCTGTCATGAGTTTCCAGTATATTGAGTAGGACAATATAAATCCTACGCTATGTTTTACAATGAAATATTTTCCAGTTTTGCTAGCTTGCTCCCTTCAGCATGGACTTGTTCAGTGTTGCAACCTAGTAGTGATGGTAATAGCTTCCACTGAAGTGGATCCAAGTATATGCTACATAACATCCTTTCACCCACCACTGGGTGTGAAATAAAGGAATTGTTCAAGTGTATGAAGTAACTATTTAAATCAGATTTGAACATGAAATGAAAAATCATTCTGTAGCCAACTGAAATAGCATGGAAAGTTTGCAGAGGTAGGTGGTAAATGCCTGAATTGGAATCCAGCCAGTAAATCCAAGCTAGCATCCTGATGCAAAAGCTTTACTAGACGCTCACTCCTACAGAGAGAAAGGCACTCCTGAAATGGGAACAGCAATAAGCAGTGGGGACTTCTTTTCCATGCCTCGTGTCAAAGACAGCATCACTTGCAGCATACTCCTATCACGCTCTTTCAAAGAGGAATTTGCTTAGTCAGCCAGTGCCACCACAAGTTGCTGCATGCAAGTCATCCTTGGAGGGCTCTCATCCAAATACAGTCCTGCTTCATTTGCAAGAGATGACAAGTGATGGAGTGGTTGCTATTGACATAAGTACTATTACATTGCACAGATGCAGTCCGGCTGAAATAGTTTGAAACTCTAGCAGCTCCCGGTCCGGAGAGAGGCTAGGTGGAGTCACGGACTCGAGGGCAGCACTGCCCAAGACGTCTGTATGCGGCAAGCATGGCTGGGCTCACATGAAACACGCTGGCCAAAAGCCAGCACAGAGCTCCTCAGGCAGCTGTGCTCTGCTACTTACTAAGCACTGAGTTTCTCCTTTTCCTGGAGCAGCTCTGGCAGGTGAGAGTGAACCCATCACAGAACCATTTCAAAGTGTGGCTCTCACCCAAATGCTCAGCAGGCCAGACCAGCAGGCAACCTTGGACATCCTTTGACATAATGGTCATCACATTACCCCCTGAAAACCACAAAGACCAAGATGAACATGGGCTTTCCTCACACTGAAATGCTGAACATAGGTATGATCATGCAGGTTTACATACTGGCTTCATGACAACAGCAGGACTCCCATACGGTGAAACTTCTGGGCCAGAAGGCCTATGTCCAGCCTGCTAACCATGGGGGGCAGGGCTGAGCACACAGCTAATCCTTCCTAATGTGGGTTTTTAGACGCTGTTGCCTCTTAGATGTTATCTCAGTTTCATCTCATCTCTGTTCTAATTTTCATCTCCCATTGAGAGTGGAGACATCTAAATGACACCCATGGTGGCTCACGGCCCTGGAAACCCCGTATCAACCTCTCAGTGTGGCTGTGAGCCACAAGACACACACGACGTACAGCGGGGAGCTGAGGTATGATTAAGTGACTGGCAGGGAGAGGATGACCCAGGCTCACTGCTTAATTATAGGCTGGGGCTGTGCCCACAGCTGCATCCCAGGCTGTGAGATACTGGAGTCCTTCCCGCTGCAGATCCAGGCCACCCAGCCACTGCACACCAGTGCACCTCCGTGAGACCAAGCCTCCTGTTTGCACGGCTGTTCCTCCAGAGATGTGGCCATCTGCCTCCTCAGCATTTCAAAACCAGCATTTCAAGCTCTCACAAACTGGCAGCTAAAATTCACTGGTTTCACACATTTTTGCACAGCAGAATTCCTCCCAGGACGTGAAAGCAGTGGCTCTAACTCTTGTCTCTATTCTGCTCAATTGGCTTCCCAGTTTGCCTCCCTGCTTCTAATAATGTTCACTCCAGGCAAATGGAAAAGAGAGACCACCTCCTAGACGGCACAGGGGAAGAAAAATAACCCCAAAGGCAAGGTTCATGCTCCACTTCAGAGTGTTGCCTTCCCTGAGGCTGCTGGTGAGGTCTGCAGGGCCTCTGGGAGTGCACAGAGAGCACTGCAATGTGTCACATCTCTTCCTTAGGGCCAGCGTGTCTTCCTGGCTGAGAATCAGATTAAAGATTAATCTTTTTCTGAGGTGTTTCCAGAAAAGCATCAGTTCACCCAAGCATTGCCATAGCTGCCTGCTGAACGTTGCCGGTCTGTGCCCAGAATGTGCACCATTCACTGCAGGGCTCTGCTCCAGGAGGATGCATTTTATGGGTTGTCAGGTGGGGAGTTTAGGCACATTTAAATTTGCTTGATTCTCTTCAGCAATTGCTGTTCTGACTGACTGAACAGGGATCTCCATTCTCCCCAGATCAGACCTCTTCTGGGACATCAAACAGGGCCCCAGTCACCCTTCTTCACGCAGACTGAGAAATGTGACCTGGTGGCAAATAAGCATTTAACACTGGTTCGTGGGCGTAGTGATGGATTTTGTGGGGACTTTTGATCCACAGCATCAGCAAGCAGTTCACACTCTTGGCACATGCTTGCAGGACCCTGGGCTCACTCACTTGAGGCTAACTGTGCTCTGATGGGAAGTGATTTAGAGGTACCTCAGCCTATGGACTCAAAAAAGAGAGGGAAAAGTGCAAGGAAGAAACCATTAAGAAAAGAAATAGAGGAAGAATTTATCATCAAGTGGAAAGACGACTTCTTGAGGAATACAGAAATTATATTCCTACTGCAGTCCTTTGGAAATCAGAGATATTTCAGAGCAGTTAGAAGTTACGCTTGTTATTTAAATGGCAGTAGTGCTTTTCTTATGCTCATGTTACCCAGTCAAGAAAAAAGACCAACTGAGACCACACCTGAAGCTGACAGTGCCCAGCTTTCCCGGGGCTCCTGGCAAATACTTTGAATTCCCTGTTGTCTACCTGGTCTCTTCTTCACGCTGCTGGGGAAGTCTCCATAGAGGGGTTCTGGAGGCTCTCCTATTCCCAGCAGGCTGCCCCGTTCTGCGGACAGGAGTGGGGCTCATGCTGTGGGACGAGTTGGTTATGTCAGGCAGCCTTTTCTCTCCAGGTGGAGACAGTGACCATCTTTGGTTTTTTTTTTTCTTATTCAGGTGGTTCTGGGGAAAAAATGTTGCTGTTATGACTGCATTTCTGCCACTCTCTGAAAAAGCAGATGTGCCATCTGAGCAGGGCTGATTGTTGTGTAAACACTCAGCATTTTCTGACAAAAACACCCTTTGCTTCCTCCTAAAAAAAACCACTCAGCTTGTCCCTGCCGCAGGCAGGAACATCAGACTTCTCAAACATCAGCAGTTTTCAAACTTTTGGAAAGTTAACGCTAACTGAAAAGGTAATCAAAATGGTTTCATAAGGTGATCTTAAATATATGCCTTTGCATTATAAGCCCTTATAATTTCTCTGACAGAAATATAGGCCAGTATTCATTAGGACAAGTCTGTCTTTCCAGTCTATTTAACTTGATGGGACACTGAACTAAGGAAGGGAAAATACTCTTTTTTTCCAGGTCAGGATTGCTTTGGACACCCTTGCAGAGAGTTTATAAACTGTGGAGCTAGTGAGTCCTTCAGCAGCAAAGGAAGATGGGATGGCCGATCTCCTGGTGGTGTCCTGCCCTGCCTGGCTGCAATGCAGTGCCCCACAGCAGCCCTCTCCCTGCACCCAGCACATTCCTCCAACCCCAACCCAGAGCTCCCCACCCCCTCCTCCAGCAGAGATGCTCCGTCTCCATTACCAGAAAACTCTCTAGAAGTGGCAGGGTTTGTCCTGCTGTTCGTTGCACTGCAGGGCACGGTAAGGTCTGGGGATCAGTGCTATGGAATTTCGCTGCCTCCTCCTGCAAACCTTCTCCCTAGGGCTTTAGATGAATTGTACTGTACATAGCAGAGAGTAAAACCTATTGCAAATTCAGTGTGCTGGGCTTGACCAACTGTGGATTTAAAACATGAGCAGATGGAGAAAACCTCCATATTTACTTCTAATTACTTCTCACATTATTAAAACCCTCCATAGAAAGCTAAACTAGAAGAGATGGTGAAAAACATGAGATTTTAGATTTTACAAGGCACAAAGAGCCTCCTCTATCAACAAGGCTATATGACAATCTTTTTCCAGCTACCTCAGCATTTAAGGATTATCACCTCTTGAGCTAACAAGCTGCTCCAGGACCCCACAGTTTGGAAACTGCTGTAATAAGAAGGCACACATATATCTGTGTACAATGTTGCCTATACTGGGCTGTGTGCTACTCTGTGATACTTGGATTTCGCACCAGCTCTGTACTTCATTTCACAGTACTGTATCTCAAGAGTTTCTTCAATATGACATAGGCCAAAAAATAGCATGAGAGTGTTGTCATATACTCGAGATGCCTTGAAAAAGGGAGTTCATGTCTTTTCAGCTGGAATTTCCTCTTGGCATTGCTTCTTGACTAGATGAAGAACCAAATAAGCCACTTGAGCAAAGTCAACAGCAGTTCCACATTTTGTCCCACCTCACCAAGATACTCATCTACCTTTTAATTTCAGGTGCAGGTTTTACATCACTTGCAGCAGCTCTGAGTTTCTTCCTTGGAGGTGCTACAAGGGCTAAGGCTGACATCGTAAACTAAGTGAGGCCTTTCAAGACCCTCCCTATACCAATTCTACCCTGGTAGAATAAAAACAGATCTAGGCAATCCTGTAGGATCCCAGCTCTTCACAAAGAACAAGCAGCTGGTGATGAGCCCCTGTTGTAGCAGTATTAAGGCACCATTGAAATAGCAGTTAATATTGATAACTGCTGACTGCGGAGATCCCACCCTCCTCCAACCCAACCAGCCCTTCTGCTCCAAGATGTGTAATGCAGAGAAGAGGCTCAAACCTGGCAGCTGTAGATAGTTCTCATAGCTTGGTCTTCACACACATCCACCCCAGGCTTGGCTCTTCAAAACAGATAGTCCTTCTTTCCGTTTGCTCTCAGAAATCCACTTCTCCTGCAGGAAAGGGTTGTCCTTCATATCGTGAGCTGATCTCCCTTTTGCTTTCCCAGATCCAGGCCTATTTCCCGACTCTGTACCAGGGTGAACATGGCAAGACTACACCGATGCTACAGTGCACAGCAGGAGTGATTTCCAGAGTATCAAGTACCCTCTGATGTGGCACCTGCTGACAGCTTAAGCCCAGACCAAGGCACTTTCAGCCACCTCACTCAGTCAGGACTGGGGACTTGGGACGCCTGTCCCTTTTGTAAGGCACAGCCAGCTGATAACAGGAGGCAATTTAATAAAAATCTTCCTTGCTCCTACCCAGGTCCTTAGGGGTCCAACAGTCCAGTAGCTGTGGAAGAGATTTATTTTTCTTAGAATTAATCCAGCTGTGAGCTGAATTAACTGACACAGACCCATCTGATCACCACCAGATGTTCGTAAAGTCCCCAAATAGTAATGTGCATCTGCTTTTAAATCTGGTCTGCATTCCTGAGGAAGAGGAAAGGGGCGAGGGGGGGGAGGGGGCAGATAATTTGACCAGTGGTGGATTTGTGTAGTTAAGATGATGGATAATGAGTTTTGTTTTGCATCCCCAAATCCAGAAAAGTGGTCCTTATGACCCATGTTTTTTTGTTGGGGTTTTTTTGTTTGTTTTTTACGCTAGAAAAATGTGATATTCAGGGTCCAAGTCTTTGCTGATAGAAACCCCGCACAGGCTTATTAGGTCAATGCAGAAGTACTGGTAATGGTGTAAACTCATCTTCAGATACCTACTGCTTCTTGTCCTGCCCCTTAGCTGGCTATTTTACCTTAGCACAGCCACTGATCCCATTATTTCTCATCACAGGTTTTGCCTACCTTACTGAGATCAAGTCTCAGGCAATGCATTACTACCTGAGAGCTGTACTACAAAGGACATGCATGGGTTGATATTGGAAGGTATGCTACAGTTCCTACTGGCACCAGAGATGAAGTTCCCCATGAGTGCAACAGGAGTGGGCCATCACTCCCAGGGACTATAATTTGCTACAGCTTTGTGTAATGCCTAGTGCGAAAGGACTCCAGCCTAGCAGACGCTCAAGGCACTATTGCCATGAATAATATTGCAGCAGCAGGAGTTTCTGATTAAATGAGACATATCCCAAAACAGGTAAGATCTTATAGTGGTGTCAGGGTCATTACGTGGCAATGCGTATCCCTCTGACAGCTGGTGCCAAGCAGCCCAACCTGTCTCAGGATACCTCTTTCAACACCCCTCCTGCCATGCCATCCAGGGGGATGGGGAAGGCCTGTACCAATTACAGCAGTTACTCTCAGCGTTAGGAGCAACGGGATTTTCTTTGCATTAGCCTCCCTTCATCCAGTGCTTATAACCTGTTCGCTCTGGATTTGCAGGATAACCTGGCAAACCTGTACCAGTACCGTGTGCTCTTAAATAGCAAATGTCCATTGTGGGATACCAATGTCCTTGGCTTACCGAGATCATCACTGAAATAATTGTCCCATTACCTTGCTTTGGAAAAAGCTCGCTTTCTTTCTCCGCCCATTAACTCCTGTCAACATACACAGTGTAAAAGCCTTGTGGTTTAACATAGCTATTTTAATATTGATTCAACATATGTCAGCTGGGACTGGATTTCTACCCAATTCATCTATTTGCCTGTCTTATCCATCTGTCTATAAATCTAATTTGTTACGCAGACTTTTCATTCCAATATGGTCTTAATATATACTATGGGAACAGCCTTTGCTGATCCATGCTCCAAGCAGAGAACAGCACTTGTGTTTTTAAAAGGAGTTGCAGCCAACAGGGCAAATTGTAGATAACAATAGAGGATCACAGATGAACCAATACCTAAACACAAGAAAAATTAAAGAACACTTTCCTTAAATCTCAACAGAAATTTGAGAGTCGATGGGAATAACAGAATGTGGCTGTGCAACATTCTGGGTTGGCTGTTAAAAGAGCTTTGCATGTATTTCCATTCAAACTATTGCAGTCTTTAATATGTTATGAAGGTAGTGACAACAATAAAAAATGAGAATAAGACATACAGTGACACCTTCCAGACTAGATTTCTCCATTGTTTTATTTGCTTAATAGCCCATTACACAGAATAAAAAATCAGTTTTCAAAGTCATAGATTTAATTAGCCAATCACTGGAGATTTAAAAGGCAGAGATATAATAAATGCCTGGCCAGCATTCTTCAAATATAACTTCCAGAAATTTTAATAAAAAAAGCTATATCAAGAGCTGGCCAAAAAATATTTGAAAGCGTTAATAAACCAAGTTATAACATTAACCTATTCAATATTAACTGTTTCATAAGAGTGAAACTATTTTAAAAGATGAGAATGTAATATATTCCTCCTTCCCCCTTCCTGGAATTAAAATTATTAGGTTATTATTGAAACATCAAAATAAAAACAACACTTAAAATCAGTTTTGCAATAAACAGTACCAGCTCAGTTCTATCCCTTCTATTACAAATAAAGTTGTCATAGTATAACCCCAAGATCTACCACACATCTTTGCACATATAGCCTCTCCAGCATTTGTTGATAGAAAAAGGAGCAAAATGTACCTGTTAGTCTACAGGCTTTAATTAGCTCAGATGAACAGCACATCCGCAGGATCATTTTAAACACACAGGAATGTGTTTCTGAAAGAAGCAAACCAAGGATGACATTTGGGTGAATTCTGATGAGAACTCTCTGGGAGCTGAACAGACTTGAGAAAGTTCATATAGCTCATTCTGCTTTCCACAGTTCTTACACTCATGCTGATACTAATTAATTCCTTTGGTAGTCAAAAGGCAAATGAGAAAAGACATTGAGGTGTATTTTACAGACTCTAATTCTGCAAGGTGTTTAGTACCGTAAAAACCAAAGCATTACTGAGTCCAGAATGGCCTCTGAAAATGTAACACACAACTGTGGCTATGCCAGTTGCAGAGACGGGCTTGGATGTCGTTAGCACAGCAGTCAGGGCAACCTAGGGCTTACTAAAAGCCTGGGTGAGCGCGGCAGTGGTGAGCCCACATGCTTAACTGACCGGCTAGCTAACTTAAAACGTGTTCCCGTGCAGCTGCAGAGGAAGCTCGAATGCTTCAGCTGTGTAAAGTGGCCATCCCCGTGTCCGTGCACTGCCTCCCATGGACTGCGGGGGGGCGAGTGCTGAGGAGAGGTTCTGGAGCAGATCCCGAGTGCTTGTGTCCACATTCACTGTAAAGCAAAGCACCCTCCTCTCCATCTATGTTACTATGCACTGTCCTCTTTTGTAACAGGCCTTATGCTCAGCCAAAATGGCAGCAGCTACAAGACAGAGAGAAAAAAGGAAAGGAAGGAGCTGAAGAGTAGTCACTCTCCCTGCTGTTCCTGGACTGAATAGCTAATACACTTATATTATATTCTATCACATGTGCTTGTTAGCAGCACAGATGGTAAAAAATACCCCCGAATGCAAAGGAGTGCAAAATAGAGATATAACCATGTGGAACCTAGACAGGCTGACTGTGTGGGGTAAGCAAAGAGAGTACATTTGAATGCAGCTAAATGGCAAATCACCCATTGAAGACTGCAAAGCATAGCGTAGGTTTGCAGAATAAGGGAACTCGCCCCAGCAGTTTGAAGAAGGACGTGGGGTCATGGCAGATACTTGGCTAATCGCGAGCTCCTTGTGTGACATGGGGGCCACAAGGGCTAAAGGACGACATGAAAATGGGCCTGCATCCGGTTGCAAAGGAGTTGCCACATGTCTGTCTTTGACATGGGTGCAAATCCTGGAGCACTCAGCTGGCTCCTGATGCCCACAGTTCAAGAAGGATGCTGGTGAATTAGAGGCTGTCAGAGCAGAACTAGGAATGATTAACAGACTGGAAAATGCCTTATAGCAAAGGACTGCAGGACCTCAAATCTGTGCAGCTTAGCAAAAAAAGAGGGGCTTGGATGTTTTTGATGAGAGTCTAAGAATACTTGTAAGGGCACAGAAATAGGATGCTAATTTCCATTCTCTGCCAGATTCAATAGCCAGATATTGAAGTGCGATAAACTCAACCAGAAATATGGCACTGTATTCTTAATAGGGAGAATATTTAGGTTTTGGGACCTCTTTGCAATGTTGTGGTGGTTCCACCTCCATGGAAGTTGTAAAATGGAAGGGGCTGGTTTTCCAACAGGTCTTCTCCAGAGCAAGCTGAAATGAATTCAGGATGCTTCTCTGGCCTGAGCTTTAGAAAAGCTCGGACTGGATGGTCACAGCACCTCTTCTGTGTTTTCAGCACTGAGACACTTGCATCTTCCCTAAAGCAGCTTTCTTGAAACTACAGTTCATCTGCATGCACCAGGCCTACATTTCAGCCATACAATTAAGACTTGGTTCTGGAAGTAGACAGCTCAAGGGATCTGGCCTACAAATAAGAGAGGAATCAAAAGATTTCAGTGCCTGAAATCAGATATTGTTATTGTCTGTAACAGCATGCTACTTGTTTGCTAATGAGCTCATTAATCCTTCGGTCTCTGAAGATCTTGCCTTTGAGGTTAGATAAAAGCTGTTCTCCAAGGAGACTTCCTCTTGGCTGCTTTTCTTCCCCAGGAGCAAAGATGAAGCCCGTGCAGAAGGGTGTGTTTTGAGTCAGAAGTTTGGCATCTGTTGAAGAGGGCAGCTAGGACATCCCAAGTGGTAGAAATGTTGGGTAATTTCTGTTCTTAGCCCCTGAAAGATTTACTTTGCTTAGAGGGGGTGGTTGCTGAAACTGTTCAGCAGGTGGAGGGGAGTTGAATTGACTTTGTGAGATTGTGCTCATGCTCTTGCCTCCTAACCCTGAAACTTGGATGGAGCACAAGATTATATTATGGGGCCCTGGGAGCCAGTGATGCAGGAATAAATCCATGTGCGTGTTACGGATACCACTATTTCCTTCCACTGCACCAAGCCTTTAAGAGGAATCCATGTGAATGTTTCCAAAGCCCTCACCAGGATTAGCTTTTACCTGTGGCCCGTTCATGCTGCTGCATTTTTGTTGCCTCCTTTTTGAGGCACTCCAGAGGCCACAGGAAGGGTGTGGGAAGGAAACAGTTGCAGTGCCTTGATGGGGAAGAACTCATCAGTGAAGACCTGATCTTTACATTGGGGTGGAGGGACTGGGAGGCAGTGGCAAGGAGAAAACCTCAAGTATTTTGATATGTTAAAAGTGGCAGGTGCCTATTTTCTGACACTATTACATAACCATTTTACATATCCCTTTTTCCTGGCCATCAACGTATGGGTTGAACATTGTTTCTTCCTTTTTTTAAAACAGATGGAGGCTGCTGGTCGCCACAGCTCTTTTGAGAGTCAATTCACTATTTGGTACATGGACTTGGTAAAATATATTCTTATTATGAAGAGGCTAATCTTTGAAGCTTAAGTTTCCTGAGTTTCCTGTACCATCTTCAAACAAAAGCAGTTGATGCTTCCCCCGCCCCCCCCCCTTAACAATCATGCTCTAGAAGTCAAATAACTCAGAAAACAGGAAATTAAATGAGTTACTGCAAAAACCTGCAGACGATTCTAGTTTTGTTTTTACAGCTAAAGAATAGCTACACTGCTAGAATTTTTTTGCATGTAATTTATTTACTTACACTATACTTAGTGTCAGAGTCCTTTTTCTGTAACTTTTATTCATAATAAAAGAAAACGGGTATCTTTCATGTAAGGTCTTTGGAGCATATGTCTCACAAGGACTTCACCATGACACTCTCTGGAAGCTCGGCAGCTTATAAATGAGATCTTTTGAGCTCAGTGTTCAAGAAATATGCTTCTACACACATACCAGCAGAAACAGGACCAGTTTTTAAATAAAGACAGGCCCCGTGACGATTCCCAAAAGATTAAGGCAAGAGACCAAAAGGACAGAACTTCTTAAAGAATGAAGAAAGCTCTGCTAACAGATTGAAAGTATTACTACTCCCTGTACCACTCGAACATTTCTGTTTGTTGAAAATGATTGGCATGCCTGTGCTGGGCTGGAGGCAGCAGATAGCACAGTGTGCCTGTCCCTCAAAGGACTCTTGGGTTATGTATGTGGAATGAATTTGTTGGTCTCAACCCAGACAGGTCTCATCTCAAAGGAGGTCATGACCGCTTCATAACCTGGCTGAAGCTCCAGCAGAGAAGCCAGTTCTGGATGCACGCAGCAAATGAATCTGAAGTGCGGCTTCCTACTGGCACACTCCTCCAAGTTAATTTTTCTTGGAAGAGACCATCCTCCTCCAGGCCTAGCACCTTCCACAAATATCAGGAATGTATGGCTTCTTAAAGAACATAAAATGCTACTCAGTATTTTCTGAAAACAAGTACCAGTGAGATACTCAGAGTGGAGTTGTATTGGCATTAGCGTGTGACATGGGACTACACTTAGTTAGTGAGAAAACCTGCCATATGGTAGCCTTTGAAAATTTCCACCCCCAGGCTAATCTGATACCTACTGGCAGGTGCAGAGGTTTGTAACAGAACTATTAAAATTCTAAGATAAAGTGGAAATACGCGTGTGAAAGCATGAGGAAAAAAACAGAGCAAGGATTAAAAGAATGGCCTGTGCTCGTAGCCAAGGACATGACTGTAAGTGATAAAGCTGGTAAACACAGAGGAATGTGTTGTTTTCACCAAGACCAGAGAGCCTGTGCTCTGATAAAGCCACACTCTGGTGCCAGGAGGATGACAACAGAAGTACAGCCTGGTGCACGTGCTGTTCTTCTTCCAGCTCTCCCAACAGGACAACAGACCACAGCTGCACAGATACCCAAAACTGTGAAAGAAAACAGTCAGGAAACTTGCCTATATTTCTTGCTGCTTTGGAATACGTGCATGTGAGAGTGTCAGTGGGTAGAAGCAACTTACACAGAGATTTGTAAAATAAATCCCACTCCCCTTTCACAGGGTCTTATGCTTAGTCTTCTTGCTTAATTTCCTACATAGACAGTAAATAACACTTTAATTTACAACTGGGAACTTCACCTACAGGACCCCACCCCTGAAGCTTTGTTAAAGAGGTACTTGCTTTTCTCAACATTAGATCTCAAAATATAATAATTGACAACCTATTATACTCAGACACCATGGGAGCTAGCTCCCATCTGCAAGACATTTTGATTGTCTGTTGCTTGAGAAGGATGACAGAAGGTGGGTTAAAAAAAAAAAGCATATTTGCACTTTCAAAATGTCATTAGTCAAATGGCTGTCTAGACCTGTAATTCCAAACATGTAAATCAATGCCCATTTGGGAGCTCAGAGCACACACTTCTTCTCTTTTCACCTTGTAGGAAATCATCAGAAGCAGTCAGAAGGAAAACTCCCTGCTGTTCCTGACCTGGAAAGAATGCTGGGGCTGAAATGCTATTGCCTGAGGCGCCAACACAAATAGCTAGGGGGAAAAGTCAACCCCACAGTGTGGAGGGGTGGGAGAGGGGACAGGATGGGATAGGTTACTGCAATAGCAGAGAAAAGATTCAACACCACAGAGTTCTGTTCCAGTAGTTAATGGAAATGGCTTCTGAATGAAGTGAGAATAAATAAAATGCCAGAAATCAAGCTTTACACTTGATATGCCTCATTACTAGCTGGAAGGTACAAAGGCACAGAGAAAGTACTTATAAAGAAATGGGAAAAGTGCCCATACTGCCATGAACAGAAATGTCTTTGCTAACCGTGAGGCAGATAGTCTGAAGTAAGCAAGTAGCAGCAAGGGGGGGAGCTCGCCCTGGGATCTGAGTCTTTTAGCACTGAGATGTATGCAGAGCAAGTGCTCTGAATCTGGGAGCAGGGCAGAGGCAGCTATGACAAAGAACCCACGAAAGGTGAGGTCTGTCAGGTCACCAGAAAAACAGGAGTAACCTCGCTGGAAGATGGAGTAGATCAAAGCAGTGGAAAGAGATCCCAAGAAAAGGTGATCAGTGTGTCATTCCTGCTGAATTGCAGAACTGAATTGTCATCACTGCTGAATTGCAGAACTCCTCAGGAGAGGTGGCGTCTATAGCTCGGTATCTGGCAATAGTCTTTTTATATTCAAAGCAAAGCTTATGCCAGCTGGATTATAGCAGGAAACCTGGAAACTTTCCCAAAGATAAACCTCAGCCCATGACTGGAATGGCTCAGGGTCTCTTTCCTCGGTAGTTGGAGGGGCAGATAATTCACCTAAGATGATTCAAAATCCTTGACAAGCTGTAAAGGCAAGACGCATGCTAGGTTTGTACGAAGTCTGTACAGATTTAACCAGGACCAATGAAACAGAACGGAGGTTTTGTATTGCCCGTTTGGCATGAATCTCACTTGCGTACACTATCTATGCGTCACAGGGGCTTCAGAAACTCTTCAAAGGAATGCAATTCTCTAACACCAAGAAGGTACTGGACCTCTGTACATATGACTTTTAGGTAATGGAAACCATCACATCTGTAACATGCAGTTAGAAGACAATTGAGGATGCTGGACTAGAATTACGTGAAAGAAACTCACATCATCCAGAAAAGCCAGCTACTATTTTTAGGGTCTATGACTGATATATGAATGGAAGAGCACATCCAAAATGGGTCAAACCTGAAATGTCACCGCTAGAAGTATGTCAGGACTGGTGCAGTCACCCATGTGATACACTTACAGAGGAATATCATGACTGACCTGATCTCAGAGAGTTTCTTGAAAGAAGACTGAGAAACGCCTGTGAGGATTTCTCCTGATCACATCCTGCAAGCTGTATTTGATGTCATTTCCAAGCCCACAGCCACTGCAGCAGATGTCAGCAGTTTTTGTGTTGGTGGGTGCAGTACAAGTTATGCAGAGATGAGTGGAAGCCTGGAGTGAATTTTGGTTATCAGGCACCAAAGCTTAGGCAAAGAACATACAGGGAACGTACAGCTACCTGTAAGTGCTAAGCAAGTGTGGATTCTCAGTATCTTCACCAACACAACAGGTCACAAGCACCTTGTAGGCTGAATCGACAGGAGCTGAATAGACCAAGAAGCTGTGCTTCTCTCACAGTATTTTCTTCTAACCTACCAGTAAATGAGCTGCCAGAGAGCAATGCATGTCCGTATTAAAAGAAAAAATAAACCATTCAGAGACTCTGTCTTGCTCGCCAGAACAATCCGTTTATATCAGACAGCATTACAGGGCCAGCTCAGGAGCTACGGGTTGAAAAGATCAGGACAGTGCACTACACAGTCTTAGGGGTAAATGCCATCCTACCATAGGTAGTCCTGCTTAAAGCACATGGGGCTGAGAGACACCAAATCTACAAAGATTTAGGCAAGGTCATTTTTAACTGTCAGATGGCAGTGTGACCTACCCAGACTTAAACAAATTCTGTTTGAATTCTGTGAAAACCTGGATCATCAAAAAATACTAGGCAGCACTGGTTAAGAGCTGCCCCCAGGGAACATGCCTAGTGGAAACACAGCTGAGCATGCAATATGAGACCTGAGGAGGAATTTTCTGAAGAAAGTATTACTTGCCCACTCAGAGTAGCCAAGAGCTTCCTGGTCTGAGTTTTTACATAGGAATTGCAAGGTGAGAACTCAGCTGGCTGCTCTTAACAATGGTAGCATCATCAGGACTGTCTTGCTCAAGAGATGTGGAACCAATACCGCATGTCCAAAACAGTAATTATCCTTGGGTTGCTGTGAGTTTACATATCATTACCAGTGTCAATTCTCATCTTTGTGACTCAGAACAGCATTTTGGTTAAAATTGTTTAAAAGCAATAATATTTATGTGCTACAACAGGAACTGAATCTCTAGTGGCAGTTTTTAAAAATAGCAGATATTCTATCATCCACAACATAAAGTTTCATGACAACTGGAAAAAAAACAGAGCAGAATTAACTGCACCCATGGTTTGCAATAAAATCCCATTGTGGATATCAGACATCTGCAGTCATTAACAAGAAGTAGGACATACTATGGCTAAACTCCTCAGCAAATTCCAGACCACAGTCCTGGTAATCTCTCAGTTTTTCCATTAGGTGCCTATCAATAAAGTCTAGGGATCTGAGAGGATATCCAGATTTAAAATTGCAATTTCTTTTGCCTTAAGCCTGAAAGGTGATACATATTTTTCTAGCATCTTGTAGTATCTGGAATTCTCACTGGTGATCTTTCTGGCACAGCCTTTTGTGGGACATGCTTTATTTGCTGCCAGACTGCCACAGTGAAATTTCAGCTATATAAATGTGATGAAATCTAGCCTTTTCATGCATCCCTTACCAGTAAGAAGGCACAACCTTACCTCCTGAGGAATTTCTGCATCTTCTTGTTATAGAGTCTCTTGACCACTCTGGCCCTTTCTCAAGTCTAGTACAAAAGCTGCTTATAGAATACCTTAAGTGCAAAAAAAGTTCCTTCTCCCTTATCTTTCTGATATCTTCTGCAGGTCTAACAAATCTGAGTTGCCAAAAATTTCCTGTTTCTCAGTCCTTCCACTTCTCCTTAAAAATCAGTTCAAACTACCTCAACGAAAATTGAGACCAGTTGCTATTGAAGACAAAACCCATTTATCTTTTAGGCCCAGAATAACTCCTGCCTTCTCTATTTGCCCAGACATATCTTTTGCTAATACTTTCTCATCTTCTCTCTGTGATGGCTTATAAATCCAGGGCATTGATTTTTCCTATGTTTATACCTTCTGTGTGGTATAAAGACAGCTATCACACTAGCTCGTTACATTTTTAAGGTGTATGACCAACTGGAATTGAATATGGTAAGAAGCAAAGGGTAAAGGCTGGAAAACCAGCAACTGGTTTGTGGCTGAGGGAAGGGAACATTCCTGCAGGGAGCAAACTAAGAGATGGTACAGAGCTGGTACATTCCTAAAGAGAAAGGCTTGGTCAAAATTCCCTCAAAAGATGGAATAAAAAAGGTTGAAATCTAGACACCAGATACATTTATGTCTGTCCTAAATGGACAGTACAAGATGCTGATCTTAACATTTCTAGGTGTGCTCAGCTCTAATACAAATTCTAGATAATGTGAGTCTGGGCTGGTGCCCTTTCCATAATACAAAGGTTTGCAGAAACTTTTAATTTTCAGGCCCAAGATTTCCCTGCTTGTGCTCAGAAAACAGCTTCCCAGCACACCACACTACCTGCTGGCCATGACACAGAGAAGGAGATCAGGTGAAGAGCAGGTCATCATTTTGAACATTTTGGCTCCATTAGGCTGGTGTCGGAAGCAACAGGTGATCCAGATAGATCCTTATTACAGGTTGGTTGAAAAGGGGAACTGAAATTTTCCTTCCCTCTTAATAGCAAATTATGGCCAGAATATTCACCATTCATGGATGGTGAAATGGAGTTAAAAACCCCACAACAACCCCTTAGATCAAGCAGATGGGTAACAGCTAAAAGCTGACTCGGCAGAGAAAGTCTGCACGATCCCATTCCTCTATTCCTGCTTTTGCTTGGCTTAGGTGGATGTGGCAGAGTAAGGGCAAAGCACAGCGGGATCCAAGGCAGAAGGGGGTTTGCAGCAGGAGAGCATCTTTCTTGGCACAAGTCAGAGCCAAGAAAGAAGGAAAAAAATATGTAGAGCTCACAAAGGGGATGCATTTTTGCAGAAGTAGAAAAGAGAAGTGAGGAAGCTCCCCCCACTCCATGTGTCCAAGGAGAGGCTCATACTCTCCAGAGAAGCTCTGATTCTTGCAAAGCTTTGTCAGACCACAGGGGCAAAAAAAAGAGCAGCTCTACATTTTAGCAAGGACCCTGGGGCAGCCTAATCCAATACAACAGCAATACAAGGAGTTAGTTAAAACAGAGTACTCACAAGCTAATCAGACTAACCACGTTGGGCAAAGCATGCTTACTATGGCACTCTCCCGCTTCCTCACCGACTCTTCATCGAGGCAGTTTCTCCTTGTTCCTTCCCTGCAGAGCCTCCAGTGTGTCTTCCCAGGTGACCACACTGGGAGCTAATGGTGTTGAAGCACATTTGCTCCTCCATACTTGCTGCTGTTCTGGCTCAGCTATTCACTGCTTGGTATGTGATACAGAAGCATTGATACATTCAAATTGCTTTCCAAAAGCAAGAGCTATCCACACATTGTGCTCCCATGCATGCACAAATGATTATCCAGTCATATCAAGTACAGTTTAGCCATCCAGGCTATTTATGTCTAGACTTCAAATACTGCCCTACTGGGCAGGAGGTATTCAGCGGTCTCTAGAACTAGTTATTAAGTGTTTTCCTTTGAATACTCTCATTTGACTACTACAAACCCATAAACTATAATGAGACAGCTGTTTGAGGCAGTTACATCCCCATGCTGCTGCAGAGGATCCACCTTTACTTCCCAGCATGAATTCCTCGCTCACAGCAACCTGTACTATATATTATGAAGGTCAGTCATTTGGGAACACATGCAAAGAGGAAACACTTTGTAGCTTTCTGCAAGGAGTATTACCAGTCTATGAACATCAGATTTCTCCACTAATGTACAGACCTCCAGACTGATGGCTCGTGGGAGGCCTCAGGTGTTACTCTGGCAAGAACTGGCTTCCGAGAAAAAAATCAGAGCCCTTTACTGCAATGGCTCAGTAATTAAGAGCACAAGAAAATACTTGGTAAACACATTATTCATGTGGAGGAAACAGTTCTTTCGCAGTTCTGGGAAAAGAAATTATTTAGCCTAATTTTGATGTTGGAGTCTGCAGATAGTCACTCTAACATAGTTCCTTTTATCATCATAATAATATGTTTTCCTTTCCTAGTGCTTATTTTTCTTCCTGGTAGATATGACGTATTATGCCCTTGGGTTTCTTTAAGAGCTCTTTTTTCTCTCTCGGTGCTGGTTTTTAAAACCATTCATTTTTATCCTATCCTCACTTTACTGCTTAAGCATTTGTAATGTTTTAGCATTCCATCTATTTTAATTGAAAGCTTAGCCAATCCAATAAAGGCTGTTTTCTCCCTGTTTAGACTGATGATGTGGCAGGATTAGAGTCTGATCCAAGCTGCTATGGGGTAGCTGGCTTATCTTGGTGGGAGAGCTGGAACTCAGAGTTAAATCGCTGCAAGAAAATCTGTTCCAAAGCCACGCAGATTCTTCACAGCGCTTCCTACTCCAAACATCCTCACTCCCACTGGAAAGAAAAACAGCGCAGGAAGGTGGCAGTGCTCATAAGCTGTGCGACTAGAGCAGGATCTTCTCAGAGGAACAGCCTCTGAGCGGCCTCTGGCTCCACCGACTGGTGTATGATACCCTTAATAAAAGAGAGGCGATGAGTGGGCCCTGGCTGATATGGGATGAGGAATTTCTCCCTCGATCATATGTAACTGGTATAAAATCTCCATTTCAGTGGCCCAGCACTCACAGCTGGTGCTTAGTGCACAAGAGAGGAGCTTTTTCTGCCTGTCACAGGGTTGAGGCAAACTGGAGAGCTGGCATCTGAGGAGCAGAGAGCAGGAGCCTCCAGGAACCTGCAGCACCATCAGGAATGGGAGACAAACAAAAGCCATTAGCGGCTGGTGTTCCCATTTAGCACTGTCCCATTAAGCAGTATTCTTTGCTAGAAATAGCACCAGCCTCAAGTATCTGCCCTTGGGAGGTATTCCGGTTAGAAACTTTTCCCAATTAAGTGAGGAAAGCAGGGTGTTAAAAAATGCCCAGTCTGGGCAACACTCAAGTCAAAAAAGTGATGTTGGTGTGATTTAAGCTGCAGAACAACAATTAAGTAAATAAGTATAACAGAGAGCATTTACTTTTTTTTTTTTTTAAACTGTTTCTCCAGATCAGCAGCTTTATGAAAGAGACCTTTTTGGAAAGGGCCTGTTGTATATTGTACCAGTTCAAAGGGAGGAGCAGTTTGCTCCTTCACTGTGTTACCACTTGAGTCAGTGTCCCCTTGGAAGATGGGTACATCAGCAATTTAATTGATATGCTGTGATTCATTAAGCACAAGAGTTTGGAGAGAGCTCAGCATTTGGAAAAGGAAGGTTATTCAAATGCTGATGTACTCTAGCTCCAGATGCAGTCCTTGCCTGAGGGTGTTGTCTGAAGGTATCCAGACAGAGGAGCTGTACTGAGTTTTTTCAAATGCCATGATGCTCAAGTCAGGATCTGATCCCCAGAGCACCCACTGTTCTCACTTGGAGGCTTAGCTCAGCTCTCTAGTGTTATTTGTTCTGCTCTTCTGTACTGCCCAATATCCTAAGACTTTAACCCAATGAATAAAATGAAGGAAAATATTTCTCCTTCAAGTATTCCCATAA